>NC_137581.1:32033834-34433834 GCF_963210335.1 Falco punctatus
ATTGCAGGGAGGTACTACTGCCTTTGATGAAGTAGTCTGTCATTTGTGTGCCACCTGAAACGGAGAGCTTCATCTGTCTGATCTGGATGTTTATTTGAAGACACCAACACTGTGTATGGACATTCAAAAGCAGGGACTAATTTACTTAAGTGGTATTTTTGAAGACTTATTATCCATGTGTGGTTTTTCTGACTCCTGTTCTTCTCTTTGGAGAATTTTGTGAAGTGGGAGGGAGTTGGGACTTAAGGGCAATGCATATTTCATGGGAAGAGATACTGGTAAGTTGCTTTGATTCTGATAAGGGAAAAAAACCACTACTGAACCTAAAGGCTTGAAGTGTGTGTTTGTCCATGTTAGACTGTATGGGATAATGTATTATGAGGAATTTTTTGTACTGCTGTGTAGATGATCTTTAGTTAAGTGATGGGATTTCAAAGATGAGAGACACTTCATATGCTTTTTCTTATTCTATTAGATATGAGTTTTCCCTGTTCGTGTAAACATTAATGCTCACTAAAATATGAAGTAGATATGCATACGAGTTTTAAGGATCCAGGCCTAAATTGTTTAAAGATCAGCGCTTATAATAAAAGGAAGTAGTTAAAAAATGCACAAGAAGGAGACAGTTTTGCTTTAAACAAAATGAGAAAAATTACCCGTAGGTAACACTGTGTAAAAATTATCTGCCTGATTTTACCATGACCTCCAAAAAGCATTTTACATTGAAGAAAACAACTGTTCTTGGTTTTGGGGTGGGCAAGATAGTTTCTGACTCCTCCCTCCCTTCCTCAGGAAGGCGTAGTTCTGGTACACATACACATGTGTAGTACTGTGTAAAAAACGTTTTGATTGGATGACTTGCTCTTGGATATTAAATAAACTGTAACCATTTAAAACTAAGTGTACTTTGAAAGGATATGCTTGGTACCCTTGAGGGAAGACTGCTTTGATATTCTGTAGAGAAACAGCACTTATTTTCATCAGACAAAGGGAAGAGATGCACAGATTATTTTAATCACTTTTTTTGTAGGGCAGGGTAAGAATCTTTCAAACCAAGTTTTTACATGTGTGCCTATTTTGACTTTTCCTTGCAGGTCTGCTTCCCCATCAGGTCAGCATCATTCTCCCATATCCTCCAGACATCACTCCTCTTCATCACAGTCAGGCTCCTCTGTTCAAAGACATTCTCCTTCCCCACACCGCAAAAGAACTCCTTCTCCATCCTATCAAAGGACAGCTTCCCCGCCTGCAAGGCGATCTTCTTCTCCTTATCCCCCCCACTCTTCCTCTTCTCCTCAGAGGAAGCGAAGCCCTTCAAGACACCGATCTCCTGGAAGAGAAAAAGGAAGACATGATCGTGATCGGACTTCACAGTCTCATGATAGGCGCCATGAAAGGCGGGATGGTATGAATAAGAAATAGCACTTCAGAATAATTCTTATTTGTTTGCAAATTGCATTTTGAAATTTCATTTTCAGATTGTGGCGTTATTTGCACCTATCCCAATGGCTAGGTGGTGAAGAAAATACTGGCAGTATTATTGTTCCTGTGCTGGTGGTGCTGTTTTCAAGGACTGTGCAGTGGAGTATTCCTGACAGGACTGCTTA
This sequence comes from Falco punctatus, assembly GCF_963210335.1. Taxonomy (NCBI): domain Eukaryota; kingdom Metazoa; phylum Chordata; class Aves; order Falconiformes; family Falconidae; genus Falco; species Falco punctatus. Next base: position 32,035,442 of record NC_137581.1, read on the forward strand.
TGTAGGGTCAGCTGATTGTAAAGGTCCTGTAGGCATCTGTGTAGATGTGGTGTCAGTAATGCGCAATGTTGGTGTCAGTAGGTAAGTGGTCTTCTCTTGGTGTCAGGCATATACTAGTGGATCAGCTGAATGGCAGCAGGATACTGTAAGTAACTGTTACTCTTTTCTGTGAGATGTATTGTCTTTTTAACTGACATTACCTGAAGTTTGTGCAAAGAAATGATCATTCTCTGGAAGTCTGTAAAGCTGGTTGAGTAATTTGTAATGGGGAAATGCACTGCTCCTCTCAAAAGACAGATTACAAAGAGTATATATGTCAGCTTTTTTTAGACTGTCTGTAAACTTGCCTTCCTGTAGCAGTAACATTATAAACATGTAATTTAAAAAATAATAATAATAATTCAGCAGGGCATTGAGGTCTTAAAAGCAAGTGGTCTAAATGTGTGTGTCTGTAGAAAAAAGGAATCTGATGGGAGGAGAAATGACCCTACCTTAAAATTATTGAAGTGTGCTTGCTCTCTAATGTGTTTGAAATTTATTTTTAGTATACTTGCTGTCTTTTGAACAGGTAAATATTTGTAAAGTACAGATTCAAATTCACAAAAAGATCCTTAAAACTTAGTGAATATATATGTAGATACCCAATATGATCTTCTACTTATATATTAATTGTTATTTTCTCTGTGTATGTCAGAAGTATGTTTTGACTGTATTACTCTTTTAAACATTTTACAGAAACTAGAGGGAAAAGGGAGAAAGACAGAGAAACAAGAGATGATCGTGATTATGACCAGGAGCAGAGTACCTCCAGGGATCACAGAGATGACAGAGAGTCTCGTGATGGAAGAGATCGGAGGGAGCCAAGAGACAACAGAGATCGGAGGGAGCCAAGAGAATCCAGAGACACTCGAGACTCCAGAGATACGAGGGATTATAGCAGAGATACCAAAGATAGCCGTGATCAGAGAGACTCGCGCTCCACACGAGATTCCCATGACTACAGAGACAGAGAGAGTCGTGATGCCCATAAAAAGGATGACCAGTATCAGGAGGACTTGCGCAGCTATGGAAGATCACATGGCAGAGAGGACAGCTCTCGTGCTGAAACAAGGAATGACTCCAGAAGTGACTCCAGAAATGAGAGCAGAAGTGATAGAACCGGCAGAAGTCGAGGCAGAGGTCCAGAATTATCTGACAAGGGTATTGCGTGATTTAAAAAATTAATAAGTGTCCATATCACTGGAGACTGAGTATTGATATTCACACTATCGTGTTTAATATTTGTTATGGAAGGGCTGCCAAACAGTTCAGTGCATGCTTTTAAGGCTTTGTTCAATTCCATTGTCGTTAAATTGGAACAGTTGCTTAAATTTATAGCACTCCTGTGTTCTCCTTTCATTAAAGTGGCATAACACTCGTATTCTGCCATCCCATTTTAAAACAAACCCTAACCCTTACACCACTCTATTTAATGTTTCTGCAACCCTAGGTTTTCCCATGGGCTACATACACAAGAGGCTGATGTGTAGCAGAAGATTCATAGGGGGCAGTTTGTCTCCATGTACTGGACAGCAGGTTTTTTGTGTTCTCAGAAACAGCTGCATGTCTTGGGTACTTGCAAAACATCTTTCACACAGAACCACCTTTCACCACCCTGCCCCTTCTTAATTGACCAAAAAAAAAAAAAGTGGGATTTTAACCCGTGGCAGTAGTTTTGAAAGTCTGATGCACTTTGTAGAACAGCTTCACTTATTACCTTTTAATTGCCTATAGTAAATATATTTTGGCTTTCTCAGGTTTGTTATGACGTTTTCATTAGGGAAATGCCATACAATTTGTATAAGAAAAAATGATCTCTACTTTCTCCGCTTAGTCCTGCTTCACTGTCTATAAGCTTACATCCTACTCAGAACAAATGTGAACTGGCTTTTGGACTGTTATATTTCCAGTCAGGAGGCTTCATGCTATGACTAGGAGATGCTGATTTGGAAAGTCTTGAGTCTCCAGTATGAAAATAATAACTTTACAGTTAAAACATGAAATAGGAGCTGTTGCTTAAGTAGAGTTTAGTGCTACAGTTTCTGTTTCCATGAACACTTAATTCAAGTTTATTAGAAGTTACTACTTCAGTTGGTATAAAGTATCAGTAGATTTCCTTACATGTGGAAACTCATCTTTTGTATTGATACATCTCTATTAGGAAGTCGGGGGACTAGAGGATCCCAGGTTGATGGTCACAGCAGTAGTGGAAACTACCATGACAGCTGGGAATCAAGGAGTAGCTACGCTGATCGGGATCGCTATGACAGTCGAGAACAAGCAAGGGATTCCTCCTTTGAAAGAAGACATGGTGAACGGGACAGGCGTGACAACAGAGAAAGAGGTATTTTAATGTATATTTTTACACATACATTTGTAGTCAAATGTATATGTATGAATATGTGTATTTCTCTCTGCTTCCTTTTTCTTCCTTGTTCTGCCCCTACACCATTAATTCATAAATAACTCATCTGGCACTGCACACTGATACTAGTCCTATCCTTGAGTTACCTTCTGTAGTAACATCTCTTGTATTGGCAGTGTACATGAGTGCTATGGTCTTTCTCCCTCCCCGTGGCTATATTTTGGCAGCTTCTGTCTTTATTAATCCAAGTAGTCTTTAAACAAACTAAATTTTTTCCAGAGATTACATTGTACTATGTACAACTTCAGTGTAAAATATTTTTCGCCCTCTTTGCCTCTTCCTCAACTTCATGTACACACTTATAAATCTAAGCTCAAAATCACAATTGTATTTCATTACTTGTTCTGTTTGTCTGTATAGAAACATTGTACTTTTGCACTGTAAATTATTTACGCGTGTTTTGGGGAAGGCCTGACTACTAGACTGACTTAATTATGGACTACTTACTACTAGAGTAAGTTACAGTTTAGGTTTATGATTAATTTAAAAAAACTAATTGCCTAGGGAATTTAATAGTGATGAATGCTTTACTGTGGTCAGTAGTAATTGGCTAGTAAATGTTGGTACAGATACCAGTGGTCATGGAAAGCGTATGAAAGACTGTTCTTTTAGGCATAGTATGCAAGATGTCACACTTCTGCACCTGAAAGAGTACTGTGTTGTCTCTAGTGCCAACTTTCACTCTGGAAAATTTGTATTGCTTACCAATTAAGAGAACAGGAGGAGTCAGGGAAATTAAAATAGCATGGAAATGAAAGAAAGAGCTGTGAGGAATAAATACAAAATTACAGTGGGGTTTTTTTTCTGTCTCGAATTTTAGTTGGGAAGTGACAGGTATGTTCTAGCGGTTGTTTAACTGAGTTTTTCAAAGGGATGTTTTGTATGCTACTTTGAGAGATGCATTTTGGCCTGTTGAAATCTGTCTGTTGCTTGTTCTTGTGGAACATTCTGCTTTAGATTCTCTCTTGTCTTGAAAGCAGGATTTCAACAAAGCAGGCTTCCTTTTTCTTGTCACCTGAAAAATCCTGCACTTTGAATGTGTCCTGGGGGTTGGCTTTTGCAGACTAGCTTTCATCTCTTCCACCTCCCCACCCCCAATAAATCCTAGGTATATTATAATGTAATTTGTACTATTCATATCATACAGAGTTCTTAATTTATTAAGAACTAAAAAACCCCACAACCAACAACAAAAAAACAGAAAAAACTTTAGAAGTAAAACATGACATCATAACAAAATAAATTTATAGAAGGGAAGTTGCTTTGAATGAGTTGTTGTTTTCCTGGAGAGGGGAAATATAAAGAGCTTGAATGGAGATAAGATTTGTTGTTTTTTTCCTTAAAAATTTAGGTCAAATTTTGTAATAGTATGTAGTCAGAGTCACAATTCAAGTCATAGTTTCCATAATTAGACCACAGTCTTAACATTTGTCATTCAGAGAAAAATCCAGATACATTTTGGTCGGTACTTAGTTCTGATATGTAAGGAATTTTTTTAGTATAATTTTAAAATGCAAGCTTGCAGATTTGGGCCACGTTTATTCAACTAAGGCAAATAGTAAGTCTTCCAATCAACCACTGAACAGTGCTTCAAAAAATGAAGTCACAAGAAGTGCTGACTATCCACATTAAGTTGTCTAATATACTTCCAGTATCTTAACTAATGTAAGACTTTCATGTGGATATTTTTTCACCTGATGTAACAAATAGGAGTTACAGAACTTCTGTACAAAATCTAGTACTTAATACACACAGTAAATCATACAATGTTACAGGCATCATCAAAAGAATGTGAAACCTGTTCATGGAACCAATTGTGTGGATTGATGATTTGCCTTTTTTAAAATAAAGTGTTACATCCACATTGCTCAAGTTTGCTTTTAATTTCACCTGGTAACAGGGGAGCTTTAAATCGCTGTTAATTCACTCAGAAATGAAAATTGATTAAACTGATGGAAATGCATGTTTTATTGATTTAATCCAGTTCAAACTCTCACTGCTCGCCCCTGGTGGATGTTGTCTTCATTTACGGTGAAGTGTATTCTGAGCTTCAAAGTAATGGACCACAAAATACCAACCTCTGTTCATGCTGGGTTTTGCTCTTTTGTGTAGTGCTTTTAATATATGTTGTGGAAAAATAGTTTTATTGATTTGTTGTGGTTCAAGTACTACTAACATCAGCATAGAAATTGTTATGAAGCGATCTGAATGTATAGAAATACTCAAAAGATATCCAAAATATAATTAACAAAATGCATTTAAATCTATGGAGAGTAAATATAATCTAGATAAATCAGGTTTCACTGTCCTTCTGGATTAGCAGTTTTCTACATAAGTTTAGTTTTCTCTCTGACTCTATTCCACAGTCTGAACAATGAAAAACTTGGCTTCTAAAACTGAGACTCTGCAGTGAATATGTATGAAAACTTACAGCAGTTCTGCTTCCTGTATCTTATCATTGCCTCTCCCTTTTTCATGGATTTGGTTGTGTATTTCTTTGCAGGGTTCTCCTGTGATGAGACAGGCCAGTATTTCTTACTTTGCAGTAACTTACGTATGTATTAGTGTGAGTTCCTGTAAAGCCCATGCCTTTTTTAACAGGTTAAGGAAGTAAAATTTTTGTAGAGAAGTCTTTTCATATATATGTCATTTTGAGCTTTTTGGGATCTTATACCAGATTTTGAATTGAGTAATGCAATGGTAGTAGCTAGGCTGTGAGGCATATAATTACCTTTTGAAGCCATTCAGAAAAATCTGATAGACAATAAAATCTTTGTAGTAACTTTTGGTTAAAATAAGGAGAGCCCACTCGCTAAATATTGAAAAAATCTTTCAAAATTAGTACCCCTTTTTGTATTTTCCCTCCCCAAAGAGAGTTTTCATGTTTCTGCAGAGTTGCTTTTCATTTAATGCAGACCAATACCTAGATTGTCGAAACAAAAGCTTTTGGGTTTTTATAAGTGTAGTGGAAGCACTTTATGTCCCTTTAGCACTTGGTAATCAAACCTGCTTCTCTTTGCAGATCAGAGAGCAAGCTCACCAGTACGACATCAAGGACGAAGTGATGACCTCGAGCGGGATGAAAGAAGAGAGGAGCGAAGGGTAGATCGGTCCGATGATAGGAGAGATGAAAGAGCCCGGGAGAGAGAGCGAGAAAGGGAGAGGGACCGAGAGAGGGAAAGAGAAAGAGACCGGGAAAGAGAAAGGGAGAAGGAAAGAGAGTTGGAACGAGATCGTGCTCGGGAAAGGGAGAGGGAGAGAGAGCGGGACAAAGACAGGGACCGCGAGCGGGACAGAGACAGGGACCATGATAGGGAGAGGGAACGGGAGAGGGAGAGGGAGAAGGAGCGAGAGCGGGAGCGGGAGGAACGAGAAAGGGAGCGAGAGCGAGAAAGAGATCGAGAGCGGGAACGCGAAAGGGAGAGAGGTCGAGACAGGGATAAAGAAAGAGACCGCCAGAGAGACTGGGATGACAAAGAAAAAGGAAGGGAAGACCGCAGGGATAAGAGAGAAGATACCAGAGAAGAAAGAAGTTCAAGAGATATCCATGAGGAAAGAAAATCCAAGTGAGTGGATCCAAATGTTACTTCCATCAAAGAGGAAGGGCTGGGGGTGGGGGGAGGGGGGCAGGGAAGGGGAAGGCAGTCTTTTACTGTTGATTTCACTAAGTTAATAAGGAAGGGGGAGTATCATAAGGAAGAAGATACCTTGTTCATGCAGAGGCCTGGTATGGAGCCATGGCTCGCCTGCATCTGTATGGCATGTACTGGTGGCCCCACAATCAGTGCTATGCTGGTGAAGTTAATCCAATGCCTTGTTAGTGCGGAATCATGGCACTACTCAGGAGCTAACAATTGAGTTGGATGATGTCATTTTCCCTTCTAAGCATACTTGCATGGTCTTGCCTTTAATAATGCTGGAGTTTTTGGGAACATAATAGCAGACTGTGGTGCCTTTTGAAACCTGGAAAGTCAGATAGCAGCTAACTTGGTCAGGGTTCATGACTTTATTCATTACATTTCTGTGGAACATGCATTACCCTTTGCACTACTAAATTTTCAGTACCAGAAGGCTACCAGCGAAGGTGTGAATACTATCCCAAATAAATGTGTGGTGTTTCCTTTAAGTGTGTAGCACTGATTCAGTTCTTTTTTTTTCATTTAGTATACTAAAATTCTCATTGTTTCAATAGTAAACAAAACAGCATTGCCTTGAATAGCTGCTTTGCTTGGAAATTATTAGTTTCGTTTGTGTGAAGGAATTGTGGATTCCCATAGATCATCTAATATGGGCTCTCCCCTATTCCAATGAGAGGAGAAGTAAGCAAGTGTCTATGTGGAGGCTTAGCTGCCAGCTGGGTCAGCTCACTGCAAGGATCATTGCCACACGGAAAAATTGATCTTGGTAGTCTTTCATAACTTCTTCTAAAAAGTTACCTTTGTAAGTGTTAGAGTTTTAGTTTGAGGTATCTTACAGTATGGTCAGAAAACTGATCATACTTGCTGTTTTGGAAGAACAACTTAGAAAACTACAAAACTTTCTGGCATCCTTAGATGCATTGTCTTCTGTATGAGGTGCTTAACTTCAGGCACTGTATTAATGATAAACTCAATTAATGAATAGTTTTCTTTAAGGAATCCTGAAGAAATTTAACTGTATGTGTTTCTTCCACAGGAAGCGTCACAGAAATGAAAGCAGTCCAAGTCCTCGTCAGTCACCCAAACGTCGCCGTGAGCACTCTCCCGATAGTGATGCTTACAACAGTGGAGATGATAAAAGTAAGTAAGAGTGAGCTCTCCCTGCAGCTGGATCCAGCTTACCCTCTACCTATGGCAAATAACTTGCAATCTTTAGGAGAAACATGGTGAGAGCTTTTGTAAGTGTCCTCCTCCCCTTATTTTTATAAGCAGCACCATTTTGCTTAATCTATATATTTGTCTTATGTTTTGTCACTATGTTACATCTGCCAGGTGACAGTGACTTCCACATCTATTAAGATGCATGTTTACCAAAATGGAAATAGTCTGTTGCTATTGCAGCAGCAGAAAAACTTAAGAAATGTAACTGAAATAATGGATTATGTGTTTTAATAGACACTTTGTGGCATGCACAAGATACCAAATGCTCACATATTCAACTCCCTAAGCAATACAAATAAATTCTTCTTTTCCCATTTTCTAGATGAAAAGCACAGACTTCTGAGTCAGGTTGTGCGGCCACAGGAATCACGGTCACTGAGCCCCTCTCATGTTACGGAAGAGCGACAGAGTCGGTGGAAAGAAGAAGATAGAAAATCGGACAGAAAGGAAAGTTCCCGGCGTTACGAAGAACCAGAGTTTAAAGAGAGGGTTTCTTCGGCAGATAAGCAAAGAGAGCAGCCAGATGCTTCAGAAGGCTCCCGCTCCAGGATTCAGGAAAATCTTGGACACCGTCCCTCTGAAGAAAGAGATGCTTCTGATAGAATGCATGATGACAGCAAGAAGAAGTCTAAAGTACAGAAAAAGGCCACAAAGAAAAAGAAGGATGATGACAGTGGTGTGGAAAGGTATGCTAATGAATCAACGACTGAAGAAAGCCAGGTCTTTTCACCCAAGAAAGGTCAAAAAAAGAAAAATGTAGAGAAAAAGCGGAAGAGGTCCAAGGGTGATTCTGAAGTTTCTGATGAAGAAATTGTTCCACATCATAAAAAGAAGAAAGGCCCAAGAACCCCCCCTGTAACAAAAGAAGAATTGGTTGAAGCACCACCTGAGAAAGCTGTGGCAGAAGTCCCTCCAAAAAGAGAAGATACAACGTTTAGTGACTGGTCAGATGAAGATGTTCCCGAACGTGGTGACATTGTTGTTCCAGAACGAAGCACTGAGGATTCCCATAGGAAAAGTCACAGAACGAGGGGAGAAAAGGTGGAAGCACCTCATGTTACTATAGAGGATGGACCACACCGTAAACCTGTGGATCAGAAGCGCAGCAGCAGCCTTGGTAGTAATCGGAGCCATGCCTCAAGCAGACTTAGATCCCCTTCCAATGAGTCAGCTCATCGCAGTGGAGATGACCAGACTGGACGGAAGAGGATCCTGCACAGTAGCTCTAGGGACAGGGACAGGGATAGGGACAGGGACAGGGACAGAGAGAAGAAAAGCTTAGAAATCACTGGGGAACGAAAGTCCAGAATTGATCAGTTGAAACGAGGGGAACCCAGTCGCAGCACATCTTCAGGTAATAAGATACATTTTAGTGAGACCAACCTATATAATTTCTGTATAAAAGTGCAAAGGTACAAATCCCAAATCATTCTTGTATGGCAATATTCCCTCTTCATTTGTAATCAGTGTGAAGGGAGAGGGAGGTGCTCTGCCATTCATTGTAAAACTAGAGTGAATTAAGATTCCTGCAAGTGTTACCATATTTGAGAAGGTGATTCTCAGCAGGCAGGATTACTACTTTGTTTACACCAAAACATTCAGTCAGATTCAGTTAATGCTAACTGGGGAATAAAGCGATTTGTAGGACAGAAAGAACTCTTAGAAAGAGAAAATGCTTGTGCGAACAGAACATTGAGGTAGTTTTATTATCTAAATAATGTTCTTAAATTCATTACTAACACTCATTTTGATATGGAAATACTGAAGTTATGCAAAATGAAAATGTCTCTTCTTTCTGAAAGAGAGATCCATTATCATCTCAGGAGCTACTTTCACTGAGGTAAATCTGTCATGGTTCCTCTTAGGCATGCTTTTAATGCATATGGAAATCATCTTTGTTGCAAATCAAAATAATCGCAATTGACTTGTTTTATTTGTGTAGTTCTTGTAAAAAAAAAAAAAAGGTAAAATGTTTTAAAATTTAACAGCATCAGTAGGAAAATATCTTCCTCCTAAAGCACTAGAGCTCTGTGTTCTCCTCATGGTTACATGCCTGAAATTATTTTTCTGAATTCATCATTTGCTATCTAAGACATTCCTAGCTTTTGGAAGACATATTTTGAAACTTTTGAATTTTGAGATTATTTTTTTGTTTGTTTGTTTGTTTTGGTGTTTTGCTCTCCCCCTTACCTAAATTTCTGAGTTAAAATGATGTGCCTTCAGTTTGGCTTATGTCATAGTAGGAAGTAACCACTAAAAATCTTTCGTGAGTGGGAGAAATACCTTTTATTTTTAAGTAAGGTTAAATTGATAGGCAATCTGAAGGCGTTACTGATTTGAAGATGATGCTTTTGAGAAGTACATTTTCATACCTGAATCTTCAAAATGCTTTGGTCTAGTAAAATGGTATTACATTTACATGCTGTAGTCACTTATATATTAAAAATATTTTATTCAGATCGTCAAGATTCAAGAAGCCACAGTTCAAGAAGAAGTTCTCCTGAATCAGATCGTCAGGTCCATTCCAGATCTGGGTCCTTTGATAGCAGGGAAAGGCTTCAGGAGCGAGATCGACATGAACATGATCGCGAACGAGAGAGAGACAGGAGAGAGGGAAGACAGAGAGACTGGGACAGAGATGTTGACAAAGACTGGCCAAGGAGCAGGGAACGAGAGAGGCTCAGAGAACGAGAGAGGGAGAGAGAAAAAAGACGAGAGCTGGACAGAGAGAGAGACAGACAACTACCTGATACTGCTGAGAGAGAGAGAGACAGAACTGTTGACATCCCCTCTCAAAAAGAATCAACAAAACACAGTGAAACGAAACTGGACAGAGATCACGAAAAGGAATTTGATGGTGTTTGTCGGGATTCAGCGGCATCAGAGAAGGAAAGAACAGACAAAGACTTAGGACCTTTACAAGGTTATGAAGATGGAAATGAGGCCGAAAAGGTAGAGAGTTTGGAAGGTGAGATATTTTGGGAAATAACTTGGATTGACAAATGTTTCATTCTTTCTCTTTTAGCATAGTGCTGAACTGAACTATATTAGAATAATTTTCTACTAAAAGGATTGTTGGCTCCAGCTCTTCTACTGTGGAAGCAGACACAGCAAGAGAGAAATCTGATGGCGTCTTCCTTAGTGTTAATTATGTTAGTGCTATTTGTTAATTTCTGAAGAAGTCTTGAGGCAAAGAAGCATAAATGATCTGAGGTATAATGTCACCAAGGTGTAGCGTTTCTGAATAAGCAGTTTGTTAAAGAATAATGCCCGAATTTGATTGCCTTGTTATATCATTGTAAGATCTATTTCTTAGTTGAGAAGTGACAGGTGTGGGGGGGGGGAAGTGTTGACTTGGATCTGTTCTTTGGGTTTAGTGGTGGGTATTTTTCTGCAGAGCCCAATTATCATAGAAATGATTGTCTGATGAGTAGGTGAAACATATGTGTGGCTTGGCACAACAGTCCAAAAATGGCTTTCCTGAGGTAATCTGATCAAATGCAGCTTCAGTTTGCTGGCCGTAATTGTACTGGGGAAAACGTGTTTAGGATTAATAAATAAAGTAACTAAGAGGCAGACAATAACAAACTCTTGTCACATGGATTAGACAGCTTGAGCTTTGCATGGATAGGGAGTTTGGGAAGTACTTTTCACCTATATCAACAATGTAGAAGAAGCAAGAGTCTGAATCCAGAGTAACTGGTGTATGTTACAGTTAAGTTCAGTTAAGTTGGGTATTTTTGGTGACTGCAGAAGTTTCCTTCTCTAAAATCTGTTGAAAGGAAAAAAAGCATTGTAGGATTTGGAATTTTTGGCTGTTTAGGATGGTAAGACCTGAAGTCCATAGTCTTTAGAAACAGAAAGAGAAACACGAATCAAGCTTTTGTAGTTTTACACAAGGTAACAGGACATTGTCTCATCATATTTGTATTCTTAAGAAGAATTGTCTGTAGTGTTCGTTGTTAATTTGAGCAGTTAAATGTTGTCTGGAGAGGATGATGAGGAATATTTAATACTACTTATACCTCCTACCTGATTACTCGCAAAGTGGTCATTAGGGTTGATTGATTCAATTGAGAAAATTGCATTTAAGGAGATTATCTGTAGAGTGGAAGCACTTTTCAAAGATCATATTTAGAGTGCGCATGGGAAAGTCTGCTCTGTTTTGCTGTAATGGGCAGAATTCAGTGATTTGTAAGCTAGAGGAAACAATGGTGGAATAAATCTGAGAGTGCAGTGTGGTAATTTCAGAAGAGAGTTGGTGAAAGGCTACTCCTAGGCACATGACCTGTTTCCAAGAGGGCATCTGTAACTAAACAGGCCATGCATGTTGAACGTGTTCTTCACGTTCTAGCCTTTCAGCAGACTTCTTGTAAGTGTATGAATGTGTGTATTGTTTTCTGTATTTTTCAAAGGTTATGTTCTTAATTCTTTGAAAATTATCATCTGTAGGAAGTTATGCTATATTTAGGATTCATTTTTTTCAGAAAAATAAATGTCTTTGGTAAAATATTAGAGGGCGTTCCATTTTATTAAAGCATATGTATGTGGCATGTTTATGATTTTCTGAGGTTTAGTGTACTTTATTGTCTTCCATGACTTTATTACTCCTGTTTACCTTGCTTCTTTTAGATGACTAGTATGTCATGTTTTTAATGCAGGATTAATATAGGAGTACATAAGCAGTAAAGGTAATGATAGGATTATAATTAGAAATTACCAGACTGATTTGAAATTCAAAATTGAAAAAGTAATGTGTGTTAATCATGTATTGAGAACTATGGATTATTATTTTTAATTGCTTAATACAGTAATTTTTTAATGGTTCATCTGTGTTGTCTAAGCACATAGTTATGGTGAGCTAATGTATCCAGTAGATCAGTGTGGAGGCAGAAGATGGATCATACAGGCAGGCAGTGACTATTTAAAATCCTAAGGCACAAAATAAAATCTAGTACCGATCACCTTATTTTCCTTTTAAAAAGGAAGAACTTTTTAGAAAACTAAATGCAGTTTCCAAATCTGATGAGGTTAAGGAGGTATCTGGTATTTACTTGGACAAATTACTGTAGTATATTATCTAACAAAATGTGTGAGGACATAATTACTAGGTTATTGTCATGCTGTGAACCTTCATGTGTTTGCTCTAGGAGCCGGCTTAAATAATGCCCAAGATGCTATATGCTTCCTCCAAAGCATTGTCAGGTGGTCTGAGTAGTTACTTTATGCTCTGCTAGCATGTCTTTTACTTGCTTTTTCCATGCTGATATTTAGGTTAGTTGAGGTCATTTAATTTTTTTTTTCTCTTCCCTATCTGTACCTTTTCCAAAGGCAAGCAAAAAAAATATTGGGGGCAACTTAAAATAGAGGCCGTTTCCCTTCTGGTTGAGGGATCTGGAAGATACTAGAATAGCTGGCCCACAGGGGAGAATCCCTATAAATTCAGTCTAGTTCATATGGCACAACTCATTGAGAGTACCATGGTGGAGAACCCTAAGAAAGCCTGAGTTTAGAGCACTGTGGTTTCTAAATACTTGAATCAGATCTTTCAGTCTTGGAGGTGAGAGAATACCTTCAGATGTTCCTTTCATGTACAGCAAAATGCAATGTTTGAATGTCTTGTGTTTACAGATTTTAAGGAACATGTTTACATATAACAGCACAGGTATTTGTTATATGCATATAGTACATGAATGGAGGAGCATAACAACTGAAGAAGTTTGGCATGGCTTTCTAAAAGCTCTTCTGGTGACTTCCACAAAGAGTCTAAAACTCTGTGAATAATTGCTTCATTCAGGGTATCTTGCAAGTTCTTGTATTTTCGGGGTTTGTTACTTCTTTCTCTTGTAGAGCCTTCAGACTGAATCCTGAGCTTGAATTCATGTACAAAAGCACCTGAAAGACTTTGTGGTGCTAACTTAGATTTGTATTATTACCTAAATACCAGATGATCAATATATGTTTCTTCTGAATATGGCCTTCCATGTGCAGTTTGACTAATACTACACCCAAAAAACCAACAGAGATACATAAAATTCGAACTGCTGCATTGTGTATGGGAGAAATAACTTCTCTGTTTCCATGAGTTAATACCTGTTTTCATGTTGAATTTACTTGTCCCCAAAACCTAACAGTTTAGTTTGCTGAACCTCTTTGTTTTCAGGCTGCTTGAAGTGTGTTTAGAAAACAAGAATTATTGCTTTAAAGCTACAGTATTTATCTGTCTCTGTAGGAGGAGATGAAGAAGCAAAGATTGATGATGTGCAGTCACTGGCATCTGGTGCTGGAGAGTATGAGCCAATCAGTGATGATGAACTGGATGAAATTCTGGCAGGTGATGCTGAAAAGCGGGAGGATCAACAAGAGGATGAGAAGATGCCTGGTAAAAGTATAGCAAATCCCCTTTATGATTATTTGAATATAAAGATGAGATTAGTTCGCGTATAATGCTGTTGTGACGTTGACAGTGTTTCTGAATTAGGAATGCAGTTTGTATGCTCTTCAATATTTCTTGTTTGTTCTGTAATAGTCAGGTGAGGCTGAGAAGTATAAAGTAAGAAAAGAGTACCGGGACCTCTATCGTGAAGTAGTATTTATCTTGTTTTACATAGCTAGAAGGGTAAGATTTTTGTTTTTATAAACATGTTTTCATTTATCCCATTTGGTTTTGATAGTTTTTCGGAACTGATATTTTCAAGCATGGATAAAATCTGTTCATAAATGCTTCCCAAATGCACTGGGAAGCATGGAATTTTCTACTTGCTGTAAGTTTAGTTGTTGGGTCATCAGGGTTGTATCAGCAGTGTTTATGTTTTCTGTGATAAACCTACTGGACAAATGCAGTTGTATGGTTATTCAATAAATAGTATAATATCTGCTTTGAAAAAAAATCCAGCATCCAGAGTTGAAATACTAGCTTTTTAAGCATTTAATTTGGATTTGTCATAGCATGTTTAGTTGTACTGGGATTTTTGTGCATGTTTAAGTCGTGCGTCCAGATCTGTGGCTAAGCAGAGTCCGAGCAGCTTTCCACAAAGGAGTTGCAATGAAAATGAAGCAGAATATTAAGGTTGGGGGTTTAATCCAAAGAGCTTTATATTTGTATGTTCCTTTTTTCCACCAGTCTAAGTGAGTTCTGACATTCTTAGCTGAAGTGTCCAAGGATCTGGCTTGAGAACTGCAGAACAATATTAATCTAAAATATATTGCTTTTAGGAGACGGGGATGTACACAGCATGTGAAATTAATCAACTGTTGTAAGGGATGATGACATGGTAACTCATTCTCTGTCAATGTTTTTGCAGATCCTGTGGATGTTATAGATGTAGACTGGTCCAGTCTCATGCCAAAGCAGCCAAAAGAACCACGTGAGCCTGGGGCTGCACTCTTAAAATTCACACCAGGTGCTGTTATGTTGAGAGTTGGCATTTCCAAGAGATTAGCAGGACCAGAACTCTTCGCCAAAATTAAAGAGACTTGCCAGAGAGTGTTAGAAAAACCTAAAGGTAATTGTTTCTGCAGGGATTGAATTGTCTTTTTACTCAGTGAAAGTCCTTATGAAATGTGCATTAGTTCATTATTTTAAGTTTCAGGGCCACAGAAAGTGTATAATGAGTATTGTGTGAAAATTACAGGAATGTAATGCAGCTGCATGTCAATCAAATTAGTATTTTAATTCCGGCATGGTGGTGAGGTGTTGAATAATAGCCTAATCAAAATTTTTCATCCTAGTTGGAATACTCTTTTTGTGAGAGCATTCGTGCTTTCCTAGCCTAAAGCGTCAGCAGTTTTTTTGAGTGCTAAGTATCTTCTGCAGTGAATTAGCAGTAATACTGCAAGAAAGAATTAAGATTTCTTATTTTCTGTGAAGGTCCTCTGCATGTTCTCTTAGTTTCCTTCCAAGGGTCCTCTCCAGAACACACAGATAGGAGTTTTTGGGTCAGAATGAAGGAGCTATGTGAAATTCGTATATTATGTCTCTGCTAGCAGTGGGAAATTAAATAATACACAGGTCTGGCATTTGGACAAAGTGTATGGCATTAGACATGCACGATTGGTGGGATGGATGTGAACTGTACCAGTGCAGTTTACTACAATTCTGTACTGTAAGCAGGGCTTGTGCATGAGGGAGAATACTGATTTTTCTTTTTGGCATCCCAGGAACCAGCTGAGCTGCTTGCAAGGACTTGCATGGTGGATATAGGTTTTTAGGACTATGAAACAATTGCTTTCTGTAGGATCTCTATGCAAATTATTCCAGGATCTGTATGTGAGAAAATTATAGCTTATACATAATGGTATCTGTGGAGCCTCTGTTTTTAGCAGATTTTTCTGATTTTTTTTTTTATTTTATTCCTAAATTTTAGTTCTTAATTTGAAACAATACTTTTTAATTTTTTGCAACGTTATTCTTTATGCAGTTGTCTTGTTAACTTTGGAGTCTCAGATAAGTGGAGAGGGAAAAAGATAAACTTGCTTCTCCCAGCCTTGTTAATCTCCATGAATGTCACCGCCTGCTTGAGCCATTTTAATTGTGTAACTACTAATCAAAGGCTGTTGCTACTGCTTCTACCTTTTTTTGAAGTCAAATTAAATGCAAACATTCTTAATGCATCATAGATGGTATAATTTGAGGTATGTACTTGGTATTAGTAAGTACTGTAAATGTCCCACTGCAACGTTTGCAGCTCTTTCTGTACAGTATCAGCTTTCTTCTAGTTTTAAAAAACCCTCAGCTCTTATCCTTAAGAATTCACGTAACCAATGTAATTGATATAATGTTGAGTCTTCCCGAGTTAGCAAATTGTTGTGATACAGTAAAGGTATGAACTATGTCTCTCTCCCTGTAAGCTTTAATTTTGCTGCATACTACTAAACCACTTTTTACTAGGGATTCCTTGCAATAGGAACGGCAGTGCAGGATCACTCCACCAGGCTATTTAAAATGATACCTGAAATAACCTCAGCAGTCCTTGCATGCTTCTCTAGAAATAAACAGAAAGTCCGTAGTGATAATAGGAGGCTCTCCAGCACTGCCTCTGGGCTGTTTTAAGTGTACTCGGATTGAGCAGAACTTGCTCTGGAGAGGAAGGGGGGTTGAAGTGTCTTCCTTGATTTGCCTTTGGTGTGTGCAGTCTCTTCACGCATTGGAATTGCTACACGTGGAACTGCCAGTAGGCTTGCAAATGTGTGCATTTCTTCTGTAATCTGCAAAGCGAAGGTTCCTTGTAGAGTGGTTACACAGCCACGGCACACACATTCTAAACAAAGGCACAAATGTGGTGCCCTGAAAAGTGAATGGATTTGAGCCAGATATTCAGTGTGTTACAGTGAAAATGTAGTGTTTTGACTTTAGATTTGCTCATGGTAGTGTAATTTGTTTCCCTGTTTTACTTGCCGAGTTTTGTGTTCCCTTCGTTGTTCTTATTGTGGATGAATTTTCTGGTAATACAGTGAAATGCAGGAAAAAGGAAATGCTTGCTTGTTTCAGAGATTTTTTTAATTATTTGGAAAAAAAAATCTGTGATATATGATAGAATTAGATTTGTAGCTGACTTACCCTTTATCTGTTAAATGCAATTGTTTCCTCTAAGGATATGGACATGCTTACATGTCAGATATGCTCAGCATCTGGCACCTAGGCAGACTCTGCAAGCTGTCAGTGTTACCTTTGAAGTGGCCTTTTTGCATCTTGTCACTTATTTGTGGTCTTGATTGTCCATTGAGGTCATCCTGGTGACTTCAGTGCCTGACCTTGATTTCATGTAACTTTTTTGTTTCTTTTCACCTTGTTTAAAAACTAGTTTTACTCGGCTTCATCCAGATTTCTCTGGGTGGGTGGTACAAAAATTATTTGTTCTCTTCTGTGTGCATACTGCCAAACTGCTGTAGCAGTCTTTGCTTTTAGCTGCTATATTTTCCCCAGGTTTATTGTTGCCTCTAGTAATTCTTTGCTAAACACCCAGTATTTTAATATAGAGAGCCAGCTGGATTAGATTTAGCTTACATACCTTGCCTTTTTTTTTTTTTTTTCCCAAATATATCATAATCTTTGTATTTATTGTAAAAGGATTATAAATCAATGAGCTGCAGTCTGGCCATGTGCACACTTTTTGTCTTTGTCTGCATGTCATAGAAACAAATTTGTTGCAGAATAAGGCTAACCTCAGGATCTGTCTTTTCTTAAAGTGGTTAGTGTTCTAGCTGTATCCTGTTTCTTCTGATAAATATATTAAAAAACTAGTCCTGCCACTTTCAGTGCTGCTAACAAATGCTTTAGATGAGCGGGTAGGAGGATATAGTTTGTTAGCATCTGTTGACTTGTTCTCCAGGTTCATCCACCATGTATGAAAGAATTACTCTACATAGTCGTATTGCACTTCTCCATAGCCATACAGACTCTGTGTTGACACTGGTACAGTTGTCTCGTGTCTTGCAGAGAAGTGAAACGTAGACCACTTTCTGATTAATGCTAGTAGTAAATACCTTTTGTCACGCATGTCTGACCATAAATGATACCTTCTCGTCTGTCCCACAGCTGTCACTTGATTTTTAGGCTTCTCAGTGCTCGCTGTCTAAATACTGCTTTCCAGTGCTGAAGCTACATACGAGGGTACCCATCCTTCCCTTTAAATGATGAAGGATTCAGGCCATTTTATAAATGGCTATATCCTTTTTCCCAAACCTTGATATTGTTTAGAAGGCAGAAATACAAATATTAAAACTTTAAGGAATTTCATATTAATGTACATTACTGTTCAAAAATACCATGCTTGTGATATGCAAATATCAATTCCTTGTAGATGCAGAAAACCTTTTTGAACATGAACTGGGGGCCTTGAACATGGCTGCACTTCTACGAAAAGAAGAGAGAGCAGGTCTTCTCAGTAATCTGGGCCCTTGCTGCAAAGCACTGTGCTTTCGAAGGGATTCTGCAATTCGTAAGCAGCTAATGAAGAATGAAAAGGCAAGTGTTTTGTTTACAGTGCTTGGTCAAAATACGGAATCACAGATTCCACAATGCAAAAAAGCATTTCTCTAGGGAGATAATTTTTGTGGTTGTTGTTCTGAAGTAGACCTAGTTCTTCAAATAATGGAGAACAGCTGTTTCTTTGAAGAGGTTGTAAGGTGTTTATTTTTTACTTAGGATGAGAGATTAAGATTGAGGCTAGAAGTAGGTGCTTTTTCTCATTTTGAGGTTTAGATTCTGGAGATATATTTCCTATATTTAGAGAATACATCATAAAAATACTTGTTTAAAATACAATTTCAAGGACCATTGTTGAATAATTCTTCTGCTTGAGATTCCATGTACTTTTATAAGAATTATAAGATTCTGTTCTTCCAAGTTAAAATTGAAAGAAAAAATATTTTAGCCATTTTTTTGCACTGCAGTAGGTTTTATGATCTTGCATGCTAATAGAAAAATCATTAATTCTTAGTCTTTTCTAGTGAATACCTATGATTAAAGCTCTAATTATTGAGAGTACTTGAGGTTAATTTCTGAGTTTGCATGTTAAAAGCCACTGTTTTCAGTTCTTTCGTTATTTTTTATTTTCCATTTTTAATTTCAACAGGGTGCAACAAAGCAAACATACACAAATTCTGCAGCAATGGACAGCGACCTGTTACGGTTGAGTCTACGGTTATTCAAACGAAAGACTGTGTGCCAGGTTCCTGGGCAGGAAAAGACAGAGGATAGTAAAATTCCACAACCAGCTATCCAGCAAGAAGCGTGTGTGTCTTGAGCGAATGACCACAGTGGCACTTTCTAGTTGATGTCCCACTACCAGTGTTGGTACTGATTGATATGTAGAACTGGTTCATTGGAAAGCAGCTCTTAGAAGATGGAAGAAAATAACTCCGTTTGTACACAGATAAGAATTACTGGGTTTAGATGTAAGTAAAAGGGGTAAAAAATAAAGACTTCTATGTGAAGTTCTCTATAAGTTTTATAATATTGAATCTTACACTGTAACATAAACCTCTTTTATGGTGCATCAAGTGTAATAATGTGAAGATGTCTGGGTTTAGCAGTTTATAACACCACCTGACATTAAACTGAAGAAAACTGTCTGAGTATCTTTTTCCTTATTGTGAATGGGGTTTTCCACCATCACCCTGGTCCTTCGGTACACATCTGGAATTTCTTAAATAGCTCACTTCCTGGGAGTTTGTCTTCCTCTACTTTCCAAATCTCTTTCTTACCACAGAAGCCTCTGTTGTGGATCTGGATTTGGACAAAACTCTAGCTCTTTGCCATCTTTCACGTAGTTTCCTCTTTAATTTCTGGACACAAAAATCTGGTCTAGTCATTTAAGGCTCCCCTTTTTGTTGATGAAAAGAACTAAAAAAAACCTTCCAGGAAATGATTTATGACCAGGTTTAGATGCCTATATGTGAAACTAACAGCATTTTCAAAATTCCTGCTGCTTCCAAAAGGAGGGCTAGTGCTATATTTTACATACTACTAAGTATCAATCCCATGCAGCAACCTGAGGGTACTTCACACTCGATGAGTTTCAGGAGTTTTCAAACGTGAGCAGTAAAGGCAGTGAGCAATGATGTTTTGCTGGGTGTTACAGATTTCAAGGGCCTGATTAGAGACTTGTCAAGCCTGGGATCAATTTTGTAAGAATTGTTTTCAGTTTGAGAAGTTAATATCTTGTGTGGGATCTTTGAGTGATACCAGTAACATATGTTTAAGTAGTCTGTGGAGTCCTCCATGTGAAAATGAGACTTCTAAAACTTAAGACTAAATCTCTATACACCTCTCTACTTTTCCTGAGTTTAATCCTGAAGTGTTGCTTTGAATTCTGCTTGTGGAGGGTAGGAACAAAATCCATAGTTTAACCTTGATACTGCCTTGCTGCAAAGCAGCTTGTTCTCATTGTTCTCATTCAGGTTGAAAATCAGTTGTGAACTACTACATTTTTTGACAGCTGTTTTGTATTAATTTCTTACCTTTTTTGTCCGCATGGAAGCAGCACACTGAGGTGGGATGTTGACTGTGCGCTTTAACAGCAGGCCTGCCTCACATCTCTTGTGATTACTGACAGTTGTATTGGCTTCAAGCAAAGGCCTAAATATGAATAGCAATTCAGTTCCAATACAAAGATTTCTTACTGTAATGCTTTCCTATAATGCCTAGTACATAAGTGTTCAGTAAAATGTTCTTATACTATGTTTAAAGTATTATTAAAGAAAATGTGAGGGGGTTTTATTTATATTTTTGTAAGTGCCCACACTAGTGTATATGTACTTGTATCAAATAGAAATGACTTGAGAAATTTCTACCATTTGTTTGATTCTTATTAAATTGTGTGATCCAGGCAAAACTTTTATCTTCTGGAGTTTTTCACTTGTTGAACATTTTTAAGGGACTTCATGACTATTATTTTTAATGTCATCGGTGATTTTATGTATGCTTATAAAAAATGGTCTTTTAAACACACTAGTGCTTTATCCTGAGCAAGAGTTAACAAACCTGTTGCACCCAGCATTTAAATGCATTCTCACCTATTTTATAGCTACAATAATTCTGCCTTTAAGCTGAAAGTATTAGATCATTGCTTCCAATTATGTTAAAGTGTGTTTTAATCTCAGTCTCTAAAAAACATAAAAATGTTTGATAGCTAGAAACAGCTGTGTCTAAGACTGCAGTACACAAAATAGATTCACTGTGTGGCGTTTAATTACACTGTGCTTACTTAAACACTCTTCCTGTAAAACAGTCAAGGTGTATATATGCACTTAGTTTGCAGAAGAATATTTCACATTACCCTAGAAAATACAAAATAAAGTAGGCTTGATGGGCTACTCTGAATGTCTCGTGAAGTGATAGTGTCCCATTGAAGGGCAAAGTCAGTGCTGACCTGTATTGGTTTTCCATTCTGCTACGTATCAGGGCAGATCAATCCCTGAAATTAGTGGGATTACACAAAAATGCTGAAATTGCCGTTTACACACCTTTGTTTTGATTTGATTTGCAGCACTTACAGGTGCAGAAGTACATCACGGTACTGGCAGAAAACATGCCTGTTCCTGTGAGAAGCAGTAAGAATCTTTTTCCAAGCAATTCCCCTCTTGCCTGGCAAGAGTTTCTGCACAGGTAGAGCCCAGGAAGTGTGAAGTTCCTGTGTAGGAGTATTTTGATTTCCATTTTAACAAAAAATAGTGTTTAGTTTGCAGGGAATGTGAGTTACAAAACTCATCAGGTAATTTTAGAATAACTACAAAAAGGAAATTTGCCCACATCCCAGTTTCAGAAAAAGGTATGAAACTTGTTTGAATCTGAGAACTTGCTTTAGGACCTTCCATCCCCTCCCCTGTGTTGCTCATTGCTTTCCTGATGGGGTCTGCCTGCCCTTTTAGCCTCTTCCATCTCTTTCTTTCTTCCCATCTCCCTCTTAGCTTTATTTTGTGTGGAAAAAGAGTAGATGGAAGAATTTTAGTCCAGTTCTCATTTTGCAAGTCTTCAGCAGGGGACACAGGAGCCTGTGATGTTTCAGGCAGTGGTGTGTGGGCAGGGCTGAACATGCGCCTCAGATGCCCTTGTGTGCTCCAGCTCCAAGTCTGAAAATGTGGGGAGGCACGTGTCCATACTCAGTTTCTCCTTTTAAGCTGTGACAACAACTTTAAAGTGGTCCCTGTACCAAAGCAGATGTCAGCCCTTTTTGCTGCTAAGCCCATGCTGTGCCTAGTTGGATGGTAAATTAGTTGTAAGCATCCCCGAGGTGCTGTCTGGAACATGGAGCTGCAGGAGAGCAAGGTGCCATGTATACTGGTGAGATGTGGCAGGCCTTCACCCAGGTGAAACACCATGTGCAGATCTTGTAGCCGTAACGGATTCACAGACAGAGCAGATTTTAGAGCCTCGAGACACAAAGGGGACTGACCTGTATGTAGGGATATTGTCACGTTCATTATCTCGAATAATATTTCAAGGCTATTACTACTTCGGCTAGTGGAGTGAGATACAGATTTTGACAGTGGGCCATCTGCACAGTGTACTCAAAAGACTGAGTTCAGATCATTTTACTAAACAAAGGCTTTTGTTTGAAGTGCCTTGATGCAGTTGTGTTCTTTTTCTGCCGTAGGGATGCCCTTCAGCAGAGATGCTGGCAGGAGCTGCTCTACCCATATGAGGTCAAGCACGGGACATACTCAATTTGTACAGTTCCTACCAGCTTAAAGAGTTCAGGAACCTCCTTTGTTTTGCAGTGACAGACAAAGTCTGCTTTTCAAAGGGTCTTTGTACAAAGCAGTTGTTTCCACTGTACAGGTCTTCAATGCTAAGGGGAAACCCAAGGTGATGGTACCAAATGCTTTTTGTTGTTTTGTGGGCAACCAAGGTTTCTGGGATGCAGTTTCAGGAGGCAGCTTAAGAATAGCAAATGTACTGTTAAAATAACAACAAAAAGCTCTTAAATGAAGCCCTAAACTCAGAAGTAAAGCAATGTAACCAAGCATCAATGTGCAAGGGATTTCTTAAACCAAGACCTCCTAAGAATTTGGAAATTTGTCCCATCAAAATCAAGTTCAAACATAGAAGAGAGCCAAAGTCTAAAAAAAAAAAGTTAAACAAGTAGCTGAAGTTGTTTGGAAGAAAACTTTTTATAATGAACAGGCACTATCATTTGCTGTCAGTAGGAATCAATCGATGAAAGAGGGGAGATAAGTGTATTTGGGGAAGTTTAATTTCTTGATATAACCTTTCACTGCCAGGGATGCATCTACCACAGGCTTGCTTCCCCCCCCCCCCCTTAGTAATGAAGTCAAGGTGTTGCCTTTAAAGACTGAAGAGTCAGACATGCTAGAGCAAACTGCTGTGGCACAAAGCAGTGTGCTGCCAGATTTTAAGTTCACATGTGAAAGGGTTGTGCTGGTTGCAAGCATGCAGTTCCTGAACAAGAGGGAAGACTGAAGTATTGGATGGGGATTTTCTGCTTCATGATGGGGATCATCTACCTGATAATTAAATTTGTTGTTTGAAAATATTATATGTATGAGGGGTGCTTGGGGCACTGTGTGCAAAGTACTTGAGGAAGGGTGTAGTAGAAATGGGACAGAATTGAGTAGCATGGGTTGTAGTTGTCAGCCTGGGAGAGTGACTTCACACTTCCACAAGCCAGGAGCTCACTCATCGCAGCGAAGGAAACAGGAGGATCTAGGTGCGCTAAATGAGCGCGCAATGCACTAGTGAAAGAGCTCTAGAAACAGGCAGTGTAGCCTTAGCTAACATGGCTCCAGAGGGGTGTTTCCAGCATGGAGAGGAGTGCTTTTACTGCTCTCTGTAGTACCTACAAATTCTTACCTGGTCTGCCTTGCTCTATACTCACAGAAGTTGGATTCAGCCTACAGATACAGCGAGCCGTGAAAGTCAGGAGAAGCATGGAGTGTTAATGCCGTCTCCTGAAAAAAAATGGGAAAGTGAGAAATAGGGAGAAAAAACTGAAGGTCAGCAAAAAAAAAACAGGTGAGCCTAAGCTGCCCATGTGTACCTTTAAGATGGATACTGGAAGCCCCCGAAGGACCTGGAATAGGTGCATGGAAGATTTACTTTCTCTGAATTGTAAAGGTGCTTTGTGTCAGCATGAGAACTGCAGTTGCCTCTGTCTCGGATATCATTCCTATGTCTGTCTTGCATGCTCACAGAAAATGTGTTGGCAAGAGGTTTCAGAGGACTTTTGAAACGTCTCACACAAGGTTAATAGAAAAAATTAAACTGTAGCAAGTGGAGGATAAAGAAATGACATGAATTAAAAATTAACTGAGAAATTGAAGGTAAAACAGAGGATTAAATGATCACATCTCATCACAAACAGCTCACAGTGGTGACCTCCCTGTACATTTGTGATTTGGGAAGGAGTTGACTGAGAAGCAAGATGAGAAAATTTGCAAATCACAGTTAAAACCAGAGAAAAACCTAAGGAGATGCATTTTCTCCCGTGTGGCACACTCATTTAGCCTATTTCAAGTCCTTCTGCCAGTCAGCAATCAAGATGTCCAAACTGACTGTATTGGGTTTGCGTGGCAAGGTGTTGGTAGCAGGGGGCTACAGGGGTGGCTTCTGTGAGAAGATGCCAGAAGCTTCCCCCTTGTCCGACAGAGCCAGTGCCAGCCGGCTCCACAATGGACCAGTCACTGGCCGAGGCTGAGCCCATCAGTGATGGTGGTAGTGCCTCTGTAATAACTTATTTAAGAAGGGGGAAAACCTGCTAGGAACAGTAGCTGGAAGAGGAGTGAGAGCAGGTGAGAGCAACCGCCCCGCAGCCGCCACGGCAGCGCAGGAGGGGCAGGGGGCTCCAGGCCCGGAGCAGAGGTTCCCCCCAGCCCGCGGTGAAGCCCACGCTGAGGCAGGCTGTCCCCCTCAGCCCGGGGAGGCCCACGGAGGAGCAGATCCCCACCGGCAGCCCCTGGAGGCCCCACGCCGGAGCAGGTGGGTGCCCGAGGGAGGCTGTGACCCGTGGGCAGCCCACGCCGGAGCAGCTCCTGGCAGGGCCTGTGGCCCCGCGGGGAGAGGAGCCCGGGCTGGGGCAGGTTTGCTGGCGGGGCTGGGGACCCCGGGGGGACCCGGGCTGGAGCCGGCTGTGCCTGAAGGACGGCACCCGTGGGGGGACCCGGCTGGGGCAGGGGAGGGCTGTGAGGAGCCGCCCCTGAGGGGAAGGAGCGGCAGAGGCAGCGTGTGAGGGACTGACCCCAGCCACGTTCCCGGCCCCTGGGAGTGAAGTTGAGCTCAGGAAGAAGGGAGGGGTGGAGGAAGGTTTTTTTAAGATTTGCATATATTTCTCATTATCTTACCTGTGGCATATGAAGGCATGGACCCCAGGTGAGATCCCCCACTGCATACATAAGCACTGCTTATATGCGATCACTTACCCAGCCAAGTTCTGCCCTGGAATATGCCTACATGCAGCAGAGCACCCTTGCAGCCAGCTCACACACCGCTGAGCTGTTTGCTCCCTCCATGCTCACCTGAGGAGCTCTCCTCTTCCCAGGTCAGTATTTAAGCTGTGGGAGGCTTTGGGCACACCCCCCATCGGGAGGCTTTGGGCAGCCCCTCGTTGCAGGCGGGTGGGCACAGAACTGATTTGCAGGGGAGCTCAGAGAGCCAGATGTAGTGTCAGTTGTTTCCGCGCTACATTTTAAGGTATCGTCACTCTGCAACCTGGCACCCAGACAATGAACAAAGCCTTTCTCAGAAAGGGCCCTGATATCTTGACCTGATTTGATCGGTATCAAACTAATGTCCCCAAGTGGAGCCTGCCCTGCCCGTGAGGGTCACTGCCGAGCGATCTCTCCCTGCCCTCACCTCGACCCACCGGCCTTGCGTTACATTTTCTCTCCCTGCCCAGCCGAGGAGGGCAGCGGCAGAGCCGCTTTGGTGGGCACCTGCGTCCTGCCAGGGTCAGCCCGACACATTGACGTATCACTCACAGGGAAATTTAATCAATGTCTATACCTTATAGTGCCATAAATTAGCGATATCAGCACCAGAAGGAAACCTACAGTTCACAGAAAATTTCAATCTGATGTAGAGAGATACGTGTAAAGGCAAAACCAGAAGAATACACAAAAAGATGATGTATGCAAAGGTAGAAGCTGTGCTATGAGTAGGCTCCTAATGCAAGAAAGTTTACTGACAAACGGGAGAACTCAGGGAAGGCACAGAAGATCTTGTACTTTCTATAGAAGATTGGGACTATGTCCTTAGAAAGGAGAGGAGTAATAGTAGGTAAGATTAAAATATATGAAATAGTGGTCCAGAAAAAGGAGGACAGAAAATACTTTTTTACCTACTCCTTATGACAGAGCTCAGCTGTAATTCAGTAAAATTAAAGAGTGGCATAATTGAATAATAAAATGGAAATTCTTGTCTTCCTCACAGTGCCTAATTAGGCTTAGAGTTCAAGGACATTGCAGAAGTTAAAACTTAGCAAGATTTTCAAAAGGATTGAGCATGCTGCCAATATACACAGTTGTTCCTGGGAAGTAAACCAAGACTGCATCTATAGCAGCCTATATTACATGAATTTATACACAATGGGGAAGGCTCTCAGGCATTGTGAGCTCCTAGTACCCAGCGGTTTGCTTCTGTATGAGCAAGCTGCCCTGGTTCCTGAAATCAGGTGGCTGTCTGTTGGGAAAAGCCCCTGACCCAGCTGCCAAACTACACAGGGGATTTGTGTGGCAAAACATTCAGGCTGGGACAGGCCACGTTCGGTCACAGAATCATTCAAACGGAGCCATCCTGGGCGTGTTTGAATCTTGCAGGATGTCATATATGTGGGACTTAATGTATGTGAGACTTAAACGGCTCATCTCTTGGAGACTGTAAGACCTTGTGAGAAGGCTACATCAGTCTGTGTCTAACTGGTAGAAATTAGGAGACCCTATCTGATGGCTTTTGAATTTTACTTTGAGGTGTCTGGTTAGGACAACTGTAAGAGAGGGATGAATTAACAGATAACACACCTGACTGGGCCATTTTTCCTGCACAATCTGAATATTTTTTTTTCCTTTATGCAAAAGACTTTCTTGCCAGCTTATCCAAAAGCAAGTTGCCCAAATAAATGCACTGTTAAATTCACACTTAGCAGCAACTATTCTGCTTTCCACTTTCTTGAAGCAGTGGTACCCCTCTTGGCAAATTTCATCTGATGCATGAACTGTCAAAACATAAATGGACAACTGTGACTTCTCCGCTGTCTGCTTTGGAATGATAGCGTAATCTAGTTGCTGTATTCGTCCCTTTAATTTCCATTTTTATTGCTATAATCTATACTCCCCCCTTTTTTTTTTCTTTCTCAGTGCACAAATTATAAAGATGGCCTTGCCTATTCATCAGGAGACTCTAAGGCGTGTGCGGTGCGTGATGCATGATTCTATCTTGTTGTTTTATCTAGTTAATGCTGCATTCATAACTATACATAAAAAATGGGGAGTGCTGTCTGATGACAGCTTAGTGTAAATCTTGGCATCCTCTGACCCAGGTGGAAGCATGGAATCTTAGCAGATCTGAAGCTTAAAAAAAAAAAAAAAAAAAAAGAAAAAAAAAAGACTGATAAACCGCGCTTAATTTAAAGTGTTTCTAAACCTGTGAAAACCAGCTGTTCTGTTAAGTGTACATGTTTGAATGGGCACATGAGCCTTTTCCTGGAACACAGGACCAATGGCATCGCCATCTACATGTTAATGTCATCACAGAAGTGCTGCATAACCACAAGGCTCATTCATAAGGAAACACTCAAATCAGGGTCCCACTTCAGCACCATTTTAGGAAAAGCAATTTAATACTGATCAAATACCATATGAGCAGAAATCGGCCTGATTTTCCATTAAATTGCTGGAGCCTATAATAAAATGTGCTGGGTAGTTAATAAATAAGGTGACTGGATAGAGAATTTCAGAGTCAGACTTTTTTTTTTCTTTTTCTGGCAACAGGCATGTATCAGTTCCAGTCTCAGCTCAGCCATGCACATCTGGACAGAAAGAAAAAATCACATTTATGTATGGGAGATTCAACTCTTAATTTTCACCTGTATAAACCAATGTGAACTGTGAAGAGAATGACATGATTAAATTGATATACTACCAAAGTGATAAATCCAATACCTGGAAAGATGTTTTCCTTCCCTGCTTGCTTCTGTACCATAGAAATTGGGTTTCAGCTCTTCACCTGAGAACAGTAGAGGAGAATTTGTCAGGTGGGGGCTTTTTTTTTTTTTCTTTAGAAATATTTTGTGTTGCTCTAAAAGTACCTCATAGCTGTTGTATTGGTTTGTGTATTGAAAAAGGAATATTAGGTACAGAGCTAAAGGAGTTTCCTTGGCTTTTGTCCCTTATTGTTACTGAAATATATACATATGTTTTTCCCACAGTTTCCAGGGGTTTGTTCTGGCCACAAGACAGCAGAGTGTGGGCAGCCACCTGCCTTAGACTTGCATGAACACAGGCAGCAGAGTTTCTGCCGTTGTGCAGAAGCGTGTCGGGTGCCTCTGCGGTGGTCTCGGTGGGGCCCGTGGGCTCAGCATGGTGCTTCCAGCTGTGCACAGGAGAGGCGGCAGCGCTGAGGAGGAGCATCAACATGTTGGTCACTACCCTGCAAGGCTGATCACGCTTTGGGCTGCCTATAAGCAAGGGCATCCCAAATGTTTGCAATCTGCATCTTTAGGAGGATTTACATGGTATCACTGTTTTAAAGCAAGGCACAAAAGCACAAGGTCCACTCATCTGGAAATGTTGTAACCTACTTTGATAAATGCTGACACTGTCTCATAAAGGGATGGAGGAAACACCAGTGTAACCCTAAACTAAATTGAATTGCTGGTTTTTTCCCTCTCCCTTCTGCAAGGCTTGGGTACCTTTGCAATTCATCACACGTTCCCGATCAAGAGCTGGGAAAGTTTTTTTCCAGCCTTACAAAAATTAAATTTTATGCAGCTTTTGACCTGGATTAGTAGTGGGCAGAGCAATACAAAGCCTGATCCCAATTACTTCTTAGCTGTTGTTCCTGCCCTGCTCCTCCCTCCACTGCTGGGCATGTGCTGCTGTTTGCAGCCTGGCAGCTCCACGCAGGCTTGCTGGAAAAGGAATCACGGAAGGGTTATTAGACAGCAATAGAAAGCTGTTGTAAATAAAAACATTCAAAAAGCCAACAAAGGTCTTAGGCACATTTAAAAATACTTTATAAAGAACTTCGCAGATACCATTGTAGAGAGAGTTATCTTCAGCATGGCCTTCTTTCTAATTGAGTCTTAGACCCCTGCTGGTTAAATGACTGGCTTTCTATCTACATGGTTAAATCTGCTTTTTTTGCAGATAACTCTTTATGAACACTGCTCTGGTTACAAATTATGAAGTACAATTTATATTGGCAATAAAACTGTTAATAATTGCTAAAACAGTTAACCAGCTCACTAGAACATTCCCCATCCTAGATCTAGCCTTAGGAAGTTAACTAACATGTTATTAACCACTGATGAGGAGCTGTTTAGAAGAGTTTATTGCTTAATTAATCTTTGTACTGAGCTAATAAGAGTGTTAAATGGGCCTCTCTGTTGAATTGGGTTGTTAATACAGATTGCAAGTTCCCTCAGGGGGAACTCTGAGACCAATATGACATTAAAGTTAGCCATCCAACAAAGTAGATATTTAAGGCATTAAAAACAACAAAGCCAAACATCTTCATTAATAATGTCATAAGATTCATTGGCTATGTGTATGAGTGAGTGTACATGCGTGTATGAGTAACCGTGCTCTTTCTACTTCTGATAAGAAAGCTGTACTAAAAATCTTATTTAGATTCAGCGTTTTTCACCACTGTTCTGTTGCAGCATAAATTAAACTTGTCACACTTCTCTGTAGTAAGCAGGTTATCCTGATGAGGAAGACAGAATCTGAAGCAAACTCTAATGTCATCTGCTTATCCTAAAAAGACAAACAAAATTTTAAAAAACCTCTTCATATTAATGAGTTTAATAAACCTTCTGCTTGATACAATTTGATGAAACAGTAAAAGGCAGTAACCAGACTGTCCTTGTGCTTCATGGCATTTTTATAGTGAGCACTCAGGTCTTAGCCACGGAGCAAGGTGCTCATACTTAATATTAAACTTGCACAAGAAGTTACCTACTGTCTTTTAACTCCCTTTTAACATACAGGTTACATGTTTTGGGAGAAGAGAAAGATTCCATAAAAAGAAAGGCTGGAAAGGAGTAATTGGTGCTGAAGTGTCTGGTGTTAGCAATTCAGAGCAGATATCTCTCTGTCACTACAGTTGCTTCCACACTAGTCCCTGTCCTTCATGAGACCAGCTTCCATCCCTACACCCAACTTGAAGATGTTGACTCTGTGTATGCCTGCATGCCATGATCTGAATATTATACTCGATGTGTGATTACGTTTATTTTGTATGAAACAATCTCAAAAAGACTAGGCAAAGCGTGTATGAGATGAAAGTAGTGATGTGACAAAAATGCATTCATGCATACCCGTATTTTTGATGTTAGGGTTTTATCTTGTCTGAATTCTTGCTGGCTTCAGGTTTAATATATTGCACACCCCCACCTCACCAAAAGCCTGGGCGTGTCTAGACAAGGTGAAGTC
This sequence comes from Falco punctatus, assembly GCF_963210335.1. Classification (NCBI taxonomy): domain Eukaryota; kingdom Metazoa; phylum Chordata; class Aves; order Falconiformes; family Falconidae; genus Falco; species Falco punctatus. Next base: position 32,065,874 of record NC_137581.1, read on the forward strand.
CCTGTTTTCCTGACTCCTCTGTGACTAGCCTTTGACATCTAACAGGTTTATTTTATGGTCTTTTGCTATGCATACTTGAATATTGATGAGAAACTTGCACTTAGGGGATGCGGTCATAGTACAGATCATCGCTTAGTGGTCTGTTGACTGGTTTCTCTGTTGTCCATGTTGTCTCTAATGCATCACATTGAAGCACCAAGGCAAAACCTCCTTGATTAGCATACCCTTGGAGACCTCTAAATATTGCCTCACTTCATTACTACTGCAAAATGATCAATATGCCTCACCAAAATTAACTGTACTTTGGATATCTCCCTTGCCTGATTACTGTGCATTTTTTATTCCTCAAAGATAAAGGAGGATTGTTCCCAGCCAAGATGTTATCCTGGTTGTAGGCACAGCTGTGGAGTCCCTCTGTGCCTGTGGCCTTTTCAGGGGTGGGTCTTAGCTGCTAATCAAAAATAGTCTTTGTACATGTGCACAGTTTGTGTTTGGCGAGTATGAGCTGGTATTCATAAATGGGAAGTGATTGATTAGAAAAACATACCCCTGTGCTTTTATAAACATTGGGATGTGGGCTGGACTACCTCACTCCTGGCTGTCTACAGCGTAAGTCCACAAATCAGAGATGTTGTTTTCCTACCCCTCGTTTCATGCTGACCTTTTAATGGACTAGCCGAAGCTAATCTTACATGTAGAACAGCATATTGGCTTGATGTATTTGTTACAGATAATTAATATTGCTCTAGCCAGCCATCTTCTCAATTATTATTTCCAGTTGCTTCATAGTTATTAAACTGTCACATTTCAAGTGCGGACAAGTGTCCATGATGATATAGAGAGGCTGGTTAAGTGGAAAACTTTTAGGTGCCTTTTTATTACTCAGATTCCCCAAGGAATACCGCTGTGGTCATGCTGTCTTCAAATATATATTTGACCTATGCTTTGTATGCACAGTTAAAGGTTAGAATAAATATGCATGTTTTCTCTGCTTATTAAGCGAAACTCTAGACATTAAGAGAACATGAGAGGAGTTTCCACTGATCTCCCGACTAACACAGTAAATTGCTCATGCTGGATGCACCTGCCTGCCTCAGCTCTGCTCCACTCATCCATGCTGCTGTGTTTTCCGTACATGCATTCACAGAAATCCATTTGCAAGGAAATACAGCTCGCTAGTTAAGCCTTTGCATTGTAAATCCAGCTTTAATATTGTCAGCAGTGCTCCCTGCTGTGCATCAAGATCTGGTAAACCACTCCTTTGTGCTGTGGGTTAGAGGACTCATTGCATGTCCTGTGTCTTCTAGGCTCTTGTAGCTAGAAGTATGCCTTCTCCCACGAGCAATGCCCGGTCCTTCTTGCTGCAGTGGAGGCCAGCTGAGCTGCTGCGGTAAGGGTGAGAACCTTCTAGACACACCACCGCAAACTTGTTGAAGTGTTGGCCTCAGTAAAATCTCCTTATGAATGCTTTTCTTGCAGGATTGTTTCTGTGCAGGAGTTAGATCATGATGGAGTGTGAGCTTCAGTGTGGAGGCCTAAGTGACAGGGTCAGAGAGTGCAAAATGCTGTTGTCCCCTGCCAGCTCACCACCACATCTCTGGTCCTGAGCCCTGACAGCTAGCGCTGAGCAGTGACAGTGTTCAGGAAGAGAGGGAAGGAAAGCTGAAATGGAAAAGCAGGGGAAAAGAGTATGAATAAATGTCTGGAAAAAGAAGCAAGAGAGTGAGGAGATATTGTTAAATCTCTGTTCACCAGCTAGTCAAAAGCTCCCCTCTACACAGAGAAAAATCTTTCACTCTCCAGGACAGACCCAGCTCCCAACACAGTCATGTTGGATTCAGGGATCTGTCCTTCACAAACTTCCTTCCAGGCAAAAAAATGTCATGGCTCTTTACTGAAAAAAATCTGAACACCAAAAGTAGTCAGGAATCCAGCTAAGGATAATCTTCAACTCCAGTAGTCCTGCGTGCCCAGGACAGGGCTCTCTCTCTGCTGTTGGACTCTGGTATTTCATTTTCTCACAGCTGTTCAGGAGACCCTTTTGTTCCCAGCCACAGCCCAATGCTGCAACAGCAGCCCCCCAACCCCTTTCCCCTCTCCTGTTTAGGTACATTTCCACCACTGCCATGACCTTCAGAGTTGATGTATGAAGCATCCCTGCAGGATTGTTCTCTCTGACATTGAGCATGAGGCTGGGCAATAAAATGAAGAATTAGCAGGCATTTACATTCGGAAGTTAATGATGAGGAGTGTGAGCCTTCCAAACATCTGTTTCTCCTGTTTTCAAGGGGGCCTTCAATTTACTCCTGGTTCTCATCCATGCAGCTATTACCATTAACCATCAGCCAGCAGCGCCCTGGGTCTGGGGAACAGAGACTGGATTGTGGAATAAAAACCCTCTAAATCACGGTATGTCTTAGTTTTGGGGGGACAATTGTAACAGCCATGGGGTTAGGAAACAATTGGAGACCTTCTTTGGAGGTGATGAGAGAAACACAGGGAAAGCTGTGCTCTCCTCAGGCCCGGAGCTGGACTGAGGGCTATATAAATGAAGAAACTGCTCTGCAAGCGGCTGCGATCTCCCCCTGCCAGGGCACCGCTGGTCTGCCTCTTCTGCCAGCCTGCTAGGTCCTAAGCTGGTGACTGTCACCCAGAGAAAGAACAAAGCCCTGACCCTAAGGTGAAAGAAGGGCCAGAAAATCCAGAAATTGGCAACTTGCGGGGAAAAAAGATTGAGAGTCAAAAAAATAGTAAGAAGAAAAAGTGCATAAGGAAAAAGAAGTCAGGAGGGATGGATGAAGGGAAATTCTGGGTAATGACCACTGTTTTGAGATGGACCCAGTGGACATAAGGGCAGAATGCTGTTCCCCAGTAAAACACAGGCAGGGGTGAAGCTACCAGAGATCAGTCAGCTCCTGACCAGGGAGTGAAGGGGGAAAAATGGGCACCCTGGCATCTGGTCAGGGTGTCAGAGCAAAACTCAGAAGAGATGCTTTATGGAAGAAAATGCCTGAGCGGATTATAAAAGCCAATATAAAAATAAATCTTCCTGGTGCCTCTGACTTTGACTTTCAAATCCTTGTAAAAGGGCACGTTGTTCAGCTGTTACACCCCTCCTGATTTAGTGACACTGGAAGTAGCCTTCACCTCCCAGAGTCCCCCACTTCATTGCCTTTAATAACCTCATGAAGGGTAATGAAGCATTTTAGGTTTTGTTTTAAGCGGGTTGGTGTGGTGGGGGTGGGACGTGAGGGCTTTGGGACACCTGGTCAAGGTTTCAAGATGTCTTTGAGAAAGGGGTCTGCGGTGGGGATGAGGCTGGCCTGGGTGACAGGGTCCTGGTGCTGCAGCAGTTTCACTTGAGAGCCTGAGGAGCTGCCCCCACGTTTGGTGCCAGCTCCACATGCTTTCCCAATTTCTCCCGTGGCCCTCCATGACTTTTGCATGGAAATCTGGGGCTGAGGCAGTACAAAGACACGGGATGGAGGGGACTCGTCTGAGCCTCACATCTGCTGCCCACACACAGGCAGAGCTGGGGGTGGGTTTTAGCATTCCCCTTTGTCAAAACAGTTCCCTCTTCTCAAAATCTAAGCACAGTAATAGCCGGGGGGTGGGGGTGGGGTGGGTGGTCTTTAAAAGCCTGATGCCAAAAGCCACTTTCATTATCCATCACACTTGAGTGTGCTTGCAGTTATCCAAAGGCTGTGATGCCAGTGTATGCCTTGAACTATGGATCTGTGACAGCTGGATTCAGCACGGAGGTGTGGGAAGCCTTTGTGGTTTACCAAATAACAGGGAGAGACAGGAAAATCAACATGTCACACCAGTGTCCGCTGGCAGTCCAACTGATTTAACTGGCTCCATGCTTTTTAGCATTTTTGCTGGATTTGCTTGCCTTTTAAAAACAGATGGACTTCCAGGCTTGCAGCCATCTTCAAAGCAAAAGCCCCACACCGCTCCTGTCCCCATCCTCTTCTGAGACGCTTTTTGGCTGGCCCAGGTTATCTGATGAGGATTTGGTTCCAAAATGGTGCATGCAAGGTTGTAATAGAGCTTTTTCTTTTTGGCTGTTTCCCTTTTAAGCGATGTAACCAAGAAACCCTAATTTGCACCCGGGAATGCTGATTGCACTAAGTAGTTAAGTCCATCAAGTTCCCCTTGACACTTTCTGTCTGTGAGTTTCAGATAAAGCCGGGGAGCTAAAGTAGCTTAATGGATTAAAGCAATTGCCTTCCCCACCTAGGCACCTCAGCTGGAATCAGATTTTGGTGCTCAAGTGAAATTGCTCATTTGCTTCAGGGGAGGGAGGTGCGAACAGATCACCTGAACTACTCCAGTGGTCAAAAGCCCCGGTCTAGTAGCCAAGGGGTGGTCATCGCCAGGACTGGGGACATTGGTCCTGGTACACGGGACAGCCTGCTGATGCATGTGTCCCTGCAAGTCGTTCCCCTGCCAGATGCAGCAAAAGTGGAGATGCTTGTCCCACTATTGAATGAATACACTGTGACAAATTCTGCCAAATTCTCATTTACTTGGAAAACAGTGTTCAGACTGAGGAGGTGCTAAACAGTTAACCTTTCCATCAGACCAGGGAGAGGCTTTGGCTGTGAAAGCACCAGTAATTTACCTTCCATTAAGATGCTGCAGCTTCTCATCTATTTGAAGGCTGATAGAAATTGTTTTCTAAATAATAAGGCTTTCCCTGTAAAAAATACCATGGGTAATGGAAAGATTAAAACAGAAGTTGAGACATCACCAATCTATATATTCAATCAATGCCAAATGCTTTATGCAGTCATTCTCTGCTTCCCGATACATGTTACTAGGACCATACCAGAAAGCTCAGGAGAATTTCCAGGAACTGCTGCTGGTTTCACTTTTTTTTTTTACTTTTTTTTTTTTTAAGTTCAGCTTTGAGGTCCAGAAGAAAATAATTGAAAGTTGTCCAAATGACCTGAGAGATCAGTGGAAAATCTTGCAAAGAACCCATGACTATTTATTTACAGACCTAGGGCCACTTCCACAGGAGGCAACACAGCTCTCAGGGCTGTTCCTTTCACTCAGTGTGGCTGTAAGAAAAGTGGACTTTCTGGAAGGATCTGGTTGTTTCGGTGTGTAGCTGAAGCCCATCACTCCTTATTTCCCAAGACATCCCAAAGCACCTGAGAAAATATATCCTGGAGGGTGACCTCTTCACTACTGTCTTCTCCAAGGTGGAACATCACAGTTTTGTTTGGTGACAGTACACTATAATTTTCACAAGGAGACAATTTGTCCAAGATAGCAAAATTTTGATTAGGAAGAACAGAACCAGTCAAGCTGAATCTGAACAGTCAACACCCCAGTTTTGCAAAATTTTTTTCCCCCATCTAATATCTAGAAAAACAGTCTATGAGAGCAGTAGGGAAGAGGAATCCATTTCTAACCTCTGCAAACACAGGCCGATCCCACACTGCTGGTTGAAGCTCATGTGAAACATATCATGGCCGGTGTTCACAGGAACGATGCATCTGTGTGACAGAGGAGAGAGACAGAAATACCACTTAATGCAAGATTAATCCAACACGATTTAATAATAAGACACAAAGGAACATAGTTGTCATTTACCATTGGCTTTAAAATGCTTTGTGTTAACCACATTTACTCCTCCATCTCATGTAAGCTGTCAGTTTAAACCCTCTTGACATGTTCTCTCTGTTATCATTTCTTACAGATCCCTGTTTTACTGCCACTCTCCTCTGGGCTTTTCTTGCTCCAACTTTCACCGAAGTGAGATTGGAGCAGAAAAATGGCTCAAAAGCTGCTACAATGGGGGATCCATTTCTCTCCTCTCACATTATCTAGAAGACTGGCCTTGACACAGGACACCGAGTCATCACCTCTGCCCTGTGCTACATGGTGTGACCATTACTCCCTCTCATGAGGATGTAGGAGAAAGCCTGCTCTGCAGCACTAACCAAGGAAAAAGTTTTCCTTGCCACTGAAGTGAGCAAACAAGGTGGGAAATTGTTCTTGGGTCCTGTCTGCAGGGCTGTTTCTAGACTGCAGCCAGAATTGAGGGGGATTCCCACCCACCCCCCATGGAATTAGGGACTTTTGTTGTCCGTGCTGATGTTTTCTCAGGTTTCTCCGTGAGAAACCCACTGAAATATCTGGGAGTTTCTTGGCAACGAAAACTTTTCAGATCATGAAAAATTATTGAAAGTAGCATGTTCTTGAAAATGTGTATTGAGTGGAAAAGCTGTTTTTCACTGGAAAACATCAGGAACAATTTTCTTCTCCACTAGCAGCTCAAGTCACCCCTGTGCTTGAGCACCTTTTCTACACTGTTTGATTTCTGTTTATTTTGCCTTCTCTCCCCCAGATTCCCCCAGTGTCACTGGCAGGGACAGTGCCATGGTCAAAGGGTCAGCACTCCCCAGCTCAGCCCCCACAGGACGCTCACAGTATCCTTTAAATATCCAGGAGACCAGTGGGATTTTGGGGTGCTCTGGTGTCAGGGTGAAACCACTGGAATGATCCCCCATTTACTTCTGACTCTAAGAAGCAGGAGAAAGCTGAAGCCAGAAAGGGGAGCGGAGCTGTGAAATTCAGGACTCAAGGGCTTTCTTCCAAGCTCTCTTCCAGGCACTGCCCAGACTTTTTGTGCAGGGAGTGATGGGTCATTTAACCCCCGTGCCCATCTGCAGAGGGAGGCTTTTGTACTCACTACCAACCCACCCCCATGCCCCTTCTGTCCCCTTCACTGTCACATAAAGACTCCAGGGATCCTCAGCTGAAATATGATGGTGCAGTGACGGTATTACTAGGAGACGGGTGTCTGCCTTACTCCTATCTTGTTAGTTAGGATACACTAGTTAAAGAAATTGCTATTTACTCCATTCAGTCACTGAACACTGTTTATTTAACTTACAAAATGCAAATATGCTGGTAGTCAGAGGGTTAAAAGAAACTACTAAGTACTTGTAAATTGATGTAGTGCCCTGAGGGTACTTCTGCTGGTAATAAAGTGCATCTTATAAACAGATCTGACTCCGTGCTACAGTCCAGCAAAGCAAAGTGGAGTGGATCCATCCCAAATTAACCGTAAATGAGACTGACACTAACACAAATCGAACACTCCTCAGGGCTCTGCTTACATTAATTACAAAGCCTTGGAAAATGATCTAGAAGGGATTTCTCTTCTCCAGGAGAAATTAATTGAAGGGATCTCCAAACAGTGGAAAAAATCAGATGTACAAGAAACAAAAGCCATTTAAATTCTTTTCTTTGCCCACCTTTCTCATGAGAACCAATAATATTAACAATAACTGCTACATGTAAATTCATCTAGATGCGGTTTTCCTCCCCTACCACTCTACTTGCCCTGACATCTGAGATGGAGAAGTCCATCTCATCCACAGATGTGGCCATTTCCAGACATGCTACAGGAGGCAAGAAACCACTGCTCCAAGGCTGGTGGCAGGAGGTAAAAGGGGCTGTGATAGTGAAACCCATGTCAGGAAAATGCATGGGCTGGGAAAGGCGAGACTCCTGAGGGGGCTTGAGGACACCCATTTGGGCTGCGAGTACCCCTACAGCTGAGATTGGGGTGACATGGGTTCCCCCCACCCCTGTCTCCCCTGGAGCACCCAGATTCTCTCTGTGCCCAGTTTTGCTACAGGAACAGGCCCTGCATCCTGGCTGCTGCCACTCCCAAGCCCTCCTGTGGAGGGGCTGCAGTCCCATATGGGTTCAGCCAGGGATCAAAGGGCCAAGAGACACAGGGCGGCCAAGTCTCCTCCAGTGATGTTTCAGAGGAATCAAAATGTGCATTTTTTTCTTTGCTAGAGGGAAATGGGTTTAGCACCCAAGAACATGAGAGAGGTCAGGTCCTCCCATCATGGCTTTGTCCCACTTGTGCATTGGAGCATCTCACGCTCAGCAGACATGCAAACAAGGTGGCAACCTGTCACAGGGCTCTCAAAACTAGCCAGCTCCATCAAGGTCTTTTACCATCACATACCAGGTTAACTTCAATAAGTAGTTAGCACACCTTGCCCTGGCACGGCCACCAATCCCCCATGAGGTCTCAAAGATCCATCTACTGTTTCTTCAGGCTAGTCCCTCTCCTTACTCTGCTTCTTCCAGATCTCTCTTCATTGGCTGCTCTTCATATAGTCCTAAAGAGCTATTTAACTACTTCACAGGAACCAGCCACAGCTGCACCTTATCCACATCAGCCAACCCACCACCCCTGAAGCCAGCCCACAGCTGTATATTACCAACGTTCATTAATCCAGCTTCATCCCTCTACAGCAACCCCTGGTCTGTACACTGGATTAGGGGCTGAATGAGGTTTGGATCCAAAAAAATGCAAAAAACTTCCTGATCTGAACCTTGGACTGCAATTTGTCACAGCTCCTCCAGGTACACCCTGGACAAAGAACAGATTGAGAGCAGCCCTGAGGAGAAGGATTTGAGAGTGTTTGTTGGTGAGAAGCTCAACATGACCTGGCAATGTGCACTTGCTGCATCAAAAGAAGTATGGCCAGCAGGTCAAGGGAGGGGATTCTCCCCCTCTGCTCCTCTCTCATGAGACCCCACCTGCAGTACTGCCTTCAGCTCTTCTTATGTCCAACATAAGAAGGACATGGGCCTGTTGGAGTGAGCCCAGAGGAGGGCCATAAAGATGATCAGAGGGCTGGAGCACCTGTGCTGTGAAGACAGGCTGAGAGAGCTGGGGTTGTTGAGCCTGGAGAAGAGAAGGCTCTGGGGACACCTTATAGCAGCCTGCCAGTGCCTGAAGGGGGCCTACAGGAAAGCTGGGGAGGGGCTTTTACAAGGGCATGTAGTGACAGGACAAGGGGGAACGGCTTTGAACTGAAAGAGGGTGGATTGAGATCAGGCATTAGGAAGAAATTCTTTCCTGTGAGGGTGGTGAGACACTGGCACAGGTTGCCTAGAGAAGCTGTGGATGCCCCATCCCTGGCAGTGCTCAAGGCCAGGCTGGATGGGGCTTTGAGCAACCTGGTGTAGTGGAAGGTGTCCCTGCCCGTGGCAAAGGAGTCAGAACTAGGTGATCTTTAAGGTCCCTTGCAACCCAAACTATTCTGTTTCTCTGATTATATGATTCTTGTGATGGGCTGTGGGGTCAGGGAGGGTGGTAAGTGTTCTCCAAGGCAAAGTGGCTCCTTTTGACCTTTGATTCAAAGCCACCACATCAGCAGACAGAGCGGCAAAGGTGCTGCTTTGTCCCTTATCCTCCAAGCTCTGCTCCTTTGCATTTCAGATGCAGGGGCATGGTTTATAACCTAATTCCAAAACTAAGACTTGGCATCTAGTTTTTTATGTTTTGTTAAGTAGCCTGTTTGGATTTTTATGATTCAACTAATATTTGTGGGTTTTCTGTCGTGAGCAGCCATCCAATAGCAACATTAAATAAAAAATAGAGTCACTTTATTGATTTGCTTTTAGTTAAAAGCAAACATGTCATATATAATCGAGATGTACACTGCTTGTAGATCGTAGAGAGCACATTTATAAAACCATCAAAAGAAATAATTAAATGGAATATATCACAGCCACCTTCTGAATCATCTGAACAGGGATGTTACAGACATAAAATGCTGATAGTCCTTCTGGCAAACTTTTAATACAATCATTTGGTTTGCACTTTAAATGCCTGGCATATTTTAACCCTGGAGATAAATGAATCTCAGTGGGATTGCTGAGTAATTAAGAAAAGTGTCTCTGATGGGCTTGCTTCATACAGAGAGGTGAAATAACACTGGGAGAGTCTGCTGATCATTTGATATCTTTACATTAAAAAAAAAAAGAAGGCAAACCCTGAGGCATGCCATTGTCATGCTGTGCGGCAGGGATTGCTTTCAAACAAGTTGAGTTTTCAGTGTTAGCTGTGTCCTGGTTTTATAAATTGCCATTTTAAATGTAAACCAGTGTGCATTCTGGAAGGAAGTCTCTGGAGTCTCGTCCCCCTCGCCCCGAGCCGGAGCACGATGGCCTCGAGGCCGCAGGTCAGGGTTCATCTGCTCAGTGGGGTTTTCCTTGATTGAGGGCAATAGCTGGGTGGGTGGGTGGCAGTGGTGGAAGGGCTTGGGGAGGAGTGGTTTGCTGCCTGCTAGCTAATCAGTTGCAAAAGGTCCACAGGAGTTGTTTATTTTCTAGTAATGGATCAAGATATATTCAGGACGGTCTCGACAATCTACTTTTAGGGTTTGTGTTGAGCTATCTGGATGCTTGGTTTTATGGAAGGAGCAGATTTTTTTGGTAATAAATGCCAAATAGCAATTGAAACACTGAGTCCCTGAAAAAAAAAATAATCAAGCTTTGAATTACTGCCTGGCTCTTTGATGTGCCATGATTAGCAACGCATGCAGTTTTAGTCCCAGTGCTATTACACACAAATCACCCTGGGAACTCTCCCTCAGCTATTACTGCCAGCAGAGGGATGTTTTCACATCAAGACATTTAACTCAAAATAGTCACTTTGCCAGAAAAATCTTCTTGGAGAGCCGGCTCTGGGAGTTTTCCCTTCAGCATAAAGTAGCAGAGCTAAATCCCAGCCAGGCTGGGAGCTTGCAGCCTTGTTCTCTGCTGGCTGCACTGAGGTCAGGCTCTGCTCGCCTCTCGGGAGTCAGCTGTATCGCGGTCAGAAACACGTAGCATCAGCTGGGATTTTCACTGGCGATACTGCGCTCGGTTTCAGTGCGCATCCCCCAGCATGAAAAGCATTCCAGGAAGAAGGCGGTTGTATCCCCAGAGATGATAACCGATCTTATTATGAAAAACGTTACTTATTCTCTGGAACACAGACCCAGAATTAAGCCATTAGGCAATTAGGACAGTTGTTCCTTTAAATAATTATTTTTTACTAAAAGACATTGTTATTATTGGTGGAGAGGTGGCTGCAGGAGCAGTCCATTTGACAATTGCATCTGAGAGCAGGGGACAGAAGTGCCTGTTTATTTGCTATATAAATCAAATCAATTTAGTTAAATTTACAAAGGCAGGAATAAAACCAGTAAGGTCTGTCCTGTGGCTGTGCCCCAGAACAGAGGCAACATTGTCACTATTAAAACTGCTCTCCCCAGGGAAACAAAGAGTGCCATGTGGCTGCAAGCCTTTATTTGTTTGTTGTAATTTCCAGTGCTACGTATTTTAAATCTATTTCAAGCACTGTTGAAAACCTATACTGGTGAGAAGCCACCTGCCCAGAGGGACCCAGTGGAGTGACATGCCCACCAGTACGAAGGGGAGTTGTGCCACCTTGCTCCGAGGAAATCACAAATTAAGGGTTTATAACCAAGGTTAATAACTCCAGATATATCTCCCTCTGCCACACAAGGAAGGTAGATGTTCAGGCACATGTTCTGGCCCCCTAACTCTTACCTCCTGCTCCTCTCCCCCTGCGCCTTTCCACTGCTCTACCAACACCCCTTGCCCTGTCCGTGACTCCAGCCACATCTGAAGCATGGCACAACATCACTTTGTGATGCAAAGAGGAGGTAAAAAGAGGTCATACTTTGACAGCCTTTCCCAGCTTTTCTCCTTGGTGTTTGCCGTGTTAGTCAAGGCACGACAGATGTGATGGGTCCTGGACATCACAACCTGTCTCTAGCTCATGGGGCGCTAGTCCGGATGCAGAGAAAGAAATGGTCACTGCAGGACTGAGCCCAGAGGGAGCTGGGTAGCTTACACTGTGCTGGCCAGCTGGTGATGGCAGGCATCAGTCTGCATCTCTGCTGACCTCAGCGTAATTGTAAGAGCACATTAAGCTGAAGGACAGCCCAAAAATTCATTTCAGAGAGGACTAGCCACCTCTGGATTTTCCTCCTGAGAAAATCCTGAAGGTGAAATAAACAGTCTAAGAGTGAAATTCAGCCATCAGATACCTGTCTACAAATGCTACTGGTGTTATGGGAGCACCACGTGTGAATGTGGGAAGGGATCTGGTGCACTAGATGAGGTCCTTCTTGTTGAGCATCCTTTTTTTGTGCACATTTTCTGGGCAGATGAGTCCCTGCACCATCTCTGACCTAGGTAGGCACAACCTTAGCTATCTGTGGGTTGAAAAAATGCCACTGGCTGCCAGGATGTCTTCGATGCATGTACAGATGTGAAAGAGCATGGTCCAGGCAAGCTGTTGCCACATTCAGCTCATGAGGGATGGATGCCTCTGGTGATACACTGGGATATGGTAATCATCTTAACAGCACTTGGCACTAAGTACTGCCTCCCATCCATGTCGCTCTCCAAATCTCTGTGCCATTAGCTAATTGAGTTTCACAGCAATACCTCAGCAACACTAGCATTGGCAGGCATGTTTTTCAAATGACTAAATACAGATTTGGAGAGGCTACATGTCCCACCTGGCCAGTGGGCAACAGTGGGATCTGTGAGCCTTTCAATAGCAGGAGCTGATGAAACCTTCAGATAGTGGTGACGGCCCCTGTGAGGCCACAAGGGAGGCTACTGTTGGGCTCTGTCCCAGGAACTCTCATGAAGAGGGTTTAGAACTTTAAAAAAGGGATCTGAAACTTGGACCTAGTTGGTGCTTGTCCAACCATTCCCTGCCCATGTTTATGTCAACAAGGGGTATGGCTGTCAATGGGGAGCTCCACTGCCCAAAGCAGGATGGGGACCAGAGGGGACACAAAGACTTCTGCACTGGTGTGTAGCCAGACCAATTTGGGGTCACCTGGGCTCTGGGGCTTTCACTAGGGCCAGGCCAGGGAGATGCCAGGTCCAGGGAGAGCAGCGTGGGCTGCTCATATACCCTCACAGCAAGCAGGACCCCTTGCAGAGACTACCCACTCCCACCCTGGTCACGGCCAGGGCTGGCCTTCCTGCAGTGCTGGCCAAGCAGTGCTGGTGGCAAGCAGGTCCTCCCTGAAGCAGTCCCTGCCATGGTACCCACTGTCTGGGTGGGATGTGCAGGGGTTTCTGTGGGGCTGCAGGATGTCATGTACTAGAGCTGCTGCTTGTGTGGCAATGCCCAGCTTTCTGGGCTTGGTGTTCATCTCACCTGGTTACAGAGGAGCGTGGTGCTACATCTGCGGAGTCACAGGTGTACAGTCAGTGGAGGCGATTTGGTACTTTTAGGTGGTGAGTATCTAACCTATTTTAGATATCTTCTTTAACCTGAGATGCCCCAGACCCGCTTCTCCCCACTGTCTCAGGAGGCACGGCTGGCTAACTCAGGCATAGGCATCTGCTAGAGGAAGGTGTGTGCCACCTCTGATGGCTGGAAAATCCTTGATGAAAATCTCCCGTTTGCCTCAACCAGATTTTGAAGACAGAAAAGTCCAAGACCAGGATAAACATCAGATCCGAAGCTCTGAAGCAACCCTGAATTATTTATCATTCTTGTGACTCAGAAGAGCAGGGACTTCCGTCTGTTTTCTGGGTCATTTGCATATAGCCCTCCACCTTTCATTGCCCAAGCCCTCCTCCTCTGCGGATGAGGCAGGAGCAGCAAGACCTCGTTCAGCAGGGCTCGTCTGCATGCCCAGAAGCTGCTCACACTTAGACATGAGCACATCGAGTCTGTCTCAGCCCTGCTACCTGTCTGTCCTTCGCACATCTCCGTGCATGTGTCTTTGTGTCTGTTTCAAAGCAGCCGGACCCAAAAAAAGCCCGTCGTGACTCTGGCAGGCTCCTAGGGAGGCCTCCAGCATCCTGATTACAAACCAGCTCTGGAGCTGAGAGCGCACTAAGGAGATTGGAGGGTGACAGCAGCGCTGCCGCCGGTCTGCGTTGTTGGCTGCCACTTCCTTGGCTGAGCGCAGCTCTAGGAGCGAAACGCCAGCCCGCAGAGCATGACCAGAGACAGCCTCTCAGGCAGGCTCCCCAGCAAATGAGAAACTCTCCAGCCTTTAAAACCTGCTCAAAATTAGAGGCTGTCTCTGAACAAGCCGCTGCCTGGGCTGTTGGCAGGAAAAGGAGCCTCCTTCATCCATCACCGCTGGCTCCTGGTGCTTTTTCACTCCAACACAAGGAGATCGAGGTGGCTACGATCCATCCACCCCCTGTGCCGGCATGGCCCGGGGCAGCAGGACTCTCCGCTGGGCACTGCATTAGGCTGGCAATTGAAAGCAATACATCCTTATGGTAATGGGGGCACCAGGCAGCCACTATGAATAGGAAATGATGGCAGTTACTTTATCTAATAACAGCATGAAAATGTAAAGTGTCTTTATTGAGCTGCTGGCTTGCTGGTGAGAGTTAAAGGAAATGCTCTCTTGGGTATAACATTTGCAGAGAGAAGTGGCATGAGATATTGCCATAAACTCTCTTGTTAATAAGCGAGCAGGGGAAGGGAGAGCATACCAAATGCAGCGGTGTGAAGGGACAAAATTAAGAAGGTGGAGGCAGCAACCTTTTTCCCTAGGCAGCAGAAGTCCCCCGAGGAGAAATGAAGAATTCCCCTCTTGACCCAGCAACTAGAAAACTCGTGTACTGCTAATAATAGTGTAGGAAAGGATGGCTTTGAAAGGAATAAAAGAAAAACACCTCTTGCCATACTAGTGTCCTTCAATACCAGAGGGAAATGTAAGTTACTGCAGAGGGGAGATTAGCAGGGAAAGCCCAGCGCAGCAGCTGTGCATTGACGAGCCCCTCTGCAGGTGGCCAGGGCGTGCAGAAGTGACTTTTGCCCTGTAGCAGATGGGGGAGAGGCGGCCCGAGTGTGTGATCGACAGCTGCATGCATCCCCGTTTATTCTGGCAGTGGTGGGTGTGCAGCATTGCAAAATAGCTCTGAGGGTGAGGACCATGCACAGCTCGAGGCAGGCTCCCCGGAGGGAGGAGAAAGTCAGTGTTGAGGAAATGTCGTGAAGAGCCTCAGAATTGTGAAATTGGTTCCAGTTCAGCAAATCCTGTTTTCTTCCTAGTTTTGTAGATTATCTGTGGCATTTATCACTGATATCTTAATTGACATGTTATTTAACCGCTTTCAAGACTGCTTTTGATAGTTCTTGCACAATAAAAGCTGTTCTCTTGAGAAAATGAAAATTGTTAAGATGTTTAAGATCAGCTTCTTCTTAAAGCATCCGTACATTTCCAGTGCAGCTATTGCTTATATTGCTGCATGGAGCCAAAATGGATTTTTGAAAACACATTTGGCAAAATAATTCACCACAAATAAAGTACTTTGGTAAAGTCAAGAGCTTCTGACAGCACTTTGCTTTTGAAAAAAATAGATCACTTTTTAAAAGAGGAAACAAGATTTGCTGATGTGCTTGCCTCTCATTGCCATAGACACAGAGAAGAGGAGAGGAGGGATTACCTCCATGCATTTTCCAGGGAGGTTTGTGGTTCTCCTCCCTGCCCACAGGCAGCTCTGGCTCCCATGTGGCTGTGCTGAAGTGGTGTCAATCTGCCCTGCAAATGAAGAGAAGGTGTGGGAATGGGGACCTAAAGGAGTGGATGTGTCACACCTGCAACCTGTGCACTGTGATGCCGTGAGCCCAATGGGCCATTTTGCTTCTGCACTCATCAGAGGTGAGCAGCAGATCAGGATCAAGAAGAGAGGAGGAGGAGGTAAAGAAAATGCATAGAGAAGCTGCAAGAGTGACCTGATCTTGGGCAAGAAAGTTGCTTTGCAAAGGAAACACTGTCTGTCTCTTGGGTTTGCTAAAGTAGATCTCAGTCAAAAGCTGTGTCTTTGGATGGAGAAGGTCTGTGATGGCAGAGGCTGCCCCAGCTCAGCAAGGGAAAGCACAATGACTTTCTACAGGCAGGAGCTTACGCAGAAAAATAATTCAGACTGGAAATAGGACAAAAAATACTAGTGGTGAAGACAAATAACCTTTGGAAGAATTTACCAGTAGGTGCCACTGGTCCCCTTCATGGGAAACATCAAAGCCAGGCTTTTTGGAAAGGATGATCTCCGAACAAAACACAAAGCAGTCGGTATGAAGTGACATGTGCTTTACAGGGGGCAGGTTGGAGGGCTACAACTGTCCTCCCAGTTTTTAAAACTGCTGGCTCTGCTTCCCTAGGGACTTGCCCTCCTGTGCCCTGATACAACAGATGTAGGTGCTGAGGGAATACCAGGAGAATCAGCAGCAAGGTGCTGGACCCTGCCTGTGAGGCAATTTGAAATGCCATGTCCTGTAGTCACTTCTGGGGACAGGGTGCTAGGCTGGAGAGACCATTGCACTGAGCTAGCGAGATGTTTCTTATGTTCTTGCTTAAAAGATCTGGTGGACAACAGAGGAAAATTATAATTCTAATTTTCAACAGTGTGAACACCTCACCCTAAAACCTGCTGTGAGACCCAGGAGCAGATGAAACTTCACACATTGTTTTCATCCAAAGGATGCAGAAAACTGCCTGACATTCCAGCCAGATCAGGGGAGATGCATCCTCAATGTGACCCATTCCTCCCATGACTATAAAGGGAGCTGGGCTGGTGCACTCAGATGTAGACAGTCACGGGAGAGGTGCTTAGTTGGCATGGATCCTACTCCTCCAGCCCCTGGCCAGGCAGAAAATGGACTTGAACCCTAGCTAGATGGGGACAGTGAGTCATTTAAAAAGCCAGCTAGCATCCCTAGAAGGGAGGGCTGTAAAAGACTGTAAAAGGGTGGAAAAGGTGTCCTTCCTGCCCCAAGGCACTCATGGGGGCTGGCCCTGCTAGAGGGCAGCTACGGGTTAGCTTGGCCTGGCTCCTTCCTCAAGGAAATATAAATAGTGGAGCCAGAGGACGTCCCATGTCAGCCAGCCCTGCCAGAAATCCTACCAGCAGTCAGAAACATGGCCGTGCAAGCAGGCTGAATGGATACTCGTGATGCCCTGAACAGCATCCACATCCCCGTCACTGAGATGAAGACTAGTGCCAGTGTTTCAGGCAGGTTAGGTTTCCCTGATGGCTGTCAGTTATGGAGGGCAGCCTGGTGCCACCTGCATGGGAATCATCCCATGGATATCAGCAGGATACATAGGCAGGGATGAGAAGGAACTTGGGTTTGCTACACCTGCAGTGTCTGAAAGGGCAGGAAGGGGGAGAGAGCAGCCTGTAGGAAGGTCACCCCCAAAAGTGCCCAGTCAGAAAGGTAAAGAAATCTGATTGACACCCAAGCCCTGCGATTTAATGTTGGGTTTGGACTGAGTGTTGCATCTTCCAGGGTGTTGTCCTGCCAAGTCCCACAGTGCCTGGACACCTGTGGTTTCTCATGAGCATTTCCCTTTCACCTCGGCAACTTGGACTGAAAGCAAAGTGGGAAAACTGGAAAGCCAGCATGACTGTGGCCAGTTTCTTTGTCTAGCTGATCCTATTGTAGCGCTAACCTGACACAGCCGCGCCTGCAGCTGAGCTGTTAGAGCTTTATAATCCTATGTGTATTACGGGGGTGCCACTAGAGTTGCTAAACTGGCAAAATCTGGATCCTAACGGTGATTTAGCCTATGGCCTTTTGCCAGGTCACACTTACATGTTACAGAATCAACTGTCTTGGAAATAACAGCTACAGTCACCAGAAATTTCCAGCCAGCATTTAAATGGGATTCATCAAGTGCCCCTTGCGTGTGGACTTGTTCCTCCTCTCTCTGGCTGCATCCATACAGCTAAGTAATGCCATTGAGGACCTGCCTCAGGGTTTGAGGCCAGGTAGGGCAGCAGGCCTTGCATCCTCAAGCCTGGATGAGACCACCACAGACTCAAATTAAGAGAGTTACACTGGTTGAGAGCTGCTCTGTATGAAAGCAAAAGACCTGGATCCACACACCAGACCACGCTGCTGAGCTTTTGTTTGCAAGCGAAGCTGCGTGAGCAGCCAGCTGCCGCAGCTCGGCAGATATAGGGTCCCTTGTCAAGCCAGGGCGAAATTGTGTGTTAAAATGCAGTAAGGGGTTGCTGTACGTGGGTCTCAGGACATGAACAATACGAGCAATAAAATATTTTCTGAAAGTGTCGCCATGAACGTGAACTTGCACATTGAGCGGGAGTTACCTTCAGATGCACCGAATGCTCAGTGAGCAGTGTTTCCACAATTATTGCTGGCAGGGATGCTCCTCAGAAGGTCACGTGTAGGATGCGAGATGGACATAGATTCATACGGTGATTTGGGCACTGCAAATGTCCCCTTGCCCACCCTTGAAGGTGGTCTTTTCCTTGCAAAAATGGCAGTCCTTTTCATATACCAGCCCAGAAGCTGGGATGTATATTCAGGTTGAAGATATCTCTGTGCCCCTGTGGGATCAGGGACACTTCTGCCCCCCCAGGAAGGCAGCCGGGTTGCAGGTGGGCTGGACCACAGCACTGCCAGAGCCCCAAGGCTGGCTGGATAGCAGGCATGAGAAGTGCCATCTCTGCTGCCCACAGATGTGGTCATGCTCCCCAAGCCCAGGCACTCAGTTGAGTGAATCAGTCAAACAGAAATAATCCCAGGGGATTTAGGTGGCAATAACCAAC
The DNA here is from genome assembly GCF_963210335.1 of Falco punctatus. NCBI lineage: Eukaryota > Metazoa > Chordata > Aves > Falconiformes > Falconidae > Falco > Falco punctatus. The sequence continues at coordinate 32,084,291 of NC_137581.1, forward strand.
ATAAAATAGAAAGGACCTTTTGCTCATTTAGGGCTTTGATGGCAGAATACTTGCACTGATAACTTGCAGACTAAAATTTGCTGGCATAAAGTATTTGTGCAGCTACTAACTACAAATCAGGAAGAAATAAATAATAAATAGCTGGATGTTTGTATTTACTTTGGGAATGGAGGAAAGGATACATTTAAGCAAATCAGTTCACTCACTTGTCCTCAAGTCTGCTGAAAATATTCTCAAAGTGTCTCTCAGTGCTGCAAAAATTATCTCCTGTTGTCATTTACAAGCAAATGTTAAGAACTGAGAGATACATATGCCTCCCATCTTTAATGTTTTCAGGGGGGTTTGCTTTGTCAGCTGTTCCAACATTCACGATTTCCCACTTACTTATCTACTCAGGCTTCTTTATTTTGTTTTTACGCACAGGCTTTCTGCAGTCTGGCAAAGCCAGTATTGCAGTATTGATTTTGGAAGAGGCAGTTGTGGCAATCCAGTCCCAGGCTGAAGCCTGCACTGTACAGGGGCTGCTCTGTCCAGAGCAGCAGCCTCACCCCCAGCATGGGGCTCATATTTAAAAAGAAGGAAAAAAAAAAAAAAAAAAAAAAAAGGAAGAAAGAAAAGCTACTTTTATCTGTTCTGCTTTGAAAGGAAAAAGGATTACCAAGGCTAAATAAGCCATTTGAGTACTTAGCTAGCAAGCCTAAATAGTACCCTGATAGGAAGTTCTGGCAGAGAGCTAATTAAATTAACCCTCTTTGATTTATTAACAAGCAGAGCAACATATCACACAGGATTGTCCCATGAAATGAATGTGCTTTCTGATTCCCTCGGCTGCTTCGGCGCAGACACCTCCCAGAAAACCTGGTTATAGGGACTCAAGTTTAATGACACTCAATGGCTCGAGAAGAATCCCTGCCCACCAACAGAAATACGCACTGGTAATAATATGCAAGAGCATGTTATTTTCCTTGCACTTCCCTAATTCCTTTTTAATGCCTAGGACTATCTAATGGCTAATTCGTAATTTCCTGGCCACCGATATGCAGATGAATGACAAGCAAAAGCCTTCTGCATGTTTAATTATTCTGTTGATTTAGAAGCCACTTTTCCCTCAGTGCAAGTTTCTCTGTGTGTGTGCTCTCATGCATCATGTATTTCATTATTTTTAGAAGCATGCTCTGTGCCTTTTTATGCTTTCATAGTTCCAGCATCCAGTAATTACCATGTTTTGTGTCCAACGGACCTGATCCACTGGCAAGTGTAAATCAGGAAAATATTGCTGACTTTAAATGGAGTTACTCCAAGTTACACCAGACCCAACACCTGACGTCTCCTATTTTTAGTGGTGGGGAAAATGTCATTTGTGTGCTGGGACCCTTGTGAAGTAGCAGAATATAAAATTCAGAAAACTTCAGAGTGGTGAAAATCCAAATCAAAGCCTGCAAATGCACAGACGTGAATCTATTTATACAGTGAGCTCTACTTCTGCTTAACCCCTGCAAGGAACTGCAACTCTCTTTGCATATTTGATTTTTCTCCCTCAGTAAAACACAGGCTACTTAATCTATTTTTGCTACTTCCTAACAGTTTCACTGGTGGGCTTCTTCCCTACGCCTTACATTTAGCTTTGATATCCGAGTGCTCTTTTGTTAAATTAAGGCAATTAATAAATGGAGACGTTAAGCAATCAATTTTGCCTGCATATCTCCACAGCCTTACATATGACTGGCTGTAATCACAAGATAAATGCAATGTGCTGATGTATGGTAATGTTCAATAATACATTCTCTACCAGGCTCAATTCATCAGGGAGTTTCTGGAGGGGAGGCATTCGTTATTGGCTGTCTCCGGACCTCAAGGATAACATTTCTGTCCTTTCCATTGGCCGCCCCGCTGCTGCAAGCCTCTTCCCGTCTTATTTTGATGATGAATATGAAGGCATGCTAAGCCGTGCTGGAGCGTAGCTCTCGCCGACTGCACTCCCTCCCCAGGCTCAAGGACTCAGGGGCTCCCTCGCTGCTTCCCCTGCCCACTGCCAGCAGCAGCAGCAGCAGCAGCAACGCCAAAAGTTGTGATGCTTTTCTTCACCCAGTGCTTTGGAGCTGTGTTAGATCTTATTCACCTGCGGTTTCAGCACTACAAGGCAAAGAGGGTTTTCTCAGCTGCCGGGCAACTTGTCTGCGTCGTCAACCCAACGCACAGCCTAAAGGTGAGTCAAAACATTTTTGCTCTTCTGACATCTTCTCATCACCCCCCTACCCCCCCCACCCCCCACCCCCACTGGCATTTCTCTGCAGGGAATGAAACGGTGCTCTGGCAGCAAGGAGAGAGTGCTGTTAACACATTGAAGCCCTGGCAGAGAGGATGTTTGCATTGTCTGGCTGCATGATTCCCTTCGGAGCAAGGAGAAGCTATCCGCTGCTCCAAGCCATCATGGGAAGTCTCTGCTCCCCCTCCCCAAAGTTTCCTCAACCCTTTCACCTGTGTAACGAGCACGCATATTGCAAGCATCTAGGAAAAATGATTGGAAAAGTTAGTTGGATGAATTAATGTCCCTTTTTGCTGGAAGGATGCTGAGTGGTCTCCCAGGCTGACACCCAAGCACAGCGGGATGCTGCCAGGCAGTGGGGAGCAGGGAGAGGGGGGATGGCAGCAGAGGGGTCTCCAGCTGCTGTTCTTTTTTGCATTTTTTTTGGGGGAAAGGCTGTTTCTGTCTCCTGAGGGGAGTCTGAAGGCGTTCCTCCGGTGCTGAAACTGTCCTTAAGCTGTTTGCAAGGTGAGTCTATTTTAGGCGGGAGAATACATTTGCCTTAATGCAAAACTATTTATAGTCCCCATAAAGCATTTCTCTTACTCGCACAGCTCTGGATTTTCACTGACAAAGTGTCAACAGCTCCATCTATGCCAAAGCCCTGATGTTTGTATGTAGAGAAGGAGCAGCAGGGGGAGAAAGAGACTGGGAGGCTTTAATTACTTTATCACAGTAGTGAATGACCAACTTTAACAAAGTGGCTCCTGTTCTGTGGGAAGTCCTTGCAAACCTGACTTGCAATGCCACGCTGCTAGCCCGACACAAGCTTAGAAATTAATTTAATTCAGGACAACTTATCTTTGGCTCTGTTGAGGTCCCTGCGAGGAACTCGGAGTGGTTGCAGGGAGCATCTTTCCTGAGCTATAGGTCCCAGGGAGGTCTGTTGATGGGGTAAATCCCTCTTCAGAGCAGGACCTGTCCCCCCAGAATAGCAGATTTCCCAGAGTTGTATTTCCAGTCTCACGCTGCACGCAGGCAGCAGGACAGATTCCCCACAAGGGCATGCTCAGCCTAAGAAGCGCAGTTGGCTGGGGCAGGCTCTCCCAGGGGATGGAGTGCTCGGGTGTGGGCTCGCCTCTCCCAGCATTGTGCTCCTCCACCAACTCAAGCTATTTAAAAAAAGCACAGCCCTGTCATTATCTGAAAGGATCTGGGCATCCACATTCCTAAGTGCATGGGGAGATTTTGTAAGTGAATGCTTCTGTGCTCGACCCCTTTTATGTGTCTGTCTCCCACTACTTTCATCTATAATTTTAATTATTTAAAAAAACAACTGAGAAGGAAAAAGGTTGTTGAAGGTCACAACACAATTTCAGTGCCAGTGGCACTGTCTTATGAGGTCTCATAAGCACACAGAGGGGTGTCCACTGACTGCTCCACTGTACCTAGGATAGTCCTGAATTTATCAGTTCAGTTCTTCTCAAGTAGCAGATCTGCTGTTGTAGGAGCTGCAACATTTTACCTTCGAGCATACCAAAAAAAGCTGATTTTTCTGTTCCTCTCTTTTAAATACACAGAGCACTTCAGTTTATTAAAATCCCCTGTGGCCAACCTCTCCACTGCTCAGACCCAAAGCCCGGTAGAGAGATGAGCAATCTTGTTGCTGTCTTGGCAGCTCTTGAAAATAGGCATTGGATGCAAAACTCTCTTGGAAACAGATGACAGCCTCTAGGAAAAGGTCTGACGTGTCAGTGAAACCCCAGTAGGAATCATCTTGACCTGGCTAGGAATTTCTACCCCTATAGGATGGCAGTGGGAACCTGATGGCATGTGTTTCCCCACACGGGCCTGTTGAGACACCAGGCAGATGAACAAGCTGACAAGAAACCTCTCTGCTCTGAAAAAAACCCTCTGACTATAAAGTGAAATATGCTTTGAAGGTGGTCCCAAGTTTACCCAGCTCACATCCAGCCGGGTAAATGCAGCAGGCTTTAGCTCTGATCTGCTCTCAAGGTGTTCAGTGTGGTTTCCCACCTGAGAGCACCACCAGGAATGCACCACCACTTTGTGGCAGCACCCAGAAGTGATGCGTGGGTTGGACCCCTTTGTGCCCAGCACAGCACTACCGACACCCACCCACCAGCACCAGTGAGGAGTGGGAGCCTGTAGGCCAGTGCCAGCTGTCTCTGAGCGAGACACCTCGCCCCCCCTGCTCTTGCCTAGAGATGAAGAGGTAGTCACCTCTGGATGGCAAGGCACCTTGTCCAAAAACTGGTGTCAGAGACAAGCCAGATGAACTTGCTTCTTGGGGTTCCCATTTGTCCCCCACGGATGCTCAAGGAGAGGCTGTGGTTGCTCCCTTGGGCAGCCTGGAGCAGACACTTCTGAAGCTGGGACAGTGAAATCCCCCCCAAATTGTCCTGTATGCCAAACAACACCTGAGGGACCATTAAAAATGGAAGGGCCAAACACATTCCTCTGTGGTGGTTTACAGTATTATGACTACTTTGATGTTTCGTAGTCTACTATTTCTAGCTGGATCTTTTCAACTGTAACATTCTGTTGACAGCCCCCCAATCTATCTTAACAATTGACAAGTGGAGTGAAAACTGTATTAAGGTTCGCGGTCGATGAATGCAAGCCCGCTAGGTAACAAGGACTAGGAGCAATGTAATTTCTCTCCCTTACCTTCAAGCCTTCAATGTTTGTGCTTATTTCAAAATCGTAAGCTCTTTGCAAAGGAATTATTTTATTCCCTATCTCCACAGCACCTGGGCAACAGGGCTCCTGGATGACTGGTGCAAGTGATAAATGACAGGCATCATATTCTGGTGTCATTATGCACGTTGACATCCCTCACATAGGTCACGTCCTTGATCAGTGCCAACGGACATAACTCCATTTAAGTCAAATTGCAGCAGGACCTCCGTTCTTGCTCCTTCCATCCAGGGGAGTGCTCAGGGATGGTGTCCCAGAGATCTGGCATCATGTAAAGCAGTTAGTGAGTGGCAGAGGGCAGGGGAACCCTGCTACCCTCCAGGGAAAGGTAGCAGCAGCTCCTGTTGTCACAAACCCATAGCTAGACCAAGGGAAGCCTCCAGTAAAGTTCTGTCAGCACGCTGTTGCTGCAATCATAGCCCAGACCTCTGACCATGACCAGAGCCCATCACTTACATCTTCCTTTAGGAGAGGTCTGGAGGCTGGCAGAGAAGCACACACTTAGAAAGAAACCTGTGCCTTTCTTCCCACTGAAAGGCTCATTAACTGGGAAGGCTGGTGAGTGATTCAGTGTATCTTAAAGGACAAGACAGTAAGAATGTCAGCACAGACACCTCTATTGATCTGCTGCTATTTTCCCTGGGCACTACAGGCTGACACAGGCAGCTCTAAACAAGGAAAGACAATTTTGCAACTGTCCCCCTTCCATTTCGCCTCTTTGGCAGGGGTATGAATAGGCAGGGGCGGGGGGTGTTTTGGAGCCTCTTTGTACTTCTTGCCGCTTTCTGCTCTTTGTCCTCCCACAAGCTTTACCAGGCATAGCAGCGGCACCTTACAATGCAGTGCTACGCTGGGATCAAAATTCACTGGCCAAGCAGAGAAAACCACTTATTTACCACATTACTATAGGTCACCTTTGCTCTTAATCATATTATATGCATTACCTTGTAACCTGCCTTCCTTCAAGTGTACAGTCGCCATGAATGTCTCCCCTTGGAGAGGCATGGCCAGGCAAGGGAGCTCCCCAGCCAGGTGGCTGCTCCCTCCAAGGCCATATTAATTCAAGGAGCACTGCTTATGTTACTGGCTGCAGACCCCAGCATGCAGGGAAAGTTTTAAAGGTGCTCCGTGCACATGGAAGAAGCAAGCAGGGTTTGATGGTCTAGCGGAGATGAGTCTCACTGAATTCCTGTGCATTTTCCCCCTGTTAGTAGCAATTCTCCCCAGCACTGCTAATTGCACGCTGGGTAGAAGAGGAAGACGGGCGGTGTGCCCTTGCTCCTTAGTTGGCATCAGTCTCTGCCCCAAAAACCAGCGGTACAGGGCAGGGGACAGCAGTGCAATCACAACCCAGATGGGTGCCGATGCTTTGCAAGGTGTTGTGTATGGCTGGGTAAACCAGATCTTCTTCATTCAAGAATTTTTACACACAACTTTAACTCTTTGGAGAGTGTGAAAAATGTTTTTGTAAAGAGTAAAAAAGTGTGTCTATAATGCTCTTGTAAAACCCACCCATCTCCATCTCTGTAGGACTTCAAGAAACTCATTGAATTACAGAAAGAAGCATATTTAAAGGAGGGCATAAATAGTTCAATCTTACAATCAAAAAGGGTTGTAGCATGGTTTATGGGCCGAGCTGTCTTCTAGCTACTTTCTAAAGTAACAAGCAAATCTGTTCTGAGTTAGGGAAGGGATCTTAATCCTGTTATAACAGCTTGGCTCCATGCGCAGTGGCCAGCCAAATAGCATTGTAATCCACTTCATGCCCAGCAGGATTAAAATGCTACGGTGCATTATACCCCCATGAGATTTATTTATTTGTTTGGTGCAAGGCAGGAGAGGGTCTCTGAAACCCCTAACAACCTCCAGACATCCTCTGCCACTGTCTCAGCCCAGACATCCTCAAATCTCCCATGCAGAGCTGTGATTTGGGGATCTCAAGTGGCATTTGGCCCCAATGTCCAGCAGGATCATGACAGCTGTGGCCAGAGGGGCTGCAAAACCCCCTGCTGCCTGCAAACTCAGGCTCCTGGCAAGGCACCTGGGTCCTGTCCCAGCTGTGGACCAGGGCTGTGCGAGCACTGGGCACCTCAGGCTTTCAAATCCTTTTGCAGACATGTGGAGGGAAGCAAGCTGCGTTGCTCTGCCGCCCCTGCTTCAGCCCTGCTTTGGTTTGAAAAGATTTCAACGAGCAAAACTGGAAACCAAGCTGACCTCAAGCATCTGGGGAGCTTCCATCTCTGCATCCACAGCTGCCTGCAGATGTGACCATAATGGTGCTCTGCAGAGGCGAGGCAGAGCATGCTCTGGCAGTTGTCCCTGGTGGCTCTCCATCAGCCACTGCCTGGTCCCAGGGACTCCCCTGTCCCGTAAGGCACTAACCTTGTGCCCACAGACCCACACACCAGCACAGCCCACAGGACGGCAGCGCAGGGCGGCGCGGGCTTTGCTCCAAGCACGCTGCAAAGGAGGGCAGCTCAGAGCTTCAGCGTGGTCTCCCAGAAAAACAATTCCGGCGTCTTCTCTGTGAAATGAGAGGGAGGGGAAGAGCTGCCATCTCAGAAGTTTCTGTGTTAAAATGCTCCAGCTTCCTTCTCCCCACCTCCCACCCAAAACCCACTGCAGAAAATTAATTACCACTGTTAACTGGCCCTGCCTGTCGGGCTACAGCTCTGGCAATGGGATAAAGTAGGTAAGCGTTGGGTCCTTTCCTAACCACGTTTCATTTTGAGGATGAATTTCAATAAACCCAACCTGGCTGCAGGATGTTTCAAGTCAGATGTTATCAATGGAAGACAGTGCTGTTATTTTAACATTAGAGAAACGCCTCTCCCCTCAACAGGGTGTTTGGCCACAGGGCGAGGAGTAGCCATCAGACACCAACACATACAGCTTTGTAATCCACCCACTCTGATGTGGCTTGGTATATCGAGAATTTCTCGGTGCAGCCCTTTGGGTTAGACATAACCACCCAGATACACCCCTTGGGAGAAATGCTGCCCCAAAGCAATTGCTGTGGCTAACACACGGGGTGTGGAGGAAAGAGGACTGTTTTAATATAAGCCTTGATTACATGAAATGAGTGCTGAGGTCTCAGTCTGCTTCCCAGCAGATGTAAGTCAACCCCAGACATTCTCACAGCTGGCATTAATTAGCACACGTTGCTGGTTGCCTCAGGTAGAGAAGCTGAGCACTGAACATGGTCCTGCAAACCTCCCATGTTAAAAGGACCCAGGCCAGGTTTCCAAGCATCATGAATTTTGCCTCAAAGTCAGAATTTGCAGGGAGTATACATTTTTGTTTCACTGTTAAGATCGTCGCCTGGCATCAAAGGCATCCCAGCACACTTAGCTGGGGCGCCCTTGGAAACTTCCTTTTTTTCTCAGAGATAGTCTGAGGTTCTTAAGTGATCCAAGAAATCGAGTTTAAAGGAAGCACAACGAATCCCAAAAGCTCCAGTAAAGCAAAGGAAAGGAGCTCCTGTGGCTGTGCCCTGTCTCGCTGGGGTTTCAGCACTTCATACACCATAGAAGGCCCACAAGCCTTGTCCTGGCTGGCTCAGAGCTGAGACTTTGAGTCCCTCCTGGCACCCCCAAAACTTTTCCATCACAACAGGCAATCAGCGTCTCTCAGCCTGATGCAGAAGAGGGGAAAACAGTGAATCGTGCAATTTCACAGGGCAGGGAGGATGACGAGGATAGTCTTGACCCAGCTTTACTGGGGCCTGAGCGAGTCAGTGAGGAGCATGGGAGGACACAGCCATGCTCTTCTGGCTGCACGAGGCTGAGGTGGAGAGGCCTGCTGCTCCCCTGGTGTGCTGGGAGCAATGACTGTGGGAGCGATGACTGTGATGGGCTGCCCTCAGCACCTCTTGGTGGCATTGTCCCTAGCACAAGTCCCTGGCATGGCATGGCACAGTGTGGTGCAGAGCCATGGTCCTCCCTGGAGCTGCTGAAGGTGGGTGCTGGGAGGCACATGAGCCACCAAAAAGGAGACAATTCCTTTGGAGAGCCGAAAAAGATTTAGGTAATACCCTTGGCCTGCTTTTGTTGTGATTTTTGCAACAGAGGCGAACAGAGCTGAACCACCATGTTTGGCTGATCTGGATCCACCTTCTGATGGAGCTGGAGAGAGCCTGGGCCTGAAGTCTCTGCTTGGCTCTGGCTGAACGCAGAGCGGCAACTTCGCAGCCCACCTCTCTATGCACATACTGTATTTGGAAATGAAAAGCGTGGATGCTGAGACATTAAACAACTCATCAAACTGCGTTTTCTTTCTTACCGTAGCTTTTCTCTTTTTGTTAAGTACCTTTTCTGGTGCGCTATTGTGCTTCTTACCCTGCACGTTCCCTGCTATACCATAGTCTTAAATGATAAGATTCACCTCATCTGTCCTTCCGTAACCTAATTTTGGGCTTTTTTTAGTCCAGCTGAAAGGAAAGCATCACTAATTTCACAGCAACTTTGGATCTCCTATTTCCCTCTAAGATCTTTCAGAAGAAATCACAATCATTCAATCCTCCACTTGTTTGGTGCCACCAATTTCCCTATTGCTTTAAAACGATTGCCAGCAAGATGAGGAGGGCTACAAAAAGCAGTCCGTGTCACCACTTGCAGGTGCAGCTGGCGAGGAAGCCAAGTGCCTTACATACCGACAAAACATAATTGCCCTTGCACACTGGATGAGGGCTGGAGCAGTCAGGTCTGGCTGGAGGTGTCACAGCTGCCTGTTGTCCACTCAGCACAGTGAGCCATGACTATGATCCCTTCACCAGTGCTGGCAAAAGAGAGTATCTTCCCTGTGCTTTGGTGTGGTGAAGCAAATCCACTTTCAGCTGGAATTTAAGCTGGTGGTCTGGCATGCACGCTGCCAAGGTGGGCACATGTCCCTTCTGCTTCCGTGCTGCAGAAGCAGGCCGCTGGGCCAGGCAGTGGCCGCACGTGGTTTTCACAACCTCCCATGAAGCTCTTACCCCTAGAGATTATTGAGGGCTGTGCTGAATGGCAAAATTTCAGTTGTGCATGGAGATATCCTGAAAATTGTTCTGGGTGACCTGCTGCTAATAGCCACCTGCAATACGTCTGCTCAGCTCTCCCACAGAGCTCTCCTCCAAAGAGGAAAAAGCATCCTGGCACTGCTGATAAATTGCCTGACACATATGCAGCGTGGAATTTGAAGCACTTTATTTATTTAGAGACATTTCTGAGCATCTTATATAACATTAATGGATTTATCTTTAGCTCTCCCCTTTAGTCTCAGCAACCACGTGGAAGTGTCACTGGGGGACAATGGCAGAGACCTCTGAGAACTTTGCATGTTTATTTTGGTATACTTTTTGTAAAAGGTAGAAATATTTGAAACAACTTTGGAAAGGCATCAATCAGGTATTTCCACACCATATGCAGTGCTTTTAGTTCTATTCTTTTCTTCCAGGGCAATTTCATCCTGAGCAGATCCCTTTTCATTCCAGATTGGCCTCCCCAGTATAAAATAAATCATTTTCAGAGCCTTAGTGATGTTACCAGTAATTTACACATGGAGATATTGATGTAGTGAATTGCTCACCAAACCCTGGGAAATGCATGGTGGAGAAGAGACACAGATCCCTGTGAATATCTTAAACACAAGATCACACACTCTTTCACATCAAGTGCCAGCTGAAATGGGAAGAGAAACAGAAATGAAGCATAAATGAGACATAAAAAGATGAAATTGGTAACATCCCCTTGCACAGAAAACAAACACTATAGATGAGCAAGGAGGCAGATGCTATGGAGCAGAAAACCACATCAGCAGCAGATGAAAATGTTCTTCTACTCTTAGGGACTGTCATGTGGAAAATAAGCAAAGTAATAAATGTGAAAATGGAGTAAATAGCCACTACACAAGGATTACATAGAGCAGCTGGGGTAAGAGGACAGTTATGGTCACCTTCAGGCTTTGTGGAAATGACAGGCTGAAATGGAAACGGCAGGATGGCAGCAAGTGGGCTTATCACAGTAGTGCCCTGAACTCAGCGAGACCTCGCCAGGTTCATTGTCAAGCATATGCACAGATTCAAAAATATGTATGTTTTGCAGGATCAGACCCTTTCTCAGACATACATATTTAAAAATAACCAAACTTGATCCAGTAAAAGACCGTATGGAAAACCCGCTGGAGTCCAGCAAACTCATCCATCTCTTCTAAAGAGCACAGGGCAGACTGAAGCCATCTTCCTCTCTAATAGGGAAGTGAGCAGGGATGTCTCACCACTGCGTTGCTACATCTGCTCAGGTGAGAATACCTGACTGTGTGCCCGCATGTGTTATCTGCTGGTTGGACCCCCATGGTGTGAAAAGGCACATTACAGACCAGTGGGGCCAGGCTTTGCTTGTGGGGCAGTACTATGAGTTGCCTGCTTGTACCACCTGAGAGCTGAGGACACCTCTGTGGTGCAACATCTTTTGGAGTCTAGGATCAGTGAGATGTGTTGTCCTCAAAGGAAGACTGTCTTTCTTGCCACTAACAATCAAGGAAGCCAGAAAACTAGCTTGGGATGGATGTCATTTTTGTCCAGCTGAAGCTAGATGAAATTAACTCCACAAATACGCTACAGTTTTTCTGACTTATGCAAAAGAATATCCAATCAGGATAATTGTCTTCTTAAGATAAATCCAGAAAATTTGGGCACAGTAACTATTTTACACAGGTTCAGGTAAGACAACCTGCTTTCCACTCCCCAAAAACAAGCTCTGAGGGAGTTTTCAGATACAGCAAAATAAGGTCTGGACACATAACTGCAGAGTGAGAGCTTTCAGTTTATTTCTACTACAAGGAACTTCTCATCATGCAAAAAGTAGGGAATAAATTTTTGAACAAAGTGACAATGGAGAATTTCAGGCAAAGCAACTGAATAAACCATAGGTGCTGTCACCATTGCCAGGCAAGACAGAGGGGCAAAGGGGTTCTGGTGGACAAGCTGGATGTGAGCCAGCATTGTACCCCTGTGGCAAAGGCCAACATCATCCTGGGCTCTGTTAGCAGGACTGTAACTTGTGAGACCACGTCCAGAGTACAGAATCCCATTTGGTGTTCCCTGCCACCGAAAAGGCACTGAGGCAGAGGAGTGAGCCCAGTGAGGGGCACCAAGCGGGTCAGGAGGCTGAAGCACAGGGTGGGGGAGGAGAGGCTGAGGGCTGTGCTGGCTCAGCCTGGGGAAGCGAAGGGAATTGCTGTCTACAATTAACTAATGGGACTGTATAGAGAAAACAGAACAAGACTCCTCCCACAGATGCACACTGGAAAGGAAACAAGGACTAGACATAAGCCAGAGCAAGGGATATTTTGACTAGATATGACACAAAAAGTCCTTATCATGGGAGTAGTGAGGCACTCGCACAGGCTGCCCAGAGAGGCTCTGCCATCTGCATTCTTGGGGATTTTAAAACTTGATGGGACCCTGGGTAACCTGAACTATCTTTGCAGTTGACCGTCCCTTAAGCAGGAGTTGGGCAATGTGATGCCCAGAGGTCCTTTCCCACCTGAATTGTTCTGTATAAAACAGTTTATGTGCAAGGAGGGGGGCAGTAGTACAAGGGTCTCAAGAACAACCATTGAGTGTTTGCATCAACAACAAGCAAGCCGAAGTCATATCAGAAAGACGTATCTGAAAAGAATGAAGAAGGCAAACAGACATGTGGGACACACTCAGGAATCCTAGGATCAGCACAGGAGACTGACACTAGCCAAAAATTATGAAGCTATACCAGTTACACAAGTATCCAGTAATTTAAACTCATCAGAAATGCAAATCCTTATGGTAGCCCAAAGCCCATAGATATTACCAGTTAATGAAATCAGTCTGGATTGGAAAGGAGGTCACTGTGGCAGATAAAGGATGGCAAAAGACAGCAAGACATACTTCAAAATATGCCTCAACATAAACACTCTTATTAGTAATTGCAAGCAATATGAAATAAATTCTGAAGGGGAGAGGACAGACTGTTCAACATCTATCAGAAAAGGCTTTGCACCCCAGAACAAGGGTAAACATGCTCCTAAAGAGCGCTGAGTGGAGCAAATAATGTGGAGCAAGTCACATGGAGCAAATAATCCATTTGGATAAATCTGCCTTTCGTTCTCCTGATTGGGCTGGCTGCCAGCAGGACAAACTTTCTCTGGGTTTATTCAATTAACTGCTTCATGATTACTTTCCCCCTATGGCAGGATTCCTAATGCTTCAGACCCGCTTTTTGGCCTGTGAGCTGTGTTAATTAGCTGTGCAAAGAGGTACAAAGCAGAGAGGCTGCTTAGGTAATGTCATTTCTGTTCCCTGTCTGGATTCTGGGTCTGCTCCTAGGCCTGATGGAGTCTGTTTCTGTTTGTCTTTGATCAGTGACAGCCAGAGGTCCTACACAGGTTTTGGTGACTTGGAATGAGATAGCATCATTAGAGGTGAGGAAACACTGATTTATACAGACTTTTTTGCCCAGATCATGGTTTGCAGTATGGAAGTCTGTGGGTGACCTGTATTTTGTTAGGCCAGCTGAACATGCTGCTATCCCACATGACTTTGTCGATCCCTTAAAAGTTGTCATTGCCCTGGTGCAGGGGCAGCAGAGGGGGAGATAGAGCTTGGTCCTCACACCACCTCCAAGTCTTGTCACAGGTCTTTGTGGGTCTATTAAAAGAGTTTTTATTCATGTGTCAGACTGAAGAGGCAGCTGAAATGCAGGCACGTGTTCCCCTTTGCTGCCTTGGCTGTGGGAATGTGACTGCCTGCAGCGGCCGCGCAGATGCTGGGATCAGGAATGTCCTGGGCCACCCTAACAAGCTTCACCAGACAATATCTGACAGGACCCTGAAGCATTGGTCCTTGAAAAATGTTTTGCTCATTTTTAAGGCTTGTTGGCCTGGGGGAGATGTTCACATTTCATTTTCTGTCCTCGCATTCCTACCAAATAGTAGTGATGTGATCAGGGGCTTGTCTGGCTCATTTGGTTTCCTCTCTGACATCATTCTGGCAAAAGTTTTCTGGGGACCTCTTTACCCTTGTTGAGTCAAGCAATATCCCATATAAATATTTGCCTCGAGACAAGTACTCAGGTTTAGAGCTCTCATTATCTGTGCTTTTGGGTGTAGGTGAAAAGACACGTTTTCCACCGCCACACACCAGCCTCGGCAGAATGCAACCCAAAGAAGGCAGCAGTGCAGCAGGAGCACGTTTTTTATAAATGGGGGGGTGTTTACCTGCAGACAATTCATGGTTATGCCCAGGTCAAGATTTAAAGTGTAGCAGAAAAACTGACACAAATGCTCAAAGTAATTCACCGTTGCTTCATCTGGTTTCCCACTTACAGCCAAACTGGAATCTTTCATCCAGTTCCTGCCTGGAATCTCAAGGACCTAGATCATACAGGAAATAATACAGCTTTAAAAATAAAACAGAACTTGTAAAGGGTTTCTTCTGCCATAGAGAATAGTTCAAAAAAGAGACTCAAAAATGCTAAGGTCATGCAAGGTTGCACAAACATAACCACTGGTTTGTAAATAACTGATTATAAAGAATGAATTTTCTTTCAGGCTATTGGTAAAAGATGAAGGTGCTATCAGAAAACAGATCTGAAGCCAGCTTAATCTTCAGGAGCTTCACAAGGCAACTGGAGATAATTTAGTGTTGCAGCTAAACACAAGATTACTGGTGAGGTATCTTTTAAAAAAATTTAAGCTTGTAATGATTTTTTGACAATAAGCCAGTGATCAGAAAACAACATCCCGGTTCACAGATAAATCCAGACTGCATCTGGGTATTTTGCCTATTTGCTGCTTTAACTAAAGCAACTTTAATTTGCCAGAGGCCAACCAACAGCCTATAGCAAGAGAACTCAGTCTGATGAAGCAGATGTTGGGGAAGGGAAGAACTTTTCTTTACTTACTCATAGGGAAAATAAATTAATTGATACAAGAAGCAGCCTTTCAGCACTTTTTGTAGTGGTAACTTTTGCTTGTTGACTTTTACAACATGGAAGAAACTCGCAGATCAAGTAGCTTCTGAGTTGTTTTCATGGAAAAGGACCTTTATGCTCTCTACAGGCAAGTCACGCAGTGGGTTGCAGCCCACTGCAGTCCTGGCTGACTTGTAATTACAGCTCAGGCACTCCAGTCAGACCCGTGCCACCTGGTGTCTGCAAATAGCTGAGTGCTAAAAGATGAGCAAGAACCTAGTCCAGCCCTCTGCAGTCAAGAAGTCCTACAGGATAATGTATTTCCCTGGTGGGGAACAACCCCAGCTCTTGGTGGGTATCACCAGACTTCACCAAGACCCATGCAGCCAGCACCTGTTCCTGAGTTCACAGGCAAAATCAGGCTGAGCTCCCTAAAGAGCCCTCAGTGATGACTGACCCGATGCTCTGAGCCCAGGCCACAGTTAAAGGTGACAGAGAGTCTGTTGTGCTTACCTCTGTACCCAAAACGGCTTTTCCAGCCTTTGAGCTCACCAACAGCACCGGCAGGCTTCCCATCCCCTGCCCAGCTCGCCCCAGCAGCTGAGGTGCAAGGAAGGATGGAGCAGAGATGCAGCAGAGACTGGATATGAGCCAGGCTGATTCTAGTAGATAAATAGCTGCATTAAGTGGCTACTGTGCCTGAACTAACAAGCCCTGCAGGAGACAGGATCTGTTCACTGCAGCATCCTGCCAAGGCGCTGTGGTTTATCTGCCTCCAAACCTGACGGGCACATCCACATGCTGCAGCAGTTCGTTGTGCCACTGGAGCTGCGGGGGGAATCAGCGAGCTGGGATGCTCTGCAGGTGTCTATGCCTTTGGTTTCTCTCTCTGCAAATGGGGATGAACAATGTTCTCCAACTTTCTATTGGAGAGTAGGTGTGGCGTATTAGTTCTTAATGGTTGCATAGTGTAATTATTTCTTTGTTTTGTGACCTTCTTTAGAAAAATAGTTATGAGGTAGTGTGGGAGGATCTCGATGTACAGTTGGACTCGATGATCTTCAAGGTCTTTTCCAGCCTGAATGATCCTATGATTCTATGACACCAGTTAGGTGGTTTGGGATGGAGGCCAAAATAGTCAGATCTGCTGTAGGTTAAGCCGCTGTATGTGTGTGAGGGACCCATCTGCAAAACTGGCCCTGCTGCCACAAATACTGTGAAGCTGCCAATCCTTTTGGTGTCAATCAGGCTGAGGTGATACACTTTTCCAGTCTCACAGTCAGTCTGTAAATATGCGAGACCTAAAATGAAGATGCTGAAGCTTCATTGTAGCCACCTAAGTTTATAATTTTTTTACCTTAATCCCTTAATGATGATTATACTGTAAGTAGAAAATATAAAGCATTTTAGAAGCATTAAGGAATACTTAGAGGGCTCATTAATCCACAGTTAATATGCAGCCACCACTGAGAGGGAATGAAGCAATCATGCTGCCTCAGCATTACACAGCACGTCATCCCTGCCTGCCTTCAGAAAGGAAACAGAGGATACCCGCTCCACCTGGGACCACGGGGGAAGGTGGAGGTGGACAGAAGGTGATGTTCTAAGGTACAGAGCATGAGGCATGCACAGAGCCCTAATCTCCCTTGATGCTGTGCACTGGGGGTTTAGGGCAGATCTGCGCCAACATCCTGACTTTTTCCCTAACAAAGACAGCAAAGTTGGCACCTTCTGCTTTCAGCTTCCAGTCGGAGTAAAATCCAGCCACCTAGGTAGAGGTCAAAGGCAGTGCTTTGGAAAAGCATGTGTCAGTGCAGCAACCTCTGTTTTTCCCTGGCAAAGGCAAAACTCTTGGAAGGTCAATCATAAATCATCTAGGCTTCACCACACAAATGACCTGCTAAAAAAATAAGTGTATGGGAGTATTTGCCTGCCTTATCTTCACTGATAAACAAAAGTGTTCTTCATCACTTTGGATTTTCTTGGTGGTTCCCTGTGCACAGCAGCGATTAGGCTGTGCCTCATTCAGTCGCAAGCATAATGAGTTCCCAGAGCTGCAGCAGAGGCAGAAATCACAGTGTCTGCACCGCAGCTATCCAGTCTCTGGGCTTTAATTCCAGGAAAGCTTTAATTCTCATAGAAAACATCCTAATACCATGGATCAAATAAAAAAACTTGTCAACTCAGCGACCTCCAGGAAGTTCTTAACCAACAGAAAATTCAAGGGGGTACTGTGCACTGCCTTATGACAGGGTAAAATGAGAATGGAGAGGCAAGTTAGGCAATAACAGATGTACATGTATGATGTGGTCAAAGGCAAGATCTTCCTTCATCCTGCCAGGGAACTTAATTTTCCAGATACCTGTCACCATATGAAACAAGTGCTGAGGCTGTCATCGTTCCAAATGATTTTATTTTCATGCATTATCTTCACTCCCAATACACGAGATAAGACTAAGGCCATGTGCTGGCCATATTATGTGACCAGATAAACTGCATCTTGGATGCACGGCCAAATTATGGCTAAGTCATGGCCAAATCTCCCAAAACACACAACTCCTATCAACCTGGGGTGGCTGCTCCAGTTGCAAAGCAAAGAGAGGAGCAAGAGCAGGAAGCCTGCGTTTCTGGTGGGCTTGCCTCTCAAATCCAGTCCTAAAGCTGAAGAAGGAAAAACATGTATGTGCTCAAGGGGGTAAATCCTTCTCTGGACAAAACCCTGAGGTCCCAGGCCTGCAGCTGTGCCCCACAGCTCACTCATGGGTACCACCCCAGTGGGAAGCAACCTGTGGTGAACGTACAAGATTGGCAGCCACCCCAAACTTCATGGCCAAGAAACAGGGTTTGTGGACAGGTCATCCTCAAGATATAACAGCTTGCTGCAGATCAGCCCCCTCCTTCCTGCTCCGTGCTGCCCTTGTCGCCAATGTGGATATATCCCTTGCGCCTCCTTTAATCCAGAAGCTATGCCTGGGGAAGCAATAAATGCCATATCATGATGTGATGCTCCTGATTTTCCAGAATTCTTATCTAAGCATAATCCATTGATGTTATTTAATTACCATAAAGCAGCTGCCTTATAGCATCCAAAATACATCTATTTGCCTTAATTTTATGGTATGGTAATTAACAACCAATGACTTATTCAAAACATATTTACAGAGGGAAATGTCAGAGTTGCATCACTTTTTCATGCCCAGTAAATGCACCTGCAATAACCAATTTGATATTTAATTAGCTTGCTTATGAGCTCACCTCTGAGAAAAATTATTTCAGAGAATGTGTTAGCTATGATGCTTAAGCAGATTCTCAGAGAGGATGCACTAGCCTGCAGGTCAGCAACAATTTCTTGCTTTGTTATGTCAGAGTGTTTTGCTGTTCATACAGGTTTAACATAGTTATACCCTTCACATCATTTTAAAGTTAAACTATTAACCACACAGAAAATCAATATGCAATAGAACAATGTTCATTAAGCAAACCATAAATCAACTCTTCTGTAGACACAGCAGATACCAAAGACTTTCATAAAACTCCTGGCCTGCTATGATCAAAGGAGAGGAGACTGTTACCATGAAGATCACAATTCTGTGCATCAGATCTGGGTTAAGCAATTGTCCTATTTTCAGCTGGGACAGAGTTAATTTTCTTCCTAGTAGCTGGTACTTTGCAAGTGTTTTGGATTTAGGATGTGGGCGGGGTTGACACCACACTGGTGTTTCAGCTGTTGCTGAGCAGGGCTTACCCTAAGGCAAAGGCTTTTCACTTTCCTGTGCTCTGCTGGTGGGCGAGGGAGCAGGGCCAGGACAGGTGACCCGAACCAGCCAAAGGGGTATCCCATACCACAGAACGTCATGCCCAGTACATAAACTGGGGGGAGTTGGTCAGGGACCACCAATTGCTGCTTGGAGACTGGCTTGGCATTGGTCAGCAGGCGCCAAGCAACTGTATTGTGCATCACTTGTTCTTCTTGGGTTTTATTCCTTTGTTTCTTTTTGTTATCACCCTTTTCATCATCATCATCATCATCATCATTATTATTAGATTTTACTTTATTTCAATTATTAAACTATTCTTACCTCATACTGTGGGCTTTAACCTTTCTCTGATTCTCTTCCCCATCCCACCAAGGCGGGAGGAGAGTAAGCTGTGTGGTACTTAGTTGCCAGCTGGTGTTAAACCACGACAATGATATATACACGCCAACAAATATTAATTGGGAAGGGAATCTGTGTCTGTCAGGACCTAGCAAGTGTGTGGTCCTTCAAAGGTTCCTTCTGCTGTAGCTCCCTGCGTAGGATGGGACCCTCACAAGTTAAATGGCTCTTCCATTTCTGCATCATGCTTAGGGATATAGTTCCCCTGGGAAGTGCAGCATTGGTCCCTCAAATGAGGGTTAAACCACCATCCAGTGGAATCACTGAGCTGCCTTTTAAGCCACCAACCCCAGGAACTGCAGGGCAACACGCTTGTGTCTTCTTGGACCTAAATGAAGTGCAAGTCACAAGGCTGAGGATTTTCAAACATTTGTCACTGACTTTGTGTGCTCACAGCATGTTCATCCATCAATAAGGACAAGCATCTGGAGGGAGCCTGTGAAGCTGGTGCAGGGGCAGGCAAAAGGAGGGATCCCAATTTGAAACTTCACTGACATAACACAGGGTGAAGCTTTGGTGAGGGTACAGTGAAATTTTCTTGCCTCCCAGACATAGATTCACACCATTTAAAGCCACAAGAGGTTCTTATGGTAACCTGACCAGACCAGCTGCACAAAGCTAAGATCTTCCTTAGGAGCTCAAGGCCATAACTTCAGCTCCCTGATGTCTTTTAGAAAGAACTCTAGTTTGGACAGAGTGACTTATCAATAGAGATCACATGTCTATGGGCAAAATACGGTATTTTTAGAAATGGTACTGTCAGCAGAAAAAAAGGCCACATTTTATTACCTTGGATGTCTCTGGGGAAGCTGGGAAGACATTGTTCAGTGTTTTCTCTTTCCTGAATGTTAACAAAATAGCAGCAACTTGAGATCCCACACAAAAGCCTGGAAATTAAGTATCCCCTCCCCTCTGCTTGGGAGAACTTTGATATCCCCACAGAAACACTATGTCTGTTGTAAAAAACGGAGTAACTTTGCTGGGGGTTGGAGGGGAGGCAGTGAAATAACCCCAGAAAAATCAATTACAGCTGATTGACAATAGAAGTTTGTATCTATACGGTGAGACTCCCCTTCCTCAGGATAATTTTGCAATAGCCTTACATTCTCTCAGTGCTCAACACAACAGCCTTTTTTCTCCACGGCGGCTTTTCCCCATGCTTCTCTCTCTACCAGCTTTCACAGGTGCAGTTACAGCTCATGTTGACTGCTGGATCAGCACTTCTTGCCCTGTGAGATTTCGTGAAAGTCACCCCAGCTTGCAAAACCACTGACTGGTGCTTCAGCACTCTGTAAAAGCCAGCGATGCCTGCACACAGCACTTACCCCACAGCAGAGCCCCAGCCTTCTCTGCTGCTTTCTCACAGTAGCTGCAGCACCCTCCCCCTGCCCCATTTTGCCAGATTGCTCCTTTACTTTCCCCCCAGTTGCATCCTGAGCCATCCAGCTGGTTTCCCCATCCAGGATCAGGCAGAGAGCACTCTCCCTGCACAGCACCTTCTCCTGCAGGCTCCTGAAGCAGCCCTGGTCATCCCCACATCAGGGACATCAGCTGTGGGCCTTCTGCTCCCTCAGCCTTGGGGGTACCAGCCTGGCAGGGTTGCAATGCCTTAATGCCCCACTTCTGTTCTAATTAAATATTGAAACTTGTTTCAGAGGACTGGATCTTCTTGTGGTGGATTTTTTGTTGGGTTTTTTTTTCCCCCTGCAGTAAAGAGTCCATGGCTCATTGGTCCGGAAAATATCATGCTTGTCTTTGGCAAATAGCCAGGCTTTCATACAATGTTCCTCAAGTAGAAACTCCCAGTCCACTTATAAATACTGTCACCTACATTTTAGAGATGGAAAAACCAAGGCCTTTCTGAGGTTAAAGCAAGGTCTGAGACGCAGAAAGAAGAAAGCCCCAGCCTCCTCTCTTTTCATTAAGAAGGCATTCTCAGTAATTCTGTGGAATGAGAGATGAAACCTCCTCTGAAGGCAGGGAAAGTCTCAGGGGCTCAGCACTTACAGGTTCACACCTCCCATTAGCAGAAAGAAAGGTCTTTTTTTGAAGTTCATAAAAATACATTTGATTTTGAAGTTACAGAAAGCCATTAATTATGCTGGTTTTGGAGACAATCAGTCCAAGCACCTGCCACATACAACACACAGAAATACAGTGCTAAAAAAAAAAAAAAAAAAAGGAAAGTAAACATA
This sequence comes from Falco punctatus, assembly GCF_963210335.1. Taxonomy (NCBI): domain Eukaryota; kingdom Metazoa; phylum Chordata; class Aves; order Falconiformes; family Falconidae; genus Falco; species Falco punctatus. Next base: position 32,105,535 of record NC_137581.1, read on the forward strand.
AGCTGCTAGAATTTCTACTGCAGAAAAGGTGCCCATTGAAGGACAGACACTATTCCCTACCTCACCTCAAAGTATGTGAACCAGGCACTTAGTGAGGACGTTCCAGCTCCTGTCAGGGCTGTTGTGCCGGACTCAAAAGCCTGGAAAATAAATAAGTAAGCTAAGAGCTACTTTCAAGTCTGTGCTGTGTCATCTGGAGATTACATTAAACTTGTTATCCAAATCATAGAAAAAAATGAAGATGCTGTTGAGTCTCCAGGGGCAAAAGTGCAAATTTCACACAAGGTGCCTTCTGTTTGTCCCTGAGGGCAGCGTCCATGGGATGCCACCTTCCAGCTATGTCTCTGCTGGTGCCCGTCACAGAGGGGGAACCTACAGCAAATGCCTTCTGCTGATTATTTAAGAGAAAAAGGGAAGTTTTGATTGAATTGGATCTGTGGTGGAATTTACCTAGGAATAAATTGCAGCTAAGTTTTACGTCCCTGTTTCACAAGGGGGAGTCCATTGTGCTCATTTCTTTGGGATTTTTTCCACCTTTGAACCAGAATGGGAGAATGGAGTGGAATTGGGAGACAGTTTCAATGCCAAAAAGGGGGACTGGGTTTTGGTCCCTTCCCTTTGGACTGGTACATTCATGTCTCTGCGGGGCTGGTGATGACCCCAGGGCAGGAGGGGTGCGCGATGGCGCTCCGGTGGCAGCAGCTCTGAAGCTCAGCCTGGAACTTTGGCCATTCTGCAAACTGAGCTCCCTGGAGAGCAGTGAGGTGATTGACCTGCAAGTGGTAGAATCTGTGTTTTTCTAATCACTCGAATTCACTGCGAAACTGATGATAGTGCAAGGCTTGTACTCTTTCTTCTTCTTCCCCTTGATATAGCCAAGTGGTCCGCTGTTAATGGACATGCATAAACTGCTTGGCACAGCACGTCCAGCACTGAGAGCAGGAAATGATCATTTCAGGGCCACCGCTAAGAAAACTTGTTGAAGTGTCTTGGAGCAGAGTGAAAATCTAGTACTTGGGGATTAATTATCTGAAATTTAATGAGGCCAAAAGCCAGGTAGCAATTAAATGTCCATAGATGGAGAGGGTAGTTTCATTAGTAGACTTCAGTGGTGAGGCTGGCTTAAAAAGTTTTTGCTCTCTCATCTCAGTCTGTTACCAATACTATCATTTTGGGGGCTGTGCTGTGAACTAGATTGCTGTAGTGATTTGCATTGCAAACTCTTCTGGGGCATTATATTTGAGCTGTGACATTTCAAAATTAGGTTCAGGTTTCTGCCAAATTGGAGCGACAAAGATAATGTGGGTGTGTGCATACATGCACACGTGCATTTTATACACATCAGTATAAATGCATTGCAGGAGTGGTGTTTGCACAAAGTACACTATCAAGTCCAAGACTGGCGGGTTATGTCTATACTGTTAAATGAAAGAGGGATGGGAAGCAACCCCTTGCCTGAAGCTAAATGCCAGTGACTCCTTGAACCGGTGAGGGTTAGCTCTCGCTATAGCAATTTCACCTTGGAGAGGTGTAGCTGGAGAGGGCAAAGCAAGCCAGGGAGTGAGCTGATAATGTATGTGGATGATCAGGAGTTCAGTGCTTGGGTTCACTACTTGATTTTCTTTTGCTGGACATAGCCACATATCCTTCTTCCTGAACGTACCCAGCTCCAGATACCGGCTTTGCGTTTTGGGCCCATCTGTCTGATGTAATCAAATTCAGAATATTTTGGTATGATTTTTGACCTTCTTAGCTTTATTTACATACATAAATACATGAATAAAAGTTTTTTCACAGTAAATTATACTTAGAATTAGTCAACAGGAGGTCCTGCTTTTTCCTTTATGTCAAGAAATATGTGAACAGTTCCTATTCAGTGTTTTTAAGAAAAACATGTTGCGTGGTAAAACTCCTAACCACTGTATCATCTGCCATATAGGTGTCTACTTTGCATTAGCCAAAATCTAGTCATATCCTCTATTTCATCCAGTCCGTTTTTTTCTGCAGAGTTCATGTTTCTCCCCGAGTACAATAACCATAACACTTCATTTATTGCTGTCATAGCAAGGAGATCAGACACACTCCCTGGCTTCTCTATACAATATATCAACTCTGGTTATGTAAAATATTTCAATAAATTATTGCCTCAAACAGGATGCAGACAACAGGATTAAAACACTATGGCATGACACATATAATGAAATTATAGGCACACTACCTGACTAGGTATCTATTAGTTTGCATATGGAGCCTAGGAAAAGACTTGAGGAATTAGAGATCATTTTATTTTTTAAACCATGGATCAGAATACAACCACTCTGCGCTTGAGCAGAGCCTAAAAAGACTGATAGTTTTCTTACAGCCATGGACCAGCTCTCCATCATATATTTTGTTTCTTAAAGCTATAATGAGATCAGGCATAGCTCAGCTTTCCTTAACTCTCCACAGGCTTGTATCAACACAGATGTTCATGAAGAAGAGATAATGGTTTAAAAGCTCTAATTCTGTTACCCTCTCTGCCATCTAAGCTGGTTCTAATGTGATTAGGAAAGTCCTTTCTTACTTAGGCACGGTCAATTTGTCTCAAAGGAGGTAGGGAAAGGAGAACGAGGGTGCCAGTGCTGGCTCCATGCTCAGAAATGTTATCGTGGCTACTAGGAGACTTGTTAATGCGGTGTCCTTCATCACATCCAAAGGCAGTGGGGAGTAACCCACTTAAGTCATTCCTTCTTTATTTGCATTTATCTGGAAGCAATGGGCTGCCGCGTTTCCACAAATGTGCTTTACACAAAAAGAGTCTCCCAGGCCTGGTCACTGTGGCTGCATCAGATCAGGCTGGGTTCATCATATCTGATTTATCACACAGCTTCAGCTCAGTGTGAGGGTGGATAGCAAGAAATCCACTGCATTGGGCAGCAAGCTGCCAAAGTGTTGACGTAACACATTCAGCTGCCAGACTTCCTAAGCATTTCGTATCATACACAACCAGAGGAAGAAAAGTTAATGCAGTCATAAGGAAGTGTAGCTTACAGTCAGAAAATATCAGGATGCTCCCAAACCATCAGGAGCTTTTGTGAAATAGTAACAGTAACTGAGTCAGGGAGGAAGCCCTAAAGGCACGTTGCTGCAGTGTTGCCCAGCGGGTCAAGATTAGGCTGTCAGCCCAGGGAACATCATGGCAGCAAGTTGCAAACCAGAGGGTTGTGGGGGTGTCATGCTGGTTTCAGAGCTGTGAGGGTCATGCTGGCTTCAGAGCTATGTGCCATCAGAGTGGGGCTGGAGCAGCAGGGAAGGAAGGCAGGAAAGCCCATCGGAAAAGAGGCAGATGATATAAGTGGTGCTGCACGTCCCTGTGGTCAGACCACACCTGCGCTGTGTTTTGGGACAGCCTCACACCATGGAGGTGTATTGAAAGGTTAAAGAGAAGATCGCTTCTCTTCCGCACTTACCTAGAGCAGGCCTGGGTGGAGAGAAACACCACTGAGCTTTCACATGGGCACTCTCGTCTGGCCACAGGGTGTAACCTTCCACTTCCCTCTGCTGTAGTTCTCCATCACAGCTCACAAACAAACTGATTTTTAAAAGATAGTGTTACCCTGTTCCTACAGCAGCTGCTCAGCCCGTGCCTTTGCCATCACACCTGAACCATGAGCAGGCTACCACAGCTTGGGTTAACCTTTATCTGCAGGGGCTAAAGACCGTGCAACCAGTTTTTACTACCAGCTCAGCCTGTTTCCTTGGGGAACACCTCTGACAAAGCTAGCACGCCAGTCTTGACCTCATTCTGGCATGTTGCCCTGACCTCTCATTTCGTATGCACTTATTTTCTGGTCAGCCTGCTGCGAATCACAAAATTACCCTGGCAATTCCAGCTGCTGGTGCTCCACACTGCTTGCTGTTCATGTGGTTCCTCCACTGCAGACAACTGGTGCAGACGACTGCTGTTCAAACTGCATGGGCAAACGTTTCCTACTAACTTTCCCTATAGCTGCTTCTAGTGTAGATCTGGGGGCTGTCATCTGGGCTGATTGCACACCCTTGCGCTTTCTCTGCATAGCAGTGGTAGATGGCATGGAGCAGCTCATTTGTTGTTTGTCCCTTCTACCTTCCCACAGCGTCATATTGCAAGGTCTTTCCCCACTGCTGGATTAGTTGAGGGGATGGCTCAGCGCTGTGGACTATCTTTGCTATAAATGGTACGAACACAAGTTCGTTTCCAAGTGTGTCACTCTCAGTATTTCAAAATTTTTCACCTCCTGCTTTTTTGGTCTCAGCTTTGGGTCATGTTTTAGCTTCCTTTGCCAAACTGCTCTTCCATTGAGTGCGGGTGCCCCCGCAGCTGGCATTGTTCAAACAGGATTTTCAGAATTACAATAGTAATATTGCTGAGACCTTATACAAAATGGGAAGGTTTTTTTCAGGTCTGATGCAACCAAATGTTATAAACTTCTAGTAAAACTGTTACTTTCAGGCTGTGGCTCCTTGTTTGTTCTGTGGCACTGGAGTCCTGGAAGTTCCATTCCCATTTCCTTCATGTTTCAGCAATGTTGCCAGGGGACTACAGAATTTGATTTATTTCATGCAAATGTCCATTTTCTGGTGCCCTTTCCTTTCGATCTTCACTAACATTTCTTGCCTTTTTGCCCTTGGTGGTGGGTTAATCCCATCCAGCAACTAAGCACCCACTGTCTGCTCACTCACTCCCCATCAGCAGGATGGGGAAAGAACTGGAGGATCAATAGTGAGAAAAAATCACAAGTCAAGATAAAGACAATTTAATAAGTGAAGGAAAGAGAGAAAACAAATAACAAGTGATGCAAATGCAGTCACTTGCCACCTCTCACCAGCAGACCAATGTCCAGCTGGTCTCCAAGCAAAGAGTATTTTGGAAAGACTAACCCCCCCCCCTCCCCAATTTATTGCTGAGTGTGACATTATGGAATATACCTTTGATCAGCTGGGGTCATCTGTCCCAGCTGTGTCCCCTCCAGACTTCTCACCCAGCCCCAGTCAACTTGCTGCAAGGGCAGAGTGAGAAACAGACCTCGATTCGATGCAAGCACTTCTCAGCAATGACTAAAACATCTCTGTGTTATCAATGATGTTCTGGTCACAATTCCAAAGTCTAGCACCATATGGGCTGCTGTGAAGAAACTTAACTCCGTCCCAGCCAGACCCAGTGCTCCTCATTTTGATTTTGCTCCACAGCCTCCGTGACTCCTAACTCCTTGCACACTGTGCTCTTCTGGTGCCAAACGTACAAGACACACGACTAAACGGAGGGTCCCATTTTACCCCACGAAGGGGAATAGGGATGCCTAGTATAGACGCAAAAGCAGATTGGGAGGTGAGCCCAGAGGACTAGGCTATTTACCTTGACTTTTAGGAGAGCCTGTATTGAATAGATCATACACAGATGCCTGTGAACCTATGATGTTAGGTAAGATGAATCACACTTTTTCTTGCTGGACGGGATTAAGTGACCTCAGAACTTTGAAACACAAAGGATAAAACATTAGCCAGATTTCTCTTTGTGAGATAGTAGATACTCTAGCCCAGCAGACTGGAACCTTCCACGACCTAAATAGTCTACATCTTCAAAGCTATTTTTTTCTGTAACTATTACTAAAATCTGAAATTTTGTCCTGAAAAAGTCAACACCTACATATTGACATACTACATATATCACTTTCCACCATGACATACTACAGACATCACTTCCCACTTGTGTACAAGTGGAAATACAACTCTGGCTGTGTTTTTTACCCTTATGCCTTTGTGGCAACCCCTAACACCAATAAATCACAATGAAAGTGTTTCATTTTCATTAGTTGGAGGGATGATGAAGATTAAAAGGGAGAACAAGAACAAAGAAACCAGATTTTCTTCTATTGGTCATGCTGGCTTTCTATGCTGGAGAGAGGAAACTGTAACCCTCCTTTTCTAGGTCACTTTGTTCAGGCATCTTTTGCTATGCACAAAGAGATTCTGTAAGCAGGATGTACACAACTTCGAAATATAATACAGGTATTTATCAGTTGACGCAGACAAGAGATAGCTGGGACTTAATGTGCTACCAGACTAAGCATTACTATGCTCAGTGTCCCCATTAAGACACCTGAAGAGTCCTTGCTGGCCAGGCAGTCAGCCATCAAGTGGGGAAGGTTTGGTTTCTACTGCATTTGTGGCATGTCCTCAGTGCTGCTGAGTTTCCAGTTTCCAACTCTCTATGTTGCCATCTAGGATTTTATATCTTCCCACAGTGGTGTTTTTCTTCTTGAATCCTGGAGTTGTTCCCTATCACCATCTCAGAAATCCTACCACTGCTTGCATGTTCACCTTTCTCATTTCATGAGTCACTGCTCTGCACTTTCTTCCAGCTCTTCCTCAGCGATCTGAGCCAAGGCTATGTACCTGGGCTGAGCCAGAGCCAGGCACTGGATTTCTGGATCACAGAGACCTACTTTCTAGGAAGAGAGGAGGTTGTAATTGTTAGCGAGTAAGTGAGTTATGGATGCATTTATCTGCAAGTGATTTTTTTGCTTGGCGCCAAGATCAGCAGTGCTTTTGAGGATGCATATTATGACTGATAGGTCCTGGCACCACGTGAGGCTTGCATGCCACCAATACCATGTGCCCCACTTCTAGGGAACCCCTGTGCAAGCATTTCAGACTGAACCCCTGCTGATCCTAGTTCCATTCTTCCCACCTTCTTCTGCAGGCACAGCCACCACCAGGCTCAGCTCCCACTTGCAGAGCAGAGATATCCAGTATCTGACCCCTCCTTTTGAATGCATTTTCCCACTATTTTCATTCAAAGTGTCCCTTTTTTCTCAGCTAACTGTACGAGACTCATTCGGTGCAAGCTTGGGTGTGGTGCCACAAAGCAGGGTAACTCTTTTGTAGTTAATAAACTGAGATACCCAAGGTTTTCCATGGCCGCCCAGTATCTGGAGGATGGATAAATTCCCATGATGGATAGTGCCTTAGCCATTTTGTGATATTTCCCGTACTTGTCCATGAACATGACCTGTTGGGGACTTAGGGCAAGATCCAGCTCCTAAAATACTATTAGACGCTACTTGGTCTCTAACTCCAAAAGTGCCTAACCTGATCACTTAGACACTGTAAGAGCCCCTGTACAACAAAGCTTGCACTGAATATGTGCTAATGTGCCTAGTGTGCCTCCCCACCCCTAAAGGGCTGACATCTTAGGACATCACCTTGTCCACATGAGTGTCTCCCACTTGTAGCTCTCTGGGTGCAAAATCAGGCAGTCCCATGCTCCCTGAGGGACTAGTATTTAATTTGTGAGTGTACCCAACACAGAGTGACAGCACAGAGGGCAGGAGAAGATGCAACTCCCTGGCATCAGCTTTCAGTCTATGTTTCATCCACTGCTGGCAGAACATCCTAGAAGCAAGAAGGCTCTCCTTTAGGGGGGAAACCGTATCTCCTACTTCCAACAGGAATGCCCTCATTGTGGAAGGGATCAGGGCAGGGATCACCCTCCACTCTTTCTGTTGGAGTGAGGTCGTCATGCAGACAAAACCACAAACATCTTGGGCTAGAAGAAATGTGACTCCATACCTACGTGCCTTGTGAAAACAGTAAACTGCAGCCTTTAGCTTTACTTTTAGCTACTGTCTCCTGTAAAACACAATCCACAGGAACTGGGACTGGATCCTAAATTTATCTTTCCTCACGTCAGCACACAAACTGTGAAAGCCTCTGCTGTTCCTGTGTCTCCTTGCTCCTAGCAGCACAGCTCTGTAGCAGAGGTGCGATGGCTGCAGTGGAGCTGTGCTGGCTTTGATCAGCTAAGAATTTGTGTTTGTAGCAGCTCACCCTTTCTGCATGGTCCTTTTTCAAGATACTTGTTATGCTCAGTGCTGGAGAAATAGCAGTAGCAGAAATAATGAGGGTGGCACAACAGTAAAGCAGCCAAGTGAGAAATGCACCACTCCAGAGCAAACAAGACCCACTCAGCACATGCTCTTCCCCCAGAGCCCAGGCTGCTCTACCAGCGATGTCTATGAAACCTTGAGGTGCATCCGCTGAAACATGATGTCACCTGCACACAGCTGAGCATGTTCAACTGAATGTGACCCTTCTCCAGGTGTCCGTAGTTGTGCTGATGGGATTTGGATGTATAATGAGAAGCCAAATTTACCTGAGATACCCTTGCTCCAGAATGCCAGTATCAGGAAACAAATGACATAAAAGGAACGCACTCCTATGCCTGTACTATACACTTAAAATTAATTCCCTGTAACTGAAACCAATTGTTCACATAAATCTCACCCTGCTTTTAAGCTAGGACATAACCTCAGCTTAATTGATATTTGTGCTTGAAGACAAAGAAATCAATCTGGCACGTCTAAAGAGCCTTTACGTTTTTCACAGAGAAAGACTTTCCCTGGTAAATGAGCTTGTCTTTTTATAGGCTCGGGTTTGCGAACACGCAAGATATGCCTTTAATATTTACATGCATAGACGTATCTTTCCTTGGTGGGCTTGGAAACAAAACCACCTTCTGACTGCATCCTTACCGTGGTCTCCTTGGTCAAATGCCCAAGCATTTGAAAAACTGGCACAGGTAGTCTCCATTCTTTCCCTCACCGTCACACTGTTCCAGGATAAAGTACCCATTTATAGTTATTTATCAGTGTGTACATAATCGAGCCCTTTGAAGGCACCTGTCTAAATGTGGGTGTGCCACTTCTATTCCTGTTTTATTGTTCTTTCACCACTGCCCACCCAGTAACTTCCTCAGATTCAGATGAAAGTGCGCAAATTAGGTGAGAAAGCTCATTTTACAACTAAACCTGCAGTAGGGGCATATCAGCATTAAAAAATACATAATGTGTGAGAAAGCTCAGGCCCATTTCTGGCTGACTGGAGTCTGGATGAGGTTAGCCATGTACCTTCACAAGCACACCCTCTCTTAAAGCTCTGACCCAAGCAAGTGGGAGAACAAGGAGTCTGTGCTAGATTTTGAAATGAGCTTGTACAGCAGGTTCAATGCACGCTTATCATGCCTTGTAACACACACTGACTCCATGTCCTACAATTTATGTGCTAAGTATTTCTAATATAGCAACCACATTGATTTCAAGGGCAGTTTGCAAAGTCACAAAGATGTGACTCTTCAGCTGACAGGGAAGGTAAAGCCTGAATGCCCTCTTCTAGCTGTAGAAGACCTGTGGTATGGCCGAGGAGTTGAAATCAGTCCAAAAGAGCTGCTGACACAGTCTGTGCTTGAAGGAAAAGATATTTTTTACATAGTGCCTTATGAAAACAAACACGTACCTGACATGTAACTACATCTTGACATAAGATGCCAAAAGAAAAAGCCTTCCACAGGAAAGCACTTATTATTTTCCCTTCCAAATGACCGAGTGCTTAGGAAAGGTGCCAAAAGATGTCCCTGAAGGCTGACAGTCTCTGTGCAGCCATTAACCTTCAAGGGCTTGGGAAACAGCACATGAGCTCCCCTCACGTGAACTTCTGCCTCTCACCTGCACAAGGTGAGCCACCTCTGGGTGTGGGAAATTCAGGTAGGGCTGCATCCACCATGCCGCAGCAGGCCAAGGCCACAGCAGCAGCCTGCAGCCGTCCATGCTGTGTGCTGGCCAGCACTCCCCCTGGATTTGCCCTGTGCCAGCAGGCACTCTCCTTCGTGGGCTCAGAGACCAGGGCTGTTCCCACCAGCCACAACGCAGAGGTCACCCTGTGTGAGAGGCGAGTTGAACCCCATGGACACAAGACGTGCCACTTGTTGTCAGGGCCAGGGAATAGCTCCTGGCCTGTTTTATTCATCTGTATAAAAGTAGCCTACGCTGGCAAATTAGAAACGAGGTGTGGACCTTGACCACCTGCACCACTCTTTCCTTGGCACGGGTTCAGGCTTTCCTGTCTCCCCTCAGTGAAGGTATGTCTGCACGCCAGGTTGTGTCACCTGAGCCTGGGACTCAAGATCTGTCCCCAGACCTCCTTTATTTGTCAATTTAGTCCTTGCACATAAGACCTGTAGGTCATTGTCCTTTAAAGGCTGCAAGTCGTGGCAGAAACAGGGATGCTTGCTTTGTCATATGGAGCTTTTCACATGAGGGACCAGGTGGTATAGAGTTTATCAACTAGATGGTCGGTGTCAAGGCACATCTTCACACTGCAAAGAGAGGGCATGGAGGTACTCCAGCTGGCTAGCTGAGATCGTGAAAGCAGTCTAAGTTTAGAGCGGGATGGTGACGGTCCTGTCTCAATGCTTAGTTAGAGCAGGGTTCAAGGAAGAGCAGAAGTGTTATTAGGAGAGCCTAAATTCATAAAAGTGCTGATCTGAAGAAGGACATGGAGACAACAAAGGGACCATGTTTGAGGCAACATGGGGACAAGCTGGTGTGGGGCCAAGCAGATGGATCAGGAACAGACAGAATCAAAGGGCTTGAAGGTGACCAGGAAGCTCAGGACCTGAGACAAGAGCAGGGTGGGATTGATCTCACCAGAACATAGGAACTGAAAACCAGATATCTGCTTCTGAGCTCAGCTCAGTTACCTTCAATTCCCCTTACAGGCAGTGGAAGGAAATAGCCAGGTGATGCCAGAATCAGGACAATACCTGACTGAACTGGGAAGGCAGTTTAGCTATAACTCGGCCACTCTACAGCTTCAGGTGGTTTAACTTAACCCTGATGTTATTTCATACACAGACTTTCCTAATTTTTCAGCCTGCATTCCTTTAATTGCAGTCAGCCGTGTAATACCAGTAGCAAGGAACTCCAGCAAAAGGTCATTTGCAAGTCAGTTTAGTTTGATGCAGCTGTCACTGATGCTTATTTCCACATCTGACTGTGAGGAAAAAGTTGCAATTTACCTCGCTTTCTGTGTCTTAGTGAAAAATTGCTGCTTAAAACTCTTTTTTACCTCAGTTTCTCATCCTGAAACATTCACTTTCATCTTCTGCCGGTGTCACTTTAATGTCCATCACCTGGAGTTGTGGCTGTGTCTACTCTTCTTTTATTGTCCCTTCTATTTCATTGCCTGAGTAGCTCGGCTTGAAAAACAGTAACCAGCCGTCACCATCACCAGGCCTTGGCACCTTTCTAAGTACAAAACAAAATAAAATATTGAGCGATAATAATTGAAAATGAAACATAGAGCATTATGGCAGATCACCACAATGCTAGGTTCTTGAATCACCAGAGCTTTTTCATTGAACGATTCTCATTTCACGAGATCATCTATGTAACTACTCTGTAACCTAGGGTAGTACCAGGTCCACAGCTACTTAACACAGCACGGAGTCTTCTTCATAACCTATTAATGTGAATGATCTCTGGCCAGTTTAAGTCATGGCTGATAGAGATTCTCTACATCTCTGCCGATGATGATTGCCATTTTGATAAACAGCAACAGAGTGAAAGAAAGAAAGCAGCATGGGCCTCCTCTTCCATTTACTTAATGTATCCTCAATAGCATTGCCCTCTAATATATCTGTTACCAATCAATACTTAATATAATTCTATCCTGTGATGCTGGAGCAAGCCCAAAAGCTAAAGCAGATCTTCATGTAAAAGAGGCAGCAGGAGTAAATGAGAAGAAAGCTCACATGGGAAGAAAAGTGGAGATGTGACATGCAGGTCCAACTTCACAATGTTGACCTCGCAACCTCAGGTCCATCAGAAAGACAAAGCAGCTCTGTGGAAAGAGCATTTGTGATGCATGAGTTGGGACTGCAGTGATAGAAGGGAGTGGGAGGTCTCCCACTATAACTGCATCAGCACTTTCTGCGGAAACAGGTTTTCCACTACCTGCCCTGAAGTTATCCGCTCTCACCAGTGCTGACAAAAGGCCAAGCAGGGATGAGGTTAATGGTCTGCATCCTAAGCTGGTGGGTGCCGGGTCTGGTCTGGTTTGCAGTGGTGGACGACCTGTGTTCATACAGCCCTATTCTGCTCTGGAGTGCACTGGCCTAAGTGGCTGTAGATGGAGGAAAGCAGTGAAAATATTAAGCCCTTCATTGATCATTTAACTTCTGGGTTATGGTCTAAATCTGAAGCAGGTCTTGCCATGTAGCTTCACACCACAACCTTTCAAAGCCTCCTGTTTGTACTTCCCTGAGCCCATGAAAACAGGGCAGTTAGCTCTGCTGCTCTGCTGTAGAACAAAGTTATAGCTCTGATCTCCTTCCATCCAGTGCTAAGCTGAAACCCCAGTGTGGAGGGGAAAGGTATAACCCAACTCCACAAAGTAAGAGTAGGATACTTCTCTGAGTACTTTCTCTGTCTGTGAATGCACTAAACAGGCCTCTGTGAGCTAAGGGTGGCGGGACAGTTTTCTATCTTATGTTAGATCTGAAAAAGAAACAACTAGTCAACTGATGGCTAGCTAGTAGGTGATTAAGTTGCAGTAGATTCTTAAAATTTTCTTTCCTTCAATATATGAGGCAATACCAGGGCACTGTCACACAATGGAAAAAGCCTGGCGAGTCAGGGTAGGTCACTGGGAGGAACAACACTGCTAGATCAGAGTTGACTGGTGGTTCCAAGGGTCCAGGGTGCAGCTGGAGCACAGGCTCAGACCAGGACCGATGCTGTGGTGCTGAGTTACACGTACATGATGCACAGTGCCCACAGTTATAGTTACGGCTCAAAGTCCCCTTATCCATGATGTTCTCCAGTGTTTCTCCTAAAACTTAAAGGCTATTTGTTTCCTAGAATTAAGGATATTTTTGAAGGAGACCAGGCAGCAGGGATTGGTCTGCAATCAGCGTCAGTCTAAGCACACAGGGGTCTCCCACAGCAGCTGATGTTGGGAGCCAGCTGTCCTATCCACTTACCCCCTTTTGATTCAAAACCTCTTTGGTGGGCAATTTAGCTGCAGGCAGTGATGGAGAGAAAAGGGCCAAGCAAGTACATGGCTAACTGTTTCTTTGTCTGCGTGAAGTCCAATGTGCAGCAGCTGGATTGCACTTCCAGGCAGCAATGGAAGGAAGCCAGTGCAAGCAGCAAGTCCTGCTGGGCTCTGCAGTTCAGGCCCACGGTTCAAGGTCCTGTCGTTGCTGAGCTCTTCCCACATGTAATTCTAGGAAGAGGCTCTGGTAAAGGCAGTGTTCATCTCATTATCAATTCAATTTCTGTGACAGCCCTGCTAGGGCTCTTAATTTCTTGTGTTAAAACAACAAATGAGATGACCCAACTGCAATCTCTAATAGGTATCATGGGTCAGTAATCATTCATTTGTTATAGTGCCTCTCACTTGAAGGACGGAGATGAAAATTTGTCCTCGTAATGGCAAGAGCTGTAAATTAGTTTTATTTCACTGTTAAATCTAGAGGCCTGAAAATTAGGATGACCATCCCTTAGCTGGGAAGAAAATGTGTCAGCTCAAGGGATTTTCTGCATTAGGCAAATAGGCAGCTCATAATCACCCATTAAACAGTCACAGTGGCTGTCTCCTGACACCCTTTGCTATGCCAAGTCGTGACTCTCCTGCTGCACTGAATGTGGTGAAACTTTTCAAGTCTCATGTCCTGTTCTAGGCCAGAAACCCTAGCTCCACCTCTAGCCAAGGAAGAGAAGTGAACATCACCTGCAGATGCTGGAAGGTAATTTCATCTTTTCCTGAAGATAGGCACATTCAAAATAGGGATGATTAATTGCTCTGTGGAGGTACATCTTACCTTTGTTATTAAGGGAGCTTCAGGTGAGTAGCTCAGATTTGAACATGTCTATCTTTTAGACATATACATTAGACAAGACAAATCCCACCCAAAATTTATCCAGTTCTTTGTCACAGGTGTTTCTGCTGCTAAGTAATGTTATCCTTCCCCTTGAAGTCCTTGCGAGCCCTGTGGGCCTAAAAGATGTTATTTTGAGTTAGCATTCTGAGTTAGCATGGACTCGCTGCGGATTTGGAAATTGCAGGGTAAGCCTTCACTGCATGCTCATAGGGTGGAAAGGAGGGAAAAGAAGGGTTTCAAAGATAGATGGAAGCTATGCTAACAGGGGCGTGAGGGTGCCTAACAGCCTTCACTGAGCTGTTAGGTACTTTCCAGAAACACTTGAGTGGCTCCTCCTGGAAGTGTGGGTATCTCTCCTGTGGTGACTACACATGCGATTCATGCCTTTGGCCTGACAGGCTGCACAAAACACCACACAGCCGTTCACCCTTGGTCCCAGAGGTCTTCCCTGAGATCTCCTCGCCCTATACGAAACCAGAAGGGGATGTAATGTCCACCCCAGCTAACTCGGATTGTCACAGGGGTGTGCAGGTCCTTGCAGCAAAACCATACTGTGACTTAAGAGTCACATCCTGACAGGGAGCGGGGACTGCAGCGGGGAGCTCAGCAGCCTGAGCCCTGGGTAGTGGAGCTGAGCTCTGCCTCACACACATGCACCCTGGCCCAGGGAGCAGGTAGAGAGCACTGCAGTGTGATATAAGAGGAGCAGATCTTCTCCCAGTGTCCAGTCACTGGGCTGCCACACATCCTCCTTTCAGCCCTGGCAGCCCTTTGGGAAAAAGCAGAGAGGTTTTCCCTGTGAAAGAAAGGCTGAAACACCTTTGATGTGATGAAATGAGTGGTCTGTCATCTTGTTCAATAACATGTCACACACAAAGCTCTATAAAAAGCTCTCTATAGAAAGCTGAAAATAAATTAAAAAAAACCTATCCCGCTCTCAAATCCTTAAAATCCGTAAATGTATCAGAATAATTGTACAATTATTCGCTTTTAAGATGTGCAAGGTATGCAGTAGTGTACAGCCAGACAAGTTTATAAGAACATGTATTAAGCTGGCTACACAGGGAGGACCTGGCTGAAGTTAAAACATAAAACCTTTCCACCAGACAAGTGAGGGTGAGAGGGGGGACATTAAAGTGCAAGGATGACTTTGAATAAGGAAAGTGGTCCCTCTTCCCCCTTTCTCCAAAGCTACACTTGTAATGAAATAGGAAATTTTAGGATGGAGAACCAGAGAGACCAGAGCAAACTGAAAAAGCCTGTGGTGCTGCAGCCAGAGCTACACAGCCTATGCCAATGGATTTCCAGCAAGAGTTTCCCCAACTTTAAAAATAACTAGAACCCAGGAGCTGAAGCTCTGCTGGGTGACAGGTCTAGTAAAATCTTGGAGCAGATCCTCCTGGAAGATGTTGAAACATATGGAAGACAGGGATGTGATTAGAGACAGCCAACGTTGCTTCACCAAGGACAAATCATGCCTCACTAATCTAGTTGCCTTCTACAATGGAGTGACTACATCAGTGGGCATGGGAAGAACTACAGATGTCATCTACCTGGGCTTCTGTAAGGCCTTTGATATGGTCGTTCACAGTATTCTTACCTCTTAATTGGAGAGGGAGGGGTTTGATGGAGGAACTGTTAGATGGATAAGGAATTGACTGGATGGCAGCGTTCAAAGAGTTACAGTCAATGGCTCAACATGCAAGTGGAAACCAGCAACGAGTGGTGTCCCACAAGGGTCCATACTGGGACCGATACTATTTAATATCGTCAATGACAAATAGCAGGACTGAGTGCACCCTCAACAAGTTTACAGATGACACCAAGCTGAGCAGTGTAGTTGATTCACTTGAGGAAAGGGATGCCATCCAAAGGGACCTTGGCAGGCTTGAGGAGTGGGACCTTGTGAATCTCACAAAGTTGAATAAGATCAAGTGCAAGATCCTGCACTTGGATGGGGGCAACCCCTGGTATCAACATAGGCCGGATGGTGAATTAATTGGGAGCAGCCCTGTGGAGGACTTGGGGGTACTGGTGGATGAAATCTCATTTATGACTCAGCAATGTGTACTTGCAGCCCAGGCAGCCAACCATATTATCTTGGGCTGCATCACAAGAAGCATGTCCAGCAGGTTGAGGGAGGTGATTCACCCCCTCTACTCTGCTCCATGAGATCCCACCTGGAGTGCTGTGTCCAGCTCTGGGGCCCCCAGCACAAGACAGACATGGACCTTTTGGAGCAAGTCCAGAGAATGGCCATAAAAATGGTCAGAGGGCTGGAGCACCTCTCCTATGATGACAGGCTGAGAGAGCTGGAGTTTTTCAGCCTGGAGAAGAGAAGGCTCCGGGGAGACCTGATTTTGGCCTTTCAGTATATAAAGGGTGCTGATAAAAAGGACGGAACAACTCTTTTTAGCAGGGCCTGTAGTAACAGGACCAGGGTTAATAGTTTTAAAGTGAAAGAGAGTAGGTTTATATTGGACAGAAAGAATTTTCTTATTATGAGGATGGTGAAACAGTGGCACAGGTTGTCCAGAGAAGGTGTGGGTGCCCCATCCCTGGAAGTGTTCAAGGCCAGGTTGGATGGTGCTTTGAGCAACCTGGTGTAGTGGAAAGATGTCCTTGCCCATGGCAGGGTGGTTTGAAAATAGATGATCTTCAAAGGTTCCTTCCGATCCCAACCATTTTGTGATTCTGTGACTCTATGCTCCCTCTTCCTGATGGCACGTGTGGTCAGAGCGGAGGTGCCAGCAGGCTAGGGGATGACAGCAGATTCCCTCCCCAAAAAGGCAGTGCTTACAGGAAGGTAGCGTGGAGACAGACTCAACTTCTCCTGGCTAGAGGAGACCATTTTGTCTCAGACCTAAGGCAATTTTGGAAAAAAAAAAAAGAATGGTATTTTTCTCTGTGCTCTGCTTCTTCTGCAGGCAAAGCGCTGCAGGCTCAGAGGCTGTCAGTACAGTACCTCTCCGTAAACATAAATGTTAACTTAGTAGGTTGTTGGTTGTTGGGTTTTTTCCCCTTCAATAAAGCTCTTTAAACTTTCATTCCTATTAATAGAGATGGAACATTGTCTTCTCTGGCAAAGATGAGCCTCCCTTTCTGTTCTTTCTTTCCACCTGCACCCTCCCCATGTGAAGAAAACGTATAGAGCAACTATTCTTTGAGAATTGGAGGGGGAGGATAAAGAAGGAACAGGCTATGATTTGCACAAAATTAAAAGTATTTGTGATAAAAGTCAAATGTTCCCACAGAAATGTCCCTTTCTTTACTGCAAAGAATATGTCAATGAAACACCAACATACATTGCAGAAACTTAAAAAATTTCCCCAGACTTGCCCAAAGCTAATGGCTTACATCGGTTTTCTGGATTGTTTTGCATTCCCCCTCCCCCCCCCCCCCGCCCCCCCCTCCGCCCCCCGCCCCTTTCTTAAGACTGTACAAATTCGAGACACACTTTCAGCTGATAGTGGAGTAATGATGACTTTTGGGTTGTCTTGTAACAGGAAGACTTTTTTTCATTCAACGCTGCATGCACATGGCAGGTATCCAGAGCAAGGGCAAACTGAAAGCGCAGGGCTAGGTCACTAATGGAGAAGGGGCAAGAACAGGTACTGTAAAGGGAAGTGACTCTGGGCTTGGCACAGTTTATTTTCCCCTCTTCTCTTCCTAATGCTCCTGAAACCTGAACATGACCTCCACCACACCAGGCCATCGTGGATGAGTCTGAGGTGCCCATCACCCACCAGTACCAGCGCTGCCTTGGCAGGAGGGAGGCAGACATGATTTTAAGCCACTCTTGCATTTCCCAAGACACAGCTCTCAGAAGAAGGTCTTAACCAAAAATGAGGAGTGTCTTACAGCTCATTCATTGCTCAGTGACTGCTACAGAGATGTAGGCACAGGTACAGCCTTTGAGACAGGACAGGGAGCCAGCGTCAGCAGTGCTGCGTGCCCCGTGCTCCCTGCTCCACCTCTGCGGCCGCAGCGCAGGGTCTGAGCTCTCTGTGACCTGCCCGGTGTAGCCTTAATTGCCCATTACCCTTTGGCAACTGCAAGACCAATGTGACACAGAGCACAGAGCAATTCCTTGGCCAGGGAGGTGTGCATGGATGGGACTGGAGACATCACACCCGCCAAGGGAGGTTGCCGGCTTGCTCAGCCACCACCTCATCCCTGGTCTCCTTCCAACAAACCAATAATGTTTGTGCCGTCCTTTGGCACTCCTGGGGTGCATTTCTGAAAGAGCAGTTAGTAGATTTAAATGTCATATAATTGTGATAGCTGGAGGTTGCCTGATGGAAGGGAAGCATTTCGATTGTCTCAGGGTGGATTTGGTCTAATTATCTCAGATGACACCAGCAAATCTGCTCCTCTTGGAGACATGCTGTTACTGTAGTAACTTGTAAATGAATATTGGATGATGAGTTATTAGAAGCAGTCTGAACTGGTAAGTTTATGAGCACAGTGGGTAATCGCTTTTTAAAAAAAAAAATCTTTTCCATATTAATTTCTTTTTCAGTGTGAATGTAAAACACAAAATCAAGAGGTCAGATATAGGGCTCTTGTGAACTCTGCCTCCCCTATCAGACACAGCAGATGCAGCTTGGAACTACTTTATCACTTTGCATTTAATTAAAGCCTATAATGGTTTTGCACTTTGTTAACAGGCTTTATCCAAAACACAAAGTGGATAAAGGATGAAGTGAATCTTCAGATAATTCTACATTTTGGATTATCTCTTTTTACATGTGCAGGCCATTCACTACATCACCCAGAGCCACAACCAGCATTGTCTCATGAGAGATCTGATGATAAACAGTGGTTACACCCTGCCCTTCTGGAGCAAAAGCTGACAGCATGTGCTTTGGCTTCTGATACTTGCCTTCTGTGGCCAAAGGAGATGGCATTTAGAGGGATCACCCTTGCTTAGAACAAGGTATAAAATCTTCTTGTAGTCCAAAGAGAAGGGAGTAAACTTCTCCATGCCCCAGTGCATCAGCAGTTGCAATGCAACATCAAATACTCTGCGCTACGATTTGTTGTCACTGCATTGTGCCCGGTCCTAAAATGCAGCAAAGAGAATTCAAGTTGCAAATCAGGTCCCAGGGGCATGTCCCACCCTCCAGCCCAGTTTCTTCCAAATCCATAATGGCTCCAGCCCTTCTGGAGGAGGCTTAGGTTCTCCCAGAACCAAACCAGCAGAGGAAAACCGTGTTTCTGACCTGCAGATGTCCACCCTTTTCCACCTCTATTGCTGACAGTAGGTGTAGCTCAGGATCCAGGATCCGGATTCATCCCCAGTAACTGTTTGCACTTCAGGGAAGCTCCTCATGGCAGAGGCAGCCTGTCTCTGCTTGGTCACAGCAGGGACCCAGCCTCCTGCTCCACAAAACAAGCTTTAATACAACTCCTCTCCTGGATGCCTTTCTAAGGGGCTTAAATGGTACTGGCAAGAGAACCTTTGTGGGTTTCTCCTTGAGGACCAGGAGCATTTCATCATCTTCTATTGTTTCCCTTCATTTTAGGAGTCCTTCACAATTTCCAGGACGCCACTGTTTCTGTCAGGGGATTCCAAACCCAAGTAACAGAGAGCTGAAAGGCCACATGGGTGAGGGTAGTGAGCATGGGTGCAGGATAAACCCACACCGACCAAAGATGCTCTGGCCACTATGAGCATGTCTGATCCTATTTGGTCCCACAGTCATGGTCTCATACCGTGTTACTGAAAGCTGGGATGCTTTTTTTTCTGTGGTTACAGATTTAAATCTAAGAATCATCCTTGTTTAAGTGCTTGGAGCAGGCACAGGGCAATTACCCCAGAGCAGGTGATGTGGATCTGCTTGCCAACCCGCCAGACCTCCACAGGTCCAGATGCTTCCATTTCATCCACTTAATCTCCACGCTTTTCATTCATTTTGGCTAGCAAATAACTGTGCAAGATACTCCACAGAAATTGCCCATGTGCATGGTTTTGTTTGTATCTACTCAATGTGTTTTATTCCTCAAAGAAAGCACAGAAAGTGATCTCAGGTAGGATCCAGCAAACACAGCAGCTAAACCAGGATCATTTGCCTGGATGTCCATGACCCATCTACAGCTTGGACTGGGGGTCAGCAAGACGGTTCATCTCCCTTGAGCCTGAAACACAGGAAGTTTCAGTGTCCTCGCTGGGCTGGGAATGGTCCATCAAACCTGCATTTAAAGCAGGAGAGCTGGAGACCATGACCTTGCTCCACCCTGCCGGTGTCTATACCTGGGTGTCCCTCAGAAAGCATCTATAAGATTGAAATGCTTTAGTGTGAATCCTGTTTATATTTCATTATAATTGCATTGTTTTCAATATATTGAAGAATGTCAGGTTTTTTGATTTTTTTTTCACTTGCACTGCAAGTCTGCATGACAGTTTATGTTGAAAAAACTGATTTTTGAAAAGCAAGGGAGGGGGGTTAATTTGAGAATAATGTCTTTCTTTCCATCTGGGATGCATTTAAAATGCCATAACATATTTTTGCTACATCTACCACAAAAACAAATTTATTTTTTTTCCAAAATACCTCTAAAAATACGTGGCCTCGTCTAAAATTCAGGGTCCTCTGATAAAGAGAAGTGTGATGCTACAGTGTGGACATGTACTAAAGCAGCATTTCCTCTGCATACTCAGAGGTGTGTAATTAGCATGAGGACAGCCATTAACACATCCCGTGTGCTGTGTCACCAAGTCATGCCTGATTATGTTGCAAAGTGAGATTAGCAAAATGAGCTTGAAGTTGTCCTCTCGCTGCCATTTGATAGTAGGGAAAACAAATCCCCCCACTGCCAAAGCTGCAACTAATATTCAGTACTTAAGAAATTCAGCTGCTGCATTCATAATGAATAGGATTTTGTGTAATTAAAATTTTAAATAAATCCCCAACATGAGCCTTGGCTTGGACTTATTAATTGCAGATATGAAAGTACAGCTTTTGACAAAATAGGTTGAAGGTTTTGGGGTATTTTCCTTCTCTTTTCTTTCACCTGATAGATTTACAAAATCTCATTAGCATACTAGAAAATAGCAGACAAGAAATTAAATCAAGACCAGGATTAAAAGACTCACTACTTTCTTCATGTCACCTTTATAGTTCTTTTGAGCATCTGTCCCTGTGTGGTGGGTGTGAGTAATGTGGAGGTGGATGTTAGTGGGTGGCAAAGCTTTTATGAGGCAGAAAGAAGCTGAGAATTAGAAAATTATTGGAGGCAGTTTCCATACAGATGAGAAGAAGCAATCAGACACTGAGAAGCCAGGGAAGAGGAGGATGACAGTAAGAAAACTGAATAAACGGCACAGTTCACTGGCAAAGAAAATACCAATTTGTTTCAATAGAAACCCTGGAAGTTGCCATGGAGCTCTCACTCAAAGCATCTCACCAGCTGCAGACTCGGGTCCCTCCTTGCCTGAGGAAATCTTTAGGTCAAAGCCAAAAATCCACCAAGTTTTCACAGCATGTTTCCAGGTGGGTTTCCACCTGCCTACAGGCTGACTGCATCCCTTGTTTTCCCTTGTCATAGGTAGGGTGGTGGAGGAGATAAGTGATGGCATGTTAGCAAGGAGGTCCTGTAGCTAGGAGGAAGACCACATAGCCCTGGAGAGCTGGACTGCACTCATGTCTCTGCCTGGAAAGCCCTTTGTGAAACTGGAGTCATTTACAGCAAGCCTCTCGTGGGTGGCTTCTAGTCAGTCGATCTCTGCCCCTGGGATGCTCAACCTAAAATCTTAGACCCGATCTGCAGATAGTTCAAGCACTTGTAGCTGCATCTGAGGTTAATGGAGGCTGGATTTTGAAAGTGCTCTAGGAGGCAATTTTCCTATGAAAAATCAGGGGGTATGTGATAGAAGCTGGGCAATAAAATATGGTCAATGCACTCAGATCTTTAATCTCCCCAAGCCTAAATTCGTTGACCCTAAACTGAGAAATAATACTACTGTTGTACTTTAGCTCAGCATCATAGATATCAGATGCCTGTGATCCATAGAGACAGCCACAGCAAGGAGCTTCATCGGAGAAAAAAATACATGACAAAGTGAATTATTCTTAGAGGCAGTTTTAAAAAAATGCAGTCTCAAATTTGGCACTGTTTTCACAATGATAGCAAAAATAAGCTCATTATCAAAATTCACGGGCTTCCATCCCTCCATATCCCACCATTTTTTAAATAAAAAAGGCACCAGAATGGTTTAACCAGCACAAAAATATGGTTTTCCCCACTGCGTTGTTTTAAGAAACATTCAAAACAGACCTGTAAGCATTATGTGTCCCTGTATAAATATGTGTATGTGTGTTTATATAAGTGTATATATAATTTAATATATTAAGTCAGTCTCAATCAGATGTTACCCTGGAGAATATAGGCTTTACAAAGTTGTACACAAAAGGAAACTGGATCTCAGACAGAGGTGAGCCATAGCAGGAAGCAGCATTAGCAGAAGTGACGGGCTTGTGGCAGGGGTGTGAGCACAGCCCCTTTGAAACCCGGGCTCCCACGTAAGGTGACAGCTTCCAGGAACATACACGGCTCCTACCAAGCCTCCTGTAATCCAGCCAAGAAAGATGTGGCTAAGGAAGGAAGAGCTGGGACCCACAGAAGGAGAAGATATGGGTTCCCTCCCTGGAAGAGGACTAGGTTGCAATGTCTCAGGGTGTGCTAAAGCTGGACGGGGGTGGAAAGAGAAGAGCACTGTCTGCTGTTCAGGTTGGCTGTTGTGTCTGATGGCTTTATTTTCATCTCTGCTGGTTTCTGAGTGATCCTACTCAGAAGACCCACCATGATGACCTTCAGACTACATCACTGACTTCCCCAAGGAAACAGCCCAGCCCACAGGTGAATTAATGGGTGTTTGCACAGTTGTGTGTGATCAGTGGGTAGAATGCAGTTGCACAGGTGTGAAATGTCTGGAAAAGGATGACTAATTGCAGCACCTGCTTTGCTGTCAAAAACCTTTATTGACTGGGCAGCGAATGAGTCCTTGTCCTCACTCTTTGGGATATTCTCAGCACATGCTGGCACCGTTCACAGGCTGGATTTTTGCACATTATGTGCATTACTGTAAGTAAAAGTATGAATAAGGCATCCAGGCTCCCAGTATAACACTGGGAAATACTGGAAAGTGCAGAAAGGTGACTTTTAACCTTCGCTCTGAAGACCTTAGCAACATTTATTCTTCTACAATGCAACGGTGCTACTCGTCCTCCTTTTACTCCAGATCATCAGTGTCTGGATCCTGTCCCATGGGGTGGGAGAACTGGATTGAACACTCCCTCACCCTGAGGTGTTTGCAGGGAGCAAACTCTCATTTGCAAGTTAGGACCTGAATTGCAAAGCATTTGGCTACTCAGGGCAGCAGCCACCTTTGCTCTGCTGTTAGAAGCTGTGCCCATGTGCAGCAGAGAAGCAGAGGTTGAGGGATCGTGGTGTAGCTGGTGCCAGCACCCCACAGGGCCCAGAGCTCAGCCAGCAGGGGTGCGGTGTGCGTTGCTGTCTCTGTTTCCACTATTTTTACCATAGCTGACCTAAAGTCTTTGCTAGTTAAAATACAAAAGTTCCCTCAGAGCATGAGGAGCAATCCCAAAGCCCTCTCTCCTGGATGGGTGCCTCAGCTTTGCAGCTGCAGACTCAGAGACATGCTCATGTCTACCTCTTGGAGATCTTGGAGATCTCTACCTCTTGGATCTACCCTTTGACCTTCCCCTGGATTTTCTATCAAGCCACCGGTGACCAGAGTGTAATGGTGGTAGGGAGCCACAGATTTACACCCTCAGATGAACAGGCATCCATTTCTTTCTCCATGGACTGCTTTGTCTCCAGCTGGAGAAGGTACAACTGTCTCCTGACTAAGATAGGGGTACCCTCCTGCTTCTTGTCTAGAAACCAGTAAAACCTCTGTGGGCCTGCCCTGAGGATGGATTTGGTCCTGGCTGCATGTAGAAGGTGGTGTCCAGGGGCATGTTCCTTAGTATCTTTTAGGTTACTCCTTCTCTCATTTCTTTCAAGTGAATCGCACTCCAGGGCTCTGCATAGGCTGTAAAAGGAGCTGATGTTCTTCAGAGTTAGCCACCTACTCCTCCGACATCAAAGGTAGAACAGATGAGTCACACCTAGAGTGGTTTGTTGCATTTTTAGCAGAAAGTCTGTAGAAAAGCTGGGGCAGGACCCAGGAGCCCTGTGTTCCAAGTCCAAATATAACCCTTTTTTTTTTCCTGTAAGAAAAGCATGATGTGTTTATAAATTACTTTTTTGCCAAATGACTTGTTCTTTAAAAGAATTACACTGTAATAAGCTGCATCATTAAAAAGAAATTTTTCTGTGAGCGGCAGAGCCTGGTGTCCTGCGGTTTGGCGTCTCGTGGCGGGATTATCTCACATCTAATGAGGAGCACTCTGGCTGAAGCCTTTTCTCCTGTTCATAAAGACACTGTCTCATGTGGGTTCTCTAGTGTCTACAGTACGTGTGGGTTCAAACTGCTGTTGTTTAAGTTCTTTCCTATCTGACAATGTAACATTGCACACGGGGCAAGCTGTTGCTCCCTGGAGATGCAGAAGGGTCATACTTCTCTACCGTGCTGCCTTTTCTCACAAAACCGGTTGAAGATTAAAGCCTTTGAGACTTCTATCACACAGTTAAATTTGACTGAAACTGTCCAACAGGCTGAAAGGTAATTGAAAATAATACTGGACTGACACAAAAATATAATAAACCTTATTTAACTAGGTAATCAGGCAATAAATGATGGAAAGTAAATACTGGAGCAGATTAAACATGGGAAAAAAAGTTCATAAATATTTATTCAAGCTTTTAAATGCTCTCAAGGTGACCATTTTATGCCCATTTTGCATTTCAGTTTTAGAGGTTCCATTCACAGCCATATGAAAGACCAACAAGGGGACAGGCACCCCAACAGTTACACTCATACCTCAAAAATAAAAGTAAAATAATAGTTTTCTGTGAGACTTTTCTTCACAAAGACAGGGAATTTTTAAGATATTTCAGAATATTCAAAAATTTATTCAAAAATTTATAATTTAGAAACAGGAATGTTGAATAATTCAGAAACCAGATTTTGACTTACCCAGTCAGAGAATAAAAATAGATCATGTGGTTTGTGCTGTTTTTCCAGAGTTTTCAATAAATCTGAACTGAACAAAGTCAGATCAAAAATACTTTGCTGAAATGATTCATGGAAATGTTTCAAAAATGTGAGTTGTGAAAGGGAAATCTCAATTATCTGCACACACACACACACAAAATATCACAAATGAAGCAAAGAAGAAAGATACATCTAATGAATTGCTCATTGTAATTTATTTTTCCAGTTCCTGAGCCATAGAACTGTGCTTGTCATAAATTGATTTTTTGAGATATTTGTATTTCCTTACCTTGGATACAGTTTAGATGGATGAGCTACCATTGCTCTCCATGCTCATCAAATTAGGAGAATGCTTTTCTAAATTCAATTACATCCTCAGTAGAACTGGTTTCTCTGACTCTGGTAATCTTTGGAGAAGAATTATACACAGTCTATAAAGCTTCACATTTCAAAACCTAATTTTGAATGTTATTCAAGAGGTTAATTTAAGATTCATCTTCCTAAAGAGGAGTTAAATAAAACTGATAGAAGGCTGGAACTTGTCGAGTGGTTGAGAGGTTTATCAGCATGCGAATATGAGTTCATTAGTTTTAATTAGTATAATCACTAATGTTGCATTAACAGTTTGGTGAGAGAAAGTAATTGCTCACACCCACTGTATTAGATTGGGAGATTAGAATTCATTTTATGAGGCAATTAGCATTTCAGGGATTTTTTTAAAAGGCTTTTATGATCCGCCATTGCAGTAGCCTCCTTCACCAAAAAGAGTTTAATTTAACCATAACTTTCATCCTAATGGGATGCAAAAATTAATGTAGAATTAAGTGCGAACCAGCAATCCCACCGTGATAAGCAGGGAACTAAAGCCACAAACCTCAATTAGTTTATAATGACCTGTTTTATTTTCCAGACAATGATAGTCATTTATCTGTCCTCAATTCATTATCTTCTTGGAAAGTTTATATTCTTGGATTTTATACAGCAAAACAAATAAAATATGAGGAAGGAAAAAGTAGAACAGTACTATCACAGCAATAATTCTCCAAAGAAAAAGTTGCAAGGTTCAATAGCCGGGCTTAAATAGGCAATTATTCTTCGTATCAAATGTCAGGAGGAAGAAACAGCTCCCTTTGACACCCAGTGCTTTGGGAAGAGCCATGAATTTCACAGCAGCAGCAATCACAACCTTGCTCTGCTCAACACATCCCTTGGCAGCTACTGACACAATAAGAATGGAGATCCAAGACGTTGTCATCCTGGATTGGCAAGGAATCCCTCATCACCTGAGAGGTAGGACAGTTGACCCAAGAGATTTGCCTTCCAAAAACATCCTGGAAAGCAAAAGTACAAGTTCTGGTACTACTGGAACATTAAGGAAACATTAAGGAAAAACTGCTTGCAGTAAGAATGCTTACTCTCACATCAAGGCTGTAATAAAGGCATCACGGTACCCACAGAGAGATGAGACAGCGAGCCATCTGCAGCATATCCGGCACCTATTACACAGGTTTATGCTTGCCCCTGGTTAAGACAAGTCTCTGCTCAAAAACAGCTGAAGAAAACCCAGATTTGCTATGGCTTGGATGTGGCATGGAGAACAACTGTTAGATGTTAGAACCATACTGTTGTTCCTATAATTTCGGGTACATATGTTCATATGTTAAAATGAGCAGACATTGGGCAGTATTTAAGGAATTACATAAATCTTCCTAAAACATATGTTAAAGCAAAATGTATGTATATATGTGTGTACTCTTAATTCTTGTACTCTTTATAAGCATCTCCAGAGGAGTTCAGAGAGAGGCAATGTCTTCCTGCGTTTAAGCATCTAAAATTTAGGTACAGCTAGACAGGCTGGATCTCAGTCACTCTGGCCGCAGCCAGCATCACCTTTAGGAGGTGGATTACTCCAGCTAAGATCTGAATCTGCCACTGGGAAGGGTGGCCTCACTCTGTTGACTGCAGAGGCAGTCCAAGGTAACAGGGTTTCCATCTTGGGAGGCTGGAGTAAATGCTTAAAATTGGGAAGGATGAATCACAGCCGACATGCCTGTGCCTTAGGGTTTGTCTATGTACAGAGTTATTGCAGAAAGCCATTACTCTTCCTGAATAGCATTACATGTGGATACACTTTTAGTTGAATAAGACTCACTCATTTCTCTTCAACAATATCCACTTGACAGAGGCAGAGTGGTTTGCTTCCTACTCCTCACATGGAATCCTGCTGCCAGAGCTGCTGCCTTTTTAGCTGGCTGCCCTACCTTAATCCAAATTTACGTGCCCTATATTTGCCATCCATCCACCTTTGAAAGCCATTTAAGATTCATGGAGGCAAGCACATCAATTAAGCACAAATACATTGACAAGAAATAAACACAACTGAAGGCATCGTATACAATAAAAACTGACTTTTGTTTCACAAATTATGGGTGTTATAAAGCATATTGTTTCAGGAGAAACGCCTGTATTTGCCAGTGTGTTTCATTAAAGAATAATAAAGCCATACATATTTCATTTTCTTGTTCTGAGCTGCAAGAGCCTTAACTATATAAAACGCCCCATGCTGTCCTTGCTTTGTTGGGCTTTTTTTTCCTTTTAATCAGATTTTTCCCCCCGCTCTCTAAACACATACATCACTTTCATTTGAAGTGACTTATCATGGCTCAAACCGTTTCTCTCTTCCCCTGGAGAACAAGGCTACTGCCAGCACCTTTTGCTGTGCAGATTTCAGGTCTGGAATTGCCCCTGATCTCTGGAGTGCTGAGCTCCTGATGTTCCCACTGGTGCTGTTTTAGGCGGTATGTTAGGTGACTGATGTCTGCGGGGGCTGCACCTTGAAGATCTGCACAGGTTCCTGATCCACCTGCTATCATGTGTAATTTCTCTCTTCTTGTAGTATGCACCGACCCGCTGCGCAGCTGCACAGACATCTGCGGAGCAAGGCATCCTTTCTCCCTGCCATCACCATGAAGCAGTGCATGACCCTCAGCTGGTTCCCTGCACATGCCCGCTTTTCTCCTGCCCATGGGAGGGGCACCTGGAGGTGGTGGTGTCCCACCTGAGGCAGACCCATCGCATCAACATCCTTCAGGGGGCAGAGATTGTCTTCCTGGCCACAGACATGCACCTGCCTGCACCCACGGACTGGATCATCATGCACTCTTGCCTTGGCCACCAGTTTTTGCTGGTCCTCAGGAAGCAGGAGAAGTATGAAGGCCACCCTCAGTTCTTCGCCACGATGATGCTGATTGGCACGCCGACCCAAGCTGACAACTTCACCTACCGGCTGGAGCTCAACAGGAACCAGAGGCGCCTCAAATGGGAGGCGACCCCCAGGTCGGTACTGGAGTGTGTTGACTCTGTCATTTCAGATGGAGATTGCCTTGTGCTGAACACTTCCCTGGCTCAGCTCTTTTCTGACAATGGAAGCCTAGCAATAGGAATTGCAATAACCACCAGCAAAGTTCACAATGCTGAAGCTGAAATATGAGGGGGAAGAGGAAGAGGAGCAGGAACAACAATGGTGCTCTTTCTGCCTTCTGAGAGCCAGGACTTGTGGACTTTTTGGGGGTGGGGTGGGTGGGTCCCAGGTCTTTTATGGTATTTAGCACTCGTCCACAGTGGGCGTTATGTAAACATCCTGTGGTTACGGTCTCTGTGTAATGTATTTACTGTTTTGTTAATACAATTTTATGAGAAATTTTAAAGAGGCTAATCAATTTATTGTTGCCTTCCAGCAACACTGGAAACAACACTTTCTCCTGGAAAGTGCACCCAGGGTGACTCACAGAAACCTTCTGCCTGAGCGTGCTATGCAAATGTGTTTTCTTCATTGTTTGCCTAATTGCCTGGTAATTAGAGGAGGCCCCTATGCCTGGTAAAAGGTAAGGTATTCCACTAAGGGAAAAGAGCACCCAGGTTTCCATACCAGCAACAGTGATTTAACCCTTACACTGTGGTTCACAACCAAGCCCCAGGGAGCTTGCATCTCCCTTCAACTTCCGAGGAAACTTCCCTTACCAGCCAGTGAAAGCTGCAAAAGACAAAGTCACCACCTCTGCTAAGACAGGGCCTGGAAAACCTCATCCTGCATTAAATCAGAGATGACAGCTAGTGGGTGGTCACTGTGAGCATGGTTAAAACTCACTCTTGTATCATGACGGGCAGTGAAGGACTTGCTAGATGGTCTGGAGCCAGGATGGATATAATCACAGCCAGCTGTCGGGCATTCACAGTTTTAGCTCCTATTTCCTTAAGCATTCAAGAGGAGACTTTCACAAAATAAAAATAAAACATCAGGACAGTCCTAAGTTGTACACTGATCTTGCTATTGAATTCTGGGCCCCTTAGACCCACAGTGTGTTGTGTGCTGCTAAATATTGATTTAAAGCAATGCAGCCGGAATATCTGTTCGCAAATTGGCTGTGAGATTTGAAATGCTATCCTTTAAAAAAAACAAACAACAAACCTAAATTTTTTTCTTCCATACACTTGGGGGTGATGATGGTCCCTTCCTTCTGCTGAGGGTGTTTCACAGACAGCAATGGCCACGTGAAGGCACAGGCTTCTCTAAGAGCTTCTACCTTGGATGGATTCTTGGGGAGAGTCAGAGGCAGCTGCTGGCCATCTCCGGACACTCAATCCCATCTGCAGTCAGGCACGTTTCCTCCATAGCCAACAACAGCAGTGAAATCCCACCACAGTAGGTGACGTGTGGAAGGAGAGGGCTCTACAGCGAGTGTGACACACGAGAAGCATGGGAAATTGTCTTTTCCCATTTTCCCATCTGCCCGCGTGTGGCTGTGGCCTGGCTGCTCCTGAATGCTCATTTGAGAAACATCTGGCGGGTTGGGTCAGTTAGTAGCTAGAGAGACTGAGGCTCATTGCTTGAGTCCCTTGGAAAACTAAGGAAGGAGGGGAAGCAAGCTAGAACAGTCCTTCAGCATTTCAAAAGGCATCTTGCTGTAGCTGGCTTTGGGTAGGCAAAAACACTGATGCTGATCTCTCCCACCTGCTGCTCTCCTGGGAATTGTTACAAATGATGCGTGAAGTAAAACAAATCACAGTTTTCCTGAGGTGAATGCTGTGCAGGTAGTGCCTTCTGAGTTGCAGTTGTACCTCACCTCCTTACCTGCTGCCATAGCAGGTCACTGCTCAGAGAGGAGCTAGGGTCCCTTCAACAGGCTGCTTGTGACCACACAAGCTGAGCTCTGAAGAAGGCTCAGTCCCTGTAAGAGTGTGCTGGGGCATACTTTCACAGCTCTCCCACCTCTGAATTTTTGGGGATGGGGGGGCATGCTGCTTTGCAGTGTTTCACTGGAACACACAGGCTTCAGAGTGGCTTGCTTTTTTTCCCTGAGATGTTAAATATTCAGAACCAGCTACTGCTGCCCTTTCCCTAAATGATAGCAATAAATAAATCATTGGCGTTTTTGTGGACTGAAACTGGCTTCTCCAGCTCCTCCGGCAAATATTCTACTGCTGAATTAAAACCAAAAATAAAGCAATAAAACCCCAATAAAAACAGTTCCTCTAGCTTAAACTGCCTGAGCTCTTTGTACCCTGTGGTGCAGACCTAACGTAATGCTGTGCTGCATTTGTTGCCTGATCCCAACCAGTTCTAGAGGGAGGGATATTCCTTGGGTATTCATTTGTTCCAGACTATTTACTTCTTGCTACCTGGCAGCTTTTGCTCTTGAAATAGCTACTGAAATGAAGAATGCACTGTCAGTATTTTAGGGCATGCCCCTCACCAAAGGACCAGTGTATTTCTAGCAGGATGAGTTTGACAACAACAGCTCTCTGGGATGGGCATCTCCATCCCTTGCCAGCACCTTGGTTTTCTGGTTCCGATGGGGCAGGAGGCACAGTGGAAATGCGACCTCCCTGACATGGACCTCCTCACATCCCCTGTGTCCTTCTCCCACAGCTTTCTCATGACAACACCAACGGTTCAGCCTTTCCATTTCCTTCCCAGTCCTCCCCCTCATCTTGTGGTCACCCTTCTCAGCATGTTCTCAAGCTCTCAACCTGGATTTCACCCTTCAACAGAGCTCGTGGTGTTTCTTGCTTCCTCCCACTTTTGCCTCTTAGGAGCCATTGTCTAAACTGCTGTTGCTGCTCTTTGCAGCCAACCAAGTAACCTCCTTGCTCGCCTCTCTCCACAGCTGCAAAGCACCAGCTCTGGCAGGGATTTTGGAAATCCAGATATGTTGGAATACTGATGAAAATATGCCCAGTAAGACTTCTAGTATGAAAAAGGAGGACACATTTTGGGGAGAAAGGAGATATGGGTGCCTAAATCCAGCCTTCATAAGCATCTCAACATAAAACTCAAATGTTAAGGGGTATATTTAAGGACTTGCTACCATGGATGACATTCTAATTCTATTGTAATTCAAAGCCTATGAGCAACACTTTGCTGCCATAAAGCAAAGGTGAAGCAAATATTCTGCATGTTGGGACATAAATCCTAAAATCTGGCGAGTAGGATCAACAATGAAATTCAGTTTATGCGCAGTCTTTCAGTACCCATAATATAGCACTTTTTATAGCTTTCTACTTATGGTTGAAAGGCAGCTGTAGCTTTGCTTCCCAAACTTCGGCTGAAATTGGGACTTCTAGAATTAACTTTGTACTCTAGTATTTTGCATCTATAATGTATTGAACCCAGTGACTCCAAATTCCTTCAAAATTGTGAAGAACACTGCCTTACATCTCTTTGAAATATGGAAATACCCTTCATTTGGTGCAGGAGAAAGTGAGGTCTGGCAAAATTGCTATACAGCTGTTGCAAAATTCTCTTTTCCTATCTACCTGAGAACAATATAGACAAAATGATGGACCCTTTTTTTTAGAGTTTTTACATATCTGTATTCATGGATGGATTTAATTGTGCCTTGATCAGTAAATTGCAACAATAATTTCATCAGGCTAAGCCAGATGGATTGCTACCAGACCCACTAGAAAACTTGCTTTGGTTCTTCTGCACTATCCATCAGACACAGTGTGAATGTTAATGTCAGACCTGCAGTAAAACAGCATTAGTGCTTTCAGCTCAATCCCATTATGAATTAAGCTCACATCATATATCCATGACTCTCTATAAATCAGCTGAAGCTTCCCGAGTCTCATCATCTTGAAGATGACAAAGGATCTTGCTGTGCCAGTGCCAGACAGAGGGCTTGCTGAGAAGTAGGGCAATAGTCCTCTTCCCACTGGACTCTGATATCACATCCTCCGTTTCATACCACCCTTTATGAATACAGGCCAGTGAGCTACTGAAGAAAGGAGGGATGGTAAATTCCAGACAATGAAAGGCTTATAACAAAATTAATAGTTTACAATAAATTTCTGCATACTGCTTTTGGGCATCAAAGGAATGAAACCTGATTGACGATACTGTAGTGTAGGTGATTTGTCTGCTTTTCTAGCTTGTAACACACCTGAAAAACACTTTCATTGGAGAAGAGTCTGTCAGAACAGATTCAGAGATGCAATTCTGCTCCAAGTGGATCAGAAACACCTTCTCACATGGAGGAGCTGCAGCTTCTGAACTGTTCAGACACAAGCGTGAGTTTTTAATCCTTTTTTTTTAAATCCAATTAACTGTGCATGCTCACACCATCTGAGTGAAGGGCGGAAAACAAAGATTGCCACATGTACCATCACCAGAACTATTCACATAAGATGATTCATCTTCTACAGAGATGACCCTGCAGAAAACGAGAGGGTTTCACAGCAGGGTAGCGTAAGGCAGTGCCTGCAGGCTCTGGAGGCGTACACTTGCAACTGAGGGCAGAGCTCAACCTCCGGACAGAAACATTACTCAACAGAAACCACTCGGAGTGAGGTCACAGCAGGGGCTGTCAGGAAAATGATCAGACCTTCTGAGAGCAGCAAACCAGAGGGGAGCTGAGGCTCTGTGCAGAGATGTGTCTCTTCACATCAGCACCTTCCACCCAGCAAAATGGTCTCTTGTCTGCTGGGAGCCTTGTCTTGGGAGCAGTGTAGATGAGAGGACCAGCCCTTGGTGCTGTGGGTCTGCATGCAGATGGCCCTGATGCCGCATAGTGAGTGCAGACACCCAGCCCATATCCTGCCCCACAGCTCCTCTGGTTTTGGTGGGTACCCAGCTACCTGCAGCTGCTAGTGGTTCCTCCAAGCCCTGGCACCTGACAGTTTTGTTGTCTTTCACCTGAATAGCTCCCACCAAGGTAGGAGAGTATTTGCTGAAAACCACCCAAAAAAATCTTTGGCAAAACATCAAATTAAACCTGTAGCTCATACCCTTGGTTAGGACTATGATCACTCATTCTTTCTCTCTTTGCAAAGGAAATAGACTAATGCATAGCTTTTTTAACCCCCTTTGGGCTCTGCCCCTCCAGAACATGCATGTGAAGGATTAGCAGGCAATGATCATCTTCAAGAGAAGGATGAGGACTAACATCCATTGCAAAGATGGCTGTTCTCACAGTAGTTTCACAAAGGGATGCCAGGCTCCAAAAAAGAGCTTAACAAACCTTAGCAGGAGGCAAATGGGAAACACCAATTGCAAAGCCTGTTGTCGTTTGACTAGAATGAGCTTTCTATCTTCCAGGTACTGAAAATCCTCCTGAGACATTGCCTATCTGAATACATCACTTAATCTTGTAGAAAGCCCCAGGACTGAGGGGTTCTTGCTGTTAGAAATTGCATCAAGTAACCTTATTGAAGATAAATGGCTTTGAACTTTTATGGCAACAGTGATGAACTGCTTCAACATCCATGCGGTGCGGGCTGAAAAAATCAGAGCTTTTAGACAAAGAGATAAACTTATTCAAATGCAAACGTGAGATTTGGGGCAGATTTTTCAGGTGATCTTAAAAGCACTTTCCTTATTGCTGCAGACTGGATGCCTGCATAGCAAGAGTCATTTCACTGCCAGTCAGGTCCTACTGGCTTGAGTTCAAAAACTCCGAGATTCTTCCTGTCTCTACTAAAGAAGATCACTTTAAAAAGTAAAGAAAACACTGTTGTGTAAGAAACAAGTCTGGAAAGAATCTTTCTTTTCAGACTGGACTGCCTGGCCAGCAGACTGTGGGGAGGGCACTACATCTCCTTCCCGTCCAGTGTCAATTCAGAGTCACAGGCACAACCTATATATACATTTTCTTCATGTTACAATTACTGCTTCAACTATTGAAGATAACAGCTGTCAGGCAGCCGACTTGAGGTCTTTGATGACTTTGAGACTTTTTCCTGAGAATTTACTAGTGTTGACTTTTAGGTGGTTTTCAGGCATGAGACAGTGAGGCTCTGTTGAGGCTCAGCGAGGCTCATCGGTGTGTGTGCATGCCAGGGATGCAGGCAAGCCCTCCATCTTTGCTTCTGCCTTTCACAGCAGGAGCACTAGACACATCCACAGGCACCAGTCTGGGTCTTTCCGTGGCAAATGGCTGGACCACAGAACTGGATGCCACCAGTTCTAGAGATGTTCAGTCCAATGGCAGCCAAAATCAATTTCAGTCCCTCCCTTAGCTTTGAGAATTAAAGCAAGATCATGCACACAAACATTAGGTCCATTCATATGTCCGTCAAATGGCTCTTTTTTCAGGATACGGGTTCCTCTCTGGCTCCTGACAATGACATTGGGCTACAAAACAAGGCTAAGTGCTCCTACACCTTCCACAGTAGTGTCCTGATCCACAGAAAGGCCTCTGGGAATTATAGTAATATAAATGAACAATCGCATAATATACTAACATAAAATAATAATGCAATGAGGCCTTTTAGGGCTGATAACATCTTCAAAAGTAGCAGCTGATACTGAAAGGGATCATTACTCAAAATAAGCTTCAGGTGGTGCCTGTGCTTTTCCCTTACTGAGATGTGGAAGAAGATATCCAGAAGAGTCACAGTCTCAGGGCTACCCTGATTACTCAAAGAATTGCTGAACTAAAAAAAAAATTAGCTAAGGGAGTTCCGAGTGAAGCAGAGATATATTGCTGTTGCCTCTGGGCAGCAGTTTCTTGTGACACGTCCTTGGAAAAGGATTTCCAGTAGGCAGAGACAGTTGAACTTCAGCATGTCACAGCCCCTGCTCTGTCACTACCAGAGTTTTCACAAAGAAATACTTAACCAGGACTGCAAAAAAAAAAGAGTATTAATATCGACTGAACAGTGTGACCAGTGTGAGAACTGCCAAAGAGATTTATCCGTTCTCCTGTGGGTTAGCCTCCACGCCGCTCCTCTGCTGGGTTGGCAGAGGACAGGGACAGCCCCGGGTCTGAGGAGGGCTGGCTGCATTCCTGACAGCCTGTAAATTGTTATTGCTGTTGTACAGCGACTGCGTGTGATAACTCCCGTGTTGAAAACCAGCGGAGATTAAACCTGGGCCCTCCAGCAGTGTATGTCTGTACCGGCTAATGGTGACAGCCAGGCTGTGGGTTATGGCCTTATAGCCTGTTATGCAGGACTGACATATGTTGGCTCGTGGTTATGTAAACACTGAGAAGTCACGTTGAAAAAACATTTCTGCATGAGATATGTCCTTAGCACATCGAGGGCGAGCACTTAATCATACTGTCTGTGCTGGATTGTATTTCACTTATGCCTCCTGATTGCTCTTCTTATCTCAGCTGGAAACCTGGAGGAACCAGAGCTGAGTCACCAGCTGTGCAGGTGTCCAGCTTACTGACACCAGCACAGAAGCACCATGGAGGTGTCTGTCCTGGAGGGCCCATTGCTGTGCATAGGGAGAAACTCCAAACAGCACAGACCCAAATACTGAGAAGTCTTTGAATATAAGCCTTAACTTCAGAGATTCTCCCATCAAGAGACAAACAGAGTGGTTTTTTTCCTGCAAAACACACTTGTCTTCACTCAAGTTGCTACCTAAGTGAAAGCCCTACTTGACTCAGGGAGTTTCCCTGCGCAGTGATGGTTGCACTTCCCATTCAGACTTGAGGGATATCAGGTCAAATGGGCCACACTTTGGCTCTCGGTTCCTCAGCGACTGACACGACTGCTTTTCTGTGTAGTCACAGTGTAGCTTTTCTACATACTTGTGATATTTTCCAGGTGCAGGCTTGCTGCAGAAACCCCATCTGCACCATAAAGCCACAAGATCAGAATGATCCTTTCGAGCCTTAGATCTGAAAAGCAGTTACATTTATACTGCATTGCTGTTACACCTGGGATCTGACTACAGGTGAGCCAGCACAAGCATCAGAAGCCATCCTGAGGTGACAGTCCTACTGCTTTACCAGGTTAAGTCACTCACTTAGCCCACGGTGAGTGAGCTCATGGGTGCTGCCCATCCCGGGGCTAAATTAACCCTATAGATTGCAGCCATCTACAAGGCTGATATACTGTCTAACATGACAAACCTCATTTTCTTCTCCTCAATGCCTTAAGCGGACACAACAGCCAGTTCTAGAGACAGGTCTGAACCATCACAGCTAAGCTGGGAGCTACGCTGCAGGTGAAAATTGACAGTGGTACAAAATGGCACCAAAATCTAGCTCAGATACAAGCAGTGGTGGAGTTCATCAGCAGCTGAAAACGAGAAGAAATGGAGGACGCTGATAAGGAGGACTACGGCAAAGTGCCCAAATGCAAATGTGACAGGAAAAATACACTCCTAGGCTAAGGTCAAGAGGTTTTTTATGGAACAACCTTTAGTTTTGGTGATAATGCCCTGGAAGAAAGCTGACACAGCTTTGTTTTCAGACCTGTTGGGCTGGGCAGCAGCCAAGAACAGCATTTATTCATTACATGTAAACTAAGCAAATTGCCCAGGGAAGGCAGTCAATAAGCACGAAGCCTCATGGAACCATTTTCACAGAGTGACCTTTCAAAGTATAATTGCATGTTAAAAGACTCAGTGGCAGTTGCCTCTGATCAGAGAAGCACTAACCAAGCTGGCTGGGGGACTAACTTGTCAAGCAGGAGTGTGTTGGAAAAGGGCTGTGTAGTTAGAGGCTGCTTTTGGCCAGCTCGCACACAATCAAGAGACTGACTCCACAGCTACACAAATGTTTGGCCTCAGGTCCTCTAGGGGAAGGCAGAAATAACAGTGGTGATGTTGGGAAGCATTTTTATTTCCACTAAAATGCCTCTAGTTTACTGCTCTCTTCTCATCCAGTGGTTACAGCCACATTCAAATCACTTCATCTAGGAGAGATTTTGATTGTGGTCATGGTGATGCATGATCCTGAGAATGGTCCTCAGTCCCTTGGACCACAGCCTTCAGGCTGCAGCTCTGGCTCAGACACTGTCATGGGGTATAGCGTCAGCACCCCCAAGGTAGAAGAGCCTGCTGTCCCCTCATCACCCCACCACAGAGCGGTCTCATTCCCTACAAGCAGCCTTGCCTCCAGCCCAAACACCCCACAAAACTATCCTTATTCCTCCACAGGTAGCAATCCCATCCCCTTGCAGTGCTTAAAAGCCCTCACTTTAATTCTTCTAAAAAGAAAACTTCCCGGCTGGAAAAGTGAATGCAACCCAGTGCTATGTTATGTCAACATAATTCCACAAGACTTCATGTTCCCAGAGGGTTAGGGGATCCTGGCTATCTCTTCAGCCTTGTGTTAGATGCCACATGTCATAATACAGTGTCATTTCCCAGAATAGAGACATTTAACCCTCAGGCAAACTAGCACAAGGCATTGCAAAGCGCACAGCAAGCAGAAAACAAGCAAGAGACTGAGAGACAGGCTTCCAGTTTCAGATAGTTAGAAAGAAGCATCAAGGAGTGCAATAAGTAGTGCTTGGAGCTGGGCTGGCAAGGTTGGCATCACTGAAGCTCAGCAGAAGACTGTGGAGAAGAAGGGTTTCTGGAACATGACTACTCCATGATTTAATTACAGTTCAGGTCACTTAATCCAAATGCTTAGCTTAACCTCTGAGATGCTGAGGTGTGTCCATCTGTAAGCATCAATGACAGCATCTTCAAAAGCCTATTTTTTCTATTAAAATTCAAGCAGTATCACTCCGCTCATGCCTCAAGAAAATTAATCCTTTGGGAAATTGAAACGGTTCCTTTTTGGATGAGCAGTACGAGGCTGTGCCACTTGAGATCCTTATGATGGCAAAGCTCCTAGACCAGCTGCTTCATTAAAGGACCAATGCATAGCAATTTTTTCCTAGGACTTCAGTCAGGAGATTTTCACATATGCTTACGCATTTCAATGGACAGGGAAAGACTAAATACAGGCTTGAAGATAAGCACAGATTACCTACCTGCCTGAACCCAGGTGAGGTATGCCAGACTGGAATTTAAGAAAGCGGCATAGGAATAGGTAAGAAATTTACTGTACAGATCCTAAGCAGTGTTCTTTTCCATGTTTTCTGACATACAGTTGTATTTGTTACTGTTCATATTTCTCTGTCTGTCCCGAATATTTGACATCGACTTAATACATTACATTGTATGAAGTGCTCCACTTTAACATGCAATGATACCTCAGAAACAATTTCTTAATCTGAACCAATGCATATAATTTTCTAGAAAACCTTATGATGATATATTACACAAAAGAGCAGCAATAAACCTTTCTGTTGGTATCTGTAAAACATTTCACAGTGTCTGCCATGAAAATCGCCATTAAATCCTGTTTGGCATTCTCAGCTTGTATCACCTGTTTGCATTGGAGGGCTACTTTTATGAAGAGGGTATTGCATCATGAGAGGGTAGAAATGAAATATTAGGAAGAAAAGAACAATTGCCAAAGTGCATTGCCTACTAAAGCTTGCCTTACAATTTGTTATTGCCTACCTTTAATCTTCCACAGTCATAACCAGTTCGAAAAGAAAAGCGTCACCATCACCAAAGGCAAAACTCAGGTCCCAGTGCTCCCAGCTTGGGCTGTCCCCAGCTGCCCTTGTGCGCTGGATTCAGCACTGCCTGCATTTGGCGGCAGGAGCCTGAAAACCCACACAGGATTCAGAGCGCTTTGGTCCTGTGTCTAGCCCGAAGGTGGTCATGTGGGGAAACAACGAAAGGGGTTCCTGGCATTTTCTAATCTTTCTGTCATTTCACTGAATGGAAACAACAGGAGGCTGCTCCTTGTTTCCTGCAAGCTTTGGGGGTTGATATTGTTTGTCTGGTTTTTTCTTCTGGACAGTTAACAGGGAATATATTTTAATGCTACCCCATAAGTTGTCAAGGACCTTCACAGATTAATTCTTTAATTTCAGGTTTGTTATTTGCAAGACCAGAATTAAATTAGGCAGGATCTCTAACCCTATTGCCTGTCAATTCCTTTTAACATCAATCTTTTTCTTTGCTTTCTTATTGCCAAAAACCTGTTTCAGGCACTCATGAAGCTTGATAGAAATTGCCTTGAAAAAAGCTGAGTGATCAAAACTGACCAGACGTGCAAGATGAATATTCATGGTTTATTGGAACAACATCCACCCTCTTCTCAGAGCAGGGTACCTTCAGCTGACCTATTGTCTCTCATACAAATTACAGCCTCATTACCACTCATTCCTCTGGAGGAGCTGGGAGGGACATCAAACTCATGTTAAATAATTCAGCGAAACAGTGAAAGAAAACTGTATCTGACTCAGAGCGGAAAACCCTGAAATTCTCTGCTGTACGTACAAATGAAAGTGGACCTGAAGGGACTACAAGAACCAGCTTCCTGCTTGGACATGAAGCACGGACGTTGTCCCTTCTGATTTTAGACATCTGGAAGATAACTGCCTGTGTCTGCACAGGTTACCAACAGTTTCTAGTGTGGAAGGTGGAGGTAGGGCACTTTGAGGATGTGACCCGTTTCAGCTATTCAGACATCTGCTTTGGAAGGGAAGAAGAAATAAAGCTGGTGCATTGCTCACATCAACCTCCACTCTTGGTTGGGGACTTTAATCTCCAGGAAAACCAGGGCAAAAGCTATCCTAAACACTGCGGGTTAGAAGCAAAAGGTGCCTCGTGCTTGCACTCCTGCCACAGGCTAAAATTCCCCAGGGAGATCATTCATTTACCAGCTAGCAATAACAAAAGGTTACCAAAGGAGCATCCTGGGCTGTGGATTAGCATCAGTCTCCGGTTCAGCCACAGAAGATTTAATTTCTTTTGTCCTCACTTTTGTCTCGCCTGACAGTGCCATCCTAGACTGTTTCGACAAGGTCTAAAGATGAGGACTCTACCTCTTTCAGGATTAACAACATTCTTCGTGGCAGACACAAAAAAAGAGCTGGTGTTGGAGGAGGGAGATGTGGCAGGTGATTCCCAATGAACGCATGAGCTTCCCCATGAACAAATACACTGGTGGCTGCAGAGCAATCACTAGTTTGCAAAGAAGGCAGTTGCGCCTTAAAACCCACGGCAGGAAGGGGCAGAGTGCTTTTTGTGGACCAAAATTATGTTTGGGGATGGCAGTGTGAAACTTCTTTTAACACAGCCAAATTCCATGTGCAGCAAGAACAGGGGCTAAAAATAGACCAGGATGCTAATGAGGGCCGGGCACACACTGTCTGTATGACAAGATGATGATTCTTTCTGAACATGCAATAATTTAAGGGGTTGTTTCATTTTGTTTCTTGCTGCTGCTGCAAAGTGTTGAGAAACATGAGGCTGTTCGTGTCTTCAATTTTTCCCCCTTAATCTTAGGAAAATAAGGTGTTAATGGATAAAGGAGAAATCACGTAGAAGCAAGAGTTCCTTTATTTCCCCAAGGCCGATTGTACATGATCAGCAAGCAAAGTGGGTCAGAGAGGGCTTTCATAACATTTCAGGTGGGTTTCCACACAGCTCAGGATGGGGGATCAGGATATTTCTTACACAGAGGAACTTGGACTTTCCCTAGTTTGTAGGTGCTGGGGGTTGAAGCACCCACACTTCCTTTATTCTAGCCCAAAACTTAGGCACGTGTCTTATGCAAGAAATGGACTGTGAACTCTGGCTGAACCTTTCTGCAAGCCCGGGACATATCTGCAGCATCACAGCCCTTTCTCAGGCTCTACACTGTCCTGGGACCACACGCATGGTGAAGCCTGTTCTCCATCGCAGGCACCACTGGGAGTTCCCTGTTTTCAGCTTGGTCACCTCTCCTCCTAAAACCCTCCTGGCAGCTCTGCGTTAGCCCAGGACATTTGCTTTCATGGGACACCAATTCTTCAGCTGCCCTTATAGCTCACACGCAGGCTTTCCCTGGGGATGAGACATCCCACCACTCTGGGAAAGATGGGGTGGGGAGAAGGGCTCACTCACATCTGTGAGCAGCATGGACACAGCAGAACCAAAATCCAGCCTTGGATGCAGCTGCTGGCAGGGAGGCTGAGCTGGCCCCAGCTCTGGGGCACCCAGGCAAAACTGTCCAGCGGTTCAGGCACGGTGAGGACTCTGCATGGCACAGGGCTGTGTGAACCGCATTGCTGAAGAAAGCCAGGCTGAAAACCAGAGCAGGAAGCTAGAATTGTTTATGAAAGATATCTTTTTCTCCTGTCAGAGACAGCCAACAGCCTGCCTGTTAACAGCCTGCATCGGTGGACCATAAAGCATGCAGCAGATCAGGAGCTGTTTTCTGGCACATGCACACTTGTCTCCTATAAATACTACTCTGGGAGGGAACAAAACAGGTATCGCCTCTTAATGCTCCCATTAAACAGAGCCACACAGA
The DNA here is from genome assembly GCF_963210335.1 of Falco punctatus. Lineage (NCBI taxonomy): Eukaryota > Metazoa > Chordata > Aves > Falconiformes > Falconidae > Falco > Falco punctatus. The sequence continues at coordinate 32,147,014 of NC_137581.1, forward strand.
TGGTAATTAATGCATCATGACATGACTAAATTGGAAGAAGAAATTGATGCAACAAGAAGTCACCACAAGAACAGCAGGATTCAGATTAGTGTTCATTTTGAGATCGACTCTTTCTTCTTTACCTGAAGAGCTGGGGACCAGCTATTCCACATTATGAAAGATTTATTTGTCTGCTTTCCTGAGTTTCGGGTCACAATAGAGCTTTGTTATCTTTAATAGATTCATGTACTCCTTCCCTAGTGCTTTGTCAAATAATAATACTTACGAGGCAATAAAAGGAAAAAGAAAACACAAAGAAAATAACTGCTCCCAGTGTCGTAAGTCCTGGGTAAGTGAATGAGCGTGTGCATTTGTGTGCACGTGTGTATAGGAGAGGGGATGTTCATTGCACTGTCCAGCACAGAATAAAATAATTTATGTACCATCTACATGCAAATGTATCTTTCATTTAGGTAATAAACTGCACCCTTGTATAATTTACCCAAACAATGGAGCTGCGAGGACACTGCTACTAATCTTCAAAAATCAACTGTGCCTTTTCAAAAGGGATTTTTGTCTTTCTATGAATTGATCAAACTTGACAAGTAATTTCAACCTAATGTTCACGGCTATCCTCCTCTCTGCTCACCATCTGTAGGTGAGAAATCCTATTTTCTGGAAGTGACAGGGTAATGTAGGAGGCTGCAGACATCTGTTAAAAAAAAAAAAAAAAAAAAAAAAAAAGTGGTTTTCCCAGAGTTACAGAGAAAACAAGGGTGGATTCAGGAAGGATACAAGTACTTTTGAACAAGTGATAAATTCTTCATGCCTGCAACTGTCCACATGGAGTCACGTTTTTTTAAGCCACTTAGTTTAATGAGAGCAACTGTGAGATCAAAATGACTCTGTATTTAAAATGCTATGGTAGAAATGCTCCAGTGGAATAGCCTTGCTCTTGTTAAGAAATACAATAAAGACTCTCAGAAGAAATTCATTCTGCAAACTTACTGCATTAATGAAAACTGCATTATAGACAAAGACACTGAATGCAAACTCAATTTGTTTCCACATTTATTTATAAAAATATCAGCTTTGACTGAAAGCTGATCAATCCTACATCAAGCCATAAAGGTGAAATTGGAAAAAGGCCAGTAATCCCCCCACCAGGATCACTGAACTGATTGAGATTAATCCAAAACAATTCGCACAGCTACGAAAGAGTCTCGTTCAAATTTTGGTTTTTCACCCAGGAAGTATAATGCCAGCTTCTTAGGGCTGTTTTTGGATATATCAGGATATGTGAGAGAATATAGAGCAGCCCCCACACACCAGTGGATGGAGATTCTGATATCCCTAGGTTGAGTATCCAACCCCAAACATAAACCCTTCTGTGTGCAATCCATATAAATACACCAACACCAAGGGAGAAATTAATGTTTTTCTACTTAGAAAACCTTCAGTGCACATGCTTTCCCCCTTTCTGGATCACTGCTGCTCCTAAGAAATCATTCAGGGCTACTTTCCCCAGCCAGTAGAGGGTCCTCATATGGGACACCAGGTGCCCTCACACCCAGCCCAAGGCAACAGGGTGTTTTTTTCACCATGCCTACATTTAGATAACTGGACCCCAGAGTGTCCTCAGCTGGTGGGTCCTGCTGCACATCTGCATGTTTCCTGCCTCCAAGAGCTCCAAGCTAGGCTTTTTCCCAGACACACATACACTACTTCCCACACAGAGGGATCCCCTACCTCCTCTCTTCAGCTCTCTTCTGGGGCTGCTTATTGTCATCTTCAGGGCAGACCTGCTAAATATAAGCTGAAGTATTTGTTACATGAGTCCGAGGGGGATAAGTGGTGGCCAGTAGGTGAGCTACAACTCAAGGCCAGCTGTAGGTCCAGCTGAAGCACCCGGCTGTGCAAGGGACGAGGGATGGCTGAAGGGTGGCAATTCACTTTGGTATCATAAGAATTTCTGAAGTCCTGAAATCTGCTTTATAGAAGAAATCCCATAGCTTCTGATGATTTTCACAGTGGGGGATTATGTCAAAACAGATTGAAAAGGTCCTTTGGAAGATTGAAAAGGTCAGGGCTTTCAGAGCTTGCTTTATTTCTCCCCCTTTGTTTCCCTCCCTCAAGGGTACAGCCAGACAGCCCACCTCAAACTTCACTAAAACAGAATGGGAAAACACAGTCAAAATCAATATATGACCACAAAATATCTTTTTCGGAAAAGAAAACAAAACCCAAATCTAGCAAAAAAATACATTTTTTATTTAAAAAAGAAATCTCTCTGCAACTAGCCTAAACACATTTTCTTTCCAGACATACTAGCTGAGCTACAAATTAAGCTTCTTTCTGTTGTTGGGTAGGTGGACACTGGTAGTTTCTCAACCAAGAAAATTATCTTCATCTCAAGGTCTGGTCATTGTTAGTTAATTTGGGTCACGGGGTTTTCTGATTGCACAAGCAAGAGCTGTTCCCTTAGATTTGACTGCAGTAAGTCAGTGGAGCAGAGGCACATTGGCCGTGCAAGGACAGAGATGAGATTCTTTTGGTCACAGAACTCACCAGAATGGGATTTCTGAGACAAGAAATCGCCAGGTGTGTTTGTTTCTATTTCAATGAGGGGAATGGGATTTCATTTCCATTCTGTGTAAATAAATAGTGGTTTGTCAAGATACATTGGCCTCTACTAGCAACATTACTCTTGTAGCTAAAACAAACCAAACCCTCTATAATAATTAATCAATTTCTTGAGTCATCCAGGCCTGAGGAATGCTTTTTTTCCCCCCTTAAACCTTTGAGATTCCTGAATTTGCGAGCTTAAACCTGTGATGATGTCGAAGAGACAGACTCCCCTCCCCTCCTCTTCCTTCACCTCCCCTCCTCGCCTCTCCTCACCTCTCCTGTCTTTAGCTGTTGCTCTACCAACCATCACTCATGTCAAGCAGGACTGGACCTGCTGTTCCCACCACCGGTAGAAAAGTTCATTAAGTTCTCCAGATCTTTTAGATCATTGAAAGGAGCAGGGCACGAGCTCAATGCCAGGAAAACCTTCATTTTTCTCTGAAAAGAGCGGCAGCAGCCTAAGTTACTGCTAATTTCCATAAAGCCATAAAACTCTGGCAGTATCAGTAAGATAGGATTCAGTCCATGGCTCCTCATTATTCAGAGGGATGGGAGGATATGGAGATGCCAGAGTAATCTGGAGCAGACAATGAAAGTTGTCGAGGCTCCTCTGATTAAAACTGCAAATCTTCCAACCCTAGCCCTAATCCCCCCGGTGAAAAGGGGAGATTATCCTGGGTCCCAAAAAAGATAACTCTATCTTTTTCTTAAGTTACATGTTAAAATTCTATCTCCTCCCAGGAGATGCTGTGCATGGATATTGTTTTTTCTCTCCCCCTAATTAGGAAAGCATAAGAAAGAAACACTGCTGCTTGCGCAGTAACTGGCATAGCGGAGCGGGTTGCCTCTGTGCTCTCTGATTGCTTTATTAGCACGCTAAGCCTACCCACACGGCCAGGGAGGCTGAGCGAAGGGGGCCTTTTCCTGCCCTTGGGGGTTACACGGTGTTTTGCAAGACGGTGAAGCAATCCGTCAGCTTCTGCTCCCATTTACACCAGTATGAATCTGCAGCAGGTGGGCACGCTGCCAGGCAGAGCGCCGGCACGCCAGGGCACCGCAGCCCGTCTGCCTCCTCGGTCTCACACAATCCTTTGGTCCTTAGGAGCAATTTTTAAAATGGGATTATTTTATGTGTGATCTGTGCACACCAGGGGTGATCCTGATGTCTCTGAGGCTCCTGAATCAGCCAAATTTTCACATCCCTAAAAGCTGCCTTTAATGTCAGCGGGACGGGCGGTGAAGGCTGCTTCCTTGGCAGCGCGCCGGAGAGGTGCGTTTACCTGTTTCGAACTAATGAGCCCACACCCCGCAGCCAGGAACTGTGATGGCTGATGTCCTCTGGGGATGGGAACAGAGGCAGCCCTGTAACACAGGCAGCAGCCAGTTGGATAAGTATTCAGAAGACGTTCAGTGTTGGTACGTAGTGAAACACTCTTCCCTCCGGCATCTTCCTGCTGCCCTTCAGTAATCCCCTGGTGCATTTTTTCCAGCCTGACAGCCCAGCAAGAACAGAGGCAGGTGTGCAAGGCTTCGTTGCACAAATAGGGAAGGACCATACAGAGCAGTGGGGCTTTTTCCAACTCCCACCGGTGCCAATGGCTCCTTGTCACAGCGAGGCATGTCCTTGATGAATTTCCCTCCCTCAACTTTTTGAGCCACTGTGCTCATCAGCTCCTCCATATCGGGCTGCTGGTTTCCAGTCAGAAAAGGCCAATTTTGGAGGACAAGGTGGAGCAGAGAAACCCTCCTGGAGAAGTGCAGCTGCCACAGAGCAGGGGACCCACCGCAGAAACCCATGCCACCAGAGGGCTCAGCAAGCCCTGAAGGCCACCAGGATGACCCTCTGTTTGTAAAACGATCCTTCTCAGAGCCTGGAGACCATGACAAAATAGCAGCTTGCATTAATATGACACTTTTTGTCAGCCAGGCTCTGACTGTGCTCAGATGGAGACAATAACTCGGTATCATTTTGTTTCCAAATCAAACATGGATGAGACCTTTGAGATCAACTGGAAACCCTGATGATGTCTTTAAAACACATCCATAGGAGGAATCAAAGCATTAGCTGTAATATTTATTTTGCATGTCATAACTATGTTTTGAGAAGGTGAGGGCAGTGCTCATTACCAGCATAGATGTACCAACCTGTGTTTTCAAGCTATTAATATGGTGGCTAGTGTTAATGGAAATATAATAGAATGAGATGCTTCTATAAGTATGGGATTTAGCACAGTAAGGAGAAAAAAAAAAAGACATTAATGAAATTTTAATGAGAAAAATCAGCTTGCAGTAATCTTACAAGTAATGATTATTTCTTTGATTTGACTAGCCTGAATAGCTTTGTCTTCGGTGGGATGTGCTTGCAAGGTGTGCATGGGAGGACAGCAAATGATGTATTACAGGCCACAGCTGTGACTGTCCTGGAAAAGAGAGATGGTTCAGGGTCTTACTGTCTGCCTGGATGAGAGGGAAGAGCCTGACCACTTCCTTTCCACTGAAGAGTGGGGAAGGTTCTTGGACATGCTTTGGCCAGTGGCTGCTAGTCACTCATCACATCTCAGCTCTCTCAATCTATCCTTGGAGTTACCTACCCTCCTCCTTTAGAGCTGGAGCAGAGGTTCTTGACCTAGGTAGTGCACATCGTCCTCCAGGAGCATGTACACCTAATTAGGCACTCAGTATAAACCAAATAATACACAGGATCTTATTACTGCTCACACATATATACTTGAGCACACCTTGCAGAGGTTTCCTCTTTTCTAGGAAGTGACCAGTGCTCTCATCCACCTCTGTGGCATGCTGATGCAGGGGGATCATCACAGTTCTCCATCAGTGAAGCTGACCTGGAGGGATGGGATGGTGCTAATCAGGCTAGAAGGGCCAGAGATTTATCTCACCTAGCTTAGGATGCCAACAGAGCAGTTGTCTCCTCCTGAATGTCCCACTCGCAGCTCCCTTTACTGTCTGCAGGGAGAAATGGGTGCTTTTAGCATCTATCCCATCTGACTGCTCTTAAACCTTTGTGCTGGGAGAGGTCTTGCACCCTGAGGGTGCCTATTTACCTTCACTAGCGATAACATCAACCATATCTGAGCTTGATAACTCCACTGCAAACCTGCCATTTGAATCCTGTCAGGCTTGGTCAGTCCTCCCCAGATCTTCCTAAAGTGAAGCCAGTGTATATACCTACATCAGTCTTCTGCATTGATGGTACCAGAAATACCCAGGGGCCCAAGGAAAGAGAAATGCCATTTCAGGGACAGCTCAGGATGATTCCTATGCTGCAGTTCCACCTCAGGTTACCTGAGCCTGCCTTATCATGCCCTGGTGGTACAGGGGACATTCAGGCAGGAAAACTCCTCCTTTGTCTTGAGGCAGACCTTGTCTTGACAGAGACAGCACCTCCATGGTCCTCTGCTTACATCACGTCTCCCTAACCCCACATTTGAGAAGCTGTATCTAAATAGTAAGGTGAAATCTGTATGCATCTTAAAGGACACAGCCTCAAAGCAATATTTTTTGCTGTTCCTGGAGTTTGTTGTCTAAAATATCCTCTTACCCTCTCCCAGTTCTGCAGCCATGATGAAAAGAGAAATTACACCACTCACTATAACACAAATTGTCTCTGGTCCCCTGTAAAGAGCTGGATCACGGTAATAAGCCAGGGGAGAAATCCCCTGTGAAAAAGACTTTCTCCTAGCTTAAAGCTCTTTGTGCCAGCCACTGCTGGTACACAATTCATAAATTTTTGGGCCAGGAACAAACTAATTGTCTAGTCTGAGCTCCCTGACAGAACTAAGGGCTATTTGATTGCACTCAGGATTCTCACACTGAGTTCAGATTGCCTTGCTGACCTATGGAATGCATTTTAGGAGGACATCCAATTGCTTTCAGAGGTTGCTAGTGAGAAAACAAGACATGAGCATATCCAGGAAGATTATTGCTTATGGTGCCCTTTTTTTTTTAGTATTGGTCACACTTTGCAGCAAAAGTAAACTTAAGCCCTTTCAGACTGAAATGATTTGTTAAATTTCTGTTCAGTGCTCTGCCCCTCTCACAGCACTCTCAAAACTATCAAGCTGCAACAAGGTCTTTTACCATCTCATACCAACATACTTTTCATGCCAGTCCATCTGCTGCCTTCTCCTAGCCTCTCCTCATCCAGAGTAGGCTCTTGCTCTCCCTTCTCTTGGCTCTTGCTCTCTCTGCTTCTTCCTCTACTGCTCTCTCTTCATTGGCTGCCCAACCCCTTAGCAGGAACCAGCCACAGCTGCACCTTATCCACATCAGCCAACCCACCGCCCCTGAAGCCAGCCCACAGCTGTATATTATCAATGATAATTAACCCAGCTTCATTCTTCTACATGTCCCCACTGTTACTGCTCACTCAGATGAATGGCATGTGAGCCTCCAGCATGGGCCCTATGCTTTGGCAGGCCAAAATCCAGGAAATATGCTATTATCTGAGTTTTATATATTTCTTTTCATCCTGGATTTAAAAAGGTTAAATTGAAAACTGGAAGTCAAACCTTCATGCCTGAACTTCAGTGACTGTAATACAGTGAGGCAGCTCTGACCACTTCAGTATTGTAATCCCATGACATCAAGTGGACACCTCTAATGTTCAGAAGTCACTTAAGCGACTCTCCAGCATTTTCTTTTCCTAAGTAGATTTATTCTGTTATTTGCTTTTGTTTGTTTTCTTTCCAGCATACTATGAGATTTAAAATTAAAGTTCTAGTCTGAGGGGAAAGGAGTGCAAAAGATGTTATAAATTATCTGAGCTGCTAAAGCAGAAGGGAAAAACTCAGCAAAGACATTTTTTGTCACCTGCCCTTTAAACTAGAGTATATTACTCTGAAAGGTGTACCATATTGCAAGGAACCTTTAGTGCCATTTGCAGCATCACTTCAAGCTTGGTTGCTCGCAACGTAATTTCACCAATGGTTTCTACCTAAAAGCAAATTGTCTATTAGGAAATAACACTGCAAACACAGATCATTCAAAAATGCTTTTCAGCATCAGCAGTAGCATCAGTCCCAGAAGCACACTGAAATTGTGGGGTTGTGCAGAGCTCTTGCCAGCCAGCACACAAGGAGCCAAAAGGGTTCCAGCAATGTGTGTCACTGACTCACGACTGTTTTCCTCCTGTGTCTTCTGTGAAGTGCATTTTAATGAAATGCAATCCCACAGGGTTTCATTTCAGTCATTGTCACAGACAACACAAAAATATATTAGTCACTTTTCTTTTTTCTTTCATTTCACCAGCTGAAATTTCTATGGACTGAACTTGTTTGCTTCAGGTCCTGATTCAGCAGAGTACTTAAACATGCATTTAATACTCAATGGGTAATTAGAAGAATGGTTTGTAAACATTTTCAGGAAGGAAAAATGTGTATGTGCTAAAGCTATCTTTTCCTATAGCTATGAGAAACCAATGGTAGTGTGGAACCTCTTCAATTTTTCGTGGTCATTAGCTTTTCTGTATGCACAAGGCTGGACTTTGCAGAGGCAAATCTTGTAGCACAAGGAATCAGAGATCTCTCACCCACCTTTATAGTTTAAAATGTAGCTGTTGGCATACTGTGGTTTCCTTTATAGCCAAGGAAATAAGCACTTGTGGGGTGCTGCCGCAGGTCAGCTGTGTGGGTGGTGGTGAGAGGAGACCCCCTACGCCCACGCTGGAGACCTTCACAGTGGCCATGATGGGTCCCCATAGCCTTCCTCAAGGGTAAGCCTACTTTTCCCTTAAAACTTGAAAACCCCACATTTTCAGCTCTGAGCTGAAGTTGTTGATTTCCTTCTGTAGTAAAAAAAAATTAAGCTGATTGCTGATGATGGTGGCATTTCTTCCTTCATAATCCATTTGAAAGAGGCAGGTAGTGCTACTGAACTGTTCAGTTCATGGGATTTATTTGTGTTTTCAGCAAACTGTGAAGTTTCAAAGTGCCGTGTAACTATTACTGGGACTGTGTTTTCAAGGCTGTTCATCACCAGCCTTACTGCTGCATACTTGAGCGACCACTGTCCTGTGTAAACATCCATGAAACCTGTCTTGTGTGAGGGCATAATTTGTTTATTTCTGGACACCTTTAAAGGAGCAGGAAATTAATTGTAATGAATTCCATATATATGTGTGTGCATGTATGTGTGTGTGTGTATGCACATACGCGTGTGTATGCACATACACATGTGTATATATGGCTTTTATATATTTTTACATATATATATATGGAATAACTTGGAATTATGTTGGAAACGGATGATCTAGAAAAAGAGTTAACCAGGCATGAACTGTGCCTCTTCACCTTCATTTTACCTCTAATACGTACATTTGCATGAGTGCCTTGTTGCCACTGTCACTGCTTATGTTAGTGACACCTCAACATGTTGAAAAAGAGATGTAGGATGATGAAGTTGTGGTGCTGAGGAAGCAAGAGGGCTCCTGTCTCCCTGAATGACTGGGACATGTCCTACCATAGTGTTTCCTGGAGTATTTACTGGACATGCATACTGGTTAGCTTACTAGCAGGAGGGCCGGGGGTGAGGCAGAAAGGAAAGCCATAGCTGTAGATGAACAATCCACCAGTAAACGAGGTCACCCCAAGCAAGCTCAGGCTCTGGGTGAGGCAGCAGCGTTGCAGCCCAAGTTCCAAGACTCATTTCTCCAAGGCTGGGTGCAGTAGGCAGTTAAGTCAGTTTCTGCAGACCAAGAAGCAGTTGTCAAGGAGCCTGGCCTGCTTCCAGGGCATGTCAAGCCCAAAGGTAAGATGCGCAGGTCTTTAGACTGTTTTGCATGTGTTTAAATGCCTTTCCTGGAGACTCTGTGACTGGGGATATCTTTTATTAAACCACTGTAAAAAAAATTACCAGGCAGCTGCATTTTGGTCTCTACCTTCACCCCATCTCTCCCAGAGCAAGTCCTGGGGATGGCCCATGGCTCCAACCCTGTCTCTCTCCCTTCCTTTGCCTCCGTCCTCTTTTAAAAACTGTGTGTTCCCCTCCAGCAAAGCAGCAGAGCACCACAGAGGTGCTACTGGGTGCTGTTACAGTGGGAGGCTCAGGGATCTCAAAGGAGGGTGAGAATGTGGTACAGGACTGAGGTCTGATGCTTGACACACCAGGAGGGTTGCAAGCCCTGGGAAAGGGGTTTGCCATCAGGTCCTTTGCTTAAATCCCCCCTCCCTTGCACACCCTGCAAACTGCTTCTTGCAGGGACAGGATATGCCCTTTGCCTTCAGGAAGAAAGATTCTTGCAATCTATATGGGATCTCAGTATGCCAACTTTTCTAATGTGACATCTCTCTTTTAATGGAGAACTCATCTAGGTACAGAAAACCACAAGGGACTTCAGGCATACCTGACTTTCCTAAACATCTATTCAGAGAAATTAGTACAGCTCAGTATCTGAGCAAGTCTATCCTGCTGAGACTTAAGAAAGAGGTTTAAAAGGAGAAGGCAGGTCTTACTAGCCCTCTACCACTATGTGCTTCTGAACTACAGCTTCATCAAGTCCCACTGTGTTGGAGCAACAGCCCTGTGGCTGCACCCACCCTACAGATTCACTCCAGATTGCAGCGGCAGAAATCTTGAAGCTAAATTATTAAGAAGACGTATTTCAAACAAGGCAAGGCCTGGCCCCTCCCTTTTGCCTGATAACATTCAAAATTGAAGTTCCATGTTTGCATTTACAAAACACTTCCCTGTGTACTTGCATCTCTCCCCACTCCCATTTACCTCAGCAAACAGCTGGACGTGCTTGAGTTTGCTTTTCGATCCCAGGTGGAAAGAGTCCATGCAAATTGCTAGGCTGACCTTCTGAAAATGAGGCCTTGAATTACCCCTCACTCGTATTTAACTTCTGATTTACCATATGGTGGGAAGATAAATTAGATAGGTTAATTGGGAAGCCCTGGAATTCTGTTCATCATTGTGCTATGCAATCATAGATGCATCTCGCCTTTAGGACCCTGAATGTGCTGACATGTAGTCTTTTCTGCATGCCAGCCTCACGGCATCTCCATCACAATAAAGGATCGGGAGGGGAAGATGGTTGGAGTAGCCAAGCAAATCAGGAAAAACAACGAGCTAAATTGAGTGCTTTCTAATCTAATACATTTAAGTCATACTCAATAAAGCTTGCCAACAATCCCTGGCCTCTCTGCTGCAAAGATCACAGAAGCATCTGATTAGAATTACATGTCTTCCAAAAATCCTCTTTTAAAAAGATTTTCTTTCCATATAGGCAACACGTAATGAATTGGAAATGTCCCTTTGTGAGCTGGGGTGAAGGGGGCATTCACCAAGCCCACCCAGCACCAGAAGTCCTGCTGCTCTCTGCCTGTCGCAAGATGGAAAACCCATCAGCTGTGGCAAGCTCTTCTTCCCTGCCAAAAGTAAATAAATGGAACAAAAATAGCTCTGATCAGTCCCATATTCAAGTAATTTCCTGAAACTGAAATCCAAGCCCAGTTTTAGATACCAGCAAAAGCAGTCACACACCCGAGGGTCCCCAGGAACTTCATCCCTCAGAAAAGTATAATTTTCAACATGTGCGTTACATGATTTAGAGTAACTTGCCCCAAGTAAGGCTCTTGAGGTTTAAGAGACGAGACTGGGCAAGGATTTTAGGAGACATTATGAATATGGTAAGGAAATGGATATCCATCGTGTCACGTCATGGGCAGAGGGACAGAGAAAATCTGTGACATGGGCTGTCAAGAAAAAAGAAACAGAAATATTGTTTTGAAGACTAATTTCAGTTTTGCATTTGAATCTTGTGAAAACTAGACCAGATGAAACTCCATGTTCTATCTGTGTTTATTCCTAGGAGGAGCCTGAGATTTCCACGTACAGAATAGCTGGTGTTCATGCCAAAAAATAGTGCTTTCTTGGGTAGTCTTGGTCAATCTAATGCTCCAGCTCTGGAGATGTTCTCTAGCAGGGTCACTTGATGCTTTTCCCCCACCACCTTAGCAGAGCACATCAGCCTGAAAAACGTCACAAATGAGGAGCCCAACCTTCTTGAGAAGAGTTGCATTTCCATGTTGTATTTCACTCATGGTGTTAGAGCCAATAAACCCCTCAGGGTCTCAGACTGCACCTGAGCAAAGCTTTTCTTGCAGCAACAATGTTCAATGCACCTTCCCCTGTTACACTCCAGCTTCCCCAGACTGCTGGCATCTTTGCAGTCTGGGAACGTTAGAGGGCATGTGATGAAGGGTGTGTTTCTGTCCAAGATATGCCTATAGGTGAGATGGCAGAAGAACCGATTCACACAGGGGAGAAGGGGAGGGATTGGTGGATGTTCAAGGAGGGATCTGTACTGGCCTTCTTAGCCTCACCCAGCAATGGGCAGGGCAGTAATGCTGAATACAGCAAAGCTCAGGGCCTGTTCCTACCACGTCCTCCTCTGAGGTCGCTCTCGCCTGGTCAGAGCTGTGCCTCTGGCCTGGTGGGGTGGAATAACCTCCCTTTTCTAATCTGACAGCACCTGTGACAGCTGGGGATGTGGGAGGTGATCAAAGCTGCATGGTCCTCTATTCCTTGCCCAGCACCCACACCACCGGAAAATCCAATTCAAGATGAAAGCCTAAGATAGCTGAGAAAATGTACAGTCAAAACAGACTTGTCGCATACTGATGCATGGGGAGAGGCTGTAATAACAGCTGTATTCTTCAGTTATATCTACAGTCCCCACAACCTCAACTTTCTTTGGAAAATTGGACAGGGAGGAGGACATGGCTTGTGATAACCAATACCTGGAGAAACACTGAGCTGTCTCAGATTTACAAACACGTTTAAATTGAGCAGTAAACCATTCTTCAAATTTCGTGTCAGACTCTGCTTTTATTTGCGCTGGTGAAAAGGTTTCAGTGCAGCACTAATGCACACTGGTTTAACTGGGAATTAGACTGTCAGCTTCAGTGTGGCATATGGTATTTTGTCGTACCAATAATTAGGTATTTACAGGCATGCAGTGTTATGCCTAAGGCTAGCTTCCGCCAAGCAGTAAGGGTTTGCACATATGGTGCAGTTTTCTTATAAACAAGGAGCTTAGGTGGAATAGCAGAGCATTGGAAGGTTGCATTCAGGTCTGATAGTATCTTGAAGAATTGTAATTTCCCCTTGCTTGTTCCATCTTGGAGGCAACCTTTATCCATTCCCTACAGTATGTCCCATAGAAAATAACTTTTCCATTCTCTTTATGGAATTAAGTTACCACTATTACAATTCCTCCTTCAGGATGTTGAAGAATGTATAAGAAACCTGTTTCTGATCTCCAGAAGTGACAGAGACACACAGCTTTACACTTCAGTATAAGTGAAATCTGCTGCAATCCCCTAGCTGCTTCTTTGTCAAGGGCTCTTTTGCAGGGCACATGAAATCCCTGATTATTTAAAATAGTAAAAAATAGCTATGAGTTAAGACCACTCAAACCTTTTCATACCCTTTGAAGAGTAATTTTAGAAAACCTGACAGAGCTCATCATTCTGTTCCTGATCAGTGTAACCTTTTACATCATTGGTGGTAAAGTACCAGCTAGACCAAGGGAAGATGACTACTCACAAGAAAGCTGCTGAAATAAAAAGATACTAAGCAAAAGACTTGGACATTTCTCAGTAATGACTTTCATCAGCTGAAATGTTTTTGTATTTTAAGTGAATTAATGTGCTATAACTATTAGTGATCTCAGGGACAGTGATAAGAGAAAGCATTTTGTACAATGCAAACAGTACAACACAAATGGAAACACTGTCTATCTCAAACAATCAGGCAAGGTGTCTTTTGTTATAATTAAATGTTATCACCTTCCTTGCTTCTTAAAATGTGCTTCGTACTTTATACTTTGATATCCTCATGCCACCACCCGATCACTATTTATGGTACAGTCACATCTGCCACAGCAATGGAGGTTTTGAAAATGTTTTACCTGACTTTTAACAGATGGATGTTAATGGGATATTTATTTACAGAATAAAATTAAGTTGAAGCTGAATCTTAATGCACAATTTACATAATCAGCTTTGTTCTGAGCTGGTGAGCTGTTTTTCCCAGCACTTGGGACCCTTCAGTCACAGCTGCATCAAAGAAACAGCCACTGAGAATGGAGATTAAACAATTTCCTAAAGCTAGAAGTCTTGATGAGAATCTATTATTCCATATTAGATTCCCATAATTTCTCCAGACACTGCCATAAGATCAAAGATGTATGTTAGAGCTTTGGCATAGCCCACGATCAAAAGGAAGATGTTCAATTTGCATTTAGAAAACATTTCTGTCAACTGTATTTTTCTGAAAATTTGAAAGTTCTGCAATTTTACCTTTTGCACCCAAAACAACAACAAAAAAAACTATTAACCCAGAGGCACAGAAAGGCTGAAAAGCTAAAATGCATATATTTACAATGAATTTGGTAGGATTTGGTTGTGCTATTTGTGTGATCTAACTACTATCCTCCATCCTGCCGACTCTCAGCTCAGCTGCAGTTCTGCCATGGGCTTCAAGGAGCACAGGACAGAACACTCAGAGGCAATGCGGAAAGGCTGCTCAGCAGCTAAATCCCTGACTCCAGGGCTGGGTGAATGGCTGTGAGCCACCAGGTCAGGCTGGGAAGCTGATGTCAGGTTCAGGAAATGAGCTTTTGTTTTTTGCCTACAAGAAAAGAAAGACAAGTGACCTCTGCCAAGCCACTTATGGCTCCTCAACCTCCCTTTCCCTCAGCATCCTTTGGGGTACTGCCTGGGCAAATCATAGAATTGTTTAGGTTGGTAATAAGATCAGCATATCCAACCATTAACCCAGCACTGCCAAGTCCACCGCTAAACCATGTCCCTAAGCACCACGTCTACAGGTCTTTTAAACACCTCCAGGGATGGTGACTCAACCACTTCCCTGTTCCAATGCTTGACAACCCTTTGGTGAAGATATTTTTCCTAATGTCCAGTCTAAACCTCCCCTGGCACAACTTGAGGCCGTTTCCTCTTGCTCTGTCACTTGTTACCTGGGAGAACAGACCGACCCCCACCTGCCTACACCCCCCTGTCAGGCAGCTGCAGAGAGCAGTAAGGTCTCCCTGAGCCTCCTCCTCTCCAGGCTGAACAGCCCCAGTTCCCTCAGCCGCTCCTCACCAGACTTGTGCTCCAGACCCTTCCCCAGCTCCGCTGCCCGTCTCTGGACACGCTCCAGCACCTCAGTGTCTGTCTTGCAGTGAGGGGCCCAACACTGAACACAGGGTTCGAGGTGCGGCCTCACCAGTGCCCAGTACAGGGGGACGGTCACTGCCCTGGTCCTGCTGGCCACACTGTTCCTGATACAAGCCAGGTTGCTACTGGCCCTCCTGGCCACCTGGGCACACTGCTGGCTCCTGTCCAGCCGGCTCTTGACCAGCACCCCAGGTCCTTTCCCACCGGGCAGCTTCCCAGCCGCTCTGCCCCCAGCCTGTAGCGCTGCCTGGGGTTGCTGTGACCCCATGCAGGACCCGGCACTTCTCCTTGTGGAACCTCATACAATGGAATCAGCCCATCGGTCCAACCTGTCCAGATCCCTCTGCAGAGCATTCCTGCCCCCGAGCAGATCAACACTCCCACACAGCTTGTTGTTTTCTGCCAACTTACTGAGGGTGCACTCGATCCCCTCATCCAGATCATCAATAAAGTTATTAAACAGGACTGGCCCAGCACTGAGCCCTGGGGAACACCACTTGTGACCAGCCACCATCTGTAACTCCCTTCACCACCACCCTCTGGGCTCGGCCAGCCAGCTTTTTACCCAGTGTAGAGCACAGCTGCCCGAGCCATGAGCAGCCAGGTTCTCCAGGAGAATGCTGTGGGAAATGGTGTCAAAGGCTTTACTGAAGTCAAGGCAGACAACACCCACAGCCTTTCCCTCATCCACTAAGTGGGTCACCTTGTCATAGACGATCAGGTTAGTCAAACAGGACTTGTCTTTCAACTCCATGCTGAATGGGCCTGATCACGTGGTTGTCCTGTACATGCTACATGTTAGCACTCAGGATGATCTGCTCCATAACCTTCCCCGGCACTGGGGTCAGACTCACAGGCCTGTAGTTCCTTGGATCATCCTTCCCGCACTTCTTGTAGATGGGCATCACATACACCAACCTCCAGTCAACTGGGACATCCCTAGTTAGCTGGGAGTTTTTATATATGATGGAAAGTAGCTTCTTGAGCACTTCCACCAGCTCCCTCAGTACCCTTGGGTAGATCCCACCTGGCTCCACAGACTTGCATGTGTCTAAGTGGTGTAGCAGTCACTGACCAGTCCCCCTTGGATTATGGGGGCTTCATTCTGCTGCCCGTCCCTGTCTTCCAGCTCAGGGGGCTGGGTACCCTGAGAACAACTGGTCTTACTATTAAAGGCTGAGGCAATGAAGGCATGAAGTACCTCAGCCTTTTCCTCATCCTTTGCCACTATGCATCCAATAAAGGATGGAGATTCTCCTTAGCCCTCCTTTAGTTGTTAATGTACTTAGAGGAATCTTTTTTATTGTCTTTTCCAGCAGTAATCAGATTAAGTTCTAGTTGGGCTTTGGCCTTTCTGTTTTTCTTCCCGCATAACGTCACAACATCCTTGTAGTCCTCCTGAGTTGCCTGCCCCTTCTTCCAGAGGTCATAAACTCTTTTTTCCCCCCTGAGTCCCAGCCAAAGCTCTCTGTTCAGCCATGTGTTAAGGGATGTGACCATTACTCAGGCCTGGGCTCTTCCCACCTTAACTTGGCCACTCCAGGCTCACTGCAGCCAGCAGGAGAAGACCTGCACCCCTGGTGAGAGTCTCTCTGGCAAGCCGGCCTTCCTCCATCCGTTGCAGAACCCACCTCAGGCAGCCATGGATCACAATTACTGCTTTCATTTAAGTTCTTCCACCTCGGCGGGATAAATACCACTTTGGAAAATGCAGTACTGCTTTAAAGCTGTCTGCTTTAAAACCAGCCAACAGCCTCTGCAGGAAACAGAGTACTCTGCTGTACCTGAAAGGTTGCTCCCTCCATTTGCACCTCACTGCATGAACATCATAAGTAGTCTGTGCTCAAATTTGAATGTTAAAAAAAGATGACTAGTCCTGTTTCAACACGAAGGTTGAATGAACAACTCCCTCCATAGCCTGCATTTACAAGTACTGTTATGGCTCATTCTGTACTGAACTGGGGCCAACACTGGGAAGGCCAGACTGGGCTACTGAGAACCCAAAAAACAGCCTACACCACCATGGAGAACATGGGGGGGGTTTGGCCAGTGCCACAGCTTCTGAAGCGCATCCCAGACTTCATGAAATCACAAGCAAAACTCCAAAAGAACTGTCTTCAGCAGTTAACAGGAGGAACCCAGGGATCAAGGAAACTCAAAACACTTCGAAAAAAATTCTAAATTCCAATTTAGGGATAGGAGGGTGTGGTGGGGCTGCTAAGACAAGTGCAAAAGGCCAGGGTGGGTGTTACATGAAGACAGTACAAAACTAGCTGTATTAGACTGCCTAATAAGAAATGAAAATGGGAAAGTCAGCATTTGCACAGTCCAGCTACAGGCAATAATCCAATTTACAGAGAAGCAAGAGGCTGATGGTGACCTTGCTAAAAACCCAGCTTTCCAAAAATAGTATTGACACAAGTAGTGCAAAAATAAGGAGCTAATCAGCAACAATAAGAAGGAGAGAGGCATAAAGTTTGTCTTTCTGCAAAAGGTAAATTATGCGCTGTAACAATGACATCCATCCATTTCAAACCAGAATAGTTATCAGTTCCCAGGGACTTGCAAATCAGTGAACGGGCTAGGGAAAAAAATTCAGCTTACCCCATTTTTTCCCAAACCTGCCTAAATGTTATGATGATTAACAAGTTGTTCCTGTAAATACCTGTTGCTGTATTTTTCCTCCATTTGTACTTTAAATAGGCTGCAAAAGCTGGGAGCCAAGCCTTCGTCACCAGCATCTGCTCTGGACAGAGACCCATAGGATACTATGATGGACCCCACTGAAATAGTTAATGCCACTCACTGAGGGCATGGAGCAAAGCAGAGAACGGGCAGTGCTTAGGACTTCTCCTGTGCAGTCCTGTGGACAGAGTGCCCTGTGCACTCTGTAGGCAACTCAGTCAGATCTTACCATCTGTGCCCTCAACACTGAGTAAGAGATCAAGCAATACTCACCTAGACCGAGCAATACACATGATCATCTGTCGTTCTGCCATCATCAGCCAGAAATAACCCTTCACTGTTATCACCAACTCAGTCAGGTTTATAACCAAATAAATGCAGACTGGAAATTTGGTACCTTCTGGGATTATGACAGTTTGCT
The DNA here is from genome assembly GCF_963210335.1 of Falco punctatus. Taxonomy (NCBI): domain Eukaryota; kingdom Metazoa; phylum Chordata; class Aves; order Falconiformes; family Falconidae; genus Falco; species Falco punctatus. Next base: position 32,164,933 of record NC_137581.1, read on the forward strand.
TATCACACAGTCCTCTGCAAGATTAAGTGCTGGGCAGTCATTATGGGCATTGTTATCTCAGCACATGGCAGATTTGAGAAGCCTTTAAGGCATGAATCAATTCAAATTCTCCATGACTGATGCCAAAAAATATACACCGGGTATAGACTTTTTATAACCAGGAAGATCAAAGATCCAAAGCAGTGATCAAAGCGCAAAGGGTTCACAAAACCTGGTTCCCTTCAGGAACATTGTTAACATTCGGGAGAAGTAGCGTGTTCCCTTGAGGATTCTACACATGTTCCTGGCAGTTAAGCTGTGCCCAAACTAAGTCAATTTTATTCACAAAGTAATAATTTCCCCACACAATGGAGAGATCTGAATCAGCTGCTTAATGAAGGCATTTCACAGAAAGAAAAGGCAGGGACTGAGACCAGCAGCACATGATCCCAAGCTTGTGCCACTTCACCATCTGGTGAAGCACCTCCTCTGCTCGGGATTGCCAGGCTCCTCACTCAGAGAGAAGGATATAATTCAGAGAGCTCCAAACTGAATGTGTAAGTTGGAGCTAATTGTCCCCAGAGCAGTTACAAAGCCAACAGAGAGAAGCAGGTGACTCCAGCTGGTGATTCAGCCCATCCTAAAACATCTATCTAAGGGATGTCATATAAATCACAACCTGAAGGTGTCCATTTCTTCCTACAGGTTAGAAAGGAATCCTGGGGTGACTAGCTGAGATCTCGAAGTGCTGTCCTAGAGGGACACCCGACGTTAGGTCAGATGATTCCTCCCAAGTGCGTGTTAGAAAGGCTGCACATCCATGTGCCTTCCCTGTCCATGTGCAGGGACATGGCAGGAGTCAGTGCCCTGACCACTGGCAAAGGAGTGGTTTATTTCCTCTAACAGAACACACATCATTTTGTTAAAATATTTATACAAAACCAAATGTTGTCACTACTGCTGCTCCCCTTCAGAACTCAACATTAGGGTCTTCACAGAACCCCTTTTGCCTCTTAACAAATATTACATTAAAACACAATGAGGGAGACAACTAGGAGAAAAAGAGTGTTGGTCTGAAGGTACAGAAGCATGAACATGTTCCCCAGCACAGGGCTGAGGTATTTAGCTATATATCATTGTGAACTGTCATTAAGCAGGAGCAACTTGCTCTCTGCACATCCTCCTATTAATGGACATTGCTCCTCTTAGTTCTTACACATGCAGCCCTCCCCGCACCACCTGAGCCAACCCTTTACCTTCAACCATGAGAGGAGATTTGCCTCAGCACCTTGAAGGCCTAACAGCAAAATAAAATACTCCTTACTTGGAGCCTCTTGAAGTAAACAGTCATTGCTGGTATTTGGCCTGGTGCTGTCTGAGTGAAATACAAGGTGAAAGATAATTCATCCTTTAGGTAATTTGATGCCAAATCACTTAGAGACCTATAAACTAGAGTGACAACCCACTTCTTGGGTCCTGTTGCAAGAGCTAAATCTCACCACAAACTTCCTTTTGCTTTACAATAATGCTCCTACAATTGCTCTGCAGAAGCCTCCTTGTACCTGTCTTCTTAGATTACCTAAAGACTCCCATATTCTGCCTGAAAGATTGCGACAAATTACACTGCGTCAAGGATATCCAAGACAGAGGAAAATGCATTTCCAGACACTCTTGCCACACAATTGAGACTAGACCCAATTTTTAAACATAAACACATCAACAGGCTCTCCATCCTCTGTGTCAGCAGATCACTTGAGACTGACATGTCTGTTCATAGTGTGAGCACACACATCCAACTACCAGCTTAAGCCATGGAACAGCCACCAAAATTCCAGTTTTGACAACCTACTAGCTTGCTATGGAACAGCTAAAAATCTGCCTTATATGACCATTTAAAAAATTAAGAGGGGCCTCACTGCTCTTGCAGGCGATGTGGCCCTGCTGCCTGTTCCATTACTCCTGCAGGCCCACCATGATGTCTGGGAGGAAGGATCCTCCTTTACTCCTCAGCACTTTGTAGCAGAGGGCTGTGAGTATGCCTTTGGACTATGAGCTGGGACCCATGTTTCCCACTGTAGTCTTTTTATCCACCCCTCCCAGGCTATGATTGCATGCGACAGTTCAGCCGTGGTGCAGAAGCAGGCACTTCTCCCCAGAAGCAGTGTCCCCCCCAGCCTAAGCACCCACATGAGTGTGGCATCCTTGCTCTCCTTTTCCACCACAGGTGAGGACATATCGCTGACCTCCCTTCATTTTCTCTGGGGCTGTGTCCCTGAGGCAGGGCCCAAATTTTTGAGCTGCCAATCACTGGGACAGTTCTGCTGAAAGTAGCTTAGTGATGAACTGCAGGTGCCTCATCAGCTGGTCTTGTACACAGGACAGTAGGGTGGCTGCTAAGCTGTGCAATGTGCAAAAACAAAGCTGAAGAAAGCACATGGCAAGGGGACTGATGAGCTGATATCAGTTATCAACAGTTCAAAACAAAGGAGGAAAATCATCAGACGTTCAAACAAAAAGGTGCTGCAGGGAGAAGGTGTAAAAATCCTAAGAGAAGCAGCAGCATGATTAAGGTACAGAGCAGGTCAGCCCTTCCCCACCTGCCTGCAGTGGTCTGGTTGATAGGGACACACTGGGTGATGGAGCAAGTCTGGTGAAGACATCACAGCTTAGCTTCACAGCATACCTACCCCAACCCGGTCCTCAGCATGTGACAGTAAGTTATTGCAGTATGTGTGGTCCCCTAAGTCCAACAGGAGATTTCAGAAAGACAGCTCAGACTCACAAAACTGCTCAGAGGCTTCTGCTGCACAGGGGCAGGGCATTGCCCTTTCCCTTGCCCTGTGATACCACCAGAAATACCAATGCTCCTCCAGGCTGGAGAGCTGTTAGCTCCTTAAGTACATGTGATTGTCTGCAGACAAAGACACACTTCATTCCTGGCCACAGAGAAGAGCTGGTCCAAAAAGACCACCAAAGTCTATGGGAATTTTCTTTTAGTAGTGAGCTGTAAATAAGACGCTAAGCAGTCTTTCCTATACAAACTACATCCTAAAAGTGTCATTAATTAAGCAAATAATAATCTCACTTGAAATCAGTAGGATTATTCAAGTGTACCAAAACAGGGCAGTTTGAGAAGAATTAAGCCTAATTAAAGTATAAACCAGTGAAGGTAATTTACAAATAACCAGGGCTGAAGGGGATGTGCTATTCTGGTGGGCAACATTTGCTTTGTGGTCTTGTTATACTCTGAGGCAAGAGATGGATTCTTTTCTGAGGAAGAGCTTTAAACAAGGGAAAGAAACAACAGTTTAAGTGGGAATGAAGGACTGGGAAAAGGAGACAGTAGGACTGTATATATGTGGCACGTAGAATGTATTTTTCTGTGTCCCATTGTCTTTCGTGGGCCTGTCTCATCTGGGAGGCTACATTTTCCATGATCCACTGCTTACCCTATGTGAGAAAGGGAAGGCTGTTGCATGGCAGAAGACATAGTTCAGCCACTGAACTTGGCCAGCCATAAGAAAGAAAGGGACCACTGGGGATACAAATATAGCTCACACTTGGGATCCTCATTTCCAGAAGTGCCCATCCCTCTGAAAAACATGGCCAACAGAAGGTACGTCAAAATAAGTGTGAAAAGCATGAATTATCTTTTGAAATTCTAGGCCTTATTATCAGAAATTTTGGAAAAAAATGCTGAAAAACATGTTTTCCTGACATTAGGCAAATTCATAACAGTCAAGCACACTGTTATATTCAGAAGGTGAAATACATTCGAGTCGTGTAAGTAAGTTTCAGAATAACACAATGTTCACCAGATGTCTTCAGGCTCTACTGGGATTTTATTAGGTTCCCTGGAACAAGGAGAGAAGTTTTCCAGGAAATTGAACTAGCAGGTCTTAGCACCAAGCTTCACATCTCTCCAAGCTGATGCACAGCTGCCAGCTTCTGTCCTGCTTCCTCATACATTGAGGAAGTGATGGCAACGAGCTCCTTTTCCAACATTTCCATTTGAGCCGTAATGTCTGATACAGTGTTTTTCACAGCGTTCAGCTGCAGCTTCAATTTATTGTAATCTTCTTGGAAGGATCTGTTCACATCATAGGGAATGTGACAGCCTTGTTTCTCCCCAAGGAGATGGTTTGCTTGCAGGAAGATGTGGAGGTATTCATAGAAGTCCTGGAGAGCCCGGATGATTTCGTACTCACCCTGCAGGCTTGGGGCAGACTTGACCTCATTCTGGGTTGAGGTGGTGCTCTTGATTTTAGCTTCATGTTTCTGCTGGAGGGCTGGGCCAGGGTTACCTTCTTCCACAGCTGTGATGGCATCAGGGTCCTTCTGAAGATCTGAGCTGGTATCTTTGCTCTCTTCATGGACTGTGAAGGCTTTTTGGTCTTTCCAGATGATGGGGACTGTTCTGTTATCCTGCTGGAAATCCTCTAAGACTCTCTGCTTTTGCTGAACTGCCTGGAGACTTTTGTTGCCTGGGCTGACCTGAAAGCCTGTGTTCCTCTTTTGGAAGAATGGGACAAGCTTCTTTTCCTTCTGGAGGCTTTGCTGAATGGCATCAGTGTAAATAACCTGGACAGTTTTGTTCTGTGTCTGGAGACCTTGCAGAAACTTGTTTTCTTCCCAGAGCATTCTGTTTTCCATCCAAAGGGCTTGGTTTTCCTCCCAGAGTGCTTTGTTCTCCTCCAAGATGCTCCACTCATTCTGTACCTTCTTGCTAAAGAGCTTCCGGTGGTAAGCAAATGGTGGTTGGCAGTACATGTCATTCACCCATTTACCATCAACAAAGACAAACGTCTCATCCCTCAGTTTTACCCCTGAGGTGATGTATTCTATCTCAGGCTCTGTACCCTGCATGCTTTCGTTCGCCAGATCGAAAGCAGACATGGCCTTTCTTTAGTAAATTGAGGAGGAGCGTGTGAAAAGACTTCTTCCAGGACTTCTGCAAGAGGCTACTGACCACTGGCAAGGAGTAGGTGACACCCTGGAGCTGGAGAAGCTTGATCAGGACTGAAAGAACAGAAAACACAAATGCACAGAGTTACTGCCAAAATACAAGGTCAGAATTAAAGTACATTGGATGACAGGAAAAAGCAAGTAAGTCAGTTCTCAGTCAACCATGTTGCCCCTTTGAAAGGTAAGGAATACACCAGAAACATAGTTTATAGAAGCTGAGAAAATTGGCATCGGTACATAAAGCAGCTCTGTGGCAGCACTGCAAGCTTTGGTATAAAAACCTGGACTCTCCTTTTTCCTCTCTACCTCATTTTTACAGGCAGGTAAGGGGGTAAAATGTAAGAATACCTTGCACCCCAGAATAGTCTGTTCCTAAATGACTGGCAGACAAATGAATTAAAAATTATGAAGCTGAAACCAACTTTTCAAAATCAAATATTTTTAAAGGATCACAGTGAAAAACTGACCCTGAGAGCAGCTTTTTCTGGTTGATGCTCAGTAGCCTGTGCTAACAGGACATCGCAAAAATGCAGTGGCAGTTGTGCTTTGTGATCTTAAAATCCCCAGAACTGTGAAGAGGAAGAGCACCAGGTGATACAATATGCACAAATAATTAAAACTCCAAACCACAGCCCTGGGACATCAGCACCAGGAAAGCTTTGTTGCTCTTTGCATGTTTTTCTGACAAGTTCCCATCACCGTGGTCCAAAAACTGTTCCAAGACATAGATAATTCTCGATCTTTCCTTCTCATTTCTCCTGTCACTCTTTTCTTTATATCCTTTGATAGCTCTATTATTTTTTTTGCTTTCTAGCCTTGCAATAGTGATTGTTCATCTCTTTCCTACAGTCCGTCTGCCTTTTTTTCACATCATCAGAAAACTCATCTCTTTAAAATCCATACTGGCGAGCTGTACCTCCAATGCTTGTCATTTCAGTCACAGAAACCTCAGACTTATCTGCTCAACACTCTTCCCTCCTTCCCTCTACTCAAAATGTTGTGGCTTAAAATCACCTTTTTCTCATGAGTAAACCTGAGCAAATGAAGGATTTCAGTCTTTTTATGTGAACAAAAAACCCCGCAGCTTCACAAAATAATATGGTTTGTACCAAACAAAACCTTCCCTTCTGCAGCTTTTACCAAAATTAAATTTGTACAGTTTTCACAGTGAAGTAATTTGAACTGAGGTTGAACTATTTTTTATAACCAAATTGTTGGCATTCTTAGGGTTTCTGCACAGTGTATCTAACAGCAGAAATGTGCCTTTTTCTAGTTAAAAAAAAAAAAGAAGCTGGTTGTCAGACTTCACCCAGGTCTAACCCTCTCCCCTGCTAAGGTCCCCCAGCTGCCCTCCTGTCCCTTTAGAAACCCAGTTCTGCCTTTCCATCGATAAGGAGAGTTTTACCTTCATAAATTTTGCCCCCATGTCTCTTCCCTAAGCATTAGGCACAGAGTGACCATCACACACAATCTCCTCGTACCCTCCTGCTCTGCCATCACATTGTGCACCCCCTGTCCTATTTTTGCCTTCTCCTTTCCAAAAACTGCTGTTCTCCTATTTTCCTGTCATCTCTACCACGCAGCACTGCATCCCCAGGCTCCTCCAAGTTAATTCTGAGAGCCAACATCTGTAGCTGCTTCCTTCACCCACTTCTCAAGCTTGTCCAAAAACTTGGAGAATCCAAAATCCCTTAATACAGGAGAGGAAAAATGCAATATAGGTCTGTTTGCAGTAACAACTTTATTACAATAGGGCCTCCATCTGACTTTCAGGGTTGTCTTCCACATCCTCAGTTGGTTTATCTCACATCAGACTTGTGTTTTCATAATATTGTTCCTCTGCTGAAAGGGATTTGCCCCAAAATCTCTGCTTTTGGAGGGTTTTGTTTCTACTTATGGCATGTTCATATTCATATATTGCTCCCTCCCTTGCACCCTCTGCCCCATAGCCTTTCCAACCCATCCCGTTCCCCCAGGGGGCCCAGTCCCATTGTTTCCACCTACAGCCCCAAGACGGGGAGGTGAGTCAGTCACAGGGGGAACGGACCCCTAAGTACCCAGAGGAGAAGCAGAAAGCATCCAACATCATAAGCCCAGACCCACCTACCACTGCATATCATGGGAAAGCAGCTAGAGCTGTTCAAGTCACTTACATTTAAAGTGTTTAGACGGCATGTTTTCAGGATAAACAGAAATGTATAATATATACAGCATTGAAGGACATTATCTTGGGGACAATTAAACTTGACAGCAGCTCTGTCAGCTCTTTTGCGCTGCAAGGGAGACATCAACCCAGGCTTCAGAGTCACTTTTCAAGTTCTCCCACCTCTCATATCATTCTCCCCACATCTTTGAACTAAATAATCCCAGGAAATGCTGGGCAGCTGGGGTGGGCGGGCTGGGCAGCCAGCTGGGGGAAAGCTGCACAAAATCGAGCCAGGCTGGATAATTCAGCAGTGCTAAATTACACGCCTGGCACTTGCTCACCTGCTCACCAGGGCTGGTCTTCTTCCCTCTCCCTGTGGCACTGCCAAGCAGCCCAGTCTGAGGTCCTGCTGCTGCTGCCAGTGTCCCCCAGGGGACAAGGGGAACGATTGTGATGCGAGCGCCAACAGGGACCTGCCCCAGAACCAGCCCCCTGCCCCCCCGTACTGGGGGCTGGGAGCTCCTGTGCAGCCTCCTCGCACAACCCACTTGTGCACTCCTTCCCCCAGCCCTCCAAGGATTGTCTTTGATTTTTCCCAGCATTGCACTTTTGGGTTATTTCTCATGGAAATGACCTTTCTGGTAGTTCAGCTCTCATGACTTTTCCTGATCCCAGACTTCCTGATCTGCCTTTGATGCTCATAACTGACAGCAATTTGGGTGGATTCTTTCTCCGCCACACCCTCTTAAAACAGATTTTGTTTTCATTCTGAATTCTTAAATTGTGTTTCTTGCTGAACTGATATTGACACATTCAAAAGTCACTTCCTTGTATGCGCTATGAGACCTGAAGTTATTTTCCAAGGATGAATTGGGTTTGGAGCTTTTCTTTGACTATAAGTTTAAGAGCAGACTGTCATTGAACCCTATTAAGAAAATAGAATATGCAGGGTATTCATGCATTACAAGTTTAGATATTATTTGTAGCAGCTATTGCCACTTCCATGTCTTTACATTTCTAATGATCTCATTCTCTTTCTTATTTGCTACATCTTTCAGATGTGGATTTTTTTTTTTCCTAATCAGGGTTCTTGAATAATAAATACAGCAGTTAATTCCTTCTCCAGTGAAAATTACCAACCTGACACCAGCCTCAAGGTGAATGTTATTGCTTTCAAAAGTTGGAGGTACAGTTCATCTTTGGTGTTACACAAAGATGATAAACTCAGGTATAAAACTCTTCTCTGTAATTTCTCCCTTGCTTATATTTAACCTTAGACAACAAAAAAACATCACAGGTTACTATGGCAACTCCCCAGGGAGCACTCTCCTTTATTCAAGCTCCAGGATCCTGTACAGAAAAGCAGGAAAATGTCCTCAAAAGAAAAAGGAAAATATTTTATCCTGGGGTGCTTGTGCTTGGCCTGCCATCAGATGGGAATTTAAGAGTACTACCCAAGTGCAGCCAGTTTCAGGAGAGGTGGCTGAGATGGCTGGTTTGAACTTCTGAAGAACTGAGGCTGTGGACACTGAAACAGACCTTTGATGAACATTTTAAGGTCTAAGTGCTGACTGGAATCTGAGTTAACAGAGACAAGTGCAGCATAGGACTAATCAGTAGAAAAAGGCTGCTTAATCCAGAACTGTTGAGAACTAAATTAGCAGTGTACCTTTGCATTTTCTTATACAACATTTTCCTTAAAGTTGGCTAAAGTTCTGGCAAGTAATTTATGTGCTGAAAATTATGATTTTCGTGATTAATATATGATTACTAATATATTTGGATCAGATTTCGTGAATATCATCAGATGTCTGTATAAGTACATCAAAATTGGACATGCTGCAACAGCTCACTATGGAATTTTTTACAGCAGCGACACTGATTTTGGAGCTAGACTCTCAAAAGGACAGAGATGTCGCTCACAAGATTATAAGGGCAGAAATAATGCTGAGTGTGTTCCCCTCCCTGCCAAGAGACAAGTAACCCCTGCTCTGTAAGAAGGGTTTGAACTAACTTCCCAGCTGACTGCTTTGTCCACAGCTTCAGGCTACCCAGTTTCTCCAGGTGAAGCTGTTTCACTATACAAAGAACTAAATATTAATTGGAACCAAAGCCATATTCCCCATTTTAGCGGCACTCCTTACACCAGGCTGTTCAGCTGACCTTGCTGTCCTTGTTCTTGATGATATCTGGTTCTGGAAAGAATCCAGTGGGAGAGAATAGGTATTCCCACACATACTCATAGAATACTCTCCAGTTTCAAAACTCAGCTCCACGCTGGGTTGCAAGAGGTTACCATCCAGTGATGGGTTGGAAGTCAGGGGGAGAGCAAGGTCTGAACTGCTGCCGTGAAGATCATGCAACACTTCAGGGTTTAGAAGAGCTGTTAAAGTGCCTGCGATCAAAATAATCTGTCTGTTGGGGGCAGGGAGGGGTGTGTGTGTGTTAGTAAAAGTGTAGTGTTTCTTTGAATTGGAAGCATCTTCTCTTTTTTTATGTGCATTACGTTCCCAAATCTCTATTTGATAAAACTAAAGGTGCCCACTGCTACTTTCTACCATCCCAAACACATCTGTCCTTCTGAAATGCCAGTCTCTGTTCATGTCAGCACAGGTTGGCCTCACTGCACATTCACCCGTGGTTCTCCAGGGCATTAAGCCTGGATGCAAATCCCACTGAGTCACTAAAAAGATTCTTGCATATTTAAGTGATCTTGAATCATCTCCTGACCTCAATAACCAAATATAGAGTAAAAATTATGCTTTCTCGGTTTTTGAGGCAGTGAAGTGTCTAGAGAGAGTAGTGGTGGCATCTCTGCCTCGTATTCTGCCCAGGAAGAGAAGAATGCACTTGGTCAGCAGTGTAAAAATCAGTAGTAAAAACCTCCAGAGCAGGTTTTTTTTTCAAACAGATAAATGGCTTGAGGGACACATCTATGTCACCATCTGTTTGGACTAATTGTCCTTCCAGGGACACGATCACAGTGCTGCTGCCTGTGTGCCTGGGTGTAACCCTCGTGTGCAAATGCTCTGCAAAACACTAAACTCTGCATACTCGTGTCAACACCAGCCAGGATGCCAGGTCAGCTGAGAGCTGAAATGGAAGGTAAAAATACCTGCTTTTACACCTTGCTTCTGGTCCTACTTTCATTTCAGAAATTGAGCAAATCATCTGTCCTCATACCCCACTTCCTCAGATTCTCAGTGAGTTTGAGATACTTTCTGATGCAAGCTGTCTAGAGAAATCAGTTCTTACTTGTAAAGTGCTTTGAACACGAAGAACACCACAGTAAAGAAGCCCTAAGCATCACTCTTATTTATCCCCATGATTATAATACACACATTGTTTACAAGCTGAAGCAAAACATTTGACTTTTGCTATTAAGTGACATCTTACAAAGATGTCAGGCTTTGTGTTGTTCTACCTTAGATCTCGTTCCCACTTTAGTTACATTCTACTTCACCTATGAATATTTAAAGAAAAAAACATATCAAACCACATGCAGTCTCTTGGTCAACTCTAAGCCATTGCCTGTCAACGCTATTGCATTGTGTGGTGCCTCTGTGATATACTGCTTGTGAGCCTTGCCAGCAAAACACTCACAGCCCAATTACTGCATCACTCTCCTACTTCTGTCTGATCAGACTTTACAGAGCACTCTGTGTTGCTGAAACAGCCCATTAGTTGTTTATTGTTGAGTATATACTAGAAGTAATGATCAGCAGAGATGACCTTGCACCAACAAGCTCCTTGCTCTTCCCTTATACTATGACAATTCAGATGGGTACGGTTGCCTCAACATGCCATGTGTGACCATGGCATATCCCATGTGGCCTCCAGGAGCCACCTTGAGAGACAGGCCCGCCACCAGGCTGTGCCAAACCTGTTGGCCCTGGTCTCTGATACCCACAAACCCCAAACAGCAATAGGCTGGTAACAGACTTGAGCCCTTTGTGGTTTGTCAGTCAAGTGATACTTCAGCCCTCATTGCTGCACTGGTTAGGTTCTGCTGGCTGCAGGAGAGCTTAAACACTTCACTGTCCTGTAGGTGTAACATGTAGACATCTCAAAGTGGTTGCCTACAGTTTAGAGGTGAATCCTCCCTGGCCCACAGCGTTATTGGACATGATGTGCCACCTCCTAAAGACGTACTTGTCTCACCCTGCACTGAACACTGAGGAGCCTGCAGTTGTTAGCCTTCTCAGTTAGGTGGTTAAAGCGAAGCCTCAGGCCCTGGCAGATCACTCCAGCTCAGCTTGGCTCTCATGTGCACCCTGCAAGGCAAGGTGCCGCTGAGCCAACGACCGCTGCATGGCCTGGGACACCTAAAAGGGGTCAGCTTTGCAGAACCAAAATACTGATGTTAAAAGTAAACACAGTCTTCCTAGGGGTTACAAAAAGCCATGTGCAAAATCCTTGTCCCTCACAGGCATCAAGCAAGAGACTGCAAAAGGTGTGGGGGTGGGGGAACACTGAGAAACGTCTCATTTCATGTGCAAGGCCAGGAGCTGAGAGTCTTAACAAACAGAGCAGACCATGAGAGCACAGACTCAAGCTGCGACATCCTGCAAAAAGACGTGAAGTTTTGGAATTGAGAGCGTTTCAGCTCATTTTGAATGCAGCGGTTCTTCCACGTGGCAAGTCTCGCTGGGTGAGAGGAAAAGTCAGCGGCTCCATTCCTGATTGACAGGGAGAAAATTGAGGGTTCAGGCTTATTAAACAATCTCTAATAGTGATTTATGGGGTCCTATACATTTTAATCTAAAAAAAAAAAATCATGTAATTAGCTAAGTGTGCAATCCTGTACATTAATTGTCTATTAGCCACTTCTTAATTATAATGGAATGCTTATCAAATAACATGTGATGGCCACATAGCACCAATTTAAGTCACTATCAGACCAGCTCCTACTTTAATAAGGATCTGTTTAACTGAAATCTAACCATTTCATTTTATTTTAAAAGCTGTAAAGAAGAGGAAGATCTTAAAAAATTTGTGTCCCGTTGGGGTTTACTAGATGCTATGCTATAAGCAATGCTACATGAAGAATCATGAAAGCAACATTAAAAATCCATTCAGATGCTAACCCAGATGATCAAATGGCAGAGCACGATGGAAACCTTCCAGGGCAGAAAGACATGTCTCATTTAGAAATGCTGGCTAGGTCAGGTGTTTCCTGTCTCTTGAATGCCTGGCTTTACAGCCTTGATGTTCAATTGACATACATTTGTGCATGTACATTTTCTGACATTTTTAAAGGGACTAACTGAGAGATTTTGATTATATACAACCACATTGATCTTTACACCTGCCACCAGTGGGACTGGTAACACCTCCACAATTTGAGTTAAACAGGGTATATTTGCAAACACAATAACAAGTTATTATTTTATACACAAAACCATGCTATAGGGAGACACATATGATGCAAGGAGATAACTGTACTGTCAGTGGGTTTCACAGGTATGAGCTGACTTCCAAGGAACCTGGAGAACCCAAACAAGTTTTAGATCTGTGGGATGGTTTCCTACTAGCTCTTCATCATAGCCCAGCTCCATTAGCTACTCTGTACCTCTTCTCTGTTTTCCTCAGCCACTGCTGGTCTGGTTTCTTTCCCCTACACCTATAGATCAGTAAAAAGTATTCAAAGAATCATGGAATTATTGAATGGGTTTGATTGGAAGAGGCCTTAAAGACCATCTAGTTCCAGCCCCCTGCCATGGGCTCACTAGGTTGCTCAAAGCCCCATCCAGCCTGGCCTTGAGCACTGCCAGGGACGGGGCATCCACAGCTTCTCTGGGCAACCTGTGCCAGTGTCTCCACCACCCTCATAGGAAAGAATTTCTTCCTAATGCCTGATCTCAATCCACCCTCTTTCAGTTCAAAGCTGCTCCCCCTTGTCCTGTCACTACATGCCCTTGTAAAAGCCCCTCCCCAGCTTTCCTGTAGGCCCCCTTCAGCCACTGGCAGGCTGCTATAAGGTGTCCCCAGAGCCTTCTCTTCTCCGGGCTCAACAACCCCAGCTCTCTCAGCCTGTCTTCACAGCACAGGTGCTCCAACCCTCTGATCATCTTTATGGCCCTCCTCTGGGCTCACTCCAACAGGCCCATGTCCTTCTTATGTTGGACATAAGAAGAGCTGAAGGCAGTACTGCAGGTGGGGTCTCATAAGAGAGGAGCAGAAGGGCAGAATCACCCGTCTCGACCTGCTGACCGTGCTTCTGTTGATGCAGCCCAGGAGCTAGTTGGCTGTCTGGGCTGCAAGTGCACATTGCTGGGTCATGTTGAGCTTCCCATCCACCAACACCCCCAAGCCCTTCTCCTCAGGGCTGCTCTCAATCCATTCTCTGCCCAGCCTGTATTTGTGCTAGGGAGTGCCCTGACCCAACGTGCAGGACCTTGCACTTGGCCTTGTTGAACTTCATGAGGTTCACATGAGCCCACCTCTCAAGCCTGTCAAGGTCCCTCTGGGTGCCATCCCTTCCCTCCAGGGTGTCCACTGTGCCACACAGCTTGGCGTTGTCGGCAAGCTTGCTGATGGTGCACACAGCTCCAAGGTCTGTCCTTCCACAGCATTTTCACCTGCCACAGTTGCACCCAGAGTTTGACTGGAGCTGATGGGATTGTGCAAAAGGAGCTTCTTACAAAAAATATAAATAACTTGAAGGGTCTCTGAAGCCTATTGCTGGACAGTGTACATTTGTCAAATTGGATGTGCAAAAAAGCACAGAAAGGAGCAGCTAATATAGGCTCATAGCAAAACTTGAAACGTGGAGCAGTGCTGAAATGAGACCATTTCAGGCCCTGTGGAGCCACTGGTTTACCTTCACTACAATGTATCATGCTTTGATGGGCCACAGCACGCACTTGCAGAACACAGTTTTAGCACTTGTTCATTTCAGGGTTCAAATTGCTGTCAGAGTACTTTTTTAACAGTACGCCAGAAGAAGAGCGGTTTCAGCAATAAAAAAATAGAATAAACAGTTAGATCCCAGGCACTATTGTTAAGCATGCTTAGGAGCAGTTAAATAGCCAATTTTAGAAATGTTATGCAACCCGTAGGAATGATTTTATGCCAGAGAAGGAGCCCCTTTCACCCATTTCCCTCAGCTTTTAATCTGTGAAGTCTGTCCCGGGGTGAATGAAGGTTACAAAAGTTACCTGGTCTTATAAAACTACCTGCAAACATCTGTGCAAATTTGGGGTCACTGTCTGTCCGATTGCTCTGTGGTGGCAGTTAAAAAATAACTGGAACCAGAACACACATCCACCCCAGAGAAATGCAACAAGAAAGAAATAGGTTAAATGTCTTCATATGTGTCCGGAGGATATCATTAACATTAATGTAGTCATAAAGCAGCACCTGCTGGCACAACACAGCAAATCTTTGCCTACTACCAATTAACTCTTCAAAAAATAATAGAGAACAGTTTTCACCCTTCTCGCCCCAAGCACAATAACTTGTTTCCTGCTAAGGATTATTAATTATAATGTCCCTGCTGCTTTGCCTTGCTCAAATGAACAGTTGTATCAGTGGCATCAGCTTCATAGTAAGGTGTATCTCAGCAGGAGCCAGTACAGAGTTTATTGAGCTTTAGAAAATATTACACTACTTTTTGTTACTATTGTTGTTCCTTACTTGGTGTAGTGCTTTCACTCTTAACCATCCAGAAGGAAAAAAGCCACAGATCTCAGTCAAAGCACAGATCTCAGCTAGGTGGAAGGACAAAATCCCTGAAGATGTTCACATTACTGTAATGTCAGTGATTCAGTGAGCAAAGTCTGAGAAAAAGGCTTAGGTGGGGTGAGGCATGCGACAAGATCCGGAGTGACGCTCCTCAAACACAGCTGTAACCCTGCCCTGCATTGCTAAATGTGAACTGCAGTCAGATTGCTGGCAACATTGACGGGTAGAGTAATGGAGGTGACCCTTCTTCTGGGGCCAAATGGGTCACTCTGTGACTGTGCAGCTGCACATCAGCGGTGTGCTACTAGCTTGCACGTGCCCTCAGTTCCCCTCCAGTAGTCTTTTACATAAGCTCCAGTGCACTCAAGCAATGACACCCACACCTTGGGCAAGGTTTCTGGTATGGTGGCCCTGGGGTGCAAAACACCATCATGTGTACTGTCCAGCGGGCTCACTTATGCCTACATAAGCTTTGGATCTCTGATTTACTGTGTAAGGGACACTGTCTCTTCTGCAAGGTCTCTTCTACAGCATAAGTCATGTTATGAGACTGAGCTGCCAGTCGTCTCAGACAGCACCAGGCATCACTCCTGGTCTGAGCAGTTCTGGCTCTTCAACTAGCAACGCTAATCCTTTTCTGCCTGGGGAAAAGGCAGTTCACCTCTTTCCAATTGTAAGCAGGGATGAGATGGAAGAAACGCACAATGCCCATTGAAATATTTTGCAAGGTATTTAACCTGAGCGTTGTGGTAGAAAACATAAGCCATCTGGACTTTCTGTACAAAATAAACATACAATACGTGGCAGTCAGACCATTAACTGAAACATTGTTTTGCATAATACAAACACTGAGTTTACACATTGTGCCGATGTTACTCTTCCTATCTTACCAAAGTCACTTTCTGCATAGACAGAGTACCAGGAACGTGATTTACTCTTTATACTTTTCACGTAGGTTATCACAGATGAAGTACCATGGCGCTTGCTGCTGAATGGATAAACACCAAGGTCACTGGTTCCCATACTTAGAAAGAACATAATGGGTCAGCAGTTCCTGTCTAAAGCCAAGTAGTCATTAGTCTGTAGCTTGTGGAAAGCTGCACAACTGCTCCTCTAAACGTGTGCCAACCTGCACATTTGTTCACAAATTTGAACAAACATGCAAGAATAGTACATCTGGTTGCAGAATCTGTGCAAACGCTTTTTATGAGACAGCAGTCTTTCCTGAACCATGAAATGCTTTGTATTATTTGCTGCTGTGATTGTCACGTCTTCTGTATCTAACAAGGTACCTGGAGACTGTCCTCCTATTTCTAGTCAAGATTTCTAGTTGACACTAATAAGAAGACAGCATACTAACACCACTTCTTTGAGGCAGAAAGGGGCATCCAGTGGCCTGGAAAGCCTCATCTGAAATGACTGAACCAAAGCCTGTCATAAGCTTACAAACAAGGTGCAGACATCAGCCTGTATCTCCCTCACCTTCCACCCCAATGCTGATTAAATTCCGCAAGTCTCATCCCAAGAACAGATGAATGACAGAAAAAAGATATTTCTGTGGCTTGTGGGCCGTTTTTTTTCAGTGTATCTTTATCTGCTTTGCCTGATTGATCAAAGATACTGTTATCTGTTGTGCTCTATAGTCTCATTGACTAGGTTCAGCCTTGCTAACCCCAATCCTTCAACAATGATAAAACTTGCTAAAAATAAGGACAGTTTAAAAGATATATAAAAAAAAAAAAAAAAGAAGGGTTCTTTTTATTTGACATCTGGTTTCTGGATCTTTAGAGAGGTCAAATTTCCTTCTCACCCTGGGAGACATAAAATTACTTTTTTTCTGATGACAGTCGATGTTCTCTTACAAATAATGAGACATCTGCCTAATTATTTGCCTTTGTTTCATCATATTTACTTTTTCTTTGTGATTTCCGTCCCAGAATTTTTCCTTGTTATATAGGGAGTAAAACACCACACTATAAGCATTTATTGCACACAACTCTGCCTCAGAAGAAAAAAGCAGACAGACGACTAGGCAGCTAGCTACCTCCAGCTCCTCTGGCCAGTGTGATTATTAGCAGTCCTTACAGCCCTATCAGTTCTGTTGCCTGCCACTATCTCCATTTCTTTCTCTTTGACCCAGCTCCACCCCACCAAACACTAAACCCTTAGAAACCATCTCCAGCCATCTCCATTTACACCTACGCACAACCCTCGCTCTCCTCTTTCGAGGAAGCCTTAGGCAGTACTGTTTAAAGGTAAAAATTCAGATGCAATAAACATGTTTGACCAAATGAGACCAGAAATTGCTTGCCTTGTTGTTGAAACCCGTCATCTTTGATGCACAACTGGCACCAAAGCATAGACATACCTGGGTGATGGCTAGGGCTGAGCTGCAGACCTCCTGGGAAGCCTGCTAAGGAAACAGCTTCTGAAATGTAGGTGAATGTTGATACAGCATGAAACTATCCTTCTGTGGGATACCTGTGCTCTTAGAGAGGAAAACTACACACCACTGGAACTACAGACACAGAAATCTGAAGCAGTATTTCCTCCAAATTACACATATAAAACACCAGTACCTGAGAAGTAACATCACACAACTGGTGTGGTTTGTTTTTTGTTTTTTTTGGTTTTTTTTTCCAAATGGCAGAATCACTGAAAAACTTCCGAAGTAAAAAAAGCAGATGTGGGTAACAAAAGTTGAACTAAAATCTGGTCGGACCATGAAGTTTATTTAAAAGATACTTGTAGTAAATGCCTTGTCACTTGCATATACATATGAAATAAGCGATAGAGATAGTGGCTTTTCATTATACTGACATCTTCTTGCAGTGTCTCTGAGAAACCACAGGTACAAGTTCACATATATGTCACTGCACAAAGTGCTCGTGGTAATAATTTTCATGGGGAAAATAAAGCACTTGCAGGATCGTATATTTTATGTCATAACTTCAGTTAATGTCCACATCAATCAGATATTGTCAAAGCTGTTTACAGCCCATGCCTGGATATTTCCAGCTTTTGACATGTTATGTCAAGGAGAACCAGAATCCTTGAAACATAATTTTGTCACTCTCTCTACTTACTCCTTTCTTTCCATCTTCAATTTCCCTGGTAAACTCTTTATATCATTTGCAGCTGCTTCAGAATCCCACTGCCACCAGCTCATTAGCAACATCAAGATCACATTATTCCTCTTCTGTGAGTCTGCCCTGGGTTTCCCACAAAACTTACAAAGCCTAAGATTTCCATATTCAAGTGGGTTCAGCTGCCACATCCTTCTAACCTAAGTTGCTCTGTTACTCCTTTGAACAGTACATTACAGGTTAATTTCTTTCATCCAGTTCCAAGAACGTACCATTGTTTCTTCTTTTTCTTCAGTTTTTTCTTCTTGCATTTGATACCTCTATGTCTGGCAAGTCATAATTTGCTGATTATGAGCTGTGTTTCTTCTGAGGTTTGGCCAAAGTTTAGAACTAGCCTAAGATATCATAGTCCCAAAAGAGAGTGTGAGGAGGAAGAAGGGTTGGAGGATCTGTATTTTTTCTCATGAAAACTGAGGTCTGGAATCAGAAATGACCCTTTCCTCTTTATTTTTGCCCAGATTAAAATCCAAAGTTTTTTTCTCCATGCATACCATGTGTCACGTAACAAGGACTCTGGAGTCAGGTATATCAGGCCATAAAGACACAGTGCTCATTAACGGAGTACCAGCACAGAAAATTTCTAGCAACATCCACTGAAAAGCAACAAGCCCAGATGTGCTTTACACCATCACCAAACGAGGTTAACTCAGCCTGATGGACTGTCCTTAAGAGACAGGCACTGGACTTGACAATGAGCCCAGGAGAAATGGATAGGTGCAATTTATTCAAAGGACTCGATATCTCACAGAAATGGGCAGGGGGAAAGGAGGAAAACGCAGGAGGGGAGGAGAGGTGTCAAAAGCAATCCAAAACTTGTGCAGGCAACTGCAGCATAAAAAACCCAAACCAGTACTACCCTAAGACCTTGGTCGTAAAGTTTAATGGCTTGTTATCTTTACAAAGCCTTCAGCAACACAGAAGGAAGTGCCTGTTTCCCCTCACTTCATATATTTACTCTTGGGCACTTTCTTTTCTCTCTCTCTCTCCCTGTTTTAGTCTAAACAATATATCTGGTTTAAGCACAACCATAAAGCAGACTGTTAGCAGGGACAGAGGTGTGTGCTGACTGGAAACAGCCCCGCTCCCATCCCTTCCCCAGGTTGTTTCCCAATAGCCACACTGAGGGCAATGAGCCTGCGATGCCATGATAGGCCATGAGCGTGCACCAAGGGTAGCAAAGGGACAACACGGCCTAGAAACTGGCCGGGATGTGCCTGAGTGCAGCAGCTTCTCAAGCCTTTGAGATGTTGTCAAGCATTTTTTTCCTATAAGACATCTATTAACACTGGATTATAGAATACCCTAATAGGCTTGCATGAGGGGCATTGTGAGACAGACAGACCAACGGGCTAAAGACATCAGGAAAACATTCCAAGCTCAGTTTTGGCAAAAGTTGAGAAACAGAACTGCAAAGCCTTCCAAATCTTGCTGCAAATAGGCTTTCCCTTGGGTTTAATGGGGACAAATTCCTATAGACCCCATTTTAAGTCACATTAGTGACTTGAGATGCTTCATCATTCTCTACACTACATGAACTGCAGACTTTTTGTTTCCCAGACTCTACTAATAACAAGCCCTATAATTAGGTGTCTGTCCTTTGCAATCAGCACTACAACATTCTGTTCATAGGAAAAAAAATGTAGGGTGGGAGAACCACTCAAGAGCATAGGAAAGAGCTGTCACCAGCGTAGTGTGACTGGTTAATGGCTTCAAAAGCATTATTAGCAGAGAACAGTTACTTAATCTTGGTATGTAGCATGCTAATAAAAATGCTCTTGTTCATTTGTCTGTCTGATTGAACCCAACACACATTTTGTGTTCAAACTCATTTTGTCAGCCTGCAGTAGTTAAGCAACACTTTTCTTCTGATTTCATCCTCCTTCGTACCCACGAGCCATTTTCCTGGCTGACTGGCCACAGTTCTTGCTCATTAATGCTGGTGAAGATTTGCTTTTGAAGTTTGACATAGCAAGGCACTGTAGGAAGGCATGCTGGAAAGATGCTGCCTAGGTTTTTACCCTCCTGTTTTGCCCTGGTTTAGGAGTGAGAATCAGACCAACACACATGCAGTTTGCTGGTTTCTGTTCTTTGATTTGCAATGAAGAGCCCAGCTGTCAGCAGGCAAGAACCAGGCTGTTACTGGACTATCTTGGAAAGCTTTGAGTAGCAGCAGCAGGAGGCTTCAGCGTAAAATCTTGGCCCATTGAAGTCAACGATATCAAGTGAGTCAGAGACTTCACATCCAAATGCAGATGCATTTTGCCAGTCTTATTATAGCCAGTAGAGCAAAAATTAATCTGATTATATTACCCCCAGTAAGGCAAAAGTCTGCTGTTCATTGCACTGCACTGCTGAGCCCACACCAACTCCATGAGCCATTCTGGCGGGGTCTGGACCCCCTTTCACATATGGAGAAGTAAATTTCCCCACCAAGTTGCCTTTGACTACATTTTTTAGAAGAATTTCATGCCAGAGCAGCATCCCATTCTTCACTCCAGCTAAACTGCCTCTGGAGGAAGGAATGACAGCTCTTGGAGATAATCTTCTGCCCAGTGCTTCCCCAACAGTCTTTTTATCTCTGAAGTTTCCAAAGCCAGGAGGGTTATTTTCAGGGCCACACATATTAAAATTAATGCTAAATCAAAAGGACTGCCTGCCGCGGGGCTTGATTGGATAGGATCGCTTTCTGAAGTCAAGCCGCGTGTAGATCATTTTTTTTCACCACCTAATCACGATTGTGAGAACGTAAATCATGCGAATTACAATGAGCAGCGTTGATGAATGTGCACCACAGGAACTCCAGCTTCAATCCCCTTTGAGGTCACTGCTGGAGAAAGTCCTTTCCTCAGGCTGGATTTCTATTGCCCAGCACATCCACTCCTTAGCCACAATCTTTTGGAGGAGATGAGAAGTATACCACCTTTGCTTCTGTTTTGCCTATAACCTTTCTCTCCTTTTAACTGGAAAATGAAGCCTGCTAAGTGTCTTCGCTATAAAGGTTTCCTGTATTATTTTTTTTTTAATTCACATACAACCAAGCTCTTAATAACTGGATGTAAAGCAAAAATCCTCAGGAGCATGACACTGAAGTCTGCAAGTGCATGGGAATTCAGTCCTCTCAATATTTATATTTAGCATTAAATACTTCATTCAAAAATAATGATTTTGACTCCTGAGGCCTTCCCCCTCTTATCTCAAAAACTGTTCATATACATGCCCGGGATCTCTATGCAAATATAAAAAGGGGATTAAGTTGTATGTGTAGTAAATCCTGCTTTTACATTAAATAGGTAAGAACTAACAGAGGGCCTTTGGATTAAAAATAGGTCTCTGTTTGCTGAGTAGACTAAAACATTCTTTCCTCTGGCTGCCCTGCCATGCAGGAATTGACTTTTTCCTAGTGAGAAATTCGAGTTAATTATAAAATCTATAGTATATTAGAGGTATGCACAGTAAAATACATGATTTTGATTTAAGTTACTGTATATTAGGAAATGTCCCCTGCCTCCACAAAACCACCTATCATTTTGCAATTGGAAGTGGAGGCCCAGCCCCCATCTGACAGCACCACTGCAGGAGAAACTTCCACATCTGAATACCCTCAGGGAAATTCCAGGGACACAAGGTGAAAATCGAAATCACGGCTCTCTGGAAGAGGAGGCAAGCACTGCCCCCGGCCCCAGACATCTTCTTTGACCATCGTCTGGTGTTTTCTCCTCACTCTTTGCAGGAGGAGCTGGGAGGAGGAAAGCTCCTCTAGCCCCACCGGCCCTTCAGCCATCAGCTTATCAATTGTATCTTCTTGGACCACATGCAAAGGTCAAACCCACTGACATTTTGGTTCACTTTTTACCGCTGGTCCCGCAGAAGAGGAAAATCAGGCTGTGGCATCAAGTTGAAGGGCATGTAGAGCAGAGGGCTCTGCAGGCAACTCGGCTGCATGGCTGCTGACCTGGTCATGTGGGTTTTTTTGTTTCACCTGTCCTAATCTGTTCCCTTAAAACAAACAAACAAACAAAAAAAACAACATCAAGACACTGCCAAGCCGAAGTTTAATTCCTCTCTGTGCATTTTGTAAGGTCATCCCCCGTGCCCACCATAAGCATTGTAGCCAGTGTGGATAATATCCCACAGTCTGATGGAGGGGTTCAAAGGAACTGGCTACAAAGGGTGAAAAAAGCTGGAGGCCACAGAGATGGGGCCACAGCTTCCTGATGACACCGGTACTGCTCAGAGCTGGACTTGAGCAAGAGCTCCCTTTAAACCTGTCTTTCCTTTCAAGAAATCTCTGAATTAAATGAAGAAGCAGTTTTTGCCTGAGTCATTGGCCTTTGTGACTTCCCCAGGACCCCAAGCCCTTTCAGCTCAGATGCTCAGCTGCCAGAATAAGAAGCAACCTAATTTCACCTCTGAATGGGAAGGGAAATGGCATATCTATAAAAGACCTAAACCTACCAAGCTGGAGAGCCCTTTTTGAGGACAGCAGGGCTTACTAATTCACTCCATGCCCCAGCACCAGCAGCCAGATGGGGTGAGGATGGTGGTGTGCTGGGGACCATGGGGGCAGCTCATGCCAGAGAAAGGTCAGGATGCAGCACAGCAAAAAAAAAACAACTGCAAGGGAGCCCTTGGGTGGAAACCATCCACCGTAAATTAAATGGATAGGTCCAAGCATGAGATGCCCAGGCTCTCCTTGTGGAGAAACACTAAAAGGCAATTCACTTGCCTCCTCTCAGGGCTTGCCTGGGTCAAGATGCCTCAGGTGCTGGCAGTACCGATCCTTCCCTGCACTGAGTTTGCAGGTCAGCATCCTGCTTCCAGCAAGCCAGGCAGTCCTGACCTCTCTGAACACAGTCTCACACATCCCACACCACAGTAAGTCCCTGTTCCCTCCATCCTCCAGTCCTGCACAAGGCTCCCACCGCCCTGCTGAAATTTCCAGAGAAGGTTGCAAGCTGGCAGGAACCTCTGTCTGCTCCACTGTTACGGCCCTGGGAACCGCAACACCAGCGGCCAGACAGAATTGGGGGACAATAGGACAATAGGACAACAAGGGGAAGAAGTCCACTAACTCTCAGGGCCACTGAGGACGAGGAGGATGTCCCAGGCACCTACCCATCAGCAGGTCTCTGCCTACCCCTCGTGGCAGGGGGGTGCATCTCTTGTTTTCCTGGATACTCCTGCCTGAAGAGTTAAGCCTGTCCTGGGATGCCTGTTCAGGATTTTACAAGGAGGAAGCCCTTTCAGGGCCTTGCTGTGACTGTCAGATGCTGCTTTACCATTTACCTATGTGTTTCCTTGTGTCATGGTTTAACCCCGGCCAGCAACTAAGCTCCACACAGCTGCTCGCTCACTGCCCGCACCCTGGGATGGGGGAGAGAATCAGAAGAGCAAAAGTGACAAAACTCATGGGTTGAGATAACGACGGTTTAACAGTTAAAGCAAAAGGGGTGCATGGAAGCAAAGCAAAACAAGGGATTCATTCACCACTTCCTACCAGCAGGCAGGTGCTCAGCCATCCCTGAGAAAGCCAGGCTCCAGCACATGTAACTCTTACTTGGGAAGACAAGCGCCATAACGCTGAATGTCCCCATAATGCTGAATGTGTTCCCCCCCCTTCCTTCTGCTTCCTCCGGCTTATAGGACTCAGCATGACATCCGATGGTACAGAATATCCCTTTGGATGGTTCAGGTCAGCTGTCCTGGTTGTGTCCCCTCCCAGTTTCTTGTGCCACTCCATCCATCTCGCTGGCAGGGCCCAAGAACAAAAAGTCCTTGACTCAGTACAAACACAACCCAGCATCAGCCAAAAACATCCATGTGCTGTCAACATTGTTCTCACACCAAATCCAAAACACAGCATTGCACCAATTACTAAGAAGAAAATTAACTCTATCTCAGCTGAAACCAGGACACCTTGTTACTCCCATTTTTGTTGCTGCTTTTCCCCATTTTCCCTTTCACCCAGGAGATGAAAACCAAAACTGTGCATGAAAAACCCTGGCACTGTAAGGGGTTTACATAGGGAGAAGGAGGAAGCTGCAGGGTGCCCCAAGGGCTGTTGTCTTCCTCAAAGCAGGTAGGGATAGAAACACAAGGATGGGTGGTGGGAGGGGAACAGGTACAGAGCTGACCTCCCTCTCCAGCCCCCCAAGCCCTCTCTGAAGTCAGATTTTCCTGAAATGTAAGAGCAACAGTTGGTCAGACCATACTATAACATACCTTAATTAAAAAAAAAAAAAAAAGGAAAACTAACTTTCTCCAAAATCTGCTGAGAGATTCGAGGTGAGATCTGGAGCCAGTGCCCCCTGGCTGCCCCCATCTCAGGGTGCCAGCCCAGACCCTCAGGCTGGCAGACTGTACCAATGGCATACAGGGACAGTGCAGCCTTGCAGGCAGCCTATGGCCAAGGTGCCTATGGATAGCATGCAGGCAAGTGGGTTTTAGGGCATTTGGTAGGACTGTGCCTCAGCAGGGTCAGTGCTGACAGCATTGGCTCTTGGCTTCTTTCTCGTTATCTGCTCTTTCTTCATCAACAATGTTCACATTCATTTATTTCATTATTTTATTCAGATTACACCATCATAGATTTCTACTTCAGCACTTGTAGTTTTAATAGACAGTTCTGTGAATATATGTATTTTTTCCTGAGACTTACTGTAACATTTATATTGCTAGATGCACACTTAGGGGAGCCTAGCATAAAAAAGAGGCTCAGTTGAATAGTGTAAGTATAGTTTATTCCATGAAGGGAAGCAGGAGACATCAGAGAGCTTCTCAGCTCTTTCTCAGCATAAGTGCCTGCGATTCTGTGATTTATTCTGCTCTAAACCTACAGTAACTGTAGTTACTCAGTATTTCTGTGAATTTACATCACTGGCATTTCACTGGGTGCCTTGTGACTATGGCCTTTAGCTCTGTGTTTGGGGGCTAATGGATTAGTTATGCATTATTCGCCACCTGTAAGAAATGCTGTTCCAATCTCTACAAAATATTTGGCTTCTGTGGAGGACAGGGTGAAAGGCAATGGTGCCTGATCTTCCTTCTAGTGCTGTGGGACGTGAAGCAGGAAGGACTCTCCTGCCAAAAGACCTTTGCATGGATGAGAGGATCAGGTCCTGCATGCCAAAACAAGCACAAAATGTTTCTACCTGCAGTTCGCTGCAGTGTTAGAAATCAAAGCCGCAGTCGGCAGTAACTTCAGCTCCGTGTTACACAGAGCCAAAGCCAGTAAATCTCCAGCAGCACTGTCAGACGAGTCCTTCTCACTTCCAGAGCAGGAAAGAGCCAGAACCGACCACTGGCAGTGTTAATCGGGGATTTCTATTCTTTCAGACTATCTGACTTCAGCTTACTCCTTGTCTCTTGTGACACAAATCCCAGAACACATGCTAATAACCATGATTTACGGCTGGAGCCGCGTCGTTTTACTGTATCATGTAATTGTTATCCTGTTGAAGGGCTGGGCTTTCTGAAGAATATTCATGGGCTGTAGCTCATCAGCTGTGCATACAGCATGTGTCGTCTCTGCTCCACGGCCCAGGCAGTGACATCTGCTAAAACCAGGTTTATTTGAAAATCCCGGTGGTAGGGGTCGGTAGTCTGATTCTGCATGCCCCTCCTAAGCCTACATATTACAAATGCAAAGGAAGAGAAGTTACTTTTCTGATTTACCAGAATATAAGGGTTTAACTCCTAATTTGCAGGTGTTAGTGGTGGCAAGCAGAGGCAGCTGCTTCTCATCTGTGCACCTGCAGAAACAGCACAGTCTTTATGACCTTGAGGCTGAGTGAATTCACGGGGGCTTGGATCACCATATATTTGCCGTATCCTTCTAGGATTCCTACAAGTGGCCACTGTGGGTTGCAGAGAGGTAGGCAGCCCCTCAGCTGAAGCTGGTGTCAACCACCATGGTGGCATCCAGGCTTCTGGATGCAGCCCTTCAAACTACAGACACTGCTGAGAGGAGTATTACTGGCTCTGCCCGCCCTTACAGAACTGGTGGGATGCAATAGGCACAAAGGCCGCACAACAGGAGACCACTCAAGAGTCTTCTGTGTGATTTACGGCAACCAATTGCTTTCCAAACACCTTTGAAAGCGCAAAGTGCAGAAATGGAGTTATTTTAGGAGATTGTTTTCTCTACAAGAGCAGTGGTTATAAATAGAAATTTGGAGATCTAGTCTGGACACAACTTCAATGACAGAAATAGGTGAAACAATCTGCCTGGTTTCAATGGGCTTCTTCTGCAATTATTGCCCATATTTATTTTTTTTTTTTTTTGAGAGAGATAATATTATATTTATTATATTTATTATATTTAATGTAAAAATGCACAGAATGTATATAATAATAATAGTAGTGTGTATAATGTACACATTATTAGGAAAGTAGTTACTATTCTTCTTGGATCTGTAAATAGGTCCCCATATCCGTATATGCATATATATACACATATAGCTGCTTTTTTAGCCTTTAAGGAAGTGTGGACTCCCACCAGCCCAACCTGCCCTGGCTGGGTAGTATTGACCCGTATCTCTGCGCATCGCAGCACCCATGGTGCCAGTGGGCCCCTCTGCTCCAACAAAACAGGGAGCCTGCAGAGACGGGAAGACTTCAGACTCTCCTGGGCTGTGAGTCTGACAGCTCCTGAGATCACATATTGCTTTGTAAAGTCCTGCCACAAAGTCAGATCTAAACAAAGTAGAGGCACAATCGGAAGCCTTTGATTGCAGTGGACTATAGCGTAGGAGATTATAAATCCCGTAGGATCAAGCAGGCGTTGCCTAGAGGGAAAGATTCCCTCTACAAGCACAAATATCTTGAAGATAGCAAAGGAAAGCTGAGGCTGACTAAACTCATATTTACATAGTATTCTCTCCAGACCCACTGTGGTGTGGAAATTCCCCTGCAATGCCTGTGTATAAAAATCTCTCTAGCCTTATGTACGTAACACCCCCCTACCTTTTGGGATATGTGCGGGGAGCTTACAAATGGAATTAATTTAGTTGACATTTTGCAGTACGGCACAGAGTTTAATCCTCATTTGATGGCATTGCACTCTCTGCCTTCTGCGGCTGCCCAGGGAGTTACAGCCGTGCAAATAATACCATTTTCCTTCGGATGATCCCATAGGGAAGGTGTCACCTCTGAACATATCTCTGCAGCACCCAGCAGAGCTGCCTGGGATACTGCATCCCACCAGATGCTCTCAGCAAAAGAGCTTGCCAGTGTTCTCCTGGCCACCCTTGCACCCAACAGGGAGCCCGACCCAAGGGCCATTGTCACAGAAATGGTGAAGTCAGATTGATTTTTAATGGGGGATGATGGGAGAGTTCAGAGTAAGGAAAAGAAGGTTTTGATGGCAAAGTTGGCAGCTGTGATGGGAACACCAGCATGGTACCGGGCAGCTCTGTTCACTGGCCCCACCAAGCTCAGGGTAGTGCCCCAGGATGGGGATGGCAAGAGGTCCTGCCATGACCTCCTGTGGGTACATCCAGCCTGAGTGCAAAGAAGTAGGGGCTGCAAGATGGGACATGACAGCAATAGCCAAAGAAATATAGGGGTAACAGCACCAGAGAGGCAATTCCACTGTTATTAACACAAACACAGTCATCTCGCTGCCTTTGTCTCCTGATGAATCAGAGGAAATTGCCTCCAAAGCCCTTCGCCTTCCAGCTACTTCAGCTGTGTTTTTTTCTCTAAGATTCAAATATTCTGACTAGATTTCAGCATATTATTATGAGAACAGAAGAGCTATAGAGAAAGTGAAGCTTCACAGAGGAAATAGCCAATAAATGTTGCTTTGAATTCACTTGCTTTTTATGGTGAGCTCTGATGTCAGGGACAGATACGGCTTTGGAGAAGACGTGTTGCTGTGCTGCAGATGTGTTTGTGAATACTTCGTGGACAATCTCTTGTGACACTGTAATGGGCAGCTTACCATAATCTATTAGATTTTTAAGCCTGTCATTTTGATGTGACTGATTTTTCTATTTAACACCAGTCTCCATGAACTATGAGCTTACAAAAGCAAGAGCACTCTTCTTTGTGTGGCGATCCTATCTGGCCAGATTAGCAAAATGTTTATTTGCATTTTGAAAAAAAAGATTGGGGTTGGTAATGAAAATATGTATCAGGTCAAGTGAAAAATATGGCGGTTTGATATCAAAATCTCAGAATGGCTTGTGATGGAGAGGGGGAGGCAAATTTCCAAAGCAGAAATCTTTAATTTTGGCACTTTTAAAATGCGGCGTTTCATCCCTCTAATTTGCCATGGGCTTTTTGTTTCGAACATTTCTTTTGATGAAAGCAAGCATGCAAACAAAAAACACCCTATTTAGAATTCAATAAAATGCTTCATTTGATTCTCTTCAGTTTCCTGGAAAAGTTCAACATGAACATTCAAGTACTGCATTTCTTCAAATTGTGGGGAAACTGCTGATGCGCGAGTTGCACAGCTTTGATGTGCCAAGTACCGGGAGAGAGTCCTCTAAAAGCTACTGTATTTCATATTAATCAGCAGGACCGTCCTAATAAGTGAAAGCTCAGCGTGGCAGGTACGGTACAAGCACAGAGCCAGAGGCTGTCTGTCCTGAAGGCTTTACCCTCCTGATATATGATTCCCATAGGGTCAGCTATATGGTTTTGTGCAAAGTGGTAAGGGAGAATGGGAAAGTCCATTTCAAATGCCTTACCACCACTGGAAAAGAAGCTCTCCACACTTACTGTATAAGCTGATTTTTCTCTTTTGTTATAGGGGGAAATCAGGACAGGAAGGGTGACAAGGCAACACTGACAAACGGTATATTAAGGAAGAGATCCTACCCGTAGGCGCTGATGATGATGCTGTGTGGAGCCAGGCAGGTGAGTTAAGTCTTCATGTTCGTGGCTCGAGCTCTTCCCCTGGGCTTGAAAACTCTTCGTTTCAGCTGTGCTTTTACTAATTCAAATTCCCCTTTACTGAGAGTGCAAGAGAAAATTTTTTAGAAGCGTTACTAAGAATACACTCTAAAATGTCCTTTAAAACATTTGTGGAAGAGGAAGAGTTCAAGGCTGGCAGCCAATGTTAAGTGATGATGGTGTGCAGGACTTACCTAGGTGAATCACAGCACCTGGCCAGAGGTGAAGTGTCGTGCACAGACGTGGGGCCAGAAAAGCCCCTGACATTCAGACATTGCGAAAATGGCATTGGCTTGCCCCAGAGCAGTTGCTGAGCTTGCCCAGATCCATACATTGCCATCCAAGGGAAATGGCAATTACAAGGCATTAAAGTGGGGAGATGAAGGTGACTGTGAGTTGAAGGAAGCAGCAACCAAAACAGCTGGGTGGGACCTGACTTCCAAACCCCAGGTGGAGGGGCATGGTTATTACCTTCTGCTTGGCACTGATGAGGTACGTTTGGAATGTTGTGTCCATTTTGGGGCTCCCCAGTACAAGAGACACGGCCATATTGGAGCAAAGGGTCACCAAGACATGTAAAGGCTGGAGCCTATATGCATAAAAGAAAGCTGAGAGAGCTGAAACTGTTCAGCCTGGAGGAGAAAATGCTCAGGTACATCCCATCACTGCCAATAGATGCCAAATGAGAGGGTGAGAAGACAACCAGCTCTTCTCAGTACTGCACTGTGGTTGTATAAGGGGCAGCAGACACACACTGGAGTACGGGAAATCCCAATTAAATTAGCAAAAATATTTTCAGCATGCGAGTAGTTAAATACTGGAGTCAGAAAGGCTGTAGGATCTCAGTCTTTGGAGGCATTTGAAACTTGACTAGACAAAACCCCAAGGCCCTTGATCTAGTTGACTTGCTTTGGGGAGGGGCCTGGACCCTGGCAACGTCCAGTGGCATCTGCCAGCCTGGCTTGTTTTGTAGGTCTGTGACCATGAAAACTTGACACAGGAAGCAAAAGGACAGCAGTACAATGATCAGTAGAGTTAGTGACATCAGAGATGCTTTAAAGTATGATGAAGAAGCAAAGGAATCTTAACAATTTGTTATAAGAGAAATTACAGAATTGTTCATGAAAGGCTAAATCACAAACTTTTCCAAAGATGGTTCTCTAAGGCGATGAAAATCAAGCAATGTAATTAGATTACATAATAATGAGATACTTTCTGTCCCAGCAATGAAGGATGCTGTGCTAGACTGCCACTTGTAAAGCTAGGTGCTTTAAAATCAGGTGTAGACAAGTAGCCCAGACAAAGCAGTAGTAAAAGAGAAACTTTTGGGGTCTCGCTGGTTTGTTGGTATTGGTTTTTACAAGTCCTGGATCAGAAGGAAAGTTTCAGAGAACTGAAAAAAAATTATCCTGAGAGAAGTATAAGAGGAGAATTAAAGATAGTCCTTAATGTGAATCAACAGAGCTGGACAGTATGGCTTTTGCCAGACCAGCTCAGTGATTTCTTTCAGTGAGGTGTATAAGTTGACAAAGGGAGCAGTATTGATACCCTATAGATGTGCTTCTCCGCAGCATCTCAGTCCATCCTGTCAGGCACTTGTATTAAGAAACTGGACTAGGTCAGCCATATAGATTAAAATGCTCTAACCACCATGTCTCAGGCCTATGCTCTTTAGTACGCAAGGACACGTAACAGTTGACCATTGCCAAAGTCCCACAGAAACAGTGCGGGCTGTGACCCTGTCTAGTCAGCACCTTCACCATGGATGGGGCTGTGACATTCCTGCTTGGCATTTGCTTACTCTGTTCTCAGAAACTGTCCCATCAGGGAAGCCCAACTGAGGGGTGAGGAGCACGTCCCACTGCGTGGTCCCTGTACATCTGCAGTGCCCGCAGACCACTCTGCCCATGTGGACAGCAGGTTACATAGCCTGGAGGTGAGTCAGGTGCCCAAATGTTTTGAGCCTCCTGCATCAGTAAAACACCTGGAAACAGCTGTCTCTGCAGTCAGGCAGAGCATAGGAACATCATTTCCAACAGGAACTGGCAGTGAGGGACAGGCAGGAGAAAAGGAGGTTGCAAAGCACTAGTTCTGCCACACTAACCTTGTTATTTTTCCCTCCTTTCTCTTTTGACATTAAACAGGCTGAGTGCATGAAGGGAAGATGCAGATACAATTAACCAGATATTGTAAACAGGAGGGCAAGTAGCTTTTTATGGCTAGCTTGTGTTTCAGACACACAACTATACAGGATAATGCAATAACAAAAATCATGCAGTATTTATCCTGAGTTTATTCACTGCAAGTCCTTTGAGAGATGCTTTTGTTTGTCTTTATTTAATTGGCATGGTCGGATGACCACCAGCAGGTCCAATTAAACAGATTCAATAGATTCCACTGTACATTTTTATTTTTTTCTTCATCAGCATGTAGCATAAAATGTCCAAAATAATTTGTCTGAGTACTAGTAATGAATATAAAGTGCACTCTGTTCCAGTCCGCATACAGTAAGTTTCAGCTGTACTGCATTTTACAGCCAAAGCAAACTAGGTTAATAATTAAATCACCGATGCAATCTTTAGTACAGCCTTAGTGGGGATGAGGGTACCATTGCATAACGCAAGGTATTTGGTTTGGGCATATCTGAACCTAGATAGGCATTATGCTATCTTTTTTAGCTACCTTAAGCTTTGGCATTTCAGTGTTAGGTGGATCCTATTTAAGAAAATCCCACCAATGGGACTTGGGGATGCCCTTAATATCAGGTATTTCTTTAAGTGCTTTGTTGAATTGGAGCCTAGTAGATCCTCTTGAAAAGAAAGTGATTTTCAATCTAATAAGGTTATCTTAGTGTGAACATTTTAACTACATCAATCAATATGCCCGTCAGGACTAAATGACTAATGGGATCTCTCTTTTCTTTCTTTCTTTGTTACCAGAATGATGAATTGACTTTGCCTGTTGCTGAAGATTCTCATCTCCTTAATGCATTGCAGATAAGTTTAATGGACGCAAGCTGTCAGGATCTGGCACTACCAGCCCCAACCGAAAATATTTCTCCCTGGTACTGGGTCACCAGATTCCAGCTCTGCTCTCACAAGGAAAAATGTGAAAAGGTTGGAAAAGAAGTACACGACTTCTGAAGAAACCTTCAATAAACAGAGAATACGAGATTATATTAAGCGGACTAGTCTTGCTCACAAAGCCATGGGGAACAGCAACAGGTTCCCTGCACAGAGAGAGTGTGGCTTTCTGCAACAGAGACTGGATACCAAACTGGGGTCCAAGTGGGACAACTTGTCCTTGTCCTAAGTTTAAATCGGGTTTTTAAAGTAAAGTTTGAACTTTTTCCATATTTCTTCTTTGAACACGCTATGAACATGCATTCCACCTGTTATAGGAGAGCCCCTAGGATAGCCTGCCTTGGCACAGCCAAAAATGCACAGCCAGCACGAAAGAGACAGGCCAATCTTTGAAGTAAAGGGTTACCTATTTCCTAGAGAATTCATGCATTTGTCCTCCCTGGGGGCTGGCCAACAGAAGTGTTTTCTGCTCATTTTTGCATTTTTCTCAACACAAATTTGCCAGCTCCCAAGAATGAGAAAGATCAACTGTTTGTACATGTAATGTTTGTTTTTGAAGAGCTTTCCACGTGGAAATCAAGTATTCTTAGCAGGTATATGTGTGAGCTGTATCCTTGAAGACAAATCTGCCCCATCAAGAGGCTGAGGATCTGAAACAGCCACAAGTGACTGGAAGTAAGTGCATGCAGAAACCTCTCTCAGTGCTATCCCAGGCAGTCGCTTGTTGAATTTCCACATCACAATTTAAAATTCAGATGAAATATGAAGTTCCTTTCAGCCTGTTTCAGTAGCAGGCTAGTACTTGGACACAAATAGATTTACCAGGCAGACTCAAGTATGGGAATGCCTCATTAGGAACCTACAGTGAACAGTTAATACGTCTTCAAGAATTTGTACACTACAGTGATTCAGAGGCTTCTTTGGCCTTCTTCAGTCTCTTTTCATTGTTTTTTGACTTTCGTAAGAGTGGCTTATGTAATCTGAGTAACACCCTTCATTTCAATGCTTTTTCTGGCTCCCTGTCACATCCATGCCTCTTTTTTTCCCCAAGTCTCTTACTCTTCTACATTGTTTTTCCACAACTTACTCTGCCACCCTACTGCCCTCCCCAAATGCCTCTATGTCCACCCTCTTTCCCCAGACCTCTGCCTGCCCGTGGGTGTCTCTCCTCTCTCCCACCACCTTCTGCATACACCTGCCCCAAATCTCTCCCTCTGTCCTCTCTGATTTTTTAGAAATAACACCTCTTGGGATGTAGGCACCAAAGTAGGTTGCATAAGCGCTGGTTTATTTCATAGAGGATTTTTGCTGATCTGAGAGGTACAATCAACCCGGTAGGTGGGGTGGTAACAGACCCCAGGTCTGCTGCACTCTGCATGCAGGGGGAAACGTGCAGCCTGTGGCCGCTGAAATAATGCAAACCTGGAGGAGAAAGGTGCTGCTTTGACAGCAAATCCCTCAGGACACTTCATTTGCTTGTACGAGGTGTTCAAGCCAAAATTACCAGTCTCCTCCCCATGCCTGTAGCACCATGTCCTTCCCACAGAGGGGTAGCCCTGGTCCCCTGCCCCGTTGCCCCTACGCAGCTGCACGCCTCGAGTGGGGAAGGTGAAACACCCATGGGAATACGCTCTCCCAAGGAGTCAGTAAAATAAGCAGACCCAAGCTACTTACAGATAAAACCTGAATGGAAAAGCAAAGTAAATTAGCTTGTAATTCTTGTCTCTTCTTCTCCAAAGCTTGCCCTCGGTCTCCAGCAACTTCTTTTACAGCTCAGTTTTGGGAGCTTTTCCTTTGCTCTCACGCAATTTATTATACCATTAAAACCGATGGGGAAAAATGTTCCTCGTTAAGGTGGGAAGGTTTTATCTGAAATACAAAATAATGAAATGGCAAGAAATCTTAAGGCAAGAAAAAGACCCCACTGTTCTTCACAAAAAGAGGATTTTTTTTGTTGGTTTGTTTTTTTTTTTTTTCTTTTTAAAAGAAAGCTTTTTCTTTCCTCTCCAGC
Organism: Falco punctatus; assembly: GCF_963210335.1. Lineage (NCBI taxonomy): Eukaryota > Metazoa > Chordata > Aves > Falconiformes > Falconidae > Falco > Falco punctatus. The sequence goes on from NC_137581.1 coordinate 32,198,851, forward strand.
ACCAGCAACAGATTCCCCGTCAGTTCAGCCCACTGGCTCTAAGCCGAAGGAATCCAAGTAAGGAGAGTAATTGGTAACATTTTTTCTATATAATTCAGTCACGTTACGTTGTATTCATGCCGTATGCAGGCAAGCAGCAGGAACACCGAACAACTGGAGATTTACAATATGCCTGAGACATCCACAGCCTGGCAGCTGCTGCAGTGCCCCTGCTATTAATAAACTGGAAGTTATGTCTGTCCAAGTTGTTGTCTTTGGACCCCTCAGCATTTGCTGTATTAAAAGGAACACTGTCAGCTTCTGAAGAGGGTTTTTTTAATTTTTTTTTCTTATTTGTTGGACTGATAAATCCCATGCAGCATCTCCCCAAGTGGCTGCAATGTGTGATTTTTATTTTGCAGGCTGCTCTTCCAGCTGGGGAGGAAAGGGAGGTCTGATTCCCCAGCCACGGTAAATCAGTGTAATACCACCCTTCACACCACTGATGCTGCTACAGCAACATGGATTTACATTGGCTGGGGATGTAACTCACCCCTTTCAGCTGTCTGATATAAATATTAGACATATCTAATCTTCCTTGCAGACAGAGGGAAGGGGAGAGAAGAGAAATTGGGTAGAGGCACTCGTTCAAGAGACAAATAAAGACCAAATTCTTCTGCAGTGTACTTTAAATGTCACTCAGTCCCATTGATAATATTCCTTATATGAATATCTGAAGGATGTTTTGGCTTTTCTCCTTAAAGATGCTACCACATGTGCTTGGCACCAAGGGAAATGGATATAAGCAGCTGTCTAAGGGAAGTCTGTTGTATTGCTACGTGAACATGCAGCAAGGTGGTTTTTTTCATTATAGGGTTATAAATTCATAACTTGCAGCCCAAAAGAAGCTCTATTTCTTCCCCAAATTATGAAAATGTTATGGTCTGAGGTAAAGCCTCTGTTGTGATATCAAGGGAAATCGGCCTTACGGTTTCCAGGCTAACAGAAAGGCACTACCCAGACGTAACAAAAATGAGATTCCAAACCCATCTGAGAAGTCTGTGCCTTCCCACGAGGTGTGGACCTGCTGCCCCAGGAGCTGAAGGGGACCCAGCAGCAGCAGCATCTTGCAGGGCTGGCCTGAGCTGTCCTTAAGGGACCGGCCGTGATTTGGGGTGCATGTGGGGTGCATGCAGCCAGCTGCCTGTACATTGCTGGGGCTGCACCCAGACCCATCACAGGCAGGCAGGTTGCTCAACCTAAGAACATCTCATCCTCGAGCAAACTTCAGCCTGACCCATGGAGCAGCCCAAGTCACCTGCCCACCCCTGAGTCCCAGAACCGGGGTCCCCATGAAATTTGCGTTTGATACCTGTCCCAGTTAACCTGCACATGGCCCTTTCCTGGGCTCTGCTCCTCATGCATAAGGCAGAAATGATGGTGTTTGGCTACCTCAGCAGAGCTGGGAGAGCAAACACATGATGAAAACACCACAGCATCACTGCTCCCCCTATTCCTTGAAAGTTTTCATCCCTAGATGCATTAATTTGTGTGCCCTGTGCCCAGAATCCTTTAAAATTTGTAGGTAACTAATAAAAAAGCAGTGATGTGTAAGGGCCTTGTTGAATTACTGATGCAGATAAAAAAGAAAAAAATCAAAAACTCTTCACTCCTTCGCTTGAATCAGATCAAATCAGGCCCCAATCACAGTTTGTTTGGCACATTTTTTTTCCCCCCATGTTTGGTGATAAGTTCTTTTTTTTCATTTGTCAAGGCCACAGGCATCTTTAAATTGTGTATCACAGGGATGATCAAAAAATTTCGCCTGCATTACACAGACAGTAGCAGCTGGACACCTTGATAGCTCCGTGTCGTAGGCTCAGAATGATTTCATACCCTGCCAGATAACTTCAGGTGAAAGGAGAGAGTGGGAGGGGGTATGGAAAGCCCCAGTTGCTGCTGGATGTGCTGTAGTAGAAGAGGGGCGTTCCAGCAGAGCCCCAGCCTGTGTGGGGCGCGGAGTGATGCTGAATCACCCAGCAGAGTCGGGGTCACCTAATGCCATTTGCAGAACTGTGTAAGCTGAGATAAGCAGGAGAGAGATTTTAGGACTGATACAACCTTGTTTCATCCAGTGTACTAGAGGCAAGGAAAGCAGTAAGTCCATAGAGGACTGCGCACAGCTGCTATCAATACTCCTTGCCCATTTTGGGGTGTTGGCAGTCACCCCTCTCTTCTCTGCCATACTCAGCTTTGCCAGTGCGTCTGTTCCCTCCACACACTGCAGAGACCTAACTTTCACATCTTCTGAGGCAGGATTCATTTAAGGTGACTGGTGTTCGCTGTCCAAAATAACGCCGCCAAGAATCACTGGAAACTGCTGGGAAAAGCTTGCCTGCTCCTAAACCCCACAGCTCTCTTCCCCACTGGCCATGAACCACCAAGGAGCATCCCACCCAGTGTCACCTCTTTGCAGACAGCATGTAGATGGATATCCTCCTTCCTGCCACAGCAGAAGGCATGACACGGAGGATGAGATAACACAGATGGAGTGGAGCTGTTCACACAAGTCCCTGGTGCCGGGGGGATGGTAAGTTCATTTAAAGCAATCCTGCCTAACATCCCAAGTACTCAGAATTGTATGGTTGTTATTTTTTTTTTAAAAAGTGGCTTTTTTGCATCGTTTACTGAAATAAAAAAAAATAAATTACAAGGTAAGCTTTGTTTGGCAGAGATTTTGATTTGGTTGAAGTACTTTGACAAGGATAAATGCCTTCCATTACCAATATCCTGAGTTCTGTTCCTCTCCTGTTAAGCAAGGTACTCTTCTGGTAAGCCAAGGCAATGCTGAACACCTTGCCTGATAGCCCAGCAGCTGATGAGCATCATCAAGAGTGCTCTGAGCCCCTACAACCCCAGCCCCCTCCGTCAAAGAGCAGTGGTGAGCTGGTTTTGCAGTGAGCTTCCCCTTGAAGTCAGTTTTGCTCTCCACCACCACCCTAAGCCGTGCTGCTGGAGCTGAGGGATGACACCCACTGAGGTGGGAGGATACCCAGAGGTGCTCAGCATCTCTAGCCCATAATGAGTCAGTGTGGGCTGTCTCACCCAACAGAGATGGTTGCAACCCAGAATGGAGGAATATTCTAGTCTTCAGCTTCTTGATTTTAATGGGCCTCCTCAGACTGACGGGTACTTCTTTTTTGCTTGAAAAGGGGGAGTGAAGTGAACTCCACTTGAAGTTCACGAGCATTTCTGTGGTGCTGTTACTGCAGTCTACCAGCAACGTGCAAAAGCCTTTCCTCCCCTCCCCCTCCCACAGTCCTGAGGTTGTCCCTACTTGTTGCCACCAAGACAATGGGCCTCTGCAACCATCCAAGGCCACTTTCCAAGGCCAGCATCTCCTCTCACACAACTCCTTGATCTCCAGCCATCCAGGTTCAGAAGGACATCTGAGGGCCTTCTGACCCATTCACAAATGTGATTCAAATCAATCACATTGATTTCCAGGGGCAAATTAGACACCTAAATGTTTTAGGGGATCCTGACCTAAGGGTTTCTCTGTGAGAGAAGCACAACGTTATCACTAGGCTGTCTCAGCCCCACGAGGGTTTATGAAATGCTTAGCTAGCAAAACAAAAAGGATTAACTTCTTGGCTACAGCTTTCTGCCAAAAGATAGGCAGGTCGTGCTTCAATGCAGATGTCTTGGGAAAAAATGTGCAGTGCATTAGAGAGCTGTGACTCATAGAATAATTATCCTCGTTTCTCATAGTTTATTAATAATTTAAACCCAATCTTGGTGTTATTGATCTATCATTGAATCGGAGATTTATTTCAGATCTGTAGTCACTGAAGCAGTAAATTTAATCCCCCTTCCCCTCCCACCCTTCCACCCACTAAACTCACTTTATAACTAAAACATGATGTTTAGGCTGTTTCAGTAATAGGAGAGAGAAGAAGAGCTCAGAGGCCATGGGCAGCGGGAGCAGCCTTAAGCCCACAGACCAAGGTGAGCAGCATTAAGGTTCTGCTTTTAATACACCTTTTTTGACCAAACCATCCTCTGTTCATGCTCTCAGGGATGCCAAAAGGACCAAATGCTACTTTCTGGCATGTGCATCACAACCAGATCCTAAATCAGTTTTGCCTGGTTTAATGTGAGTTTGCTTGCCGGTTCCCACAGTTAACCATCAGTTTTGCATGTATGCCAGTTGTGGGTCCCAGTCCTGCTCTTTGTCCCCTGGAAACACAGACATGAGCTCACCAAGGTAAGAGCGCCTGCAGTATGCAGGCTGCTGCAAGGCGTAAAGCTCTTGGGCCTGATCCTAATCTTACTTAAACTGGTGAAAACCTGAAGCAGCTGCCTGGGTGTCCCAGGAGTACCATGAGTGTAAAATCAATTTAAGTGCTTGGAGGATCAAGCCTAGAAAACTGTAATGTGAAGACTCCTACAGCAGTACTCACTTGGCTGTACCATGTGTCTGGTGCGTTCACTAATATAAGCAGCAAGACTTGGCTTTTTAAAGGAGCCCAGGAATAGAAAACAGCATGCTTTACGGCTGTAAAGTGCCCAGAAGAGTGATTTTTGTAGGCAAATGAAATACATTTTTATTAGATCAATTGTAGTATACAGTTGGGGTGGAAAATGTGTTCTTGGCTGTACCAACTATTTCTCAGGTCTGAAAGAAAGCAGCAAATGTGCCCAAATGCTCGTCTTCTCTTTTCCATCTATATTAATAGGTACAATTAAAGATATTACCGGTCCCTGCCGGCCCACCGTTACTGCTGTCCTTAGACCCTGCAGCTGGAACCACAGCAAGTGGGGAGAGCCCTGGCCACAGTCGGGGCTCCTGCAGCTATGGAAATGTGTGACAGGGCCAAGCTGTCGCAGCCTTGCTCTAAAAAGTAAACAAGACGCAGTGTAACCAGGCAGAGAAGATGTGTTGGTGAGGTAAAGCACCCACAAACATGTGGTTTTAGCCTGTCTGATGTTTCTTGCCCAAGTGGGAGACATCCCTAGAGATGAACAGGAGGCAAACAAAGCACAACAAATACAGTGTAGTCTATAACTATGTTTCCAGGGGTATTATCCTTAATTAAATGGTTGTGAAGTTCAGATTTCCTTGCTTTGGGTTTGAGGGATTCTTGGTGTTTGGTTTAGGTTAGCTAAACCTGGAATAAGACCAGGGAAATGCTGCTGTTTCATTGATCCTGCAGGACAAGGGATGGTGCCAGCAGTAACACGTCAGGGTGCAGGTGCTGGGTGTTGCAGGGCTGCTGGGAGGGCAGCAAAGCCAGCGAAATCCATGGCTGGAAATGCTGCTGGGCAGCTGGATCCCTCCTGTCCCGATGGGACCATGGTCATCAGCAGGTCACAGCTCCTGCAAAGTCCAGGCTTGCTGGCATTAAGTCTTTCTCTTCCATGTGGCCTAAGAGACTTGGGTTAGATTTCACTCAAAGGTGTGAATTCCTAGAAACTGAAGCTTTCCTGCAGTTACAAAGCAGTGACCTCCCTTCTTCCCCCTCCTTGGTGAAATAGATGGAGTGAGCAGACACAAGTACCCATCACCACTGCAAGTGTGTTTTGAGTATCCACCTGTGATGGGAGCAGGTTCGGTGCCTCTCTCAGTACATAACCCTTCCTCCCACAGTTCAATCCTGCACAACCAGTTCAGAGGGTATTTTCAGTACTGAGCAGCTGAGCAGAAAAATTTAGCATCGCTACAGAGCACATTTCACCCAGAATATGTTATTTAATGTGTTTAGGCCTCATTGCACCCTGGCAAGGTGAGGAGATGCTTTTTTGTGCCCTTTTAGGAAAGGCTAACTAAAGAGCTGTGTCCCTGTCTCATCCCCCCGGCGCTAGGTGCCTACTCCTCCAAATCTCTTGCTGGAGGTGCCTGTTTCTTGCTGTTGACAATATTAGGCTCCTAATTCAGGCACTTAGTGGGATGACCTTGGGCCTTGGTTCAGCTCACACAAGTCTCCTGGCCTGTGGGACACCCTCCTCAAAAGTCCCAGGAAAGGTATTTGGAGCAGCAAGTCATGCTCAGCTGGCCCACGTTCTCCTCCGCCCAGGCTGGCTGCAGCAGGGGCACACAGTCCCCCCTCCTGGCACCCACCGCAGGCTGCCACGGTGCAGGAGCAGCTTCAGCACTGTGTCCCCATGCTGAGAGAAGTCCTGCTCTTCTCTCCAGCCACAGACATGCTCTCCAGGCATGTGGAGGGGTACTACAAGGCTGGAGAGAGCAAGGAGCCAGCCGAAACCCAGGAAGAGGCAGCAGCTGAGGACAGAAAGGAGAATAACCAAGCAGAACTGTGTGAGCAAGGTACAGTGCGATACTGGGAATGATCACAGCCACTGTGAGATAAATCCTGAGTTTTCTAGGTGCCCATCTGCCATCCTTTGAAAATGCCAGGCGAAACCGAAAAACATTTTGTTCATAAGAATGACCAAAGCATTTGAACTTCTTCTTTTGCCACTGTGGATCAGAGATAAGCACTATTTTGTGTTCACTGGGGACAAGTGATCTAGGGCCATAATAAAAACAAGGAGAGAAACATGAATGGGAACATTTTTGTCAGAACATCAGAGTCAGTCTCTAGGGAAGGGCCAAGTGGATGCATGGGAGTTCCAGCCTTAAACTGAAGGGTCACATCCCTCTTCCTCCCATGGCCTTTCTCCTCAGTTTTGACAGGTTTCTGCCCCATCTCAGCTGGGTGGGACATGCGGTGTCAGAGACCAGGAGGCAAGAAAGATGTGGTTTGGAGAAAAAGAGTTGGGAAAGGAGGTAAAAGAAGAAAAACTAGAAATCTGAGAGAAAGGGCAAGAAATACAAGATTAGAGAAGGAAAAAATACCAACAACTGTGGGGATATGAACAAAAAACTAAGAAGTACAAACCACAGGGAGGAGAGGAAAACAAGAATAGGGATTAGGAGAGAGGCAGGGCTGGGTGGGGTGTGTGGGAAAACAGAGAGTGAGATGTTGAAAGAGGAGGTGGATAGAAATTAGAAGCAAAACTTAGAAGAGAAGAAAATCATCAAATTTGCAAAATGAAAACTGCAAGGCAAAATGCGGCTGATTCCAGCGAGCAGGGGAGGTAGGCTCAGCAAGGCAACGCTCCTGGCTGTCCATTGAAAGTCTGATGACAAAATATTGCAGAGAAGGCAACTCCTCTCTTCTTCTTCTTCTGTCTGGATTTCTGCACTCAGGAATTAGAGGCAGAAAGAAGAAAATCTTGCTTTTTTTCTTTTTTCTTTTCTTTTTTTAGTTTTTTATTTTCACAACAAGCTTAGACACACATTTGTTAGGTAGAGAGTGGTTGCCCAGAGCAGGAGACATGCTCCATGGTGAGGTCTGCTCCAGGATAGATACCAGGCAAAAGGAAGGGCACAACTGCAGAGACGCTGCCTATGCTATCTCCCCTTGCCCACCCCAAACCTCTCAGTCTCCCATCACTGGGGTGTGGCGGCTTGAAATCTGCAGGAGGAGAATTCCTGGAAATCCAGCTCTATGCCTTTGCCTGCCCTGCAGCTCGTACCTCCATCCCTACTTTTGCTTGTCAGGCATTTATATAAATAGGATTAACATCTGCAGTTACACTTAAGCTAGGCTGCAAATTACACAGGCTATCAAGCCTTGTGCTTCAGGGCATACACTGATTACTATCGGAGGGGCAAAAATGAGTTTTTCCAATAACAGAATATTGCATGATTGACTGGGGACATTATGGGGCAGAGTGGATTAGCCTTTGCCATCAGTATCAGTTACATGTCATTATTGCATCAAAGCACCAGACATCGGTGAGCCACTTCCACGCAGGCAGCGCTGGAGGTGCCTGGGTCCAGAGGAGCAGGGTTGTTAAAACCCGCACCGCTTATAAAACATGCCTCCAGCAAGCTGTGCTCCCTGCTTCTGCTCACCTGCCTCCTGGGCTGCATGCCTTCAGCTGGCAGGAGCCTGCCCTCCTCTCCTTTGTCTCCTGGCTTTTCGCCACTCCAGTGGGATCAAGTGGTATCAGAGGATCTGGGCACCACTGTAACAGGAGGCTGGAAGGTACCTGACCGAAAGGTGTGCTGATCTCATCCTTATGGTGCTTCCAGGGGCTTGTGAGAGGGGCTGAGGTCCCCATCATACTCTGTGATGTATGAACAGCTTTGCCCACCCTCAACTTCCAGGCCATCTCGTTTCCTTCGTTTTGGCACCAAATGATCGTCTCAATTGAATGGAAAAGCTAGAGTTGGCAGGAAATCTAAAATAAGAATCACAATTAGCAGCTAAAAATTTAATTCCCCTTTCTAAGCCATTTCTAAATGTGTTAGTGCTTATTTATTGAACATGGCTTGACATTTAGACAGTTCCTTTTAATGCTAATAGGGTTGATTACCAGGTTGAATCCTACTGCTTTGAGGAAATGGCTGCTCAGTATTCAGAGCTGCCAAGCTCCCCCTGCACAGAGATACCCGCCTTTCTTCACAAGAAATATGTATTATTCAGTGCAAATATATTAAAATAAGGCCATCGCGGGAGAGAGGAGCCTGTGCCAGCGATGCTGCGCTGGCAGCCCATGCACGTGGCGTATGGCTGTGGGGTGCCAGAGCTCTGCCTTTTGGTGGCTAAAAGCTCCCTCCAGCACCGGCAGGATGGGGCCAGACCCTGTGCTGGGAACCGGGCTGGGGGTTGCCCTGGCTTGCTGGCTCAGCTGTGGTGCCAGGGGGCAACCTGGGTTCGGCAGGACCCGCCACCAGTGATGGGTGAGGAGCCCCAAGGAAGAGGAGGAGGAGGTGAGAGAAGCACCTGCAACAGGAGAGGAAGAGAAGGAAGAGGAATAAGAGGAAGAGGAAGTGGAGGCAAAGGTGAAGGCAGAGGCAGAGGACGAGGCAGAGGCAGAGAAAGAGGAAAAGGAAGAGGAAGAGGAAGAGGAAGAGGAAGAGGAAGAGGAAGAGGAAGAGGAAGAGGAAGAGGAAGAGGAAGAGGAAGAGGAAGAGGGAGAAAGCCACCTGGTCTCCCCCGGTTGCAGCCAAGAGCTGGGGTTTCCCACCCTTGCCCACTTGCAGTTCACACTCTGCGTTCAAGACTCTCGTCTTCCTCCTTATCCTACAGAGCCAAACACAGCAGGGACTCCTTCCAAATGGAAATCTAGGGGCAAGAAATGTGGGTGGGGATTTTTTTCCCCTAACAGTCACTGTCAGAGTATTTGCTTCAGTGTGTGTAATAAACCTTTTTGTGCTTCCTCTCCTGCAGATCAATCAACTCAACAGAAGTCTGATTGTCCTCCTGTTTTAAAATATATCATTGTTACTCCTTCAGAGCTGCTGCAAAATAGCACACATGTTAATAAGAATAGAATACAGCCTTACATTTACTTTAAATTAGGCCTTATAGGTGGAAAAGGTAGATTTTCAGAAAATAAGCCTCACCTCCACATTATCAAGTGTGCCATGTCGATGCAAAGCTGCTTGGAAGATGTAGCAGCCTCCAGAAATAGGGCAGGCTCCTAAATGCTGAGAGTGACAAGCCAGCCTGGCTAGACAAGCTTTGCCAATGGCTAGCCAAGTGCAAGGAGATTACCTTGATCTGGGGAGCAGAGATAACTGAGCTCAGGAATTTCCCCCGGGGGGTGATTACCTTGTAATAGGCACTATCCCTCATTCTCATTTCTAGCTAGGAAGGAGGTGTAAAGCAAGGTTCCTAGTTTGTGTCCGTCAGCCGGTAAACAGTCAAGGCATGGCTTTTAAGGCAGCCTTGGAAAAGTGCACAGGAACAAATGTCCCTGGAATTAAGGTGGCGACTTTTCAGCCAGAAGAGGCACTTACATATTGTGTCAGCAGAGTATCCAAGTGTTTGTTTTTAATTTACTGGGGGAAATCTTGAGTGAATCACTCAGATTTGGACTGACCATTCAAGCCACTGCTGCACATTTTCTTTTTTATGCTCTTCCATCATTCATAACCATGCGTTCTCTTTCAGTGGTGCCTTGGGGCAATAAACCCCAAGATGATCCAGGCTGGGCTGCAGGAAGGTGAGCTGGCCGCATTCAAACTTCCTTGTTCTGAGACAGCCACCACCAGGTCATGTTTCCACTGCACGGTGAGGTGCACATCAGAGGTCTACAAGGAGCACAAGGTGCATCCCTTGGTTATTAGCTGTGTTTCAAGAAAGACTTGGCCTCCAGCTGAGGATCTGCAGAGGAGACTTATCTGTGCAGGAGAAGGTGGACTGGACAGGTTTCCTCAGGTCCCAGACTCAGTGATGGGAGGAGATGATGCTGAGCCAGGTTTCTGCAGCGCATGCCTTTTGCTTTATGTCACTGTGCCCATCAGGGACAGCCAGCACTCAGCTGGCTTGGTGCTTTCCCTCCATCACTAAGGTCTGCTTCAGCAGCCACAAACATCATGGCTTCCCCTTCCACAGCAAGGGTATACCATGAGAAGGGGTCCATGCTCTGAAGTGGGTGGCCTGCAGAGGCTTTTGCTTTGGGAGCTAAAGGAAGAGGGGAGGCACCTGCTTGTGGGTCTTGGTGGAAGAGTTTTGAAGCTGAAAATCATGCCTGGTGTGTTCAGGCTGGAAAGCCACCCAGCAGCTCCACCTCTGCGATGCAGGGGGCTTCATGGGAAACGGTGACAGGCAGCAGCACCAGACGCCTCGGGCTACATTTAAGCTGCTTTTCTCAGTGGGAGGCATGGCCTGGTGTGAGGTGCAGGACATGGGGATGACTGCTAAGGGTTAGCCCCCAAAATACACCTGGCCCAGCATCCTGCCCTGAATACAAGATGGGCAACGAACAGATGCTCAGGAAGCAATACAAAAATAGATCAAACATTTGTTTATACTTCCTAGAATACTCTTCACTCCCCTAGTGGTCTGTGACTCAGGAACCTCTTGAACTGTAGACACTGTCCCTGCATTTAATAGCCCATGATGGATTCTTCTTCCATCGATTGGTTCACACCCTGTTGAACCAATGAAAATTTCAAACATCCACTGTACCCTACGGCAAGGAGTGCCACAGCTAAAAAATCTCTTTTGTTTATTTTGAACTTGTCACTTGATAGTTTTCTTTGATGATCACTCTCTTCCTTTGAACAGCACTGAATAATGTGAACAGCTGTTCCCCAGTCGTGTCACTCTTCCCGTCACGAAACTCGGTCATATTTCTTCTTCAGTCATTTTTTCTTCCAAGATAAAAAGTCTTAATCTATTCAGTCATTCCCTGAATGGAGGCCCTTTTATGCCTTTGATCACCCTCAATTGCCTTCCTCTGTAACTTTTCTATTTCTTCTGTATCATATTTGAGATTGGTGAATCAGGACTGCACAATAGTATTCAAGAGATGGGAACCCACAGATTTATACAGCAGCATAATGATTTCCTCTGTTTTGCTCTCTCCTCCTTTCCTAATAATTTCTAGCTTTCTGTTTGCTTTTTTGATTGCTACTGAGTGTTGAGCTGACATTTGCATAGAGCTATCTATTATAACCTGAAAATTTCACTCCCAAGTGGAAATAGCCAACTCAGAGCCCATCATTTTGTGTGTAAAGCTAGGATTGTCTTTTCCCATGCACATCACTTTATATTTATCTACATAAGATTTCATCTGTGATTTTATTACCCTTTTGTTCAGTGCCATGAGGGTCTTTGTGCAACTCTTCATAGTCAGCCCTTTGCCTCGACCACGCTGAATATCAGCAGCAAACTTCTCCTCTTCCTGCTCACTGCTATTTTGAGATTATTTATGAATATTTTGAAAGCATGGGACAATGTTTAGGCTGATTTAGCAGCTTTCCCTCTCAAATTTGAAGTGCCAGGTCCCAAAGAGAGGGAAGAAATGCAGTTTCCTAAGCTCTTGCGGTGTCGTTGGAGATCAGTTTGTGTTCCTGGGAATGGATGGCATTGTGCCCAACCAGCATGTGTACTTCTCCCTTTGCACGGACTGGAGTGGATGATCCCGCTTGCTGGGATGTGCGTCTGCCCCCTCCACCGGTGGAAGATGGATAGGGTTATAGTGGCCCTTTCTCCTGCTGAAGCTGGGCCCAGACACAAAGAGATGTGCAGAAGTCCTGGGGGCCCAGGAGAGGAGGCAGAGGGGAAGCAACGAATGGCAAAGCCTTTCCCTGAGAAAACCTCTGCACACAAAGTTGTGAGATGGCAAATCTTCCTTGCAAAAAGCCATATGGGAGCCTGTCGAGATTGCCCAAGTCATCCAAGGCCAGCATCAGACAAGAAACCTCTGTCCATGGGAGGAGAATACGAAGATGGTGGGACAGCAACTGCCCTCTGGCTGGGCAAGGTGAGATCCAGCTGGTCAGTTAGCAAAAGAAACCAGAAATTATGAATGACAAGCACTTTATCAGTGCTGTTTTTTTCCTGGGAAGCAGCAGCTTGCAGCAGTACCCAGGGAGGGGTCAGCAGCAGGGGGCAACAACAAGGGGCACTTCTTTCTGCTGGGGGCATCCTTGTTTGGGGGAGGAGGCTGGAGAGTTGCCGCTGCTATTTGTAGCCAAAAGGAGTCAGGCAAGCATCACTCCAGCACCAAAGGCGGGCATGAAATTAATTCACCCAGGGAAAAAAGAGGAGAGAAAATGAACAGCTTCACTGGAGGGTCCAGTGGTCCACCTCAGAGCCACAGGGTCGCACAAAGTATGTTTTCTCCGTGACCCCAGTAATTTCTTATCACAGCCTTTTGAGCCAGGCAGTGCAGGATTTGCCAGCTCTTTGGTGAGATGCCTTTCAGAAAAGGCATGTGGCTTCCAGAGAAATGCTCTGTGGAGGCAGTTTGATGCTCCTGCAGCTGTAAAGGGAGAAAGAAAGATAGTCTCTCTTCTCTGATAATGGAGCAAAAATTGCTCCAAAGGGCAGAGGCTCTCCCCTTTAAGAGACTTAAGCTTGACCATCAGAAAACCAGGACCCCTTTGATGAGAAAAGAGCAGTGACTCAGGCACGAAGTATATCTTCAACTGTGGGAAGACTTGTGTCTCCTGGCAAAAAAAACTTGCCTGCATGTGAAAAAAAAAAAAAAAAAAAAGTTAAAAAAACAGATCCACAAAGCAAAACAGAAATTCAAGAAAAGGCCAGTGGCAGACCCACTGATACTGCAGCCATCGACTCCCTCCTCCTCTGACTGGGGATGACACTCAGCCACCTTAAACACAAAGGCAGAAATCTCCATTTCCATCCCAGCCTTTCCAGTGCTGGCCATGCCGATGCCCGCTCCAGGGACTGAAACCGGGGGCTGTGCCTTGACGTCTTGCTTGTTTAAGGGTAAGGTTTGGGGCTGGAATGGCTGTGCGGTGTGCCCAGTGCCAGCCCACTACTGATGAACTACACCAGCTTGGTGCACACATTTGCACAGCCCTGCTGTAGTGATAGGGAGTAGAAAATTAGTCCCTTCGGTTGCTGGTTTTCCCATTCATTTTCCCATTTTTCGCATTCAAATTTCCCATTCCATTCAAGTCAGAGCTGGAGGCTCTTTTCCTTCTTCTATCAATGGGAGGTTTTGGGAAGGAATGTGTAATAAATAATACCTCTTCTCACAACCAGAAAGTCAGATGTGGATTGTAGACAGAGCACAACTTTTGTACAAGCAGCAGTGGCAGCAGCCCACGTAGCCAGGCCAGTGCAAACCCACAATGCAAGCAAATAAAACCAGAGTATGCAGTAAAAATGTACAGGTGCCATTCCTCAGACCTGGTGGCACCAGGGTTTGTGCTGCCAGCCAGCCCTGGTCCACAGCTGGCTGATGGAAGAGGAAAACCCACCTAGAAAGCAACCTGGGGCAAGATGGGGTGGCTTTGGGTGACAAGACTCACAGCAGAAGGCGTCAGAATGGCTACCATAAATACCACAGAGAGAAAAAGAGGCCTTAAAGTTAAAACAGACTTAAACTGCTTTTGAGCAACTACCATAGAATCATAGAATGGTTTGGGTTGGAAAGGACCTTAAAGATCATCCAGTTCCAACCCCCTGACACGGGCAGGGACACCTTCCACCACACCAGGTTGCTCAAAGCCCCATCCAGCCTGGCCTTGAGCACTGCCAGGGATGGGGCATCCACAGCTTCCCTGGGCAACCTGTGCCAGAGTCTCACCACCCTCACAGGAAAGAATTTCTTCCTAATGCCTGATCTCAATCCACCCTCTTTCAGTTCAAAGCCGTTCCCCCTTGTCCTGTCACTACATGCCCTTGTAAAAGCCCCTCCCCAGCTTTCCTGTAGGCCCCCTTTAGGCACTGGCAGGCTGCTATAAGGTGTCCCCAGAGCCTTCTCTTCTCCGGGCTCAACAACCCCAGCTCTCTCAGCCTGTCTTCACAGCACAGGTGCTCCAGACCTCTGATCACCTTCGTGGCCCATCTCTGGGCTCACTCCAACAGGCCCATGTCCTTCTTATGTTGGGGTCCCCAGAGCTGAACATAGTAGTCCAGGGGGGGTCTCATGAAAGAGGAGCAGAGGGGGAGAATCACCCCCCTCGACCTGCTGGCCACACTTCTGATGCAGCCCAGGATCTAGTTGGCTGTCTGGGCTGCAAGTGCACATTGCCAGGTCATGTTGAGCTTCTCATCCACCAACACCCCCAAGCCCTTCTCCTCAGGGCTGCTCTCAATCCATTCTCTGCCCAGCCTGTATTTGTGATTTGTCCCAGCAGGATGGAAGAGAGCTAATCATGAATGTTTCCACCACAAATGGTTTGCAAATGCAGGGGGGGTTTCCTTTCCTTTCCCTTGAAGTTTCTCCATATTAAGATTGCCTTAAAAACTGAGTGTGCCTCGTTTTTTAATGTAGTTTCTGAGGGGGTTGTTTTTAAAGAATAGACAGGAGCTGCTTTTTTAAAGTTGTTTTAAAAGTTTTAAGATTTTAATCCTTTTAAAAAGGCTTAAAGCCTTTTTTGCTCTTTTTTCCACTTTCTCAGTGCTTCACAGGATGTTAAAAGGAGGCCAAATTAAAAAATTGTCCACATTTTCATGTGAAAAACAACACCGAGTTCTGAAAAAGGAAACATAAACATGCCAACTGCATTTATTTGGGAGCACAGATAACTAAATATAACCTACGTTTGCTGACATTACATATATACATATTTCAGCCTGGAGAAGAGAAGGCTCTAAGGAGACCTGATTGCAGCCTTTCAATTCTTAAAAAGGGCTTATAAGATGGGGACGGATGAAGGGGGGTGGCTTTAGACTGAAAGAGGGTGGATTGACATTAGATATTAGAAAGAAATTCTTTCCTGTGAGGGTGGTGAGGCACTGGCACAGGTTGCCCAGGGAAGCTGTGGATGCCCCATCCCTGGCAGTGCTCAAGGCCAGGCTGGACGGGGCTTTGAGCAACCTGGTGTGGTGGAAGGTGTCCCTGCCCGTGTCAGGGGGTTGGAACTAGATGGTCTGTAAGGTCCCTTCCAAGCCAAATAATTCTATGATTAATTCTGTGGTTAAATAAGAAAAGGAGTTCTGGCATTACACTAAATGCAGTGGCCTTGACTGCCTTTATGGGAACATCATAGACTTAAGCCCAATTTAGTTTTAAAAAAACTAATGACGCTGATGCTGAATTTCCTTTGTCCTCTGAGGAGACCACCTGGAGAGAAGACTCCACAAAGTGCACCTTTTGCAGCAGTCCTGAAAAGCCAGTCCCAACAGTGGTGGATCTGAAGGAACAGCCCCAGGTAAATGTGAGTCTACCTGTACCATGTGAGCATGCCTGATGCACAAGCTGCTTCCTGGCAAAAAAAAGGAGAGCTACCACCCCCTGACAGCAGCAGAGAGGAAGGGGAGAGGGATGTGGGCCGAGGGAGCTGGAGGGTGAGGAGGAACCCAATACACCTAGGTGCCCCATGCCAGGCCCACCGCCCATGGCAGGCACTGCACCCCACAGATCTTTTGCTGCCGGAGTTATAAGGAAGTGTCTGATGCTGTCATTCAAAAGCTGATGCATGAAGGTGAAGTGGAAGAAGAGCTGGAAATCACTCCCCATGCCAACCCTGCCCAAGCTGAGCTGAGGAGCAGCATCAAGGAGAAACTGCTGCAATGGTAAGGGACTGAGGGAAACTAGCCCCAGACCCTGGTGGGAGGAGGAAAGCCTCATCACCAGGTTCCTTCACTCTGGTCCCAGAGAATTTGTCTGGTAGTAACCTACTTTTGGCATAACACTACTGCCCACATGTACCAACAAGCATTGAGGCATCCTCATGTCAGTCCTGTGATGGTATCACTGGCAGGAAAGATCCATCACCCTCTCTAGGCAGGACATGCTGAGCAGGCAACAGCACTGAATGGGACCAGAATAAAATGTTGGACCAAGACAGTTCAGTGCTGCCAAGGCAACACTTGCCTGAGAGTCCTCGAGCCGCACATCTTCACTGTAGAGCCCTTAGAAAGGCACTGAACGGCTTGATGAGCCATACCTAGAGCTGAGGGTTCAGCAACCATCTGCAGTTTTGGCAACTGAAGGTTTGTCCTTCACAGATTAGGAAGCTCCCTATAAAGGGGGGTGGAGCCACATGCTTTCCCAGATGGCAAAAGGCTTTCCCTAGTCAAACCCCAGGTAACTGTTCTCTCCCGAGAGACCCTGAAGGCATCTGACACTGTGCGGGGCCTCCCTTGCCTTGCAGCTGCTTCAGTCCCCACACCCAGCACCCTTGGACATGGATATGACTTGCCAACCTTCTCCCAGGCTTCTCAGTAGCAGAAGGGTCTAACTCCTGCTTTCCCCCCCTAGGGATGCATCTTTCCCAGGGCACACCACAGGTGGCCATGGCTGGGCCACAATGGCCTCAGTAATGTGAGCAGAGACCAACTGCATCACTGGAGTTATCCACGTTTTGTTGCTGTTTCCCCTTTCCTCCCACTGTTTTGGTCCTTTGGGGTCTGCCTTTTAAGTGCCACCCTATCTTCATGGGAATGACAGCTCACACTGAAGTTTGTCTCAGTTACAGAGAGGCAGTACAAGGTTCAAGTGCCGCTCAGGTCTCTCCAGGTAGGACCCGGTTGGAGCTTTTTGGTTAGGGTCTGTCCTCTGGCTCTGCAGGGGTCAGCAGTGTACACGGTGTGCAGGGCTTGGTCCCATCAGACATGCAAGCTGAGTTTTGCCTGGAGAGGCCAGCGTGGCAGTCGGGGCACAGCACACAGGTGGAGCGAGGCAGGGTGCCCAGCCACACGCGTGGTGAGCTGCGTGGGCAGGATGTCCCAAGGGCTGGTCACCCTCCCTATGCACGTGCATAGCCATGCTTTTCCCCATCACCTGCAGCTCTCCTTGACCCAAGGGCAGGGAAACAGGCATTTCTACTGCACGATTCATCAGACCTGCAATGAGATGGATCTCCCGTATCTCCTCTTTGTCTACAAAAGCCATCGATGGTGACAATCTCATATACAGGCATCTGCACTGCTTCAGGTGAATCCTGATATAACAACCCATGGTACTTGATTTCCCTTAGATTGAGTGGGTAGTGTCATCGGCCAACAACTTGGTCTTAGTTTTACCTTCCCTGGTTTTGATTTTAGGTTGGATGAAGGAGGCTTTGAGAACTACAGGGAAATACTTCAGCAGTGCCTGTAATTTTTTGCCTGTATGTACGTTTGCTAGTGAGTTACTGTTATTGCTGGTCTTGACCTGGAGCCAGAAGCACACGGTAGCTTCAGTGCACCTAGAGAAGCAGCAGAGAATGCAGTCCTTTGAGTAGTAAAAGGTGCCATAATCTTAATTATGAGTGGCCAGGGACGTTCATAGTTACCCAAAACATAGAACAAGGCCTGTGATCTCCAAGCTATTTGTCCTCTGGTTGAGAGGAGTAGGAGATGCAATGGAAGAGGCTTGGTAGTTCATGTCTAGTATCCTTTGGTATAAGTAATTCTCAGCTGCTCATGGGCTTGATGTTTCATTGTTTTAAGCAAGGAGATCCCTTACATTTCTTAGGAAAGCCACCCTGCAGCATCACAGACCCTACCCCATCCTTGTTAGGTAAGATTTTCCCTTTCCACTTATTTCTCCTCAAACAAAGCAAAAGACAGAAAAACTCAGCGCTTCCCTCCCTCCATCCCCCCTCTTTTCCAAATAATCCATGATGCAAGGCTTGGAGAAACAAAGCTGCATCACCTTCCCCTCAACAACAACCTTCTAAAAATTTTTAAGGGACCAGAATCTCACTCAGACTCTCCAAACAAAACAAATCCACTGTCAGACTGAAAACTGCCCCTTTCAAAAGGCATCAGCTGACATCAGCACTTCCAGAAGACATACTGGAGCCGGACAGTGATTTTGTTGTCTGTTGTATACAGGTGGGTATAGCCTGTTGGATCTCTTCTTGTGGCTTTTCAGGCACGGTTTGTAGAAAGCTGCATTGTGTTGGGTCTGCTCATACCCCGTGAGAGTTTTGCAGCTCTGGTCAAGGTCATTTAGGTATCTCCTATGAGATATGGAGAAGATTCTGATTCAGCAAAATGTTAAAATGATTATCAGTGGGTGCACTAAGTTGATGGGACATACCAACTTGTGCCTGTTTCAAGATGGACTTAATCAGGTGTTCATGGCTGAGGTGGAAAGCTGAATCTGATGTCCCTGGGTTCTACTGGGATGGTGTGTGTACAAAGGGTTTTACCTATGGAGTATCCTATGCAGTTTGAAGGCTGTGATCCCCCCACGTCAGTGATCTCCTCTCCTCAAGTCAGTGATCCCCACCCATAGTGAAGCCTCGGACTCTGCTCTACTCATTTCCACACTTTCATTCATCTCTTTTGATGCCAGGCTGCCCTATCCTAACTGTCTAGTGGGGTCAGATCCAGGATCCTCAGCTAGGAAACATAGAATCATAGAATTATTTAGGTTGGAAAAGACCTCTGAGATCATTAGGTCCAACCATTACCCAGGACTGCCAAGTCCACCACTAAACCATGTCCCTAAGCATCACATCTACACGTTCTTTAAACACCTCCGGGGATGGTCACTCCACCACCTCCCCCGGCAGCCTGTTCCAATGTTTGACAATCCTTTCAGTGAAGAATTTTTTCCTAACATCCTATCCAAACCCCCCCTGGCACAGCTTGAGGCTGTTTCCTCCTGTCCTATTGCTTGTCACTTGGCAGAAAAGACTGACCCCCAGTAGATGAGTGCTCCTGGTCCCAGGCCAAGCCCCATTCCAACAATTTAACACCACAGGCAAAAGCTTTACAGGGTCCAGGCAGCCTTTCATTCCTCAGGAGGGACATCACCACCATGTCCAGCAATCGATGGGGTGTCCCCTCCACCCTTGCTGCCACAAGAAGCAGCTCCCCAGGGCATTTTGTCTCAGCCCCAGTGACACTGGGAGGGCAAGCAGAGACAGGGGCTGGATGGTATCCCCCTGCCAGCTCAGCCCCCTGCAGCATCACTCCTCTCTTCCCTTCCCTGCCTCTCCTCTCCTCTCCCTTCCCAAACCAGACAGCATTGCAGTTTCCACAGGAGTGCAAGAAAATTACCTGTGATTTATCACACGATCAATGATTTTGTTGGCTTTTTTATTTTCGACATAGAAGCGCATTATACTGCTCTCCCCTCCTGAAATACAGGGGTAGCAAATCCTCCTGTCTGGGACCGTCTGTCTTTTTAGCCTCATAAAAAGCCTGAAAAATAAAAGCAGGAACAAAATCGTCAGTTTGTTGCTTTTTTGTTCCACTCCATGCCTTACCACCAGGAAGTAATTCTTAACTATTCTGCAGAGCCAAAATGTGCATCTCCAGGTTATGAATTGGTGCCACAGTTAAAACTGGAGTCAGCCACTTCACAGGTGCCTCCACCTGGGAGCCCTTGTGGATGGGTCCCCCGGGTCCCTGCGACAAACAAAACCCAAGCACAGCCCCTTTCTGCACATGAGAGCTAACTGCTGCTTTTAATGACGATGTTGGAAGGGAACACAAGATATCCCCTCTTCCCCCCTCTCCTAGCTGCTCTCCGTTCTTCCTGTAGAAGCAGGCAGTAATGCTGCTTATTCTTATTAGAAAGCATTAAACCCAACTCCCTTGTAATGCTGGGAGCTAAGCCCTCAGCAAAGAAATGTTTCTATTTCACTTGTCAGTGTATTGCAGGATAAATTTGTGTCTCTAATGGAAAGAGGGCCCTTGGCAAATTATATCATCAGAGAGCAGCTAATAACATAAAATAAGAAGAGCTGAGCTTTGTACATGAAATGCAAAAACATAGAAGTGAAGGATGAGTTTTCCTCAGTTATTTAAAAGGATTTAATTAAAAAGTAATCAAACAAACAAAAAACCCAAGGCTAGGTGGAAAGCAGAGTGTGATGGCCTGGCAATGCTCGGGGTTGGTATCAGTGTGGAGGGAGGAAGGCCTGGGGCAGAGCATCCCCATCCCGGTGTGCAGGCAGGCTTCCCCTCGGCACCTGCCCCACACCCCTACCTGCCTCTCACGACCTCGCCTTTGCTCCTGCAGCTCTGCCGTTCTCCTGAGCCCGTAAGATGACATTATCTAATGGACAGACATTTTTTCTCCTGTTCCTGCATGGAAGCGGTCAGGTTTAGTATCCAGCAGCAACAGCACTTGCTGGGGGGACAGCCACAGGAACACCCTGCCTCAAGGCGGGCCACCGTGAACCTCCTCCCTTGGGGCAACCCGCCTCAGCCTCCTGGGCTGGCTACGCAACTTGTGCTGCTCTTGTGAGGAAATGAGCTCTGCAGAGCTGGTTGCCTTGGGGTTGGCTGTCTGAAGGGTGGTGGAGGCTTAGGTCACTTCCCCCCCAGACACTGTCCCACAACAGTTTTCTTCCAAAGCATCCTTTCTGTGGGGGTTTTGTGGGCTCGTCTTTCCTTAACTGTTTCTGAGCTACCTGTCGGGCAGCATGGCCACTCTCACCACATTCACCAAGGAAGCCCTCTTCACCTGTTGCATCCCGGAGGATAGCAGGTATCCAGGGATCAGAGCTGCCTTCAGGAGCCATGGCCACGGGGTCTGCTTCCACCCTGATGGCCACCTGTGGTAAGTGCAAGCCCAGAGGTGACACCAGGTGCCAGCTTGTCCCCAACCTGCCCCCAAGGCACCCCAGGGCTTTAAGGCACGTTGAAAGCATCTTCATTTTTTTTTCCAGTTTTATATTTTCTATGTGAAAGTGCATGAAAAAGTGGGAGGACTGTGCTGCAGTCCACCAGAGTCATGTGTCTTCTTGTGTTGTGCACCAAGGTGCCAGGTGCGGGCACTGTGCGTGGCACAAGGGCACTTGGGGATTGTCCTGTCTCAATTGCCAGTGACATCTGTCCACAGACCCTGGTGTGAGGATGGATCTTGGCCAAGGTTGGCCTCATGGCCATTGAGGTGTTTTGACCCCATTACAGTGCAGGGATCAGGGTACATCTACTTTACCAGCTTCCCATGGAGCCCCAGGTGGCCACGCTGGAAAGATGTGGGCTTATCAGCTGCAGGCGAGGAGAAGCCGCAATAGCCAGGGTCCGTTAGCTTGAGATCAACATTGCTTCTGGTTCGTTTCTCATATGCAGTGAGTGTTCCTCACTAAATAATTACTTAGGTGAACAATTTCTTGCAGTCTGGGTTGTAATATGAGGCAGCCAATGGCTTTAGTAGAAACTGCTGGTGTCTCAGCCATCAAACACTAATTTTCAACACCCCACCCCCAGTCTCCAGTTTGCCTTCAGAAAGGTAGTATCTGGGGGGATCAGTACATCCTGTTTCAATTTTACAACTCTTCCCTGTGCTGAGACTAATTAACGGACATCTTAAATGTCTACCTGGCTATTACAAATCATTTTAAATAGCTTTTGCAATCATGCTTCCATCACACTCCTGCAGTCCTACCATTTGCCTGCAGACATGTTGGCCTTTCATCCGTCACGCAGCAGCCAGGTTTTTACAGCCCGGCACCGAGGCAACCCCTGGCAGCACTAAACCATCACTGACCCCACCACAGGTCTCTCCTGACCACACTGGACCACATGGTCCCCATCAGCATTAGCCAAGCACCAGCTGCTGGCTTGCCACCGAGCTGGGGCAGGCTGCTACGACCCTGCCAGCCTCTCCCAGCACTTGTAAATTCAGGGCAATGCTAGGTCACCATTGACATTTAAGAAAAAGACAAAAGCAGAACACCAACAGCCTGTGGGTAGGTTGTCTGTTCTGTGTATGGACCAGTTTCAGGCTTGTCCACGGCCAGAGCTGTAGCACATCATAGCTGTAAAGATTTCTTTTTCCCCTACTGTTTTTTTTCCAAATTGCAGCACAAGCTAACACTGGGGCAGGCCAAGCTGTTCTCGCAGCCCGGCGAGAATCACCTTCTTCACGCTTAGGTGGGAAAAACTCAACGTAAACATGCCGTGAATGACAAAAACTGTCCACGTACCACGGCTGGGGGGATGCTCCAGTGCCCTGAGCCACCTACCCAGGCTGTCATGAGATAGGGAGTATCAATGTGCATCTGTATGCCATAAATACGGGTTGCTTTCCCCCACACGCTGTGTTTCTCTCTGTAGTTTGGCAAGTCCATTTCCCCTACCCAGCCACATTCATGACCACATGTGCATGCATAGAGGACCTGTTTTTCGCATAAAGGTTGCCAGAGCAAAATAATTTGCCATGTCCAGGGAATTTTAGAAGATATAGACGTGCAACAGGAAGAGGGAGACTCACACACACGGAGCACACGCTGCACTAGAGGATTTTCTCTACCCTTCAGGGACTCATTGCTCTGCTGGGAGCCAGCTAATTTCTGTAGGGTGCTTTTAGCATATGACAAAAACTACTACCAAAACCCAGTCCCTGACTTAATGCATCAGGTCCCAGCAGTGACTCTTGGATAGAAAAGAAGTTTGGTCCAACTGCAGGCAAAGGATGGCATTTGGGACCAGAAAGTTGTTGGCTCTGGATTCATCCAGCTTTGAATTTGTCCCCAGGACCACCCTGGACCCCTGCACTGGGATCTGCTTGGGCCAGGCAGGGGTCAGCCCAAAGCACTGGAAGTGGTACGACTTCAGCCACCACACTCACAGTCCTTCTTTCCACTCCATCACCGTGAAACCGAACAGCCACATCACCATTACAGTCCCGGCTCAGGATCAAACTGACTTTGATGGCAGCGATCACATCTATTTCAACATGGGTCCTGGCTCAAGGTGAGCACTTGCTGTGGTAGCCCTGCCTGGCCAGCTCCTGCCTGCCAGCTCCTCGGAGAGCAACAGCAGCAGGGAAACCACCCAGTGGAGATAAGCTTGGGGCTGCTGCATAGGACCGGTCACAAATTTTCAGGTGGAAAAATCACCATTTCATTCAAAAGCAAATTTCCTGCCTGTGTGAATCTTAATGAAATTCCCTTTCAGGAAAGCATTTAGATAAGATTGAAATGCTGTCGCTGAAGGGTAAGAACTGCAAGTCTCACAAATTCATTTTGAAACACTATTTCTTTTCAAAACATTTATATTAAATGTCAATACCAACACAAAGCTCCTGATTTTATCTAAACAGCATTTCACTTAATGTGAAACGAGCATCTGGGGAGAGGAATGCCAAACTCTTTTGGTATTTGCTGTCACTCAGGCTCCCCACCTCTGACCCTTCCCTGGAGATGGAAATGATGTGCTGGCCAGGGCTCAGCCCTGCTCAGTGCTGGTACAACCGTCCCAGCCCACTGGTGTGCATCCCTGTCCTTTGCTGGATGCAAACACGAGTGGTCAGCTCTGAAACGCAGGTCACACAGCACCAGGAGCTTGTGCTTGGTGGGGGGCTGTGGCCTCAGGGTGAAGGATTCCCGTGGTCTTCCTCAGTGCAGGCACGAACCAAATCTTGACAGTCCTCAGAGCAATATTCTACACGTGGCCACAGATGTATTGCTAATGGAAAGAGACATCTGAGGTAGCTATTCAGAAAGGTGGCAACAATCCAACGTCAGTATACGGAACCATAAAGCACTGACACCTGCTCTCGATCCTCCAAATTCAGACTTCTTCTAGGACCCATCGCTACGTCTTCCCTGCCCCACAACTTCTGGGCAGCCCACTCCCACCGAAGGAGGCCAGAGCACGACTTTGGCTTCTCAGCCCTCCTGTACGGGCACCAGATCACCTGCACAGGGGAGCTGTAGGGTTAGGGCACCCCACAGGCACGGAGGGGAAGGGCAGCCTGGACACGCTACACAGGTGAGCATGGAAGGTTGGGTGACAAGGTGTGCTCTGCTCTGCTACCCTGCCTCCCTTCAGGGGGTTCAACGTTAATGCCCTTTGCCTTGCAGAGCCTCTCTTCGCTGTTGAAAGACCCAGAGACAAGTCACCTACTTGAGTGGCCAGAGAGTGAAGAGGAGCTCTTCCTCCAATCCAAAAAGGTTCAGCTGGGGAGCCTGCTGTCCAAAATACAGAGCGCTGCAATACCTTTTGCAACCCCTCTCTCGGTGACATCACTCCTCTGGTTTCTGCTGCCTGCCTGAAATACTGAAATGAAGACATTAGGACTCACTGCAAGCAGTTACATCAGCATTTCAGGTCAGCTTCTCCTTCATAAAGGCAATAACAGTCACTCTGTGTTGCACACAGAGCTCCCTTGTCCAAGCTCACAACACCTGTCCTCCTGTACATCAAGTCCTAACGCCAAGCAGAAGCACTTGCTGTATCACAGCATGGTCATGGGGTTACATGTGGAATGTGCAGGACTTTGAAGGAGATGGCTTCCTTCCTACAAACCCACACCCAGTGCGACTGACCAGCCTGCTTTGGCTGCCAGAGACACGGGTCGAGAGGGGGTGACAAATGACAGCTTGGGTACAGGGACCAGAGGTAATCCAGGAGAGGGAAGATGAGGTACCTGTTGGGTTTCAGGGTTCCAGTTGGTGGTAGATGGGAATTCCCATGGCTTAGCGGCATGGCTGGCCACCACCAAAAGGGGCCACCTCATTCTTTTTTTGTTGTTGTTCTATTCAGAGGTCTTTGTATTAAAGATATGATTCACTTCACAGTGTTGGCTTGGGTTTAGGGTTCAGCGACGCTGAAAACATAGGAGGGTAGGAGAAAGCATTTGTGGACACAGGGCTGGATCTACCTGCAGTCACCACACGATCTGCCTCCGCAACAGAGTTTTCCCCCTTTTCCTACCCATACCACTTTGTCAATACCAAACATGCACAATTTAAGGAAGAGACTGATACAAGAACTATTTTTAAGAGAGAGAGAGAGGGAAAACCAAAAAAGTAAATATCTATAGTGAAAAAGAAGAAAATGTGAAAAACAGAGGACGTTCATTAAATCCTTACAGTTAACAAAACACGGCTTTGAGAGAAGGCACAGAGACCATAAATATGTCGGGCTGGGGCACAAGATAACCTCAAGGAGAACCAAATGGTTAATGAGACTGAACAGAAAATTACTGGAACTGTGTGTGAACTATCCTAATCAGCATACTATAAGATCCATCCTCGATTAAAGAGAGCCCCCTACTAGCAAAGCCCCCTCCCCACAGAACGAGTGGTGAAAAAAAGAACACTGTACCTTTAAATGGAGACTTGTAAGAACCAACAAGAATTAAGTGCAACTAAACATAACTGTAATTGATTGTTCAAAGCCTATAAAATTTTGCCATGTGTTAAGAGGTGTGCTAGCTTTGTGGATTACCACCTAGCACCCATCTCTGCACAGACAACAAACAAGTATCTCAGCTGGTGTGTGGATTGGCTCTTCCACACCAGGAGAAGAACCCTGACTTGAGATAACAAGACTATTGGTTTTGCTTGGAAAACACCTGGCACAGCATAAGCTGAGCTGTGGGCATCACTGTCATACAAGAAGTATGAATGCCTGGGCAGCTGCTTTGGCATTGGCTTCATTTAGGAGAGATGCAATCCAAAGGACCAAACCTCTTTAAAGGAGGCTCCAAGCACCTAGGAAGCAATAGTCACACATCGCTGCCCCATACCAGTCAGACAGAAGCTGAATTCCAAGAGACAGGAGCATTTTTCCCTAGGTTAGCTCATTCAAATGACATTGTCGGAGCCAGAGGATGAAAGGAAGCTTCATGCTGACATTAGAGGGTACAAACCACAAGCCTCTGGATGACGTGTTTCTACAATACCACGGGCCAAGAGAACAGTATGTGGTAATGAGAAACTACAGGTAGGTGAGTCTGTGAAGAACCAGGTGCCACGAACAGCTATCAAATACAGTAATACTTGGGCTTTCTGCCACCAGTTCCCAAGTTTTCTCTTAGTAAAAACCAACCAGTTAAAGTAAGTTCTTGTTGCAGTTGTGGTTTCTTCCCCCTAACAAAATTGCAAGCAAAGAGACCATTTAAGTCACAGAAGATAATTTATCAGTAAAGAAAATACAAATTTACTTTTATTATAACCATGAAGAGGCATTACTTTAACAATTAGCTGTACATTCAGCACTCAGGTATACATCTGTGCCAAATAAAGTCAATTTACTGCTAAAAAAGAACACTTCTCAGTGATGCACTGCCTGTGCTTACAGGATGTTTATTGTCTCTGTATTACAGTTATCTTGACAGACAAGCCTCAGGATACAGAATGAAGGTTTACTCTTGGACCAAAATAGGAGGCAACGTTTTTATTTAAAAAAATTAAAACCAGCAAGTTTCTAGTCAGATAATATAAAGCATCTTAAATTAATCTTTTGAAAGTATTTACACTATTTGTAAACGTAAATATCTGAAACTGTACATGTTTAAACAAATGTTCATTTAGCAAACAGGCTGTATAAACTGATTGCTCTTCTAATCTTTCAACCAGCTGTCCTAGAGTTGTCTGGGTACTCCTAGAGAGAAAAAGATCCCAAGCACAAGAGTGGCTACTGCAAAGGTTTACCCTTCACGTCTTCTCTGTACAATGTCTGTATTGTCAGTCCTAACTCTGTACAGCGACCATGCAGTCCTTCTGTAAAACTTTATAAAAACCAAATATACATATATTACAATGCACTGGACATTATTTTACAGCCTGTATTTCTACATAAGTAAAAAGAATGGGCAAGTTTTCTTCCTTGTTAGTTCCTTTAGGTATTTTTTAAGGAGTTATATAAGGTTTTACGAGTACCATTTTTTTGTACCTCAGCACCACTGCTGCAACTCTTCTCATGGTAGATTGAAACCCTACCATCTTAGTCTCCAGCCACGATTTATAACAAGAAAATATTAAATCAAAACACCACTGATGTGCATGGAAATTTCTACATATTTAAACTACAGAACAAGTTTTATAAATAAGTTAAAAATCTGCCATGTAAGTCACCACATTCTTCTTTTGCAGTGCTGCACAATAAAGACTTACACACTGAGACACTCTAAAGCTACCTGTAGTGCTTCATTACATTAATGGCCAAGTGTTTAGTACTCAGCTTTCTGAAATAATGACCAATTAATGCATCCTGAACAGTGTGCACTGTTTATCAGTTACCGAGTACTTATCCCCTGTTTACAATGCTGATTTGACAGGCTTGAACACTCAATTTCTGACATCCCCACACCCCGCTTAACTAGCACTCAACTTCAGCGCACAAAGGCTGTACAAGTCCCAGTTCCCACTTTAAACAATATGACACCACCATTTGATCTTGGGTAAAGCAAAAAACCAACTCTGACCCAAAACTAAGTAAATGAGAATCTCAATGCTAAGCGTTGCTGTAAAGCACCTGCAAACATGCAATTCCCTCAGAAACAGAAATTATATTGCACAACTTTCCATTGCAAATCTCAAGGATCTGAGATTCTTTACACGGCAGAAGGTTAGAGCATGAAACTTCAGGTCAGACCTCACAGCTCCCAGTCACAACAGTGTAAGAAAAACAGCACATCCAGCGTTTCAAGAAATGCTTCATATGTGGGAAATAAAGTTTGCCCAACTAAGAATGTCTGAATTATGTTCAAGCACGTGGTTGACTGCCAGGATTTTTGGGGAATTAAAGAAATATCAGAGCATGCCTGCTTTAGTCAAATTCTCATACGAACGTGCTTACCTCCAAGCCTTGCAAATACCTATTACTGCTCCCATTCAATTCCCTCCTCTTTATTTCCAGTGTGTCTTTGAAAGTACAGCTTTTCACTGCATAAATCAGCTTATTAAAGGAATGCAAGAAAGGTTTTTACATATAAAAAAAAAAAAGATATTTCAACTTTGAAAACATCTGGATAAGGCAGTAACTGAGCTTTCATAAGTGATCAGCAAAGGGGTTTCGTTATATTTTCTTCACCCTCATTTCTCAAGCCAATGAACAGAAAGACCTTTAACAAACCAATAAAACTTTTTTCCTCTTTTTTTCCTGAACCAGGGTTAAGCAGCCTGAATAGTTTTGATGCAGACTGGCCTGCACAGTGGGATCCTTAGTCTACTTCAAGCAAATGTCTTTGCATTCCCTTCACTGCTCGGCATTCAGCTGAAGCATATTTCAAGCAGCCTCACTGTTGGGCTACTTAGACATCGATAAAAGTAAGTTCACCTGAAAGACAAAAGGAAAGCCTACATTAGACAGAGCGGCTAAGTTTCAGAACTGATGTCTTACATTTTAACCTTTAAACAGGATTCCTAGGAAGCAGACAGAGTCTTAGATGAATCCAGAGAAGACAGCTACAATAACAACTAGCCAAAATTTCCAGTCAAATGCCCACCCACAGGCTTTTTAAAACACAATTGTTGACCATGCCGACTAGTCGTTTCAGCAGTCACAACCTACTGTGTCAAAGTGTCTAGTATGACTTCATGCGTTGTCAAGGAATTACAAATAATACATATACTGGCAAAAAGTGTTAACGTTCACCTTAGATATTTGAACCACACTGAGGATCCTTCACAATACTTGTTTCACATAGATTACGATACGGTTTCCCATACACTTCTGTTTGTAGGACATTTGATCCTACAGATTAATAGATAATTAGAGGAAGCCATCTCCTCTAGCACAACCCCACCTCCTTCCAGTAGTGCACCACTCCCACTCAGTGCTCCAGGACAGTTACCACACATCCCTGTAGCCACATTCACTGCAGGCCACGTCCTCTAATCTAAACTAGATTATCTGTTTAAACATTGGCATCCTGGAATAATCGCAATTCTATCCACATTCCCTGAACCACTAAGGGCAAAGTGAGATTTTTAAAAACCTATTTAGTTTCTGTCAGAGCATCCTAATACAGAGAATTCTTAATCCAAATCATCTCAGAGACTAAAGACCTTATCATGCAGGGTTACATTACCATAAACATCTGCACATTTTCCCAATGCAATTTACTTCAAATGAACCTTTGTGATTCTTTCTCATGCTTCCTAAATGTAAAAGTTGCTGCTTTTTGCATTTGTCAAAAGCAAGACTGCCTTCAAACACAGAGGCTTTTTTAAAGCATATTCACTATCTTTGATAGCTCTCTGTAAAGGCAATGCCCAGAAATGGCAAGATTCTGCCATGATGTTGTACAACTCAATCCCCAGCAATGTCAATCACCACCTTCAGTTTAAAAAAAAAAATCTATTGGATATTCATAAAAAGAAACAAAAAAAAACCCCTTTTAGCTGAGAGCCTAGAGTTCGGATAAAGCCCTGGGTTTAATCATCCAGGACTAAGGGGTACAGTAAATAAACAAAGATTCTGAACACTAAAAATACTAAAAATGAAAAAAATTAATGTTTAAAAAAGGCCAGTTACATGAAAGAGTAACTGATAAAACAGGGAGCTTCCATATATACCTGTTCCACTGAAGGACAAGCTATGATCTGGAGATCTTCTTCACTAAATTCTTCCTTTAAGAAAGCATGGAGTTTCTGAAACATTTGCTGAATGTTATTCTTTTAAAGAAAAGAAGAAAAAACTCAGTATAAAAAAACCACAACACCCATCTCAAACACAAACCAGAATAAGCACAGTGTACATGGAATAGCTACTGAAGTGACCAGATAGGGAGAAGCACTTGAGCTTTAAGAGCTTTTGTTCTAAAACAAGCCCCTAAAACAGCCACAAGGAATCCACATTGGCTGTGAGATGAAAACTCAGCTAAGATATGCTAAGGTGAACCACTGAGTCCTATGGACTTAGCCTGGAAGCTTAAAACTGAAGCTTTGCTCTTTCTGGTGGGCTTGCAGTGGGTCTCCCATTAAAGCTGTATCATTCTCTCTGCCTCCAGTGCTTCTGCCCATGTGTAACTGACCAAGCTGTACTAGTTTTGGCTAGGACAGAGTTAATTTTCTTTATAGTAGCTCGTATGGTGTTAAGGAAGACACGCAGAATGAACAGAACCAGTTACTTTCCCTGTAACGTGTATGTTATGTAGGCTGAGTATAATGGAGGGCAGGAGAGCTGTTTTGTTTTGGGTTTTAAAGCTAAACGTAGCATTACAAAACATCACTAGATTGGGTTTTGGTTTGGTTTTACTTTATTTTGTGCGTCTTTACAACAGGCTTCTCAGATCAGGGACACCACAGTGACTGTTATAGTTTGTTCACTATTACATACACATGGTATGTGTCATGTTTACTGGCTGGACTGGTAGCTTAGAGTAACTCTACAGACACATGTATGTATTTGTGTCTGTATAGATACACATACATTTATATAGGTATGTTATACATATAACCATATACACACAGAAATATAAGGCGAACGATCCACAAAATGTGTTTAAAGTCTTTAACTAAATGAAGGCCCAACACTACAGAAAAACATGCTGAAGTACATCTAGCAATACTCACCCTAACTGGCTTAAACAAAATTAATTCCGTATCTTTATTGGACAAGTATAACGACATGCTTCGTAACGTTGATGGCAGCTTTGTTTTTATTGTCTTGTAAGTGGAAGAGACCAGATCATTGATCTTTGCTGAAAGTAAAAGAAAATATGCTTAATAGGCTAAAATGTCATTCTGCTAGTTGAAGTCTACACTCTAGAGTATCACCTCCACTTTACTGGGGCTGATCATAACCACAGGTTTGAGTGAAAGGGCAAGAGGGGATGACCGGTCTGTGCAGCACCATACAACCACAGCACGCCAGACAAGGCTTTTCTTTTGGGACCTACCCATGACATTAGCCTCTCTTTCCCTACAGGAAATGCATCCAACCCATTTCTGCAAGCTGCCACATCCTCCTGAGGTTCCTGAAGTCACCGCCTTCCAAGAGCAACAATGTTCTAAATAGCCTCCCCCCTAGAAAACTTGTCTGGAAAAGAAACTGCTGGGAAATAAACAGTGCTAGTGAAGAGAAGAGCCTGTCACAAATTCTCCTTACTGACCACAGGCCACGTCTGTAAGAATAAAGGCTGTGCAGCCATCTGGATTTTGAATCAACCAAACGGGAATCCTCTCTCAGACCAGACCTTCCTTCTTTATTGCTAGGTATTTTAATGATATTACAATATCTTTGCTTAAAGGGCAGGGGAAAAGTACATTTTGTAGCTTTAAAGTATCAAAGTTAATATACTGTATTTATTTTTTTCCCCTCAGTTTTTACTGTGTCTAAATCTTCTCCCTACTCCTGCTTCCCAGGCAAATGACTCCAAGAAACAGCAGAAGCTCTGCTTAGATCTGCCTCTACACACATAATTATCTCCAAACAAACATTAAAAACACTGCCGAAGAAGCAGGAGATGTTAAGTAGAAGCTCAAGTTAGCCCTTGAGAGTCTGACCCATGGAGCAGCACTGAATTATGAATGAACGAGGCTAGCTTTGCATTTTAAGGACATGATGCAACAGAAGGTTCCAATGTATGGATTGGAATAAACAGATTTCTCAGTGTCACCCAAAAGCACAACTTTGTAATGTGAAGAGCAAAACAACCCAGGAGCGTCTAAACTACTCCAAATGTTCCTAGGAAGCATCCACATTTTAATTCTTAAGAAGAAGAAAATGAAGCTAGATTCAATTTTTGCATAGTGACAGGAAAACTGAAAATAAAGCAGGTACCAAATGTACAGACAATAAAAGCTTCAATGCAGATTCTTTTTTTGCTACAAAAGCAAAAGCTTTATCTTAAATGTAATCAAATAATTCCTTAAGCACATTCTGTATGCAGTTGCAGAAATGCTGTTTTCATGCAAGAACAATCACAGCCTGAGAAATACTCAAGTCATTCATCTAGTGCACCAATTAAATACATATTCTGAAGTTTGTCAGGTTTTGATTTAGAGGCATCTTAAGACATTTAAACTAGCACAGAGGTAAAAATGGAAGCCAGGATTTTCAAGAAAAAGGCAGACAGTTCTTAGGTACTTAGAATTTTTCAAAATCAATCACAGTCTCACAGTCCAAATTAATCTGACCAGCTTTTCAGACTCCTATGCTTTAGAAGTCAGGTACAGAGACAAATGACATTCTGAAATACCTGAGCCCCATATAACGCAGCTTCTATTGGTCTACCAAAAATGGTGAATGGAAAGGTTTTCTTTCTCCGTTTGATGAAAAGTTTTTAGAAGAAGTCTCAAAGTAATAAATGATCAAAGCTTTATTAGCCTACAAGCACCTCAGGGGTAACATGAATATAAAACAAGGCAAATACCTGGTTGCGCCCACGGTTGCTGCGAAAGGCTGTATTTGGGACCTCCTTGAGTAGCCATTGTTTTTAAAGCAGCTACCTAAAGTAAGTACAACCAATAAATTAGTTTCTTTCAGTTGAACTCACAACAAAGTGACCAAGCCACAGTTGCACAAGTCTGTTAGATACTGCAGTGTATGGAATCTCCCCTGCTCTCTCCGTTCCAAACCCTGACTTAACACCACACAGGGGAAGCAGCCTGACAGAAGTGCAATTTAAAATTACAACCATGATTATTTCTTGAAAATAAAATTTAAAACAGGATTAAATTTACAAAGATGTTTAGGCACCTAAGGACACAAAACCTCAAAAGAGGTTTATACTTAAGCAGGTTAGTCAAACTCCCCAGATTCCCAATGAATCACTGGGATCACCTGGACAACCTGTCAACCTCACCAGTTACCCACCTATATTTTAGGCATGCCACTGGCTCCTCACCCCAGTCTGACAGGCATTGGTAAATTTAATACTGTAATCTTCTAAATTCTCAAAAAAAAGCAGCTGGGATATTTGGATATTTATGATGTCCATGGAATGCTGTAGCCCCACTTTGAGATGTGAGGCCACATTTTCCATAAATAAGGATCCACATCACACACTTCATTTTCCAGAAGTAACAGATCTTGCTGTGTGGTCTTCTCAAGATGCTTAAAAATCCTGAGCTCTACAGCAGGTTGTAGAAAGAAGTACATTGTAACAATCTATCCCCTAGAATGCCCAGTCTTTCTGACCAACTTCTATCAGGAATTTCTGTCACGGACAGGACTTGGGAGGTAAGTCCTGCTCAGCAAGCACCTCACTGGCGTAAAACATGCTGAGAACAGAAAAATTTAACACACTTCACAGCCATAGTCTAAGATGTCCCTCAAAAACACACAGGACCCAAGATTATTTTTGAAGGCTTACTAATTCAGTCAAAGTAGGCATTTTCGCGCAAACAGAAAAGCTTTTGCCAACTTTCACAGACCTGTTTCAAGTCAATGAAACATTAAAGCTTCTTGATCAAAATGTATTAAGGGTTGCTTTTACAAATGAACTATGCCATGTTCCTTTAATCCATTAATCTCAAAAATGCCCGGAAAATTGTTGTTGGAACTTAAAGGGAATCATGACCTTATAATGGGAAATGCCACCGTCTTCAGTAAATCAGACAGAACTAGCAGCTTCTCCTATACCCAATTTAAATACTAATTCCCTTGTCCTACTGGTATTTCAGTTAGGTTAATGAACATAACATGTTTGTACCTTTGTCATGAACTCCTCCAGCTGTTCTATAAACTGTTTGGTTTGCTGCTGAATAAACTGCTCACAAGCTGATTTCAGATGACGATCTACATCTTTCTTAGAGTCGATATAATGTTCTCTGATTTCTGGAGTACCCTTGAACAGAAGACAATAATTCTCTCCTTTTTATTTGCCAGAGATCACCACCTGCCTGAATGATCCAATTTTTCTTAATGCAATAACACTCCATATTACCTCCAGTAAGAACTGTATCAAGGCGTTGTTGCTGTTTAGTCTAAAAAATCTTGAAACTGTCTTAGGGTTCAGGATTTTAAATGCTGCATCTGTGAATCATAAAGTCACTCACATTGTAAGTCAATGGCATTCAGCTCCAGGAATTAAAAACGTCAATCACTCATTTACACACAAAGAATGGCCTAGCATGATTAGGGCTATAACATTAATATCTCCACTACCACTAGGTGTGGATGCACAAGTGCACAGGCACAGAAACACACAGAACTTGATCCACTACTTTTCAATTGTACCTATGGCAAACCTGAATCTAACAGTTGTACAGTCTAAACAGACATATACATTACATGAACCTAACAAATGACTGATACTAGCTGCAGTGCCATCAGCACGCAAATTGTGCGAGCTCTTTTCCTTTTGTAACTGTAACTAGAAGTGAAAGACTTTTACATAAGCTATGTAGTTAAGCATTTATAAACCTTATGCAGAATTTGGACCATGTTGCCTGGGAAAACCAAGTACAGCTGCATGAAATAACTTAGAACTGGCACTCTTTTCCTCAGTGCTTCATTATTTTAGTTAGGACTAAACAACAAAACATCAAGGTTGATATACACTCATGTTTATGGTCTCTACAGAAGTCCCAAGAAAGAAAAGCACCAATGTCTGTAATTAGCAAAAGACGCTGAAATTATTCCTATAGTGTTAACAGGATGTTGTCAACTTGAAATCTAGTCAAACTGGGAAAAAGAAAATTATCAGTACAGTTTCAGTATGGCTTATTGCCCTAACGCCATTCATTTATCATCCCACACAAACATCTGTGCTTTTTTTTTTTTTTTCATTTCAAAAGCAGTTCTGCACCCCTCTTGCTGTATAAAACAATGGGAGGGAAACCAGACATGAGTTAAAAGTGCTGTCAAAGGCATCAAACAGAGGGAATACTAGATACCTAGGCATGTAGGTTTTGCACTGAACTAAGAATCTGCACTCCTAGGCAGTTAAAAAGAGACTGCAGAGATAGATTAATTATGTTCCCTGCATTATTTCAGAAACTTCACTGACTCCAAAAAGAGCCTAAATTCTTGATTAGAACCCTATAAGCTAGTCAGTGTGACTCCCCACTGTTTACTTCAGTTAAATGAACCTTAGCATTATATTACTACAAAAAAAAATCTGGGTGGAAGCATGACTTTTACATTAAGCAGTGTCCCTTTGTCTATAAATGCCAAATTAAATCTTAAATCTATATACAAAAATCTTGGCTAGAAAACAGTAACACTCCTATTAGCCACATTATTTTTCTTCTACAACTCATCCTGAATACAAAAGCCCTACTGGCCTATGCTACACTACATTAAGAATTAAGCACAACGTCCATCTTTCCAACACCACCGCCACCACCCAATATAAAGAAAGCGTTTTCCATTACTTACCACTACCATGTGAAAAGCACTGGCTGGCACAAAAATTTATTCAATTAAATGAAAATGGAGAACAAACTTGTGTGTCAGCCAGGACAAGACACCAAAAGGATGTATTTGCCCTTTAACCTCCAGTCAACTAGAAACTACTCAACAGGTAGGAGGTTTCATTGATGTTCAAATGCAATAGGTGAAATGGTTAGTGTAAGATTTGCTTGCTTCAGAGTTAAAACAGCAGCATATTAGATGGCAGAAAAGCAAAGTTATTTTTTCAGCTTTCTCTTCTAGAATGGAAGAAAAGAAACTTGACATGCTTCCAATTATTTTTCCCATTATCTTTATAAACCTGACAAGTGCATGACAGTTCAGTTTTGTATTGAGAGGGTTTTTTTTTTCCTGCATTTTACAAAGGAACCACAGTAAATTTCAAAAATCATGACCATGGCCACTATCCTCTGCTCTCTCTTCCTATAACAGACATGGTTGCTACATGAAACTGTTCAGCGATACTTTCTTGAACTTGCAGCCTAAGAAATCCTTTCCATAACAAAAGCTCACAGGAAGGCCTAGGAAATCTTCACTAGTTCTAGGCAAGTCAACTATGTATTGTTAAATTCACCTGCTAAACAGCAGTAATAATAGTCAGAAAAGAGGAAAGACATCTCTGTGCAATAGAAATATAGATTACTTAGCTGTTCTTAAAAAGGACTGGATAACTAAATTAGGTCAGCAGTAAAAAGCAGTCAAACGCATTTCATACAAAAATAAAGAACATGTTAGATACATCTTGAATTACCCTAAATCAGAGAATGGTTTTGGGTTGTTTTTTTTTCAGAAAAGCTTAAGAACAAAGCAAGAGATTAGAACAAGCGTACAGGTCATTGCAGGTGAACATAAAATAAACCCAGTTTTGCTGGCTCATTGAGGGAGGACAATCCCATCCCATTCTGTAACCAGCAACTGTTTAGTACCTCTAGTTTTCTTAAGGTCCAGGGAAATTTCCTTAATGGTGAAATCAGTGTGGAAAGGAGCAATTTGTTCACGAAGAATCAAAAGGTGTTTTATTAAGAAAAGCTGTCCATCAACCTGGGTCTACGGCACAACAAGAAAAACAACATGCATTACATGTTAAACAAATGCCAACAATTACATGAAGAGCAAAATTTCAACACCTCCACTTTTATTAGTTACAGCCTATAACAAAACTAATACTAAGAATCTTCCTAACAAGCTTTTTCCACTAGTCTGCAGTGCCACTAACTACACTCTGGGATCAACAAATCCCACTTCTGTACTGTTGCTAACATACCACTCTACAGAAGCAGACTTTATTCACTTTTCTTAGAAGAATTAGATTTCACAGCCATATTACTAAATGTCCACATTAAGTACAGGTATCCGTTATTTGAAAGATACAAACCTATTCTTCACAAGAGCCAGAAATTATTTCACGTAATTCATATAATTTATAGTTGAAAAACATGACATTCTAAATTTTTTTAATTATTACAATGATTAAAAAAAAGCCAGACAGTTAAAATTTCCATAATAACTTTGATTAACCATGCTATTGTGCAAAAGTCTTATGAAGCATTTTTCTCACGTCATTAAACACAAAGCTTAGTTAATTTCTAAACAGTACAGCAAAGATACAAAGAATAAAACAAGGCCAAGTTCACACTGTTGAGTATCAGTTTTGGACTGCTTGTTATTTTAGCTGTGTGCTTTATACTGCATGCTGCTTTTAATCTTTGAAGTTCATGGCTCATTGAGGTAAATGGAGGAAGACTCAAGAATTCATATTTGATTTTGCAAGCTGGAAGAGAACTTTCCTTGATATAATGTTAAATAAAACAGTAAAGAAGAAATTAGATTTAAATCTGAAGTTTTAACAAATAGAAGTGTTTACTAAAAAATGTGGTGGAAGGGTTTCTTGAGATTTTATAGTTTTTATTCTTACATGCGCTATTTCACTAGATAAAGTTAAATTAACTTGCATCAAGAACAAAGTGGTCCAGATCCTAGTCCTGGGCCAACCTATCCAGGGTTCACTGCAGGATGAGTTTCATTCTCTGCAATACTTTAAGTCGATGGTGATCTGGGATGTACAGTGCTCAAACGGGTAATTAACTGTAGAGCTCTGAATCAATTCCATATGAAACAGTTATCTGCTCAAGCTAGAAGGAAACTGTTTGAATTTCTTTTTAAAGATACTACATTTAACAGATATTTTTCAAAGGATACTCAAAAGAAATACTTCAAAACAGCTCTTTACTTCTAATGGCAATTAAAACTTTTTCATTACTAAATATTTATTGCTTATACAAATCCAATAATTTTCAGCCTACTAAGGTTTGGGAGTTTTTTTAATTCACTTCCTGACTGTTAGGAATTAGCAAATTACTACCATATTTATATTAAAGGAACTGTGAGGGGAAAAAAAGGTTTACTCCAACTACTGAAAGTAACATTTAAAGTTAAAATTATGTGATGAAACTGTCTTGAATGCTGAGCAACACATCAGATCAAGCCTTCTGTTAACAGACAGTTCTGAATGGAGAATACTTAACAAATCTTCCCAGTGAATTTAATATTGAGAAAATTTTTGAAAATGCAAACAATGAAGGCAGAGAAAAAAGGAAGAGAGTAACAGGCAGTGAAAACAAATACAGGGAGCAGAGATTTATAGCAGAAATTTTTATTTAGGTATCACTTGATTGAATTCACATGAGCCAGAGCAGCCTGTAAACATGATTGCTATGATTTGCATTCCACCTTTTCAGACAGGCTAGCATGTGAATCATTATCTTTGCTTTACAATGCACTAACCATAAGTAAAAGCTGGCAAATCCATCAGGTCTCTGGGGGCAGAGCAACATGCTTTCACTGAGATTTCAACAGAATTCTGAACCACTACTTCACGGCTTTAGATATACACGGGTGGAAAAAAGAGATCATACCCAAAGCGCAGATGCTGACCTTGTTTTTGCTGATAGAATCAGCAGCTCCCAGCAGCGAGTGGATACAGGCAGATAAGGCCTCCTGCGATAATCCCTGAAACACTGCCCTCTGCGGGGAAAAGGAAATCAGACCAGAAAAAGGTGTTAGCAAAGCTTAAGCAGAATTTAAGAGCTGTATCTTGTGAAGGATGTGCTTACCAGCACATAAAGCTCTAGATTACTTAGCTACAAGCATGTCACCTAAATGCAGTAAGACAGGATGGAGCGTTCATATATAAAAGCTTGCTACAGCACTTAGACTGGATACAGGGATACTCAAGCACGCCCTGTTCACCCTCCGGCTCGGAATTTGCAGCTGGGTAGTGCCATGGTCAGTGACACCTAATGCATTCACAGCTAACAGCATGAACGATGTTTTTACTGGGTAACCTGACTAGACACTTTACGTGTCAGGGTATCTATCTGTGTGCACAATTTATACTTGCTATAGAAGTGAGATCATTCAAGTGAGCTTAACCTCAAGCAAACTCAAAAAATTACCTCACCATTTGCACCAGGTTAGTAAACAAACATGACAGCTGCCATGGCCCAGGTGACACAGAGTAACTCATTAAGCTGCAGCAACTAGATCATATGGCTGAGCTAGCTGTAGGAACACAGCTCGCCTCCACCAGCACTCCAGCTTAGTACGTCACAGCCCTGACTGCCCCAAGACCTGCCAATGCCACTTCATTCATGTCTTCTCCTATCTGCAGGGTGCAGGCACCACATACCAGGCCTGCTAGAATCTCTCAGTGGGGAAGTAAATAAATAACACTGTGCAGACACTATAAATGAGCCTTGCAAACAATGCAAAAACAACCTCATCTCCAAAGGTCTAGCTGGAAACAAGGGCAAATACTCATTTATCTTTAATGAGATTGATATATTAAGCAATAAAGTATTAATATTTCCCAGCTTCTTTTTAAGCAAATAGCATCTTGGTAGCAGTTTCACGTAACACTTATCAAAGATATTTTGAAATGCATTAAATGTATCTAACAAAGATACAACATGTACAGAAAAGCAAAACACACATTTTGTTTCTCAGAGACTTACTAGCATTTTATGCTATTAGGTTACAGACATAAATCTGTCACCTAATAGGGCGAGTCTCAAAATACCTGTGAAGTAAACATTGCTTTTGTTTCTTTTAGACATGAAGATTCCTGCTTTCTTAAACTATGGAAATGTCTGCTCCATTTTGGAAAGTGCAAAGATGTGTCATAAAAAAATTTTGAGAACATTTCTAAAATGTAGTAACATCACTGTTTTTAAGACCAGAAATATCACCTTGTCTGATCTCCTGCAAAGCACATAGCAAGAAACACATTCACCCAGGAATTTCAACAGTAAGATCGTTCTCTATAATCAACCCAAAACCTTCTATTCTTTCTCGTCCTGTTCACTCCTCAACTTTGGGGCAGTGTCTTGAGCATCAGACACTGAACTATTACTGTAATAGCAAAAGCAACAGATGTACAAACTACTGACTTTTTTCTAATTCTAAAAATACAAAATTGTCTTGGAAATTATGACCTAAATTTGTCAGTTCACTTGTTTTACACAAAGATAGCAGCAAAAAGACTACGCGATAGCAGAGGTCAGTAATTGTCCAATCCTAATTTACATTAAAATATTTAGATATGGTGCTACACACTTCATAACTTCACCTAAAAAAATTAGATAAAGAAATTTTTGCATACATCTATACATCTATACAGTTTGGAGAGACACACTAGGGTCCTTCTGACAGTAGGATACCACATTCCATGCAGATCTGCTGGTGAAATCGTGGTCTGGTGCCTGGGATTAAGGGATTCTGCTGAACCTGTTTAAAAATAAAATACAGACATGAAAAACTTGCCCATCTGTCCTTTCAAGTGAAGTAGACTGCAATATTGACTACACTTTATACTGACTTCACAGTAATAAGACATATTTTATTGCACCCAAACAGGTTAGGGTTGGGTTTGGTTTTTTTCATTCTGAGCAGGTCTTGACTAGATTTCTGCTGTGTATAGAGCACATAGCTCTGACAGACATGAATCCACTTTCAGGGATGGCCTAGCTCAACCGTTTTATAATGAGTTAGCTTTACAGGCATGTCTCCAATGAGAGACACACACACAGATACCCCTAACCAAGCTCAACAGATGAAATGCTCAATTACTGAAAAAAAGCATAGGAGAAAAAAGAAAAAAATAGTTAGTGAACATGGCACTACAGGAGATGCTCAGAAGAGGCAAAAAAAAAAAAAAAGGGAGGGGGGAACCCCATTCCATCAGTTTTACTTCTTCATGCTTTCCCTTCTGCTGAGGATAATCCTAAATGGATGAAACAGTTGCAGAAAGTGTAGGGTTTAAACGTCATGTTAATAATGACAGAAATAATGGCAAAACCAATTTTGTCATGAGGGGGTTGTAAACATAAAGAAGCGCCGCTCCTGGGTAACTTTTGTAAGAATTCCGTACGCTCGGAATGGTTTTTCCAACACCTGACAGACAGAAGTCTTGCATTCTTTTCATTCTGTCCTTCAACCCTGGAAAACAGCTGAGTCAATAGCATCAGAACTCTGATTGCAATTAGCAAACATTTAAAAACGTAAAATTTTTAAAGTTTTACCTAGTGATGGAGTAAGTACTTGTGAAGTGTTCATGTGATCAGCGCAGGAGTTGTCCAAAACAATTCAATAATTTATTTCTACCTTTTGCAACAATAAATATATTGTCACAGTAATTAGAAGGCCTGTAAGACCTTAGCTGTCAGTTTGAGATTCCTAGGCTATTTATTAGTCAATTCAGCTACTCCTGCAGGCACTGAAATTGGAGCACAGCACCTTTGAAGGGCAAATAATCTCAATTATCTCAGAAACTTATCTTCAAATTACACCATACTGGTTCCTTCCACCTCCTGAATGCAGGTGGGGTTTACAGGACTTGCAAATGTCACACACCTGGCTTGAAGCAAGATGAACTCCACTCTCAACAGGATTTGAGGAGTCCAGCTAGAAACAGCCAGAAATACCTTTGCAGACCTTGCAAGCCAAAAGGAAGAAGCTACCAGGTAATCAAATAAAAGAAATAATGACAAGGAGCTGAGAAAGGTGCTGCTGGGAAAAATAACACTGTACAATTCTGAGCAATGGTATAATAAAAGTGAGAAATTCTTCATGGATGTTAGACAAAAATTTGAAGGGTTGTAACACTCAAATGATTAGCATCCAAAGAGCCATATTTCATGGAATTTGCTTCCAGTTCACTGCAATTTACAGGCACATGGATCATATATTAAAAAAAGTCATGGACTATATTCTGAATTATTGTAAACAGCTAAAATGACTAACTGGTTTCAGTACATGAAAATGCAAATGCATTTAAAGGAAAGTCACCTTTCCAGGTGAAGGCACACACAAAGACACTACCTAGATGCTCCAAGCATTCTTTTAAGACACACCAAACCACCCTTCTCATCTTAGCACAGCTAAGAAACAGAAGCATCCTTAAATATACATCTTGATGGTAGGGCTACTTCGTAGTAGAAAATACAGAACCTGTTTTATACAAAGTACAATAGATGCTGCAAGTTACAGAAGTAGCTGCTTCACAGAAGGGGTTCTACTGGCAGCACAAAGAATTGCCACCAAAAGGACAAGATTAAGTTGTTTC
Source organism: Falco punctatus (assembly GCF_963210335.1). Classification (NCBI taxonomy): domain Eukaryota; kingdom Metazoa; phylum Chordata; class Aves; order Falconiformes; family Falconidae; genus Falco; species Falco punctatus. The sequence goes on from NC_137581.1 coordinate 32,240,890, forward strand.
TCATTCCAAAACAAAGTTGTTAAGAACCCTGAGACAAAGTTCACCTCTCAAAATATCTTATGAATTTCTCTACGAAAATAACCCTTTAAGATACATGCAACCATCAATGATGGTTCAAGTTAACGCTCACTTTCCCTGAATTTCATGCATTAATTTGACAACACAAGATATATTTCATACCAGATTTAACTAAGCTGCATGACTCAGGATCTTCTAGCCGGACATCTGAAAACGAAGCTTCAGATGGCAACTTCTTCTGTTCCTCTTTTAAACTCTGTGCAATTTGCTGCAGAGGAAGATATACCACAAAGATTTAAAATTTTTTTTGCCTTTAAATTAAGGAGCATTACGCTTCTTTGATTATGATAGAGAAAAGCATACTAAATTGCAAAGAGAGTCAGCTACACTCAGCTCCCAGTGTTCCAAAGACATTAAAAGAAAAAGACAGATGCTTCCAAAACAGTAGCAGAAACATTTCAGTATCAATTTAAGATTCACAAATACCACACAGATCTATGTAAGGCACTTTCCTTCCATTTCACCTGTTTTTACTGATCTCTAAATAATAACCTGTGAAGCCGCCTGGAAAGAGAAGCTCAAAATAAGGGAACCCAATCCAACACTCACTTGGATTTCATTACAGATAATTTCTGTGATGGCTTTATTCTTATACGTGATATGTGCAGATGTCCCCAAAGTACTCTCCAGCTTATTCCCTGCAGGAGTTCAACAGAAAACTTTCCCCTAACATTACTGAATACTTCCACACTTCAACCTTTTTCGTTACTTGGTCTGCTTCAAAGCAACAAGAAGCAGCAAGAGTGGGCAAAGAACTGCATTAATATTTGAGCAGAACAGCACAAGAAATATTTCTGCCCTGTGCTTTTAACATTTTAATAATTCATTTACTCAGACAGAAGGCCTCTCTAAATAGCAAGGTTTTGAGGATTAAAAGCAATCAAGTAGCAAAATGAGTCTCAAATGAGGCAAAAAAATGGAGTCTTATGAGGACATATGAAAAGCAGTGTAACTTCTCAATTTGGAATGAACTGTAAAATGCACTCTCTTCTTCCTAACTGAATGGCAGTAGAACCCTAGTTAGAAAATAAGGCCTTATATAAACTAAGTAACTGCATTGCTTCCTACAGAAGCTATAGCTAACATTAAAAAGTTCTCACAGTAATCTTTTCATCCAGTTTATTCACACAATTTTAGCAAAAAAACTCAAACCAAACAAGCCTGCACTCCTAACAGTTATACTAGTAAAACTTCTGATCTGTAGTTGTTCTGAATGGAGATCACATTTAGCTACATTTTGCGTGGTGGGCTTCTCAATCACTCTTTTTGTATTTTCCTCAAAAGCCTATTAGTCCTTAAACTTGCAGTATAAAAGGCAAGTGTTCTACAAACTCACTAGCTTCAGGATTTGTAGCTGCTTTCCCAAAAACTTTTGAATGTACCTTATAATCACCAAAGCATAAACTGAAACATGAACTGTAGCATAATAAAAGCTCTAGACATGTATAAAGACACAGCAGCAAGTGTTCAGTATTAAGAAGTTTCCCACAGTGTTTTTCTGTTTACAGACAAGAATTGAACAGAACAAGATACAGTTGTAAGATGTCAATTTCTTCCAGCCCACAGCAAAATTGTGGATAGCTAGCTAGCTATAAAGCTTCTGCATTTTGTGTAAGTAATGCTCTGATTCTGAAGTCAAGCAATAGCTCATCTATCTATGATGATAGATTTGCAACTGGCCAGCTGCAAATAAATCCTACAATTTTCTAAACACAACCAGTTATTGTGGTAGATAGATGGAAAGCCGAATTGAGCAGTAAAATCTGGATCTTGCCAGCCCATGTTGGAATTGCCATTCTTAGTCAATCATTTGACAGCTTGGGCCTCTCATTATAAAGTGAATGGCAGTAATTATTTGGGGGGGATCTTTATCAGGCTTAATCCCTTCCATGCAATACTACCTTTCAGTTGCATATCAAATTGTTTGTTGCATATCAAATGCAGTTTGCCCTAGTGAAAAACTAATTTCAAGTCTTTCATCGGCCACTTTCTTATTTCTGTGAATAGTTTCATTGTGAAATCTTTCATCGATATACTATTAACCCTTTAAAGTAAGTAGAATTAGTTTGATTCCTTTCAAGAGGAACATTGACTTAAAGGGCTTGGAATAACTACAAAAATGGCTAATACTGAGAAGAATCTGAAAAGACTAATGGAAACCACTGCTGACATGTTAAATTACCTAGAGGTATAAGCAAGTCTACCCTCACAGTCTGAACATAGCGTACACATGTGTCCCAAGCACTAGTTGACCAGTAATTCTGAAAACAAACTTGCAGCTAACTGTGCCTATTATAAAGCTTCTCTTCAGCTCCAGCTCAGCTAGAAAATACACCGGGTAATACCTACTGTTTATGAAAGTAAATAAAAATTTACTGTTATGCAAGAAAATTTAGATGCTTCTAAGTTTAGGTAAAACTGTTAACTCTGAGAACTATCACCCTAAAATGGGTTTGACATAACGTGTTCTCTGACATATAGTTTAGGGTCATAATTTAATCAGCAGGTGCCAATTTGATAGCGCCACTAATACTAAATACACCTAAGAACTGCAAAACTCCATTTGCAAAACACTATACTGCACAATTGTATATACTGCATATAAAAAGAAAACCAAATCAAGGACAACAAAAATAGCAGATGCTTTACCTCCATCATTTCCAACTTGTCAGGATATGCAAGATCACCCGGAGCAGGCTTGTAGCCTGTGATATCAGTTTGAATGTAAATATGTGTCCTATAGACAAGACGCTCTTGTACATCTTCTAACATCTGCTTGACACCAGCTGCAAATGCACCCAGTTGTTCAGCTAAAAAGGTAAACAAAAGCACAGATTTGTTCATTTAATTACAAAACAAGCTTGTAGACACAAAAGTTTGAAGCATCACATGTTGAATCATCACAAAACTGGCTTGCTGCAGATGAAGTCAGCTATTTTTGGAACAGCGGCACGCAGACAAATTTGTGACAAGCAAGGAATTACTGAACTCCATACTGTAGTTGCTTCAGCTCCCCAAATTTTCATTAGACTGTGAAAATACGATCTCACGCTGGTAACATCAGATGGCATGACAGAATTAAGCATTCTAATTATCTGAGACCTGGGCGTGTCAAGTGGTATTTCTGGACACCAAACCAACATGCTTTGGTTCTATCACAGACAAAGCCTGCAGTGTGACTGTCAGGAGTTGACAAGCTTGCTCATCTACCTACCTACCAGAACAGAAGATCCAAAGCTGCTCACATGCAACTTCAAAACTACTGTACCAGCCTGAGTTTAAGTAGTAGAAAGTCACTTCCTAAGACTAACCAAAAGATTATGTCACTAATTTTTTCCTCATTCTCAACAGCATTACAATTCTACTTCCAGGAAAATGAGCAATTCTTCATGATATTTGCACAGCTTCAGAGATGTGTTATATACCAGCTACAAAGTACGATTTCTGTTTATCACTCAGTGCAAGGTTAAGACTGTGAAATGATTCCATTATGCATTGGTCGCACTAAGGAAAAGACAGAACATTTTTTTTCTGATAGCCAACTCCCTTCTATGAGACTGTGAGCTCTGAAACCTTCCAAAACTCAAAAACTGCCAAAAATCCTCTCCTGAAATTACAGTTTCCAGTCTGGGAAAAACTGTCAAGGAGAATGAAAAAAATCAAGTTTGCATTGCTTTATCATCATGTATGCAGAGCTCTACACAAATGATGCATTAGCAGAGCCAAGCAAAGCAATTAATTCATCTGAAAAGTTCAAATCAACCCTGGTGCATGTATATGCACTGGGGGGATTGCTTGCTGGCAATTGTAGAATCTAGAGAAAATAGGCCTCCATAACATCAGTATATTAATTTAAATGAAGATATACACATACCCATAAATACAAACCTTTCTATTATAAATGAAAAAAACATAATTTATTTAAAATAACCTTACCTCATCTGTGACAAGTTTAAGACACATTAGAAAAGAGAAAAAGTCTTGGAATTTTTTTGCCTATACAATTTAATAATTTTACCAGTTAAGACGACAGTTAAAAACAATCAAGTTCCATCTACGAATTACCATTGTTCTGTACATGGTCTTCAAGCATCTCATTTTTGAGAATCCCGCAGAGTTCGGAAAGTGTCTCTAAGTGAATGACATGGATGATCATTGGCCTCAGGACATCATACAGTGAAAGACATAACTTCTCCAAGAGTTCACTATAAGGAAAAAATAAAACAAAGCAAAGCACTTTCAGAATCCTGCAATACCAAAATAAAATTTTACCGCAAATGCAAATTATTTTATGGCAAAAAATTTTAAGACCAGGGTGAGAAAACAATGCAACACAGTATCATTGAAGACTTAAGAAAGGATTTAAGAAGTGTTTATAACATGAACCCCTGGTTTCCTACAAAGCCGTTTAAAAGACATAGGATACCAAATGCTTAGAATGGTGGTATGGTTTTTAATTAATTTTAAAATAACAACAACAAAAAAAAACAACTAAAAAAACAACAACTCAGTCTGTCACAAAGGGAAGACACTGCATACTGGTTACCTGGCTTTTATATAAAGAAACGCTCCTGCTGAGCTCAGAATCATACTCCCAGTTTCCCTTTGAGAAAAGGCTCTTCTGATTCCAAGTACTCAATAGCTTATTAGAATCAGACAGACACAGGAGAAGCCTGGTAACCTTTTCTGTAACAACTTCTGGCGTTGCAGGGCACACTTTCCAATCTAACACAGTATCAATGCAATATGAAACACCACCAGATACCGCACGGTATTTTTTCCTTCCTGTTCAAAGTGATGCATATCTTTGTTAAGACACTACCAGCATTCATTCCAGACATATCTGCCATTCATAGTGCTCTGTTCACTGATCACAGATTAGCCAATAAAGCTGTTGTCAGTAACTGAAAATTACAGTAACTCCCCAGTTAGACTTGGAAATAATAACACTAAGAACATGTAAGTATTTACAGCGTGGTGCAGTTGTTGAGTTTATTGCACTATATATGTATTTTTTTTCTGATTCGTGAAGAATATCTGACCATAGAACAACAGTTCCTTTCCGAGTGTGGACAAAAAATGCTCAGAGAAGAAACATTTTGAATCTGCCTCTTCTGTTGTATTCTATAGCTTTACAAGCAACTTGATAAAACAATAACTCTCCATGTTAAAAGCAGAAACAAAGGAGAAACTTTCAACAGCCTTATTATTAAATACAACAGTCAACCTCAGATCTCTACTTTTGCCTAGATTTTTGGTAAACTCTTTTATCTGTACAGAGACACAGCTATTATGTCTTCAGAGACTCACATCACTTCAGAAAAAAATGAGGCTATTCATCAAGTAGCTAAGAAAAACCTAATAAAGTAGTTACTATACGAAACATTTTCCTCAAATTATTTTATTTAGATGTAGGCAAAAAAGGGAAAAAAGTTCTAATGAAAGATGGTAACTACTTTCCATCAAGATTCAAAAATAATCAGAAGCCTATTCTCATTCTTGATGTGAAGGGCAACAGTGACAAAATTTCTGTCTGAACAACATCTCACACTGATTTTAATTAGGGATGTTTACTTCAGGATTTGGACTGAGATAGCAAAATTGGTTCTTAAGCCAATTTAGTTAGGTCACATCAAATCCTAAGCATGTCCCACACAAGACCTCAATTCCTCAGAAAGGAGAAAGACTGCTACTACTCTGGGACTATGGCTTATTTCTAGTGAGACTTTATGTATTTATGGTTTTCCTTTAGCTTTAGAGGATGGGGACAGTAGTGGGCAGTATTTTTTCCACGTCGCACTTATTCAACTCAAGCTGCACTTCATTTTACAATAATACAACACTCAAAACCAGTGTCTCTGTTATATTAACAGGAATATACTTTATTTATGAACTTCATGGCAAGGGAACATGACCTGCCCACATTTCAAAATAAAATATCGATATTAAAACATACTGGCAAATTGGGGATGGAGCATCATTACTCAGTTGCTCTAATATTACAGGTATGTCGTAAAAAACTTACAATACTTTTATTACTTTATTACCATGTGAAGACAACAACCTGTCCCTCTTCTAGATCTAGGGAGAGCAGATACAGATACTGTTCTTGTCAGGTGTCCAATACCTTGCCTTCCATTCAGCCCACATACAGGCACATGCAAGTATTTCTTGACAGTAAAGGCAGTTCACTAACACTAAATCCTTGATGAAAAATGGGTGGAGTTCATCAGCTTAATTTTACACTGAAGTAAATGAAAAGCGCTTCTGCAAATGACTGCAAATCATTGGCATACAGGCAGTACAAAAACAGCTGGGAGCTCTAGCACTGTAAACTTCTGCAGCTATTTCCAAAGCAACTGTGTGTCTTTCTCTTTCAGGCCATCTACAGAGCATTTACATCACTCAGATTATTTATGGAGAACATAAACTATGAGCTTTGCGTGAAGAAAAAAGAAAACAAACATCAAATTCTGACACAAAATTATTAAGGTTTTTTTTCTTGTTGGTTCTTATCAAACCGCTTAAATACAATCCTATTTGCCATATAACATTGTCTGCTATATTAAAGCATAGTAAATAAAACGTGCAGGAAAACAAAACCAGCATGTACCACCTACTCCAGTTTTGGTGTTGGTTTTGTGAAGAACTCATTGTAAAGCTGATGTTCATCCTGGCATACATGGACCATAAAGGCACAACCACTTCGTACCTGTATTCACAGAAATACAAATACCTTATTATTAAATTATTTTTGCTGCATTAATACCACAGGATGTACTACAGACATTATTATATGTTATACCATTATACACTGTATTATTAGTAGTACTACAGCTGTGATTAAATTGAAGGTTTTTGAAATTCAGAATTATTGGGATCAAGTAGGAAAAGATGTTACTAATCAAATAAAAGCTCATTGTGCATCTTCTGTCCCTTTTAATTTCTGAATAAATTTAAGTAACCACATTTTATGCTTTTGCAAATATCTCCTTGTGAGGTCTGTAGCAGAGCAGAGTTTTTACAGAACAACTTTCCACAAAATATGAATTACTTGAAAATACCAGTAAAATTTTAATGATTCAAAACCACAAGAGTGACAATTCTGCATGTAAGTTACTGAAGTAAGTAAGTACAGTTTACCTGGGGGAAGGAGGATTAAAACATAACAAAAAAACCACAACACGTGGCTACCTACCAGAGCACAATGATCTCTGTTGTTCTGACTGGTTAATTCTGTAACAGTGCTAGCGATACTTGGACCAAGCAAAAGCTCCCTCTGATCAAGGTAACACTGATGGATTTCATTGAGAACTTGTTGATACCTAGCCAAGAAATTAAAACAGTAACTACACCCTTAAGCTCATTTTCTAGTAAACACAAAATTAATTCTCATACCCTCTTTTAGGTCTACATAATTTCAATTTTAAAAACTTTCTTTTAAACAAGTAATGTGTTAAAGAGTATTTAAACAAAAATAAGGATTTTCAAAACTTAAAATTTTTGAAAATAAATTATGTAAACATACTCACTCTGGCATTTTTTCAGATCTTTGCTCTACTTGTTCAATAAGAGTCTACTCAAAAAAAGAAAAGAGCATTACCAGCAAATTATTTTTTTTAATAATTGGAAAACAGTTTGCAGTATATTTCCATGGATACAATATGCAATCTTTGGACATTCACACTTGCACAATATGCAATCCTTGCATTTATACTACTAATAAATTCAAACACCATATTCACAGCTTCCTGTTTAACAGTTACCAGCCTACTTACTCTGACTTTGGGAGCAGCTGCTCTGAATTTTACATAAAACAGTGTGAAGGCATTGTCAGAATTTGGCACAGCTGAAGGATCCTGAAAGAAGAGATAAGTAATTAATTAAAAAGGAAAATACTATATTTGGCTTTAGTATTTAATGGCTGAGATAATTAGGCTCTAAAACTGGGTATTGGTTCTTTATGCTTATATTGCTAGTGGAACAGCTCTTTGCCGCTTTCCGGCTAGAAAGGCATGCTTATTTCAGAACTTGGATAAAGCCAGATGGAAGAACAAAACCCAAAACAAAAGTTTCAACCAACGGCTTCTATAGCAAAAGTAACACTTTCAGTAATTATGGAATTCTCCATTAAAAGCAAAAATTTTCCCAGGACATAGTAGTACTGATTGTTGCTCCTTAATCTGTAGTACTAAAGTGTAGCAAAATTTGCCTTTTACCTTCCAGTCCCAGGGCAGAGAAGCTAAATTTCAGCTTGCATTTAAGCTTCAGCTGGAAGGTCAAGTGTTGACACAGTTCCCCAGCTTAGCTGGGCAGACAGCTTGAACTTAAGACAAATTCTAGCACTAAGGAAGCAGAGCAGAGACCCAATTTAGCCACCAGGCTTTCTTCCCCTTATCCCTGCTGATGACAAAAAAAGCAGATGGCTTTCCTTTGAAACATGGTGGGGACAGGAAAACTCTTCCACCTTCCCCACCCTCCTACTTTCATTCCTGCGAGCAACTTGATCATCCTTCTACACAGATCAAAATCCCCAAACACTCGCATGTGAGCAGTAACAAAGGACATCTAGATCTCATCAGTCCCTTTCCAGTCATAACAAGACCTTTTGTGGTGTTGCAGTAGGAAATCTCAGTGCTTGATAACAACTAAGACCAGTACTGCACTTCTAGCAGAAGCAGGTATCAGCTGTTTCAGAGAAATATGCAAAACATTCACAAAACCCCCATGTAGGTGGGGAGGAGGTCATCTGACTCCTAAAAGAGGTCTCCTTCCTGACTTTAAAACTGTTAAACAGCAATTCAAATCCAGAAATAAGGTTTCACTTCTCTCTGTAGATACACTTATTATCAGAGATGTTCAGTTCTGCTTGAATTCAGCTCAGTCATGGCAATCCACTGGCATTAAACCATGTTACAATAATGTTTTAAAAATATAAACTACTTTTGTACCAAACATGAAAAACGATCAATGGCACTTAACCAAGATCTTCACTCCAGGAGTATTCTTTAGAAAGTTTCCATGCATATTGTCTAAAATCCCCTTCTTTTAGGTCTGTCAGTTCTCAGCTCTAGCATCTTTCAATTTCACTGGTTATCCCTCATGACAAGAAGTTTGCCTGTAACCAGACTGAGCACAAGGCAAACAACAATTAAATGGAGAAAGGAGGAAATTGGGTGGAAAGAGACATTCCCCTCTCTTTTCTCCTTTGCCAAAATACTCCAGCACAAGACTATTAACATTTTAATAAGACCGAAAAACCTCCCTATTCACCTTCATGCCTCAATCCTACTGTAGTGAGTGGGAGGAAAGCACCTAACTCTTCCCTTGTGACTCTCCAACATCAGTGTCAACATTTTAAAACCAGCCAAAAGATACTGCCAAAACTAGCAAGAGCCTGTCACAGTTATTCTCTGCAGCTACAGAAAGCACCGCATGCTTATCAAAAAGAAATATTTAGATGATCAAGAGCACCTAAAAATACTGGAATATAATACTGAAAGAGTCATGTCATGAACTCAAGAGTTGTGCTTTAACAGTTTTCATCCTACGACACCCAGAGCCTGTACACTTTCTCAAGTATTCCCTGCAACCTCTCTGTCTCTAACAATCCATTTCCAACACAGACCCCCGCAGTACCTGTACTTCTCTTGTGCACCCTCACCATTTGGCAACGGAGATAGCAGCGTGCACTGCAGCTGACTCGGAGATACAAGGCACAAATTAGTTCAGGAAAACATGCTGTCTGCCCAGCTGGTTGTTGCCTCTCTAACAGTTGTTTATCCACCCCTGGCCTTCACTGAGGTTACTGTTCACCTACTTCACCTTCTTCAATTTCCAGGATTTTTTAATTATTACTATTTTTAAATCTTTTGGATCACTAGGTCTCTGTCAGATTCAGCTGAAACTTAGCCAATCTACACAAACACTGTGGTACAGGACTGATGTATTTTCACAGAAAACTGCTGATGGCTCCCACCCTCAAAAAAATAGAAGAAAACTGTATAGTGTTACAACAGACATTACAGTACAGCTCAAGTTACCACTTACTGATTCACCTTACCCTTTTCATTAACTGGCTTGTGAGGTTCTGTAGGGTATTCACAGTGTATGTCTTGATAAGGTGCATAGCTTTAGAAAGGCATTGTTTAAACTTAATCAAATATACAGGATAGTCTTTAAAATTTGGCTGAAAGAAATTAAAGAATCCATTTTAAATACAAACAATAAGAGAGTTGAAAATTTATCAAAACTTAAAATACTCTTTTTACTAGCTAGAAATACTATTTTGTACAAAATGAAAGCAGTATTTTATAAAATGTAAGCAGAATATTAAGTATATTCATTAAAAAATTCTTAGGTTTTATAAACAGTCATTTTTTGCTTTCTTACTGTATTTAGCAGAGGGAACATTTCATAAGGGAAAAAAAATCACCACACACATGGTATGAATACATAGTTTTGAAACTATTAAGATTTAACCAAAACCAAGACAGTATTACTTACATGCGATGAAATATATGCAATACAATCATCAAGCTTAGCCAGCATGGGAATGAATCCTTCACTGTTCACAGACAGCGTAGGGGAATTCAATTTCTTTGGAAAACAAGACAAAGATCATTGTAAGGAATCCAAGTAACTTAGTGTTGGCGACCAAGTTCAAAAGATCAGTACACTTTCATTTTTAAGACTATTAACAGTGACATAATACTTACGGTGTTGATGTTTTCCAGCTCATTAAAATAAGAAAGTTTCTGCTGGATGTTTTCAGCCAGGTCAACAAGTTCTGACTATTAAAAAAAGAAAATAAAAGAAAATCAGCAACCTAGCAAGTAGTATAAATATATATAAAATTATTTAGCCTCCCTTTCAGCTCTCAGCACACACCACTGTTAACTAGCTCTAGATAACTTGCAACTAAGTACAACAAAAGATGCAGACCACAACAGTGCTCTCTTGCTCTCTCTTACCAGAGAAAGACACATTACTCTCAATAGTGTATTTAAAAGCATATTCCTACGTGTTTGTCAGCATTCCACAGATGTTGTTGCATACAAACAGCAACGCTATCATTGGTATTACAGAGAATGGTAGAAATCCTATATTTCAGGATTGGAGCCACTCTCCCTTATCCAGTCATGCTAAAAAGACATGTTCGTTACATCACTGTCGGAGCAGCTAATGAGAAAGAAAGTATTGGGAAATAAGCTCATAACTTTTGTACAAAAATCTTTCTTCTTGCTATAGCCAGCTCAAAATACTTTTGTAAGTGACATGAATTGTTAACCTCAAAAAAGTTTGCATTTGTCAGGCATCAATTACAAAAGCTCCCCTCAGCTAGCCATCCTTCTTGCTTAAACTGTGTATCAACACATACTGAACGTTTTACTGCACAGAGCCTAACACCCTAGCTGCAGGTGAAACACACCAAACGCAAGGTCCAAAGCAAATGGAGGGATTGTCACCACAGCCCACTAGTTTTGACTTATGGTACCTTAGAAGTTTCCAGTAATCCTCCCATCAAAGATTACCTGCTCTTTCAAAAGTTGTTCACAGGCCTCATGCAGCGTTCCTGTCTTTGTGGATACAAAAAGATACTGTTTTTGCAGTGACTCCAGGTGCTGAAGGGCACTATTCACATCGTTCAAGATAGCATCACATTGCTCCTGAAAGCCAGACAAGTAATCCCTCATCTCTCTAGAAAAAGAGAATCAACAGATAACAGAAGTAAAATTTCACTTTCTGTATTTGCGAATCCAGCTGCCTGAAGGGACACTACCACTACCTTTCCCTCTCTAGGAATAGAAGACCACTCGCATCAAGCAAGAGTGCACAACAAGCAGATGTTTTGTGACCTGCAGAAATAACAGAGCTATGGGGTTTGGAATAGCCACTGCAGTTAACTCCATTTCCCTGACATTCCTCATAGCAAACGTACCCAGAAAGTAGCAACATGCACCACAGCTAGTCTAGAGCACATGGATACTGTCTAAACAGCGCAAACATCATGACTACTGCAGGCTACTGCTAGCAGGCAAATTCTACCTGCCTTGCTTCCAACAGGGTGTTAATTTGGGTCTCCTCTTCCATACACTTTTCCATTTAGAAATTACTTTTACTCTCCTAAGTGAGCTGAAATTACCCAAAGGATTCAAAACTGACTATGAGGATTGAAAGAGGCTTAAACGAAATAGATGCAGTATCTAATGTCACCAAGTTTGTCTAAGGCTCAATGCAGATATAAACTCTAAATGATCACTAAATATAAGTCAAGCATTCAACTTGACCAAAACATAATTTAAAATTAATTACTCTTGGATGTCAGCAAAAACTTCTGAGCTCTACTTTATCACATAGAAAGCATGTAAAATACAAAGCAAGTAAAATCACAATTTTCCGTAGTAATTTGCAACCCTTTAGTGCACAACAGGCAAAGAACTTCCTTATTCTCCTCCTGCTCCTCTGGTCTCCTGCAAGACCCTATTGGCCATCCTACAAACCATTCTGCATCCATGGCACACTTAGGTATCTGTGCGCACTATTATGAACGTGTCAACTGACAAAGTGCAAGCGTGCTACCCTTTTTAGGTCGTTAATGATCTGATCATGGGCTTAGTATATGCCTAAACCTCTAATTTTAAGAAATGTCACATCCTCAAATGTCAGAGCAAGAGATGAAGAGACAGATCAAAGAAAAGCAGAGAAAATCAGAAGAGGAGAATACAGCAGCATCTCTTTGTGACCAGGCGCAAGTTTGTAAAGTCTCAAACCACAAGCCAGTTTCCATAAAAGCCGCCAGCAGATTTGGCTAAGCCATTCAGCTGTACTTCAGACTCTTGAGAGGTAACTGCAAAAGTCAGTGGGAAGGGGTTCTTCCAAGCCTGACTGAAAAGTCAGTTAGACAAAAATAGATGAGAACACCCAGTCTCAAAACTGGAGTTGAGCAAAGTGCCAAGGAATGCAGGGAATGCAGATAGAGAATCATGGCCATAGTCACTGGTGGACTGAATGGTGAAAGCAGAAATGACTACCAGCCACACCTGCTTACAGAGTCTCGCCCACAGAAGGTGCCATTCCAATAGCAGCGGCAGTTGAAAAGGTGTATGAAAGCTCTTAAACTGCCTTTGTCTACAGCCCTATCTGCAAGTCAAAACTAATTTCAATTTGTCTTAATATACTGGGCAGTTAAGAAGGAAATCTGCACCCCTTTTAACTGCTCTTCCACAAGGGCAATAGCCTTCAGGATGCGAGTGGGGCATACTGCCTTGGAAAGCTTCAGCTGTTCCTACACATTCGCCTATTCCCTGCCAGATGAATCCAAATGCAAGCTGACACTATATGGATAAGATAAAGTCCTTCAAGGCTGAAATTGCTTACAGTGAAAGGAACTGAGGAAGAACACGTACCTATACTTGGCACCTTCATCTTGATCCATCTGTGTTTGTACCTGAGCAAACCAGGAGAAGAACTAGAAGAGATTTTATGGTGTGAACAATACAGATATCACATGCAATCAATTAAAAAAAAATAAATCAGATCTATGAAATGAAAATGAGCTTTTTTAAAAAACAGAGCTGTTTCAGAACCTAATTATTAATCAAGGAAACATCATTGTAGGTCCCTTCCAACCAAAATAACGCTATTCTATTCCTCCACTAAATCAAAATGGGAAAGACTGAATTTCATCCCTTTTTATTTGCACAAGAACAAGGCTGTCACATTAGAACGGGGCGAGGGGGCACAACATTATTCTATATTATGAGCAACACCATCTTACTGAAGGGGTGCCTTACGCTCACATAGGACTCCAATCAAAATCAGAAAAGTATCTGTCACTGAACAGCTAGGACTTCCAAAGATTTCCCCACCCCCTCAAGTTTCTTCATGCATCTTGAAAATGGACAAAAAAAATTAACAAATCCACCAAAAGCTAGGCAAGAGACACAGGAACTCACAGAATTCTCTGAAGGTTACTGCAACTTGGAGGTTTTTCGGCATCACTTACCTGCTGTGCTGTTTCAATCCTTTCATCTTCCATTCCCAGTATGGCAAATCCTTTCAAAAGGACATCCTCTGTGGATTCTGGCACCGCAGCAGTCAGACTAACAGTAAGCGACTGGGATGTTAGGCTGCACAAATCTTCAATTGGAAGCTGCTCACAAAAAACCACAAACTTTAGTTAGAGAACTTACTAAGAATTAGTATATTCTGCTCAACTACAGTAACACAATCCAAAGCATCAACCTGAAAAAATTACAGGCATCTACTTCTGAAGCAACAAATGGAATGGTCATTTTGTCTATCAATATGATAATACACCAACAACTACCATATCTATATATTCAGGAATACCTACAAATTTTATTTTCTTTTTTTAAGTCAGAAAACATTACACTGCATTTTATGTAAGTGCATATTCATGTCAGAAGAGAAACTAAACGTACATGTACCTGACATACTGATGCGTTATACTTTAATTTCCAATTTAACTGGTTCTATGCACAGAGAAATGCACTAGAAAAGTATTTGAGAACATAAGAATTCAGACCATACACAGAAGCAAAAATAAATGTCATCACTGTCTACATGACATGGCAACACCACTGTACAGGAATTGTCAGATTTTTTTGCTAGATAATCAGAGAAAACTCAAGACTGCCACAATTTATGCAGGAGATAGTGTTTCATATTCTTTCAAATGCTTTTTGAAGAAGTCAAGCTAAAAAGAAAAGCTTTTTTAGAAGACAAGGAATAGCTCTGTTGAATGGAAATTATCACACACAATCATTTTTTTAACAAGAAAAAAGGCGTGCTGTTTTGGCTGGGAGAGAGTTAATTTTCTTCATAGTAGCTGGTACAGGGCTATGTTTTGGATTTGTACTGGTAACAGTGTTGCTATTTCAGGGATGGTCTAGCTACTGCTAATCAGTCGTTACAGAGCGGAGGCCTTTGCTGCCTCTCACCCACCCCAGCACGAGCAGGCTGGGGGGGGGCACAAGGTGTTGGCAGGGGGACACAGCCAGGACAGCCAACCCCACTGACCCAAGGGATATTCCATACCATATAACATCATGCTCAGCAGTAAAAGCTGGGGGAAGGAGGAGGAAGGGGGGGGACATTTGGAGTGATAGCATTTGTCTTCCCAAGTAACTCTTGCGCATGATGAAGCCCTGCTATCCTGGGGATGGCGGAACACCTCCTGCCCATGGGAAGTGGTGAATGAATCCTTTGGTTTGCTTTACTTGCGTATGTGGCTTCTGTTTTACTTACCAAACTGTCTTCATCTCAACCCATGAGTTTTCTCGCTTTTACCCTTCTGATTATCTCCCCCATTCCACTGGGATGGGGTGGGTGAGCAGCTGTGTGGTGCTTAGTTACCAGCTGCGGTTAAACCACAACACTATGGAAGAAAGTAACTTGAAAGAAATTGTATTCAGCTATGATTGGAAACTATTAATTAGCTTATATGGAAGGAATTAATTCAAGAAAACAAGTACTGTTATATACTCTTATTTAACGTAATACTCTTTTTACTTCACTTGATAAGTAATGTTTTCTATTGATGAGAACATCAGTAACATAAAAACAGAAAGCACTACTTAAATACAAGTTGGTACAGCTCTACAAAATTACTCACTTTGTAAAATATTCATTGCCTGGTAATATTAGTCCAGCAAAGAAAGAACCATCAGGATTTCAGCTATTTGAGAAAAGACCGATTGCCCCATCTTGTTCAACTTCCACATAGCTCTCCCCGCTGCCCCCCAAAAACAGGCAGGACTCTTTTGAGACTACTACTGAGGAAAAGATGAGTCCATCAGAGCCTGTTTTTTCAGAACAGCTGACATGCGACTGTCCCAATCCACTTCAGCAGGAGCCAGAAACAGCTGAAGTACTCAACGTCTTGGCATTCCCACTGTCCTAGCTGGCAAATACAGTACTGGCCTTGCTGCAAACCTGTTTTCGATCCTTAAGAACATCCTCCAACAGCAGCACATACTTCCACAATCGTTTTGAATGTCTGCCAATATTTACTTTAGTGTAGTTGCATACAGCTTACACGAAACCAGGAAACATGAAATGAAACAAGTGCATTTCAGGAAGAAGTTGCTTTGCCCCCTCCCCTTTGGTATTTTGACCTTTCAGACACTTGCCGAGAGCCAACTTTGTTGATTTTATGGCACTATATATCTTGTGATACGAACCTGTTCAAATACAATAACTGCTCATGAAAAGTGCCGTTAAGGAATGCAAACATTTTGTTCCCCTTCCATTTGTAGGCAAAGGAGCACTCATCACTTACAATGACCACCTTGTCAGAGTCTCCTATTTTATAACTGAGGGGGAGACCACGTCTTAACAACTTATTAAGCTTTTTACCACTATTCCTGGCATTATACGGCTTGTTGAAGCATCTGTAAATGGCACCAGGAAACAACACTGGTGCCAGCAGCTATGCATTGATCGGGCTCAAGTCTGGAGGGCCAAACCCATATACCTGCAGGACTACAAGCTCTCAATTTCAAGTGGCCAGACTCAGATGAACGGAGCGAGGTGGTAAGGCCAGGCAGGGAAAGCCCCCTAGATTTTAAGGGGGAAGCCGCTGCTGGCTACAAGCCCCTGGCAAGCCCGGGCAGGGGGGGCAGCGGGGGGGGGGGGGGGGGGGGGGGGGCGCGGGGAGGGCTGAAGGAAGAGCGAGCCCTCCCGAGGGAGGCGAAAGGGGCGGCGGGCTGAGGAGCGGGCTGTGAGCGCAGCAGGGGCCGAGCTCGGCGCCGCGCCGGCCCGAAGCCTCGCCAGAAGGGACAACGCTGTCCAGCCCCGTAAAAACGGGGGGAGAGCGGCGGCCCGGCCCGGCCCGACCGGCCGGGGCCTGCGGGGCCACCCCCCCGCCGCCTGGCGACGTGGCACCGCGGCGCCACCCCACCTCCGGCCCTCGGTCCCTCCCTCCGGCCCGGGCAGCGCCGCCGCCTCACCTCGGGTGGCACCGGCAGGTTCTCGGCCGCCGCCTTCAGCTCCAGTACCGAGTCCGTCTGACGGTCACTGAGCGGTGCGGCGGGCTGCGGGCGGCGGTCCCACAGGCTCAGGCGGTCCCGGACCTCCCTGCCCGCCGGCTCGGGCGGCGGCTCCGCCATGCTGGCGGCGGGGCGAGCGGCGGCCGGGCCGGGCCGGGCCGAGGCCGGGAGCGGGAGCGGGGCGGAACGCCGGGGAGCGCGGCGGCGCTTCCGGGGAGGCACGGCGCGCGCCGCGTCGCGTGGCAGCAGCGTCATTGGTGGGCGGAGAGGCGCGTCAGCGAGGGGCGGGGGAGGGCGGGCGGCGGCTGACAGAGAGGGCGCCCCCTGCCGGCGGGAGGAGCGCAGGCGACTGCGGCGCCCCCGGGCAGAGCGAGCCGCGAGCCCCGCGCCCGCACGCCTGCGGCCCTCCAGGGGACGCCGCCGAGCAGCCCGGAGAAAGGCCGGAGTCGGCAGCTGAGTCGTCCCCTGCGCTCCCCGGAGCCTTCTTTCCCGAGGCGGCGGAGCCCGCAGGACAGCCCTGCCGGTGGCACCTCCCTCCCCGGCCAGCCGGTCTGTCACACTCAGCCCTACCGGAACGCCCGCCTTAACGACCCAGGCGCCCCTTCGCTGCGGTGCTTTCGACCTCGGTTCATCGTAACGTGACAACTAGCGTCCGCTTGAAACAGGTAAGGGAAGCGCTGGGGCGCACCCGACGCCGCCGGAGCTGCCCCGGCCCCAGCGCCTGCCACAGCGGGGGCCGCTATGTCCCCCACGCTGCTCTGCCCCACGGCCACCTGTGGCACTTGCCCGGCGCCGAAGCAGGGAGCCGCCCCTGCGTACGAGCTCCGGTGACCGCCCCCAGGGCCAGGGCAGCACCGCCGGCGTGCAGAGGCCCGCCGAGGCAGGCCCAGGACCCTCCATTCCGGCCCCTCTCGTTACTGCCCTTCGTTGTCTGCAGCATCACCCGTTAACCAGAGCCGCCCTTTCCCTCATGCCTCCTCAGAACCCACTGCAGGATTCATTCTTTACTTTGGAAACACCCTTCATTATCTTTGGTTTGCTGTTAGTTTTTGTAAATTTTTACCTTTAAACTAAATCTTAAGGCATGTCTGAATTAAAGAGCTTGAAAACAGTGCAAGGTATTCACTGCAGCAGTCACCTTCAGCTGCAGCCCCCAACTCCCACTCACAGCTCTGCTCTTGGTGCTCAGCAGTCCACTTCAGCCCCTCTTGTACACCCACCCCCCTTCCAGCTTCCCCAGGGTACCCAGGCAGAGCACCCCCACCTCCTTACTCCAGACTGGCAGATCCCTCCTCCCCTCAGCACTGCACCCACCAGACTTGTGCTACCACGTGTGAACCCCAGAAATCCACTCAGGTTACACATTAATAAGCATATTTCACTGCTACACAAAACTAAGCTGATTGACCTGTTGCAGACCAAGCAGCTTCCCTAGGAGTGGGAAATGGTCTTGCAGTTTAAAATATGCCAAAGAACACCACATGTTTTCACTGTATGTTATCCAGAGCCGGTAAGTTACAGGAACATAAGCTGTTAACCACAGCAACTTTAGACTGCCTTGGCTAAATAACCAACTTCATGCAGTTCAATGCCAGCAACAGCTTTCCCTTGTTAATCACCTTGAAAATGCACCCCTGCCCACTTGAAACTTCAAAACTCAAAGTCAGAGTCACTACATAATGCTTTTAAAACTTTTAATAAGCTTGAAAATGTAAAACATACACTTAGTTTACATAGCATATAAAAATATTTACAAATATTTCTATTAAAGCATAGAAACAGCTATAAGGAAAACACTGCACATAAGGTACAATGTTTTTCTATGTATATGGGTATGCTTAGGAAAGAAAGTGCCTTGTGCATTTCAAAATCCATTTGTGAATTCAAAATTAGTAATTTTAAGTGATTATAGTAATTCTGAAATTGCAATGAAATTTCTTTAAGCGGAATGTATGATTAACCAAAAATGTTTAAGCAATTAACACAATGCCACAAAAGTCTAAAGCTACACATCCTGCTTTGCTACCCTCTGTAAATGCAGAAGGACCATCATGTGACCTGCATCTCACACATTTCCCTTCCTGGAATTCAATAGCAGCATTCAATAAGAACCTTGATTTAACTGCTTAGTTAATGGCCCTGAATCTCTGATGTACATTGAAGCCAAGAGGTAATACTTCAAGAAAGCTGTGGCTGACATACATAAAGTGTTTGATTGCATGTAACAGCAACTTGGGCCCTTTTGGTCTATGGAAGTGCCTAGCAGTTCAAGTTTCCTTGTTTAAAGAGACACCCAAACCTGGTTTAGTTTCAAAACAAGTAGACCTACCTTTGGAGGGATTTGGTTCTTTTCACAGAGGCACCTACATGACACAGCCTGAACCACTCAGTTTAAAACATGCATCTTTCAGATGCTACGTAACAGCCAGTAAACCATTACAAGTAGCTCTTCCCAACAATGGAAGAAGCATGGAAAGTTGTTTCTCTGCAAGACAGGCAAATGAACATGGATTTGTTGGAACTTCATTTGTACTTGCAATTTACAGATGGGTATGTTGAAGAATGACTTATGCCAAAAATCAAGAATGATATGGGGGGGGAAACGGAACAGGTCAGTTTTGCATAGTTTGAAGAAAGCTGATGTCAACTGTAGCAACCACACTTTCAAATGAAGCAGAGTTTTTCCCAGAAAGTTATGCAGGCATCTAAGGACTGAAAACATAGGAAAGCTCTAAAACCAGAATTTGTACTGCAGGCTTGCAGTTCAGCAAAGTACCTGATGCAAAGATGTGTTAATTAGAAACTATAAACTATTTTAGTCAAATTGTATACAGTTCTGAAAACAGGAAAAGCCCAGCTCATTGGTATCCTCCTTTATATTCCTTTACAGTAAGATCCTTCTTTGCCTCTAGTAAGAACACTGTGCATTGGAGTAACAGCATAAAGTTGCATTACAGATCTTCATATTGAAGAAGACTTAAGAGAGTTGACAGAAGGTATTCCACCTGAATCACACGATCAAGCCATTGTTACAGAAGCCAGTTTGCCTCAAAAATCACTTCCAGGTTCTCATCCACAACAGTCTTGTAGTGCCCTTGGCCAGCATGTCAGACAAAGAGCAAATACCCAAGACAACTTACAGGTTAAACTGAAACAGTACATTAACAGAATTCAGCATGTCAGAAGTCCAGTTTCTTCAGCTGTTCATATGTCAGAAAGAACTGGAATATGTGATTAAGGAAAACCATTTCCTGTTCAGAGTGCAAAATGGTCACTTTCCTACTAAATGACAGTTGCACCTGTGTGAAACTGTTCCACTCTTTGTTCCCTCCTATGCAATGCTGCTGGCTGGCCATTTTTGTTATGCAGTACTACACAGAACAATGAAGCTTGCTTTAAGGCTAGTGATGCCAATTACTTTCCCATCCCTATTCCTCAGGATCTGAAACACAGGACTGAGGCCGCAGAAAAAAAAAAAGCCCTACAAAAGCCCTTAGATTCTCTTTACTCACTTAGCTTTAGTGGGCTAAAGTAGGTTTGCTCATGGTAAAAAAAAACATTACTACCAACACAACTCCCAGGGCTCTGATCAGCTGGCTCTTGAAAGAAAAATTGTGTCAGAGTAAGATAAACAACAAGATTTCATGGCTAACTGCCAGCAATTCCCCCAGTTCTGGCAGCAGCCCCCATTCTTAACTCATCTGGTCTGTTTATTTAATACTGGGCTCCAAACTAATGAAATAGCCAGGTATGAAACTGGAGGAATAGAAAAATGTTTTGCAAGATCACACTCTTAATATTCACTCTGTGTGAATCACAAATTCAATCTGACCAGCAGCAATTGACTAAGAAAAATTGTCAACTACACAATTTTCTATTCATATAAAAGCAAATATTTGCGCTGACATGACACTTTCCACACTGAGCATTCTGTGAAACTGTTAATACCTGCTATTGTATGGCTAGGTTAATAGTTTTGCACACCTTTGAAAAGGATACAATGATATTCCAAGGACCAAGTCTTAACCAGTTTGGCCAAAACCCTTTATACAGAGCAAAAAAGCCTTCATTCTTCCATGTCTGGAAAAAAGCAATAGCAAGAATGCGTTTATGTAGTTCTGAGAAATCTAGACAGCATCTCAGTAACAAGACTCTATACCAGACAAGGTGATAGCTTAGTGCTGTAACCCTGATTTAAACCTTGTACAATGGGACAAAAACATTTCACTAGATAAAGCCAAGATTAGTAATGCCTGCAGCATTACCTGGCAGAAAATGCTGCAGTCTATGTCATTCAGTACCCAACCCAGATTCATTCAAATTGCATTCCTGGACTTTTCTTCCCCCTCTACCTCACCCCCCCACCCCCCCAAAAAAAAAACCCAACCAACCTTGCGGAGTGCTGCATGTAAAGCTGCAGCTCACATAAAGCAAGCTGAAAAATTTCAGGGGGTGCCTAATGGACTCCACAAAGTTACACTGGATAGCGTAACTTGGACTGTTATACATGACTGACTGTTCAGTCAACAGTTTGGATACCAACAGCTTCCTATCCACCCTTCTCCATGTAAAAGGCCACCATGCTCACGCCTCATACCCAATTTAGGGATTTAAGAAACCAAGCAAAAATAATCACAATCAAGAGACTGACATTGCCTTTGGCTATACTAGGCCTTCCATTACACAATATGCAATAGAGAAAACCATCTGCCCCACAAGATGTTGTTCTTCAAGAACTGATCTACAAAATCATTTCCTATCAATATCCTAACATCATATAAAGTTGAAACAGTGCTGCTGAGAGACTTTGTCTCCTTATCCAAGCACCAAGAAGTATTAAGTGCCTGCAGTATATACTAACTTTCTTCCTGCCTGTCAAAATCGTACATACTTTTCACATCAAGTGCATTATTGGCAATATAGTCCTTTTGAGCATTATGGCAAAAAAGGAAATCTAAATTACTTGGGTTAATTTCTAGGGAAACTTAGAACAACTTCAAGTTCTACACCAAAATCATTGCTTGATGGCATCAGTTTCTACTTATGTTGATACATGAACTACTTACTTGTAACAAGCAATCCAGAGTACCCTTGTAGTTTGAGCGTCCCCCATGTTGTTGGCTTCCCTGATTCATCATGCGTGTTCTTACAACATCAATTGGGTTGGATGCAAGGGCTCCAGCTAACCCACAAGTAAAACTTGAGCTAACAAAAGAAAGGTTTAATGAAATTTGACCTACCACATTTAAAGATGCACAAGAATTCCCCCTCTCCAGAAAGCATGCAGTAATAACGAGTGCTTAATACAATTAAAAATTACAATGGCTAATAAATGTGAAAAATTCCTTTCCATTTACTATAAAACATCATTTTGAAGGTTTGATATACAGCCCTTATATGCAGTTTCTGTATACTTGAACAGATGTTTGTGCCTCTCAGAACAGCAAATACTTGATTGGAACTTTCCTCTAACCTCTGTTTGCACAGCTGAAATATTCAGACCATTCACAAAAAAATCCATATTCAAAAGAAAGCTAAATCCAAATCCTAAATAAAATTAGCTTCCATGCTATGTGCTACCATTTGAGATACTATTGCATTAAGAAGTACAAACACACCAGAAGTATATTTACATCTGGATTGATAACAGAAAAGAGGTTTATGCCCTATAATGAGAACTAACCAACGATAAGCTAGGTTAACAGTCAGTTATACAAGCTTACAGGAAGTGAGTATATACTGTATCTCCCATGAATCCAGACATAATTATGTGCTTCTTGGTAAGGTCATACACTGGCAGTTCCACTCCAACAACAACAGCAGCTCTCTGTGCTGTCAATGATACTCCCTGGCAAAAGAAAATATATAGTTGAAGTTTAAAGTTAACCTTTGTGCACCATGAGAAACACCTAGCTTTTCTAGTACAAAGCAATACACTATGAATGTGTTAAGAACACAGAGTTCAATTAAGGTACATCTAAGTATGTGTCTTAGATGTGTGTACTTCAAAAATGCAAATTCAAATTAATAGACAAATAACTTTCCCACACTGAATGGCAGTTTCAGTTCCTTTGTGCAACTCCCATCTGTGCTTAACACCTGAATTCTTACATTAACAGTCAGGCTAAGACCTCAACAACCAGGTGATACTGGCTCCCCTTGCCACTAACTGGAAAACCAACAAAGTAAGGAAGATTAACAGAAAAATGGAGGTGGAGAAACTTTGCAGAGGAAAGCACACTAATAGAAAAATATTTCTACTTTCCAGCTGTTTCAGAACAATTGTCCATTTTGGGTCTTCAATCATACAGTCACTGTTTAACTGGCATAAGAGACAACCTACAAGACTGAGTACAAGAATTCATGAGCTACAGTGGATGTTCATTACTACCTTTACTTGTAAATATTCTTCATTATATTTTTTAAAAAGAGCAGAGTGTATAGATTGAGACATGTCTTGCAAAGGGTTGTTGAACTAGCCTTAAAGCCAATCACCCTAATTTAAGTCTCCATTTATCTCTCCCCTTTAAGTAGCTAATCCTTGAACACAAGACTGGCAGTAACCCTCTGCCAAAATGCATCAAGACACCAGCAAAGCAGTCATGACAAACTACATACATATTAGCTTCTCCATATTTTAGCAGAGAATACTGTATTAGTACCTGAAATTTAGTTGAGCAAGAAGGTGTATTTAAAGTGCAGGATACAGTTAAAAAAACTTGCCTTCCATAATCCTTTAGTGCCTTCCTTTTGGTAGATCTGTATGAAGTTGCCCATCATTCCTCCTTGAATCACACTACCTTGGGCTTGCATTCTGATCTGAGATTCATTTGAAGATAGAATATAAATACTTTTCAAACATACATAACAGTTCAATACAGTTTCATTAACATTTTAATTTACAATCTTAAGTAGTAAAGTCAATTTGTCATTGAATACAAATTCATAGCCGACAGTATCATAACCATGATGCAGTCTTTTGCCTTAACTATCCAAATGCAGCTGCTAATTTTAAACAAGTACATGGTGTAGTTTTTAGATGCATTAAGTCACTTCTATTTCTGTATTTGTGCACTATTCCACTTAGACTGACCGACAGCTTCTGCAGGATGTCCTTTACAGTGTTCTCAGAGGAACACGTTAAAATGAAAGGTTAAAAAGATTAAGATTCCAGCTAGTAAGGATCATGATCTTTGACCTCGTGGATTTCTAAAAGTGTCCTTGGGAACCTGCCATGGTAACTACCAAATACAAGTTTGGTGACAAGCAAGTTAGTACACAGATATAATTTTGGGAAATAACTACTTGAAGTCACAACTGAAATACAAGCTTTGTTTGAAATTCCTCTACATAACCACACTAGCTGTATGAAGGACTAAGTTTTTAGTAGCTTTAGAAGAACAGGAAGTGTTGGCTTGAATTTTTCATTAGAGGCAGCCACACAAGTCACATGCTACAGTTCTGTAAGTTAAATACCATCAGCCCTTTCAAGCAACTGGAAAAGAGTTTAATGGCTATCATTAAGCTAACATTCTTAGAGAGCTGATCATTTCACTAATTCACTTTAAATGGCTGATGCTGGAACACTTGTTTCCATGGGACACTGGACTCCATAGCCTCTCTACAGGATTAAAGAATCCTACAGTACAAGTAGCAGTCACTGAAACTCTTGCCTCTGAATTCTCTTCACCTATTTTGAGCTCAAGAAACACCTAGTTAACAGTGTTACCAAGAACTATAGATTATATATGCAGTGTCACTTCCACACAAATGCTACAGCATGAAAGTTGATCTTACATTATTCTCCCCCTATCCTCCCCCCCAAAAAATTACACAAATCCAACTACCCCCTCAGCCATCAGTTTCCTGGTGCATACTTCAAAATAATTAGTATGGACCAGAAGGAGGTTCCAAGAATTTAGAGCATTACTGATTTTTAGAAGTTAAGAGATGAGAATAAATACAATTACAAAACAAATCCCATATTCATCAGAAGATTCTTCATTTCCTCAATGACAGGACAAAAACTAAGGACAAATTCTATATAAACACATCATTACCTTCAAGACATCTGTAGGATTGGCAATAGATGATGAGATTACCCCCGAAAGAA
This sequence comes from Falco punctatus, assembly GCF_963210335.1. NCBI lineage: Eukaryota > Metazoa > Chordata > Aves > Falconiformes > Falconidae > Falco > Falco punctatus. The sequence continues at coordinate 32,266,096 of NC_137581.1, forward strand.
TGCCACATAGAACATTTATCACCAGGGTTTCATCTATTACATAAACAAAGAAAAAAAGAGTTTAGCTGAAGATTTACAAAACTTAGGATGCATCAGGGCAGGATGATGCCACCCATCCTCTAACCAGAGAGAGTGCTGACTCACTTTGTTTCAGCAGACTTTTAACTGCTACAGCAAGATACCAAATGGAAAAAGCCAGCTTCAAGCAAAGCAGTCCTCAACTAAACTGGAAACTCACCTTCTGGACTTTCAACAAACATTCTTTTTAAGCTCTGGTAAGTGCCTATTTTTATAGTTCCATATGAAGCTTGTCGTAGCATTGCAGGTGAAATCCTGTAAAAAAGTGATAATATTTATGTTCAAAATGGCAAAAGACTGGTCAGAAAATATTTTAGAGCAGGAGAGACTGAACACAAGCTATCTACCAGAGAAAGGTTTGTTCATTTAAATCAACAATTTAAACTCACTATAAACAAAACAAGGTTGGGGGGGTTGTTGGTGGTGTCTTTTGTTTTGTTTTTTAAACAAAGCCTGCAATAACATGAATGAACTGTGGAAGGATTACTATTAAAACATGCTTCAACTCGTGCTGGTAAGCATGTCTGAAACAATTTGCAGATTACATCTTTCCCCCACCATCTTGCATTTTTAAAGAAAAAACACAGAATCATGGAATGGCTTGGTTTGGAAGGAACCTTAAAGACCGTCTAGCTCCAACCCCCCTGCCATGGGCACAGACACCTTCAACAGTGCCCATTTATACATAAAGGTTAATTTATTTTTCTTCTGAGATGGAACAACCATAACAGCATTACACAGAGTAACTTCATGCTTAGCTTTTTTTTCCCCCAAGTAGCTTTGGTTGTTTGAAGTTGTTCTCTTTAAACATGAAATGCTATTGCAGAGTACAAAGACTGAAGCAATCTAAGCTTGGGCTTTCAACTTCCAGACTGACACTAACCAAATACCTTGCAATTCTGAAACCGAAGAATTCACACACTATGGGCTTATACTTATCAACAGACTGTTCATAAACCATTACTGCAAGTCAATTTTACCCAGAGTATAAGGCTTTCAGTCCTTCTTCTCTGCATATTCTGACTAGTGCATGCACCATTCCACGGTAACGAATCTCTCTGTATTTGGCATCATTAACTTGACCTTGAACCTGGAGACGTGTTTTGGTCAGATCAATGGGGAAAGTCCCTTAAAGAAAAAAAAAATCAGAGAAAATGAATCAAGTACCTACCTAACCAAAGGCAACAAAGAACATTATGTAAGAAACAACAACCACTGTTATATACCAGATCACAAAAATTCTCCCATGGGAAAAAAAAAGCCTCTCTTACCAAGACTTTCTTTTAAAGAAGTGGTTTCTTTTATGTCACCTTGTTTCTTCTAAAAGCTTGTCAGAGGCCTTACCTACTTCCGATGTTTACATTTTGCATTCACTATGTTTTCAGGCAACACTGTATTGCCTGACCGTGAACAGCCACACTGAACAAGACTCTGAATCACAATCAAGTACAGAGTTTGCATGTGTATTCTACCAGCATTTTTGAAGATCACTTCATTGAAGGCAAAGAAAAATTCCATAGGACAAGCTATACAGATTCTAGCTTAGAATCTACAAAAGAAATAGCAGCAGTACCCATTTCTGTTACTGCTTTCCTGTGGCCTACTGCTATGTCAAACTCATGCTCTCCAAGCTCCCTTTATTAAAGTGTTTAGAAAGCATATTCCTCCACAGCATATCTTTAGAAAAGGGACCACTTCAACATTCAGTACTCATGTAAATACTAATAGGAGTCAGAATTAACAACATCTGTTCTAATAAGGTTCGCCACACAAGCAAGGCTTTTATTATTGTTTGTCTTCCTCATAAAGCTTTTGGCATTACCAGCACCATTCAGTCAAGTCAAATAACAGTAGTTTCACAATCAAGTTCCAACAAGATTCATCAGAGAAGGCAGAAAATGAAAACAAAATAGAAAACTTACACCTAATTATGCTTTTTTAGGTTTAATTTTGTATGTCAGGCTATGTTCTGCTACTGTGAAAATCCAAATTTCCTTTATTTTCATGTACATGCATTTCAGATAAGACTTTAAAAGGATGTTTATATTTTAGGTTTGTCTAAAATAGGCACTAAAGAATCAGATGCACTGTCTCACTACAGCAATTATTCTACGTTGCTCACTAACTGAAGTGTTCAAATCTAATCAGCTGCTCACATTCAAGAAAAAGAATTTAAATTGCAACATAGCTACTCAGAAAAGCCAAAAAAATTTTACAAGAGCTCAACTTCTCTACTCTAGGAAAAGAAAAGTTGTGTATACTTATGACCACTGCCTAGGAACAGATCAAACACCATATAATATGAAGTTTGTATAAAAAGTTTCACAAGGGATCAAATTTGACAGACTGAAGTGTTCTGACATTATAACAAAGTTCTGAGGAACCCCTCAGACAACATTAAAGAAAAAACCTCCTATGCTGCAGACCATCGTATACTACTGTTTAATTGATGGCATGGAACCAAGCTTGTTTTAAAAAGGACTATCAGAGTAAAAAAATCATGCAAACCTTACCACATTCTGCAGTGATTGATGCTAAACCTCCATAGATAAAGGGCTTCCAGTTTAGCGCTGACATTGATTCTTCTTTCTGTGAAATAAGACAGTTTAATGCTTCTATAATTATATCTGTTATATAAATACATATGCTAACATTTAATAAAACTTTGTGCCTTGCCCATTTAAGATGGATCTTCCAAACATACTAAGGGTAAAAACATTAATACACCTTCTATAATCAAAAGAAGGTCAGTAATACTGCAGAAAGGCATCTGGGTTCAAATCAGTGTCTCAGATTTATTTGGCCCACCACTATCATCACCATGAAAGGCTGAAGCAGTTTGTCTCCCAGACATGATCTTAAGGAGCACTGCAGTGAATAATTGCCAAGGATTCTTACCAAGCTGAAATAGTTTGACTATGTCCTGCAATCAAATGGAACTTTAGAACAGTCATTACCAAATTTCTGTTCCTTCTTCCTCATATCAACATTAACATGACCTGAGCTGGTACACCTGGACAGAAGATAGAGGTGCATACCACATTTTGTTTCCATTAAGGCCTATTTCGCATTATTCCTGCTTGTGAACATTATATGAAAACAGTGTAATCGGGTACATAAGGCCTTTTACAGTAAAAAAGGCTGCTTTAGCTTAAAGTCAATTTAATTAATTTCACAAAGTGGCCACAAATCATGATTAACTATGGCATATGCTCTGCGAGATACTAAAATATTCCAATCATCTTGCAAAAAAAAAGAGTAAAAACAGCAAAACCAGACTAGTCCTGCAGATACAATATTGCCTTTCCCAAAACCAAGCAGGTCTCTCCACTGCTTATTTTTTTCACTTCTTCATAATATAAACGCCTCCCATTACCCATTTTCTAAATCTTCCTAAACATTGGGTTCTACAGTTATCTTTTGCCAATTTTGTGGCATAACTGTACTTGAAACAATTTCCCTTGGCACCTAGCTTCCCTGTTACTTTGTTTATTCACCTGTACTGGCCAGCTGGAAAATACTGCAAATACACCAGCTGCTTACTACCACCTTTTATAAAATTTAACATTCTGGAGGAAGTGGCCAAAGAAGTGTCAATAATCCAGCATCCAAAGGAAATCAACAGACATTGCAGACAGTAAGCATGCCTGAATAGTTTAGTTACTGCAGCCCTAGTTTTCCTTTTGTCATCTTTACTTCATGAAGAGTTAGTTACATGGGTCTTCAGTCTTCTGCCAATACAATAAAAAACCCACAGGAGCTCAAAGCACACCATTTCAAATACTCTACAACCAAGTGCACAGAAACCCATCTGACTCTTTAGGCCGCTGCGAAGAACACCACTGATGTACAAACCCAAAGAAAAGGCAAGTAAGGGCACCTACCAACTGCCAAGAATGCAGAACAGAGGTCAGGAGCCACAGGCATAGACTATGCAAGCTTTTCAATACGAAAGCAGCAGAGCCATATAGGTGCCAGACAGAGGTCACTTCCAGCTCCACATTCCTCATATTCCTGTCCAACCATGATTAATGGCAGATCATTTAATTAACAAGGACAAAGCCAAGCTCAGTTTCCCCTCTATCAGCCACGCACATAAACTTTGCTTTTGAGAAACTCGAACTGAAAGCAGTCAACTTTTTTCCACTCAACACATTAAAACAAATTTTCACCTATCACAAATATCGTAAGACTGACAGAACTAGTATATATCTGTCTTTTTCCTGGTTTGTATTTCATTCTATCTAGGCAATGAAGGCTACTCAGTTTTTCTGCACAATTCTGGAGCATTGACATAACAGAATTATGCAAGCACTGCAGAGCCAAAGTTTCCAGACTGCACACAGATTTACTAATATTAGCTGAAATTTCAACGTATGTGTAGAATACCCTAATGCAGAAATTTTACAGAACCCTCTTCCTTTGACATAACCCAAGGTGAGAAAGCCTTACATAGCACTGTCAAGGCTTCTACCTCTAAAAGGCTGACCAGTCTCCTCTCCTGCCATGTAGGCCAAAGTAGCCATACAAGTCTTTCCACTTAAGCTCTGCTTTAATTTCTTCCTATAAGTATGGAAAGCTAGAAGGAGGGATGCAGAGTGTATCTTAAAAAAATCCAAAAAAACATATCAGCAAGCAATGTTGCCCTTTCACCTCAACTGTCTCATTTTCTCACTTCTTGGTTGGTTTCTTACTCAGAATTTCTTCTCTGTACTAATAAAAACAGTAAACATCTCCTTAGGAGAATTCTCTACCAGGTGAGTGAGTGGCAAACTACTTAAAAAGGGAGTCCAGCCCTCATTAGGGAGTAAACTGAGGGCTCCAGCTGTACTGGAAAGAAGTTGTCCTTGTCAAATATACATTGTTGTTCCATTACAACAGTAAGGTGGCAGAGGTGATACCACCCCTGAAGGACACTGCATTAAGTTAATACAGAGATTCATCCACACACTCTCTACAGAAGAAAGTCTAGTTGCTTTTATTGGCAGTGTGACTAGAATAAAATCAGAAGCCCAGGTTCCATAAAAGAATGCATCACTTAAAGTCTGTCCTCAAACAGGGCAATATCTAAATATTTAAGTCACATATTGAAGTTTTTCAGCTAACTATCTATTGTTAGCATACCAATCACACAGTATACTCCAGATTACAGTAGTTTTAGCTATTTAAAATTGATTTAGCCCTTCAATATTACAGAAGGCTTATGCTAAAGGAGTTACTAGTCTCAAAAAGTTACCACCTGTACTACAAGCACACATAGTTACCCAAGCAATACTTTCTCACTGCATAGACTGTACCACAGACACACAGCCCAGACTTTGTATTCAAGCAGTAAAGCATCATTAGGAAGAAAGAAAAGAAACCTGGGCTAAAGCTACACGTTCTCGCCAAACGCCAGCTGTCCCACAAGAAGGGGTGCGCCACTGGCGAGAGGGACACGGTAACGCCGGGTAAGGAACAAAGGGAGGCAGCAACGCCCGCACGGGCCAACTCACTCCCTCCCACCAACAGCCACCCACACAACGCAGAACGGCTCCCTCCGGCCCCGCCGTGAGACGAGCGGCAGAGCACCGGCGGGAAGGAAGCGGCGCGCCCTCACTCGGGGGTGGAGGGCGCCGAGCAAAGCCAGCGACACCCCGTCACCCTCCGGGGACACCGCTCGGCAAAGCTCGCACAGAAACAGCTGACGGGCCCCGCCGGCCAGGCGAGACCTTACCTTCGCGCCCACCCCCGGCCTGAGGAGCCAGCAACAGCCGCCGCCTCCCCACTCACCACCGAGGCCTCCCGCCTCCGCCCGTGCCAGTCACCGCCCGCCGCTGCCCCGCCGGTTATAAAGCCCGGCCCGTTCCCCCGCTCCGAGGGCGGGCTCGCCTGAGGGGCCGGGCCGGCTGATTTAAAGGGCCCCGGTGTAGGTTTGATAACTGGGGTCTGGTATAGCATAACATAACGAGCTGGCTTGTAACAAACTGGGGGGTGGACAGAAGGAAAGGAAGTGAACTGAACTGCCTTGTTTTTCCGGTCAGGAGCCTGCCTTTGACGCTGGCCTTGGTGGACTCGTGGCTAGCGGGGCAGGGTGGTATTTTCCAGTAGCAGTGCCACCCCAGGAGACTGGAACAGGTACACGAGGTGTTTCAGTACCCCTCAGTTAATGAACAGGTCGCTCACCCCTCAGGGTTTTTCCACTTCGTTAACTGTAATGACAGGGGTTTGCCCCTCGGTTTGCAGCCGTGCGGCCTGTGCTCCCTGGCAACACCACAGCACCGTGGGGTCAAGCTTCCTCGAAGCGCTACAGCAGCCCTGGGTTACTGCTCAGTGGGGGAACAGGAAAGGGCAGCATGGTTTTAAATAGCTACTTTGCTCTTTAAAATACCCCGTTGAAAATTTTGGATAAAACACTTCCATGGGTGATTTTTTTTCTTTTGAGCTTTGTGCAATTCCATGTGTTTCTTTGCATTATCAATGCTGAAATTATGCCCTCAGGGTGTAAGCTTTGCATCGCCTAAGAAGGATCACTGTGAGCTGTGTATGGGATATCAGCTGTGGCCACCATGACACTGCCTGGCTAGAGGAGGAACGCAGGGGCTATCCAAAAGGGCTGGTCCCAGCTGCTGTACTGGTGGTGGTGACCAGTCCACAAAGACTGGACAAGACCCAGAACTACTCTATTCTCTTGGCTCAGAGTGCAGGAATCACGGTGAAATAGTTGAAACTAGCTCTTTCTCTGCCCCTAAAGGCAGCCTGTTTTGGCATCTCAGTGCTTTCCCTTTCTGACTGAAGAGCTGCCAGACCTGCTTGTAGGATCTACCCCTGTGGTGCAACTCCAGTGCTGCTGTCACTCTGCTGCCTTGTGGCATGTGGGTGGTCATACCTTACCCTTGAAAGGTCAAAACACCCTGTGGTATTGCTCCCCTCGCTAATCTCAGGGCAAAGTTGGCAGCTGAGAAACTTTTATTTAAGCTTAATGGCTGGTGGAGAAAGGGAATGATGCCTGTTCAGCTTTTGCTAAGAAGCTGGCTGTAGCCGTACATGAATGTCTCAAACAAAAGGGATTTAAAGCTTGGGTCCCAGTGTGCTGAAAATGCTTCATACAAAGAAAATAGTTCTCTACAACCATCCAAGTCCATCACAGACCTCCCAGAAATTTTAGACTTTGATTGCTACAGCATGGGCAGCCCACAGAGCCCATGCTCCAATTGCAGTGTTGCAAAGTTGTCTGTGCATATGGGCCTCTCCAAAGGCAGGTGCAAACTCACACCTCAGAATTGGTACTCACGTTCAGACCCCATCCTGAAACTCCTAGTAACTGTCTAGTACTTTCCAAGCTTTATATCTACAATCGAGACAATCTTATTTGAGGTAAACTTTGAACAGATCCTTTCTTTTTGCACAGAGATCATTTGAACTGGCTCTAATGCAGAGTGATTTTGCAGGACAGCCACTTCTGTTTTCCAGCTTCCCAAATTTCTGTCCCCTTTTAAGGAGGACTTTAGTTCCAGTTTGACCTGAAGTTGTTCCTGGAGTTTGGCCAGTTCCTTCAGCCGGCAGCTGGTTTTCATTATCTCTGATGCAAACCGGTTCCTGCTTGCTCATTACAGCTTGCACCTGATAATGTTTCTAAAGTACCTGTTAGTACTCAACCACATACTTCTGAATACAGGGGAATTCAGGCTAACTTCTCTTACTTTTAGTGACTTCTGGATGGATCTTCTGAATAACCTCTTTTCTTGTATTCTCAAGCCAATTCATACTATGAGATAATAAGGCTTTTATCAACAGTCAACGGACTATGCTTGGCAAGCTGCCTTGAGCCTGACATCAGTGCCATATCAGCAGTTGACTTTAGTGCTCAGCATCTTTTCACATGTCTCTGAACCATCCATGTGCTACTGGTGTGCTACTGGTTACACAGTCTTTCAACAGTTTTGTCCAAAAGCCAGTTCTTTCCTGCTGGGCTGTGAAGGACTAAGGTTTAACTAATTAGTTCCCTGACCTTACTGCTCTGGAGTTTCCTCACACATATTTTTTATGATTCTTTTTTAAACAAAAGCAGGCCACCCTCAAACAATTGTACCAGGGAGCCCTGCTTTTTGTGCATTGATGGTTGTTTCACTGTTTTCACTGCTACTTACAATGGAAAATCGTTTCTTTTCTGGTCTCTGCAGTGGTGGAGGCAGTTTTGTATAGTGTCCTACTGCTTAAATGAATGGCTAGTGAAGTGACCCAGATGGTTATGGGCATTATTCAAACTGCCTTGTCATTTTGTCACTAGTTGTAACCACTGGAGAGTTTCCTTTGTCCCTTGGAAACTTCCATAATTATTAGTCGCATACTTCATTTTCATTGTTCATGTCCCTTTGACTGCATGATGAAAGCAAGTCTGGCACATAGGAGTCAACTACTCCCTGCCCTGGCACAGCCTTCTCGTCTTCAGGGTTTGGACTTTGTCTGAGAAGGAGTTAATCTGATGCTCAGTCATATAGCAGATGACTTCATTGGAAAAAATAAACACTCATCACTGTTATTGGTGTGTAAAAATATAATAGTCCTTCCATTGTGTTTGCCAGGGGCGAAGCCTCAGCTGGAGCACCACGTCCAGCTCCATGGTGTGCATTTCAGGAGCGCTGTAGAGAGGAGCTACGCGACAAAGGCTAGGGATACAGAAGATGAGCTGCAAGGAAAGATTGAAAGAAGTAGATTTGTTTATTTAAAAAAAGGTTAAGGATAACATAGTCTTCAAGACTAAAAGGTGGCCATACAAAGGAAAGGAATTATCTGTTCTCCACTACTTGTAATAGACATTAGAACAGACTTTCTAGTGGTATGAACAGTGCTAGATGAGACTGACTGGGGATATTTCTTGCTCCAGCTTCTAGTGTATGTCATATAGGCACACAACGACAACACATCTTGCAGTTTCTAACGTAATAACAGACTCTGATGTGCAGAGCTCAAGAAGAAAGGAAAATGAAAGCAGGAATAACAGCAAATGTTATTTTGTGGCCTTGTTGTTAGTAATTTTTTATAATCTGAAGTGGACTCCGGCACTGGCAAGAGCTAAAGGTCTTTATCGTATGCTAGTTTTGGGATAAAAAAGGACAGTGTTATTTGGTTTTAACCTGTAAAGGTGAAGGAACAGAGGACAGTTCCGGGCTTTGAGGGGGTGAAGGAACTGAGAATAGTTCCGAGCTTTGAGTGGACCAGAAATTCACACAACATGAGTTCCCAGCAAGGCAATTCTAGTAAGTGTAAACCTGCAATCCAGACAAAATTTTCTGAAAGTGTTGCAATCTTCCAGCAGGTCCTGGAAAATTGATTTCATTTCATTTCTGAGACTCCCGACAAAGATAATAACTCCTATGTATGTCATGGTGTTGGATTTGATGTTGTTTGAATAAGCAAATGAAAAGCTGTTAAAGATTCTCAGGTAGGAAGGTGCTACAGAAGGCTTTTCACTGCTATACAGTATTTTCCAATCTCAACAGGTGATCTGGGAAGCAGATTGTTGTCCTCTGACTGCTTGCCAAATAAAGATCAGTCATAATTGCTTCACAGAGGCTTTTGGCCAACATGGCACAGCAGCTAAACAAGCAGCAGCTGGAAGAAACTATGCCAATTTGGGTGCTAGTAGAAGCAACACAAAGAAAAGCAAACATGTTTGTATGCTGTACTAAAAACCAGGCAGCACGTGGTATAAGATATGACCTAACCTTTTCCAAAAGAGGAGATGATTCAATGTTGAACGGACAGAGAGGTTGGTGTAACACCAAAGAGCACGGTACATACAGTATGTTTTCTACCACACAGTATGTTTTCTACCACTTTAAGTACACCCCTTACTTGGCAGTACTCTATACCCAAGGAGGAGGAAGCATGTGCTGAGGGCAGTACGTATTTGTACTTGCCTATCCTGTGAAAGAAGAGTTGCAGTTGAAGTAGGTCTGCGGTAACAGAAATATGACTTACACAAGATAACAGACAGTGAGATGTGGTAGCAGGTGACCCCAAAGCCATGCCCTTAACAGTACAGGATTTAAGTCGATCAAAACACAGGACTGCCTATGTGGGGAAAAATTCAAAATTTCAGTGCTGTTACTTTTTAAAGGAGCCTGACTATTCTCTTTCCTGATTCCCAAGTTTTGATCATTTGTCCATATTGTCTATAGAATACTTTGTGTTAAATCATTACTGAAATAATCCAGCTTTTCTTCTGTTTACCACGGTCTGGCTTTGGGTAACCCAGCTTTTCCTATCACCATTTGAATACCATTTCCTTCTTTTTAAATTGAAAAATGTACTTTACAAAATTTTGTAAAATGAAGCATTTAAGTACCATCACATTTTTTTTGAAATCAGAAGGTTTTGAAGAGACAGGATGCTTTCTGAAGCACTTTCTTGCTTTGCAGGCCTGCTGATTCACAGCGCGACAACACCAGGGTCCCAGAACTAACACTGTGTTTGGCCAAGATGAGCTGATTATTGTCAACCTTGAGCAAGACAGGTTATCCTGCACAGCACAGGGGAACAGCTGTAGGATTTTGTCCTTATGGTAGTCATCTGTCGCAAAAAACACACCTTGGACAAGTCACTCAGGAACTTTAGTGTGCAGTGGGATTCCTTGCCGATGCTGCAAAGCAGCAGCCACAAGTAGGAGCTCACATTTCCACTGGCTTATGGTTTCAAAGCCCAACAGAGTGGGAAAGCGGTGGTCTTCCAGGGGCTGAACAGGCACAGACTGCGGTGATAGACACCCTGGGCTTCTGGGAAAATGTGACAGCTGACATGTTCAGTCACCTCCCTCCATTTTCCATAGTCATCCTTCCCTATGCAGGCTTCAGCAGATGCCAGCTTTTGGACTCACTCATACCTTGGGTGGCAGCACCAGTGAGCGCAGTGATGTGCCTCACAGCTGCAACAAGGGTATTCTACAACATGGCAGCACTGACGTAGCAGCTCATTGCCAACACAATTCCCTTACCTTCCCACATCCCCCTCCCATTCCCAGACACAGCTGTGGCCCTTTGCTTACACTGGTGATAGCTCTCATCTGACTTGCGAGCAGGTTCAACTCACTACATTTATGGAACGCACACATACAAAACCCAGGCTTTTACCAGCTGATGAAACTGAACTGGCTTCACACTGGCACCAGCACCAATGTAACAGTAGCAGCAGGAGTGCATGGCTTGCAATGGGTTCAGCCTTTTCGGAAGCATCAAATATTAGAATGACTCAACATCTCACAGGATTTAGCCACAAGTACCTGGCACAGCAAAAAGTTTTTTAGGGGTTGCAGTATGCATACTGCCTTTAACAACACATCCTAATACCCCTGGCCTCCTGTCTGGCTTGCAGTATGAGCATGATGTGGTGTTAACCACCAGACTTCACATAGTGCACTAACAACTTCTTTGGACCTTCTTCAAGGTCGGAGAGCAGAGACTGCAAACAAGGCAGAGCCACCTTGCAGCTTACAGGCTGCCAGATGGACCATGTATAAAACCTCATCTAAAGACTTCAGGTGGACTTCCAGAGTAAGCTAAAAATGCAGAGCCTAATTCATGCAGGAGATGGGTTGGCCTTGTTTCAGCTCTAAGGCCATGGGGAATCCAGTCCTGTAGAATCAAAGAACCAGTCTAAAAATTTCATTGCTTTTCATTTTAAATGAGAAGACAGGGAGAAGAGAGACAAAAAAGCAATTAAGAGTGACATAGATGAACAAGAGAAGAGAGTGCAAATGGGGGCTGAGACAAGTGACGTGCATGTATAAATTGTACAGAAGCTTTTACTGGTGCTAGACTGTATGAAATGACAAGCTTTTTTTTTTTTGTAAGTGAAAAGAATAAGTGATTTTTTGAAAACAGATGGTCTGCCAGTTCTGTAATAGCTGACATGAGGATTAAGGTATTTAGGTAGCTTGTTCCAGAGGAAAGTGCTACTGGTGAAAGCTACTTCTGACAACTTCAGCAGTCTGAGAGCCAAAATGTTCCAAGGAAAGTGGCTGAAGGTTGAGTTGAATTTCCTGGAGGAGGTCTTAAGGGACATTAGAAGGCCACAGCACTATGCAGTCACACCTTAGGAGAGTCCAGCATGGCCATTCTTCAGGCTGCTTGGAGACCAGGACTTAGGAAAGATTATATAAATCCCCCTGGATGGAGTTTTTTTAGGGGTTTGTATTATCTATAAATTTTATGGGAAACTAGCCTAGCTCTTGTAGTTCTGACACAACCTGGATTTCGTACGGTTCCAAAACACATACATCCACTGTTCTTACTATTTTTATATCTTAAACTACAGTCCCTACCTGAAAGGCTTCTATAATGGATGTAAACACATTTGGATGAAAATGTGGTCATTTTAGAGGCTACAGAACTTTTTTTCAAATGCTTCTCAGTAATATGCAGATGGTAGCAGTTTTTCTGATGTTGATTGTCACTGCAGACTCCGTTGTAACACTGATTTTGGAGATTATAAATAGGGTGCTCTGTGTTTCTAAAACCTTGGAGTACAGCAGCAGTTCCAGAAGCAGGGGAACCCCAGAAGATGGCTTTTGATCAATAGGTGTACAGCGTCTGAAAGGAATGGGAGAGGTGCAGAGAGTGAGCAATGAAGTGTAAAATATAGATGATCTTACTCCCTCCGTGCTATGTGGCACATCGTAGAGGCATTTAAATGGTGTGGTTAAAGATTAGGTGGGGAAAAATCACAGCCGTGTGCAGACTCCTGCAGCTCCATCTGGTTTATTTGAACAGAGCTCATTCAATTAGCTCAGCAAGTCTCTAATCAGCAAAAAAGGTCTTAGTTTAACAGACTGCATCACCACTGCAGAAGGATATAGCTCCCAAACCAAGCTGCCATCTTATCTGACCATGTTAACACATAGCTGTGCCAGTCTTTTCGATATAAATGTTAACACACCTAAATTCAAGGGTGTCAAGTATCAGATTAGTTGTGTCTGAAAAGCTCTCTAATCTTAGCTGGTTTCTGGATACCTGCCCAGAAATGGTTCTAAGAATTTACTTAAGCCAGTGTAGCCTCTGCAGCAGCCGGGTGCTGTGCTGTGACTCTCTACCAACTGTGATACCAGACAGAGCTGCAGCAGCAGCCAGACCTTCAAAACTTCCTTTATGTGTTGCAGGAAGACAGCATTAGGAACAGACTACTTGGCACACTGGCACAAGTGCAGCACTTCTTGTAGCAGGACGAATCAGGATAGGGAATCTTACAATCAAAGCTGTTCTGCCTGTGCCACAGATATTTTTTTTTTTCTGTTTTGCATTAGAAACAGTGAGAGCGTTTTTGCATTTTCATAAACAACATTCTTGGTCAAAGTCAGTTTACCCAGAAAGCTCAGCTGAAGAGCTTTTTTTCTTCTTAATTCTTCTAAATCCACTGCAAAATACACCCTGGAAAACAATTGTTCAGACAGGCCACAACATTCTTCCTCCCATCCAGTGCTCTATCTCCCAACAGTTTCAGCAACCCTAGAGTGCATTTGCCAGGTTTGGAGGTATTTGCTGTTTGCTGACTAGCAGCAATTGTATCGGGCCCTAAAGCTTCTCACTGACATTGATGTCTTTCTGCTTTACTTCCCCTATTTTATTTGCTTCAAGTGCACTGAAACAAATGGCAATGTAAATGTTAATGAATGATAGGCTCATTAAATAGATCTAGGTTTGCCTCCAAGTTTTAGCTGATCTCTCTTAGCCTTGTGAGGAATGTACTGAGAAATTGCTTGGAAAGCCAGGGCTTTGATTTCAGAGGGCAGTAGTAAGAGGCCGATTATTATGTTGTAAAACTCTCAGGGCATAAGTTTTGGAGGCAAAAATGGGACAAAAAGTCTTGAATGAAACCAAGAGCAAAATACGTCCCCCAGATTTTTGCCAGGATGCTAACAACTGCTGATCCTAAACCGAAGGTCTAACCTCACATCTTCAAATATTAGGCTATACATGGTAATGTTAAAATACTTCATGTGCACTAGTGCTTGGTGCTTCCAGAAAAGGTACAACTGAATTTATAGAGCAGATGATCCTCTTTAGTGTACATTAAACCTAAAGACATACCATGACACTGACATTAAGTATTGCACTGTAAATGCAAGAGATGTATGTTCAAACATTGCTCTGAGCTCATATAGGCTTTGCTTTGTTGATTCTAGTTGACTGTGGCCATTGAGGTGAGGAATCAAAGGTGGTAAGGCATAATAATAGTCACTTTAAATTTTTGATGACAGAGACTGGCTGGTTTTATTCATACTACTACATTGATCCATCTTGGCTCTGTTATGTCTCAATTTTAAAACCTTCTCTCAAGTATAGACTGAAATGTTTGTCATCACTGAACACCACATACCCAGATATAGATACTCTCCACCCCACTCCCAACCTTGCTTCCTACTTGAACAGGTGCTTGCAAACATGAACTTTAAAAAGTGCAGTCAAAAGGGCAGTCAGGAGCTGTGTGGGACAGGTAAAAATATGTAATAAATTTCCTCTCCCAGAACTGCACCTCAGCTTTTGCTGCCTGTGTTTTGAGCCCAGATCTGAATGTCTGAACTTTTCCCCGAGTAGCGCATGATGGAGTAAGTTTGTGCCAGGTTCCAAAACCAGCTCCCAGAGACCTCTCCTGACCACAGACAGGAGCCAGGGCAAGCAGCATGACCTTACCGTGGGGTCACTCTGTGCTTCTGTATTACCAAGTAAGTCTTTTGCTTTCTGCTTTACACTTCTGTAATTGCATTAATGGATTCATGCCTGAGTTACTGCAAGCAATACAAAGAGAAAAAAATACAGTGCTTATAAAATGAATGTGTGATCACAAGAAAACTGGGAGGAGTAGTGCAAAACATATTTGTAGAGAATGCATAAGATCCTGTAGCAAATGCATCATGACTTGGTAGTATAGTGCTGTATTTTATATCAACTGTAATCACAAATGTTTGTTAACATAAACCTTGTCTATGGATTACAAACTTACTATGCCTTAATACATTCAAGACATTCAACATGTTAATTAATAACAACAGTGGCAATAATGATGATCCATCAGCTAAAACATGCCAACTACATTCATACACAGTAATAATTCAAATCATCCTTTTTCTTAGTTTAAGCATGCTTAAATGCATTTCCTTGAACAGCAAGCATTGGAAAACAAATGAGAAATCATAGAAGAATTATACCTAAAATTTTGCAAATCTTCATTGTTTGGCTTCCTTTCCTTTTACTATACGCTATTAACATAAGAATTTGTGTTTGAACCAAGTCAGAATAAAGCCATGGTGTCACTTGCCAGAGCATGGAAAATAAAACACTGCATTGTAAATCACAGCTCCTGTCTTGCAAACTGCATGATTTAAAAATGTAACAACTACAGTCATCTTAATATTACTACTGTATCACACACCAGGCAAAACCTGAACACCTATGTTCAACAGTCTTTACCTCTCAGATTTCTACTGGACATTTGCATTCAAAGGCTAACATTATCTGATCGTCAGTACATTCTTCATAAGTTGTATATGCAAGTCCATTTGTGCAGTAGATGCAGTCTGTAGCTTTCATATTTTTCACATTTAAAAATATTTATTAGCTAGCAGTTGTTAACATTATACGCATGTCAATATAATTTTTAATTCTTTGAGATAGATATATGGATAATAATAGTATTGTTGAAATATCGGGGGATAGCACAAGTCTGTCTTTCTTCCCTTTGTGCCTCCTGGTAAATCCGTAGCTGTTCTTAGTTACAGTTTTTAGGCTAGTAGGTCCTTCATATTAACAGTATGAAAGGGCAAATAAAGGACTTCAAAATTCTGAATATAATTGAAATTGCACTGATAGTGAAAAGATGCTGGAACAGTGCCTGCAGCTCTTCATGTCTCTGCAATTAGGCTTGAGCAATGGGGTGCAATTCTTATATGTTTGTAATACTCAGCCTTCTTCCTTGAGGCTTTAAAAGGATCTCATCCCATATATTGCATTTTTGAGCTGTTAGTAGTGAGTCTTTGGATACTTGTGTGTGGTCAGAGTTTCTGCCCACAGCTACATGTTATGAACAAAGGGACTGAAACCAAAAAATGGAAGCCCAAATTGAGTGCCAAGAGCAAGAACTGAGCACCACAGGAAACATCTACCTTCCTCTGAGAATCAGAAGAAAATTACTTTGATTCCTAAATACAGATTTTCAGGCTTAGCCCTGAACACCCTAGAAAGCGATACTGTTCAGCAGGGCTACAACATGGGACATTCCAGCTGTTAGTCCAAAATCCAGCCCTTTTTCATGCTTCTCTTTCAGGGTTAACATTGTGTAACTTGGGGATGCCACATGCCAAATGCCACATTGTCAAAACAGACGCTGTAGCTCTCTGAAGACCAAACTCCTGCATCAGCAGCACTGAAATGTTTTATCATGGCAAGATCTTGGGTTCTTACTGTCCTTCTTGAATATCCATTGCCTCCATAGTTTTGTTTCCTTATCTATGGAAACACGTAATAATTCATCACAACTGCATTAAATCAAAAGAGAAGCTATGAATGAATAAAAACATTTGGTCAATATATCTACCAGTCGTCATGGCTGTTTTCAGGAATGGACAATATAATCAGAAATCAAGGAAATTATAAAGAAGAATTTTCATGGCCCTTCATTTTCAGTGCATCACAACAATCAGAAGATTCAGCCTTTGTGTTTGCACTTTCCACATTAAATCCTAAAAAAAAAAAAAAAAAAAAAAAAAAAAAGAATTGTAAGTAAAAATCACTGCCCTGAGCCTCTGTCTGCCTAGGTGAAACTCCAAGTAGCAGGGACACATTGCACTACAAGGGGGCACATCGTTCCTCTGGCAAGGCTGACCCTCAGGGAAGCAGCTTGCTTGTAAATCAGGACTACATGGAGAAACTGAAATGGTGCCTTTTGTGTTCAGCCGCAGCAGAACTGTTCAATGAACTAATGGAGAATTCGCTTCTTTTCTGTCTGTATTCCTTATATGAAGCGTGCGTGCGCGGGCTTTGGATAAAAGCCAAGTCTTTAAATAGCACTGGCCACCAGCAGAAATCCAAAGGAGTGGATAATAAACTCAGATTAATAGAAAGAAAAACTGTCCCCATTTCTGTGGCATTGCTCTTAAGTGCCTGGCTGGGGCTTACTGCCTTTGCCTTGCCACAGAGCAGTTTGAAAGAAGAGGCCAATTTCTATCCTGCTACTTAGGGGCCGACTGCAGCTCTGGGCAGCACCAGCACAACGTACCCTGCGTGCTCTCACTGTGTGTCTGCAACAGCCACTGTAACCAAAACCAGCTCCTCAGCTTCTCTCTCAGATGTTTAGCACAAAACTGTTCGTGAATGATGAGGAAATGCACCAAAAAGACAAGCAGAATAATTTACATACATTTGATGTACAGCACAGTGCATCTGTTGCGTGGTTTCCATATTCATGCTGTTCTCAGTGGAGAATCATTTGCTTTGTGCTAGAAGAGCATACGCCCCCGAGCCTCCTTCTTTGCTCCCCATTCACTTGCTCCTGTATATATTAATTATTTCAATGGGATTTCTTCCTGGTTTCCTGTCCCCGTAGAGTAATAATGATTTGTTCTATCAACCCTCACAGTAGGTGGATAAACATTACTAGCCTCATTTCGTGCACGGAGAATCTGAGACAGGAGGGTTATGCGCTGACTGCCGTTGCAGACAAGAGAGGCTGTAAGGACCAGTTTTGGCACATAGGAATTTCTTTGTTGCCTCCCAGGTGCATACTGTGCTCCCACCCACACTGTTGAGCTTTTCAAAACCGAAGGACAGCATAACCTTTTAGGAAAAAAAAAACCAACAAAAACACCACAAAAGCAAACCTAACAGGCATTGTGCACATTGTGGCTACAGTGGATTTCAATTACAACAGCAAAAAAGTATGCTCAACTTTGGATGTGCCTATGTGTCTTTTCTACCTCTTGACACACTGGGCTTGCTTGCACACATGTAAATGTTTGTAGGATGAGGTGTGCAGGTATTTCAGGATGTCCCAGGTGGGAAATTTGCTGTTATTTAATGCCTGGTGAGCCATAGGTAGAGGGATACAGGATGAGACCACATTGCAGAACTACTCAAAATAAGATAGACGGAGGGGGCCTGTGTCTGCCCAGAAGACTGCGCAGGGTGGATGTTATCTCTTGGCACAGCTGAAACAAAGCAGACTGACCTCGCAGCACCTCCGTAATCCTTTGCTTACCCAGGGATACCCAACACCGCCTCGGCTGCGCATTTGGGCACAGTCATTAAACATTAAGGAAGCTAAACCACCTGACACGTGTGAGGGGTTTACTTGCTCTTTCAAATGTCAAAACCAAGTCAGGACTATGAGACAGCAAAATTAGACCAGGAGAAATCCTCAGGGCAGCAGCTAATGCAATCAGCATAGCTGGGACCTAGTGAGGCAAAGCGGGTATCAGTCCTCCCTCACCTCAGCATGGCCCCACAGCTTGCCAAGGGTTATTTCAGGTCAGAGAAACAGCCAGAGATGATTTCCTAGCCTCCTCGAGACCCAGTTGCTCCCTCTTCCTGCCTAGAAATGTCCCTCCCTGAGGCTGCACTTGACTGATCAATTAATAAAGGGGATTCAAGGATACAGGAGATCTCTTCCAAACCCTTTCCCCCACAAAACCTACAAATCTATGCAGAGGAAGGTAATATTTAAGTGTTAAATTGCCCAACCTCCCACAGTCCTTGGCTGAAGGGCTTCTTCCTGAGCCAGAAATGCTTAATAGCCCTTCCTGTGTTTTTTTCCGTGACTCTAATTGCTTTTGCAATAATCTAAATTTTTGGCATCCACAGCATCCTCGAGCACTAAGTTCCACAACAGAACTATAAAAAGGATGTTAAAAGGACCCTTCTTTTGCTTCTTCTAAACCTGGGCACCTCATCGTCTTCTTGACGTCCATACTTCTATATGCTGAGAGGCAGCAAATAATTAACCTTTTTTAACTTTCTCAGTTAATTTCAAAGACTGCTGTCATATCAAACACCCCAGACATCTCTTTTTAAAGCTGGTGTGTCCTATTCCAGTTTAGTATTTCACTCCTTGCCTCTCCTCTTGGTACTGTTACTACTTTTATCATACCCTTTTGACACTGGGAGGCCAGAACTCCACATGGCATTTGACGTTTGGGCATACAGCAGTTGTATATAAAATGTGTATGTGTGTGTATACATATATTTATTCTGTGTGTGTATGCAGACATACATATGGCAAGGATGTTTCTGGTTTTATTCTCTATTTCTTTCTTAAAATTTCATTAGCAGTTCAGTCTTCTGATCAGCACTGAGAATTGTTTTTCTGTTTTCACAGAGGTATCTATTATTGCTTCAGGCAACTCTGCCCGGATTTGTATTCATTAGCTAAACTGCTTTTTACATGTAAATCTTCTTAGCAGAAATACATGAGATGGGCCTGTTCCTCCGTTTCTCTTCTCTGCCTACAGTATCATGGCCCTGCAGATAGACTTCCATGTGCCCACTGGCCCAGTGAAGGAACCAAACAGTGAGGAACATCCTGGTTCATCCTGTGTGAAAGTAGTGGCAAATAATACAGATTTTTTTTTGGATAACTATGGAAACTGTGCAACCAAGTGTCCGTGTAGAATGTGACAACTGAGCTCCATCAAGATCTGAGCTTCAGACAGACCCCTAAATCCACTTTAATACAGGTTCTGATCCATCCTGTATTTACAACACTCACAGGGGAATGGGAGTACCCAGCCCCCAGCCCCTTTTTCAGTAAATGTTTGTTCTGCAGAAGAGGATGGAAATTTCCATCATGAGATCTGAAAAACAAGGCAAACTTCTCCCCAGAGTGTTGTGTGTCTAACTAATCCCCCTGATGAAAGAGGGCAGGATGATTGACCTCTCAAGGTCGTTTCCTACCCTAATCTTAAAGTGCCTAAGGTTATCAGCGATCTCACAGATAGATAAACAGATCAGCCCTTATTTCCTCAGAGCACATTTGTGGGTGACAATTTGCAAAGAGCTGCTTCTACCACCCTTCTGTTAAAATTCCCCATTTAATAATGGCTTCTATGGTACAGACCTTTATAAAACAATTTAACCAGAGGCATTCAAAATCACTCAGAAGCTGGGTGATATCTCCTAAGCCTCTGAATCCTTTGTCACTCAGGTCCCTTTTTGATTTTCACAGAAGGGGGGGGAATACAGTAGACACAAAACCCTTATCAGAAAATAATAAATAACAAATCTGTCTTGGGATCTTTGAAAATAATAGCAGGTTTGTATTTGCAATTGACAAGTGTTATGAATTCAGGTTAGTGGATTACTATTTAGGAAGCTCTTTTCCAAAAGGCAGTCTTTTAGTCCTATTGCCTGCTTTCCTCTAGAGTATTTTAAAGTGATGCTTTGCACAACTGGGAGACCAAAAGGTTGATCTTCCCATTCTCTTGTAACACCATCTTTATTCCTGCCATTCTCCTGGGGCATCTGCAGCAAGGGTTGCTTTACAAACATAACTGAGCATGTTCCTTATTTATTACCTGCTGGCAAATCCAGTGCCAGAATTTTAGGAATAACATCATTAACAAGTTGCGTGCTCTGATGATTATTTCTCTGTTGACAAGACCGAGAGCTCACACCACATAACAATGAACTAAAAAGCATGCAGCAGTGGATTAAAATGGAAGAATTCAATTTCAGTCTTCAAAACATTTCTGAAGCAAATGTCATTTTGAAAAATAACAGCTGAGTGAGTGTATCATGGCAGGATTAGCCCCTCTAATGGTTAAAAGCTCCATAGGCCCCAGCTGATCCACATGGGGATGCTGATCACCTGGAGAGAACGGTATTTGTGTGCAGCATCCGAGTGGCCAGGGGCCCAGAGAAGTTGGATCAGTTACAAGCCCAAGATCACATCTGTCTTGCGCTGGTCCTGGGGCATTCCGGGTGATACGGGAATGACACCAGCACCAGTGGAAACAGCTCTGGCCTCCTACCAAGGTGAGTAGAGCCCTGCTCGCCACCCACCAGCTCCTGTCCCACCATCTAGTGGGGCGTCTCCGGATGTCACAAGCACCCAAATAAGTAGGAAGCCTTAACACCTGGAGCGCAAACACAGATTTCTTGAGTCTTTTCTATGGGGATCGCTGAGTTAGCTGAGGATACAGTTCAGCTCAACGTCTTCGGGAGCAAAATTAGGCAGAGGCTAATTTGCCTTAGAAAAAAGCTATTCAACTGTCCACGCCACCACTAGCCCTCCCAGCTCCCCTTCCCTTAGGAGCAGGCCGTGCTGCTCCGTGAGAAGTCAGATTCAGCTCACTTAACAAAGGGATCTGGCGGTGAGCTGTCTGTTCTGTGGAGGTTAAATACAATGAATTCCACTGTCATTTTTGCAAAGCAATTGAACTATCCAGGCGTGTGCTGATTCCCGCAATTTTATTTTATTTTTTTGTGTGGATGAATTTATAAATCTTCCATTTCTTTGCAGAGAGATCGAGGCTTACTGCCTGCAGATTAAGCAGAGTACCGGCAAGCACGAGAGTAGTTAAATCCCTGCTCACCTTTCCCTTATGTTTGGCATGGAAGGAGCCCTTTCTGCAGCCTATCTCAAACCTGAGTCAAAGGACTGTACCACATTGTGTTTAAAGAGGACTAAAGCAGGGACTTGTACCAGGATTAAAGCTCTGGGCACTGCAGAACCTGAATGCTTCTCCCTCTGCACATATGTGATTTCCACACAGACTTATCTTGCCATGCAGAACAACAAACACATTCTTCTCTTACAACATGTCTCTTCCAAACCCTCCTGTCCACTCTGAATAGGGTTATGAGGATATTATTTTTATCCCAATTGTGTAACCAGTCTAAACACGTGTAAATGACAGCACATAGCTCATCTAAGAATCGCAGGGTGACACAGAATAGGGCTAAAAGGACCTAGAGGCAGTCTGTCCATCTGTTGCAGGGCAGGGTCAGCTGTTACCTGTGTCATTCATGGTGGATCTAACATACTTTCTGATCTCACCTAAGCAGGTTTCTAGCCTATTCTCAAAAACCTGCAGGGACAGTGAACTAGGTGGACAGTCTATTCCTTGCTTCTCTATTGAGAGCGCTGAAAAGCATTCCCAGTGCCTAATTTAAACTCTCTTGCAGCAAAATAAACCAGCTCATATTCCTTCTACTCATTCCCACTGCTCTTCTGAACCCTGCCCTATTAGTCCATACCTTTTTCAAAGTGCATTACTAAAGCTGGAGTCAGTGCTCCAGGAGGTATATGCAGCACTGAACAGAGCTCAGCCCCTCACATCTTTAAGACAGCAGCAGTTTCTTACACATAACATCACCAGTTATATATTCCAATATGGTGTGGGCTTTTCTTAAAACAGGTAAGACAGATAATACTAGGAAAAAATTCTTCACTGAAAAGGTACTTAAGCATTGGAACTGGCTGCCCAGGGAAGTGGTGGAGTCACCATCCCTGAAGGTATTTAAAAGATGTGTAGACGTGGTTCTTAGGGACATGGTTTAGTGGTGGACTTGGCAGTGTTAGGTTAACAGTTGGACTTGATGATCTTAAAGGTCCTTTCCAACCTAAATGATTCTATGGTTCTATGATTCTGGTTCAGCTTTGGATCTGCCAGTACCCCAGATCTTTTCTGCAGAACAGCTGTGCAGTTCTCTGTCCTGTGCCTGTAGCTGATCATTTCTGCTCTGCAGTCAGAAGCATGACATCAAAGCAGCCATATGGAGTGCAGCATCAGCCCAGCGTCCCCTGGCATTTGCCAGCAGCAGAAGCCTAGGGAAGAGCAGAGGACCAGGGCCAGTAATGAGGCAGTACTTCCCCCATACACCATCTCAGTTTCTAGCAGCGTGCAGCTCAGAGTTTGCCTGAGCCTTGTATTGCATCCTCATGTTTAAAAGCCTTTGAAAGATTTTCCTTTAGTAAATTTGACTGCTCTCTGACCTACTGGCCTTGTCCAAGTACCTTCTAACTCTTCATGCCATTTGTCCGATGTGTCAAAATAATTTTTTAATTAAATTCTCAATCTGCAATACCCTTGTGGTCCTTCCCAACCTAATGCCTGCAACTTTAATGAATGCACCCTCTTTCCCAGCATTCAGCACATCACTGAAACACTGAATGGCAGCAGACCCAAGACAGGAGTAGGCCTTTCTACCATAGTTCTTATAGTCACGTGGATATTTATGTACCTAAGTCTAAAATGTGGCTGCAGCTTTGGGCAGCACCGTGCTTCAAAGGTCTTATCTTTACAATTCCAGTCCTGTTTTTCCTGAAAATGCACTAGTTGCAGTGTAGCCTGACACCCTCACACCTCCCCACCAGAGAGGTTCTAGGTAAACTGAAATGGTGCACCTAATGTCACAGATGAGAAAAGGCTTTTTGTTGCTGTGCAGTGACCTCTGTCTGTCTGAAGAAGCGCAGCCAGCCATCAAGCAAAACAGCTGTGGATGTGTACAGCCAAGAAAGATGCAGAGGATTTTCAGGGACCCAGCTGCAACAGAAAGAACTGTAAATACTGTAAATGTCAGAGTAACAACGCCTACATTTCTTATGAGTGCAGGAGGGGTTGTTGCTGAATTGAAGATCTTTCTTGTATTCTAAAAAGTGATGCCTTTTTCTGGGATATCTTCATCTATCTAATCCAGTCTAACATATACTATTATTTGTGAATAGGTCAGACCCGATAAGCTATACTGATGATCAAAGCTCAACTCTTTCAAGTATCAATCTCGGGATCTGGGATTCTGACTTAGTACTGTGCCAATGTAGATATAAATTACCAATTTTTACTCAAGACCCAAGAATTGCCAGGGCCTGAAAGGCTGACTATATCATGTAACAAACACACCTGAAAGAGTCAAAAGGATGGCCCAGTTTTCTGAGGTCAAATCCGAATTAGTAAGGTTTTTAGCACCTAAAGATCAAACCTTTATTGCCCTGAAACTCCCTGGGGAAAGAACTTGAACAAAACCAGTTTGAGCTACAGTTTTTATCTGGATGGATGGAATGAGGGGCTATGAAGTCACAGCTCCTGTTTCAGTCCTAAATTCCAGCCAGATTTGTGAAGACACAAGCTGATCACAGGCTTGCCATGCATCCTCTCTCCCAATGCAAGAGGCTTTGTGCCAGGAGATGTGCTGGGGAAGACAGCACTGGGCACAGGCTGCCTTGCCAGGCCTCTTTTCAATGCCAGTCCTGCTCAGTTGTTTAGTCTTCAATTTTCCAGTTCCTCTCTACCAGGAGAAATACATATTTATACACACATACATACATACATATATATATATAATTATATATATATATAGGACCCTCTCCCGCATCCAGCAAATGATGTAAAATATCACCACTACTATGTGCCTTTTACAGCCTTTTACAAAGGTTAGAACAAACGCACTGGTGCTGTCCCTTACATGACAGCCCAGCCTCACCTCTCATTTGTTTCCACTGACTGCACCTGGCAGGAGCCTTAGCTGCAGGCAAGACCTCCTCCCTTTTCATACAGCTCAACAGGAGGCACCACAACGGGCTGAAAACGTATTGTTCACTTAGAGAAAGAACGGCAAAGTATCAGCTCTCATCTGCCATTTTAATCCAAGACACAAACAATTAGTTGAACACAGTCATATCCAGATGCTAATATTTGGTGGAAGTGAGTAACAGTGCAATAATTCCCGACTAGCTGAGATGCGTCTTCCATGAGAAAGGCTTCTTGTAAGACTCTGCAGACACCGGCCTAGAAAATCCACCTCAAATGATATTAAAAGCCTCATCTATAAAAACACAGGACTTTGTTCAGTCCTTGGGGATTTACATGTCTCCAAAGATGAGGTGCACTGTCAGGAAAACCTGTCACATCATTTTAGATGTCACTCAGCACCTAAAAAGAACGTGCTGCGGGAGGGACCACCTTTTTAACCAGCCTACCACACTGGAATGTATTAACTGTTGGCTGGATGAAGCAGGTGAGGAACACTAAGGTTTTCTTCAAACAATGCTGGTTTTGAGGAGTGGGGGTGGTAAATTAATGCATTTTCTAATCTAGTTCATGACAATGTATCAACACATGACATAATTGCCTGTTTATATAGCATCACAGGAACTTTTCAGCAATGGTACCTTGGTGAAGTTCTTCTTGCAAAACCTATACCAATTAAAATATCACTTAGTCCTGGGATTTATTCAGGGTTGTCTGAGTTTAAATTAATTTTAAAAGCAATTCAAGTTAAAGGGATGCAAAACCTTGTCATGTCAACACTCCTAGTCCCATTTAAAGCTTTTTCCACTTGATATTTATTTAGTTTAACTCCACACCAAATTGGTGTTCACACAGGAGCCTTGACCTATATAACTGACACATTTTTTAATAGTATCTCCCACTTCACAGCTGCAACTCTGAATGTAGGCAAATCAGCCTGAAGGTCCATCTAGCTTAGCAGTTGTGTCAAAGGGTTTCTACCTTGACTCCAGTAAATTGAGTCAACTGCTGAATTTGTAAGAGGTTTCAATACCACTACAGAAATATTCATTTTTCTAGAACAATCTCTTCAAAATATAACCAAATTGAAGCACACCTACTAACTGGATGTTTTTAGCTGCATATTACATTACAGTGAAGGAGCCAAATGTTCCCCTGTCACTCAACCCACTGCTGAAGATGAAAGTTGCTCTTTTTCTATTGCGGTTTGTAAGAAGAGGGGCTATCTTTTATCGGGCCAGCTGCCACCGAGACAAAACCGATAAGCTCTGGGGCAGAAGCCCCTTTTTCAGGTCTGAAATAGCAATGGTAGTCATGAAGGTGAAAAACAGCAGAGAACGACTTAAATTTAATTATGTAAGCAGCTAGACCATCTGAAAAAAAAAAAAAAAAAAGGCACTGATTTCTAGAGCAAAGGAAGTGATAACAGGGGAGGAGGAGATAAAACTCGAGCTCCTCTGGCATACGCAAAGCAAGCAATGAGTAATTTACTGCCTGAGGAGGTGAGGGACAGGCAATTGTATTCTGTGCCCCGGTGCCTCTGTCAAGTCCAGGATCATTAGCAACATTAAGCATTGTAGGCCCCACGGTGTCTTTTGAAGGTATTTTGTCAATGTCCCCTAAGAATTAGGGTTCAAGGGGGGTCTGCATTAATTTCTGCTGTGACAGGCTGCTGCAGAAAAGTACGTGCAAGGGGGAAATAAGAGGCCTAGGCATCACTGTCCTTCTGCCTTTCACCTTGACCCTGCCTGCCGGGCTTAATCTGACTTCTCTGTGGACAAAAATACAAGCAATATACCTGCTCCAAGCAGTCCTTCCGCTAGCACGGAAGTGGCGTCTCTGAACATACCCAACTCTCGTTATCGGGGGGAGGAATAACAGGAGGACTCTAACAGCTTCTTAATTGTTTGCCTATTAAAGAACAGCGTTTATTTGGAGAAGGCGCAGCACCCTGAACAGTGACACCACCTCACGGCCCTAACAAGGTGTCAGGAGCTCCCCAGCAGCGAGTGAGCAGGGACCACCCTCAGCAGTCCCTGCAGGTGGTGGGGCTTCCAGCGAGGTCCCCGCAGTGAGCGGGCAGCGCCTGCAGGCGGTCGCGACAGCCGACAGGCGCGTTATCGGGCTGCTCGGGAGCGGGCACAGCGAGGCACGCCGCGGGGCACCGAGCGGCGCGTCCCGGCGGTGCGCGGGCGAGGCGCGGGGCGCTCCCCCCTCCGCCTGAGCCCGTCCCGGGCTGGCGGTAGGGTTCGCGCCCGGGCCGGGGCACAAGCCAGCGGGGGAAGCGGCCACGGGCGCTGGGCGAACCGCCCGGCCAAAGCACAGCGACGGCCCGCCCTCGGCCCCCGCCCCGCCCCCGCCCCGGGCAGAGGGCCGCCCCCCGGCCGCGGCTCCCGGCCCCGTCAGCAGGGGCACACGCCGCCCTGCCGCCGGCACGGCTCTGCCGGCGGGTGCGGGGCAGCGGCTCGTGCTGCGGGACACCCCCCTCCCCCCCTTCGCCAACGGCCGCTCTAACGGCCCCGCCACGGGCGCCCCTCGCGCCGCCAGCCGCCTCCCGCCCACCGGCCGCGCGGGGGCGCCGCGCGGGGCGGGTGCGGGGGGAGGAGGGCGGGGGGAGGGCGCGCGTGCGCGATGACGCGCCGGGACGTGCCCGCTATATGAGCCCCGGCAGGCGCTGACTCGGCCCTTTCCGCCTCGCTCCCGCCCGCTCTCGGGTCGCTGCGCAGAGACCCGCGCCGCCGCCGCCCGTCGCCGCCGCCATGATCATCTACCGGGACTGCATCAGCCGTAAGAGCGGCGGCGCGGCGGGGGGGGGGCGGCGCTGGGGCCGGGAGGGGCGGGCGGGCGGCGGCTCGGGCGGCCGGGGGAAGCGGCTGGTCGCGGCCTGGGCCCGGCCGCTGGGCCCGGCCGCTGGGCCCGGCCGCTGGGCCCGGCGGTGCCGCGCATGTGCAGTGCGGGCGGCGGCGGCGGGGGGTCGGGGGGGGCCAGGGCCGGGCCCGCGGGGCCCGGGGGTGGGAGCCGGAGGGAGCGTGGGCCCGGCCGGGCGGTGAGGGGAAGGGGCCGCGGGCCGGCGCGGGGGAGCGGAGGGTGGAGGCTGACGCGGCGGCGCCCGCCTGTGTGTGTCCGTCCCCCGCAGAGGACGAGATGTTCTCGGACATCTACAAGATCCGGGAGGTGGCGAACGGCCTGTGCCTGGAAGTGGAGGGGAAGGTGAGTGGCCCGGCCGCCCTGGGCGGTGGGGGGGGGGCAGGCCTCGCAGCGGTGACTCAGGGCCGGGGAGCCGGGCCGGTGGCGGAGGCACGGCTTGGGGAGCGGGGACCGGCTTCCTGCGGGGGCCCGGCAGGGGGACACCCACCGCGGCCGGGTGCCTGTGGCCGGGGCAGGGCCGGCCGGTGGTGAGCGAGAGGGCCCGGGGCAGCCAGGCTGGTGTGCGGCGCCGGCGGTGTAGCAAAGCCTCGGTCAGGTCAGGTGTTGGGAGAGCCGTCTGGCTTAAACCGTGCTCGGGCTGCAGTCAGGTTCCTTGCGCTTAACTGTGGCTCTGAAGTCATGCCCTGCTGTCAGGTCATAGATGTGTAAGAGCGGTAGCGTTAAAACTTTCGCAGAGCCGTTAAGTTTTTTGATGTCTCTAAATCTAGATGGTCACCAGGACAGAGGGTCAAATTGATGACTCTCTAATTGGTGGCAATGCCTCTGCTGAAGGTCCTGAGGGAGATGGAACAGAAGCCACGGTCATAACTGGTGTCGATATAGTAATAAACCACCATCTTCAGGAAACCAGCTTTACAAAAGAATCCTACAAGAAATACATCAAGGATTACATGAAAGCGTAAGTATTGGTAGGCGTTATCTTTAAAAGGGATTGCAAAATTTATTTAGTTTGCTGAGATTTTAAAAACAGTGTTGAACTTTATTCCCAGTAGGTGTTAGTTTTGATACACGTGCCAAACTGGCTGTGAACTTCTGTAATGTCTTAACGCTTGGCTGAACTGGAGCTCTAAAGAATTGATACTGGAATATCTAAGTTTATTTTGGCTGAGGTAGAGGACCTGGTCATGTGCTTTAGATCTTATTTGTAACCCTGTTGTTTTCTTTTGGGTTTCTTCATGCCAAACCTTCATGTGGAAGGGGGTTAGGTGGTCAAGAAAAGCTTCCTGAAGCTTTTCTAACTTGACACTTAAATGTCCAAAAATGTGTGTGAATGAAACTTCTTGCTAATTTAAGGTGTAATTTCTGTTGCTCGTGGTTCAGTGGGTTGGTATGAAAGGTGAAAATGCTTTCTGATACTGACAGAGAGTACGCTTGGTGCTGTGGAAGTGGCTTGCTAATTTTCATCTACCACTAGAAGTGAGCTTGATGATTGGCAGGCAGTGTTCTGCTAGTTCACTTAAAATTTGGGGGCTTTGAGAGGGAACAGGAGAAAGGCAGCAAAATCACAGTTTGACTGCTAGTAACTCTTCTTGCTATGGTGTGATGCTGCACAGTGAAGTTATTAAGCTAGAACATGTTTTCAGTGTGTTTTTCCTTCCAGAATCAAAGCCAGACTTGAGGAACACAAGCCAGAGAGAGTAAAGCCTTTCATGACTGGGGCTGCAGAACAAATCAAACACATCCTTGCTAACTTCAAAAACTACCAGGTAATGAAACTTCTGTCTCTTTACTGCAATGATGCAAGCTGCAATTGGTTCATCTGCTGAACTAGTTTGAGTTTTGAGGGCCTCTCTTGTGGGGACATCCTTTCTCTAAGAGTGCTAGGGTCTCTGAGAATCGGGGAGGAGAAAGAGCGAAACACTTGGTGTTCGGGGGTCTTATTTCAGCTTGCACTGTTTGTAGTTAACTACATTTATAGTTATCGCCATTTAGGAACTGTGGAGTTAAAAGACTTGAAAGAAGGAGAACTTTGTCCGTTGTGTCTTACTCTGCTGTTCATAGTAGTGTGGTGTGGCACTAAAATGGATGAGCTGCAGAAAGCAAAATTGCTGCAGGTGGTCGTGGAGACTTCGAACTTGGAGATGTTGTAGCTTTCTTATACAAAAAGTCACTTTCTCCTGGTCATAGCTCATTAAATGTCTCAGTAACATATTTCTCTGAAGTTCTTTGTAGGAGAGAACATGAATCCAGATGGCATGGTGGCTCTTCTGGATTTCCGTGAGGATGGTGTGACCCCGTATATGATTTTCTTTAAGGATGGCTTAGAAATTGAGAAATGTGTAAGTACTGACCTGAAATGGATGAATGTGCCTAACTGCTGCTACATGATTAGCTCTTTCAATGCATCACTTGTTCTCTTGTATCCCTGTTGAACAGTAGCTGCCAGTTCAAAAACTTAAAAGTTCATGTAAGTACACCCTAATTGCTACTTCGTGTTATACAAAGTGGCTGGAACTTCCATTGTATACTATTCAATTATAGTAAAAGGGGACATAGTTTCACTGTAGCGATTCATGGTGACTTAATGGCTAAGAAATGTAGGAAGAATTGCCTTGGCGAAATGTGTAATTGGTTATGGTTTTAAACTATTAGATTAAAGACAATGTCCTCTGAAATGGAGCACTTGCTACTTTGGTCCCTCTTGTGGGGGGGTTAATTCTGAAGTATTTGGTCATGTTTTTTCTTCTTTCACTTAATCTGATGCCCTTATTTTCTTATGCAAGAACTGTTTAAATATTGCCCTAAATTTGGGATCACAGTGATACTTGACTGAGTACTTAACCTTATTCTACTTGGAATCTCCAGCTGTCTAAGCTCAGACAGCTCCTGTGGTCTGCTTTAACTACTCTTGGAATGTGATTGCAGTGAAACAGTATTTGGATCCCAACACCTGCACTTTTAGCTTATTTGGAGAACTGTGGAATTTGATGCAGACTAGCGGTGTGGAATCACAAATTGCTTTGCCCAGTCATTGTGGACTTACGAAGTCTGTTTATAGCCAGCTAAATTTATCTGTAAGCCTTTTACAGGCTTTCTGGTATGCCAGTCATGTAAAGATGAACCAAATTCTATTGTGGAGCAGTAGTCCAACTAAGGGAATGCTTTTACTGGCCAAAACAGACACACAGCTTCCTGCAGCTTGACTGAAGGGTGATGTCTGTCCTGGGCCCTAGAATAGGTGGTCACCTGGCAGGTACCTTCTCAGACCAGAAGCTTGCATGCATCTACCCTACTTGGGCAGACCTTTTGGATTCAGGTAACACTATCTTCAGGTAGGTGGAGTTACAGGAATAGTATCAGGGTGTTCCAGTGGGCAAAAAAACTTACAGCTTTTTTGTGTACAGCTCTCTTAAGAGAGACATACGTACGTTGTAAACTTCAGTACTTCTTTAGGGCATACTCTTATTTGAAAGGAAATCTGAAACTTGGTGTGTCAAGCAAAAAGGGGATGAATAAGCACCCAGTCTGGCTTGCTCAGCAGCTGGTACCGGTTGCTCTGTATGATCGTAAAAAATGATCAGCATCCTCTGATAGACCATGAGCATTCTTTCTGTTGCTTTCTGGTTTGCACTAAGATGCAAAAATGACTTCCTTGCGCTTTCTGCCTGCCTGACTGTGGCAGCTCAGATTGAATTAGGGAATACACAAGTAAGTTACAGAAACTTACTGTGACTGTCTTGACATTGAACTAACCCTTGCTACTTTTGTTTCAGTAACAAATCAAACAGTATGGTTTTGGATCACTTGTCTTCATAGCTGGCTGCTGTTTCTTCTTCATTGGCACAACACCAGGAATCGGCAATGTCTAACTGGACTGATGTCATCTTGAGCTTTATTCACTTATTTTGACCCTGATTTGGAGTGGAGGCATTGTTATAAAAAAAAAAACCCAAACATCTGTCATGTAGGTTGTCTAAAATAAAACTCATTTAAACCCATTTTAGGTGATGCCTTTTGGTCTAATGTGTTTCTTAGGGTAACTTGCAGGAGAGGTTGCAGCAAGGTGTTTGTCCAAGGATTTGGTAGTGCGCTAGGACCAGGCTATACTACTGACAGTACAACTTGACTGTTTCCAGACAGACTTCACGCAGTTTTTACCTGTGGCTTTGGAGTGCAAGAGCAGGCAGAGGTCAATAAGGCAAAGTCCAAGAAATGCCATCATAATGGAGTGGACCACCTTCGTCTTTCATGATTGCTCAGAGACTTCTCTGGAAGAGATACCAAAATTGGTAAAACAAAACAAACAAAAAAACCCCAAACAAATACACCCAGAATGGACTATGCACTATTCAAGCTGAGTGCTGGCTGAGCTGCTGAGCTGCTGTGTCAGACAAGGATACTTGAGTCTGTCCTCAGTTGTAGTATGACTTCAAGATCAAGGTAGGAGGATGGATGGAACAGGAGTCAACACCAGCACACTGTCTGAGCCTGAGTACTGGGAACACTGGGGAAGAGGGTGAAATTTTATGAGGTTTTTCAGCACAGCCTGGCTGTGGTAATAGCTCCTTTGTATTTGACAGCTATTCAGGAGCAGGTTAACTAAACTTGGTCAGTTTGCAGGGTTCGGGGGTTTTCTGTACTACTAGAGGAAGAGAAATGTTGGAATGACCCCGCTCTGTCATAGGTGCATTACAAAGCAAGTGTATGCTTGGGCTCAAGACTTCCTGGAGTACTTACAACTTGCTGTGCCTGCTGTGTTCCTTGTTAGGAAATGCATCTGTTTGACAGACCTGGAGCAAACCACTGCTGCTTCTCTGGTTCTTGCTGGGATGCAACAGTAACAGGTTCCTTGCGCTTTCTACCTGCCTGACCTGATGGCAGTCTGGATTGAATAAAGGAACACAAATACCTTCACAGAGAGCCTTGGGGCAAGGGGGTTTGTTGTTGATGCAGTGCATGCCTGACCAGGGGTGTTGCCTTGGACTGGAAATCATAACTTCTTCCCTACTGCAGTGATCGCAGGGGTATCGGAGGTTAAGGTGCCTGAAAGGGGAGGCCGTGAGGCGCTGGCTAGCTGTGGACCTGTGAGGCCTCAGGCCTCCATTTCAGAGTTTTTGTCTGTCTTGTTGGTTTTTGGGCCCTGGTGCAGGAGGGTTGAGGTGGAGCCAGGTTTCTGCAGGGGTGAGATAGATGTGGCAGCAGGCTGGGAGGAGTGAGTGTCTGCGGAGGTGGGAGTGGAGTGTGCCCTAGTTATCTCGGAGGTTCCTATCTGGTTTGTCTATTTTAGTTCTGTGGGAACTTCATTTACATATGTGGTGGTGTGGTGTGTTGGTTGTTTTTTTTTTGGCTTTCCCAAGTAAGTCGGGCCAGCTGCACTGCTGGCTGAGGTACAGCTTTGGTGTAATCTGAGTGATGTAAATTAATACTCCTCTGCCTTTACCCTATGGGGCTGAAAGGGAGGCAGGTTCAAAGCCTAAATAAAATCAGTGTGAGCCAATTTTTGTTTTCCTTGCAGAGGCTTTGTTTAACGGGGTTGGGTGAGGATGTTGCATGTGCTGGGAGCTTGGGAACACTTGCTCAGTTTGAGACTCTGCTTCTCAGTGGAGTAAGGTTAGTGTAGGCAGGGCAGTGCTTGTATGGCTGTGCAGCCCCTAACATCCCTGGCTCCCACTTCCAGTCAGTGAGGCAAAGTGTTCAAAACTGCATGGAGCTGGTACGTGAGAGCGAAAATGGCTCTTCTGCCTGCTTGCCTGGTTATGCTGGGGCTGGGAACCCTGGGCACAGGCTTGAAGCAAACTGCTGTGTGGCAGCTGTGTACAAATGACGTGGTGCTGCTTTGAAAAGCAGGTGCTTAAAAGCATGATGAGCACTGCCTCGCTGTTGGGTTGAGTGGCTTATGGCAAATTGCGTGCCATCCTGTCTGTACTCCAGGCTAACTGGGATATTTAATTGGTGTGTGCAAGCATGCTGAGCTATTGGGTTACATGCTCCCATCAGTCTCGTATGTCTTTTCTGTGTGGTGGAGCCTCTGATGGGGAGTCTCCCTTCAGCCTGTTGTAGGAAAGTGTCAGTTCAAGGACTCTTGAGAATGCAGGATTTTGTTCTGTTTGCTTTTCCAGTGAGCCCTGGCAAGAGAAGCGGTTTTGTGGCTGGCTGCACTGTGCTTCCCAAAAATGCATTGCTGCCTTCGCTTTCTTGGGGAAAAGGGCAAGTCTTGCTGCTCTGCAGTGTCAAACGTGCCAGGCACCAGTGAGGAGAGGTTAAACCACAGCCGGTGGCAGGGAAGGACTGTGGCAGTGACAAGCAGCGGTCTCTGCTGCACTGCTGTGGTAGCTGCCTGCAGTGGAGGCAGGGTGAGGGGAAAGGTGGGATCCAGCTCCTTGCATTGGGAGTTGCTGCTTGCTGTTAAGTG
This sequence comes from Falco punctatus, assembly GCF_963210335.1. Taxonomy (NCBI): domain Eukaryota; kingdom Metazoa; phylum Chordata; class Aves; order Falconiformes; family Falconidae; genus Falco; species Falco punctatus. The sequence goes on from NC_137581.1 coordinate 32,299,947, forward strand.
GGAGGCCTGCGATGCAACTCGGCTGAAAATGAAGTTGGCATATTTCTTCATAAGCCAATTCCTCCTGTTCTGGCCCCTCTTCGTTTCAAGCAGCTGCTCTGTGGGGCTGAAAAGCCAAAGAGATTTGAGAAGGCAAGGCTTTGTAAGGCTGTTAATGCTACAGCTTTGGAGTTACTGAATTGATTAAAAAAAACTCCTCATAACAAATTACCCTATTGCTTAAACACAGCCTGAACTGAAGGACAACTTTAAAACTTACCCCCATCTTGGTTTAAAGTGTGCTTATCAGGCCTGTATCTTGCATTCCTGGGAAGATATTTTCCATGGCTGGAAGGACTGTGGAGCTGGGAAGGATCCAAACGGCTTTTCCCCAAAGCCTCGTGGGGTAGGTGAAGTGGCTGGGTGTCAGCCCTGCACAGGGCAGGAGGCTGTTCCTGCACCTCCCATGAGGTGGCTGCTGGCAGGGGAGGGCTGATGGGGGGGGGGGGGAGGGGAGAGACGGGACTAGATGGACACCTTCCATTTTAATTTTGTACTTCTGTGTTGAAGGTTGTGATGTCTTTGGGCTGGAGGAGGTGGCTACTGTGCTTGGCATGTGTCCTGTGGTCCCCTTTGGCCTTTTGCTTTCCCACCCCAATGCTGCTCTTCTTGCTGCCCCAGCTGGATCTTGCCCCACCTACAAATCTGTTCTTTTTTGCCCTCTCAAAGCATCCCTGCAGTGTCTCCAGCCCCACAGCCCAGCGCTGGTAAAATATCCCACCCCTGTGGACCAGTGACTGTGCTGTTAACATTTGAATGACGCTGCAGCAGCTTGCTGCTCCTTGGCTGCCTGCTTTGAGGAGAAAGGGTGCAAGCCTGGGCATGTTGATGCTGTGGAGGGAACAGCTGGCGTGCTGGGAGAGGTGCTGGTGGGGCCATGGGGAGCTGGATACCCCCTTACCCCCTCTTGGGTACTCTGCCCATTGGCTTTGCCTGTGCAGCTTGGGCGGGGGGTGGGTGCCAGAGCCCAGGTGGGGGGTGGTCCTGGAGCCTTGTGCAGCCCTCGGCTTCTGCAGAAGGAGGGAGAGCCTGCAATAAATGAATGGATGTAGGGAACAGAGCTGGGTGGTTTTTTGGGTTGTCCCACCCCCTGGCTTGGTTTAGCTTAAGGCCAGAAGGGACTTGGCATAAGCTTAGGCTATGATTGTTGTCAAATTATTTTTTCAAGCAGATGTAGAAAAAAAATAAATGCTCAGCTTGATTCCTTCCCTCAGCAAGTCTCTGTTGAGCTGGCTTAGGCCAGCCTGCTGTCATCCTGGGCAGTGTCTTCAGTGACAGCTATGTAGGGAGGATGCTTTCATTATACAATAGCATCTGCATCAAGATACCTCTGCTCTCTCACGTGCTGCTGCTGAGTTGGAGCAGGTAAGATGCCTCCTCCTGCTCCTGTGGACCTCCGGCTGCACTTCAGCTCTGCAGCCGTTTCCCCAGGATGCAGCTGCTGTTACAAACTAGTGGTTTGCTGTTTGCTCTGCACCAGCCAGCAAGTAAGTAAATCTTGGTGTCACTGCTAACCCACAGTGGGAGAGCAGCAACTGAACACCATGTTCATTTAGCTTGGACATAAATGCCTCAGTAGGAGGAAAAAAAACCCTAGCCAAGTCTGAAAATCTTTGCCCTGAACAGCCCAGAACTCATTGCCAGGAGCACAAGCATACTGGTTTGTGGTCCTTGGGCCCTGGTTGCCTTTTGGTTGAAGCTGCAGCTGGAAGCTGTTGTGCAAAGATGACAGCCAAGTGGCTGTGGCCAGGGCTGGGGGAGCTTTACTGGGTGCCAGCAAATGCTGGCAGGCCCTGAGGAGCATTGTGGAGGGGCACAGCAGGATGTTGATGCGCGTAGCTGCTGGGTGTTTCGAGCCATTAGAGCTGCGCTCATCACCTTCCACTTCTGGCAGAAAGAAGCCAAAAACCCTCGGAGGCCTTTTTAGACTCTTGGTATGTGATGCCAACAAGAGGCAGCAGCTGAATGTGGTGAGAAAAAATATGAGAAATCATTTCTCTGCACCCATCCTGTTACCCTGGGAGCCAACAGCTGGGGTTCATTGCCCTGTGTGACCAGGAGGAAGCACTGCTGGCATTCCAGAGTGGCCCTGTCCTCCCATCCTCTGCAAGGTGTGAGCATGCTGGCAGCCCTGCCAAAGCAATGTAGCTGCTTTTTTTTTTTTTTTTTTTTTTTTTTTTTTTTTTTTTTATAGGGAATGTCCAAAAATTAGATGCTTGGGAAGTATGTAACGATTAGCTTCCCAAATTCTTTGTAATGGAGTAGTTGAGAAAAGAAAAAGCTAAAGCTGGATGCTCCCTCGCTGCTCCCTGCGGAGGTGCAGCTAGCAAAGCCCCACTGTGGCACTGGCTGAGGTTCATCTCTACCTACAGCTGTCTGCACCTGGGACTGGCACCCTTGGCCCCTCCAGCCGACCAGGGAGGGCTGATTTCTCTGCCTCCTGCAGCCCCAGAACTGCTTGCAGCTGCTGGGCCTTGGTCAAGCCGCCCACACAAAGATGTTTCAAGGGCTCGGTGCAGCCCTCGCTGCTGGCTGGCTGCCCTGGCCCAGCAGCCACCTCGTGGCACATGCCTTCTGGTGGCGTAAGACTGCTGTGGCCCCCACGAACACACCTGATTTTAAGCAGAAAAGGCAAGATAGTGGCTGCCCACAGGTAGAGGGATTTGTGTTCATGGCCCCTTGCTTAGTGGGCTAGGTAGCTTTAGGAACTTGTGGCTGGGGGTGCTTGGGCTGGTGGGCCCTGCCTCGCCGCAGCCTCTCCCATTGCTGGAGTGTAGCCTCTTCCCAAGGCTGGGCTTGGCTGAGTGCTGGAGGGAGGCTTCTCAGGAATCAAAGCTGGGTTTTATGTGAGTGAGACTCTGGAGAGAAAAAAAAACACCCACAAAACACCAAAAACAAAAACCACACCCAAACACCTTAAATTAGATGTGTGAAGCCCAGGGTGGGTGGGTTTCATTTCCCTCCCCCGGTGCTATCAACCCTCCCACCACAGACTGGTGGGAGCAGCTGGGTGGGTGCAGGCACAGGTCCAGGAGGCTGTGGAAGTATTCTGTAGTTTCCTTTGTCATTTTTAATCAAGCTTTTGCCCTTGCATGTTCCTTTTCTACTCGGTTATCTGTCTCAGCTGCTGAAAGCCTTCCCTGCCTCCTGGAGGTGCTTAGGTTCCTGTGGAAATGCCACTTTCAAGAATGAGTTCCAGAGGTAAAACTAGTTAATGGAGCAGAGGGGAAGAGAAACAAGGTGTTCTTTTTCTTTCAAGGTTGAAAGCCAAGGTCTGCACCTTCTCCCTTCTTTTTGTCTGTAGTTGCAAACGTACCGGCTGCAGAAGCCCAAACCCCTACGTAACACCATCAGGGGCAGCAACTCCCTCTTGGATGACCGCACTTGTCCAAGCAGTGCGTTTTGGCAGAGGTCTGGAGACCAGTACAAGCAGCTCCTTCTGTTGAGGTTCTTGAGGGCAGGAGAACAGTATCACTGTGGGTTCATCTGCTGGTGCTTGAATCTCATCACACAAGCCCTAGGTGTGGTTAGCTGAAGGGATGCTCAAAGGCACCTGTGTTCATTGACCCCCCCCCCCCCGGCTTAGAGCTGCCCTCTGTTTCTCATCTAAAGGCGTTTTTCAATTCCTTATTCCAAAATGTGGTAAACTTAAGAATTTATTTTGAGTTTGATGGGAGCTGAATGTGGAAGGGTTTGACTTTCTTGAGAGATGAGAGCCTTGACGCCTGCTGCAGCCCTGAGTGCTGAGCTCTTCTGGAATGGGTCTTTTTTTTTTTTTTTTTGATCTTTCCTGTTGGAGTTTGTCATCCTTGTGTGAGTAACTAAACACTCCCTGAGAAAGGCTGACCACACATAGTCTTTGTTAGGGGAGCCAGGAGTGTCCTGCAGTCCTGCCATTGGTGTGAGAAACAGTGCAGGTTGTACCCAGCCACAGCTTGGTGAGAAGTTCAACAAGCAGAATGATCTTCCAGGTGAGCTTGGAGCAACGGCTCAGCTCTGATGCTGTGTTAGTGAGAAAGATTTAGGAGTCAAATAAATACAGTGACTAACGAAAATGCCATCCTGGTGACAGGGACATGTGAACATGGGTGGGCACAGCTGACACATGCAGGAGGTATATTCAGCTGGAGCCAACTCCAAGCAGCTGGTAAGGCCAATACATAGCTGACTCAAAGCATGGATGACTTGTAGGGAACATCCGTTGGGATCACAGCATCTAGTGAGCTCAGATCCCACTCCCAGCTGTGTCAAAGATGTGGTGTCAGTTACAGCCACGCAGCTTTTGGCCAGCCTGCAGCTAATATCTGCATTAAATTTCTGCTGCTGTTTCTCATGCAGCCCTGCCGGGCCCATGAGCAGGGGAGGCAGGTGGCAGCAGGCACGTGAGCTGGTGGGGAGCAGAGCATGGCAGCACTGGGACCAGCCTGTCCCATGCTGGGTGCAAATCTACCCCCTGTCCTCGCTTAGCAGTGGCAGCCTCTGCACTGCCAGCCCACTGGCACCGGGATGTCTCTGCTGGGCCAGCTGCATCACTGTTGCCTCCCATCAGCTCAGGTCCATGCTGGTACTGCCTGGGTGTGCCCAGTATAAAATTTCTGATGACTCAACATTACTTCTCCCACATGACCAGTTCTTTTAAAGAGCTGGATGTGCTTTTAATCTCATTTAATGGCATTTAGCACATTGATATCTCTGCTCATGCCTATGGGACCTGCTTGTGGACCAATGTTTCAACAATTAATATTCAAGAGCATCTGCATGAGCACAGTTCGGCAGCAAGCAAATACAGCAGCACATGCAAAGCCAGCAGGGAACTGGTGCTCATCATGGCTGTGAGTTCAAAGTTTAAATGAATCTGAACGTGGGGGCTGAGGGATCAGACTTGAATGCCTAACAAGCCGCCTCCTCCACTCTTTCACCAGATGGCAATCCTGCTAACAGCACTTGTGTAAGGTCCCCTTGCAGAACGAGTGGAGCTGGAGAGTTTTTGCCAGTTATTGTGTGCTGGATCCAAATGAGGTTGTCCCAAATGCTAAATGATTATTGCAGCCTTGCATGAAGTTAGACCAGTCCTGCACATTGTGTTCTATAGCAAGACATGAAGGCTGGCTTCCCGGGTTTCCCTCACAGCCATTAGCAAGCTGGGTCCTGCTTGCAGAGCCTGAGGAGACGGGATTCAACGGCAGTGTTTATGAAAGCGCACACATCCCTGGAACGTTACCTGCTCTTCAAAAACTCAGTAGTCCACCTCCTATATGAGGTGGAAGTTGTGCTTTTAAAACATCACCTTCTGCTTTATATACCGGTATACTAATGAGGTTTTTTCCCCACAGTTTTCTTTGCTCTTTCTTTAACATAAAAGCTTTGAGAATATAATTTAATAGTCCCCACCCATCTCCTTTCCTGCTTCCTCCCCAAAAGGATGCTGAACCCTTGCAATGTGCATTTAAAAAATGGCTAAACAGAGACACGGATGCATTAAGAAATCTTCCCCAAAACACAGAGAAACCCCCAGTGGCAAAGCCAGCAATAAAAACATGGTTTGAAAAAACCCTTCATACCTACGCTATCTAAATCACAACGTGTTCAGTCAATAATGCAGAACATTGCATGGTACAAATTAAAATAACGATTTTATTGATATGCTTAAACAGAGGTAACATGATGATATAAAACGAGAGAAATCTATTCCTTGATGTACCTAACAGACAGACACTTAATTTTTTTTTTTTTTCTCAGTAATCACTTGGTGGGGGAGGGAGACTGTTGTCTTCCCACTGACCTGTTGTTCCTATGGAGTCTAAGGACCATGATGAGCACTTGTGGGTACGGCTGTTTTTTCTAAGCCTGATCCCAAAAGGAGCATCATGTCTGTTCCACCCACACACTGCACAGAAGGTTGTGCACCTTTGCAGACTTCCAGACAAAGCCCTGACAGATCCCAGCAGAAATGAGGGTATTAACCTGGTTCTACTCGAATGCAAAACCACAAAGTTAATGGTTTCCTCTAGGACACGTTTTCCAAAGTCATCAAGGCTTTGAAAAGCCATAAAGCTACCAAAGAAAAGATCAGAACTCAAAAGATTTCTAATAAAGATAAATCTAATACAAGTTATTCTATAAATATTTTTTTCCTGTCAAAAGACAAAACACTTATAGAAACATACAAGAAATATTCCTTGGAAAAAAAATGAAGCTACGGAAAATTACGAAGTATCAGCTGCTTTAACTTGAATCTTGCAGAATTGCGCTGTGCTCAGTCCTATCTGTAAACCCACCACAGTTCCCTCAGTGCAATCACTCTGATTGGCTCTTGCTTTGTAAACGCCTTTGTTAATCGCTCTTTTCTTCTCCTTGGTAATGTCTGTATTCTGGCTTCAGCTCCCATGTGTTTTTGTGGGTCCCCTTCACATTGTAGATGCCTATTTCTCTTAAAATTTCTTTCAAGTATATCTGAAAGGAAACAAAAATCAAATTATACAGGCAGGCACTTAGCACAGTTCCTACGCGAGTTCTCATGATCTGCTCAATCACATCAACTTGGTTCACAGAACTCATCCGGTGGGCAGCGAGGCTGGCTGATGGGCACTAGCCAGAGTGGTAATGGCTCTGTGATAGACTTCAAGCCCTGGGCACCAACCGTGATTAAGCAGCAGATTAAGTGTAACACCCAGCTCAAGCCCCAGCAAAGCTGCAGGGAGCACCCAAGCTCCAGTGTGACAGCTCCCGGGTATTCCCGGCCAGCCCTGCTGGGGTGCAGACAGGCAGGTGCTAGCTAGATGGATGCTTCACAGGCTGCAGAAAAGAGGGGTAGGTGATGCTGAGGTTGTCTCACACGTCTTCCTCCTTCTGGAATTTCTTCACCTAAGCTACAAGCTCTTGGCTTTTCATCTTGCTTGGGCTGGGATTATCTTGAAACTCCCTGCTTTATTCAGACACCTTCAAAGCCCCAAGCTGTTGGTTTTCATGCCATTTTTGCAAAGCCTTCAGCGTTTTATTATGGCCTCATTTTCAGAGAGCTGAGTAGGTGCCAGAGAATTTTCTAATACATTCAAGTGTTAACGCTAGGAAAAAAAAATCAAAGAAAAAAACCAAGTGAAGCTATGATACCAGTAGTATCATCTTTGACACAAGACAGCTCACTAATATAGCCCTCCTTAACTCTTCATAATAAACACCAGTAATTTGTTTCATTTCTTAAAGAGCCGATTGCCTGCTTGTTTGTTTAAATATTAATCAGGACCAACTTGAGTGGATTGCCATGGCAACTGCAGACCACAGTTTAAGAATCTCCACATTAAACTAATAATTGCTTTAGTTTCAGCAGTTTAATTCTCTCTGAGTGCATATATTGAACTGGAGTTACTGGAACCCTTGTATTTTCTGCACCTACAGCTCCACTAAGCACCAATATCAACATACTCCAACTCATTAAAAAAAATATCAAATATTTGTTGATGACATAGGAAAAAAAGAAAGGCTGATCGCCAAGTTTCTTCCTTCTACTCTTCCCATTTTTTGCTAAATGGAAAAGTTGAGAAATAAATAATCAGCATGTTCTCACTCAGTAAAAAAATTCTCTTTTAGAGAAACCAGTCGTTACTCCCTCTCCAGGCACACACCAAAAATTTATAAAGAAAAAAAAAAAATAATCCAGATCCCACAGTAATGATGATACTTCATTTGAACTCATGCAGCAAAATTATTCTTAAAAGCCTATCTCAAAGCAATGAGGGGTGTTCGTCCAACAAATAAGAGAGATGACTGTAATGGATTGCATATACAAACTAGTTTCTTAGGGTCTTTTCTTTGAGCAGAGGGGGTTTTGTGCAGGAGCTGTGAGCGGTGAGCAGGGAGTTCATTTTGCACCGTGGGGATGGCTCTTCATTCTTCGAGGGTGCCCGATGCAAACCCCAGCAGGTGGCAGCAGGAGATCTATACACATCCCTTAGCACACCTTTCCACAGCTCTCATATTGCAGAGATGCTGTCATTACATGAGAGCCAGGTACCTAAGACAATCGTACTCACTGTAACAGCAATTTGTGGGCAAATCGGCAAATTGTTTGTGTTGCTGCTGTTGTGCAATGCATTTTGTAAAAGGTGATGAAAGCAGGTGAAAAAAGCGATTTCTACATGGGTACATGTAGATGTGTATGTATACCTGCATATCCACTGCTTGCTTTGCAATCCTTGTGCATGTGCATGAGGTAGCTTTCAGTAGTCACAGACACTTCAAAAGACGGCAGAGTGGATGGAAGAAACACTCAGATTCAAGGTTAAATTCTGTTCTAGACCACCCAGATGAATGAGAATCGGGGGGAAAAATATAATTGCACTTGGTCCCATCAAGTACATCCATATGCAGTTCCTGGGCTGAGAGACCAAGCCTGCACCTAGGAAGCCAGTTCACAAGGCATTATGCCGCCGCAGGGCTCAGACAGAATGAAACCGCTACGGCTGCAAGGTCCACAGCTCCCGCCTGCTGTTCACTGGCAGTGTCTTTGGGCGATGTTTTGCCCGAGGCAGCTCTCACCTCTCACTACTTGCTCACACCCCCAGTTATACAAAGGTTACTTTTAATTTCAACTAGTTTTCAGACCCAATTCCTCAGGCAGTTCTGCTTCTCTCTGGGCAAAACTTCCAAGAGTTCTGTTTCAACAGCATAACAAAACGGAAAAAACCCAACCCGAACTGAACAGCAAGATAAATGTCTGTGCCACAAGTAAGGGCACTTCAAGCTGGGACTGTGAACTGCAGCAACTGAGGATTTGCAACATATTCCTATTTGCCATCTCCACTGAGGGGGAAACAAGCAGCAGTGGTTTTAGGGAGGGCAGCTGAGAGCGTTAACCCCCAAAAAATCACTCTGCATGACTCAGAGCGAGCCGAACCGCTGGAGTTTTTAGACAATTACAAATCAGGGATAATCCTGCTGGACCGTACCATATTTGAGAGCAAGTGGCTTGAGATGAGTTCAGGGGACATTATGGATTTTTCCTGCAGGATCACTTTTCCTTCCAGATATCATGACCCTCCACCTGGGTCTGTGCTGTGCCCGGTTGGCCTACACCTCCTGAAGCACGCTACTCAGTCTGATACTGTATTGTCCAGAGAAACTCCCCAATTCCTCCCAAAACACTGAATTTTAGAGCCTGGGGAGCACTAACCAGGGCCCCACAATTTCTTCTCGGAAAGGGGTTCAATATGTTTATATACATAAATTCTAACACAGAAGCAAATCTGTAGGTAATCTGTTTGTACATTTAAGGAATCCTCTCCTCTGTTACACCTTCCCTCACATTTTTTTCTGTAAGTGAAATGTTATTATAGAATTATGAGATACACATTTCTGAGGGAGGAGTTAACTTCCAAGCTCTGAAAACGCTTCTGAAACATTGAGGAGACACCCCTCCTGTATTTAGGATAACCGTTACTTAAAGCTGAAATAAAAGAAAAAACCTGCAAACAATCTATCCTATTTTGAAAAAACACAGTTCACATTAACCATCGGTTCCGTACTGGTTCCATTCTTCGCAAGTATTTGATTTCTCACATAAAATGCATATTATGTTCTGAGCCGTGAAGTCCAAATCTAGAATTACTGCAGTGTTTCCAGGGAGCGCTCAGTACTTACATCTGGGTAGGCGGCAACAGATTTGTCTACTACTGCGAATTGTTGTTTTTCATAAAAAAGGAAAACAAATAAACCCAGGTTTCCCTAATGTAACAGTAGTTTGTGTTCAGAATAGACTTTCTTTTTGATTTCACAATCACAAAACAAAGATGGCAGCAATTTCCCGTGTGACATGCAACATACTCTGTAGCAAGGGTTTACTATTCACATTTACCATTAGATAAGAAAAATACCCTTATTGATTTGTTACTTTACTAACAAAGATGTTATTGCCCTTAGATAAATGTGTTTTAAATATTATTAGCCAGTGATGTAAGCACCTAGAACTTCATTTCAACGGGAGCTGAGGAGACAGAAGCAGCTGCTTTTTTTTCCTTGCATCTGAAAATAACCTCAACATTTAGAAACTCAGAGGAGAAATTACATACCCAGACAATCTTAGACACTATGACAGAAAATAAAGCAATGAACACTCTGTAGAGATAAATTAGCAGCGTGGGGAAAGCATACCTATTCACCTGTTGGCATTTTACTTTTCTGTGTCAGGTATAGCTGCTCTGCCAGCAATAAAGTCACAGTGGGCATTAGGAATTTTCAGATATTTTCAGACAAAAAAACAAATGTTGCCAGTACCAGAGGTTCAATTCGGCAGCATCAGGGGCGCTCACACATGGAGAATACACTGGCTGAGCAGCAGGAACCAAGAGACAGTATTTTAAAATGGAAATGGATGTCAACTCCCTACAGTTTTTAATGGGAACCCAGACTGAAAATCAGGATAGCTTAGGATGAGGGGTAGATGATGTACTGAAAGACAGTAGCTGGCTAGCCACTGAATGAAGAAAGGCACCAGGAAGAGGATTTTGGTCACTTATTTTCTCAGGATATCTGGGTCTGAGAAAGGTGGATGGGCACTAACACCTACAGCAAAACTGCATCTGGGAATGAACACAAAACCCCTAACTCCTGCGCAGAGCTCGAAACCGAGACTGCACAGCCCACTCAGGGGAGGAGGGGTTAATGGTTTGATTAATCTCAGGAGCCCTACAGGACTTCTAGCCATCAGTACAGATTCAAATAACAAACACAGATGCAAAGATATAGCCCAAATAACATGTGATATTGGGTCAAATTAATCTAAAATTTCCCTTTAACATTATCTTAGTACTACAATAGCTGAAAAAAAAGGCTAGATTTGCTAAGATCAAAGTACACAGCACAGATCCGCTATGCTACAGGCAGAATATATTCAGGAGTGTATGATGATAGCAGAGATATACAGACAGGCATAGAAATTCAACATACATTTAACAGAATTATACATGTGAGGTATTCTGCTCTAATTTAATAACTACTCTATACATCTAATCCTTAGGGCAGTGACTTAGACAAAAATTGGATTAATCTTGCCCAACTTTTGGTGCTTAATGAAGAAACTTGTGTCAGAAGCACAGCTTTTCCAGGCTCCTTTGAGCTGATGCAGAGAGACAGGTACATTCAAGAAGTAAATCACATCAGAGAAGGAAGAGAACTTTTGTTCTCCAATGGCTTAAGAGGGAGTTGTGGGTGACTATTTCTAGCTGAAAGTCATGCTAGACGGGATAAATCTGTACCTACTTACATTCAAAGTGATTGAGACAGTGACTGTCACACCTATCTCTTACCAAAAAAGAAAAAAATCTCAACATTTTCTTGCCACTTCCTCCGTATCTTCCTCCTATTCCTTCCTCCTCCTCAGCTCCCATGATCCACACATCTTCTCTGCCATACAGATAAGGAGCTGAGTCATTAGATAAATGAATGGAATAGAAGACACGAATACATTATCCAACTAGCTTATTCCAAGGTATTAGAACACCGTGAACCTACATGTACTTGAATCCAGTACCATCTTTGTGCAGCTTCTTAACCAGGCTGTGCACCTTATACAAACCCTCCGATGCAGATCCAGTTAATTCTACATGTGAAGTGAGCAAAACTAGTAAGCATCTCCCTTTTCCCCACCTCTTTTAGTGGAATAATTTTTTCCATAATTCAGCTGTCACTGTTTTTTCTTCTGCCTTTGCTCTAACAACTTTTGAAATCGTTGCTCCATTTAGACTCAAACATAACTAATTCCCTTTAGGTTTTCTGAGAACTGCAGCTGGGTTGAGGACAGATACCACAGTCAGCAGTGAAAAACATGAACAGCACCAAAGATACTTCATGTGTCATTGTCTCCCCAGCTCCTGCCTTTTCTGCTCAAGGAAAGCTTGACCAGGGAAAGAAGGGGAAGAACTGTAAAGTTAGGTTTCATAGACGAAGGGGCTGGCAGACACTGCAGGATAACAAAACCATCGCACAAACACACACCTTCATGTTTTTCTTGTTCGTGTATCAAAACAGTGTTTAAAAAAAAAAATCAAAGTAAACCCCAAATATCAAATCTGTAAAACCTTAGTCTAAAATTACTGTATCTGTAAAGGAAATCAAGTGATTTTGGGGGTATTGACATGATGCCTGAGCTCCTAACATGGGCAATGCATGAATTTAATATTAATTCCATTAAAAAATTTTCTAGACTTACAGAATAAGGCCTGTTGCTATGCCAAGATAAAGTTCAGAAGCTGCAGGAAGGGCTGACCACTCACATAACACAAGCTCTCTACTGATAACAGCAACAGAAATAGGCTGTTACTTCAGTGAGGGCAGGAGTAGCATGGGAGATGTCAGAGCATTACAGAATTTAGTATTAAAGCAAATCTAAATAATAAAGAGACCATTTAGGTTACTTAAACCACCTCTGTCAAGAAAAAGCATACTCACTGCAATGCTTGGTATCCTACACACTCCTACAATGGTGAACTTAAACCTTGAATATTTCTGTTTGTTGTAAAACATATTTAGAGAGATGTTTCAAAGGCATATAGTGTATATTAAACTACTGTCTGGATATGGAAAATATACACAATAGTATAACTACTGAAAATGGTTATTTTACGAGACTACCAGTACGTACGTACCACTGGCTGTTTGGTTATGTCCACCAGGTCTTTGATGTTGTAATACTGATGTTTCTCAAAGGCTGAAAAAAGCATATCCAACACTTGCTGTTTATCAGCTCGAGCCCGTTTTCCATCCTCTTTCTTCTTCTTCTCATATTCGATCTATCAGATACAAAACATGTTTTAAAGGCATTTGTATGTAACGCTGTATAATTCTCAGTGCTGAACATTAAGACATAAAACCCCTCTTCAATTTAATACAACACTGTTCGATGACTCAGTGCTTTTCATCTGGAAAATTTTCTTTTGAGCACTCGAATGTTCTTTTATGAACATAAACTAAGCATTTTGTCCTCAGCACAATAAGCTTTTCAGATATGTATCTCTGCTTTAACCAGTAAAAAAACACAGAAACAGAGCCTGCATGATATGCCCAAACCTGCAGAGAGAATTAATATTAGTACAGAAATGGAAACTGAGACTATTTTCACTCCACCTCTGCTGATACTGGCTTCTGAAGTATAACAACAGCTATCAAGCAACTTACCAATGGCCATACTCAGGAAAATCCACAGACCAATATGGCTACATCCACACTCCTAACAACCAGCTGCCCAAAGGATGCTCAGATGGCCCTTGGACATAGCCTCATCACTCCGGGCAACAACTCTGTCAATATAAAACCAATCTTCACCAAGTGAAGACACTTCAAGGATGTGGATGATATGCCTTCAGGAGAAACCTGAGCAGCACACACAAAGTTACAACAGTCCAAAGAAAAACTTTCTAAGCAAGTAGAGGCCCCTTGTTGTCACATACCATCCTGTTTCAGAATGTGTATTAACAAGCACTGAATACATATTAAAAAGTATTTAACTATTATAATCTACACAAGATGACCATATATTTTTGCAGAAACTTCTACTGCCTCCAAAAATACTTCCTGCATTTCCTCAGATTCACCATCAGAAGCACAACTTGCACAGACCAGCACACCCCAAACAAATCCCAATCACTGCAAAGCACCAACCGCAGCATCTGCCAGCACATCATTCCACCCACCCGCAATACCACCCCCAATAACAGAAATACATCAAGCTCCCTGGAACCGAGAAAGGTGACCCAGAAGGTAATACAATTCATGTAATCATCAAGTGCTTTCAGGCAAACTGCATGGGTGCATCTGAAGTGGTACAACATATAGCACAAGAGATGTACGTGATCATTAAGGGACACAAGCCTGGCTGCCAGTGGGATAATTTTCTATGGGAGTTGTTCTGCCTCTGATGTCTCAGACCTGATCCTCAAAATGAAGAGCTTCAGAGAAGAAACCTAGAGATGAAAATTCCCAGTTCTACTGGATACTAAAAATCTGATTTTTAAGAAGAGAAATCAGTTTCATGGCACAATTTACTTTTTCCTATGTTTCCTTTCCAGTTAACTGCCTCCTACTCTCTGAGTGAAAATAGCCTGTCTCTTGGTATCTGTCCCAAAGTGGCTAAAGACTATTACCACCTTTGCCATTGCTCACAGGTCTTTGCACAGCCAACTTGCTCCTTCAAATCCTGAAACAGATGTACATCACCACACTGAATGCAGAACAATTGTTCTCAGTTGTAGCTTGAAGTCTGTTGCTTTTGCTAAAAACCTAAGACGGGCTTGGGCAACCAAATACTTGTCTGCTTTTCCAACCATATGTTAGTGATATAAAAGACATAAACTCCCCACACAAACACACAGAATTGCTTTTATCCACTAATACACTTTGGTGTAATTATTTAACTCCTTAGTCTCTGCATTTAAACTATAAATCTTCAAAACAGTAATAGCTTTGCAACAACAGCTAAGTGTAGCATCAAGTAAAACAGCTTCACAATACATCATCTCGGTTGCCATGATCTACAGCAGAACTGCTACGCCACAGAAACTATAGAGTAGGTACATAAATCTAGAAAATTAACCTGCCTGTAAATTATCCATCAGAACATTTGATTCTTTTGAAAGTCCAACAGACAATTCATTAGGAGCTTCTGTTGACCTTGAAAAGGTTTTACTTGTAAGCTTTGGAAGCCCTGTTGTGGACTCGATTTCTGTTTCTGTACTGGTGTAGTCTCACTGTGCAGGATAATGCAAGCAGACTGCATCCAGTCGTGAACACATGGAGCAGAACTGCAATGGCATTGAAAAAAGTACGAACAAGTCTACTCAGCTGGCACACTTTAAAACTACAAACCCAAAATACAGTCAGGATCCATTAATACAATAAAAAATTATGACACCGTAATGTGACAGAAGCCGAATTCTTTACCAAGCAGCACTGCCAGGGTGCACTCGGGGGTTCCCTGCCTCTGCTGGTTGCAAGTCCACCAGCAAAGCAGCTGGCCAGTTCTCTGCATATGCTCACATAGCCATGCAGGTATTGGAGAAGCCGGATAAATCCCATTCATCTAAAAGTCTACTATGACCTACAGCACTACCCATGACCTGGTACTTGAGCAAGAGTTTCTGTATGAAGCACCTATAGAAATGACACAAAGAGTAGGGAGCAGGAAGAGCCTGGCCTCTTGCTGCATGAAATGCAGGATGAAGTATGAGATGTGTGAGAGTGCTACCTGCAAGCATTACAATAATAAGCAACAATAAATAAGCAATACACTAAATCAACCGTTTGATTGCCAAAAAGTCTTTGCATCTGATCTTCAGCTGACCTAATGCGAGTCACTTTGCACATTAAAAATGCTTTTAATTTATACCTGGATATATTGTACCATATGGGAAGGAAAGTTGCACGACTGCAACTTTATGGAGTCCTCTTCAAAAATCAAGACATCAACACTGTATTCTCCTGGAAACAGAGTTTTCTAATTAGCCGCTGCAATCAACTGCAGTGGGCTTTCTTGATCCTGAGTTTCCAACCCTTTTTGATGTAGGGATACCCAGAATTTTCCAGTTTCTCTGTGCAGTTGCTGATCAGGTCATGGCTGATACTGGTAAACAGCAGTCAACTGGATGTTCAATAGAGCCCTATTACATTTGAGACACTGGCTTATGGGACACTAGGACTGAGGACACTAAGAATGTTTTGAATATAGGCACATGTTAACATTTTGCAAGAGCAGGAGATGGATTATCCAGCCTTAATTTGTTGCCAGAAAAGCATCCAGCACTTCAGTAGAGGTCAGGTCCAGGAGACCACAGAAGAGATGAAGGTGTCTCTATTTGCAATGACTAAGTTCTGGGTTTCCGCATACATCTGAGGTCACTTTTCAGTGCAAAGACCTATGCAGTTTTTTCTCAGGTTAGCAACTTTTCTCTGACTCAAAAATATACCAGTTGAAAGATGCAGTGTGAAAGATGAGGACGGTCAGTTACAGGCTGTATCATTCTGCCACAGCAGCAACTATTACACATCTCTTCTTACCAAGCCTCC
Source organism: Falco punctatus (assembly GCF_963210335.1). Classification (NCBI taxonomy): domain Eukaryota; kingdom Metazoa; phylum Chordata; class Aves; order Falconiformes; family Falconidae; genus Falco; species Falco punctatus. Next base: position 32,316,036 of record NC_137581.1, read on the forward strand.
TGCAATTTTCTGCTTCCCTAAACAACAAAACCAAAATGAACAAAAAGAAAAACAGAAACAGAAACAAACTGCAGCTGGAAAAGCTACTGGGACTCTCAAGACAATCTCTGAGAACAACAAAAAAAATCCATGGCACTATTTGTACCTCTTCAAATGACACACAGGAAAAATGTGCTTAGCTAGCAACTAGCTACTACTCTCCCTTTGTGGAGGAAAAAAAGTACTCAACTTTAAAATTGATGCTTCCTACACAAAGGAACAAAGGAACAATAAGGAAATTCTCAACATTATCTTCACTGATGTTAGGTCTCTGACAGGACTATTTCACAACTGTGTATAAAATCCTAATTATACGAATAATAGTCTCCTGGAAAATAACATGAGGTAGTCTTTCTAACCAAAGCACAATCTTTTTTTTGCTAGCAAACTGTAATGCCCAGCATTCTTCTTTCTCTATTATTTCAGTGCCTCGGTATACTCTCCCCACTAGGGGTTTCTACTTTACATTCTCTGGATGAGCTAAAGTAAATCAAAGAAGAGTGTTCGTATTCCCTATACAAATGCAATAAGAATATTCTAATATTCTTAATTCATTAATGTATAAAATCACACAGAAATCTGAGTATCAAACTCTCCCTTTGTTAAAGAGTTATTTGCTGTTGGTGTCCAAATTGCCCCAAATTTAATTAGCAACACTCCAGCATTTCCCTCCAACTTCAGCAACAGCTCCCACTGTGTCTGAAAACACTGAGTGCGTTGTGAAGTGCTAATTTAAAAAAAAAAAAAAAAAAAAAAAAAAAAAGCACGGTATCTGTTGCTGTTTTCTTCTTTTTGTCTTGTGAATACACTGCTCATAGCAAGTTACAATGCAGCCTTTCATTATTTTTCCTTCCTGTTTTCTTCGCAAACAGGATGCTTTATGCAGTAGGCTTAAAAGACTTTTTGAGAGTCATATTACAGAACGCATGTACACTGTCAACTAATAAGATTTCTTTAAAATTGTGTGGCTTTTAAGTTTAAGAAGCATTAGAATACGATTTGATTTCAAGGAAGGACCATTTCAGAACAAGCTGTTGAGCGTAGAAATTTAGAGTTTATCCCTGCAAGACTTCATACAGCAATCAATTTCTCTTTGTTTACCTTCCCAGGACATTGCTAAGCTTGCTGAAAAGCTGCCAAAATTACCTTCTTGAAGGTATCACTAATACTGAAGCTGATGTATTACTCTGCTTCAGTAGACAGCTAATACAAAGGTGATAGAGAAGTGAGACTAAATCTAAAGTTTCACCTGAAGATGTTTGAAAGGAGTCTTAAAAGTTTTCTCATTCCCTGGAGCACAGGTACCACCAGCCTCTATAGTATGGGAGAGTGGGAAGAGGGGAGATCACAAAGAAGCCTCTGAAGGGGCAACCAGGACCACTAGAGGACTTTTCTGCTGTGTTACGAAAAATAATTAAGTCATAGAAAGACTCCAGCGCAAGAATATTAATACTGTAACCTTGTAAACGTATAATATTTACATATATACAGAAAATGAAGGTCCCTTTCCCAGAGAAGAAAAACAAAGTCACAATCCTGGCATATATTGTAATGGAACTGCAATTTCTTCTAATAAAAAGGTAGGCTTAATGTAACGTCTTGCCAAAAAAAAAATTAAAAAAATTTAAAAAATCACTTTCCCCATCCTTGTATCCAAACAAGCTATTGCTATTTCTCATCCACATATAATTTATTTCCCTCCTTCCTGTTGTACGTTTATTTACAGGTACATGGAGCAGCCACGTTTAAGCCCCATTTAATATTCTATCATCTCTTCCTTCAGGAAATGTTACTGCTTTCTAATTTAGCAGATACTCATTCTTTCCTCAGAAACTCCCCAGAAGATGACTGAACGTATCAGCATGTACAGTAGTTTGTGTATTTTTTCTTCTTTCTTAGTAAAAGTCTTTTCCCCAACAGGGCTGTCATACGATTACAAGCAATGCAGCAAGTTTTAAGAAAGCAACTGCTGCTTGGAAACAGGAGAAAAATAACAAAGAGGTTTAAAAAGTTCATGGACATGTTCTCCCAGTTGTACATCCTTTCAGCCATCTAACCTGAACCTTAATAAAAGAGTAGTGAAAAGAAAGATGTAGAAAGGCAAGGCAAGGCCAAGAGTGACTCAAGTACAAGTATGTCCTGCTAGTTATTTCCTATCAGAACATCTTTAAGGTAGACATGAAAAGTAAACACACTGCCAATGGACTTCAACTAGCACGGACTGCTATGTAACCAATAAAAATATTACAATTAGGACAAAAGAGCATCACAACTTTTAAGAAACCTGGTTATGTCCTGGTTATACCCCCTGAGTCTCACAGGAGACTTAAATTTCTGTAATGATACGATGACAGTAGTTTGCAATTGGATTAACGATTCAGAAGTCATACTGTTGTAATTATGCTAGTGTCAGGGAAATGGCACAGCATCCTAGTAAAAAGAGCAGCTGTACATCACCGTAGCTTATTTCAGATTTAAAGAAGGAGACTAATAGTAGCATCATAAAACAATATACTCATATAAAATCACACTTGCATAGCAGGATATACCAGTTTGACTATTTTGGTGAAATGTCATTCCCCTAGCTGAAATAGTTATATTGGTATGATCATCTGCGTATAGATCAGACTTTGAACAGTAACTACTACAAAACAGTCCCATAAGAGAGAAACGATTATTTTTGGTTCTGTGGAAATAGACTGCCTTTCAGAATAATGCTTAAATATCATGCAGTATATTGTCATTTGTTTTATGTAAATAAAATCTTAATAAAAAGTGTAAAAGTTTAAATGACTAACACAGTGACTCATTTTCAGTATGACTTAACATTACTCACATTCAACAGTAACAGCAATTATATATGCATACACACAAATTACTCGAAGATCTTTAAGAAAAAGGATGTTATAGTTTGTATGTACATCAACTGATCTGGAACAGCAGTGTGGGTGTAATATTGACAAAGCCAATGATGCAAATAACACATACTGTGAAGGTATGAAACTGTGAAAAATTATCAGCTGTTACTCTTCTCTACTTCTTGTCAGTTCCTGCAAAGGACTGGAAACTAATGATTCTTTTCAAGTCTTTGAACCCCGTATGATATTTTATTTGGCTCAGAGGAGTGCTTCCAGATCTCATAGCACAGAGTCAGAACTGCCTTTCATCGCCATACTTCGAAATTACATCTCACAAAAAAAGACCAGAGGAAGAATGTAATAAAGCCACTAGAAAAGGTTTGGGTAAAGGCGGTCTGCCCTCTGTCAGGTAGCACGACAGAGTTAGAATTGGCAGACCTTAGCCCTAAGGATGATACCGGTCTTGAGACAGAAAGAAGATCCCCAGAAGACAAAATCAGGCAGAAACCAGGTAACATAGAGCGTTTCCAAAGACAGTGGCCAACTGTGAGCAAAAGACCTGCAGGACAGCAGCAGAGTGATTCTAGAGTCCTGAGACAGATTCCTGAAGAGGAGAAGAAGGGAAAACACTGAAAGCTACTTACATTATATTGATGATTAGCCACGGGTTTGTAGTTTGTGGTTACGGCTTTGTCCAGCTGCTGTGATAGCCTTACAGGTTTAGAAGATTCTTCTATCTGTAGTCTGCAAAAGAAAAGGAGAATTAGAAAAAGTTCAGACAAGCACATATTCCAAATGAATTCTAAAAATCTGCAAGTATGAACCAGCCCTTATCGAAGGTCAGCTGCAAACAAATCATAAGGCAGAACAGATGCACTCTTCTGAATTAAGTTTTTCCTACTCTTATTTTTGCTCAAGGACACGGTGAATTATTAGGACACTATATGCTACAGAAGATACCAAAATGCTGAAAACCAAACAACTGTGAAGGCAAGATGCTAAAACCCATGTCTGAATACAAACTTTATTCCCAAAGCCTGACACTCAGATGGAAGAAAGGCCTTAAAAAAGATCAAGCCCAACCCAAATGAACCCAGAATCTCCCAGCCTACTCAGCTGAGGTCGGAAAAAGCTTCTGATCCACCTCTGCTAACTCTCAGAGCACAGCAAAGATCAGATTCCATGACCTTCTCTTAGATATTTTAATGTAAAAATATAAATTTCCATGACCTTTCTTTTAGCATTATAGCACAGAGAGCACAAGTAACTGTTTTACGAGCACTTTTAAAAACACAGAGAAATCCACCCGCGTTCAAACCAATGTACAATCAAGTTTCAATCATACAGTTACCAAGAGGTGACCTTCATCCCTCTTCAGGGAAGACTCTGAGAAGGTCTGAGGTTGAACACATTTTGTCATCCCTACATAATTTAAAGCTTATATATGATGGTGTAGAAGAGCAGCTCCGTTTACTCCAAGTTTACTCAAGAATGACTACTTGAAATGAAGATGCAAGAAAGCAAGCTTTAGAAAGGTGCAGGACCTCTTCAGAGAAAACAGCTCTATAGCACATAAAAGTAACGTGTTATCATCAGTGAAGTTATTTTGTTTCCAATGGTGTATCTTACAGGCAGAAGAGTCAATTTCACTAAACACAATATGAGACTTCTAGCCCAATAAATGTACAATTTTTTTAATAAATAAAAATAAATCTGCTTCTTTCCAAAGAAAAATTAATACAGTGACGCTAATGCAAATAGTAACTAAATGCTTACTAATGTAAAACACAAAAGTGATAAAGACGACAGCTCTTTCAAAACCACTTGTGCTTAACATCACTGATTTCTTTTTATAAAAATATAATGTGCACCCCAAAAGCTTGATTTAAATTCAGCATGCTTGTGATTTAACACTCGAACAACCTAAATAAATTACAATTAAAGTAAGCATTACATTAAATAAATTCTCTAGTTGTAGCAGCTGGAAATAAAGGCAATCATCCTTCCCAGCTAGTATTAGTGGACAGCAGTTGCTGACGGTTTTGTCTTACACATAGATAGAAACTTGCTTCCTTTTGAATCTTTGCAGATTCGTCATTTGTTCTATAGTTTTCATTACCCTTAAGCAACCACTGCCTTGTATTCTACATTTCTAAATTCAAAGGTACATCAATGCCTTCTTCTGTCCAAATGTAGCACGTTTTCTTAGCTTGAATAAAAATAAATTGGAAGGTAAATGAGCAGTGAACATTTTTTACCCCTGTCCTGGCAAATAAAGGTGTTTTTATCACAAGAGTTTATCTTTTAGCCTTCAATCTAATTAAATAATTTTAAAGATTTTATTGATCTGGTTACCAAAGGTCTTCTAAACTCACACTTCACAGAGGCACAGGCTAAAGCTAAATCTGTATCTTTTCTCCAAATCTGTCTTTTATTCCAACTTTTCATTACTTAATATTTTTCCTTTTAGTCTCAATGTTTTGTTTTTTTTTTTTTAATAGTTTGGCTTTAATTTTTATTTTTATAAAATCTTTTCTTGCAGTTCTTTGCCATTTTTCCTGTTGTTTTGACCTGGGGAGTTTTCCAGTCCTCCCTCTCCCCTACTGTAGCACTATTTTTCATCTCACTTCTCCCCTCACATATTTTTCCTTTCTGTAAAGATTTCCCACTCAACCTGTTTACTGATACTGCTCCTGTTCATAAGACAGGGGCTCCTGGAGATGAACTGGGAATTCTTATTCCTGCTTTCCCCTTCAAGGCCACTGCACCACCTTCATGTAGACCAGATTTAGTGATTTGATTTGTGATGTTGTTCCAGAGTCCTTCTCTTTATTACAGCTGCAGCACAGGTAAGTGATAGACAAGGTTCCTGACAATATTAAAACATATCCGACGGTCTCGTTTTCAGGGAGCACTAGGCTTTCCATGGTGGCATTTCTCCATGATTAAATCCTCCTTGCACTGGGCTTTACAGTCATTACTCTTTACAAGGTAGATTTACCATATCCTCCATTTCTTCAGGAAAAAGTCATTAGCCCTTCAGTGGCAAAATGCCAGAACAGTGAAAATACAGACTGAACACCTTAGACTGTCCTCAGAAGGAAAACCCTTAGAATGGTGATGTCAAACCCCCTCCAGCTTCTTAATGAATTAGATATTTAAGGATGCAAACAATTGATAGGTCTTTCCTCTACAGCCTGTTGTGAACCTCAGACACTGCTCAGTGTTGAGGGCCTCTTCCTATTCTGGCATTTTAAAATTGCAATACAGGAAATTTCAACCCCCATTTCAGTGCAGCTTCCATAAATTAATCCTTCTTTGCAGGAAAGCAGACCAGCAATTTACTTCTTAACATTTTTTCACTTGCCATGCAGGATATGCATTTCAGCTTTTTCATTTTAACCATCATTTCCAAACCAGTAGAAAACCAAATGCATAGGAGAGCTAATGCACTTCTCGGAGGCCTCCAGAGGTTGATGGCAGTGAAGTTACGTTTAATATGTGAAGCTCCCCAGCACAGAATCTTGAAAGTGAAGAAAAACTTCTTGCCTGCTTAGGAAACAGGAAGGAAGCCTACCAAGTGAAAACAGAAATGGACAATCTAAGTTTGATTGCAAAATGGCAGACTTCAGAAAGATCTACATGTACCAAATAACAAATGTATCTGCTACAAAGGTATGTACCTCTTAAAGAAATTTCAGAGATGTCTTTGTTGTACTTCAGGGTTTCTTGCCCATTACAACCCACAGGTCTCAGATGGTCCTCAGAAAACTGGCTAACAGTACAATGCTACATTTTTTCCCTGTTCCTAGTTGACAAATTCCTGTAGTGAGAACTAAAAATACATTACATTCCTGGTATTACTTTTTAATGCAAGCAATTACAGCAGCTGCCACATGCCAATATGGAAATATAAACGGGAAGCACGGTGACTCAGGAGGCAAACCTTTTTATTAGTATGCATTTATTCTACACATGCATCTTGCTCTTCTCCCTAATGGCTGCCCTTCTCATTTCTTTTTCTGCAGCTTTCAAGATCTCCTGGAGAATGACAGAGCCTCAGCTTGCCTTCCTTCCACGGGGCTTCCATGCAGAATATGGTCACACAATCTATGTGGAACAACAGCTGCTGCATAACTCACATTAGCCTCCCCAAAATATGCACAAATACAGGTAAAGGGCCTGACAAATGTGCTATAAACCCCAAATTAGCAAATGGTTCATGTGTAGATGAGGCACTAAAATTTGCTTAGTGCATTACAAAGGGTAAAGACAAATGGCCTGTAATCATTTTGTCCAAATGATTTGTTGGTACAGATGCTATTTGCAGGGAAAATACAGTGGTGGTTTTTTTCCTTCCCAAAACCATGCTGTAACTCTCCTTTATTCAGAAATATCTGGGTGAATATAACTGACTTTTAAAATTTGTACAGTTGTTGTTTGAAAAAAGTTGATAAAACATATATTTATAGATTCTAGTAATTATACACTCAAAAATTTGCAACAAAAGCTATGAATTGGGCATTATACTAGCCTTTTTGAGCAATTTTTAATGTGCTAGAGATATAACTACTTTTAAATGCTCATTTCTTAAACAGAGTTTAAAAAACAGTATTAAACCAAAATATTTATGAAGCATTTTACACAGGGTTTTCTCAGAGTGGATCTGCTGAATCTTAATTGAAACTGTTGGTAGGAATAAAGAAAAAAAAATCAATAGGTATTCTGAGTCACTGGTGACACTGATTTAAAAGAGCAGTGGCTTTTTACCTATTACTCTTTATTATGATTTGCAGGAGTGTGACAGTTAAAAGCCCTAGTTACGGGTCAGAACTACACACAACTCTAACTCCTTGGAGATTTTCCACTTGACTCTTGTTGAAATAGCTAGTGCCATAATTCATGCTAATATCTGGCCTAAAAAAAGAATGCAGATTTTTCCCCCCAAAACTGGCAATAAACTAGCGACAGAGCAGCCACCAGCCTGCACACTGTGGTTTTCTCTTCCACCCCCAAGATCAAATATAGCTCTTCTGCCTTGAAATACAGCAAGTAACCAGCACGGCACTGAACTCACCACGGTCATTTCCCAGCAGAATACATTTTATACTGCAACTCTGATTTGTCATTGTGCCTACAGCTGAATAAGGGGAAAAATATTCAAACAGCCTGGAAATAATTCTATAGGATTTGTCAACATGCAGCAGGCTCATAAAGGGAAACAGATGAAGGCAATATGTACATTCCTAGGAGTAGATGCTCACTGGCTTTTAAATACATGTATCTTCCAGCAACAAAAAATAAAACAAAGACCTTTAGAATAGATGATTTACTGTGATTAATCTTCTGCCACAAAACAAATGTTTCAAAGACTAGAAGCACGTATTAATCAGAAATGCTGCTAGGACTTGAATTCTTGACATTTCTAAAGAAATTACTATACAAATGGGACTGAAAGTTTCAATCCCTTTGTGTGCTTAGCTGTATTTACACAGGGCACTAGTAAGTAAGGAGCCAACCTTAACTGTTGCTAAGGAGGAAAAGTTGCTTTGCTTTTCTCTCCGCAATATCACTCAACAGAGGTGCGCTGGAAAAGAGCAGGCCCACTGCTCAAAGCTTTGGAGGGGAAGAAACAACCTCTCCAGATCTGCAGTTTTGCAGTTGGTTGGTGGTTTTTTTTGACTCCTCACAGAAGTTCCCAGCCCGATACCAGTGGAGTGAAAGCCAAGGACTAATGCTCTCTTAGCCCTTTACTCAGTAATTCTGTACTTGAACCAGACACTGGCAGCTGCATTATACGAAGTTCGACAATACCCAAGATGTGCAACCAAGTTTTTTTGCTTCCCTGTTTAGCTATGCATCCCAAACGTGATAAGAGATAGGTACATGCTGCAAAATCTCATCCAAAACAAGCTAATAAAATAAATTTAATAATATACTTCATACCTACTTCTGTTGCATTCATTTGGACTACAGCACCTTGCTGAAAAGTTCAGGTAGCATCTTTTCTGACTTTTCTTCCAAGCAAGAGGATTAGTAATCTAAGACACGAGCAGATGATGGGCAAGAGACAAAAACTCCTATAAGATGCTGAAACGTAAAAGTTTTTGTAATTCTGTGGGAACTAGGGGAACTCGGCACCCTGTGGGGCACATCCTGTTAAAAAACCTCTATGGCACTGCCCAACCACAAACAACACAGGAAACTGCCAGAATGACCACACTGGTAGAAATACACATTGTCTAATAATAATGATGACAATCTGTTGCTACACATAACAATCTGTCATATATTCTGAAAGATAAGAACTAGCAGCATGCAAATTCAGTATGTTGTGTTGTAAGGAGTCCTACTGTCTCACATTAAATGGAGGTGGACGGCTGCAGCCTGTTGCACAGATGAATCTACTATTCTCCTTCACACGTTGAGTGTTACTCCAGCACGCACACCCAGCCAAAGCAAAATGAGTCCATCCCCATTTATAAAGACCAGACAGGGAAGAGGATAAGCTGAATGGAAATGGCATTAAGAAGCACATTTGCTGGCATTAAATAACGAAATGTTTCATGTTATTAATATAGAATATGATTTATAACTAATTTTAAGTCCTGAAATCCTGGCATTTCAAGAAAAGTGCTGCAATTATTTCATGTTCAGGAAACCTATTAGGCTTTTCTGAAGTTGACATCTTCAACTATGTATGTTGAAGGCTGAGCGATGAATTATATGAATAGAAGATAATTTCATGTCTAATATTGAGACAAGCACCACAGTCGTAACTGAAGACTTTCTACATATCTTTCTCCAGTACAGAACACAAGATGATATGAATGGCAATTCAACAATAACTAATAATTGCTTATACATTTTATTTTCTGGTTTGATAAAATGGGAATAGTTGATTAAAACCACTAAGCTCCTGTTTTTCTCTCTGAGTTTAGTACTGCAAATGACTAAAATCCTTCTGGGCTGAGGATGTGAAGATAAATAATGTAACAATAAGATAAGACAGACTTTAGCATTCTAGGAGTGATATAATTTAATAACTTTATTATTTGATGCCTACCTGTAAACATTTTAAGTGATGCCCTAATGCAATTAGGGTGAAGAAAATTACTAGATCTGCTTGGCATCGCGGACACTTTTAATCAAGCTCATATGTCTCTATGAATACTTCCTCTACAAGTGTCCTGATGCTGATGAAGCCAAGCTCTGGCCATGCATGGTCCATACTGGGGACAGAGTGGAAGTGTGCCATCTGAGGCTAAGCTTAAAAACGAATCATAACTCAAGAGATATCTTCTATGCGATATGACTGCTAAGTGAGGTTATAAATAGCCCATCCATTAATATGGCTGATGAAGTTTCTTGTCTTTGCCTCCATTAGGCTTGTCTGTCCAAGTCTGTGTTTCTTTATGTTTTGTTTGTTGCTTCCCACCTTTACTCAACACCCCTTTTTGTACTGGAAAGGGTCCTTGACCAGATACACTTGAGGGTGCAGATGCCCGCTCACCGTTGGGAAGCAAGGCAGCATCTGCATCCTCCTTGCTCTTCTAGGAGGACTTAGGTCAACCCAGCATTGCCCTCTTGCTGGGTGAAAAGGCCCTTCTATTGCTGTCATGCTGTGGATCGAAGGCCTTGCAGAGTCAATCATAGATTCATAGAATCATTTAGGTTGGAAAAGACCTTAGAGATCGAGTCCAACTGTATGCACACATATTATAGTTGTTCCTATCAAAAAATATCCTTTAGGAAACAATAATACAACGTCACTTCCTCCTCTTTAACTCTACTAGATGGTTTGGAAGGTAAGTTGGAAAAGAAATTAAAGACTGCAAGGTTTTGGGGAGGGATCAGACTTCTTGCAAATGTACAAGTGAGCTTAAATACATAGAAAAACATTTTAAGAAGTGTAATTATTTTTAAGGCAAAAGTGTAAGGAATAGTTTTATGTCCCCTTTTGCTGGTTCAAGACTTTTTCTTGCTTCGCAGCCAGATGTCTGGAAATCTCTTGCCTCTTACTAAAAGGGAAGTTTATCCTAAATCGTCAACAAACAAACCCAACCAACTAACCGAAAAATAAAGTATTTGAAACATCATTGACAAAATGCAGACTGCTAAAAATGACAGCATAGGTGAAAGGGTTAAACCCTGCAAGTGCCAAGCACTTTGAGTTTTGATCTAGGTGACAAATGATGTCTGTGCCCCTGAGATTTTTGAACAAGAACCTGGAATAAGATGTGTTTAAAGTCAAGCTCTGTTCCCAGCTCTGCACCCTGTTATGCCATTTACACCTTTCTGAAAATTACACAGCTTGGAGCCCTATTCTTATCCAAACTTCGGGGACCATCAGGTTCTATATTTTCGGTCCATCCTGACTGCGCTGGGTTGCCCACTCTCCCACCAATACAAATAATGCATTTCAAAGTGTCTGCACCTGCACTCAGGAACTTGCCACTATAAACTTGTTTCCTGTTTAAGGAAAACCTCAACTTGAGTAAGTGGAATGAAGCTGCATCAGGGGAAGTTCAGATTGCAGATTAGGAAAAGGTTCTTCGCAGGGAGGTGGTTGGTCACTGGAGGAGGCTCCCCAAGGAAGCACCAAGCCTGTCAGAGATCAAGGAACATTTGAATGACACTCTTAATCATACAGGTTAGTTGTAGGTAGTTCTGCAAGGTGCAGGGAGTTGGACTTGATGATCCTTATGGCTCCCTTCCAACTTGAGATATTCTATGATTCTATAATTAATGCCAATATTATACTTGGATGACCGAGGAGAAAAGAAGGAAGACAAAATCTGGCATCTTAATGTAAAAACCAAGACAAAATGGATCTTTAAAAATGAAGTTACCTTCAGGTTTTTATATAATTTAAAGACAGAAATGACCATTGTAATGATGAAATGATAATCTAAATTTTTCCCCTGTGTACTGTTGCAGAATGGCTGTGTGATCACGGCCATGACTCCCTTAAAGATCTTTGTGAAACAAAGTTAGCGTAAGTTAGCTGAAGCAGGCCTTGCAGCTGTGCTGAGGCATGCTGATAAGGAAGCTGAGAAAGGCACTGACCTTGCGCCTAATGTTGTAAATAACTTTGAGGAATTCGCGTAGACAAGAGAGAAAAAAATATATGTAGCTAGCTATCCGCAGAAACCGCAAGTAGGAGGACGTATGAACATGTAACCCTTTAGAGCTTAGCCAATCAGCAGATGACTTGTAGGCATAATTAACTGGAACTGTATATAAGACATAATTGCGCTGTAATAAATGGAAGCTTGCTTTATCACTCACATTGAGTTGGCTGCTTGCTTTCCCTCGCTCGTCAGTGTACTACTGACTGAAGAATATCCAGTGATATAATTTCAATTTTGCTACACTACATCATTTATATAAAAACATCCTGTTGTGATTCAAAAAAACAAAAATTATGAAGAATCACTGTATGTCTATGTGCCTCCTCTCCCACTTCCATTTTCAAAGATCTAGTTTCCTTCCCTGCTCCCGTTTTCCTCAGTCCCCACATTTCTCCATAACAAATGGATGTATTTTTTAGACACTATTTCAAATCAGGTTTTAGAAAAGGAAAATTTAAATCCTCGACTACCAATTATTTCTAAAAGTAAAATAAACAGACTTGTCTCAAAATCACATAATCTTCACTTTCCTGCCAAAACTAATCTGCAGTGCTTGTTGCTCTTTGAAACCAATAGTATAAATAATGGGAATATCTAAGTTCAGGCAACACAAAGCCAAATACTTCTTGCCAGTGTCTGCAGATTCAGAAATGGTGCTGAATTTTGCTAATTAGAACAAGAAAGGAGAATTTCAGGGTGTCTGTTAGAAAGCTACATCTTCACCATACCCTGAAAGCCCTAGGTCTTGAATTGCTGGTAAAAAGGTAGAAGATTTACAGGCTCAGTGAATTCACTGTGCAATGAAACCACTCACAGCTACAGAAAAGCTGGAAAGAGAGAGGCAGACTGTTGGCTAGAAGTCCTTAAATGAAAAAAAAAAATCCCTACAGCATCCCAGCTACCTCACTTCAGTCTGAACCACTCCTTCCCTTCTACAAAATGCATTTATGGAGTTACATCTGCCAGCACTCTGCCTCCGACTACACTCTCCCATCTTGAAAACTCCACTTCCCAGACACCTCACCCCTCCCCTCATAGCTCTGCAAACAGCCACGGCATCTGGCTCCATTGGGGATCTTCCAGTTTAAATTTACTGTAAACAATTTAACAGTTTGTGGCAATCTGGGAAACATTTGGATTGCTTCCCTAGAAAACCTATCTGGCTCAAATCCTCGAGGTTTTCCTCTTCTTCCTTCCTTCCTTAGCCTGCAGACCTAAACTGCTAGATAGTGGAATGGCTTTTTGAGGACATCCACCTCCCTTCTGTTAAAATAAACTTGGAAACCACCAGCGAGGGACTGTTGCAAAGGGCACTGAAATGAAACTGCTGGGAGAAACAGCGTTGTGCATGCCTATGTGTTAATGTGTTGATGACTATATACTGCCATCGATAGCTTAAAAGGTAATCTTGCACAGTTCAGCTACTGTTAAGTAGCTTAACCATATGCTTGCACGAAACTGCTGAATTAACCCACCCAACACTCTTTCCTGCAAGCAAAGAGAACCAAATTATTTTAAACTGAATTCTGAAAACATGCTTAATCCAAGCAAAAACAGCATGAAGTTAAAAAGAAAAGCTGGGTAGGCTCAGAAACCCTAGAAACCCTATGCTATATACAACAGAACAAACACAGGAAAGGAAAGAAACCCATCTTTCTTCTTTGTCCATGCAAAAAAAGCAGTCTTGCTTGTCCTCCAACTGGAAAACTTATCAGTTTATCTGGCAAGCTGCAGAAAAAAAAAAAAAGAAATGTAACACAGCAAACCAGAGCAGACTGAAAGATGTATCAGTTAAAGCAGAAAGCAGATTTTTTTTTTAAAGTTTGATAATCATTCCTTCAGTCACCTGTATTTCCTTTGCTAACTGTATAGCACTGCTGCTCTGCTGCATTTGTTCATATAGTTTAATTACAGTTTACCTCCTCCAATTTTGCAAAACAAGTGCCTCCCCAGCTCCCTGTCCCAATACGTTACATACCTGCCATCCCTCAGCTGCTGAGTGGGGACCATGCTCCCACAAGCAGAGCAAGGGGGTACGCAGCTGTGGCAAAGCCACAGGCAGAAACCAGCTGTGCAGAGGGAGCCCAGCGAGCAAGAATAGGGGTGGCAGCTGCCAGGCTGCTCTGTAGCTAGGAGGTGATGGCAACGGGGAAAGAAAAGCTACCATGGGACCACCCGCTGCAGACCTCTGCTTCCACTCGCCAGGCTGTGTGAAGGTTGGTTTTACACCGAGCCTGTATCATTCTGTCTGGCTTGAGTCACCTTCCTCAAGGTCTGGTCTTTGAAATCGTGCTGCAGAGGGCAAACGTGAGTGTTATTTTCTTAAAAAGCCTTACTTGGCTTCTGCGCATCATCTTCAGGGTGTGCAGTGCCCATCACAGCCACAGATGTGTCCCTGTTAGCCCCTGACAAGAGCTCTCACTCAGTATTTTGAAAACATTTTCAGGATCTGGAGGCTGTGTGTGGCCCAAGACTCAGCTTCAAGCTCTGCTACAACTTTAAACCAACAATTTGCAAAGTTATTTCAAAATATCTTTCTTTTAAAAACACACCAATAACAACAAGGTACAACAAGGACACGGCTAGGTTTTGAGGCAACTGAGTCCAGAAAGCCTAAGATTTCATTTTGCATTTTAAAAATATAATTTAAAAACTAACTTTGACATTGTTTTGGAGAAAAAACAACAATATAAGCTTGGAAGCTCAGAATATTATCTTTTGAACATTCTCTAGAGAGCTTATTTATTAAGAAATAAACCTAGCTCCATGCACTTCTGAGCTCTGCTACATTAGTATTCTGCTCTTAATTAGAGATGTTCAGAAGATTGCCTGTTATTTGTGAACACAAAGAAACTCACCCAGACTTTGTGAAGCCATACCTATTCTGTTATTAGATAAAAAACCCCAAAGATTTGATTATAGATTTGTCTGGCATGACAAATTCCAAAACCAGTTAATGGCTAAAGCACAAACATTGTCTAGCTTCCCTAATAGGAAGCTGGATAATTGCGTTTGTCCGTAAGATCTGTGTGAAAGCAGACTCCATGCATGTGTAATTTGGTTGAGTATGTCTTCCACAGGAAAAAAAAAAAAAAAAAAGTAGTCTTGAAAGAAGCTTCAGGACCATTACATTTTAAAGCCTGCTCTGCATAGTTTTTCTTAATTACACCTAAGGCTGCAATAAAAATAAAAAAAAAGCATATATATATATATATACACACACACACACACCAGAAATACTACACACGACTTTCATTGGTTTGTCATAAACCTGCATGGAACTGAATTTGTTAATCAGTAATCCAAACATGAAATACAATATACTGTGAAACTATTATTATTGAGAGAAGAGTACAGTTTTCAAAAAACTTTGACAATTTTTAATTCAGTGTGTATATACGTATCAAATGGCAGTGTAAACCAGCATATTTTAGTGTACTGAGTCTGGGGGATGGGCTTAACCTTCCCCATAGCATCCCATATGGTGACGAGGAGGGTGTTGGTAACGCACCACGTGTTGGCCGCTGCTGAGCAGCACCCACACAGCACCAAGGCTGCCTGTCCCACAGCCTTCATGGGCTGGTGGCTGGGGGTGGCCAGAGGCTGGGAGGGGACGCAGCCAGGACAGCTGACCAAAGGAACATCCCATACCATACGATGCCATGCTCAGCAATAAAAGTTAAGAAAAAGGAGGAGGAGAGGGGTGTTCATTATTAAGGTGTTTGTCTTCCAAAGCAGCCACTATGCATGCTGCGGCCCTGCTTCTCACACAGGGGCTGGACGTCACCTGCTGATGGAAAGCAGACCATAAGTCTCCTTTGTTTTTGCTTTGCTTCCACACACAACCTTTGCTGTCTTCCCTTAAAATGTTTTGATCTCAACCCATGAGTTTTTCCATCTTATTTTCTCCCCCTACCCTGCTGAGGGAGGGGGAGTGAGAGAGAGCAGCTGGGTGGGTGTCTGGCAGCCAGCCCAGGTCAACTCACCACACTTAGAAATGCTAATAAATTTGTAACTTTATAAAAAGTTACCTTGGAATTAAGACATCTTGAGAGCTGTAAGTTTTTAAAAAACATTTAACACCGATGCAAGAAGTACTCTGTACTGAACAATACACCTACCGCTGTCTGCAGCTGACGTACAGCAGTAAATATAGCTCAGCTCGGAATGATGTGATACCCAGATGTGCTGGGCATCTGTCCTCTCTTCAGCAGCATACATGGTATATTTTAGGAACAATCACAGTATATCACATATACTTACTAATTTACAAAAAGGCAGGTTTTGTATTTTCCCCTCTCATATGTCTCCTATTAAGGTCCTTTCTTTTTACACAATACTATCACCTTGAAGTACACGCATTGGTTTTTCTTATGTATTAATTACTGGCTTTGTACAAAAAATATAGTTATAAGCATCTCTAGGGGAACCAGCAAACAAAGCATCTTTTGTGAAAACTGTAACATTTGACAGCTTTGGAGCTGGTGTACAGTGTTTAAATCGCGTGGGAAATTGGGTTTTTAAATTCTAGCCTGAAGTCCAGAGGAGCTGAGGACACTCTAGAGGAAAGGACTGGGAAACAGAATCACTTAAAAGAAACAGCTGCAGCAAATATCTGATTCTTAAAATGCAAAGAATAGTCAAGCAATTACTCAGAAATGCAAGAAGCCTAACAGGTTTCTTCCAAATGGATGCTTTTGTAAGTTCTTTCTGATTTTTTTTTTATTTTTAATTTTTATTCCTTTCTCCACTGCGTACCCTTTAATGTTATTAACTCCACAAGATTCTGGAGGATTCCCACACCCTTCAGTGCAGAAGGAAATGGAATATAAATTACCTATCACTCTCCTTTATTGCTTGCAACATCTGTATCTAGAGCTGCAAACATTTTGTGTTTGTGCTAAGTGGGGAGAAGAAAGCTGTCTCTGCTAGCATGTTTCTTCAGCTATACAGAGCCTTAAGACTTCTATGGCAATTCACCATTTCAGCCTAAGCAGTTGCTGTTTTAGAGGTTACAGATCTGTCTGAGCTAAAGAAGACAGATACTACCCACTGTATTCTTCTCTGCATTTGGCTTAGCAGAAGCAGAAGACAAACAGCTTTTCTGGTCTTGGTAATTTTGGAAAATCCTCCAATCTGAAGAAAAGAGGAAACTTCTTTTTCACAATGGGAAAAATGCCAACTTATGCAAAGCGCTGTTATAATGAATTTCAAATTCCTATCTACAAATTAAGAAAATTATTCTCCATCATTTTTTCTTGAGTGCAGATTCTATTAATGGCTGCATGAAAACTAGGTTTGCCAAAGGGACTGGCAGTACACAGCTTTCTAATGGAAAAAAGGTAATGAAAAATAATAATATATGAAAACAGAAATAATAAAGAAGGTAGTCTTGTGCATTGAAACAACATGCTTTTACAATAGGTGTTCTGGTATGAAATACCCCATGTCACTCGTGAGATAAACACCTTACTGCAATGAAATACAACCAAGATGAAACGGGACTTCTCCCTTCACATATGTTCCACGACAGACGGTACTGGAGTGGTATCTGCTGCAAACCAGATTAAATAAGTTTTAGAAACTGAATTCCACCGATGAACAGATTGCACCATCTGCTTCTACTAATATACATTAGAGAATGTGTATTTTCCATAGTTGCATATTTTCTCCGTAATCAGAAGACTACAAGACAAATAGATATAGCTTAGCTTCAGAATGATTAAAAAGAATTATCATTGTGGATGTCAGGGTGTAAACAAAAGAGCAGTTAGGTTATTTGAAGGCTGTGCAATGAAGTAATGAAACAAAATTAGGCAAAAGAAAATTTAAGCAGCACACTGGGACACTAACAACCATTGCAGTGATGAGAGAAATAAAAATGCAGAAAGTGTAGATATAATGAAGTTTCTTACTAATAACATGTAGGAAAAAAAGAGAAATAATCTTCCAACTGAAGCCCAAGTAGAACTGGCTGGAAATCAGAATTTTTATTACATGCTTTTTGTGTTTTCAAGAAAAAAAACACAACTTGAATAAGGAGGTAAGCCAACATTTAAAGTTTTCATGGAACAGAAAACCTTCCAAATTTTGTTTTGGAAACCCAAACATGATGTTCCCAAAACAAAATATGCTTTCCCAGTATCCTCAGCAGCTGCTGACTGAAATTAATATAATTCCTGTCATTTCACAACTGCTATTTCCATGGCTTGCTGTAGGGACAAAAATGACAAAAAACTACCTTAAAATCCAGCCCAGGGGCTGCCAGACCATCCATGGTACCTTGACGCTGTAGTGCAGGCGCGCAAGCTGCCTGGGAATGCCAGAGCCCTGCACTCCAGGCCAGCCAGCTCCCCTCGCCACCCACCGTATCAGGGCAGCCAGCCAGATGACTTCAGCAACACTGACACCTCATACACAAGACCCCTTCTTACAAGCAGCTGAAAAGTCAGGCTGACACATTGGTTAGATGCTCATCTGATATGCCAGCATCACAAAAATGAACCTGAGATAAATGCTTGAGACGCCAGGGTGAGATTTCAACATTATTATTCTATAGATTCTCAGTAGCGAGGAAGATTATTTCCAGGCCAGTAATATACTGCAATTAATGAAACAGTATTTCATTAAAAATGGCAGTCTGCTTTCTTTTGAAAGGACAGTAAAAGAAACGAGAATTACTAGGGCACTATTGTGTCCCAGTATAAATCCATAGAGGTATTGAACAAGTTACATTGTAAGAGAAAACAGAGTAGGACTCTTCAGGGCTGGAAAAGAGAAAAATGAGAGACGAAGATATGACTGAGGTCACAAAATCATTTAGTTCAGGAAGACAACAAATAGGCAACTACTGCATGGTTTGAATACCAGAGCTAGCAGACATTAAGCCTATAAAATGTAAAAATTCAAATCAAACACAGGAAAGCAATTCTTCACGCAACCTGTAAACAACTGATGGAACTTCTTGCTGCAGGGCATTATGGATGCTAAAAGCGCATATGGGTTCAAAAGGATAAATTCCCAAAAGATAACTGTATTGATGGCTGTTAAACACCAAGACAACCCAACAGTTCTTGAGGCATGACCTGCTGCAAACTCAAGGACTGTGCTGACGAAGGATCTTGCCCTGTTCTAAGTTTTCTTTAAGCCACCCATTACTGGTGACTCTTTGTGACATTTGGTGAGACAGTTTTTGCTCTGACCCAGCACAGTCAGTCAAAAATTCAGGCATAAATCATGTTATATGCATAAAATATAACATTGTGTGTATCACAGGACAAGCATAACATGCTGAACTTAGCAGGAAAACTGCAGAGATGCTGCACTTCCCCTTTCCCTTGAGCAGTGCAAGGCATGAGGTAAGCCCTCCAAGGTATACAAAAAAGAGAGCAGCCACAGTCCCTCCTCTGTAACTACAGCACAGCTACATGCAGGTCTGTAAGAAACAGATGAAGATCTGGATGTGCTGAGCACTCGCTCCACTCCAATAAAACTGACAATCCAGAAAGAGAAAATGTACCAGACATCGTTGTGATTTCTTCTCACTCAATTGAAATGACAGTCATAAGAAATGTTAATTACTGGGCCAGTAATCAAATGTCATAGACAGCTATACTAGATGAGAAATAAAAAAAAAGAACTTTAATGTCATTCCAAATGTGTGGTAGATTTAATCAGCTTCTGCTCAAAGGCACCTCTTAACAGAAGGATGGGATCCAATACAAGAACATAAAGACATATATTGTTGCAATCCTATTGTTGGAAATAGTCTAGAAGACAGAAGAAAAATTGAAAGGAAGATTTTCTGACTCAAGTAAGTATTATTTCAAAAAAGCAAGGCTTTTGACTTCAGTCTTGAAAGGGAGAAGCATCTCATATGACCCACATAGACAACAGAAAGTAAGATGAACCTGGTTCTTGCCTGAAGCTGGGAAGTGGCCATGCCACAGAATTTCTGGCAGGACTTGCAGAGGAACACCATCAGTCCACTCACCAAATCTGGACTGGTCAGCTTCACACAGCTATTTCTCTGCTTAAAAACACTGCATAAAATTGTCCATCTGAAACGCAAAGCATTGCATGACCCTTGGATACACAGAGTACTAACAAACCCTAGCAGGAAGAGGAAAAAAAGTGAAACATTTATTCCTACTGGCCAATGAAACTGCAGAGAAATCAAATTACACGTTCAAGATGGACATCCATGACAAAGCTGAGTATTTAAACCCACAATAGAAAAGAAATAAAAGAACTATTCATTTTAAATTTACATTTAACTAAAAAAAAAAATTTACCAGTTACCACATTTAGGTAGGATAAGTAACAGTCACGATCTGATGAGAAGAGTCTCAAGCAGGGAACCCTGTGCATCTGTACAGACATTCAGACAGGCCCATCTCCAACAGTTACAGAAAATGAAGAATGACAACGTAGACAGAAACATATTATGGAAAACTGGGAGTTTCTTTGCAAGAGTTTTTTACATAACCAAGAAGCCACAATTACATAAATAGGATTACTTCAAAAAGGACTAAAGACACACTACAGAGGAAAAAGGATAACCAACAAATACAAAAGAGAGGCCAATAGACAGCCATCATAAGATATGAATTTTCTGTACTTCACAGGAGATTAGGGACATCAAAATTTTGTTTGCATACCAGAGGTTCCTAAAAGGAGCACATCCATTTGTAGGTGGACATAGTGAAGTTGCTATTGCACTTTAATCTCCATCCAGAAGTCAATAATAGGGCAACCTCAAGGCTATTTCAATGAAGAACAGAAACTGTTGATAGAGTCAAGTATTTCTTTCTTGTAATCTTGTTTATTTTTAAAAAATGTCTACAGCTTCATTTTCCTTGGAGATGGGCTACTAGCTGCTTGTTTTGAGTCATTTACTTTGACAGAGTTATTTCCAAGAAGCTCCTATCTGCTGCAGCCAGAAGCTATGTCTGAACAAGATGATTCTCTTGTCAGCTGGCTTTTATATAGCTTAAATCCTCTAAACCTGACTTTTCTTTCCCTTCTTTATTGATACTGCAATGAACTGGAAGTACTTCTGCATCTTGTCAAACCATCAACATTTTTTTCTGTTTAACTTAAGAAACATTCTGAACAAAACCAAAGCAAAAAATTACTTTTTTTTTTTTTTTTTTAAGTAATATGATGCCTTACTTTGAATGAAACTACTGATTTATCTTAATAGAAGGCAAAAAGGAAGTGTGTGCTAATTGCCTGGGTCCCTGAGAGCTCAGAGCAGATGATCCTTTTTAGACTCAATTCATTTCACAAGGTGCTTTCAATTCACACTCAAAACTGAAGACAAAGCCAGGTTCAATTTATTTTATTCAGACAGTAACTGAGTCCAGGGTACTTGCTTGTGTTTGTAGTGATTAATGAAGAAATGCAACTGTCAAGTCAGTGCAAGAAGCCAGGTTATCCAAAGAGCACTTGGGTGACAAAGCAGCACTTAATAATTCTGAAGGCAGTGTTACAGAATGGGTGGCCTCCACCTTGCATTTTGTTTCAGGAAAAAAAACACATGATTACAGCAGTATTTTCTTTGCTTACATAGTAGATGCAGACCAGTGAGAAAAGCAAAAAAATTAAAAAAGCAAACGAAGTATTATATGACCACAGAATATACTTAAGACATAGGACTCTGCACCACCATTAAAGGGCTGGATTTAATGCCTGCTGCATCCAATGGAAGTTTTCCTCCTGGATTTGATAGGTTTCAGGGATCAGGCCCGAAGAGCTTCTAATAACCACTTGGTGGATGTAGCATGCCATGAATTCAAAACATTTAATTTTTGCCCTTAAAATTTTGCCAAATAAATGGCTGGTACATCAGTCACTTTGTATATGAATAAATACATTGAAAGGCCCATATAAACACCAAATCTGACTGTGTAACAAGGTGTTTCCCTTGCTTCCAAAAAGGACGTAGGTCATTCTGAAATAGTAAGAGCTTGTGCACCTGCTTTCTGGCAATATTACTTCTACTCTGCACTTAACAGGATTCCTAAATCCCAGACCTAAACTCTGTTTATTCTTTTATTAAAATAACAGCATACACGACATTTGGGCAAATGTGCTTATAAATCTTCTTCATCTTCTCTGGTTTATACATAGGACACTTGTGCTTCACTCATTAGTTTCTGAAATCAATCTGCCCATAATCTATGTAACTCCAAATTATTTCATGCATAATTAGGCACTTCCTGATTTTCATTACTCATGTTTATCTCTGTAATATTTACACGGCACCAATCATACAGCTGCCCATGTGCAGATTGGAACACATCACTAATTACATACGTTTAATTTGGTTGTATTCCGTTACAAGAGAGGATATTATTTTCAAGGGCCTTGTTCCAGCCTCATCACCCAGATGTTCAGGGACCAAGAAGTCTCTGAGGTGTACAAGCTCATTTGAATTTACTGGCCCTTTCAGAAAAATAAAACCACAAGTAAAGTATGTATGCCATTTTATTTCCTAACTTACATACCTATAGCTAAAACATACCAGCTTGGATTCACTAAAGCTGGTAACACCTTACCTGTGATTCCTTACATACAGTTTTACAATATTCTATTACAATTACATAAAAATAAATGCATCATTTATCGGTTTGAAGTTTGAAATCTTTGTTAGAAAATAATATCAATAGATCAGTTTATGATTTGTTTGCTTTTTTCTCATCAATTTAGATGAATGACTACACCCTGTTTAGGCAGGCAGCTGCTTTTCACAAATCTGATTTTCCTTCATACAGCTGAAGTCCCAGTATATACACAGAAGATAAAAATACAATCCTGTTTATTTCCCCAAAACTTTATCCTATCCTCCATTTTGCCAGTTTCTAGGCTTACACAAATGATATGCTTAGGTAATTAAAGCATGTGAAACCTCCCTTTCAGTGGTACTATGCGCATTTATAAACGTGAAGTAGAGTGTAATAGAAAACAAATTATTTGGTTATAAGAGCTGATAAAGTAATTAAACCAAATAATTCCCATATTGCAATCTATGTTCTGAAAAAATTGATTACATAGACACAGGCTATGCAGCAACTAATATACTTCATGAACACACAAAATCATAGCTCATTTTCCATAAGCATTAGTTCTTCGGTATGCTAAGGAACAAAAATCAGCATAGGCATACTACAGCTAACGTATACCATTTACCAGCCCAGCATTTCACTTACGTAAGTGCTTAATGAAATAATAATAATAAAAATCTAAATGCTATATAATAAACATACTCTGCAGAGAACAAACTAATATCCAAATGACATTCAAAATCACTTTTTTTTAAAAAACAGCAAAAGGATGTATTAATTGATAATTCTTTCTGTCCCACACCAAGCAGCTCTAAAAGTTTAGGATAGAAAAGGGAGAAAAGTATCTGTGTATGATTTAATAAAACAGCTCAAGTCTGGAAGAACTACTTGCTAGCTTTGTCCTTGCTAGGGTACCACAAACTGGGTACTGTACCCAGTTTGTGGGAAACATTTTGTCCCCTAGAGTGGATACTACATTGGATATTTCTCTACTAATATAAAAAAAGAGCTAAGAAGAGTTAAAAAGGAAATAGCAATAGAATGAGTTTTAATAATCTACTAAGATCGGGTGATTTCGGTGTCAGTTTAGAAAACCCACAGCATTACTCCTACTCCATTATGCGGCAGCATAACTATGCTGTACGTGTTTCTCTCCAAGTTACCCTGAGTATCTCTCCTGGTTGATATTGCAGTAATACAGTGTATTTCATATTAATTTACACTTGTCATAGAAAGACAGGGGAAAAGGGTTTAGGTGTACACAGAAATTAAAATACACACTTCAATTCTGCTATAATTTAATAGGAAATATCTGTATGATTCAGTTTCACAGCATACATGAATATAAATCCTCCAGGGATTTAATTAGCTATATTTCATCATAAATTGCATTCCCATAGACAGATGCTGCTCCTGCATCATGCTGATAATAACAAAGACCAACTGACACTTAAGAGCACATCTGAAATGTGTTTTTCTGAAGACATTGGGTACAGTAAGAGAATCACTAAATAGTGCTGAATAAAAGTATCTATGGTTTTTCCAGTTGGTTTACCGTACTGACTTGAAGAGCACTTTATTTTATATGGTATAACCAAATTAACCTCATGAAGTTGTGCATTCTGTCAATCTACAAAACGTATATTTTGCTTCTCACACCAAAAAGGCTGCATATGAAAATTCTGTTTGCTGTACCTGTCCATAGCTGTGCCTTAAAGAGCCTACAAAAACACCCACTTGTTTTAAAGATAATTATTTTGGTTGATTAACCTTTTGTCAGCTGAAAGGTCCTTTCTGCAATATAGCTATTTCTTAGTGCTGTAAGCATTTTGATCATGGTTTCAAGATTTTTAGGATGTAGTACTTTTCCTTGCATTTTATTTCAGAGAAAGAGAACCTACTTTTCAAGGACTTTGTTGAAAAGTCCATTTTCAACATGTGCTACCAATTGAAAGTAGTTAAATGATCTTGGTTTTTCTAAGCACTTCCCACAGGTGAGAACAGGAGCCAATGTCTGAGCTGAAATTAGAAGTAAAAATAAAGTGATTATTTGAAATATAATTTGAAAATTATGTAAGGGGGTTTCTTTCCATTTTGAAAAGTATTATATAAATAAGAACCTAAGGCATATTTCTCTCTCAGCTATTATCATGTAACATCTCCAGGTATGCATCCACATATCAGTGTTGATTTCCATGTAGTCTGCTATTTTTATCACACGTTTTTATACTCCCGCCTACACTCACATACAGTGAAATTTCTCTTTCAAGATGACTTCTCAATTCAAAATATAATACAGAAAGCTTGGATTTTCTTCCCTTTTTTTACATAGAGAAATCCAGCCATGGGTATTTTTGTGCTTCCATTTCTCCTGTCTGTTTTCCAGTTAGAAAAAATGGAGTGAACTACAATACAGATAATATTCAGCTTTGTAACAGGTTCTGAACATAGGGCTTCCTTTAACCTCAGGTACAGTTATAGTTAACACTGTTGGAGAGCTAGGAACCTGTCTTTTCCTTCTTTCAGATATGACACAGGAACTTTTAAAAATGAGCTTAGCAGCCAGGATGTGTGTCTCATTGCTTCTAGCCCCAGCTAAGCCTTTTTTTTTTTTTTTTTAATGGAAACGATTTTGCAAGTGATTTTTTCACCTCCCGCTGCTTTTAAATCAAAAGTGGTTGCATTGTCATGGCCATGATGGTCTAAGGACTAACAAGAGCCTGGGTTCATGAGAAGTTAAGCACTTGTGTTAGCCTGGGGTTTTTTTCACCTTAAAGCTGTTGTTACATTCCCAAATTATTCTAACCTGAGTTAACATAGTTCAATCAGTTCTACAGAAGGAAGATGCCTGTGTGTCTCCACTGTCTGCAGACTGGAATCACAAAGCCAGAGCCTTATGTTATTCACAGAAATGAACCCTGTAAAATCCCAAACTTCCCTATGCCTGTTAATAGGAGTGCTGCACAAAGCCGCAGAATTGAATACAGTCCAGGAGCAGAAGGAACAGAGGAAAGCTCTTTGGTGAGCTGTTTCTTCTCCTAATTCTTTAACTATTTCTTCTTTATCTTCCTCCTCGGCAAAGTCTCAGTCAGCATTCAAGCACATACACACAATCTGAGGGAACAGCAGGACAGTAATTCAAATTTGTATTACAAGTCACAGGGTACAGTTCCTCCTGATTCTGCCACTAGCATTAAAAAGAGGGGTTAGCTAGATACTACTGCAAAAATAACAAAGTATTCAAAGACCTTTAGATATTATACTAATATAGATATCTAATCTATATAGATAATATCGATTAGAATATAGATACTTCATTGACATTAACTTTCATTAGGACCTAGCCTGTTTACACTTCTCTCAGCTACTGTTTCAGCATGTCCAGGACCTATGAGGTAGTGCTGTATCCATTAATTTCTGGCAGGTCTTTTTGGACTTGCAGCGGACTGAATCCAGTGAAACATCTGCCAGGACAGATTAATACACTAATAAAGTTGGAAGCTTGCTATCACTGGCATTAGTTATTTGTAAAATCAAATGTAAATTGTCAATAGATTACACTGTATGAGCTGAGCACAGAATTGCTTTACATTTTAAATCTGCTGATGAAGATGACCCCTGGATAAACACACACGCAAGTTCATCCGAGTCAGAAAGGGCCACCCTAAACTCCTACCGGCAAATTTTTGACAGGGATTGGCAATGCGGGGAGCATCCAGCACACTTACAAGTTTGAGTGAGATAAGTATGCTGGATGAAAGAAGGGAAGAAAAAGTAGGGGATGGAAAAGACAC
Organism: Falco punctatus; assembly: GCF_963210335.1. NCBI lineage: Eukaryota > Metazoa > Chordata > Aves > Falconiformes > Falconidae > Falco > Falco punctatus. The sequence continues at coordinate 32,342,429 of NC_137581.1, forward strand.
ACACTTCTGTGTAAGCAATTAAAAAAAGTCATTCTGTCCTCCAGAACTTCCCACCCTCAGTCAGTCAGCCACCGCAGGTTTCATTATTGCCCTCCTCCACCTTGTTAGTGTAAGTTCCAGCCTGTGCACACAGTGGTTTCTAAGTTGTTCAGAGATGGTCCAACTAGATATGGCTTTAGCTAGCTATGTTACAACACCTTAATAAAGACAACGGATCCCAAAGAGAAAAAAAAATTAAGATGTTTGATAGGGCAGGTGACATATATCAATATATGTTGATATGATACACATAGATATTAATAGGATATTAATCCAGTTGTGGAGAATCATTTAAAGTGCAGAGCATTATCAGCATTTAGGTACCTCAGAAACTTGGGTGAAGCTGAGCACCCTTCTCTTTTTCTTAATTGTTATTTCCATTTAGTGGCTTTGCTATATTAATTACACTCTATTGGAAACTTTCATTTCAAATACCAGCATATAATCTCTCTCAGTTTCACGTTATGCTATACCTTCTTTCCAAACTCATGGCTTGCAAGCATCTGATACAGGAGGAGCTGACAACTCTCAGGTGCTGCACTATACATTTTAACTTTGTATTTGGACATTTCAAGCTTTTGTGAGCTGCTGGGAAAGCACAGTGCAGTCACCTGGAACAGTCACCTCCAAGGCAAAACAGATCTTCACAATTCCTGTGCAACATGGCATTCCTGCCTTCACCGCATGAGCAGAAGTCAGTTCTTTGCCTTAGGCATGAAACTGATTGTCCAGTCTTATATCCACATACTACTTTCATAAAATCACAGAACGGTTTGGGTCGGAAGGGACCCAGTTATCCAGTCCAACCACCTGTCATGGGACAGGGACATCTTCCACTAGATCAGGTAGCTGAGAGCACCGTGCAACCTTGGCCTTGAACACTTCCAATGATGGGGCATCCGCAGCTTCTCCAGGCAACCTGTGCCAGTGTCTCACCATCCTCACTGTAAAACATTTTTCCCTTATGTCCAATGTCAACCTACCCTCTTTCACTTTAAAACCATTGCCCCTCGTCCTGTCACTACAGGCCCTTGTAAAAAGTCCCTCTCCAGCTTTCTTATAAGTCCTCTTTATTACTGAAAGGCTGCAATAAAGTCTCTCTGGAGCCTCCTCCAGGCTGAACAACCCCACAATCCAACTCTCTCAGCCTTCCTCCATAGGAGAGGTGTTCCATCCCTCTGGCCATTTTTGTGGCTCTCCTCTGGACCCGCTCTAACAAGTCCAAGTGTGGCTTGTGCCGAGGACCGCAGAGCTGAATGCAGTACTCCAGCTGGGGTCCACCCAGCTCTACCAGAGGAGCAGAGGAGGAGAATGACCTCCCTCAACCTGCTGGCTATGCTTCTTTTGATGCAGCCCAGGATATGGCTGGCTTTCTGGGCTGCAAGCACACATTGCCGGGTCATGTGCGATTTTTCATCTACCAATATCCTCAAGTCCTTCTTGAGGGTTGCTCTTGACCCACTCTGACCACATCACCCACTCTGCTGATACTGGGGATTGCCCCAGTCCAGGTGCAGGACCTTGCATATTATCATATACACATGCATGCTACAGAAGCCAACTGTATTATACAACAAACTCAAAATTGTAAACTAGACTTTGATGATTACAGGCAGTTGACACAAAACTGCTCAGTTTCAGCTTTCTTCCAGAGGCAGCAGGGAAGGAAGGAACGGAGTGGCAGCGAGTCCACAGCACACTTATGCTTTCCTGTCGGGGTATATTACACAGCATTCAACATACAAGGTTAGCTCCGAAAAAACTTCTCATTTTAATCTCAGGTATGGATTAAAGCATATCAGCCCTACAATGGTTTCACATGGACACTGCGCTATTCAACAAACATACCTACAGCCAGATTTGTAATACTTTCTATCAGTGCAGATGCATTTATGTTAGGTCCCATGGATGGTACTGGCTTAGCGCATAGTGCAAAATTTTCAGCAAAGCAGCACAGAAACTGAAATGACAGTGATTAAATCCCAGCCAAAACCACTAACTTCAAACAAAGGAGACAACAGCTTACAGGAACATCATAATAGATCACAACCAGAAACCGCAGGAATTGTGTGACTATTCTCTATGAGGTTCACTTCAGAAACATATTTCATTAGAAAGCACAAAGTAACTTGCAAATTTCAAAGTCATTGTAGACTCAAAAGGAAGGAATAATTTCATGATTTGCACATCACCAGCACTGACATTTAACATTCTGTTGATAAAACATCATTTCAACGAGAAACCATCTCATTCCCTCAGTCATATTAGTCTTGCAATGGTAACAGAATTACAATAGCAGCCTATATTTTCTTAAGGCCATAAGCAGAAGTGTCAGTATTTAAATGCAGGCATGGGAAATGTAATTTGAAAACCGTCATTTTTACAGTATTGTTAAATTTGTGCATGAACATGAATGTACATAAGAAATATTTTACGTAGTGGTCCTTTGTATACATTTCTGCATCTTTCAGGCTGTGGAAAGTAACATTCTGTAGAAGAGCTTTTGTTAAAAATATTATCGAAAATTATTTGCACTTGATTTGGAAGGTAAATAAAACCCCTAGGATTTTAAAGTTCCTTCCCTGTATTTGCAACTTAAGTACAATTTGTTGGCCTCTGATACTGGCAGTCTCATTTTCTCCATCCAGATAATTAAAGGAGAAAAAAAGTGAGTTTAAGTACGCTGAATGACTGAAATTCAAATGATTTTACATTGTACCTCTCCCTTTAAAAAAAAACACCACCAACCCCCTCCAAAAAGTAACTCACTCTTCTTTTTCATTTCTTGGTGTTCATTTGAATTCAACTCCCAAGCCATTTTAAAAATGTCCCAGACTCAAGCACTGGCAGGTGGCTGCACAAAGTCCCCTCTTTTGGAAAACATTTCTGGATTGTGCCTGAAACTAAGTGATAGTTGCAGTGCTTTTAGTATGTTGTATGAATATCTGAGGAATTCAGAGAATGAAAGATTCTCCCATAAAATATAATGCTGTGATTAATTTCCAAGGCTGGCATCTTTTCTACCCACAAAGCCTTTGAGGAGCACAGGAGATACCTCTGCTTCCCTTGTGGTGTAGCTCTCCCTGTGGCACTCTAGGAGTTAAGCTCCCACTGGAATTTTGCTGTGTCTTCGGGAAATACATCACCCACTGATTGCAGGGAACCCCACTTTGAGAAGCATCGGAGCCCTACAGACAGACATTCCCTCAAAAAAGAACCAGAAATAGAGGATGGATGGTTTGTCATCTTTGAACTTGTTTGAACTTGGCAACATCCCAAGTAACAAGTGCAATTTGGATGGACACATACGTACCTGTCACCCTTCAGGCTATTTTTTTAGTGCCTTCCTGCATTTCCATAAATTTCAGGAATATTTTAATAAGCCAGGAAATCAACACGTCAGCAACAAAGCTTGCCACTTGGCAATTCCAACCTTTGATTTTGCACCAGGATAACTTCTAGTACTTTGTGATATCATACAATTTTTGGAGCTCCTTGGCAGCAAGGTAACTGTTGGATCATACTAGTTCACTGATCTCTCACAAACTGCAAATATCATCAGGAAGTATGCGAACAAAGTTGCTTATAAATAGAAGATATGCTGTGGTGATGACATTCTACATATTGTGTAAATTTGAGCTCGTCAGCCTGTTAGTTGCCAAATCAGTTTTGCAGAACCCAGAACACCGGCAGTACTCAGGATGACTATAGAATCTGGCATGGCGACTAGGAAGAGATCCATGAGCTTCAGTGAGCTCTGCTCTGCAATACAGAAAACGAAGATTTACATCCAAATGCTGACACCAATGCAGAATGGGCCTTTTTTATACCAGCTAGCTATCATCCCCATCTTTCCTGACAGGGTCAAGCATGACGGCAAAAGAAAAGAACAGGTTAGTACATCTAATAACACAGGATAAGCCATGATAGTTAAAACTGCACAGTCTTTCAGAGATTTTCACCCATTATAGTGTGACTTTCATACCACAGATGGAAAAGAAGATGAGAAGAACGAATCGGTGCTGCCCTGGGAACAGGAAGGATGTCCCTAAGTACTAAACAAGTTGCTCATTAAAATCTGGAAAGCATCTTAGCAGCAGAGACACCTTTGTAATTATTGTAGCCCTGGTAACAGTAAGCTAAAAAGACCTTCAGCACTGTACGACACCAAAGACTTTGGTTTCAAAAGAAGGAATCTGTACCACTGATATTTAGGTTTACTGGAAATACAAGCACCCAGAACTTCTGGTGCTGAGCACTGGTACTGAATGAAGCTTTTTTCAGCCTGAAGAAACTGGCTGCGACTGAAGCCTGGACATATTCCAGGGGAACTGTTTTTAGCCTCACCCCTTCAGCAGATAAAAAAAAGGAAGGATGCTTTTTGGCTAATTACCACAAAGGCAAACTAGATACGTTCTTAAATGCAATGCTTCTGATGGCAAGGGAAAAGCAGTAATGTAACCAGCAGAAGGCGAATACTGTTTTATGAACTGTGTGTCATAGAAAGAAGACAATGAGAACTCTCTGTTTACGACTATTGATTTCCTTCCCCAGAGCATAAGGAAAAATCCATGCAATATTTGCCATAAACTCCTCTTAAATATGCCTCTCTAAGCATCATTCTTCTTTCTGAAAATGACCTTCAGGCTAGGCTCCTCTCAACAATGTGCCTTTTTAAAAGGTACTGAACACATTCAGTATACCCACTACTAAGAAACACAAGAGCTTCCCAGCAGCATTTTATAACATGATTTCAATTCCAGAGAGATGCAGGAGTGTCTGGACACACTCTAGGGCAACTGGCTCTAAGTGGCTCTGCTTGAGCGTAGGGGCTGGACCAGATGACCTCCAGAGGTCCCTTCCCACCTCAACCATTCTGTGATTCTGTGCCCATCACCTGGTAATTATGACATTTAAAAGATGGAAAGAAGGCAAATTTCATGCCACTTTGTAACAAAGCCATTTTAAGGTAAAACAAAAGGAGAATGGAAAGTCAGCACATTATTCTCCAGGAAAAATTGGGATTGGAAATATATTAGCACATGGAAAAATCTCCTATTTTTTGTATTATTGTGTTATTGTATTATTGTATTGTAATATTGTATTATTAATGATAAGTTACTCAAAACATCCTAGGGAACGTCTTTTTGTATAATGCTGAATCTTACTTCAAGACAAAGAAATTGAACTTTGGTATTGAAAAATCGAGGTTGCATTGACCGGCAGGCAGATGAGATATCAGTTTTGCGTAACAACGGCCTCCCACTTCAAACAAACTGAACAGCATTTATGCAGTGTATCAGTTTTTGTGGAAAATGCCTAAATGTATTCATACATATCTATTTTGAAAGGGAATTCATAGCCAACTAAGCATATCTACAAGAATATATACAAAGTGGCATGCCGGTCAAATTATTAATACTCTTTTGCTGGTAGGGGGTATTTAGGGAAAAAGAGCTGGCATAATGCTCATTTTCAGCAATATACTGAACTGTCAGTCAGACAATGCTCTCACAGTGTTTTAGAGAAGATGAGCAACTTAAATTTCAGCTCCTTGGCTAGACCACCAAGTGTCAGGACTTCCAGTGGCCTCCGTAATATGGTTGTAAAGAAATGTGACTTTTCAAACATGGAAGGTCATTAGTTATTCTAGAACATTTTCCAACCCGTTCCTCCTAGAAGCCTATCACACCTGTTTTTTTCTGTAACTTTTTCCATGGACTTTCATCGCACTGTCTGTAGAAAACTCTTAAAAGAAAAAGCAAGAAGATAAACAAAATTCTTGCAGCCTTGTTACAAGCTGCCATGTTGGCAACTACCATTTTCACTAATGATACTTCAAGATGTATTTGAAGTTACTTAAGAGAATTATAGGCATTACCAGCCTCACTGAAGTGTTAAAATATAAGCTCTTCCAGGCTTTCTGTAATACTGGGAGTCCTTTTTTTTAAAAAAAAGTATTTAATGTACAATTCGGGTGAGTTCAGATAATACATAATAGTATCTATTATATCTATGTATTATGTATACAATGATTCAGATTATGTATTAGTTGAATCAAAATCCATTTTGAAAGGCGACCAGCATTTCAATGGCACAATTTAGAGTGAAACAAGGGCTCTGATTTTATCCCAGTTTTTGCCTGTCATCCACTACTGCTGGGGAAGCGCTATCAAACACTGCAATTCAAGCAGTTGTTAAATGCACTTTGCATGTGCCTTCAAAAGCTCCCCCAAAAACTGGTGCCCAGTCACCCCACTGCAAAGGACCTGAGCAGTCCTTGAGACCTTGTAGATACTCAACTTGACAATGCCAGTTTGAATCAAGCTTTTGCAGAAGTCACTCACAGAGGCGGTTTTTCTTCCTTACCTCTTCCTCAAACTGAAACATAGTTTGAGTGTATATGATAGTGATGTGTTCAAATTATTTTTGAAAACAAAATTATTTCTGTGAGGAAATGAAGAAACAGAAGTAAACAGAAATGGGAAAGGGGGACTGAGAAAGAACTGCAGAAAAGGAGCATTGGTTGTGGTCAGAGGGATGAACACAACAGATGTGAGGAGCAGTGCAAGGACAGAAACAGGTAATTTGGCAAAGAGAATCTGAGATGGGGTGCATGCCAGTCCCCCATTTTGCCTCTTCTGTGCACAGCAAAACCCCCTTAGGAGTATCAAAATCTTATTCTCATCTCTTCTCAAGTCATCTGGAGCCTGGGGGGATCCTAAATGTTTGGGAATCTTCTCTCTCCCTGTACCTTGTCCTTCCCAGTGCAGACAAGCCTCTCGGAGGACCTCTCTCTTTGGGGAGTCATTAACTCCAAGGTGGTTAAACACCGGGATCACAGAACAAAGATAACGGAAACAAAAATTTCTTAACCCTCAGAAAGATAAAATTAAGGGACAGATAACGCCTCCTCATGGTGGAAAGCTGACTACAGTAAGATGAAGAAAACGGTTTAGTTCGGGTGGGACTGGCTGGGGTGGATGTGGAGCCTGCCTGAAGCAGACATGGATGGTGGGGGCACAAGACTGTGCAAACACAATGTGTGCTGTACAGTGAGCCATGATGCATGTAAGCCCACCGGTGATACACACTCTCTGCTACAACAGTTCACATGCCACAATTTTCCTTCGTCCAACAGGCTTGACAGGGCAAGAGAGGAAGTATCAAGCAGAAAGAGTAGCATAGGGACAGTATTCTCTGTGACCGCCACACAGTAACACCATCCACAGTTGGGAACAGTCTGCCTACTTTTTCCACTACACAGTCCAAATATTTTTAAGTGGGACCATGAGATCCACTCCCACAAGACAGAAATTAGGACAGGAGCGTGGAAACCACATATTATTTTCCAGCTAGCAGCAACAGTATCAGCAGCAGTAATTGCAAATGTATCATTAAGGTGTTACAATGAACAAATACATTGTTAAAAAAAAAACTTTCAGGAAATTCAATAGCATGCAGCTTTATTAGTACAGGATAGCTGACGTGTCATAGTGTTTGCACTCCTTCTAGAACTTGAAATTAAGGAAAATGGAAAAAAATAAGCAAATCTCCCAACACCAAAACTTGCAAAATGGAAAATACCAAGTGACGGTCACACAACCTTTGATTTACCTTTCTGACTAGTCATCCCTAGACACACATTTGTACCTTGTATTCAAAGTGTTCTGAACATCAGGCATCTACACCTTTCCTGTACTCAATTCAAAAGCTGCTCCCTGGGAAAAACCCCTCCCATTTGCTACACTTGGTAACGCTTTCACCCATATGTGTCACCAAAATATGTGCTTTCATTACCCATCCTTAAACTTACACGTCACACACATCTCCCACCTAACTCCTGGCAGCACCATCACAAGACCACCACCCTGTCCTCTCACTGAAACTCCACAAAGCAGCATGGAAATCAAATGCCACGCCATGCCACATACCCATCGGCCAATTTCGTTGACCCAGATACAGATTATATAATAGATAGGATCCATACCTGCATTTAATACCAGGGTTGTATATAATCCCATTTGGTCACTGCCAGCTCTCAAGAAAACGAATTATCACAGTTATTGGAGTGTGCAGCTTAACTTCATTTTCTAGATCTTAAAAATCTGAAGCAACTGCATTTATCTTTTAATTTTATTTCCTTCCCAACTCAACTTACTATTGTAGCTTTGAAAGCCTACACAACAGACTTGCTGTTTTATCAACATTATCAATTCCACCTTTGGAGAGTCTCTCTCATGTAGAGCACAACAGTAAATAGAAAAGTGAATAAAAATGGTGTAATATAACATAATTGTATAATTTATGTGGTTTATCTTCAATGCTGTTACCTTTTTAAAGCACAAATACAGACTGTAGCATGTTGAGGGTAGGAGAGAGTAAAGGGAATGAAGAGAAACAGTAGATCCTACTACTCAAATATGAGAGATGATATTTGGACATAAACCAATTTCTTCTGAGGCTTTGACTGCTAGATCTGCTAAATCTCATGTCAGTTCCCACCAGATAAGATTTTTTTTTTTTTAACTCTTCAGTAAAAAGCAAAAAACCTTCAACATGGGAAGTTAGAAACTAGGTATACACAACCTGACAATTTTTCTACAGGAAAGAAAAAACAATGCTACTATCAGTTTTCAGCTGCCAGGGCTTCCAAACAAAAAACCTGCCTTTGTGTTTGTATCTTTGTTGCTCCTATAGGAGTTGAACATGACAAAATCAAAGACCAGAGGGCTGCGTGCATCCATGTGCGACAAAGTAGAATGCTGAAAAATTCAAAGTTTGGGTAGTATGTCATTAAAGCTATCAGTTTTGTTTTGGTGTCCTGCTGTTGCCTTACCAGAAGAAGCTTATCTGATCAACTAATAGAAAATGTGAAAAAGCACTTGGATCAGGCAACCTGTGATTAAAACAATTAGAAAGCAAATACATCTCACAGACTACATTTGTATATATTTTAAATTGCTAGAAATGAATCCTTTTCTAGTAACATTGCATTTGCTTCATACTCCATTTCACACTGATGACAAAAATCATGATAGCAATCACAGCACTCAGTCTGAAATGAAGCAGTTCACTGTACAGCAGCAAACTTACAGTATCAATTTGCCAACAGCCAGAACATAAACTCTCAGATTTTAATGAAAACATTAAAGAAATACTGGAGCAGTTTAGATGAAAAAGTTAATAAAGCATAAGATACTGTAAGTGTAGTATATGATACACAGAAAGCAGATCAGGAATTGGGGGAAAATATCACTTCGCCTTTTCTGCATTTCTTTTGATGATTGTACAGCTAGTCACAGACAATTCTCTTCCTGAAATTTCCTGCTTTGCACCTCTCTATTTACAACAAACTTACAATACAAAAGGGGGATTTAATTAAAACCTACATGCTTAAAATATACAAATGTGCATTTAATGTAATACACAATTCAATTTCAAATCTGATTTATTGCTACTGAACATCATCAAGTTAATTATCCATACAATATATGAAATCACAGGGTAAATTCTAGATGCAACAAATTATGAGGTTTTATAAAGTCACTAAATGATCCTGTTAAATGTATGCCATGCTGTTTCCATACCACTTCTGACATTTTCAGCCATTGACTTTCCCAGCAAGCACACCAGTTTAGGTCTAGCACTTCTCCCTGAACCCCTTCCTAGTTTGGACATTTTAAGTTATCTTTTCAGAGGTGCTTTTCATCTAGCATGGCACAGTATTAAGTGGAATTAAATATGTGGACCATCCACATAGAAACCAATAGTCCAGAAGCGTGTCCTGACCAGACCAATGTAAACCTTTAAGTCCTCAGAAAATTCAGCCTCAGTCACATTTTAATATAGCCATACATTCATACATTTAAGTATGAAGAGGCTGAATGTGTGCTCTAGTAAGAGCTCTGCACATGATGGAACACAGAAGTCTATGCCATCCCACCAGACAATAGCAGAGAGAGGTATAAGCCCTGCAGCCTTCACTCCCTCCCTACAGTAAATCCACCCTAAAAGCAAGAACAGTTCTGATCCTGTATAAATCCTGCACAAGATCATGGTAACTGAAGTAGTCCATCCCTAGTAAGGCAATAATAAAAGCATCAAAGTCAGTATCACATATCCATTTGTAATAGAGCACTCCTACCTTTTCAGTTTCATATAATTTTCGCTAGCTGCAGGTCTGCATTCAGCACGTTGCACCACTATTCCTTCCAAGGAAAGTTTATCTACAATGAAAAAAGCAAAGCAAAGCTGGACATTAAAAGAAGATTCACCAACATGGTCAACATTTGAATTATTTTTCACTAACAAAGTGTTTAGTAAACATAATGTAATTTAAGTTCTCAAGTTCTAAAATCTCTGCTATTTAGACACCAAAAAAATAAGCAGGAAAAACATACTTGCACAGCTGCTATCACCTAGACTTCTTTATTTTGCCATCAGATGTTTTACATATTAAGAATGAATCACAAGGACCAAATTTTAAATAAGAGATGGTAACTGTGCAGTCCTCCTTTCTCTAGATTGTTGCACTCAGGTTATCTAAGAACCATTTTCTGGAAACAGGCATTGAATACAGTCAGTGACCATGAAAAAAAAATAATCTACAGAGAACCTGATCATCAAAGTATCCAAAATTAGTGGAAGACAAAATGAAAGCTAATTATATCCCTACCCCCAGAAAAAGAGTAACCCATTTTCATCTTACTACAATAAAGAAAGGGTTCACTAAAGAAGCACGATGAAATAAAGTAATAATACTACTCACGCTGACACTTGGGGAAAAGAGATAAAAACTTGTGGTTAGTAATCTAGGAGATCACATACTAAGTTTATAGTTAATACTGCTCTCTGTTACAGTCACCTCTAACACAGTCGCTTTGTATTACAACATGAACACCTTTTCGCCTAAAGCAACAACTACCAGAGCAGTACGATAATACCAGCCTGCTCCGTAAAGGTGGAAAAGCCTAAAAATTAAAAGCACCTTGATGTAGAAAGGAAGAGAGAAGCAACGGTGGGCAAACACCTGCTTCTCTACTACAATGCTCTAGTACATAATGTGTGCATGGGGGGTGTGATTACTATGAAATATTACTACATCTGGAAATCTAAGTCTGCTCTCCCTGAATAATGCAGAGAGTGATTACTTCGACACCATGTATTTTGAAATTATTTAATCTAAAATTTCTTGGTTTGATTGAAACTAAATCCTTGAAAGGAATTAGAATGCCATACTTTTCTCAGTAGTTCTGAATGAAACAAAGAAAACTTGATTAAACCACTTCTGGTTTTACAGAGTCCTAAGGTTTATGGTCAAGAGACACAACATGGCAAATTTGTCTGACCTCCTGTGTATCACCAACAGATAAATTTTACCTTCTTTCTTCTGTGTAAAACCCAGTAACTTACGTGTGGCTACAGCGACTCTAATATTGCTGCTGAATTTCTAATATGAATTTGGCTTCAGCTTCTAGCAGTTGATTCTTCTTATGACTTTCTATACTATGCTAAAGGGCCTTTTAGTACCTCATGTTTCCTCCCTTATAAAGTACTTACACATTGTAATCAAGTCACTTATCAATCATATTTTCAATAAGTAATTCATGCTCATGCATTATGTCCCCACAAGGCATTTACGCCACACTTAAATCAGTCTTGGGTCTCTTAGCTGCACCTTGTTCAATCCTGCAATGACGTTCTAAGAATATGGAGACCAGAAAACAGATGTAATTAATACTACTGTACTGGCCTTACCAAAACCATGTATGGAGGTTAGATAACAGATACAGGAGCTGGAATTTCTCTCACCTCACTTCAGCCATCTCAAGGTTATTCAGCAGAATCTCTGAATTCAGCTGAGAGAGGGAGGAAGGGAGACTTTCAGAAGAAAATCAGTCCTATCTCTTTTAGGATTCAATGATGGCCCTGTGCTGGTGGGGTTTTTTGAGTTTTGGTTGGTTTTTTTTTGTGGGGTGTATGTGTGTCTGTCCCATGACTGTGCTTCATGTTTAGACAGCTAAAAATGGGTTAAGATCAATTTGTCTCTAAAAATCAATCTCTGTGGGTTGATGGAGCTCACTGGCTATTATATCACCAATACATTTATTCTGAGTCTTTTCTAAGCCTCACATTTTACCTGCACACTCTGCATTCCCTGTTCCTAAGTGTATAATTGCCTTTGTCTTGATTAAAATGCATTGTCTTTAACCAGATTCTGTGAATTGAGTGATCTCAGTCACACCATGACAGTCCTGTCATAGTTATTCACTATCTGACCAGCATTCGTGTCAATCATGACACATTTTATAAGCAGTGATTCTCACTTACTACTGTCCCTCTTGCTAATCCTTGAGGAAGCCCTTCAAACTCCAGCCCGAGTGGCTTCCTACTGATAATTACCTTCTGATAACTGCCAGCCAGTTTTTAATCTTGTTCTGTGCTTGCTATTATTTTTTTTTTAGACATAAATCAGAACATCACAAGATTCTAAATTATGTGCAATACGAAATGCTAAGCAGGCTGCAAACACGCTGTTACTTTAAACTTGTAATCTCCGAAATAAACAAAATTAGGTTTGTTTGACCAGATAAACCTTTCCATAAAGCCACATTTGCTAGCATTCATTATATTTCTGATCTTTTCTACCTTTTTAACTCCATGACAGTTTTTCCATTAGTTTCTATGGTTCAGGTTCAAGGCTAACTAGCCTACACTCATCTGAGCCATCCAGCCCAACCTCCCAAACACCACACATGCTGCTATCAACCTCTCTGCACCTGGCACAATTTTCAAACTATTCTTAAGTTTAAAGAATCAGGATCAGCGAACCAGATAGCTCCCACACACCAACTATTTAGGAAATGAACCTGCAAATTAAACATGCTTATCCTTAGTAATATCTTATCTCTGATGTCTTGGCTAATGCCCTCTTTTAATTACCATTGATCAGGTTTAGCTTTTTTTAGTTCCAGTCACTTTACAGTACATGGCTGCATGCAGTCTTGCAGCTAAGCTAGGCTGCTGTCAAAGCTCATCCACTGTCCAAAAGCCAAGGTTTATGTCCCACTTCCCCTGGATCCTCTTGGGGATTTTAACACATCCAGAGAACCTCGCAGGATAAATATGCAAAGATGCATGCACACCTCTGGATACAAGACTGTAGTGGGGGAACACGGTTTTTACTCCCTTCTCAGCCTAATTAGCCCTCATTCACCAAACTCAAGTTCCAAGAGTTGGGTCCGTCTTCACTCATTGCAGGACCAGAGCTGCAATAAAAAGACACCCAAAGCGCCACATGTCTGCCTTGTTATTTCCATAGTCACATCAGCCTAGAAGCCAAATCACTAAGGCATGGAAGTACCAATTCCCTGTTAAAAATACCTACTCAAAATAAAGCAGTAGTAGAAGATAAATGAATAGGTCTGGAAGACTAGCTAAGACCAGTGATCAGAAGGGAAAACAAGACATTTTGCCAAGCACCTTACACTCTCCGTTGCCCTATGTGGAGTGGCAGGTACAAGCACACCGCGAGTGCAGCTCTGGACAGGCTGGTCTACATAACCTATAGCTTCATCATTAGCTGCCAAATGTGTGCTCACCCTGACCTCCCTGCCTGAATGCCCCGGTGCCAATTCATAAAGGAATTTCAACTGTTGGCTCTTCCAATGAGATGACAGGGAGACACGCTGTGGAGACACTGACTCCAGCTTCAAATCCTGCTAACAATCATCATCAAATGAACAGAATGTGGTTAAAATGCTTAAGGCAATCTTAATAAATTCACTGAGGAGAAATTCACTGGCATTGTGTAGAAGATGATCTGATAGGGGGTGTTTTTTTGATTGGGTGGTTTTTAGTTTTGGGTTTTGAGAGAGAGACAGACAGAGAGAGAGAAAAATGGACAGGCTTGGAGATTTTTAATGTATTAGTTTTCTAGTCTGACTGCACCCAGCTCCAATTTCCAGCCGCTGGATCTTGTTAAACCATTGACTGCTAAGTTGAAGAGCCTGCTATGAAAGTATTTCTCCCATCCAAGCACTTATGTACTCTCCACATTGATCAAGCCTAATAAAAATAAATCATGTTTTCTTGAATCTTCCATTAGGCCTATTTTTCAGCTTCTTAATCATTCTTATTGGCCTAAGAAAGTTCAGTTCATGAACATCTCTCCCAAGACACTGTCTCTCACAGCCAGACTTGACAGCACATAGGATAGGATCTAGAGTTTACCAGCTCCTGCTCTTTGTGAGCAGTGCCAGGGAAGTAGGAGATGAAGACCTGCCTCAGGATGCACAATCCCCAGGCAGCAGAAAAAGTGGAAGAAAGTGCAGTAAGGACAGGCTATGGTCATGCATGCCTCCAGTTCCTCAGCAGGCAGAAGTTGGGCTGTTGCTTCCCAGCATCCAAGTCAGAAGCCCTGGTAGTTCCCGCTACCCACTGATACTGCTGTACAGCTTCCCAGGCTACTGCACGTGATGGCTGGACAAGAGGCGGCCCCCTCCTCCTATACCAGACCTCAGCTCTGCTCTTCCAGATGAGAGGCGTTCTGTGGCACCTCTCTTCCATTCAAAGGGCAGCCTCAAGACTGGTCCCCTTTTCAGGCCACCCTTCCCTGGTAGCTGCACAGCTAGAGAATAGTATCACCTGGTCTTGGCACTCCCTTACTTAGGTAACCAAAGATACATACATTTGTTTTACTGCCCACTGCACACAATGATGACCTCACGTTTAGTTGCCAATAGCTTTTCATTATACGTAGGACAGAGCTGCCCTAATCCTCCTGCAAACATATGTACTGCAAGCCCTGTCTAGAGCGTATTCCTGGGCATATAAATTTCATATTTGGTCACATTAAAATGTTAACCTAACCATCTATCTAAATGGTTCTGCATCAGCAATGTATCTCCTTATTGATTACGTTCTCAGTCTGTATCATCTCCAGACTTAATCAGTAACTACCCCCTTCTTGATCACTGACTAAAAATAAATAGGACCAAGAACCAAACCACAGCAACATTTTAGTGATAGCTCTCTGCTTAACATTTTGCCAGCTTGAAGCCTGCAGATAATTTTTGTATAGTTAAATGAAAGGGAAACTAATACAGTATATACTATAATTCAAAATGACAAATGAGACATATTGAAAGATTTAACAGAAAAAAGCATCACCTGCTTTGCTGAACAAATTGTAATCAAAAAAAAAGGGGAAACCTTTTGGCACAATCCATTTTCCCTCCACCCACATTGATTACTATCAGATTACTCTCCCTTAATTTTTATCTGATTGACTTCCAAATCAGATGTTTTACTGGGTTTTGTACAGTCCCTTTTTGTTTTTAAATACCTGGGCCATCCAATTCACCTTTCAAATACTGGCACCGCATTTTCTTTTTCAGTTTTGTAGAACTGCAGTGCTGAAAAATTATTTAAAATATCAACAGCAACTGTTGAGTTTCTCAGACAGCTCTTTTAAAAGTCCTGAATGCAAATTGTTCAGACTTGCTGATTTGAAAATCTTCTATTTTAATTAGAGTGTAGAGCTTGTCTTCAATAGCTGTTAATCAATGTCCTGGAGTTATTATTGAAATGAGAATGTCCATGCTACCAACACTGTGAGACAGTAGCTATTGAATGGTTTAATTGTTCAACAACCTGGCCAATCTTCTGTATCACAGCATTAAATAACTACCAAATTGCCTCAATAACCCAAACAGATTTCATTAGCATGGCTTCCTAATACACTTCAAAAATTCTCTACCTCTTATAGTTGAGATTTTTCCTCCTATCCTTTTGTACTGTAATAAATAAAAGTAGCTGTTTTCTGTAACTCCAGTCATTTTTACTGATGGTAGACTCTCAGTGAAGCTGATGCTGTTTGGACATGTGAGTAAGCTGAACCATTGGTAAAGCACAAACTTTCCTGTGGTGTGCTCTAGTTTAGTGTGCTCAAGCTTCCAGACCAGGAGGTTCAGGAGAAGGGTGAAAGTTGAGGAGTAAAGTTATTTTCCAGAAGGAAACATGTAGGACAGAATGAGGAGCAGATGCTTATCCCCTTCCTCCTTGGATTTGTTCTCCTGTGTAGCTGACAGACACCAGCACTGCATTTTCAGTCTCCAGGACAGCTTGTCTGACCAAGAAGAAACTGAAAAGCTCTGTGGATTGCCCTCCTGCTGCTGCCTTAAGGGTGAGTAACTTGGAAATGGAGTCCTACTACTACCACCACTCTCTTGTGTGCAAGAGCATGTAGTATATTTTGACTTAATCTGGAACCAAAACAACATCCTTTCAGTTGCTGGATTCCACTGTTATTCCTTACTTGAATGGCCAATCCCAGCATACAGGTGGCACTAACAATTTGTAAAGCAGCAGTCACTTCAGGATTGCTAGCTACTGACACTGGCAGGCAGGATACTTCAGCTGGTTAGAGCCAGCATGGGAGAGCACGCAGCAGCAGGTTGCTCTGTCTCAACGCAAGTGGGAAGCCAGAAGACCCAGGATGCAGTGGGTACATCTCAGCTATCACTGGTGCACAACACAAAGACTCTTGGAGCACAAGAATGGTCAAAGTCTCCAACTAGGTTGCAAAAAACACTTGCATGCTTTTACCAAAACGAATGTTTCTATGATCTTCCAGTGCATGGACAAGGGACAGATAAAAGAAAATCCAGTTCCTCTAGGCATAGCTACACCTTCAGAAAAACATGAGCTATAGGAAACCACTCCACTGAAACTACATGCACTGCAATACCATATGCATCACCAAGTACACAGGAAGAACAAGGGCTCTTTGGAAAAGTAGTCTTGTAGTATGGCACAGAAAATGGAAAATTTTCACAAAGATATGCCAGGCTTTAATTTTGTGTTACACATGACTGTCAGTTGCAGTGAAGTAAAGTTACATGGGTTTGTGGTGATGAAAATTTTACAGCAGCCCTACACTTCTCAAGTCTGAAAGGTTTAAATGTAAATATTCATGATCTCCACAGAGTACATTTTCCACATCAAATCAATCCTGAATATTTTATCATACAAACCACTAAAATGATTTTGCATGATCTTTCAAAGAATACTTACTCGTTCACAAAAGTGGAAAACTTCAACTGCAAGTGTTAGAACGTTGAGAAGATGATGAGCATGAAAACCTAAGTGAGCAGATACTATTCTGTAACTGCTGTCGCTTAAAACGTAGACAGCTTAGTTGGCCCCAAAAAATTACGTATCTTTTACAAATCCCAGCTCTCCTTGGAAATCCCTGCTTACTGGTGCTAGGACATTCCTAATTCACCTTCAAAGTATTTCAAGATCCCTGTATAACATGACTGAACCACAGAAATCATTCTCTTAGGGTCTAACAGCCACTAAGACCGTTCAACATTGTAGCTATGCAGAGTTTAAGCACATTAACTGTGTTTCCCATCAGTCAACAATAAAATGAATTTGAATGGTGTCTCCTGTAATGGCAAAAAAAAAAAAAAATCATACTTGAAACTAATTGGCTCTTATTTTCTCAATTATTCACCCAATAATTGTGAAAGGAGTTAATTCTGAAAAAAGCCCAAATGTGTAAAAATTAGAAACTCATTGAAATCTCTTTGACTGAAGTTATACTAAACATATCAATGGCATCAAAGAGTTAAAACTAAACCCATGACTAATTCCTGATAAATCAAATCTAATGAATAATATCTGCTTAATGTATCACATATAGGAGCAGAAAAATTCAGCTTGTCAGTGCTAGGGATACTGTGGCAAGGAGAATAGTAAGTAAAAAGAAGTGCATTTATTTCTACTAGATTCAGTTTTAATTAATAAAATATTACAGTGATGACTCTACAGTATCGATAAACAGCCTTAGAGACAGTGAAAGCAGTAGAAATAAAATATTTAGAAATAGAGCAGAAGAATAATCTGACTTTTCACTGCTAACCAGGCAAAGCAGGAGACATCCACCTGTAAAGTGAAAAATATATCTTGAAAAAGATGGGACTTCCTCCCCAGGTCCAGCCCAAGGTAAGTGCCTGCTCCCGCCCGTGCTGGGGAATGCATGCTGCAGCTCCCACCGCTTCTCAAGGAAATACACAGAGATGTGTGGAGAGCTTTCCCTTTCCTGCTCCAGGCTGAAAATGTTTAAAGGGGAAACCTTTTTCTAAGAGGCAACCGAGAGAGAGCCTTAAAGCACAAATTCATGGAGATAAGACAGCCATTTGATTCAAGTGTGCTCTACTGATGTTTCCCCCTCCCCATACCCAAGTGTTGCTAAGCTATAATGTTATGTGATGTTCAAAGCTATCTGTAGGCACACTAACCCTTTGTTCCACAGGGCAGCTGATTTACTTCTATTGAGAAAGAACAAACTGATGCTAGATAGCCTTGGAGACTTAAAAAACATCACCAGTATAAAATAGTAAATCCCCTCTCCAAAACGATTTTTATTTATGGCACAGAGAAAGGCAAAAAGCAAGACCTAATCAGGCTGTGGTTCTTAGGTTGGCGCGGATACTCCCATTGACTGCAAATGGAAGCTTTCATCTCACAAACTTAAAACAGACCAACAAGTCCTCAACATCACTTCCAGGTTATCTTCTGTGAAAACAACTTACCACCGTGCATGTGTCCGATAAATGAGGAATATGTATGTGCATGCATTCCATAGATGACACCCCCCTTGTACAGACAGGGACACCTTTCCTTTCACTGCTGTCCTGCTGTATGCATCAGGTACTGTAATCAGTACTAAAAAATGTGAAAAGATGCTTTGTGAAAATTAAAATCCTTGAAACATAAATGAAGCTACCTGTTTAACACTGTAAGCACTAAACATGATTTGGCCAGCTGATACTTCAAATATATCTTAAAGTATTAAAAATAAGGTGTCTTTTAGAATAGTAGTATGCATTTCTGTGAAGAAGCCCCAAAATGACAAAAACTTCTTAAGAGTTAAAGGAAAAAAAGAGACAAACAGTTGTTATACCCTTCTTCCCTTATACAGTTAAATGCAAATTCTCTTTTACAGTCATATTCCTGATATCTCCCTGCATACACAGCTGATACGCCACCTACTGCAAACCCGAGCTGACAGTCGCAGCAATGCTAGCAGCATTTCCATTCCAACATCGTGCCGGAGCTGAATAAAGGTGCTTTTTGGAAAAAAAAAAAAAAAAAAAGAAAAAAAATCTCTTTGCAAGCTGACAAGAACAAAGCAAGATAGCTGGCTTTTTGTCCTAGCTTTGATAATGGAGAGAAAAATAAACAGAAGAGAAAAGGAATGTGAAGAAAAACACAGCAACTCCGAAGGCTCTGAGCAAGACAAGGACTATAGAACGTCTCTGATTACTCTGAATGTTGGTGGCTATCTATACATCACACAAAAACAGACACTAACCAAGTATCCAGACTCTTTTCTGGAAGGAATCATAAATGGAAAAATAATGTGCCCGTTTGATGCAGACGGTCATTACTTCATAGACAGAGATGGACTCCTTTTCAGACACATTCTCAACTTCCTCCGAAATGGAGAACTTCTCCTACCAGAAGGGTTTCGAGAAAATCAACTTTTGGCACAAGAAGCAGATTTTTTCCAGCTTAAGGTACTCTCGGATGCAGTGAAATCACGGTGGGAGAAGGAACAGCTAGCATCTCGAGAGACTACTTTCCTGGAAATAACTGACAGCCACGACCGTTCACAAGGACTTAGAATCTTTTGTAATGCTCCTGATTTCATTGCAAAAATAAAATCCAGAATTGTACTGGTGTCCAAAAGCAGGCTGGATGGATTTCCAGAGGAGTTTTCAGTATCTTCAAATATTATTCAATTCAAGTACTTCATAAAGTCTGAAAATGGTACGCGACTGGTACTGAAGGAGGACAACACCTTTGTCTGCACCCTGGAAACTCTTAAGTTTGAGGCTATAATGATGGCTTTGAAATGTGGATTTAGACTGCTGACCAGTCTGGATTGTTCGAAAGGGTCAATTGTTCACAGTGATGCTCTTCATTTTATCAAGTAATCACAAAGGCAAAGGAAGCGAGCATGCAGCCAGTAAACCTCCTTGACTTGCAGCCTCCTGGCATCACAAATAATGTATCTAACTAGCTTTGTACCACAGAGCTCGGCTGCTAATCAATTGATGTGAGCTAATGGTATGTAAATCTCATAATGACATCCATCTCTGGCTTACTTAAGCTGAATGAAAATTTTATGCCTGAATTTAATAAAAATTATCTGCTAAACATTGTAAACACAGATTGAATGCTTTATGCTATTTGTAATACATGTTTTCTCGATGCAGTCTTTCAACCAGAGTGTAGCTGAATTTTTGTGTACTTGTATGACTAACATGCATACACCTAACTGCTCTGAACAGCAGTGAGAGTATTTTCATAAGCAGGCTTAAAATATGTTTTGCTTATAACATTCAGAACAGATTTTAACTGGAATAAATGATTTTGAATGTTCATTAGTATTTATGCTAATCTGCTAATCTATTGTACTGAATTTGCAAAAATTGAGATTGCAAGAGAGTTTAGAATTAACCAACTTGATTTTAAAGTTAAATGATGTATCAACTTACTTAAAACCAAATTTATAGCTGTGTTACTACACCAATAATAATTGCCAAAACATGTAAATGAACAAAATAAGGAAGGGGGGGCGATTAGTTCTATTATGGGAGATTAGTTGCATCTGCACAGAATGTTAAATTTTCTAATTATATATACATGTCAAATGGCTAATAAAAATACTTGACATAAGGTTTCATACAACAGGTGTCTAGCAATGACATCCCACAATGCTAAAGTCACTATTTCCTACTAATAATTTGTGCTCGTAAGGACAGGCAAGGAACAGAGCTCTTGCTTTGCACAATGGCTTACCAGAAGCAACTAGTACTATTAGTTTTGAATACACCACCCACTGGCACCTAAGATGCACCACTTTAATAGAAAAATACCTTCTTTCTCCTCATATCCACTATTTATCAAATCTTTCCATTTATATTTTAAACAAAATTTTAATAGCATCTATGGAACAACTGTAACTAATTTAACCACAGGCATTTCTAATTTAACCACTCCACAAAGATGGACTGAAAAATCATCACATAAGGCAAAAAGAAGCTGCACTAACTCCAAGTTTAAGCTTTGTCCATAACTGAACCCAACCATCATTCACAGTTCACATGAACCCAAAATTCAAGTAAAATGCTATTAAAGAAAGACAAAACAACCAAGTAGTTTCTCAACTTCCCCAAAACATCAGGATAAGAAAAAATATTAAGGATGTCAACAAAATGCAATACACTCCATACTGGAAATGACGACCAAGGAAAACAGCTGAGAAGTTTTATTGCACATTTCAGAAACAAATCCATCCTTAGTAGTAGTGGCCAAGAATGTAAATGCAAGTTCTACTTATCCTTCAACACAAAATTCTATGTCACTTGTAACATACAATAGGTGGTATTAACTAGGTCCCCCACTAGAGGTGAATTGGGAGAAGAAGTCTACATCTTCAGACCAGGTAGCAGTGACTGGAACATATTCCAGTATGATTTTATCAAATGGAGAAATCCAGCCTCTCCAGAATACTCCACCAGAATGATCCCACTGTCTAGAAATGACAAACTTTCCTATCCAGTCTCCATGTTACAGGCTTACAGATCACAAAAGATGTGGTTCTAAGCGGAACTTTTTCAAACTGAATTATTTAAAAATCAGATCACTCTACATTTCAGGCACACAAGCTGAAGAACTGTTCACATATCCCAAAACTTCTCTGAGTTTATCTAAATGCATTAACTACCTACAAACAAAAGACATATAGTAAAATACAGTTCTTTACACAAAACATCACTGTGTGTCATCCTCCCTCCTTTCCCTAGCCACAAGTTATTTTCAAATTGGTATCTTCAAAAAAAAAATCTGCATTAACCACTAATCTTGTACATACAAGAATCTGTAAGACTTCTGTGAGAAGTAAATGTGAAAGCTCCCCTAAAAGAAGTCTAAAAATCCTGCTGATCTTCTAGGACAAGAACTGGAAACACCATCACACAGAATAATTACATGAAAAGCCCTTTATGAACACACAATTCTCTACATGAGCAAGAAAAAGTGACAAGACAATCTAAAAAAGCTCCATAACTGATCTACAAGTTTTAAAGAAGCCTGTTCTTAGTGCTGTCAAATACACAGCCTGCATAAGCACAGAGTCTGGAGGAGGCTGCTGCTCCTAGGATGTCAAATCATCCGTTTTCACTTAAACACTTTTGGTTATAACCTTCACTTGTAATTGATCTTTGATTGAGATTTAAAATGTCATTGCAGTTGAAAATAAAAAAGAAAAATACCAAAAATCTATTTTGATTTCAAACAATCAATATACTTACACATTAATCAAAATATATTATGGTTGCTTGCTTTTCAGTTGGGCTCTTATAATGCCAAACATCAAGGAAATGTTAGCACTTCATATCAGAAAGCAGTACTAGTTTTTCATCATAGCATGACTTCACTCATGAAAAAGCAGTACAGAATTGGACGGGTCTGCATTTATTGTAGAAAATACTTTTAAAACATAAGCTATTCACAAGCTGGTAACCGTGGGTAAAATTCAAACTATCTGAAACATCTTCTAAGAATATTCTATAGCTATTCTTAAAAGATTTACAGGAAGGCTTTTATTTGCCAGGCTTTTGGTTCAAAGTACCTACTTCCCTCAACCTATGAAAAAGAAAGAGAACCTGAAACCTCTTTTTCTTCTTTTTTTTTTTTTTAAGTGAAAATGTACATCTCTAATCATTAGTAAAAATAAATTCTAGTGGTGTTCTATTTTTCTTATTTAAAATTCAGTGTTTCATTACCTTAAATACTGTTCACTGCATTTTTAAAAAAATGTTTCTGTGTAAATAATACTGACATCTGTGGTATACATGTAAAGTCACCTGCTGCAACACTAACTTCAATCTTGTCTTCTTTTCCCATTTTCATGAGCATCCATACATTTTCACAGGTGTCAGGGTTTGAAATTTTAATATGCCATCTCTGATTGAAGGCACCTCACTCAGCTGTTTGATTGACACAGCAGAAACAGAAGATAGATGAGGGTAAAAAAAATTATTCTCTTCCCTGTTCACATTGAAGAAATCCACAACTATGTGGAACCACACCATATCAGTTATAATCAGACACTTCAAACCAGTTTGAAACTTGAATAATTTTACAAACCAGCGGGGGTGCATGTCTTCCTTTGGTATATGAACAAAATGACCACATAAAACCTCCACACTATGAATAATGTTTCCTTTTTACTCCACAAATATACTAAATATAAATATATTTTGCATATGTTCAGTCACTTATGTGGATACCTGTGCTACACCACTGTAGGGTGTGCCAGAAAAGGTACCCAGTTATAGATCAGTTACTTCTGTCTTCTCTTCCAAGGTTGGAAATTTCACATTCAATACTACTATGACAAGGAGAAAGCCACAAAAACAGGTTCTTAAGTCTGAAGTACTAACAGTTGTTCTAACAACATTTCTTAGAATACGATGTGCACGTGAAGTATTTCTACTCCTATTTTTCTCATCAAGACTTGGGTTACAATGAACTTATTGGAACAGTCCTACAAGCAGGGAGGAACAACAATTTCCATAATTTCTCTGATGATCTTCAATTGCTTGTAGGTGTAAAAAGGAGCGTCCTCCCCCTTCCCCAAGGAGGCACTTAACCTGCTCCCAGGCTCAGTCAGCTCCACTTGCCTCCCTGCCTGTTTTCTTGGGTGAGAAAAGGGACCACCGTGCAGAATGGGCAGAGAGAGTTGAAGGCAGGACTGACCCCCCATACACTACAAAAAGAATATCCTTGCCTCTATTAATTCCTTGAATGACTGCTCATGAAAAAAAAATATATATAGCTGCCCAAAAGACCAAAATACCCACACTTGGATGCCCAGCATTTCCATTGGTGGAGGAGAAGCCAAGGGCTCTTTTATCACACTTAGCAATGCACTGGCATGGGTACCAACTATTTGGTTTACACATAGGACAAAATCTAAGACTGGCTGCACTACGTCAGACTAGCCCAGCATCCCCTGGTGACTGTGAACTGTTTCCACCTCCTGATCCTTCACATCTCTGGGCAGAATCCCCATTTTTGATCCTTTGACCCTCACAAACTTCCCCTTATCTTGCTGCCCACCTCCTCCCATCAAACAACTACTTTTCATTTTTCTTTCACCACACCCCTCCCTTTCATCAGGCAGGTTCTGGGGCTTTGTTAGGTATGGCCAGTAAAGAATATAAAACCAGAACAAACATATATGATGCTCCCTTGAAGTATTTCCTCAGTCTCCAGCCACTTACTGTGCAGTGATTTCTAGAGCCAGATGTGGCTTCTGGAGGTAGCCTTGATGCTGTGAAATACACAGGCTGTGCAACATCAAATTACAGCTCCAACTCTTCACCTACATCACCTGCTCACCCACTGACCAGTGTTTCACAGCATCATAATTGCACTATTGACATTTTCAAATAGTCATGTCTTATTTTCAATTGTCTTTTTGGATTTGTGCCTATTACAACTGTGTAAGTGACAATTGGTCATTTCTTTTCTACAGTAGGTAATACTTCTCTAGATCCTAAAGGGGGGGGGGGGGGGGAATTACATCATCATTTGCAGCAATCAGTGGCATTATTATTTTCTCCTCTTACATAAAAGCATTACAAGGTTTCCATTCAATAAGATGAGAACAGCTTAAGAAAATGATCTTCCTCCTTCTCTCCCCATTAGTATACAAGCAGAACAAGGGCAGGCAACAAATATTACAATTTAATAACAGCAGTGCCTCGACCATTAATTTATTTGGGTAGAAGGGTCACATTGCCCTAATTCTGTTGACTAATGGATTGGGGATAAAGGGGACAAGTTAACTTGGGTCTATGACAAAATAAATATTATTTTCTTAGGCTATAAGTATTTTATCTTTGCTAAATAACTACTGCCTAACCCTAATTTTGTCTTCTGTCCCACAACGCAGGGGAGAAATTCTTAGATTGACAGGAAAATGACTATTAGTTAAAAACATGAAGGTATTTTCATATGAAGAGACAGGCTTGCATAGTTTACTAGGTTGAAACAAAAGCAATTGATATGGCACAAGAAATTTAAGACTAGAAAATTCCATTATGGTTTTTGACGTAGGCATTCTGTAAGTCCTACGTACTTACAGGTATATTACAGGGAACATTGTCTCAAAACATTGTCTCTATAAATCATCATAATTCACAATAAAATGCCAGAAAACAAGAAGTGCAGCAGGCACTGGGGAAGGCAGGAGGGAGATGTATGATGACACCTGAGGAATGTGGACAGGCAAGCACTTGGAAGAAGAAAGTGCAGCTGCCTTTCTGAAAGAAATTGCGTAATATCCTGTAGAACTAGACAGTTGATTTCTTCTCCTAAAAATGTGTGTAGTAGGAGTACCACACACAGCTAAAGCAACAGTCTCCTAAAAAGCTGTTTCTATCTGCAATGATAACAGTTTAACATCATTGCCATTATCATTTAACACTACATTGTTCATTTTAAGCTTCACAAAAGCATACTGCTCTGCCATTTCAGAAACAAAACCATTCACAAAGCTGGTACAATAATTACAGCTGTAAACGGCAGCTACTCATTTAAAACACTGTTAGGACATGATGACATGCAAGTTCAACATGTTAAGGTTTCAAAATCAATTAGAAGATGACTGTTATAAATTGAGCCATTCTGAAGATCCGTAAACTTCTGATAATGTTAAAACTCACTACAGTATCGCCTGTGTGGTGTGACTTTGGGGGACATAATCTTCATTTATAGTGAGTTCAGGAAACCCTCCATCTTTCTGGACATTAAAGGGAGATTCCACTAGTTGCACTCCCAAGCATTATTTCAGTTACCTGAAAAACTAGATCTCTACACTTTCCAGGATACATTGTTTTTTGCTTTTGACACCACACTACTCCAAGCTTTCAACAGCAGCTTTGTTCCCGGTATGGAAAGCTTGGCCAAAAGGAGGCAGCAGGTTTTCTTGCTCACGTCTCCTGAAGGGAGATTCAGTGTCCGGCGTAAGGGGGTGGCACTTCACCAGCCACAGGAGCACACACCAAGGGGATGAGAGTTCAGATTTAATAGCCCAAGGCTGCTTGCTAGGGAAATCCCCCAAGAAGATGAGGATCCAAGGAGCTTGCTAGAGCCATGGACCTGATGCTCAGGGAAGCCTGCAGTGCTGCAGTCCCCAAACAGTGAGGATGGGGAGGGAGCAGTGTGGCAAAAGAGCCTACTATACCCGAGTACCTAGAGACAAAGAGAAGGGCCAATCAACTCCGTGTCGGTGACCATCACCTGAGGGTCTTGGGTTTATGGAGGTGGCAGATGACCACCTAATGCAACACTGAGGTTGTACAACACAAGCAACATCTAATTATCCTGAAATTACTAAATTAAAAACAAAAATTGAACAAAACCCCCCCCAAAAACAAAATAAATTATTTTGGCTTGTCATATGTCAGATTTCAGAGAGGAAATTTTCTTTTTTTGCAGCAGGAGTCAGAAAAGTTCACTTTAAAAAAAATTTGTTAATAGAAAACCTTGAGCTACAAATCTACTGCTGCAGCTCTGCAGAAAGCTGCTTGTTAACTCAGAGGAGGTTCTTGATTCTGTACCATAGTGAACAGATGAAGAAAAAGAACAGGTCAGAGGTGGGTACAGACACTCTCAATTAAGAAAAAATTAAGCAAACAAACTATAGCAATGAACAGGCTAAGCATCAAAAAACGTAAACAGAACAAACAACTATAACACCAAACCCAGTCATTTATTGCCTCTCTACTACTTAAATAAAGCCTTCGGCAAGTATTAGGGATAAAGCAGTACATTTTCTCAATGCTAAAACTAGTAATCTCAGAGGAGACAAATTTAAGGTCCTCCAAGCCAGGCTGACAAGAATCAGCTAAACAGAGAAAAAGGTACTCTCACGTTAGGAGTCATATCAATACTAACTTTATCAAACTGAAGAGCAAATACTACTCTTTCCCAACAGGGCAAACATCTGACATGTAGGCTATTTTATGCCTTACATGAAGATAAAAGCCCACCTCTATAAGACTTTTCTGCCATGCAGATAATGATTTTAGGGTTTGCCCACAGACTACAGTGCAGAAATCCCTAAGACAACCTGTATGAGTAAGACAATATGCTGTAATGCAGCTACATGTTATTCCTGCTCCTGTATCACAGCTGTTGGCAAGATACTGGGGCTGGAAACCTCAGTAAGAGCACCAAATGAGCTCTGCTAGATTGTTTCTAGACTCAAGCATACAGAAAGCTCAGGTCGTACTGTGCTGCAGCCTCCAGTGCGCTCAGTGGCAGCTAGCAACCTTAAAACAGCTGCTCTTGCCTTTGCCTTCATTGCTTCTCCCCTCAGAAGTTAATTCCATGGTTAAAAGTAAGAAACTTCAACTATCCCTGATGCAAGCAGTGTAACAACAGTACAGAAGTGGGGGAAAAAAAACAAAGCATGACAAAAAGCAGAGTCTGAGAGTAACAGCACTGAAGGTCTGCTTGCTCAGTGTCATGACTCCAGCAAAGTAGCCAAAAGCAGATATCCATGAATCATAAAACCATAGAATCATTTATGTTGGAAAGACCTTTAAGATCATCAAGTCTGAAAGAAGAATGAATGAAGCCTAAGGACAGAGCAGCCATGCATGATTCTCCTACTGGGTATGGATCCCAGTGCCTACCAGGCTTTTGTGGCTTGGGGGTCTCTTAAATCAGATGTCCTCTCAATCTCAGTACCCTTCGGTGGATTACCTTTCACATATCTCTTTGGTGTCCGCTAAGGTCATGTAAGCTTTTAGCAAATACCACCTTCACATCCACATCTTCTGGCAACGAATTCAATAGCTCAATTACATGCTGAGTGCAGAACCACCTCTTTTTATTTACTTTGAAACTGCTTCCTGCTAGCTTTACATCTGCTACATGCCAGTCTTGTACTGGCCAAGGCAGCAAGCATTTGATCTCCCTCTGACCCTTTGATCCATCGTTCAAGGCTCTAATTTGCAATACGGCAAAGGTCTGAACGCATCAAATGTGATCGTGCTGGTAGATGGGTGAACTGCAATAATCAGCAAAATCCCTCACAGAAGACAAACACAATTTGTGGAGTCATGATCTGCAATGCCAAGCACAGCTGAAATTCCTGGAATTTCTTGAGAGTCAGAAGGGAAAACCAAGAACTCTAATACAAGCCAAAAGCATGCTTCTGCTTAGTGCAATACTTTGACAAGCTGGATGTGGACACTGCTGAAGGACAGTAACAGGCTCATAGGATTAATTCCCACTGGTTTATATTGGGTTCTATTCTCAGGATAGAGACTGCATGACAACAAATACATCGGTGCTGCTCAGGCAAACATAAATGTTAGAATATTCATACAGTATACTAAAATAAATAGCCGGACCCTATGGACACAAAGGCCATTTATGCAAGTTCCTAAAAATTTTTAACGCCAGTTAGTGCTGACCTACATCAAATCCATACCCTTTTTGCTGTTCGACCAGTGCGCCTTCCCTTTTTCTCCACAATATTTATTGCAACCAGTATGATAGACTTTGACTACATATACCTTAAAGCAGGAATTGTTGCTTCTTTGTGTGTTTAACAGCTACAAATGGAGTCTCATTAATGATTATGGCTCCTAGAAAACTACTAGGAAGCCTGTATTTGAAGTTTTGTTGCATTTATCTGTCAACAGAAATAGTTATATTTCCAAGACCAAAATTGTTTCTGTGGCTTGAAAATGGCAGATTCCGTAATTCAGTTATCTTCAAGACTGACTTTTGAGCTAGTATATAAATTAAGAATTACTGGTTTATTCCTCCTGAAGATCATTTTTCAGTTAGTTTCACTTTTGAAGTATAATAAATATACGTTAGCCACTTTGAAGAGGATGAAATCAAATGTGCATTTAGCAGCTTTATACAGTCCTGTGTCGTCATGTTAAGAACTCTGTGCCTTTAACAAAAACCTGCTGATTTTACCATATGCAGTTCAGTGTTTATCAAAGTGCTTACACTGAATTTATTTTAAATAAATTTTAAACACATGTATTTTCACCACCTGAATTTTTCATATTGCAACATCAAAAAAATGAAGCAAGTGTGATCTACAGACAGTTGAAGTGTTGTATATGTGTGTATGCAGTCAAATATGTACATTCACAACTGGCAACACTTTAATACTAGGTTCACACTATATTGTCTGCAGCAGCTCAGATAACTTACTCCTTTTAACCAAAGCCAAATAAGAAATGGTCCCAATGGTGCCTCTCCCTTCCTTAGAAGGCATTTGTACTACTCACTGGCAGGTTTACAGAAAAGAGATGACTAATACCTTGTCCAAATGCACGTTAAGTACTGAAGGCTGCTATTTGCTATAAACTTACATCAAAGGCTTCAAGAAATGACATTTGGATACAACAGTAGTTCAATTGCCTTAAAGAAGGTTCAGGAATTGCAACTAGCAGGTTGCACAAAACACTCCCTGGTGAACCCCTGAAGAAAACGGTGCATCTGTAGTTTATGTACAGAGCTGATACACTCATCTCACCACCCCCCATCCCCCTGACACCAACACTATACTTTCAAAACTACCTTCTCAGAGCTTAGGCAACATCATAATCCATCGCTGCCCCGGGAACTTTCATTTAATGCACTTCCAAAAGGACAGTACCCAATTACATTTGTTCCTACAGGTGAATGCATTTGTTTACCGTATCATTCTCAACAGACTACACAGGCTCAGGGCAGCAGCTTCTGGGGATTTTTATTGGGCGGGGGGAGAAGGTCGTACTTTAACTGGCACAAATGCTTGGTTTTCACAGCTTCTGTCACCACTGACAGCACTTACAAGTAGGTGCAAGCAAAGTCATAGGCAAACAGGAGCTACACACACATATTTGGGTTTAAATCCAATGCTCATCATCATACAAGAACAAGGAGAGACAATTCTCATTTCTCTTTTTCTTTAGCTGAGTGTGTAATTTGCTTCACTCCTTTCACATCTAACATAAACCAGCCTTCAGGCACTAAACAACATTGGTTGAACCACTAAGCACTGTTTATCACAAGCACTAATCAAATAAGATTTCTGTACAGAAAAAGTGATCTAAAATGATAACATGCAAGAGGAGCTCAAAATTACTTTAAGTAAACTGGTTTCACTTATGTCTTCATTCCTGAATATTTTGACCCTAACCATAGCATCATTCAAGATATTATGGATGCTAAAGGTTTACATGGACTCAACCAACAGGGATACTTCATAGAAGGAAAATCCATGAGGCCCTGTTAAACAAAACACCATCACACCTGGCTCTGGATCCCCCTGACCAGTGAATCACTAAAGGCTGGAAGAAGTATTCTGGGGAGGTATCACTATGCTTTCTGCATTGTTCTTATACTCTTCTCAAGGCATCTGCTATTGATTACCACTGAGGAAAGGATACCAGCCAGATTATCTTTGGTGGGACCCAGTATCATGTTGTCTGTCTCCAAATAGTATCCAGTAGCAATGCTGGTACTATCTCACCTGTTGGGATGTTGTAAGCCACTTACCAAAAATAAATGTGATTAAAAATGTCATACATAATACTAATGATTTGTGACATAAGAAATTCTGAAGACTGACAACACCCTCCTAATGTAAAAATGTGGGGGAACTTTTAAAAGAATATAAATAATATTTAGAAATCCTTTGATTTATCTCATTTACTGCTTTTATTTACTTTCTAACTACAAATAAACCTTAAATATTTTTATTACAGAAATACCTAAAAGCAGTCATTAGGGCCTTGTTATGCTAAAATGCTACGTAAATACATGAAAGACATCATCTTTGCCTCAAAAGTACTTATTGTAGGCCAAGATAAAGTAGATTAACAGCAAAATGGAGCACTCAATCTGAATTACTTGTGAGGCAGCCTGGAAAAGGTCATCTGAGTTCTGTGATGATTTTGAGAAAAAAAGCACATAAACACAACTGATGGCTGAGAGCCCTCCTTTAAATGCTCCAGTGTAAACCAACTATCACCACTCAGAAACTGAATCCACAACCAGCTTGATTCCGTCAAATGGGTTTAGCACTCATCTCAGCATATTTAAACAGCCCCCAGCATACAGTAATTCATTCTTCTGGCCGAAGCAAAAATACAAACAATTGAACATGTGACCACCTTACAGAATATTTGCAGAACAAGGAGACACCACGAGTGAAAAGCAGACAATTCAACCATTCCAATACAAACTGAAACAGAACACCCACCCCCCCCCCGAAGCCAAGCAAAACTAAGGGTGCATCCCTGCAACTGAAGATCATCAGAGAAATGCAATATAAGTATCAAAATTCTGATTCATTTTAACAGTTAAACCCTCAAGATCTGCTTTACATGAGACATCCCACAGCAGTGAGTCTCAGTTTTCAAGTGGCATAAAATACTAATCTCTAGAAAGCAGCCCTTCATAAGGTTAAAACCACACCACAATTAACATATAATCAGAGCGAACAGGTTTTAACAAGTAACTGTGAAAAACTGCAAGCTATAAAACACACCTTGAATTCAGTAAGTCGTCAGACTATAACATTTCTAGCACTAGTCTTTTGACATGCTTAAGCCAGTGTAACAAAAAGCACCTCAATATTATGAAGAATTCCCTCCTAGAAAAAACAACCCCCAGACCCTACTCCTAGCCAGACACAAAGTACACACTTTCAACAAGATTGAACACTGAAATTCAATTCAAATAAAAGTATTAGAAAAACCAGACATCTCCATGTTAAAGTGTTCAAAAAATTACTTTGAAGAAGACATTTTGAAAACCCACTAGCATTAGTCTTATGTTTAGGAATTGGTCTCTAAGCCAGGTCCATGAGACTCTTTCCAGTCCATCTGCTGTCTCTGCCACTCCCAAGTGCCAGCCCAGTCCCAGTACTGTTTAATCTGTGTGCATGAGAGGTAATCCTACTGACAAAACAGATTTACCTATATATTTTATATTAGATGTGTCTGGTTTCCAAGGTTCATGGGCTCTTACTAACAAACAGTTGCACTTATCTGTGCTAGTACATCAATGATATTTTTGTAACATCCCTTTTAACAAAAGCAGAAAAGGGGATTTTTATTAAACATTACTTGACACTGTAAGATTCTCATGCTGTTGTGTACCTGTCCAGGAATTTCAGTAACATAAGCCCAAAGGATTTAGCAGAAGAGAAGGGAGCAGGCCAGGAACACAGAGCCTTGACAGTTCTGCTGGAGCTGCTGGGGAATTGTACTTGCACGTACCTATGTTAGAATAAGACTTCCTGGACTGCCTCCTTCAGAGGCTGTAAAGGAAGCCTGCACAGACTAGCTCAGACCTGAAATAAAATCTTTAGATTCTGAAGGCTGATATCCTATCTGATATAAGCATGTTGCCCTTTTCACAAAAAAATACCAAAGGGCAATACTTCTATTGACTACTACGAACTGTGTAAAAAAACCACTTTTACTATAGCAACGGCAGTTTGAGATGCACCCTCAGAATTTTTACTGTACTTAAGACATCGTTGGACTGACTAATATGTAACTGGCAGGTAATAACCAGTGAACTAGCCATTTTTCACTCTTTCAAAAGAACTTCTAATTCTTTCACAAGAAAACTTTTTTCCATTAGAAAAACGGAATAAAGTACAGTACTAGAAGACTACTTTTCTGACTGCCTAGTCTATGCAATTAAAATCAAATAACAAAACATTTGGAAATTTGCTACAAACTTTCCAATCAAGAGGAAAGAATTCAAACTAAAAAATACAATGAACTTAAAAAAAAAGTTGAGAAATAAAAAAATTTAAATATTTAAAATAACATTCCAAAGAACATTACATTTCTAAAGCTTTCCCACATCATTTATTCCCTTTCTTTTACATAACAAATATTAATAATTTAAGCTTTTGGTTGCAGCAGAGAATCAGTTTATGAAATCATTTTTCAATTTTATGAAATCCGACTCTAGAAATGTAACAAAAAAAGACTCCTTACCAATTTCTTGATAAATAAAACTGAAAAGCTGCAGTCATAATTAATTTTCGTAGTGTTTCAAAGAAAAGCATCCATACTTACCAGCACTGCTGCTTTCAGATTTTTCTTCCGGTTGGCTTTCTGGAAAAAAACCCAACCAAATGAATAAAAAAGGGAACATAACATTTCTGTATTGATTATTTGAAATTACATGTAAAAAGTGGATTGCAAAGAAAAGAAGATGATAAATTATGATAAAATCATAATCACTGGATTTGATTAATGTTTATAAATTTACCTTCTGAAGGTACCTTTAGTACCCAAACTCGCAACTTAAAATGAGTGCCCAAACTCACAACTTCCATTACACCTCTGAGCTCTGCAAGAATGAAGTTACACATCTGTACAAAATCAGTGGTAGGATTATGCTTAAGCAACAAATAGTATCTATTTATCTCACCGGTCAGTCTAGTCAAATGAATATTATTTTTATATATAAAAAAAGTAATCAAGGTTCTGCAAAAGAATGCTCTTAATTGGTATTAGGTAATTTTTTTAACCTGATCAACCTCTCCTTTACCCTTTCTGCAGATCACACAAGAATATATCTTTTCAATCTTTTCCCTTTCTGATCATTGGCCCTCAAACGATACTATAGCCCAACCTGTTAAGTACAAAAAATGCACATAATCAGAAATGTCTCCTGTTCCACAAAGCAGAGAAGCAATGTATGAAGGAAAAACCTAGGCACAAGTGTTGCAAAGTGACTTGCCAAAAAATTATCATTTGGGTGAATGGTAGAGTCAGATTCAGAAACAGCTTTCTGCATGACATTCCAATCCCACATTTCAAGAAATGGCAGCCAGCGAATGTATTTTGGTAAACTGAGTTCTAACATCCACCAAGCCCTATGAAATTAATCCCCTACATAAAATTATCAACCTAAAATTTGACTTCTCCTCCTACATTTCTCCTTTTTACACATCTTCTAAGGTAGAGAATAAAAAGAACATTTTCATTCATCTGAAATACGGTTTAAAATGGTAATATTCATCCTTAGCTTTCAACTCAGACATGTCACAACTATCATTACGGGCTATTTATTTACAGATGAGAGTGAATTACTGCTTTAACTCAGATAATAATTTTTGAGTTCAGTTAGTTTGATCATTTTTGCCATTTACAGGCTGGGCATTAACTGAAAACGTGCAATATTTTACAAAACCTTTTTTCTTCCACTGATTCTTTCTAGTTTTCATGGCTGATAGCCCTGTTTTCTCATTGAGATGGCTGACAGCCTGAGAACTAATGCAAATGGAAAAAGCAGTATCTCACAGAGCCTTCTTTCTTTCCCAGTAGCTGTCATTAGTCTTAGCAGCTGAAAGCACGTGCTTTCTCAAGAGAAAATATCCATTATATGGCCTCTTCCCACCCGTGAGTACTCACAAAGTGAGTTAAAATTCCGCCAACTTTCAGATATACATGCAGGATAGCCTGTTTGCAGGAAAACATTTGTTTTCTCATTGACATCATATTTTCTGTGTTATTTAGCACATTTACAGCACAATGTTATTACCCAACCAGTACCCTAACTCAGTTGTAACTTAATTAAGGAAACATTCAGTACACACACACAAAAGAGGACACAATGAAGGACACGCAAGTGTACTAAGATGTCAACTGCTGCCTGGACTGAGATGTAAGAAGCAGCTGGATTTAAAGCAGTTTCTTTTTAACTGTTTCAGTGAAAGACTAGCTACCTAGCCAAAACTACTGCATAACACATCAAGCATTTCTGATTCAAAGAACAATAACGTGTATCATGTCTATAGGTGGAGTGTGTGTGTTTGCTTGTATGTATCAACAGAATTTGCCCTCAACAGCAAAGACAAAAAAACAGACAAAATTCAAGCCTTGCAAAAAAGTGGTGGTTTTTTTTCCTCATCATTAGACAATTTGGATTTGTTATGACTAGGTCACAAGTCTCTGCTTTAAAAATCTTCTCAGAACTAATATCATGAAGAAGGTAAAAGAAGTTATGTCTATTCAATATATTTTATTGATGCAGACTACAGCTGCTCAGCCTCCTCCACAACATGCAAGATTAACAGATAAATATCAATAGGTTGGGGTTGCTTGGTTGTTTTTTTGTGGTTGTTTTTTTATTGGGGGTGGTGGTGGTGGTGCAGGTTTTTTTACACATACATCAGTAAGACTGAAAAAAACAAATTTTAAGTCAATGAGGAAGGCAGAAATCCAATTCTATTCCCATCACACTGAACCCATTCTAACATACCTTGTATTTTGTGCATTGTATTCTCAATTGCTAAATTTGTACAGACATTAACAGTCTATAGTTTTGATAACAAAAATGAAAATTAGGAGCCTACCCGTGCCAGCCAGCTGAACCCACTTTACAGTAATTTCTTTATTCTTGCAACACTCGTAAGAAGTAAATAAATACAATTTCCATTTTTTAGAGGTGGAGAAGAGAGATGATGTAAGAAGTCACAGTTGTTTTCTAAATGGACCGTAAGTCACAATAATACTGACCCATCAAAATGCTGTCTGTAATTAGACTAACTTGAGTCACATATTCTGCTTTTATGATCACGGGTTGCATCTTCTTTATGAACCTCAAAAATATTTGAAAATTTGCATAAATGCCAGGGACCTGAAAGGCTGCTGCTGCTTCTATTTCTTTTGATCGTGAGGCTGCTGATAGGTTTTCCTCTTCTGCTAACAGTCCATAAAAGACTGAAGTACATAAGGAACAAAGTAGCATTAAGACCCCAAACCATTTTGGAGACAGAAATGCATGGCAGATTGAATAGAAATAATTGGAAAGTACTGTTAAAGTAGACAGGTATACATCAAAACTCCTCAGCAGGCAGAGCTAAGATGGCAGAATGATGAGGGAGTGCATTTAATTCCTAAATAAGAGTCTGATGAGAAATTTGAGAAGTCAAACATTAATCTAATAGGATTAGTAGTAGTAATAGAAGGCATCAAGATTCTGAGCACTGCATATTTTATTGGAAATAATTAAATGTAATTAAAGAAGTAACTGATTTAATGATGGGAAGAAACATCTTTCCAGGATTTTTATTAGTCTTTCTTCCATTCACATTTCTTTAAATGTCTGGATAGATCTGGTATTTCAAAATACACAAAATACAGAATACAGACCTCTGAATATTCATTTTCACTGGAATACAATTGTGCATTGTACATTAAACAGTAGGTGTGATTCACGTACAAACTCAGAAAAGGTCCTTTCATATATGAAAAGCTGTATAAAGGAAAAAAAAACAACTCAAAACAAAGGGAGAATATTCAAGGAGTGTGGGAATAAAGGAGCTGTTCTAAGGTATATAAGCAGTTACGTGTATTATTGAACAAGAACACAAAAAAATCTGAAATTCATGAATTGAGATTCTGAAAGAAGAGAAGATTCAGGAAACTGGAGAAGAACGCAATGTTAACAGCCAGCAGTCTTCTGTGAAGCACAAAACAGTGAAACAATCCATGCATGAACGCTGCTGAGAAACAAAGGTCTGGCAGTCATTCTGTCAATGGAATTCTCTAAACACTTTTTACTTTCAGCAAGATGGAACAAGCATGAAAGAATTTAAAGTCACTAAAACAGGCATTAAGGCAATCCCACTTATGAAGGGGGAGTTGTGAAGATACACTTAAAATTTCAATAAAATGAGTCATCTCATCCTACTTTACAGAAATAACTTGTAATTTATTTGTGCCGGCAGTGTAAAACCTTCCTCTCCACCCATCAGTCCTTTACAGTTAGGGATGCAATTGCCTGCCAAGGTCTGTGTTTTCCCAATTCACATTAGTAGCACATTTGTCCAAGAACTAGCTCAGTAAGAAACTTTTATCGTTATCTGTAACATAGCTCCAATTTTCATTTATATTCAGGGACAGCAATCCTAAACTACCTGCTGGCAAAAAAATTAAGCAAGTCAATTAAAGCAGTAAGGGAATTACTTTATAATTGCAATCAGAAAATTTTGCTGTTAAATGTTTAACAAAAGCATGTTCCCATTCCTTCAACCAAGAAAGAAACTGTCAAATTACAGCACATCTTTATGTCAGGGTGTCTGTCAGTAGGAAGCTCAGAAAAAAACAATTTTAACCAAATATACCTTATGTCATGCCATGACTTGCACCTAGATAGTTCTTAGCTATACATGCATAAGAAAAATTAATTTTGTTCAATACAACAAATGGAAACATAAGCAAAATGCTCTCCTTTCCTCCCGCCCAAAAAATTACAGCTATGATAGCTGATGACAAAGATAAAATAAAGTGACTGGAAGCACAAATAGCATTGTTGCATAGCAACTGTTGATGTACATATGGTGATGTTTATGGAACAGAATGTAGTTCATATTTAATGCAGAAATAATACTGAAACCAGCCTAGACAGCAAGACCTACACAGCAAGAGACAACTGTACTTCAGATCCCTCTGCAGTCATCACAGAAGCCACAGCTTTGCTAAACTGATATTCAGGAATACCACCACAGGTCTTGCCCAGCAATGAAGACAAAGCAATATCTCTCATGTGCAAATTCCCTTGCAAAGGAAGTAGGGAGATATTTTGCAGCTACTATTTTTGGAGTGCATTGTACTACTCTGTAATATTCATTAGAGCTGTTGTAAAATACAGAAAAAGAAACAGGAGAAACCCCAGTTAGTCTAAACAGAAAGTGCACCAAGTGTGAAAGCCAGCACAGCCAGATTTTTAATAGTATCTGGGTTGGGATCCACTTTATCCAGCTTCATAGTAGCTCAGACCTAGTGTGCAAACTACAGAAGGCCAAGAAACTGCAATTAGACTCTGGACGTAACAAATGGCACCTCAGAAGAGCCTACTGCTGTGGATTAACAATACTGTCCCCAATATGGGACCACCAGAGATGCAGAGGTTTACAATGTAAGAACTAAAGTACTTCTTCCAATTCAACAGGTATTAGAAACAAGTTCAGTTAAAACAAAAATCACACAAAATCCAATTCAGAAATCTAGAAATTACATCATGCAGAAAATATTAAATTACTTGTCAAATCTGATCTCTTTTGCTTGTTTTAAGTGACCTGCCAAGTCAATGTGAAGTGCAGAATTATCCAGAACATGTAAACTCCCTGCAGCATCTTTCAAGATTACAAAATATTTCAGAAACAGTTTTGTCATCCCTCATTTTCTGAAAGACCATCTCACTACAACATAAGGATCCCAGGATTAGAAGACAGCACACAGAATAGATCTTAGGGCTTTTAACGTGCTCAAAAAAACCAGAAAAATAAACCCCCAAACCCACAATCAAAAAAACTCCCCACCCTTTACAAAAGAAACCCAACTGGTTTATGCCATTTGCTCCATTTTAGGTAAGTTCAGTCCTCAAGAAGGGTACTGACTGACATCAATAGTGCATGAAGCACTTTTTTATCTGTATTTCATTTCCATAATTCCTCAAATGCATCCTTCCAGATCCCACATTAGCAACGCCAGCTGCAGTTCCATACCAGCTTAATCTTTGGCCCACAGCTCAAATTGGCATATTGATTCTGTTACATGGTGCACTTCACAAAAGAAACAAGATCACATTTTCACCAAAATATGCTAATTATAATTTGAAGACAAATACTGGTCTGTGAACATAAGAATAAATGAATTTCAGTTTCCTATGACTATCTCATACTGCGGATTGACTGATGTGCAAAGATGTAAGTTTTTATTGAGTCTTTTTTCATGGTTGATATAATTATAGCATTTTTTCCTATGTGGACTTCCTGGTATCAAATAGGGTAGCAGTCTTTCTTTCGGCTGGGATATCCACATAGTTTTGTCCCATGCTTCAGACACCTGTTGTCATGCTAGCCATAATTCACTATGAAATTTGTTGAAATTGGCCATAAAGCTCAAAACATACTGGCAATACACATATAAACACAAGAGTGTGGCTGCAGGAACATGGTGTCTGTACGAAATCTGACTGGAATTTGGAATGTATGTGTCACATTCATCTTTACAACCAAAAAAAGTCATGCTAGAAAAGCACATTAAAGTTTATTTTTGATTGTACTGCCAACGCCAGCTTTAACACAACAGCAACACACTTTAGCCGTTTTGCATTTAAGCAAGTTTCATGAAAACTCACTGACTGCATGCTATGCTTCCTGATCTCAAGCAAAACCAATTTTGACAGGGTCTATGCTTATTCAGTGCTTCAAGTATTTCTCATTTCACTAACTACCCTTTGCTCCCGATTAATGTAACAACTTCTACTCAAGAGATCCATGGTCCTTGAATAGCATTTTCTAGTTGCTAAGAAATGCAAAATTTTTAATTTATTAAATAATAATTGGACAGGTTCTAAGTACCTAAAGGTTTCTAGACACAGGCATTAGAGACAGTAAAACAGAAATAAACAGGCATCTTCCAGCCATCCCATTCTAATGACTTTCATTCTAACTGATGACAAATACTCCACATTTAAGTTAAGCATCTGCACTTGCTGCAACTC
Organism: Falco punctatus; assembly: GCF_963210335.1. Lineage (NCBI taxonomy): Eukaryota > Metazoa > Chordata > Aves > Falconiformes > Falconidae > Falco > Falco punctatus. The sequence goes on from NC_137581.1 coordinate 32,382,128, forward strand.
AAGTTACCGTTAAGACGTTTTTGAAGCAGTATTTTGTATCATAAGGTGTCTTGGGAAGCAAAATCCCATGGGATTTGCATCATGTAAAAGTCACTGAATGTATACTCTAAACACATCTTCACACCTAAAATCTCTCTCTTCTGTCAAGCATTCTGAGGTATGGGCACAGAGAAATGAAGAAGGATCAGGTACTACTAAAACGCTTGCAACATTCTTGAAAATTTCTTCCCTTTCCACATTTGTAATCTATGAATTATAAGCCAGTATTTTTAAAGTGTTGCAAGTCACACACAGAACAATACAATTTTTTTAAAGTGAAAAACCAGTAACACAATTACATTAGTTTCAGATAAAGGGACAACAAATGCAAAGTGCCTAAGTTGTAGTGTAAAAGCTTGTATTTGTAACACAACTGAGAGAGCCAAGCTCCTTGTACCATAATATCTCAAAGCTCAGCCATTAAATCTTTAAAACAGATTTTAAGAAGGAGGTGGTCAAACTTACTAAGTATTCTAAGTCTGTCCTGTGAGTTATGATTCTCCCTCCTTATTTGGTAAAGCATCACAAGGCCATCACAGCAATTACTTGCCAGCCTATGAACATCAAAAAATCAGAAGCTGGTCACACTGTAGTTTCTGCCCAACAAAAGGCAGAAGTATTAAAAAAAAAAATTACTATTATTTGTCTTCTGGGGACACCAAAACTTAAATGCCTGAAACAGATAACCTGCAGACAAAGAGGTACACTCTGCAGACACCTTCCTTCTGTCTCAACATCCAGAACATGATCATGTAATTTCAGTAGAAAAACCTTATAGCACATAGGAGTTACATGCAAGGCAGTCTGCTGAACTTACTGTACAGTGTAACACTACGATGTCCCTTAAGCTTAACATGTGATTTGGGACATATGATCTTGAATATCCTAATCACTCATAGAGCTACTGAGCTGAACTTAAGGCAGGCCGAACAGCTGGAATCCAGTGAGAAAAATGATAACCCAACTGCTGCAGTGTTTGGTATCATGACCTTATTAAGCTTTAATACACTTAAACCATATATGTACTTCAATGTGGTGAACAGATGTGTTCATTGATAAAATGGATCTGTTCAACTGGACAGAGGAAGAATCAGCATTCTTGTAAAACTATATTCACAGCAGACACCAATTCAAGGAGGACAAAAAAGTATTAGTTGCTCCCAAAAGTGCACGGGAACTTAAAAACATTTTTTCCAGTGAAAAACCTAAAGGGGAATAGACAATGTACTGCACTCCACACTCTCCCTGTTCTCTTCAGCAGACTCACAGCTGAAACATACATGAAAGCCCTATGTGCAGAACTTAGATTAGTTGCTAAATCATATAAGGAGAGACAGAAACAAAAAAAGTACAACAGCGTATGCAGATAACAACACAACAGAGCCAAAATCTGACTTCTGGGTCTTATGGCCTTTACAGAATGCAGTTTATTGAAATCATGTATATTGGAATCATAACAAATAACTTTAATTCTAACTTACCTACTGAACTTTCTGTGAACACTGTTAGGGTCTGTCCTCCCACACTTTGCAAAAGAAATGGATGTTCCCTTGGTGCACTGACTGAAGTAGGTTTTCCTCCAATATCATTGATGCTTGCAAGCTCTTCATTCAAAGTAAATGACACCTAACAGTCACAATTACCACAGTGTTACTAAACAGACTCAATTGCACAACTTTGAGAGTTATGGGGAAAACAAGAGAGGAAACACAAGCAGTATAGCAAATTTTCAATTCAAAAACATAAAGAGTGGGATAAAAGTCTTACTATATTGATCTCCTGCTGAAATGCAGAATTCAAAGCTTTCATTTACTTACTAAAATTTACTCATCTTTTAAAAAATTGTAAATTACTTCCTCCTGAAGTCACGAGAACAATTGGATTATACTTATTAAAATGTAAGGCATAATAAGTTTTCAGACATTGCTCAGCAGGAGTGCTTTAAAATGTTTCACACAGCCAGCTGTATTCCAGGAAAAGTGCTAATATACCACAAGTGTTATTAGCCCAGGAACTCCTGAATTTTATGCAGCCCAAGAGAGGTTCAAATACAGCTCCTTGGCTATTTTTACATTGTGTACCCAATACAGGAGCTGAAGAGGGACTAGGGGGACTGGGGTAACCAGAATCCCCAGCCACAGGACACAGCAAGAAACCTGAAGAGGGACATTTCAGACCAGCAGTACATGCTTTTCCTGTACATCCTGCTTAGCCTCATTCTGCCATGCAGCAACAGGGCCCCCAGGAAGGCACCCATACTCGTTGGGTTCCTTACTGCTTGGTTTTACATGGTCTGCAAAATGAACTTTGTGGGTCTCATCAATATCAAGATTTTGGTGTGAGGGTCACAAAATTAGGGAGGTATCCACACCTCCAGCAGAACTCTCTCCACTTATCTTAAAAGGATTTTGGCCAGATTATCAAATGGCAAATGCAGCTTGTTTCCTTCCCATTTTTTTGTCCAGCTTCTTCCTATTCAGTGGTACTTGAAGTAATTCTAACTAATACAACTTCCCTTATCTCCTGAAAAAGATACAGGAAGTTACTATCACGCACTGAGGCTGCTAATAAAAGAAGTTACCTTTGCATGCAGAACCTTCAAGTTGCTTTATATTTAGTAGGACCAAATTCCAAATATAAGACAGAATACTTTCTGAAATTGCAACCCTTCATCTCCAACTTCTTTCACTTTATCATCATTCTCCTTAGTCCTCAGACAGCCTTTTGCACTAATACATCTCAAAATGTTTAGAAAAAGTCGCTACTATGACTGCTGCTTACAGATGGGTAAACAAACCTAGGGAACAAAGAGACCTGATGAAAGTCCCACAGTAAATCTATGGCCAGAATTATGAACAGAATTCTCTCCTCCCAATTTTGTGGTACAGGTGTTACAGGTGTAACAAAAAAAAATGTGACATTAGAAACTAGTTCTAAACAAGTTCTAAACAATTTTTAGAATTCAAAATATAACACATTCACAGCCTTTGTATTTAGTAATTACTTACTTCTGTTCTTCCTTGATTTCTGCAAAAGAAAATATTTAATGTTTTAGTTTTCATAATCTAATTCCACAAGTTTAGCTTTCCTGATAAAAACCCACACTCAAATCCTAGTTTTATTACTCATCTTCACTCCTGAGCTGCTCAAATTTGTTATGCTGATGCCCAAGAATGGGAAAAGTGTCAGCAGTTGAGAACAGAAGCAGCAAAATAGCACATGTAAGTTATAGAGCATTCTCTAGTTAGATGTGCATATTACTTGGGTTTAAGAAATCAAACATCATATAATGGGATACAACCACTGTCTAGAGTAATTTCATAAAATTTATATTCATAATTACTATACAAGCAAGTACCATTCAGGTATCAGAGAAATATGCAGTGTTTGCAAGAAACAGTATTATGCATTATAAGAGGTGCAACATAACCTATTTTACTGCTGGTAACTTCTTCTAAAAAATGCAGTCAATAAAGGTACAGTAAAGGCTTACTTGGCAATCCTTAGTTTTCCCACTTCACCTCTTCCTGAAGCTTTATTCCACTGTTGCGACAAGTATTTGGGGACCTAAGACAAGACAGATTTCAAGAAAAGTAGATTTTAAAATTCTTAAAATGCTTTTACCCTACCTCTTCAGAATACAGTATGACCTAAATATAGTAGACAATATTGAATCACAGAATTGTTTGGGTTGAAGAGACCTTTAAAGGCCATCTAGTGCACCCCCCCTGCAATAAGCATGGACATCTTCTACTTGATCAGGTTGCTCAGAGAAACACCCAGCCTGACCTTGAGTGTTTCCATTGATGGGGCATCCACAACTTCTCTGCGCAACCTGTACCAATGTCTCACCACCACCCTCACTGCAGAATTGTTTCCCTTATAGCTAGTCTGAATCTACCCCCCTTTAGTTTAAAACCATTACCCCTTGTCCTACTGGTACAAGCCCTACTAAAAAGTTTGTCCCTGTCTTTCTTATAAACTCCCTTTAAGTATTGAAAGGCCACAATAAGGTCTCCCCAGACCCTTCTCTTCTGTGGGCTGAACAACCCCAACTCTCTCAGCCTTTCCTTATAGGAGATGTGTTCCACCTCTCTGAATATTTTTGTGACCCTCCTCTGGACCCACTCTAACAGGTCTATGGGTTTCCTGTGCTGAGGACCTCAGGGCTAGAGTCAGTACTCCAGGTGGGGTCTCATGAGTGCAGAGTAGAAGGGAAAATCACCTCCCTCATCCTGCTGGCCACGCTTCTTTTGATGCCGCCCAGGATATGGCTGGCTTCTGGGCTGCAAGCACACACTGCTAGCTCACATCCAGGTTTTCATCCACCAGTACCCCCAAGTCCTTCTCTGCAGGGCTGCTCTCGATCCCTTCAACCCCTAGCCTGTATTGATAGCAGGAGTTGCCCTGACCCAGGTGCAGGATGTTGCACTTGGCCTTGTTGAACCTCATGAGGTTCACAAGGGCCCACTTCTCAAGCTGTTATATATATATTTTGTTAGGGAGAGCAAAGAGAATAATGTAGCATAAAAATAAAGTCAGTGTAGAGTTCCAAATGCAGGAAAAATATTATAATACCTTAAATACTATTATCCACTCATGAAAGGCAGAAAAAGATCAGCACCATGTTCTTAAACTAAGGAGTCCCAATAATTTTATCAGGTAAAACTAGAATTTTAAATATTCATTAGAAATTGTCATCTCTCTGGGGAAAAAAAACAGCAACCAAACCACTACAATGATGAGAAGTTAGGCAATTACAACTCTGAGACTAAAAGGTGCTGTGAAGGGAAGGCTTAAGAGTTTGGGAACTTCAGACATGCTGAGCAGCAAACCACAGTCCCACTCCCACCAGATGTCCATTTCTCCAGCAGCAGAACTATGCTAGGCAGATCTGTCTCAAGTCACTCATTCCCACCCCCCCTCACTATCAGGAAAAGCCTTTGTGCAGCTGGTCAATATACAGAAAGAGCAAACTGAGATGGCTGGGAGGTGTGGGGGACTTCTATGTTTTAGCTGTACTGATTTTGTATTTAGCAGGTGGAACAACCAAACTAGCTCCCCAATGCATTTCCCCAAACAGCTACACAAAACAGAGGTCAGTGCAGGGACAGGAACAAGCAGCCCCGCTTAACGTGATACATCCAAGGAATAAAAGCTGCTCCACTGATGCTGACTCACCTACACACAATCTCCTCGAGTTACAAAGGTTTTGGCATCTGCAGCATCAGGTGATGTGAGCTCATGATGGACAGTAATGCGCCTACATAATCAACCAACAACCTGGAAGCTGGCTTTCAAAGCAGACCCATTTTTCCTCTTTTCCCATCAATGCGGTGTGAACTGAAATCACAAGCTGCCTCTCCGGTCTCTGGCCAAAAAAGTACCAGCTCACTACCAGGTAACCTAGACCCCAACAGCTGGCACTTCCACAGCCAGCTTCAACGCCTTGCTGCTGCCACTGTGCCACACACCCACAGTCCTCAGACTTCCAGATGTGTCCCAGACCTGAAGAAACATGCACGCCTGTGTGCAGCAGTGACGGCACTTCTTTTTTCTGGAGACAGTAATGCCAGGAGAATGTGCCCAGTGCTCAGCAGAGATATCCTGGGTTTCCTTAAAGACCAGGCAAGGTTAAAGATGACAACATTTATTCTGTGAAATCTTAAGGTTGATTAAATGTTTGTTTTGATATATGGTGCTATCACTGACAAACACCTATAAATCTGAACAGTTCTATGACTGCACAGTTCCCCAGGACTTCAAAAGGCGGCCTGAGCTAGTGGCTGTCACTGCTCTGCTTCCAGCTCAGCCCCTATGTTCATGCATCCAGCCTTGGTGAGGCACTTGAAACTTCTCAGTTTAGCCCCAGAGGAATGAGGAACTGCTCTACCTCCACCACATGGCATCAGTTCTAGCCATATCCACCTTTCCTTGCCAGAAGCCATCTCAATCAGTTATAAGCGCAGAGTGCAATGTTTCACATAGCTTTGCAGATCACAGGTTTTTGTCGCCACCATTCAACAATTATGACTGTCTTTTCAATTACGGCTTTTTATAAAGACAGAACATGATACATTAGTACATCAAATGTGAGATTGGAGCAATTTCCCCCCTACACACAAGTTATTAGATGCAGAAGTACTGTGGCACATCAAGAGATGGAATATAGACCTGAGGCAGTAAGGACAACCTCACACCTGACTATTCAAATCTAATTGTTAAGATGTTCATTAAGGGAATTACAGATTTATTTCAAAAGGAAATAGCTGGAAACAGTCTAACAGAAGCCACTACTTCCTATAAAAACCTTTCTTTCCAACAAGGATGCAGCAGTTGCTGGGAGAACACCATCTTAAAGACCTACAGTAGTCTCATTGTCTAACAAAACAGCGACCTGTTAAAGGAAAAATCATTTACTGTTCCAACACCATGTAAAAACAAGCATTCCGATACAGGAATTTTATATCTTTTTTCCTCATGTGCTCATGACACATCAGGACAAATCTACACTCTTTAATTTTGCAGCAATGTTCTTTACTGGTACGGCAAAGTTTATTCTGGCTCACACAGTCCACAGCTACTGAAAACATCTGTGCCCACATAGAAAAGTGGTGTGAGACACAGTCAGTGAGAAAGAGAAATGTACTCAGCTATGTCTGTGGCATTTTCTGTTTCAAGCTGCAAAAAGGCACTTGGTAGTTTGATTTTTGTCTTGCATAGAATAAAACTAAGCCAAGTTTCACTGTGCAGCTGAAGTTGCGAAGAGCCTGTTCCGGGAACTTGCTGACAAACAGCAACCTCTTAGCTTCCTAAAGCTCAAATGAATTTAACACTGATCATGCATTTATCTGTTCTTCAAAAAAATCCAGAAAACATCTTGGTACTGGTGCTTAGCACTTTCCTTTGGTCTCACAGCACCCCTGTGAGAAGCACTGTGAAATAGCCAGATGTCCTCCAAATGCTCAACCAAACTAAATGTCAGTCCAGGTTTCCATAAAGTCCTAACGCTGGGTCAAAAACGTCACATGCACAACAGAAAGCCACGAACTGGCACTATCTATTGAGATACACATTTTTTTTCACAGTTTTCAAATGGTAATTTTCTACAGCGGATTTCATGTCAAATCAGATACCATATTCTTTCTAAAGCCAAAATAAATGCTATGACATGTGCCCCAGCTGACTTAATGGAAATATTTTTATCTGCTCGCACCTAATCTGTATCTAATTGATATTGCCAGGTAATGAAGTAGACACACATTCAGTATAAGTGGGCAAGGAGTGAAGGACTCTCATGTTGTTAAAATCACTGACTTGCTATATAATATAATCAGACAGGGAATTTATTCAGATTAAGAGACTGCAGATCAATCACATTTCTTTCAGCTGTACAGGATACAGTCTCAAAGAGTGCAATTAATCATCTTTCTGCTGGCCTATGTCAAGGGCCATGTAGAGAAAGAAAGAGTTATGAAGGACTGTGATCAAAGGACTACTTTTAGCTACACACAGATATTTCAGTATAAACCAGATGGTACTCCCAAAACCATGTGCTAAACTCTGTAGCTCCATGCTGAAGGTGTAAACAATCACAGGAAAGATAAAATAAGGTCTTACACACTGTAGACATTTTAATTTGCCACTTTCTATTAACTTTAGCATAATAAAAGTTTAACTTACGGAGAACAGGTCAGTGTTCAAACACTTTACACTCCTTGAAAGGATGTACAGAAAACAAGAGCAACCTGCTTTTACAGAGCAGAAAGCATTTTCAAAGATCCCACAGCAGGATTTTGAAAAGTACATACCCACAGAAAGGCTGACGTATGGACAGTCATACTCTGTCTGCCACACTGAAAGGCTACTGAAAGTTTTCGAGGCAAGTGGCCTTTATTCTGGGATTTGTAGGTAAGAACACTCTTCTCTTGAAAAAAACATTACAATTTAATCATGAGAAGAAATCTGACATACTGAATAGCACCACTTCAAGACCTCTTCAGACTGCTGTTTTCTTCCTGCTATTCACATCAGACACCCATGCCCCAGTACGCGAGACACCCTGCATGTAGTGTAGGACACAAGGGCCCCTGCTCCATGCATCTTTCAGCTTATTCTCAGCGTCCTGTCTGCCTTTAAAACAAAACACACAAGCAGCCTCAACCGGTAATAAACTACTTCCAACCTTCTGTGTGAAATTAAATAAGCTCTTTCTCTATACAGCAATCTGTATGCAGTATGTACATCAGAAACTGAGTAAGGCTGATGGCAGGTTCTATGTTTTCATTTTCCTTTGAACATACAAAAAGAAATTATACAAAGATACCATCTTCCTAGAAACAGATCAATGCAGCAGGTTAAAACCAACAAACTACCACACAGGAAACAAGAAACTGACAATTCCAATGGCTAACATTAAACGGGCTTCACTTTACAAGTGCATAACCAAGAGTTCTTACATTTCCCTATCTCAGCTTTCACTGAAAACGCACAAAAATTATTCCAGTTGCTTTCTGGGTTTGTACTAAAGTGATTCACTCAATTTCTGGTGCCTCCTCTTACTGCTCATACTTCTAAAATACCCATCACTACATTATTTTTATTGCCTGTTAAATAGTCTCTCTGGAATACTTCCTGTGCTAGCATAATACATGCTAAAAGGAAATTAAATATGCCTTTTTTTTTTTTTAATTCCAGCAGAACTGATTGCTCTGTCCCTAAGAGGAAGAATAAATTCAGCTTCATTGCCCTAGCTGGTGAAGATAGAAAGTACAGGTGCTATACACTGTCATGCCTGAGTGTGCTGAAGGTCCTAGTGACAAGGATGGCTGTTTCCAAGCTCAGGTCCCAAGGAATTCAAAAGATAAAATCCTGCACATCCCCTGCTACAGTCTATCAGTGTTAACAACCATGTAATATTTTTTATTAATATACAAGAAGACAGACAAATCATAAGTTCAGACCACATGCATGAAGGTTTACATTAATACTTAATTGGAAGAGTAATATTGAAGCCTTCCTTTTGCCAGTTTTCTCATTAAATCTGTGCTCAGAGTGGCATCAACTGTAAGCATAGATGTGCCTGAAAATTCCTGGCTTGCTTCAAGAAACACCAAACTATATCAGACTAAAGGACAAGGAAGTTCAGTGTCCCATCTCCAAATGCAGCCAACAGGGATACTTCAGGAAGAACAGGAGAACATAAGAAGAAAAGGTATTTCCCCAGCATGCTCTTCTAATTTCTAGGATCTTTCACTCAGCAGTCTTGGGGTAAGGAAGCATACTCATTTTTGATCTCTCAATTCTATTTTCTTGCCTGAATTTGTCTAATGGCTTCCTGAGCTTCTGCAAAGTTTTGACATTCACAAACTCCTATTGCAACAAGTTCCAAAATTTAACTACATATTGTGCAAAATGGTACCTGCTTTGCTTGCTTTGAGCCCCAGAGGAATTAATTTGACGCACCCCTAATTCTCGTGTTCCAACTGACTCTTTCACGATTCACCTTCGCCTATTCACTTCTTCCTTCTTCACCTGTGACATTCCTGATTACTTCAGACTCCTGTAAGATTTCCAAATCAATCACCTTAACAGTCTGAAAGGCAACAATGTCTTCAAGAGTCCCCTCCACAGCCACCATTCCTTGTTCCCCAGATCATCCCCGGTGCTCTCCTCTGTACTGTTTCTAGATCCACTGTATACGTTCCACAATGGGGAGAATGAGACCAGAACTACATACAGTATTCGGGGTACCGGGAATATGATGGCACAATAATGTTTTCTCTTTTGTTCTATCTTTTGTAATCATTTCCAATGTTGAATCTGCTCATTTGACATGACATTCTTATAGCTATCCACATCTACTGAAAACCTAACCTCCTTCTGAATCACAATCAGCAGAGACCCAATCCCCATGTATGTGTAATTAGCAGTTTTTCTCTACGCACATCTGATTTGATTTTTCAACTGTGAATTTCATCTGCAATTTTATCATCCTGCCACTCAGTGTATCATGATATACTTTTCCAGCTTTCTGCTGTCAGCTTTCATTTTTACTGTCCTAGATAAGCTATTATGATTAGAGCACTATGCAGCATTCGTTACAGTTTCATGAAACCAGACATTTGGGTGTCAGTACAAAAAGAGGAAGCCAGATGCAGCGACCTCCTCACAACCAGAAATTCTGCACAACAAAGCAATGATATGCCCCACCACTTTCAAGGGCCACAATGAGATTTTCTGGTAGTTGAAGTACTACAGTGTCACACTCCCTCACCACCCAGGACCAGCATTTGGATACTACCCTACCCTCACTGGTTCTCACAAGTCGACGGTCTGAGCCTGTTCCCTTCATCCCCAAAGGAGGAAGAGGCAACCATTTCTCCCCAGACAGAACAAATGTCTGGGTCTAGAAAAACGAGGGCACATCCACATGGGACTAGAAGGGGGCCAGGGCACATATTCTCCCCGCTGGCTGTGAGTGTCCTCTTCCCGGAGCCAATGCTTGCTGTCGCCAGCAGAAGCAGCCAAGGCAGGTTTATAGAAAGCCCCTCCCCAGGACAGAGCCGGTGGGCATGCAGCGGTGGCCTAGTTAGCAGCAGCAGACGGAGAGCGTGGCCATGCCCCAAACTGGTGCTTGGGTTTGATCTGGTGACCTTTGTATCTTTTCATAGCACGTTCACTATAGCTATACTTCTCTAGCACCAAAATGAGCTGTAGCGACACAAGCGTTTATTTTCCTTTATTTTTAACCAGGATGTGAACTGGGGAGCACTCAAAACTTTCTCCAACTCTCAGAGTTTTGGGAAAACAAAAGCGCCGGTATCACCGCGGCTGTTAGCCCTAACAGAGCAGGAGCCAAGGGCAGCTCCAGCCACCCGGCCTCCCCGCGGTGTCTCGGTCACCACGGACGCCCTGCCCGCCCAGCCCCGGCGCCCAGGCGAAGGGACGGGGGGCACCGGCTGCCCGGGGACACCAGGCAAGCCTGACGTGGGCAGCCCCGGCCCCACGCCGCGGCCCGGCTCCCCCCGCGCCCCGGGCACGGCCCCGTTCCGCGCCGCCGCCCGGCCTCTACCGCGGGGCCCGGCCGGCCGCCAGCCCGGCACCGCGGAGCGGGGACGGGAGGGGGGCCCAGCCCCCACAGGCCGCACCGGGCCGGGCCCGGGGGCGCGCCGGCGGCTCCTCACCTTCACCAGCCACATGCCCGTGTTCTGCTTGGCACCGGTGAGGTCCAGCTCGCCCTTCTCGCTCATGGCGGGGCAGGCGGCCGGGCACAGGCGGAGGACGGCGCGAGCGGGCGGCGCACGCGGGCAGCTCTTCCGGCTCCCGCGGCCGGCGGACGCGCCCGGCAACGCACAGCCGGCAGACGGGGGCCCGCGGCGGACAAACCTCCGCTGACGGAGCACGGCGGGGGAGGGGCGAGACGGCGGGCCCCGCTACGTTTCGGCTGCAGGTTCGAGTCCCCGCCCCGCCTCCGCCGCGGGCAAGGGGGAGCCGTGTGACATGGCGGCCACAAAAGGTTATTTTCACCCTATACTGGAAGGGTTACCGCGGCGGGATGCTGGGCAACGGCAGCAGCGTGCCAAATGATCGAGAGAAACTGAGAGGGGCAGCCTGGAGGGAGGAGACACCCCCACGACGATGCTTCCCCCTGCGGGCGCGGGGGGGTGGGCTCAGGGGAGGAAGGTCGGAGCAGCACAGTATGCCCCAACAGTCAGAAAAAAAGAGCAGGTCAGTCGTTTACCGTGGATAGAAAGGGAAGGATTAGGCTTAGCTTTCTGCAAAGGGAATTCAGGGTGAGGTGCTGGAACAGGCTGTCCGATGGTGGGAAGCTGTCTCTAACGCTGGAAATGTCTTAAGTCGGGAGAGAGGAAGCATCTGCCAGTTCTGCTTTGAGACGGGGCTGTTGGGCATAGATAACCTCTCTGTGTCTCTATTTTATGGCTCTGTCCCTATTGCTGGCGAAGTTTTCCTAATGCCTGGACTGTCTCCCTTGTGGCAGTTTAAGCTCATTATTTCTCTTCTACCTGCTGTGGACATGGAAAGTGTTTTGTTGCTTTCATCTCTGCAGTTTTACTTTATCCCTTCATTGAGGTGTATCCCTTTGGTTTGCCTCCCCTTATACTAAACAGCCTTGTTCATTCAGTTTTGTCTCACAGGTCATATATTCTAGACCCCTGGCCATGCTTGTTGCTCTCTGGATTCTCCCCAGTACTGGTTTGCAACCTCCTTGAAGTCTGGTTGTCCAACAGTGAAGGTCATACTCCGTCTGAGACCACACCAGCAGCAAGCAGAGAATCTCTCTGGTACGGTATGCAAGACACTGCTCATCTGGCTTGCAGAAAACGATCTCGGTATTACATCTCAGGATAGCCTGCCTTTCTAATTATAGGCAAGCATCTAGGTAACCAAGGAGGGCAATGCTTTCATGCATATCTGAAGCAATAACAGCTATCATTGAACTATTCTGATTAGGATTAATTAAATTTAAAAAATACTTTTGTTCTTACATCAGAACTGTACTTGTCTGCAGATCTCAGCTGAGAGGGTGGATGAAACTTATCCTGTTAGCTTTCACTAAAAATTCAGATTTCATTAAGACAAGCTTTCACAGATACACCAGAGGCATCTCCTCAAATGGTAACAAAAACGGAAGCAGATGCATTGCAACTGTGGTAGAAATAGCCACCATTTGTGGGACTATATGACCCCCAAATATTATGGGTCTAAGACCCTTAGTTTTTTTCACTGGGGAAAAGGGTGGATCTACTCAAATGCCATCACTTTACAGTTTGCTTTTGGGTTTTACTCCACTGATTGCCTGTGCAGTACATAGGACAGTTTATTCCTGAGGTCTCTGAGAACAAGACAGTGGATTCTCTCTATGAGAAACCCAGAGGCACTGCTGGATATCCAAGAAAGTATGGGTGCAGCCATATCCCACCTGACTGTCTGTGCCCAGCCCCGTCCTCCAGCATAACTCCAAGAAACACTGCACCCTCACCTGCAACCAAAAGCTCTCAGGCCATTTATGAGGATATGTGCTGTTCCCCACCCTGCTATAAAACAACTTGGCAATGGATCTGGCAGAAATGAGCTCAGAGATAACGATTTTCCTAGAATCACAGAAGTACAGAATGGTTTGGTGTAGAGAAATGAAGGCAGTGGGTTGATTAGCATTGATAATATGCAGCTGTAGCCTTGCTGGGACGGCAGTGGCTTGATTGACATGGATGATGTGCAGCTGTAGCTCATTCCCACTAAGTAGTTAAATAGCCCTAAGAATGGTGGTAGAGTGGTGTGGTTTCTGGAGCAAGGAGAAACAGCATAGACAGTAGAATCTGACTGATGGTAAAAGCCTTGTTGCAGCCTACTGGTTTGTGCTGCAACTTGGGGTTGGAAGGGACCTTTAAAGATTGCCTAGTCCAACCACCCTGCAGTGGGCAGGGACACCTTCACCTAACTGGGTTGCTCGAAGACACATTTAACCTGGCCTCGAACACTTCTAATGAAGTTGGAAGACCAACTTCTCTGGTCAACTTGTGTCAGTGTCTCATCACCCTCATCATAAATTTCTTCCTGATATCCAATATAAACCTACCCTCTTTCGTAACCATTGCCCCTTATCCTGTCACTACAGGCTCTGGGTAAGAAGTCTTTCTCCATTTTTCTTGTAAGTCCTCTTTATATGTTGAAATGCCACAATGAAGTCTCCCTGGAGCTTTCTCTTCAGGCTGAACAACCCTGACTCTCAGCCTTTCCTTGTAGGAGAGGTGCTTCATCCCTCTGACCATTTTTGAGTCCCTTCTCTGGACCTGCTCTAACAGCTCCATGTCTGTCTTGTGCTGGGGACCCCAGAGCTTGGACACAGTACTCCAGGTGGGGTCTCACATTTTCCTCTAGGATAAACACCAAATTAATGATCAAGTTGTCCCTCTGCCACCACTCCCAGCTCAGTCTGCATGCTCAGATCACACCCACGGCCACTTTTAAAAAAGAAAAAAGCATCAGAATGGATGTTTCAAACAGAAGTGACATCTTCAGTGAGGCTGCGTCGCAGCAGGTTTAGATGAGTCTGCGCTGCGATGTGCAGGCAATGGAAGGAGAGGAGCTCTGCTTGCAAGTGGCCTGGCTGCAGGTGACAGCAGCATGGCTGACTACCTCGGAACTCCTTAGAGAAAGAACCCACAAGGAACCATTGCTCCTATTGCAGGTGTAAATGACAACAGCAAAAACCTCTCTAAAAACCTGGCAATTGGGGTGGCAATTGGAGCTGGCAAGCCAGAGGAGAAAGCAGCCAGGCAGAGATCTCTCATGGCTCCCTCCAGGCAGCCTCTCCAGACCCGTTTCCATGGAAACTGAATTTAAAGGGACAACAAGCAGGAAAAGAGCACTTTTTCATTAATTCCTCATTTGAAATCTCAGCATTCTGTTTGCCAGGGAGAAGGTTGTCCCTAAATTTGCCAGGGACATATTTAGTGCCACAGAAGAGGACCTGGGGGCCAGCTGCTGAGCAGCAGAGCTGTGTGTTAATCAACCATTTTATTCTTGCTTGCATGGAAACAGATGCTGTGTCTGAGGAGATAGGTGGCTAAATTCAGACTTACACAACCTTTCTTTCTTCCCCCCAGCCCCTCCTTCCCCCAAGTAGGTGAGATGAAGAGGCTGCAGTGTCATCGGTAGCCACACATGGTTTCTCCTCACTCGTTTTAGGAACGGGCTAATTGCTGCAGCCTGATGGTGCTGGTTGAAAACCAACACAGCAGAAGATGAAAAGGCCTGATGCTGTGCTGTTGAAGCTGATGGGAGTTTTGCCATAGGGAACTCTAGTGCCTCCCTCAAAGCCAGGGGAGGATGTAAGTTGTGCTCCTGGGAGCTAGTAGTTGTCCCATGCAAGATGTCAGTGATGGACACTTATGGTAGGTCAACCCTGGATAGGTGCCAGGTGCCCACCAAAGCGGCTCTACTGCTGCCCTCCTCAGCTGGGCAGGGAGAGAAAATGTAACGCAAGGCCGGTGGGTCGAGGTGAGGGCAGGGAGAGATCGCTCGGCCGTGACCCTCACGGGCAGGGCAGGCTCCGCTTGGCGGCATTAGCTTAATTTGTTAGCAACCACATCAGAGCAGGATAATGAGAAATAAACCCAAATCTTAAAACGCACCTTCCCCCCACCCCTCCCTTGTCCCCGGGCCCAACTTCACCCCCGCTCTCTCTCCCTGCTCCCAGCAGCGCCGGGGCCGGGCATGTGGCTGGGGTCAGTCCCTCACACGCTGCCTCTGCCGCTCCTTCCCCTCAGGGGCGGCTCCTCACAGCCCTCCCCTGCCCCAGCCGGGTCCCCCCACGGGTGCCGTCCTTCAGGCACAGCCGGCTCCAGCCCGGGTCCCCCCGGGGTCCCCAGCCCCGCCAGCAAACCTGCCCCAGCCCGGGCTCCTCTCCCCGCGGGGCCACAGGCCCTGCCAGGAGCTGCTCCGGCGTGGGCTGCCCACGGGTCACAGCCTCCCTCGGGCACCCACCTGCTCCGGCGTGGGGCCTCCAGGGGCTGCCGGTGGGGATCTGCTCCTCCGTGGGCCTCCCCGGGCTGAGGGGGACAGCCTGCCTCAGCGTGGGCTTCACCGCGGGCTGGGGGGAACCTCTGCTCCGGGCCTGGAGCCCCCTGCCCCTCCTGCGCTGCCGTGGCGGCTGCGGGGCGGTTGCTCTCACCTGCTCTCACTCCTCTCTTCCAGCTACTGTTCCTAGCAGGTTTTCCCCCTTCTTAAATAAGTTATTACAGAGGCACTACCACCATCACTGATGGGCTCAGCCTTGGCCAGCGGTGGGTCCATCTCGGAGCCGGCTGGCACTGGCTCTGTCGGACAAGGGGGAAGCTTCTGGCATCTTCTCACAGAAGCCACCCCTGTAGCCCCCTGCTACCAACACCTTGCCACACAAACCCAATACAACACTATTGGACAAGTTTCAATGAAAACACTTCTTAAAAATTAAATAGAGTTTTAGGGGGAAAAGACCTACTGCTGAAGTGTATTGCACATGAAAGTGCTCAAACCACTCAGCTGTATCGTCTGTGGGGAAAATCCTCATTATAGTTGGGTAGCACTAAATACACCGTGACACCTGGGAAGCCTGTTCAGCTCCTGACACAGTGTGCACATTGCCCCAAGGGTGCCCGCGGGGACGCACGTGCGGGGCACTGCTTCCTAACGTGCTGGCTCCCGCTGGAGGGAAGAGAGCTGGGCATGCAGGCAGAGAGCTGGCCAGCGAGCCTGGAAGGCCACATGCTTTCTTTCCCTGAGCCCCAAGTAATAGCACCAAGCAGAGGAGCTCCCAGGACAGCTCTTGAAGATGTCAGGATTCTTTTGCCTCAGCCTCATTGTTTTTAGTTGCAAGATGATTCAACATAGTCCTTATTCCCTGACTGGCAAGAAGAAGTAACAGGATAATGTTGTTTTAGAAACATCAGAGGTCTTGACGAAAACGAGATTTTTTTCTATATTTTTCCTGGTGGGGAGAAACCCCTGGAGAAGTGAAGTAAGCTGTGTTAGAAAGGAAATAAAAGGAGCACATGATAATTAGTGTATTATGAGCTAATACAACACAGAGGTCTGTATTGCTCTCTGTGCAGATGTCCCCAGACCTTTCACATGGGTAAAGTAGCAGGTGACAAACAGTTTTCATACACTAGATCAAACAAATCAGCTATGATCACACTAAACTGCAAGCACTGACATATTAAGCAAATTGATCCCAACTTGTGTTTCAGTTTATAAGCAAGGCAGAGCGCATACATGGAATTTTAAGAGAGGAAAAAAATTTCCTTACTCTGGTGCATGACATCAGAGAAGATCATTGGTTTGAGGGACAGTAAAATAGAATCACAACCACCTCTGGCTCCTTTTCACTGCTTTGCCAGCCATGAGTTTGCAGACCCCCTGTCCTGTGACTTTCTGCATGGTGGACAAGGAGAAGTGTGTATCTGGCACAAGGCAAGGAGGAGAGGGACTGCAGCTCCTGGCTATGGTCCTGTGAAATCACATTAAGCACATGAAAGCCCCTTCCTACCCAAACTGCTGCAGCAACTTTGCCACTCTGGGACGCACACTCCAGATGTGTCACAGGCGTCCAACCATGGGCTCTCCTTGCAGGATAAACCGTGCCACTGGGACACGGGCTCCCCAGCTTCCTGTGAAAGACATTGGGGCATGGCCAGCAAGCCCCCATCCCATCACAATGCTTATGTAGCTGGGGACACATAGGGGTGGGAACAGTTTGAGAGAAGCCACAAGGCTTCCTAGGTCATGCTGGCCATCTGGCTGGCCCAACAACTGGGCAGCCCTAAAAGCCAGGGGCCTTGAACTCCCTATGGCCAGATGTGGTTTCACTACCTCACAGCCCAGAGGCTTCGATATCTAAAACCAAAGCGTTCACTTAGATTTATGCAGGTGGAAGACCTCATTTTGGTGATTTCTCACTCCTCCTCATGGTAGATCTCCTCGGGGAATGACTGGAGGACCCTTCTTCTTTTCTGGCTGATGATGCTGAACATGTTGCAGGGCTACTGCCTCCCTGAGTCACACTTCATGTTTGATGGGGAGCCCTTGGCATCTACAAGTGATTCCTGGTAGGTTTAGCATGTTTCCTCATCTATTGGTTCCCAGGTTTCCAAAAGGCATTTCACTGGGAAATAGTGATGCCCCAGAAACCTGGTTTCACCTCTCCTTTTCTCTGTAGATGGGGTGACAGAAGTGCTGAAGGAGCTCAGTGCTGCTCACATCTGGGTGCTCCATGAGTTCAGCTGTGTACACAGGAGTTGTGTGGTGCCTCCATAGGGTCAAAATATTTGGATCTGGAGGTAGAGTTGAGGTGTGCTGCCGGGCACAAAGGGAAGCTCCTGCAGAAGCTCACTTGGGAGCACTGAGCCAGGAAGGAGACTATTCCACCAACAGCTAATGCTCTGACTTCATTCCTTTCTGTCATCCAACCTTTTCATTAACAAAGTGACGTGAGCAGGGCACTTACTTTGGAAGAGGAAAATGAATGGAGTGAGATTGTTACAGAGCTGCTTGTCCTACTCCATTACAAGTACCACACAGCATCAGCAGAGCTCCACTGGCCAGTGAGGGTATCTCCTATAGCTTGAATATCTGATTTTTCAGCCAGCAAAGAACCCATGGCTTCACACGTGTGAAGAGCGAATCTCAAAACTACCATTAATGCTTAAAAGTGCCAAAGCAAGCAAATGGTAAACCTTTGCCATCTTCAACTGTGATGCGTCATTCTCTTGCCTGGAATGCAGGTGGTCTATGTAACCTGGAAAAAAGAGAGGAAATAATCTGCAGAGGGGCTAAAAACATCTGGACAGAGCATGATCTGGAATAAGAGAAAATAAAGTCTTATTACTGAAACAGATCATGGGTCATCAAGCTGCATATCTATTTCCTCCAGCAGTAAAGGATTCTCAGTGTGTCTCTTCAAGGCCAAA
Organism: Falco punctatus; assembly: GCF_963210335.1. Taxonomy (NCBI): domain Eukaryota; kingdom Metazoa; phylum Chordata; class Aves; order Falconiformes; family Falconidae; genus Falco; species Falco punctatus. The sequence goes on from NC_137581.1 coordinate 32,400,640, forward strand.
ATACACGTTGCAGCCGCTGTGTTTTCAGACTGCCTTTGAGCAATACATTAATAACAGACTTGTTCACCCCAAGCTGTTCTGTGTCAGAGAGTGCAAAAGCACCAACCTCACAGCAGAGCCCCCCCATCAGTAAAATGCTAGGTGGTATGAAAAAATTAAACATCACACTTCTGCCTGAAAGCATAACTCAAAAACCCAGCTCTCATCCAAAGGCAATCTTCATTCATTAATTAATCCTTTTTAATTCTTTCTATGTGTTTACAGCTACACATTTTTGTGTATGCTATGAACTGGAGAACACCTAGGTTTTGGGTTAGTGGAACTGCAGCTGTGCTTCCAGTTTTACCCTTACCATGTCTTCCATCACATTAACAATATGCACAGAGTTTGACTGTAGGCAGCCTGGCCTCTTGTCTGTTTGGATTTTAACCATATCAAGGAAGGGAAAAAAAATATAATTGAAAGATGCCACTGAAATTTTTTTTTTTTTTAAAAAGAGAGTACACTTGTCAAAGAATTTCAGAGATACTTGATCTGAACCTAATTTAGAATAATTTCTTAAAAAGTGACCATAAAATTGACACCATTTCTTTAACTCAAGGTCCCTTTTGCCTCTCTCCAAACTAGCCGGCTGCAACAAGGTCTCCTACCATCTCATACCAACACACTTCTCATGCCAGTCCCTCTGCTGCCTTCTTCTAATCTCACCCCCTCCAAGGCTCGCTCACCCACCCACTCTCTTCTCTCTGCTTCTTCCTCCCCTGTCTTCCTCAGCTGCTCTCTCTTCATTGGCTGCCCAACCCCTTAACAGAACCAGCCACAGCTGCACCTTATCCACATCAGCCAACCCACTGCCCCTGAACCCAGCCCACAGCTGTATATTATCAATGATAATTAACCCAGCTTCATCCCTCTACAAAAAAGTAGTAGCTAACATTTTTCACCAGTGTCTCTCAAGAATGGGTTTTAAGCATGCAACATTTTTAATCTAGTAGTGTAAAGGTAATATGAGCTCCGAGCAGCTTGTAGCTTTTTAAAGTGCCTTTTCATTGTAGGTAAGTAGATGTGACATAGAACTGAGTGCTATCTGTTCTCCAGTCCTGTACTCCTTTACCTTTTTTCTGGTCCTTAAATTTTTTCTCATGATGTACTACTTCAGCACAAAAGGTCAGTGGTTCCTACAGTCACTCTTCTCCTGGACTTTCCACTAATGATTTGGTGAAGAGCAAGGCATTTTCTGTTCAGCTACCAAAAAAAAAATAGTAAAATTCCTTTGTGTTACAATTAAACAAATGGGATTATATGGCAGTGATATTGCCATAATTATCCAGGTATCAACAATGCACAATTGCCAAGGTATGTTAATTGATATATAAATTATCTCTTAATGGACTACTGTTTTGCAAAGGGAACTTTCCAGTGACCCTAGGAGAGGACTGTGTGACTAAGCTGAGCTAAAACAATATCAGTGACCAGAAGAACAAATTTAGAAGGCTACTAAAGAAAGCAAGATGCTCGTGTTGTGAAGCCAGCCAGCCTGCTGTATAGGAGTCACACTGTTAGAACACATACAGGACTAGCTGACAACCTCCTGCAGCTGCCCACAGTTGAAAGCATAGGCAGGTATATGCAATTTTGAAATTGTGTATATACATAAATGCAATAAAGGCACCTAGTTTGTGGGTGCCACTGCTTCAGAAGTGAATACTGTTACCCTGTGATGCCACATATTTAAGTGTTATGATTAAGGGAAATGAGCCTCATGTATTTGCTTCCAACCTCATATCCCACCCTTGCACCTGCTTGCAGCTCAGTGATGGCAGCACCTCCCAAAAAGCTCTCAGTGAGATAATTAACTGGAGACATCAGTCTGCTTCATTACTGCTGCGAACTACCTGCAGGTTCCCTCCAAAGCCTTTCTACTTAATGGCCTTTACTGCCAGCTCTCTTTTTTCCCTAAGTGCTGGTTGTTGGCACTTCTTTAAAACAGTGCTAATGATCTAATAAATATGATTATATGAGAGTGGTTTGCCTCCTCATTGCATAAGCCAAAATGCTACTACAAACCAGAGCAAAATACTTCTCTTTGCCACAAAGAAGGGCTTTCCAGCTAAACTGAAATGAATAAACTGGAATGAGTAGAAAGTGTTACAGACCTAAAACTGGATCATATTTTACTGGATTTCTGTTAATGGATGAGGTTAAATAGGGTCTGAAATTTTGCCTTCTAGTTTAGTATGAGTTAAACATGAAAGAACAGAAATGGCATTTCAGTCAGTAGGAGGAAAATAAACAGAAGAGGAACAGAGGGAAACAGCACATAAAACTAGTGAGGACAAGAAGATCTGAGAGAACGTGGGTGCCAAAGGGTGATGAGAGGGGCAGGGATTGCAGCTAAACCTGATGGCCTCATGTAGCTTCATTTTATCTCCTGGCAAACGGCACATGGGGCTAGGGAAAGAAATACAATTATTCTGGAATTAGTTATCATCAGAGACTATTTCCTCACAGTCTGCTTCTTGCTGAAAGCTGCAGGTTTATCACTGAGAACAATTTCTCCTGAAGACTGTTTGGCAGCAGCAGCCCTCAAATCAGCACTTGCAGCTTGCAGGATATATCCACATCCCTCCAGAAGCTCACACCCTGCTTCACATACACTTGTCATTTCTGGAGACCCAATGTGATCAGGAGTTCAGCTCTTTGCTTCATGTGCTCTTAAGAGTGAATCACCGAACCTTTATCTAACCAAGCTGAATGTTAACTTCTTTCTTCAAGTTACCAGAATTAAAAAACATAAACAACAAAAGGCTGCTTCTAACTGCAATGAGATTTCCCTTCAGGGTCCACAGTATTTTCACTAGCTTTGCAAACCTCATCTCATTACTTCTGCCTGCCCTAAGGCTCATGGGATCTTTCCTCCTTTTACCTTCAGGGTTACAGTGCCTCCCATTGCTGTTCGGTGAATTCGAGCTCTTGGCCCTCATCACATTACATAACTGCGCTCCTTTTTAACATGCATAATTGTCCTCACTTAAATAACCTTTCTGATTATTACAGCTTTTTCAAGGCTTTACCATTATTTTCTTCTTCTTATGCATGTCACCTTAAAAGCCTTGTCTCTTGTGCAGCATCAGTGCTACAACTATCACACAATATTTTCCCTTCGGTATTCCTATTACCAGAGCATTTGCCTAGTCTGCCCTTCCTCAGTTTGACGCTCAGAGCCCCTCAGCAAATTAGCAGCATCTTGCTTTTCTACATTATTATTTGAGAAAGAGTATTCCCCCTCTGCCTGCCTTGCCTTGCCCTGCGGATCTGGCTCATGCCTGCATGGCACATTACTTACTTAGTTCTTAGAGAACAAATGGAACATAATCCTTTCAGGAACACCCCAATATGAGCCACAGCGTGTCTCCTACCTTCAACATGTCTGCATCTAATTTACTGATTTGCTGTTAAAGATTTGCTATTGTTGCTGACTGACTCAGCTGTCTCACAAATAAGCACACAAAAAAAGCTCGCCCCAGCTGAGCTTCTTGCTCATCTCTCCATCCCTGCTGTGCATCCCCAGAACCTCTGATGGCCCCTGGCTACCACTGAAGATCCTAACAGTTTTGATCAGGAACTGAGACGGCAATGACTTGAAGCCAGCCGTAGGCTTTATCCTCATTTCTGGTACGTTACAGTAGGCAATAACATCTCCCTAACAGCATGATGGTTAAATTACCTGAACGTACTTTGTTTGCGTGGACATCTTCTGGGGTGAGAGAGAAGGCATCATTCTGGCAGAGCTAGGAAGAAAGAAGTCTGATTTCTCTTCCACTTGTTTCTCTTGCTTGACTGACTTTGAGTCCTTTGGCTAGGACAGGCTTTTCCCCCGTCATTAAATCTGAAATAATACATTACTTTTCAATGTGTAGAGGGTCGAAACTGAAAAAGGGGAAAGAGTTAAGAGTTTTCTCACCATGTGGAGAGGTGAGTGGAAGAGCTGAGATTAAATTTCTGGGACTTCCTTCCTTGCCCTGTTGTTCTCAGTGACATGCTTCTGCTGAAGAAAACCCAGACATAGGAAGTCACTTGCACCTGCCAGCCCATTGTGGGCTTTCCAGGCATACAGAGTCCATCACGGAGAAGAGCCCACTGCTGTACTGGAAGTGTGGACAACACAAAATTGTCGAGATGACTGCTCAATAAAACTCGGGTTTTGAGAATCAAGTCAGGTCATGCTAAGTGTCCTCACATCTCGATGAGCTGTAGGTTTGGCGTGACCTCCATTTTCAGCACTTGTGGGTCAAGGCATTTTCCCTCTTGTAAAATGCTATTGATTGCACCACAATTATGGTTTTGATGAGGGACTTTGAACTGCCTGCTGGAGTAGCAGGTGAATGCACACAGAGAGAAGGAAGCGTAAAAAGAACAGGTAGTAATTTCCTTTGGGCCAGCTATGTACGTATCTGCCACGTTCTGTGCATAACAAAAAGCCAGGATATTAAATCATCCATTGCCTCTGCTGAGTGATAGTGCAAATTATTTCTGACAGCCATTCAGGGGTGCTTCAGTTAAGCACCCAAAAAGGTGCAGTTCTTCACTAGAAAATTTGCTGGTATTTTGAAAACATTGAGACACTTCTCTAGTCTCAGAAATCATTGACAACCTGCCAAAAATAAGTCAGTGTCTAAGTCTCACTAACAATTACTCCTCTAACATGCTAGAGAAAGTGCCAGATACTCACCTTGCTCTTAGGAAATGTGAAATCTCCCACAGCTAATATCTTGTGAACTTATTTACAGCAATTGTCCATTCTGACCCTCTCCAGAAATGTAGCTTCTGTAAGCTGCTTTTGAGAGTGCCAGGAGAGCACTGGCTGCTAGCAGATTCCTGTTCTTTCACTGTTGTTAGTCTGTACTTGCAAACAGTGACCCAAAATAGAAACATGAGTGTGGTATATACAGCTAATATTTGCTATGAAGCAAGTGGCCCCACAACTAGGGACAGATCCCATACCCTCTGCTTAAGTGAGTCATCTCTCTGCACACAAGTGGTGCTGTCAAGTTCAATAAGCCTGTCTGTGCAAGGCTTGAGGATCAGACTCATCAGCCTCCCGTCACCTGTGGCATAGGGACAAAGAGGTGGATGGCTTTTGCATTGCTGATCCTCTGTGTATTCACGTGTTCATGAATATACTCTTAGTGGGGGAGAGTGTGTGTGGGAAGAATGTAAAAAAGGTGAAAATCAACCGAGAATTAAAAGTCCTTCACGTAAACACACTCCATCAAAGTTAACATGCCATTTCACAAGGTACTGCACTGCATATAAAAACGGTTCCTTGAAAAAGTAATGAAATTCACGAAGTCAAGTAGCCAAAGGTTAAAAGAGGCTGAAGTTTAGGCTGCCCGCACAGCATTATTTCTGTACATCTATGTTTCTGTGTTATGACAGAGCCTTGAATGTCATGACTACAGAGCATTTAGCCTGTTTTCCTATAGGAAGGAGGCTCTTATGGTCATGCTGTCAGTGTAGGTGTATGTCTGCTTGACAATTGTCCCCTCCCTAGCTTTTGAAACCATCGACCAGTTTCAACCAAATCTCAAAGATATTATACTGCTATAAATATATGGAAAATGGAGGTGCAGCTGAGGAAAAAAATCCTGCTAGAGATCCAGTGAGAGAGAGAGCAGTGTAAACCCAGCCCTTACTAGACACCTAGAGAAGCAACCTGAGGGAGGAGATGCTAAAAATACTCCAGATATGAGAAAAGCCTCAGCTGGTCTCCATCCTTTATTAAACACTTGGCCAACAGTCAAGGTTTACCTCCTCTGATGGTTCTCTGAATGGCACAAATATATATTGTGGTGATAGTCCTTTAGTAGGTCACCCAGCAGGCTGGGTACCCACTGGTCCCAGAGCTCCTCGCTGTTCTGCACAGCCCAGCCCCATGTGGTCAACACTCCCATGGGGGCATTGCTACAGCGTTGTCTTAGCCCACGCTGTGGGGAGTCCTGCATCCTCTGCCCTGCACGCTGCTTTGCACAAGCAATGCTCCTTCTCCATGGGATCTTCTATGGCAGGTGTTGCTGCAGTGTGTTAGTGTGTGAGGGCTTTGCACACGTTGGGCAAGCCCTCTTCAGAAGTTCCCAGCGAGGATACCTGGCTTCAGGGAGAAGAGATTCAGGTCCTTTCCTGCTGTGGAAATGCACAATACATATATTATGCAGATACCGTGGGAGGTATTGGCAGGACACACTGTCCTACTCATGCAGTACGTTGACATTCAGATGCTGCACAAACCCCTGAAGGAAAGCACTGCCAATGGCTCCCTGCAGAGACTGGCCACGGCCAGGAGCAAACACGAGCAGCGATGGGTAAGTAGTGGAGGTGACAGCAGGCTGGAGTGGCTAAGCCTGAACCTCTCTTCACAAGGCTGAGGGGCACCCTTACCTCCTTATTCTACAGATGGGAAGTTGAGGCTCAGTGAAGGGGCAGCTCAGATGCTGCTTCCCTTCTGGAGAGGAGCCTCCTGAAGAAAGAAGCAAAGAGGTGTTTCTTCCAGGCAGGGGCTGAAGGAGTGAAGGGAAGGCTGAGCAGCACCGGGGCATGTAGATACAGGTCAGTGTTGCTAGTCAAAGAAAAACACTGATTTTAAACTACTGCTCAAACCCCACCGTGTCCTGTGAAGCAGAATTTAAGTTCTTCTATGAAACATGGCATAGTGTTACACCTTTTATTTTTTATAAACCAGACCCAGCTGCACACTGCCCCTTCTGTTTCCAGTGTATGCAGCCTTTTGGCATGGCAGTATTGTTAAACCAAAAAGTTTAAAGATAAAGATTTGTAGGTGGGTGTAATAGCGTTTATAAAGCCAGACTATATAGCTGGAGAAAGCAGATAAGGTTTGGAGCATGCATGCTTCTCAGAAAAGACACAGTGAATTTCAGATCTCACTGCACATGGGGAACAGTTGTTCTGGGTTTAATTAGACCTGTGTCTGAGCTAGACATCTGCCAGCACACATGGAATATGAAGGGGATATTGGCAGTTATCTCCTAGGGGAAAAAGAGAGGGAGGTAATTTGTAGAATAATAGTAGCACAATGTAGAGCACAGAGATCAGTGGGAATGGTGAAAAGAGGAGGATGGTAACATGCTCTAAAGTGTTAATATTCAGAAAAGTGATGAGATACAGTTTCCAGATTTACCTAGAGAAGATTTTGTAGTTTTTCTTTGAGCATCAGGGCTGGGAGATCAGAGGTGGAGTGACTGCACCGTAAGAAATGTTGCCTGTTGGAAGCACTTCATCCCAGCTGACTCATATGAAGAGCTGAAGATTATATCTTTTGACAGGCTGAGAGAAAAGCTTTCTTTTGCCGTTGTGAAGTTGTACCTATTGCATTTCAAACTCCCAAGCATTTGGCGGATCTTCACTGTCTCAGCTTAGCTGCTAAACCAAGAATTCCTCCTGGTGAAGAGTTTTTAATGTTTCTTCGCAATCAAAACAGCTCAGCTGCTAATTGAAGGGTATGCAGCCATCAAAATAGGATGATGCCTTAGCTGCCTGCATTGTGTCTCGTCTCACTTGCTGTTGATATTCGGATGCTGGTGGGGGTCCCTGCCCTTTCTGTGTGCCTAAAGCCAGCCAAGAGGTTCCAAGTCCACTGTTGGGCAATGTTTCCTCCTTAGGACAGTAGGGATACAGGAGGTATCAAAGGAGGAAGACTGAGGTCCATGTCCCAGGAGGTATCAGCCTGTTGGGCTGTGCCCATCTCCCAGTGCTAGTGAAGATCACCACTAACTGGTGGCCAGGCAGCTTCTTCCACCCTCAGTTTTCCAGAACCTTGATGAGCAGGATTAAACACATGGGGATGGGACAGAAATTTCACTGGTTGCCTCAGCTAATGATGAGACATCATTTCATCCCAGGAACAGACAAGGTGAAGCACATCTCTCTGTGTCTTTCAAGAAAGTGGGCCACAAGGCTCCTGCAGGCCAGCCTAGCCACACAGAGGGAGAAGACTGGTCCTGTGTGGTGGACAGATTCCCTGCTCACAAACCTGCTCAACGTGGCATTGCTGCAGCTCCTGCCTGCCTGGGGAAGGAATCTCAGCTGCCTCCCTTGTTTGGGGATACAGCATTGCCAGAGCAGGTCTCAAGGAGATGCTCCTCAAGCTCCAACCAGTCTCTTCTCAGAATTTGTGACTTGAGAGAGTCAAAGGCTTGTATCTGAGGGTACATTTGGTAAAAAATATTAAAATTCTTCCTGTTTATAGTAAGACTCTCAAATTTGCCTCTCCCAAATTTAAGACCGTATTCCAAACCAGAGCTTCTCAGCAACACAGAGCTAGGAACTCTTCAATATCAGCACTGCTAGTGGAGTTTATGCCCCGAAATACTGGAAAAAGAAAAGTGGCATGGAGTCTTGTGGGTGGATCAGAGGTGACAGGTAATGACAGCTGACAGACTATTTCAGGAAAGCCACAAACAGCTGGAAAGGAGGACCTATTGATGCCAAGTTTTTCAGACATTTGCAGCAGGTATTGTTGCCTGGTCCCCTTCTGGTTCCTGGCCATGCACTGGTTCCTGCCAGAGCATCAGTACTGTGCAGAAACCATCTCAAGAGCATCACCTATAACCCTCAGCACTGTGGTGATGTTCTTGTATTAGCTTCTGCCATAACAGGCTCAGCCTGGCACCTGTGTCCCTCTCCCAGCCAAGGCCTGGGTCATGTTAAGGTGATGGAGAGAAGAGACTGGACCAGTGGCATCAGCAGTGCCATGACTTGGGCGTGCATCCGTGAGCTCTGTGGGAAGCTGACATTTTTGGGGTGGGCTCCCTGCTTGTGCGCAGCATGATAGTGTGTCATGGTTTAACCCCGGCTTCTAATTAAGCCCCACACAGCCGCTTGCTCACTCCCCCTCACCCAGAGGGATGGGGAGGAGAGTTGAAAAGGAATGTAAAACTCAAGGGTTGAGATAAGAACAATTTAGTAATTGAATTAGAATAAAAGTGAAAGAACAATACTAACAATGATGACAATAACAGTTGTAATGAAAAGGGGAAGGGAAAGAATAACATCCATAGGGAAAGGAAGAAAGGAACACATAGTGCACAGTACAGCTGCTCACTGCCCACCAACCAATGCCCAGCCAGCCCCCGAGCAACGATCTGCCCGCCCCGTCAGCCCCCCAGGTATATATACCAGGCATGACGTCCCATGGTATGGAATTCCTCTTTGGCTAGTTCGGGTCAGCTGTCCTGGATGTGTCCCCTCCCAATTCCTTGTGCCCCTCCAGCCTTTTTGCTAGAAAGGCCTGAGGAACTGAAGTGTCTCACATCAAAGCCAAAACACAGCACTGCACTAGCTCCTAAGAAGATAATTAACTCCATCCCAGCTGAAACCAGGACATAGTGACAGGAAGAACTGTGTGAAGCCTTCAGCAATGGCTTTGGTTTCTCTGCTGTTGGAAACTCTTTTTGTGGACAATAATGCATACATCAAAGAATTAAAGTATTGCATTCAGTATGTGACTGTGAGTACATCATCTCACTGCTCTGGTTTTCCTTTCTCACACTGGTTTGGAAGAGGCAATTAAAACTTGGTGGCTTTTGTGGCAGGTGATCCGGAGGTGAACAGCACCTGACCCATGTGACCCCATAGCTACCTGGTTCTGTGACAGCAGCCCAGCTTTCCCGTGTTTGCTACAGAAATAATGTTTGGGAAGCCTTGACTCCTTTTTTTTTCCTGGAAGACCCCAGGACAGCCCTTGAGGCAACAGCTGAGTCCAGCTTGTGCCAGTGCTGGCCAGTGGACTCGTGGATGCTCTCAGGTGAGCACACAGGAAGGGTCAGAGCCATGCTGTGTGGGCACCGGGGAGTTGTGCATTAACCAGGTCCCTGGGCTTTTGCGTCAAGACTCCAGCTGGAAAGCCACCTATGGTAATTTTGAATTATCTGGCTTCCCTCTGGCAGCAAGTCATGAAGGTTCAAGCTGCGGTGGCCAAATTCCTTGGTCTTGGCACTTCGCCTCAGTGGGCAGATGTGGAAGGCAAGCAGCTGCTAGCAGAGCAGCTGGGGTAACATATGGCATTTTGTGTGCATTTTGTTTTCCACCTCAGACCCACTATTTGTATTCTGCCCATGTGCTCAGAAAAGCTGAGCCTCACCTGGGTCACAGAAGATGGAAGTTACCTTGGAAACCACAGCAAGCCCTTGATGGTTTCTAGACAGCTTCCCCCAGGCTGCAGACTTCATGCATGCCAGCAGCTGGCTGGGCTCCTTTTCCTGAAGTTACTTTTTTTCCATTGTGCCGTTTCTCGCAGAATGAGAACCGACCCTTTGACTTACCATCTCCTGTTGCCCTGGGGGCATCAGATGCCCAGGGAAGCGCACTGGGAAGCTGCAGCAGGAGGTGGCTGGCTGGCTTTCATACAGCGCAGGTGTCCCTCTAGGCAAGGACAAACCTTCACTGCCCTGACAGGAGAGGTACAAAGCAGCTGAACAGAAAAAAGCAAACCTTAAGCAGTGGAAAGGGTCATTAGTCTTCCATGGCCTCAGTGTAAATGCTGGTGAGGCCTCCTGCATTTAGCATGGTCAGATCAGCCTGTGCGAGGTGACTATGTGGCGGCTGTCCCTGGCTGCCGGTGACATGGGGCTGGCCAGCCTGCCCAGTGCTGCAGCAGGCAGGGGGGAGGGAGCAGCTCAAGCTCCTGTGGCTTAGTGTATGGCTGACTCATCTGCTCCCGTTGTGTCCCTCTTGTCAACTGTGCCTGCCTGAGAGGCCCATGAGGCTGGTGTGTCACCCACAGCTCCCTCACGCACTGTGAAACAGGAGGAGGGGAAGGGCAGGCAGAAGAGGAATACACCAAGAAACACAACTCAAAACTACAGTAATGGCACACGTGGAGTATGGAAGAGCCAGGAGGAGAAATGCCACCCTCTGTCCTCTTCTATGAAAACTTTTTCTTAGAAGGAGTCTGGCTCCTTTTCCAACACCAGCCTCTATTGGTGTCCTGGAGACCCTACTCACAAACTTACATTTAGCTCTTTAAAATTACATTGTAGGAGGCCCCTTCTAAATGATGAATGGCATTCAGAAGCTCCCATACCTAATTCCTTTCTTGTGTCTGTGGGCAACCTTATCCCCAGAAAACCTCCTGTGCTGGAAGACTTTGTATGGGAGAAGACAGATCCAGAAGCAGTAGAGCTCTGGTGAGAAGAACATCATGGTGCGTGAGCCCCAGCAGAGCATGCGCATGACCTTGTGGGTCATGGAGAAACACCTAGAGGTACTTAGGACAAGGTGATGAATGTAAGACCCATTATGAGTTGCAGCGGGGAAAACATTTTTGGGATTGTCTACAACTTATTTTGGGATCTTTTTAAGGGGCTTGTGGGTTAGTTCAGGACGTTAGGGGATGGATTAAAAGTGGGGAAAGAAAGGGATCAAGGTGAATTGGGAAGGAGCAAGAGTGGGGAAAAAGAGAGGATAAAAAGGGCAGGTCAGTATGTTTGCTTGAGCCCTGTCTACACTTGATCACTGCAACGTGTTCTTTATTCTCATTAAAACCTATTTTTATCTGGTTAAAACCAGAGTGTGCTCTCTGGTCTGAGTGGTTAAGTGTGAGCATAGCAAATGTGACGCTGGACTGGTTGTTGAGCAGGGGAAGAGGGCTGAGTACTGCAGCTGCAGCAGGGCTGCAGGTTGCGGGCATGCATGTCCAGGTACCAGCAATGGGGAGAGCAGGGGGTCAGGGACCAGCTATGGGATGGTGTCTCCAACGACAGCTGCATGGGGGTTGTGTGTGCTTGTATATGTCCATGTACCATTAGTGATCTTCAACCCTGATCAGCCATCGGAGAGGAGACGGATGGGGTGGCAGGCTTCTCTGGCAGGCAAGGACACCAGCCTACTCAAAAGAAGCAATTGCCAGCACAGCAGGACAGATCTGAAACTTTGAGAAATCCCCCAAACCTTCAAATTCATCACAGCTCTAAGGGTGGGAATTTTTCCTTTCACAGCTCTTAAGCTTTTCTTGCTCTGGGCTCTTGAGTGTCCAGTGGGAGCAGAGGTTTGCCACAAAATACATGTATCACATTAATATGAAAAAGTTAAAATCAGATCTACACATTTTTAACAGAGACACAAGAAGGCTGTGCTTTTCCCCTCAGAAAGATCAGCCATCACTAGGAGGCAATATTAACCATAGGAGTGAACCAGGGGGGGATGTTACTGCATGGGACTTCACAGGGCTCAGGACCAAAAGGTCCACTGGGCTGCCAAGGGTTCTGCCACTACCTGTGGGACAGAGGGGTGGCCATCCTTGATCCTCAAGATTCTTCTGCTGTTATTTGTAATGAACACATTCAAAGAAGTGCAGGACATTAGGATATCCTTCATATACCAGCCTCCTGTTTTAGAAACAATAAGTTTTAGTTGCTGCAAAATTTCACCCGAAGAAATACCCAAAATTGCACCCAAAATACCACCACCATTCTTTGATGCTCTGTCACTGGAGATGAAGTTGAAGGTGCCTTGCAAAGCTCTACAAGACATTGCACCAAACACAGACTTTGCAAGACATTACAAGATAGTCCTAGAGACTCATGTAAAATAAGTTTTAGACTAAATTGCAGAGTAGAGAAACCAGAAATGTTTTACTGCATCTGGCGCAACCTTTTATGGAAGAGTTTTAAACTTTGTGGGGTATTAGACCTGCGTGTATACCATGGAATATTTCATATATGTTATATTCAAACAGAAAATGTCAGGCATTGCTATTTAGAATTGGAAATAGCTGCAGGTCTGGAGCAGCAGCAGCCCGTGTGGTCCCAAAACTGTAATTTCATTTAGGGCTGAACTGGGGAGAATTACAATCACAGTTTTTATGTTCTGCAGCAGCCTATTTAGCTTCAGCTAAGGCTTGGCAACACAGCCTGTGTGCTCATACTGCGGCTCAAGGGGAGGTGACAAACATTTTCTTGCCAAAAGGGAGCAAGTAGGTTGCAGGAACTTTTATATACGTATATATTTGTTAAGTGTGTAAAGAAAGGAAAACCTCTTCAGTTTCCAAGGGTATGCCTCTCACTAGCAAATAAACTGGGAGAACACTGCTGCCAGGGCTGCAGCTCTGTGGCTGTTAGGCAGTGCTGAGCTCAGCCGTGCCCAGCCACCCTGAGGACTATGAACGCAGCACTTTCTAAAAGGAAAGCTGAGGTCCATACGTATAATCACAGGCCTCCAGCATCCATGGCGAGTGGAAAGAAATTCAGTTCCAGCAGCAATCACAAGTTTGATTTATTCATGACTAAAGCAGAAATGGAGAAGGGCCCTAGGAACTGCAAACACTGGCCGCCAGCTGCATCTTGGTGCCTTTGCTCTTTCATATGTGTGTGCCCCTCCATCCTTTTCATACGGTGATTCCTGGGGATAGTCTTCCCAGGACCTTGCTCCGTGTTAGAGGAGAAAACTCAGGGGAGCATTTGGTAACTGAGGGTTAAAGCATGGCAGAGCACAGATTGCTGCATTAGTTAATCCTGGTTGCTCTCAGGCAACATGGGAGAGAGTCTGTTTCCCTGTCTGTTGCCCAACAGTGCACAACCATGGGAGCCTGCCCGGGCTGTCTGGCAGGACACCGAAGAGGAGAGGTGTCTTCAAGAGGTTCATTGAGGGAGGGGCATGGCTGATGCAGAGATGGGTCCTGCTGAGCGATGGGACTGCTGCTCAGGCTAAGGAAGGTAGACAGGTACCTGTGGGGCTCTCCTGCTCCGGGATTTCTTGTGTTTGAACATCAGTCTTGGCTTGAGGGGCTTAACCTGGGTGGCTGCTGGGTTTGCGGTGGTGTCACAGCTCTGTTGCTCTACCATAAATCCCACTATCAAGCTCCAGTGGGTAAAGGGTTTTCTCTACCATGAGCTGAGGCCAATGTAGTAATACTTGTCCTCTCCCCACCCTGGCTGAGCTCAGGCCAATTCCTTCCTGACCCCGTGCTAGTGGTGGGTGGCAACCCCACACAGGCTAGCAAGATCTGAAGGACAGATCCTAAGAAACATGAAGGAGTAGCCACAAAACTCTGCAGTTGGCGGGTTCTTAGAGCAAGGCCACCAGGAAGACCGATGGGGAGAGCTGCAGTGCCTCTTCCAGGGCTCACACAAGTTAAGATGTAGCAAAAGGTATTTGTTGATGTACATCCAAGTGTTTTGTAGCAGCTCAGATACTAACAAACATAGGGAGCAAGGCTCTCCTTGAGAGACGGTCAGGAAAGGCCAGGGAGAAGATGTAATCTGCCCCAAGGCGGGGAAGCTGTCAGACTCCTAGTCAGGTGTACCCATGCAAGCACAAGCGGCTACAACCCTATGAAGTGAAACAAGTGATTGCTGTTAAGCAATTGAGAGCCTGGGTCAGCCACTTTCTCCTCCACCTCTCTTGAAGTCTGCTTATGAGAATTGCTTTCGAATATTTATGTTTGGATTGCTTATTTGGAACAAGTTACAGCTGCAGCTGCTCTTGCTGAAGTGACAGTCTGTGCTGCTGTCTCCTAGAGACCTTAAGTTCCCACTCCAAAAGACAAGACTTTTTTTTTTTTTTAAGCTTGATTTTCCATGCTTCTTCAAAATGAATGTAATTTTAAAGAGCAAAGGGATTTATTACTGGTTTGAAGACCAGTGTAAGAAAACAGATGATCAGAACCACGAGGAACAAAGATGGGATAATGGAGAAAGGGCTTTTGCCTACTGTGGTGACAGCCACTGTGGGAGGACCCAGAAATGGATGCTGTGAACAGATTGGCTCTGCACAGGTAATAGCCATCATCATGTCCCAATTAAAAAGCACAGAAATGCCACATTTGAGTGAGTTATTATTGAGGGTCACCACTTTCCATTCAGCTGCCAGAGCTGGAAGCATCAGGAAGATGCATTTCACAGGTGTGCAACAACTGGGGTCTGCATTTGTGGTCCTCAGTGACTTCAGGTAACAAGACACCATCTTCATAGTGAGCATGTGAGAAAAATCTAAAGCTGTTGGCTGAAAGACAACCACATAACTTACTTCCCCCCAGCATATAAAACACTACACACAATTCCTAAGGCCAGAAAATCCCATGCATGTGTTTTATCTGAGCATTAGGTAATCACACAATTAGAAACTATATGCACTGTATGCAGCTGAAATTAAGGATGCGTGTACAGAAAGTTTTCACAGATTCTGATTTTTAATGCTGTATTACTCTCAGATCAACATACAATTTATAATTGCCTGAACATAAATAACAAAGTTTACATTTCAGAAACAAAACAAGTCCCCAAGCATGAGTAGCCCTGGAATCCTGGAGCCCTCTGGAGCATATTGAAACTTCTTATGCGGAAAAACCCCTTTCCTACTGGACAGAAACATACCAATGTTTCTTTCAAGAAAGCTATTTCAACATTACCACTTTTGTATTATCAACATGACACCATCAAAGCCCTAAATCATACCCATTTGTATTGCTGTTTATTACTTGGGAAATGCACTTCATCCAGAAAAGCCAACATGCACAGTGCCTGCACTGACTGCAACAAAAGCAGCAAAAAATAACTCTCTACAAATAGGTGTTTAAATTAGAAGAGCAGAGATTTTCCTCAGGCGACAGTATTGCTATACCATATTCTCACAATTTTTTCCAGATCAAACAACGTGGTAGCTCCATATTTTGTCCTGAAGACACATACAAAGAAATCACTAAGTTTCCTTGAAATGTCTTCATTGCTTTTAATTGTTCCTTGGTAACAGCAGACCCAGCAGTGCTTGCAAGATTTTGTTGTTATTAACATATCTCTTAAAATTACTCTTAACCATCCAATTTTCATATGCCTACCACAAAAGCCTGCTTTTTATTGACTTCAGTACAGATTCCAGACCTACTCAATATCTTGGAAGGAAGGGACCCTATGAACAGAAATTTTTAACATCAGTATTAATAAAGGATGTCTATGCCAGCACAAAACAAAGGGAAGCACTTTAAAATCTAGGCTGATAGGCTTTTCACATCCAGGAAAACCTCCCTGTCATTTTTTTTTTTTTTTTTTACAAAACAGTTTCCCGATGTGCCTGGAGTCAGTAAGACACAGTCTGGCGGCACAGAATAGCAACAGAATCCATCAAATCTGCATCAGGAGCTGGTTACTCAAAATGTTACATTGTAATTATGGTAAGGATTTTCTGTGAAATAAATTCTCTTTCTTCAAACGAGATTCTGAAAAATCACGCACTAGCATTTCAGCAGAAATGCTTTACAGCTTGTCCAAATTGTAGAGGACAGCTCATCTTTTCCCACGAAAGCTTACAGAGCTTATAATTTACTGAGTTACTGCTTGCTCTAATGACTGTTTGAAGGAACGGTTTGGCATTAGTAAGAGATTAGTTTGTGTATTAATACAATTCTAAAGTTCACTCAATTTACACAAAATAATGAAAAGCTTAATTTGAACTCTCAACAATTCCACTTTCCCTCTATCTCAAGTTCATAACGTGGGTTTCATCAAGTCTATGAGAGGCTGCTTGAGAGCAGGGGAAAAAAATAAAGAAGATTTAACAGATGAGAGAAAACATTCCCAACTCACATCAAGGCTGCACTAATTAGGACTGCACATCCCACATACGGAGATGTAATGTGTAATGCACTGCCGCGTGACCGCGAAGGGGCTGCCTGCACTCCCGTTACAAGCGCTCTCCTCTTGAGCCACACTGCGGAGCCTCCACGCAAACACGGCCTTGGCGAAGACAGGAGGTGCCATAGGGCCAGGGAGGGCAGCAAGCAAACAGCAGGGATACAGCTGGATGGCAAGATCCGGCCATCTGCGACACCTGATGACCGGGTCCTTAGATTGGAGAAGGGACCAAAGAACAAAAATAAAAATGAAGCATGTAAAAAAATCTTAATACAAGCAACCCTCATCCGGGCTACAGACTTGTCCCAATGAGTGAGGACTGCACGACGTGCTCATGAGATCAGCTCTTTCAACATCAGGCAACACCTGATAATACATCGATTTCTCAAGGCAGTGGGGTTTCCAAGAGTGGGCATGAGGACCATTTTTTGTCAACCGTGAAGATTTAGCTCAACCTGCCATTGCTTTAGTTGCCTAAAAAAGCCTCAAACATTCCTACTACTCCCTTTCCAATTAAGAAATCTAATCTGCTGAATTACTAGAGATGTGATTTAACAACCAGCTGCAGAGGAGCTCCTCAAAAAGGGGAAGGAGAAAATTCAGAAGACAGAAACCCAGCGAGGCCTTGCTTGCTGAGCTAAAAAAGCAGGAGGCACTGACAGAAGTCTGTTTTAAGGGAGAAAAAAAAAATATAAATGCCCCTTGTTTAAACCTTCCTCACCTCAAAACAAAAAGGCTCGTAAACTCAAAACTGATTATAGAAAAAGAAACAAATCAAACACAATACAAAACCAGTCCCTCCTCTTCCTGAAGGTAGCAGATTTTTCAGATGGCAAAATAGATTGTCCATTAAAAAAAAAGCAGTATCTAAATATATTGTACATAAGCATTCATTTGCAACTTTGAAAAAACCTCCAAAACTTTTCAGCATGTGGAGGCTGTGCTTTGGCCTCATGCACATGTGCAATAAAATAATACCAAGTTTTTAGCCACTTTTTTCTGGGGCTTGTTGGGTCACTGCTCCATTAATGTGAACCAACCCAGACACTGTCGGTCACTGTAGCCTTTTTTGAAATTACAGTAAACTCCATGATACTGAATACATGAAATGTGTCACACTTCCAAACAAGTTGCCAGCATCTCATATATAAAATTGTTTTCTTATATAGATACTTTCACTAACTCCTGAAAAAGGATCCCAAACATTACTTGAAAGAAAAAGAATGCAAGTACAATTTTAAATAAGTAACAGAACTCCCCCTTTAGCTCCTCTGTGTACGCGCAGAGCAGCTGAAGAACTCTTAAGCATGGATGTAGATTTTTTTAAATGTCAGATTTATCTCCTTTTTGATATCAAAAAGCTGTTCTGCTCTGCAAACTGACAAGTTTTATATTCATTTAATTTTCACATTGTATTTGCTTAAAAAAGATGGATTTTCTGTTGGTAAGCCCTACAAATTAAAACTCAGATTTTCTCTTCTTGTATACTAACATTTTATAAGAAAATCTGCAAATCTGGGGGTTTTGTTACTTCTGCTACCAACAACTCTTCCTGCTATGGTACAGAAATTATATGCATACATATAAACCTGTATTTATGTACAGACATAGAATCAGAGAAATAAAAGCACTGGGTGGACATAAAAGCTGCCATTTGCTTGACTGGAGCTCCTGCTGGGTAGTATGAACTCAATGTCCTGCCCATTAACTTAAAGGGGATTTTTTCACTGCCTTCAGGTCAGGCTCAGCAAGAATATTCCATGGCAGCCAATAGGGGAAAACTTGCCAACTCCATTGCTAGATCATATCCAGAGATCCTTAAAATAATACTGATTTTAATTAACTATTTTTATGCTAACAAAAAACCTCAAAACAACAACCAATGTTTTAAAGTAGCAAATTTACATTACCTTTTTTACACCAGTACTTTCAAACTTTACAACAGTTTAGTTGTAGTACAGATGATCCTACCTAACAGAGTACTTACAGACAAGGAAAAATAGTTAACCATTAGGGTATTTATTTTGCATACAAATATTTACAGAAAAATACTTATAAAATTAAGTATTCAAAGTTTAATTGACTTCAAAAAAGCTTCATGCTTTTATGTTATAAAAACATATTGCCTTTACTGTGCTCAAATTTACTATTCAGATCTCTGGATTTTCTTATAAGAGCTTTCTTTTGTGCTTCATCAAATCGATTGACTTTGAGATCCTGGTCTCGGTCAAATGGCCTTCTTTCTTGAGGTTTGTTCTTTTCTTCAGATGCTTTGCTCTTTAGCTTTTTCTGATGCATGTCCATGAGAGATTCCGACCTCTTTGACTCCTGGGAAAATGGGAAGAAGGAAGAAGAAATAAAGTATTACAAAGTATCAACCACATAGAAAATCCAAATGGAAAGACTGGAATTGGGAAGGCTAAAAATTCCAGAAAAAGACAACAGCTTAGTAACTGGAAAATAGAGTGATAAATTTAGCATACACAGAGCAGAAAGCATGTGTAATCTCGTCTACACTGAATAAAATACTAATAATTCAATGATGTTAAAGGTACCCATAAAGTTGTTGAATATCCGCAGTGGAGGTAAATTATAAAATAATGCAATAGAAATATGAAAGTTGCTCTGCCATTATTAGCAGACAACAAGAGAAATATCTCAAAGTACAGGCCTGGTTTCTTACATGCTTCTCCTAAGCATCTGTTTTCGGTCACTGCTAGGGGCAGGAATGAGCTAGATATCCTTTCAATCTTACCCTCATGAACTGTTGTGTTTTTAATGTCTGCTCATAACTTTTCAGTATTTGAATAATCTGTTGCAAGACCACAGGACAAAGCCACAGGTTTGAGCTAGAGCATGTCTTTTGTGCTATGTTAAGGACTTTAGTTGCATTTATTAAAGAGTGTGATCCAGCCCATATACAACATAAAACTTTTGCTGATTTCACACAGGAGATAGATCAGTTCTCACAAGACTATGTGCCCCTCCTTTGCTCGGGTAAAGTGTACTTGTGTTTCCTTAAGTAATCAATTTCTCAGACTCTCAAATCATTACAAACCAGCCAAAACATCAGCCCAAACCAATTCTCTCATCATAAAGAGCAAAAGATGAGCAGCCCTGTTTTCTCTTATCTAAGAACACGAGATCTTTATCCTGAAGGTTCATCTTCCTTCACTCCCTGTGCGAAAACTTACTTCATCACACATACAAATAATTATGCATACATGACATAAGAAATGATGCTCATGGAAAAATAGGAAATGGACAACACTTCTTCACGATGTAACTACGTCAGTGTTGACAGAACTGCACCAGAGAAAGTATAAGGCACCAGCACTGAAAGAATTAACTGTAAGAAACTATTTTAAGAGTTAAAGCTCCTGTTCAATGAAAAGTATCCTTGATAAAGGTCAGTGCAGGAAGAAACAGGAGAGAGCAAAAAACTTTAAAAGAAAAAAACCAAACACACACAAAACACCTGAAAATCAGAAAAGAGCCGATTTAAAAAAAAACAAAACAAAACAAAACATAACCACCCAAGAAACATTGTTCTTAAATAAGATATCCTCTTCAATTTTTCTTGAGAGAACTCTATTAACCTTAGAAACAGTAAAGGCCTATATATGTCTTATTCTGCCAATGGTACAGAGCAAAACCTGTATTTTTACATTAAAATTGTTCTATTCTACTCACAGTAACAGTAGAAACAGACAATACAGAAAAAAATTAAGACATTATGCTAACAGCTCTGGATTTGCAAGCCTCTAAGTCAAGAGGGACACGTGATTTCATGAACTACAAATAAATTATTTAAACTGTCAGATAAACTTCAATCATGTAACATAAGCCAAGGCTGCAATTCTCAAGTTAATGATACTCTCAAGAGACCAGACTGCCTTCCATAAGACTTCAGGCCATGAATCAGGGAAGAACTGCCACGAACGCCTGTAAGGCAGGCAACAGTCCGTATACTCTGGTGGATGGGGTTGGCAGACAGAAAAGCGAGATGGAACTTGACATGGAGTTCAGACTTCTAGTAATCAACATCTGCCTATGAAAATTATTGCCTTCTGCAGAGACTTGAGAAAAATTTAATATAATAAAGCTGTTGTAATGAGCAGTTGATGTAACTAATTACATGGTCTAATTAATGCATCAATCCGCTTAGCCCATCAAGCTTATTTTGGGTTAATGCATACTTTGTCTGAAAAGTTAAACCTGTACTACTGTTCTGTTCTCGCGATGTTGGTAATTTGGTGAAGCAAGCTAATATTTGAATTAAGGTTGCCTACTCCCAGCAACCATGTCCTGACATGAGGATGACTTAAGGAAAACACTACCTAAAACTGGGACAATATACACAAATCCCAGTTCTGTCACATTGTTTTCAGCAGCAGCTGGAGGACCCAGTCCTGCTCTTGTTGAAGTGAAATGTTTTAATGACTTAAACAGCAGTAGGTTTGGGCACTAAAAGGGAAGACTATAATGGCATCACCATGGAAACCAGCAGCCCTGGAAATCAGAACCAGAAGAGTGAAGAATTAAGGGAAACGCACGAAGAGGAAATATTTTGCTATTACACTTACATTGTATGAAGTCACCTGCTCAACAAGTCTCTTTTCTCTCCCAGATAATACAGTTTCTTCATTATCCTTACAGGCTGACTTTTTTGCCTCTTCTCTTTCCTGATAAGTAGAAGAAATCACATGCTATAATAATCACAGTGTCTGAAGTAAAAAGCAGGGAAATCTATATTTATTTTTTAATTAAATCTGAAGGGTAGAGGCCACCAGGTATTTTTTGCTCAAAGAAGAAACTGGACACACTGTAATCGTGAATTACACATTGGGCACACTGTATGTAATTCAATGAGCTGATACAGAGTACCAGATTACTGTAGAAGGGAGAGGGAATAAATGATTATCAATGCAAATATAAATCATTATTTCCTTGCTTTTACCTTTAAGCCTTGAATTCATAAGTTTTGATAACAAAGAAAAATCTGGGAAAAAAAATAATCACCGAACAACTCGGGGTATCTTTGTTTTCACATACCTGCTGCCTGCAGGTGTATATGAATGAATAAACACTCACCTTGGCTTTTCTTTCTCTGTCAGCTGGAGTATCTGTCCAAATAGATCTATCACCTGATTTGTCATCAGCTCTTCTCTTGAATGTTCTTGGGCCAAATCCAAAGCTTTTCAATTCAGGTGGAAGTTCTGTCATCCATAATTCCCTGGTAACTTGCCTGGATTCATCCTTTACAAAAGAAATAGGGGCAGGGGGAACAGTAAAAAAAGCATAATCAAAAATTGCTGTCTGAATTTCTTGGCTACCAGCAGAAATCATGGATTTTTCCTTGTCTTGACAACCGCAAACACTGAGCATCCTGAGCAATTGCAACTGTGTCACACAGAAAACAGGCAAAGAAAAACAAATACACTCCAGCAACAAAATACTGGAAATAAAGAAATCCAACTTACGCTGTCTGCTGAAGTAAGTTTTTCCTTCATTCTCTGAGCTCTGCGTTCAAAGTCTTTAGTCACATCAGACTCTACTGGTCCTTTTGCAGGCATTGGGCCTATGAGATTGTCTTCTTCCTCACTACTATCTGTAACCTTCCAAAAATAAAACATTTCTCTCAACCATAGTGCTAAGACCATCAAGGAACACTTTAGCTTCATAGGATTAGAATGACTTTTGTCTGTAAGAGCACATAAACCTAACACAATGCATCTGGCAGTCACACAACAAAAACCTGGATTAACGCTCCAGATTAGAGCTGCTCCAACACTTTAACATGGATACTTAAGTCTCCATGTTTTCATAAACACCATCTCTTGTCTGAGGCAAAACCGCTGGTAAACATAGTGGCAGCACAAAGTCCTGCTACTTTACATCTGTGGCCATATGCAAATCTGAAACACACAAGCATACATCTTTGATACTTCGGGGTTTACCATCATTATTGGATGTATTTCCATAATAAGGATTGCAGTTTCACATGACAAGACCTGTTTCAAGCTCAGATTCTGTAAGGATGCTAGAAAGATGAACATGCAAGCTAGAGTACAGTGGTATACATGGTTCTACACTCCTGGGTGCATAGTATCTGCCAGTCTGCTCTCTTGGTTCTGACATTTGCTTCTTTGAACCCTTTTGGCATTGCATTTTAAGCAATTATTTGGAGGACAGCTCAAAAAAACCTATTTTGAAAGGGACTAGATGTTAACAAGAATCTCTGTGGATGCCAGGAGTTGTACAGAAATCTCACGGGTCCCTCCAAGTTAAAACAGTACAGACGTGGACAGAGGCAGGACTAGACAGAAAATGGCGATGCCACAGTGCCCTGGAAGCAAAACTAAGGTGCCCAATATCTACAAAAGTGAAAAGAATTAGCTACAGCCTGAATGTGGGCGATGAAGCAATGGGAGTAGGATGACAAGAAGGCTGTATACTCAGGAAGCACAGAGCTTTACTTGAAAATACAAGGTGGTGGTGAAGAAGTTTTAAGTGAAGGGTGAAGAAGGTGGGGGCGAATGGCTTGTTTTTGTCATGCCAAACTTTGGTTATCAGGCAGACAGCCTAGAGAGAAGATAAGGGCTCAAGAGCAATGAGCAGCGCAAAAACATTATTAGGAGCCTTCCATGTAAAGTAAGGCACCTGAGGCAGAGGTGATCAGTGGAAGATGCAAGAACAGAGCACAGAACCTCACTAGAAGTCAGCTAATGGGTGCACGGGGGACGTAGGATGAGTGAAAGGAGGAGGAGAGCAGGAACGTATCCTGCTACACTGAGTACAAGCCTAATACTTCAGGCTGCTCGCAGTTAGCACCCCACTGCTGTTGAGGGATTTGGGCTAAGGAAGACAGCAGGTGTGAAATAAGCTACTTTACTCCTATGTGGGCCACTTGCTACAGAAACTGGCATGCTTTAATGACACTGCTCTGAGCTAGCTAAGCCAGTTGGCCCTGTCTGCCTTTAGGAGTCAGCAAAGGTATAGATAGTGGGGAAGGCAAGCTTCAGGTAGCTAAAGACACAGCTGTGGACCACAAGGTGCAAGAAGCAGCTTAGCAAATTTAATGGCTGTATGACCAGTTGCATGAAACTGATCTGAAAGACTGAGGAGGGTGAGAAACAGCTGGTCATTTATAAACACCACCAAAACAAGGTGGTAATACCAATTTCTCTCATCATTTTTCTCAAAAACATTTACATAGTCAAGCTTTCACTCGTTATCTACCACTGCAATATTGCTTCAGCTTTTAGAGAATGGGGTGACTGCATTCTCTCTCTTTTTTAAAAGGAAGGAAGGAGCTGGTGGGAAAGAGGAATAACTGTCTTGAGAAACCAAGGTAGAAGACCACCACCCTCTCTCTGTGTACAAACAAATAAAAAATGCAAAGATATGATTTTCATAATAAATTGTATTGTAAAGTAGTTGAGGATGAAAGACAAATTCCATGTTGAGTTTTAATTGAAGAAGCATGTCTCATTTCCTTTCTCATTAGTCTTAAGTTCAATTCACTCCATTACCACCTACCTCAATCAAGATGAAATTAAACAAACATTGAGAAATACTGCCTTCAAGTTTGAAGGGGAAATCAATATAAAGTGAAGAATCAGCATGGAATAAGCTGCCTCTAAAGATGTACTAGAATACAAAATAAATAAATTAAACCAAAATAAACAGAAAAATTACTCATTATGTTCAAAGGTAAAAGATTAGAGTATCATTAAGAAGAGGAAAAAAATAAGGTAAGATAAGTTCTGTAGTATCTGTAACAAAGCTGAAGCTAGAAGATCTATTTAGGACAAAAGAGACTATTTTGTTTGTAAAATACATAAGCAGATCAGTTTTGACATTCCTGCCTCAAGAGATTAGTCATTATGATAAATTGCTTAATCATTATTTGGAGTTATAAGATGACAAGGATCTTAAAAATGTCAGACTGATTCTTCATGAAGGATTTTGACAACACTCGCTGTAGGAGGCTGAAGAATGATGTACTTTGCAACTACTAATCAAAAAAGTGAAGTTCCAAAGCAACCTTTGCCTCATTCCTTCCTAGCATGTCCCACAGTGTCTGGGAGTTAAACTTAAAACTTAAGTATTTTAGAAATAAACAGAGTAACTGTTAATTCTCACAAGGAATTAATATTCACTATACCATAGCATGAGAGAGATCTAATTGCTTAAAAACTGGTATCCAGCACCATTTTTCATGTCTTAGGGTATCCTGCCTGGGTTAAGTGGTGCTGTTCAAGAAGGATGCAAGCTTCTCTAAGTCATTACTCCCCATCTGCCAGCCTGCTGCAGATGATTCAGATCCCTCAGAATGATACTACAGGCCCATGTTTAGGGTGCTGAATCTTCCCCATACTTCTAGCTGTATTTTATCACGCATCTTACTCTTGAATGTTCTTTGGTAGTACATATATTATTCTGTGGTTATGGATTACACTATAGGACTTGCAGGTTAGGTAAAAAACTAGGTAGAAACCTAGTTTTTACCTAACCTGAGAAGAACTGTCAAAAAACACAAAATATTGCATCAGTGTCACTGTTCTGCTCTGCCTTACTCCTAGTTACAGGTATCATCTTACTATTGATACAAACAGTTAGTGATACTGTAGCGTCATTCTTGATTGCATTCTTTTGAATAAATGTATTTAACACATTCACTAATAAACATTTTAAAAGAGTGAAGATATGTGAAATATTCAATCATTTTGCTCCCCTTTCAGCAACAGAGTAAAAGCTTGAATTACAGGTAAATATTTTCATTCTAACAGGTTGCATTACTTCTTTAACATCTTCAAAAAATCTGAACTTTGCCAAGATGTCCACTCGTGAAGGACGTCACACCAGAAGAATGGAAAAACATTGGGAAGAATTACTGTGACTGCAGTTTAGGATGCCTAGATCTCTTGCACTTGGTGAGTGCCTCATATGTCTAACAGCAAAATCACAACAAACCAGACCAGCCACCTTCTTTTTTTTAAGGCTTATTTATGCTTCAGTATTTGACTCAGGCAAAAATATGCCAGACACTTTCTGGTCTAAAATTAAACTGTGATGCTGAAAAGTATGTCTAGTAGACTTTTTCAGGCTCCTACTTGTTATAGCATTTCAGATAGACTGTACTAAAACAAAAAGTCTTCTGTTTTCACAAACCTGGGTACGGAACTCTGATGAAAGAGATGGTCCTATGGAACACCTGCTACTCCCAGTGTCCTGTGAAGGTTTCCTAAAGCCAGGTGGTAATGCAGGACCTATAATGGGCCTGAGGGGGAAAAAAAAATAATTATCTTCGTTTTCAGTTGAGGAGGAAAAAAAGGAAGTAACATAACCAACAAGGACAGACAGTACATTAAATGATAGCCTTCTACTATTTGCTGCAGGGAAAATTAAATGGATTAATATAAAAATAAAAATCAAATGTTGATAAGAAGTGATTCTCCTTCCTCCCCATACCAAGAGTGCCCCCTACGCACACACTATAAAAATAACTGAGTAAGAGTTTCTCTGTTTTCCAGGAGGACCTCTGCAGATAGCTGGGGTGCAAGAAAACTGGGGAAGTTGCAGCATGTAGTCACGGAAATCTACTTTTTTCTTCCCTACCTTCCTTCACCAGATTCAAGAGCAATGAAAGGTGAGAGGTCAAATATATGCTACTTTTTCTCTAGCAACAAAGTCAATTTTGTTCATTCTTGCTTTGCACCACAGTTTCACTGTCCTTCAATAAACAGAATCAGTGAACTGCTCTGATTTCAAGTTTATTTTCCCTTGGAATGGGGATGGGAGAAGAAAAGTTTTGTGATCCCAGGCAACTTCACTGATTTGTTCTTATGCAACAGCTCTGCAAGCAGTATAATTCAATTGTCTCCAGGAGCCACAGAAAGGTGAGAAACACTTTTCAATGGTGAAAACAGTTCAAAGCACACTAGAAACTGTGCTCGCAGTACTGAAAAGACTTTTGTATACCATTTCCTCTTAATAACCTAGCATCATATTCTTTAAAGCTAATAAAAGCTAATTAAAAACTCAAGTAATTATCACCTGAAGAAATAGCCAAGTGACAGCATCCTCACAATGTATCAGCAGAGACTTCATTTATTACTATCTTCCATTTGAACTTTAGGGAAATAAAACATAACACAATGTAAACTGAATTATGCTAATGATGGTCTTCTACTAAATCCCGCATAATCTAATCAGTACAGTCCTGCTGTAATGATATTATTGTCAGCATTTGAAAAGGGGAATTAAAAAGCAGAAAGTCCTGCCAGAAAGCCAACCACAGACAGACAGACAAAAGCAATAAAACTGAGCTCAGGCCAGGACAAGGGCACTGGTGAGGTTTCAAACCCAGGCAAGAGGTCTGGGTTGAATCTGAAGTTCCACCCCCACCTAACTGCTGCAAAAAAGAAACAGCTTTTATTTTCCTCTTCTCCTTTCTGAGTGCTTTCTCGTTGAGATCATATTTTAAATTCCCAATATAATTCAAAGAGATTGAATTTAAACCTATACAGATATGTCCAAAATAATCTTTTATTTTAGTACACAAATAGCTTTATTTTGCATGGAGAGACAGTTAAACCAAACTATAAAAAAGCCTTCTGCTAAAATATACAAGAACATCTATGTTGTAGGCTGTATCTGTGCAACTTGTGAAAAAGAGCAGATCTCAAATACTCTGCCTTGCTTCTGTCACAGCTCAAAGTCTCTTCCAAAGAGTAGAAAAATGGTTCCTATATTCATCCCTCCCACACTTTCTATTTCTATGCTTTTTTTTTTTTCTCTCCACATGAAAAACCCTGTTGCTTGGGTCTTTCCCCAGCAGCGCACAGCCAGTGTGATTCTTGACAGCCTCCTGGATGTCCAAAGGTTCCCTGAAAGGCGAAGTGAATCTAAATAAAACTCTGTTAAACACATTTTGCTGCTCTGGGTAGCTTTGGTACCTATCTAGACACATTCAAAAACAACCCCCAAACTTACAATGAATTAAGCTTTAATTTAAAAAATAATGAATTTCATATATGGCAAAGAATGTTTCTCTGGTTCGGGGCTTGGGAGTCTTTGCTAATGTGTATTTCAAGATAGGCATTTCAGCATTCTTCTGATGTATAACAAAACATTTTTTAGGATAACCTTTGCTCTTTACCTTGATGTGCGCATACCTCGGGAATATTTGAGTGCTGCACTTCTGTCTAACATTGTTAGTTAAAACATAGTTACCTAAACATTGCTGGTTATCAAAGTTGAAGGAAAACAGTTCATACGTGTATTTTATGCTGGAATTATTCAAACAATTTTTAACAAGCTGCAAATTGGCACACGAGCTGCTCCTAATCATGAATATGTTGCTTTGACAAGTCTGGAGAAGATGTAACAGAACGAATGCTTTTCTAAAAGAATGAATAGGTCACACAGAGCTAACAAACAGTTTGTCCATATATTGAAACAAACAGCTTGCATTTGTTTCAATTATTTGTGGCTAGCTCATCAGCAGCAATCTGCTCAACACTCAGCAGTGCAGTGGGGACACGGTTAACACACTGTGTCTATACCCTGCACAGCTTACACGCCTCAGTGTGTCAGGACAACTAGACTACCAGGTGTATGGGGGTGGCAGACAGACAAGGCTCTTCCCACACATCACACCTTTCCCACCTATTCAGGGAATCAGGCTGGGTGCAAAACAGCTCTGCTCAATCTGCTTTCTCCTTGTGTGCTAGG
The DNA here is from genome assembly GCF_963210335.1 of Falco punctatus. Lineage (NCBI taxonomy): Eukaryota > Metazoa > Chordata > Aves > Falconiformes > Falconidae > Falco > Falco punctatus. The sequence goes on from NC_137581.1 coordinate 32,429,022, forward strand.
AGCGGTTGTATGGTGAGCTAGGACAAAAAACCCCCGACAAACTACCAAGTGCCTTTTATTGCTTTAATCTCTTACACTCTGACACAGGGCAGACTCTTGCCTCTGAATGTTACCCAACATTTTGGAAATAAACTGCTAAGTAGAAATAAAAGTTGGGTGAACATACAAAAGACTAAGATTATATGATGGGTGACTGCCTGTGTCACTGCTCATCTCTCTGACCTTCAAACTACAATTTGCCTCTTTTCTTCCTCTTTTTCTTTTGCACACTTTGACAAAACATTTTACCACAGGAGTATTCATGCCAAAAATCAAGAAAGCTACCACTGCTGGTATTAAAAGGTACAAGCATTTATTTGCTTTATTAGAGATCACATTATTTTTAGTGACTTCTTAAGTTTTATAATTAAAATAACACATAGTGCATATGAAACACAAGTGAAAAATATTAGTTACTCTTGGGACCATCAAAGCACCAAACAAGCCCCCTGAGCATGATACCCACAATTATAAAAGTTTGTTGATTACAGCAAAGCGTAGTTAAACAGACACAAAGAGGATACTTCCAAATAAGCTTAGTTAGATAAATTCTTGTTTTCCTAACTGCTGCCAAGCATCATAAAAATTTATCCAAACTAAAAAAAAAATTCAACTTTAAAATTTCCTTTGAGATGGTATACTATACAAACAGCTTGACAAAAAATTGAGTCCCTTTCCTAGAACTGAAAACTCACACCTGAGAGGAAGGTATTAACTTATTTTATCTACCAGCTCCCTATTGCTCTGAGGAAAATAATAGTGACCGATGGACTCTCCTGTACCTTTCATCAATAAGCATCCCCTTGGAAGTCCCAATTTAACTACAGATCATAACTTCAAATTATAGAAGGAAGTGCACAGATTAATGTAAAGACTAGAAGGCTGCAAGACATGGCTAAAGTCTGCATAGAAAATCCATAAGTATTTTTTTGGGGAAGTATTTTATAATTGTGTGTAATCAAATGGAAAGCTTCCTGACAGAGGCTGTAAATAATGCTTATTTACTTACACCTGACAGCTTGCTTTCCAGACATAAACAATAATCCTTGGTGCATTAGTAAATTACAATTCCAATAATCTGCACTGTATTGCACCACACAAAAACTTACTGCCCTACTCCCTCACAGTCCAGAATGAACTATAGAACTATGGGTCCTTGTACTGTAATTTGTTTTTTCTGCACTGATCTGAGACCTATCATAAGAAATGGAAGAAATCTGACATTAAAAATACAAATCGGACAATTCACATTTTTTCTTTTTCTTTCCAATCTTCCAACCAGGACTAGGAGGGCTGTGTGTTCTGTTTCAAGGGAATGCTGTTCCTATTCTCAGGATGTGGAGGAAGCAATTCTAATCATCTGAATCCGAAGTGCACAATTGAAGTGTTCTGTAATAGTGCTACAAAATATTTTATCTAAAATAATTGTGTTTTAAGGAAAAGCACCTGAATATAATTCCATTTTAATTACCTCTCTGGAGAATCATCCTGTTTTTTAAACCCAGGAGGAAGAGCAGGCCCAAAAAAGCCATCATCATCATCATCTTCCTGAATTCTTTTTGGCTTTCTGCAAATATAAAGATTTCGCTTAATAATTACCTTGACATGCATAGCAATTATCTACATTTAAAAAAGGAAAAAAAATATGTAAAATTATTTCAGACAGTCTTATGTACTAAATATCCTGCTGTTACCAAGGAAACAGTGCAAAAGGATCCAAAATAATTTGAAGCAATTAAAAAATTGAGAGCATAAGCTTCAGTCCAAAAATGCTTTGACATTTAAAAAAAAATTAAGAATGCTTTTGCTGTAAAAAGAAAAGTAATATTATGTTGAATTACCATTTTCTAGTCACAAAGTAATTTTAAATTTAGCACACTTCTTTCTCCATTTTTATACAGTCTGCATTTTGACTAGTATTTTTCCCTGTTCAATTTTAATTAACTGAAAAACTGTTGAATAAGACAACAAGAAAAAAGTGATGAAATTACTCTAACACTCATTAAGATGGCATAACGCCCTCCACGTCCCTTATACAAGCCCTAGCACAAACACACAGAAGTTCATAACACAGCAATTGTGAGTAATCAACCCCACCAAATGTGAGTACGTGCAGACTCCTGTTATTTGCTGAACAATTTGGATTTTTTCATCAGAGTTGACTCAATTGAATGCATAAATTCATGTCCAAAAATACTCCTTATGACCTTCCAATGAGACGTAGTATATGAGACACAGGGCAAAACTCAAGTACCAAATACTTACAGATGTGGTAAGTGGTATCCTTAGTATAAACAAGCAGAACATTAAGGATTTTATTACTTTAATTGCAGAACTAAAACAAAACATGTAACTGCAGCAATCTGGTTGCCTTACATAACTTAATTCAACTGTCAAACAGGTCAGCTGAACATTCTTGATTTTACACAGGCTTTACCCTTTTTCTTTACAGGGTTTACTTTTTATTTATATAATACCATCCCTTTCTCACAATTTAGAGACACATTTCACTTGTAATACAACACAAATATACAACTAATCTAAGAACATACTCACTTGGGTGCTGGATCTCCTTCTGTCTCCTCTTCAGAATCTCTGCTTGTGTCTCTGGGTAGAGGAAGAGATTCCAAGTCATCATCACTGTCAGGAGTTTCTGAGCCACAGCTGCTTTTATAGCCTGGAGGCAGTGCTGGTCCTGCAACTGAACATCCAGAATTATCTGGGATACTTATTAAATGTTTCAAATAAATATGATCTATCCTGGCATTCCCAAAATACCTATCTACCTGGAATTCAATGTATTCAATCATTGCTTTGTCTAGCATTTAAGAACATATTTAACAAACTGCTAGAAGTAACTTTTTTCAGGTCCATATTTCAACGAACAACACCCCCCCCCCCCCCGAATTAAATTAGTACATTACTAATCCATTACTACAGAGTGTCTTCTGGAACAAGACTAGAAAACCTTGTTTCATCTAACAACTGATTTACAACACATATATTATAAACCAGTATACTTAAAAAGAAACTACCACCTTAATAAAGCATTTGAAGCTTACTAGTGAAGAGTCACATCACTTGTATGTACACAGCATGGGAGACCATAGGTTAGTTAAATTTGATCACCAGCCTGCTTTAGGAATGGTTTAATGATTAAGGTTATTCCCAGTTCAGCTAAGCATGAGCAGCAGGCACAGACTTAAGTCCTCTGCTGAAAAAGATGATTTAGGCATTCAGAGTTGGAAGAATCATTGCTGTCAGAAGGCCGGGGCCGTGGATGAAGCTCCCATGTTCCAGTCAACCCTTCAACCTCTGAAGTCATCAGAAGGGGACAGATATCTCAGCAAAGGAAAAAATCAGACCCTAAGACTGCTAACAGGTCTGAGCTGTTTCTGGCACTGTTCTTCACCAGCAGGCACAGCCCTTTGTACACTTATTTGGATTCAGTACCACATACACTGTGTCCAGAAGCAGCTTAGCCACTGATCCTAACAGCAAACGCCCCCTAAATGAGACATTTAATACAGATACCCTCACAGGCTCAATCAACACAGAGCCACCTGGAGTAAGCAAAGACCAGCAATGGTCCCAAGATAAGAGGCCTTCCCACATCCAGGGCAGTGCATGCAGGGCCAGCACCAGTTGACACACACAGCATAAACAGCTATCCGATAAAATGGAGATCGATCATTTTGCATCCTGAAACACAGGCACCATTCCTCCTTTTAATATTTCAAGCCTTGAGTCCAAGACTGACAGGACAGAAAGATGTTTTGGAGGGAAAAGACATTGTTAGCTTTATGAATAGTCAAGGATTAGATGAAAAGATGAGATACAATAAAACCACATAAATGAAGGGTACCAGAAAATTGCACTTCCAGTTAAAGAGCTACAACTTTTTGATGGTGCAAAATAAAACCTGATACAGATTATGGTTCCATTGTTAGCTGACAAAAGCTAGGCAGAAATTGAGTCCTTCAAGTGAGCTTCATAAAGCTTTTACTCATCTTTAGCACATGACGCAGAACAAGGACAGCTTACTAGCTACAAAGCAGCCAGACAGATCTGCCACGTGTTTTGTTTTCTGTTTTAATGGGAAAGGCTTAAACCAGGACACAAAAAAATCCATTTCAGCACGAAGTAGGAAAAAAAAATAACCCACAACACCCCAGCCTATAAAGGTAAATTAAGTTCAAGATGAGAAGGAACAAACAGATGAATGATAAATAGAAATAAAGACTGGTATCAAGAAGTCTCCCATTTTGGTATGAGAAGCACCACTGGATAAAAAACCCACTTAAAAACCCGACAAAACCTGCACAACAGCCTTCTCCAGCCACCTGGTGCCCTGATACCATAAAAGCAGAGCTTCATTTGGTCTGAATGCAGACAGACAAAAGAAAGGACTTGGAGTGAAAGAAGCAAACTGAGATGCAGTTTGGTAAGTCTGATACTGCAGAGGAAGAGAGAAATAGGGATCAGCTTTGTGAGCTAGAAAGAACTAGTAACCAAAACTATCTAAGGAAGGAGACTGGCCCCACTGACACGTTGTCCAGCATCAGGGCTAAGATATACGCTTTCTATCCCACCTCCTGTCTGTTACGCTGGCACAGCCATTTGCATGGGCTATGCAATAAACTGGATCAGGGAACTTAAGAAGTATAAAAATAACACTGCAAAACCCAGCACTACCCTGAAGGAACTGTTTGTTCGTGGAACTGCAGCCTAAGCAGGACAACCAGAAACAAAGTAAGAGTCAGACTGGTTCATGAGAGGAAAATGGCATTTAAAGCCTTGGGAAGAAACAGTCATTGGACCTGGTGAAAGAAGTGGATGGAAGAGAAAGCCTTGGGAGAATACGGATTAAAAATTAATTATGGTCATGGTACTGACTGAGACTAATAATCAGCACAGGTGAGGATACAGTTATGGATTAGGTTGGGGTGGGGAGCCACAGTGATTAGTAGAGAGGAAGGGATGGGAATTGCTAAGCATAGATTCTGGGAGGAAAGAAAGGGAAGGGTAAGAAGGGAGGCCAAGATCTGATGGGAATGAAATTCCCTGAAAGCCAATGAAAAGTAGAGATACAGACCAAAGGAGGAATGGAGGAGAGGTCAGTATCAGGAAACTAAAACCAACGAGGTCAGGAAGAGATATGGACGTACCAATGACAGAACAGGAAAGTGAGGAATTAACCAGAACTGAGAACAACTCAGAGCAGGACAGTGGGATATGAAAGTGTCAGAAGAAAATTTTGGGGATGGAGAGGAGAGAAACAGAGCCAAGGATATGTCTAAAGTCAGAATGAATGTTTCACAGTTGCTAGAAGTGGCCATCCTACCATTGTTGCTCTGACTTGCTCTCTCCATTGAGCAGGCTCTGGTGACTATCCACCTGAAAATTAAGTCAATTCAACTCAGAATCCAAACGGAAAACTACTTTTTGCTTTGTCTGTTTTTGCTAGGTTAATCTCTGCTGTATTTGGCAATTCTAAGCAATCTACCATGCCATCAGACAGGCACTGGGAACCTCCAAGGACAGACAGGAGTACGGCCTTTCACCTTCAGCAACAGCGACAGATCAACTCAGACATATCACATCAATGCAACTTCAACAAATGGGGCCTCAATGCTGAAATAGCCAAAAATCTCTTCTGTATCTCTGGTTAGTTTTAGCCCTTTCCTAGTATTTCTCTCCTGCTGGTACAAGGACAGCACAGAGACAAAAGGGCCAAAGGAAGTAGAAGTCTTCCAGCAGGAACACATTTAGGCCAGCTTCAAAGCATCATCATGAGAAAAAAGAATCAGGAGATGAGTGCGTCCCATAGGTTGGGCAGTGCAAGCTGAAGAAGGAAAGGTAAAATATTTGGCAGGGTTTGAGCTTTTGAGTCTGTCCAGCTATCACTTGCTCCCAATTCTGGTCATGATTAAGGGTCACAGGGTTCAAGGAGCAGCAGTTCTCTGACACCAACGGACATTTATATCTCCTGACAAAGTCCATTTCAACTCCCTCCCTCTGTGCTGACCTACAGGTAGAGCAGCAACTGGCACTTTATCTTAAGTTACTCCCTTATCTTCCGAGGCAGGGATGCACAGGGAAGTGAACAAGGCAGCTTTTAACTCCACTCACGTTTCACAATACAAAATACCACACATCAACATCAATGTGATTACACAAGCTACAATTACTACATTTTCAGTTTTTCTTCTTTTAACAAAAAAAAAAAAAAAAAAAAAGAAGCAAGAATTTGTATGCTACAAGTTACAACAGAGCTCTTATGTCAGGGGTTGGAACTAGATGATCTTTAAAGGTCCCTTCCAACCACAACCTTTCCGTAATTCTGTGTTATTCATATAAAGATGAAAGAAATACAAATTTACGAATGGATCAACAGACACTTATTTTTTTTCACTACATCTAGCATGGCAGTGTCATATCCCAGATGTAAGACAAATGCTTATCTGACTGCCAAGAGGGCAAACCACATCCTGGGGTGCATCAAACACAGCATAACCAGCTGGTCAAGAGAGATGATCATCCTGTGTATTCAGCATTGGTGTGGCCTCACTTGAGTACTGTGGGCAGTTCTAGGCCCCACAATTTAAGAAGGATGTAAAGGTCCTTGAATGTGTCCATAGGAGGGCAACAAAGCTGGTGAAAGGCCTGCAAGGAATGTCCTGTAAGGAATGGCTAAGGAGTTTGGGCTAGTTTAATTTAGAGAAAAGGAGGCTGAGAAGTGACCCGATTGCTCTCTGTAGCTGCTTGAGGAAGGGAAGTGGAGAGGGAGGTGCTGATCGCCCCGGTATCCAGTGATAGGACATGCAGGAATTGTTCAAAGCTGCACCAGTGGATGTTCAGACTGGACATTAGGAAGCACTGCTTTACTGAGAAGGTGGTCAAACACTGGAACAGGCTTCCAGGAGTAGTTAACATGGATTCATCAAGTGAAAATCACGCCTGACCAATGTGATAGCCTTCTACGATGAAATGACTGGCTGGGTAGACAAGGGGAGAGCTGTGGATGTTGTCTACCTTGACCTCAGCAAGGCTTCTGACACTGTCTCCCATAACAACCTTATAGGCAAGCTCTGGAAGGGTGGGTGAGATAGGTGGACAGTGAGGTGGGCTGAGAACTGGCTGAATGTCAGAGCTCAGAGGGTTGTGATCAGCAGCACAGAGTCCAGCTGGAGGCCTGTAGTCAGCGGTGTTCCCTGGGTCAGTACTGGGTCCTATCCTGTTACATTTATTCATCAATGAAGGGACGGAGCGTACCCTGAGCAAGTCTTATGATGATACAATACTGGGAGGAGTGGTTGATACGCCAGAAGGCTGCACTGCCACTCAGCAAGACCTGGACAGGCTGGAGAGTTGGGCAGAGAGCAACCTAACAGAAGTTCAACAAAGGCAAGTGTAGGGTCCTACATCAAGGGAGGAATAATCCCACGTACCAGCATGGGCTGGGGCTGACCTTCTGGAGGGCAGCTCTGCAGAGAAGGACCTGGCAGTTCTGGTGAACAGCAAGATGCCCATGAGCCAGCAGCATGCCCTGGTGGCCATGAAGGCCCATGGGATCCTGGGGTGCATTAGGAGGAGCATGGCCAGCAGGTTGAGCGAGGTGATCCTCCCCTCTGCTCTGCCCTAGTGAGGCTGCATCTGGAGTGCTGTGTCCAGTTCTGGGCTCCCCAGTTCCAGAGAGACAGGCAACTACTGCAGAAGGTCCAGAGGAGGGCTATGAAGGTGATTAGAGGACTGGAGCATCTCCCTCACTAGAAAAGGCTGAGAGAGCTGAGCCTGTTTAGCCTGGAGAAGAGAAGACTGAGAGGGGACCTTATCAATGCATATAAATATCTTCAGGACAAGTGTCAGGAGGATGGGGCCAGGCTCTTTTCAGTGGTGCCCAGTGACAGGACAAGAGGCAACAGGCACAAACTGCAGCACAAGAAGTTCCATCTAAACATAAGGTAAATTTTTACCCTGAGGATGGCAAAGCACTGGAACAGGTGGCCCAAAGAGGTTGTGGATTCTCCTTCTCTGGAGACATTCAAAACCCGCCTGGACATGACTGTGCAACCTGCCCTAGGTGAACCTGCTTTAGCAGGGGCTTGGCTAGATGATATCCAGTGGTTCCTTCTAAGCCCAACCATTCTGTGATTCCTAGAGAGGTGGTTGATGCCCCAAGCCCGTCAGTGTTTAAGAAGCCCTTAACAGCATGCTTTTTAACTTTTGGTCAGCCCTAAAGTGGTCAGGCAGTTGGACTAGATCATTGTCATAGGTCACTTCCAACTGAAATAATCTATTCTGTTCCCTTATCTTATAGTTCTGAATGAAACCTTTTTGACAGAATTCTCAGAACAGCTGCTCAAAGTCCTACTTTCTGCTGTTCAGAGGCGGAAACAATGGAAGTAGAATAAAAACCCCAAGTGTTCTTACAGAAAAGCAACGAGCAGTGCAAATATTGGTGAGACCACAAGGAAAGAAAACATAGTGGAAAAGCTGTTCAGCTTTAAAAGGGGAAGTACCCCTTAAAATAACTAGAATATAAAAGAAATAGTTGCAGAAGAACTTCTAGGCCCATTCTGTCTCAAGACCCGGCAAGCGTTACAGTGCAGAAGATGCTTGTAGCAGCCCCACCACACAATTTTGCCACTCAGAACCTCCAGGTGCTGGGATCCAACTAGAGCTGTAATTCTGTACAACAAAGTATGTTAAAACAAAGTACTTGCTCTCTTTTCCTTCTCTACACTGCAGCAGTATGCCTTGTGTTAAGCAGGTACACTTACTTGTACCAAGCTGTTGTATGTCAGGAAACATTTATAGAAGTTATAAAAACAAATAAACAACCCCTAATAGCTGGGTTTTGGTGTTTGGGTTTTTTTTTTTTGTTTTGATTTTGTTTTTTCTTTTTAAAGGCAAATAAATTCCTTCATCCACTTCACACACAAATCCCCAAGATCTGCCAGTGTAACTGTAGTGCTATGGAGCTGACGTACAGTGAGACAGAATGTGAACAAACTAGGCTGAATGACCTAGACTACATACTGCCAAAACACTTGATATCACGAAACCACAGCCTACTGATAAATGTAACTTATTTTGTTCAGTGGGTTCACACACAGTATAGATACTTGCGGTGTGTAACAGGACATTGTTAGAAAGAAAGTGAGTAAGCCATCGACACAAACAGGAGTAGGAAAGGCTGCATCAGCTGAAACTAGCGTGTAGTCAGGGCTTCAGTACAGAGCCGAGCTGCCGACCTGGAGCTCGATGTTGCTGTAGTGCCAGCTCTCTCTTCCTATTGCTCCCTCTTCTGGATTAAAAAAATGAGAAGAGCAGACAAGCACAGCAAGCCATTCCCATCGGAGCTGCTTTGTTTGGAATAACTGAATGGAACAGTGCCAGAAACTGAACATATTATTATGAATATAACATGAACCTGGGTTAAAGGCAAGGAGTACTAACGCTCAAACTGCTACTTCCAGAGATACTATTAACACAGAACACGTAAGAGTCCAAGTGGGGGAAACTGCTCCACCGCAGGAGAGCCAGTCTGGCTGTCAGCTGGTCTCGGCGAGGTCCCACTTGTGCCGTGCCCCCTGTGTCCGCATAAGAGACCCTGGCGACCCTGCTGGCAGGCGAGTCACCGCAGCCCCGCCGGGCGCCAGCCGCCTCCGCATGCCGAGGAAAGCGACCGAGAAACGACAGGCTGGTGAAGCGTTTTGCTCTGACAAAGGCCAGCAGGCCGCAGCCGCCTGCCCAGCGGCCTTCCCTCCTGCCCCTAGCACCACACCGAGCGACTGAAGAACTCAGGCCGAAGAGCACATGTAGAGCTGGACCAGGAAAATCATAAACGCATGGACGCAGTATTTTTTAAAAACAAGTTTTAGACCGTCTCCTATCGATAGCACCCCATCAGGCAAGACCTTCTACTTCCGTCCCTGTTCCTTAAGAAGCCGCTGTAAGAACGGCTCGCGACGCTCAGACTCACGCAAACCCGCCGCGCAGCCACGTCGCCCCGGCCTCGGGAGCGGCCCCGGGGCCCCGAGGGGCCACGCTCGCCCCCCGCTGCCAGCCGCGCCGCCTGAGGTGAAACACGGGGGGCGCCCCCCGCCGCCGGGGACGCAGCCGCCCCCAGCCCGCGCTGTACCTTGGCTGAAGTCCTCATCCGGGTCCGCCTCGGCGCAGCGCGGGAAGCCGGGCGGCAGAGCGGGGCCGATGAGCTCGCGGGCCATGGCGGGGAAGGGGCGCGGAAGGGGGCGGGTGGGGGGGCACGCGGCGTCGCGCCTGGCCTGGGGTGGCGGCGCAGCCCCTCTCTCCCGCTCCGTCCCGTCCCGTCCCGTCCCGTCCCGTCCCGCTCCGCTTCCCCGCCCCCCGCCGCCGCGCTTCCGGTGCTACGGAATGACGCAATCGCCTGCGCTGGCCGGGGTTGATAAATCGCTAGGCGAGTGGCTCAGCCCTGGAAGTGACGTCTTTTCGTAGCGGCTGCCGGCGCGGCCCCACGTGGTGGTGGAAGCGGGTCGCGGAGTGGGGGCTGCGTCCGGGCCCGACATGAATCCTTTCGCCTGGTACCCGCCGCCCCCGCCGGGGCTCCCCCCGCCCTTCTTCTGCCCGCCGCCCCTCTGGGAGCCCGGCTTCTGGACGCCCGCCGGGCCCTACCCGCCGCCTGGCAGCTACCCGCAGCCCGCCGAGAGCTACCCGCAGCCCGACAGCTGCGCGCCACCCGCTGCCTGGAACCCGCCGGCCTACGGGGAGCCGCCGCAGGGCCCGCACGCTGGTGAGGGGTGTGGGGAGGGCGTCTCTCGGGCCCGTGGGCTCCTTCCCATCCCTTAACGGCACGGACCCTGGAGCTTTCCCTAAGCCTTGGAGGGTGGGTGGGGGACTCTCCCTCCTTCCAGGCATGTTCGTGCTGGTCGTGCAGTCCAGTCTTGTCTCTGGCGGGCCCACCGAGGTAGCAGAGGGTGTTGTACCAGCTGCATGTGTGACTGGCTTTTTTTTTTTTTTTTTTCTTTTCCAAAGGTGGAAATGGTAATTTCTCCCAGAAATGGCAAGGCAAGCAAGCTCCTGGGTTTACTAAACATCTTCCAGAAGAAAATAACAAGCCAAAGGTATGGACTGGAGTCCCCAGTGCAAGAAAGACATGGATGTATTAGATTGGGCCCAGAGGAGTGCCACAAAAATGGTCATAGTACCGGAACCTTTCTGCTGTGAGGAAAAGCTGAGAGAGATGGCATTCAGCCTGGAGAAGAGAGCTCTGGGGAGACCTTATTGCAGCCTTTGAGTGCTTAAAGAGCACTTAAAGAAAGACAGGAACAAACTTCTTAGCAGGTTACCTGTAGTGATAGCATAAGGAGTAATGGTTTTAAACTAAAAGAAGGTACATTTAGTTTGGAGATAAGAAACGTATTACAGTACAGGTGGCAAGACGCTAGCACAGGTTGCCCAGAGAAGCTGTGGATGCCCCATCCCTGGAAGTGTTCAAGGCCAGGTTGGGTGGAGCTTTGAGTAACCTAGTCTAGTGACAGACGGCCCTGACCATTGCAGGGGGTTGGGACTAGATGATCTTTAAAGGTCCCTTCCAATCCAAACCATTTTGTCATTCTGTGGTGGTAGCAGGTGTGTGAGATTTGCGCCATGGTACCGCAGAGACTCCATACTCTTGCCTAATGTGACTGCCCTTGCAAGAGAGCAGATGGATGACAATCAGTCTGCAAATCTTGTGCCTGCTGAAACAAAGATACATTTCAACCAAATCCTAATACAGGTTTACTTTAGAAAAGCCCTTGCCGTGGTGATGCCTGAGTGCCTAAATTAGATTAGTGCTCTTATATATTATCAGGGCCAGACAGCCAGATCACCCTGATGTGTGTAGTGGGAAAAGGAAGGATCTCTGCTACCCTCTGAGCTCTTACATGTGATGTGAGAACAGGCGTGGTCTGACTTTGTAGGGAAGATACCCAAGGCTGTAGCCTAACTCACTTCCTAGCCCTCAATAAATCTGTGCCAGCCTGGTGTGTTTGCAGAAGCGATAATTGAGGAAGAGGTGGTAGTGGAAAGAGTTGAGTGCAGGGCACTTTGTTTGGAAGGTAAGGGATTTGAACTTCACTTCCATGTTATGTTAGCTTATCTTTGAAGCCTGTTTTAATTGACGGTTTTATTAACATAAATATTCATTCATGTGTTTCACACTTAATTAAAAATATCTAGTAATCTTGTTACTGCAGTCCTGAGATGATCTCTTGTTTTTCTTTCAGACCAGAAAGAAAAAAGAGCCTGTTTTCTCTCATTATTGTGATACCTGTGACCGTGGCTATAAAAACCAGGAGAAGTATGATGAGCATGTTTCACAACACAAACAGGTTGATGAATTTAGCTTGTTTTATTTACACTTTGATTTTTAACTTTCTGCCTGATAAGTAGTTAGCTGTAGTCAGTTTTTGAATGGAAGACTTAGCAAAGAGATTCCAGAGCTACAGAAAGTGTTCATAGGGTTTTTTTCTGAATGTTCTGTGTAGGGGAGGTCTTAGTTGTATGTTTGGTTTTATTGTTGAAGTAATCTTTTTTTCTCCTGATGTATTACAAAGTGGTAGGAACTACTTTATTGACAGTAGAGCATGTAAAATTTTTGTGTGAAAAACATATTTCAAAAATCCACTCCTTTTATTGCAAAGAAGTATCAAAATTTGAAATTGGAGAGTCTTGTAAATCTTTCTTTTAGGTTAACTTCACTTTATCTCCAATTATCAGATACATTAGCTTCACTGATTATGTTGAAACAAGATTAAGTTTAGAAGTACATTATCCCTTCTTACTGTTTTGACAATCACATTTGTTTTGAAACTGGGTAGCTTAGAAGTGCTCTATAACTAACTGTACAGGTGTCTGGCACCAACTTTATTTGAAGTGTGCTTGAATACTTGTTTATAATTGCACGATCTGGTGTGTCTTAAGTTCACTTCCTTATCTTGCAGTGCACAGAAGAAGGTTGCAGTTTCAGCGCACATGAGAAGATAGTTCAGATACACTGGAAGAACGTAGGTATCCCCCCGGGCCCAAGATACAAGTCTACGCAATCTTTACTTTAGTCCCCTTTTCTCATTCTTCAGAGGCTTGCTTTCATCCTGAAAGGAAAACATATTGCTTCTGAGTAGGATCTGTTGTAAGACAATATTGTGGATGAAAAGATGTTGAATGCTATGACTTTTTCTTAATGGATTCATTTTGTTATTGCTGTGTACAGTCTCACCTCTTTTGGAGATGAAACGGTGTGATACTACTACAGTTGACAGAATTGTGCTTTTTTTCTTTTTCCTTATGGGTTATTTCCTTCCCCTTTTAAACACCTATGAATACTTTTTCTTTAGGCACATGCACCTGGTGCTAAAAGAATAAAATTAGATAGTCCAGAAGAGATTGCTAGATGGAGAGAAGAAAGAAAAAGGTAAGACTTGTGACCTATGAATTTGTTTTACTATATTTTCCCAGTGTGATCATTAGATGACAGCTGAAAGGCAGCAGCAGCATATACTTGCCACGGCTGCTCCTTTGACTCCACAGAACTCCTGCATGAGTGGCCTGTGTCAGAATGAGCCAGGAGAGTGCGAGCTGCAGAGAATATAATCATTTGCATTATTATAGTAGAAGGCAAGATATCAACTGAGAAAGAAGTAGCTTTCCCACACATTTGGTTTGGTACCACAGCTTAGTTGAATGACTTGATTCCTTTTAGTCTGATTGCTGAGGTATTTTAGGTCACAAAACTGTGTGTGCTTGGTGATTTTTTTAATAGCTAAGAAACCTGGAACTATTATACTGACTGTAATCTTAACACATCCCAATGTGTGCTAATTTCCACAGCTTAAGTTGTCCCAGTAGACCCTCAACAGTGAGTTTTCCTAGTTTTAAGGAACTTTGTGCATCGCTTGACACTTTTCTGCTGAAAGAGAACAGAATCCATAAGTGATGTTGTCTCGGGTAGTTTAACTGATATTGTACCTGGGTGCAAGGTGAAGTTCCCATGTAAGCAGTATTTCTCATTATTTTTCATTCTGTGATGTGAGGTGGTATAACTTCTTTTTATGGTTGACCAGCACTGAAGTGATTAAAAATTCATGCTGTACTTCCATAGACCTTTTCCACTTTTTTTTCCCCGAGTTGAACAGGTTAAAATCCTCCCTTTCCCAGCAGGTGAAAGATGCTGTAGGTTGTCTTCGCTTCTGTTTGTGACTTAGAATATAGTTTTGCAAGTGAATGATCAGTACATGGGTTTTGTTTCCATGAGCAAGAGTCCTATATGCAGTGTGAGAAGTGCAACAAATTTAATTTCAAGATCACTGGCAAAGAGCTAGGGGAATGTACAAGTAATCTGTTTGGGGTTTTTTTAAATTAAAATAATCACAGTTGTGTGATGCAGTCTTACAGATGAATCCAACTTAAATTTTTGTCACAAAGTAATGTTAAAGCGTTCTTCCTTTGAACCTGACTTCCCTTAACAAATTTTTACACAGTGGCTTTGTAAAAAAAAAAAGAGTGGAATGTATGGTAGGAGATTTTTTTTTTTTAATACTTTCCATCAGTTTTTGCTGTATTGAGAAGCAAAATTCCTCCCCATGTAAGTTCATCCCTGCAAGTTTTACCTTTCCTTTGGACATGGTTTCAGCAAGGCAACGGGAAGTCTTACCACTGTGTCAGCACATCTCAGCAGTCAACTGTTGCACCTGCTGTTCATTTCTTAAAAATTAAGGGAATCTGTAGGCTCCTCTCTTTTTAAAAATGGCTGTTCTTGATGAAGAAACAAATTTTTTTCTCCTGTGTTTAAAACGCCAGTTAACCAGAAAAAAATTGCTTGTGGTCTGTTCAGGTATGGTTTGGTGTTAGATTAGTTTTGGTTCCAGGTTTCCCTTTTATTCTTTTATTGAAAAGATGACTCCAAGGGTTGTTTTTTATTTGCTTTCGGTCTATGTGTTGCTGTCCTCCCCTTCCCCCAACATTGATGCTTACGTGTCTTTATCACTTACAATACGAAGCATTACCAAGATTAGCAAAGCCCAAAATGTCCTTTGATTTGTCTTTGTGGTGGCCTACACTTTATTTTGTAACAGTAGCTCTGAGGAAAAGCAAGAATACTTGCGTGCAGTCTTTCCTACTCAGTTTTAACTTTTCATACACTCTGGGGGATGTTTGGGAGAGTTCATGTCTAGTGGCTGATGCTAAGGTTTAAGTGTGGAAATCATGTTTAAGGTGTGTGTGTCAATACCAGCTCTACTGTACAGTAAAACATTAGGGAAGCAGGAACTGAATGTACACTCATGTTGTAGATGCTGTTTGCTTGAGAAATAGGTGCAGCCAATCAAAGCAACTTGTATCTGCAGTTAATATTAAGGATGATACTCTGCCTGAGATTTTTTTTTACTGAGTTTCTAGAGGATCTCATGGTGGGTATTGTTGGTTTTCTGCAGATGAATGTAATTTGGCTGTGTTACAACATTGCTGAAAGCCTTTGTTCACTACAGCAGAGTGAAATCCATGGAAATAAGTCTTGCAGTCCCGATCGCCAACCGAAAGAGGCAATACGGGGTTAGGACCTTCTAAGCCAAGGCCACTAGATGGAGTAATGCTGTGGACTATTTCGGTACCTAGTCCTTCTGTGGGCATCTTAACTATAAAGGATGAGCGTAGAATGACTACCTGGGTGGCTTTTGTTACTCTTTGTACACCAAGGTAGCTGTACTAACATCCTTTTTTTAAAAAAAAAAAGTGAGAGAAACCCAGCTGAAACTTTTGTGAAGCTTTAATTGGGTCACCAGCAAAACATCAGTTCAGTACTGAAGGTTTGTTGTTGACTCGCAATAAACATTGCATTGTACAGGAAAAAAAGGACACCAGAGGGAGTCTGAGCTATTAGGCAGTTTTGGTTTATGGTGACAGGAAAAAGCCTTTTTCTTTCCAGAAGCTCCAGTCAGAGCTTCGAATGAATCTTTTTAGGTCATTAGTAGTTTGTTTCTAATTAGGTTGCAGTGATTTAACATGTGTGTTTCCATGCTGCATCCCTAACATTCCTGTCCTTGTTCTTTCAGCCGTTATAAATAATTGCTTACAGAGCTAGATTTTTCTTCTTAATTAGCTCTTGTGTTGCTCAGTTGTGTATCCCATTTAAAGTCATTTAGAAAGAGCTTGTGTTTAAAGTGCAGCCTTACTCATGTAGAGGGAAGAGAAAGGGGAGAGCTGGTAATGGGTGAGCATCTCCGAATGAAATATGCTGGGTCAGAATTATGTTTTCCTTTCTGATTCTGTACAATGCCCTGTTCATTGCTGCAACCAGCATATGTGCTTACCTAAAAGACTTTTTAATGGTTTGTGGCCCATTGAACCTGCTGAGTGAGGCAATCTAAGTGAAGAGCAATACAGATAAAGTTCCCCAAGATCTCAGGGCTTCCCTATGCTTTGCAGTTGGGTGGTTGTGAAGTCTGACATCAGTTTTGGTGATACAATTACTTCTCCTGTTTTGATTTGTCTTTCCCTTCCAAATAAGTGTGCTGTTCTTAGCATATTTTTTCTTAAACATGAGCTTAAAGGGAATTTTCTACAGTGCATTTCCATAATGTGTCAGAATGGGGTACTGCTGTGTTCCCTTCTTACCAAGTGAGATCTGGGTCCTGCTAGCCCATCTGTTTCTAACCCGCTCTTCTTGAGCAAAGATTATTAGAAAGAATGTGGCAAGGTTGCTGTGGTGTTAAACTGAATTGTTAGATTTACTTTTCCTTAGTTCCTAATACAACACCATAGGATTTTCTTGATCTTGTGTATTGCTTGTAAATTCTCCCCCACCTCCCCTCCCTTCTTTAATCTGTTGGGGGCTTTGTTGTTCAGTTAGGGATTGTCAGCTGTATTTCCTTGCAGTGCATCTCGTAGGCTGAGCATGTATGTAGTGAATGAAGGCCAGTACTGTCAACCACACCACTTTTAATTAATTTGTGGTTCTCTGGTTGAATAATGATAATCTTAGAGTTGCTTGGAATCTTTCCAGAGTTCATTCATAGTAGTTAAATATGAAATAAGGAAAGTAATTTCTTAGCACCTGGTAAAAGTAGAGACAATGAAGCAAAGTAGAAGGAATGTGTTGGTAGATCAAGGTGAACATAGATACAGTAAAGTTTATTCTAAGCTGCAGGGATGTATTGGCAATAAGACTGCCTCAGCTAACATACAATAAACTCACGCTAGAGATGCAATGCTTGGTAAAGTGCCAGGGAGTCTAAAATGATGATTTTGTCAGCTCTCTGTTGGGCCATCTTTGTTCCCTTCGGGCTATCCATGTCCTCCTTGCTGATGGTTGTGTGCATGCAATGAAGACCAGCTCAAGAAATTGAGGCAATTTGATCACTGTGCTGTTCCTATAAAGATAAACTTGTATAGCTTTTCACTCAGAAATTTGTTGTGTAAGCTGCTGTAGAGACAGGTTTCTCTTCTGTTAGACACTGGTAAAGCTCTGTTTTTCCACTTCTTACTAAAAGCTAGTTCACTGATATTTATGTGAGCAAGATGGAGTGTGCTGGCCTATAAAGCATGTATGACTCCTGCTAGTGCACTCATTTATTGGAAAAAAAAAAAAAGTCTATTCACTAAGGCACATGTTAGTGATCATGCTCAGTGCCATCTCTGGAAATTTAGGGTATCCTTTACCTATTGGTGTGTAAGTAATATACTCTCCTTAGCCTGAAAACCCATTTTTCTGGTATTAACCTGACAATTTATACTGAGGAACTTCCAGTATGGATTATAGAAGTGTCTGTGGTTGGAAACTGCAGCTGCTGTGAAATGGGGCTGCGTTCTCGGGCAGTACTGGCCCCTCCGTGAAATCTGCTGTGCCAGATCATTACATCCTGGTTTAACTCCCTCTTACTGTGAGTTGTGTAGGCTCATAAAGCCTTTGTGGTGACTGATGAAGCTGTCTGTACTCAAGCTCTGACAAGTTGTTTGCAGGGCTTAGGTGCTGGCATATTTCTACTTCACTGATGTTTGTAGGTAACGTCTTAAGAACCTCATATTGTTAGGGGAGGAGGAGGAGGGCATGCCTTCTGAGAAGGATTCAAACCCAAATCAGCTCTTCAGACTAACACATACCCTTTTATGTGCAGAGATTCAGTATAGGCTCTTCCTTTTGCATTGTCACACCTCTGTTCAGAAACAGTCTTCCTAAATGTTGTCTTCCTGAATAAGAATTCTCTGTATCAAAAAAAAATAAATCCCCTCTTGTTGATTTTTGACCTCTATTGAGTATTTTGTGGCTGTCCTTAGATAGTGAAGTTTGCAAAGTGTGCCGTAAAGTTTATTTCAAGACCATACTGTTACCATTGTAGACGTCTGCCTCCACTTAGGGTCCGGTTGAATTTTGTTGCCTCTGTGGGCAGAGCTAGCTGATGCTAGGAGGCGTACAGACCTCTGTGCTGGGGCTGCGGTACCTGACCAGTTGTGGAGTTGCATTGGAGCTGATACATTGGGGTGGATGGGTAACTTTGGTCTGCGCCTCTCTCATCCACTTGCTCCTTGTAGGGACAGCTAGGGTTGGCTTGGCTAGGTCACACCAGGTGGGCTTAGCCCAGACATTGTTGCATAGCAGAGCACCTGGGGGAGAAGTGAACTCACTCTACCTAGTACTGAGGCTAGTGACCTGTGAACATCTGGAGCTTGCTGCCTGCCAAGCCCTTAGATGGAAAAATAAACTAGCAGATGCTTGTTTGCTCACTGTGAATGAAGCACTGCACGTGTGCTGTGAAAATAGGTACGTTTTCTGTGTAAGGTAAAGGCAGTGAGTAAAATGCTATTTTACTTGAGAATAATTTATTTTATTTGAGAAGAGCTGGAGAAAAAAACCCACAGCTACTTCAGGTGCTCTCAGATATGCTTTTGCAGCAATACTTGGACTTATGGCCTGAGCTCTCCTTAGCTGTTAGTTACTGCCTGTGTCAACTGGAAGGGTGGTTTAGGAGAAATCTGTCTGTCTTGGCGTTGAATCGAACTGAAAGCATTCGTGGAGTCCATTATGGTGGCTCAGTGGAGGGAGTGGTAACACATAGGAATGAAAGTGGGAGGCAGTCACGTCTCAAACCATGTTGTGAGAGCGTGTCTGAATATGTCTTTAATCAGCATAACTACAACAGCACTTTGAAGACTCCTTTGCTCTAGGACTAAGGGTCTTCCCTTTTGTCTTTTTAAAATAAACAATAATTTCTAGCACAAGCTTGAGGCTTTTTTTGAGCATAACTACTTATTCTATAGCTTGCTCTCCTCCAGTGAGCCTTATTACTGTGAAGGAAGGCACCTTATCCTAAAATTGTGTACAGGTGCCAAGCACAGGGGTCTTTGTCAACACAAAGCTCTTGTGCAATGAATTATTTAATCCTGCTTGCTGTGTGCTGGGAGTGTTATAACATGGATGAACAAATGTAGCTAACAGGAAAGAGTGGAGATAAAACATCACACCCCTGTGCTCACTTGAACTGTATGGTGGATTTCTGGGAGAAATCCAATGAAAATCGACATTGACAGCCTGTGTTCAAATCCTCTTAAAGGAGAAAAGTTCTGTAGTGTGTTCAGGTGTCTATTGTAGGAAATGCTTCTCATGTTTTTGCCTTGGTATGTGATCAGGCTGTATTGCATTGGTGTGACATTTAACGTTCATGTTGTAAATTGGGGAAGATGCATGTGATAGGACACATATCTTTCTTTAAATATTTAATCTTTTTTGATACCTATATTTAGCAGGCAGTTGCTCTAAGTTTCTTGTTACTCTATTTTAATAGACTTATCAAATATTTATAATTTGTGTTTCTATCCAGAAGCTGGAGTGTGTGTGGATGCATGTGTTTCTCATTTACCTCCTTTATCGCAAAGCACTGGGATTTAGCTAGCTAATGTTTACAGAGCAACTAGTGTAGCCATTTTGGGGCTTTGGTGGTAATTTGCAGCAGGCTTTGCATGTTAGAACCAGCGTGGGGTTTGTCTGTAGGGAGGGATGGTGAGGGAGGTGTGGGGAATGGAAGAGAGGGATGGTTTGGGAGATGGTTATAACAGTAGATTTGTTTTGATGTGCATGACTTAGCAATTTTTCTTGAAGCTGGAATGAAAAAGGGGCAGTAACTTTGAACTAGAGGTCAGTGTGCAAGCACAGTACTGAATATTGCTCGAGAGGAAACTTGGATGCTTTTCTTGAACTGTCACATTAAAGAAATCTTGTGCACCCAGAAGCTGTTCTTATAAGCTTTTTTTTTTGCTATTCCAAGAACTCAGCAGTTGGTTTGCTAAAGGCATGTTGTACCTTTTGGGATAATTCAAATAGTCCAATTGACGCACCATAAAAAGTCACATTGCAGGACAAAATAGTGCTGTTATGTGCAGGGGTAGGCAGAAGGTCCATAAGTGTTACTGAACTGTTCGTTTGTAGCTCGTTTGATAGTTTTGTAGATCTAATTGTGCTAATTTGGTAGGCTTATTTATTTATTTGATCTGAGCATGTAAGCGTAAGTGCACTAGGGTTTCTTTTCCTTGCTAACAACTTTAAGAAGGAAACAGTCTGTTAAACTTCCACAAAACATTTTAAAGATCTATTAACATTTAGAGGATGCTGGTTTGGTAAAGGGGGAATTTACAAAGAACAGTGAATCACTTACGAGCCAGTAATTTTTTTGTCTTCTAGAAATTATCCTACATTTGCAAACATCGAAAGGAAGAAGGCGATGCAGATAGAGAAGGAAGAAAGGGGAGAAGTACTGACTACCCAACAGTTTGGGTAAGTGTTTTGAAACAAGCTTGTCACTTTCCTGCTAATGAGTTCAGAAGTATACTCTCTTAGTTTGTTTTCCCAGCACTTACTGCTTCTACCGTACACATGATCTAGCTACCCTTTAACAGAGGACAGGTCATTTGAAAAAACTGCAGATGTAATGTTCTTTTTGTTTACAGTTCTTCATAGTCCACTTCAGTTAAATTAAACAATAATTGTATTGGAAATCAGAGTGATGAATTCTTGCTGAATTCTGCACTCTAGCTTCTTTGAGAGAATCACATTCTAGTGGCCATTCATTAGATCCGTGTAACTTTGGTTTCTGAAAAAGAAGTAATGGGAACGGAAGTCAAGCAACATAATGAATCCATGTGGTCTAATCCTTTAATGCCTGAAAATGGCATTTGTGAGTGGATTTGTCATCTTAATCTCTCCTTTCAGATGATAAATCAATAATCAAGTGAAGAGGGGAGAGAGATTTAACTTTATTTTTGTAACTTAAGTAGTGCTGTTCCTTTCTTCTACCCTCTATCATCTTGATCTGTCTGCTACCTTTGTTCTGAGCCTAATACTTAGTCCTTTTGGATTTTTACCTTTTCTCCCTTGTATTGTGAATTGCTTTCCAGTATGGTCTTTGTTCTTTTTTCTTCCCCTCAGTGTCAGTGTTATGTGGACCCAGCTAACTTCTTTAGCTGTACTTTAAAGCCTGTGGGAGGACTTATTAAAAAAATGTTGTTGTGATCCATGCTACTAGAATATCACTAAACTAGAAAAACTGAGCTGGAAGGCACAAGTGAACTCAGTCCTAAGGGGCTCATGCTAAAATCTATTTGCTGCTGCATGGAAGTGAAGCTGGAGCTTACCTGGGGTTAGTTGAGTCTTTTTTTTTTTTCTTATTTTTTTTCCTTTCTATAGGGGATGACAGCAAACAAAATAAAACTTGCACCATGGTGAAGTGGTTGAACTAGGGCAGAACAGGATTCACGTCGGGCTAGTATAATTTTAGTGCAGCATGTGCTTCAGAAGACCCAGCACCTACCTACCCCCTCCAGCTAGTTGCCTTTCGTGACTTTGAAAGGAAAGGTATATAAAAGACTGAAGTAAAACTTCCTTCTAAGGATATAAAGTTTCAGAAGTGCTTTGGGCCCAAGGAACCAAACCTAGACACAGAGGCTAAAGCTGCACACATGTAATACTGTATTTGGAGATTGTTATGCGCAAAGAGGAGTTTTGCTTGTCACAGAAACACAACTGGTGTCTACCAATTTATTTGGTGGCTCTTGTGGCTGTGAGTTGGATGTGTTATGTAGTCTTAAATGTCCATCAGCAATCCCATACTATTACATTTCTAGTAACTTCATATCTGGAAAATTGTTTGGGAAAAAAGCCCTTGAAATTATAGGTTGTTTGCTTTCACGTAGTGACCTTTAACTCTGGTTGATTCTAGAAATCTCTGCCCCCCTCCCCTGAGCTGCTAGCACTATAGGCTTGATGAACTCTCCAAAAAGCTGTCACTTCTGCTTTGTATGTCAACAGTAAAGATTCTCAAATTGGTGCTTATCTGGCAAATTTACTGATGTGTGAGGCAAAAATAGAATACAGCTTGTTCTCTGCAAGCTGTACTATTAAAGCAAATAGCTAAGTAAGATTTAGAAAGGATTAGATACTTAACGCTTCTACGGTGCTTTCCATTTGTGGTTCTCTGAAGTGCTTTACAACGGCTAATTCTCACTGTCCCCACATGTGAGATTAGAGATGCAGAAGGACTGCCTTAGTAGTCTGTCTGGTGTCTTGCAACAGCTGAGTTAACAGTGCATGGCGCTCTATCCAGTCTGAATGGGAAGTGAAGAGTAGTATATCTTTCACAAGAGGAAGGGCAGGTGCCAGGCTGACATTTGTTGGGATGTGTTTGTGACCTTGGGGGTTTCTTTTTAGGTGTTTGAGGCCTCGGGGAAATTGGAATGTTGTATTTAACCCTTGGTCAAGGACAACACCTCTAATTCAGCCTTTATTTGTTCAGTGTCTTCTAGGTTATACAACAATACCTTAAATTTCGAGCCCAGTTGTACAAATTCAGAAATGCAATTCTGTGCTCGATGAAATTGAATTATGGGAGCTAATATTAGTCCTCTTTTGTGGGTGAGAGACTGATGCTCATGAAAGTCGTGGCTTGCCTTGTGTGCCACAGGAGCACTGGTGGATGGCACTATCCTGGCTGAGTGACCAGTGTTAGACGCAGTCATGAAATGACTGGAGAATGGAATGAAATATGCTTTGTTGTGATACAAAGCCATTTTAAATGCTATTGCAGGTGCTGTTCTCTCAGGAAGGACCTAATTAGGCTAGAAAGGATCAGAAGAGAGATCTATTGGTAATGGGAACGTTTCTGTACAAGCAAAGTGTGTGGCTTGGAAGGGCTGTATGATGGCAGTCTAGAAGAATTACACAGGTGGGAAGAGGTGAATAGATTGCAGTTATACGCTGGTTCTTGTAACTTGGGAAGGATGGAGGTACCAAATGACTATTTTAGACATCAGAATGAAGGCAAACCGAAAGAGATCCTTTTTCACAAATTATTAATACCTTGCTGCAAGATTTCAAGTGTGCCAGACATTCACACTGCATCCTGCAGCACGAGATGCAAAACCATCAGTGTCTTGGGAGCATCTCTAGTCAGAGACGGTCTCTGTGTGGTACACCATGGAAAAGCAGGTGAGAAGAAGGGTGACCATTTACCCTGCTTTTGCTTTTTTTTTTTTTTTCCCTTTCCTTGCCTGTTTCACTGGCTGCTTATCAGTGACAAGGTACCAGGTTAGAAATACACCTAACCAAACAAGAGATTGCTTGCATATGTATGACTAGACCCAGGAAGAAGTTTCAGGAAGAAGCTCTTGTCCCAGTATGGCATTATATGGTTGACTAGGGGTAGCAGGACCTCTACCATGTATGTAGATAAGGCTGAGGGAGAGTACTGGGCAGAACAAACCGTGGGGCTCATTCAGGACAGTAGATCTTCTGTGTCTTTTGTGGTTGTCTTGTTCTGCTGAATTAAGTTTCTGTTGCTTGAAAAGAAGTATTTTCAGAAAGCTTAGGCTGTCCCTTCATTACTTGCTTTTTTTTTCCTAGGTCGCACCTATTCTTCTCTATGTAGACTTTGACAAGAGTTTAAGCTCTCCAGGTACCTTCCTATAAACATGTTTTGTGGTTATAGGGTAACCTGGAAGATTATGGAACCAGCATGCTGTGCTGTTCCCCTCGTTTAGAACTTGTTATTTTGTTTCAGGTTTTTAAAAATCCATTGTCCTGATCAGAAGTTTCTTTTATTCCTTTTCCATTGGAGTGAAAGATATGAATGGCATGTTAGTTGGAGGCAAAAGCAGGCAGTCATTGTGACTGATGGTGTCAGGTGGCTGAATGGATTTAGTGCAGCAAGATCCTTCTCTGAGCTGTAACTGGAAAAAGGAGACTTAAGCAGTGGAAGTATGTTTATTGTAGGTGCTTCCCTTTGAATTCCATGTTCCTCCTGTTTTGAATGACCTAATTGCTTAAGTGAAGAGAATATTTGTTAACTTCATAATGTGAAATGAAAACAGTGTCCTCACACTGTAGATCAAGGAGCTTGCTTAGCCTGTGTGCCCTTTGCCTTTTTAAAAAATAAAAGTAATGAACTTCAAACTCTTCATTTATGTTCCAGCTTTGTCACATTGCACTGCCAATGAGATGAGCTGTGACTGCCTGTCTGGTCTGTCACCACATGTTAGCTGAGCTGGAGTAAGTCCTGGCATCATGCTGTGTCACTGAACCTTAAATGTGGGCCTGAGCGATTTGGTTACATCAGTTGATTTTATTATCATAGCTTGTCACTTGTATGAGCTTTGTGTTTCTATTCTCCAGCAAAATGAAGGGGATGTGGAAACCTCCAGAAAATGAAGAGAAGTTTGGGCAGCGAGGAAGGCAAAGGAGAAGACAAAGGCGCCCGTTCTGGAAGAAATTTAGAAAAAATGATGGTGATTATAATGTACATAGAACTCAAAATGAAGCCAATGGACCAGAAAACAGCATGTGTGAAAAGGAACATGAAAACCAGCATGCTTCAGCAGCTCAGCCCTATGTGAAGGACACAGATCCTCTGAGTTTTCTGGCAAACAGTGATGTTGGTAAGATGAAGGAACTTGGAGAATTATTTTTAGTAGTACTGCTGAAGTGATTACAGATATTTTGCGTAACTAGGAACTTCTGGGGAGAGCTGGGGATTTCCAAAACCATGTAAACTTTGTCCTTGATTGAAAGAGGGCTAACTGTGCACGTTTAAAATGAGGAAACTCTCTTAACAGAAGATTGAATCAAAGCTTTACAGTATTCTTGGAGAAGAATACTTGGAAGCCTGTTGTCACGCTTATTTCCTCATTGTTACTAACAAAAATGCTCAGGATTGCTGTATTGCGGCTAGAATAGTGCCAGGGCCAACAGGGTTATGAGCTTTGAATGTAGTCCAACATCCCTGTGCCTAAAACTTGCACTTAAAACTTCCTTTTAAATGGAAATTTCTACTGAAACATATCCCGATTCAGGACATGGTCTTTGAAGGAAATTCCTGGTGTAATTATTGTAAAAGAGTTGGTCAGTGCTTTATCTAAAATGGGGTAAATGCATTTTGGGGAGCTTCTGTCCTGGTAGACTTGGCCTGTTATGGAGGAAAATATCTCAGTAGTCTAGAGGACTTTGAGATACATGTATGTGTCTTACTGAATTCGTGTCCACATGTGCACTTGGCTGAGATAAGTTTTGGAAAGAAGCTGAAATAGAAAGTCATTGAAGAGGAAGAAAAATTCTGATTAGAAAGGCTGACACAAGAACGTTTAAGATACTACCAGCGTTAAGCACTTCTACATAAACTTGCTTGCAAGCCATGTTGATTGTATTATAAACACAGGGAAAATCTAGCAGACTACTTTTATGTCTGTCTTTTTCTCTGAGAATTAGGAAGCATTAAATTTTATTCTCTTGTCAGCAGAAAATGTGTATATGAATGGGAGAAGATGCTGGGAGACAGAATGTGTGTCTTGGATTTGAAAAATAACTACTCTGGATACTTAGTTTTCGTAGCTTTGTATGTTTTGAAATATGTTACTAGTTTTAAATCGGTATTATGTAACTAATCAAAGAGGGTTTCTGGGCTCCTAATGGAGCACCTTAATTTATCTTTAACAAGTACTTTGCCATAATAATCTTATTTTACCTGTAATCTGCTTAGGAATGTTTTTTTGTGCAAAACAGCTGGGAGAGGCAGCACAAGGAAAGCCCTTTGTTACATAGGGAAGTGATGCTGTAGTAACATTATGAAGGAGAGGAGAAGAAATAGCTTTTGCTTACAAGTCAGGATTTTGGAAGTGCTGCCATAAAGTTTGTGTGCAGCATTACATGTTCTGATGTAAGTACTGTACAGTAATCTAAAGAACGTGTACCATCTTAGGTTGCTAAACTGTGTGAAATAAGAAAATCTTTATAAAGCCAGAAGAAGAATAAAGTACATCAACAATCAAGTTATTTTTTGAAAAACTGTTAAATTACCCATTGTGGTTTTGAAAATAACGGTATTTAGAATGTGAAAACAAATAAATTTCCTTGTATGAGTTAAGTGAATTACTTAAAATGTTGGTATTCTTCTTCTCATTCTGGTTTTTCTGTATTATTGCTCTTGATACTCTCCATATGTGTGTGTTTTCTGAAGTATCGCTGCTTAGGTTTTTTTGGTGAGCATGTCTTGTTTCCACATGCTGGCAGCAATATAAAATCTCCAGATATAACTACTTATAGTCAGCAGTGTTGCAGTACTCTTAGTATATGGCATGTAAGCTGACTTATACTCTAGCTATTTTTAGTAGCAAGGCTAGAATGCATCCCCTGGAAAGATGTCTGATGCTGGGTTTTTCCGCTTGAAAACATAATCTTCAATTAGTGGGAACAAGAACTCGGTATCCCTATGCAATTTGTTTATTCCACTAATCTCTGCATGTTGAGAAACTTGAGTATACTTAAATATAACTCTATTTTCCTGCAAGTGCTTGTGTTCTACTTAATGATAAGAAGTCTAATTATACCAAAGTACAGCTAGTAACTTCTGTTATAATAGATGGAAAAGGAATGTAGTACTTGCTTATTACATGTTATTAAAGCCAGTTGCTGGTTTTTTATACTATTGAGAAATACAGTCATAACAAACAAACGTAACTAAGTAGAATTATTTAAAAAAATCCTACAACTGAAGTCAGTGATTTTACTGTACAGATACATTTTGTTGGATGTTTAAACCTTTCTAACAGCAGCAGCCCTTTCTCTAGAGGGAATATATTTTTGCATAATGCATTCACTTCAGTTTTGTTTAGTGGCTAGTTCCTTCAAAGCTAAGAAATTGAATGGGAGATGATAAGCAGAAATGAGGTAAGGTGATGAGCCTGCCAGGTGTAAAATTTTGAGGGATCTACTAACTAGAAAGTTGGTTGTATTCGGTAGTGCATAACACTTTCTCCACATGTTACCGTCATAGAGAAAATGTATTCCAGTAAATGTGTTCTTCCAATTTCCTGAAAAGCAATTTAAAAGTAATTCTTTAAGTTTTGAAGAAAATAAAAAAAAAGGCACCCAACTACAATATGCACTCAGCATTTTGCATGAGATAGAAAAAAGCAGCAATGAATCAAAATAATTTGAAGTAAATGCTGGTTTTATCATTGTTGAAGTATATGCAAGTGCTGTGTGTTCTCCATGAGGAAAGTGCACTGTGTTTAGCATAAGCTTCCAATGTAATTGCAAATTGGCATGATTAGTAAATCAGCAAGAGTCAACCTTTCTCAAAAAGACCTCAAAGTAAAAAGAGGCAGGTAAGCACTTTAGGTAAATATCTCTGTATTTTTCTAAACTATGTTTTACTCAGCGGCATGAGTGCCAATGAATCAAATTGCCAATTGCTAATGCTATTTAGAAGAGAATAGAGAAACGTTTGTGATTTCAAAATAAAAGATCTCAAAAGTGTTTATTTTGGTAAAATCTTCTTAAGGAGGCAGCTTTCCTATGGGGCAGGCTTAGACAGACAGAGGGCCCAACTCTTTTTGTGAAAATAAGATTGCAACTGGTCTTTTTCTAGAAGTCTCAACAGGCTGGTTTCTCAGAATGTTACTAGTAGTGGGGAGTTCGTATGTATGTGTATATATGTATGAAACTTGTGTGCAGGTGTATTGCTGGAAAGCATTTCCTAGTTTTCCTGCTAACTCTAGCACTGTTCACTTGAGTCCAGGATTTTAGTGCATATAGATTCTTTGTTTCAAACTAAAGCCATCACAGTTTTGCATGTTTATTTTCAAGGAATCTTTTTCTGGTAGGGCTCTTTTTTCCTACTATCCTCAATTTCAGCATTTTTGGTCCACTTGGCTCCTATCTTCCCAGTATTCTCTTTTGGGGTAGTTTGAGACTGTAATATCTTGCTTACTTAGGCATGTTCATAATGCTCAGCAGGGATTTAAGTATCGGACAGTCTGAAGTACTGCTGAAAACCAGTCTTCTAATTTGAAGCCTTGGTTCTCAATGTCCCTTACAACTTTAATATCAAAAAATTTCTTTGCTCTTCAGTGCTCACTTTGAGCCTACTTCTTTCCCCCCACCTCCCTTACCAGCTTTTGAATACTTCTGCCCCACCCCCTGCCTGCGCAGGACTACATCCAGCAAGACTTCAAAACGTGTTATGAAATCCTCTCTCTCTCTTTACCTACACTTGATAATAAAACCTATAATTATGTTTGGTATGTGAAGAAAGAAGCAGAAAGCCCAAGCTCTTGTTCAGGAAACTTTTTGCTTCTGTAGCTTTGCTGGCAGGACCGCAAACCAGCGGTGAGACAACCTTGCAGCTGAATGCCTCTAGAGGGTAGGCAAATGTGGGGCTTTCCTGTCAGTTCATGGTGCTGAGCTACGAACAGTGCCTGGCGTTGGGTTTCTGTAGTGATGGGATGGGGAGCTGGCTGTTGTTGTAGGAGTATTGGGGAAAAAAATTCCTCTTGCCTTTTCTTTCCTTGTAGAGTCCGACAAGGACGAAGCAGCAGCTGAAGACAGGAGGCTGGGATTGACTGTTGTTCCCAAGCAGGTCACCTCTGCCCTGAGTTCGTTGTCGGCCAACTACGGCAGCGCGTCTGACAGTGAGCCTGAAGGTGTGTAGAAGCGCATCCTCTGCCCTTCTCCTCTCCCCTTCTACCCTGCATCACTGCACTGGTGTGGACCGCAAGTAATGATAAAACCTGATTGCAAATTACCCTTCTTTGGGGAGGGCTGGGGACTTAACCTCTCCTGTATCTCCTCTCCTTTGCCCTCTCTCACCCCGTTGTCCCATCCCTGTGTATTTATAAATACAGCATTTGTGAGAGCAGTAGCTCTTTACAGCTGCGTTCCCAGCTGCTGAAAGCTGCAGGCTATCAGTCAGAACCTATGCAGTACTTAGAATTTCTTGAGAAAAAATGTAAAAGAAATCAAAGGTGTTGCAGAAGAAAATATAGCATGTAAGCTGTGGCTTACATTTAGCAAAGATGTTAAAGTGACCAGTAGTTCAGTGGCTTTATCTTTGAAACTCTTGGCTGTGGAGATGCCTTTTGATTTTTGGCCTCTCTGCCACTGCTGTAATTCAGAGCTGCCTGGTACCTGTCGATTTTTACGCTTATACAAGTAAACAGACAAGCTTGTTAGTTATGCACGGGGATGTTTTTGCAGTCCATGTACACATTCTTTCCAGTTTGCTTTCCGTGACAGTGTATGCTAGTACTGCTGTAAGCTATGCATAAAGACAGGCTAGGACGTGTAAAAGGGTATGCTGTTATTCTGCTCCTCTTGTTTCCCCATTCCTCCCTCCTAGTTTTGAGCGTTAGCTGGGGTTACTGGGTGAGCCATTACTTGTTACCAGTATGGTGATAGCTCCCAGTCTCAGAGAAGCACCTGGACAGAACACTGCATTTGTGGAGGCAGTTGCTGCATGGGGATGGCCTTGTCCACTTGCCCTGTCGCACTAATGCCTTCTCCCTCCCCCACTGCCCCAGTTCTACAGCATACTTTAGAAAGCCTCAAACAGACTTTCCTGAAAGACTGGGTAGAGTTTTTTCCCGCCCCCCCCCCATCTTTGCCTTTTCTCAGCAGCATGCCCTGGGTTGAAGTGGGGGATATAAAATGTCTTGGGTTAGGGCGTGTGTCATTGAGTTTCCCAAGCCTTTTTTCCCTTAGTTGGGGGTGGGGGTGGGGGTAGGGTGGTGCGGGAAGCAGCCTTGCTTCAAATCATGTTTGAATAGTGCCAGGAAAAAGCTGTTATGCTCACCCTGTGAATTAATTTCTATGTCTTTAAGGGCTTTTTCCATAAAGCTGCTGGGTGTTGGAAGTAAGGCTTGAACTCTCTAGTGCGTAGATTTTGTGCTTGTCTGAGTGTATCCATCAGTGTATGGTAGAGAACTGCTGCTACTACTTGTTTTTGCAGGTAGTTACTATGGCTTACTTGCCTTAGGTAGCCTACCCAAAGTTACAGAGAGCATCTGGCAGGCAGGGAATTGAACTTGGGCATCCTCTGCCCTAACTGCATCATGATTTTCTCAGCAGCCAAATTTGCAGCAAACTATATTGTGAAGTGGAAGCAATGTACTTGCTAAGTGATAACAAGGCTGCAGTTTAAATAATCTTGTTCAGCTCGTACTACTTCTACTTTATTTTTTGTATTGCAGAATTTAAATATCTTGTTTTCCTTTCTGTGAATGTTTAGAGATTATTATTTGTATTTTAAAAGAAGCCCCAAACTCAAACCAAACAAAACCCACCCTTCCTCTAAGTAAACCTTGAACATCTTCACATCAGGTTATGTGAGCAAGAATAGTACTAACAAACTGCCAGTGCATGGAGATACAAGCTTGTTAAAGAAGCTTTTAAGTTTGAGATGAAAGTGTGTTCTTTTTCTTTAAGAAATCTCTGTCAAGACTGCAACAAAAGCTGAGAAAAACCAGGCTGCGCTCAGAAATACACCGCAAACTACTTCTGTTACTTGGAGTCAAAACTGGAATCAGAAACGCTCAGAATATGCAGGCACAATGTTAAGAAGCTCGAATTCAAATGCACATCGCCCCAGAGGGCCTGATAACTGGGGCAAGAAAACATTACCTCTCCTTCCGAAGCGCCGTCCAACTCTTCTGGAAATGGTAAGTCTTAGTACTAAAACAATGCCTCTTGTGCAGGATTAGCACTGTTTGTGAGTGGTTCTCTTTGCTGTGGGAGGTTAGAGCAGTCTGTTAGCAAAGGTCCTGTCTTAAAAATAGCCAGCGAGCATTTCACTCGGAGAAGGTGTAGATGGCTTAAATAAACAAATAGAAATACCCTGGGGTGCATTCAGGTAGTGACTGATGTCAAGCTCATAAAGTGAGCAAGAGGTGACAACTTAATCGTGTGCCTAAAATGAGCTGCACAAATGACAGTACCTTTATTCCTTCCTCTCTGCTCCCTGTGGTAGTATCCATTAGGTTTTTGTTTGTGTGTGATCCCATTGGCCTTACTCTGATCTTCCTTAGCTTTCAGCTTTGCTATTCAGCTGCCTTCCTCTGATTGAGGAGCACACAAGTTTTTCAGATGCGAAGAGATCTTGTTGATAAGGCTGCTGGTGCCTTGAACTGTGGAGTGGTGTTGAGCTGCAATCTGTAGGGGTATGTGTGTTTCTTCTCTGTAGACATGTTTAACTCAATCTGAGGAAGTGATAGCACGGGTACCTTGAAGAGCAGGTTGGTGTCTTACAGGAGCAAGAGGAGGGTTGTAGGGGTGAGTCCAAGGTGTTATAAGTCTGTTCTGAATAGCAGTGCAAAGCGTCTTATTTGGAGGCTTGGTGACTTGCTTTAGTATAAACAAAACTTTGAAGCTTTTATTGCATTTGGTGTTCAAAAGATTATCAGATAGGTAGATTACCCTTGTGGTTCTGTAAATAGCCAGCGAAGAGCTCCTCCATCAAGGGAAGACTTGCTGTGGGCGGAACACAGCAGAAAGCAGCGTGCCACTGACATCAGGGCTCTGAAACGACACAGGATGTTTAGGCAAGAGGTACCTGATAAAGCATATCCCAAGCTGCAGATGTAGGAGAAATCCCTTGATAGTCCTTTTAGCATGTAGTACTGTTGCTGCCAAGAATTAAAGCTCCTAGTGACTGAAAAGGAAGTATTTGCCCTTTGTGTAGCTCCCTAAGCATGCAGTTGTCTATCTCTTGCTCTTCAAAGTTGTTGGTGATCCAGAGTCCTCACTGCTTTGAAGAAAGTTCGATGAAGTCCCACATGCCAAGAGAAGCTGACAGAATATTGGAAGCTTGAATTGTAGCTTGCCAGTATAGTCCATTTTCAAAATAGCATTTTGGTGGGTTTTTTTGCCTTTAATAGTGCTCAAAACTGTTGTTAAAGGGCATGTACTATAGCTGTGAATTGCGGGAGGAGTGCCTGAGATTCACAGGTAGGCTTCCACTGTTGCAAATGGTCAGCATACAAAATTTCAAGGAAGCAAGGCTGAAATTTTACAGTGAGGAGTCACTGCTGAGAATTTATCCAAAAAGCGAGGAAGTAGAACTGCTAAGAAAAGGATGTTGTATCAGTGAAATGGTGCTGTAAAAAAAATATGAAAAGGGAGGTAAGAGAATAGCAGCAGACGTCTATTGGCAGTCATTTGGCAGTAAGCTTGGGCACTACTAAAACGTGTTTATTGTAGCCATGCAAAAACAGTAATGTGTGTTTATCCATTTTGTATGCTGACAAAATAAAAAGCTTGTGTAGCATCACTCCACTGAGATCCATCCCTGCATTAAAAGATATAATGCAACGATACAGTCTCGATAGGGTGATGGGGCATCCCATCTGTGCCTTTATTTGGCCATTTGGGAATTAAACAGTTTCTGTCAGTCCGGCAAAGAAAGAACATCACTGTGCTGTCCCGTCTGCCCTAACATGCACCTGTTAATTCAGATGGGAGGTTTCCGAAGGCTTGTTTTGGGTGTCAGGTGCTTGTAACATCTTTTGGTAACTAGTCTAAAGAGAAACATGCACTTTAAAGTGGCTGATTAAACCACTGTTGAAACTTAGAACAACAACAAGAAAGCTTATTTGTGACATTACAAGCCAAATTTAGCTAGATCTTCTGCAATGTGTAATACAGATCTCCTGCAAATGATCAGATGGTTACAGATTAGCTACTTAATTTAAACTTGTTTGTTCAGAGTACTAGATTCTGCTGACACTCAATGACAAAAGGTCCTTTAGTCTTCTGGCTGATTTTTTTTCTTTAATTTTTTTATTTTAAAATACCAAAATGAACTTCAGTGAGGTTAAAGGAGATGAGGGAGGCCTCCAGCACTTTAAGCTACTAGACTTATGTTGGTGGATTATAGCCCAAACCAGTTATTGCTATTTAAATCCGCAATCTGGTACCTGATATGAAACATTTCCTTTCCTTGTATTTATCTCTTACTCATAGGGATTTTCTAATTAAAAATGCATAGGATATTAAATTACAGATGCAGTATAACCTGGAAAGTGTAAGATGTTAATAGACTTGCTATCCTGATGTACTGGCATGCATGGCCTACTGTTTGTGATATGACAACATTATCTCGTGGGTCTACAGTCAGGTAATTGGGGATGAAATTCCTAATATTCCGGTATGTTCAGTGACATTCTCCATCACCTGAGCAAACTGAGACTGAAAGCTTAATCCAAAGGTACCATCAGATTTGTTGGCTTGTTCTACCTGCCTTAGTGTGTTATTGGCACTGAGTGAGCAGTGCTGGAACGTGCACTTTGGGCACGTACTTTTCATCCTTTTCAGTGATAGTCATGTGCCAGTACCATAGTGAATCATGACTAATGTGAGCCTCTATCACTAGATGTGGTGGTTGGCCACCAGCCTGCGCTGCTCTAGCAGCCTGCTGCTGCCCAGGAGGGCAACTCCCTCCCTGCTGCCTCCTCCCACCTCTTCTCTGCTATGCTGGGCCCTTTGCTGACACTAGTCAGGTTTTGACACGTGTGCCCCTGAAAAAAAATGCCTGAACAAACAATAAAAAAAATCCCAGAACACCTGACTGCTTGCTGCTAATTGTCAGGTTCATTTTCTCCTGGCTGGTGAGATGAACTGATATAGTAAGGGGTCTGATTAGCACAAGCTGGTGTGAGGGGGGGGGGAATGAGCCCTTGGATCACCCAGCTCAGCAAGCTGCATAGTAGTGCTGTCAAACATGCTCGCTGGCTCTGCCAGAGTCCTGGTCAGTCAGTGGAAAGGCACGAAAGGTGGGAATATATGGCTTTCCTGTGCTGTGTCTGGTAAGGCAGTCTCCTGCTCTGTGTCCAGGACTTGTGTGAGAGCGCCAACTATTTAATTTTAGAGATGTTCAAAATCACTGAGTAGAGCCATACATCTTGCTAGGCTTGTATCAGCTACAAAGCCAGAAGCAAATGTGCATCAACTTCTTTTCTTTCTTTCCAGTTACTGGCCCAGGACATCCGACATGAAAGGAATGTGATTTTGCAGTGTGTTCGATACCTCATCCAGAACAACATGTTTGGACTTCATTGTAAAACAGAACCACAAGCTGAATCAGAGACTGAACAGTCCACTACAACCACAACAGAATCTTTGATGGACAAACTTGATGAATCTAATCATTCTTGTAGCTCTGACCTTCAGTTAGCAGGAGGAGAAGATGATACATTATTAATAGCCCAGGGTGAGAAAGTGCCCATGGATCAGACTTCACAGATTGTTCATGTGGCAGATGAGGACACATGGGAAACCCTGTCAATTCAGTGTGAAGATGCAGTGTAGAATGGATGTCTGTTGTGGACAATAAAGCACAGGCTTACATCTTCTGCCTGACTCATGCTTTTTGAAAGACACCAGTATAACAAAATAATCATTTAAGTACATACTGAGAGCCCTGAAACCACTTTTCTGATCGGGTCTGTCTGAGGTGGCAGTTTCCTTGTGAAAACAGCATCTGTGTTGAGTAATTGCATTTCTCCATGGCAGAAAGGCAGCAGTGGCACAGAGTATGACCTTCCCTAGAGTAGGTGCAGATTGTTGCTTTTGAGCTTCAGAGCTCTGTTTTACCTCATTGTGAAATGTGTGTCAGTCCATCACCAGAGCCAGGTAGTCTTGCGGTAGGATGGGTCTTCCTCGTGTGAAATCATGGTCTGCCGTGTATCTGAGTGTCCAGAAGTGTTTCGGTGTACTCTTGAAATGACTATTCGGTGAACATTTTTTCCATAGCTGTTACTAATACAATATAGCTAATACAAGTGTAATACATCTAGTATGAAACGGAAGATAGAACTGACCTGGCTGTAAAAGTACTGCTTGTACCAGGAGTCTCCTGCTTTCTGAACTAGTTTGTTAATTGAGCAGAGAAACAGGCGTGAGGGTGCAGACTGACGTGAGAAGCCTTTTTTTAAAAAATTAACAAAGTAACTGTTTGCATCAGTGCTAGGTTGCTGGTTGACCTCAGGTACCCAGCATTAAGCCTTGGGCCTTAACTGCTGTTACAGTCATTGCCTGACAAATCTAGCTCTTGAAGAAAACTCTTAGTATTAAAGTTTAGAAGGCTTACCAAGAGTTACTGGTTTGTCCGTTTTTAATATGCATTGGGAATTTATTAGTTTGCCTTCTGGAAGAATGTCTTCCTTGGTACATTATGGTGCTCCTACAGCATCCTGTGGTTTATCACCCCCCGCCCCCTCCCCCCGATCTGTGCATACATCTGTAGTGTTGTGAGCACTAAAAAAGCATCAGCCCAGGTTTAGAAACAAGTTTAGTCTTGATTACATTGTGCGTTTGTCAGAATCCTTGTCAAGGGCAGCTGTTAGTTTGTCACATTGACATTGAAAACTGAAAACAATGCTATGAAAATAATCTTTTGTCAAAACCTCCACTTCAGAATCTGCTCTCTGTCTTTTAGTCATGGTTAAATGTTGGAGTTAAATCTCAGGGACTGATTTTTTTGGTGGCTGTTGTTGTTTGGTAGAAGTCTAGCCTTCCATTCCACCATCTAAAATACAGGCTCACATGGGGTTGTTTTGTTGCCTAATAATGATTTTCTTTCCTCTAGTTCCTTAACTTGTGCATACATCTCATTTGTGGTGCACAGAAAACAAGAAATAGTTGAAAATTCTGTCCCACTGCTCTGCTATTTATAGCTATGACTGCATGTTGTGTTTGTAATGCACTGTCTAAATTTATGGAATTATATAAATATCAACACCCTTGTAAAAGTTGTGTCTCAAGAATATATGTGCAGAATAGAAGCACTGATCATAAACATTATATTTCTAAGGCAGATGATTCATTCTTCCCATGATGATCCCACGAGCCATTTCAATCTCATGGACTTTCTTAAGGCTCTTACAGTTTTACTGCAATGAAAATACCAGTGAAGGACTCTCAGCCACGGAGATCTGGCACTCGGACAGAACGTGATTTTTTGGAGTGGAGTGGTACCAGTGCTGTTGAAAGCATGGGTAACAGCTGCAGGAAAAGAAATGGATGTCTTAGGACTGCTACTAAATTGCACTTTAAACAACCCTTAATGTGTTTCTGTCCCTATTGAGTTGATGGCAGAGCTTTTTTTGATTGTACGCTAACCCTGTGTTTTAAAAAAAAAAGGGGGGGGGGGGAACCCACCGAAAAAATCCCCAGAACCAGGAAAAAAACTTTAACCTGAATTCTTTATGATGTTGTCATTATGGACTTAAGCATATTAAACTTTCACACAAAACCAAAAAATGTCAGAAGAAATATATATTAAAAGTCTGATTCAATGTAGATGGGAGGAGGTAGGTTTCTTTTGGGGCGAGATCAGTTTATGGCATGCATCAGGCATTTTAACCTAGGGCTTGCTGCGTACATGCAGAATTGCTGCTGTTCTCATATTGAACCGTTTCAGACATGTGGAGGCATATGCTGCAATAATGTTAAACTCTGAATTGCAGTCTTGATCAATGAGTGGAAGGTCTCTGCCCCTTCCTCTCACCTACTTTTCCTGTTCTTCCAGGCTGTGTTCAGACATCATATACCCCTTCCTGCTATTCAAGAATGTGCTTCGTACTTTGGATTCAGCCTTAGGATAAGAAAGCTACCACAATGACCTTCTGGTACTATCAAATGCCTGTAGGCTTCTCTGGTCCCTGCAGCTTTCCTGCTCTGTGTTAAGAGGGATGGGTTTTGTTTACTCCTTTCTAATAAGATGCATCTCTGTGTCTGTGTAAGAAGAACCTGTTGCTTCTGACACACTGCAGGAACCAAAGTCTTGATTAAGTTTTGTGTAGTTTTTCACTTTCTCATTGTTTTGGTGTGGGGTGGTGGGTTTGTGGTGAGGTTTTTTTTTTCAAGCGTTATTAGGAAAAAATCCTACTTCTCAGGCTTTTGAGTCACTTCAGATAAAAATATTTCAGTGACAACCTTCACACTTCTGAAATTTTATTTTTATCTTCTAACTTGGCTACTGAATATGTAATTGTGGGTGTCTAGTTTAAATTCGGTACTCCTGGGCTTTGGTGGTTTTTTGTTTGTTTTAAATCCATCTCACCTACTGAGCTAGAACAGTTGAGAGAAGAAAAAAATACTAAAATCAGGCTTTACTCAGTCGTGGTGGTGCAGCTTAGGCAATCTAGGCTTCCCTGTGAACAAAATCAGTGACATTACAGCACAGCTAGCTACTCCTGAGATGAGGGTAAGGGAAAGAAGTGTTGTGCATTTCTAACCTATGATTTCTTGGCCAGAGAGGGCTTTTGCAACAGATTTTGTGTGTTGATGTTGCAGCCCTTGCATTGAGAGCATAGGGGATAGGGTGGTTTGATCAGCTCTGCTCCAAAGGGAGGTGCTGTCAGGGCTGGCTCCTATCCTCTGTCAGCTCCTTACAAGGGGTGTCCCTCTGCTCCCTCTGTTCCTGTCACCACTAGTCCAAGTCACGCGGTGCAGTCGTTATTCAGGAATAACAGTCGTAAAGTCCTAGCAGATCTTAAGTGTTTGAAAAGTATTGAGGCACAAATACAAACGCTTTGGGCAGGTTGTTCTGTTAAAGGCAGAAGTCTGGGCTAGAATTTTGTATTCCCCAAGCTATCTAGAAGTGGCAATCTGTCATACTGTGGACCGATGTCATCATGAGGCTACTTTTGAATATCTTTAAAAGCACAAGACAATTGGAGAGAGTTCCTGAGGACTGTAAGGAAAACGAGTACCAGTTCAGGAGGATCTGGAGACCTAAAGGTCATCAGCTTCACCTTGACCTCAGGAAAGGTGGTGGAACAGATGAGCCTGGAAACCATGTCTAGATGTAGTAAGGCCAAGAAGGTGTTTGGGTTTAGTCAGCATGGATTTATGAAGGAGAAATGCTTGATCAACTGGCAGGTCTTCTATGGTGAGATTACTTGCTTGGTGGCTGGGGTGAGGGCAGTGGATGTTGCTTGTAGCTTTAGCAAGGCTTTTGATACTGTGTCCTGTAAAATCCTCATGGGTGTAGCGTGGGCTAGGTAGGTGGATGCTGAGATAGATCAAACATTAGCTGAAGTGTGGGCTCAGAGGGTTGTGATCAGTCACCAGTAGGCTGAGGGAGCTGGTCCTTTCTCTCTCTTCAGCACTGGTGAGGCACATCTGGATTGCTGGGTCCAGTGCTGGGCTCACCAGTACAGGAGAGACAGGGACGTACTGGAGCAACCCCAGTGTGGGGCCACAAAGATGATGAAGGACCTGGAGCTTCTTTGGGATGGGGCTGGGAGAGCTTGGAGAAGAGAAGACTCAGGGGGGTCTTATCCATGTGGATAGATACCTGATGGGAGAAGTAAACAAGATGGAGGCAGGTTTTTCCCAGTGGTGCCCAGGGCTTGAGGCAAGGGACAGTAATCAAAATACGGGGAATTTCTTTTAAATACAGGAAGAAACGTTTTTGCTCTGAGAGGGTTCAAACACTGGAATGGGTTTCCCAGAGAGCTTGTGAATATCCTTGGGGATAGTCAAAACCTGACAGGCCGCAGCCCCCAGCAGCCTGCTGTGGCTGACCCCACTGTGAGCACTGGATGGTCTCCAGAGGTGCCTGTCAGCCCCAGCAGCCCTGGGACTCTGGGCTAAAGTGGATGTGCTGCTTGAAATTACTTCCCAGTGTAAAACACCTGCCTTGGAAGCGCTGCCCCGACTGAAACGACTGAGCAGTCAAACCGCGCAGGCTGCCCGGCCCCTACAAAGCTGACAGGCTGCTTCAAGGGTTGAAGAGAAAGTCCAAACTTGGCATCCATGACAACGGACACTATTCCATGGCCTATGTTTGTCCCTAGTGTTTGCCTTTGCATGACCTTGGACTTCAGGTCCATGCATCAGTTTGCAGACCGGGATGCTAATTCCAGCGCTTTTGCTTCCCTTGCGATGCAATTTGAGATGGATGAATGAAAAATGCTGCATCTAAGTGCTGTGTGTTGCTGTTACTGGGTGAGGTGAGAAAGAGTTGTCAGGCTGGTATGGCTGATGCAGTCGGGGAGTGCTCAGTACCTGAAAGAAACTCCCACTCTCCCTACATCTCATCACTCTTCTGGCTTATGCTGTGTGACTCTTCCTCATTTGTCCTCTAGTTTCTAAATACACTCTTCAGGCGGAAGCCCTTTTTTTGGTTAGACAGCTTTTTTGGCTTGGTATAATCTTTCTATCCTTACTGTATATTTAAAGGAAGCTGTATAGACTCTGTATGTGCACGGGCTCTTGTATGAAAGCAATACGAACTCAGAAAAATAAAGCTTCTGTTGAGGAGTATCTGACACACCAAAACCCCTAAGTAGTCATAGGAGCAGTTGTTGTTTTGGGTGAGGGGAAATTCAGTAGGCATTTCAGCTGAACATTTTTCGGGTTAACTGTTGTCATAGAATCATAGAATGGTTTGGGTTGGAAAGGACCTTAAATATCATCCAGTTCCAACCCCCTGCCACGGGCAGGGACACCTTCCACTACAGCAGGTTGCTCAAAGCCCCGTCCAGCCTGGCCTTGAGCACTGCCAGGGATGGGGCATCCACAGCTTCTCTGGGCAACCTGTGCCAGTGTCTCACCACCCTCACAGGAAAGAATTTCTTCCTAATGCCTGATCTCAATCCACCCTCTTTCAGTTCAAAGCCGTTCCCCCTTGTCCTGTCACTACATGCCCTTGTAAAAGCCCCTCCCCAGCTTCCCTGTAGGCCCCCTTCAGGCACTGGCAGGCTGCTATAAGGTGTCCCCAGAGCCTTCTCTTCTCCAGGCTCAACTTGGTGTCGTTGGCAAACTTGCTGAGGGTGCACTCAATCCCAGTGTCTGTGTCACCAGCAAAGATGTTAAACAGCAGTAGCCCCAGTACATACCCCTGAGGAATGCCACTCATCGCTGGTCTCCACTTGGGCATCAAGATGTTGACTGTAACTCTTTGAGAGCGACCATCCAGCCAATTTCTCATCCACCAAGCGGTCCATCCATCAAATCCCTGTGTCTCCATTTTAGAGATGAGGATGTCATGTGGGACAGTGTCAAATGTTTTGCACATGCAAATGCAGAATTAGCCACTCTTCCCTTATCCAGCAATGCTGTAACCCCATTGTAGAAGGCCACCAGATTTGTCAGGCACAATTTGCCTGTTAACAATGTCACCAATCACCTCCTTATTTTCTATGTGCCTTAGGAAGATCTGCTCCATGATCTTGCTGTGCACAGAGGTGAGACTGACTGGCTATAGTTTCCAGAGTCTTCCTTATTTCCCTTTTTAAAAATGGGGGTTATGTTTCCTCCTCTCTGGTCGTGGGAACTTCACCAGACTGCCATGACTTCTCAAATATGATAGATAGTGGCTTAGCAACTTCATCTGCCAGTTCCCTT
The DNA here is from genome assembly GCF_963210335.1 of Falco punctatus. NCBI lineage: Eukaryota > Metazoa > Chordata > Aves > Falconiformes > Falconidae > Falco > Falco punctatus. Next base: position 32,469,742 of record NC_137581.1, read on the forward strand.
GGGACCCACAGATGCATCTCATCAGGTCCCATGGGCTTGTGCAGCTTCAGGTTCCTTTGATGTTCTCAAAACTGATCTTCGATAGTGGGAGGTTCTTCATTCTCCCAGTCCCTGCCTTTGCCTTTTGAAGCTTGGCTGGTGTGGCTGGAGTACTTGCCAGTGAAGACTAAGGCAAAAAAGTTGAGAACCTCAGCCTTTTCTATGTATGAGGTAACCAGGTCTCCCGTTTCCTTCTGGAGAGGGCCCGCTTTTTCCCTAGTCTTCCTTTTATTGCTGACATACCTATAGAAGCTTTTCTTGTTGCCCTTGATGTCCCTGGCCAGATTTAATTCTACCAGGGCTTTAGCTTTCCTAGCCTGATCCCTGGCTGCTCAGACAGTTTCTCTGTATTACTTCTAGCCTGTCTGTCCTTGTTTCCACCCTCTGCAGGCTTCATTTTTGTGTTTGAGTTTTTCCAGGAGCTCCTTGTTCATCCATGCAGGCCTCCTGACATTTTTGCCTGACTTCCTCTTTGTTGGGATGCTTTGCCTCTGGCATCACCATGAAGACACTGATCTGGGTACTTTTGGAAAATGAGACAAGAAATTGGCACAAATGCAATATGTAGTCGGAGGAAAACAGCAGATTTGTTTTCTCTTTGTTGCAGCAAGGTAGATACCAAGTTGTTAAACCTGTTTCCCCCACTCCAGTCTCTCCACTTACTTTATAAACACGGGGTGATCTGCCTGAATAATGGAAGTGTAGCCTTGGTTTTGGGGAGGCTGAAAGAAAATTGCCACCAATATTTGTCTGTGCTGGGCCACTACTCCTGTGACCAGCAGGCATCTGTTCAGACTGGGTGCCTTTTAAACTCTGCTTCCTCAGCAAATGTTGGGGCGAAAGAACTAGATTTCCCACGGGGTTGATTTAGGGATGGATCTGGGCAAGCAAGGAGTTCCAGAGATAGCCTGAAACATCCCCAAGTATGCCAGTTTGTAATAATTTCAGAGATTTCTTTCTAATACGTCTGAGCAGAGTATAGTATTTTGGAGACATTCATTTTAGATTGGTGAAACCTCTTTTTTCACTTGGGACAAAAGCATTCTGTTTCCATTTTAACAGAAATGAGGAAGCCAGAATAGATCCTCAGCATGGGATGAGGTGACCCCCATCCCCAGGCTCCCAAGAGAGGGGTGCCCAAGCAGTGCCCTTGGGGTATGTGTGTCTGGCCAGCCCCATCTCCTGCCTCCTCATGACTTCACTTGACCCAAAGTGCTTCCCTCCCAGTGGAGGAAGAACCAGGCTGCTTTGCTGACTGGCTACAAATCTGAAAGGCTGGACCTCTGTAAAATGGAATTAAAAAACAAACAAACAAAAACAAACAAAAAGCCAGAGGATGCTGGAGAGAGGCAATGTGGTGCTTGGAGTATTCCTGAGCAGGAAGATGTGGGGGTCCATGTCCTTGGGATGATCCCCTCCTGAGCAAGTGCTTTCATTGACTTGCCTCCTAATTAAAGTTGTCTGCTTTCCTCCTCCTCTGTCTCTGACCAGGATGGGGAGTCTGGTCCACGCTCTCCCGCTTGCTGGAGCTATTAAGTAAATTCAACCTGAATTTGAAAATAGCAGTGGGATTACTTAAACCACATTTCTCAGCAAGTTCGCTGTTGCTAAAACTCTTCATCCTGCTGTACTTAAACCTAAACCCTCTTCTTTATTTGCATTTGGTCTCTTAGCCAAGAGATTTTGACTTTCGAGGGCAAGATGTCAGTATTGTACCAGGCAATGTTGGAGGGAAGGTGATTGCATCATACAGCGACCAAATGTTATTGCAGCTTTCCAAAAGTGGAGGTTGTTTCCTAACCTTTCTATTAAAGCCAATTCATTCTGAATGTTGGTGCCTGCCTTGTCTTTTGTGCTATTAGGTGATACTGTTGATACAGATTTTCTCAAGAGATAATGAAATTTGTCTGCCCTTGCACCATGGAAAGAAAATACCAATAACACAGGAAAAAGACTCTTTTTTTATTGCCCTTTGGTTTCACGGCCATAAGCATGTTTTCCATCTCAGTTTCAGATGACCGTTTCTGAGAACCTGGTGCCTGTTAGCCCAGGACCTCCATCCACACACAGGAGGTCATAGCTGGTCTCTGAGCTCCCATGACACCCGAAGGTGACCAGAATCAACACATCTGGTTCTTTCCAAGGAACAAGGGTGGTGTGGAGGGAGCAGTGTTCCACCTCATATATGTATGTATTTTTAAGGTGGATTTAAAAAATGCTTGGGCATAATATTTGAACATAGATATTAGTAAAATAATGTAAATCTCCAATATTATGAGATTAATGCCCTCATATTGGTGGTTCCAGGGCCATACCAGGCAGGTGCCCCATCCCCTTTGCTTGTGGGAAGGCTCCCCACCTTCTGACATGGAGAGTATCCAGGGGACTCCCAGCATAAGCATTTTGCTGGAGCCTCTGCTACGCAGTCAGATGTGGTGTAAGAAAAGCAGTAATGTGAATAGTGATTCTCCTCTTTTGGATACAACTGAATCATTGTTGTCATTGAAATTGGAGGTGTTGTGGAGCACAGGCTGTTCTTGGCTGGGGGATTACAAGATTCATTTGGGGTTTAGGGATGGAAATGCATGCAGGGTTTCCTTTTAAAAACCCCGTGCTTAAGTAGCTGTTTTGTTCCTACGCTAAAAACTAAAAAACTCGGGCTGGTGGGCTGCTTTCTGAATTTTTGGGGCATTTTGACTCACACTGCAGCCTGTCACCGGCACTGCAGTGTAGTGGCACGCCGTGCCGCATGCTAGAAATGCAGCTCTGTCATGGAGTTTCTTCCTGAGGGTGATGCAGTGATCTCCTTAATGGAAATACCAGAGTATGCACAGATAAAAAGGTGGGGGCAAGTCACCTGTGGAGGATAACGCACGGTGCTGGTACTTGTTCCTACCCCTCTGGCCCAAAGGGAGGGGAGCACTGGCTGGGTGCAGGCAGCTCGAGGTTTCAGGGCAGGCACAGACAATGATGCTCCCTCCTGTGAAGCCAAGGATGCCGAGGCATCAGCCCACCGACATGTCTGGGTTGTAAGGCCAAGGCAACATCCCTGTGACCCACTTTGAATTTACCACTTAATTCATCTTCTCCAGCGCTATAAATAATTCAGCTAGAGGCAGTTCAGCGGTGATAAATAGGATAATAAACCTGGTACTGCAGCAAAGGCTACAAAGAGAGCAGTGCTTTTTAATTGACTGTTGTGCAGTGACTAGGAAAAACAGAGAAAACTCACTCAAAGCCCTGCGCACAAACGTCACTGAGCACAAGTTCTTTGATGGCTTTGAAGTTTCCTGGAGTAATTCAGCCCTTATCAAAGGACTGTGTTGCACATAATGTTGGAGGTTTGAACCAGAAAATTACTTGTGATCCCAAAGTCTTTGCACAAACTGATTTAACCCTATGTGACCACTGTGAGGGTCCTGTTTTATATCTGGTAGGGTCTCTCCTTGGTCTGTTCCATTAATTCTGCCTCCATGAGATCCTGGTGAAACCTGAAGGCTGTAGGCGGGGAGGTCCGTAGCTCTTGCCACTGAGCCTTGTGCTCAGAGCACTGCGCAATACCTGCCTCTCAATTAAAAGATGTTTTCTTTGTACGTGACACCCAGCACTGTCAGTTGGGTGTCCTTACTGCCCAGGTGTGAGCCAAAAGCAGCAGCGACAGCAGTGGCTTCACAGGGTCAGACCAGGAGGTTGTCCCAGTGACAATGGCTGTTTGAAAGCTGTCCCCAGCTGCCGGTCCTACTCGTGACTGATTGCCACCAACACGTCTGGTTTTGAGGGAAATAAGACCTGTGCTGTCCTCTGGGCTACCAAGCAAGTCTTGAAAGCGGGAGTGAGCCAGAGGAGGCTGGAAAGGGTAGCACATCCCTGGGTTGCCGTGTGAGCTCGTGCATGTCTGAGCGTGGAAAATAACCAGGCATGCAGGAGGATGGGTTTTTTGGCAGCAGAGTAGAGGCACAGCATTCCTCACTGTGATTCTGGGGAGATCTGGTTAAAATTTTCTGGCTCACTAGAGCTGCAGTTGGCTCCTCTGAAGAACATCCCGTGTGTTATGATTTTCTGCTCCCTGATGAATGAGGCTCAGAGCTTTAGCATTATGGTTTTTTTGATGTGTGCCTATATTTAGCTGAATTTTTAATGGTCTGCTAGACTGCTCTGTAGTTAGCTAATGAGATCTGGTTCAATAGGTTACTGTGCAACATCCATGTCCAGTTAGACTTGCAGTGGGAAAAACAGGACCAGGGAATCTTGGAGCCTGCGTTTGTACACTGCTTATTCTGCACTGCTCTGGGAGCAGACATTTCTCTGCTCTTTCCCCTGATCCCATCCAACCGTGGAGTCCCAGGGTGGTTTGTGGGAATGGTCTGTTTAATTTTATAAGTCTGGGATTCCTGGTTAGGGTCATGGATGGTGGAGATGTAAGCAGAGAGGAGCTGAGATCCAGCAGAACTACTTCTTGGCTGTTAGTGGCTCCAAGGAGTAGTGATAGGAAAGGCTTCTGTAGCCTGTGTCTCGTGCTCCCCTGAGAGCTGGGAGTGCTGAGACGTCTGAAATTTGGTCTGCTTCAGCAGGATCTTGGCCACCACTAAGGGAGGCATTACAGGGTATGATGTGGGAGAGGAGGGGAGGGAGAAGAAGGAGACAGTTCAGTCTCCTCAGCCAGCCCAGCTCTGACAGATGGCTTTGGGAATGCACTGCCCCAGTAAGGGCAAGCAAATGAGGAGGTGCTGACTTATAAATACCCACAATTTCTTGGGAGAAGAGACCCCACAGACAGAAGGGCAGCCAGCCATCAGTTCCTGGGCTCAAGAAGATGCTGTTTATACTAGCAGCCAATGACAGGATCTAAATATGCCTCTAAATCCATAACTCCAACAGTAAGCAGCAAAAGGGTTAAATATAATAAAAACCTAACTTGGCATTGTGTCTTTTCACTGAGAATCACTGAAGTAGAGATTTTCACCCTAAGCCATGTAGTTGAACTCCAGTCACTTGAAGGTCTCGAAATTCAGGCCAGCATCCCCCCAAGGCAGCACTGATGTTTTCTTATAGCTCTTTCAAATTTGTATTAAAAATGCTATACCTGACACCGTTTTGATCAACTGATATTTGCTATGTTCCAAACAAGAGAGTAAGGTTGCACCCCACCTGCTCTCAGCAAAGTGACACAGTTGCTCGTGCTTTTGGTTTTGTTTTTTTTCCCCTTAATGGTTTTAACTGCATCACGAGGAAAAACTTCATCGTTGCCTTCAGCTTCATGTAGCAATACATCAGAGAAGGAGCATAAATTCAGCAGGCTAACAGGGACAAAGGGTCATGGGACTAGACCTTGGCAGATAAGCTGATGCACAGAGCCTGGTCAGTACCTGGGTGGGTAATATATCACTGCTGCTGCAGAGCGAGAGGCTACCCTCTATTGCAGCTGAAATGGAAACCCCTGCAGTAACGGAGGTGGGGTTTCTCAGATGGATGGTGGTGGGGTGAGGTGGATACGGGAGGGGGAGTCATAGACACTTGCAAGTGCATGGGTGGAGGAGGCAATGCCTCTGGTTTTGTTTTTTTTTTTCACTCAGGTGAGTCTAGTCCCTAAAATCACCTCCTGAACTCAACTAGAGATGCTAAATTCAGTATTAGTCTTCAAATAATTTGCTCTCCTCAATGGATAAACTTTGGCCTCCAGAAGTAGGACCCGTTCTTTTTTGGGAAAAGAAGCCCCAGTATATGGAGCCAAACCCCTGAAAGAAACCATCACCCCTGGTCTTTCTCCCTGACCAAGCAAACTTCTTGTCCTTCATGTTTTCTGTGGGAGGTGTGCTCATCCTGGCTACATCTTTAGGGGACAGTGTGTGCCCCTTCAAGTATCTTGACTTTGAATTCCTAATACAGCCACCTTGGCTTTCAAAACAAGGGTCCCTTCTTTTGCCTGTGAGGGTGATGACCTTATAGCTTTTGCATTTATGGGTTCTCGGAAATTAAGCTGGAGGGTGTTCTGTCAGCACCACTGTAGGCAAGAAGGTCTGATGGGGTGGAGTTGGTGTAATTTGTAATCAATCAAATCATTTTCAAGTGGATATGTAGTGTTTAGATGGGTCACAGCACCAGAACACTACTTGAAAAATTTAGCCTTGGGTCTCTCTTGTGTTCCCTCCACAGCAGTATCTGGCTGGCTGGCAAACCCGTACCCACCCTCCACAGGTCTTCAAGGTTAAAAGTGAGTGCTGGCTCTGGCTTGCAGGTACAAGCATGCCAACAGCTCATGAAATTGTCTTGAAGGCTTTGAGCAATGCTGGTGTGCTGGTGGGAGCTTTTTATCTCAATGGGATGGAGACCAGAGCACAGAGGTTAGAGAGCACAGCAAGTGCTGGCAGGCAGCCGGATTTGGAGGGGAAGGGGGTACAGGTCAAGGTAAGACACTCCTGGGTTAAAATGCACAGAACCTGCAAAGCAGTCCCTTAGCTCCGGTGGGAGCACAGCAAGACATACTCTGCACCAATACCTTTCTCTAGCAGGTCCTGAGAACAGAGCTGGTTTGAGCTCTGAGAAACTCACACCTGACTGATAAACTAGAAAATCACGCCTTGCAGCCCAAATAAAAGTTGTCTTTATAAATGGGTAGGAGTCTTGGGAGGACCCTAGGGCGGCTGTGGCTTCCTCCTCCCTTCTCTCTCTTGACATTGCCCAGTGCAGCAAGTGTTCATGCAAGAGCTGCCGTGTGTGATCTTCCTCCCTCTTTCCCCCACCAGCATTACAGCTGCATCCAGCGTTGTAGCTTCCCGTAATAGCAGCTATAACCAACCCTGTAAATCAGGCTCTGTATTTATGGGACCCAATGTGGAATAACAGGATGAACATATCGGTCAGCAGCCACTTTGAGGAAAACATGCAAATACACCGAAGGGCCCCAGCTGAAAACAGTTTGTACCAAAATCCTGGTCATCCTAAGAGCCTGTCTTAATCGTGACTTGTGCAGCTGAGAATCGGCTCCCTCCTCCTCACCCTCCTCTGTTACATTCTCAAAGGGCAACAGCAGCAGCACAGTGAGCCGTGTCTCTTTGCAAGAGTTTGGAAATGAAAACAGTGGGCAAGGCTTCGATTTCCCTTGCTGTCCTCTGCGATGGACATTTGCAAAAGTGTCCTGATAAAAGGCCCTGGCATTCTGCAGAGCAGTGGTGCTGCGCCTGAGGGCTCAAACTTTGTGCTTTCAGGCTTTTAGTCATCAATAAACAGAGCGATTACACGCTCTTTCTGGATGTGCTCTCTCTTCTGCAGTGAAATTGTTTGTTGCCATGGATATCACTTTGTCTTGAGAGACACATAACCAAAATTGATTTAAACAGACCCTCGTGGGTCAATATTTCCATAGGAGTAAATGCATATCTTGAGGCTTCCTAGAACTATTTTACTTGTCCCTCATGCAAGGAGGATGAAGCACCCAGAGCTTCAGCTGGAGAGGTAATGGATGCCCTTGAACTGTAAGGAAAGCTGGAATATTTCGTAAATTATTTTGCCCAAACTCAGAAAGATAAAAGAACCTCTCCGATCTCAGCAGCTGAAAAGATCAGGTAGAAGTTTCTCTATTGTTTATTCTTGAAAATTTGAAACTACTTCTTCTTGCCAGTCCTAATTTTTTTTTACAAGTGCCTTTCAGTCTGGGGTTTCCAAGATGTGTTGTATTGCAGCTCATAAATGGACTTGTGTTCTGGTGAACAATAGTTGTTACTGTTTAATGCAGAGATTTGATAAAATTTGCTAATGACTGCTGCAGAAAATGGGCAGATCGAGTGGAGAGAAGTTTTCAGTTTCTACCCAGGAGCAAAACTCCCACTCCCTGGCTTATGAATTTCATTAGGTGGAACTAATTAAAGGGATGTTTCTTATTACCAAGATGAGAAGCAGTCCAAGAGGAGTCCAGGGAGGTTTGTACACTGCAGCACAATTGCTCTGCTTTTAAATGCTGCGAAAGCATTGCGTCCTATTTAATTTGACATTCCTTGTGTTTGTTTCTCTTCGTGACTCATAGCACAACACTGGCAGCAGGCCTAGGAAGTAGGTTATGGGATCTGGCGTGGGGACACTGGTGGATTGTATTCCAAGTGTTGTGCTTACATTGCACCACCAGCCATGAGAGCATCCAGCAAACTGTGTTCATACCGCCCAGTAAGCTGGTGGCTTCAAAAATCAGATTAACAGCTGCAGCAGCGGGCCAAGGCAGGCTTGACTTAGCATTTAATTTGCCACATCTATTAGCTTAGCTTCTTTAATATGGAAGGATTTTAGCACATGAATAAAAAAGCTCTGCAAAACACACACTTCTAGCTGTCACACTCTGTTTTTAAGCAATAGGTTGATCCCTTCCAGCCTCTTACCCGTCCCCTGACAGAGATGCTGTGCTGCAGTCATCAGACCTGCACAAAAATAGGGTGATCAAGTAAGTAATTGTTGACAGAAATTGCACGAGGGCTCTGATTTCACCCACTGATGGGAAATAAACACATTCATTTTCACACTGATGGGGACTTGATGGCATGGGGGGGTTATGGCGGGTGGCAGCAGCTCTGCCTCCGCTCTTCAGCTCTCGATCTCTCCAGCACAGTCCAAGAGCTCAGATCTTCGCTCCCTCTGGCTTAAGCTAATTAAAAGGCAAGGGCATCATGCTGCTCTTGTGGACTCCAAAGCCGAAAACAGTAGTGGTATGTCTTGGGAAAGACTGGGTAGTTTATCTAGCATTGCTGTTATTTTGGTCTTCTGCAGAATAAAAAACTCACAGCAAAACAAATCAAGTGTTTAGGAGGGTCCTTTGGCTTTGCATGGACATTTCATGACCAGTAAAGCCAGAAGGGCATAAAATGCAGGTGGATGCCAGGCTATGTCAAACCCTGCTTCCTTAACCCGGCCCCTCTCTGCAGAAGGACTAGAGTCAGGATTTAGGTTGTCTGTCTTCCTTTGCTGATTTCTTCTGATAGAAGACAGATGAATTCTTGCAGCTCAGTGGCAGAAAATGAGTAATATTTGGGGAAAGCACCATGAGAAGTGATCACTTGCCAGCAGAGGAAATAAAAGCATCGCTAAAAGATTCTTGTCTGTAGTGCTGACCATAACTGTGTTAGTGGGTTCTTGTGTCACTTAAAATGGTGTGTGCATTCTGCAACACAGATAACGAAAGGGTGGGTGTCTGCTTGTATGTGTTCTGGTGGATACAGAGCTAGGATCTCAACTAAATTAAATTTAGTTTAGATTTGTAAATTTATGGGGAACTTACAAAGTGGCAGGTCAAGGGCAAGGTGCAACATTTGCTCTGGCTTATGAAGATCTGAATACCAACAATAATTTTGAGTGATTCAGGAGTGATTTTTTAAAATATTAACCAGAATTCAGCTAAGCAGTGAAGCAAAAGATAAACTATTCCCTATTGCCTTTCTTGGGACTTGCTTTCTTAAGAAAAGAGTTTCTAAAAAGCAGGCTTGGCCTTCAGGATGACCATCGCAAGGTCAGCAGGAGCAGTACAAATCCAGCCCTTCTAGGGCTACAAAGGAACAGGAGTCTCCTTGTGAACCCAAGGCAGCGTGTGCCCACCTTCTCAGGCATTCCTGGAAATGCTTGCTTGCATTTTATTGTGCTCTCAGGCACTCAGGGAAAATTTCAGAGAGTACTTAATTTTCCCTGAACTGAAACCTCCCCTTTTTTATTTTTTGCAAGCTGTAGGTGTGAAACAGCAGTGTTATTTACTGTTGGTAAACTCTTGAAGCTCTTCTGTCCCCTTCCACAGTTAAAGACTCCTATTTTTATAGTTACACAGTGAAACATCCATCTCTGGGGCTGCATGAGTACCGGAATACATGGAAAAAGTGAAACTAAGCAGGCCCATTAATACATTACTTAGGTTTTTGTTTTTATGGTTATTTTGCAGCTTGGAAACAAAGAAGAAAGCCAGTGCCATACTGTCAGCCAGCTGGAGATGGGCCAAGACCTGGAGACACACACACACACCCCCACTCTCACACCGTCTCCTTCTTCTTTTAAATTTTTGACATTTTTTTTTTTTTCCCAGAGCTTCCTAAACAGCTGTCTGGCTTCCCTTTTGGAGAAGAGGAAATGGAAGAGGGGAGCCATGACCGAGGCTGTCGGAAGCGGTTGCAGACTAGCCGTTCCAAGCGCTTGCCGTTGCAGCGGGCTTTCTGCCCGGGCGATGCTAGGAAAAAGGTCCCACGAATGGTTTCATCTGGTGTCAGAGTGGCAGATCTTTCTTCTCTGGGGGAGAAATGATGGAAAACACATGATCATTGGAGACTTCCTCCAACTTTGTGTTTTTAAATATATTACACGTTTCGATGATAAGTGCAGTGAAAGGGCAAGCTTCTTGCAACTGTTTGGGTCGTAGAGCAGATTAAGCTTTATAAATGTTGTTACTTTGATTGTCAGATGGTCCAAATCAGTTTAGCGCTGGTAAAACATTGCATTACCCATGAAAAGCAACCTCTGTCTCCAGCCAGGGCTGTCAGCTCTTCAGTGCTCACTCTGATGTTCTCTGTAATAATGTGCTGTTCTCCAAGGCTGTAATTTGCTATGAAGAGAAACATTAGGTAGAGGTCTGATTTATCAATTACCCTGATAAAAATTATGTGGCTTCTCATGGTAGGTTATTATTACTTTTAGAATGAAATTTTGCCACATACTGAAATAATAAACACCATACAATGATGACTTCCTTTTTTTTTTTTTTTAACTTGTGCATATGAAATCAATTACTTTATCCAACTGAGAGGAATAACTTATCGTCTTTTTTACTCTTCCCTCCTCGTGCACTGCTTCTCCCACCAGGAAAGGTGGTATATCAGCAGGATGCACATTAAAAATGTAAGTGTACTTTTGTCTTGAAGTTTTAGCACAAGGTCAGAAATATCCAAATGGAATAACCTGCCTGTGGGGTTGACAACTGCAGCCTGTCAAAACATCAAGCCAAATCCAGTGTTGGTTACTTGACTATAAGAAACACATCTTGATGATAACTTTTCCTCCCCTGCTGAACAGTCTGTTTAAAAAGTATATCTGAAAGATCGATTAATGCCACGTACATAATTTTCCCCACATCAGCATTGAATGGCTACATGAGAAGAACAATAATTAGTATTCCTGCTTTCCTGAGCTATCCATCCGTACACAGTCTTGCTGTTCTGTCTTAATGCACACATCTGTATGTGCATGTAATTTCTGCATGAGAACAGTAACTATAATAGCTAAGCAGTAAGCTCGTAAGAAGCTCTGCCTCACCTGAAGGTATAATCCTTTATTTGTGACATCTCAACTCGTTACTACTGGAAAGGATTGTGGCTCCACGTGAGAAATGAGCAGGACCAGTGGAACCTATAAGAGGTGTTTTTCTTCCACACATTAAAATGTCTCTAAGACATATTTATTAAAAGAAAAAGAGGCACTTAGGTGAAGCTCTGCCCACAGGGATGCTCCCTAGTAAATTTGCGCTTGGTATGTCTGGCTTATGTCTGCCTCTGTCTTACTTGGTCCTTATTGCCAAGGAGAAATTGATAAGCTATACAAATTTTAACAAAAATCTGAAATGGCAAAAGGCACCCCATGCTTTAATCCTGTAGAAGTAACAATGATGAATGTCACTTGACATGCTTTTACTGGTATAATAAAAGAAAGTCTTCCCACTAAAACCCAAACCAGGTGAAACAGCAGAGACTCAAGATTTGACCTGGGTTTAGAGCTGGGCAGTTTTGCCCATCCCCTGCTGACCCCGACCGAGAGGCGCTGGCTTGCTCAGGGAAGGGGTGAGGTGACGTGTGTCTGGTGGCAGCGGGGCAATGCAACTCCCCATCCAGCTCTTCTGCATGATGCAAACCTACAGAACCTACACAGGACTGTACTGGTAATTCCTGATCGTCCTGGGAACCCTTGGAGTATCTTTTAGTTTTTCAGGAAAGTGCAGCCTGCTCCAGTGACCTGACCCCACTCACATCTCATATTATGCATACAGGCTTGACCTTGTGGCTTGACTCTGTCCTCAAATGTTTGTGCCTAAAGGGTTGGAATGTAATGCTATACCTCCCCATAGAAATAGGATAGGGGAAAATTTCTTGGAAACTGCTAGAACAAGGACCAAAAATAAAAGGCATCTGAGCAACAAGTGGAACCACATGGACAAGGCATTGCTCTTCTCTGTTTGCTTTTCTGGTTGGTGCTTTTCTGTTGTCCCTTTTCCTCTTCAGGACGTTTGTAGGAGGCTATAAATACACAGAGTCTGTGCAATTTCCACTATGGAAATGAGGGTTCCCATGCCCCTGTGCTTGGGATCGAGTGCCAAGGTGTGCACCAGGCATAGGTGCCGTGATGGGGGGCTCTGCTACTGGGCTGCTCTGGGATGCCTCTTCCAGCAGCTTAGGGAAGGGAAAAGAGAAACCTGAGGTTTTGAGGTTGGTACTGCTTATGTGGGCCAAGCGATGGGACTATATAAGGGCTGGGGACATTTGTCCTAATTCAGGGTTGTAACATACAGCTATTTTTCCTCTCTTCATCCCTGCCCTATCATGGAAATCCCAGTGTGCCTACAGCAGTGAGTGACTGGGGCAGAGACAGCTTGTTCTAAAACGTGCAGTGAAACATCGTTATGAGACCTGAATTACGCCAAAATACTCAATTCTGGGAAGGTTTCTGCCCAGAGACCCTCCCACATGGCTACGTGAAGAGCACACAAAAATTTGCCTGCGCCTGTTTTCCTGGGAAGACTACTTGTAGCTCTGAGCAAAACCACAAGATTAGGGATAAAATGCAACCTCTGCTGCTTTTCGTGGCCGGGTGCTGCAGCATTAGGTGGTTTGAATTACAGCGCTGGGACGTGGATGGCCTGCGCGGGCATGCCGGGGACGTGCCTCCCCACGGGTGCCATGGGGAAGGTGGTAAAGCACACCATGCTCTTTCCCTCCAAATGCTGAGGCCCCACATCTGTCTGGGGCTGGTGCACACTCATGAAATGAGTTTTACCACTCCAAGCTGACGCCAGAATATCCTCTCTGCTTTGTTTCTGGTTACTGAGCCCAGGGAGAAGCAAACCCAGCCAGAAGGGTGACCCAGCCCTCTGCCTGCTAACTCTGAGCCTGGAAGGTGGTACTAATGAGCAGGGGCTATGCCCAGGATGCTGTGACTTTTACAACACCTGTAAAGTCCTCTGAAGCTTGGGGGTGAGGACAGGGAGGTTTTGCTCCACGAATACCTCCTCAGCTCGGTGGAGCAGGCCAGGCAGTAAAAGAAGGCTAAATGAAAAATTATAGGGCGAATTTGACCTCATAATCACACAGAGATAATTTGTTGCTCAAACAGAGTCAGCTGAATATAAACAAGTCTACTATGTGCCTCATTAATTGGAGCTATTTTTCCAGCAAGCCCCACGGAAATATGAAGTGGCTTCACTCTGCAATTTGCGATACAGTTTGCTATTAAATCCATTCAGTTTAATTGTGGCAATGCATCTCATTCTGGAAGCTTTCACAGCCACCATGTAAAAATAGCAGAAGATGGCAGAAACCAATTCCCCAGCACAGATGTCCTCCTCCATTTGCTGTGTGCTGTTGGAACAGACAGGTGTGCTGGGTGAACCTAAGCTGCGAAGCACAATAATGCTAATAGCAGTGAGACACATTCTGGGACAAGTGGCTTTCCTCTACCAGTAGCACCACATGGGATAGGAAGTCACAGGTTCTGACAGTTACGGTGCCCTGTATGACCTTCATCCAACTTTGGCTTCCCATCTGTAGTCGCAGCGAATGGACCGATCCATCTGCACAGATTTAGTGCCTAATGTTGATTGTATCTGGTTGTTTAATGCACTAATCCCATGACCTCCCAAAGATGACATCATGCTGGGCTGCCATACAGCAAACACATCAGCCTCTTGTTGACTTTGGCCATATGGTGTCAGAGCAATGAAATAAAAACTTTTCTTATCTTGACATGCTGGGGCTTAAGACAGTAACTTAAAATATTTTTCCATAACTGGGGGTTTGAAGCCTTCTCTTTAAATGTACAGTTTATTTTAATCCATGTGCCTTATATTGGACAGAAACCTATGAGCGGTTAAAGGCCAAAGCTAATTAGCAGCCAGGTGGGCCTGCCCAGCCCAGAGATCTTTGTTCTGGTGACAGAATACTGCCGCTGCATCCCCAGCTGTAAAAGCCTGTTACTTTGCACAATCAAAGCAGACCTGTACACTACTGGAGTGATTTGGTTTGTTGGTCATACTGCATGGATCTGGACTCTCAGCAATCTGAATATGACCGAAAAGGGACCATCCGACCTTCTCAAAGAGCTCCGGTCTCAGTGCTGGCAGGTGGCATGTGGCCAACAGGGGTTAACAGGAATGTGTGTTTGGGAGTATGAAAATAGTTGTTAAATATTTAGGAGCATCTCTCTTTTCCCTTACGGTGATTACTAGTGGTGCACGGTCACCGTGCTGTGTGGAGGGCACCTGAAGCAGCTTCTGAATGTTAAGGAACCTGTGGCAGATGTTGAAGTTGTGGCTTCACTCACTGCAGTGAGGAGGACAGGTCTCATTCACAAGGGAAGCAACAGTGCAGAGATATCTGAGGGAGAAGGTGCCCAGAGGTCTTATCTGTATAAGCCAAGCACATGCACTGTTCAGTGACGATCTGTGAACTTTGTGACATTTGGCAGCGGAGAGCTTTGCCAGCCCTCCAAAGTCCAGCCTTGCCACAGTGGGATGGACGAGAAGTCTCTTGACCGAGACCTTCCGAGCGCTTTCCCTGCACACGTGAGCAGCCCATCCTGGAGAACGTCAGTGCAATTTCACAGTGCATATTTTTCAAGGACACGTACTGTGATGACATATGTCACCCACTGTCATCTGCGCCTGAAAAAATATGGCATTCAAGAGTAAACACTTGGCAGAAACAACAGCACAGGCTCAAATTTAGACAGGAATAATTTATGCTGTGCAGACCCTGGCTTGCTGGAAGGGGGCACGCACTCTGGAAGGCAGGGAAGGAAATGTGTTGCTAATTTTACTAGACAGCTTCTGCCTTCCCCTCCTTTTCATTTTGTAGTTGCCAGCCGCCCTGGTTGCTCTTAAAATAGAAACATCTGATGCCTTGTTTAACTTATTCTGGGGGCCTGCAGGGAGGAGGAGGAGAGGATAAATCCCCTCTCTGCACTGTGTCGGTTGGCCTCTTCCAGGAAGCCCTGCTGGGAGTTGCATCCCAGTTTGGCACCTGCCCCCAGCTTTACAACCCCTTCCCCGCTCTCCTTTTCCCGCCCCAACTTTGTGCCAGGTTGGGGACTTCCCTGTCATCATCCCACTGTCTCACATCCCTCTCCGACACCTCCTGGGCGTGCTGCTGTCAGAGGCGCGGAGCTGGTGGAAACCACCACATAAAGGGGGGGCTTCCCATGCCACATGGGCAGGGCACCTGCGCCAGCAGCAGGAGAGAAGCTCAAAATGGAAAACGGATATTTCAATGTGGCCGAGGCAGAGCTCTCCTTGCATTTCAATGAGCCTGTTATTGTTGCCTGCTTGCTTGCAGTTAATCTCCTCATGTGGTATTAGCTTCAAGGATGGCTCGGTCATGTTGCCGTGCTACTGAACACAGAGTTAGCTGTGAGGGAGGGCAGATTGTGCCTCCAAACATTTTGAGTGCTTCCCGATCCACATGTGATGACCTGTGTAGTGATTGGGGTTCTCCTTATTCCTCCCTTCCATGAGGGATCTCCTTTCTCCTGATTACGGATGAGAAACCCGGTTTGATCTTTGTTTTTCTGAAGGAAATACATAGAGAAAGCCTGCAGGAGGCTCCATGAGACATCCTCATGGGGCGGGGTTTTTTGGCTCCTCTCTCTGAGGAAGATGCAGACAACTCTTAGATGTGTGGAGCCTTCAGTGGTGAAGTGCTTGAGTGCTCTTCATGAGCCCAGAGCTGCAGCGTATCCCTCCCTGGAGGCAATGTACATACGGTTGAGCACAATGGAGGAGCTCCAGCCCATGGCACTGTAGCTAGGTACGTGCCACCTCCCTTGTCATCACACTGCATCTGCATCTGCCCCATCCTGTTTGTCCCAGGGACAACCGTGGGACAGTTCTCCAGAGAGGATGCCCTGCTCCATAGGTGACCTGGAGGCCGCTTTTTTTCAGAAGGTGTTGTAGTGCAGCCATGATGTCATTGGACTAAATTCCACCCAAGCCATGTCCTATATAATTTTCTAGTCCTTGTTACCCTGCCAGCTCAGAAGTTGTCCTGTCTTCTAAAATCCTCAATTACAAAGCAACGGGGAATGTAATGGAGCGCAGAAAATTCCAGTGAGAAATACATGCAGATGAAAAAAATAAGAAAACTTTCCTGGCAGAAATCCACCGAGCTTTGGAGACATAAAAAATTTATTTCCTTGATTTCTTTCTCTTTTTATTGTTTAACAAGCTGTTCCCAACCTCATGTTTGGTTACAAGCTGGAAAGTCTGGTCGGGCCCTGGGAATGCAGTCTCGTTGTGCACATTGCTTCTGTTTTTTCATGGCTTTGCAATGAGGGCAGAGGAACAGGAGACAAATACTAAAGTCCAGCCCCAGTTTTATTCCCACCACTCGGTAAAGGACAACCTCAGTTTTGCCAGAATTAAGCAGGATCTCTACAGTCTTGGGAATATTTGTGCATCGTGACCGAGACCTGTAAAGCACTTAGACATCCTAGAGCTGAAATGATCGAGAGGCTTCAAACTACTTAAAAACCAAAGTGATACTAGAATTTTCTATTTAGATAGATGTGACAATAACAGAAGCATGTGACAAGCCCATGCTAGCTCTGCTCCAGGACTGCAAACATAGTTTGGCCATCTGGCACCTGAGAATAGGAAGTTTAAATTGGATTTTAATAATACATTGCACCATCTGATACCGCGCTGACTCAAAGGAAACCCACTCTGCTTACACCTTGAAGATTGCAGCCTATGTTGAATCCCAAAGTGCAGAGGAAATCTGCTGTTTCTTTTCAAAAGGGTGTCAAGCACTTTGCTATTAAGAAAAAAGAAAAAAAAAGACAATAAAAGCAAATGACTTGGGTTTGTCATTTCTCTTTTACAAAGGAAGCGGCAATTAGATGACAGGTGTGTAAATTCCCCGGCAATACTGCTGAACACAAAACCCACACTGATTTGAGTCTGTTCTTAGAAATCCTTTACCAACCCATCTCCTAGAAGGAAATGATCACACTAAACCCATTATTTCCTCCTGAGCTCTGAAATTTTTTTCCCCTCATTTGTTTCTCCAGAGAAACCGAAAGGTTTGGAGATTGAAAACATAATGATGGCTCTTAAAAGAAATTGACTTTTAAAATTAGAGACTAACACAAGAGACAGGAGAGATAAATGATGGTAACTAGCAAAGTTTGCCACTCCCTCCAAGCTTTGTGGTTTTCCAGCTTGAAGCAGCTGTAAATCATTTCCACCTCTGACCTACGCAAAACATCATCTGTGGGTCACAGGGCAGCACGCATGGCTTGCACGGCTCCTTTTCTCCTTCCTGGTATTAGCCAGGTAAGGGCTTCAAGCCCTAAATAGCTGCGGTAAATTATTAATCGCATGTGCTCTTTAACTAGCTACCACATGGTTTTCACCTTCCGAACTGGAGCCAGCTTGATTTTTTTCTTCAGGGTGAAAAATACGTCTGGATGCAGCCATGTGGGTTTCTCTGCAGCTTTTACTATGTGTTTGCTAAAGAAGGCTAAAAAAAATTGCTCTGTCCATCTGTCCTCTGTCCTGTTGAAGCTTTAATGGTAAAGACCACAACGGTGGACATTATTTTGAGGTCTCACTGGGGCTCCCTGCAAGGGCAGGAGCCATGCCTGGCCACCACCATCTCCTGTGAGCTGCGATCCCCAAGCTGTGTTTGAAAGTGAGATGGACCTGGTGTGAAATCGCCACAAAATGTCTCTGTCTAACAGGAGGGATGGAGGTGGACAGGCTGTGAAACAAGGACTATGTTTTCTGAGTGCAGAGCGAGCTGCGGGTGACTATCCCCAATCCAGACATATGGCCAAGCCCACCTTCACTGGCTGGCAGACCTCGCCACTGGCTGTGTGCTGAGCAGTTGTGAAATGCAGTGATTAGCCACAGGGTTAAAACCTTCTGATGGCGAGAACCGCTGCACAAGAGGTCTGTAGCTGGGCTGGAGAGACATTACTCCTTGCTCCCTCCCTGCCCAGGCACTTCGACCCTACTCTGCACCATCACATTTGGCATCACCAAACTCGTGGTGCACTTGGTTTGTAAACAAAGCAGCCAGACTCCGAGCTGCCAGGCTGACATTCTTCCAGGGCAGTGAAATTAAAATTAGAGCTACTGCTTTGATGTTCCTTCTCTGGTTGTGCATCAGCTGCGCTGGCACAAACCCCTGAGCCGTAATGTGGACAGTGCACACAAATGGATGGAGGAGAGTGAAAATGAAGCTATCCCTGCTGCCTTTCATGTCACCTCTCAAAGTCCTTGACAGCCAATGCTGATCTGAAGTTAAGGATGGAGCACCTCCACCGCATTTTTTAAAGCTAGCATTCTGGTCCTCTCAAACCAGGAGCCTGGCTTCATGCCTGGGTTTCTCTGAAATGCTGCCTGTCCCAGGGCAAGCACCAGCTCTGCAGGGAGAGGGTCTGGTCTCTGGTCCATCTTCCATCTTCTGCACAAAGGCATCATGATTCCTGACAGATGTCTGCCCACCTGGTAGAGACCTTCAGCAATGGAGAAACCACAGCTTTCTCAGACAATCTTCTACAGTGCTTCCTTATGTTCAGTTTTAGAAAGCTGTCCATGCCCTAATGTCTAACTTCTCACTTCTACCATTAAATAATTCTGTTCTCCTCTGACCTCTCCCTGCTTGGTCTACCCATTATACAGTTTGCCTGAAGTACTGTTGCCCAAATTGAGCAGTTCAAGCCCACTGAGGGCTTTGAAAGAAGATCATTAAGCGGAGCAGAGTGGAATAATTTTGTGTTTTCACATCGGGACACTTGTGTTTATACATCCAGTACAAACTTTATATTTTT
The DNA here is from genome assembly GCF_963210335.1 of Falco punctatus. NCBI lineage: Eukaryota > Metazoa > Chordata > Aves > Falconiformes > Falconidae > Falco > Falco punctatus. The sequence continues at coordinate 32,488,831 of NC_137581.1, forward strand.
ACAGCAACAAGGTTTGTTATCATTGAGTTATGCTCTGCCTGGGGTCCACTTTCCCCAAAGTCCTCCTGACCTGGTAATTCCCTGGTGTGATTTTCTGAAGTTTGCAGAACTTCATGTTTGACTAGTCAAAACCAAATCACACTGTTTTGCAGGGGATTTCTTAAAATAATTTTTTTTCATCTGTGCACTAACTTACATGCAACCTCTTCCAGCTTCACATCACTAGCAAATGTCCCTTCTTTTCTGTTCCCAGGTTGTTATTGAAAATGTGGAGCGCCATCAGACTTGGGCCAGAGCACACAGACTGCTGCCTGAATGTCCTTTCAGTCTGACTGTGAGGTGAGACTATGGCACTGAGGGTTCTCTTCAGCTATGATTTTCCAGCCACTCTGGCAACCATCTGAAATAATTTAATCTAGACTATACTTTCCCATCTTTGAAAAGTCAAGATATGTGACATTTACTGATTCTCCCACTATCTTGTTGTGAAAACAAATTTAGATTGGTCTGACATAACACAATTAGATCAGTTTGATGCATGCTGGCTGTTATCAATCTTTTTGTTTTCTTCCAAGCACTTAAAAAATTGTGTGTGAGTTGTTCCAGGAGGGTTCATGGAGGTGAAGCTGAGCAACGTGAAATACATGGAGCCAACCCAAATTCTGCCAGGTGTACCGTGCACAAAAATGTGGTTTAAGTCCCGAATATTTTTTGTATTTTCTGTGCGTTGCAGAATAATGGGTTCTTTCATATTTAATTAAAGCAATTATCTTTCCTATCCATGTAGAAATGTGCTGTGGAATAGGAGTGTTCAACAGGAAATGGTTGAGCAGCTCCGGAAGCTGGTGGCAAAGCTGAACTTGCCTCCTCCTCAGGCGAAACTAGCCCCTGACTCGCTCACTGCAGGGCTTCTGGGGGTGGCATGCTGAGAGGATGCCAGGCTTCTTCTTAGAAGTCAAACAGGGGGATGCTGGGTGCTGCAGGGCTTAAACAGAAACTGAAGCTTTTGCTTCGGTCTAATCAGGGTTTGGGTGTCCAGTGCCATGGTTCCGCATTCAAGCTCAGACCTTTGCTCACCTACCGTTCATGCAGTTGTCACGTCATTTCTAAAGGACTGCAGTTGTCCACAAAGAAGGAGGGTAGATCTGGGCCTCAAGAGAGAAAAAACCCTAGATGTCTGAACAATTATTGTAAATGGAGGATCCGTGGATGTTTTGGGGTGTGGGGACAAGGAGGAATGTCATAGCTGCCTCCAGCATAGCTGTGATGCACTGACAGGCTCTTAACCCCAACGGCTTGGTCTGGAAAAAAATGGTCTTGTAGGTACTATTTCCACTGTCTCCCTTATTGCTGATCTAAGGATGTGTTTCAGGTCCTTAAGCATGATTGATAGGAAATGCTCCGGACGAGTAATTCAATGAGCATGTTGCTCCTTTTACAGCACTCACAAACACCTGGTGTGTTTTGGCTCTTCATTCCTGATGTTTTCTCACACCAAGCCTAGGTGCTCTTACTCTTTTTTATCTTATTCTATGACATGCTGTGTTTATTCCTATATATTCTTCTCTGAAAATCCCTGCAACAATACCATGAAAGGGTCTGTGCAACTCCAGCCTCGACAGGTATGTTCAGCTGCTGCTGAAACTACCTAAGGCATCCAAAAATAAGTAAAACCACCAAGTTCCAGGGCAAATCTAGTTTCTTGGGATCTACTGCAGCCATGAAGGAGGAGGGCCTTGGCTGGAGCTGACCCCCAGCTTGTCCCAGACCCCTGCTTTCTGCCTGGTGTGGGATGCACCGAGCTCTGCCCCTTCCCACGCCTGCACAAGGGGAGCTGCCTCCCACAGTGGAACCCCAGTGGCTGGGCTTGCAGAGGAAGGTCTGTTTTCTGCCGTGCCAAATGCCAGGTTTAACAAGCCAGCCAATGTCCTTCTGGTATTTTGCCTCTGTGTAAGCCTTCTGGTTATAATCTGGGGGACGTGTAGAGATCACGCCTTAACTATGAAAACAGTTCTGTTCTCACGTCAGAGGCTCCAGCACACCAGCACATTCCCTTTGAGCTGCACTGGGTTGTATATAAAAAAAAAAAATTAAAAAAGGGCAAGTAAACCACAGTTTTGCTTCTGTTGTTGCTTAAGCTGCTCAATCTGATGCCAAGGAGTGGAGTGCTGAATTTTCAAACAGTGTTTCTGGGTAATCTTCCTTCTTCTTCCCACATCCTCAAGGAATGTCTGATTTTTACAATCACTGCATATGGGGTTTTCCTTACTCTGCTTTTTTTTTTTTTTTTTTTTTACTGTGTCAAATATTTCAGATCAGACCTATGCAAAAAGACTAAAGAATCTGACTGTATTCAGCCCAAAGTGATTATTATTACTATGGGATAATTTGACTAATGGAAGTTTAACTGTATTTCAGGGAAACTTATGCCATTGTGGTGCATTACTTTTGTACCTCATGGCTTGTGCTATTAAAGGATTGCAGCCGATACAGAGTGATGTGGGAGGATGCCAACTGGATTCAGAGTATTTAATCAGATTACTCTGGCTTTGGAATCTTTTCATTGGTTAGTTATAAATTGTCTATTAATTTTAGGATGTTTCTGCTCACTTTTGAGGGCTCTAATAGCATTAGCTTCAACTCTCAGTCATTATTTGAGAAGGAGGAGATATTTCACATTCATGTTCATGTTCTTATTGTGCTTTCCTCTAGTAATTTTGTTCTGAAGTTTCAGCTTGTGTAATTTTGGGGTGGGTGTTGAACACCTTTGGAAAGCATATGAGAGCAGACCATTTTAAAGGCTGTTGTCCATATATTCAAAATCACCCGATTTGAAAGACTCAGCTCCGTTTTCATTTTCAGTCCTTTGTACAGCTTTTAGATTTTGAAGTTTCTTGTTGGAATAAAAAGCATGCAGGTACAAAAGTCTGTAAAATATCAGCTACAAATTCAGTTTCTCCCCTGCCACTGATACACCGGGGTGGAAGGAAACTGCTATTGGGCAGGTAACACTTGGGTGAAAGAAAAAAAGTGCCTGCTAATGCTGGGTACCACAAGCAGAAACAGGAATGGCTGAATGATGCTTAAGAGAAGCCCAACTGAGTTCATGTTGCTGGAAAAAAAATGCCTACCAGAAAGGACATCAGATAACAGAGTACTTTGCCTAGCGAGGTAATTACGATTCAAACAGTAGATGTATTCAAGGCAAGATGAGATAAACTCTCCTGAAGTAGGCGCAGGCAGCATGGCAGCACAGGGGGAAGGCAAGGGCCCCTTCCCCACCACTCCTCCATCGCCCTCAGCCTCTCCTGTTGTGGGGGGACGCAGGCAGGAGGCTGGCGGGGTACAGACAGTGGGTCCAGCTGCATTTCACAAGAAGGAGCCAGGACCAAGTTAATCACCTAATAAAAACAAAATCAACAAAGTTTTGGACACAGGAAAGTCAGATACACCAAATAAGGATGGTCAGGGCCAATTGCCAAGGGTTTGAGATTTATCTGAGCCTGTTTGCTCACTTCTTATCTATTAGGGGTGTATCTGGTGCCTGTGCTGGTGCCAGTCCTGGCTGGTTTTTTTTTCAGCTTCTCATTACAGAAAAAAAGGAAACTTCTGCTGTGTTTAAAGAGCAGGGGTGGGAAGAAAACCCCACTGACGGCATATGCCTTATGACAGCACTAGCACATTCATTGTGAAAGTGATGGGCAACTAATGAAGTCAGTGCAGGAAAAATCCCAAACTGTGTTTGGTTTTCTTTTCTCTCAAAAGCTGTGGCCTGAGAAGGGGCTGCAGAAACAATCACAGCCTGTGAAATCAGGGCAGTATTTAAAAAAAAAAGGGGGGGGGGGGGAGGGGGGCGCGGGAAGGAGGATATGTAAGCAGTGCCAGCTGGATGTGAAATCAATCTGGCATTTCAAAATAATGAAAATATTTCTTTCCCATTCATTTGGTCTGGTATGTAACGTCAGCGCTCCTGCCACATCATCATTCAGAGTTAGCATGCTGGAAAGGAGACACCAGCAGAGACCCAGTTGCTGCTCAGCCCCCCAGAACAGGACACTATTGTGGGACAGTGCCACAGATACAGCACACTGGGAAGGATGCCTCTAGCAGCAAGTACTCAAGCAGGAGCATTCCCCAAATCCAGGCAGCAGGTGAAGGGGGGATCCTCAGAAAAAAATAATAATTATATTTTGCCATTTGCAGGAGCAGCTGCAGCCAAGATGAAAGGGAGCTGATGACAATGGCACAACCTTTCCTATGTAAAATCTTGCGTTGAGTTGGGCATCATTCAATCTAACCTCCATTTGGTTAGGCATTTCAAGTTTGAGCTGCCCATGCACACAAGATGCAAAAAATCTTTCTAAAATGTATGGCACAACCTTGAGTTGTTGGATGGTTTAGGCACCCCAGTTTCACCAGGAGGAATGAACAACTTCAGTCTTCTTTAGCGTGACCCGCATTTCCAGCCACCTCTCTCTTTCAGAGTCATGCTACCACCGGTAAGTGCTGTCAAAGCAATGAGGAAAAGTGACTTTCACTTCTCTGCATTTTGGACACACACACCTGTCCCCTTTTCTTCACCCCAAGTTGGGAGCTGTGGAGTCAAAGAGCCATTTTAATGAATGAAGCACCTTGCTGAGCAAGCAAATCCCAGGCCAGGAAGTGCTGAACAGGGAGGTACATTTCGCACTTTGTTTTAATGACTGCTCAGGGGCTGCTCTGTGATTAAGATGAGCCAGGGATGCTGGAGTGCCCCTCCGTCTGGGGGAGCACGGCAGCACAGAGGTGCAAGCAGCTCCTGTGCTGGGATGGGTGCCACAGAGCTGTTCAGGAGGAGGTGGCACCTCTCCACCTGGGGAAGTGCCATGTGCTCAGCCATGGGGACACCCACTTCTGCCCCTGGTCTGCATTCAGCACTGCTCTTCCTAAAGCAAGATGCACCAAAGGCAGGGTGTCACTTTAATGAACTGGATGGACTTCGCAAGGGAAGGCTCCGGACCTACTTGGACAAGCGACAGAGTGACACTGGGCAGGAAGAGGAACCAAAAACAAATTGGGAAAAGAAAAGAGGTATCTGTGGGTTGATATAAAGAGGAAGTTGCTGTAAATCAAGTCGAGTGAGACCCTTCAAAGACAGCGAGCAGTTAGTTAGGTCCTTTCCACAGCATACGCAGAAAGCAGACAAAAGGTGAGTAAGGAGGAAGTAAGGGAAGAGGCAAGTACAAGAGATGTTTAGATAGTGCACCAAGCTAAAAAAACCACCATAATTCACTTTTCTATAAGCAGATGTTAAATACTTGGTGTAAAACCAGGGAAGCTGTTTGCAATTAAGGCATGACAATTCAAGGGGCCACACCATGGGTAAAAACAAAGCAGTGTGGTCAATGCACTTTGCCGCATAGACGAGATCATCTCCGTCCCAGGACCGCTAAAGACTCATTCATCAGGTGGCATGAAATCATTAATACAACAGTAACTGCTTTTTCTGTAAACCTACTCAGCTAGAGGTGCTGACCCAGATTTTAAAAATGGGAAATTATTCCTAGCCAGTTGACCACTGGTTTTGATGTTAGGAAAGGCCTAGAACAAAATCTGAAGGACAAATAAAAATTAGAGGGGTGTTCGTGGCAAAAAAGGAGACACCTGTGAAATTCAGACTAGGTTTAGCAGGAGTAGCTCAAGCCAGCCTAATCTGATAGACAACAGACAGATGGGTAGATAACTGATAGATAATTGATTTTCTGGGCATGAAAGATTAAGTAGATCTAATACAGCTGAATTTCAACAGATGACTTCGATACAGAGGAACCTGGAAAATTATCAGGGAAGCTAATGAAATGGGCATTAATGTAAGAATTGTGAGATGGGTGAAGGTTTGGCTTACGGTGAGAAAGCACTCAAGTACTTTAGCGGAGCATCAGGCCAGAGGGAACTTGCCAGTGGCATTCCTTACAGACAGGTCTTGAGGGTTTTTTTCTTAAATGCTTGCACGTCTGGTCTTGGCACAGACAAATGGGAGCATACTGGTGAACGCTGCTTTAATGTGCTGTCACTACACAATAGGATCAGGGCAGTTTTGGGGAAGAACTGGTTGAGTTTGAGGAGTGGGGCAATATGTGTGAGATGAGATGGGGTAACACGGAACTGCAAAGTGATGCACAAAGGAAATTTTGTGCTACACTCTGGGAAATTTGTTCATTAAAAGTCATCTGGTCTGGGGAGACCTGAGCACTAGCCTCAATTATAGATGACTATAGAGAACCAGCGTGGGGCGGCTATGAAAAATCCAAAGCAGTCCCAATAAGTGCAAAAAGCTAGTATAGAGGAGGGATATACTGAGCCCTAATGAAGGCGCTGGCAAGCCCTGACTTATACAACTCCAATTACTCATTTTCAAGAGAGAGAAATTTTACTGAAATTAAGTGCAGATGAAGATATAAAACTGGGCTAAGGGGTAAAAAAAGACCTAACTGATAAAAGGTGAATAAAACCTTCGGCTTGCTTTCATCAGCAAAATTGAGGCTGAGAGGAGCTATGGTTGCCATCTATCAAAATAATGCAGGTAACCCCAAAGGACGGGCACAAACTATTTAAACTGGTGAGATAGTTGACACAAAAGAAATGGGTCTGAACTGTCTGCTGTTAGCTAAGGCTGGAAACTAGAAGATGTCTCTGGCTTGAGAGCAGTGAGGCTCTGGGACAGCCTTCAGAGGCAAATGCCCAGCTGGCATGAAGACAGAGTTTGAGGAGGGTGAGAAAGAGCTGTAAGCAAGGGGGCAAGACTTGGGGTTATATGAATGTAATTCCCACCCTATCTTCTGTTTGAGTAGCCAGTAATCCCTTGATGAGCTTCACAGCAGACTCTGTTTGCTCTGTGCTGTATCAATGTTTATCTCATTCACAGCAGAAAAAGCAAACCGAGGAAATGGGAATTTCACTCCGAGGAGAAATGCCACGGTGCCCTCACTCGTGAGCTTTGGGGGGCAGATTTGCCTCCGGGTTTCAGCAGACTATTCTTCAGCCATTTTCCATTCATCGTTGGGAACAAGAGCTAAATAACTCCTAGCCTGTTTCATAACGGAGAAACTAGCCTAAGAGGTAAGACACTTCCTTTCTTTGCTTGAAACATCATGAACTTTCAAGCTTGGCAAGGCTCTTTTGAGTTGATCTAATAATAAACCCAAACCTTCCATCACACAAAAGCAATGAGTCTGAACTTGCCTGAACTTGCCTTGGGGAGCTGAGATCCAAAGCTCTGTCATTCCCTCAAAAGCCATTCTCCTCTTTGCAAGGACAGGATGTTGTTGTAACAAGGCATCCTTGCTGTTTGCTCAGCCTCCCCTCCTCGTGATGAAATCCCTCTATAGCGACTCTGGAGGTCCTCCTTCAGCTCTGGTTTTGGGCATACAAAGTACTGCCCAACTAATCCCCGTTCTTTTCTATGAGTGATTTATGGAGGCTCGAGGGACATTAAGACTCAGCACATTCTCTGTTTTCCAAATGTTGGTGCAACGAGAGTGGTACTTTTTCTGCCAGTGGGAACCTGAAAGACCTGATGGGCTTTTCTGGCAAGACTCGGTGTCAGTGAAAGGGGCGCCAAGCCGCCTGTGGAGCAAGAGGAAGCACAAATGTGCATTTCCTTTGACTTCCACTGGGAACGACAGAAAAAATATTTTGACTTGATTTTACAGTTCAATTTCTCGTCAGCACAATGTGAGTGGCCAGTGATCAGAAATGCCCTTGCTTAATTTGCATCAGTTCCCGTTCAGTTATTAGGCACAACTGACATTAGAAGAACAAAAAAACAACCACCGCATTCAACTCGCGTTGAAGAGCAAGTGAAATACTTCTTTTCTCATCAATTTTTTCTTGCTGTACCAGTTCCTTTCTGAAAAGAGAATGGCCTTCTGTCATCATGGAGTATTTATTCTGGGAGGGAGGAGGGGAGTCTGCAATGTTTATTCTAGGTATCTAAATTTAAACTAACTTAAGCACATAATCTCCCTAGGCTGCCTATAAAAACCAATGGAAAGGGAAGGGCTCCTCTAGTGAGCAGTTCAAAGGCTCTTGGTTAAGTGAGCAGTATTTTATTACCATGCCATGCAATAGAACAGGTGTTTAGGGTTATATTTTCTTTTACCTTCGCGCATGCACCTGTTCTTCAGGGTGATGTGAACAGCACAAGTTCTCTGTGTATCTGGATTTGTTACCCACCATCTTCCTATATTTCATTATGCAAATCACTTGAGCATTAATTATGCAAACTTACAAGAGCACAAGGGAACGAGTTAGGTGACTTTCTTCCCCCTGTATAAAAACAAACGGCCTACTCTGATGCTGAGTTTGAAGCTCAGACTTTTTAACCTCCGCAGGAATGGAGATGGCTGGTGGAAACCCATCCCTTATATTTGGAGCTGGAAATTGAATTTGGACTCATATGGGCCTGATGCAAACCTCATGGATGTTGGGAAGCCCATGATTTAGGAACAGTTACACTAAATTCTTTCCAAATCCACTCTGCCCATCATCCTATTTGCAGTGGGGACCACCAGCAGATGCTTTTGGTGAATGCTGAAATGGGTTTGTAATAGGCAGGCTGTGACACTTGGTCACATCCTAATCCTCTGCAGACAGAAGCTGGCTGAAGTCAGGTCTGATGCATGGATGTTAGTTTCCCTTCTACATGTTATCTTAGCATTAGCTATTAACATATACAGGTTTTCTTGCTGCCCATATAAGGAGCAATATGCTGCCCATCTCGCCTTTAGAGAAGCAGTGTTCTTACAAGAAAATCAAGGGGAAAAGGTTTAGATGAGGTTACTGAAAGTACTCAGAGGGCAGTTACCTGGTAAAAACTGTCAAATTGGAAAGACTTATTGAGCTGGATCCCTAGGGATATGGCCTGAGTTCAGGACTATTCAGTATTTTCATTAATAATTTGGATGAAAGGGTAGAAAGCCACTTCGTTAGAGTTTCAGCTAAGAGTAAGAGACACTAGGGAGGAGAGGATTAGTGCTCAAGAGATCTCAGTAATTAGAGGAATGGTCTGGAAATAAACAGGATGCAATTTAGTGAAGACAAGCGCAAATCTGCACCTACGCTGAAATAATCAGCTTCACAGGCACACGGTGGGAGAGAACAGCCAGGTAGCAGCTCTGCCATGAGGGAGCTGGAGGTTATGATGGAGCAATGACTCAGCTGTGGAAGGAAGAGACATTGGGCTGGGTTGGACAGATGGGGATGTCGCATGTTAGGCACGGAGGGATAAGCCCTGCAGCTACATCACCGGGACTGGTTTCTGGCATTACACCTTGGGAAAGACGTGGCCGCGGTCCCAAGGAGAGCAAGGAGCAGAGAGCCTATAAAGCAGTGCCTGTGAGGGGAGAGAAAACATTTGTATTTAGCCTGGGGAGGGCAAGGCTGAAAGGAGACACAATAGCAATCTTCAAGTGCAGTTAGACTGCCAAAAAGAGGAAGGTGGTGAACTATTTTGTGTCCAGAAATTATCCTCTGTGGTTTAACCATGATTTTCTGTGGTTAGAAAAAAAGAGAAAGGGAGAGAGAAATTGAGATGGTAGATAAGTTGACTTTGCTGCTTTACTTATGAAGTGCCTTGGGGCACAAAGCACATGATCAAACATAGCTGAGTTACTGCAGCTTAATGAGTTATTGCCTGTTGGCTGAACCATACTAATTAACCATGTGTGTGCTCTTAGCCTGCCTCAATTGCCAGATGAAACGGGCTCACTTAAACACTTGTGTTTTACTTTGCAGACGAGGCAGGCTGAAAACTCACATAAGATCAGTGATTACAGCTCAACCGACGAAGGATGACTTCTAAGGGATGGAAACGTGTCCTTAGTGCTCAATGGTAATGCTGGCACTGTTATATCTAAGAATAATAAAAGGAATTTGACAAGATAGGAGAAGCAGAAAACAGACCGAAATATATAAAATATGTTAATTCACAGATTTACGTCAGTAGGAAAGTGGCTCCCTACGAGTGTATTGGAAATGTAGTAACACTGAGTTTTATAAAAGATATCAGTGGCTTTTGTTTGGGAAGGCTTGTAATACAGTAGTTTAAAAAACATAGTATTAAGAACACGACAGAGCACTGCACAGCTTTTTCTTGCAACTGCACATGCACTTGCTTTAAGTCTCTCTGTTTTTTTAGTGTTTTCCAGTAGATCATTCTTTTTGACTCATATCCTCATGTTCCGCTCCAGCTGTTGCTCTTAACCATTGGCAGTGGCTGTTGTACTGTTCCCCTTTCGATGAGCCACCTTCTTCCTTTTACTGTGACGAGTTGTAGCTGCTGGAGTGGAGCTTTCCTGGTGTTGGTAAGTGTTGAGTGCTCCGGCTTTCTTCTGATGTCCCTTCATTGCTTCCTTCCTCCCTCCCTTCCTTCCCTCCTCTCTCCCTTCTTCTCTTCCTTCCTTCCTTTTTTCCCTCGTTACTTCCTCTTTTTTCTCCCTTTTCGGTTGTTTTTCCACTGTTACCACCAGTTTCAATTATGCTGCTAAGGATGGACATTTGGATGTTGCAATCTCAGGGAAGTTTTTTGTTTGCAGCTGTATTTCTGTCTGGATGCTATGTGTTGTCCCTTTTTAAAGCAACTTTTTTGCTTATGGCATGCCATTTAGTGAAGCAGTAGACTTGGCAAATTTGCTTAGCAGACATAGTTGTGAAGTGCTGCATGAAATGGAAGCAGACTTCTACTTTGTTAGTTTGTTGCTGTGTTACAGAGTCACATAAGTTAGCCTGCAGTGGACCTCAGGAAATTACCTTGTTCTTTTCTGTCTCAGGACAGGATCAAATCCATCACCACCCTTTCTGAGTGATGTTTGTCTAAGCTGTTTTTGAAACCCTGCAGTGATGCAAACTCCAGTCCCCCTAGACAACTTTTCCCCGTACTTTCCTATCTTCAGCTGCTTCATCTGATCCAAAATACATAGCTGATGACAAGATCTTACACACAGTTCAGCTTAAACCAGCCAAACGGCATTCATTTGCTGCTGTGACCCTTCCAATTTTCTGTAGGAATGAGAAATGCTAGAAATCTTCATTGACGTTATTTGTTAGCATAAATGTTTTGTAATTGATTTAGTGTAAAGGTGATTGTTTTCCCTTCAGGACACAGATTTTTTGCATTGAGGGAGAAACTACAACATATTGGGAGCTATAATGCTACAGTAGTAATATATAGACTGCATTTCTCAAGTGCCTGTGACATGGAAACAGGTTTTCATAGCAGTGTTTTATATATGTGGAAGGAGGTGCTATTCTATACCTGTTTGGTGTTAGGCTTCCTTGCTTTCCCAGATATATGCTTTAGACTGAGGATGTGTGATTTAGTTGGAGTTGAAATTCAGTCTGGGTCTGGGGAGTTTGTCTACTGCAGCATGGAAACAATTAACATCTGCGTGAAGTTCATATCCAGATGTGGATCTGCAGTGGGGGAAAGTCTGTGGATGATTAGAGCTGGGGTTTGTCTTATCTCTATATTTAACGTGAAAAATTTTATCTTAAAACAGCACTGTCGCAGAGTCCTTCCAGTACTGCTAATCCCCTCCGGTATTAGCAAGGAAATATCAGACAGCTACTCCATGGAGATGTGAAGTGAAACCATCATACAAGAACAACATGGGAACTGCTGAGCAGACTGTATTTCCAGTTATCTGAGAACAACTGTACATCTACAAGTAGCTGAAAATTGTGATGCTACTATGATTCTGTCACGTCCTTCAGCAGACCCATTTTGTACGGCCAGACCCTAGTACAGACAGACAGACAGATTAAAGAACAAACAAAAAATTTTCTCCCCCTGCATGCAGAAGGAACTGGACGCAGCTTGAAAGTGACGGGCAACGCTGGAAAAATGGTGATTGAACTAGGAGGCCATCTTAAAACAGATGAGAGAAAGCCTGTTTCTCACACAATGAGTAGCAAACTTAGGTGATTCATTCCTGCAGAAGGCTATGGGTACAGGTGCTACCAGATAGTTGAAGAAGCAGTTAGATAAATTCGTGATCAACAGGTCCATAAAGAGACTCTAAAAAGAATAAGTAGGGCTGTACTCAAGAAACTCCCTACTCAGCCTGTCCTACCACCATCGAGAGAGGCAGGATATGGGGTGAGGTGGGCCATCGGTCTTACCCCAGTAGCACATGTCTGATATTCTTATGAACAACATCTCCTCCCCATCCCATTTGCCCTGCTCGTGACTCCAGAGCCAAACCTACCTATCACAGCGGTAAAAAAAGATTCTTTTCTGGCCTTGCAATAGCCTACAAAGCTGGAGCTAGCCCATGGGGAAATGGCTAATCGGGATAATATCCTTGGCATAAGGGATAATAGATCTGGATCTAGGTTAAGGGTACTTAGATCTACTAGCATCATTGTCCAACAGCAGTTGTAGAGAAAGGTTGGTGATAGCAAAACACAGTCTGGGAACACCTAGCTATTCCTCAAAACGTGCCGGCGTTTGCATCTGGATTCCTCATTCGCTGCTCCAGGAGAGGAGAGGAGGGACAGACAATCGGACACACAGCTTGTCTATTTTTGCTTTCACTATATTTGGTGAGGATTGGAAATGTAATGTCTTTTCCAGAGGTCACAGCATCAAATAATTCTCGGTAGTGTTACAAATAAGGTTTCAGGTCTGTGAGGGATTTATGGACAAGAGTGAAAGACCCTTGAAACTGATATCAATAATTCTGCTGCCCAAGCTGAAGGCATATCTCCAACAGCTGTCAGGGGCTGTGGGTTTTTATACCCCTTTAGCCGCAAGGAGGCAAGACCATCATAATTAGCTGCTAATTGAGAAGCCTGCATCTGAAAAGCACAATTTCAGAGAACAAAGAGCCAGAGAGACCCATTTCCAGGGCTAATTAGAATTAATTCATAGCTATAAGTAGAAGGGCTCCCACAGTCCTGGGACTCTCTTGGCCTCTCCTGAAACACCAGTCTAAACATGCGCATACCAATCATAGAAGGCTCAGCGTGACTTGTGCGGCTCTTGTGCAATACAGAAATAGCACTACTTGTTAAAAAAGAGTCTGATTTTCATTTTTTTGCAGCCCTGGGCTATGTCTCCCTTCTGCAGCTGCTGGTACCTGCACTCAGGTATGAAGCCTCCTGCCTTCACTGCCTCTGGGGGTATCATGGCGTTCGTCTGTGTGGGGACGCCAGGACCACAGTCCTCACTCAGGCTTGCAGCGAGCACCCAAGTGGCTTTGCTACCTGCCCTTCCCTCCTTTTGTGAATGTGTGTACTAAAAAACAAAGGGACAGCTTCTACTACTGCAAGAACAGAGCTTTTAGAGAAAAAAAGGTCTGCAAAACCAGGCCACACTGCCTGTTGCACCCTTGGGAAGACGGCTCAGGCAGGACTGACTTCGGGCACCTCCAGGAGCTGCTGCAGTCCGTTTCGTTTTCCCCTAACAGGACCACAGCAGCTGTTTTCCTACCAGAAATGGGGCTCCACCAGAGCCCCCAGTAGCCCTTCAGGCAGTGAGGACACAGGCTGCGACTTTCAGTCGTCATGGGGTCCCTTAAAATCCTTCAAGAACTGATTTTATTCTTTAAGGCCTGAAGTTAAAAAAAAAAAAAAAAAAAAATCTGTACAGTGAACACCTGAGTCACAAGTCAACCTACAATATTCACATTTTATTTGAGATCACCATGTCTATCATCTTTGTGTTTAGGCAACAGCTCACCGGTCCCAGCACCTCTCATTGCTTGAGGACTGAGTCATTGCAAGTCCAGCAAGTAAATGACCCAGACTGTTCCCTTAGGACAGCCAACATTTTCAAAATGCTTCCTTTTTTGGTTGTCCAATATAAGGTGCTTCTAAAATGAGCTTGACTTTTTTCAGAAGATGTTGAACTCATATCTTTGGAAGACTGCAATTACTTCGAGTTGCTTCAAGCTAAGGACCCAAAAAAGAGCAAGATGATAATTGATTTTGAGAAATGCAGGATAACACATTCTCATTAGTGATGATCTTGTTATAGAGGAGGTGGCCTGCTGAATTCTGCTGTGCTGGCCTCCCTGTGTAAGGATGTCTAACAAACCTTAGAAACTTCACAGTTTAATTGTGAGTGTCGGAAGCTGATGCTCCTAAAGCTTAATTTGCAGGAAAGAGGAGTCTGTACTGCTCAGTAGTTGTGAGGTGCCTCATTTATGGCTCCAAATATAGATGCATAGCTTTAGATACCCACAATTGAAAAATATGGTGTGACACCTCTGTGTCACACGTGCTGGGGCACATGCAACCACCTCATTGCTGAGGTGGAGAGACTCTGAGCTCCTTAAGTACTTTTAGATTTCCTGTTGAAGGAAACTGATTTTCTATAAAAAGGTTTTCCAAAGGATTTTCTGCCCACAGGTACTCATCTGGACTATTAAATTGCAAGAACAATCTTTCAATTCTTTTCTGTGTGGCTTAGGCATGTCCTCTTTTCTGTGCAGTGTATCCTGTGTGTTATTACACAGTTCCCGTTTGCTCGTTCTGGTGAGGGACGGTATCTGCTGCTGTCATAAATGGGGCCAACTGCCTCACCTTGGCTTCGCAGCCCACTGCTGGGAGGGGATCCAGCTGCTGTGATCTGTGCCTGCACTAAGGCTTCAGCTGGAACTGAACCCAGCCATAACCCCTCTGCTCCTCCTCCCCTGCTTCCAGGGCCCCAAGTCCCCTTCCGCACAGCAGCTTCAGCTTCAGAGCTGGGACTTCACATTTCCATCTGACCCAGAGGACCAGACCTGCCTCCTCAAAATCCCCCCATGGCTTAGAGCCATGCTTTGCTAGGAGCCCACTAAAGGTTTACGGATATCTTGAGTCTTCAGGTGCCGTGTGCTAGGTAAAAGCAACTCGACAGGCAGAGAGCTGGTTTGTGCCGGGTTGCCAAACACAGTCATGCTCCTCCTTCATGAGGCAAAATAACAGCCTCACCTTTCCCTTCATACAGCCACCACTCCCGCCCTGCCACCCCTCACTAGTGCGGGCAGTCTGCGACTCACTGCTTCTGACCTGGGTTGTGCTGCTCCAGACCCAGGTGCTCCCATCACTTTCTGGGAGGCTTCCATCAATTTCCTTTGCCAAACATCTGGATTCCCTATGTGGTCTTCAGTAACTTTACACTGCTCCAGTCCTGCAGGCGAACGGGGACGAGTTGCCTTGACAAGGTCCCAGGTCGTTCACTCTTACCGAACACCAGGATTTCCTTCCCCTTTACACATCTGATTCCTGCTGCACTGCCTGCAGCCCTACCTTCAGCTGCTGCTTGAAACACTGAGAAGCAGTCGCAATGGGACTCGTGGTTTTCCATTAGGTCCTGGTGGTTCGTGTTTGCTGGATTTGTATCTGCAGTGGCTCACATTTCTCATGTTAGGTCAGCAAAGCTGGGTAAGGTTGTATAGCATAGAAGTCTAATTTTAAAGACCTTAAAGCTATTTTTGTTTAACATCTCACTGAGTCTGTAGCAGAGCAATCAGATGACTACAGAGCCAACTGCTTGTTGGGCATTGTTCTCCTCCTGTTCTTAGGTGTCTTCCTCTTGAAGGCACAAAGCACAGTATCAAATGAAAACTCTTTCCATGGGTTGTAAAAGTTTCTTCCTTCCCCCCGCCCCCCCCCCCCCCCCACCCCCCCGCCCTCATTTTGTGGACAAATGAACTGACTGATTTGGGTTAGAAGTGGAACCAGAGATACTGCAATACCATTACGATGGTGCTGGGACTGCTCTGTATCTAAGTGATACCATATGTTGGCCTGCTTCTAGCAGTGTTTACTGTGTGACTACATCGGCTCAGTAGGGATCTGTCTGGAAAAACAGTCAGCGTGGAAAAGAATAGCTGAAGAGAGCCTCTCTCAGCAAATGCTGAAAGAGCTGCTAAGGGGCAATGCCAGAACCGTCATCTTTGATGACTTTGTTTCCATACCAGCAAACCTGCAGAATTGGTTATGACCACTAAAGGAAGAAGACTGTTCCAAAATGCACTCAAGAGATGTCTTTGCTCCTCATTACTTGGTCTGTGTGCAATGATGGTCATCAATCCTGGGGATGGCGCCCAGCCAGAACGCCAAATATCATTTTGGCGTGATGTTGCATGGCAGGGGACTATGACCTGCAACAGGAGAGAAACTGAAAGCTGGCAAGGGGCTGCAAGCTTTCTGTCTAAACCACATCATATTAAGAAGTGTCCATA
The DNA here is from genome assembly GCF_963210335.1 of Falco punctatus. Taxonomy (NCBI): domain Eukaryota; kingdom Metazoa; phylum Chordata; class Aves; order Falconiformes; family Falconidae; genus Falco; species Falco punctatus. The sequence goes on from NC_137581.1 coordinate 32,505,042, forward strand.
GTTTTCAGTGCTTGCATGATACTGCAGGACAGTCAGATAAAGTCCTTATGCCCAGCCTGGAAACACAATGTGGCAATGACAACCCCCCTATTGCAAGCTTTAGGCAACTTTGGTCTGTTCTGGAGGGGATTAAATCCCATGAAATCCTTATAGTCATACACGTGCAGCATGGCTGATACCTCATTTATATCTCATAATCACTGCAATTATAAAATTTCCAACTTTAAACAGAACTTTTCTTGCACTGTTCCCTAATAATTTCTTTTTGAAGCCTGTCAATTGCTCCCATTATAAGGCTCAAAATGTCCCAGAATCAGGGAGATATTTGATCCAATGCCGCAGCTGCCATTTCAACAAACACTCAAATAAAACTAAGATTCTGTGAAGGGGGATCTCAAGCAGTTTTGGGGAGGATTAGGGATTAGTGAAAGATGATTCTCTTATTGTTCTCTTAATTGATAAAAGGCAGACCACTGTTATTTTGAATAATGCTGTTACCACACAAGCCTCAAGCAATTTAACAGAATATTCTGTGTAAGCGAGAAGAGCTGCTTCTGGGTGTTGAAAACATTCCTGTGAAGTTACCCCACTCCAAGTGTTTAAAAATAAGGAGCAGAGTGAGTGAGGTGGTATCTCTGCTTCCTCTTTTTAATTGAAAAAAATTACTTTCAGATTAATCCACCTTGTTTTTCCTCTGAAAATTGCCTTTCCTGAGCTCCATCTCTTCTGTGCCTAAGCTCCTTTCCATCCCTGCCAGCCCCATGGTGTGCTTTGATGCTACATTGCTCCTGCCTAGTCAGTCACTCCTCCCCTCCCAAGCCCAGAAGAGCTGGAGAAAATATAAAAGCAGCTCTGTGTGATCCCCCTCCCACAGCAGCTTTCCACCCAATGCCTGTTCATCACCTGATCTTGGCATCAGGCAGATTCATGTTTATAACAGCGAAAGCAGCCAAGTAAATTGGGTGAGATTACAAAGAATCTCACCCAAAGACAGCTTTACGAGGTGTACTTAGAAATGTACACCTATATTTACTCTGAACATCAGCTCTTTGTTGAGTATTGCTGCATATTTAGAAGGAATTCAAAATAAAACATGTGAAAGGGAGTGGCACACTTGTGTAATGTGTGTGTGTCATCCTCACGCAGAGGTCATATCTTAGAGGACAAAAAGAAGGTGCCTGGCAACTCAAACCAGTCATCTGTAAATTCAAAGTGAATTTTAACATGGGATTTCAAAGCAGCTCATCTCTGCAGGGTATGTGAGCAAATCTTAACACAAACCTTACTAAACTGGCCTTTCAGGAGCCCCAGACCCTCTCACAGGATTGTGGTGGGATCATGTGCACAACACACTCTGAATAGGCTGGTCCCCTACGAGCTTTGACCAAATGTCATCGTGTAAGCTTCTGGGGTAAGTGTGCAGGCTGAGGGCCAGTCCACCCCTTTGAAGCTGAAGTGGTGGCTGTTGGTTTAGAGCTGTAGCAGCCCCTGTCTGGTTGGTGGATGTTGGTCTCAGGTGGGGGAGAAGGAGAAACCACGTTTTCAATGATACTGGAGCGATGAAGGGTGAGAGCCACCAAAGGGCTTAGGAGATTGTACCGCTCTGTATGTGATGCCATAGCAAGTTAGACACTGCACTGAGTGAGCTCCCACGAAGCGCGGCTCACCTCCTTCCCGGCTCCACCACATAACTACCTGTGTCCTCCCAGGGCTGCTCTAGGCACCAAATTTGCCTGTAATACTGTTGTGTGGACCCAGGACCATGTCACCCACCATTAAAATTGCCTTTTGGGGAAAGTCTCCGGGGGAGTTTTAGGTCCATGCATGTCTGATGAAAAAAGGCCGTCTTTGGAAATAAATTATTCACCTTTTCTCCCTCGCAAAAAGCAAGTGTGTAAGCAAACCAGCCAGAAGCAAAGGCTGTGATTTTCCTTGCATTCTTCTAGTTAGGACCTACTGTCCTTTCCGTCATGTCATTCAGGGGAAAAAAACCAGAAGTGCTCTGCTTCTGGTTGTTTGGCAGCTGCTCACAAGCCTGCATGAGAAGTGAGGAGTGATGTGCTAGGGAAATCTGACTCCCAGTGCAACAAGGACCTGCAAGCAAAAAAAGAACTGCTGAATATGTACAGAGGTGCTAAACAGTTGCCAATGGTCCCCTAAAACTCCAGGGAAAGCATCTGATACCCTTTAAGGGGACAGCATGAGTAGCTGGGTGAAACTGAGAAAGGGAAGCTATAGACTTTGAAATCAGGGAGCTTTTATTAAGATACACTTTCTAATAGCACCCCCGGAGACGAGCAAAAGCTGTGTGACTTCAAAAATTTCAAACTGGACAAGACAAAGCCCTAGTGAATGAAACAGCATCAATAAATGAAACAGAGTCAACAATCCTGCTCGGGGATGGGGTGAACTGTTGGCCTCATGTCATGTGTCTTTTCCATTCCCCACTTCTGTGCTACTAAAAAAAAGTCTGACCCAATCCAGGGATTACATCAAGAATGCACTTCAACAAAGGGAAATGCATGGCCTTTCTACTCACCCTCCAGCGGCATTCAGGAACAGAAGAGGGGTTGGTCTGAATAGTTGGGATTACATTCCTGGCTGTGTCTAGCAAATGCTATGTGGGTTGAGAGGAAAAATATATGTTCTCTCTCATTAGCATATTTTCTCTGTGTTCTCCTGTAAGCCAGGTGTCAAATGGAGGCAGTCATGGCCATTGAAGCCATTCCTGCTTAACAGCATGTCTGAGATGTTATTTCTTTCTGTGTCTGCGTGAGAATAGGCTAGTCCCAAGTGCAGCTCAGCAATTAGGATATTAATAGTCCTATTACTCTGCGCCATCTAGTTTGCTTTAAAATTCATGGTGCAGTTAGCCGAGGTTTGTTCGTAACAGGAAAAGCATAGGGATGCAGGAAGACTGAGTCAGAACAGAGCTTTGAAATGCATCAAGCAACCATTTAATTAAAGAAGGGAGGTCTAATATTGTGTTCCAAATGATTACTTATTTATATACTCCTCAAATAGTGCTATTTTTAAACCAGATTTTGAAGAGAAGACAATTTGTATTTTTACATGCAGACAGTCTTAAAGTTAAATGAGCTGCCAACACAGCACTGGCCTAGAGGAGTAGGAAAAGAAAAATCTCCATGTCAGTCCTTCTGGTTCTTCTGCTGCCTCACAGCACCACGAGTACCTGAGATCAAAGTAGGCACCTCAACTTACACAGGCTTCCCAGCTTCTCCCCACAGCCGTCCTGTGGCATTGTTGGGAGATGGGTTTGGAAGTGGTGCAGTTATGTGCCCATAAGCCTGGGGAGATGGACAGGAAAAAATGTAGACACCTGGGCCAGGGAGGGCAGGGGGGAGCTCCTGCTGAAAAAGAAGGGGATCTGAACTTCTAAATTGCAGACTTCCATGGGTTGAGGTACAGGCAGGGATTTTGTCTTACAGCGCTGAAATTAAATTGAAGGCAAACCCTGCATCCAAGTGATGAGCTTTGTCCTTCACTCCTCTGGGATTGCCTGAATGCACTGGTGTGGGTGTGAAGTTCAGCAGTGCACCATATTATACCCATTTTCCACTGGCCTGAGTAACAACACGAGTTGCAAGGAAACGCAATGTTGGCTCCAATAGATGTTTGAAAACTTCAGTTTTTCTTAGGAGTGGAGCTAAGAAAGGCCTGTGTGGGAACAATGAATGTTCGCTGAATTCCTAAATAAATCTGAGCCCAGTCCGAGAGGCTGAAAGCCCAGTGCCTTCTTCCAGATCCTTCCCTAACAAAGGGCTGGACTCAAGTGCACTAAAGTCAAAGAGAGAGACTCTCATTGACATCAAAGGACATTGAATTAGACCCAGTGAAGGACGGTCTCAGCCAGGGACCAGCAGAAATAATAGCATGTGATGTACGTGACCAACTGCCACTAACCAAACGCTTGGATTCCAGGCATTAAATACTGCAAACAGTGAACTCACAAACAATTAATGAAAAAGGGCCAAAAAAATTCAAAGAAAAATATGTAAGGAAAATGCAATGTTTTTGTGGGTATTCTGTGAGCAGAAAAATATGTTACATTTGTGGAATAAATTAGTCCCTGAGGAGTGTTCTCTCAGCTCAGAGCTGTGTGCAGTCAAGTCAGCTAACGGAACTAAAGCTTCTTTTCTCCTGCTAAAGGAAGCAGGTAAGTACAGAGACATGGATGAAGTGAATTTGGTTTTTCTTTTAAAGTGTGAGTTGCCAATTATATCTCATTTCAATAGTTCTCATCATTTGGATGATTGCTTTTGCTGCTATCTAAATGCTTCGGTTTATTCTCTCATGAAAGCTGACAAGTTTTGCTCTGGTGTTTATCCATATCAGACACTGCAACGTTCATCCAGACTCCTATCTCCTTCTGATTAGATTACTGTAATGTCCTGCTGTGAGGTTTGCCGGGCTGCTTCCTCTGGCAGAGAATGCCACCGAGAGCATCACGCGCGGGAGGAAATCCAGTGCATTTTATTCTGACCGCATCACGCCTTTCGCTGGCTATAAACAAAAAGGATTAACTAAAAATGCGAGTATCTCCAAATCAATTGGGAACTGGGGTAACACCAAGAGCAGGCATCTCTTTAACGTGGTAAGCAATGGCTGTGCAGAGGCAGCACAGTAAAGGAAGGAAGGTCAGGCTCAAACCTTCGGCTCACATTTGGTCCTCGCTAGATAAATGTGTTAGGGCTGCTTGGGGACTGCTCTGCGCCTCATGTATGGGCTGTCAGGGAATCAGAAGGACCCGTTTAACTCTTCCTTGGGAGGATCTGCACTTTGTGACCAGGGGTGGGGTGGAGGTGGGATGGTCCATGCCTACAACACAGGCTTCTGGTGGTGGTTGAAGAGTCTCTCAGGAGCTACATGGTTATCTGCACACTGGCAGCGCACACCTCCAATGAGCCTTGCAGGATCAGACGCAAAGGAACAAAGGGGCTTTGGGGTACAAACAAGCCAGCTCCAGAGAGAGCCACAGAGGTTTTCCAGGTAAGGGACCAGAGCCTTAGAGATAGGGAGCATTGAGAAAGATAGGACTCTAGGACAACCTTCTCATTTTCCTGTGCCTGTTAGCTACCATCACAGCTGCCTAGCTGCAGGTTTGGGTATAAGGGTTACAGCTGTAATAATTAAAATCTGGATTGTAGTTTGGTTTCTAGGATAGCAACAAGAGCCACAGTGCTCCTGGGGCTGTCCCACTGCCGATGGAGATGCTGAAAGCTCCAGCTCTCCTTACTGGAAGGTGGTTACAAATACAGGTGGTCTTAAATGCTCCCAGATGCCAGCTAATTCTCAATTCCAACAAGCAAACATCTTTCTATCTGAGCATCACAAAGTGCTCTACAAACCTTCACGGACACACTCTCATAAAGGCTATTTTATGTCAGGACACTGAAACATGCTGGATGACTTCTTCAAGGTCACACATGAAACCAGTGTGACTGCAGGTTGCTTAAATCCCCCAAGATAGCACCACTCTTTGCTTCCCCAGAGAGTCCCTGTCACTGAGCATCAGTCTGTGGCCTTCTTTGCCTTTCAGCTGTTCAACTGGCTGCTGCTGCTCTCTGCATGATCGAAATGCTGTTTGATATGATTCTCTTGCTACTGGTGCTATTTATAACTGCTCTTACCTTCACCAGACTGTTTGGGTTTTTTTAAGCATGTTCAGCCTATGATTTTGCTTCAAGTACTGTGAGCATCTTTTGTGTAGCAGGTGCTGCTGCAAATTAATTGTTTACCTTAAAATTATACTCTCATCTAGGGATTTTCCGTTGTTCCATTAGGGAACTTCCTACATCCTTTTGGTGAGCACCACATTTTGCATCTCTCATAGCCAGTGTTTCTTCACTTTTTCCTCCCCATAATATGAACTATTTTCTAATTGGCAAGCTTTACAAACCAATACCTTCCCCTTTTTGTTTGTCACAGACAAAAGGCTACTGAGTGTGGCTCTGAGGCTCATTAAAGTCTATAGCACTGCTTGTTTAAATGTGTTTTTTTTTTAAGTTACCGTGTCAAATGTGCTTAGCTTGTGGTGCTGGCTTGCTGCAGCGGTGGGTGTCTGCAAGGTCTGCCATGCTTCTGTCAATGGTAGGTGGGAAAGTGCCTGAAGGGGTCTCTGGAAGGAAATCTCTTGGCCTGACTGCAGTGCTGGGGTTTTTCACATCTCCACCAAGCCTAGGGATGGCCTCTGCCCTGGAGGGCAAGCATCTCTTTCCCACCTCTCTGGAGATGCTGTGGAGAAATGGGAGGAGAGCAGGCCAGTCTGGGCTGTGACCCCAGGTTGGTCACCGAGGACCTTTCCGGAGAAAGCAGAACTGCTGCAGCAAACACCTGGCCTAAGACCTTGACTTGGCAACATTACAGGAGCAGATTTATTGGTGGGGATTAAGTGGGCCTTTGTCATTCCTCTCCATTAACACCATCCAACACATGGTGGTGTCACAAGATGACATGGGAAGCTCTTCAGCTGCCCCTTTTGCAGCTCTATCCAGCTTTGACATCCTGTTCACGCACTTCTCCAGAAGCCACACTGGCAACTCAGTCGTGCATTCAAGTTCTTCAGTACAGTCTGACTGAGGATGGTGTAAACACAGGTAGAAAAAAAATGCGTATTGCCTCAGAACAGCAATAAACATGACAAAGGTTGCATTAGTCTGCCCTGCAAGGACTGTCCTGCAAATCACTGTCTCCCACTTCTCAGCTAATGCGTGGTATGATATCGCCTCAACTTCTCTCCCTCAGGATTCCAGTGCAGCAGGAAATGCTTTCGGTCTTGCACTGGCGACAAGATCTGCCTCATACACTTGCTTCCAGCTCCTGGGAACTATTCAAGTTATTCTTCAAAAGGCACGTCAGAGTTGATTTGGTGGTCTTCAGGTCTTGGCTTTGTTCTGCTCTGGGGTTTGCACTACAGGCGAGCCAAAGGCAGAAGGGAAAGGTGGGATATTTTACATAATTATACAACTTTAAATCAGACCTAATAAGGTAAGGAATAAAGTAACTAAGAATGGCATAAACTAGTGTCTCTGTCCTTTTTTTTTTGCTTGCAGTGTTTAGGAGCTATTTGGCTTCCTGGGCCCTGAGCCGATGCGGGTACCTCACGCTGCGTGGGTGAAGTGTCCCTTGGCTTCTGTGTTTGTCTTGTAGCACACCAGGGTGCTGGTTCCCCCTGAGTCCCTTTGCTTCTGCTTACGGAGAAACACAAAGCAACAATTTTTCCCTGGTGCTCTCATGGTGCAAAGGAAATGCTGCTTGCCACTTCTACTTGGAATCCATTAAACTGACTTTTAATGATGAACAGGCCTTTTACTGATGGTAATTAGTACTCCCTTAGCTTTTAGCATTTGGGTCCTCAAAGCCCATGGAAGAGTCTGTTTCCCAGAGCACCAAACCAGTGCGCCTAGGCAGGATGGTGGGAATTAGCCATGGAGGTGAGCAGGACTTCTTCGGCGTTTTTTCATTTCATTTTTCGGGGATTGGGTTGGTTCTTGTTTATTTGTTTACTAGTTGGCTGCTTTTTCTGCTCTACTTTTCACTTGCAAAAGCTTTGCTATACTTCTCCTCACAGTCATTACTCCGAGAGTCGTCGCTGCGTTGTCAGCTTCTGCCTGTGGTTGGGGTGGCTTCCAGGGCTTTCCCTGAGGCTTTCTTTTGCCTTTAGCAAGGATAAAGCCGGCAGAAAGCTCAGTGTTTAATGGCTTCAAGGAGCCGACATGCAATTCCCTCATTGCAAACGAAGTTTTCTTGGTTTTCTTTTGCTGAGAGAGGGTATCCTCCATTCTCAGGCACTGCCCACTGCCAAAGGTAGATCGTCTAATTCAGCAGTGCTTTTACCATTTTCTTCCTGCCTTTGCTTTGCTTTACCTGAGGGAAAAGAGCTCATTAGCTTTGCAAGAGCTCAAACAAGACAGGTCTCACTAGCTGGGAGCAGGTTAGAAGCTATTTAGTGAGCAAAGCTCTAGCCCTTTGCTTGAATACTGCTGCAGCTCAGGCAGGCAGGCTCCCTCAGCTGTGCGGGCATCTTTGGCTTATCATGGACTTGTGAAAAAAAGAGAAACTTCTCAGTCCCAGCGACAAAGACCAGCAAATACTGCATGTCGAAGCCCCCAAATGCTGTCATTTTGGAGTGCAGCCCACTCTTCCCCACCAAGCCAACTCTTCTTCTCAAGCTGCCAGCTGTGTAGGTGATCTTGTAACTGAGAGGTCTGTGGTCTTGCTCAGCAGCAGCGATTTTACACAGTGGTGACTGCAATGGATAGGAATGACTTCTGGTTTCTTGCTCTGTGAATGGAGAATCTGGTGTACAGTAGGTGTGGGAGCTTCCTTTTTTTTGTGTGTGTGTTTTTTTGAAAGAAACCTCCCTCAGAAGAAATTGCTTTGAGTTCTGGGAGGGATTTTTGTAGGTTTTTGTATTAAACCCAGAGGCTTTTGGAAATTTTTTTGTCACTACAGGCCATGGAGTTGCTTTTTCTTCACGTTACTGAAGCAAGTAAGAAATCCAAAGGTGGCAGCTGCTGTGCAAACACTGCAGTTATCGGCACACATGCAAACAAGCTGTTCTGGTGGAAGGTGAGCACAGGGAAACAAGAGGAGGAGAAAAAATTAAATTAATGAGATGAGGCCAGCAAAAAAACAAAATCAGAGAAGGAGAGCTTCTCCCTTTTTGTCAGGTTTTGGTGTGAAGGATCTCCTCATTATGTGCTGAGGTAACCACACCATATGAAGTATATTCATTGTGTACACAATATGTATGTATATAAAGCACATATGTTTTTCTAATAACATTCTGTTTCATGGTTTTATGGTGTTTTAGTGGTGGGAAGCTGGGGTTAACGAGATTAAGGCTCAGACTTACTCAGGTCACGTCAGAAGTCAGAGAGGAGGGGCTTCCCGTGCCCTAGGCTAGTTTTATTATCTCTCCTCTCTGTTGCAGAGCTCCTAATTTCAGGAATACAGAGAGTTTTCACTTGGGTTTTTATATAGGAAACCACTTGGGCAAGTTGTGAGTGCCTTGGGAGATCTTGAACCCTCCATAAGCTCCTATGTTAGTCTCTTTGGAGGGGAGAGAGGCCGGGTGGCCATATAGCAGGTAGGGCATTAGGAAGCCTCAGGGATAGTCTCAGGTTCTGCCACAAGCTTGCCCTGAGCCTTTGGGTAAACCTCCTCGCTTTTTGGTTTACTGTTTTTCATCTGCTAAAATACATAAGGCAGCTCACCTGTTTTACTGGACTGTTGGGAAAATTGATCAGTTCCTATTTTAAGCGTGCTTGGAACAGCTGATCCTAAGCTTTGTTAAAAAGCTATCAAAGATGAGAAATTGAGATAGAAATCATATAAACTGTAGCCACCCGTCTGTATTACTATTGATTTCATTTTGCATTTCTAGTGTAATTTATTCTAGAAGGTCTTGGAATAGAAACAACAAACCTTTATGTGGTTCTGTCCCAGGAGATGATAGACCAGAGATCCTGTATCTGGCTGCACAATGCAGTTATACATATAGATTGCATAATATTACCATTCCCTGTACCCTTACCTGGCTCACATCTTTAGACCATCGGTGTTACAACAGAATTACTGCTGTTAGTGCCTTTGCGTAGAGCCAATTGCCTGCCGTCATCCTGTCAGGCACTTATATCTAGTTCTAATGTAATTTATATTAAGCCAATTTATATTACACAGTGAGTGCTTGATGGAGAAGGTCCCCACAGGAGGCTTATGTGCTGTTTTCCCTCAATGGCATTTAGCTGGTCTACTGACAGGTATTACCTCTCCCCATAGGCTTTGCCTCATTTACATCCTTAGACCATCAAAGCTGCAAGAACACAGTTACTCCAAGAACAACCCCTGTTCTCCAGGAATTACTTTGCTGTCCTCTCTGTGAGATACAGGATAAGTACCTATAACCTGGCCCACCAGGAGCCCCAGAGAGCACACTTAGGTTTTCTCATTTGGACTCAGATCAGTTCCTGTCCAGATACGTTTGCATTTCTATTTATTTTAGTTCTAGTTGTGTTTGCTTCTCCTTCTCTATTGAAATTTTCTCCAGGAAACATGCAATTTGTTCAGGTTCTGGAGGTGCCATCCTTTCACCATCTTCCAGCAACGGAGCAGACTCCAATAAGGATTTTTGCCTATGTGAGTTAGTTGCCCTTTACATCAGTGGAGTTACACTGGTGGAAAACTAACCTGATGACAGCTCCACCAAATCCTGTGAAGTTTCTGTTGCTGTCATTCAGCTTCCTCACCTATTTTTCATATATCTTTTTGTCTTTCAGATCTGTATAGTGCTCTGCTTGGTGGGTGCTTTGGGAATACTAGGAAATGGGCTAGCAGACAACCCAAAAATAGATGTAAGCAGCTTCAAGTCACCCAAAGGGGTTGGGAGGGAGTATATAGCATGGCCATTACTTTCACTCGAGAGAGGGGCAGGAACAGGTGTTGATATCTAGTAGCTAATACGGAGGGGCAGAGAAGGCATTAATCTCCCCTTTCTCCTTTTGCTCCCTGTTAAATGCCAGGCTACGATATAAACTCTCATTCAGACACATTTCTGCCGTGTATACCTACAAAAGCCCTTATAGAGCAAATGGGATGAATCATTGTTCCCTCGTTGCTGTTGTTTAGGAGCTGAACACTCTCCTCTTCTGCCTTGCCCCTCTGTGGAGGGGTCAGTTAAAACACCCACAGAAAGACACTGCCCACCAAACCAGCTGTAAGAAGTTTGATGGCCGAAGACATCTGGATGTGGTGTCCTCACACTGTTGCAGCACGGGTCAGCCAGCCCAGGGAGAAGGTTCAGCCATTTCTTTCTCTTTTGCCCTATTTTGTGGGTAACATTTTATCCTTCCCCTTATTGTCCTCTACCAGGTCAGTAGAATGACAGCCTTGGGGCAGGGGGCTCTCAGGTCCCACAGGCGAGCACAAGCCCACAGGACTCCCTGCTTGATCCCACAGCACTTCACTGATTTCCATAGTAGTTGGATTAAATCCTACCATTTGCAAATCTACTTTCCAGAAGGCAACTTGCACTGCACAGCAGGAGTAGAGAATACCCTGTGAACCCCAGGCCAGCACTGAAGCCAGGGACATACCCTTTCTTTTTTTCAGCGGCTTTGATTTTTTGCTCTGTAGAGTCTTTCAGGCTTTGGCTCCCAACCTTACTAAAGTAATTATGCAATTTTGAAAAAACAATTCATTTTTCACCACTTCTCCAGCACTGCCAGCTTTTTGTGGCTTTATAGAAAATCTTGTGCTGTTTGGTGTTTTGCCTAAAGTTACATGCAATTAATCAAAGAAGCTCAGTTTTCACAGAAGAATAAATCCCCAGCTCCATCCTGGAGTCCAAAGCTTTGAGCTGGCCACAACATGCGCACAGTGCCCTGCCTGCACCTCTCACCGGCTCCATCTCTGTAAGGTGTAGCCCACCACCACGGTCCAAGCTGTGGACAGCAGCAAGACTACACAACAATTTTCATTGTAGTTGTCTGCAGGGCTCCTGTGAATTAACACAATGAGACATTTACCAGCACAATGCAACATTTACTGGAGGGGCTGTGGGGTGTTAGTTGTCCCCCCTCAACGCACGTTAGCTCCAGCTGGCATGGCACGTGCTCCCATATCACAAAACACAGTCTTGTAACTGCACATCCCCCCATTCAGATTAGGGCCATCTCTGCCCTTGCTCACCCTGCTTAGGAGTAAAAAAAAAAAAAAAAAAAAAAAAAGTTCAACCAAGGAAAGATTAAGCCTTTCAAAAGGAAGTAAATTATTTGAATGAAAGTATTTCAAGGAAATGATTTTATCGCTCTGAAATTTTATCCATCCTTTAAAAAATAAACAGCCTCAGTAACTACTTTTTCAGGTTACGTTTTGCTGGCAGTTTTTATCTGCAGAAAGGATTAGCTTATCCATGGATGGAACGTGCTGTACACACCCTGTTCCCATGCAGATTCATGCGGTGGGGAGCTGCATTTTCAGCTCAGCTCTAGGACATTTTTCTGTAGCTAAATCAGATGACTGCAAAGACCATTAGAGCAGTTTATCGTTGGAATCTTCAGGAACATACTGTACCCAAAAGGAAAATGTTCATTGATAGGGGAAGTGCAAGATCTGTGATCCTTGTAATTATGCAGACGATCCTCTCCTGAGGTCTGTGGTATGCGAGCAGGTCCACAGTGATGGCTTTTGGCTGCAGTGCTTTAATAGTCCACTGAAATCCAGCTGTTCTTGTTTTCAAGTCCGCTTGGCTGCAGCCCTGACTGGCACATCAGTGTGAATGGTTTTGTCTCTCACGGGGGACAGGCACCATGGTGACATCCAAAAGGCTCTTTGAAATCATAGTGATACTTTTTCTGGGCAGTTTGTGGTGTTGCTCTCTTAAGCCCTAGCAGAAGTTTGCACCTTTGCAGCTCACTAGTGGTGGAGACACCTGAAACATGGAGAAGAGAGATTTTTGGAGCAACACGCCACCATTGCCAGCACAGGTGGCAGCATGCAGGTCAGTTGCTTCCTTCAAAAATCTCCAATCAAAACCAGGTCCAAGGAAGGATCATTTGACATGAATACTTAGGTAGGAAGAAAACCACCTTCTCCCATGGTGGCGTTTCTGCTCAATATGCAGTCTGGTGCAAGAACTGCACATTTCCCAGCATGAAACCAAACTCATCTGTGTGCCGACACTTTGGAAGGCTCCGTACAAGAAAATCAGTTGGTGGTATTTGCATTATAATTTCTTGAAGGGCATTGCAGAAATCAGAAAGAATTGGGAACTAAAAGTTCTCCTCAAGGGTTTGAGAGCTGCTGCACTGACAGGCAAACCAGACAGTTCAAGGATGTGTAAGCTCTGCTGCTGGTTCCCTGCCTTGCCAGGTAAAAGCCATCCTCCTCCCATAAACACTCTATTCCTATAAACCCGTGTCCTCACCAAAGAAGCCAAAGCATCTTGAGGCTGGAGGGCTGTAAACTTCTGGTGACCCCAGGGCGGCTTTTCAGTGGGGAATATGATCCCTGTTGAGCTCGAAGAAACTTTAGCTGTTTCTAATCTCTGATGGTTTATCAGGGAGTTTAAAGAAATATCCAGCTGGGTTATGCCTCCCTGCATCCAGAAAATGATACTGACACTCCCCTGCACCCCCAGAGCAGGACCTGGCTGTGCTGTACCTGTTCGTAGCAAGACCTTCCCTGTAAAGCTTCCCTGTAAAGCTGTAAAGACCCCTCCTCTGGGGGGCAGGACAGGTTGGAAGTAAGGAAATGTTCCAGTTTTCCTGATAAGGACCCAGAGGAAGTGGAGAAAAAAAGTATTTTTAGCACAAGGCCATGAAGAACAACTGTCTCAAATCTAGGAAACTAGCATGAATCTCTTGACTCTTAGTGCATGCTTCTTTTTGGCAGTAACCTAACACAAGTTTTTGGTCTCGGGGAGCTGGGACTGCCTATCTCCAGGGCAGAGCACAGCCAGGCTGACAGAAGGAAGCTTTGGTGGCTGCCTCTTGGAAGAGCTCATCAGGCTTTTTTGATACGACTTAATGCAGCAGGCTGCAGCATGGGAGCTGCAATGCCTTCAGGCCTGCAGTTTTAGTTGGGGAAATGGCCTGGACTAGCTTTTTCTAACATTTTTACCTGAAAAGCTGTGTACACAAACCCTGCTTTTTTTCCAGTGCAGATTGTCTTGACCCAATGTGAGTTCACCTGTGCAGCTCACTCTGGAAAAAGGGTTATAGGAGGTGAAAATGAGACTTTAAATAGCAGGGCACAGACAAGGGGTGGCACATCAAGTGCTATTTGCCTACTGTCAGGTAGCATTTAAAGGTAGCCAGAAAGCCAAGGGCAGAGGCCTTCTGCAGTGCCAAGTCCCAGAAGAAGAACTAGATAGATCCTATTTGCACAGTATATTATAAAATCACAACAGACAGTTTCAAGGCAAGAATGAAGGATGCTGTGCAAAAGCATGGTTGGAAGACAAATTGCAGAAGGGCTAGGTGGATGTTCAGAGCAGAAATCAGGATTTATTGGCAAGACACAGCCTCTGCATGTGTTAAATCTGCTATTTGTATAGGGAAAGGCTTTGCTGGGCTAAACCTGGTGTTGGAAGCTTACGAGAAGCAAAGCTACCCGTCCAGGAGCGCCCTAGAGAAACGTAATCCTATGGAAATGCATTTAATGGGGATGCTATGTTTTCTCATATCTGTGTGTGTGTGTGTATTTCTGCAAAGCGGAGGAATCTACGCAGGCATGAGGAAGCCTGGGTGAATTGGTGGCACCCACGTTTCCCTGCTTGCCTGACACTGACTGCAAAGGTGTGGGGCTGGGAAGAGGGATGGGGCAGTGCCTGGGGGAGCTCTGCATGCTGGAGAGCACTGTGGGATGGGGGTCACCTCAGATGAGGGAGAGGAGGGTTTTCAGCAGTGATTGCTGTGCTTTGGGGAAGGAGGAGCAGGTGGTTGTGTATGATCAGTCAGAAAAGCAGCTTCATTCACCTTACCTGGTAGCTGTCTTTAATGGGAAAACAGTGCTGGCTGCTAATAAATGTTTCATGTTTGTGAATTGGCTTTTCTGGCTGCTCTAAAATTCCTTCTAAGCCCAGTGATGGCGTGTCATCCACCCTTCAAGCTGTCTCGGTTGGGGGTCAGACACCTCCTAAATTTCTCTCCTGCCTGCCCAATGCCTGTGTTTGCTTTGAGACCATGACTCCGAGCAGCAGCGCACATGTCCCCTGAGCCACCCGCTGCTGGATGTGACACGTCCCAGGGGAAGCACTGCTTCTTCCAGGGAGACAGCAGGCGCTGACGCAGCATCAAGCTTGCACCCCTAGGGATCCCAGCTCAGCGACACTTCAGCCCCGGGTGCAGGGCTTGCTCAGAGGGACACTTTTCTGATGGATCAGCAACGCCTTTCCAACATGGGGACTCCACTTTGCTTGTTCTGCAGATCACAGTACTTGAAGCATTAAAACATATATATTTCTGTATGTATGTATATATGCGTGAAAGTATGAGAAGTCAAACAAAGCGTTACAGATGTGCAGTGAAGAAAGAACAATCTGGCTTCTTTGATTAAACAGCTTGATTTACTGGGCTAAAGAATAGGTTTATTACTCTGTGCTATTTAATTGTTATTGGAGGACACATCTGGTCTCTGAGTAGAAATACACTTTTGTGACGCCAAAGCATTCCAAAACGTGAGGGAGAAACAGCTGTCAAATCAGATCTATATATAAAAAAGTCAGCCAGAAAGGTCAAATAAATTTTGAATGATACATACTTCAAAAGGTTGTGGGAGAGCATAGCTCTTTAATATTATTGCGGCCAACCTATGACATTTACAGCTCTTCTCTTGCCTGGCCACTGGAGGCTTCTCTGTTTCTGCTGAACACCAGCAGCTGCTGTGACATGATGCCAGAATAATTTACTTATTCTTCCTAAGTTCAGGTATGGAGTTGCAGCCACTTGAGATGCAGGCCATGCTGGAGTCTGCTTGGAAAAGTAATGCATTTGGCTAAGTACATGGATAAATGCATGGAGCACAGAGTCATTCTCTGGCCCACTGAACATGGAGGGAAGCACAGCTCCTGCTTTCCAGCCCTTACTGTTGAATATGAAGCCAGGGACTCAGAAATGTTGTCTCATGGCTGTCAGGACTCATCACCATCACAAACTGGGGGAAAAAAACCAAACAAACTCACGACAGAGTTAAGGAGATTAGAGGGACTGAGCAGTGAGACCTCACTTGGATTTCTTTCAGTTTTTTTAATGAGGCATGAAAAGAGCATTCAAAAGTAGGCGCTTTTTTTTTCCCCCATGCTTGTTTTGCTACATTAGAAATTTAGATTGCCCATGTTTTCCCAGGAAGACTCAAATGATGAAGGCCTTCCAGCAGCACAGGAGCACTGCAACCACCCCAACCTCCTTACTCTGGCCACTGATTGCCGTGGCCCTCAGCTTGCTGCCCTCCTGGTCATCCTCATGCATGGACAATGCCAATGTGCCATGACAATGCCAAAGGGCCATGTTTTCAAAAGTGACCAGCAATTTCCACCACTCAGCCTGTGGCATCCTGAAAGAATGTGAAATTTCTGAAAGCAACAAGCATGCATGCTCTGGAAGAAGCCAAGTCACCTGGAGGTTCTCCAATGTGGCAGCCAGAAATGAAGGCTTTTCACAAAAATAACCTAAATATAAAGTTCAGACTGGGTACAGAATCCATCTTTCCCTTTGGAAGAATTTACCCATAAACACATTGTTAGCCTGGGAGAAACATGGGACCTCCTAGAGCTGTAGGGCTGTGTATGTGCAGGCTGCATTTAAGGGAAGAGATTGATTAATGGACATGGGGAGAAGAGGTTTGTGTCATCTTTAAAAATACACATTCCTGTGTCCAGATACCTCACATGGCAGATGACCACATCACAGAGGAAGGAAGCATCTGTTAAAATTGGTTTTCTCTTACATGAACTGAGGTTTTTCAGGCTGCCACACTCATGTCTGTGTGCTACCAAGTGTACTGTCACATCCAAGTGGCAAGAAAGCATTGAGTCAATTCCCTTCAAAATTAGGAAATAAGCTTTAAAGAGTAGCCATTTTCTTAAAAAAAACCCAACTCTGTTGATATATATTTTTTTCTCTCTCTGTATATATGGGAGTCACAGCTTTGGAAGGAAAACTTAAATGTTTACAAAAAATCAAATGTAATATTTTTATGTACTCCTGTGATTCCAGATGATAGTGCCTTATGGGATCCATCAAGTGATACTTACACTTAATTTGTAAGTCTTAGAGACTGGAAGAAACTGGATACATGATTGTCTTACAAAAATGCAAACAAATCACAGAGATCCTCAGCTTTTCTTCACAGCAACAAAGAACTTAATTAAAAAAATGTTAATACTAAACCTGCTGTATTTTTATCTTGCTCTGCTTCTTATGTGAGCTTCTAACCTTCTAATTTCTTCTAATGAAATTACAAAGCATAATGAACACTTTTTTCACACTACTTCTTGAAGTCCCTCTTTTCTATGTAAAGAACATAAAAAACAACAACAAAAAAATCAGTTCCAGAAGAAAACCTGGTTTCCTTGTTGCACAAGGTCTGGTCCTGTTTTGGCCTCTACCTACCAGAGCAGCAGTCCTTGGTGGTGCAGTAGAAGTGGCTTCTCATGGGGAAGGAGCTGCCACCCCAGCTTCTCCAGTGCTGGGGTCTGCCTGTGATAACAGCAGCTGCCCCCCACCCTGAGGGCATCGTTGAGGGCACCAGCTCCTGGAGGGTGTCCAGCAAGGCTCCAGAGGACAATATCCCAGAGCAGAGGGGCAGGGACATTTTCATGGGGATGCTTCATGCTTCATTCTTGCAAAGGTGCCAAACACAGGAGATGAAGTTTTTATCTCTGGATTAACAAATGGGCCTTTCTGGGTATTTTCTTGTGCAGGTGCATCAGTTCAAGAAAACTGACATGTGCCTGCCTGTCATCTGTTTCTAACAGATGGTTGATATTAAGGAAAAGCATGATTGTTTTGGTTTCCAGTGTTAGGGCTTATCACTCATTACCTTTGGAATGATAAATGTATATTTTCAGCTATGGCAAAAATTTGAACGGAAAAACATTCTGAGATACTTTAAAATACGCAAAATAAAGGAAAAGTAAACGTTGAACCCTTTCTGAGGCTAACAGAGCTTCTTGCTCCCTGGTGCTGCATTCAGGATGGCCAAACTGCTCCCTGAAAACCTGAAAGACCACGTGAAACCAGAATATGTGGAAATTATCAGGTGGAAACATAAAGACTGATCTGTCAAATCTCACATGCAAGGTTGCTTATCTTGGAGCATGAGAAAAGCCCACAGGAGACAAGGGCATCACACAGGAGTCCCATGTGAAGCCTATAGCACTTCCATGGCGCTTTGGTTCCCACTCCATCGGCAGCACAGGGGTGGGACAAGCCACTGAGCCAGACCTGCCGAAAGCTGCCTGTTACTTGCAGGGGTGTTTCTTGCTGGTGGAAGGGCTTAAGGTGCACACCATAGGGCCAGGCACGCATCGGTGCTGGTGCTGGCCCATGGGGGAGGTGGGAGCATGGGGGTGGAGGGGGTAGCAAGGCAACAGCTGCCTTGGCTCAGGCTGATGGAAGTTGCATGCATGCAGAGCAAAACAAACAAGGCTGTAGCTGTATCCCCACCTCACATAATGGGTTGCCCTGGGCACTGCACTAAATAAGTTAAGCAATGATGAATATGCATATTTTAAGATTAAATCTACTTCCTAATGGAACTTTTCACTGGCAAACTTTTTTCTTTTTTTCCATGCCTTTGAATTCCATGTAACTGAGCTTCTGGGTAGAATGGCTTCCTGAGTTAAAACAGCATCATTAAAAGGTCAAAAAAACCTCGCAACATCCCAAATACAGTTTTTGTGGATAAAATTAATGAAACCAGCTTCCACAAAGCTCCCTTAGATTTAGGTCTTGATCTGAGAATTTGGTTTAAAACAGCTCAATTTTCTCCCTGGGAATCCTGTTACTGGTGGTGGGACTCCATGCAGGGGAAAATACCCACAGTATGAGACTATCCCCTTTCTCCTGATGTTAAAAAAGCCTTCTGAAATCTGTTCCCAGGCTGGCTGAGGACTTCAGAAGGGTTGGGATTTAGTTGCAGGTGTCCAATCCAGTACTTTTTTCCCAGCCCATTTTATCCTGAAGGTAGAATAAATGCTGTTGCAGTCTTTTGGCAAGAAGCAACAGCTTCATGATGTGGTGTTATATTTGTATTTTTCCACCCAAAAATCTAACAGCATGTTGAAGTCCCCATCTGAAGATATCCTTCCAGTGCCATCTTGTAGTGTGGCGATTGCAGTGGCACCAAAGCAAGCCTGGTCATACAGGCTGCAGCCCTCTGATCACCACGCGGTGGAGTGCAGTCCCCCCACTTATCTCTAGCTCTAGGTAGGGCCAGGAGCTGGTGGCAGGTCCTTGGAGAAACCAAGGTGGTAGCCTGGGTCTTCTTTCCTGTAGAGGCCACCGACTGATGAAGGTATGGTGAAGCGTGGTGAGGACAACCACAGCATGGTCTCAGTGATGCAGGGTGCTACATCGGCCTCCTGCCCACACCATCATGTAAAGCAAGAGAAAAATGGAGGAATTACATCAAGGGCTAAGACGGAAGGTGTAAAGGCTGGAAAACCAGCCCCCCCTACTTTGCAGTCCTGCTGCTCATCTGGTGATGCTGGGCGCGTCCAAGCTGGCTGCTCCATAGCTGCACGTGGGGGAGGATGTATTGCCCCAACCACCTCTAAGGATTTTATTATGAATTTTGGGAAAACCATCAAACCAAGCAACTCCTTTGCCAGCTCTCATCCATCTGGCCTTTGGCTTTTCCCTTGGAGCAGGGCCAGCTGAAGGGGACGGTCCCACAGCTTCTCCCAGGCCATATCAGGGAGCACCAGCTGCATCCAGCTGGACCTGCTGGACAAGGACGATCCTGCGGGTTCTCTGTAGGGCCTCCTCGAACACAAATTCTGCTGGAGGCAGCAGCAACTTTGCTGCGGAAAGCTGGAAGCAAGGACAACAGAACAGGATTTTTTCAGAGGCAGTAAGACTTTAAAAATAAAAAAGTCAATAAATAACAGAATTGTAGGGTTTTAAAAGCAGGAAGATGAGAGGCTGAGTCAGACAGGGTTGCTGACCACAGCTCTGCCTGTGAAGTGGGAAATGCAAAGAAAATAATTTCTGCCCTATAGAAATATCTAATTATCATCTGCCATCTCAAATGCCTCCAAAAAGAAACTCCTGCAGAGACCTTTGAAGCTTTTTTAATACAGAAAGTAGGAAAATGCTGTCAGACGGAACCAAGATGCAGAATGTGATCATATAAATCCCGTGTCTTGGAGCACAGCCCAGGCGTTTCTGACTTTGTTGTTTTTCGCTGCAGTTTAGCAATTCAGCAGAATCACATTTGCAGTCCTGGATCTACTGGTTTTGGTAGCGATGGTCCTTGAACTAATCACTTATGTAAATAAACATTTGAAAACCTAGAGGAAGACTAAGAGCGGCTGTCAAAAAATAATTACAATTAACTTCTAGCAATGTATTTGGGGGTTACAAATCATCATTATTTTTCAAATTCACAGAGGCTTTATTTTTAGAGAGGATAAAACCTGCTAAGCCTTCAGTTCCTGACACATCTCTTTGGAGCAAGGAGAGAGCGATAGCAATTAACAGGGAGGTCTCCAGCAGTGCCAATGGGCAGAGGCTCATCTGTGCATTTTAATCTTTCAGCCCCCTAAGAGAGAGGAGTTGGTGAGGGAGGCAGTGCGCAGCCGTACAAAGGTAATTATTGGTAATGGGAACGGAATCGTACCATCACCACTTCAGCGACATGATCCAGGCCAGTGCGCGTGGCTCTGGGCTTGTTATCCACCTTCCAGAAACCCTTGGCTGTGTTCTTCAGAAGTGGGTTGGTGTGATTCCCACGGGGCTGCCACTGTCACCTCTGCTGGCAGCGGCACTGGGAAGAGTTCCGAAAGGGCTGTAGGTGCAGACAATCTGTGCCAAAGATACCTTTGGTGGGCCAAACCTTTATTTTTCGCCCTTGGAATATCTTTTCAATTAAGCATCTCTGGTGAAAAGAAGAGGGTGAGCAAACATTTAGAACTGTTTATTGAATAAAACAAGGTTTTAAAAGCCGTATTATTGTTCCAGAACACAATGGTCGTTACTGTTTTTGTTAGTAAGTACCCGTGTGATTTAAAGCTGCTGACAGCACCAGACGCTCACAATGAAATCATCTCTCCCTCCCTTCCCCGCAGTTCAGGCAGACACTCATTTGTATGTATGGGTTCAGCCTGTCTGCTGCGGCTGGCCAAATCGACAGATACTAATGGCATATGTTAATTACAACCCAACAACTTCCTTTCATTTGGGTGTTTATTAACATTCTCACTTCTGCCCATGGAGGCAGCTGGCGGGAGATGCCAAGGCTGCTGGGGGTCACATGTGATCTTCAATCTGGGACCGTGATGTGCACCGGATTACGCCTGTCAGTTGGCCGGCGAAGTCAGCATCCCAGCAGAGATTTTTTCCCCGCTCTGCTTAAAAGGCTGCAGAGAGGTTGGAAAGGAGATGGGAGCTCAGGAGCAAATTCCCAGCTGTGATTGCTGGTCTCTTGATCGCTCCAGGTGCAGCTCTGCTCTGAAACTGGGATTCCCTGGGAATGCCATTGTGTCGTGGGCCCAAATAGCTGGAAAACAGCTCAATAATTGGGAATTTAGGGGGTTTATGAAATATCTGGTGTAACTGGTGGGTGCAGCCAAACAGGTTTTGCTGGGAATAAGAGGAACTGTCATCCCACGTAGAGCCAGGATCCATCTACCTTCCTGCCCTATTTGAGCATAATTGGAGATGAATATTTCAAAGGCAAATGCAAGAAACATTTAAAGGGACAATTAGGGAGTAATATTTCAGGTATGTTCCCTTATCTGTCCCTTCACAACTGGTTTGTGACAAAGGGAAAATGAGATAAAAAGTTGTTTTTTTAAGAAAGAAAGGACATTGAATTCTCATTTATAAACCCCTCAACCTTACTGAGGGCCTTCTCTCTCAATGATTTCTTATGGCATGATGGTCCAAGGTAGTCACTTAATTTTACATTGTATTTTTTAAAAAATCCTCAAATCCCTTTTCAAGTTGTTGTGCTTCGATTTTGTGCAACTTCATTCACACCACTGTGCTGGCCAGGAGTCGTGGCCACCGGAGCAGGACGGCATGCAGTCAGATTTTGCAGATATATAGAAAAAACCCACCAAGCCCAAGGTATAAAACAAGCGAAGTCGGACACAGGACCACAAAGGAGAGCAGTACAAGCAGACTATTCTCTGCTGCCTTTAAAAAAAATTGTATTAATCAAAAGGCGTTTTCAGGAGCAGTTTGTAGGAGGCAGCTGTGCAGCTGATGGGTAGCTTTAGGCAGCATGAAAGAAAAATAGGAGAGTCCCTTTGCTTTTCTTTTCGTATTGGTTTTGATGAGTTTCAAACCCTGTGTGAGGCATGCCTGAGTGTTCGTGGCATTCCTCTCAGCACGCATCAGGCTGCATTTGGCATCTGGGGACTTCATGTAGCATTGTGCTGCTCTGGTGACTACGTTTTTTGTTAAGTCCCTGCATAATTCCCTACAGCCTTCACTCATCTGGAAGCAAAGCATAATTAGCAATTTTTGTTACCTCACTATTTAACCCTTCTATGGGCTTTTTTTTTGTGTGTGCTGTTCATTCACAAATATCCAAGCCAAAACGGTACATCTGTTTTTATTTGTTGAGATGTGAAAAGAAAAATAGTAGATTATTAAGATACAACTGTTCTTTAAAGGTGGCTGTTTTGTCTTCTTCCTTCTGTATCCTGTTTAACTCCTTAAGGTTAATTATTTTAGCTACTGGTTCGACCAATTTTGTTGCACAATAATCGTAATAACATAAAATAAAGTAAAATAAAATAAAATAATAAATTACATTAAGTTAAATTAAATTAAATTAAATTAAATTAAATTAAATACTTGATACCATGTAGGTTATAATGTAAATTACCAGAGAGGAAGAGTTTTAATTTTTGTGCATAGTTCATTCTCAAATTCTAGCATCTTGCATTTGGCCCTGGAGGCTGTTCTTGAGCAATTCACCATTGCCCAGTGGAGGATCTATATGGTGAAGCCAGGCCAGGGACAGCTTTTTTTGTCTACAGCACCTTTTTCCCTAGAGGAGATGGAAAATGGATTCTTTTCTCCTGTAGGACACAGGACAAGGGCATACCCCTGCCTATGTGGAGCTGCCCATGTATTGTTTCGTCTTTGTGCTGAGCCAGGGAAGAGCTGAACGGAGTCACCCATGGTCTCTAAGGCTCTCAACAGGACTGGAAAAGTCATATCTGGAATGAGTAAGCCAGAACAGCAGAATAAACAAGGGTTTTTTTCCCAGTGTTTGCATCCAGCAAAATCCCCACACAATCACTTGTCACAGAATACCAAACAGTCCCAAAAGCACATCAGATGAGCAAGGGCGCTTGGTTTAGCAGCCTCTATTGAAAATTGCTTTGTTTCTTGTTCAAAGACAAGACATTTAATAACCTGGTCATACATTGTTCTCATTCCCCATTCTACTGGACTGATGGAACATTTTAGTTATTTATTGGGATGTAGTAAAGCCAAAACCTATGAATACTACAACAACAAGGAGTTTGCATGCGTTGTACCAGTCCTCTATCTCATAGAAAGAGACCATCCACAAGACAGAGGAAAATTGATTCCTTTCTTAATGAGTAAAATACAATCCTATACTAAAACAGCCATCTAAGTAGAAGGTGTACATGGGGCTAGATTTTAATGAAAACCTACAAAAAAGGGCTAAATCTTCTGTCTTTACCCCAGCACAAGGGCAATCGTGCCATCTGCATACACCCATGGGCAATCGCACAGTGAAGGAATTGTTTCTCTATGGCTTTAACTATTTTTATATTAATAGAAATAATGAATACACCCTTGGATGACTTCTGTATTCTGTGGGAATGTGCCCTGTCCTAAAGTGTTTCACAGGGCAAACCATCCTGCATGAGAGACTCTGGCTGGTAAATCACAGCTATCACACAGGTGTTCTTGCTTGTGTCCCTTGTCCCTATGTATGTAATCACAAACCACACTAAAGAGTCCCTCCTCCCCTCCCCCCCTGAAGTTATGTCCTTTGTGCGCATCCACCGAGAAAATATGATGCAGGGGTTTTCCAGCTATGGGGTCCCCACTGTTGCAGGTATATCCCCATCCCAGTTCAATATGCATAGATTCATCAGGAGAAACATAAAACTGGTAGGCTGAAGGAAGCACTACCAGAGGAATTGGTAAGAGTTTGTCATTGATGGTGGCAGAATGAACACACTGGATGGACCAAATGTGGCCCATCTTTCCGACAAAGCCTGGTGACACTTCTCAGTCCTTTTCTTGCCTGTGTGTTGGCCAGCATCCTCGCTGGTCCTAAGTGGAGCCAAACGTGCCAGTCACTGGGAGATGCTGCTTCTGCAGAAGCCCTCTGGGCAGCTGCCGCTCCCTCCAGAAGCACTCTCCATCATGACACAGAGCTTCTGGGAATGGCCTTTGAGGCAGGACCTCTAATATTGTTCCCCATCCCGAAAGCCCAAACACTTTGGAGGCTCATTTTTCCTTCTCCTTCCTGCACCACATATCAAACAACCAAGGACTGGAACCAATACAAGATCAAGTTACCAGTAAAAACATCCCCACTAAGCCCTAAAGGAATTTGGGATGTTTTTCTCTGGGCTGCTAAGACCCTCCAAAGCACAGTGATCATACCAGTCTTGAAAATAAAAGCTGTGGGCCAGGAAGTCTCGAATCAGGAAGAGGAAGCACTGCCTGAACTGAAAATTGACACAGTGCTTTAAAACAACCCGGCGACCATAGCAGACCAGCAGCAGACCAGCATGGCTTCTGTGAGGACAGGCTGTGCCTCTCCCATCACCTGTTAACTCACCTGCAGCAAAGAGCAGAAGCGATTCAAAAACAGGTTTATAATCTCAGTAGCATTTTTAAAATGCTCCTCAGAAAACCGAACAGGCACAGGGGTAAAATTCGGTCATGGATAAAAACCGCCGACAAGAGTGTAAAGCCAGAGTTCACCTGCGATGTGGCAAAGGCAGCACCCAGCTGCAGGTATCCTGGTGGGCAGCGCAGGACGAGGGCGAGAGGAGATGAAATATGCTGAAGGCATCGATTTGCCCAGGTTAATCAAAACCAGAAAATCCTGTGTGGCACTTCAGAGATGAGGTCAAAATAGTCTGAAGGAGCATAGAAAGAGCAATAAAAAGGTTTGAGGAGCAGATGGGGCTGAAAGATGAAAAGGCTCAGGTGACAGCGATGGTAAATATGAAGGAACCTGACAGAACGACTTGAGATAATATAAAACAGCTGAAGTAACACAGAATATTTCAGCTGAATACATTATTTCCTTTTATTTAACACAAGAGCCGAGTGACATCAGATGAAAATGAAAGACAATGGGTATAAACACCCCCAAAAGAAATGCTGCTTCTTTGGAATGACGCACACCTCAGTCGCCATAACTGAGCAGGTGGGTTTTGTCATTCTGCCTGCATATGGGGCCATGCCCGTAAGTCTGTGACTTCTTGTTTCTCTCATGACATTAACAGCAAATGCTTCATATGTGGGGATGATTTTCATAAGGTAGCATCGGAAATGATAATTTAGCCAGATTCTGGGAATGGCTGGCATTTACATGACAAATAGGCCCAGCAGGTGTGTCAAGAGCAAAAAATGGTCTATGAGCCATCCCACTTCAAGGGTGGATCCAATCAGTAATTGCCTAAGATTAGTGGGGAAAAAAATAAAATCCCATGAATGATGTACTCCAAATGTACCCAATTCCGTGATCCTTTCACTTTCTTGTAGGAGCAGACTTTTCTGGAACTCAGCTGATTTAACTAGTGAGCTGGGACCTATGTCCTATGCAGTTAGGTGGAGATGCAGTGCACATGCTTCAGGAAGCCAAGTAAATTCCCATTTTACACTCTTTGGACAGTGAAAATACATGCAAACTTGACAGGTAAGACTCCAGCGAAAGCATCATCCCCCTGGAGCCCCAGGAATTCCCACAGGCCAAAGGGCCCAAACCTGGGGGGCTCCTCTGCTACCAGGTGAAACAAGAAGCCCAGTGGTGAGAGCTGCAACGTGTTCATTTTGCATGCATGCTTAAACAGCTTTGCATGCATAAAAGGTGGTGATTGCAATAGTGTGTGCAAGCATGGGCCAACTAGATCTTTCAGAGGGAGCCTGGGATGAGTGGCTTCCCCACCTAACCCCACAGCTTTCAGCACCGTAGCTGCAAAGGAAGATACTGCAGTGTGTCTGCAGGAGCAGCCAGCAGCAAGGGGCACAGGGCAGAGCACGGACTCACAGCTGTGAAAGTCCTTGCTGTCCTGCAGGACTAACTCTGAAACCATCAGCAAAGGTTGCGCAGGAGCGGGAAAGCTGCCAAGCAGTTACATCCCAACCCAGTGGAAAGTGAAAGTGTTACAGTTTAGGCACTCATTATTATGATGCTGTTTACCTACCTTGTTCAAATATCCTTTTTTCCCCTTTAATTAGTGCATTTCTTTTTAATCTGACTCTTGTTTGAGACTGTTTTGAGAATGACTGCCCATCACACAGTTTAGCCTGGTTTTCCCAGGTTGCTGGTTCCAAGCTCAAGCGAAAGGGTTTGTAGTGACACCCTTACACTTGAACTCAGCCCTCACTACTGACCATCATGCCCTGGCAGAAGGGTAACGTACTCATGACTATTATTCACTCCTTTGGGAAAGCTGGACAGGCATCCAAGGACAGGCTTTGTCTCTGTGAGCAGACACAATATCTCATTATGGTCTGGAAGGATCGTTCTCAGAGATTCAGTGCTGGGATGACAAATCCGTAAACTCCTTGGGGATCTGTTTCTTTGTAAATATGCAGACATGACTCAGATTATACTAATGTAGTTATGTGTGAAAATTCAGGGGGAAAACATAACCCCAAACCACCTTCGTAAGAAAATAAGCTGCAAAGCCAAACGTTACCGCATGCTTTTTTTGCCTGGCTATCAGCAGTTTGCAAGTCCTTTCTTGTTGGCCCTTGGGAAACAACATATCCCAGGACTATGAGCACCAAGCAGTTCAAAGCAACACCAATACTCTCCAGTGTGATAGAAAAAGCAAGCTTGCAAAAATTTGTTGGTATTCGTGGTTGGCCTAGATGGTCCATGAAGTCCTTCCTGTACACCACACTGTCCAGTCCTCGCAGGCATAAGTGTTTATCCCCTGAGATGCCTGTAGGTCTTGTGTTTGCTACAGGCTCCTAGATCACATCCTGCTCACCAACAAGCCTTTGGAGGGTTTGATGTTGCAAGTCCTCCACTAATGGGCTATGTACCGGTGCTAATGAGGTTCAGAGCACTGACCACAGGGAGGATGGGGCACTTATTATTTTCCTAATTAATTCAAGAACTAATCATACGGTGGCATGCTCCAGAAGACAGCCCATCTAACGACCGAGTTAAGAATCTGCACAAATCTGTCCTCTCTGCATTTTGCCTCCGAGTTTTTTCCCCTGCCTTTTGTAACTCATTTGAACAAAAGACGGTAAAAAATCTTGTTCTACCAGCTCCTTGTGTTCTCCCCCATGGCAGCTTGTCCTGTACATTAGCTCCTTCTGCTATTTTAAATCATCTGGCATTTCTTTTGGGCCCACCCATCCTGCATATGCTGAGTTTAAATTCTTGACCCCTACTGGGAGATGACATTAGCTCTCCGCTTCACTGCCTCTCCCATCTTACTCAAAGCTTATCTAAACCCACACTTGCTCATATCTCCGATTTTTCTTTTTCTCTCGGTCATAACACTCTAATTAGAGCCTTGAAGCATACAGAGATGTGATTTGCATGAAAGGCACTATTCAAAATGAAACTGGATCCCAACCCGTGCAGCTTAGCAGCAACGTTTGAAGGCAGTAAGTTATTTAGAGCCCTCACTGCTTGTCATTATTTTCTAAAACGCTCAAAGTCCCCTTCATCATCTTTTTTCTAAGGGATCAGAGCTAGTTTCACTAGTTTTTCTGGATGGGTAGTAACCTCATAGCTCTGTACCATGTTAAATAAACCCTGGAAGAGTTTCCACATTCCTCTTCAGTGTGTATATATTTACTTGAACGTATATCACCTGTTACCCAGCCCACACAGTGGATGTCTATCTCTTATGTTAAAACACATAAAAGAAGGCTATTGGGATAAACATGTGGGCTCACCACTTTCTTGCTCCTCCAAAGATGCTTACTAAAAAAAAAAAAAAAAAAGAAAGACAGGAAAGGTTAGTCATAGCAACTGGCAGGTAACTTTAAAGTGAAGTACTACTAGAAAAGATGAAGAGATCTTCATAACAATTATTACAGTTAATGACCATTATTGACCATTATTAAATATTAACTATAACATTAAATATGGAAAGTCTGTAAATACCCCATTTACATACCAAAGCGGTCATCTTATGATTGAAACCTCCCCTCAGAAGAAAGGCAGCTCCTGGTGCACGGAGGGGACACAAGTTAAAGCCGACCTGACACAAGGAATTTGTGCTGTGGCTGTTCGTGGTGCTTATGCTTCCCCCATAAGTCTCAATTTGTGGCCTGCCTGGGGAGTGGGATGCATCCCAGGTGCTGGAGGAAGGCCAGAAAAGGGCCATTTCTTGGTAGCATATTCAAAAGAACATTTACAAAGCACAAATTCAGTGGATTGGTTTGCTCTGCCCCTAACAATATTGACAAGCCCTTGCTTGGTGTGCCTCTGGAGAACAAGTCACATCCTTGCTGGGGCAACCTGACCGTGCTCGGTGGAAGTCCCACTGCCCGTAAGGATATTTTCCCCATCCTAAAAGCTGGGAGAGCTCCCAACATGCTGAATGCCTGGCTAATCCCATGGGAAGGTTTCTGTGCCATGCTGTTTCAGCAGCCAACCAGGCAACAGCAAATCAGTTGTATGGACCCAAGTGCTTCCTCATCCCCCTGCCTTTGAACCAGAAAGGGTGAAGAAAGAACTTCCAATGAATGAAATTCAGTGCATTGAACGTGCCCCTGGCTGGGCTGGTGTAGCTCTGCTGGCCTCGGGGAGAAATGCTGCAGAGGAACAACATAAGAAGCAAACCGCTCAGGTGCACAGAGCTGAATTTGGCCCTTTAATTTTGATCTGAGGCAGTACCAAGTTAAGCTATGCAGAACTACATGCAAAATCGAATGTTGTTACCCCAAGGAACAGGGAGAAAGGCCAGGCCAAGGCTGAATGCAGTGGCTCATGCCATGGCAAGGGGAAAAATAACAATAAGAAGGGATCTGGACGGAGAACTGAGATTGCTGCATCTGCCCATAGGACACTAGAGCTGAGCAGAACAGCTCCTGCTGCCAGGGGAGGCTGTGCCCCTGCCCATCGCTATACCCCAACCTCTCCTTCAGCAGCATAAGGAGCGGTGTCTCTGGCTTCCAGGGCTCTGGCACAGGCAAAGTGAAGAGCAGGATCACAGACCTTGACCTAGCCCCTTCCCTCCTCCCTGCTTCAGGACATCCCTCCACCGTGGGTATCCGTCCACTTTGCCGGTGCCTACATCTGGTCCTGCTCTGTGCGGGTGCACTTGTTGTTTTATTTAAAAGACATTTCCAAGAAGAGCAAGTGAGAGAATGTGTCGGAGGAGGGGAAGAAGTGACTTTTTAACTCCAAATACGTGCATGCAAATAGGGACGATTGCCAGTGATTACTCCCAGAGCTGTGCATCCCGGACCCACTGCAATCCCATCCCGTGTTGTTTGCTTTTCTCTCCAGGCTAACTGCAATCATTATCCAACAGATATTGTGGAATTTCACTGTCAACTAGTAAAACCAGGCACTAGAAATGAGCTTCCTTTGTAACTAGTTCAAAATCCTGAGAGGAGCAGATGTTGAGGCATGTGGGACATATCACAGTGTCACAGGATGACTGTGGTTGGAAGGGACGTCTGGAGGTCACCTAGCCCAAGCCCCCTGCTCAAACAGGGCCGGTTGCCCAGTTCCATGCCTGGATTGCAGTCCCAAACTCCAGCAGTAGGAACAGTTCCCGGGGAGAGCTGGCTTCTTAGAGAGAAGGAGAGAAGACTTCTCAGAAGTACTCCAGCCAAATGGCAAAAAATGCCTTCATGGCTTCTGTATAATGAAGCAGAAAAAGGAGCAAGACTGGGGTTAATGTGGAAACAGGTTTTGGCCGGAAGGAAATAAATGGATGTGGGGCTGCCCCAAGGCAGAACGATAATAGTGCAAACTCCTGTTGGGGCAGTTTCATCTGTGCCCGTGCAGCTGAGTTAAGGGTAGTGCTTTAAAAGGAAAGAAGCGGGTGCAGGGAAGCCAGTCCAGCTGCCGTGGCAGGGGGCAGACCCAGCACCCAGGGACCTAGTGGTGGGAGATCCAGGTTCACATTCCTGATTTGCATCAGGCTTCCTGCGCTGTCCTGGGCCAACCCTTCAGCCTGACGAACAAGAGGGAGGTAAGAGCTTTTCTCAGGCCTGCAGCAGCATACGTGCTTGGATAAGACAAACCTTAAATACTGAGGTGCTGTGTTCTGGGTGCCAGGCAAAAGTGGTGGGTGGATGTTTAGGTAAAACGTTTACAGACAAAACTGTAAGCAAGTGCTGCCAGGTCACCCTTAATGAAGACACCTCTAGCAGCCTGAGAAAAGAGGTGATTGGAAGACCTCCCTGAAGTGTTTCACCAAATAAATCCCGATTATTTGGGCTTTGTGCAGACAAAGTGATTGTAACCCTAACTTCTTTAGGCACATAAGCATTTAAGCTGCCTTAAATCTTTAAGGTAGCACAATGTAAGCATTAAAGCCAACTTAAATCCTTTTAAGTCTTCTAGGTGCTTAAAGCATGTAAGCCATTTTTAAGTCTTTTTAGAATGACTGCTGATTTCCATGGGAAGGATGCAATTTTGAATGAAATGACTTTGCATGGAATGTCCCCTTAAAATTCACGCTGTCAGATGCACCAACATCTCATACACAGCCTTAGCAGGAAAGATTCGGAAAATGGCTAGGCTTTAATTTATCTTCCATTTCAGGTTTGATCCTGGGTTCACAGCAATGCTTACAAATATGACAGGGTTTCGAGAACACAATGACAGATCATCCTGGTAGTTCATGTTATCCCGTATTTTGGCTTTACCACAGTGGTCTGTGGTACATACTTCAGAGGACAGTAGAGGAAGTTGCAAATGAGTGAATTCCATGCACATACAGAGGCAATCACATCTCACAACTAACTGAAAGCCTTTTGCTCTGACTTTTCAGCAGTGACCTTTGGATTGCAATCAACCTTGGAATGTCCCATCGGAAAAGGCAACATTTTTGGCATGCCATGAAAGCAAGGCTTTACAGTAGAAACTACTTTTGCAACTTTTACTGTATGATTTGCACTCAAGAGGATGCCATAACAAACTGCTGAGTGTAGCGAATCTTTCTATGAAAAGGGATCCAATCCAGCAAACCCTGCCCCACGCGCACAGTCGAAGAAACCACTTAACCCCTTGAATAAGGGCTACATGGGCGGCAAACGCTCTAGAGGACTGGGCTGTCAGTTGGCAGAGCCCTTTTCCAATAGCTGCTGCTATAATTCTGGCCTTTTCTGGTTCTTAGCTTCTCTTGCTGGGTCATATCCCTTATCCAAGTTAAGACTGAATGGCTGATGAAGCTCTCCTATCTGCTCCATTTTGGACTGGTGGTGGCTGGGGAGCAGCCTGCCTCCTCAATGCCCTTAGCTCATGGTGATGTTGCAGGCACTCACTGAAGCTGTCCCTCAAAGTCAACAGAGGGAGAAGACTCCCAGCAAGGGCAAGCCACAAAGACATCTGGCCTGAGTGTAGATCACTGTGCTGGGACACAGGCTATCCTGCTGGAGCCCTTTAAGGGCCAGACCTAGTCACCCTTCATAGTCCATGGGCAGAGATGGGCACTGTTAGGAAGCCATTCCCTGACCACTTTCATACATCTCTTTCAGTAAAATGGCAGCTGCACCTTAAAACAAACTCATTGCTCTCCTCTCTGAATCCAGACAACTAGTCAGAGGTAGGCATCCACAGTGCACATTTGAGCAGATGAAACCACGCACCTTAAACCTAGGCACAAGTGCTTAAACTGGCCAGAACGGATCTTGCCACATACGCTCCGATGTGCATACAGAAGTGGATTACTTCCTTGACCACGTCTCGAGGTCAGTTTTGAAGTCCCCCTATGGTCTATAAAATGCCATTGCTATTGAATCATAGGGTCAGTCTAATTTTTCCTCCTTTCACTTAATTGCAGACTGTTAGTGTGTGCCATAAAAGGTTTATGCAAGCATACCCAAGTGGTTTTGAATGCTTTCCACTTCCCTGCATTTGCATGTGAGAAGTTGCTAACTCCCATTTGCAGATTCTCTGCAGATCTGGGGTTTATGACTGAATGCCTCCAAGCTGGGGTATGCAAACGGACAGCAGTGTTTGGAGTCAGTGACCGCACTCATGCCCACGATAATCACGAGTACGTACAAGCCACAGGGAATTGTTAAAATGGAGACTGATTTGACTATAACAAAAGTCTCGACTGAGTTTTGTTATAAAGTGCCTCATTAGTCTGATATTTTTTGTGACATCCCATTGGTGGTAGATATGAATAGAGGGGTTTTTTTCCTGTCTCACATGTGAGCAATAGGCACAAATTCCCATGTCAGCTGAAAACAGGCCTGCTCTCCACACCACAGCTGCACAACCAAAGGATCTGAGCCTGCAAAATGATGAACATCCCCCGCTGATGAGAGGAGCCAGGTAGTTATTTGCCTCAGCCTCTGGGATAATCTAGCCCAAATAGGGAATGGAAAGTTCAAGAGATTATTTAAGAGCTCTGTGCCCAAACTTAGCTCGTGCAAAAGGAATCTGCAGGCTGAGCAAGCACAGCCTGCTGCACAGCTCTCTCCTCGTTACCTACCAGGATGAGTTAAGAAGTATCCCAGCCTGAGCAGGGATCACACCTAGCAAAAGTGAAAGGGAATTGTCACACACAGAGCGGCATCCGATGAATGGTGTAAATATGAAATATGCTTGGGTACAGCAGACCGGCTTATGGACAGTGGGGCTGGTAATACGGTGTGGTAATAAGGAGCAAAGGGAAGAGGCTGGCTGTGATCCTCCCAGGGTGATGCTGATGTCCTCTGCTGCCGTGAAGTGCTGCCGGCTCACGGTCACCTCGTTGGCCATCAGAACCCCCAGGTCCTTCTCTGCAGAGCTGCTTTCCAGCTGGCTGCCCCCAGCCTCCACTGGTCGGTCCACAGGGTTATTCCTCCCCAGGGGCAGAGTATCGCATTTCCCATGCTCAACTTCAGAATGTTCCTGTTGGAGCACTTCTCCAGCTTCCCTGTGTCCCTGTGCAGGATGGCCCTGCTCTAGAGCTTATTGACTGCTTCCCATGACTTAGTATCGCTGGTGACCTCACTGATGAGGCAATCATCTGTCCTGTTGCCAGGTCATGCTCCTGAATCAAAGCCTGACAAACTCCTCCAGCTGGACTCTAAACCACTGCATGCCACCCATTTGACTCTGGCAGTCCAGACAATTTTTCACCCACCTTATATCCAAATCATGATAATTAGAGCAGGCCCTATCAAGCACTAACTTTACAGATGAAGGCACCATGGTCAGGAATTCAAAATACATCTGTCTTTCCTTCTGAATGCAGTTATCCCTGTTTGAAAGAGTCATCCCTCTTCTCCCCCACTATCTAGACATGCAAAATGATTCAAACTGCTGTTCCCATGAGAAACAGAAAATGTCATCAGAGACACCACAGAAACTATCCATTTGGCTTTGTAATTCTTGCTAGTTAGGAGGGATAAATTATATTTAATGGATTACAGAGCAAAGGCCCTGAACCGATCCTTGATGTCACCTCACTTATTACTTGGCCGAAGGAAAGACAATATTCCTGGTACACCAAGGCATGTCTGTTTATCTGAATGATCTGAAAGAGAGTTCCAACGAGATTCATAAAGACTATACTGCACGCTTAGCTATCGCAGAGATGGAAACCATGTGCAATGCACTATTGTTAAATTGCTGATCACCTGCAGCGACAATGACCTCGATTCGGTAGCACCCTCCCAATAGCTAAGGCGAGGGATCCTTTGCGATTGCAGTCAAGAGTTCATTCTGCTTACTAAGCCATTACGTTCATTATTCTAATTACCTATTGAGTCCTATTCTTGTGTGTGGTGCTGCACAAAGACAAAGGGAATATTGTTTTTGTCTTCTGAAGTTTGCACTCTTAATCAAAGAAGGAAAGCATTCAGGCACCTAACAAATTGCAGAAGTTAGGGAGGGGTAGAAATTACCCTATGAATTAGCTAGGCAACATCTGTGAGAAAAATGTCTGGGTGAAAAACTGCTGTGTGCCTGTCCATCCCCAGCCCCTATACCCTTGCAAAGCAGTGCGGGAAGGCTGAGCATGTGACAGCCTAGTTCACAGGCAGCGGTTCCTCTGGAATATGGTGACTGATTTGCCTGACATTTCCTCTGGTGTCAACAGTATTAGAACCATCAGGCAATTTCTGGGAAGCTAATTTGTTCCTTTCTACTATATGTTGATAAGGAACAAAGAGATGTTAAATGCTCAAATCTCTCAAAAATCCAATATGGTTTGGATGCAAATTTCAGGAATCTTTTCTATAGTGTAATGTAAGAATTTATGTAATTTCCTTTTCTGTTTCATTAACAAAGTTTCCTGCTGGCAGTATCCAAAATAAATCTGAGATCTGGCATACCATACAGAGATGACTCTGAATTATTTTTTTTTAATTTAATCAATAATATACCCTTATATGGGAATCTTGTCAGAGTATAATTACGTATCCAAACAAATGTATTGCTGCATGCTTCTTAATAAGACTATTGCAGAGCAAAGCTGTGAACTGAAAAGGAACTGAGAGACTTCAGATGCCCAAAATATTCTATAGTCCCTGTGCAGATGAAATTCCCAGTGCTACTGTGGCAGGGCCAGGAAGTCATTGTAACTCTTGTTTGACATAAGCAGCTATTTGGGATTTTTTTCCCCCTGTTTTTTGGGTTGTGGCTGAGAACAGGCCAGTCCACACTGACATATCAGGTTCACTAGAGAGCAGTCTCTTGGCTTGGGTTCAAACCAGTTTGTTTGGTGGTGGCTTGGCCCAAGAGACTGACCTATTTACTTTTTGTCTATGCACCTAACCTTTCTGTTCCTGTTTTTATCACCTATATAGAACTTCAGAGACATTTCTTCCATGTTTCTTGTGGCTACTCAGTAATGCTCAGCTTGGCTTTTTTCAGTGCTTCTGCTGCACAGATAGTGACTACTGATAACAACAGCCGTTTGAGAGCCCACGGCTGTCTGCCTGTGGCAGGACAGCCCTTACCCTGATCTGCTGGAGTCAGCACAGAAGCTGAGATGGGTGCTCACTATGCAGAAATATCTGTGTTTTTATTGCTATGCCCCGCTCCCTATTTCTTCTTCCACTGTCTGTTGCTACTCCCCACACAGCCAGGTCTTAGGCACAGCGCTACTATTTCCTGTTGCTTTATCCAAGGTGCAGGTTAGACACACAGAGGCATGAGCTCCTTCCTACATGCAGGAGCCAGTTGGGCTAATTAACTCATGTGAAAATGAGCTGAATGGCTTTCAAGGTCACCTCATATCTGAAAATTGCTTTTGTGCTACATACAAACCTCCCAGCTGACTCTCCCACTCTACCCCTACTTTCTGCATTTTTTTTGTTATTCAGCGAACTCAACTCCCTTGTTACCCTGAATCATGGACAGTTAACTTCACTCATTCTTCAAACTCAACAGAACAAAAGATTTGGGCCTGTAGTCCTGAGGCATCACCAAAACACAGGAAACAGGAGGAGTGATAAGCACATTGCCTGCTTTGCTGTTTGCTACAGGCTGAAGATCTGTGTTCACCGTGGATGAAATCAGCTCCCTGTGGAAGCCCAGGCAAGAATTCAGATTTTTCAGCTTTTAAAAGCTACTTGCTATTTACCAGTACAAGCATTTCACAGTGTGCAGCTTCCTAAAACATTGTTTTTTTCTTGAACGGTTTCAAGGAAGGAAACCATCCTTATAAGAATAAATCAGTGAGAAAAAACTGAACCCCAGGTGTAATTTTATCTCAGACTCAGACTTTGCGTACCCTTATGGTGGAGCAAGCTACTGTGCTCAAATGAGTGTGCTGGCTCAGCATGGCACAACTTGGAGGATGTTTAAAGGCATGCACTGAATGCTAAGAAAACTGGCATATACTGTTTTTGACAATACGTTTATGCAAAACTTGTCCTTTGATTCTCCTAAGGTATGGGCATATGCATGCAAGCAATGTTAATGATTAGCTACAGAAAGTATCATTGACTGTGAGCTCTTATTTTACTAACAGTGTTGCATGCATAGGCAGGCATAAAGCTCAACCATCTTATTAGGGAAGGCCAAAGGGCTGGGATCCACACAGGTGTTTAGGCACTTACACCCCACGTAGGTGCTGGCAGCCAGACTCTCCTCACCAAACACTAGGCATGTTATAGAGGCGCTTACGCCTGCAGCTTAGCCACCCAAGAAAAAGTAGGTGCTTTCAGGGGTGATTCAGACTGAGCCACCCCTCAGAGCCACACATCTCCGTGGAGGGAGCCTACTTCAAATAGGCTCCCAGCTGCACTGCCTCAGGTGCCCGAGGGCAGCGAGAAGTGGTTTGGTGCTTTGCAAGACTGCAAATGAAATAACCACTGTCCTGGAGACTGTGGTCCATAAGCAAGCCAGGAGGCAAATTTTGTGTGAGAGAGAGACTGAAGAACACTTCTGTTAGCAGCAAAAATATGGGAAAAAAAGGTGCTGCTTTACTCTCCAGGAGTGGGGAACAGAGACATCTGTATAACCCAGATCTGGGAACTGGGTGGCTCTCGAACCTTCATTTCTACCTTTCAGACTATTTCCATTTCAATGTTAGTGTCTTCCTGAGGATGCTGGGGTTTTTTATGCTGTGAAGAAGTTTCAAGTTATGCCCATTTCTTAAAAGAGCACAGACTCCTGTGCACTGCTTATTCAGTTTTTCTTGATGTGATCCACCTAGCACAGAGAGCAGGAAAAAAAGGCCCAAAAGGAGTTACCTGCAGGTAATGCAAAGGAATACCTAGAAAGCTTAACTCTTGGTAGAGTTTGTTTGTCCAGTACCTGCAGTTTAATTAACTTATTTCTAGAGCTGTGCTAGCCTGGTATAGAGCACACCAATGTAAACATTTATTTGCAGCTGTCTGCTATGAGGTTACAAATCAACTAATGATATAATATTTTCTCTTGGAATTTGTTCTATGAAGATGATTCATACTGGACAGCTAAATGCCATCAGTGTTGTGTCAGCTTTTACTGACTAAAGTATTTTTCCATATGTGATAGTGGACTGTTCTCATTAATGGCTGAGCTGTAAAATTTTGCTTTCCTTCTTATTTATAATACTGGAAAAGATCCAGTGTAGCACAGTACATGTGTAAGTCATTACCCTCCAAGCTCCCCCTCAAGTATGGAATGTTACTGTATTTTAATATATTACAGAAATAAATAAATGTTATACATGTGGGGGATGAGTATAAATCAGACGTGACTCAAAGGGCAAAGAGGCTAACCAGAGTTTGCTGGGCCTGAAAACCTCCAGCGTGCGAGGGCTATCGTGGAAGGGGGACGCTGTGTTGCTGTGCAGTGCCCCCACCTCACCAGTTTGGCCATGTCCAACCCTGCACATTGCCCGCCTTCCAGCTCATGCAAGTTTTCAGGAGTGATCTGCAACAGGCTCAGGATATCTGATATGGTTTGGATCCTGTGGTCTGTGCAACAGGCAGTGCTGCTCCTTACTGCTGCGCCCCAAAGCCCAGCGTGGGGAGCCTTGCCTTTCCAGCAGCCACCAGTTGCTGTGGCACCTCCTCAGTGGGCACCAGAGCTCCTGTCCTCGAAGCCCGCTGAGGGCCAGATCCAGACCCTAAGCACTCCTGTCCTAACTCAGTGGCTTCAACCAGCCACTGCCATGGTGCCCGTGTTTCTTCTCACTGAGGCAAGTGACGGCTGGTGGACGTTAAATGTAGAGACACCCCTGGGAACAGGGAACTCCCGAGTGCCTATACATTTTAGCTTCCTTCCCTTCTGGCCCTCCAAATCTTGCATTTCCCCTTGAATCGGTGGCCCAGTTTGCAGAGGAGGACTATGTGATGTCCTTTCCTGAGGAGTTGTGCCTTAAATGCCCTTACCCAGGGGAGCGAGATGTCCCTTGGCTGGTGGCCCTCGCCATTGACAGTATCACCACCAAAAGGACGGGAGCCTTTTGAAGACCTCCCACAGCCCCACTGGGTGCAGGACCATAGTCTGTACACCAGCGGGTGCCATCTGTACTGGCAGGGAAAAGGGACCCCTGAGAACTGATGGCACACACAGCTTCCACCCTGCTGCCTGAACTCTTTCATGTCTCCCCAAAACGGGATGGCTTCGTCCACTCTACCTGTGGACAATCCCGAGCCTGTGCCCCGGGGCTCGCCAGCCTAGCTGCAGGCACTAAACCTACCCCTGAATGTGCTGTGTAGGTAACATAGCTGCCCAGCTTGGGCCATCAGAGATAGCTGGTTGGTGGCCACCCAAGCACTGGGCATCACATCTTCTGTCCTGGAGGTGCCCAAGTTCCCCTTTGGATCAGGCCTTGGCTTTGCTGTGCTGAACTCCCCAGCCCCAGCATTTATGCTTTGATCAATTCTCTGTCACGCAGGGAGTGAGGAAAAAAATATTTCTCCTGCAAGAGCCTTTTCTTCCCTTTGGATCAATGCGTATGACTACATTTGACATCAGTAGGAGCTCTGTCACAGATCAAGAGCAGTAAACGGCCTAATGGAAAGAATAGTAATGCTGTCATGCGTATGTACTGCTTCTCATTCATCTTGTGGTTTTAAAGACCTTCCTCTTGGCAAGCTTGCTGGTCATAATGCTCGCCCTCAGCTAATTCATATCTTTTAATTATCTTTTCAAAGGCACTATCAAAAATCAGGAAGAAAATGGAAAAGCACGGAATATGCAGATTGCAAGCTGAAATGAGATGCTCTAAAAGTTGAGCCTTTCCTTCTTTGACATATAATAGGCAATATAAGTTAAAGAAACCACAACAGTAACTTTTATTAGAAGCACCTTAATTTAACAACTGTGAGCCTGAAATTTAATTTCATCCATAAGCTGTAATGTAATACTTTATTGACCTCAAGTTGTTTTATACTGTATTTTTCATCTACCTCTTAATGCTAAGAGGCACGTCTTTATAAACCACTGGATTATTTGCTAATGCAACACTTTCATTGTATTTCAAGTGGGAAGAAAATATAATTGTTGTGGGATTTATTTTTCATAGTGTTTTTTCCATAGATGTTGCATCTTTGTGGGTACCTTTCATCCAGTACAATATTAGCATTCATGATGGGGCTGACTGCTTCCTTGATATTCACTTGAAGCTGGATAACAAAGTAGGCAAGTGCAAGAGCAAGACAATAGAAATAGAAAAGTCTTGCATATATGTGATCGTTACTGGTCTACAGCAGCATCATTATGTCCCAAAAAACCTGTTTCTCTGTTTGAGATTTCACTCTCATTTTGATATTTTGTGGCTCAATGGACACTTAAAATAATTATTGTTATTTCTTGCTTTTGCTTCTATAGCAGAAATGTGCTGGCACTCTCACAGATTCAGTGGTGTCATTTACTTACAGTTCCAGAAGTAGAATTACCACAAAATATTTTTTAGGATATTGTGCAGTGACCCAAATAGCACACACAAAAGGGATACAAGTAAAGCTAAATTATTTTCTATATTTATTTTGGCATCCAGAAAAATATAAATCATTGTCCTGTTACTATAAGTCGTCATTAGGAAGAAACTGAGAGTTTTTGATGGCATATTTGATAAACTTTTAAAAATGAGGACTTTAAAAGAGTGTGATAATGTTAACAAATTGTAATGGATTGATTTTCAAGAAATATTCTGTCTGTATCAGGTATCACCATATATTCATATTATGGAAGACTTCCTATACAATGAGTAAATAATAATAGCCTGTACATGAGGAATCACAATCAAAGCATTTGTGTTTAGTTTCAAAATGTACTAAAGAGCTAAAATTAAACACGTTCTTCCCCTCCCTCAGCCGATTCATCTCAATCTTCAATGGGGAAGCAGAAGCACATTTGTACGTGACACAATAAAATGCAGAAATTGAGACTATTGATAGAAAATTATTTCAGGGTAATTGTTGTTTGCATTTCGTCTGCTCCTTGGGGATTATTAACCAAATGTTCAAAACCGTGACACATAAATCTGCCTGCCTTGTGTGGCTCGAGAGATGAGCCTCAGAGAACATGAAGGGTTACTAGGAGGAAAGAGACATTTTAACGTGAAACCTGCAGCAGCGTGCTGTACTCCTTAAACAAAAGAGACAACTTCCTTCGTGGCAGGGAATGATTTCACACAGGAAGTCTGAAATTTTAAGAGCAGGCAATTAAGGTTTAATTCCTGTGGTGAAAATGCACACCAAAAGGTGGGCTCTTCAGCACAGCCCTGTTTTCCACCAGGAGGGTGGGGGAGAACTTGGCTTGTCCAGCAATGCCTCAGGACAAATGAAACCATATGAAAATGTTTGATATTTTTTCCCCACCAGCATTCGAGTGTTATGCAGCACAGGGCAAAAAGCCGAGATGCCTTGTGAGCAGCTGCCCATCGTTTGGGACCCTGCCAGCTGGTGAATGGCAGGGAGATGTGCAGCTCTGACAGGCTCTTCGTTAGGGGCCAGAAAACAGGCATGCCAGGTAGCAGGGCACCACTTCTTGGCAGGCTGGCATGATTCAGACAACAGGAGGGATTACTGAGTCCATACGCTACTTCTTCCTCCATTTTAACTCCTCTGAGCTCCCGTTAATGAGCAAAAGCAGCTCGTTTCCAGCTTCCAGAGAGCTTCTCATGACAGGCTCTGAAGCAATTTCTTTTGCAGAGGTCACGACTGAACCTCAGAGAGGTTAAGTGCCTTTCCCAGGACTGGAGGGTGACAGCAATCAGGGCCATGGGGAGTGATGATGAAGATAGGTCACGCAGCAAAACAATTGCAAGTCAGGAAAGGAATCTGGGCCATGGGATGCTCAGACCCCCGCACAGCCGGACATATGCTCACCACGGTGGGAATAAGAAAGAGGACATTGTTTCTTCAAATGTCTTGGGCCTGGATGTTTATCAACGCGGAGTCTTCTTCAGATTTTTTCAAAACACGGTCAAACCCAGGGCTTTCCTGGACATCGGGGGACTGCTTCAAAGGCTTTCATGAAAAGCAGTGAAGACTAATGAGCCTTTGTTAGGCTTGGACTCTTTATTTCAGCATTACAGGACAGAAGTCTGCAAATCAAAATATTTTGATTACAGATCCCTCTATCCAGAAAACAAAATCATGTAACAAAAAAATGAAAAATCTGAGAAAACATCCACTAGAAAGACATCATAATCCAGACTCCTCTAGGAAAGTATGAAAAAAGATGAGATCAAAGGTAGCTACACCAATTGCCTTAGACTGTGTTTATACATAACATTTTCCATGCGTTCTGCTTTTAGAAGTAGATTAGGGTTGGAAATGATTCAAAAATGTCTTCAAAATGAGCAAGAGCCCTCTGAAGGAGGATGCAGCTCTAGGAATAACAACACTAGGATGAGGACATGTACAGAAAGAGGTTCAGATGTAGATCAACGGCTATATGTAAGAGAAGCTGTAGTAAGGTCCCTGCAAGTTAAACACGTTGAGGAAGATGTCCAGACATTCAGACACAGGGATTTGCTTATGTCACACGAGAACCTCAGCCACAAATAGAGGGAATCAGCAAGGGCAGACCAAGGAGAAGAAGACTTACCTTCAGCTTCTGTCAAAGAGAAACGAAAAGAATCGCAGTGTAAAATCTCTTAGTCCTTTTATATTACACTTTGGTGCACGAGGGAGACATAGAGTATGCATTTGAGTTATCTTTTAGTATGGCT
The DNA here is from genome assembly GCF_963210335.1 of Falco punctatus. Lineage (NCBI taxonomy): Eukaryota > Metazoa > Chordata > Aves > Falconiformes > Falconidae > Falco > Falco punctatus. Next base: position 32,546,737 of record NC_137581.1, read on the forward strand.
TTCCCTTTTTTTTTCCTATCACGTCACAAGAATGCTCTTATTTAATGAGCTAAGGTAAGCCTGGGAAATGAGGGTTCTTTCCCTCTGTGTGGGGCCCAGATGCTTGGAAGTAAGCAAAGTGAACCTCCCAGCAGCTCCTTGAGGCTAGGATTCACTGGAGTTTCGTAACTTCTACAGGTGTCACAGAGGTTCATCAGTGGCCTGATTTCACTAGAAGATTCAGGTGTGTTAGATTATCCACAGGGAGCCCGTAAGAGCTTCTCTGCAGACTTCATACACACAATTTGGGTTTCTTTGTTAGGTAGGAGAGAGAAGGAGGCAGCAGAGGAAGACGTATGCTTGCATGGGGCCAATGGTTCCCTGACTGGTTTTGACCAGTGAAGTTCTCTTTGAACCGTTTGAGAAGGATGAAGGGAATGTGTCCCAGTGCAGAACAGATCCTAAGAAACAGTAAGTGTGTTTGCACCCAAAATACACTTGAAATACAACATGCCCGACCTACTGTTCAAAGAAGACATAGGTCCTACCTCAGTGCATCTCCTGAGCATGTACTTCGCTTTGAGTTCCACGGAAATCAATGCCCCTTTGAAGCGTACTTTCCTACATTTCCAACAAGCACAAGGAAAATACTGAAAGGTTAACCTAAGGTAATGGCACTATAATCTATACATTTTAAACTTTGATCTGTAGCCTTTCCATCAGCAGCTGTATAGATGGGTAAATACCTTTTGATGCCTACAACTGTGTTGCAGCACACCAACATTTAGAAATTGCACCTCCTGATTATTGCTTGAGTGAGTTTCTGTTATTGCAACACAAGGCACAAAGGAGCTTCTGCGGACCTGGCTGGTTCAAGGACTGGTCTGGTCAAAGCACTTCTGCTGCTGTCAGTGTCAGGAGGAGCACTTAGTCACTGTGTGGCACAGCAGCAATGGGCAGGTGGGAAGACACCTGGGTGAAGGTAGGATTACTTGAACTGCTGGAGTGTAGATGGATAATGCTAAAAAGCTTAATGGGAAAGTAAACTGTAGCCTGGCTCCAGCACAGGGATGCCTCAGCCTGCTGTGCCTTCAGCTTTATGGCCTGGCATTACACATGAGCAAGTGGGCACTGGGCTCCAGCAGATACCACTAACATCTCTGTCTGCCCACGGGGTCACGTAACATCAGGTCAAAATTACATGAGTGTTTCCTTTCACGTTGCCCTGCAAAGCACATTCTTTGCTTTCTGTCGCCCCCGGCTCTCCTCTAGAGCTCTGACTTTCTAGGTTTCTTGTCCCCTTGAACATCTGCCTTTCAGCTGGTTTTTTCCCTAGATGTATTATGTTTCATTTTCTGAGTAAATGTCACTTTGTTATTTTTCAGCTGGTATGTGCAGACTCTTTCTATCCCCACTGGTGTTTGCAACAGTATTGTCTGTGAATCTTAATAAACCAGAGTGCAGACTACCAAAGACAAGCACTTGGGTTTTTAGGAACCACTGAGCTAACGAAAGGGGAAGGCAAATGCCCTGCCCGCAGCCCTGGAGGTGCATTCAGACTCTGCTGGCACAGACAGAGTTTGAGCTTATGCCTGATCTACAAGGATAAAGTTTTCTTCTGTTTGAAAAGCAAACAGCAGTGATGGTAATCCCCTCAACCCCGACAGTTTGTATAAATGTACAGCAATAAAGATGAAAAGCAATACGGATGGAAGTGGAAAAGTCATCCTTAAAAGTGCAATTGGCATTTCAGAGGCTGCTTTTGCTTTTAATTTGTGGGTTTTCGAAATGAATGTGTTAGTTGACACTACAAAAGATGACTTGTGCTGAGCTGGCAAGTTTGGTGGTGTGCTGAGGAGCTGAGTGAGGAACAAGCGCTGCCTGAAGGAGGTAGATGCTCAGCCCAGCATCGCTCCAGGCACCCAGGCTTGCCCTTTAAACCAGACATGAGCCCTGGGAATTCCCTGAATCCACCAGGATATTTCTAGAACATGCGGGATTTGAGGGAGATGCCTGGAGGTTGGCTGGGGCGTATTTATAGAGACAGGTTCAGACTGCCCCACAGTTACCTGGCCTGTCCATAGTTCAGGGTGTTGTTCACTGAGACAGCCTGGGTCTGACATTCACTTCTCCTGGGAATCCTCTTTTTCTCTTGGAGAGGACTGTTTTCTCCAACCCCATGTCAATGTGCATCTACATGTCCAGGCTATCCCTTAGCCATTATAAACAGTGGGTAAAGGGCAGTTTGTCAAACAGCACTGGTGTATCTCTTTAAAAAATACTTGCTCTTCCCTTCTCTCCTCACCTTTCCTACCTCTTTTTTTGCTGGCTTCAGGGTGAACAGCGAAGGGCAAACTTGATTTCACAGACTTGGTATTATGTATGGTAGGCTGGAGAGCAACAGCTTTCTGAAGCAAGTATAAATATGGAAGATCTCATGGGAAAAGAAAGAAGAGTGCACATACAGCAAAAAGGAAAGCTACGATGAACGAAAAATAAAACACTGCGAGTGATTTCCTTATGGCTGGTGGGTACTTGCTTAGTTCAGAAGGTATTATTGTAAAATGCATCAGGCGTCGTGTTCTAACTGCTACCTCTTAACATTCATATTGAAGAATGTTTTAATTTTAATATGTTCTATATTCAAAGGTATGGTTCAGGATGAAGTGAAGGCAAATGAGGAGCTAACTTTGCTCTGCCTGGCTAATCTGTGCTAAAATAGTTTTCCTTGTCTAAATTAAGGCATTAAGGCCCATGACTGCAAGCATTTGTAGTAGCTGATCAAGTTGCCCCTCAGCAGCAGCTCTGCAGTACTGGTTGACAAGTAGTTGCTGTGGCCCTGGTAGACACTATCAGCAGAGAATCTTCCTAATTTTTATCCCACAAGTATGTCTCTTGATGCCACGAGGTCTGGGATCTGGATCACTCATCAGTCCTTTGATCCTTTAAGAGTCACAGCATCTACGTGAGGCACCGCTGATAGGCAGTCTGAATAAAGACCCTTTCTCTATCTAATCTGACTGGGCTGATGTAATGCACGATATGAGCCAGCATCTTCATGAGATAGGAATTTAGGAGCTGCTTATGTGGCTAAGCCTTATACCAGACATTGCCCAGTAATGTCGATCGGATGGGGGAATTAACTAGAGGAACAGCCAAGGCTCTTTGCTTAAGGGATTGCATCAATTGTCATAAGATATGTTTGCAATAAAGATCTGTGGTTCCTGCTAGCAGGTCGGTATCAGTTGTGGCTCAGAACACTATCTTGCCATCTGTTCTTGGCAGGAATTGTACAATCCTTTCTTTCAAGTCGCAGATATTATTACACTTACTCAGCCTTTGTCAACTCAGGACTTGACCATTATAATGCTCCCTGCAGGATGCTGCTCATTGCGACCATCTGGAAAAAAAAGACAGATCGGTATACAGCTGCTTGCTTATTCAGTAGCATTTCATACCACAAATGTCTTATACATCTGCCCTATCGTCTGTCCCAGCTATTAATTTGTGGGTGTGGTAGGAGGTATTGCTCTGAATCTATACAATGCTGTACATGCACACATAAAACCATGCTAAAGGAACATCAGGCTGCAAAGTGGGGTACACCTAGTAAACGTTGGTATGAAAGTGGACTGTGACATTTTTAGTTTAGAAGCTTTGCAAGAAGCCTCTGGACTTCATTAACGGTATGATAAAGGAGTATTCATACCTCCCATCTTAGGCTACACAGGCACACTCTCTCCCCACCGACTGGATTCCTAACTTCTTCCTCTGAATTGCTCTTAAGCTAGATTGCTGTGATATATCCTCCAGTCACTGTGAGTATACTGTGGGTATACTGTCCCACCACCACCTAGAAACCCTTGCCTCTTTCCCTGCACAGAAAGGACGGTGCCCACCAAGTGAGCGGTTGTTCAGTGTTTTTGTTTTTTGTTGTGATTCAATGCCTAGCTCAATGCCTGGTTGACCACGTTATCCAAGCCTTTCTCAGAGGCAGACTTGTTCCTTTCCTCATGGTCCCTTCTGTGCCACTCATCACTACTATGGGGTTATTAATATATTCTCATAGCCGCATTTGTGGGGGAGATGGTGGTTTTATCTTCATCTTGCCTGAGTGTGGTTTCTAAATCCTCCTAGCATCTCACCTGCTTTAACTATACCTCACCTTTTCACAAGCCCTCACATACCAAACAGGCTGCGTAGCCATCATGCCTGTGGGCTGGATGCAGCTCAGGGCTGCAGGTCTTTCCTCACTGTCACCATGTCTTACTGCCGGTGGCCATGGTGGCTCTCAGTGCACAAATGCAGGACATGGCTTCTGTCTCTCCTGGCCTTTCAGCATTCCCTTGCCTGGTGCCCAGGGTGCATGGAGAAGGAGGTGCTCACCTCAAAGGCAGAGGAAACAAGCACCAGCACAAAGATGGGAGGTCATGGGGAAAGTATCTGAGGACCAGGAACCATTCAAGGAGAGGAAGGGAAAGAGGAACAGAGACTGACTGATGTAAGGTTCCTGGCTCTGTGCTGATTGCTGCAGAGACTGCACCAAGGAGTCAGGGGAGAGGCCAGGTGAAGGATAAATAGCTCACAGGTTGGAAAATAGGAACATCTGGAAAGGTTAGGAGACCAGGACAAGAAGCCAGGGATGAGAAAAGAAACAGAGGCTGGGAGAGGCTTGAGCATGTTCTCCACCATGGTCTTGGATAAAACCCATCCTGGCACTCCTCTGTTGGCAAGAAACAGCCATGAAACCCACCCACAAACTGTGCTATCATCCTCATCTTCTCGTTGGTCCAAGGATTGGATGGCAACCTATCACTGCTGTCAATTACTCCCTCAGATCAAGTGTCTGAGTCACTTCAAGTCTTGAAGGATCAATCTACCAGAGACCACATCTGACCTACTGGCTTTTCAAGGCTTTTCAAGGCTACCTGTGGAGACAAAGTAGAAGCTAAAATTCAGTTCACAGTGGAAAACCTTTGGAGCTACTGCCATACTAAGTGTCGTATTTTCCTGGTAGCATTCATGTAAGTTGTAGCAGCAATGAACATGTAGCTCACAACTGCGTGAGGAAATCACAGAGGCTATTTGCACAGCCCGTTAGCTGCATAACTGGTCTTTTGTACACAAAATCTCTGATTCAGCAAGTTCTTTAATCATGTGTCCCACTTTAAGCATGTCTCTGAAAATTGGGCCTTATGTCACGTACCTCTGAAAAATCAATTTTTTGTAGCAATTTGCTGCTTTTTCTGTCATTTTAGCTCTCTTGTTGGATTTGTCTGAAATTCTGTGCCTGAAGCAGCACATCAAGAAAACATAAAGGTTCATATACATTACTATGTTTGTCAAAGTTATCTTTTTATGGCTTAAAGTTACATGATGATTGTTTTCCATTTTTCTGCATTATTACCCCACAAGAAGGACTATCACTGTACAAAAAAAAAACAAAAACCTGCTGCTAAAACTACCCATGGTCTGGGATTTTTTTTACCTCCTTTTAGTTCATGGGAATAAAACTAGACACCAGAAAAAAAAATTTTACAGGATCTACCTGCCTCTGTGTCTTACCTTAAGCTCCATAAACTGCATGGGCATACCACATAGCTTCACAAGTTTGTCTGCACTTCTCAAACATGCTAAATTGGCATGATCCCACACAGCCTATCATGCACTACATTCAACCACATGGGAGGGAATTTCCCAACTAACAGTTTTGTATCTAGTTCATGTGCACAGTACAAGCCTAGTGATTCAAAGCTGTTTGCTGCGAAATGGGAATAATTATCTGCATTACTAAAATCTAGCAGTTTTCCTAAGCATTTATTGGTAATATCTTTTAACTGGAGTTATCTCAAATGCCCTCCTACTCCTTGCTATGTGCACGACAGCCTTCATTACTGGCTTCCCCGGAGATGACTGATTGTACTTGGGTATCAGAGAGCATGTTACCAGGTCTCGGGAAGTTTTTGAAGGCAGACAGTGCATCACTCCCCTGGTGACTCTCAGAAGATATATATGTCAGTCATTCTGGAAAGAAATGTTGACCTCTCTTTTTGTCTTCAGAAACTTTACAGATCTGTCCATGGAAAGCCAATATGGGAATCAAATAACCTTTGTGTTTTTTAGGCTGCAGCCTGAACAGGCAGAGAAGGAGGAAACCACTGTCAATAAATGCAAAGCTAAAAATAGGCAGACCAAAAGCCTCAGCAGAGCTCTGGAAAAATTCTGAAGGTGGAAGTAAGAGTTATTTATAAGGTTGGGAATTGAGAGGGGAGAAAGAGGTCAGTAGCTGACTTTATTTACATAGTTTGGGTTCCAGAAATTACTTTCCAGTGCGCACAGCATCATTAGGAAGTGTTTCTGCTCGAGTCCTGAGCCCTAGCTATGTTTTGTGCCTACACAACACGCTGTGCCATGCCAGGAAGCAGGTTTCTGGGCATTCCCGGGATGCAAGAGGGACAGGACTCAGGAGCTGCAACTTCACTTTTCAGAGGAGAGATTCTTACTTGCAGACACATGTTTTGTGAAAGCACTTTTTGGAGTCTGAAAGCAGGTTAAGCTGCCTCCACAGGCATGGTCCTAACTGGGAGGTAGGTAGATAGAATTAGATGCATGCCTGGGGTGGAGTCATCTTCTCTAGCCTGAACTGTGAAGTGAGTTTTCTAAGTTAGTTAGGGTTTATCCAGACATCCCCACAATGACAGGTGAACATTGATGGTTAGCATTGACTTAGGCTGTGTACACTGAAGCAAGTGGTGCAGTGCAATAGGAGCAGATTGAGAGATGGAGAAGCAGTGCTGAAAACTTGACATTTACACTATATACACTGGTTTCGTTCTAGTCTTATCCCATTAGCACACCAGATGTGTCCCTAGGGCACACCTTTTGGTTCTGTTTCATCAGCCAGGTATCCAGCCTCTGAGACCACTCCATAACGTGAACCATAGCATGGAAACTGGGGATGCCTGGGGGATGCATTTCAGAAGCACTTTCCCAGTGCAAATAAAAAAATCTGTCATAGACACATCCTTAGATGAGTAATCTTTATACACCTAAAATAGCTACCATGATACCTATACCTCAGTCCGACTAGTTCAATGCAAATGTGAGGTCTGAGACAAAACCAAAAGATTGATGTCATTTACACTTCTAAAACTTGAAAAACGCATAGGTTTTCACCTCACATTTTCAAAGGAAATTGAGGCAATGTTTATTTCACAAGAGATCATGCTTATTTTTTCTACCTTTACTCTTATAGGTAACTAAAATATTCGGCTGTTTCACTTGAGGCAGATAACCAGCATGAACAAATTCTGCATTGTAACAACTATTAAAATTTTATTTAATGAGAAGTCTTGGGCAAGCTCAGTAACAGATGGATCTTCCAGCCTAATGTAATGTAATAGAATATAAATGACCAGTAAGTGTATATTTAAATATCTCCTCTTGGGTGTATTTTAAATTGGCTATTTACATTAATTATGAGTTGAATTGCTACTGAATTTCATGAGAAATGAATTTAATCTAGTTTTCCATATATAAGAAAGAAGGACAACAGTTTTATGTAGGTGCAGTGCCCTGCCTGGTGGTTTGAGTGGACCTCCTTGGCAGTGGAAAGACACCTCTGAGAAGTTGCTTGTGCAGAGGAACATCAGAAGGAAATGCTGCTACAACCAGCTTCTTGCTCATCTCCTGGATGAAGTCATCGACAGCATCCCATGGAGGAGCACTAACATTTCAGTGACCTGATTTACCGCTTGCCCTCACAAAATGATTGCACTGGCACAAGTGTGGGACAGTGAACTGCAGTGTGGAGGTGGGAAGGAGCAGCCAGGTCAGAAATCACTTAGATCAGCTTTGCTGCATGAGGAAATGAGAGATATAAGGAGCAACGAGGTGGGAATGTCTCTTGCTGAGGCTTGAGCTTGAAAAGCAGCAGTAGTCCTTCAGCAGCTAATTTAATAGTCATCTTGCATATCAAAAGGACCCACTGACTTTTGGAGTGCACAGAATTAAATAATTGATACCTCATGAAGGGGACTATCAGGTCTCAGCCGTCAAGCTGATGGGAATTAGCCTCATTGAATGGAATGTTTGCAAAGCCAGACCATATGCAATACTGGTGCTGAGTGATTTGCCTGTGACGTAATGCAGAAGTTAATGACATGTCAATATTTTGTTATACCATTTTACTCTCTGCTCTTCAGTGTCTGAATAATCATTTCTTCCCAGTCACCACTGCACTTGTTAGAGCTCCCTGTCCCCGGCAGCCCTGGTTACAAGGCTCGCTCACTGAGAGGGTGTCCCGATTTTCCTACTGGAAAAAGCAGCTCTCTGGAAAGTGTGCAGGCAAGAGGGACTCAGCAAAGGCCATTCCCATTACGAAGCTTCTTGGATGTTACAGCATTTGGGAGCGAAAAGACTGAAATCCTTTTTTAAAATAAAGGCTCAGGCTTTTAAGGGGTAGAATCCTGCAAATGGCACCGCAGAAACAGGATGGGTTCAGTGACATTAGCTGTTTTGTAGGTAAGATCATGTCTTTGGAGGGGAAGACTGGCTGAACAGCTGCTGTGCCTGTATCACAGGGGCTTCATTTGTGTTAGCCTGAGGACAAACGCTTCACCAAGAGAAAATCCCATTGCAGACTGTTTTGGTCAGAGTCAGTGCCTCATCGCTTGACTTAGAGCCTAGATGAAGTATGTGAAAATAATCTGCAAGTGTGACACAAGTTGCAGGGAACAGCTGTGAACCAGGAAGGCGGTGAGTGAGGCTGGTCTAGGAAACGGCCGTGAGTGGTGGTCCGAGTCTTCACTCCCATGCTCTGGATCTGTCCGCACACACCTAAAATTTAGATGAGAGATTTTGCCAGACACCTGAGCCAGCAGGACAACAGAGAGCACTGGAAGTAAATCTACAGCCCTCTACCTTTATCAGCTACCTCTGCATCAGAAAAAGGAGACAAAACAAAGCTTTAATTTCTCAGGGACAGGCTATTAGACATGGGAGTTACTGAGTACCACATCAATGACTGCTGAGACCAAAACTTTTAGGGATATAGGGCAAAAGTACTCCCCATCACCAGGTCAGGGGTCTGAAAGCACCTTTAGCTGGCATCTCAGCGATGAGAGCCCTCCGAATGCAGTACGCTGCTGCAGCCAGCTCCCAGCTCCGGCCCCAGCCTGCAGCTGTTCCTGAAATAAACAGCCCAGGTCACCGGCCCCACCTGGGACTGGCCAGGAGCATGCCCCAAAGCCTGGCCCTGCATGCCATGCATGCCTCAAGCCCCCTGCAATCAACAGGGGAGGTGGCTGTAGGGGACACAAGGGTCAAGCCTGTCCCATTAACTGCTAATGAACAGGCTGGCAAGGGAGAGGTGTTTTTTGGCTTCCTCCTGATAAGGAGCCTAACATAACTAGATAGGAAGGCAAAGGTGACAAGGTCAATCCTGCTTTAGAGGCCTCAGGTCGCAGCTCTTTCCACTGGTGCTGGGTCACAGCCTGTGCTGACCGACTGGGGAGCTGGGTGAAGCTGCCACACTTGGCTGATGTCAATCAGGGATGGGGCAGGGAAAGGCCACGCCGTGCCCCAAAGGCAGGCCGTGCTGCACATCACCTTCAGTGACACTTGGGCAGTGCCTGAAGCTTCGGGAAGAGTTTGAAGAGGCTGATGTTTTGGAAATAGGGAGATCTACTTAAAAAAGTAGTACTGTAGCTGGAACCTGGATGTGCTCTGTGCGGTTTAAACCTGTGGAAATTGCCACTTGGCTGCTTGTACCACTTCCAAAATCCTGGAGCTGCGGTCAGAGCTGGTGTTGGTGGTGATGTAGATTACTTGACATTTGACTAAGATAAACAAATGATTAGGAAATTGCAACATTACTAATGAGCAAGACCATTTTACTGAAGTTTCTGGGAACCTAAATGCCATCAGTGAATACATGTTCCCAAAACATCCTGTCTTCTTCCTTGTACAGGTGAAGAACTAAATAAAAGGACTCTGGGAGATAAAGTGACTTGCTGAAAGTCACACAGAAGACCCGCTGCCTTGCTTTTGGCATTCATGCTGGGAGCAATCTCACCCCATGTTCCTTCTGTTCTCTAGATGAACGCCCCCAAAGGCTGAGCTCACTGGAGGTGCTTGTCTTCTCCCTTTTTATTGCAGAGGAAGCTTTATCTGGGTATATGGGAGGAACTGGAGACAACTGAGCTTCTCTAGAGTCACTGTCCAATACCCTTATAACAATATTAATCACCATTCCCAACCATGCTATTCTGCCTGGGATCAGGATTTAGCCTGTGATGGAGCATGTTTGCATTTCATAATCTGCCTCTGAATTCTAACAATAATCCACCATAACCACTGTAATAGACTCTTCAAATTAAAATGCTGTTTAACAGGAAAATGAAGTTCTAGAAATGTATTGCAGAATTAGAATTACCCACAAAATAAAATAATTTTGACATGACATATCTGGCTGTAAATTTGCCTTGCAACAGAAATATTCATAATTACAGTAATTTGCACTCAGCCTCTTACTGTAGTTATATGATCCCGTAATTGCTGAGTTGTCTGCAAAGCGCTGGTTGTGCTAGCTAAACCAGTTTGCTGCTTTAAAGGAACAGACTGTGAGCCAGCTCCAGTACGTCCTAAAGCCATGGAAAACTTCCCAGAGACTGCAGCAAGCAGCAGGCTGGACCTTGAGCTGGAAGGGAAGATACTCAGCCTCCTGCAGAACAGTGCTTCTGTAACATTTGTTCAGAAGTGTGGAATACTGGGGTGGAGACAGATATTGGTTGAAACTGTGTAAATCCACCTCTACTATAAATCACTGCATCTTAATTGAGTAGTTCTGGGTTCATACCAATGCAAATGGAGAATACTCTTGTCAACATCATGCATAAAACTCTGGCCAGTAGTTAGGATACAAAACTGTTGATTTCCTCAAATTCAGAACTGAATGTTGGTAATTCTATCTCAAGGAGCCAGAATTAAAAGAGATATAATTCAATAAATACTAATTCTGGCTTAAATGAACATGCCCCCCAAAAAACATTGAATATTGAGCTCTACTGTAATTAATCACCTTGAGAATATAATCTGTTTCTTCTGATTATATATGAAATGACATAACCCATGGAGGTATGCTCTTAATAACATCAGTGGCAAAGAACTTGCATAGGCAAGGAAAGCCTGAGGTTCAGGTCCTTGATCCCAGGGCAGCATCTCCATTTAATGTTGGGTAAAACACAAAATGAGTCCTAAGTTCCTCTGTTCCTAAACCCTGAGCCTTCAAAGCCATCCTCAGCCTGTCCTACCATCTTGCTTTCATGAACCCGTGTTGCAGAGCGGTTTATATTCAGCAAGAACAGAGACTGCACCACCTATGGAGCTGTGGTTGTTTTCTGGGATGTGGACACTGTGGGTTTGAACTCCTCGTGACTGAGGTGCAAAGACATTTTCCACCTCCTAAAAAGTCCTCTCACAACCAAGCTGTCAGAGACAAGCTGTGTGCTGTGTGGTCAGACAGTACATAATGCCAGTGGGACCATAAATAACAGAGTTTGAGGTTGGTTTTTTTTATAAAAAATGGAAATCAGATTTTTTTTAATGATTACTACTATTTAAGCTCTTTTCTTGTGGTATGTAAAATAAATGTTACACTCCATCTCATATTTTATGGCACTAGATAGAAAAAGAGAAAATTGCAACAGATAGTTTTTTATATTTACACCAACGTTATAGCCATGCTTGCTCAGTTATCTTTATTGAGTACAGTGTTTTAGCAATAACTCCTCTATTATCTAATATATGTCAGTAATGATCACCCACTTATGAAGCACTTACTGCAGCCAACAGCATGAGATTTCTTCAGCAAAATTCTGTGACCAGTTTTGGCCAAGTACCAACCTAATTCAGCTAAGAGACATATGCAGTAAGAACTTTCTGCTGTGCCCGGGGAAGAAGCTGTAACAAGCTACTTTATCTAAGAGCTTAGGAGAGCAAAAAGGCCCCGTGTCGTAACGCCTGTTAGCAGCCTGCTGCTGATGGGATGTCTGCTTGGAAATGCCCCATCCATTCAGGCTCATACATTATAGCATTTCATTATATTCATTGTAACTTAATACCTCCTACAGTGACCAGGCTCCCAGCACACAAAAACATAACCAGCTTGCATGGACTCATTTCTATGATGAATCCTGAGTAGTGTGCCACAGTATTTTATACTACAGGTTTTATGGCAGTTGGTTACAAATACCAGTATTAGAGAAATAAAATATGGCTATTCAGCTTGTGTAAATCCTTTCAAAAGACTGTTTCAGTACATGACCTCAGGAAGAAGAGTTTGGATGCATGTTCTGCATGCACATTTTCCCTTGCAGCGGGCCAAACAGGGAAGCTGCCAAGCAGGCTTTGCCCAATACATTTTAGAAGGGTGTTCCTCCTCCTGATCCCATCCCACCAGGCTTTTTGCATCACTTGTGTTAACTAGGTTTCCTGTCACTGTAGTTTGAACAATGCTGTACATCGTTCCTCCTGTCCAGAAAGGATTCCAGCTTCAGAAGCCAACACAGCTGGACCTGAGATTTGGGGTTGTTCATCCTCACTCTGCAGTGCACCCTCTTCCTCCCTGATCTGTACCTGGAGCTGCTTGGTCTTCTCCCACCTCATCCCTAGTAAGCCCTCACCTCCTCCTTGCCAGCCTCAGAGGTCAGGTCTAGGATGTTGCAGGTGAGGAGGAGAAAGGATGAGGTGAGACTGTGGTTGCTGCCATGCAAGCAGAAATGGGAGCTACAAGGACAACTGCTGCTGCTGAACAGGCCAGCTCCATCCCAGCATCTGTCCTCTGCAACCCAGTGGCAGCTGCCTCAGACCAGCAGACACAGTTAGTCTACAGCAGGCACTGTGCCACTTTTCTTTGAAGAAACAGGCCAGAGGAAGGGACCTGCAAGCTCTCTGGGACCTGCAAGCTTTCTTCAAGCTGCAAGCTACCTTCAACCTGCAAGCCCATGGGCAAAATGCTTGTGAATAAGCCCAATGCTTCTTCTGGAAGTAATGGGTTGCAGTACAGCAACACAGGGACTCAAAGTGTTCCTGCAGGCAGCAGCAAGCAAAATCACCCCTCCCTCCTCCCCTCATGCACACCATCATGAACTAAAATCTTGATGCCATCAGTGATTAGAGCAGCATGCAAGCTAATGGACCAGCAGCAAGAGATGTACCTCTGTGCCCTCAACATAGACACCTTTCGGAGTAGGACTTGATTCAGCTCCCTCTGTTCTCCAAAATTTTTTGTTTCAAGTAGGTCTTTAGGGTGGCAGGAATCCAAGTGCTTCTTTCAGGATGGTTCCTCCATCCTCTGCCCCATCTCTTTTATCTTTTGTAACACCCACTATGCATGCAGTTTTTAATTGCAAGTACCATTCTCCCACCTGAAGAACTGCCAGTACTGATTCCTGGTGTCTAACACGGTGGTTCCTATACAGGGAGACACTGGTGCCTGCAGAGATGGAGCTGGAGCCCACAGACAGGCTCTGCAATGTGTCCCACCGTGACCTGCAGCACATGATATCAAGGATCTGTCTTTTCAGCACTTTTTGTGACTGTATTCCAAATCCTGGATCAAGTTTATGCTTCTCCATGGACAACCAGCAATCACTGCATTAAGTTATCATCTTGTATGATCTGTTTTTTTTCCCTCTCTTCAAAAAAAGAAGAAGAAAGAAAAGAAAATCTACATGACAAGGGGGTTGTTACATCAATAAGAAAAGCAATAAAAACATTGACTTTATGGAGTCTCCTGCCCTGGGCTGTATGTTTTGTAAGGCACTTTTTCAGTCAGTGCCAGGCTGGGATTACTAAGTGTGATAACCAGATGCAGATAATCTGCATGTACAACAAGCTGAATAGATGGACAGTGCAAATGGCATTGATGGCATGAAAAAATGAAAATTATTATTCTGACCTTAACACTTCCTTAACTTTCAAAGCAGTGCCTGGTGGTTTAGCTTGATGTCTTCCCAGCTCCATACCACTCCTGTTCAAGACAACAGGAATTTTATCACTGATTTCAAAGCGAACAAGCTCAGACCAATCGTGTCAAATTGCACTACAAGGCTATTCTCTTGGAAAAATAAGCTACCTTATCAGGTTATTTCTGACCATGAAGTACCACAGTATGTGTGATGGCACCAAATGTTTGCTATGTGACATCATATGGCTCTGCACATTTCCTCAGTTTTCACAGCTAGTGTGGCAGTGTGTAGATGCACAGCTGGGCTCCCTTTCAGGTGTCTGTTTCCTCTAGATTGAAGCCAAAGTCCAGACCTGTTGGCAGTGACTCTGTAAAATGTTGGTAAAGCTTGTGCTTCTGTGGCCAAAGGTAAATTGAGTCATTCCTTTTAATGAAATGTTCCGTAATTGCCTTTATTACTTTGAATAGCACAGTAAATAGAATATACATTTCATGAAGAGATTATAGAAAAGGAGAGTTGCCAACATAATTATATAATCTTGCAAATCCTAAACTTGAAATTGTCATTTGCTTGCTATTTTACAGCACATCTTTTCTTTGTGCCCTCTATAGCTGACAGAATTGTGTTTGTTTAAAAAAATATGTGACAGAAAATACCATGGGAAAAAATGTATTGTTAAATCTCAGCCAACCCGTGGGAAGGCTCAAGCCGGGACTGTCAACACATACAATCCCAATTCAAAGTCTGCTCTTTGCAGCAAAAGGCAGTGCGGAACTAAGCAGAAATTAATTAGAGGACTGAAAGAAAAGAACAGAGCAAATTTTATTTCTTTCTAATCCCAACCCAAACCCAGTTGGCAAATACCTGTCTACTGTACAGGGATATAGTTTCACTAGTTTCACTTTGTAGTACCTACCTAGTGAAAGCTATGAACTAGTTTACAGTGAAATTATCTTCTTTTTTTTTTTTTTTTTTTTTTTTAATCCCGAACAAAACTCTTACTGATTTCAGTGGAGCCAGGCTTCCATTCAATAACCTTACCTTGCAATTTCAGCACTTCAAGAAATTAATATTAGTATTTCTTTTTTGCAAATCATACATTTCTTGGTCTGTGTGTTTCAAGTAACTCATGATAAACACTGTGAACATACGATGTGATGATATCTATTTTCCACAGTTGTGGAATGTCATTTTACTACTTGTCCCTCACCAGGCAAAAGACTTCTGTGTACTTCTCCCAGAATAAAGAAAGACCAGCCCTTAAAGTGACCTTTCTAACAGATGTGCCTTGGGATTGCCGAACTTTTCAGGGCTTGAGGTACCCCCAGGCTCTGCCTGCAAATGCCTCTTTGTTTGGCTTGGTTCCACCAGAGAAAAAAAAAAAAAAAAGAATTTTGCCACACCCCATTAGATTCACTCAAATCTGTTCCGGACACTTTGGACACTCTCCAAATGAATGCAGTTAGTTTTGCTATTGCTAAGCAAAGGTTTGTGCCTTTGATTATGAGCTGGAAACATTGCTATGGAAGCAAAGCATTAAAAAAACCACAAAAAACCCCAGGAACTTAAACTGTGTTTGATAGCTGCCTATGCCAAAGCTGTCACTTAAACTTTATTTGAAGTGTGATATTAACCACAAGAGTCTAAGCCAGAACTGGTGAGCAGCTGTTTTCTGAGGTGCTGTTCTGTTTGGTACCCCAATCTTCCCAGATTGCCATTGCACCCAACAGTATCAGGTGTGTGCCAATGAACCTTAGAGTTCACAGGATCCTTTCTTCTACTAAGTTACTAAGGAACCCTGCCCTATTTTTGCAAGCCTCTAAGTATGCTTTAGAAGTGGTCTGGATGTGGGATGTACAGCCAGTGCCAGGCTTACCTTCCTGCTCCAGAATAAGACTGCCCTTCCCAGATGGCATGATTTTCACAGAGAACTTCTGATAGCATCATAGCAATGTATACATTGCTTATCACACAGAGAATTGACAGCCTCTGGATTTGTGGGAGACTAGCACCGTCTTTGCATAGAGACGTTATGATGTTATGGTAGGTGTGGGGCTTGGTGTGTCACCTCCCCACCTACTTTAGGTCAGTATTATAAAGTCATCATTACACATGCTATTGTATTAGTAATGGCTATACAATCACCCTTCACAGCTGCTGCAGCATGGGGTTGCAAGCTGGTCTGCAGCAGGAGTAGGAAAGCTTGGCTCCTTGAGGCTATGTCTGTGAAATTTGGGAGACCCATGGCTATAGGTTTTTTTATGCAACATCTTTAGCTTCTCTTTCTTTCTCTTATGCTTTTCTCTCCATCCTCCTGTTGTACCAGGAGTGAAAGCTGCACTATAACCTTTCTCCTCTACTTGCGCTAAGCTTGTACTAACTAAAGGTGTCTGGGACCTCTATCTTCTCGTCAAATATACTAAAAATCATATATTGTTCAGAAATATATATAATTTCTGGGGTTTGGAGGGAAAAAAAGGAAGAAATATGCTCTCACAGAAGTTTCAAATCTTTTGGAAACTAGTTTAAAAAGTAATATATTACATGGAGGGCTTTTCATTTTCTACCATGCTACTGAACAAAAAGAGTAAAACAGTCACAGCTCTTTATTTATAGACACAGTGCTAGGACAGTGCTGCTGGGCACCTCGCTGGCAGGGGCACTTCTGCTCTATAGTAAAAGCCTTTCATCAGTAGGAAGCCGATCTTCATTGCTTCCCTACAGTAACTTTCCTAGCTACTGGGCACACTGGAAACAAGAGGCACTGGATTAAATGCTGTCTGTGGTACATTGCCACCAAAATTTGGCTATAGTTATAGCCACCTTATTAAGTCCCTGAAGGTATTCAAGTGCCTTCCTGAAAGATGGGGTTTTGCACAAGATAGAACGGAGTACTGCTGGGACGTGTTTTCTTTAGATCAACTGAAGCAGAGGCTCTAAGATGTCTGGCATTCCTGCAAAACTGAGTATCCTGGGATTTGTTGCCCACATCCTTTGTTTACACTGCCTTTTCTACTAACCTCTCAGGTGACCAGGTAGTCTGTATAGAGCCTGCTGCCTTTGAACAAGCAGAATTCCTCTCACAGCACAGACTAGGAACTGTTTTGTTGGTTTGGTTTTTTTTCTAAATATGCATTTTTTTGTCCACCAGCAATTTAACAACTGATTATGTGGCTTTCTAACAAATCACTGCCTTAAAAAATACAGAAAGAAATAACAACACAGCAGAGAGACTGTAAGACTCTTGTGGAGATCTCTGACAAAGTAGGTCAATGCGTTTGCACATCAGTTTTAGCAGGACTGCTGGAAGATTCCTGAGAGAGGTAAAAGTCTGAAATTGCCTTATTTGTTGCTGGCTTTGCAATCTGCTTGGACTTATTTAAAGAAGCGTTTAAAAATATACCGAAACAATTATTATGGCAACTGAGACAATAGCAGTCATGTTGAGAAGAGAAGCAACATGTTCATATCATTATGCAAAGCTCTAAATGGTTCCTTTAGTAGGCTGCAAATGTTTCTTATTTAATCCCAGATGTTTCTCATAATATTTAACCTTAAGAATTCACAAATTATGAGAACTTTCAGAAGCCCACAGCAATATTCATCATCTTTGAAAAAATTAGTTTACCTTGGATTTCCTCAAACAGCAGGAGAACGAATAGAAAATTTCTGGGAAGTTCAGTAAAAGATTTGCCAGTACAAATCCTGGCCTGTATCTAGGAGCCATAGCATTTTCTGCATCCTAAATATGCATAAGACTGGATGTACAGGTTTTGATAAAATATTATTATACTAACATACTTTGCAAATTCTTTGGTGCCTTTAGTATCTTTCTCTCAAAACAGTAAATTTTCAACAAAGATTCCCAAATTTACTTCTCCTTTCCCAGTCTCCTGTAGCTAAATTTAATTCTTAGTTTTTCAGCTTTGCTAAACAGCTACAACTGATAGTCAATTATAATTTTTGAGCTGTGTTTTCAGCCAAAAAGCTGGATTTAGGGCTCTGGAATGTAGAAACTCAACCAGGGCATTTGTATCACATGCGATTGCAAGCCTTTCTTATAAATAGCTGGGACAGGAGAGCACCTGTGCTTTTTCCTCCCAGCATTTTGATGGATAGCTTTGTTGGCATCTCTGCAATAGACACTACACTAAATTCAAAAAAGAGGCTGAGTCAGTCCAAAGTAATGGAAAGCGTCCAAATTCTCCTTGGCTTTGATTCTAACAGAGAAAGACATAATTTTCTTGTCTCCTTCCAGATTAAACTCCATTCCATTTTCTGCTGCCCTCAATGCGCACTCCAGAAAATCCCACAGATGCATTAACATTCAGTCAATGAGATATTTCTAGCAGCTAGACTACTATAATGTTTAGGTTCTTCTGTAGTTGCAAGGCCTTGATTTTAACCTGTCCTTACAATGCATAAATTGTCTTTAATTTTGACAGCCCTGAACAATACCATCTTGACAGCCTGTAACGTCTTGTACCCTTGTTAGCTGCATTATCCTATCTTTAAGCCTGTGACTTTGATCTTCTGTAGTTTCCCGACAGAGAGAAAAAAATTATAATCACCATCCAAATCATGAACAGCCTGGATTTTCATGAGTCCTTGTGGAAATTAATGAAGAATCTTTTCCTTTTCAGCACAGATTGTTTGGAAGTTGCTCAGAATGTGGGTGAAAAAACAACGTTCACATGTTCTTTCTTCCCCTTCTGCAGGATAAATAAACTACTCCCAGCTGGTAGCGTATCAACAATCCCACATTCAGGCACCGGTGGAGCAGGATGAAGGGAGGGATAGTATATCAAGGGAAGCGTGAGAAGCAGGTTCAGGCTGTGAACATAAACTATATCTACTGAAGAGACCAGATGTGAACTTGCTAATGTTGTCAACCTCTTAAACCTTCTCTTGAAGATTTCATGCTACAGAAAGTACAATCTCTTTTCTTGCCGCCTACAACCTTTGGTTCAGTTGCCTGCAGACTCAGGAAGATTTGCTGCTCAAGTTTACAGCGGATCATATTTTCAAGGGTCTCTTTGCAACTTCAAAGGGCAGGAGGGCACTTCAGGCTGGAAATGGACAGCAACAACAGCACAAGCTTTAAACTGTGCAATGTGCTGGCACTGTTTGAGTGCAGGCCATTCTGATATATTGCAATATCCATGACCTAACCTTGTATGAGCCATCCTGCATATGCTAACATATGCATTAGCTCAGGACAAGATCGCCAACCAAGAATTTACCCCATCGCTCAAGTGGCTTCTACTATCTGTGTTGAGCTTCAGATTGCTACACTGCAGAAAGTCCCCAAGCTGGTTTAATGGTAGCTTGTGTACATCTGTGCACACCCACAGTTGTAGATTGCTTGCTACACAGTGTAGTCAAATGCATTCAAGAAGCATGTGTCAGTTCACGGTGGCCTTTTTCCTGCTTAAAATTCAGTTCAATTGGAGTAATTCAAGGGGCCTGAGCAAATGTAGAGCTCTGAAGGGCCAGGTTCCCTGAGAAACTACAGCTCACCCTACTTAAACCCCATCAAAACCGCTGAGATTGGTTACACAGCACGCTCTGCCAGATTTGACCAGTTTGTGTTTGTCCACCACATTTCTAGCCTGATTTCCTTAGGAAAGGTTTGTGATTGCAGTTTTTATGCAAGCACATGTACATGCATAAATGTGTGTGTACATTTACATGTCTATGAATTGCCATTCCCATCACTGTGCCTCACCTACTAATACCTTTGAAGCTGTCAGCCACTTCCAGACAAAGCTGACTGCACAGCAGAGATTTCTAACACGCTTATTTCCTATGGGTCTGTGTAAATAGCTAGTTAGTCAATGGATAAAAGCTCTGCTAGAGTATCAGTAGTCTTAAGGAAAAGGTGTAACTCCTAGTAGATACCAGAGACTATGTCTACACTCCTACATTAAATTTTCCAGGACCATTTTCTGCCATTAAGGGCAGCAGGCAGTGAACACCATATGCCATGTACTGCTAAATGCTCTTGTCCTCCAAAACAGGGCAAGACCAAATGCAAATTACCTGCTGGAAATGGCCTTGGCCAAAGTTCACTCCAAACTGTGTTCAGGAGCCATTTCGGAGACTGCTACGGGCACAGGACAGCACCATGCCAACCACCAGACAATCTGAAAGGACAAAGGATCGAATTTAAGTGGCCAGAAATGTTCCCTGAGACTGTTTGATTTAGTACAGCCGCTGGCAGAGAAACTCCCCAGGAAGAGTGTTAGAGGAGTGCCCCATTCACAAGAAAAGCTTGGATCAAGGTCGCTACCATATTAGACAATGGAGAATCCAAGTACGAAGTGCAAGTGCCCAGGAAATAGGCCTCATTAAATCTGTTGCTGACAGAACGACTTGTTTAGCTGATGGCACCTTATTTAGAATTCACTCCCACCAGCAACCCATTTCAGATATGATATAGCAACTCTCAGCCCTGGATGCCAGATGCATGAGGGTTTTTTTTAGCATTCATTTAGCTGTTCATATTTTGTTCTCTGGTTTGTTTGTATTAGCTGCCACTGTGATTGTTTTTTTGAGACACTGTAATTATGTGCACCTTTACTGCTTAACATGTGAATCAGATGATTTACCTTATTTGCTGTTAGTGGTCATGACTGAGAATTCAGACCATGACCTCCAGAGCTAAAGCATGAAGACATTAAAATCTTAAGTGTATGAAGTCTGATAACTAGCAGCTGCAAAGTCTCATCTTCCACAGCACAAAGAGGGACAGAGGACAAATACTGAGTATCTGGATACTGGATATCTGGGGAACAGCCTCCTGCAAGAATAAACAGCTGAAAATTATAGCAATGCTGAGAAGATGATTAAGACTTTGCAGAGCTGGAAACTTGAATGCCCAGGAGGACTCTGAAAATCGCAAGGTGTAGGCTCCATCTCTTGGGTACCAAGGAACGAAGTCTAACTTTCCTGCTACAATATCATTAACATCTCTTGTTCGTATTTCAGTGGCACCTAGTGACTCAAATCCAAGACTGAGCCACCCAACTGAAAAATGAATACACATGCACTGTGGGTCTATGACATGCATATGTTCATGCCAAGAAGAGAAAGACTCCTGTGAAGGAAACTCTCTTTTTCATGCTTTCTTCTTTGTCATAAATACACTTGTTCCATGAACAAGAGCAGTAACAAAACTCGGTTGCCTACAGAGTTTTGTCCCTCATACAGAGCAGGCCTCCTTCCTTCCCACTTCGTCAATGCTTTTCTGCTCACCAGAACATCCCCCTCTCTTCAAGCTCTTGGCCCCTGGGGAGGGACACGTGGTGGCTGGCCATAGCCCACAGGCTGGACTGTGATGCTGTGGCCACTGCCACCCCAAACGTCCACAGGGATGCCTGTCCCATAAAAGCAGTGCGTTAGGACTCTGTCCTCTCCCAAGCTGTAGAAATGCATGAACTTCAGGGCCAGCATACCTTCGCCATCTCCATCACAGCCTGAAATCAACCAACAGGTTCAAAGTTATTAAAGAGAAGCTGACAGACAAGCAGCCAGCCAGCCAGGCAGAACAGTTGTGTAAGCTTTGTTTCCTTAGGAAAGCAGGCTAAAAAAAGAAACAAAATGCAGTATTCACTCATCATTGTCTACAAAAACACTGAAATCAGCTATTTAACACTTTGTAACAAGCGTAATGGCTCAGCAGAGTTATTTATTCTGCTTGAAAAACCTGTTTCTAGGCCTCAGAGGATTAGCTGAGAAGCAGTATAACCTTTCTGTGACCCTACCCGAGAAGAAGCTGGTCTAACTGGAAGTCTGAAAGCAGTATTTTGAAAGTGGTGGCAGCTATGCATAGATGTGCTAGAGCTGATCTAAGCTAAGGGGAAGTTTTACAGAAAAAAAAATAATCTAAGCATCAGAAAGGAGAAAGGCTTAAAGAAAAGGAGAAGTGAAAAGTAGGATAGAAGACAAATGAAGGAAAAAACCCAGCATCAGCACAGGAACTAATGTATTTCAGTGTGCTAAGGAACATGGCATATAGTTTAAATGACAAGTTAAGTGTATGTTAGGACAGCTGATAGAAGCTGAACAATGAAGAAATTTGTAGAACACAGACTTGGTCATCTTAAACGCTTTTTAAATCAACATGACGCATCACTGCCTTCAAATGCAGTGGATGCCAGAGCAAAGAACAGGCAATGTCTGCAGCATGAAGCCAGGGCTGAACCCACAAATCTGTTTTTATCCACCTATCGGCATTTGGTTTGGGAGGTCATGTTTATGTGGACTGTAGCGAGCTGTCCAGTTTTGTGAGAATGAAGACAAGAAATACAGGAAGGAGCTCTCAGCTGCCCAGGACAGGCCGAAACCAGCTCAGAGCACCCTCAGCTAATGATATCTGACAGCAGGGGGATGCAGAAGTGTCAATTAGCAGCACTGAAAGCACCAGCAAGTTTCAGCTAGGGGAAAAATAAATAAATAAATAAATAAATAAATATAAAAGTAACACAATATACATATTCACATATAAAACCACATATGTAAATACTGACATATATATGTATATGTTTATATACATACATTTACCTACATGAAGAATGTGATTTTATTCCCCAGCATAATGTTGAGGAATAAAATCACATTCTTTCCTGCACTGGATAATCACCTGTCACTTTAATCCTGGTATCAGGTAAGAGCCTTAAATTATTGATTATTGTCTTTTGCCAGATAAGAGTATTGTATATATTAATGGTAGGAATAATCTTACAGATTATACAAGACCTCTCTTGATCAGCAAAGGATTACTCTCTACAGGCAATTCTTTAGTATTTTATCCTGGCTAAATGTGAGTGTCCCTGTAATTGATTTTCTATCACTTTCCCACAGGCTGTATTTCACTGTTAAGTGTCCAATGTATCTTTAGAACTGTTTGTTCCAATGTTCAGGCTAAATATTATTTTTCTTATGCCATTGGCTCACGTACCTCCCACCTTACTCTAGGCTCCTACTGAGAGACACACGCTAGACGTCTAATTACCCTGGGCTCTCCTAGCAGTCAATTGAGAGAAATAAGCAGCTCGGAGGGATTCAGAGGTTGTAGGGGAAGGTCCCTATTCTCTATGAAAAATTTTATAGCAACACTTCTAATTTAGATACCTCACTGGGGGTGAGCTGAATCTAGGTCTGAAATATCACACCCCCTCCTTTAAATAGTCAAGAGATTATTATCTTGTGATTTAATGCTTGACCTGCAGATACTCGCAAACCAAACATGCGTTATGACTGAAACTCCAGCTTTTTCCAACATCACTTTTGTTGCATTTCTCTGGACTATTTCCAGTTCTTCAAAATACTTTGAGCACCACAGTGTCCTTAAATTTTTACAATTCCTAGGGTATACCAGCAACAGCATCTTTGCAAATGTCATCAAACATTAAAAATGTTACTTTGCATTCATCTTATATTGCAAAATCATATCTAATTTCATGTTTACTACATGTGTAAACTAAGCAAACGTCCTCCTGGAGATATGAAGTCCACATGTTATTTCCTGGGCCTGTCTGGTTTCTGCACCACCTTGCATCTTCGTGTCTCTAAATTTCACTTGTATCCTATTAAGGTCTTCCTCTATGCATGAAGTAAAAAACTACTGTCTGACAGCCCATCTCAACAGGGAGTTATTAGAAGTCCTCTCACCAAGGATTCCCCTCCATTCATCTTCACTAGCTGCTGAGAAGACCTCTGTCAATTCTAGAGCAAGTGCCCTGGATGTTTCTGAGCTAGGTTTAGCGTGTGTGTTGACTGTGATTTCTCTTTTGCTTCCTACAGATGGTTTACAAGAGACAACCGAGTCATTGGGGAGTCACGGGGCAGGGGGTGTTAGCTGTGGGAAGCAATTCCCTCTCTTACAGTGTCACTGTATTTTGTCTCACGGGACAGGCACATTGACATACTGCCCCGTATTCAAGTAGGACAGGCTACTTGATCAGCACAGTCTGAGGCATGTTTTGACACTGTTTCTGCCTTTCCTCATTTATTGTCTGAGAATTCACTCAGCAGTGAGATGTGGTGAGTAACCCCGATGGGTTTTCAACTCTCATCAGTGCTTCCATGCCGAACTACTAATAAAGGTATTAAGACTGAGCAGAAATTAAGCACTTTCTAATCAACAGGAACATGTTTTTTTGTTCAATGCTCTACTTAAAATAGGCAATTTTCTAATCTCTTACTAACAACAGGTAAAATGCCTTAATGAGTGGTAAAACTGGGAATGAGGTAATGTAGCTTGATCTCGAAGCAGTGAAATATTGCAGGGCTGGCTTTTAATCTAAGACACAAAGCTCCAATCAGACACAAAGCTCCTATCAGACACAGAAAGTTAGCATTTTTCAAAAAATATTGGAGAATGCCTGGTTTGACAGCATATGGAGTAACTTTCTTCGTGATAAGGACTCAACACTGTTACCATCTAAAGGTCAACATAATCCTAAGGCTCCGTAAGACCACACCTTAGCACATACCTCTTGTCTTCTGAGCCTACAAATATTTACACATTTAATGTTAAGATTTTAGGGGTTTAGTGACTAAAAGTTAACAGTCAAAGGGACCATTCACATGACTGAAGTTAAGCCTCTGACTATGTATTTGAACTGTCAGGACTTTGCACATCTTTTGTTCTACTTAAATTGATTAAGGCAATTTTTTTCTGGTGCTTCAGTTGGAAATCCTAAACTTGTTTCCCACCGAATTTTGTCACGAGGACATTTAATTTGACTTTTCAGGGCTTGTCAGAGAATGTGTGCAGAAGCAAAAGTGTCACATACAGTAATCTAAAATGCAGAGATAATCAAAGAGAAAATGCCTGAAAAATTATAAAGTAGGGAAACAAACCTCACAGAAGTGGGTGAATTAAATTTACTATTACTGTGAATAAGATTGTATGTTCTTTAGCAGAGAAATAATATAGTACAGGTGACTTTTATTACTTGAGTTATGGAAAAACATACCAAGTGACTACTCATAAAAATTGTGTTTACTTCTGCTGTGCTCATGACCAGCCTGTGCTTGCTTTCACGAAGCGGTTCAGCTACACTACAACTAATGCATATAAAAACCAAAGTTTAGGTTTGCTCAAGTACCGTCCAATAGAAAATTCAGGATTTGTGCAAACAAATATTTGCTTCCACAGAATATGTTTTAGATGGGAAGAAATACTGTTGACACAGCCAAAAGGAAGATGAAAATTAGATACACAAGATTCAGACAATTAAATGAGCTCAAGAAGGATTTCTCTGTACCCTTCACAACTAGGACAGCCTATCTGCCTCCAGTTACTATGTGATAATATAATGACAAAAACTGTGTGGCTGTGCTAAATACTAACTATCTAAACATTCTGTTTTTCCAAATAATTCTGCATGGAACAAGGCTGGTGCTTCGGGGGCTGGGGCTGGGTGTGTGTGTGGGGGTGGGAAATATTTATTCCTAGCCTGAGATGTTAAAGATTTGTGCCTCATCACAACAGATACATTCACCCCTGATCATTCAAGAAAACCACATAAATTGCAGAACTTTTAGACATCACAGAATTGCCAGCGTAGTCAGGGGACACAAAGTGCGCTCTTAAACAAAGCATTTTCCTAAGTGCTTCCCTCTATCAGCCAAAAGAAAACAATTCCACAGGATCTTTGAGACTGAGAATTGCAAGCTAAGAACTCACATTTCCACACTGTTAGTCATGTACAAATGTTTGTAATCAATTAATAAAAACTAAAACTAATCTAAAAAACTAGTTAACTTGCTACTTTGCTCATAGATTTTCCAGAGGTGAAAAAGGGAGGGTCTATTTAACAACTGGACCATTTTTCAATGACTTGATCATCTATGTTATTTGATCTTCAGCTTAATTATATATACCATTTGGCTGACTAATCAAAGATCAAACAGTTAACAATCTAAGACGTGTACTCTACAAACATTTAATTAAATAAATGATGTCAGATTACAATGGTATCCATTAAGGTCGTAGGTTGAGGTATTCGAGAAATACTTTCCAGAAATTGTCGCTCTTTAAGATGCAATTTCATTAGGTGACTACAAATGCAAGTGAAACTGGAAAGTAAAGGAAAACAAGATGATAACAGTGATAAAATCATGGTGGTCTTATGGCTGGTAATGCATCAGTCACAAGCTGGTGGGGGATTTAATTTAACCTTCATTCCTGCAGTACAGTGAACACAGTCCATAAACCCATAGTCTACACAATTTAAAGTGATGATAAAGCTTCTAGAAGTCTTCCATAAAATCTGACTTTGAATGCAATCCCCATTAAAAAAAAAAAAAAAGACAAAAAAAAAAAAAAGACTATTTACTTGGCCACACTCCCCAAGTGCAGGTATGATGAATATTTTAAAACAACTTTTCCAGATGATCTATCATTTCAAGTATATTGGCATTGGAGTAGATCTGACTAGTCTTTTTAAGGATTGCTACAATTGTCAATTTCTGCAAGCATTCATTTAATAAAAACTTGAGGGAAAACTTCCCTTTCCAAAAAGTTCAACATTATTTCATAAGAATTAAAATAAGGACTGAAAAATGTCTCAGTAGGCGTTTTGGAATCAGTCAGTAAACCCAATCAACCAACTAACAAGCCAACTAAAAACAAAACAAGACAGGAAGATCAAGACTTGACTTGAACTCTCTAAGAAATGAAGAAGCAGAATTGCAACTTTTTCAGAGCTGAAAGGTGAGAATTTTCTTGTACTTTCTGAGCAAGAAAGAAAACTGCATACACCTTTGCAAACCAACTTTGAGACTACAGTCAGCAATACTAATGAACATAGAAAAGCCTTCTGTCTAAACTAACAATGGCAGCTTTGTAGCATAAAAAAATTCATTTCATTGAAGTTTTTAAAAAAATATTTATGAAGCAGTCACATGGGATTTAAAACACACATCAGACTGATTTGCCACGATTCTGACTCTCTTGAGTAAAAAACCCATAGTGTTCCTGTTCATTGGTTTTATAATTACTCTGCACAAAGACATGAACTACTGCATATGCTAGGATGAACACATACAACTGTGTCAAATAGCAAAGGAGCCAAAGAAAGAAAATATTAAAATACTGCTGCTTCTTGTATCCTTGGAGAATCTGTGGTGGCAACACAGCTTGTTGTTTCCTCTCTGAAGAAATATTATATATATGTGAGACATATTTACACTGTGAAGATCTTGTTCTCTTGCCCTAACGTGAATGATAAGATTTTAAGGTTGAAATAGGAGTTCTTTCAGACACTCACTCTCTCTACCCGGCAGCAAGGGCTGCACCAAACCCATCTGTGCTGGCCCATTTGGGAAGCATGTATGTAGGAGATGCAATCCAAGGGGGTTCCTCTATACCGGCAAGCCTCCAGCAGTCTTCAGTCTCCGGCTGAGGTAGTGACGGGATTGCAGGACTATCTGCCCTGTAGTCATAAGCAGTGACCATGGTCAACAAGGTGCTGGATTCATCCAGTGATGACACAGGCACCTCTGGTTCCAGCTAGTTGATTGATACAGTTCATTAAAAAACAGCAGGTGGACTTGTTTGGAATAACTACTGGGTAATTTCACTTATTGTCCATATGTGAAGGTGGTCAGTTGTGTTGTGGTTGAATTTTAAATATGTGGTGTTTTGTAGATGAGGTATATGATGAAATTTCTTTTCCCACTTTGAACAATTAAATAGACAATTCATAACAATTAAATTATCAACTTCAGTGGTTTTATTTTAATTTAAAAAACTTTAATGGATATGAAAATTAATTAAAATCTTGAATTTGAGAACCCTATTTTTGTGCTTAGACTAAGGCTTGCAAAAAATGAAAGAGAAGTGTAAGCATGTACTTGATGAAAACAGATAAGCAAAGAAAAAATTTGTAACACAAAAATGTTCGTATTTACAAAGAGCATTAAAAAAATAATTTCAAACATGCCATTTCAGATGTGCTTTGTCTAGCCTAGACTATCATTTGGATTGTTAACTGACCAGTGACCGCGTTATGCGGATAAGTTAACACTGTTATCTAAATTTCATTTTTTCTTCAGTTTCTCTTGTATAAGAAGAGAACTATACAGACCCAACTTAAAGTACCATTTCACATGCTGTACTCAGAAGTTTATAGTCCAAAAGACTACCAACTATTCAAAATTAATATAAGTTAGTGTGGGTAAAAGCAAGCATTTAACCAGTGACAAAACTATTGCTCTAAATCTTTTTCAGGCTTGTTGATGTCTATTAGGTGCATACAAACTTCAGAGCCCAGTCCTTTTTGAATTACTTTTGCACAAATTGTTAAGGTTAGAAACAGAGTCATCTGTATTCATAGCCTATGTGGTTTAAAAGTAGTTGGACTTTGTTCAAACATTCAAAAAATCATCTTCGAGCTGCAACTAATCATAGAAGACTTAATTCCTCAAGGAAATTGTCTGGGAAAGTTATAAGCAGACAGAACAGGAATTTATAATGGAAGTTGGATTGCAACCTCGGGCTCTCATCTCTAAAATGTTTACACATGTGAGTATCTCATTGAAGACATACAAGGTCTCAGTGCTGCACCAAGATGTAGACAGATTGTGGGCACCTTTGTGATGCTTTCCTGAAATCTGTGAGGGTTGCAGAAAGGCTCCTTCCCACAGGGAACACGTGTTCAGGTAGTATTGTGGTCTTCAAGGTGTTCTAGCTGATTATCAGTTTTAAAAAATAATACTGTCTTGCTCTTAGAAAAGGCAGAATCCTATTTAATTACATGACAATAGTTTTATAGCGTCTGTATATAGTGTCCGAGAGCCATGGAAGGAGCAAGGGTTACAAGTCTACCTTTCAGGTACCTGGAGAGACGAGCTGAATGTCTGCATTCCAGGCATAAAAGGAATTAGGCTACAAAAGGCAGGGTTTTCTCAAAGCGACACTGGTCCCCACATTGAGTGAGAATTAGGTAAGCTAGGTCAACAGGGACAGGCAAGATGGAAGGGTGAAATTCAGGAACAGGCAGCAAAAGCTCCTCCTTCTGTGTGACCTTAAATCCTCACTCTTTTCACAAAATGGAGCCAGAAACCCAGCTTTTCTAGTACCTTAGTGATTAAACGCCACACAGTGAACATGGGAGACTCAAATCTCCTCTCTGCCTGAAGGAGCTAACATTTACATCTCCCACAAGAACTCTCTAATGACTCAGCTATATGATATACTACCTTGGACTCTCACAACTCTCCTCTCGTTAAAGCTCTACTACTCTTTGTGGTATGTTTAAATATTCACTGCAGCAAACACCAAGCCCTGTTTTTCCCCCCATGCCCTGTTGACTGTCCTGTCCAGCGGGCTTCACAGTCAGATTACAGAATTAGCCCATGCCAGTCAAGTCCTGCGAACATTATATTATTCCATGCAAACTGGACCAACTCCAAAGCAGTGATTTCGGACAACTCCAGAAGCTCAGGGACGCCTGGGTTCGGAGTCACAGGCGTGCTGCCAGGAGGTGGGAGTGCGAGCAGCTCTCCAGGCGCCAGTGCACGCCAGGCTGCGGGAGGAGAGGGTGCGAACCTGTCCCACTCTCTGTAGGAAAGCGGGAGGCCCAACTTTCGGCGCTCTGAAAGCACTCCTGGAAAGGATCCTGCTGATGGGAAAGGGGGAGCAATACCGGCAGTGCCAATCTGTCGGGCTTGTGCGGCCATGAGGTGCCTGCCTACCTGCTGTGTACCTGCAGTCTAACAGCCACAGGGACGGGGCATCTCCCGGCAGACACGCATGCATCTAGCGTCTTCAGGGGTCAGACGGTCGTTGCCCCACGATGAGGAGAAGCCAACTGTGGGACTGGGGAGAGCCGGAGCAGCCCTGCCGCGACAGGCGCGTCGAGCGCTGCTGCCTGGCGCTGAGGAGGCCCGGGCGGCCTGCCGCCAGCAGCGAGGGCAGGGTGGTGGGTTTCACCGCAGCTCCCTTCCGTCACTTCGAAATGCTTGTGAACGGCACCGGTTTGGGAGCAGCGCGTTTCCTCTCGACCTCTCATCAGAAACTCCTCCACACGCGCATCCACACACACGCACACGCCGCCTGTGGATGCAGATGAACGATTTCACCTGACCCGGCCGCCTGCGGGCGTCGCTCCCCTCGGGCGCCCGCGGCGTCCCCCGCCCGCCACAGCCCCGCCGCAGCCCCGCCTCCCCGGCACCGTCTCGCCGCCTCAGTGCGCGCCCGCAGCGGGCTCGCACCTCCCGCCCTGCCGGCGGCCCGCGCCGCGGTGGCAGCACCCGCGGCCTCCCGTCACCGCCCGGTGACACCGCCCCGGGGGCCTTCCCGCCCGGCCGGCTGAGCGAGGAAGAGCGCCTGGGGGGTGCTGGGCGGCGGCCATTTCGGGGCGTGAGGGGAGCCACCCGCGGCGACCCCCGGCGCGGGGAGGGGTCGGGGGCAAGCCGCCGGAGGTACATACAAAGGGGAAGGCGGCCCCCGAGTGAGGCGGCTCCGCTTTCCCCGGGCGGAGGGAAGGAAGGAATGGGCAGGAATATTCTGGACCGAGGGAGGGGAGGAAGGAGAAGGTGATGAATAACTTGAATAAATCTGCAGCGGAGCTGAGGAGAGGGGGAGGGAGGCGGCGGCGGGTCATGTGAGGCACAGTCATGCTGCGGGCCCGAAGAAGAGAGTGGGGCGCGTGGGGGGGGCTGCCCGCCATAGCCATAGCCGCAGCCTTGCCCCCGCCCGGCGCCCCCCCCCCAGCTAGGAGCGCCGCCACGCGGGGACACCCCGCCCTTCCCCCTCCCCGGGCTCGGCGCCGCTCGGCAATTTCCGCCACGCGAACCGAGCCTATTTCCGTCGGCCTCGGCCAGACGGGCTTTATGTCTGCCAGCGGGGCGCGCATGCGCGGCGGCCATCTTACGTTGTCTCTCGCCTGCCCTCCCCTTTGGCGAGCTTTCCCCTCCCCCCTGCAGCTCCGCGCAGCGCCCTCCTCCAGCGCTCCGTGAGGAGACGGGGCCGGGAGGGGGAGAGACCCGCAGCGGCGGGGCAGGCGGGAGAGAGCCGGAGGGAAGAAAGGACGGGGCAGACGCACGCGGGAGGAGGACCGGTCCCAGGCGCGGTTCTGCGGAGGAAGAGCGGGTGCCGCCTGTTATAAAGGGGGAGGAGGCGGAGGGGGAAGGAAGAGCGTGCGGAGCGGAGCCTCCTCCAGAGACAGCCAGACACAGAGGGAGGAGAGAGAGAGGCTGCCTGGCTGGCTCCCCCTTCCTCCCTCCCTCCTTTTCATGGACTCTCTTGTCGGGCTGCTGCTTTTCTTCCCTCCTTATTCCGTCTCTCTAATACCCAAAATGATTCAGCTCCATGGCTGCCACTGAAGGGGATGTCCCTGCCCGGCTCAGCCTGCCGCTGCCGCCCTCCCGTGCGCCAGTCCTGTACGTATCTGCGTTCTCCTACTATTACTACTACAGCGGTGATGGCGAGGGGCGCCGTCTGCCTCGCCGGGCTGCCCCGAGGGCCCGCCGGCTGCTCTCGCCCCGCCGGGGAGGCGGCGGCCCGGCGGCGGCCGCCGTGGGGAGGGCGGGCTGTGCCGGCTGCCGGCGAGCCGCGGCGGCCGGGCGAGCCGCGGGGAGGAAGGGGCTCGCCCCCGGGGCCGGCCGGCTCCTGCGGGCATTTCCTCCGCCCGCTGCTCGCCCCCCGGGAGAGGCGCAGGCGGGGGGGCGGCCGGGGAGGGGGGTGGTCGTGGAAAGCAAAAGGGGGGGGGGGGAGAGGGAGGAAGAAAGTGAATGGCGGAGGGTTGAAAGTGTCACATTCAGAGGCGCTAATCTCGAGGCGGCGGAGGACCGGTCCTCGCCCCCTCCCTGTCTCGGAGGGGAGGAGGAGGGGAGGGGGGTGGTTAGCGGCGGTGCTGAGGCGCCTCAGCCCGTGCTCTGCGGGAGCCGGGGGGTGGGGTGGGTGGCTGTGCCTGGTGCCTCTGCCCTGCCGTGAGCGCAAAGCTAACTGTGTGTATGTGTGTCTGTCTGTCTCTCTCCATGCCGGGGGATTGCACTCTTAAAATACACCCGATACAATGCACCAGCCTGACTCAGCCGCAGACATTAGTGCTAGGAAGATGGCGCACCCGGCAATGTTTCCTAGAAGGGGCAGCAGCAGTAGCAGCGGCAGCAGCTGCGTTACTGCTCCCACTGCACCAGGTACCGGCGTTGGGAGCGCTGCCCTCTCTGCCGAGGATTATCAGCCGCCTTTGCTGGTCCAGCCGCCACCTCCATCTCCTGCAGCATCTTCATCAGTGGGTCCACAGCCGACACCCCCTCCTCCACAAAGCCTGAACCTCCTCTCACAGTCTCAGCTCCAGCCGCAGCCTCTTGCACAGAGTGGAGCTCAAATGAAAAAGAAAAGTGGCTTCCAAATTACCAGTGTGACCCCTGCTCAAATATCAGCGAGTATGAGCTCTAATAACAGCATAGCTGAGGATACAGAAAGCTACGATGACCTGGACGAGTCCCACACTGAAGACCTGTCGTCTTCAGAAATCTTGGATGTTTCTTTATCTAGGGCCACTGACTTGGGAGAACCCGAGAGGAGCTCCTCTGAAGAGACTTTAAATAACTTCCAAGAGGCAGAGACTCCTGGGGCCGTTTCTCCAAACCAGCCTCATCTTCCTCAGCAGCATGCTCCTCTGCCTCATCACCCACAGCAGAGTGTTGTGATCAATGGAAGTGTTCACCCCCATCATGTTCATCACCACCACCATCTTCACCACCACCACCATGGACACCATCATCCATCACATCCTGGGGTGGGCAGTGCCCCAGTTTCTGGAGGACCACCACCCAGTCCATCATTTAGAAAACTGTCAACAACTGGAAGCTCTGACAATGTTATATCAACTGCACCAGTTTCTGCTGCATCATCCACTGGTTCCCCGGCATCTGTCGTCTCTAATATCCGCACTACAAGTACTCCTGGCAATTTAGGTGTAAGTCCTGCTACTGGAGCTAGTACCTTAAATAATATGGGTGGTGGTAGTTCTAGTGTGGCAAGCAGTGTGCTTGGTACTATAAATTTAAGCAACATCACAAGTACTGGTAATGTAAATGCTTTGTCTGGAACTAGCAGCAGTGTTAATGTGAATACCTTGAGTGGTGTTGGCAATGGTACGAGTGCTTCCTCTAGTGTCATTAACAATGTTACTAATCCAACTGCAGGAATGGCAGTGGGATCAAGCCAGCAGCCGCCTGCATCTGGCACATCAAGGTTTAGGGTTGTAAAATTAGATTCTAGTTCTGAACCTTTCAAAAAAGGTAGATGGACATGCACTGAATTCTATGATAAAGAAAACACTGTTGCAGTTTCAGAAGGAGTAGCAGTAAACAAAGCAGTAGAGACGATAAAACAAAACCCGCTTGAAGTGACTTCTGAAAGGGAGAGCACCAGTGGGAGTTCTGTTAGCAGCAATGTAAGCACACTGAGTCACTATACAGAAAGTGTGGGAAGTGGAGAAATGGGAGCACCTACTGTGGTACAGCAGCAAGCGTTTCAAGGTGTGGGTCCGCAGCAGATGGATTTTAGCAGCGCTGCTCCTCCAGCAATTCCAGCATCTAGTATACCACAGAGTGTTTCTCAATCACAGCTTGCACAAGTCCAGCTGCATTCTCAAGAAGTAAACTATCCACAGCAGAAGCCAGGGGTCCAACCTTCTGCACAGGCCAGTCTAACCACTGTTACTGGGGTTCAGCCAGCCCCAGTTAATATACTAGGTGTATCCCCATCTCTGGGCCACCAGCAACCTGCCATTCAAAGTATGGCTCAACAGCCGCTACCATATTCTCAGCCAGCGCAGCCTGTGCAGACTTTGCCAGTTGTGCAGCAACAGCAGTTGCAGTATGGACAACAGCAGCAACAGCAGCAACAGACAGTTCCTACGCAGATGGCTGCAGGTCATGTTAAGCCGGTGAACCAAAACTCTGTTGCGGGGGCTATGCCAGACTACATTCAACATCAGCAGATCCTTCAGCCTCCAGCCCCTGCCATGCAGCCTGGTTCTACTGGAGTAGGAGCAGGGCAGCCGGTTCCCGTTGCCCAGGCACAGGGCATGCAGCCTTCAGTACAAGCACATCCAGCCACTGCCCCAGCCCAGCCTGTTGCACATGCTCCGGCAGCAATACCAGGTGTAGGTACCAGTGGTCAAATGCTGAATGTTGGGCAGCAAGGAAGCGTAGCTGCTGTGGTGCAGCCACCGTCTGCTGCAAACCAAATTCCACCTCCAGTTATGCCGTCAACGGCTGCTCCTCCATCTTCACAAGTAGTGCAGCCTGTGCAGACAGGAATAATGCAGCAGGGAGTACAGGCTGGTGCTTCAGGCCTTGCTCAGCAAATGGTCATTGCTCAGCAAAACACCTTGTTACCTGTACAGCCACAGGCACAAGGAGTGGAATCTGTAGTCCAAGGGATGACTGGCCAGCAGCTGCCTGCGGTTAGCCCTATACCTTCTGTTCCTGCACCAAGTCAAGCTGGTTCAGCTGTGCCCTCTGGCATACCTTCTGCTTCTATAGGTTTGGGACAGCCACAGAATATAGCACAAGCTTCGGCTGTGCAGAATGGGAATTTGGCTCAAAGTGTTAGTCAGCCTCCCTTGATATCAACAAGTATAGGTATGCCAGTGGCACAGAGTGTGCCACAGCAGATACCGCTAAGCTCTACCCAGTTCCCCACACAATCACTAGCTCAGTCAATTGTAAGCCAAGTTGAAGATGGCAGACGCCCTACGGAACCTTCCCTGGTGGGTTTACCTCAAGCTGCCAGTGGCGAGAGTGGTGTTGGAGCATCAGCTGTTTCAGATGGCGGTAGCAGCAATATGCCATCCTCCGCTTCCCTCTTTCCGCTGAAGGTGCTGCCGTTGACAACACCTCTTGTAGATGGTGAGGATGAGAGGTAAGACTGCCTGTAACCTTATTAAGGGGTAGACTGATACAGTGTGATTTACACTAACTTGCAGGTCTTGTTACAGCCATTCTGTGAATAGAAGTGGTGTGATGTTTTTGTCTAATCAGAAACATTGTTTCTCAGGTCCCGGCACATGTAGGTATTACATTAAAATACTTATTTTTCTCTTGGGAGGGTGGGTGGGTTGTATTGATTATGCTCTGAAACTGCTGCATGGGTAAATTGCGTTTAACAATCTGTGACAGTGTGTATATTCCCATTGTATAGAGGAAGACAAAAGGATACTGTGGAATGTGGGTATGCTAGTGGTGATTGTAGTTTAGCTTATTTATTGTATTGAAATAATGAATATTTATTCCTAGGTAGATTATTTTTTTTCCCACGAGCCTAGACTTCATCCTGCCTCAGCTTCTCTTTTTCGAGGATTGACTTTACTCACTTTGGACTGGTTGCAAGTCTGTGGTGTATGTAGAAGCCTCCTCTTTGATAGCCAAGAGGTGCTTTAGGCAAATGAGTATGGTGGGAAAAGGGAGGTTCAGCAGCACTGTTGTGGCTCTTTAAATTGAACTTGGGGCACTTTTGGTCTTGGTGGTTTTACTTCAAAGCATTAATCCATTGTGAGAGCCGTGCAGGCCTGTGGAGGGGTGGTGAGCCTTTGAATCTGGTGCACTGATTCTATGCAGTCAGAATAAGAAACTGCACATGTTCTTCCACCTTCACCTTTTCATATAAATGACCACTGGCTGGTCTTAATAGTAAGAGCATGTGAATATTCTCATTTCTGTGACGGTGAGTGCAGAAAAGCTGTGTCAGTTATGAAAGGCCCTTGCATGTGCAGGCTGAAGCAATCCAAACAGCAGCTTCAAAGTGCAGTTGTTTGATATTAATTCTTTGAGGAAATTCCTCACTGTATTGAGGACCTCTTGTGATACATGTTTACAAATGGACAGGAAGACTGCGGTGGTTCTCCCAAAAAACTTCTTTTTTAATAAGAAGCTGACATTAATGGGAGAAGTACCTTTAAATAACCTGCCTTGAGAATGTGGGAGAGGACAGAAAAGAACACTAGAAAAGAAAAACAGACTCAAGTGAGGAGACAGAATAAAGCACTGAACACTTACAAGGTGGAGGAAAATGCCATAGCAATGGGAGGTGAAGTCCTTCTTAAATATCTTCTTGGTGCCATAACTCAAATCAGGAGTAGTATCAGTGGCCAAACTTAAAAAAAAAAAAAAAATTGTGTTGCTGGGAGAGGCTAGAGTCTCTTCAATATTGAAAATACTAACTCTATCAGCAGCCTCTGATTATGTTGATCATGAGGTGTTGACTGCCTTAGTGGCTTTCATCACATCTTTCTAAGATGCCAGAGAGCTATAATGAGTAGCAGCTTGTCTTCCAGGAGTCCTAGAAGACAAGTTCCAACACTGTTTCATTGTGATTCGTTTTGTCCGTGAAGGTGGTAGAAGACAGATTAAAGTGTTAAAGCCCACAGTGTCACCCATTATGCTACTAGCAGTCAATTTTCTCAGAAATGTTTTCTGGTCCTCCTTCCTTCGATCTTTCTAAACCAGGACACTAATCCTCTTCATGGGTCCTGTTTGTGTTTGGTGCTGTGTGTTGCTTTTTTTTATGTTCGGGGTTTTTTTGTTTGTTTTGGTTTTTTTTCCCCATCATCTAAAAAAAGCCCCCTAAGCTTTCAGGGATCCTAGCTGAGTAAGAGAATCATAAACTCATTGATACTCAGTGTTTTGGAAAATGACATCTAGCATGTGACTTTACCCTGATTTTAAGAGCATATGTTAGCTGTTCGTCATGATTGGTAGCTTTTCCAGAATATTTAATTCCCTGAAGGTAACAATAGCCAGAAATACCTTCTTCCTCTGTTATTTGGCTAGCCAAAGATCATATCCTTTCTTCTCCCATGCACGTTGTGTCTTTGTTCAGTCTGTCATCTCCAGGTAGGCTACACTTTTGTTTAGCTGCAGTTGGAAAGTCATTTAGATTCTTTACACAGAGCAGGATATGACTCTCTTAAATGGAGACCAAAAATAATTGCTTTTTGTTTTGCATGGCAGTAGTGGTCAGGTCACTTTTGTGTACAGTTAGATAATTTACAGCAGTACTTGTCCCCATACAGCTGTCTGTAGCATTAAAAACTTAGTGAAATGGCTTCTGTTTCAGCTTCCAGGGGATCTCAGGGCAAGGTATTATTTGTATTGTCATCTTGACTGGAATCTCTTTTGGTCCAGAGCTTAGACCTCATCACTTAATAAAGGCAGTGCAAGATAATGCTGTTACTCCGCTTGCTTCCTCACTTCTCTGGCCATCGGATGTCTCTAGCTAGAGTTCTTGAGAATTTTTTGCCTGCTTGTTAGATTATTCCCCCCTTTACTGAGGTAAAAGGTAGTGTATTGTAACAGTACATAAGCATTTAAGAAGGAGGTATGCTGTAAATATGTGTGTATAAAATCCCTATTTCTCTCTCTCATGCATACATATACCGCTGAAGATACGTATCAATACGTCCCAAGTGATTCTAAACCTGGCAAGGGAAAAGGTAGGAGAAAGGAGTAAGTGATGACATAATTGGGCCAGCGAAGAAGCTGTAAAATTCCATTTAGTGTGCCTTTGAAAAAACATCTGACCCATGTAATACCTTGTTTAGATTAACTCCCAGCTTCCGTTAAACCTGTATATAATTGCATTTAAAGACATGCCAGTATCTTTAAGTCTTTAGGCCTGTTCAGTTTTTACAACACCATTTGCAGCTCTTTCTATGCCCTTTATCAGGGCATTGCCTTTTAAATATAGGCAGTGTAGAGTGTGTCGGTGTATCTGCTTTGAAAACTGTAGCCTTTATATCCCCAGTATGAATGATTTTTTTTAAAAAAAAAAACAAAACAAACTTCACTTTGACTTGAAATAAGAGATATTAAAAATGAACTGCTTGGCAGAATGTTGTATGGAAAATTAATTTGCAAACTTAGTTTATTAAGGAGAGGATTCAAATAATACCATTACAGTTTGTGTTTTAAAAAAATCCAAAACAATGACAACAAAAAAACCCCCGACAACCAAACCCACGTCTAGTTTTTCTGACTAGTCTTTCTTCAGCCTGTTGGGTATGCCGTAGAGGTTTGTATGTCGGTAGATTCATCATCTCTTCTAAAATTTCAATGTACTAAAAATGCTGGCAAGTTTTTTGTATGTTAAGTATCTTTTTTTCTTGGGTTGCGTCATGGTGTGGACTTGTTTCAGTGCATGATTCTCATATAGTTTCTTGGATTTGCAGCAGTTATCTTGATTTATTCAGTTTGGTTATTAAATCCTGTCAATTTTAGACATGGTCTTTTGAGCTTAGTATTTCATCCCTAGAACCATAGAAGAGGATTTCTTTTATTTTTATGCTTTTGAAACTTAAGTATGGAAAAATACATATTTGTATTGTGGTGAATTCTTTTGTGTATTTGTACTTACTGGTGCAAAATCAGTTTTACATCTTCCTAGACAATGCCTTATTATGCTGCAGATGCTTGCAATAAGATTTTGTACAGACTTGTATAATTCTTAAACTACCTGTAAAGCGAAAACTTAAAGTCAGTGTATTTTACAGTATTTATAAGGGCTGTTGTAATTGAATTTAAAAATAACTTAATCTGAAACATTGTTCACAATTACTCAAAAACAGATTTTGAGAATGAAAGAGAACTAATAACTGTCTCCGATCTTTGACAGCATTTCCTGTAGAGTTGCTTTTATTCTATTTAGTCTGATGCAAGTTCTTTTCACCTGTATGTGCATTTCATCCAAACAGTGAAGCAAAAGAGAAAGGAGGAAATGGTGATGATAAACACATAAAACTGACATAGAGATTTGAATTATTCTTTATTATCTGACAACCTCATAGTTTTCTTTTTGAAGATAAATTTTTATTAAAAGATCCCTTAACACCTGGACAGAGGTAGACAAATGTTGGAGGAAATATTTTTTTGTTTAGGATGTATGTTTTGACTTGTTATTAGGTCTGTGGAGAGACTGTAAGATTAACGCTGAATGTGAGCACTGAAAAGACTTGTAAACAGCCTTTGAGAATCTCTGATAGTAGTAACTAGCACTAGCTTGTAAAGCAAGTGTACAGTCAGAAAATCGGGTGAATTTTAATCATGTATGTAGTTAGGAAGGTTGATCAGGTACAAATGAGATTTTTACAGATGTAATTGAATACTTATTGAAGATGTTAGGCAGTAGAGAATGAATGTAATAAAGTACAACTGGAAGTTTCAATTAAATGTTATTTTTGATGCAGTAACTTTCGCATAATTATTTTGCAAGCTGTTCTAGAGTGTATATGGGCTTTCTTACTGGCTGGAAATTTTGCTTCTGTATTTGATGAAAAAGGGAGAAGATACTTCTAGAAGATATTTCACAATGAAGGATTTATGGTGGCTTAGCATGGTAGTGGGTTTTTTTAGCTGCATCCTGGGGGAAGTGGTGGTGTTTTCCATCTTTCAGATTTAAAACTTGCTGCAGAGTCTTGCCACCAATGTGAAAACTGCATAAATTGAGTTCTGGGCAATTGACTGTTAGAAAATTCTCTTCATATCTTTAATTTGGCTATTTATGTAACTTGAAAAAATAGTTACCCTCGGTAGTGGTAAGTCACATGAGTAAAAAGAGAGTGCTTTGGTGAAGAAAATGTGGTTGCTGTTGTGTCGTGCTGACAAGTTCAGCTTCTCATTTCATCTGATGAAATAAAATACCTACAGTTGGCTGAATTGACTTTGTTAGTTCTCTGCTCTGAGTAAAGAACAATGAGGAATTCAGTCTGCGCCTTGTATGTCTGCTGGCCAGCTGTAGGTGGCAATACCTGTTTGGATGGACCTTTTTTCTCTTTTTATAGATGTGTTTTCTGCATGCCATGATATGCTTTGAACTAAGGACTGCTGCAGGCTTGGTATTGCATTGTCTTTAAAGACAGGAAGAACCAACAGATATCAGGGGGTTGTAAAAGCAGTAATTTAGCACTTAAGGCAGATTGTTGGAGATACTGAGAAAAGTATCTCTCCAACTGATAAAGTGATTTCCAGAAAATGTTCCTTAGCACTACAGTTTTGGCTGGTCTTCGGAAATTGTCAGTGGATAAGCAGACTAAATCATGTATGTATGTACAAAAAGAAACAAAAGGTTTTAAAATATTTAATGTTGAAAAGCAATCTATGTTACTGTCTCAGGTTTTGCATTCTTTATGTTACAGGCTAATCTGGAAATTAGAATTATCCCTTCATCAGGCTGTGTATTGGTAGTGAAATGTTTCAGCCTTTACAAATTACTATGTTGTAGATAATGTTACAACAGAGTAATGACTGTAACTGTGGTAAACTAGCAAAGTTAAGAGGATGGGAGGGGGAAATAAATACATCACCCCCCACCCCAAAACCAAAAACCACCCCCAAAATATTCATGTATCTTGCTTAAGCGTAAGTAAAAAAGCAAATGGGTAGCACACCTATGCTACAAAAATCCCCTATTATAATGCCATTCACTTTACAGAGCGTAATGAAATAAATAAGCCTTTTCAGACCGGTCTCTTAAGAGCTTAGGGGGTAGGTCAAGTTGTAAACAGTAGTATTGCTGTAGTCTTCTAGAAGAAACTATGCACATCTGAGTATCAGTGTAATAATAGCAAGTGTATTCTTAGTATGACCTTTTTGGGAATACTTTGTGATCTGGGTTTGCAGTTTGGTGTAGGTGAAATGTTAAAAAAAAAAAAATAGAAAAGAATATTGTCTTTTGTTTTCATTGATTGAATGCACATGTTCATTTCTGTTCTTGATTAATTTATGAGACTAAAGTGTGCTGTGTGTAATAGGTATTACACTTTTAACAAATAATTGAAAACTTTTTTTTAAGTGGGCCTATAACTTTAATTTAGTGCATTTAGGCCACCAAAGGCAGTATTGTTAAGCAAAAGCATGCTTTAACAGCATACTAAGCAGGGACTAAGGGTAAGATTATTCAGTAAATTATTTAATGGTAATGATCACCATAAACAAGGAACTAGTTTATTCTCAATGTGATTGTACAGGAAACCATAGCCTAAAGGTAAGATAGAAAGAGCTCTTGAATGACTGGAGATACCACTTTATTTTAGCCTGTTCTAAAGCATTCACAGAATTACAAATTGCGTGATGGAAGTGCAGCATAATTATGGTATCAAATTGGAGCACCTGATCATCCTTCTGCTTTAATGTCTTGCAAATCTTTTAACTCTTGGTTTGCTTTTGGATTTTGGTTACTAAGATAGTGATGGTGCTACAGTCACTTGTGGTGTGGAAACCCTTATCAGCTCATTTTGTGCCAGCCTTCCAAACACCTGTTACACATTAACAGTGTTTGAAGGCAGGATTTGGTTTGTGGTTGCAGTTACATGCAGAAGTCTCCATCTTCCACTGATACTGGACAGACTTGCCTCAGAGAGGGATTTAGAGATTATAAATGTTTGGCAGGCAGGGATTGTAATGATCCCATACATGCAAATGTCAGAGTATTGCCTGTGATAGTTTAGGTATTTTATCATGGTTGGTTATCTTACGGACTAAATGACTTGCTAGCACCTACTAAATGACGACTTTTGGCTTTGGTGCCATGCAGAGATACTCATCATAGTTCAGAAACAGCATTATGCTTTACTAATTGAACTTTTTCAATTATATGAATTTTTTTACACTTGCAAAGTAAAATCTTGAACACTTTGTTTCAGTAATTTGAGAAAATCACAGTAAACTTGTTTGCCATTTTCTTTGAGCAAGCAATTTATTTGTTATTACTTTCTTTAAATTATTTTAGCTTTGTTTTGTACAGCGGAAGTGATGCCTGAATTTTTTTTCTATTCCACAGTCTGAATTACACATGTGGGTCTTGACTTCTAAGTTGTTTTAACCTTTTTTTAAGAATTCAATTATTAAAAAACATTTAAACTGGCCTATATAAGCATAGGAGTGTTTCAAAGTGTTGCTCCATATGTGCTACATATATGAAGTCAAGCTTTCACCACTGTGCTCTGCGTAAAATTCACACGTACCTAGTTAGATAAATTTGGGCGCTTAAGCAAATGCGTGTTGTAATGTGTTTTTTAAATGTTCATGCTTTAAGAGTTTATTGTACTGTTTTTGAGGTGCTTAGTGTTGGTGAAGTTTCATATATTGAGTACCTTTGACAATCAGGACATATGTTTAAGTATTGTAGGCATTCAGGCTTGAAGTTCTTGTCCCAATTTATGTTTCGTCTTGCAGTGCAGGGCTAGTGATGGTCCAGGACAAAGTAACTTCTTTGTTCAGCAGAGAATGTCTACCTAAGCAAACTACCCTTTATAATTAGCCTTCCTTGCTGCGGGTTGTAGATAATGATCTGGAATGAGTACCGGATTTTCAAAGTATATTAGAAGAACAGAGTAGGAAGTAAAGCAGTTTGAAGTTTTAGTTAAATTTCTAGTCAATAATAATTTTTGAAGCTGACTATAATCCTTGAAGAGCAACAAATGCAAGTACCACTGATGTTTTTTTTCTCAAGGGAACTTTCAGAAAACTGTGCTTTGTATTTTAATAAAACTTAAGGGGTATCTTGA
The DNA here is from genome assembly GCF_963210335.1 of Falco punctatus. Taxonomy (NCBI): domain Eukaryota; kingdom Metazoa; phylum Chordata; class Aves; order Falconiformes; family Falconidae; genus Falco; species Falco punctatus. The sequence continues at coordinate 32,589,221 of NC_137581.1, forward strand.
TCATCTGTTCGTCTACTTTTAAACAACCCATTCTTTTGAGTATAGTGGAGGATTATGATTTTATAAATTGCTAAAACAGGCAGAAGGTGGTATTCCATAAGTTTAGACTTAACAGAAAGATATGGGTGGGCCCACAGGCTGTTAAAAAAAATGTAGACAGAATTTCTAGTAAGGTATAGATTTGATAGCAAATGGAAGTTGGTTGTAGAGTGTTCTATAAACTCCTGCTTGTGTGCTAAGCCACTTGGCCAGGCAAATTGTTTGAGCTTGCATGTGATTTTAAGTACTTATCCAACCTCCTGTTTGTATGTCTGTTGGGTTGGTGGCTTTTATTAGGTTGTTTTAATTAGCATGGATATCCACCAGGAACTTATTAGAGCTGTGATGTCTTTGTAATCAAGATGTGAACTTATCTAGCAGTTACTTGAGCGACAGTATTGAAGTACTGTGCTAAGTATTAGGGACAGTATTCAAAGCTGCTGAATATGTGGATACACATTCAACAATACTTTTGGTGTCTTAATGCATTTAATAATAGCTTTTTTTACTACTGTGTTGCAGTGTAGTTCGTAAAGACAAGTTACACAGATAAGGTAATTTCAGCATGCAGTGCTATTAGTGTATGCTTATTTCTGTATCCTCAGTGTTACACTTGACTCACTCCTGTAAGATCAGAAGGTGCACATCAAATATAAGTGACATCATTTTATTGCAAACATTGTTGATCTTCTATTTGTAATCCATTGTCTCATGGGTCAATTACAGTCCTAGTTATTGGTAATCAAGTGTTAATCTTCTTTGGTGCTTACATACCTAGTCCTTTTAATTGCATAAAGTGTTAGGTTTCTGAATTTAGTGTCTGTTGTGAGTTGCTTGTGCTTGGTTTTAAATTGTTGTAAACAAATGCATGGTATAGAAATAACTTTTAATGTTTTTTTAACAAATTTCCAGCAACTTTGAACTCCCTGTGGAATGTAGAGGGATGAAATCCATGTCAAGATGAGAGAAAACTTAAATGCCTTTTAAGCTTCCTCTGACCTTCATTTCATCCAACTGTCACAGTTGTATACAGATGAAAGAGATGACTGGCAGTCATAACTTATATATAAGAAGCTGTAGAAATTGAAGGAATCTGAAACGTAACTATACTAAATTTGTGTTTCTATCTATTTAGTGCTGTTAGAACTAGTAAGGAAGACTGTGATTAAAAGTAACTCATGTATGATTGCTTTCACTTACATTGTGGCTGCAATCATGAAAAATTTCTCTTCTTAAAGAAGAGCAAGCAAAAGCTACTCAGGTAGAATCTGAATAGTGAGTGAATTGTTTGACATATATTGCCACTGAGTTGGGATAAGCATAGTAAAAAACAAAACAAAACCACCAAAACCAACTCCTCTAGATTTCCTGGAGCGTTTTCAGCTTGGTAATTTTACTGGATGTATGTGTCAAAGTACCATAATGTGTTTTGTGTACCATGTGAAGAGATGCTGTATTTCTCTGAGGAAGTCTGTCTGTGGACTGTAAATAGTGTTTTAATTCTTCCAGGGTGAGCCTAACAGAAGTGGAATGCTTTAGCTTCCTCTGGGATTTCACGAGGGTTCATGCAGCAATGCTTGCCCTATAGAAAGAAAGGCATGTAAAGGGAAGCAGAACAGTTCAGGATGTCTCATGATTGTCGTGTGTGTAAATTTGTGCATGGTGTTAATTGTCATTGTCCTTTAGTGTTCAGGATTCTCAGACTCTGAGCATCTCTGAAATCTGGCAAGGAAGGATTTTGTGGAAAAAATTATTTTATATTCAGTATTACGGTTTGTTTATGTTATAAGCTGTTTAGTGATAATCTTGACCTGGCCTTGACTAGAAATGTCTGCTAAATCTCTTGATTAATTTTTTTGGAGATTCTTTGGTCTAAAATTTTGAACATTGTGTATCTGTATACATGTGTATGAGAACATATAAAGCTTAATCCTTCTTTTTTTAAAAAACAACAACAAACCCAAGCAACCCTAAACAAACCTGCTGGTGAGAGAACGAGCAGTTGCTGCTCTTTACAATTTAATTTCTTGCATTCTTATAAGACTAAGTGAAAATAAAAGGAACCATGAGTTAATGACTACATTTTTTTTAAGCACTTGTTAAATAATTTACTGTAGCACTCAAATGAACTAAAGGTATAAATGTACCTCTTTAATATATTGAATGAGGTTATTATGTTAAGAATGGATCAGCATATTGCACTGCCAAGGGTTTCTTTAGTAGGCCTAATATCCTAAATTGAGTGAAATGGCAAGTTACTCATAACTGCTTAGGGACTGGTGCAGGATCTGTATGTGCTTCTGTGTTTTTTTTCTTTCTGTCAGAGTTTGTGAGACACTTTCCAATTTTGTAATTACTTGTGAAAGAGAGGGGTACCTGAGCACGTTTTTGATTGGAGACAGGGGAGTGAGGAAGAAAGTATGAAATATTTATGATGGTAGTTACGGTTTTCTTCTTTCTTTTTCTGGTCGGGAAAGGGATTTTAATTTTAGAAATGGTATCAGGCATGTGTGTGTTAGAGCCAAGTATATGCAGTTGTTGGCAATACAGGCTGCTCTTATTTATAGGATAGTGGCTAAAAGGCCTAGTTGTGAACTGGGGCTCCACCTTGCTAGTTGCTTTATAACAAAGAACAGAAGAGGTGGTCCTAAAGGACTTGCTGTCTGATGTCCATATACTTTCTGAATTGATTTTAAGACAGTGATACTTTAAAGCAGGCAAAATCTTAAATGTTTTTAATGGTTTATGAAAAAACAGAGCAGCAAAGCAGGTTGGTAATCTGTATATTCCTGTAGAGGTGTAACCTGTTGCTAACGAAGTACACGATCTGTGGAATACAGTTGCATTGAAAACTGAGTCACCATTTTGTCATGAAAGCATGGGTTAGCTCCTTCTGTAAGGCTTCACTGACTCAGCTCTTGGGATGTATAGATTCTTAGTGCTGCTTGCTTATGCTGGAGCATGGTGAAGTAATTGAGCAGTCTTTTTACTTCATTGGAAATTAACAGGTAAATGCAAGACGATGATTTGCATGAAGACGTTTTCAGCTTCTAGAGAGTACTGTGATCTGTGAAAGGAGAGAAATAAATGTTTAACATATAGCAGACGGTTGTGACTAGCAGTAGTTACCTTCACTTTTTGCATTTGCCTTGACCATCAAAGCCCAGTCTCTGGGGCTCTTTAATGTATATATTTACTGTCCAAATCCTTAAAATATTTAGAACAGACTTTTTTTAGTTACTGGATGAAAGTGTTTTCTCTGAAAGTATCACCAACAGTCTTTCAAAGAATTCTGTAAAATATTTAAGATTTATTTTTAAGAGTTCCTTCCTACTCCAACCTCCAAACAAGGCAGACTAATCAATTCTTAATGTTACAGGAACACATACGCTTTATAAATATCTAAAATTTTTTATTTGTATGTTGCAAGAACAAAAAAATAACCAAACCCAAAACACTGGGATATCTTTTTGTTAAATGATAGAGTTAACATATGTTAGATGGAGGATCAAGTCATATCTGTGTAAGATCCCTGCAGTTATCTAAAATCACAAACACCCTTCTTTTCTGTCTGTCTTCTATTTTGGCTTTAGAAGTACTATAATTCAGTGGATTTACAGTTACTCTTTCGAATTACTTTCTCAAAGTTGCTGTCAGATAGCTCTGGAACAGAAGTACTTTGATAGGCACTAGACCTGCTGTCTGACTTAAGAGGAAAGTTGATATCTTCTGGATTACGTCTGTAGCCTCTGTGTATGCAGACAAATCTTCCCACGCTTTTGTTACTGTGATCACTAGAACAGTCACACATATTGCATTCATCAAATAATACTGCCGTGTAGCTTTGCACAATTTGGCATAGGCAACTTGGCACTGTGAGGTCTGTGTTCAGAAATGTTGGAGTCAAAGTTTTTGTTTTCTGTAGTAAATTGTGATATGTATATGTAGAGCTTCTGTAAATAAACAATGCCTTTTCTATTAAAAACGTCAACTTTCTTGGATGCCATTCTTAATGTAACTATAATATGAAAAAATATATTAAAAGATTATCTTCTGTAGTATTTTGTATACTAAATATATGCTTTAAGGTATACATTTATAATGAAGTAAAAATTATTTTTCCCTGTGCAAAATACTTTGAACATGATGGGTGAACACTGAACGTTCTAATTTTTGCTCATCAGTTGCATTTTTTCAGCCACTGATTTATGTTGTCTGCTTCTAATGAAGAGACAAGATTTAGAAATGAAGCCCTTTCAGAAATCATGAGGTTGCTGGAAAGATCTGCGTTTTGCTTCAGAAATAAGAGTTAAAAGAAGTATCTACCTTTGGTAGACCAATCTGCCTAAAGTGACCACAAAATAAATGTACCAAATACAATTGACAGGAAAAGGAGGCTTTTTTCCTTTATGAAGGAAGATCCAGCCATGTCTGAACACTAATTATAGTGTCTGTCAGTGAATGTGACTAGTTTCTGTGAGATTGTTCTTAAGTGGTAAAGAAAGTTTGTAACCTTAAAATGGTAAGAAATGGTTTGAAATGCAGTATCTGAGATTTGCGTTTTTTTCTGATGAAGTAGGCATTTTTTATCTCTCAAGTATATTGGTGTTAGTGGGTTGAATTAAGATTGCACAGACGTGAAACGTGACAATGAAGACTCTTTGGTTCTGTTTTTTCTGCAAAGGAAATAAAAAGTGTTTGTAACATGGCAATAAACACCTCAAAATGTCAGGATGGCAGCTGTTGACTTGGCAGCTTGATCTTCCTGAAGGACATGTGTTAATTCATATAATCAGGGAATTGATAAAAATAATAGAAGAAAGAACTGCTGGAGAAGGAAGGTGAATAGAGCTCTGATGTGGAAAACTTGAAAATCCTGAATTGAGCTTTGCGTTTTGGAGCAGTTTGCAATGGAGATTCTGAACATTTAGCCTTCTATTTGAAAGGTATCTAGAAACATGTGTGCTTCTCCTACCTTAAGTATAATTTCTCTCTACTCCCTCTTGATGGCTTATGGCCAGAGGTCCAGTGCCATAGGAAGAAATGACCAGTGGAGAAGCTTTTGGCCAGCTAGAGTGGATTTTGTAGTCAGGCTAGTATGACTGAGTGTTGTGGGGTTGCTGTATATCCTTGGAAGTGACTGGTTTTTGATTGATACTTAACTATTGAGGCCAATACCTTCCAGAATTATTACATAATAGAAGCACTTGGTTAAAGTTAATTGTAGATTTACCAGGTTGGCATATTTTATATGATGCAAATTGCATTTTAAGAATTCCTAGTGTATTTGCTTTTCTTGTTGTGCACTGTTTGTATTGTAGCTTCACTGTGTTGCTCTGCTTAGGTACCCAAGTAGAGGCTTCAAAACTTTGTTCTGTTCCTTTCCTGGTAATGTTGGCAAAATGTAACACTTGCAAGACCTGTCATGCTGTGTGAACTAACGCATCTTGGTTTTAAGCCTGGAATGGTGTCTTACAGGTCTGCTTCAGTACTGTGTCCTGTGCTTTTTCCATTTATCCAGTTTGGTTCAGCATTTGCTGTTTGCTTCAGAACTCTCGATGAATGGTAAATGCTTTGATTCAGGAAAATGAGGCTGTCTTTTGGTGAGTCTTTACAACAGAAGCAATGAGAGGGGGTAAGAAAAAGGATGGCATGAGCAATGTAACTAATGATAAGTTTGTGGGCTGTTAATTCCTCTTGTCAGACTGTGCGAAGACCTCAGTTTGTATTATTTTCCCTTCTTTGTTCCCTAGAGAGTCACTCTTACTTTAACCGCAAGCTGTTTGTATTGTCCTTGTAGGTTAGGTTTCTTGCTTCCGATGTTTGATGCCAGCAGAGAGTGGAGCTGGTGTTGCGGTCAGTGGCTTTCCTTTTCGTGGATACATTCTCAAAGTAGAGTGTCTTATCTGATGATCATTCTTGTCTTCCTAAGGGTTTTCCACTCTTACCCACTATTACTGTGGTGAATTAATATGTTTGAGTTGCAAATCTGTTGCCAAATGTGTCAGAATGGTCATTTGGCTTTGGTGCGGACAGATAGAAAACCCAGGATGTCCATCGTGTAAATTGTGTGAGTACTTTTAACTTGAGCCTTTGAGGACAAAAAGCTAATGAGTTAAGGCCTGCTGTGTCCTCGGAGCCTGTCCTACAACATCTTGAAATTCAGTTGTGGTGGTGTAATTTTTTTTTTAATGACTAAAGATCATCTACAGGGGATTAGAAGGAATTCAGAATGTAATGACAAAGTAATAACCTAAAGAGAGAAGCAAATCTCTAAGGCTCAATGGTAAACCTACATCACACTTCTGATGGAGACAATGACTCATAAGGAGCCTAAAGCTATGATAACATAGCCACTTTTTTGTACTTTAAATTATAAATGAGAACTACTTCAGAACAAGATGTGGACCTTATATGCCCTCAAATAATCTGGGAACAAGAGAACATGGGTAAAATTGCCTTGGCCAATTTTAAGAAATAATTTGTCTGTGGAGCTCATTGCCACAAGATCCTGTAGAGGCCTAGGAATTAGCAGCACTTTAAGGAGAAAAAATGTACATGTGTATATAACGTGTGTGTACATTTTCCTGGTGTTTATATAGGGAATGGTACAGAATTATAATAGTACATGGCAATTAAATGACTTTTGGCTTCAGCTTCTAGGACTACTTTTAGCTAATTCAGGGGAAGCAAGTACATCTTTGAGATGTATCTATTGTAGCTGCTACTTTCACCTTTTTCAGTGATTTTTCATGATAACTTGGTGCTGGCAGCTATTGAAGACAGGATACTGCTCTGTACCTTCTTATTCCAAACTTAAATAAACTACAACTTAAAATTATTTTTATTTCAAACTTTATTGAAAATAGCGGTGAAGTGTGAGGGCAGGAGAGGAAACTGATTGAGTCAAATGGGAAAACAGGTACAGAAGGTGGCCATAGATACCCTTGACTGTTCATAGAAATGTGAATGATCACAACTGATCCCATGGCTGCTAAAAGCTAGGTGGGATGCAATGACGTGTTAGTGAGTTAGGAGAGTCGCAATAGTTCAGAGGTTGTTGCACCTTTAAAGTAGGGAAAGGCGTAATGACTGCCCTGCTCTTATCAAAGCATGGGTCAGAAATTAAGATGACCTGTAAGCTGAAGCAAGATATTTACAATTTAATGAACGACAAAAACACTTGCCCACAGTCGATATTTTTTGGGAAGCTGTTCTTGTGCTTGAAAAATGTGTTGGTCAGCATAGCAATGGCTTAAAATAGTGTTTTGGATGCTATAGTACTGGCATTAGAGCCCCACTGGCAAACATCCAGGAGGCTTGTAAAAGAAGAAGAAGAATGCTTTAAATGTTAAACAAGCATCAGAAGGTGCTTTTCGAAGCTTTAAATTCTCCAAAATTTTAAAATTATGTGCCTCTAACAAAATATTTGAGTGAGCTTAAAATCCTGTAAAGATATACGAGATTACCAACAATTCTTATTGCCAACACAAAGTAATTAAATTGATTATAGGTGTGCATGGAGAGTAGCTAGCTGTGAAGAACTGCTGAAGTTTTACAGAGTAAAGTGGTAGCTGTACCAGTGAGGTAAGAAAAAGCTTCAGCAGTTTTTTTTTCTTGTTTTCCCTGCTTGCATATTTTTCAAATGCTTGGTTCTATGTCGGGATACACTGTAGGCCTTTCTAGGCTAGTTCTACTTTATAAACATATGTTCAGTGGCTATGAGATGGAATTGAAGTATGTTGTTTGTCCTTTTGCAGGATGCTCCAGGTCCTGGAGGAGGGATGGCTTTAAGCAGCCTCCTTCCCTGCTCCTCCCAGTGTCATCCTTGGTAGTTACATTCTGACAAAGGGGAGGAAAGATGCCTTCTGAGATAACCCCTCTTAGTGTCTGTGGATAACTCCATTAGCTGTTGCTAATGAATAAATAGGCAAGTAGCAAGCATTTAAAATTGCCAGGTTCTCAATTTTACTGCTGCCAGCAAAGGACTCTCCCACAAAGATGGGAAATGCTTCCTGTGCTTCCCCTTCCAATTCTGTCAGGTAAATGCTGTTGCCAGAGTTGCTCTGAACTGTCTTCACGGTAAAAAAAGAACAAGACAGTTTGTCTTCATTCATGTCTGTGTGGTCATATTTGCAATCAGGGTGCTAATAGTAATCTTAAAGGATGTTACCAGGACTCTTGAGATCTGGCATAATTTTTTCAAAACATTCCCTCATCACAGTGCTGCTTTTTCAAATGCTTTAAGTAATGTTGAGGAGGATTTTGGCTTTATGCTACTAATAAATTCTGGAGCACATTTTTCAGGACTTCCAGATTTCTAGAGTTGCTGGCATAGAAGATGTTCTGCAGATCAGCAAGCATGACAGAGGTCACTAAACCCTGAAGGAGACAAATAATCTACTTACGGGTTTTTTTTCCTGACTTTATTTAGAACGTCTAATTTGTAATATATTGAAAATAGTTGTCTTTTCATTAAGTTGTGTTTCTGTTTTAATCCATCCAACAGCAGAATACTGTGTAGAATGTGTATATCTTGTCCAGTCTGTGGAAACAAATGTTTTGTCTAATGAGTTTGTATTTGGACAAGACCTGAATATGATCCCTAAAAGAGTACCACTGTGGGAAGGACTTAAGCCAAAGCCTGGGTTAAGACAAGCTCCAGGTATTGTGTCTGCCTGTTTTGCTCCTCATGATGTGGCTATCAGCTAAATATTAGTGTTGTATTTAAACTACAGCACCTGTTCCAGGAATCCTACTTCAGAAGCTGGAGGAGTCTGCAGACTTTTCAGGGGTTGTGCTTGGTGTTTGAAGAGGATGTTTGATTAGATTTTAAACTAGAGTCCGATGTGGATTATACACAAATAATGCAATTATGTTGCAAGTTAGCCATAAAATGATTAATAAATTTAGGAATGCAGGAAGCCCGTTGATCTTGTTTTGAATGTAAAAAGTTTGTCAAAACGTACTTTTTAAAATTAATAGCAGTTACTAAAGCCAATAAATTAGTGTAACATTTTCTAGATATCCAATACAAACTATCAAGTGTTCCCTGTTGGCTGCAGCATCAGGTAGTATTGGAGGGAATTACTACGCTTGGCTTAAAATAGAAAATTCAAAAACCAATGTCATGTACTTCAAGTCATTTCATGGCTTATAACTAATGTGTAAGACCAGTTAGCAAATGTGGTTTTGCTTAGTGTTGCTGTCTTTGCATGAATTTCTATACTTAATCCATTTTTTTCTATAACCTGTCTTGTTATATAAGTCCAACTAGACTATCTTACCATTGTCTTAATGAAGCACCTTGAATATAAGATTGGAAAGTGCTGCACTAACTAATAAGATTAGCCAAGTGTTTTATTTACACTTTGACTATTGTTCAGGAAATGTATTTCTTCCTTGTGCTGGATAGTCTGTGTTTGAAATTTGCATCATATTATCATCCAGGTGATATTGTAAAATGCAGTGTTTATGGGAACACTAAGGTGATTCATTAATTGTTCAGTTAATTTTTAATACCTTCTCAGAAAATGTGTGCAGAGTTGTTGGGAGTTAGATAAAATACCCATAAAGAAATAATAACCCTAATTCTTATTATGTTAGTGCTTACTGTGTGCCACATATTGCTCACTTCTACTGGAACAGGGACAAACATGAGCATCTTACATTTTTGGAAGATAAACTGCGTGCTAAAGATTGGGGAGGGCGATGCAACCACATGTATGAACTACTTATGTGTAGCTTTAATCTTAAAATGTACCTGTTCCTCTCTAATACAACTTTGTTGATATCTCTGTAAAGCGTGCTAGGAGAAAAAGGTCTGAAGAAGTTCTTGGCTATTGATCTGTGTCTTTTGAACTTGATCTGTGGCAGCAATTCATATGTTGTTGAGCACTGCAGGGGACAGCAAGGCCTTTGAAGATCAGGAGTAGAAACTTGACTGCAGGAGAAGACTGTGCTAGTGGAAGTTAAGTAGCCAAAATACAGGACAAAGAAGGGGTGCTGGTAGACAGGACTAAAAGGGATATGTTCTTATGAAAGAAATCTTCTGGTAGGGAATGTTTATAAACATTGGTGGGTGAGGAGGGGCAGGTGGGAAGGTAAAGCCAAGTCCATTAACTGGAAATATATCCTCTTCTTCCAGCTATTACTCTGTAATAGTATGTGTTGGTTTGGGCCTTTATTTTAAGCTGCCATACTTAGTATGTTTAGATATATGTGATTAGACTGGCTAGCTCCTTTTTCAGAAGCATTTTCCACACTGTTATTGGCTAGGGCTTTTTTGCTGATCTTACAAACACTAATCTTTTTATGGTCTTGTGGAAATACTTTTTTTAAAGTGTGCATGTAAGAATTTTATGTGAATGTGCTGCTTCCTACATGCAACAGGATACGCCTGTGATGAACGGTTCAACGGTACAAGGGGCTTGACTGCTCTGAACTAGCCAAGTAATTCTGTAGGACACTAGCTGCTCTGTTGGATAAGTTCATAATTCTAAATTAGAATAATAACTTAGTGTCTGTAACTTTAATAGGTGCCTTTTGCAAAAACTTACGATTTCAGCAGAAGTATTTGATGTATGCAATATTGGTTAATAGGCTGTGGGATGGATGGAATGTTATTTCTGCTGGATGAAGACTTACGGTAAGGTGCTCCTGATACACTTCTCTACTCTTCTTTTTTATTACTTAGTTATAAGTGTTGACTCTGTTTTGCCTTTGAGAAGAAGTGTCACTACTGTTCACGTTTTGGAAACAATCATGCTTTTATAATTAGGCGTTTGTGACTAATGGAAAAAAATGATGAAAGGGATTGCTGCGTTTCTATTATTGCTGAGTATTTAGATACTCTATTCTGGTTAATTGATGTGGCATAAATACTTTTTTAAACTGTATATCAAAATGTTATTGAAGTTCTTTTAAGTAAAAAAAAAAATTGAAAAATCATGTAAGTAGAGTGAGGATGGAGGCAAATCATCAGAGGGGAAAAATAAGGAAGCCTGAACAGCTCAGTGCATGACTTGTACTGTGTAAATTGCTTTGAAATCAATGACTCCTGATGTCAGTGCCCTTAAAAAATGCAGAAGGGGATAGAAACATTTGCATCTTGTGTAGATCTCTACTGAAATACTTCCTACTCTTCTTAGTTTGTGACTTATTTTAAAATACAAACTACTAAAATCCAGAAGCTTTAGGAGATTCCAAATGGAAAAGAATAGAATTTCAGTGATTGTATTTACTAATAAATGTATTATGCATTGCAATGCGTCTGAAATGCAAATATGTTTCCATTGTTTGAAATTTGTACAGAAAACATGAACTGTTCTAAGGACTGTGGAACCTTGTTCAGATACCTGTGTAGTGCTGTTTTTCTATTTTGGTTTGGATGATTTGATCCCCCGTGTTATTTAAGCTTTTCACTTGCCTCACAAAAGAACCTTACATTGAATTCCAAAATCAAAACAAGCTTGTTGAGTACTCTTTGTTTGTACTAATAGTTTTTGTCCTCTAAAGGTTAATATAATCAGTTCAGATAATTAGTTGTGCAATAGAAAGCCTACTTAATAATTAAAAAAATCCCATCATCTGAGGCTTAATGCATGGAAGTCCCAGTTGTGAAGGGAGATGGCTAACAAACCTTTCCTTAACTTTTTAATGGATACTTGATCATTCTTGCCATCTTGTGTATATATATAAGAAAAGGATACTTAAGTTTTTAGCATTTCTGATTTGATGGTTCTTTCTGTGCTGTATCTAGGCTGAATTAATTTCAAAGCCTTTGACAAATGCTTATTATTTCTAAATATTTGGAACACATTTTTCCCTGGAGGAAAAAGAAGCAAAGCTAGTTAGCAAAGACTTTTCAATCGGAATTTATGGTCATAGCTTTCTAAAAATTCGTTGAGATCTTGTATTGCAACTCCTTATTTATAGCCGCCTTTTTTTTTTTTTTTTTTTTTTTCTGAATGGCTCTCTAAGGGAATATTAGCAAGATGGGGTGGGAGAATGTGAATTGCCATAGTTTGACACAGAGTTGATGATATTTGTTCTTAGAACATCTCATCTGTCTCTTGCACCAATAAACCCCCAAAACAGCGATCTGGATACTTTCCTTGAGGATTTTGGTTTTTCACAACTTTGACTTTTAAGTAGTTTCTGAAACTTTTTATATCCTTAAGGTTTTTAATAATGTAGCTTTAGCTGAAAACATGTATGTACTTAGAGTTTTTATTGAAGCCAGTGGGATTATTCGTAAGTATTACCTCTTGTACTGTGTTTGCAGTATACTGTTTTCTTTATCATTAATGTGTCTGTTAGTTCATAAAAACTAGAACAGACATCATAGCTTTAAAACTCTCCACATCTTTGATGTTTAAAACTGTTTTTTGTTATCCGTAATACAGAAATGTGTTAAGAAATGCCCATGATAATTTCAAAGTCTTTGGCCCAGTTTAAATAAATTATTGTCTTTAAAGGGTCCCAAGTGACTGTAAGTGTTTACTTGACAAGTAGGGAGGAACAATTTAGTCCGCTTAGTTCTGCTTATGGGTTTAACGCTAAGAAAAATTAAAAACCCCAACAAAATAAAACCAACCAAAAAACCTCATGCTAATATTCATGCTTCAAGAGGGGTTACATTATTTGCTTTCTTGCTGTTTTAGTTTATTTACTAGTCTTGGCATATACTCTTTTCAAGTGCAGTGTGTCTGAAAGCATCCTAACGAAAATCTCTTGAAGTCAATGAGAAATAGTGTCCCTGAATATTACTTGCTGTCTTTGCTCTTTTTTTGAACTGGCTCTTTGAAGCTTCTATTTCTGTTCACACTTTCTTTTTCATGTCTTTTGGTGTTTTCTGGGTTAAGCCATACAGACATGTAAGAGAAAATTCACACCTTTTCTGTAGCTGTCTTGACTCTTCAGTTTCAAAACAAGTAGTTATAAATTAAAAAATAGTTATTTTATGTATTCAGGACTGTCAGTTGGAGAACAATTTACCACCTTCACTAAATAAGTGTTTTACACTCTTGAAACTAATACTTTTAGGATGCAAGCTTTTTTGTGATGCCCTAGTTCTGCTGTATATGGATACTTCATTAAGAATCAATAATAAGTTGTTCCCATCAGTAAAGGAATGGTATATTGCCTGGAGCAGGTTCATAACAAATAGAGAAAGGCGTCCCCTAAAGTGGGAAATATCAAACAGTGACATCTGTGTAAACAAGTAAGTTTACAGATTTGATGAGATGTCAGAATGATATGTTAAATATATTTACTTAATGGCCTTGTGCCAAATTGTGCTTCACTGAATGTACGATAGCTCCTGTAAAGAAAAAGTCTGCTTTTCCAAAAATTGGTATACAGGTCTCTTGCATGCAGCTTCTGATTCTAATAATGAAGTACATGTGCCATTGCTACCCAGCTTTTAAAAAAAATGGGCAGGAAGAGGGAAAGGTGGTTTGTAGTTGCTAACTCTGCTTGCTTTCGAGTCTCAGAAGCTGGTACTCAAGAACATCTCACAGCTTACTATTCCTTTTGTATCTTATTACTCCTTTGTGGTAGCTGACCCTGCTTTGAGAGTGGAGTCAGACTAGATGGTCTCCAGAGATTCCTTCCAACCTTGACTAGTCAGTGATCCTGAGAGAAATTCAATACACTTTTATAAATTGTTCTTTTGAATGATATTACTTAGGCAGCAATGAAGCATAATTGCTTGTTTGGTGATTCTGTTTTCTTTTTTAAAATAAATTAATGTAAAAAATAGGACCTGTGATGGTAACACAAGAACTGAAAGTGGTGTTTCACTAAAACAGACATAACATTCTTCTTCCGTCAGGAAACTTGATGTAGATATTGCTGTAAATTCCAATAGCTGTCTTGTTTGACACAGCTTGCTTCCTTCCTTCCTGAGGTCCCTTTACCTTTCTCTGTTTGCTGTCTCTGTCTTTGCCTTCCTCTTCAACCTATTAATTTGCTTTATTTGAAGGCCTCAGCTGGGATGTTTAGGCAATGGGAGAGGAAAAAAGGTGTGGTGAATTCACTGTGGTATTTTATCTGTGTTAAGCCCATAGTTCTGGCAATGCTTTTTGTCCATCTTTAGTTTATTTTAATACATTATGAGATTGTCAGTTTGACTTAAAAGAAGCAAGTTTTAACAAGCAGTAGAATTTGTGTACAGTTTCATACCTTAAGTGTTACTATGGTGGATATTTATTTTTAATGAATTTAATTTACTACACTGTAGTGTGAGAGAGAACATCTAGCTTTCTGTAAAATAAAATTAATAGGACTGTAAGGAAACTTACTGTTTCTTCTGTGATCTATAACTAACATTTGCCTGTTTCACCCATTGCCTTATATCCATATCATGTCCCATTTCCTTACTCCTGCAGTCTTGGAATCCACAATGCAATCAGCAAAGCTGCCTTCAGTTCAACTCTTTGGGATTGAGGGATTTTTCATTTTGTTATGCATATTTTTGAGGAGATGTCTAAGAAAAGACAAAAGTCTAGGGTTTACTTTTGTGTTCTGAATTCCTTTTCACTGATGCTTGTAGAGAGAACAGAACCTTGAAGTAAAGAACTGTAAAGTTTGACACAATATTGCAGGAGAACCTGCTGACCTGCTGTTGTCCATTTGCCAACTCCTCCATTTTTTGTGGTATTTGAGCAGCAGCCTACAAGCTTCTTGGACAGCTGTCAAACTGCATGCTCTGAAACTCCTTCCAGAGGAAGCTAGTCATGTGTTGATCATCACACAAGTGGAGAGGCATATCCATTGGTCTTGCTGTATGCATCCTGGTAAGTCTCAAGGGAAGCACTAGGCCTCATGACGTACTCCAGACCTATTATTTCCCAGTATTCTAGCATTGGAATGTTTCTGTTCATCACTCTCCTTCCCCTCATTTTGTGTCTTCTGGACTAGCAGAGAATGTGCTGTAAGTGCATGATGGAGTGAAAATAACATGCTCAGACTTCCGTTATACTAGTAATTCAGAACTTGCTAGGTTTTTTGTGGTTTTACATTGGCCAGTGAGCAGACCAGGGTGGGTGTATTGGAGCCAAGAAAATGGAATATGCTTTTGAATGCTTGTTCAGGTTTATTCTATTTTTTCCTCTTTGTTGAATTGCTAAATGGCTTTGTTAAATAACTCAAGGCAAAACAAAGGTGGAGGAACTAGCAACTGCATATCCCTCTTCAAACACCTTGTCTTGAGCCTGAAAATTACCTTTTTATGAACTTTTGTGAAACTCTTCTTGGAAAAAGCTAGGGTGTTAAGTATTAAAAGAAACAGGAGAGAGCAGGTATCTGTAAGTCTGTCTTCCCCTTGCCAGGACCCTGTATATTAGGGTCTGAGTAGATCACCGTGACAACAGCAAGTTTCACAAATTATAACCCTGGTTTCCCATGATGCATTTTTAAGATATTAGTGTTGTGTCTGAGGAATTGCCGATATTTCAAATGCCATCCTGAAAGCAAGTCTAAGGGTAATGTCAGTGTGAGAAACAAACCGGTGATTGTAGCTTCCTGATCGAGTTAAATTACCTCACAAATCAAACTCTTAAATTTTTTTTTCCTGAGGTTGTAAACTATCTGGAGACTGTAGGAAGATGCTTTTTTAGATACACAATGTAGGAACTGAGGAGAGCTCTGCAAAACTACGTAAAGAATTCTGCTGCATTTCTGCTGCAGTCCTAGGTTGAGAACTCCTAAATTCTTCTGTTCAACTAGCCTTTTAGCTAAGCTGTTTTTCTACAGTTATTTCTAAGAGAGTATGTACTACCTTTCATAAATTTGGTTTTGCTTCTCTGAAAGTATTTTGAATTTTGTTTTTTTGGGTAAACCGGAAAATAAGGTAATATATAGTGAAGGGCATTTGTTCCTCCCTAGCCTCAGAGGACTGGGAAGAAGCAGGGTTTTTTTTCCAGTGTAGTTCTCTTGTACTTAAGGCTCATTTGTTGCATTCCATTTTATTGCAGCTTCATATTCTAATAAAACCTCTTTGGTTCTAGTTGAATCTTTATTTCATGCTGTCTCTTGGATGTTATTTATTCTAGCACAGACTGGTCTCACTTCGTATTTTTCTAAAATGCACTTGTATTGGTGGTCTGAAAGGAAGAATGCTCCTGAAACTGAGCCAAAGATACTTCAAACTGGGCACTCGGAACCATTTGCAGTTGGAGAACACTGCCAAAACATTCGTCTGTGCTTTGGTTGGTTGAAGGGCAAGGGATTTCTAAAATGTTGGGTACTTAAAAACTGGGAACTTAATGTTCTTCTCCCCTGATACAGGCAATTAAAAGAAGTGTGGGGAAGAACAATTACATCTGTTGCAAAATATTCTTGACAGTGCCTAACTTCTAAAGGCTTGATTGCCAGCTCTGCTAAGTGCTATGTAAGCATTGATATTCCAAAAAATTGCATGTACAAATTTCAAGATAAAATTGCGTTAAAATTCCTATCAGAAAATTTAACTGATCAAGCTCTTTGAAATACAGCACAAATAAGAATGTGTATTGGTTATAAGGTTTGAAGACAAAGTTGTCTTACTGAGAATCCCCCTACTTTGGTTGTTTAAAACTTGATAACCTGATTTTTCAGAACTTCTGTTGTAAATTGTTGTGCTTCTTATTTCTTTTAGTGTGTGCTTTTGTGAAAAACTTTAGGTTTAGTAGTGTGATGCCTTAACTTTTTTGCACAATGATGCTAAATATTTTGATACTATCATTGATACAGCCTAAAGTAGTAAAATGGAAATAATGCAAAGCTGGCAACTCAATTTTGTTATATTATGTAAAAGGATAAATTGTAATATTAGCAGCTCTCTTGTCAAGCATAGCAATCATTGCTTTTAATAAATGTTCTCACTGCTAGACATTGTATGATACTAGAGTGGCTCTTAATATTTGGCAAATAAGGTGGTGATGAACAAACTGAACAGTGTTTAAAGGCAAAAAACATATAAGCTTGCATCAGGTTATGGAAGAAAAGCTGAATTGTACTTAAAAATAGCTTGGCTGATGCAATAGTCTGCCAAATGTTGGAGCACAGCTATTACACCTATAACACTGGCTGCAGTCCTGCCAGTGGCTTCATAAATGAAGGAAGTTAATGCTGCAGGAGTGTTCAAGTCGGTGGAGCTTGCTGCAGCCAGTGTTTCTGCTATGGGGGGAGTGTATGATTTAGGAACCAACCTTAAAAGATTTGACTTTCAAGTCTGTAAGTCTGGTTCCACCCCCGCCCCGAGTATTTTTGTTTCTTATTTGAGAAACAAAAAGTTCCATGAATACTGGAGGAGTTACAAATAAATGGGGGGGGGGGGGCGCAGCGGCTGTGTGTAGGGCTTCTAGGGATTTCTATCAGAAATCTCCTTGACTGGCGCTGCAGTTACCCTCTTCCTATTGCCATACTGCTCCTCCCTTTGCCCCCAGTAATTTAAGTTCTCTTATCTCTTTCCTCTGCCATCCCCACTGTAGTTTCCCCTTTGCTTTGTGTTTTTTTCAGCTTGCTGGCTGCCTAAAAAACCAGGCTGGGTGGGCTGCTGCACTCCCAGTTTGGGATGTGCTACACGGATTGCTGGTGGCTTTCTGTCAGAATGAGTAATGTTGGGAGTGCCTCTTGCTGTCCCTTGCCTTGTGCTTGTAGAGGCAGAAATAGGGCCATGCTCATCTACTCCATTGCTTTCATGACGCGCCTATTCTTTGAGGTGTCAAAACAGGCTTTAAATTGAACAGTGGTTCAAAAGTTGTTTTGTAGGGAACAGGCAGCAGAAATACTTGTTTTGTCATGTTCTTTTGGTTTGTTGGTGTTGGTTTGGTTTTTTTTTTTGTTTTTGAAAAACTGATCAAAATTGAGGTCAACTGTGTGTAGTGGGCACTAATCTTGTGGAGTCTGAGTGGTTTATCATTGCAAACCATTTAAGTGTAATAACTAGAAATTTGCAAGTTTATGGAGTTTTAAATTGTGTATGTAAACTAAATAAATGCCTAGTAACTTCTAGTCATTTACTAAACAAAATAATAAAATACAGAAATGAGTTTTTGTTAATAATAACGATGAGCCCTTTTTTCCTCTAAATTGTAGTTTTCTGTGTTTAATGTTAGCTGCAATTCTGAAATAGATTAAGCTTGTGTGAATTTGGCTTCCTCATAGTAACTCTGATTCCTCCTATTGTGTACTTTATGACTAGGCCATGTGGAGATGGATTACTGGTGTCCTTGTCCATAGTGTCATGTTTTTACCTCAGATTAACTTTGCTTGCAGTATATATTCATGCTCCAAATGAACATGTGGCAGTAGTTTAAATTTGCCTTATGATGGATAGAAAACAGTAGTCAGATGATACTGACTTCTCTGATTGGTAGCTGCTAAACAGACATAATTTTTTAAAAATGTAAACATTTAGGATACTGCTCAGAACAACCATTTGCTCTGATTTAAGTGATAAAGAAGAGGGAAGGCATATGTGTGGTGTTAATGCATGCTAGGGAACTGGTGGGCAAAGAAGTGGTTGTCTGTAGTGAGAATAATATTTTACGTTTTGTCTTTTTACTTTCCTTTTAAAGTACTCGAACTTTCTCAATAATGTCTTTTACCGCTGTTTAAGTTGCAGTTAAAGTTCCATCATGTGTTTGTGTGCCTTTTTTTTTTTTTTTTTTTTATCTATACTCATTGTTACTTTGCTATAGTTAGAGCTGTAGCTACTGTGGAGCCCAAAAATCTGTACAGTCCAGTTAATGATTCATTTTCTGGAAGGCCAGGGTTATCGTGGTTAAATTACTGGCTCTTTGAGAACACTGTGCCAATTTACGTGCTGCTAACAAGCGTTCAAGTGATTCCACTGGGGCTGTGTAGTATACCCTTCCCCATGTCCTCTTCTCCACCCAGAATGTTCTCTGTCCCCACTCTGGAGATGGAAGCATCTTTCATGTAGTTTTGTTGGAATGCAAAATATATGTTTCATTGCACATTTTTGTAATGAACTGCAGTAAGTATGAAAACAAATTATTGCTTGATTGTGGTAATCAGAGAGAATCTATTTTTTTAGTGATTTAATTTTTTCTATTGTACCCCTTCTGTGTACGTATTTTAAAAATATAACAGAAAAAATTATGAAAATATTTAGTCATAGTATCAAGGTACGTTGCTGGAAAAGCAAACTTTTGATTAGTGTAGGATAGAATATGCCATATTTCTGAAACCTGTATTCAATTCACATGAAAAATCTTTTTCATGTGAAAACATCTGTTTTAATGCTGTATTGTAATGTGCCATTTGTTGTTCACCCAAATACTTCCTATAGCTTCTCTCAAACTTGTACAGTTGCCTATACAAGTACCTTTAGAATGCATTTTATTTGGTACCATATATGATCCTTCTGTCATGCAGGCTGCTTAAATACATATACATGCTTTATTTTATAAAATAGAGTGAAAGAACTTGACTGGTAAATGGCAGTTCCCTGATGACTTGAAAAAAGGACATTAAAAGATTGCCTGGAATAGGAGCAGACTGTTACAGTAAGTTGCATCCTGAAGTATGAAGTGGCAATTCTGTTTGAATAATTTTTCTGTTGGACTGAAGTTTACAATAAAAATAGTTAAGAAATAGAAGAATAGAAAATTACTTGATGTTCACATGTAATATTATATAGATGAAGTAATACTTAATATAATACTTGTCCAGCAAAAAAAGGAGCAAAAAAGCAGTTACACAATATTAAACTCTAGTTTGCAAAATGTTTATGGGGATTTCAGTTATGCAGATATTAAACTATGAATTAAGAATAATTTAAAACTTGGGGAAATAGCTATTTGGAAGAGTACACTTAAAAATACAGACTTGCTCTTAGTTGAATTCTATATTAATGTAATGCTTAACTCAGCAACCATTAGGGGATGGGTTTTGAACACTTGCCAACAATGAAGGACTTTTACTTTACTAGGCATCTGTTGCAGTTTTCCTTACCTTGGCTAGGTCACATGCACTATGTCTTTTGTACATTTCAGTGAACTAGAAGATGGAGTTTGGCTTAATTTAGGAGTGTGTAAGATAGTTTTGTAATACAAACTTTCTTGCACGTAGAAGTAACAGCAACATGGAATACTTGTGAGATTTTTTTAAACTTTTTTTGGTAGCTAGAAAGCCATTAAATAAAAAGTATGATAGCTTGTGTGTAATACACAGCTAAAACCTGAGAACCTTAATGCAGATCTCTCTTGGTCTTCCTGCAAACTAATTTTAGAATCACGCCTTAAAAAGAAAATGTGATGGAAGGAAGGGAGCCTTGCTAGTCTTCTATAGGAGAGCTGATGTTAGGAACTTAAAGGCAGAAGCATTTTATGAAATACAACTGGTTTTAGGAAACACTGGCCTTTTAAGTTTTGGCATAGAACTCTGAGATGAGGCAACTAATTTCATGCTGAGTCATGTCGAAAAATCCATGGTGTATGTTGTCAAACTTGCTTCAAAATAAATGATGCATGTTGTAGATATTAATCATGTACAGAAGTGTTCAGTAATGATTCAAATGGTGGGTTTCTTTGAGAGGGTTCGTATTGTCTTGTGTGTTTGAGTGCGTGGGAAGCTCTTTTTTTATCTGCCCTGGATTGTGTTTATTTTTGTCAATGAAGTCTTGACTCAAATGAGGGAAAGAGGGTCCTGTGAGATTCAGTCTATGGTTAAACACTCTCCAACCCAGATCAGTCAGTGGGGTAAGTTTCTATTTTGGTATGGATTGTTTTATGTCTTTTTTCTCTGTTCTGAATAATTTTGTGAAAGCAGTAAGCCTAGGCTAGAAATAGATCTTGTTGTGTTTTCATGGTTTTTTATCTATGACTTGATACTGTTTTTTTTTTTCTTCTTGCACACAACCTAAACCAAGTGCTAATATTTCAACAGATAACAGAATGACAAACACTGCACACTGGTATGCCTGTGAAGAGGCACTGCCAAAGTTAATTGTCTAGTGCAAAAGCTGGGAGTTCTGGCTGATCAAAGCAGGTAGGTGTGAAGGTGCTTGCATGGAAAGAAGATGCAGGGGCAACTCAATGCAAACAATTTTGCTTAAGTAGAGACAAATGATATATTTCAAATGGCCTTTACCTTAGTTGACTTACATACATTTTTTATAATAAAACTTGTGGTGGTCTTATACCAAGTTGTCTTTGAGATAATTACACAATTTTAGTTTGATACTAAAATACAGGTGAATTCAAGGCACTAGTCCAATAAAGTAAGTCAGCAAATCTTCAGAAAATTAGCTTATTAAAGACAACATATTTTGTGTGATGGTAGCAGTACAAGATAATCCAGAATGCATTTTTCATGTACTGTTAACACCTACTAGGTAAAAATAAAAGTAACTCCAAGCTAAAACATAACTGACTGCATATGAGACTCTCTTAATATTGAACTGAAGAGTTGGACTATATCACAGAAGTGTCATGGTGTGCTTGCGCATCATTTGCAAGTCATGACTCTAAATTGGCTTCTGTCTCCACTGTCACCAGCTTGTTAGACAAAAATAAGCCTTAGTTAACATCACACATTTGTTAGTGCTGGAGAGTAACACAGCTTACAATAGCATTTGACATCACTTTGTATCTCAGCAGTCACAGTTACTAGAAAACTCCGTCCAGTTTTGGCTGTAGAGTTCTTATTGTTGAAAATGAGGAAAGGATAAAGCCTGTTGGTCAGATTGCATGCTGCATTTGTAAGCTCTAGAGTCAGGATGTTCTTTTAACGTAAAAAGGTAAAAAATGTAGAAATTAGTATTAGATGTGGAAGGCAACATGTAGAAAGTACTCCACTCTGAAATACATGTTTTGAGTACTTTCCAAAGTAGAACTTCTTAACTAGTGACTGTAAAAAACCAACTAATTTGTTTAGCTTTTGTTTTCCAGTGGAATCCATGTTGCCCTTATTAACATTAATCTGTTAAATGTATATATTTGAGTAAATACTGCATGAAAGGGATACTTTTGTTGTATTTGTATTCTCCAGATATTCTAGACACCAGAGGAAAGTTATGATCAAGGGTCAGAACCTACAGAGAAAAGCCTTGAGCCATTCTCACCTGAAAATTCAGTTTCCACCTCACCCCCCCGCCCCCCCCCCCCCCAAAAAAAAAAAAAAATAAATCACAGGCATCCAGTTTGGTGTGGCTGTATGAACAGTAACGGAATCACTCCTCTTAACATTGCTTATGTGTAGTATTTCAGCCTCCAGGTTCTGCAGATAGACTGGCTGAAAGTCCCCGACCAGAGAACTATAGGAATTATGTGAAGTTTAAGAACTCAGTAAGAAAAATGGTGCTTTAAAGAAAGAATTGTCTAAGAAATTTATCTAAGCTAGTTGCATGTAAATGGAACTGAATTAAATAAAGTAAGCCATGTATTAAGAGCTAAAAAGGAAAGTGCAAAGACACTGTTAATATTAAGAAACTACACATTTTATCGAATTTCTTCAAATAAGTTCAAGATACACATAAATACAGTAACCTTTGTTGCTATAGTTGGCTTTCTTAAGGAGGAAAAAGGTGAACAACCTGGCATCATATGTAGTCTTAAAAACACTGATTTTTATTTTTATTTTTAAATCTGCTCATGCCCTCTGCCCAGAAGCATAGAATTTCCCTAAGGCTGAATAAAGGTCTGTCTTCATGACAGAAATATATAATAGTGCCAGTAAAGTCTGTTAACCTAATTTGAAATGTGATTTAGTTAAGCCAAAAAAAGGTTTGCTCTCAACTGTACTTGGCATACAAAGCTGACAAGAAACAAAAAGCATGCTAATAGACATTTAAAAATATTCTTGCAATGTAAACAGTTTGAAAAATGAAAAAAGTAATCTGGCAATAGGAAGGGTCTTTCAGGGGTTGGTGCCTACACCAGTCTTGAGTAGGTCTTACACAATGCCTTGTCTGGTAATCCAGACAATGCTGTGGCCCTGTCTTTCTAGTAGGCCTTTAAAGAAGTTGAGCAGAAAATGTTTCTGGAGAGAGACCAAATGCTTTAAAACAAAGTCTGAAAATCAGAAAGTCAAGATTCCTACATTCTATTTGTCTGCAAGTTTAGCTTTTAATGATGGGTTGCATAACAATCTTTTAAAAATCAACACTTTGATCAATAGTTTTGCTGCCTTTTCTCCATCTTGGAACTTGATGACAGTATCTGGTATAGCTGTTGTAATGCTCAGTGACTTCTTCCCTTCTCTCCCATCAAGTCCTTTCCCCTTCCCCTCAAAAAAAAAACCAAAGCCAGGAAGTTTTGGGAAACTTGTTTTTTTTCATAATGGCAGTAGCTTGGAATTTAAATAGCCTTACATCATTCTTGTTATTTCAATATGCATGCCATGTTGGTGCTGGTTTCCAGCAGAAAGATGTTTTACTAAAATTTGTTGTTCTTGTAATGTTTATTTTGAATAACAGTTCCACGGGATGCTGGTGCATAGATCCTGCCGTGGGTTTGCAGCCTGCACATACTTCTAGAGGTATGACTAATGGCAGGAGGGCCACAGCTACTTAACCCAGAACAAGTTTCATTTTAGGAATTGCAAATACTCCATATGGCTAGTTGCACTTTAAATCTAAAATAATTGCATGATGCTTTAAAATTCCAGTTTGAGGGTTCAGAAATAGTTGACCTAGTTGCAGGTACCTTGAATCTGGTCTAACAGTTTGTGTTTTGTTTCCATGTTCTTTCACTTGGATCCTATAGTTGGAGTTGCAGTATTAGGATGAAAAAAAAAGTGTTGTTGCTTATATTGAATACCACTTACCAAATGCATCGATTCAGTTTTTTGATTATTTTGCAGATGCTATTCTGTAGGATTTACTCACGGTTGTTTAAACTTTTCTTTACTGGCTATTGAGCTTCTACTTGCTGCTGCAGAAAAATGGTGATTGCTCTTCACTGGTTCCTCAATTGATGAGTGGTTGTGAAACCTGCTATGTAGAGGAGGAAGGTGGAAGAAAGCGCTAAAGGGAGTTTTTCTCCCAGAATATCTTATCAACAGTCAGGTCACTATGGAAAGACATTGCAAAGGTTCCTTTCTTTGCCCAAAGGAGAGAAGAATATTGTTTATAGGATTCCATACAGTCTTCTGTATACTCACAAACAGATCTACCAGTGCCTTTCTTGACTTCGTCTATACCTGAAGATCATCAGCATGTGGTGTTCTCGTGTCATCCCAGCCATAATTTCATTCTGCTCCTTCTTCCTGCTCCAGCTAGAAGGATTCCATCTTGGCCTGCACTTGAGGTAAATCAGCAGACTCTATGGTACAGTGACTGAGAAAAGCTACTGTATATTCAGTGCCTTAAGCTGGCTTAACATCCCATCTCAGCAGCATGAATCACTTCTGATGATTGATGCGAGGCAACAAAAAAACCCTCTCCCAGAATTCCCATAAGAAGGATTCAGGTACTTAGGATGGTCTATTCTAGATCTATTTTCTGTTCTAAATCTTTGGAAAAGCAAAGGAGTATTTATTAGCATTTCTCATCTAAAAATGTAGAGATCCAGTTGTTTGTGGATCTGTATATATATCTGTATATATCTCTTTCTATATAGGAATCAATAGGGCTAGTATTTCTGATAGCTAGAACACAAACATTACCAACCTTATTTATTTAGAGTTCGAGAGAAGTCTGTTCGAAGTGGTATGCAAGTATGTATGAAAGGATAAATATTAGAAGCAAAGTGTTCTCCCTTCCTTGGAAAAGGAGAGATACTGTGACCTTGAAGTAAGGAAAGGAATTTAAAAACAAGTTATTCCTAACAACTTGTTTAAGATTGCCCACTGTTGTTTTCTCATGGAAATAGCTAAACAACAAAACAGTTTCTGGAAGATCAAAGTCCTGATAAATGCTTTTTTTTCTTAAATTTTACGTTGGATCTTTTGTCTCTTGTACTGAACTGCTACATGAATAGAATAAGGCCAAGTAATCCTCTCTTCTACACCCCTAAAACTTCAGTAGGTGATTTCATACTGTGCAGCATACTGAAGGTGATGTGGACTCTTTTCAGTGAATAGGTTCCTTCCGTGGTGAGGATTTCTCAAAGGCAGCCTTATCTTGATATTACAGAGGTACTAGGCAGATTCCTGTTTGAAAGGAAGCTACAATAACCTGGGTCACGCTGCTTCACCTGGGTTGATTTGCTCTTGATACTTTCTACTGCTTTGAGCTGGAAAAGAATGTTGACTTCAGAAGTGTTAGTGTTTGTAGGCTTCAGCGCATCACCTGAAATTAAGGCTCTAATGCTGTATATTGCATTGAAGTTATGAATTGTAAGCAACAAGTATTAGCAGCTTGAATAGTTCAGAGATTCAAAGTCTTGCAAGTTACCTGGTAAAAAAGAACCTTCTGTTTGCAAGGGAATCTTAAGAAGAAATATGCTTTTAATTTTACTGTTTGTTTATGATAGTTTTTTAGCCAGCAAGTACAGAGGAGTAGAAATTTGCATTGAACTTTTTCTCTTTTATGTTGTATCCTCTGCCTTACTGGAAGAGGAGAATATAAACATAATCCTGGAGATATCTGTTGGCCAAGTATGTTTGTGTGTGTTGGTCAGTTATTCTTTCCAAACAGACAGACTTTCTTTCACCAAAAAATGCATATGGGGTGGAAAGACTGAACCTGGCTCTCTAGTATTTGGAAGTTGATCTGAAATAATCAAAAAGGCAATGTTCTGTCAAATTGAAAGGTTTAGTAACACATCTTGGTCTTTTGTTGAAAAGTCATGAAATTCCACTAAAAGACTACCAATCCTGTTATTTCTGTGAAATAGTCTTGCTATTCAGAGCGAAGCCTTTTGCCGTAGATTGATACAGCATCACCATATTCGGTGTCCTCAGAGGAATCATGCAGCAGAGTATCCTTCTGCATGCCTAAGCAGTTTCTCTGGAAGAAACTTGCTGATTGGTTTAATTACTGTACGATATCAGGTTCTGTCCTTGATGGCTTTATCTGTCACCAGTCTCAAAAAAAAAAAAAGAGGAAATTTTCCTGTCTGCTACTCTAACTGTAAAAATTAAAGATGCTTTTTAAGAAATACATTATTGCTGTGATTTTAATGAGAAGACCTAGCTTTTCCCCCTACTTCTTTTCTATTATTTGGAGCACAATGGAGGAAAATTTCTTTGAGGAGAGGAGAGCTTAAAACTGAAGGACATGTGAAGTATGTAACCATATAAAGCTGTTTTGTTTAGGTATGCACTCTAAAGGAGAACATGAAGAAACACCACCAAAATTGCCCCCAAATGAATTAAGAGTAACTTGCACCAAACATAATGAGTAGCACAGCTTCTTGGTTATCTACTGGATCATACTCTACCTGGTGTCTTGAGAGCAATGAAAAGCACTGCAGGTAAAATGATAGTGCCTCATCTGAGGTGCGCGGCTCAGCAGCTACCCTATGTGCAAATGCTGGGTGCTGTTACTGTTATGCAAAAGGTATTGCAATACATAATAACCGGTAAATGCGTACGTGAGTGGCTATGCCTATACTTGTGTTTTAAGTCCAGAGACTTCTAGATCTGTTTCGTTGCATGTTGGCTCCATGCTACTAATAAAATTTCACAGAAGTCTGTCAGCAGAAGAAAATCTGAGTTCTCGTATGCATTATCTTTGCTTGTCCTGTAATGACACTTGACTCCTAGGACATCTAGGTTTTCAGGAAAAATGAGGAATATTCTAGAAACCCTGAAACCGATCCAGGATCTTGGGTTGGTTCTTGGCTTCCACAGCATCCATAACGTGCCTAGGTTGTCAGAGATTGTCACAAAAGCATTAAAATGCTATCAGTGTTTGATCTGATTTTGCAAACAGAGTAGAAGACTTGAGGCTGGAGTAAGGCCTTGCAGAGGAGTTGGGGATGGGGTTAGGAAGTCATTGGTGAGGGAAACAGTCTGGTAAGTATGGTTGTTTCTTCTTAAAGAGATTAAGGGGAGATGTTCGCTGCATTGCGATAGATGCCATTTCTCATTCACTTGAGAGAAAGTGAACAGAAGAGAGATTTGGCTTTTTTTTTCCCAAGAAATGAGCGCTTAAATTATTTTTTTTTGTTTCCCCCACCTACATCTACTTGTAACAAACTGAGAGAACTTTCTGGACAAAACATCTTATGATTGATCTCATCTATTGGTAGATGTCTTAAGTCTTGAAAGTTCACAGCTCAACACTTCGGGGTTTTTTTTTTGGCATCAGAGCATGTGAAAACTGCATGTCTAGTACTCATCTCTTGTCATCCTCCCCTATTGCAGTGACTATGTGTATGTCTCTGTGTGGCAGAAAATGAGGGAATGCAGACCATTATTCAAGAAGTTACCAACTAGCACTTTTCCTTCCCCTCCAGTCTTTCTGCCTCCCTATCCTGGAAGTATGGAGTCCCTGCCTCAGCCTACGGCTTCATTCTTTTTCCAGCTGCCCACAAAGGTAAAGAACCAGTGTGAGTTTGAAGAAAGAATCCGCTCAGAGGACTGAGTCTCAAGCAAAAGCTCCAGGTTGCAGACTCAGAAAGAAACAAAGAAACTTCCTTTGGGGAAGGATCTGCTTCCAGGATTTGCTCGCCTCTTTTTCCTTGGGCAAACAGAGTTCTTGAAGCAAACAACAGGGTTGCAGGTAGGTAGGGCCCCTTTGAACTGCCATCCGCTCAGGTGTGAAGGATGGACTTTATGATGTTTCTCTATGCTTTTTTTTTTGTTGATGTTGTCTTCCACTCCTCTAGGCTGAGAGAGGGAAAGAGTGTGAGCAGTGTAAAGAAAAAAAAAAAGTGGGGGAGAGAGAGAGGAGAAAAAAATATCTTGGAAAGTTTTTATGCTTCTGTGTAAGCTTCCTTTCCGTGGGTCATATTTGTACTTCAGTTCTTTGAAGCACTAATGACATTCTTGGTCTGACCCTTTTCTAGGCAGGAAGCTAAGAGCAGAAACTGGTGGCTGGGGTCAAAGTAAGGCCAGTGATCTGTATTTGGCCCATAGCCGCACAATTTTCATCTCCTCCCTGTCTCTTTACACCAGTGCTAGGTGTGAATGTGCAGTAAGGTGGAGGCCACCAAATGTGTTTGAAATCTGACTTGATTCCCAGCACTGAAAAAATTCCCCAGTTCTAAATGTGTAAAACCATTCTTCTTTCAGAGGAGCCTGTGGCTGCTGGGTTTGTTAAGTCCTGTTTCTTTGTCCATATGAAGGGAGTAGACTGGAACATCCTGATTAAGGGGATGTGCTGCTAACCCACATGATCAGCAATCCCTCAGGCTCAGAGAAGGGGAATCAGTAGAATCAGCTCAGGTAAATTCTGCCTTTCTCACTTCGTGCTGTGCAGAGCAACAGCCTCTTCCTTGCAAACATCGATAGCCCACAGTCAGACCTTTCTTTTTCCAGCTGTGTCATTGCTGGCACAGGAAGTTTATTCTAAATTTCCTTCTGACTTTTAGCAAAAGGAATCACTTGAAAACTGGCAATGAAATTCTAAGGAGATTTTACCAGTTCCTCTTTCATGCTGAGTTGGTCATTTGGAACTATGTTACATACATTATTACTTTGGTGCATCTTGTGACTCTTCTCTCCTTCTTCATTCCCTCCAAATTGCTTCAGGACACCTTCTAACCTTTATACTGCATCACAAGCCTTCAGCAGAAGATCTTGAGAGCCATTTATGTTGCTGGAAGATGACTGGGTTTGGATCTTGGCCTTCCTTAAGCAGGATCTCCTGACAAAAATGGGATTGGGAAAGAAATGACTCCTTTTTCCATCACACAGAGCTACCCTAGAAATGGAGGCCTAGGCAGAAAATTACTTCTAATGCGTAATTCCTAAGGAAATTTGTTTGACCTCCCACGGTCCTTTTGTTACAATGTCAGAAAGATGACTTTTATAAAACCTAAACCTGGCATCTTCCTATCTGAAGATCAAGTTAAATCCAAGTTTAAAAGTTTACAAGTCTAATGTGATCAGATCTTGCTGTCCCCTGCATAGGAGATGCCGCATGAAGCTGTGAAACAGGGTTCTGCTGTGGTTCAGACTGTTACATTTGTGAAGATTTGTCCACTTATAGTCCGTTTAAATGATTAGCAATAATACTAATGAAGCTTCTTGTGCAAATGGTATTTAATTAGGCTTCTACCTCTCCAAGTTTACTTAAAAATAAATTTGAGCCAAAAATGTCACAATGGGCAATATGATGGGAAGTACTGCATTTTTTCAGGTTTCCTGTGGTTTTCTGTTGAAAAGGTACATTGGAAGTGTTAAGAGCTATGGAAGTGAAAAAACTTAGTTTTTTGATATTTTTTTTAAGAGTGAAATGTTACTTGTTAGAAAGCAGAAAGCTTTTAATTGTTTTCCCCCTAAGGGTTTCTATAGTCAAACTTAATTACATGTCTTGTGAGATCTCAAATAAAAACCTTATGTTTGGCAGTAGTAGTAAACAACACGCACATCTGTGTACTTTTGTTCTTTTTGTTATAGGAAATCAGTTTTGAAGAATAGGGCTGACTTTTAATGTTCAGGTTAGGAAAGGGGAAAGCTTTGTTCTGAAGCTGACTGAGAAGGGGTGGCAGGAGGGTGAACCGGACCCTCTGGCAGTAGGTAGAAAGCACTTTTCCTGTTTTCTGCTTCTGGCAGTTGGAGTAAACTAATCAGATGCTTGTGCTTGAATCCAATTAATGTCTTAAATCAGTTACCACAAAACATTGTTTTTTAACTAATGCCTAGATCTTTCATTAAGTTCACCTGCATATTTAAATTGTTGAACAGTCTTAACATAGCCCTCAGGCTACTGCTTCATGGCAGTTGGGCCTTCTTTACTATGCTGGAATGCATTGTAGTCTTAGTACATTCTAAAAATAATTGTTCAGATGGTGCTGTTCAAGTACATACTTATGTAGTGAGCCATTTTCACTGGACTTTCTGAAATCTGGCTCTGCTGGATGGCTTTTTAATATCTTTTTTTGCTGTGAGTATCAAAACTACTTTGTCTTGCTGCTTCTGTGGTTGAGTAAAATGCTAAATTTATAACCTGGTATTTCTAGAAAACTGGTAGTTGGATGTGTGTGTTAAACTATGCAACGACAGTAACACTTGTGAACTTTGAAGTTTAAAGAGAAATCAATTTAATTCTATTTAATGTAACAAATGCTTTTTTAATATGTGGAAATGTGTATGTGATGACCTAAAAATTGAGTGGTTGTTATAAGTATAGGCATGAATTGTGTGCTGAACAGGAGTCATCTAGAAGTTAAAAGCTGAAGATCTGTGAGTCTCAGAAAGAAATACTAACATCTGTGGCTAGAGATCTGTGCCAGCAGTGCTTTTAGTTGAAAATGCCTGTTTTTCTGACTTGTAGTCCATTTAAAGTTTGATACCTTTTGTACCTTCCTTAATAGGTATACTTGCCTTAGCCACAGTTTTTGGTCATTTTGTTCTGAAGTATGTTAAATTTAAAACTATCAAATACTTACGAATGCTAAATGCTTATAATAAAATAACAGGGGCACTGAGAACTGTTTCTAATGTTATTGTCTCAGTTGCTAAAATTAGTTCACTCCCCTGTCCCCCCGTATTTATGATTGGAGAAAAAAAAAACCCCAACTACCCAAAACACAAACCAAAATATTTGTTGCTATTCTGCAGTCAGATACTCCTTGTCTTACCAGCATTGTGTTAGCATATTACTATCATGCTGAGTTTTGCAACTTGGAATCCTGGGTTCTTGATATATCTTTAGAGGAATAACTCCTGCCTTTGTGTTATTAAATAATAAAGATGTCTAAAACCATTTTCTTCTTGTTTATATTGTACCTAACATAACTGTGTTGAGTACTGGACTCCTCTGACTCCAGAATGCCAGGAAACATGGAAAAACACTGTATGATTTTAGAGGTTTTTAATCTGCAGTACTAACTGAATTTCACAGAATAGACTTGTGTTCCTATTTTGGTGGTTTTATTCCCTTTTAAGATTCCTTGAGCATTTGAGCTACCTGACTCACTTCATGTAATCCTTTACATCTTCTTGACCAGATGCCAGGGCCTCCTAACTGTTACTTAGCCAGTCAATAAAATCCTGGCTGTTGACATCTCCTTTTTTCCTGTCCCAGAAGATCTATATTGCTTAACCTGAAAGATTTGCTTTGTGCTTTCCACCTTCTGTCCATCCTCTGTGGCTTACGTTGCAACTCCTTCTTTATTATGGGATGTTTTGAGAGTGAGGAAGTATTCTGTAAAGATCAGGAAACTTTGGGGGAAATCTTGTTAATGTTGCTACTTTACCAGAGCTAAACCTGTCATTTGCGTGAGAGATACTTTGTCGGTTTAGAGTAGTTTGAGGGAGGTGTGTCAAAAAATGTGTTCCTTTTGTAAATCAGAAAATTATGCTGACTTTATAAATGAGAAAAGGAGAATAAAGAGTGTAGGTTCTGGGGTGTTTGTAATTCCCTTGCTTTACAGTCAGGGAGATGGGTAACAAAACCAGTGGTTTTCTGTGAACTTCTGAAAGCCAGACTGGTTCCATCAGCAGTGGTGTGCTGGATGTTGGAATTCATCTCTCCAGTAGTCCTATTTGCAGCGCATTGGAATTTGAGCAGGTAGCAGTGACAGAAACCCCTTTTCAGCTCTTTTTTTATTGAGGAAATTAGATTGATACCTTGGTTTGCCAGACATCTCTTACTGATCCCTGAAAGAATGAATGTGATTTAGGGGTTAGTTCAGAAAATTGTTTTTAATTGAAGGCTGGAAAAAGGCATTCTCTGAAAGCAATGGTAACAGATGGTCGAACCCTTCCAGTTTTGTTTCTTGCGTGGACTTTATAAAGAATTGGTGGCTGCAGAGCTCTAAGCCATGTCCATAATTTGGTATTAGCAACATGAGGTGAGTTGGTGGGTTGTTCCGGGAATTGCTGTGTTTTGCCACTTGAGCTGGATTGTTTAAATGGCATGCAAGGCATGACAAATTAATTATTTTTAAAAAATGGTTTTGAAAACCATATTAAGTTTGTTTCTCTTACTGATGACAGTGGTGCTTCCCTGATAACTTGTAAATTTTTTTTAAGAATATGAAATCACTATTCTAATAAACTGTCTTACATTGAAAGTAGATCAAGGATATTAAACATACATAGGTGGCTGTCCTTTTTTCTCTCCCTGGTAAAAACTGATGTTTCTTGATTATTTTTTTTTTCCCTGTGTTCTGATCCAGCAGAGGTCAGGAAAATGTGTAGGTTTTAGGGTTGTCTTACAGAACAGGAAGTGAAGAAATTTATCTTGCACAAATGGGTATCGCTTTCATGGGGACAAAATAATTTTATTTATCCTGATGGATGGTTGTAAGAGATTGCACAGAGAGGCATGTGGCTCGGGGTGGCTTTCTTCTCAGTAACTGCTTTGACAATTTCTACCTTACCAGTATCTGATCTCATCTTGCCAAATTCAGATAAAGATAGCATCTGTAAAGTAAACAGCGTTTGAGCAAACAGCAAAACTTTTATGATTATAAATAGATTTTATGTGATCATAATTGCCTTTTGAAGATTGAAATGTGATTTAGATAATTTCTGCGAAGTTTAGCTTTGTACTGACTTAAACTGAGGTTTATTCATTGGATGGAATTATCTCATTTAAAGCCCACATTAAAATTGTGATAATATTAGTGCAGAGAGGTTGCCAGCAAATGTAGACTGCTATTCAGGAAAGGCACTGTTTAGAAATTAATTTCACTTCAAGTGATCTTTAGAATTATTGGCATGGCACATAGGGAAATAAACTCTCTCTTTTTGGTTTTAGCTTTTTTGGTGAAAGATGGAAAGACCTGTCAAACAGTGGTATAGAGAAGCTGTAGGTTAAATGGTAGATCAGCATCATTTATTACTAAAATATGATGGAATTTCCTGTAGCTTTTGTACTTTCTGTGCATTACCTTGATTAAAATTGGTTTAACTGGATAGGCAGCATGAGCTTGCAGACTGTTTGCTTCTTGTTGGTAGGATACCTTTGTTAAAAACACAAGGTAGAATAAACACACTGTTCTGTACTTATTGTGTGGGGCTACAGGAAGAATGGAAAGACTGTTTGCAGTAATTAGTGCAGAAATTAGTGACAAATAATAGATTCTTACCAGGTTTTCCAAAGTTTGGTTCTTTATGGCTAAGGGAAGGCTTAAGGCATAAAATCAGGAAAGCTTGGCTCCATAAGGTAGATATTTAATTCTGTTCTCATTCATTATGTTGTCCCACAGTTGTATATACTGGCATTTACCAGTGGGGGAGGGTATTGTGGCAGGCTAGGAAATACTGTTTAATGTGGAGTGTAAGTGAAGTAGCATGTGAATGTGAAACATGATTCTCTGAGAAATGGTGGAAATTACCTTGAAAACAAATAAGCCGTGACCTGGGAAAGCATCCTTATGTGTTCAAGTGTTTCAGGGGTGCTTTCACACACCTGTTGCTGACATATGTTTAGAACTTTTCAGAATACTAAAATTTGAAGTACTTTGCAAAATGTCTTCCTGATCTCTGGTAGTACTTTACATTAGATGAGGAACCATGAAATAATAATTTGCAAAATATTTTTGTTTGTGTATAAATGATAGAGAGATGAAATCAGACTGAAGCAAGTAGGAGTAAATGAAGAACAGCTGACTTCAGTGCAGTTACTGGGTACAGACAGGATGTTTCTGGGTGACTTCAGGACTACAGAGAAATTGAGGCTGAGTGGATACTGGAGCAGTGCAGGAATTAGAATAACAAGCAGCTAGCTAAAGTAGAAACTCCTTTAACAGGCAGTAGACTTGACAGAAAATCGCTTGCTGCAGCTAAGCTTCCCCCCTGCCCCTGCAATGACACTAGTAACGTCTGTATTCCTATAGATTTGTAGGTTGTGGGGTTAGGTGCTCTGGTGTCTAATGAAGTATAAGCACTGATTTGAGGCTTTATTATGCCTTGGGCACTAGTTACTTTTATCACCACATGGTGTCTAAACCAGTTGAGTTAATGCTGCAGCTTTTTTTTAAAGGGGAAAGTAGAGACAAGTCAGAAGGGCTCCTAGACTTGTCAGTTTATTTTTATGGAACTCTTTTAAGAGCTTGTTTATCTTTGGAAGCTGTAACCCTCTCTTGGATCTGTTTGAAATTAGAAATAGGTTAAAAAAAATGTTAGGGACATTCACAGAAAGAGCTTATATTAGTCCCTTTCCTAATCAATTAAGAGTAGTTGTAAAAATGAATGTGCTATAACAAACCTAGCTTTTCCTGTCTTAATCTCTTCTCAGCTTTACCTCTGTAGTGTCCTAGAACACAACTAATGTTTTTCATACCTTACTTAATTGATCTCTGAACTTTTTCAAATGGTATTTACAAAGCCCCTGATGAAATTATTTTCTTTCGAGTATTTCAGGGAAGAATAATACTTTCTTTTGTTACGTATTATGTTCAAGAGTCTTCCAAGAAGTAATTTCTTTATTGACACTTTTGTTCCCTTTATACTTGTATGGGTGATCTCTTTTAAGTGTCTGTTCCCTTGTATTACTGCTAAGCTTCATAGAAATTTTTTTTTTTGTTATTCTTCCCTGTACTTGCATCTGCTTTGGAGAGTGTTCCCATCAATCCCTGTTGAGAGAGTACACTAACCAGGTCTCTGTATTACTTCCTTTAACTAGCTCAGAACTGGGTTTTTTCTTAATAAAGCAGTTTAGCAAATGAGAAAGATGAACAATAATATTACATTTATTAAAAAATAAATGTTTAAGAAAATTGTTTAAGAATTTTTGTCCTCATATCAGTCCTCACATTGTTCTCCAGAAATACCATATTACTCGGAAGACTCAAACGTATCTCCTCAGCTAGCAGTCAAACCAGTGCTTCCAGTGTGGCAGCACTTCAGCTGCAGGGCATTTTGCTTGTCTCTCCAGGTAATCTTAACACCCAAATTCCTGCTTGTAGTTGAAGTTAAGTTATTGTTTCAGGTTAATTTTCTGCTTCCTTCAAAGACACGTAAAATTTGTAATCTTGGTGGCAGTATAATAGTGATACATGGGCTCCTTGCTCATTCCTTACAACTTTGCAAGTTAAACATTTTTGTAAAGGCTTCAAAGCCATGTATGAATGCATGAGATAAATCTAGATCTTCACTTGCCTTTACTCTTAAGCAGTGGATGGTTTATATTGCCACATTTTGTCACTCTGAGCTACCATCTGTTTTGTGGCCCTCTTGGAGCACCTACTGTTTCAAAACCTGTCTTGCTCTATGATGCAGTGTACTTCATAAAGAAACTCTCCTTTCTGCCTTTATGTAAATAGTGACTTATATGCAAGATGTTATGTCTTGACTAGCTGTTTCATATTTGCTTCTTTGCACAGAGTGCAGAATTACGTATTGGAGCTGTTTGAGAACTGCATTGTGTAAGGCCTTGGTTCAGTGAATAGTCTCATCGGTTTGATTGACATGTGATCATGTGATATTGGGGACACTCCTTGAGACATTTATGTGGACTGCACTGGAGCAAATTATGTAGTGACTGGCTTTCTGCAAGGAAGGTATTCTTGTTGGCTGAAGGAACTTTTTCTCTATTCTAGCTAAAAGCAAGTACAATAAAACTGCCGGAGTCCCACTTTTTTTTTTTTTTTTTCTCCTTATTCGCTCCTGTGTTTCCTCTTTAATTTCTGGCACAATGAGGAGAGTTTATTTACTTGGCAAACTACTCCCACCCATCAGAGTATCCTTCCAGGTTAGATAAACCTGGAAGATCAATTGATTTCAGTATGGTCCATAAACAAATTCATGAAATATGCTAGTCGTGATACTTAAAGCCTTGACCTGTATCAAAATACAAGAATTTACAGTTTAATCTAGAATTATAATGACTGTAACATGATATGAATGCTGTTTGTACCTTCCCCCTCAAATCTAAACTTCAGTTTACTTCGTATAAAATTTCAGTATGTCACTTCCCCCCTTTTTCTCTGTATACCAAGAAAAAGACTTTGCTTGTTAAATGAGACCCATGGATGGTATTTCAGTACAAACATTAATTTGGTTTATAAGGCAAGGGTTTTTATTTATACCCCAAATGAACTTGAATTTTCTCATTTGCACCCAAAGTTGAAAACTGTTTCCTCAAAATTCCAACTTAAACATAGGCTGTCATACAAGGTATTTTGTTAAGACAAAAGTCCTGCTAAAGTGGAGTTTTGAGACCTGTAGTGTAAAGTACAATATAATGTGATAGTGTTTCTTTTCAACATGACACAAAAATAATCTTCAGACAGGGGATTCTACCCTGTTGGTTTGGTCTGTTATGTCCCTCCTGTTCCCCCCCTGTAGCTTGAGGGTTTTTAAAAAGGAATGATTCATACTTGAGAGTGGTGTGAGACTTTGCTAATGAAGACTTGTTTTTAATAAGCTCTCTGCATTTATTGCCTAGTTACTGACTTACTTAGCACACTGACTTGATTTTTTTGACTGGGTTTGTAGTAGTGTCTTCCTCCTTTAAAGGTGGTAGAAAGATTATTTTTTTTTTAGTTAAACATTTAAAAGTTTATATGAGGTTTTTCCCCTTCTACTGTGCTGTTAGTGACAGCTTCAGCTGTGAGTTTGTGTTAGCTTTTTGCTAAATTAGAGCATTCTTAGAGGTAAGGGAACTGAATACATGTTCTTAGTGTTTTATATAAAATGTTATGCTTTTGTGTGTAGAAGAAATCAAAAAGTATTTTTCCAACTGATGAGTATTATCTGTGTGTGGGTGTACATACACAAATATGTATGTATTGGGTTACACAGGGATCTCTAGTTGAGTAACACTATATTGTGTATTGGTTTTACACTGAAGAAGAGTTTTGGAGATGGTACTGTGTATATATGTGTGAAGTTTATATTGAAGG
Organism: Falco punctatus; assembly: GCF_963210335.1. Taxonomy (NCBI): domain Eukaryota; kingdom Metazoa; phylum Chordata; class Aves; order Falconiformes; family Falconidae; genus Falco; species Falco punctatus. Next base: position 32,626,126 of record NC_137581.1, read on the forward strand.
GTGAAATAAGTGGTAAATTAAATTTCTGATGTCTTAAAGTTATTTAAAGAGTTGCTCTGTAGCACTAGGTGCTTATGCTGACCTTTAAAGTGAAAGCTCTGACTAAAGCAAGGAATGTGATTGCCTGCAGAAAGCAGACTAAGATAAGGAGTTCTACCAGGATCCCAGGGGAAGCCATTCCTCTGGTTATAAGGAGGTCAGGTTAAGGATGCAGATGACTCTTTTTAAAGTGAGAACGTTCAGTGAGAGAGGATGCTGTTTTCTACAGATTCAGAACCATTACCTTTGGTATCTTTTTAAGAGCTCAGGAAGTTAAAAGCATGAATTTATATCAACTCCAAAGTCCTGCAGCCTGTAAGAGCATGTTGGAATCTTAGGTAGATTTTATGTGCAAGTGAAATGATATGTCTGTATCTGTCTATATATAAATATATAGACATATCTATATATCCGTTTCTATAAATACATATAACGCGCTGGTGCAGAATATCACTTGTAAGCAGCTTTGTCTGGGGCCGCAGAACTTTTAATTTCTTCCCTTTGACTTTAAAGTCCATCAAACCCACCATCTAATCATTAAATAAGGGTTTTACAGTAACTTTTCCCCCAGCTCTTCAAAACAATATTATTATTATACTACATTTATCTAGTTATTGATAATTCTGCACTAATGTATAATTGAACGGGTTTGTCCCCACCAGGAGCAGTCATCAGTCATTGCAGTGATGGTGCTCCTCTGTCACTTGATAGGGCTGTAGGAAGCTTTTTTTGCCATCTGTTACTCCTGTGTGCTGCTTTTTTGACTTGACCTGAATGCTCTTGCCCTGTAAGGGCAGTGAGGTTTAAATGCTGAGCACAGACTGATTAACGAGGCATTAAGTCAGTTAATTCTTTCATTTTTAAATAAAGTATTAACATGGTTTTGGTGACGGCTGATTTGCATTTTAAGTAAAGGAGATGGCTTATGTAAGCAGTATGGTTTTTTAAACAGTTTGCGGTGTTTGGTAGGTTTAGTTGTCGATCTTAAATTGTAAAGTTTAAAGAACTTAAGCTGCTGAATCTGTTCGCTTGAGGTTGTTATTGCAAAGGCCAGATAGGTTAACTTGTTTAAAGATGAAGGTTGTAAATGAATATGAAGAGTATGCAGGCCATGTTCAGAACAAGTTTGTAAACTTTGTGTTTTCTTTAGAAGTGATTTCCTTGTGTTACAAAACAACGCCGGATTTACTTACCAACAGGTGGCTTTGCCAATGCTGTGACTTGGTACCTGAGTGTTAGCTCAGTGATTCTTACAATAAAGTGGGCTAGGGCTTGAGGAAGGTGGGAATCGTGTCCTCTAGAAATATCATGTTATTTCATTACCTCCAACTTAATTTTTCAGCACTTTCTAAATTTCAGATATGGTGGACTGGAGTATTTCTCAGTCACCACCATAGCAGTATGTAAGACCAAGGCCAAAGGGAAAAAAATCACTGAAATCCTTTGCTTTAGAAGTGGATTTGAATGCTGAAGTGGCTCTTTTACTTCTGTGTTGTATTGACAAGAGCATCAACATAAGATTTCTATTTTGAGGAGATGCTTTTGAGTCCTGAGGCCATCCATAAAAAGATTTTTCATGAAATCCTTTCATGTAAGAACTCAAGAGGATTCATTAATACTGCTTTAATTTCCCATTTGTGGGGTATGGCATTAACAGAGGACCTGTTACTGCAGTGCGGCCTTCCTGGAGAGGTGGCTGCTGAATTTTCATAGATACGTTGTGGCCCTTAGGGATAGACAGGTACTATCTAACACTGTTATCAGTTTGTGGTATCATACCTTTTAGGAATCTTTGATTTATGCTGTTGAGAGTTGATGTGCCCTTGAAGGGCATGTCGGTATTTCTGGTAGATGTTGTATTTGCCTTGCAAATTACAGAGGACCTTCTGACTCTAAATATGTGCTTGTTTGACATCACTGTTGCTTGGATGACAATGCATAGGGTGGTGCTTTTTGTGCACATGCTGTATTAAGCAGCCTGCTTAAGAGGGTCTGTTTTAACATACCACCTGGAGATCTGGAGGCTCCTTTCCTCTCTTCCTGGGGCATATTAACAGCTTTTGAGTTATACTAAAGCTATTTCTTACGGCATGTCAGAGTAAGTGGTGTAGTTTGGGGCATGTGTAGGGAGAAGCAAGACACAGGCTTCCAGGAGAGGCTGTTCCTGGGAACACTTAAGAATTGTGTAGGACTTGTACAGTAAACACAAGTACTCCAGGTTTATCTTGGCACCCTATCCAGCTGTGTATCTTTTGTGTGAAAGGCCATTATTCATGTTCCCAGAGGCCAGAGTGAGATAGAGAAGTTTATTGCTTGCAGATGGTGCTTCACGTGCAGAAGTATGTGCTTTCTGCTTGTACAGATTCATGACTTAACATCATACACAGCTTGGCTGTAGCTTCTATTGTGCTAACACAAATCTGAGGCTGGAGTCCTTGTTTTCTACCGGTCCTTTTTTGAGAGCGAGCTTTGATATTAGGTAGACCAAATAAAAGTTGTTTTTAGCAGATTAGTTGTCACAATAAAGGAACCACAATTTACTGAAGTAATTCAGTCCTGCCTTTTGAAATAGGACTGAAAGAGTAAGTGAGAATAGAAAGTAGTCTTTGCTGAGCCATGAAAACCTCATTTTCCTTCTATCATACATACACTTTGAACTAAATACTGCACTTGTGATTTTACATGGAAGGAGAATCTGCACAAAGAGTAGTTAAAATAATGTTGATGTAACTACAACAGATATTTGGTGATATTAAGCTAATAGTTTCTTCTAACTTGAGTGCTGTAACAGTTTGACTAGAGATTTTTAAATTTCTCTGATCAACAATGAAATTGATAAATTCTCAATTTGTTCTGTAGTACTTCCTTCTGAGAATTATAGGCCATGTGTAACATGTATCTAAAGATAACAGCTTGAAAGGCCTCTTTTTATGCCTCTGTGGTGTTACCACTGATATCCAAGTTCTAGCATAATCAGATATGCCAGGACTTAGCATTAGATTTGGTTCAACTTGTTATTTTGGTAACGGAATTAAACCAGTACAAACTTAACACCATTGCATTGTAATACTAAAATTATCCTGGTATATCAGTGAGTAGTCCTTCATTGACACTGATGGTGTTGTGCTACATTTCTCTTTCTTTGTTACATTGAAAAATAATGTGGGTTTATGATAAATTTTAAAACCTATGACTGCTGATCTGAGTGAGCATAAGTAATGTGTTTAAAAGGATCTGTCTGCTTGTACAGTTTTCTCCTGTATCCCCCCACTCTCCCTGGAAAAAATCAGAAATGTAGTCTCCAGAATACCTTACACTTTAACATGAAAACAGAGTTGATGTGTAGTCCATTATCCACAGAGACTTCAGGTCTGTATGATGCTAGGTCCTGTCATTGTATATGTACTAAATGTGTATTGTTTCATAAAACTATTTAACCTGAGGAAGTGATTAAGTTAGTACTTCTACTGGGAACACTACTAATGCAGTGCAAGTTAAGTAGACGTTGTAGGGCTGAAGAAGTAGGGGGTTGTGGCTTTTCTCCTCAGCCTTACTTGTCTACTTCTAATTATTGCTGTTCGGTGTATACTTGAAAATTTTAAGAGCATCACCTTGGAAATTGGTTTTTTTTTCCCCTTTTTAAAAGGGTAGCAATATTCTTCTGTTTTGGCTACCCCCTTCCACTTGTAAGTTATGACATCCTTCTTGCCAATTATTCCTCCCTCTACCATAGCTGTTGTAATATTGGCTTTACAAGCAAACTGAAGCTTTCTCTCTCATGTTCAATACAGAAAAGATAACACTCTGTCTGAGAAACTTTACAAATTGTGCCAACAGGTCGTTGTTCGTGCAAAAGCGGCTTAAATCCTTTGTATATCCTCTTGTGTGTGATTTTTTTTTTTTTGCACTTATGACCATGTTGAAGTGTAGGTTGCTAACAGCAGTGCCACAGCTTTCCTGATAATAGTACAGGTGAGAAATCAATAATGATGAGGGAATGATCAAACCAAAAAATAAGGTGATTTATGTTGGGAATATCTGGTATAACCTAAGCACATAGGTTGCCATAGATTTTTGTGAAGCTGCATGATTAGAAAACCTGCCTAACTAATATTTGGGTTAGTGTCTAGCTAGTAGAGCATTCAATTTTAGACACTTGGTAATCAGAATTGTTGTAGTCTCACTCCAAATTCCTGTCATTCATCTGTCTATTTTAAACGTGTCTCTTGTGGAGTAGTTCTAAAATTACCCACTGTTTTGACCTGACAGTAACAGGAATATATGAACAACTCCTGCTGCCATTCAGGCGGTACATGGCTGCTTGTACCATTCAGCTGAGATGGTGCTTCTGCATGGAAGAATGGGGCATTTAAAACAATACGCTGACTCTTACTGTATATTTGACCTTTCCATAGCAGTAACTGACAGGATTTCAGTGCACCATTGCAGTGCAGAGAGCACAACTTGTTACATCAGATTTTCAGAGCCTCTCACTGAAATTCATGTGTTAAAATCTTGCTCTCTGTATAGACCCTGCTTTGCATGCTCTTAGTGGGGTTGCCCAGCCGCATGCCCTCACTCAGCTTGTCTGGCTGAGCTTATTGCTCTCTCAGAATATGATTTTTTTGTAGAATTGTTTGCACAAGGGGATACAACATTTAACAGTTGTGGTGGGTTGACCCTGGCTGGGTGCCAGGTGCCCACCAAAGTGGCTCTGTCACTCCCCTCCTCAGCTGGCAGGGGAGAGAAAATGCAACAAGAAGGCTGGTGGGTCGAGGTGAGGGCAGGGAGAGATCAGTCAGGGGTAAAACAGACTCAACTTGGGGAAATCAGTTTAATTTATTACCATCAGAAAAAAACCCACTTCCCCCCCCCCCCTTCTTCCCAGCCTTAACTTTATTCCCCCATTTCTCTACCTTCTCCCCGCAAGCGGCACAGGGGAGTAGGGGTTACAGTTCAGTTAATCACACATTATTTCTGCAGCTCCCTCCTCCTCACACTCTTCCTCTGCTCCAGTGTAAGCTTCCCATGGGGTGGCAGCCTCCTTTGGCCATCCGTCTGCTCTGGTGTGGGGTCCTCCCCGGGCTGAAGGGGACAGCCTCCATCACCATGGTCATCAGTACAGGCTGCAGGGGAACCTCTGCTCTGGCTCCTGGAGCACCTCCTGCCCCTCCTTCTGTGCTGACCTTGGTGTCTTCAGGGCTCTTTCTCTCACGTAGCCTCACCTCTTTTCAGCTGGTGCAGATTTTTTTTTTCCACCTTGTTAATATGCTATCACAGAGGTGCTACCACTGTTGATGATTAGCTCAGCCTTGGCCAGTGGTGGGTCTGTCTTGGAGCCAGCTGGCATTGACTCCATTAGACAAGGGGGAAGCTTCTGGCATCTTCTTACAGAAGCCACCCCTGTAGACCCCCTGCTACCAAAAGCTATAAACCAACTACAACAGTGAAACTCAGGGAGGGGGCATTACAGTTTAATTCAGTAATAGTTGCTGTTTTGTCAGATTGTAAATTGTGCCATTAGGATGAAATAAGTTGGAAACACTGAGGTTTTAATGTGGATAAAATAAACCTTTGCTTTTTAAAGAACATGGAAATGAAGAGGGATCTGAAAGAGCTATGGCACCATGTATTGGTAGAGAAGGGCACAGTTAGGGTTACTGAAAAGATAGTATGTGGGAGGCAATAGAAGGGGGCAGTTTTTCAGTTTGTAACGTAAGAAACACAGCCCTAGTTCCTCTTTGTTCCTTTTCAATTTTCAGACTAATTATTTTTCCTCTGTGCATGAACAGATTTGCATCTTTGCAGCTGCTGTAGCAGCTAGGTAAGGAAAGACAAGTTCCCTCACCTTCTAGGCATAAAATGGTACTTCACAAATGCCAGATAACGTCTTTAGTTTTGCTGCCTCTACCTTGCAGAACTGCTGTATAATTAGAACTTCAGCTTTTTTGTTATCCCCCATACAACCCAAACCTCCCATATTTTTACAATCTCTTTACAGTTCCAATCTAAGTGTTAGTGGTGAGTGAGTTTTTTGTCACCCAATGATTTGGATAATTTATCAAAGGTTTAAAACAAAAAAATCTGTCCAGTGTTAGGTGTGTATTCTGTGAGTTGTGAACTAAAAGACTTCAAAATCATTTGTTTGCTAATAGACAGTGCTATGCAGATACTGTATGGTAGATAGTCCAGTTGCCTAGCAATAACATTAACAGTCATGAGTGTTTATAAAGCAAATACAATATGATATGGTCAACAAGGTATGTGGTGCTTTTTGTATTACTTAAGTGTCCTGATAACTGTTGGAAAACATTTATTAGGATTACACATGAGCAAGCACCTGACACTTAAGAGCAACAACTTTGAGTGAGTAGATCTGATAAATGATGTGCTTGTGTTTTTTAATCTAAAACCCCACAACTTAAAACAAGTGGTGAACATGATGATTTTCCAAACACATTGGCTTTGAACTTTGAAATGTTATTTTCGTGGCTTTGATAAATACTCTTGGAATGGCTTTGGATGTTCAGTCTGGAAATACTAACGGTAATAGGTTATGTGATTAAAAGGCTCGTTTCTGTGCACACAGTGAAGCCTTCAGGCAGAGCGGCAAACTGGGGAACCCTGGTAACCTTGTCAGAGAAACAAGCCCCCTGACCTGGCTCCTGCCAGGTCTGTCACTGGAGATCATCAGCCCCCAGGGACCTGGGTGACATAATTGATGAGTAAATGGAGAGGCAATGTGTGGTCAGCTTGCAGATTGGGAAGAGGGGTTAGAGTCACTGTAGGACTTAATATGGGCTGCAGGGAAGAACATGTTGGGATTGCACATGGCAGCATGGGATGCTTAGGGGAGGGACCAAGGTTGGGGAAAGGGAGGGATCAGGGTGATTTTGGGGGAAGGAACAACTGTGGGGAAAATAGAGGGACAGAGGGCTAAAGCGGGCTGGTTGCCTGTGTAAGCAGGTGGCTGGACAGTATATTTGGCCATGTCCTGTCCTCCTTGGCGCAGTCTGGCAGGCCTATCTCCTCACTAAACTGTTACCCAAGAAAACAGAAATAGAGGCTACCTACCGTGTGTGGCTACAGGGGTCTCCGTTCCAGCAGCTAGAGTCAGATGCCATGGATGACAAGGGCTCGCGTGGCTGAGTCAACAGAGGGTGCATGCATTGGTGTTGATCACTAGGGTCTGTGAAGCAGGACGAGCCAGGGAGTAGGAAAAGAGACTTGAGTGTGCCTGTAAAGTCTAGGCAAAACACATGTGCATCTGTATGTGACAGCTAGAGGGGTTGGCTGCTGGAGGAACCTAAGAGTTCAGGCCAGCTGCTACGGAGACTCTGGGGTCTGGCTGAGACCCCTGTTTGTGTGTGTATCTGTGCATGAAGTAATTAACCAGGGGCGAGAAGCTCTGGCAACCAGCTGCTGTGTAGACCAAGAGTCCAAGGCTAGATCCTAGAGGGATCTGTAGTGGATGTGTTTATGTGTTTGCAAGGGGGTCTGAGTGCTAGCAGCTGGAGTGTGGCCACAGGGGCTTGTGTGCCATGTGGTGGCAGCTGGGCAGACCTAGAGTCTGGGAACATCTGCTGGGGAGACTTCAGAGCGAGCCCAAGGCCAGTTACAGCGGTATCCATATTCTCTGTGTGTGCACATCTGTACGTATTCTCCTAATGGACTTTCACCCTGATCAGAGAGAAGCAGAAGGAGGTTGTTGGTGCTGCTTGTGTTTACCTAAGTGCTGAGATTGTGTTGACTTGTGTGGCCAGCCGTGTATGTGTGCGCTGTGCATGTGTTTTTACGTGTGTGCCTATAGGGACTGCGTGCTCAGCCTTGCTGCTGGGCTGGACCTTGGGGCAGGGAGTTGGGGTTGTGTTGCCTCTGTTGGGCTGATGGATTTGGCAGCTGTTAGTAAAGGGAGGTGGGTCTGAGAAGAGATGCTGAGTCTCTGAAAAAATCTCTCCTTATTAAAGCTCAAACTGAACATCTAGAGATCATTTACTATAGGAGATAATTGATTCTGGTTTTCAGATGTACTGTGCTGATGAAAAGCATAAGAAACTTAATAGTGTAAGGAATAATGGAAAATTACTTTAAAGATTTACAGAAAGTCAGAAGTCCAAGGTTACATCATTTATAACTAACCTTGAACGTACGTAATTTGGAACTTAAAATTTTGTTTAAAATACAACTTTAAGTGGGCGTATGGTGTTTGACAGTGTTGTTCCCCTGCTAGACTTCTACTAAGTGAATTTTCAGACTGTTAATGAAATCTTTCTGGTAGCATATTGCAATTTCTTTATTATTATTCTTATACTTTGTTTTTAGTCTACTTAGGCAAAATTCAGGGTCCTGAATTTGACCTTGAAGCCTTCTCCCCCATGCATCCCCTAGAGAAAAAAACCACAAACAGCATGTAATTAAGTGGGATAGCCCTCTATTTTGATATAGTGGAGGTTGCGAATTGTATTAAACCTGTAATAAGTTTCTCCATAATGATGTAAAAACTTCAGATGAACAAAAGCCATCATTCATAAAACCTTCTAGATGCTTAAACTGCTCTGTAGTACTTTGTCAAATGTTATGTAAGTTGACAGCTTTTAAAGAAATTAATAGTGAATTCTCTCAGCCACCTTTTTGAGTGGAGGAAATAACCACCAGACCCCCCCCCCCCAAAAAAAAGCAAGCTCACAGGGAAAGTGGGAAAACTACTTGCAGTAAGCATGTGAATAAACGTTTGGTGCTGTTGTGCTCTGTGGAGCCCCAGATATTTTGCTGCAAGGCTGTTTCAAAATGTCAGAGGCACTGTGTAAATAGGTTCCTGTTGGACTCAGCCATATCCTTGTACCCAGTATAGATAGACCTTTTTCAATTTCTAAAATATGGTCAGACCTCTGGAGGAGCTCACGTTAGACACTCAGCATCATTCTAAGGTCTCCTCTATTTTAAAGCAACTGATGTAGGGGGAAAATGAGGAAATTTGCTTCATGTGTACGTACTGCTAAAAAATCTGAATGGCTTATGCTATTTAAGGAACGGTATGTAGCCTAGTAGCTGAAGACTGATGTAACACACTAGAAAGGAGAGTTAAAGGTCTCTGATATCTTAATGTGCAATGTGGAACAAATAAGTCAATGCAATATATAAAAGCTGAGAGAGTTACTGAATCTGGAAAGAACTGATTTCAAGTACAATCTGTAGGGTGGAATGCCTGCCTCATGAAGATGGAAGGAAGAGTCCTCTGCTGAATTTAAGATAAAGATTTAGATTGAGTTTTTGAAACTACAGAGAACTAACTGCCTCATATTTAATAAAAGAAAAAACCCAGATAGTAATTTCAGCAGAGGAGTCTTCTGGAAAGAATGTGTTATGCAAACCAGGTTTCCAAGGAGTCTGTAGACAAAACAGACTTTAAGACATGATATGCAAAATTGTGTTCTAGTGCAATTATGGGGGGTGTATGTATTATCAATAAACCACTGTTAAGGATTAGATGAACCTTGGAAAAAAAGCTTTTTGTGAGTGTTCAGAAAAAAGATTGAGTCAGCCTTGTGTGACACCAATGTATTGGAAACAAGATTTTGTAGTTCAGGTGACATGTAAAGTTCTGGATCTGGCCTTTGAATATGGGTCAGATCTTTGAAAGCTGTGGGAAGGTCTCAGTTCTGGATAACAATGAACTAATGAAATAAATCTGGTACCCAATTTCAGGTTTTGTTTGCTGAGGATTTTAGTGGGCATGTGCCCTTTCAGTCTTTGTACATTCTTCCACTGTGGATACATGGTGCTTTTTTATTTTTGTATTGTTTCCTGGCTTGCTTAGCAGGTGACTTGCTGAGATGACTCCTACTCCTACTCATTGTTGGCAATTGAACACTGTGGCTCCATTATAGGATTAAATCTTTGATTTAAGTCATTAGCTTCATCCTCTTTGACCACTAAGTACTGAAATAAATGTTTTCCATTTTATATTGTTAGCTTCTACAAGATACAACTTGACTTCTAAAGCATGTTAGTATTTAATCATAATAAAAAAAAGGGTAGCTCCCTTACCTGAATTCTTAGATAAGGATGTTTTTTGTCTATGTAGTGTCTGCTTACTGATTACTCACTTCAAAATGCAAAACACTGGAGTATGGGAACAATTGTCTGCAATGATTCTGGATTCAGTTTCATGATAATATTTTCCCTTTTACTTGTTAACATACTTGCATGCCTATTCCTGCCTTCGCTGATCTTATAAAAGCTATCGGTTCTTTCCTAGTCTTGCTTGCCAAAAAGTCTTAAGCTAAATTAGTTGATGAAAATGTCTCTATTCTGCTCATGCTGAGTCAGAAGTGTTTATTTAAAGATGATGAATTTAGTAATCATCAAACCATGTTTAAATCATCAGGAATGCTAATTATAGATAGGCCTAACCTATATTTCTGAAATACTTAATGACTTGAAGCCCAGATCCTTCTTGCTTAAGTTAATAAATGCCTTTGTTTCAGTTGGAAATGGGTGACACTGTAATTCACAGAAAACAAAAGTAGTAATTATCTAGATGAAAACATGAAACTTGTATCCCATGATACCGGGGGGGGGGGGGAGAGGAGAAGCTGAATGAGTTCTCTTTTCTGTGTTCTTTAGGGTGAGAAAGGAATAAAAATCTTTTAGATTCTTTATGCTGTATACATAATTCTAGCTATCTTGTGTTGATGCTTTCCTTTGTTTTGGTATGTGTTGAATATAGGTCTGCCTTTCCGAGTTTACTAACTTTTTTTTCTTAATTCTCATGTTTTTTGTTGGCATTTTTATTAACTAATATTTGAGGATCATACTGTTGATTAGGGCTAGTGTCAATTTGAGGAAGAAAACAAGTCTTTCATTTAGCTTAATAATTTATTCAACATTTTAATTTCCAGTATTTATTTATAGTGGTAGTATCCATCACTAGAGTAACTTTCTTTAAAATCACTGCATCTCAGATTTAGCTTTCAATGGAATGAAAAGTTGTCTTCTGTGTGCAGACAGGGAGATACAGTTACTGAGGTAAAGCTTGAGTCTGAATTGTAATAATTTAATTTTTGTCTATTACATGTTGTGAGGAAACATCCAGATTGTTGTCTGCCCTTTGTTAATCTGGAAGTTCCTTTTCTTAATGATTGTGAAATGTAATAACAGTGTAATGGTCTTGCATACTGATGTGAAGTGCAGCGCTATTTTGCTGAAAATAGAACCCTCTTGTATTTTCAGAGATGAAAATGCCATTGTTTCTGGTTTTGCTTTTAAAATTAATGGAAACCTGGGTACTTCCTAGTAAGAATCTATGAAAAAAGGGAAGAAGGTGAAAGACTGTTACTGTCTGACTTAGGTGAAGAACCTGTCCTGTTGTGCATGATCTGCTTTCAGGAACTGGTCACCAGTTCTAAGAAAAGTCCTGTTTAATTACAGATCAGTTGAAAAACAGTTCAGTGCAGCTAACATGAAGCATTTGAACTTAATGCACTCTTACATGTTATGCTAACTGGTGATAAATTTAATGCAGAACAGGCAGGTACGATTACTTTTAAATTACTGTTAGTGAGTCTTTATTCACTGTGTTTATGAACATTCTTACATCAAATTTTAAATAGAAATAATGAGTCTGATGGGCTCTACTGGTACAAACAAGGCCTTAAGTATACTTTATGTTTGAAAGTGAATGGTAAAATAAGGTGTTCCCCTGTGGACAAAATGGATGTCTTTTATGAGTGAGGGAATTCTTTTATTGCTGCCATGACTTAAGTTATTTTTCCAGTAACAATAGAATTACAGCAGCTTCAGGAGAGATGGTATAGATGGCATGTGTGATCAAATAATGCTAAATGTGCAAAATCAGTATTTCCCACAAATGCTATGGGAAATTCTATGTGTTAACGAAGAAAGATTCAATATGGCACTCTTGCTGATGAGAGACAGAGTTACTCAATTGCCAGAGATGACATTATATGTCTTGCTGCACCTCCTCTTTCCCTGCTAACCTACCTCTTGTAGTTTTAGTATGGGTGCATATAAAGGTAAGACCATCTTAAGATGTTTGAAGCTTCTGAGAGCTTTGGCAAAGTGATTGTGAATGGTGACTCCCCTGAAAAGAATGAGTTTATCAGAGGTTTCTTTAAAACCTTCCAAGACTCAAGGATCAAATATGCACACATTTTTCTGATACCAAGTGTGAGCCTTCTCCTTCAATGTTGGGAAAAAAAAATAGGATTTTTATCTTGATGATGGGAAAAACCCCGCTCCTAGCACGTATTATCTAATTCTCTTCAGTGAGTTCCTGTTGTGTTAAATTACCCATAGTGTTTTGTTTTGGGTTTTTTTTTTTTGCTGTGACCTGAATCTCAAAACTTTTCTGACAGCAGGGGATTGTCACCTCATTAAACTTCTGTATGGCTTTGGAGCCGGGACAGTCAGTGTTTGAGAACAAATGAGTCTGAGCATCAGAAGAATGTTTTGTGCCTGTGTAGAGACCCAGTTTGTAACTGCCAAGTTTAGGCAACTGCTTATCTTTGGGCTATTCTTAACTTCAGCAAACATGTATTGCAAACATTTCTAGCATGTCTCTAACCTTGCTGTTAGAGCTCAGTCTGGATTGCAACTTCTAGCATAAAAAAGGAAAATTCCATTATAACTTTGACTGTCAAATTTTTGAAACAGTAGAAATGTCAGTTTTTAACTCGTAGAAGCTATAGGAGTACATTTGCTGAAGTATGTGGTTACTATTGGCAGCCAGTGCAGGCAGGAGTGCTTGGGATTCAAAGTAACTGGGTCTTAATAGACTTCAAAAATACTTTAAATTTTAGTTGTGTAACACAGACATCTTAAGAATAATGTTAAATAGGATGATACGAGGTTAAGATATGTCTCCAGTTCATTTACATAGTTTTAATGCTTCGCATACCCTCCTTTCTTATTTTTTTTCACAGAACTATAGGTGTTGGCAGCATTCATTTTTACATCTCTTAATCTCAGTGTTTCTGTTCTCATTTTCTGCTTTATTTTGCTTTTGAGTTCCAGAAGTGACTGTAGAGAGCAGTATCCACTGAGTTACGAATCAAATACATATCTGTGCACTTCAATGAACTGTTAATAGCAGTTTAATTCGGGCAGCATTCATCTAAACATTTGGACTGAAACAGTGGTTCAGAATGATACACTATGAAGGAAATAGTCCCAAGATATGCAGGTGTTGAACTTTGTAGAAGTGGTCATTTTGAGTGAACATTCATATATTTGGACAGCACCGAAGCATATAAAACTCATGCAGATTAATAGGCAGGTTTTTAACGTAAAAATAAGATGAAAATATCCTAACTTTTGCCTGCCTTTTTTTAATACTACCTATAGCTTCCTGTTAAGTAGACTTGGCATTTTTATAGTGGATGCTACTTAGTCTGAAATCTTCAGAGCATTAACGTTTTGGATGAGTCTCTTAAGGCTGTTTTATAGATAAAATCTCTCTTGCCAGTTTGAATATAGCCTTCTTTCAATGCTGTCTGCATTCTGGATTGTGACATCATACCTAATTACAACATAATTGTTTGTGACCGTTGTTTTTAAGTATGTAATTGGATCTTACTAGCATGATCTGGTGGTACAGTTACACTCTCTTGAGTTCTTGAGGTTTTTGGGTGCTTTGGAGCTAGAACTTAGTTGTATTTACATTTGCAAGGCAAGCAATCAGGGCTTCATCTGGGACAGCGCTATAAACCAGTTGTCTTCTGTGTTGACTGACCTATTTGGTCCTCCTTTCACTGCCACTTGCATACTTCCCCCTCCCTCCCCTCCCCCTCTGGGCATTTCTGAAAAGGTTTCATGTACTGAGTTTCTTGCTCTTATCAGATGCTGCCTTGTTTAGCCTACCAGCAGAAGACTGAGGGAATGTGACTTTTTTTCTTTTAAAACATCCACGAGGAAGAAGAGCCAATTTATACTTTTATACTTATTTTTCAGGCTAGTGTGATCTCTTAGCTTAAAATATTGCAAGAAAATGCGTGTGACGTACTAAAGGCTACTGCTGTTGGAGAGCTGAGATTCTGGTTTGGCCTCAAACCAGGAGTGCAGAAGCCAAATAGCTGAAGTAATTTTAAAAATATAGCTTAATATAAGGTATGTTCTGAGGAGTTGCCTGCTGTACTTTTGGAATGGTACTTTAGATGAGCCATACAGTTTTTCCTGGTTCTCATCCTAGAGCTGTAATATTTTGGGAACTGATTGATGGTTCTTCTGATGCTCTATTCTTTTCCTTTCTGCTGTTTCAGAAAGTAACTTGTTCTATTGTAGTTGGGGGTGGGGGATCACAAATGCTGTCCTTTGCTTGATCTGAATTGCAAGGTTCATATGAAGACTGCACGGTTTTTGTTTACTGCTCTTTAGCATTCCTGAGGCTGAGTCTTTCAGATGGTACCTGCCAACTTGTGGTAGTCTGTCAGGGTAGTAGTGTTCACGAACTTTGAGCTCTGTCTATTCTTGTTCATTTCCTTTAGAAGGCAACCTGATAAAATTTTGAAGCAAGCCCTCACTTATGATGAGGTTGGTCTAGGTGAAAGCCAAAGAAGCCTTCCGATCTCATTTTTTCTATTATTTTCTGTGGTTGGTAACATCTGTGTTATACCTCACTAAGTGGTTTCGAAGGCTTCCATTTTAGCTACTTTTCTTGATTGCTTTTTCCTTTTTATTGGGCCTGCCGTGTAATTACTTGTTCCCATACTTTGAAGGTATAAACTTTCAGTTCTCTAACTTGTAGAACTCATGACAAAAGATAGCAGGTCCGTTAAGGATACTTGCTGGGCAGTATTCTTCCTGTGCATCCTGATCAAGGTTGGTTTTCAGAGAATTTTCTCATAATTTCATGCAAAGTAGACAGTAGAAAGAACTCATCTCCTTAAAGTAACCAGGAAGACTAAGGCAATTCACTGAAATAATTGAATAAAACATTGCATTTCTTAATTAAAAATACAAATATGGTTTTGATCAGCAAACTCATGGAGTCTACGTGCAGTATTGAAACTACAGTAGTAGGCAAAACTCTAGCTTGGCACAGTAACAAAAGACTCAGACTTGTGTCAAATCCTGTTATGACAGTTGATTCATTGTTAAATTTGTTTTTCATTGAGTTCACAATCTTGCAGGCACATCTTTTTCTGCAAAATACAATGTTCCAGTGCACAGCAAAGGGGAGGGTGAGGTGGAGGAGCACAAAGAAGCCAAGGTTTAATCCCATCCCTTTTTTGTGATTACCTCTGCCATGTCTTCGGTCACTTGGATTTCTGAGCATATGGATCTTCAGGAGAAGTGAGTTGGAGTGATTGTTTGAGGTGATCCCAGATCTTTTTTGATGATGTTGTCTTGTTTTACAAGCTTTCATGCTGCTGGGCTAAGTAAACTAACAATAGTTTCCATTAATGCTTGACCTGGCAATGTGTATGTTCTGCCTCTTCAGAGGGAAGGCCAACATTACTAACAAAACAGTGCCGACATCACTTTTATACTAGTGATGCTTTTGGCAGTTGAAGAACAAGTCTTTGCCATGTTGGCTGATGCTCTGTTAAAATAAACAGACAGAAAAAAACAAGGAAGGAAAAAACCATAAGCCAATACCTTCAAGTGTTTGGATGTTCATAGAAAGGAAAAACACGGAATTACGTACCAGTACTGAAAACGATGCACCATGGAGTACTTTTTTTTTTCCGCATCCCATTTTTCATGAAGAGACTTTTTTTTAAAAAAAGACAAGATCTGATTTTTAAAAGTATATTATAGCAGTAAAATTCTTGGAGATTAAGACTCTCTAAAATCAGTGTGTTCTGACATACCAGCCTCACAGGTGTGCCTATGAATGCACATGCATACACACACACGTGTTATTTTCTTAAGCAAGACTCAGCAAGGACCCATTCCTTCCTTGTAGTATCCCTGGGAATAGTGGCAGGGTTCAAGTGCACAGCCTCTTGCTCCTTTAGTATTTGCTCAGAGGTAACTGCCAGTGAGCAAAGCTAGACTGGGTTGCGAGTGAGAGTTCAATGACCCTTTGGCATCTTTGGCTAGAGCAACTTTTCGGATTATTTTTTTCCCCTGTCATATGCTGCTAGGCTGGCACAAAGGGTGAGGTTCTTTTCTCAATAAAGCTCCAAGGCTGTGGGCCTGTGTGTGTTGTGGGTAATCTAATGACCACCCAGCAGTGGAAAGTAGTAAATGTAGGGAAGTTTTCAGGAAGACACCGGAGGGAATCTAGCAATCCAATTAATGCAAGGATTACTTTGATCTGAGAAGTGACATTGGCTTTACAGTGGGGAAAGATGAAGGATTTTTAAATAATAATGTCAATTTGGTGTTTTGGAAGGGGGAGGGGGGGAAGTGTCTCTTAGACATTATGCCTCCATAAACTGAAATGCTGTCTTTTTTCCTTTCTCATCCAGCGTGGATGTTCTGGTGTGACACCCGTAACTTGCTACCCTTGCCTGTGGCTTTGTTGCTGGTGAGAGAGGACCGAGGGGAGGGCGGGTGTTGTTTTAGCTTGACTTGAGCTGGCAAGCGGGGTGTGCTGCAGTCTGTGCTGCGGCGTCCTGGAGGTTCACTGTCCCGAGAAAAACCTGGTGTGCCGGGAGCCTGCTGCAGGTCACCGTCTCTCCCTACCCCGTTCAGTAGCAGGCTCCAGCGGTCAAAGCCCGGCTGGCTGCCTGTAGCTGGAGCGCGGGGTGGGGGGGGATGTGTCTGGGCTGCTCCTGCCTTTAAAAATTTTACTCGGAGGGAAAACCGATACCGGGTTTGGCCCTGAGCTCTTCTTAGACCTGAAAGTGTAGTAAGTGACTGATGGATGCCTTGGGGAAGGGGCTGGTGCTGCATCCCGAGGGCACCCCCTTTCTCAGGGCAGTCGGTGGGGGTGGGAGCGGCCCAAGGCGGAGGTCTGCGGTCTCAGCTTCTCTCTGGGAGCCGGTCCCCGTGGGCTCTCCCTCGGCACGTTCTTCATGCCTTGACTCCGCAGTAAGAGAAGATTACTAGGGGAGGATATAAAAGCAGGTAGGAGGTGCGCGGCCCGGGCCTGGGGGGATGCGCACAGCTGGGGACAGATGTGCCCACGGTCCCGGTGTCCCATCTCGGGGCTGGGCCCGGCAGCCCGCCTCTCGCTCCGAGCCGGCCTTTGTGTGCGGCGCTTCCCAGTGCTGTCCGGTTACAGCCAGCCTCAGTGCAGGAGCGGCGTACTCGTGTGTCTGTACCCGTAGCCACCCTCTCTGTAACGGCGGGCGAAGCCGGCCCCTTGTGCCGCGGTTTTCGGGCTGTTTTCAGGGGCGCGAATCTGTTTTCTGGAGGAACGACGGAGGGCTTGAGCCGCTGCTTCCCCTTTTATTGGCGCATCTCACGTTTAGGGTTGGTTTGTTTGTTTGTTTGTTTCCCAGCAGGTTTTTCAGCGGCGGTCCGAGCGGCTCGGAGCCCGGAGGTCCCCGCAGAGGGTCTCTCCGCGGGGGGTGGGGGCTGCGGGGGCGCCGGGCGCGCCGAGCCGAGCGGCCGGACCCTGCCGCGCTGCCGGCCCCACAGCGCTCCCTAGCGGCCGCGGCGGGGCGCGGGCGGGCCGGGCTCTCCCCGCGGCTCCGGGCGGGCTGCGTGTCCCTCTCATTCCCCCCCCCCGCCCCCGCAAAACCTGCACCGCTACGGAAGGGTGGGGGGCGGCCGCCCCTGCCCGGTGCGGGGGGAGGGCGGGGGGGGTGCGGCGGCGCGGGTGGCGGTACCGGCGGCGGTGCCGGCGGCGGGCAGCGCGGCCTGGCGCTGGCAGCGGCCACCAGGTGGCGGGGCAGAGTCACCGCGGGCAGCAGGCGGCGGGGGCACGGGCACGGCCCGGGGCCGCGCGGCGCTGTTGTGGCGAGCGGGCTCAGTAGCCGTGTTCCGCGCAGGCACTGCCTCTCTTCGGGCAGCATCCTCGGGAGTCGGGGGAAAGTGGCCGCCGCAGGTTGAGGTTTTTCATAGTGGAAGCTTAAAACTCCGGAGTGCGGCTTCAGCAGAGTATCCGAGGGAAGATCTTGCGGAGGGCGAGAAGGTCGAGTCCTCGTTGCCTTGACAGTGGTGATGGGAGTTCAGTATGGATGGTGCTGAGTGAGCAAAGTGGGCAGAATACGAGGAATTTGCACAATTTGGGGTCCCCATTTCCCCTATGAGGTGTTAAAGTTCTGAACAGTTGGTTTGGATTTTTAAGGAGCTTGTTTTGCTAGAAGCAGGGTTCTGACTGCACGCAGTTTGATTGCCAGTGAAAACCAGAACTGCTTTGGTCAAGAACAGCTCGTGCCCGCGTGTACTGGTAGTTACAAACAGCAGGATCTACATCTGACCAAACCTAACAGGGTTAGCAGGGACTGGGTCAGGGGAAGGGACGCTGCTGCCCTGCTGTAATCAACAAGGATGCAGACTCTGCTGGCGTATGGCAGCTGTGAAATGGTACTGAGCTAGGCAGAGCTTGCCACTGACCTTATGTATGGGCTTCCACGGGGGGGTTGGTGGAAGTAGATAATAGCATTAAGGTTGCTTTTTCTGGCACCAAGTCTGCCTGTTTTGCTTTTATCTATGATGGTGAATATTTCGCTATGGATTGATTCTGCAGATTTCTGGTTTGGGGTTTCCTATTTCATTTCTAAGTTAAAAGCTGAATAGAAGATGTTTAGAGCTAGGCTTCTGGGGACAAGTTGTCACCAGGGGCTTGCCTGATCTCTGCAAGCCAGCTATGTACCTCTGACTAGAGGAGTGACTTGCTTCTCCAAGCCCACAGGCTCCACGGGAGGGAAACGTTAGAGGGAAAGGCAGAAAAAGCTTCAAAGCTGCCAGGACTGGGTTACATTCAGCTGAGGCTGCAGTGTCGGTAATGTAGTGCACTGGAACAGAGTTTGCTCAGGTACAGCGCACTCAAGGCATTCTTAATTGCTGTGGTTGAGTAACTCTGAAATTGTGTGATGCTTGGGAGGAAAATATACCTGGTCTATACCTGTACTTACACTTTGTATTTTTCTTGTTTAACTTCCTAGTTGTGAATAGGGAGTTTTTTCTGTCTTAGCATGACTGTAGAAGTTAATCCTATGTATAAGGATCCCTCCGGGGGCAGGGTTGGTGTGGGTGATGTTGAGCCTTCCTGCAGCAAGACTGAGGACTTTCTGGTTATGCAAGCATTGTGCTGTCCTGATTCCTATTTTTTTTTCTTTTGTGTAGCGTGCTGTATGGGAATTTTAAAAATATGCGTGACCTCTTTGGTTTCACTCGAACAATACGTACATGGTCAAATGATAGTGGTTTTGTTGTTTTGGATTTCTTTAAAAAGCTGCATTGCTATTTTAGGCATCTATTTCTAGTGCTGATATCAGGTGGCAGTTTCATAAGTAGGTGCAAAAGCGAAGAAAACCAGAAAAAGTTGGTTTTGTGGGTTTAGGGGAGTGTTTGTAGCAAAAATGGATAATTTCTTTCGTGCTTGTTGTATGGAGATATACAACTGTTTTATAAGTAGTTGAGTTATGACACAATAGTGGCCTTGAAGAAGAAAAAAGCAGCCACTTAACGTGAATGAAGGGAGTTTCAAGTCACCATGAGTAACCACTTGCTTTAAAAACAAAGATGTGGTATGCGGAATGCCTTTTAATTCTAGTAAAAACTTACTTTCATCCATGAACTGCAATTTGAGACTGAAAACTCTGACTTTCTTCTAATTCAAGTTGGCAAGAAAATAGAGACAAATGATAAAACAGAATTAAGACATTGTTCCAATTTCTTCAGATAACTTTGCTGTACAATTGAACAAAGGTTCAGGTTCTTCAGAAATCATAATCTAGCTACTCTTCTTAAGACCAGTAGGAGTTTCTGGGTTTTGAGCGCTTTTTAGGAGCTGTTGAACGAAACATAAAAATATCTGAATCTAAAATCATTTTAGGGTTAGTCTGTGCAGTTCCGGGTAATAGATAATGATTTTTTTCTTGTAGTTTTTTTTCTTCCCCTTGTTACCTTTGGCTTTGTTAAAGGTGCTGTATTGATCTTTTGTGTGTTCTGTGGATCTCGTCTTTTCTTCCAGTGTGGTGTGCTAGAAGAAAGAATTTATTTCCATTCTCTACAGAGGCAGCCGTAGGTCCGATGAATTATGCATGCTTGATAGCCATTGCCTTCACCTACACATCTTGCACTTCCCTCATGCTTGGAAGTTGATTGCCAACTGTATTTTTTTTTTGTGTTGGGGGTGGAGTGGGTGGGGAAGGGAGAACACCTGACAGATTTACTGTTTGCTAGTTTATTAAAGCAAAGGGAGATGTGTGAGAAAGGACAGAGAAAAGAATACAGGAGAAGTGCGGAAGGGGGATTGGATGCACTTAGAAGCCAAGAGAACAAAGCAGAGGAACAGAAAAGGTGCTACCGAGTTCCTTCACAGTAAGGGAACTGAGGAGGTTGAGTAATCCTGTGAAGTCAGAGTGCCGTTAGGTGCTGTGCCTAATGCCTTTTAGCTACCAGAATTCTCTTAGTCCATTGAATTGATTCTTTTGTTTATTTTGTGTGTGTGTGTGTGTGTGGGGGGGTTGGTTGGTTTAATAGCTTCCCTTTTAGAGTTTGGCTTAATGCTGGCCACTGGAAGAAACTGCTTTATGAGAGGGAAGGACATTTACAGAGGCTAACCTTGGTGCAGGAGGTTCGTTGTGTTGGGCTGCTTCTGTGATTAGTGGAGAGAAAGGCAGGGACTGAGCCTTAGGCTGGGTGCTATCCTCTAGACGTCTGATCTTTCCTAACGCTAAAGAGAACTCTGAGAAAGACCATATCCAATATGTACATTACCTTCAGTACTATTACAAGCAGAGTTTTCTTCTTTTTAACCACTTGCTTATCTTGAAGGGTTCATTTCAATGGACCAAACGCTGTCACAGGTGACAAATTCATGACTTAACCATATTTTTTATTGAGCAAAATAATTGGCTAATGCTCTATCTGTGTCAACACCTCTTTGCTCCAAGGCACAAATGATTCAGTCACTTCTCAAATAAACTTCAAGTAACAAGTTAAATGTTAATTGTACTTGCTGTTGTATGTCTCAATATGGTAGCTTTGATTATAATTTAGTTTTGGGTTTTTTTTTCTGATGTTCTTTCTGCCTGCCTGCTTATCTTCTTTGGAATGTGGTTCTTCAACTGTTCTGATAAACTTCTGACACAAGTAAATACAGTCTGTTTGTATCTCTATTTACTGAGCATGCCCTCTGCTTGGCAGTTTGCAAAGAGTCTTGAATCAGACACGCCACACAAGTAACTGTAGACTGGGAAAGGGAACTCCTACTGCTGTGATGGTTGTCATTAGAGAACACAATTAGCCAGGAAAGTGGCCTAAATATTATCTTCCTTATCTGCTTTTCTTATTCCTTCCCTGACTTTAACAACAGAATATCCAGATAGACAATAAGGACAAAATTGCATGTTTAGGGGTTGTGGGGTTTTTTGCTAGTATTTCCTGTCTGGTGTTTTCTGCAAGACCTTACCGTGATAGTGAATTTGGTGGGTGGGTGTATCTGAGGAAGGGGAAAGCTGCCTTCCCTCTCTGCCGGTCGCTCGTTTCTGCCTTCACTTATATTGTTCATGTGGTGCAGCAGGTAATAGTTTTTGGTTTTCCATCAGATCCAGTACAAAAGAGAAGGCAAGAACTTGTGGGCAGGATGAAGTAGGAGGCAATTAGTTGGAGCCCATTGTGAAATACAGTAGTGGAATATGTGTAATGGAGTGAGAGGAAAAGAACGTTATTTAACTTGACATGTTAGCTGTGTTTGTGCTTTTTATTAAAACCTGTGAAATTCAGTTGTTGAGTGGAAGGCCTGTCACCATGAATGCCTGAGCAGGTTTGAATCTTTGGACTTAGATCAGTATGTATGTACCAGTAGGGGTCACCACAAATGTTTAATGGGATATTGAACTGGTCACTGAAGGAGAAAGTAATAAACTTTGATTATCTTCCTTCTTCCCTGGGCATCTTGGAAAGAAGAACTCTTAGTTCTTATAACTTGATAAATTGATATTCAGAAGCCAGAATTACAGAGACTTTTTGGAATACGCTTGGAGCTCAACTTCCTTACTTCTGATAAATCTTTCAGTGAATGATATGAAGCATTAGCTGTTATTAACAACCGCTGAAATGCAGATAGGTCAATAAACTAGTTTTGTGTCTGTCCTCCCCACTCAAAACACCTCCTTGCTCTCTCTTCCTCGCTGTTCTCTGAAGAGGATTGAAAATAGCACTGTATTGTTTGGAGCTCACACAGAGTGCTGCTATCCTAAAAAATCCTCATGCTTGCCATGACAGTCAGTTGTGATTGTGGAAACACAGGTGTAGGCTGATTTTTTGCTTTTAACCACTGCACTGTTTGACCCGTCTCCACTGAAGGGCAGCTGCCTTACTGGTTAAGCCAAGGGCTGCTGGTTCGGTACAGAACTGCAATGCTCCTGACAGGAGAATTTGCATGGCTTTTGTGTGGCTACAGAATGCACACTGCACAGTTCAGGGCTGTGTGAGTTGCTTTGGAAGGAGCTACTCTAGCACTGCCAGCTTAACCCTTTTCAGTGGGGTAAGCTGAGCCACGTAACTATCTTGGCTAACGTAACTTTTACCTCTGGTACTTTAGGTTAAAGTATTTCTCTAGTACATTGTATTTGAAGCATGAATTAAGAAGGGAGTCGTTACAGGCTGGAAGCTTTTGCTCACATACGTGAAGGTGAGAGATTGAGAGTCTGAAACTTCTGATTTTTTTCTCCCTTTTTTCCTCTTTTTCCAAAAGCTGTCGTCATAAGACAGTGATGTCATGGTATTGGGTTATGAATCGAAGTGCTGTTGTTCCAAGGGAAGTGGCAGGCCTTTTGCAGCTGCTCATTGTAGGTTTAATTTGTTATTCCTTTCCTTTGTATAGTTTGTTTTGGATTTTGGGGGTTTTTTTTAGAAAAATCTGGCATTTCCAGAAATGCTCTGTTTTTCAGATGTTGTATTAAATGTACCAAAAAAATAACATCTGCTGTTACCTTTCGTTTGGGTATTTTTAGCCCATAATTCCTTTATCCTCTTCACTCCCTCATGCGGTTTCTGACCCTTCGGTCTTTATTGCCTTGCTCTGCTTGCTGTTCTCTCTCACTATTTCTCCCTGTTCCTTCCCTGCTTTCACTTGCCTTTTTATTTCTGTTCTTCTCTTCTTATCTCTTTTAGTTCAGTGACATGTTTTTTGATTTTTCAAATCTGTACTTGGATTGTTTTCCTATGATTCTGTTACTAAATATTTAATTTCATGATAAATACATTTCTCAGTCTTGTTAATAATAGCATGTATAAAAATAATATCTCTTCCTCTGTGAGATGCAGTAATAATCTTCCAAACCTCTATTTTGGTCTCCCAAGTAATTTCAGTAGCTTTTACTTACCTGATTAGAGCAATTAATTTCAAGAAAATGACTGATAATTACTGGTTGCGGAACTGAAGTCCCAATCTCTGGTTTAGAAGAGAGGCGTTTCAGCACATCTTGCAACTTTGTCACATTCTGTACTCCTTACTGATAAGGTAAGAAATGAAAATACATTCAGTCTCTGAAGAAAATGCTTTGTCAGAAGCAGCTAATTTCAGAATTGCTTGCTGTTGTCACATAGCCAGATAAGAAAATTGAAGGTTGTGACTGTCAGTCTTTTCTGAAATAAAACATTGCTGAACACAATCAATCTAGAAGAATACCAAAATAAATACAGGGTAAGAGCTGTGTAAGAGTTAAATGTTCACAGTAAAAATAATCAAGTATAGGATTAGTGCTGTCTTCCAGTGCCTGTTAAAGGAACTAATACTTAATGTTGGGGTGTTGTTGACTTGAACTAATGTGGCGTAATCATTCATGGTGGGCCACTGATGAGCATTCACTACAGGGAGAAAAAGGTGTATTATCAGTAGCTCAACATGGCAAGATATTTAGTTTGCTACCTGCGGTGTTATTTTGTTGCTGCTGGTTTCCCATCAAACCTCCTAAAGCACTTATGCTGCTTTCTGTGAACATACACGTTTGTGTAGGTTGCACAGCACCATGAAAGTTACCTGCATGAGAACAGATTATGCACAAAATGCTTGTCAGGTCCTAAAGTTCAAGTTTCAGCAGCAAGTTACACCCTTTTTCCTTCTGCACACGCGGCACCTGTGTTGTGCTGCTCATGAGAGGGCGTGCTGCAATAGCTCTAGTCCTGGTGGTCCAGCAGCTGAATGATTGGACCTGGTGGAGTGCCCTTCCCATTGACAGCAGTGGGTTTGTGGAGGGCTTTATCCTGGTTGAAACAGTAGAGTATCTCTCTTTAGCAAGATCTCACCTCTCAGAGCATCTGGCCTAATTGAAGAGAGTCAGGATGGCAAAGTGCTGCTCCCTCGATGGGAGGATGTTGGGCATGGCAGAGAAACCCAGTCTCTGGTCTCTGCAGCTTGCTTTATTTAGAGCGTCAAAGGTCATGTTGTAATTGCTGTACTCGCAGTACCAAAAGGGGTTGGTTACTCCTGTCTGGATTTGTGCTTGTTTGATGTTTGAGTGCTGCATCATTCTACTTGCCTCCATTTTACAACAGGCTGACATTAAAAATAAGATGCTAGCCTCATGGAGCCCAAAGCTTTTTGGTCCTCAACTGCTGCCGGAGTGCACACTGCTCTCTGGAATCTGAAAGAAAGGAAAAGTCTGGGGGAAGAGAGCTGTAGAGTTAAAAACTCTTCCTGTCTTGATAATGGCTACAACTACATTGTTGTAAATCTTTATCTTACTCCTTCAATACAAATGTCACCAAATGCCCAAGGAATGCCGGCTGTAATTTAGTTTCATAAAGTTCCTGTATTACTGAGGAGTGTCTGGTCTCCAAGAAGAGCTGTAACTGGTTTCTGTTAGCCCACACCTAGTGATGAGCCTCAGTTTGGAGGTTTGGGCAGGGTGCAGATTTGTTTTGGAATTGGCCTGTGAAGGTTTTGGATGGCCTTTCTCAATAAGAAGGCTTGTGAGTCCTGCTTCATGCTGCATTTGTCTGTTGAAACTTATTTACCCTTAACTGTGAGGTTCCACTTCATGGATTATGTGACTGGCAACTGAATAGTACTCTCTGAAGTTTTCTTGTGCATGCATAGGTTTAAAAAATGCCAACACAACCGTACACATCTGTGTTGGGGGGAGGGTTCCTTCCCCTCCAGTCTAGATGAATGTCTGTAAATCCTTCATTATTAATTTTGTATTCAGCTGATGTAACATGCAAACTAAATTGACAATCCCTTGCAGCAAAAAATGCTGAGCTGCTGTTACTGTGCTGTGTCAGTCCATGTTAATCAGGCTCCTTGTTAATCAGAGATTCTGCTGGTTTGGGTTTCACAGGTGCCTGCAGTGATGGAAAGGAGCACTCGCTATAGACCAGGATAACAGAACATAGCCAGGGTAGAGAGATGCCTTACCTGTGGAAGTAAAAGTAGTAGATACTAGGCTTGTCTCCTGTAGCCTTAATCTGATTTTACTGATGTTCGCAATCAAAAAGCAGTAACCAGTAAATATTCTAATTTATAATACAAATTCAGTACCAATGCTTATAATTACTTCTTTCCCCCAAGATAACTTAGTTTTTTCAAAATGTTTCTTTGTCCTGATACTGACATAGTTCCACAGCCTGAACATGCTTCGAGTACATCTGTTATTCTGTGTGATTAAAGGACAGAAGTTCAGTGATTTGCAACAAGTGGAATGTAAAGCACTTGCTCGTAGGTGGTTCTTGGAGAATGACTCCTGGTAGCTGCTCCTTCTTGCTTGTGGTGGCTTCCAGGTGTTCCTGACGTGTTCTTAAATAACGTTTGCTCTTGAGATTTGAATTCATATCTCTCTAGCAGTCAAGGTGGTTGTATTTGATAGTTTGAAAACTGCCTCTTCTGGGTAATTAACTCGGAATTAACCAAGCAGAGTTTTACAAAGTCTCAGAACTATGTGATGTACTTTCTTTGAAAGAAAGCAACTGGGCCAGTTCTTGGAAGAAAATTCTCTTACGTTATTAAACACTTTAAGTTGTTATTTCTTGTGCAGGGTCTTCTCAAGCTGCTGGTTGCTGACAGGTAGAAGCGTACTGTAGGGAAGCTGCATTTATCTCCCTGCCTTTTTGGGTTCTCCCCCAGGCCTCTGCCTCTGGCCTTGCCTGGAGGTGGTGTCAGAGGCTAGGCGGGTGTTTCATACCCAATAAGATCTTTCCTGTACGTGTTTCTTGATCTTTCACACAGGGAGGATTTGCTTTTTGACAGTATGTGTCATAGTGCCAAGATGAAAATAAAAATCAACAGTAAAACAGGCTGATTTTGTGCAATTGTCTTGCTTACCTTTCTGCAACTGTGAAAGCCTTACAGTGCATATCACTTGGTGATGACTGTGTAGGATGTCTAAGAATATTCCTTAGATGTTCAATTAGGATGTTAATAGCTAAAGACACTTTTTTGAAGTGCTTAATGGTGCACTGAAATAAAGCTATCTTCTCGAACTGTACTTCATTACATCTGTTCAAAATATGAGGATAGCAAAGGTACAGCAGTGATTTCTGCTGCTAGCATTTGGGAATGAGATATTTCCCAACTTGGCATCCATGCACTTGTCTTTCACTTCCGTGCTTTGGTTTTCATTATGGTGCAGATATCTTTATGCAGCTTTTTGTGCTTTTTACCATTTCTCATTGTCAGTTTTATTTCCCTTGATAATCCAGTGTGTATTGCTTCACTGATGGCTTCTAAAGAGTATTTTCTGAAGTTGGATTTGTTTTTTCTGTGCTGCTGTTGCTGACTAGCAGCCTTGAAAAACACTTTGGCAAAGTACTCCATAAAGGTTGATTTTTAAAATGGGGGTGAGGGGGAACAAAGCATTAAAAAAAAAAAAAAAGGTTAAGTTACAATGTCAATGGTATGTAGGGCATCTCCTGTAACACACATTACAACTTCACATAGATTTTTTTCTGATTTTGAACCCCCTGTAGTAGTAGTCTTAGACACTTGGTGTATGAACACAGATCGAACTTTGGAAATCCTGAGTGCTGGCTTACATGAATCTTGGATCGCTATTTTAGTAAGTTTTTTAGCCCTTAAATATTGGAAGGATTACATGTTTATAACTTCAAAGCTTCCAGAAAAGCTTGAATGTTTGGTATATTTTCTGCTTTATCAAGCACTCATGCGCATCATAATTCTTAGTTTGTTGCATCACATCAAAATTGACATGGTTACCATCAGGGTTTTTATGTCTGTAGTCTAAATGTTGGTTTGTGCTTTATTTTCTGCTTTTTCCTATGGTAAATTGTGGATTACTTAAGCTGCCTCTTTTTTTAAAGTCCTATAGTGTTTTATTTAAGTCCTATAGTCTATTTAAGTCCTCTGTAGTATGTGGGAAATGAACCTGCTAAATGTTTACTCCATGAAGGTATGGCAGCTCACTCAGTGATGTGTGACATGCTGAGGAATTCGGGCTCAAGTGCTGCACTTCATTGAGACTGACATAAACAGTAAATTCTGTTGGCTGAATGCCAGATTCATTCAGTTACCAGGCTAAATCTAAACTTGCGCTGATGTATTTTTTTTTAATTAAAAGCAAGACTGTCGAGGAGTACTGCAAATCAAGTATCATGAAATGTGCTCCCTCCTCCCCTTTGGGCATAAGTGCTATGGCCAGGGGAGAACCTAGGTACCCTGATGCTATCATGCATGAAATCTTGTTGTTTTTTGTTTCAATAAATGCTGGAACTTACCCGTATCTGACATCCTAGTGTACCCACAGTGATAATTCATCTGTGCACAATCTGTCACTTTATATAAGAGCCAGAATGGTTCAGGACAAAGGAAGGAAAGCATAGCTTGGTGCTGAATTCTTGAATGTGACAGGAGAAGAAAGAAGATCCTTGTACTTCAAGCTTTTTTCGGTTGCAGCTAGAGGCTATTTTTCAAGGCAGTAAAAATGTTCGATCATGTAGTTAATCCAGTTGACGTACAATTTCTTTGTGGTTTCTATTACCTGTAAGTTGTTGACCTGCACATAACTGAGCAATACTTTTAATTACTTGAATGCACTGTAACCAGAATTGTCAAATTTATGGGAATGTTTATGAGGAAAATCGGTTATTGGGATACCTGCCTCTGGAGCAGTTATGTTTTAACATTTAATTTGGTTTCTGGTAACTGACAATGCAAATCCTTTGCTGTTTCACATGGCTGTGATAAATGAAACTGGTAGGACTCCTCTGGGGCACAAAACCCCCACATAAAAAGGTGATGAACTGGAATTAGGTGCTTTTAGATCAGTGGTGTAGAAACCATTTTACTTGGCATAACTGGAGAATTAGCATCAAATTAAGCCTGTGAGTGTTGCCTTACTGTAAAGTCATCACCGTAATTGGGGCTGAAGCATGAGGGAGGGTGATTAGTGTTACCAGAGGTGGAGCTACCTATGGCTTCTCTTCTTGGGCTCAGCAGTGCGCTTGCTTCTCTGCAGAATGAAGCAGCTGAATATATCCAGTAGTCCTGCATCATACATGCATATATATTTGTCTTCCACTTTAAAACGGACTCTGACAAGACTTCTTTTAATAAGCAGGGCAAACTACAAGGGCTTTAGCATAAGCTCATGGGGAGGATGCTGGAAGGATAACTTTTTACAGTATCTTTTGATTTGTTTGTGGGCATGAGTTGATAGTACAGTTAGTTATGTCATTAATTATATTCAGTGCTTACATTTGTGTCTCTAGACATATATTCCCCTCTATGCCGCACCCCCCCCCCCCCCCCCCCGTCATCTAACATTTAATGATCCTTCTGGCTATAAAGGAAACCCAGATTTGAGACACATCAGCATTGGAAGCTGAGTGATGTATTGGTCAGATGTGCACAACTTTTACTGGACCTTGTTTCTAACTGGCTTAACACAGCCCCTAGCATGATGGAGCTTCTGTTCGGAGGGTGTCTTGGAATAGGAAAGGAGAAAGTAAAGACTGTCCATGGGAAAGGTTAATGGCACCGCTTTCTTCCCTTTCCCGCTCCAACATATTGCAATGTGTTTTCATTGTTTCGGGCATACTGGAAAACACTTGTGACCAGTGCATGTGCTTGTATGCACAACAGTTACGGAGAAAGATTGTCTTCCTAGCTGATGTCAGCTGTGCAGCCTTACAGAGGGGAATACAGGCAACAGAGATGGCAAGGATGTTAAAGAGGATTAAGAGAAGGGCAGCTTAAAATCCAAAGCAGTCAGCTCTGTTGGTGCAGTTCTGTGGGATACAGACTCAGCTGAGCCTGACTGCCACAGGTCAGCCGTGTAGTTTATAGAACAGCCAAGGGAGATTGTAGGATATGTGGTTGTAGGATATGTGATACGTAAGATAATGTAACCAGGATTCTTTACAGATTACTGGTGTACTAAATCTCTGACTACGAAAGGATATGTAAAGATGCCACTCAAATTGTAATTTCTGTCTTGGTTCAGCTTTTTGAAATTGGTTTTGAGCATTTCTGTAGTCAGCTTGATGCTTTGGCTCTTTAAAATAAGCAAGATTCCTCATTACAAGTAATATTTCATCTAGAATAATGAAACTATTAAATAATGCTGGGTTAAAATTTCTCATCTTAATAGTCGTTAATTGCTGTAATGGATGATCCCTTTGCTGCTACCTTATTGTTCCTTGAAAGCCTGTTGAAAGTCTCCTTCCTTCTACAAATAATTTCCCTTCCCCACCCCCTCTCATTTTATATTTGGTTGTACCATGTTAGTCTCCACTTGAAGTCTTCAAGAGTAGCTCTGCTTTCAGAGCACGCATCTCTCTCAGGGCTGTTATACCTCTGTGCTTCTTCTCTGAGAACCAAGATCCTGGAGTACAACTGCTCCACCATCTGAGTGGTCCCACCTCCATGATTTTTTTGGTGGGAGTGAGAAGAGAATGCTCAAATGAGCCATGACTGTTACCCATTTCCATGCTGTGTTAAGATGGACTTGAGGTAATGAGAGAAACATTTATTGTAGAGTGTAACTTGTCTGTTTCAATCTCCCTGGTGTGCTTTAAAAGGAACGTGATGCTTTGTCCTTGTAAGTCAGGTGTACCAGGCTCTGGGAAGACCCATTTGGAAATATTCTGCCCTGCTTCACAGTTAGTAGCTCTGATGCCTATTTTAAATTAACTGAATTCCCTTTTGACTTTGGGAATGGAGAACTAATCCCACCTCAGCCCTCACTGCCAGGAAGAAAAAAAACAATTATTGTTATTTCTTTTTGTTTGCTTCCTTTCTACTTCTTAACCAAAATATTCCCTTTGTGTGATGGGTAGACTTGGTTCTACTAAGAAGCATTGGCTCTACCCCTCCCTCACCCAGGCCAGGCTGTTGGTTTTTTTTTTATCGTGTAATACCTGCTTTGCTTCTCTTGCCATCAGTCACGTCTTCAGTGCCTTGGCAAGGTACAACAGAGGTGCAGCTACATAGTAGATGGCCGTGCTCTGAGCCAACTCGTTTGGCCCTTCTATTTGGTTTCTTTCCTGTATAGTCTTACAAGGCAAATCTGCCTGAGGAACTGACATGCTTTAGCAGTTAGCAGTAAGCCCACGTAACATTTGCTAGGTTTGATTTCTGGTTTTGTCTGCATTTTTGTGGTCTCAGTCTGATAGAAGAGTGTAACATCAATGCCCATGCTGTCTTGTGTGGTGGGAGCTCCTGCACGCATGCTGCAAGTATCTGGCTGTTCCCACGGTGAGGGGGTATCTCTGGCTCTCCAGCTCCTGTGTAGACTAGGGAAGTGAATCTCATTCACTTCTCTACAATGTGCTGTGGGCAAGTCAATTTTTATTCTCACTGAAAAGCTTTCACAGTGATAGAGAAGAGTATGTTTACATCGAAGCAGTGTTGGATAATGACCCCTATGCAAGTACACTTCTAGTTAGGTGGTAGATGTACTACAATGCACCAAAAATTCCTTCTGGCGATTGGTGTTTCTATGGGGAAGAATACACAGTATTTGATTGAATTTTGGCTTGATACATGATGAGTTGATCTTTATCTGGTCTGCAGAAGAGACTAACCAGATGCATGTCTGTAACTGCCGTCACCAGTTCTTC
This sequence comes from Falco punctatus, assembly GCF_963210335.1. Taxonomy (NCBI): domain Eukaryota; kingdom Metazoa; phylum Chordata; class Aves; order Falconiformes; family Falconidae; genus Falco; species Falco punctatus. The sequence continues at coordinate 32,657,272 of NC_137581.1, forward strand.
TTATAATAGTAGTTGGGGATACGATTTCCCCATGTAAAATGTTTTGACAGATTGGGTACTGTTGATTCTGTGTCTAATTACAGTTGTCATTAAGCACTAGAACTTTGATTTGAGAAACAATACAACTCATCTGCCTTTTCTCTAAGCAGAATTGGCTACCTGTAGTGATTAACATGCTTCAGAAAAAGTGAGAGCAGACTGAATCAGCTTGAGAGTTGGCAAATTTGGCGCTGCTGAATGAAGATGCATCTGTTTGAGGTTTGAAAACCTAATCATGAAGATTTTAATCTCTCTTGATGCTTTATGTAACAGCACACCATGTGATCTCAGAATCTGTAGTGTCATCACTGTTCGCCCTTCTTGTTTTTGTTAATCATGACCAACCACAATTAAACTCCTCAAACTTTGAATGGAAGCGAGTGGATAATCTTTAACGGGTGAGGCTTTGTGATTCTTGAAAGTGCTGCAGAGTTCAGGACCTGTGGTTAATAGTGGAATGCTAATGCTAATCTTACGGCTGCCAAGGACTGAGAGGTATTTCTTCCAACCTTCCATCTGGGGGAAACTAATCAGTGGGTACTAAATAGGTACATCAATGAAAGTGACACTTCTTCAGAAACAAGGCTTTGACCAAATAACCATGAAAGTGTTATTCTTGGACCTGGAACAGCATCTAAAGAGGTATTTATAAAATTTTTAATTTTTAGATGCTTGATTTACTGGTCTTCCTTTTTTTAAAAAAATGGTTTCTTAAACGAATTTGTTTGAGCAAGTACTTAAAAATGCTTCTCCTAAACCAAGGTGCTTGGCACAAGTTGAAACTATTTCAAACTATTTAAAGCTAGGAGTATCACATTGGTTGAATGTACTGTGTCATGTAGACATAGTTTTTGTTTACTTATTGTTTTACTTATTCACCGAAAATCTGCATGTCTTGAAATCTCTTTATAATATAGATTGTTTTAGATATTTTAGTAAACTGTTTGCCACTACAGTACTTTTCCTCTTTTCAAAAAAGTTATTACAGTTATTCCAAATCTTAAGTGATGCAGTACTAAACCAAATAATGACAATTTTGACATGATTTGAAATTTATTATCAAGCACATTCATATTTATGTAAATATTTTTCATACATAATATATTTTCTGTCTTGTCATGTGTTTAAAGAACAGCTTAGTTAATCAGTCTTGTTAAATGTTTGGAGAGACATTGAAATAAAACATGGTCTTCTGCATTACATTTGTTAACCTCCCTTTCCATCTAAACAGTATAAAAATGAGGTGGATGGTTTTGATCTGGTTCCTTTCTAGTGTTTAAAAGAAATACCAAGTAACTTGGTGAATGGGAAGAATTATTTTACTGAGTTAAAAATATCTGATAGTTGGGGGAATGAAAATGCCCTCATTCTTCATGTTAAAGAGCTGCTGTTCTGTGTACAGAAGGCAAATACCCTTCTGTGGGAGAGAGCACAGAATGCGTTCTTCGTAACTTCTGATCTCTGAACTGGTGCTTTTGTTACACCACAGCCTTAAAATCTAGAAACCTTGCTCATATCATATAAATTTTGATAAATACTAATTATACATATTCACTTGTTACCTTTGTCATGTTATGTTTGCGGTACTGCCCACGGAGAATAGCTTTCCTCTGTGAATGGTGCCTCTTTAAAGAATATAAATTTATACATTGAAAACTTTTTTAAAAAACTAAGTTCTTCAGCAATCAACAGTTTCTAAAAACATGCTTGAATTTTGAAATGAATGTTAAAAACTACACTAAAATCACCTGTATGCCTAAGGAACGAGTGTAATGGAAATACTTTACGATTTTATATAGAAATCGAAATATAACAACAAAAGGTATGTTGTGCTTGAGTGGCGTGTGTGTACAGCAATGACCTGTGTTCTCATATATTACCGAGCAAGAAAGGTTGTATGGAGAAGATTGGTTTGTGGTAGGAAACAATCTGTTCCACAAAATGTATGATGAAAAAAAGTGTGATGGAGTAGACATGCTTTTTCTTTAACCTTTCTGCATTATTAAGAGGTTTTGCTATAACTGATTTTTACTGATACATATAGCAGCCCAGCGTAGCACCTCTAGTTGTAAACCAAAATCTACATCTGTTAGTTATGTAGAAAATGTGGATGACTTCTCCTGTATTCTTATTCAGCAAGCTACTTCCTGTTTACTTCTCGCTTGCTTTTGTTCCCTCTAGTTTCGTTTACAGAGACGCTGGTTTTGCTCTACTTGCTTTTCTGTGAGTTAAGGCTGGCTGATTGTCACGTCACCATAAATTGCAAATGAAGGAGAAACTTCAACCTCTTGCGCAGCTGTCCTTGGCTATTGTTGCATATGGTTGTATTTGCTTTCCAAAACTGACCCTACTGAATGTGTGAGCCAAATCAAAAGAAGCATTTGGCTTTCTTCAGGTTTGATGTAGAATCTCTTTTTTGAGAGGGAGTGCAGTTGTGTGCAACTTTCTGGAGGGAAGAGGAGTGATTCCCAGGTCAGGCATCTCATTTAAAACTTTCAGGATGCTGATACAGTTGGTGGATCTTTTCCCACTTGCGGTCCTTGGTCAAGGGCAGTTTGCAGGGTACTGAGAAGGGCTTTTACTCTTAATAAAATTAAATACTTTATACTTTTTCATTTAAAGTTTGTGTGCAAGAATGACATCCAAGATCTAGAGTTCAGGCTCTGGAGCTCTGCCAGGGTGCTTTGGAAGAGTGATCCCTAATGTCTGTGTGCTACTGAGGAGCTGTGTAGCACTAAGCAGCTGGAAACTGCGATTATGTAGGTGTGCAGGAGCTCCTGCTTCTCTTGTACTGCAGGCAGTTGGTGGCTGTGTCTGCTTGAGGCCTGGCGTGTATCGGCATTTTTCTGTATTTGTACTGAACAAATGGTGTCGTGGCATCTTCTGTATTTCTTTTTGAAGCTTGGTTGGAAATGCAGGTCATATGAGCCTGGGGCCTGGGGGAACCCACCCAAGTCAGAAGATGCTTCAGGCTCTGGTTATGGCGTCAGCTGGAAGGAAGGAGTGCTGGGTGCACCTGCTAACTCTTGGAATGGTTAAGGTGGGCTGTATTGGTTAAAGGGACAAAAACTTGTGTCTTGTGCTGTTATATTTAGGTCATTCCTATCTGAACTTAAGTAACTTTAGCTGGTTTAAAGCATTAAACAAGGATGTGAAGGGCATCCAGCCTCTACCTGATCTGATGTCAAGGGATACAAAACCAGCTGTATTAGAGCTGGTCCTTCTTACTATTTTTCAAAGGCAGGCTTTAATTCATCATTAGGCAAATACTAAATAGATACATTCTAATATGAAAAAAGAAAACAAAAATCTGACAGCTCCTGAAACCTAGCATTTTCACTATTTAAAGGTAACTTTTCACTCATCATTCTCAGTCCTTCCAAGGATTTCAAGGATCCTTTCAAGTACCTTGACATCTTTCAGTCTGTCAGTGTAAGTGAATTCCCCCAACCCCAATCTCTGAATCAGTTCAATGGTTCTTTTCTACCTGTTTCAGTTTATCAACAGCATTTTTTAAAATGCCGAATTCTTCAGAAATGGGGCTGAAAAACAGGTTTGGCCAAACTAATTTAAGGCAGGAGCCTATCTCAGTGGCACCGTTGTTACCCTGTGACTCAAACATTCACTTGCAAGTATTTTTGTTTATAGCTGTCATGATTGCTCGGGGTTGAACTGCTGATCGATGTTACTGTCTACCTGCCCAGGGCCTCTAGCAATTAGCAGTAGCTGGGGAGAGTCAGAGAGGAATTCCCCTGTTCTGTACCTTGTGCGGGAGCAGGCAATGCCTTCCTGGATGGGAGGCTGCCTGGGGTGGCTTTTTGGAAGAGCTGACTTGTGCTCTGTGCTTGGTGGGGCACTGCAGCAGTGGTGGAGCTGGAAAAGGGGCTTTAAATCCTGTCCTGCAGCAGGGGTTTTCTCTCCTTCCTTATACCTTGACAGCAGTGTGGCAGCTCACCACGTTGATGCTGTAGAAGTGGCCACTGGGCATCTGGGCTAACACCCTGCACGAGAATGAGGAAATGTACCCGGGAGCTGTTTTGGATTCCCATGTGTTACTGAGTGGGTTACTCATCTCAGGCTTCTGATGCTGGAGCTGGTTGGGGTTTTTGTGGGGGTTTTGTTTTGAGGTTGTTTGGGTTTTTTTCTAAGCCACAAAGGTTCAAGGTGTTATCTTATTAACAGTGGTTTTCTGGAGGATGAAGTAATTGTTTTCAAGAAGCGTTCGGTTAGTATATACATGAGCTCAGAACTTGTTTTGTACAAAAGACTCTTGGAACAGCTAATGAAACTTATCTTATGTGGATATCCACCAGAAAATAGGCATCAGAACTCTTAGGGAGTGGACAGGACTGCTTCATAAACAGTATGCCACTCACAAATTTAGCCAACTCTGCATAAAGACTATTACCCAGATATTGAATAAGTATGAAATAACATCCTTTGTAAGTTGTGTATTAAAAGATTAAGATTATCTTCTGCTGTTTGCAAAATGTCTGCCTCAAGGGTGGCTAAATGTCAGCGGTGTCTGTTCTGTGTGGCCACCATGGATCTGACAGTCTCAAGGTACTTGCTAGAAGATGAAGTCCTGCGGAAAATGAGGGCTTTGTACTGGCTGGGGTTCTTTTAGAGGAGCAGTAGGGTACTGAGGAAGGCTGAATCCCAACTGAAGGAGAACCAGGACTTCAGGATATACGGGCCTTCTGTAGATGGTGGGACCTATGCCAGCCATTTTCAGTCTCTGGCCTGGAAGGTGTTCCAGGGACGTGTTCAAAATATGCTGAGCTGGCACATTGTGTTCTGACTGGTCTCTTTGGTTTGCAGTGTGGCAGAATTACAGGAACGAAACGTTGCACTAAAGCGGGTAATACATCTCTAAAGCCACAAGGCACAGTTGGGTCAGATTTGAAATATATCTATCTGTCTTAAGGTAATTTTGAAGCAATTTTTAAGCACACCTCATTTCATAGGCTTATTGTATTTTCCCAGGTTTCTTGCCTTTCTATTTCAGGTCAGTATTGCTTTAAAATTCCTTCCTTCAGTGGGGAGAAGGTAAATGTTTTTTTTATGTGGAGATACTGTTGAGATTTCTGCGGTCGTGAGTCAGCAGGATTTGTGTCTCTTAAGTCACTGAAGCTCTGCCTGGATTAAGAAGCTTGGGAGTACTTTCCCACTCCAGGGTCTAGCTGTACCTGTTTCTTAATGCTGTACCAAGTTGAAGCAGGAGCATACATCAGATTCCTCTCATATCCTTGTTTCCACAGGGTGGGGAAAGCACAGCCTGGGCAGGAAATCGTCCAGCAGATGGCTGACTTAAAGGTTGATAAAGAGGAGCAAGACTTCGGGGTACACTGCCGTGTGCAATAGGTGTAGTAAATCAGGTCACATTCTTACCAGTTTCTGGAAGTTTCCCCTATGCTTCCTGAATGGGTGGAGGTACATTCTATAACTGCAAGTTTCCATTCAGTTATAAAAATACCTTTAAATACATCAGAGTGAATGCAGCCTGTTTGTCAAAGTGCACTTCTGCTTGGATGGAACAACAGCTCTTGACTTTTCTCTAAATTTTCTAAGCAGTCACCAGATGTTGATAAACTGTGGGTTGAGGTACATCTGAAGTAGAAAGTTTTGACCACTTAAGAAATTAGGAAATATGGTATTACACATACATTAGAGCCAGGGGAATCATTCACCTACTTGTTAATTGATATTGCTAATACCTTTTGAAGCCATTTGCCAGTGATTGTGAAGAGATTGAAACTGTAGGAGTGTAAATGGACAATTGGATAGAGGTCTGTCATCTTCATATATTTGCCAAGGATGAAAATTGTTGTTGAACTCTGACCTTATTGTCTTTATTCTACTATATGTGTAACAGAGTTGCAGTGTTGGGTATTTATTATTATTATTTAACAGAATGTCCTTAAAAAAGGTTCTGCATAACAGGGTGGTAACGAGTGATCTGCCATGTCAAAAGCTGAGCAATGACGGACCTTCATCCTCATTCACAGCAGATTGTATTCCACATCCCGGGCACTCAGTTTCCTGCACTGTGATCTTACCTTACATTTTTTGTCTGTATGCCTGTACTTTTCTCCTTTGATCATCATTGGCTGTTTTTAATCATTTCTGTAGAAGCTGGAATAGGGAACTTCATTCCAGACTTCCTGAAGACCATAGGACAACACTGGTTAATTGTGTGGGTTTTGGCTTTGTTCCTAGCAACTCTGAATTTGTTTCTAGTGTGATATACTTCTGTGGGAAACACAGGCTTAATTTCAAGCATTGAATTGAAAAGTAGCCATTAAAGGGAAAATGATATTCAGTGAGAAGTGTAGGCCAACTGTTATGCCGTATAAGTAATTTCTTAATAAGCATGAGTAAATTATTAGCTGATCCAAGATTTTCAATGTAGTTTCAAGGGGAACAATTGGAAAAAGTGGAGGAGGTGGGAAAGAGGGAAGGAAGAGATTGACATAATAGGTGTAGGCTTTATGGGGACTGGGAACAGGGGAAATGGAGGGACTTAAGGTCCTCTGTCCCCCTTCCATGGTTAGCACCAGTCAGTGAGATGTATTCCCGTTTCATGTTACTTGGAGTGACTTTTCCACAGCCTTAAGGAAACAGAAGATATTAAGAGTTTAAAAAATGATAAAAGATTACCCTGCTCAGTTACAGGTTAAATTAGCTGTTACTTAATTTGATGACTAAATCCCACTGTGTGCTATCAAGGTAGAGTGGGGTGGGTGTCAGCCACTGTCTGAGTCCCTCCTGGGCTGTTGGCCCCCTGGGTCAGAGATACTAGTTAATATAGAGAACTTCAGCTTTCCAAATGCTTGTGGTGTCACTGTGCCAAACCACTTTCTATATTTGCTATGTTTCTTTTGTTATGTTAGGTGTAACTTGAAATGGTCCAGTGACACTGTTTCTTTCCCTCTTTTAATTTTGGAGTACACAGTTGAAAAATCCGTTGTACAGCTAGAACAAGTGGGATTAAATGCTAGTATAAGTAGGTTTTCCTTCTAGGTGTTCTCTTTGGTTTTGAGAAAATCACTGCACATGAAAGCTATGCATAAGAACAGGGAATAAGTTAAATCTAAAATTACTTAAACCAAATTTCACATAAAGGAAAAATGAGTTACAGTTCCATGCTTTGGGTAGTGAAACTTGGGTTGTAACATTTTACCACTGTTCTACATAGGCTCCTTTATGGCAGTAAACGGATGGGGTTTTTTCTCCCCTTCCATCCTGGGGACAGTGTCAGCCTGCAGAGTGATGTTGTGTGTAGCTTTCTGGAGGAAAGAAAATAAATTCCTGGCTCAGATGTCTCACTTAAAACTTTCAGGGGTGCTAACACAGCTGGTGGATCTTTTCCCACTTCCAGTCCTTGGTCAAGGAAAGTTTATGTAATACTGACAAGGACTTTCACTTTCAATGAAGTTAAATATTTTACACTTACTCATTTTAAGCTTGGATATGAAATTAGGGAAGCCTGTGATTCCCAAACTAGATGTTACTGCAAATATGTAATTCTCTGAGTTTAGGCGGTGTAACATCTGGATGCAATTTCAGGTTTTGAGTTATGATAGATCTCACTTGACTGTGTGAGGAGATCTTGAAACTCAATGGATGTGCACAGAACAGTCCTTCATCCCAGCTGCATTGCTAGATGATCATCGGTGGATGATCACAGGGAAGGGTATGCCACATGTCTCTCCCCAAGCATCAAAATTGCTTTAAGATGGTTCCCATTTCTTTGCAGAGCTCTCTCTGATGGGTGGATTATCTCTGTGTTTTTCTATATACAGGTACTTGGTACAGACCTTATGTTTTATTTTGTCAGCATTACAATTGGTAGAATCATTATAATTCTCATTAAAAACAACTGGGGTTGACTTAGCAATTAGTTGCCTGTAAAAGAGAAAGAGGATATCCTCAGAGGGGCCAGTGAGAACCTATCCTTGTTTGTCTTTTGATCTTACATGGTTACCTTCTTGCTTTTAAATGCAGCTTTGTGTCTCCTGTGCAGAGCACACAGCATGATATTTCAGTGTGTGCATTGCAATTAGAAGTACTGTCAGGTTATTTCCAGAACCCCAGCAGGGTGTATGTATTCTTTCTGCTGACTATTTATTTAGTTATGCTTGCACATCTGCAAAAAACCCAACTTATTTACAAATATAGCAGTTCATTTTACTAGCATCTTGCATAGCTTTCCCTTTTATCTGTTTTTCATGGGACTAAAACCCAATTCCTAGCAAACCAAATTAGAGTTGCAAATAACTTTACTATGGGGGAGGAAAAGATACATTTAAAGTAGTATCTGGCAGCAAGAGGTTCTTCAATTTAGCAGAAATATGTAAATGGAAATCTGCAGAATTCAAACTAGAAATAAAATGTGTTAGCCTTTGGAGCTGAGCAGTAAGTTCTCAACCTCTCCAAGTTTTCTTTAAATCAAGATCCTAGCTACAAGTTTTGGGGCTGGAAAAAGATGTTGGCTAGATTCTGTGATCTTTTATAGACTATCTGAATGTGATATTTTTTTGGTTGGTTGGTTTGGTTTTGTCCTTAGTCTGTTAAAAAAATAATTATAACTTACGGGGGGGGAGCGGAAATCACTGGGAAGCTTCTCCAGCCTATTGTGTACCTTTACTGAGAGGAAGAAAAAAAGTCATGGTGTATTGAAATAAATAATTCTTTAAGTCCTTGAAGCCAACTGCAGCCAGAGTTTCCTCTTCAGGTTATTAGCTTGGAGCAGTTTTGCTAAGTTTGATACTGGGGGGATTGCTGTCAGTACACAAATAGTTTTGCATTTATAAATTTTAAGGCAGAATAGTACTTTGCCATTTATTGACCATTTTTAGATGCCAAGTGAAATGTAAAGTCAGATGTCATGTAGAATCTAATTACTGTACTCTTTTCTTTAGTAATTGTTAAAAAAAAAAAATTAACCTTTCAGTGCTTTAATTTTGTGGTTGAAAACTATAGCTGAAGTGCACAGGATCTGAGCCTGTCTATAGCGTAAGTTGAAAGTGTGCTGTGACAGAAATTGCTGTTTTCTAGTACAGTTTTTGGTGTGGTCTCTTTGCAACATGGTCAAAAGATGAGATTTATTTTAAGTTCAGGAGATGCTTATCTAGGGCTTTTAATGTTGGCATTTAAAGGGGGCATACATTGACAAAGATACCTGAAAGGTAATTTAAGTGAAAGAATTTAACATGCACACAGAAATACGCCAAACCAAACTTGCGTAGAGACAAAATGGTTCTGTGCTGCAGCTTACTTCATTATGTGCTTAAGATGAAAAGCTCTTTTTTCAAGTGCTTAGCGTGATTATATTGAGATGAGGAAATTTATTTAGTGGGAGAAACAGTGTTTAAGAACTGAAACACTACAAAAGGTGAAGCATGCTAAGAAGTCTTTCACTACCGTATATGTTTCAACTTAAGCAGTTGATTTACTTGAGCATCAGAGATGCTGGTGAGCTCCTTGTTTAGCAGTATATTGTATTCTGCCCTGCTTGTTTCTCAGTAACCCATCTCAACCCTTTTTCTATTAATTTAAGCAGTTCGTGAACACCAGGCAGACTTCCAAAGTGTGTGATCTGCCGTGTGATGGGACTCTAAATAAATGACCCTCATTCCGTGTCCAGGGCTAACAGCGGGCATGAATTGGTCCAGCCCAGTGCAGACCCGGGGTGGCTTTACAGAAATAAGGAATTCTGCAGCCTTTCTCACCTCTGCTCCCAGGAATGTAAAATTGTAAGCTTTCGCAGGAGTCTAATACCATGTAGTATCTGTTAATGAGATATTAAAAGAGAGAGAGAGAGAAGATTTTGAGTAACATAGTAGTCATCTTGACTCCCTTCTAGTGCTGTGAGAGAAGGTGAGTGAATCAAAACAACATAAGCTGAGTAAAGTGCATGTTGAATGTTATGGTAGAGGGGCCAGGAGGGGAGACAAATTGATGAGCAAGCAAGGGGGGGGAAGGGAGCTTGGAGGATTATTTTCCTTACAGCTTGTGTAGATTGTTTTATATCATACATTTTAAAAAGCAATAGCAAACCCCCAACTTTAAATACAGAGTTCTGTCCATGTTCTTGTCAGGCAGATGATGTGGTGTTGAGGTGAGAACATCACAGATTAGTGTTCTTCCCCCCCTGCCTTTTTGGGGATGAAGTAGTACATGAAAGTACATGTCCTGCTTTTTTTATTTCCTAGATGATTTGAGAGCTTAGAGCTTTCTCAGCCATAAAGGGACGTTTATGTTTTGCTTTTTAATAGGGTGGGCAAAGCAGAACATGCATATTAATATGCAGTCCTACTTACGCAGCTGACAGCTTTCAGTTGAATCATAGCCCTGCTTGTAGGCATCTAAAAATAAATGAATTTGCTAAAAGCCCACTGAAGTTAATGGAAGATGGCTAGAGAGTTTAGTGGGAATTGGATTTAGGATCATACCTGTATCTCTTCTTCACGAAGACACATTAGTGTAGATTAGAGGGCAATGTTACTTATTGATAATTTAGTCTGAAAATCATATTTTTCTGTCATAAGTGGGATGATGGTGTTTTATAATCACCAGTTGTTATGGCAGCACTGACGATCATCTTGGAATGCATCCATGACTTTATTTTTACATGTACTAATGAAAACACATACAAACGTCTGCTGCCTGACCTGCAACAAAAGCAGGCATTTCAAGGGTACGTCTGTGTGGGCATGTGAGTTTGCTATCTTCCAGGGAGTTATTTTATAAGGACCTAATTAGCAGAGATACAGTTTCTCTGGTTTTATATCTACTCTGCCCCATTCAGGTTGAGACCTTTAGGGAACAGAGATTGCCCCTGAGCTTGTGTCCAGCTGCAATTCCGTTAATTTTAAAGTCCTAAGTCCCCTGCTGTGAGGAGGAGTCATTTGAGACATTTACTTGATTTTCAAACCCCAGCTCTTCATAAAATACTAATTTAGATCAAGTCTAGGAGAGAAGTTGATACAGATTCCGGTACAGATGATGTGCTTTTGGAGCTGTTTATTAAATGGCTCACTTGGGTCACTGAATATGATTGAGTACCATTGTGTGTAGTATGTCACCTTTGCAAAGAAAGCGGTTAGTTGAAGTCTGTTCACGTTGTATGGTTACTGGTGTTTGTCCATCAGGAGGTGGGAGGCTGGAGCCTGACACGTATGTTTTCATGTGGTGGTTCTAATTTACTTGCCTGTATTGACTTGCAAATGTAAAAGGATTTTTTTCAAAAAAACCTTCCTTTAATTTTCAGCCTGTTAGGTGGTATCCTGTGGAGCTTCCCCTGAATATCTGAAGATGGCGAGATGAGAGCTGTGCCCTTGCGGGATGTACATCCTATGTACATCCTGTGTGGTACTAGGATAGCAGCTATGATGAGCACTTATTCTTAAATGTCACCTCTCTTGTGAACAGGATTAGTTTGTACTACTCTGCTGGCATTACTGAATGAAAGAATAGTAGACTAGGACAACGTAAATAAACTAAGAAGGATGATGCAGATACGCAAATGCTAAATTTAGCTTTAAGATGATTATTCTGTGCCTCCTGGCTTTCCTGCTTCTCTGGGAGCAACACCTGTGACATATATGTGACTTCCAGTTCTTGGAGAGGTTTGCTGTAGAGAATTGAAGAGGTTTTTGACTTTATTTTTGTGCATTAAAGTAACATAATGCCTTATGAAAGTGCAGGTCTAGCAGATAGTGGTTTTAGAGGCTGGCCCTTTCTTGTGGAGGTGTTTTGTGGTGGTCAAGCTCAGCCTCGGGTCTCCTCCTAAACTCTACTGGTAGACAGGATCACTTGGACTGGCTGTGACTGTAGTGGCTGTGTTTGATGACCCATGAAAGCATAATATTTCTTGATAAATACACCACAGTTATGTGGGATAATTTTTTCCTACATTATTAGTGCACATGCTGCAACTTTTAAGACCGTAAGTGCTGGATGACAATATAAAAATCAGCAAATACGCATTTTCCCTGTTATTGTACAAGAGTATTAGCTGGGTTGCTAGAAGTCCGAAGGTTTGGCAGTGCGTGCTTTTTGTGGGTGATCGGATGGCTGAATATTTTTTCATAAATGGTTTTAGGGACTAATAAGGCCTGTGTAAAGGATGAAGAGAGATCGCTGCTGCTTTAGCAGATCTGTAGGAGTCTGAAACAAGTTTTATCTGCAGGTGCATTTGTCAGTGCGTGTGCATCCCGCACAGGCGAAGCTGTCCGGTAACGGGTTTCATTCTCCGGGGCTGAGATGTGTGTAGGGGCGGTGGATCCCGCCGCGGGAGCCGGCACCGTCTCTGCCGGCGGGGCTGCCCCGGTGCGGCGGGGCCCGGCCGGCCCTGCCGTGCGCCGATAGGTGGCGCTGTCGGCGCGGCGACGGGCGGCCCCTGGGCGGCGCGGGCCGCGCTCCCGCCGGCGGCGGCTGGCAGCGCGCTGGGCTCCCCCGCCGCTCCCCAGCTGCTTCGGCTGCGGCTGCTGTTACTACTATTATTATTAATAATTATTATTATTATTGTTTTCATTCGCCGTCAGCGATTGCTGGTGGAAATCCACGGTGAGCCGCGCGTCGGCACCCCGTGTGCCGGGGTTTCGCGGGGGGGGAGGAGGGGGCAGAGCCGGCCCCCCCCCCACGCGTGCGGGGTCGTCCCGCGTGGGCGCTGCGGGGCGGCCAGGGCGCTGCCGGCCCCGGGGGGGGGGGGGGGGGGGGGCGAGCGCGCTTAATGAGATGCGATGAAGCGGGGGGCGGAGCCCGAGCGGCGGCGCAGCCAATGGGCGGCGGCGGCGCCGCATAAATTATGGGGGGGCCGGGATGGCCAGGTTTTGTGCGGCGCGGCGGAGCGCTGACCTCGGAGCTGGCCGAGCGCAGCCCCGCGCCCCGCAGGGTCCCGCCGCCGCCCCGCCGCCCGGCGGAGCTGCCCCGCCGCCCGCGTACACGCACACGTCCGGCAAGAGGGAGACCAGATTTCTGCGGGGAGCCTTTCTGGCCGCGATTGCATGAATGCCCAATGTTGTAGACCAGTGGCAATGGATCTAGGAGTTTATCAACTAAGACATTTCTCAATTTCCTTCTTATCGTCCTTGCTGGGCACCGACAACTCGTCCCTGAGGCTCGACAGTAGGTAAATAAGTGTTGTGTCCGAGGGGCTCTGCCGGCGCGGCGGCGGCGGGGCAGGTGAACGCCGGGCTGACTCCTTTGTCCGGGGGAGCCGCAGCGGCGGCACCGGGCGCCCGCCTCGCCTCGTCTCCCCGCCCCGGAGGGGCTGCCCTCCCCGGCGCGGAGCGCGGCTGCCGCAGCCTGCAGTTAAGCTCGGTCTTTGTGGTCTGCTGGGGGGCAAAATGTCGGGATATTTGATCCGGCTGCGGGCGGGGGGCTCGGGGCGGCTTCACAGGTTGCTTTACTGCAGTGGAGCATCCCGGTGAGGCGGCGGCGGCAGGGCAGCGTGAGGATGACTTTTCTCAGCCAACTGGCTACCAATGCCCGCGTCTCTTGTCTCTTAAATAATTCAGCCGCCGCTAATGTAATTTTTTTTTTCTCTCTCTTTCTTTCTCTCTTTTGCAGCTCCTCTGGTGCAAGCGTGGTAGCTATCGACAACAAAATCGAGCAAGCGATGGTACGTACCGATTGGGGCATAAAACCGTGGTGATGTTTGAAGCGGTAAACAATATGGGGATGCGGCTGGTTTACCCGTGCGCGGACGCGTTTTGGTAGCGGGGCCGGGGAGAGGGAGGGGGAGGCACGGCTCCGGTTCTGGGGGCTTTTTTTCTGGTGGTTGTTGTTTTATCGATCAAAGGCTTCCTGCGGGGAGGAATGCGCACTTCTCTCTATCGATGCCGGAGAGGGAATGACGGCATCGTTTTTGGCTCCTGCCTCCCCAACCGATTGATCCCAGCTCCGTGCGGCGGGGGAGGGGCGCTGCTGGGGCAGACAGCGGCATTTGTGTGTGTGTAGGGTGTTACACACACACGCCCACCCCCCAAAGCGGGGGTGTTTTGGGGTGCTTTTCGCTTTTTTTTTTTTTTTTTTTTTTTTTAAACTCCTAGCGCATCCCGCTTCTGCCAAACGAGCGCATCCCCCGCGGACTGCAGCCGGGCATCCTCCGCCGCTGCGCCCTTCTCCCGGCGGCCGGCACGGGCGTCGCGCTGCCCGGAGCCGGCGGGTCCCCCTCGGGGCCGCCGCGGCCGCCGGCCCGGTCCCCGCCCTGCCCCCGGCGCGGTCCCGCCGCGCTGCGCCTGGGGCCCGGCCGCCCTTTGTTACTGGAGCGGTGCCTGGAGCCGTTCTCACGGGAGCCTCTGCCGACTGTTGCTAGGCAAACTCCGAGCCTTTAACTCCCGGCTATAAATAACTCGGACGCTCATTGGCCGGGGCGCGCTCTGACGTCATCCACGGCCGCGCACGGCCGGCGGGAGGGAGGGAAATGCGGCAACCTGCGCTGAGAACTGGCTGCAGCCGGTGCGCGGGGGGCGGGGCCGGGCGCGGGGCGGGGCCTTGCCGCGCGCCGGGGGCGGGGCCCACCGCCCTCCCCGGGCCCGCACGTGTGCGGCGGCTTGTGACCGGCCCCCGGTTCCGGTGGGGCTCGCTGGGGCCGGCCCGGCGCCCTCCGCCGCGGGCCGGGGCCGTGTCCCTCGCGGGGGGGACCTGCCGCACCGTGCCCCGGCAGAGCCGGGCGGCGCCGGCCCCCGCCAGCGTGGGTCGCCTGCGGGGCTGCTCTCCTAACGCTCCGGCTCTCTGCTGCCTTTCAGGATCTGGTAAAGAGTCACTTGATGTACGCGGTAAGGGAGGAAGTGGAGGTCCTCAAAGAGCAAATCAAAGAGCTGATAGAGAAGAACTCCCAGCTGGAGCAAGAAAACACTCTGCTAAAAACACTGGCCAGCCCGGAGCAGCTTGCCCAGTTCCAAGCACAGCTGCAGACTGGTTCCCCGCCTTCCTCTTCCCAGTCACAAGGGACAACACAGCAGCCTGCTCAGCCGGCATCACAGGGGTCAGGGCCTTCAGCATAGTTCAGGATGTCGTTGCCATCATGATTGCTGGCCTCTGGACTGCCCAGAGCAAGAAGGACTAGCGGGAATCCGCCACAGCCACCCTTCATCCATTTCAGTGCACATTGCAACTCAGACTGAGGACTCCATGCCCTGTACACATCAGGAGAGGCTTCTCTCCCTCCCCGTGTTATGCACTCATCTGTCTCTCTCTCTTCCCTCCCTCCCCCCTTTGGCTTGAAGGAGTCTTTGTTCTTAGGTTGACTGAATAAAATAAACTTCTTCCAGAGAATTAGCACAAGTACACTGGGGACTTGAGCAGCTTCTGCAAATGGCTGAGAAACGAAGTTGCATGCCTGAATTTTTTGTTTGTTTGTTTGTTTTTAAACCTTCTGCTCATCCAGTGACATAACTGATACAAGTGCTTTTCGAGCTTGGAAATATGAAGAAACAGACTGGAGTAAAAAGTGATGGTTCAATCCCCCATAGTGCACTGGGGTTCCAAAGTGAGGACTGGTGCATAGGATCGAAGAGGGAGAGGGAGAAAGGTAAATTCAGTGTTTTAACATTTAATTGTCACCTGAAACCTTAAGTGCAAATACTTGCACCGTTTTTTGAAGCAGTGGACAGGTGCATAAAGCTGTATTATATATAGAAAGCAGGTAGGTGACGTACAGTTGGGTCATAGGATAATTACAATGAAGGTTATTCGCCTACTGTATATTTGTGTATTTAGTGTAATTACTTTGTAAAATAGAAAACTGTAACTATTTAGGTTGTACAGATTGAAGTTTAGTTGTTTCATTGGCTGATCTGAAGAAGTTTGGAAAGTTGTTTTTTTTATGCTACATAAATAAGAATGCACCTACGCAACTGTTCAGAATTTGGCAGATTTATGCTGTTTGTGTAACTTCTGAAGTTCCCTGGCTGCTGATTATCTTGAAGTAAATCTTTGTTCATTGTAGTTTGGTTCAAGACAGGAAAAACCACTCCAAAAATTATCAAACCCTGCTAGCAAAGAATTTAAAAAAAAAAAAAAAATTGGATTTCCCAGTATGGATTTTTTTGCATATGATCTGTATAGTAGTATGCATATGTTTTTGTGCATGTTCTCTAAACAGTTGTAACACGTCAATGTATTTAACTGTTGCACTTGTCAACTTTCAATAAAGCATACAATGTTGATAAATCACTGTTTGTATACTGTACTAATGTTAACTGCAGTCACTGTCAGCATGTTGCAATGCAGTTTTACATAAGCAGAGAGGTCAGGAGAAGGTCCAGGCTTCAGAGGTGTAGTTTCAGCTAAAAATGCATCTCCTGCTTTCCACAGTGTTCTTAAAAACACAGTGAACATGAAGCCAAACGAAGGAGGTGGGAATAGGGGGCCTGACTAAGCAAAGCTCCTTGTTTTGCTCTGATCGTGTGCAGGCAGGACTGTTGAGTACCTTCTGTATGTGGAGTAGCAGATAAGCAGGAGTCAGGCATCTGCTTGTATGATCAGCTATGAACGTATAAATCTCGTGCAACGGTTGTTCCGTGGCAGCACACTGCACCCGTGCCTGAGCGTGGGTCACCCCATGCTGGCAGGGGCTCCGATACCCTGAATTCAGGGTGACTGAGGCAGCAAGCATTACGGCTTCCCCGGCAGTGCAAACGTGAGCGACCTGCCCTCCTCTCAAACTGCCAGGCTGAAACCTCGGCATCCAAGAATTTCTCACTTTCACTCCCACAGCTTTTTATCTTGATTATTTGATACTTTTGTGAGTTAAAATTGTCTGAACTTGGCTTGCAGTATTAATTCTGCCTTCTAAAATTGTTGAGAAGAATTTCCAATTCTGTGTGAAGATAAAAACTTTCCCTTTGGTTTGAAAAAAGTATTTCGTTCCTCTTTAGTTATGATGATTAAAATACAACTGAATCTAAACCTACCGATTTCTAGGTGAATGACTAGATACAGCGTGATTGATAGGCTATAACCGGGGGAGCAAAGGAATTTGCGGTTTTGCAGTGGATCGTGTTAGCTAGTGCTGAGCATGTGAATCTTGTATACTTAAAAGAGTATTCCCGGTTAATGAGGGAGAATGGTCAGTGCGTTGAGTGGTAGGGCAGTTCTTTGACCTTGAAAGCATTGTCCTAAAATTTGAATACAAAGAATTAATTTGGCTTAAAACATAAGGGTTAATTACAGAGGTGTTGTGTTGGTTTTTTTTTTAATAGGGTCTTATATGACTGCTTATTCCATATAATGAAAATCAGGAGATACCATTCTCGTGGAATCTCATGTTATTGAGAGTAATCGGGTGTAGCAGAGGGAGCAAGAAGGCTGAGGCTTCAGAGGCAGAACAGATCATCTTTTTGTGTGATTTATAGCTAAATTCTTGCTTTTGGGCACTCATCATACGGCAGTTCAGGCGTTGCTTAGTTGTATCACGGCATGAGTAGTTGCATTACCTTTATTGGGACTAGTATATCAAAGTGCATGCGTGAGTGTGTCTCTGTGGGAGTGTGAACTTTAATTCGTAGTTTGTGTTCTTGAGATTTCAGTCTATAATTTGAGAATGTTCTTAATGAGGAAACGCCAGAGAGAAATGCGAGATGCTTTTTTTCATGGATTAAGCTAAAATTAGAAATTGATGATAGCCTTTGTGGCAGAACAGCACTGGAATTATTTGGATCTGACAAAAGGAATGCTAATTTTGGTGCTTTTTAAATGGCTTAATTGTCTCCAGTTGCCTTTCTATTCTGAATGTCTCTTTAGCACTTCCAGGCTGTAACATTGAGTATATAAAAAAGTCAATCTCAACATGCAGAGCCGCTTTTTCACCCACTTCACTTACCAAAATTTGCAAGGAATTACTTTTTTTTGTTTAAGAAAGAAATTAACCTCTGCTTTTATTTCTTTCACAAAGAGCCTGAGCATATCCTAAATCCAAGATATTTTTTTTTAACTGTTCTTTAATACAGTATTTGGAAGTCTGAAAGTTTGGTTAGGTAATCAACAATTTTAGTACCTTGTGCTTCAATGCTGACAAATAGGATAATTTACTCTTAGTTTTAAAACTTCAGTACCTATAGAGCTTTTTTTTGTAGCTGTTTATTAATTGCTAAAGTTAGACAGAGCAGTGTTTTGCTGCTGAATTGATTTTAGCAATAGCTCTATCAAAACTGCAGCCTCTCTGTGAAACAGATTCAAATCAACTAAAATTGCACTTGAGACCCAAATAAAAAGTGTTTCAGTCGATGGTGTTGTAATGCTTCTGGAATTAATTGTTTTGATTTTTGTTTTTATTCTAGAACAAATAATTTTTCAGAGCACTTTAAATCAAAGCTTATCAATAGTTAAGAGTGTAACCTTTTTCCACCAGAATTTTTCTTTGTATGAGCTCTGAGTTGCTCAGGTTTACATCCACAGTGAGAATAATGTAATCTGTCTTTTATTTGCCAGGCTCTTTATTCTCTGCCTATCTCCAACTCAGTAACTCTTCAGGCTATATTCAAGCTGTTTGTCATTTAACTTGTTGACAATTAGCTGCACACTTGCTTTATTTTTAACAGCAATATGATAAACTCATCTAAGCCAATTATCGTAGAGAGCAAGTTGCTATTTTTTGCCTCTTGTGGCTTTTTTTTTTTTGGTTAAACCAATCATTTTTGACAAATAATTCTAAGGCAAGTCCAGATTGTCCAGATTCTGGGGGCTCTGTAAATACTTGGGGAAGAGAAATATGCTTCAATAACATTGATCTGGAGATCACCCAGACAAAACCTCCCAGCAGCAGTGGAGTAAATGCAGTGCCTTAAGAGATCCCTCTCCCTAATTCTCATGGAATAAATCCATGCCTGGGAGGCAGCTTCCCATCTTTCAGCTGGAGAAAGAACCCAGCAAGGCTATTTGGGAATTACCACCCTTGATTTCTGTAGCTACAGTGAATGTATTTATCTCAATACAAAGAATGTTGTTTATTATTTATTCCTTGTAGGGTGCAATAGCAGTACTCGAGCTCGCTGACTGAAGGCATGCTTGTTTAGCTTAATATATGCCATTCACAAAACCTCTTGTTAAACATGCTGAGTACTTTAGTAACAGTTCACATCTTACCAGACACTGCGTTATTTCTTGCTTTTCTCCTCTCTCTTTGGGATTATGCGTTCTGACTTTCTGGCAAGTTTGCTGCTGGGCTGAGCCTGAAACAAGTTACAATTCCAAGTGCCTGAACTGGAAATCAGCCTAATTCCATCCATTGCTGGTCAGTGTAACTTCAGATGTATGAAACCGAATGGAGGATAGTTACTGGAGGCAGCTCCTGGGAAGTCTGGAAAGAACGTAGGCATTTGAAATGCTTGTTTGAGGATACTCTGAAAAACACCTGCCACTGGCCTGGTCCTTTTCCTGCGATGAGTAAGCAGACTCCTCTGACTGCATTTAGTATGTGCTGAGCTAGGCCAACAAACGCCGTGTCTGAAAATCCCATGGCAAGGAGTTTCCAGCAGACACTGGCAACTGCCCTCCTGAATCGGGGTCCAGTTTCCAACAGGAACAAAGCCAGGCTCAGCAATGAAGTTAAAAGCCAAACCATGAATAAACCAACTTCCTTACATTGTAAATACGCTGGAAAAGGGCAGCGGTTCAAAAAGGAAAATGAGCAAAACTGCAATGACTTTCCTTGCAGCTAAGTGCCTGTTGGTGGTTGTTCATCGAGGTGCCCCCGGGAGGGTTGTGCTGCACCAAGAGGCAAAAGAGTTTGGGTGGGACATGGCCAAGAGACCTCCAAAAGGCAGCACAACGGGAATTTGGGTACTGTGTAACAGCCAGCTGAGAAAAGGGAAAACAGTTCTCAAAAGCCTTGTTCTAGAGCTAAGCCAGGTTCTTAGGTCATCCTGAAGCTTAACTTTGATGCTTCAGCTGGATTGGGTGGGGGTGGTTTTTCAGTGATGCATATGTGGTGATGCATATTGGATGTGGTTCAAGCTGTCACGAGAAAGTGGCTAGTCAGAAAAAAGAAAAAAAAGAAAAAAAAGGTTATCCTAGCACTCCAGCCTTCTAGTTTGGGTGGACTGAGAGCTCTGTTAAAAGTTCTCCCTCTTTGAAGGTCTAAAGGCACCGTAAAATGGTGAAAGGTTGAGATCTGGCCAGTGCAAGCTCGGGGCAAACCCACCTGAATCTTGGAAGAAACAAAAGGGCAGTGGTTAAAATTTGTCAGCCTTTAAAAAACAAAGTCAAGAAGAACAAACCTTTATGGCCTTCATGGGAAAGCAGATCTGTTGTTCATCAGGGAGTATGGGAAGGGAGGGAGATGAGCTTATTTGTGGATTATTTGAATTACTGTCAGCTGCTTTCCAGTCCAACATACATTCAGGATCTCTAGGAGCTGGAAGCTGAGGATCTGTGCTGAGCTCTCAGATCTCCCTCAAAAATCGTGTTTAAAGTAGCTGCCTGCATTATGCTCCCACGGAGGCTGCGGTAAATGGTCATTCTTCCTTCCATTAGTTTTATTACTGAGAACCAGCCTGTTCTGCCTCTCTGCTGCTGCTTTAATCGAAGCTTTGCTACCAGATAGCCATCAGAAAAGACATCTGCAATTCAATTAGATATGTGCTTAAACTCACAATCTCTGTGAAACTGGCCGCTGCCAGAACAGAGTGCCCTCCACGCTGTGGGCTTGCTGGTGCTGCAGCCTGCAGGGCTCTGCTCCAGCCCTTCTGCCTCCTGCCACCGGCTCATCCTCCCTCCTGCCTTGCTGGCTCTGCTTACAGATGCTTGAAATGAGGGCCCGTTCCTCATCAGAGGCTGGTAGGAGTGTACTTCTTCTTCCTTGCAAAGCAGGAGAGAAGCTAGAAACTTGGCACCACTCAGGAGCCACAAAATCTGCTTTATGACTTACTGAAAGTGGTTGCTGCAGTGTAGCGTCTTTCTGCCTCGGGAAGTAGGATGAAGAAGCTCCAAAGGTGCTCCAGGGGTAAATTACTGTGCTTTTTGCATGGGCATGAAAGCATGATGAATTGGTAGGAATGTCCATACAAAAAGGAATTGGATGGCTTTATTTTCACTGATTTTAATTTAGTCTCCGGTGCTGTAAATGCATATTCCCTGGTGCTGGCTGCTCCAGGGCCACTCTTCCTGCTCGTAGTGACCTTCTGAGGTGACTGAGGCAAGGCCCAAACACCTCCTGCTTGGGCCAGACCGCCAAGAGGAACAACTCTTTGGAAATATTTGCGTGACCCCAGAGGTAAAGGTGACCTCCAAGTGATGTCAGGTTGATCCCTACCACATACCACAACCATACCATTTGTTTAAAAATGCTGCAGACGGATGTTGCAAAGTGCTTCAGCGGTTTGCTTAAAGCATTTCTAAGAACCAATTATAAAGGCTTGCAAATCACAAATGAAAGCAGTCAGAAGGGAGGTTTGCATGGGCTTCTTTGTAGAAAAGATGCAGTTGACAAAATCGCCAAACCCAAAGAGAAGTGAAAAAAGGTGAGTGCGGGGAGTGGATGTGGCTTGCAGCTCATGGCAGGTTTCCGTGCCTTCAGGGAGCAGCAGCCCCCGCTGATAGAGAGGCAGATTTAATGATAGAGAGGCAGATTTAATGCTTACCTGGCACGGGAGAAAAGCAAATGGGGATCAGAACGGTGCAGCTGAGTATAGCCTTGATGGGTTGGGGTGCTGTACCTGTCTGTGTCCCCTGAGCGCAGGATTTAGCAAAGCCTTGCTAAGTGCCCTGCAGCCATGGGCTTTCTCCATCTGCTGTTCACAAGGGATCCACCCCAGCAGTGATGATGAAAGCACTTGAGGTCTGTCACAGGGAGGTGAGAAGAGGCTGGAAGTGCCAGTGCTCATAGGCAGTGCGGGGAAAAGTCCCCTAGCCCATCTCCCAGTCTCCATCAGCTTCAACTTAAAATCCTGCGAGCAGTGGTGGGATCAAGTTCAGTCATGCTCTTAATGAACAGCAGCTCCCCTTTAATGGGCTCATGCAGAGGATCTGAGCCAGGACAGCCTGTTTGCTCAGGAGGCAATTACTCCTATTTACTACTTAAGTGCCATAAATGCACTTGGGCTTTCTAAGGAGCAGCAGTAGCTGTGTTGCCAGGGCATGTGGAGCAAACCGAAGCAGCTCCAGCCAACAATAGGATACAGACAGATCAGGGCTGGGGGTGCTCCAGTAGGTCTAGGATAGAGGGAGATGATGGGGGAGGCAGTATTCTGACGTGGCCTGTTGGATGCCAATGCCTGCGTTGGACATGTCAGAGCTAGGCAGTGATTTTATTCCAGCCCCGGGCTACTTGGGGTGGTCTTGGTAGCCAGAGAGGTCTGGGAGCAGGTACAAGTGCCAAGCTGCTGAGATGAATCTCATGCAGAGCAGGGGAAATCAGAAGAGGCTTGAAGAGGCTTTCTTTTCCCCACCCTCACAATGTTGATGTTCTTAATGTAGCTTTAATAAATGAAGTGAAATCTTATGGGGGAAGGAAAGTCTAACATGGGCCCCTACCTGTCTTAAAGGGTTTCCAGCAAGGAGGTTTGAGGCTATTTTTCTGCTGGAGCATCTTCAACGCCTGCAGTGCTTAAACTTGCTCCTGGACACTCTGGGTTTTTGGCAGAGCAGATGTATGGGCACAGACACCGCCCCCCCCCCCCCCCCAGGCCATCTATGCTGAGCCTGCTGGATCAGGAGGCAGAGGGCCTGTGACACCAAGTGACATTGGATGGCAGCTTTCAGCCAGCCATCGCCCACCCACCATTCCCTGGAGGAGCTGTGGTACTCCTCGCGAGGGTTAATGCCCCTGGTGAGTGCTGGGGCACATAGGGCAGGGCGAGGGCTGCACCCCGGCACCCTGTAGCCCAGGGAAAATGTTCCAGTTTTCCATGGTGCTCTTATTTCATTTCAGCGTGGCTGCTTGCAGTCAAGCCTGGAGGTAAAATCAACCCACGCCACAACTCTGTTTGCATTTCAACCTGCGGCTTCAGTGGCAAATGCCCCTTTCTTTAAAAAGCGTTCCTTTCTGGGGATGTGAAAATACAGGTATCAGTTATTAGTAATTCAGAGAGGAAAAAGTTATCCTATCAACAGTCTGTTGTTTACAGGAGGGTCAGATCCTTTGCCTTTTCTCAAGATAAATTTCAGGTGGGCATTTTAGCTAATCAAGAAGAATAAGCAAAAACCCCCAACCCAAAGTAATGTAAAAAAGCAAGGGCAATTCTGCACACAGTAGTTTTTTGGTGGTTTTGGTCGTGAAAATCTTACCCCAGTCCATCCTAGGGGGAGAAAAGAGTTCTTCCAGCACAGCCTGGCAGTTCATTGCCATTCCAGCTCCTACCTGACCAAGCGTGTGCTGCAGCACACAGGGCATGAAGGGAAAACACGCTGCTTAGTGAGGTGTCTGGCATAAAAATGCTGCACCCCGATACTGGAACGGCACCTGCCGACTTGTCCCTTAAAAGCTGTTGCCAAAGTACTGCCCCGAAAACTGCAGTGATGTTCTTAAGGGGAGGGGTTTCTGTTAGAGATCAAGCCTGTTGCTGAGGTCATGGGACCTCCTAGTGTGAGCATGATTGTATTTTAGCAGTGGCTATTCCTGCCAATCTGTACAGTGTAAGTACTGTGGTAGTGGTATTGCTACACTGAAGGTGATGCTTTCTGCTTGGGATAAACTGAGCAACTCAGTGTGTTATCCCTCCGGAACGGCCTTGCCTGGGCTATCAGTGGGGACTGACCCAGCCCACCTAGCCCAGCACATCTGAGTAGCCATGGCCACCAGCAGATACATGAGGGAAGGTGTGGACCTGTCCTTGTCCCGAAGCATCTTTTCACCTTCCAGCAGCCAACAACTCGGGGACTTTCCAAACTGGAGGATGCAGCTGGATGCCCATGTTTTAGGGTTGCGTTTGGACATGTCCTGCAGACACATGTTTAAATTAATTTCCATCTTTCGCTCGCTCTGCAAGAGCAGATGTTCCCAGTTCTCCCTTTCCAGCCTGGCTCCCCAGGCCCCCCAGTGCTCACGCTTGCCCTGCAGCATAGCAACATGCCTGGAGCCCAGCACTGGCCCTGATCTGTGCTATTAGCCCATGGGCATCACTTCAGACATGGAGTTTTCTGCTCTGGGTGTGTTGCCTGGAACTTGGTGTCGTCAGGTCCTCTGCAAGTCCTCGCCCCTTGAAGTTTCAGGTAGGCTCACATGGCTAACGTGTGGTGCCCCCCCGCAGACTTTGTCTCCTCACCTTTGCCACCCTTGCCTGCTTACTTGGGTACTTAAAGGAAGTAATTCTCCGCTTTCAGAAAAAGAGGACTTTCAGTATTGGTACCCATTGTTAGCATTGATTTTATTTGCTTTTTTTTTAGCTGTGACATCGTTAAATGTCTCCTTTTAGTGTCTGTGCAAAGTTGCTTTCTCATTCTCCAACAAGGACGTCATCCTGACAGGGCTGAGAACAGCTCGGCTAAGGGAAGGTTTAAATGAAAGCACATCCACCCTTTGGAGATGTTCTGTATGAAAACTCACAGACATCAATAATTTCCTTTTTCTTTTTTAAAAAAGAGGGGAAAGAAAAACGGCCTTTACTTTTGGTCTAAATTTTAAAAGAAATCCCTTTCTAGCTATATTTAACTGCAAAGTTTGCCAATGAGGCTGCTCGGCAACGTCAGTACAGACATTTGTATACATCAGCCTATGATCTCTGTTAGAAGCAAACCCAGGATAGACCTTCAGCAAACCAAGATCAGACCTTGTAATGCCAAATAGATGTGATGTTCCCATTAAAATCTGAGCTCCTGAAATCATGTTGCTCTGATGAGACTCATACCTCCTCTTGAGTCAGTTTCTAGCCTTCAGTTTCTGAGGAAAAGAGCTAGAAGTATCAATGAGCTGCAATACACCAAGCCAGAAACAAGAAAGAAAAAAAAAAACCACCAAATTCTTTCTTAAGATTAAATGATGCATTTGGGCCAGACTTAGGACGCTTTGGGATGCTTTGATAGCTTTGGAAATGGTGCTGGAGCAAACTTGTTCTTGTGTTCTGACTGCAGCACAAGCTGCCTTTAGCATTATGATGCCCTGGTCCCACAACAAATTAATTAAGGGTTTGGGAGTGAACAGAAACACAGCATCAGTCTTCCCAGTTCACAAAGTGGGGCTGAAATCTTGCTCTTGGTGTGTGACAAGTTTCATGATATTTAAGCAAATGTTGGATTTTTCATTTTATCAATTTCTCTATCAATAAGCATTTTTATACCTGTGGTATTTTGTCTGGTGAATCATATTATGTGCAAATAATCAAGATGAAATACGATTTGCTTTTGGAGAGAGAATAAAGGATGACATTGTTCTGGATCATAAGCAATTCAGTCTGTTCCTTAAGGCAGGAACAAAGGTTGCAACCTTGTTTAGAAAAATGGAGAAGGCAAACGGCTACTTGCTTTTAGCTGTGTAAACAGCTGAGGAGAAGCAGTGTCCAGCTTGGGGTTGTGCAGTGTTGCAGCTCTACTGCGCCTCTCAGAGTCAGAGTTCACTTCAGAAGCAATGGCATTCATTTATTTACCCCAGATGACTCTCTGGAGCGTTTTATTTGTGGCATCTACAACCTGGGCACTGTGTGGCACCAACTGCTCTGTGGTAGATAGAACCTCAGGGAAGGGGCTCTCACAGACCTTGCCCAGGCAGCCAGGGCTAATGCCCTTCAGTGCCTGGTGGGACAGCCACCCTGCAGCCATCGGCGTTTTCTCACAGTGGCCCCGACAGCCAGGGCAGGTCTGAGGAGTGGGAACCTTCCGACAACAAGTTTCCTAAAGCTCAGGTTGCATTTTGCAATGAAGGGTCAAGAGAAAGCACTGACTTTTTTGTTCTCCGGAAACCACTGGCTAAATCAACTAGACTAAAAAATAGCAACAGCCATTTCCAACAAAAATAACCAGCCATGGTAACGATCCCATCTCCAGTCCCCTATGTGTGCTGTCGTCTTCGCAGAACTACATCAGGAGCACAGCAAACGAGAAGAGAGCTGTTCTGTGAAAAATTAGAAGTTTGACCCTTCTGTCTGTCCCCCAGCCCCCATGAAATTACATCTGTCCATCCTGAGCCTGCTAGGAGATCTAGTTTATCTTGAGTGTCCTAAAATGTGTGGACAGGGAGGTTTCCAAGGGGACAATTCCTTTGACAGCTGTATTCTGTCAGCAGAACAATTAAGCAAAACACCGCAGCCCTATAATTACACGTAAGGCGTTTCTCATGTACCGCGTGAGCCTGGCAACTGCCAACAAAGGTCTGGATGCGTACGGGACCACTCCATCTGGAGGGTGGTTATGTAGGCAGCCTCCTTCCTCGACCCATGCAAATAGAGAGGCAGAACATACAGTACGCTGTCGCTCCAGCAGACGCATCCTGACAAGGTTAAACCAAAGGTCTTCTCTGGAGCGGGTAAATACGAAGGGTTTCCTGCACTGTTTACTTAATGGGGACAAGGCACTCCAAAGAGGGGCAGCAGGATAATAGATCAGTCCTGCTGGAGATGTCTTTGGTGCTGGGAGAGGCGTGAACATCTTACAAAAACATGTTTCAGGAACTGACGGGGCAAATAACACGTTTGGGACCTGAACTGTTAGTGTATGGTGCACCTCAGCATGGTACCCTGGTGATCTTCATGTTCTTGCTGGCGAAGGAGGGGTATTTACTGTGGGCTCTACGGGCGGTACCCGCGTGGCAGCAACTGCCAAGCACAGCCAAGAGAGCGGTCAGATGCTGTGGCTGAAGGCTATGCTGCACTTCTCCAAGGGTTTCTGCTCAGGCCCGTGATCCTGGTGAGCATCACCCCTGCCTCCTTTGCTAGCCCAAGTCAAAGTCCTTCTTCAAGGAGATGAGCAGGTGTGGCTGATGCAGCAGGACAGGCTCACGGTGCCACGTGATGTTTATCTGCTTCTGGGCACCAGGTGGTCCTCGCGCTGGACCAGAGGGAAGATTGTTCTAGATGTTTCTGACTTGTTGGCAAACAACGCTTGTATTTAGGCCACAGCTCCACAATGTTTTCATTTGAGAAGCAATGGGCTCTTTGGGAGTTGTGGTTGTCGCTTCCCAGTGGTTTCCCTCTCTTGGTGAGGAAGGAAGCCCTCAGGCATGCTGGGTTGTGTGGTTGGCTGGGCTGTCCACAACATGGGGTGTGGAGGGACGGCACAAGCTTATTGCTAAGCCCGTGGGGTACTAAAACATCACGGGTGGTAGGAAAGGCTTTGATTTTTGCCTGGAGAGGGCAAGAAAGAGGGAGAGGTGCTAGCAGACAACCAGTAATAATGAGCAATAAACAACCTGTGGTAAACAGGTCCTCTTATAGGGGATAAAGTACTGAATTCTCAGCTTTCCAGTATAACCAACTTTGCCTTGTGCTAACACACCCTGAATGCAGTCTTTCAGGAAGAAAAGCACAAAAGCTGTGAATTTTGAGGGAGCCCTAGGGAATGAAACACCTGAGTTGTATTCCTGTCGGTTGGTTTGCAATGCCCAGCCCACACCTCTAGCCTCCCAGGCTCTGGGTTTCTGACCTTTTCTTTCAAAAATGATTTACTGCACATTAAAATACTTACTAGTGGGTTGAAACAACAAGCGCACACAATCCTGCGGCTTTTGTTTCTAAAGAATCTGCATTTAAAAGGGGAGAAGATGAGCTAAGGCTCAATCGTTTCTTGCACAGCCTTTGCTCCACTGGTGCTGGAAAGTCATTCTCAGGGCAGTGACACCCACCGACCCAAAGCATCAGGGGAGGAAAGAAGACCTAAACATGAAGTGGCCCACGCTTGGTGCCTGTTTGTACTGCGCATACTGACGCAAGACCCCGGTGTGCGGCGGCCTGGGCTGCGCTTGGACGTGCGCCGTGTGTTGACACTGCACCAGCATGTGGCTCTGCTGCTACAAAGAGCTCCCCGTGCTGAAACGCCTGCAGACCGGCGCTGTCTGGGGTCTCCTCCTGACCTTGGGCAGTGTGATACAGGTCCCCCAACCCCCAGACTGGTTCAAATGCATGTTTTGAAATGAAGCTATCCGGGAAGCCAAGGACTTACCCTTGGAAGGGTTGAACACTGTGCTTCCAGTGGTGTGGGAGGTGGTAACTGGCACCACCACTGACACAGCAAATGCCATTGCTGCAGTGGGCTGCAGGTAAGGACACACAATCAGGTTTGGGCAAACCTGATACTTGTTATCTCTTAAACTGGGATTCATCCCGTATAATCGTAGGGATGTCATAAATGGATGTAGAATGGCTGAACCTTTAAGGGAACAGTGGAGGTCATCTGATCCAACTCCTCACACAAAGCAGAGCTAATTTTGGCATTACAGCAGGTCACTCAGGGCTGTGTCCAGCTGAATTTTGGAAATCTCCAAGGATGAAAATCCTACACAGCCCTCCAGGGCAACCTCTTCCTCTGTGATTTTTTTTTTCCCTAATACCCAGTCAGACATTTCTCAGATGCAACTTTTATCTGGTTTCTGCAACACAGTCATCCTTGATTCCTTTATGATCACTGTAAAGAAACAAATTTTAGGCCCCTGAGGTTTCTCACCTCTTTTAGGGTGAAATAAATTGTGGTTTTCAAATAAGAAGTGCTCATCTTTCCCTGCTGGTGAGACAGGCTCCCCTTGTGCGTGTTGCTGCCCTTCTGCTACCAGTTACCCTGAGCCGTGGACCTCCCTTCCAGCTGCCATGCATGCTGGAGACAACTAGCCCTTTCTCAGCTATGGTTGTCCACATGGAAAGCTGGAATAGCTTTGCTCAGCCAAGCAGGAGTAGCCCCCCTTTTAGGGGGAGGGGGAAGGGTCTGGTTGCCTTCCCCTGCTCCACCTGCAGCTCCTGTGCCCAGCCCCTCTCTGATGCCCGCGCGCTGAGTGCAGACGACTATGGAAGAGCCCTTCTCCTCTTCAGCATGCAAATTAAGACAGAAATGACAATGTGCATGGTTTTTTATTCCCCAGCGTGTAGCTGCAGTATTTGTGTTATTGGAAAGTCGGGGGCTCTCTGTGGAGGCATCCTGTGTCCCAGGATAAAAGGCAAATGTGTACCGCGGTCTGGTGGGACCAGTGGGGAGCGGTGCATTTGAGAAACATGGATGAAATAATCCTCAAGCAATTAATTTATTTAGGAATGACAAAAAAGCCAGCAGGTGATTCTTTTGTTCTCTGACAAGGACAATAATCTTTTGTATATAAACAGGGCTTTCAAGAAAAGCTTTTTAAGTTAACTCTGTCAGAATTTTTTCAGTGGATTGTTTTTGACTGAAGATACTGGTTCGTTGAAATGAAAAGGATTGCAAAAAAAAAAATAGTCAAAAAATGCTACAGAAAGGTCACAGTTCTGTAGAGGAAAAATATAAAAGGAACGCTTTCAATTCATAAATTGTTCATTTTTTAAAACCTGGAATTTCACACTGACGTTTTTAATGTTATATGTTCTGTAGGGTTTTTTTTTAACATTATGGCTGACATGTCATGAAATCATCACGGCGCATAATAACATCTTATCATTTCTAGCTCAGAGTGTTGCCTGTTTGTTGTAGTGAAATGGTTTGGCACCTGATCAAAGTGTCTCCTGCCTGTCTTGTAAAAAAAATAATGTCAAACTTCCATTACAACACAGACGGGAGACACTTTGATCTAGGAAAGAAAATATGTTAGTGTTTACTAAGTGGCAGATGGTTTTAATAGTTTTAAAATGAAACTGAATTTAAACAATAAGAGATTATTATGTAATATGCAGCACTAATGAAATGCCATGAAATTATATGAAATTAAAAAAAAAAAAACACAAAAACCATAGAGAAAAAGTGAAGTGAAGGTAGCAAAGAGCATTTCTAAAGTGACTTTTATTTTTTTTGGTGGGTGTCTTTCCTTTGCCATTTGTCTTTGATGAGGCTGGGGTTTCTGAGTGCTGAGCATGTCCCACACGCTGCTGCGGGGATGGGGGCATGGAGCTGGCAGGGCTGGGAGCTGGGAGCACCTGCCTTGTTTAAAAAGAGAGATGAGTTTGACCGGCCCAGCAAGGATGACTCTTGCGTTGTTGACATTGGCTTGTTTAATGTCCATAAAAATTCCAGATGAGCAAGAGCATATTTTTGGCAAATAAATTTCTTAAACAAAAATGCAGCAAAAGAGCTGCCGGGTCTGGAGCGTAAACACGAGATGATTAACTCTGGTACCTGGGGATCTGTTCCAGGAATTAGCATGCTCAGCATCACATCCGATTCAAACCATCATGCACTGGCTATTTGGGAAGTGGGTGCCAATGTCACACTGTTGTGCATATAAGCATTTTTTTGTAGTAATTATAGTAGTAATATTTTTAGAAGTTCCATCATAAAACAGAAGATAGTATACACACAGTGTATGCATCCAGAAACAGACATACATATAGTCATCACACAAATCCATCCTGGTGAGAGCAGATTGACCCGCTCTGGACCAGCTTATCCATATAGTTAAAATCACTATAAAAGCAAAAATGTCCTTTGTGTTGTAGCTCCTTGCTGTTGGGTTGGTAGGAGCCCAGTGAGACTTCCCGTTCCCTTCAGATAACTCAACCTGTCCTATTTTAACTGTTATCTAATAATGTGAAACCATCATCTCTGATACGGCAACAGCTGAGCTCATGGGTACCTGCATCCCCCAAGCACTGGATGTGAACAGACAGTTGCCAGCAGCGTGGCTGGCTGGTGGCAGGGCATCATACTGGTGTCCCAGTACAGGCTCCCAGCTGCACAGGCATCTGCCAAATGGAAGAGCAGCTGCCTGCTGGCCTTCCTGGATCAGGCTGTGGCAAGTCCCCAAAAGACATGAGACGGCCAGAAATGCATTTGCATTTATGCCATCAAAACTGGGGTTGTCCAAGCCCAGGGCACAGTTGCACATACCAAGAGAGGCAGCTGTGACATGGAGTGGCTATGTGCCCTGAGTGTCCCTAAAGGACTGATCTTGCAGTCCCTCTGTGTGCCAAAGTGCTGGGCATCTACCCACCTTATCCATCTGCAGGATGGAGCCAGCACAGCTTGTAGTGTGCCCTGAAAACTTTTTGCTGTGGGTTTCCTTATATGTGGCTTTGTGGGGCATTGCCTGTAATATTAGAAAAAAGCTAAAGAGAGAAAGGAGGGGGAAAGGGGGGCATTGAAAGGCAACAATGTTCAGCCGGGGCATCAGGCTGGTTTCTTCACCAGTGGCTTCCAAGCTGTGTCATTGTGCTGAGCAGATGCTGGCAACTTCATGACAAATCCTAACAATGCAAGGAGAGCTGGGGGGAGAAGCAGACCCCATGTCCCAATGGCTCTGACACAGGGTTTGCAACCACTTGTTCCCGGAAAAGCCCACGGGAGGGTGAGGGGCTGTATACATGCTGAAGGCACGGCACCCCGATGCTCTTCCCTTCCATGTCTGCACCTGTAGGGTGAAGCGGCTGATGCCCTTGCCACCTCCGGGAGGTTAAGGGGGTAAGCTGGGAGCGGTGGCAGCCCTCCAACTGAAAAGGCAGTGGCTTTCCACCGTGCTCTAAAACATACCTCCACGTGCCTGTGGAAAGCAAGCCCATGGCACATGAAGGGTTAATGCAGGAGGAAGCACCAGGGAAGAGGAAAGACAGATTTCAAGCCAAAAAGCTGAAACTGTAGGAAGCTGCGCTGAAAAGAAGAAGAAAAGAAAAAGAAAGGGAGATTTGAATAGATCGAAGCCTGCTGAGGGGGATAAAGAAGGAGAAAAATACTGCGGGCATGAAACCCTTCCAGCTGCTTTCCACAGACCCAGCACGGCAAATTTGTCACAGGAAATAAAGTGGAGAAAGGGACTGAGAGGGGCCAAGGCAAGGAGGTCACATGGAGGGATGCTTTCAGCCTCCAGCAAGGCCAGCGGGCTGGGCTCACCTCCACAGGCGGGCCTGTGGCCAGCGCCAGATTTCGGGTGCTCTGATGGGCAGAGTGGGGATGTGGGTGAGGCTGGACGGAGAAATGCCCACTGAGGACTGGCAAAAGCAAGTATATCAGCGCTGCCCCTGACCCGCTAAGGGTGAAGTGGGGATAAGCTGCAAGAAGTGTGGGCGCTGGCTGCTTGGTCTGCCTCCTACAGCATCCAAATGTGCTGCGCCTTCCGCAAGCATCTGAAGGGAGGATGCTGTCAACCCACGATTCTGAACATGCCGTAAGACCTGTCACCTGTCAATCCCTCCCTTCGTGCAACAGCTGAATTAGCAAAAAAAGGAAAAAAAAAGAGAAAAAAACGGAGAAAAAAAAAAAAAGAAAGAAGGAGAGAAGTCACTGAATTCTTCAGCTAGCTCCAGTTCACGGAAACATGCTTCAGTCTCCCACCACTGCACAGGCAGGTGTGGATACCTTCAGCAGCAGTGACACTGCGCATCCACAGCATGCCTTTCATTCCCAGGCACTTTGCAAACCTTAATTTAACCCTGAGTGGTATATACAGGTTTTAATTGTAGATAATTAACAACTAGCTAGAGCTGAGCAGGTAACTCCACTTCCTTGATAGCCAGTGGGAAGGAGGAGGCACCTCCCTCCAGACCTGGATTATATTGCCTCTGGATGGGACATGGTACCCTCACAGCGACCTGCAGCAGTACCTGGGCTGGTGGTCAGGCAGGGAACGTTGGGATGCCCTGGGGGAGGGACACCTCTGGTCCACTCACACCATCCCCACAAGGGGCCATTTGGTCTCCCATCCCCCCTGCAGCTCCAACCACAGACATCCCCAGCCAACCAGCACCTACCCTGGGTGCTGGTGGCTTCTACCAGCTGTAGAAGCAAACGAACAAAGAAGGAGGGGAAGAATGACAACGCATCCTCATGTCCAAGAGACATCAGGCCTTGCTGTGCCTAGGCTGATGAAGTAGCTATTAAGAAGATGCCCTTTCAGGTGTGACATGCCATGTCAGGAGTTTCCGCTGGGGAAGGTTACCAGTCATGCATGGTGGGATGGCAATGCTGTCACATCACGCAACCGCCACCCTGGCTGGGACCCTGCAACTGTGAACCCAAACCCCTGCCAAGCCTCTGGGGGTGGGAAGCAGTTACCAGCAAGGCAAATGTTAGGGTAATGCTGCAGTGCTGTGGAAACAAACACTGGGAAGTGAAATGATGGCTGGTCCCTTAGGGAGGAGGGGTTACAGGTAAAAGCTATGGCATTAATGAAGCTGCGGAGGCCAACCTGAGATACGGTTTGTGTTTTTGACCTTTGGTATTCAGGAAAGGCGTACAAAATCTGGCTGTAATACACAGAAGATACAGACCTGTGCACATCACTCTTGGGGTCACTAAGGGCCCTTCCTGGGAAGAAGTGACGGGGGAGAGGATGGGGACTTTAGCGGCAGAGACCAACAGAAATGAAGGAAGGCTGTTGCTCTGCTCTTGGAGGTGGCAGGCGAGGAGGAATGGCTTGAAGCTGAAGGAGGAGCAGGGTTCAGGTTAGACCTTGAGGTAAGAGTCTGGCAGTTGGGAGGAGTCAGCCGCTGAGGTGAAGCTGCCCGGGCTCACATGGACCTTGACAAGAGATGGGGAAATAGCTTCTGCCAGCAGGAAGCATTTGTCTAAACACAGCTCCCCTGGCCATCTTGTTCAAGGACAAAGCTGGAGTTTCTGAGAGTCAGCACTAAACCCGTGTCATTATCAGTGCTGTGTTTTCAAGACGGGTCTCCAGATAATGAAACTAATTCTATTTCTCAGGCAAAATATCTGTGTAATTCGCTGACAGCTGAGTGCAAATAATGAACGCCGCTCAGGATTCAATACTACAAATGTTTTCACTTAGAAATCAATCCGTCGATCAAAGTGATCATTTACCACTAGAAAAATCCCAAATCCAGCCTTCAGATTCAGAAGATGAGGCTACCTGGTCAGCTATGTGCTGTTGACTTGCTCTTCGTCACAATACACTTCAGCTCCTACGCTCATTGCCTCTTCCTCCTCCTCCTTGGCCTCCCAGTGCTCCCAGTGCACTGGGGCAGATTTTGGTGCCATTTGTTCCTACAGGGCTGGTTCAATGTGATGAACGTGTGGGGAGGGAGCACAGGAAGCAGTGCTCATGCTGTCTGCCCAAGGATGCTGGAAATGGTTGGGTACCTTCTCACAGCAAGGAACAACTCTTTGGAAAGAACATATCAGATACATCTAGAGAAGCTGGAGGTTTTTTGTTGGGTTTTTTTTAATCTTTTCCCTCTTAGTTAAAGGTCATCGAGTTAAAAAGCCACAGAAGCCCAAGGATGGCTGTTGTAAAAGATCAGGACTAAGTACCCAACCCAGCTTGGCCAGACTTTATTGACCCCGTGCAATTCTTGGAGGCTGCAATGAGGTAGCCTCACAAAATGATTTGTACCAGCATGTGTGTATAAAAATGTCATGTTGGGATGTATCCAGCATGACCACTGGAGCATGTGAAAAACAAATGCCTTCGAAATGCTCTTCAAGGCTTGTGAAAGCTTGAGCGGGTTTGAAAGGCCTCTAGGTGCATGGTGCAGTGCAGGGACCAGATGCTTGCAGCCCCCCCAGGACTCCCCCATCCCTGCCTGGGAAGGTGACCCAGTCTGTCCCAGTTAGAAGTCTCTAATAACCTTGCAACCTAACACTGAACCACAAGAGAAGATTTTGTCACCTGGGCTCATCCAAAGGCCTTCCCTTGGGGGTTACTGAAGCTATTTCAGATGGCAGCAGTGACGGTTGCCACCTTCCCACACCAGATGCCAACCTGCATCCCAGGAGAACAGACTCCAGCCACCACCTACCCCCACGCTGCCCAGTGCCCCAGGTACCAAGCAAGACTCTCACCGGCTTTCACGTCCAGACACATTTTCTAGCAAGACTTAGCAGCCATTAAATAATGAACACTGAAAGTCTGGGGAAGAAAGGTAGCAGAATGAACTTTTTTGCATCTTTCAGACCTTTTTCCTAAGCCACAAACACAAGTTTCAGAGGGAGCGATGCCAGGCTGGTAACTGCTTTCCACCTCCCAGATCAGCCCCCTGCCTCCTCTCCCTGCCCACCCTTTGGAAGCATGTTCATACCTGGTCCGCAGGCAACAAAACCAGAGAGCCAGCAGCTGGGTCCTAGAGGGGACTGTGGCCTCAAAAATATGGGTGTGGAGAGGGGAAAAAGAAGACTTCGGTTGTTAGCACTTTGCTTTTTTGCCCTACTCGCTCATATAAAAACAGTCGCAGAAAGGCAAGATAAGGAACTATGTGGTTTCAGCTTCTAACCTCAAACAGCAAACGCTCCTCAAAAACAGTTTACTATGCGGTCATGTTGCTTCAGAGAAAGGATAAGGAGCCCAACTGAAAAAAACACAATATAGTAACTGGAAAATGGTATTTAGTCACAGAGGAGCTGTAAATAAAATAGAGGATGCTCTGAGATCTGAAAACTTCAACAACCCAATAGCATCTCTCTCCCAAGGGGTTTCTTCTTCTTCTTTTTCTCTTGTTGAGATGCCTCAGTTGCTACTGATGCAGGCACCTCCTCCCAAAAACCAGCTAAACTGTTAAACCCTCCCTCTCTCAAATCCCATTAAAATAGATGCTTTTCAGCATGTGCCAGAAATATCCTTATGTGAAATGTGCTAAGATGTTGCAACTTCTATTCAGTTTATTTCGAGTCAGTACAATGAAGCAGCACGAGGCAGGGCTCTGAGGCTGGGGAAAACCATAGAAAGGAGAAGTTCATTAATTTATAGTAATTTTGGACTGCTGAGTTTCATTTTCATGTATACTGCTAGCATAGCACTCATGGAACAGGTTGAAGATTTCTTTTAAAAAAAGAAGAATTAAATACCAATATGTCAACTATAGAACAGCTTCACAAAACCCCCAGATGTTCTGTAAATGCAGATGTTGCCAGGACTGAAATAACAGCTGACATATACTGATAATTACTCATTCGACTTGTTCAACTGGTAGAGTTTAGCAGCAGCAGCAGCTGAGTAAAGGCTGTGTAACTGTCTGACTCCTCCCTGGCTCTGAAAAGTAACTGAATTTATACTTTGGCTTCCCTTTTTTCTTCCTTTTCCTTTCCATTTTTAATTTCAGCACTGTTAGTGTCTTCCAGCAGCTCTTTCTTCCCCTCTCCCCACCCTGGGTACCCACCCTGTGGGGACAGGTCCTGGGGCAGGTCCCTGCTGGCACCAGGGGGGTCTTTGGCAGCCCCCCCGGGCTGCACCCCATTTCCAAGGCAGCTGCTGAGCTCCTTTCAGAGCTGAACCTCCATTCAGAGGAATCAACCAGAGGGGTGTCACCCACATCGGTTCCCCTCCCACCTGGGGCAATGCACCCATGTGGTGCTGAGCATGACAACCAAGCTTCAAATGCAATTTTGGGGCTGAAAGTGCAAAATCCCACTAACTGGCACAATGCAAGTTGGCAGGAATGTCCCCTTGACCCAAAGGGTGAGACCTGGGGCCATGTGGGACTGCAGACAGAGGAGGCACCAGAGCAGCAACCGCAAATCCCAGGCTGTTTATGCTGCAAGTGGTAACTCCTGCTGGTGTTCGTCACGGGCACTCCAAGCACAAACCCTGCTTTGCAGTTCAACAAGTGGCAGGAGCAAAAAAGAAAAGATTGAATTGATTTAAAGTAAACATGAAAAAAAAAATCCAACCAAACTCTTGCTTCTTGTTATCAGAAAGGCAGCGGGCTGTAGAAACACTGTTTTAAATTAACTTGTAATAGTTTACTTGGAGTTGTGGGTTTTTTTTGGAAGAAAAGTAAATCTACCAGTTTTTCCTAAGGACTGGAAAACATCAAGAGCTGTAGCATATTTCTTTTAAAGTTCATCTTCAGGGACATGAGGGTGATTCAACAACAAAAATGGATTTTGGCCAAATGTAGCTGAGGAGTCCTACTTCCAAGGCAGAGTGGGTCGCTCTGCCCAGACACCCAAAACTCCTCGCTACGGGTCTCCCTCTTCCCCCCTGGGACACCAGGAAATCACGCCCTCCTTTCCCACGATGGAGGGAAGGGAAAGGAGTACATCCACTCTTTGCTTCCCACCTATATCCTTCTGTCAGTGGATTTAGACCAAACAAGAGCTGTACAGGAGTTATAGATAAAGGCAGGCTCAGCTTAAATGAAGAGCCCCCTCCCATAATCCAGCTCCTGGCTGTCGGCAGCCTCAGCAGCCCAGGCGCCGGGTGGCTGGGTAGACCCACCGCCCGTGGAGCGGTGACGGGGTCAGAGCCCAGGCACAGCCACCATGGCCACGAAGGGGAGGCTGTGGCCCGCTTCAGCCACAAAGCCACCGCCCCCCGAGCCATCTATATATACATACTCGCACATGTGTGGGTTTTTTGCAGGGTGGGGTCTGACACTTCCTCTGCTGGTTTCACTGGGGCAGATGCACGCTTTGCAATGAACAGGCAGGTTGTTTTCCTCCCTTTTGAAGAGGATGCCAGGGAAAAAGGAACCCTGCCTGCTCTGGGAGCTGAGGGAGCATACCTGAGGTGTCCCCCCAAGAGCCCTACTAATGGCCCCACCACCCCAGCATCACCTTACCAGTGTGGGACTGCCTTTCCTCTCTGGTGGGTGGAGGTTTCACTGTGCTTTTCACTTGCCATCCAGATCCACTATTTGGCTGTTATTGCTTTCTTATTTCATAAATATATTAATTAATTGTAAGTATATAGACATGTATCATTCTATATATGTATTTATTGCATATGTTTTCCTGTGTATAAAAAAAATATCTTTTTTTTTTTTTTTTATGGGGACAATGGTGCAGCTGGGGCTGCTGGGGGCCGCTTTTCTGGCCCCCAAAGTGTGTGCATCCCTCTGAGTGCCTTTGCTTACCACAGGCTGTGGCGTTGGGACACATGTGGGACCCCACAGGAGGCAGGCACACCTGCCCAGAGAAGCCTCGTGTGTCTCCCCTTGATCTCCAGTGTATCCCCACTGTGTGGCCCCATGCATCCTGCCACCTATGTCACAGCATGCCCTACTGTGCCTGGCCCCCTACATCTCCCCCATGCTCCCACATTCTCCCCCCATGCACCCATGTGCCCCAACATGATCCAACATCTTATCTGTGTCCTGCTGTCCTCCCACACCTGTCCCTCCATGCTTTTCTACATGTCCTGCCACGCTCCCATGTTTCCCACTCCACCTCCATGTGTCCCTCTTCACCCTCGTGTGTCTCCTGTGCCCCTGCATGCACCCCATGTGTCCCACATGTCCCTCTGCAGCTTCATGAATGTCCCTGTGTGCCCCCTACATCCTCCACACATCCCACCAACCCCCCTGCGTGTCACCAGTGGTCCCCAATGCATGTCCCATTATGCCTCTGTGCCTATGCCCTGCACTCTCACTGTTTGTCCTCCACCAGCTCTCCCTGCTGCCCCATCCCTTGCTGTCCCCGGGGCAGTGGGGGCTGCCAACACCTCAGTACAAGGGGCTGCCAAACCCTGGGGTGGCACCTAGCAGTTTTGGGAGAAGTGGCTCCCATAGCAGCAAGGATGACATCTGAGGTGAAAGCAAAGACTCCCTTTCCTCTCGTGATGCACATTATTACACCTTTCATTAACACCGCTTATTTCAAGCCCATATGGGTATAGTCTTTCCTTTGGGGGAGAAATCCAAGGCTTGAAACACGAATGTTTTGGTGTAAGTTACCTGCTTGTGACACAGCAACTGGTTCCCAAAATGAGAGTGCGGGCAGCTCTCTGGCTCCTTCAGTCCGGGGCTGTCTCAGCTTTCAGGATATAACACGTCCCCAGGAATTATTTCAAGCTGTAGGAAGGAAAACACATGGCAAACTGTCCAGCTGCTTGCAGTAGCCTTGCAACAAGACCTGTACCCTAAAAGCATGACTACTCATGGTAAAAGAGAGGGTGCCCCATGGCATAGCTGCATGGCCAGGTGACTCCTGCCATAACAGGCAATAAACCTATTGCTACAGGCTTTTAAAACCATCTTTCAGCTGACAAACAATGTGGTAGACCTTCCTAAAGTCAGTATTCTGTTATGTTTGCTTTGGGTATTGACTTTTCACACCCTGTTGTTGAGGACTGGGAATAAATTCATTCATTTATTGGGACTGTGCTATCTTTGTAGAAAGGCACAGGGGAGTTTTTTTCATATTATTTGCATATCTTCTCATTTTATTGGGTGTGGTGAGAGGAACAATATGTCCATGGCACTGTGTGGTGCAGAGATCTCCCACCCTAGATGCGTACTGAGGTGATACCATGCCAACAGAGGAAGCTTGACTGTGTGGGTTAGGCTTGTTTCACATCCAGCCCAGTATCGATCTCCAGCTGTGGCCAGATGTTTTGGGAGGAGGGAAGACAGGGCTTGTGATGCTTCCCCTGCTAACCTCTGAGATCTCTGTTCCTTTCCTGAAGGTTCCTAGTGCTTGACTTGCTTTCCTGACTGCTGAGGGCTGAGCTCATGCTTTGGTGGACACTAAACACAGGACCCGGCTCTTAACCAGCAGCGGTTTGTGCAGAGCCCGCATGAACCTAGGACTCTCTTTCCCTCCTCGAAAACCCAGTTTTGCAGTTACATGTGTTGAATTTCATCTGCCCTTTGACTAATCACCTTGTCTGCCGTTCTCACAGGGTGTCCTTGCACTCAGATAACTTCTTATCAGTGGCAAACTCTCTCACCTCGCTCCTCACCCCATTTCCAGGCTATTTATGAGGATGCTGAGCAGCCGAGGTTGCTGCACAGACCCCCATGGAAGGCCATTGCTATCACACCACCGTTGTGAGAACTGGCTGTCTACTCCTGACCTCTGTTCCCCGTTTTTCAGCCCATTATCTATAAGTAGCAGGACATGCTTTCTTACTCCTGAACGGCTGCGCTTCCTGAGGAGCTTTCTCTGCAGCATCACTTCACCCTGAGCAGGTCTCTGGGCTAACGGAGCTGTTGTGCCCACAGGAACAGGCACACTGCTGCCAGCTCACTTGAGCCTTGGGACTGTCATACAAGTGCCTGCAGGTCCAGAGCCACCCCACCACTCCTGTGTGGTAGAAGCATGCGTGCTTGGGGTCCCCTCTGTGGTCAAGGGGAGAGGGGCAACTCTGGACCTTCTAAGGAGCCAGTCTCTGCCCGCTATCTCGGGTAGATGCCTGTCATCTAGGGGCTGCCAGCTCAGGGCTGAACAGCAGATAGAATTGTGCCTGCTAAGCAGAAGTCTATAAGCACATGTGGCATACTGGGTGTGCATGCACGTGCTGCAGGGACCAGTATGGTTTTTGAACAAGCCCAGGTGATTTTGCAGCTGGGACAGGGCTCAGAGCACATGCTTTTAGAACTACTGTTTTTCTCATGTGATGGTGAATCAAGTCCAAGACCTCCATTGACTGGGCTCTTACTGTGATGGGTTCCTCCTGGTTGCCATTAAATACTCAAGGTGTATCACCAGCAACCCCACCGAGTTGCCCTTCGCCAGCAGCACATGAGAAGGCTGTGCAACACCTATAGTAGCATCATGGTAGCATGTACGGGATGGGCACAACTCATTTCTCTTCACTCAGCTCTGGATGACAAAAATAACATGAAATGGCAACAATTCTCTTATTGTTTTATTTCATGATAATTTTCTTCTCCCTCCTCTGTCTACCCCACTGAAGGACGTTTTGGCAGTTTGCAAACATCTCCCTGTTCACATTCACTGAGTGTTACTGCAGGCATTTCTTTCATGTGACAGCTTGAAAAAAGGATGTGAAAGCTTTCCTTCTTGTCTTCCTGGCCTTTCCCTCCATCATCTGACCCTCATGAATGCTCTCCAGCAAACAGTTTGCCTTTCTTGCATGGTAAGGTCTGGAAATAATTGCCTGCCACAGCACTTATTTCCATCAGTGAATAAGCTTGTGTAATAGCACTGTGGTCTTTGCTCCACAATTCATTTTCTTAACTCAGAAATGTGCTTTTTTTTTTTTTTTCTTCACCATTGCATATATTCTGTTTATCCCCACGATTCACTGTTGCCAATATAGTAGGAAAATAAGGGATAATCACCACTTAAATACTTTCAAACCAATGCCACGTGTGAGGGAAAAAATCCCAAACCAAGGAAAAAGCCCTAGCATCCTTGAAAGAATGTGCATCAAATATGCCCTAGCCAAAGTACCCACTTTTACTGGTGGATCATATAAAAACTCAAGGTCCTGACAATCTGACAAGCCATGTTTCAATTGCTCAAATTCCCAGCTACAGATCAAATGCTGGCTTAGATCAGTAGCTCAGTTGTTATGGTTCTTGCTGATCATTTGTTTGTATTTGGTATAGCAAGTTCTGGGAGCAGCGAATGTCATAATATTGTGTCATTGTATAGCTCCAAGGAGATTACTGATAAATAACAATAATATACACACACACACATAATGAATAGAGGCCGCAGCCAAACAGGAGAATAATTGCTGTCTTGGTGGAGCTTATTAACTTAAATTAGGCAGAAACAGTTTTGGGGGTGGATGCCACCTTTTTAATTTCCTGAAAAAAACAAAGGCCAATGTACATCTTTCAAAATACGTGCCCTGAGAAATGTACTTCATGTGACAGCAAAGGAACTGTGGTTATGCGTGCACTTTTTTCTTTTTGATTGTGTCTAGTATTTGCCCTGGGACTGGCCACCGAGAACTAAACTGGCCCTGTTGGATCTGGACATCACCATGACCCAGCTCCCATCCAAGCATCCGTTTCCTCACTGAGCATCGCTCCTGTGCACTCACTTCCATGAAGTGATCCAAACCCAACTGATCTGAATGTCCTCCCTAAATCTGAGCGATATTTCAGCATCTTTGGATGGCTCCAGGGTCCCAGCTTGCGCTGTGGAGAGCTTGTTCCTACCTTGCCTCGTTTTCAAAGCCAGGGTGACTCTGCCCTGGGGGCCCTGGTGCAGCTGCCCCACTTTCATGCCTCCAAGCAGAGCTACGCCAGGATTTGCTAAAAACAAAGGA
This sequence comes from Falco punctatus, assembly GCF_963210335.1. Taxonomy (NCBI): domain Eukaryota; kingdom Metazoa; phylum Chordata; class Aves; order Falconiformes; family Falconidae; genus Falco; species Falco punctatus. The sequence goes on from NC_137581.1 coordinate 32,699,213, forward strand.
GCTCCACAATACAACTGAGTGCCCAAACCATTTGTCTGTCTCCAGCGTTAGCCAAAAGCCAACCTGTAATGGCTGCTTGGTTGCCCATCCATGGCCTTTCTATAAAGGAAGTTATTCCAACAGAAGAATCCGGGCAAGCTTTGGCCAGATTCAACTACTCATGCAAGCTGCTTTTTGCCATTTCACTTATGCAAAGCAGCAGTAAACCCAGGTTAAGTAGCTACTTGTTTAACAATTTTAACTCTATTTTACAGCTTGGGAGTGATCTAAAGCAGTAGGATAGCAAATCTGTCCTGAATCAATGCATTCTTTAAAGATAAAAGTGAATTCTTGGTTACAGTGAAATTTAGGAGACTTTCCCTAGGGTTTTGCATCCACTGCCCCGCGAGTCCTGTCTGAGATTCATCATCAAGCCACCATCTTTAGGTTTATCTCTACAAGTGCCAGAGTTCAGTAAATCATAGCTGAAGTTCACCAGGTGGACAGCTGCCGAGGAGGAGGCACTACAAGGCAGAGTTTCATCTCTGTTGGCTGGCATTAATGTGAAGTCAGAGGAGTTATTCTCAGTACATACTGGTTTAATTAAAAATAGTTGGATCCTCAGTTAGTGGAAATTAGCAGAGAGTGAAATGTTAGGGAATTCCTTGCTGCTGAGCTGTGGAGAAATGTATGCAGCAATAGGATTCCCAGGTCCCTCGCTTGGCTAATGAGGTGTGCAGCACGGGCTGGGTCCCCTTGGTGCAAATGTGGGATAAGCAGTGCAGTCTGGAATTGCACTCCCAGGAGAACCAGTCCGTTATGCTCCTACACCACAACTCGAGTCTTCTCCCATTCTGAATTAATAATAAACACAACCCAGCTAAGTGATATACGTGACATGTTTATTACCATGTCCTTTAGAAGCAATTTCCTTTCTGCTCTGTTTTCTCACAGTGTAATTACCAAGTTAAAGAAAAAAAAAAAAGTTTCCAGATTTGATCCTTCCTAGATGAAATGGCAAAATTAATGAACCGGTGTGTACTCTTCAGAGACGTAAGGAGATAGACATTACAGTTAACAGCTGCATTTCAGCATGTCTTCAAGTGAAGGGACACAGTGAAATCAACCCCATAGAGGTACAGTTTAGCAACAGGAGATTTTAAAATTATTATACCCGAGCCATTGGTTTGTTCCTACATGGAAGACAAGCAGCATGACGTTCCCAGCTATGCTTTGCAAAACAAACCTGGCCAATGTTCCTCACATAAGAGACTGCTGAATTCCATGCAGAAAAAAAAAAAAAATTGAGGCAAAAGCCTAATGCTGTTGGAACAGGTGACCGTTGACCTTATCAGAGCTAGGATATAAGATACATGCTGCCTTGTGGCATGTAGCATGCTAGGGTGGCACAGAGGGGAACACCATGCATTTTGTGGTGGATGTTCTTCCTGTCTACTCTGTAGCCCCATCACCAGGGAACTTGTTTAATTGGGGACCAGGCAATAATCCCTCTATTGCAAATTGCTTACCTGAAGGTGCCCTAAACTGTCCTAATAACTGCATAAACCAGAAGGCTGAGAGGAGCATGACTGAGGGTGGGCAGGCTGAGAAGCATGGGGGGAAAAGGTTGTTGGATTTCTCTACACCCATGTGCCCAGTGAGAAATATTTTCCATGCATGCTTTCACCCTCTTCTGCTTGGAAAGAAAGGACAGAGCCCTAAGGCATGATTACTACAATGGGCTCTATGTAAGATGCTGCTCTATAAGCATTTGTCAAACTGCAGTGAGCGCAGGACAGTGTGGCAACGTGTCCTCATTCAGCAGCACTTCCCATGGGCAATGGATCATGCTGGGAACTGGGCAAGCCACCGCTTGATTCTGGCGCAGGGAGGCAATCTAAGGTGCTTGTGTTTTAACCTCTGAAGTCCCAACTGATTTGACTTCTGACATCCTCAGTGGGCCTGTGTCAAGTGGCTCTGCCCATGGGCCATCATTAGCATGGTCACTGTCCAAGTGGCAGGACCTGGGTGTTAAATCTTCTCCTGGAAAGTACTCCCTTCTCCCCTGTTGGTCCAAGACTTGGAAATGTTCAGGGCAAACTGCAAACCCTGCATTTACACTTGACTCTGCCTGTTCCATATTAGCTTTCAAGAAGGGTAATTCAGTGGTAGAAAACCAAGGAGGCAGAGACAGCCGGCAGGAGGGTGACATGTGTGGAGCACTGATAGACAAAACGATGTTGCAAGACAGATGAGGGCCCCACATTCACCCTTCTCCAGCATCACCAGACCAAGGGCACTCCAAAGGCATCTCTGGACCAAGCATGAGGGGGACCCCTTGGAAGGACCAAACCCCTCTTCCTTGTGGGGGAGGTCTCAGAAGCTGGTTTTCAGGACCTGCAGTCCAGGAGGTCTGGTCTTGAAAGCTGCCTCTGCCAGGGCAGGCGTTGTGAGCCCCTGGAGCCCCACAGGGCTCCAGAAACCCTGGCATGTGACCTCTCATGGCCACACCAACCAGTCAATGGGTTTGGTGCCACAGCACAATTTCTGCTTCTCACCAGGCATCTGTCGTGAGATTGGCTTGAATGGGAGTTTACTACAGCTGAGGGGAGAGATGGATACCCTTGGGTTTGTAATGCTGGGATATCCCAACGCTGTGGGTCAGGCATAAAAAAGTAATTCAGTTTAATCCACCCAAGGCAGAAAATATGGGTCGGATTTCGGCTGGTGTAAATCAGCATGGCTTTGTTGGGGTAGATGGAACAAACCTAGCTTGTGCCAGTTCAGGCTCTGGATTGGTGCCTGTCATTGTGCGCAGGCACAAACACTGCTGAGTGCCATGAAATTAGATGGAAAAATTAATAAAATCATATTTTGCATTGTCCTCAGCACAGACAGGCCATTTGGAATAGCGCAGCAGCCACGTATTTCTAGTGGCTCTGACCCATATTGTTTCCAAAACTCAATGGTGTGTATGGGAATTAATATAGCTACATGATGAAAAGTATTATTCTCTGCATTATTTGGTAATCTAGCCTTATGGCTAAACAATTCACTTCATTTAGCCTTATAGTTTATATTTTAATTCACACACAGCACTTCTAACTGCTTCATAAGCTGAGCTGTTCCCTAGACAATATTCCTGGGAACTGAGGAGCTGGTGCCCTGCAGGGGCTTGCTTATAAACTGCCCCCAGTACAGCCAGAGCCAGGTGTGTCCGAGAAAACATGTCTTCGGTTCTTCATGTTCTGCAGTTCCTCCAGAACTCCTCTTTGCTGACAATTGCTCCGGGATAACCATTCATTACGATTTAAAATAACCATGGTCATTTGGTGAATTGAAGTCCACTCCTTTCTTTTCACAATATCTGTGATGCCAGTCCAGTGAAAGACTTAATATGCACATTTTTTATTTTGAAAAGCCCTTTCAGGACTATGGACTAGCCTAACATTCTGCCCCTTTTTCTCTAAATAAGAAAATACGTTTTTCTGAAATTCAGTCATTTGCTACCTATGGTTTAGACTCCCTCCCAAAAGTTGTCACTGAATTTTGCGGGTTCCATCTCAAACTCACTTGACGTGGTGTTGCTTAAGATATTAAAAGGTGTCATTGCCTTAAAACCAGTAATAGTAGATTTACTATTTAATCATATCATGCTTCTGGTTTGCAACAGAAAAAACTTTGTAGTCCAGCTGAACACTGGTGCTGAAAAAAAAGCAGATTAAATTTTATTTCTTGGAGGGGTAATAGCCTTTACTCACGCAATTACCTGTGTCTTCTCAGGTTAGAGTTAATTACTGAAAAAGACAAGCTGTTCTTGCTTTCGCTGTTACAGCTAGAGCAACACCGGATCAGTATGACATGGCACATGTTCATTGCACTTTGAGAGGCATATTCTTGAGTGAAAATTGACAGAACAAGTTCAGCAGACATAAAATCTTCTCCTGAATTTGCACAAGGCCCACAGATGCTGCTGCCACCACAGGGTAAATTTTTGCGGTATCTTCTGTAAAAACAGATCAGCAGAATTGAGATTGTGATGTTGTTTTAGAGATTATGAATGCATCAATCCTCAAATGTGCTCATGCTTCAATTTTATGTTCCTCCCAGAGAAGGAGCCTTGCTAGGCCAGCTGAATGACAAAGAAGCCTTAACAGACACACTTAGATCTGCTAAAGGGTTGTCAAGTGTCTGCAGATCCCTGTTTGATTTCTTCTAAGCTGGAAAAGACTTCTCAAACTAAGGGGTTTCCAAATAGCTGTTGCTGAGACAGCCTTGGTTCCTGGCCTTGGCCAGGCTCAGGTTTCACCCCCTTGCATTGCAGGGAGCATCTTTGTAGGTCAGACTGGGATCCCAAGAACTTGGGATCTTGCAGAGCAATCTCACCTGTGGTACCTATATCAGACGTATCTCAAAGGCAGCTCCTATTTCTCCTGGAGCTCCTGTTCCATGTCTCACTTGTTAAGGTGAGTATTTATTCTTTGGCCCACTGGCCCTGTATTGCATGAATTACCATGGCAGACGTGTGAACCTGAAACGTGATTTCCCTTGGCAAGATTAATGCCTGGACTTCAAGGGAGTATTCCCTTGATCTTAAGGAACCCAACATCTCTCTGTTGATCCAAGGACACTGGAAGAAAAAAGGATTGTCTAGAGGGGAGTCAGAGCTGCTGGCTGCTCTGATCTGTCCCTCTCTGCTCCCCTTTCTCTCTTCGTTGACTACTGAGGAGGCATGTGAGCGTTAGTCTTAGGCATTAACACCCTGTTTCTGCTCCTCACAGCATCCTAACTCTGTTCTGCTTGTGTTTGTAGCTCTCTCTGGTTTTGCACATCATTAGCCCCTGGTAACCACACATTCAACTTGTTTTCCTCATTACACCTGGAAAAACTTCCTTGTCAGGAGCAGGACATGAGAAGAGTTTCATTCCCTTTTGCAGCCCCCCGTTTAGCTGTGAGATGAGGAGACGAAGCCAGCTTTGCTCAGCCCCTGCAGACCAGCAGGGCACTGGCCTGGGGCAGGAAGGATGGCGGTGGGCAGCCTGCAGCCTCCCCCTGCTGTGGGCTTGCTGTCTAACCTGGCGGCCATTTCATCTCAGCGCTCTCTGCTCTGGCCTGTGAAAGGTGGCCAGCGGAGCATTTGCTCAGCTTTGTAAAACCCTCCGCTATTACAGGTGGTCTGCGCTTTCCAAACATTTCTATCTATTCTCACACCATTGTGCTTGGCCTCCCTCCTGTCTTAATTGAAATCCCCCTTGAACACTCACTCCTTCCAAGAGGCCTATAAACGCTAACCTATGTCAAGATAATGTCATTATCACTACCATCGATGGAGTAACTCATCAAGTGCTGAAATAAATCACTTTCCCTGGGGATTACTGCCTAAAAGCCAAATGTAATCAGTAAAGCTTGGGTTTGACAAGGCTGTCACAGATAGAATTCATTTACTAATGAGTTGCAGCCTAAAGTCCACATTGGTAATGTGTCTGTGGTTTTAATGAAACATTACAGAGACCTTCTTCTCAGCATTTGTTGCTTGTTAGATATGCTGTTTGTCAGATATGTCTTCCCAGTTGATGGGGAAGTGTTTTTCTTCTTCTTCCCCCAGCCGAACCATAGGTCTCTGAGCATCATGCTGACAAATGCTGTTTTCTAAAATATTTTTTGCTCCTTTGGAATAATGTACCTCTTGGGCCTAAATCAACATGCCAGCTACACTATTGCCCATCCATGGAGGGATACTGCCTCTTGCAGTGGTTTTTATAAAATAGTTCCTCCTGACAACTGCTGAGAGAAAAATAAAGGTGCTATCCGTGCTATCAGGAGAAAACTTGAATCATCGATGAGGATGGTTTCTAAGCAACCAAATGCAGTCTACAACCATAATAACAGCACTTTGAAAGTCAGTCACTTAGTCTGGTACACATGAAGCCCCATTCTCCAATTAATGGCGAATTCATATCAGCTGCATTGTCTGGCAGACACATGTTGACAGGGCTGAAGTGGTTCTAAAACAACACTTTAAGCAGTAGAACAAAACACAGAGGCATTCAGATCTCCTAAAGACTAATGGTTTTAAAGACGTTTCTGTAGAAAATGTCCTAAAGGTTTTAATAGAAAATAACAATTCTTACCTTTTCTACCCTATAGGATATTCTGGTGAATTGTGTCTCCATTGAAGGATGATTCTTAAAAGCTACAGAAAAGATATTCATTGCCACAGGTTTTTGAACATTTTGCCTAACTTTCCCCATAGAAAAGTGACTTAAGTACCATCAAGCATCGTGTTTATTACAGTGCAGTGTCTTTATAAAGAAACTCTCTTTGTAGGAGTAAGAGAATCACATACTGTGTCACTGTCTGCTCTACTGAAATGTAATCAAAGGTCAAAATAGGATCAAAAATTACCTTTTGCAGTAGACAATATGGAAAACTGTACAAAAAATACTTTTCCCTGTCACAGTCCATTGCCTAAATCCATCACTCCTCAGGTCTACTCCCTGCCATACTTCTTCCTTTCTCATCTGCTTCTCCATCTTACTGCTGAGAGACAATGATGCTGCCTGAGAGTTGGTCTTCAGTGAGCTAGTCCCAGACGAGGTCCCGTATGTGGCTGGTAGCCCTTCTCAGCTCCCTATGGGAAGGGATGCAGCTCCCAGTTTCTCTTAGCTGAGGAACACATCTCTCTCCTGGTATGTTATAACAAGCAGAGAGGGACTTAGGGGTCCTGATGGGCCATGAAAAGGGAGGTAATGTTTCAAAATGCACTGCAGAAGAGAGCAGCTAACAGCCAGTTGTCGGTTCTCATGATTTTTGTGAGGATGACAAGGGCTGAAGCACCTGGTCCTCAGGTGACCCCATCATGGACATGTTGCTGGGAGCGAGGCACTGCCACCATGGAACACTTGGAAATGGGACATGGGTTTCAGCTAGGGAAGAAGGCAGGCATCCTTGGTGGTTAGGGACCAGCTGGGAAGGGTGGTGGGGATCCTGGGGAAGCCTGCTCCCTCATTCACTTGTGCATGGCACTGAAAAGGTCACAAACCCTGTGGTCTATGTGGGAAAAAAGACCAGAACTTCAAGAAAGTGGATGTTTGCTGGGGGAAACACAGGCACTATGGCCACCCAGGAGTCTCAGAAGCTTACAAAAAGCTTTTCTTGCTGCAGTTTTGGTCCTTTTAAATGTCATGCTAAGATCTACGCATAATTTCTCTTGGCCTAACTGTAAAATGGAGGTGGAAATTCTACATCTGCCCTTGTTTTGTCTGACTTGCCTGGTTAGACAGTGTCTGGCACAGTGATAGTGCTGAACACCATTGAAATACAAGTAATACCAAATTACTTGCAAGACCATGCTAGAGGAGCTGTAGAAGCTCAAGGATACAACAAACAAGAGTGGAAATCTGGGTCTGGGAATTGGGCAGGGAAAGCCTGTGACTCTGTATTAGTTGGAGACTTCTCTATGCTAGCATACATTTGACAAATATTAAAAAAATAGAGGATGACGTCATAGGGTCTTTCCATGTGTAAAATGCTTCTGGCAAGTTCGATGACACAGCTGGTGAGTGAGCCAACCAGGGGAGATATCCTGCTGGGCCTGCTGTTTACAAACAGGGAATAACTGGTGGGTGATGTGGTGGTTGAAGGACGTTTTGGGCATAGCGACCATCAGATGATAGAGTTTTCAGTTATCGGAGAAGTCAGCAGAACTGCTGCCTTGGACATCCGGAGGTCTGACTGGCCTGTTTATGACCCTCGTTGATGGAGTCCCTTGGGAGATAGTTCTGAAGGCCCAAGGGGTCCAGGAAGGTTGGACATTATTCAAGAAAGAAAACTTAAAGGCATAGGAGCAGGCTGTCCCCATGTGCCGAAAGACAAGCTGGCAGGGAAGAAGACCATCCTGGCTGAACAGAGAGCTTTGGCTGGACCTCAGGGAAAAATGTAGAGTTTACCACCTTCGGAAGAAAAGGCAGGCAATTCAGGAGGACTGTAGGGATGTTGTAAGGTTATGCAGGGTGAGGATTAGAGAGGCAAAAGCCCAGCTAGAACTCAGGCTGGCCACTGCTGTGAAAGATAAGCAACATTTTTTTAGGAATACATTAGAAAGAAGGCCCAAGGATAATCTCCATCCTTTATTGGATGTGGTGGGGAACATTGTGACAAAGAATGAGGAAAAGGCTGAGGTACCTAATATTTTCTTCCCCTCAGTCTTCAATAGTAAGACCAGTTGTTCTCTGGGTACTCAGCCCCCTGAGCTGGAACACAGGAATGAGAAGGAGCAGAATGAAGTCCCCACAGTTCAGGAGGAAATGGTTAGTGACCTGCTGCTACACTTAGACACGCACAAGTCTATGGGGCCAGGTGGAATCCACCTGAGTGTACTGAGGAATCAGGCCGAGGAGCTCACCAAGCCACTCTCCATCGTTTATCAACAGTCCCACCTAAACTGGGGAGGTCCCTGTTAACTGGAAGTTAACATATGTGATTCCCATAAGGAAGGAGGATCTGGGGAACTACAGGCCTGTCAGCCTGACGTCGGTGCTGGGGAAGGTTATGGAGCAGGTCATCTTGAGTGCCAATACATGACATGTACAGCACAACCAGGGGATCAGGCCCATCCTACTTGACGAACGTGATCTCCTTCTGTGACAGGGTGACCTGCTTAGCAGGTGAGGGGAAGGCTGTGGGTGTTGTCTACCTTGTTTTCAATAATGCCTTTGACATTATCTCCCACAGCGTTCTCCTGGAGAACCTGGCTGCTCATGGCTTGGGCAGGTGTGCTCTTTGCTGGGGTAAAAGCTGGTTGGATGGCAGAGCCTAAAGCGTGACAGTGAAGGGAGTTGCACCCTGCTGGTGGCCGGTGACAAGTGGTGTTCCCCAGGGCTTGGTACTGGGGCCAGTCCTGTTTAATATCTTTATTGATGATCTGGACGAGAGGGTTAAGTGCACCCTCAGTAAGCTGGCAGACGACACCAAGCTGGGTGGGAGTGTTGATCTGCTCAGGGGCAGGAAGGCTCTGCAGAGGGATCTGGGCAGGCTGGACCGATGGGCTGATGCCAATTGTATGAGGTTCCACAAGGAGAAGTGCCGGGTCCTGCATGGGGTCACAGCAACCCCAGGCAGTGCTACAGGCTGGGGGCAGAGCGGCTGGGAAGCTGCCCGGTGGGAAAGGCCCTGGGGTGCTGGTCAAGAGCCGGCTGGACAGGAGCCAGCAGTGTGCCCAGGTGGCCAGGAGGGCCAGTAGCATCCTGGCTTGTATCAGGAATAGTGTGGCCAGCAGGACCAGGGCAGTGATTGTCCCCCTGCACTCAGCACTGATGAGACTGCACTCACTACAAGACAGACACTGAGGTGCTGGAGCGTGTCCAGAGACGGGCAACGGAGCTGGTGAAGGGTCTGGAGCACAAGTCTGGTGAGGAGCGGCTGAGGGAACTGGGGCTGTTCAGCCTGGAGAGGAGGCAGCTTAGTGGGGACCTTATCGCTCTCTACAACCACCTGAAAGGAGGGTGTAGGCAGGTGGGGGTCGGTCTCTTCTTCCAGGTAACAAGTGACAGGACAAGAGGAAATGGCCTCAAGTTACACCAGGGGAGGCTTAGATTGGAGATTAGGAAAAAAAAATTTCACTGAAAGGGTTGTCAAGCATTGGAACTGGCTGCCCAGGGAGGTGGTGGAGTCACTATTCTTGGAAGTATTTAAAAAACATGTAGATGCAGTGCTTAGGGACATAGTTTAGTGGTGGACTTGGCAGTGTTAGGTTAATGGTTGTACTTGAGGATCTCAGAGGTCTTTTCCAACTTAAATCATTCTATGATTTTATGGTTCTATGTATTTAGTTTTGGGAACATACCCTCCATTTAGTCAGATGCATGCAAGAACTGATGTCCCCTCCACCTGCCGTCATAGGAGGACCCTTGAGCAGAAGCTTCTCCACAGGGCACCTTTTGGGTAGCAGCAGGTCCCTGGGCCCACGGAGAGCAGCTGCATGGTGATGATGTGTATGAGCCGCTAAGGCAGTACTCAGTGGGGGACTCAGAGTGCCATGCAGAAAACAATGGGAAGGGAGGCAGGAAGAGAGGAGCACCTTTCACAGCAAGTATGATCCTGTCTATAGCTGCATGACCATTAGCACAAAGTGAGTCAGAACAGACAGATTTGGAGACTTGATGAACAAGCCAGAGGTTTCAAAAAGAGAGTTTTGGGACTCTTACTTAATCCCCAAAAGTTCTCCAGGATGATGAGAAAACTAAAATGAAGAAATGCAAGGATGTGGAGATTTGCCCCCCAAATCTATGTATTTCTCATGCTTCCTGATTAAAGAGTGAATTTTGGTTTAGAAACCAAGGTGAATCCTGTGAGCACTGAGGGTGCTTCAGGGCCTGAAAGGAAGTTCAAGGCATTTTCACTGGTGTAGAGGTTATTTAATGTCTTTTTTATTTTGTGGCATATTTCACATGGGTCTATGAAGAAGGGAAACTAGTTAATATTGCCTATGAGCAGCAGGGAGCAAAAGACACAGACAAGCCTGTCCATATGCAACCCATGAATCCAAGGTCAAGGAATTCTTCAGCTGAAACTGAAGCAGGAGCTTGTGAGCATGACTTCCCAATTGACAGAGCAGGGGACTGCTATGCCTCTTCTGTGGCTAAACTTGGGTCGTAAAACCAAGCCTGGACATGGGTTTTTGTTCTGAGTGACCCCCTGCTCTGCTAGGAGGGACTCTTGACATGAAGGTAGGTTGATGCATCTGGTGGTGTTGGATGCCTCATGATGACTCATGGCAGTGGAGGGGCTTTAAGAGAGGCTGGGCTGGGAGATCTATTGCAAACCCATCTCTGCTATCCCAGACCCATTACAGCCATGCAAATCTGTGCAAAGTAGTGGTTTGGTATTACTGGGACCCACCTGCTTATGCTGTGTCAGCCGTGGAGATGTTCTCATGGCACAGGAACAAAACATTGAATAGCAGCTAGGCTGTGGAGAGGGTTTCAGTAGTGGAAAGGTCTCTCCCCTACACCCCCATTACAGTTATCCAAGTTATTAATTACCTGCAAGGATGGAATTAAAAAGTGCAGATGTAAGAGGTCTCTGGGGTCTCCACAAGCTCTTGCAAAAGCAGAATTAAAAACCCCAGAACATCCTTCTCAGGGCAGCTTCAGATGTTTCTCTCCTTTTACAAAAAGTTTCTATGTCAGCTTCTCAGCTGTACTTGCATATGGGGTACATATGGAGGAGGAAAAAAAAAAGCAATGACTGGCGCCAAACAGGGCCTGCTGCAGCTTTTAACAGTCCTCTCAACTTGCTATTAAAATGCAGCTTCGCTTAGTGAAAATGCTGCTTTATTGCTGCAAAAATACCGCCGAAAGACGTGGCCCTTTGAGCACAGCAGGGAAATGTGCCACAAGCATGCAGCTCTGGGTGGCAGCAGCAGGGGCTGAGAGCAGCACCCAGGTCAGGCAGTCCCAGAGACACCCAGCCCTGCTGACCTGCCAGGTAGATGGGCTGGGATTTTCATGGGAGAAAACAACAGCAATGAGCAGTGGGCCCCACTCAGGCTGCCCCGGGTGACAGTGCAGGGGATGGGACCATGCCAAGCCCCCCATCTATCCATCATGTTTTGCTCCCCGCCATGCTTCCCCAGGTGGGCAGCTCACCTCCATCTTGCCAGGACGTTAGTAGGGACACCTCTACAGCTTCAACAGGCTGCCTTCACCTGGGACCTGGCTCTCTCCTCTTCACATCCCTGCAGTCCTGACCTTATTTCTGTACTCCCCATCCTGCGTGCATCAAAAGGCAATTGTACATGCCTGTTTGCATCCCACCACCATGCCCCAGTCTGGGGACAATTGGTCCTCCCACTGTCCTGTACTTTGCATGATGCTGCCCAGAGGGGTCAGCCCTGGTGGGGGCTCCTCTCCCCATCCTCCCTGGCAGGGAAGCCAAGACCCAGAGGGTGACACACCATTGGGCCTGAGAAACTCATCCGTTTTTGACACCCACGGTGGGCTGCGGCATTGCCACCATTCCCGGGAAGTGGCTGGCAGCTCCTGTGAAGCTGCCTGCCCTCCATCTGCCTGCCAGCTGCCCTCCCCACTGCAGCTGCCCACAAAGGCATCGTGGGCGGGAGGTGGAGTGGGAGCGATGCTGAGGCTCAGCATTCGGTGGGCTGGTGGGTTGCCTGTGGTGGGGACAGACGACATGCTGCCCATGCAGCATTGGAGGGTGGGTTTTCAGAACAGTGGTTTTGAGCTGCAGCCTTTGGGTCTGGGGGGGATGGCCCTTTGGGTCTTCCTCTCTGCCATAACAGCTGGTTATCACTGAGCAGCAGGCCAAAACCTATTTCTGATTAAGGCAAATTGCATTTCAGGATGCTGAATACTTGCGCAGATGTACAGAGGATATTTGTCTTGAAGCTGCGTGAGGACAAAACTGGTTATAGCAGGAACCTGCATCAGGACCACGCTGGTTACTACATAAACCTAAATCACAGTTTCAGAGGCACCTAAAAACAGGGAACAAGATATGGGCTCACTGTCGGCAGTGGGGTTTCTTAACCGATTCTGCTAGTTCTTGCCAAACCTCCTAGGAAAGAGGGCTCATTTTTCAAGAGGTGTTTTTTTGCCTGCACTGACTGTACCCGTTCTCATGAGCTGTATGTATATCACTTACCTGATGGCATCCTCATCAATCTGTGACAGCTGCATTGCCTTTTAAAAGGCAACAGAAGCTTGTGAAATACGCAGTTATCAAAGGTCTGTCTTTTGGCTGCACCGCATCTGCAATCAATATCCATTTCAAGACTTCTTGCATGACACTGCAGTTTTCTTCACCAAACAAGATGAAGAACAGGAGGGCAATGTTGCACTGTTCTGTTTTTTTTTCCCCTCCTTTTCTTGTCTTTGCTTTAGTTTGTATGTATATTTTTTCATTCTCTGTTTCAAAAATATACACCCACACTTACATAGTGAACAGCCTTTACCACTGGTATCTGCTCACATTATCTCTCCATGGCCAAGTAAGACTTGTATTCATCTTTGGCAGTAGCAACCTGTTGGTGAAAAGCTGAACTTTATAGCAGTTATAGTCAGCTAAGGCAGAGTTTTATGAAGGTATTTCAAAAACAGAAAATGAAATTAGAAGTCAGATTTCATTGGGAAAGTGCTAGTTGCAAACCACTAGGCAGTGATGGGTTTGGTAAAAAAATGTGGAAAGAAAATAGTGAGCTCAAGAAAACTGTTGTTTTTTTGGTTTTTTTTTTTTGTCAGCATTGCTAAGTTTTCAGAGTATTTTGCCTATAGTCAAAGTTACCCTTCTGGGGAAAAGAAAAGGATCCCCTTTTTTCACAACAGTCTCCGGGAAACTGTGATAAATCACATATTCTGTCACCCCAGCCACAGTGAAATTTCTGTAGCAACCACTGGCAAAGACAGAGGTGAAAAATACTGGGCTGGAGTGAAAAAGAATGAGCGGCTGCTCTTGAGGTATAAGAAAATAATACAGGTGTTAAAGTACCCTCCAGTGCCAACCCAAACAAAGGGTGGTCTGCTCTTAATTTTCCTTAGAGTTACAAGGGTGTAGTTTCAAACTACAATGAGATTTCTTTCCATAAAATTTAGTTTAGGAACCAAGATTACTTTTTAAAACTGAAAAATTAACAAGTCCAGGGATTTCTGGACTCATGCGCTTTGGAAAATGAGGTTGATTTTAATGGCATTAGCACTGAGTGGACAAATGGGACTAATTCACAGTATAGTGGATTCCAGATATGTAAAAAAATTGCTGGTGATAAAGTTGTATGAATACCATGTTCACGTTGATGAAGTTTCTGGTTGTTGCTACTCACAATATAATACTAGTGCCCCTTGTTTTTGTTTTGGTTTTTTTAGGGGGGGGGGGAAGAGGGGGGGGGGGGGGGTATTTTCATCCTGTGTCCTTTGGGGGGGCAGGAAAAGAAGAGTGCAATGGGATTGAGAGGATGCAAGTGGGGTCAGGCTCTGCACTCGCTAAAGAAACAACAAACTGAGGTCACAGACATTGTTAAATCATGCTTACAATGTTCAGTACTTCTGCCCCAGCTGATACCATCAAGCAGATGTTTGGTTGTTTATTAAATGTGGCGATAAAGCTGAGCTGGTGCGGTGAGGACTGTCACTTGCTGACGCAGCCTGCCTTGGGCACAGTGCCAGCAGGAGATGCTTCAGACCTTGGCTGCTGTGCTTTCCTTCTTGGCGAAGACGTGCAGTGCGTGCAGAGGTGCTCAGGAAGGGGTGGCTGAGACCCAGAGGGTGGTGGGATAGCCCTGAGTCCACTCCCTTCTGCTGCCTCCAAGGAAAAGAAGAGGAAAAGGTGTGGGGACTCCTAACGCAAGGCGTGACTTCTGCTGCTGGACCCTTGGTAGGGTTTCCAGGCAGTCTTAGGAGGGAAACAGGTGGGAAGGGAACAGCCTCTCTTGTCTCCTTGACCCATCCATGCCTCTACAGGACATGTGGGCTTTCCCTTTCCTGCGCAGCATCCCTGCGCAGGAGCAGGGCAGAGCAGCTCTTGGATAGCCTTGGGCAGTGCTGATGTCCTCATAAAATCCACTGATCTCAAAGGGAGTTTTGCATCAAAACGTTTTTAAGCACTTGCAACTTCGGAGTTTTTGTATAATGAAGTGGCAGTACTCTGGGAAAGGTTTGGCAAGCTGGGAAAGGTTTGGCAAGCTTTCAGCTCCTCTAAACACATTTCTGTCGGCAGCTGATGCCAGGGAATGGCTGTGGCTGGCTGTTGTTTCAGGCAGCATCAAAGACCTGGTGGGACCAAAATGCTTCTTTGGGCCATTGAGTCTTCAGAAACTCTTGCCATGTACTGTTGGATGTGGTGCTGAGTTGTTTAGGGGTAATTTCTGTGCCTCCTGAAATATTCTGACCTCAAAGGTTGCCTTGTTCCTGTATCTGTGACTGATATTCTTCATTTCTTATCTGTCTGCTCTTTTTTAAAAAATAATAATTCTTGGGATCTGGTGTAAGGTAGCAATTCCAAATTGACAACATTTCTTTAGGCTTATCAAAATACACGTTAAAAAACAAATCTAAGCAACGTCAGAAGAAGAATTGACCGGGCAAGTGAAGTTCTATTACTCTACATAATATTCCCTTTGAGATGTGGGTTTGCAGTTTCATATTGTACCATAAACAACAGATAGCTCATACGCCCTTCTGAAGGCTAATAACTGCGTTACATGCCTTGTGTTCGGCCTTCATAAAAACCTTGATGTGATCTTAATAATTTTCTGCCTCCTCCATTTCTTGCTTTTCTTCTCACTTATTTTTACACTTAGGGATTCTTGGCATTGCTTATTTGGGAAGTTACATCAAACACTGTAATAACTGTAGCAGTTGTTTAAGCATCAGCCCCAGCAAAATGAATATAACATCATCATTTATTTCCAAGAGGAGGTGACTCCCCTGCTTCAGAGACCAGAAGATCATTATGTAGCACCTGGTGAAATAAGTCCAGGAGGAAAGAAGCTAGCAAAGGAGGCAGAAAAAAAGATGAAGGCAGGAAGAGCCAGTGCCTTTCTCCATTTAACTGGGCACCTTCTACCAACTGCACCTGCTCCATGGCTCCAACATTTGATGAGCTGATTTGATGAACCTGTACTGCTAGGCTTATTTAAATACTTTGAGGCTACATGTCCAAGGTCTAGTGCTGTATTCATCCCATACCTGGAGCATTAGAGGTAAACATCCCACTGACTAACTTCCCTAGTCTTTCAAAACTGGGTGTATCTGGAGAGTGGTTCACGTGTTAGGTTGGTCATATCTCCATCTTTTAAAAATATACTAAGGGCAGTTTTGCTGAATGTTGTTCCAAACTCATCTGTCTTTACTGAAAATTCAGTCAATTCAAGAAATCTTGCCAAGCAAACGGATCTCCAAGTCACCATCCCAAAATGAACCAGGAGGAGAAAATATTCTTGCCCTTTGCCTAGCAAAAAAGATGTTAGGACAGTTTCAAAAAGCATCTTTAAATCACATTGCAAAGGTGTTTTGCACCAATGAAGATGATGGTGAGTGCTCTGTGAGATTTTCAGATGCCAACAAATAATGCATTTCCATCAAGGTCAATACGAGCTGGAAAGGCAACTCTTTCAAAGAATCTGCTAAGAAGAAGCTCCTTTTTCCAAGCTCTCCAATGCTCAAGAATCAAAATCTCCCTGAAAATTCCATTCCTCAGAATTTAAGTTGCTTTTCAAAATGGTATTTGGGACCCTAAGTAATTTTTCAGAATGCCTTTTTGAAAATGTTATTGTGGATCCTCTTAGATGCTGCTCGTGACCACAGCAAGTTGAGGAGGGTATGTGATATCCAAGAAAATTTGATTATCAATTTGTTGAGCATGTTCTTAGGCAGATCAAGTGCAAAGAATAATTTATTTAGCTTGAAGTATCTGGTAAACATAAAGAGAAAAAGGGCTCTGTAGTTGGACAGGTCTTATCTCAGTATCTCTATTTACATTTTCAAAGAACACTGACGCAATCGAGCTACCAAAAGTACTGCTTTCCATCAGCCGGGGAACAGAAACAAATTAGTCTTTAATAGTGTTGTGTGAAAACTATGGCAAATGTTATGTAAAACTGTGCAAACAGAATGTTTGTGTTCTAGTTCCAGGTCATTTAATGGGTAAAAAGAGAGACATTTTGTGTGAAATAGCCATGAAATGGTTTGCTATTATATAAGGATAGGAACTGCTAGATCAAACTAATGGTGACATGCCGGGAACCAGATGCTTCAAAGCAAAATGCAAGACATCCCAGTGTGGATTATTATGAAATAGTCTGACCATAGGGGAAATTTCTGCATAAATGACTTTAGTCCTAAAAGGCTACATGTTTATATTGCTTCTGAAAAGGTTTTAGTCTGATTTCCCACAGACACAGGGCTTATGCAACCAGTGCACTGCCTGGCTGTGCAGATCTCTGACTCCCTCCCTCTCTGTCTACTCTCTTGCCTCCAGTAACCTCTGAACACTTCGGATCTGAGCCACTTGGAGTAGAGGAGAGGAGGTCTCACAAACAGTTAAGTTCCTACAGGTTTCATGAATATAAGCTGCTCCCCAGTGCGGAGAGAGGTAAACGTACCAGCTCAGGGTGAGCTTACACCTCATTAGAAACCAGAGAAACCACACATGAGAGCATTTTATAAGTGCTCCAGCTGTGGGAAAACCTTCAACCATGGCTCTCCATCACATGAGATGCAAATCCTAGGTAGCTACTGGCATTAATGGCACTATCTCTTTTTCGTATTGATTATAACTTTGGATATCCTCAGGATCTAATATAAACGGCTTAATTCTTTGTGACCGAACATGTTCTTAGCTTTAACAACATCCAGGGGCAACGAGTGCTAGTTGAACAACGTGCAGATAGGACATTTCCTTTTGGTACCAGAAATCTACAGATTTCCTTTTAGCTCTTCCCATAAAGCAGCTGGGCTTAATTAGTGCATGATGCTCTTTATGGGCCAGCAGGCTAATTTGTAAATTAATTAGAAGTAAGTTGAAGGCAGGCTCTCTCCTCTTGGGAGCGCTAGCATTAATTGTTTCAAGGTATTGAACCTTGCCATTGCCACACTGGACTGTTTGACCCTTCTCTGGAGTCAAAACCATTTTAGAAGATTTATACTATCCCTTTTCTCAGACCAGGACAGGGCCACCCCATGGCACCCATCCTTTTCGCACTGAGCTGCTGCACAGTCCTCAGGATGGAGCTACATAGTGTCTTCAAAGCTTGGCCATCTCCTCAAGGGCCCGGGCCGCAGTGAGTTGCACCATGCCAATCCATTCCCCTTGCACTGCCAAATGCCACATCTTGTACTACTTCCTCATAACCTTCACAGCAGCATGAATTCAATGAAACCTCCTAGTAGAAGATCCATGGTCTTTGCCATAGTGCTCACATTGGCCTGGATGGTTTTTAGATATTGAAGAAAAGTCACAATAGGAAGTTCTAACATTGAAAGGTGGGTCCCCTAAGCTGGAAGGGGATACACGTATGTGTTTCCCACAAAATTCAGCAGCTGGTACAACAATGCTAATGGGGAAATTTATTCATAGATATTTTGGCAACTTCTCAAGGTAGTCTCATTTCAATTGCAAATGCACACATCTCTACTTTTCATTAACATTTGTGCAAGGATAGTATTGTTCCTAGGAGCAGTATTGGGAAGGCACTTTGACACACCTGTGAGTTGCTTGCTCTTCAAATAAGTAAAATAAAATCAATCTATATTTCATTGGAAGCCCAAATGATTTATAAGATGAATCAACCTGTCAGGGACAGTCAGGACTGGCAAACAGTATGTCATGCCTCAGATGGTGGATTGCACAGTTGAACTGCTTGACTGCAAACCTCAAATATGTAGGAAAACACAATGCTGGCATCTGTTTAGGTGAGATGCTAATTGCACAAGTTCAAAAATTGGCACTGTATGTACTTTTCTCCCCACAATGACCTGAGCCATGTGTTCATTCAGTTTTCTTGGAGATATGGTTTTTATTTACACAGAAGAAGAGGCGCTGAAAGGACATGGAGGCCTGGTGGCCTGACAGAAGAGGAACAGCAAGGCACTGGAGGTCCAAAGGGACTGAGACCCTGGTAAGATCAAAGGGCTGATGGCTATTCTTATCAGTTTCTTTCTGAAAGGAGACTCCGGAGAATTTTGCTTGGTGTTTTGGTGAAGGTGCTGAGCATTATGTGTTTTTGACAGGACCACCTATTTTCATGTAACATTATGCTTCTCTGAGCAGCCATGTCAGCATGTTATTTTCTACAGCTTTTCTTTGCACCTTAAACATTTATGTGCATGCATGCAGTACACTTTATGTTCCAGTCTTCCACGTCTACAACGCATCCTCGTTTCCACACTCCCACATAATCTACTAGAAGGGCAATTTTTTGGCATTTGAGAGGGACTTTAGCAAAGATCAGATGCTGCCATCACTTATGAACTAGCTAGGTTTCCTTGACTAGCTGTGGTATGCGCTGGTTAAAAAAATAATCCGTTGGTGTGGACGTTACAGTGAAGTTCTTGTATTTAGCAGGTGAAAAGTCAATACTCAACCTGCAGTGAGATTTGATCACGGAAAACCCCTGGGAGCTGTTTTTAGCAGCAGAGCATTAGTCACCATTGGAAGGCTGCTAGCTGCTTGGTGCTTCTGGCTCGCACTGTGCCATGCCGTGCTGCACACGAGGATTGCTTTGGACACTGCACGGTGTTAACAGCAACTCCCGCGTTGCCTCAGGTGTTGAGTTTAAGCTCACGGTTCCCAGCGATTTTAGGAAAACATGAGCTCACGTTCCAGATGGCTTTCTCTCCTGCCAGAAGGCACGCGTTGTGGTCCTCCCCTGAGCTGGGGGACTGGGAGGGGTAGTGCCCTGCATCTGCGAGGAGTGTATTGTGGGATTTCTGCCGAACTGGTTTGGGGATGTGCGGCAGCAGAGGCAATGCAAGGGTGACTGAGGGCTGTGAAAGGGGTGTTCTCTGTGTCAGGTGGAGATCAGGCAAAGAGGAGACAGCGGAGCAGTGAGGTTGTGGAGCGAGGTCCGAGGAGCGGAATCTATTAGAGCATCATAAGTCGTGGATTAAGTCATGCTGCACTAAGGTTAAGGCAACTCCTAAAAAACAAAAAGGGAAAAGACAGGTGATGAAGGAAAAAGTCTGTTTGATAGGCTGGAAAGATGGCTTGCCCACAGGCACATCACCTTGGAGCAATGACTCTCCTTGGGAAGAAGAAAGGCAGCTGCTGCCTGATGGACAGTCACCCATCCCCTCCAGTCTCTACTTCCCCCCAATCGCCAGCACTTCTGGGCCATCCAGAGAGGGGATCCTCACTCAGAGCCCCAGTGACAGTGCCAGATGTGGCTGACCAGTGGAGGAGAGGAAGGAAAACACTGGCAAGGATCCCCGTGCTGGCTGTGTGGGCACGGGGATGTGCTTTGGCAGGAACAAGTGGAGGCTCAGCTGGGTCCTTCCTCCTGGACCAGCCAGCCCTTTCCTTCCTCTTTGGCTGAGACGGGGATTTGCAGAGAATAAAGGCTGCTAATACATAGTGTCACTGCATTATGAGGAAATCTCTTGAAATAGTACATACTTACAGCTTTTAATGATATCTTTATTATACGAGACTCTAAGAGCATGTGGACCTTGAATCAGATAAATGGAGCTGGGAACACTTTTTCTGAGGGAGAGTACACTTAAAGGCAGCTCTGGGGGCAACCAGGAGGATTTGGAAATTCAATTCTAGATATGACCAAAATGAGCAAATATGGACGTGTTAGAAAAGACACAGTATTTCATCTGACATCTTGTACTGAAACACTGATGTTTTGCTTGGAGAATTTTCAGGTCCAGGGTACCCTTCATTTAAAATACCTAGAAAAATAAAACATGAAAAGTAAACCAGAAAAAAAATGGCTGAACAGAGAGTCTTCTTTGATACAGGGCTGTTGGGAGAGGAATAGCGGTTGTTTCAGCTGCTAAATTACTCCTTCAGTTTTACTGCTAAGGCTCTCCTGAGTTGCTCCAATGGTATGATGGGGTCTTAAATCTTGCCAGGGGATTCTCCTGGTGTAGGGAAACCCCTAGGTGGCCCTAAACCAAGGAGATTGCTTAAGAGAGGCTACAGTGGTGTTTAGAATGGGCACATCTCTCTGTGTAGGGCCAAAACACATGGGAAGGCACAAAGCAGCTGAGAAATTCTCTCCTCTGTTTCCATTTTGTGGCTTCTGCAGTAATCTTTCAAAGGAACCTTATAAACCTCTAAGTAGTGGGTTTTTTAAAACATTGCTCTTATGGTAATAGTTTAGTGCTGCCTCCTTTGTTATGTGTTAATGGTGCCCTTCTCTTAAGTCCGCTAATAAAAGAAACTTAAACCTCAATGTGAAAGTCCTTGTAAAGTTACAAATCAAACACATTTGTGTTGTTTTTCCCGACATGCAAGACACTGGAGCGGCTCTGCGTTGGGGCTTAGCGTCAGACCTTAACCAGGGAGCTTACATTGCCTGCAATGCCTGACACGATGTGTTCAGGGTCACCTCCTCTATGTACAAGGCAGAGCTGTAAAGGAATATTTTACACAGCAAAAGGTCTCTTAAGCAAGAGGGGAAAGGGAAGGGATGGAGAAACTTCAGACAAATTAGGAGTAAGAGAGAATATTACATCTGGAATCTGGATAAAATGATTCATAATCTGTATCACGCTTTGATCATCTCTTTAATATAACTTTTGAAACAACCTATGGAATATATGCATATAGAATTTATTTCCCTGCAAGTGAATTCTCCGGGCTTGTTCACATCTGTGGAAAACTCCTTTCAATTATACTCTTTAATTTTATATATTGCCATAAATAAAACAGGGAAAGAGGGATTTGTCTGATTTTCCCAAACTGGCCAGGGTGTCACTATCCGAACTGTGCAGGCAGCCCAGTCCTCAAAGCACTAGACTGTTGCTATCTTCATAAGGGGGTGATGAGTGTATGTAGATAATGGTGGAGTCTGGGCATTTTTGGAGAAAGCTATGGCTTACATGGCACCTTAGGAAGCCTCCTAGCTTCATACTTCCTATGGCTTCTGTGAGCAATTACTTATTGGGGAAGTAAATGAAAGAAAAAACCATAAATGAGTAGGAAGTGTGGACTGTTTTCTGGAGAAAAGTGCAGTGGAAGAGACAGGAAGGCTGAATTTAGACAGACTTAGAAAATATAAAAATGAAGCCAGCTATTCCTTTCCTATTGCCAAGACACTGTGCTTTTATAAATAGAAAGAGTGATGGTCTCTGTAACCTCATTGAGTCATGAAGAGGTGATGGTTTGGCTCACCTAATCTTGTCTTCACGTGCTTTTGTGCAGAAAGCAAGTACTGTACCCTGTGAGCACTACGGAGGTCAACTCCTGCTTAGCCACTGGGTGCTCTCGGAAAAGTTGACGTCTCAAGATAACAGATTAAGACAAGCATGATCTTGCTGTGGAGATCCACTGAGCTTCTGAGATTTGGCATGTTTCCATATGGTGTCCACCTGGGAGCAGATAAAATTAGGGTGGTCTCAGCTTTTGTATTAATGGGTGTGAGATAAGTTTTGACCCCAGATGATCTTTCAAACCCTCAGGAAAGCTTAAAGCAGGTATGTTTATGCTGGTGTTCTGGGATGTCAGGGCTTGAGTCTGGTATTAAGCTTTTCTTTGTGCATCACATGAATGTGGCAGCCCTGGGGACCTGCTGTTTTATGTGTTTGGGTATGATGAGGTGTAAACTCCCATGGACCAGCCTGGCAAAGGCAGTTGGACACTTGGAGCTGTCTTGAAGGCCAAATCCAACCCACTGGTCCTTGTATGAGCCATGTTGGTGAAGCTGCATGTGGTCATGGGCCTGTTGCCTCACTAAGATGGAAAGGATGTGCCCATCTGGACCATGAAATGAGCTGCTGGAGGTAGAATCCCCTTCCCACATACATTATGCTTTTCTTAGGGTGGCAGAAGGAAGTCAAAAGCTTTCCAAAATTGGACAGCAAGTTAGAAAAATGAAATGATTTTCATAGTTGGAGAAAGGCAAAAAATGTAAGAGAGAGACCTTGAATGGATCTTTATTTTTGTTGCCAGTGGTCCCAGGATGAAGGCAGGATTCTTGTACATACCCACCTGGTTTCTACCACAGGATACAGCAGAGTTGACAGGTTTCCACCCGGGAGGGTTAGATTCTGTTAAAGCAGCATTTTCTCATGGAAAGTATTTTCTGTTGGAACACTTTTGGCTAACTTTCGGTATGAACATGAAAAGTCTCTGACAGCAATGCTACAGTTACTTCATCCATTAAAAGCACAGAGGCTCTGGAGGGGTAGGAGGGGGCTGAAGGCATTGCCCCTACTTCTCCATGGTGATGCTGAACATGGGCTGCCCTGTCTGCAGCTCTGGCCAGCCCCAAAACCCTGTAGTGGTGAAAGATTTGGGGGGTTTGCAAGCAGCATGGTACTTGGCTGAGCAGTGATGGGTGGTGGTTCTGCATGTGCAGGGCTCTCTCCCTGTGAGTGAGCCAGCTGTATTATTACTTTCAGCCATATTTTAATCCGATTGATGAGTGGCCGGAGACGCTGATGGGATTAGAGCTCAGCAGAATGACAAAGCACTCAGGATTTGCCCTCCCACCAATCCCTGCAGTACACCAAAGGGGAACGTCTGCTCCTGATTTACAAGCCATAAGAACTCTGTACTGAGGTGGAGCGTTTCCTTCAAGTCGTGGGTCCAACCCAAACACATTTTAGTCTGGAGCCAGAGCTTGGCCTCACTTTTTTTTTTTTTTTTTTTGTCTGGGCCCAATGCCTTGTGCATGGTGTCAGGCATTGAGATGTCACCATGGTGGACCCAGAGGCACCATGGGGCTGGTGGGCATTTAGCCCATTTCTGCAAGGTGATCTGCTGGGCAGCAGTGGTGTGGGCACCTTGTTTCTTTCCACTGATGAGATGACAACCAAAGTAATTGCTCTGGGGGCTGGCTGGCTCAAAGGGTGTTACGGGCTGGGGTCTGTAGCAGGTATAAATCACCTGGTGCTCACTGGCAGCAGCGGAGCAAAGTGGATTTGCACCAGCTATGGATTCCGTTCACTGCACTTAAAGAGGCTCCAGTTTATTTTTCCCCATGTGAAAAAAAGAAAACCAAGGTAAACATTTTATACACCACCTGATTGCTTTATTTACAGGAACGGTGTCTCTAAATCCTCCAGCCCAAAGTACCAGTACTGTTAATAGAGTAAATTGCAAGTACAGTGCAGCAGTCAACCGAATGGCCATCACAAGGATGGGAAGCGCTCCCTTTTGAGTGACCCTCAGATTTTAAGCCCCAAAAGAGCAGCTTGACACAATGTGACCTGCCTGGTAATGTTTCTAATCCACCTCTTTATAAATACATGTTCCCTAGAGGGGCAGCGGGGTGGTGGTGGAGGACAGCGAGTGCAGCAGGGAGGATCGTGCAGCCTCAGGCTGTGCTTGCGGGAAACGGATGAAGGTGGTCACAGGCTAAGTGGATTAAGCCCAGGGAATGTCAGTTCAAAAATAAGAGTTGCAGCCTGATATGAAGATCTTGGGAAGTGAGAGGATTCACTGGTGACCAGTGCCAGGCCCCCAGAGGATGTGAGGGAGGGCCTGGTCTTGCTGGCATTTCCTACGCTGGCTGCAGACATGACCTGGAGATGCCCAGGGGATCATCCTCCTCCTTGGGGAATGGCTCAACCTGGTTCCAAGTCCTGCAGCATACATACATCCCTGAAAGGTGCAGCTGGTGGAGAAAAACCAAAGCAGGGTCCTCCAGGGGCAGCTGCAAGGACAGGGTGCTCCTGCCTGCTCCTCACCCTGTCCTTTTTAAGGCCACCAAGTATCTGGGCTTGGTTGTGCATGGCCATGCCTGACACCAAACCCTCCTCCAGAACACTGGCATAACCTGGAGTTAAAAATAAGATTGAGAGATATTAATTAAATTAAAAAAAAAAAAAAGAATGCAAATAAAATAACCTTTAAAATAGGGGAAAGTTAAAAATAGGATTAAAAAAGCAGCATCGTAATAAGAATTAACATCCCTTCCTTGTGCCTCCCCAAACCTTTTATTCCTTCTTTTCTTGATGCAGAGACTGATGCTCTTTAGGACAGTTTCTGGTTGTACCTTGTGTTTTGTGCATTGAAAGACCATCTCTGGGACTTTGCTAATCAGAGATACCCAGGCTCATGATAGTTCTTACTCCTCCATAACACCTGACATTTTCTGACTGCTCCTTTTGCACTTTGCCCTATTTGTTTTCTTCACATATACTGGTGTTAAGCCTGTCTTTAAGAGGTGGTTGCCCTTGTAATGAGATGCATGTTGATTGCATGTTTGCTAACTCAAAAGCAGCTGAGTGGGCTTTTGACCAAATGTTAAAAAAATGATTACTCTTTGACCCAGTTTTAATTGTGTTAATGATTTTAAACTTGAAGTTAGTAAGTAAGGAAGATGCACAAATTAAAGCCTGATGTGAGGGCTAGTGACTCTTTCACACTCTTAATATTATTATGACAAAAATCATATGCTTTACTATATATTTTTCTAGATTTAACTACGTAAAAGAAGCCCTGTTGGGTTTCACATGCATAGTATCTGTCTTACAAAATGGCAGCTATGATCTCACATCTGTCTTTTGGCCCCCAAGAAAGGTTAACCTTTTTTTTTAATCCTAATACTGCAGGAGTTAACAGCTTAGGGGATGGAAACAGGTCTGAAAGTCTCCAGGAAGATAATACTTGGGAAGACAGGTTTAAGCTAAATAAGAAAGCAGATTTCATCAGCCTTCTTGGAAACAACCTGACCAGAGACTTGTGATCCATTTCTAAATTTAGCCTTTGCATTTTCCATCTACAGGAAGTGATGAAAACAGCGGCAGTAATCCCTGGTGGATTTGGACACGCACATCACGGGCTGAATGTCTTTGTTTGTTACAGGGCTGCGGTAAGCTGGGTGTTGCAAACATGACTCATGACAAGTTTAATTAAGACAACAAACATGGGAAATGTAGCAGAAGGTCACACATCTTTCTTCACATTTTTGGCAACTGAAGGATTCTGAGAGGTTTGAACGTGCTGCACCGGCACAAATATAAACACAAGTTTTATACTAATTTTCTCTTTCCCGAAATGATTTTTACCATTTTTCGGATGGTGCTAAAGTAGTGTGGATAGAAAAAACCTGACCTAATGCATGAACACGTTAACTTATGGCAAGCCAAACTGCAACTGATGAAAATAAAAGATGTTGTGAGCATATGATGAAACTCCTACAGTCAATTTGGTCCTGCCCCAACAATGACAAATTTACTCCTGGATGAATCAGACTGAATGTATCAGACAGTCAAATACCCACCTGTCAATGCAGAACGTGCCTGTTTCCCAGAATTTCAAATGCACATTTGGCGTTTGAATGAGCACACTCTGATGGAGCAATTTGTTCCAGACTCATTACCTGAGTTTCACTTCTCCGCAGATGTGTGGAGCCTCAGATTTTGGTTCAGACAAATGTCTTCCTAAATCAGCTTATATGGTGAATGAAATCAGTCCTCGTGAGTTGATATCTATAGGGACAGTGTTCTTGAAAAGATGGTGGTGATATCACCTCTGCAGTCTGGACAACAAATTCAGGCAGTGGGCACTGCCTTAATGTTTTATTCATGGGGGGCACTTCTGGGACCTTCCTACACATCTGGAAATCTCAGTGACGCAAAGTCCCAGCATCGTGCCTAATGCCTTACAAATAAGATAGCACAGTATGCTTGGGATCCATCTATAACACTGGCCACTTGAAAGCCAAACATTCCACTTAGTCAGCTGGGCTCTTCCTGTAGTCAACTGAGAAAAAGAAGTAAGCAGGAATATCTGAAAGGAGTTGATCCCATGCCTGCAGTGGATAAGACAACTCCATAGGTGTCTATTTCTCAACAGTGAAGCCAGGCAAGGGAGCCCTGGTGATTAGCTGAGAATGATGACTTAACTTTCAGATGGCTAAAATCAAATTAAATGAATCCCAGCCTCAGAGACAGGAGTACTTGTGCCAAAACACTCCTTCACATGCAGGTCTCGTAGAAGCATGCTTCATCAAGACTTTAGACAAGTTTATAAAAAATATTTGAAAAGTCTGTCATCAAATAAAATCCTCTTGAGAGTTTTGATGTCCAAGAAGAGCAGATACATACTGTGGTCAACAAAACCCCCCAGTATGTGAAATTGATTAACTGGGAAGGACCTTTTCAAAACACAAGATTTTTAGATTAACACAGCCTCTTGATTTTCCCTGGAACCTGTGCTCTTAAATCCTTCAGAAGCATTTGAGAACTCCCTATCCAAATTAAAAAGAAGTATTAAATTTATGAAACTGGGAAAGTGAAATTTGGATTCTGAAGAGAGTTTCAGTCACAGGACTTGCAGAGTTTATCCAAGGTTTCAAAAGTATTTTAAAACACATCTAGATGAAAATTTCCAAAGTCATAAATAATGCCAATGTCTTTGAAAATCTACCCTTAGTTTCTACCTTTTCTCATTCCCTTTAATTTAAAGCAGCAAAACCACCAAGTAGTTATAATTTCGGATTGTCTGCTGGCCTCTGTGATTAAAGCAACCTGTTCACATAAAGTGAATGTGTGTTTTTGAGCAAAGGTTTTGCATGGCTTACTGTCTAGAAAGCTTTGGATCATTCTGGTTACATGTATGAATGGGTGTATCAGAGGTTTCTTCATTAAATCATCATACTTTTATTTTATTGTATGTAAGCATCTTACTAGATCAAACTAGATCAGTCTGATTTTCTTGTGAAGACATTTTGTCATGCAACCTCAGCATTCATATTAAGCAAGTTTACAGACCAGAAATGCATGCACATGGCCAGTGTGAATTTCTGGAGAAACTAATGACGGGCAATTTTACCACCAGATTCTTCAAAAGCCTCTGTGCTCTGTTTTTCAGAGAAGAGTCTGGAAAGCCCAGTTATTTACAGGGACAGAAAAATCTTGCGAACATGGAAAATGAAACTGCACTCCATTGTGGAAAATTCCTGTAAACGCATAAAGACTCCATAAACCGGCGATGGGGAATGGCCCTTTCTCCAGGAAAGGCACAGGCACAGGCAGCCACGCCACAAGAGGGAACACTGGCAGCCATTGCAAAATGATGCAGTAATATCCTCCAGTCACCTCTGTTGCAAGCCGTTGTGTTTGGGAACACTGCAGCGGGATTAGACAACACTCTCCACCAGATTAACCAAGGCATAGCTGCAGCCCTGCATGAGTCCCTTGGCTGGATTGGTGATGGCAGGGTGTTGGGTGACCTCCTTGCACCACGGCTGTGTGGCTGGGGCAGCTCTCACCAGCCAGGCTTTGTTCCCCAGGTGTGTGGTGCTCAGTATGAATGTTTCAGCATTAAGGAAGAATTGTGGACCTGGACCGTTTTGTCAAAAGTCCAGGTCGCTCGCTGGCTTGGGCTGTATTGCAGTGAGCTCAGCATCCTGCAGGGTCCTGTCCATGCAAACTGATTAGCATTAACTCATTAGTCTAACAGCTATCAACTTGAATGGCCTATGCACTCCTCTCAAGGCTCATTCATAACCCAGAGCTAAAGGGCAGATGAGCACTGTAGGGAAGGGAGAAGTATCATGTTTTACTACCAAATTTGAGAAAAATCCTATTCATAGCCCTTCTGGGACCGTACTGGCTTCTGAAATATATTTTCTCCTGAGAGCTGAACCAAGGATGCAAGTCAGAATGACATGACTTTTGTGAAATCTGCATTTCCAAGGGGCAGAAGGGAGAAATCTGTATAAACCACAAAAAAATAGTTCAAATACCAAGGCAAGAATGTGCAAGTAGAATTTGTTTTCACTCCTAAGTTTTCATTTTTCATTGTGACTGTGTTTTATTTGCAGAGGGAGAGGACTTTTAAGGACAAGAGGGAATTCTGGATGATCAGAATAAGCAGGTCTTACATCAGAATAGTGACGCTAGTAGCTCTGGTCAGGTTGGTTTGCCCTCCTGTGCATTTTATTCAATGTGGAATGGTAATAACTAATGAAGAAAGGAATCTGAGGCTCCTATTGAGTCAGCTCAGGCAAAACTCTGCTTTTTGATAAGGAAATTTTACCTGAGTAAGAGCTCAACATGGACTGTAAAATCTGGTCATGAAATCCGCAGCTAAGCTGATAAGAAACCAAAATCCTTCAGACAGACAAGTAAAATAGGATTTCCAAGCTCCATAGTTATTCACATCCTACTAATGAGCTCTGGCATCTGTGGCAGAATTATTAAAGGAGTATTGATCTCCTGCAAAATTTGGTGTGTAATAGTGATTTGCAGACACAGGGAGAATATCGAATCCTCCTCCCTTGTTATTTCCCAGTGGGCTGATCAATTGGGGAATGCTGGAAATACAGATGGCATTGCTTTTTCTCCTCTTCATCCATCACGTGGTTATTTGGCGGTCCATCTGATCAGTGTGACTGGTTTTATTCCCCCCCACCCCACCCTTTTCACAAATAATGTTATTGAATGTTGGTGTTTGACACAGTTGTATGTTATAAAACAAAAGTTTAATGAAGGGAACTAATTAGAAACAGGCTCTTGGTCCTGAGTAAAATTAAACCAATTTCTTTTTGGGTAGTTTTAAAAATAGCCAGTGCTGTTAACATTTGTATTTCAATGCACATTTTTCCTGCTCTGTCAAACCTTGCTGCCTCCTCTATGGAGAGTGTTACAATGGGCAGGACTGTGAAGTGGTTTTCCGAGAAGGACAGCCATGAACACACCAGTACCACCTTACTCAATAGGAGTTAAGGCATGGTCTTACCAGCTCACGGCACATTCAGCCACAACAGGGAGCAACTCACAGGGTACCATGTCAGATCCAGCATTTCTACCTGACCCATCAGGGTCAGATCCTCCCAGGAGACTCCCTTGGGCTGATCTTACACACATCTCAGAAGAAAAATGAGTTGTGTTGTCCTCAGGGAAAACTACTTCTGCCTTTTCCTGAGGACTGCTCATGCCATCACAATCTGGAGCAGGAAACTGGGGTCAGCAAGCCTGTGCTGCACACACGACATTTTTGCTTCCTTTGGAAAACCTACCCAAATTTGGCCAAGGGATAAACATCTATAAAAAAATCCATCCCTACATGATCCATGGAGACTTCTAACTCTAGATCAGGGTTTGAGCAGTAAAGATGAAGGACGAGACCATGTGCTGTAGAAGAAAACAAGATATTGCATAGTTGTTCATTAACCAAGTGCTGGGAACAAAGTGAGAGGGGTACAGTGGTAAAAAATAGCATTCAGTTCTTACAATTAAAGGCTGTCTCAGGATGCATATGTACAGCGGGAGGTGGGGGAGTGAAGTAATATTACACAAGCAACGTTAATTTACACATGCCTTACTTCTGGATTGCTCAGCTTGGTAATTCTGCTGCTGCTCTATGGACACAAAGGTTGGGGTTGTTTTTTTTTCTATTGTATAGAGTGGTTTGCTGCCTTTCAGTTCCCTGTGCTTCTCTGGCTTTATAAGACGTGGAATATTTGTGACTGCCTTGTGCTGCGATGATGTGATCACAGAGCTCTTTTCAGCTCTGTGGAAGAAATGAAAGGTTGCACTCCCTGTGAGCAGTTGTTAAGAAAGAAAGAAAGAAACCCCATTTCAGGCTGTTCCACAGAAGCACATACTGGCTTGATTGGTTATTGATTCCAGTTTCATTATGGAGAAAGCGCATTTTTAGCCACAAACATGTGCAGCCACATGTTGAGATGCAAGTGTGAAAACTGCCTCAACTGTAAGGCTCTGCTGCAGGCTGTGCTGAGCCTGATCATCCAAAAAGCTGATGACCCACATTTCCCACTCTAGGAAATGGCGCCAGTCTCTTGAGGAAAGTTTTCTTGGCTCCTTCAGCTATATTGAGCTTTGGATTCAATTCAGTTAGGAGCTGGTTGTGACTTGGATCTCACAAGCTGTCCCTAGACTGGTAAATTAAACAAAGCCTCAGACTGCTTTAGACATGGGAGTGTGACTGTCTATTCTGCAAAACTGTTGGACTGGTCCAGGGAGTGGTGGAGCCTGCATGAATTATCGCCCTCCCAGACAGCACCTAGACATGGGCGTGTGAGAGTTTAAAAGGATGCTACAGACTCTTCTGCACATGATAGCTTTGGTGTCAGACCATGTTCATGGGCATGTTCAGTGTACTAGGAAGCCATGGTAGCCACAAGTATATGTGTGTATATATATAAACATAGGCAGCCATACTTGCCAGAGATATACAGCTAGGTAATGCTTTGCAAATCTGTTTGGATTTCAGCACTACGTATGAAGAGCAAACACATACATCTTGCCCCAGAGCACATTGAAAGAAGAGATGTGGGGGATGCACAGTTTTGATCCTGCTTTTACCCCACTTAAGCCAAAATGGAGGATTTTTGGCAATTCACCATTAGCCAAGGGCAGGAAGAATACAGGCAGGGAACAGGAATGTCTGTGGACATCAGGCTTTTGGGATACCCTTTCTTCAGAACTGTGCCAGTTCAGTCATTAGTTGAGAATAAATAAAGACAAAGTACCTCCCTGAATCAATGTTTGTAGGAACAGAGCCCAGGGTCAGGCACATTTAAAAAGTACATATTTTCCCCTAAAGAAAGCCAGAATCTGTGAAAATGAACAAGGGAAAGACTTGGAAACTGTTAGCTATTTCCTGAAGGCTTTTCCCCGTCCTCCTCATGCAAGTCAATGCATGCTTTGCCTGGATGAGAGTGGGTTTGTTTGGGTTTTTTTTCAGAAGTGCTGGCGGTATCTTATTTTCCTATTGTGGGAAGGTTCCAGACCCTGCAAATTTTCTCTGTTTCCTGGCCTGAAAGAACTGAAATGTGGTCACTTGTGTGGGCTGCAAAAGCCAGCTGCTTGGGCCTGTTTTCAGAGGAGGCCTGGTGCCGACATCCCATGGCAATGAGAGAAGAGGAAGGAGTCCTCTCAGTGCCTATTGGCAGTGGGCTGCTATTGAGACAGTTGTTTCTGAAATTCCTCCTCACTTGTGTTGCTAATTGTATTTTAGGGACAACGAGTGCAGGTCCTCAACATCTGTATGTGGGCATGTGTTATTGCATCCATCTGTCTGTCCAGAAAAGCTGGGTACCTCAAGCAAACCTGTTGGTGTTGGCTGACTCATGTTGAAATCTCCTTTCTGCCTGATTTCAAGTAGGAATTACAGACCTCAGTCTATGCTGACTTGTGGATCTAGATGACTGTCCATCCAGATTCTGATCACTCATTTGTTATCAGCAGGATTATGTCCAAAATCTGTGATGAGAGTCGTCTGGCCTGCAGGCTCCAGTTTTCCTCCTGTGGCTAGCAGGAAAAAGGTCAGGGTGTTGCTAGAAATTTGCCTTACATAGGATTGGGATACAGTCAAAGTGCACATCTGGATCCATATTACCCCAGTTTAAACCAGCTCCATTTCTTATTCCATTTTCCCTAAATATTTGATCAGTCAATCAATCCTCCTTTTTGGTCCAGTGAATACTTAACTATGTATATAAAGTCAAACAGCTTGAACGAGAGAGATTCAGAGCCATTGTCACCACTACCTCTCACCCCTCCCCCCCCATGCCCCCCGCAGCACATGGCTGTGTAATGACTGATGGAGACTTCAGAGCCATGTCAAGCCTCTGCTCTGACTCAGATGGCACAAACGTTTGAGCCTGGGCTTCCTCCACACCCGTGTTGTAGGGTCCTAAGCAAAGGGAGGTATTTTCTTGGTCTTGTTTTGGGGTTTCAGCCCCAGAAGGTGCAGTTTGGCTGGTTTTGATGGCTGTGTCTACTTTTCTAAGTTAGAACATGAACTTGGCCTCCCAGGTGATGGGCTGGCTTGGAGCCCCATTGCTTAGGGCTGTTCCACTGGGTAGTAGATTTGGCTTGGAGACAGCTGGTTGGAGACACCAAAGCAGAGCTGGGAACTGAGCAGTATTGCTGGGTTCCAGGACCTCTGCTTCTTCCTAGTCCTAGGAAGGGCTAGGACTGTACCCAGGGTGCCCAGCTCCCCCCAGGCCTTGTATGGGGAGAGCCTGTTCCTTGGCTGGGGACTGAGGATTTGCTAGACAGCATTGGGATGAGGAAGAGCAGGGCATTGCAATGTTAGCATGGTCCTGAGGGCCTGTTCCCCAGTGCCTGGCCTTGGTAACATCTCAGTTAATGCTAGACTCAAACACATCTGTGTTCTAGAGTCCTCTCATCTTTGAAGAAGCAAAGGCATGTAGATTTTATACCTGAAATATAATGCCATTCAGAAATGAGCTGGAATGACTTGCTTGCACCATGCTGGTCACTATAAATAAAGGAATTTGGGCCTTTGTTTTTGTTTTGAACACACTATGACTCTGGTTTCTGGAAGTGCTTCTTTTTTGATACACTTCAAACCAGGGGCTCAAAATGGGGAGAAAAGCATCAAACTTAGTGTCTCGTGTTTCTCACCACTTCTCTAGCAGAAAATATGTTTCCAAAAGCAAGCCAAGACCACATCAAAATCATATCATCCCATGTCCATTTCTGTTTAATGAGGCATCTTCATGTAGACTCAGTTAACACAAACACTTACTCATTCATCCTTTCACTAACCGGTCAACCACAAAAATATAACTGACATTTAAATGGTACAGGAGAAGAGACAGGCAGGTTAGTCAGGCTGGAGATACAGCCAGTAACTCCACAATGTAATAAGAAGGTTCTCAAACAAACAGCATATGAATTAATTGAGGCTGAAATGGAAGATACGGTGTTTGCTAAGGTTAATAACAGCTGACAGCTTGACCTATTCTTGCAGTTTACTGTACCAGCATCAGTCCCAGGCTCTGCTTGTCTCTTCTCTCTGTCTACAGCTTAATGATGGTGATGATACGGTTGAGTGTTTATGAGTAAGAATCACGGGGGAGGTCAACAAGGCAGGGATCATGGTGAGATTTATTGACCACTGAACCAGGATGAAGAGGAAGATGAAATATTCTATAGGCAGCTGGGAGAAGTCTCACAATTGCCAGCCCTTGTTCTTGTGAGGGACTTCAACTGGCCAGATATCTGCTGGAAATACAATTCAACAGAGAGGAAACAGTCTAGGAGGTTCCTGCAGTGTGTGGAAGATAACTTTCTGACACAGCTGGTGAGGGAACCAGCCAGGGGAGATGCTCTACTGGATCTGCTGTTTGTGAATGGAGAAGGACTGGTGGGTGATGTAATGGCTGCAGACCATCTTGGACGTAGTGATCATGAAATGATCAGAGTTTTGGGTTCTTGGAGAAGTGAGGAGGGAGGTCAGCAGAACCACTACCTTGGATTTCCAGAGGGAAGACTGTGGCCTGTTTATGAGCCTGGTTGATGGAGTCCCTCGGGAAGCAGCCCTGAACGGCAAAGGAGTCCAGGAAGGCTGGACATTCTTCAAAAAAGAAAACTTAAAGGTGCAGGAACAGGCTGTCCCCGTGTGCTGAAAGATCAGCTGGTGGCGAAGACTGGCCTGGCTGAACAGAGAGCTTTGGCTGGAAGTCAGGGAAAAAATGGAGTTTATCACCTTTGGAAGAAGGGACAAGCAACTCAGGAATGCCACAAAGATATTGTGAGGTTATGCAGGGAGAAAATTAGGGGGGCCAAAGCCCAACTAGAAGTTAATCCAGCTATTGCCATAACAGAAAACAAAAAATGTTTCTATAAATACATTTGCAACAAAAGGAGAGCTAAAAAGAATATCCATCCTTTATTGGATGCAGGGGTAAACATAGTGGCAGAGGATGAGGAGAAGGCTTAGGTACTTAATGCCTTCTTTCCCTCAGTCTTTAACAGTAAGACCAGTTGTTCTCAGGGTACCTAGGCCTCTGAGCTGGGAGATGGGGATGGAGAGCAGAATAAAACCCCCATAATCCAAGAGGAAATGGTCAGTGACTGCTACACCACTTACACATGCAGAAGTCTAGGAAGCCAGGTGGGACCCACCCAAGGGTACTGAGGGATCTGGTGGAAGTGCTCAAGGAGCCACTTTCCATCATAGATCAACAGTCCCACCTAAACTGGGGAGGTCCCTGTTAACTGGAAGTTAACATATGTGATTCCCATAAGGAGAGAAGATCTGGGAAACTACAGGCCTGTCAGTCTGACCAGTGCCAGGGAAGGTTATGGAGCAGGTCATCTTGAGTGCCAATACACGACATGTACAGCACAACCAGGGGATCAGGCCCATCCTACTTGACGAACGTGATCTCCTTCTGTGACAAGGTGACCTGCTTAGCAGGTGAGGGGAAGGCTGTGGGTGTTGTCTACCTTGTTTTCAATAATGCCTTTGACATTATCTCCCACAGCGTTCTCCTGGAGAACCTGGCTGCTCATGGCTCGGGCAGCTGTGCTCTTTGCTGGGGTAAAAGCTGGATGGATGGCGGAGCCTAAAGCGTGACAGTGAAGGGAGTTGCACCCTGCTGGTGGCCGGTGACAAGTGGTGTTCCCCAGGGCTTGGTACTGGGGCCAGTCCTGTTTAATATCTTGATTGATGATCTGGACGAGAGGGTTAAGTGCACCCTCAGTAAGCTGGCAGACGACACCAAACTGGGTGGGAGTGTTGATCTGCTCAGGGGCAGGAAGGCTCTGCAGAGGGATCTGGACAGGTTGGACCGATGGGCTGATGCCAGTTGTATGAGGTTCCACAAGGAGAAGTGCCGGGTCCTGCATGGGGTCACAGCAACCCCAGGCAGCGCTACAGGCTGGGGGCAGAGCGGCTGGGAAGCTGCCCGGTGGGAAAGGCCCTGGGGTGCTGGTCAAGAGCCGGCTGGACAGGAGCCAGCAGTGTGCCCAGGTGGCCAGGAGGGCCAGTAGCAACCTGGCTTGTATCAGGAACGGTGTGGCCAGCAGGACCAGGGCAGTGATTGTCCCCTGCACTCAGCACTGGTGAGGTCCCACCTCGAACCCTGTGTTCAGTGTTGGGCCCCTCACTGCAAGACAGACACTGAGGTGCTGGAGCGTGTCCAGAGACGGGCAGCGGAGCTGGGGAAGGGTCTGGAGCACAAGTCTGGTGAGGAGCGGCTGAGGGAACTGGGGCTGTTCAGCCTGGAGAGGAGGAGGCTCAGGGAGACCTTATCGCTCTCTGCAGCTGCCTGACAGGGGGGTGTAGGCAGGTGGGGGTCGGTCTGTTCTCCCAGGTAACAAGTGACAGGACAAGAGGAAATGGCCTCAAGTTGCACCGGAGTTTTAGACAATATATTAGGAAAAAAAAAATTCACTGAAAGGGTTGTCAAGCATTGGAACTGGCTGCCCAGGGAGGTGGTGGAGTCACCATTCTTAGAAGTATTTAAAAGTAGAGGGACACAGCTTAAGGACATAGTTTAGTGCTGAACTTGGCAGTGTTAGGTTAATGGTTGGTCTTGATCTTAAAGATCTTTTCCAGCCTAAACAGTTCTACGATGCTTTGATTCTAATAGCCCAATGCTGTATTTAGCCTCTGCACAGGGTTGGGATTCCCACTGTTTGCAGGTTGCCCCCCAAGGCCCAGTCCCCACTGCCATGTGTACCCAGGTGCATGGCAAGGACGTCTCCTTCTGGCTCCCCAGGGTCGCTTGCCCCTGCTGTGGGAAGCACAGGGCAAATGCTGATGGTGGTGGTAATGGGACGTGGGTGTGTATTGAAGTTTGTCATGTGGATTTTGTAGCTTGTGAGTGTATTCACCAGCTGCTTCCATGACACAGAGTTAGGATCTGTCTACAGGGGTCCATTAGGAGACTTTTCATACAGTATTTATTCTTTGTGCAAAGATATTGAAACAACATGACCCAAACCAACTAATAAACCTGAAAACTGCAGAGTAAATTATCACAGGAAAAAGGCAACTCTCTGCTCAGTGCCTGTCTGGTAATGACACTTTCTTCCTCTTCTGTTTATTTTAACCTAATGTTTCTATGCAGGTAGCATAAGGCCACAGGCAAAAGAATCTCACAAGTACCTATTGACTCCAGATGTGTCAGGTCACTGTGGATTTCACAGTTGTTATCACTGACTGTTACCACCTTGCAGCTTAATGAGACACCAGCGAGAGCAGCTTGAAGTCTCAGGTGACCTGTGTGTTTGCAATATGTTATTAAGGCCACATCTTGAGCTGTGGGTAAGAGTTGAAAGCACACACCAACTGCCAGGTGGAACCTGAAAAGTGATCTTTACAGCTGCTGTCTCTATAGAAGCTGCCAGTCTGTCCAACTGGAGAGGAGAGCAAAGGGCAGGCTGAGGGCTGCATCTCATATGGACACCGTTCCTCTTTAAAGCCTTTTCACCTAGGACAGCGCACGCACTAGAGCAATGATACAAAGAGGTGTCAGATGCCCAAAACTGAGGCAGAAATAAGGTTTTGGTCCTGAAACGGACCTCAGCATAGTCATGGGTGGCTGGTTACGTAGGGAAGATGCTGATGCTAGTAAACTCATCTGCTTGGGTTGTAGTTTCCAAAACACAGTAGCAGCTACAGTTAACAAGTTCAGCAGAGGTGTTGGGAAAGTGTGGAAGGCTTGGGTAGTATGAGTGGGATTTATCATACCACTCATTGGATGGCAGAGTCTGAGGTTCCCTTTACCACCCATAGAAAGCCAGGTTCATTTCGCTGAGCTTATCTTAGGATGCAATGGCTTTCACTCTGGAGGTACCTCTTTCCCCTTCTCTATTAGAAAAATATCCTGGAAACAACTTGCTCTGACCTGAACTTGTTTCTTCTAAATGTCTAAGTGAGACCAGATGGTTCTTATTATCCATGTGGCAAGGAGACCTGCAAAGTGAGCTACAAACAGGAGCAATGGATGCTGGTCTTTGGCTTGTACTGGTTAATCCTCCCATGGAGCTGGCCTTGCCTTTCCAAATTGCAGCAGAAGCGCAACTGGCAACAACTGCAGTGATTTTTCCAAAGTGCTAAACTTTGGACCAGGTTATACTGAGCAAAACCTGCTGATAGGAAGGGATATCCTGGCTTCTTTCTACAGATGTTTTTTACCCTTGAAGACTGATAGGCAGTTAAATACTTATTCTATGATTACTTGCTTTCCTTCTCTTGTATACAAAATTGACTCGGCTGCCTTTTCTTTGAGCATGTTCTCTTCATAGTCTGCGCAGTGTTAGAATATTGGGGCAGTAGTACAGGTATTTGTGCTTTTGCTGCCCCGCCTCTTTTCCTAATACTTTCAGCCCTATTTCAGCTTCATGCTTGCCCCTGCATTCTCACTCTGATCCAGGACCCTACCAGCTGCTACAGCCATGTCCAGATGCCAGCCAGGATGCCTAGGTGCTTCAGCAAGAGGATGACATTCATAATACTGGACATCTATTTTTGCCTTTCTGGGGAGATGAAAGCACTAAGCAACTTCCCTGTGAGCTCTCAGCCTCTTGCAGGAGCATGCTGCTAATGGGCCAACTCCCAAAGGCAAAGGCCTTTCCCAGTTCCCACGGGTTCCCATGGGCCAGTTGACACCAGAATAACATGCCCTTCTCCTGCCAAAGCAGGTATTTGCCTGCACCCATCATGCCCACATAGGAAGAACTGCTTCCAGATACCACCCTCTTACAAGCCTCAACCCTGTGCTGGGGGCTCCTGCAACTGGATCAGGCTTTGCATTTATTTATGGGCTAGGAGAATAGTTATATTTTAGTCAGACTCTCCATGAACCTGAAGAAAAACAAAGCTGAACATCTCCTCCCAATGTTACCAATTGGTCCTATTATACAGTCATTTTGTCAGCACGTTATTTAAGACCTTAATCCTTTTCAGCTATTAGGGGGAAGTCCAAGGCAGGGTGAGACAAGAAACAGCAGTGATTTTCACTTGGATTTTCATCTTTTATTTTCTCTAGTTCTGTAACCTTTTAAAGAGGCAATGGTGTTTCACACTGTGCTATTCCATTCTCTGCTGCCTGCTTAAAATGAGGAAGGTGGAGGAGTAAGAAGAAAAGACTTCTTTAAATCCGTAGAGGAGCATTGGTGCCTGTAAGAGCTATTTAAAGAAGAAGTAAAGCCACTTTAGCTTGTTGATCTATTTCTGCACTGTAATTTATGCTGCCATTCACGCAGTATCAGAAAGCTATTGTAAACCATTGTATAAACCCACCCTGTAGACCTGAGGGGCTGTAGTCCGTGGCTCTGCCAGCACTAGCATACTGGTGATAGACTAATAGCAGGTTTCACTCCTGAATTTTTTTTTTTTTTGGAGGGGGCGAGGTTAATGTAAAAGAGGAAGAATTTTAATTATTCCCAACATACCACCCACTTAGCTATTAGCAACAGGCAAGCTACGGTGTATGCACCCTGATATAAGTGTTTTGAGAAGAGATGTGAAATATAAGCTAGGAGCTATCACAAATGATTTGTGGAAGGCACTCCATGAAATATCACATCAGTGAGAGATCTCAGAAGAAAGCCTAAGCTGGGAAATTGCTTCATAGTAGCAGCTGGGGGAAGGATACCATTTCCCTGGGCATTGCCACTCATGTGAGAAGAGAAGCTAGAAGCTCATTGAGGAGGATAATGTGTGCTTGTGAGCAACAGGGGAATAGACAGGACAATGGCATAAAGGAAAGACGCTAAGGACAGAATCCATCTCAGCTAACATTAAACATTTAGTCATCTAGGCTCTCTTTGTGGTCGGTAGAGCACGGCACTTTGAAGGCATGATTCATCTGACCTATTTTGGGCACTAACCTACCTAGGATAAGGAGAATTACTCTTTATCCATGCCTGTTTCTCTCTACTGATTCTGAGGGGAGCTTCAGACACTCAACGCAGATACAGACATCTGCATTTTAGACACCTCAAGGGAGGTGAGACAAATCCTCCTTTTCACATGGAGTGGGACTGTGAGAGAGGGCATGCGCAGCCGCATGGCATCCTCTGAATCGGGCAGTATCCGGTCACCGTTGGCCCTTGTCTCCAGGAGAGGCAAGGAACCAGAAGGACAGAGGATGGAAACAAAGAAAGGGAGGGAAAAGAGGAGAAGGAGCTTCTGTTCAGCCATGTTATGTTTCAGCTCTCATCAAGAGCTGCTGTGAGTAACATGGGAGGTGTCAGCTGAGGAGAGTAACACAAGAAAATAGAAATGGAAAAATTAGTTTAAAAAGTTTCACTAAGAAGTGAGCTTCTTCATGAACAATCAACATTATTATTACTATCAACTAAAAAAAGAATAGTAGCATTTTCTCATTACCATTTTTTCTGAAATTGCATTCTAAAATCTTTATGGACAATCTTAAACTTGCTGTAATGTGTATTTTGCACTGAAAATCAGGTTTTGCATAGGCAAAAAAAGAAAGCTTTTGTGATGACTGCAGCACAAATTTCTGTGAATGGTTCTTTAAGCTGCATTGCCAGAAATGTCATGAATCTGCTCAGAACTCCAAGGAAGGGAAGTGGTTTGAAATTCCTAACACTGCTCTTTCAGCCAGAATAGCCATTTTGGGTGTATTTCACATGAAGAATGGCTTCAGGGCTTGATATGTCTTCATTCTAGGCCTCGTATTGTGCCAAGGAGCTTCTCGGTATTTAACAAATAATAATAGAAATAAGCTGTGTAAGCATATGTGAATCTTCACTTTATAATTTTGCATGTAGAAAAATGATCTCATAGGCACATAGGAAATAGAACAGATGGTAAAATGTGTGTTGGACTAAACTCAGGCTAGAGGTTAAGTCTCCTAGACAATAAAAGCACAGTCCCCTCCAGCCATGCACATGAAGCATGCCTTGTGAACTGAGATAGGGGAGCACAGATCAAAGCAGATTAGGAGGCCACCTTTGATCTGTTGTTTTCTCCTATTACTGTAAGTTGCAGTTCCATGATCTGCCATTCCCTGCTTGGACATTCAAAGGTGTTTGCCCTAGGACAGCCCTCAAATGGATTACTGGGAGATGGGTACCCGGCTGCATTATTCCAATTTTGAACATGTGCAATTCCTCCCACTTCAGAGATGTTTCATCTGCTGAGAAAGGTGGTTCTGGGTAAGGGCCTGTAGCTTAACCCTGCTGCTTTTCTCCTCCAGAGATCCTTGCTGGTGGGGATGAATGAATCTTAGTACGTTTCAAGGCATGAGTTTCAGTGACTACGGCCAAGCTGTAGCTCTGTGCAACACCAAGATAAATTGGGAAAATCAGGAATAACCATGAAATGCATGAGTTCAAAACTGCTGCTGGAAGAGAAGAACTGAGAAATGGAGCCATACCAGATTGCGAGGAGGTTTTGCTCTCTTGTACTGGTGAAACAGAGGCCAGCAGAGGACTGTAAAAGCAGAGCACACAAACAAAACCTCTTCACAATATATTCCTCACCTGAAAGTTTGTAGGTAAACAAAAACTGTACATCTCAGGTCTGTTAAAAGACAGCTGAACTGAAAGATTCCTTCAGTTATATCAATGTAAATATTATGAGTGCAGATCTGGCCAGTTAGTAGCCCCGATTGATGTGCTATATTAGATTCACGCCTGCCTCAGGAAAGAATTATCTTCTGCTGTCATGTCAGTTTTTATTCTCCTTTCTCTTTGCTACAGGATGCCTGATGGGCTATTCTGGGGTTTTAAATACAAATCATCACAGCATTCTATTAGATATGCTTCTTTGCATCGGGCAGATCATGTGCTTCAGAGACCAGATGGACTCGTGTCTATCCACTGGTAACTTCCATTTGTAACAATGACAGTGGCTTTGGCAGAGCTATCTAGGATTTCATGGAAGAATTTAGTAAGGAAAATTCTAGACAAATTTCATTTCATTTTAAAAAATATTTTCCACTTTTTTTTTTTTTTTTTAGTGTAGGTAATATATTTTCTTCTATAGTAATGATAGTATAAAGTAATTACAGTACAAGAAAGACCATTTGAAAATGGAAGAATAAGCAATGAAAGTTTTGTATTGTGATGCTGAGATGCATTGAAGAAGGAAGATCTAGGGCTTGGGCTGTTGGTTTGTTTGAGGTTTTTTTAAGATCAGTTTATCCATTAGTAGGCTAATATGTTACTTTAAAGTACAGGACCCTGGAGGAAAGGTCTAGATCCTGTCTAGTATTCACCCCAGTGCATATGCTGGGAAAATGCCTTTGCACCTCTGTTTTCTCAAAGGTAAACCAGAGGTAACTGTGTCTGCCTACGTGATAGAGTTGTTCAGACCACATTGTTTATAACCTGCACCCCGAGTCCACAGAAAAGCACATCTCACCTTCCCCACTTAAATTATACTGGTATTAGAAATTGCAACCATCTTTGAAATAAGCTACACAGAGTTTTTTACTGGTGGAGGCCGGTGGAAGGTAGGGACAGAGGGAGGAGCTGGGAGGTGCTGGCTTGGGAGGAAACTGTCTTCGTGATCTCTGTAATTTGCTCCACTGATAACTAGAGGGGGATTTTCCTGATAGTAAACCTGTGAGCTATATGAGGAGGGTAATCCACTTGACCCTTGCGCTCTCCTAAGCCTTGAAGCCATCATGACATTTCATTTCTCACCAGCTGCAAGACCCCTTCTTGGAATTCATTTGGATTTCAACACAAAGCCAATGTTGCTCAGCCCAGGAGGAAGACCAGAACAGGGATGCCAGAGCAGGGCATGTGAGCAGGGACACAGCGATCACATTCGGAGGGGGTGAGAGCTGGTGGCAATGAGGAAGACAAACAGGATGTGTTTGTGCAAGTGACCTTACATATATCAGCATGCCGAGGAGAGATCCAATGTACTGCATTGAAGGAAACGAGTCCGCACGCATGTGGGAGCGGGTCCAGCACTACACGGCTGGTACAAGCCCAGGTGCTGCTTTGCAGGGTGACAGTTCAGGGTTTTCAGGGCAGCTGCCATCCTCAGTGCTGGGCTTTTGGAGCTCCCTTCGTTGCAGGCTGTGCCGAAATGGTCAGGGTGGTTACCAAGCGCTGGCAGGAAGGGCGTTCTGCTCTGGCGAGCACCAGCATTGAGGAAGGACCCACAGCCCCCACAGCGCTGAATAGACCCCATGAGTGACTTATTCAAAATCATAATTTGTTAGTTCAACACTGAATGGCTCATGGACCAATCCTGACATTTATTATTATTTTTTTAATACTGTATTTGTTATTCTCTGAATATTTCTGGTGGGTAATTATCCAGTATGTACTGTGTATTGCAGAATCCAGGAATTTGCTTTGGCTTTTCTTCCTGGTTAGTTAGGGTGTGCGGTTGCTGGCCTAGATCTCATGGCATTGTTTCTGACTACGTAAATGAGATTTTAAAACAAGAGAATAATGAATACAGACCAGAGAATAAGGCACATCCTGTGGCAATTTCACACAGGCAATTTTTCTTGCTAAAATCCATGAGGGGCTTAGCAGTTATGATTATTTGCACATGCACTTAATGGCTGTCCACATATCATTGATACAGGATTACAGGCACCTAATAACAAGAGCCGACCAAATTTGGCGGGTGTCTCCAATCATCCCTGGTTTTGTCTGTGTTTCCTTTCCCTCTCCTCTTTCTGTCTGGCTATGGAGACACTTCTAAGGAAGAGGAAGAAAACCTTCATTTGAAACCGCATGAAACCAAAGG
Organism: Falco punctatus; assembly: GCF_963210335.1. NCBI lineage: Eukaryota > Metazoa > Chordata > Aves > Falconiformes > Falconidae > Falco > Falco punctatus. The sequence goes on from NC_137581.1 coordinate 32,742,308, forward strand.
CTGGGTGTAACCAGCTTCAAATCCAGACAAAAATCAGCATGTAACTTCATGTGTTACTGTTTTCATTGTTCAGTGTATAATGTGGATGGGTGGCATTCTAAAGCACGCAGAGGATCGCTGTCACACATGCGGTAATGTGTGCGTGCATGTTTACACCCATGGGTGTACGCTTACTTTATACTGCAGCCAGTTCAGCTGTGGTGCCCACAGCAGCCCAGCCGTGGCGGAGAAAGCTCAGCCTGAATGTTTCCTCAGCTCCTCACATGGTTTTACCCCCTGTGCCAAGACCCACTTTGCCACAGCTAAAATGGCACCTGATCTGCGTGTTTTAAGGGCAGTCGGAGAAATTATTATACTCCTCACAATAGCTGAAGATTTTGATTTTTTCAACTCTTTGAATAAGGTCTTGTGGATTTGTTAACACAGGCATGACTTTGAGAGATCAAAACTTCAGCATTAGGTGTCACAAATGTGTGTCCAGTCCCCAGATGTGATCATGACACTCAGACAGCAGCCATTACGAAAGAGTTAGCAGTCCATCACTTCTCATCCCACAAACAAATTGCGGGCAAATTTTCCTGATGGTCTTTTAAAAGTAAAAGAGATCAAATATAAGAAAAAAGTATGTTGAATTACTCTAGAAAATAATCTTGGTAAGACACTGAAAAGCACAGATTCCACTGACATGGGATTTTATTATTTGCAGGTGCTTTCATTCACTGCCTGTGCAGGTCCACACCTAAATCTGGGGATGCAACAGGGACTTGCTGCAAGAGGGCATGGGTGGAGATGAATAGGTGAGGACAGATGCTGTTTGCATGTTGCCAAACTCACTGTTTGTGAGAGAGTAGAAAACCTTTGCCTGACGCAGAGGTTTCTGTGGGGTTTGAAGGCAAGGTGCAGCTCTGTCTGCCATCCATGTGCTAAGGGAGCTCTGATAAGAGAATATCTCATGCTGTGATCCCATCTAATCTTGGGAAGCAATACAAACCAGCAGCAGTGATGACTCTGCAAACTGCCTTGCCAGCAACAATGCTCCCTTTCCATCACTGCACCCCACTCCTGAGATTAAAGAGTGGTGCTGTTGTGAGCCTCTGCATATTGCAGGCTGCCAGTTGCTCAGAAACCCCTGCTCTGAATGGGTGGTTTCATGGTGGGTTGAAAATACAGCCCCGTCCTCAATGTAACCTCTAATCTTGATTAAAACGCTTCCACGGCTGGGCAGCCTGGGCTGCATCCTTTGGTCAATTCTGGCCGTGGCTCTTGCATTCCATAATCCCTGTTAATATCACTGCTTGTCAAAGAAGATTTGTGCCTTTCCTGGAAGACGGCCGTCTATTTTGTACCAACTGGGGGAGAAAGAGACACCTCATCAGCTGGTGCTAGGAATAGCAAGTGGCAGACAAGAAAGGCATCCTGTTTTCTGGGGAGAAGGCATGGGAGGTGGGCGAGCGTCTGGCTCCGACTATTAACTTGGCTGCTAGCACTGCTCCCGCCTTTCAGGATGCGACGTAATCCTCTATTTTAACTGTGCAGTCCCTGAACCTCTCGTGGCAGTGTTCGTGGCAGAGGTACGAACTTTTGTATCCTGGCCAGACTGCAGGACAGATTATGCTCTGTTGACCTACATTCCCCCAAAGCTATTTTCAATTAGTGCAGTAGTTACTCCTCCTGTTTGCACTGTTAAATTTCTCGCCGCCACAATGCTGAGCTGACACTCCAGAGTCCCCGCTTTCTCGATGAATTTTGCTGAGTCCTTCAAACAGAGAAACAACCCCCTGAACCAAGATCCTCATATTCTTATATTTCCTTTGAAAGCCTGTCTTACTGCTCCAGGGAAGCATGAGACCTGCTCTGGCGGTGAAAGAAGTCCAGTCCCTAGCCTTGCCTGTTCTTGGTTGATTCTCCTGGGGGAAAGAAAACAAATCTCAGCCTCTGGGAGGGCTTCTGGTGGGACCATCTGCCCGGCTGGCACGGGCTGCTCTCTCTCACCTGCCAGCACTGGAGAAATTAAAGGTAGCTTATGGCTGAAGACAGGAAGGGTTGGCAGAGGTAGCAGGAGGAAGACCTACAAGCAAAGCAAGAGAGGGGGTTGGGAGCGGGGACAGCAGCTTTTGCGAAAGGTTGGCCACCCCCACCTCCTTCAGAAATGTTTTGGAAAGGAGTAGAGGACATGCTGTCCTTCATGAACAGGCATGGGAGAGGAGGAGAAGAAGGTGCCTTCATGGGGCAGGAATAAGGATTCATCCTGGCCTCCACTAGCCACACACCAAGTGGTTTGGGGTGACTGACCTCCAGCTCAGTGCAGGGCTTGGGGTGCCCACCATGGCTCTGGCACACCAAGGGAGCCACAGCAGTGCTGAGCCTCCATGTGAAACAGCCCCAGGGGTCCTGGCAGGCCATGTGGATTGCAATGCTTCATTAGGCAGAGGGTCACCAGCAGGTCCAGGTCCCCTTCTTCTCAGTGCTGGTGAGGCACATCTGGAGTGCTGGGTCCAGTGCTGGGCTTTCTAGTACAGGACAGACATGGACATACTGGAGTGAGCCCAGCAAAGGGCCATGAAGATGATAGAGGACTGGAGAGTCTTTGATATGAGAGGTTGAGCAATCTGGGACATTCCTCCTGGACAAGAGAAGGCTCAGAGGGATCTTGTCAATGTATATAAATACCTGATGGAGCTAATACATAAACTTTCTCCAAACTTTCTCTCCTGCCAGTCTGGCCTTGCATCTGTATGCCCTTGCATCTGATGGGTTTTTTGTTTTATTTTGTTGTTTTTTTCCCTGTGGGCAGTAGGGTTTTTTTGTTTGGTTGGGTTTTTTTGTATGAAGCTGTGCAGAATCCCAGTCTGCTTCTATCTTCCATTGCTGTTTTATTCCTCTTCTGATGTGAAGTGCGTGAAGCTGATGTCAGTTATTCTTTCAGCAATTAGGGACATCGTATTTTTAAATAAGAGAAATATATTGAAGCTTGCTCATATCAGGGAATTGATCTATATTACCAAGTTATGCTCAGCTTTGAAACAGTCCCGTACAACTGCACAGCCACTATTCTAGCAAAGTTTTCCACGCTATCTTCTTACTATGGGCCTACAAAATCCTCTGGCACCTGAAAAACACTCTCTGTGTAGTCCCTGTCATTACAGTGAGGTGAAACATATCTTAAAAGTATCTTCTGCTGTGACATTCCTCTGGGCTTAAAAAAAAAAAAAAAAAGTTGGTTTTGATTGTAGTTGAAATAATGTGATTGGAAACACAAATAATTTTTTACCTGGGATTGTCCTCACCCTTTCTTTTCTTGCTTCTGTTGCTAGGATCAGACGAATGAATATTGCCTAGGGTTTTGTCTGTTCCTTTCAGTTTTGGAAAAGGTGGAGAGAAATTCTCCTCTACCTCCTCCTTAGGCATTAGGCCTTTCTCCTTTCTGTGTGGGACTGAAACAGACAACCTGGGGATGAAACAAACTTTAGCTTTGAAAGAAGAATTTGAAAAGCAAAATTGAAGTTTTGATTACATAAATGAAGATCTATGTCTAGTTCTAAGTTTCTCACTTACTCAAAATCAAAACTTTCCCACTAAACATTTGCTAAACCCGTCATTTTGTGGACAGGGAAGTTTTTAAGCTTCATGTTTTTAACAGTTCTAATCGTATTTATTCTCTGTCTTCATTTCTGGTAAGTCAGTGTTGTTCAGAGGTAGTTATGAATGTTTCTGTCCTTCCCCATCTCTCCAGGAATCAGCACACTCCTGTGGGAAAGTTGGAGAACCTCTGTTCATGAAATAATAACATTTCAGTTCATACATATTCATGTACAGCTTTAGTAGAGGATCAGTGCACAAGGCAGATCAGGGCTAAAGCGTATGTTGGGTTTCAAGAAGGCTGGGACTGAAGCTGATCCATCTGTGACGACCTCAGGTCAAGGCATCGTTTGGAGAGCGGAGGCTGAGGTCTGGAGCAGGCAGGGGATTGACCCTGGCCACGGGTGAAGCAATCCTTTACCTGAGCCCTGCTGCTGGGAGGAGAAGACACCGGGAGCAGCAGTGGGGCTGCAGTGCTGCCAGCTGGCTCGGACACCTGTGTCACCTGCCAGGGGCAGCTCAGAGCTCCCTCCTTCCTGCCCCCAAACCTCTCTCGCTTTCCCACAGCCAGCACAGCTGTTTTTTTCAGGTCTCGCTCCCTGCCTACCTCCTTCTCTTGCTTGACTATGTCCTTTAGGCAGCACAGCTCCCAGCTAGCGTGGGCTATATCCCCGCATACTCTCCGGGATCCTGTAGGCTGCAGGAATGCCAAGAGCAGATCATGCCCTCTGACTTCTCATCCTTTGCAGCATCACCTGTGGGTTAAAACCCCACCTGGCTCACTTGTCCCTAGCTCAGATTTCAGAAGAAGATTAGGCATGGCTTGTGCATAAATTGCCCCGGGAGGAATTTATCCCACTGAAAACTGCCTGTGGAGCCAACGCAAGGACCTCTACGTGACAGCTACTGCCTCTGCTAACCCACAGCTGTAACTGCCTGTCTTCCCTCTGCAAGACCTGCGAAGAGCCAACCTGACCAGGACCACATGAGCAAGCAAACAGAGTCTGACACCAACTCAGGCAGCCTATCCATTGGATTTAATTATTAATCCCCCTGAACAAAACACCCGAGAGATCCAGCTCACCACCTTCACCCAACAACTCTTTGGCCAAGAATCCTCATATTTGTGCCAATGCCAGCACCTTGCATGGGATGAACATACTCTGCTGATGAGTCAGAGCAAATCTGAGTGGCTGCATGCCTGCCAGAATGGTGGTTCACACAATCCGCTTGATAAGGTGCCACTTGCTGGTCCCAGGTGCCTTCCCTGGGAAGTGATGATTGACTGCTGAATAAAGGAGGTGTCTTGATTTTTCCCACTTATTATTTTCCTTTTCAGCAGAAAAATGTGTAGAAGCTGATGTCACCCCCTGCTGTGAGGTGCTGTGAATTTGGGCAGGTTTTTCTGTCTTTGCTGTTGCGTTGCAGGCTCATGGTGCCATTATCTGTCATGGGTCCAGGCTGGACCATGTTGAACCTTGTGGGCAACCCTCAAACAAGCAAAATTTTCTCAGGCCTTTGCTGCCACGCTGTGAGCATGGTGCATTGCTTCTGGGCCTTCATCCCTGCCATGCAACTGATGGAAGGGGGCTGTTCATTTCTAAAGCAGTTTGGTTGCAGGTACTGATACTCACACAAGAAAAGTGCAATTAGGAGAGGCTTTTCCTCTAGACTGGCATCCTGGCCAGAGCACTGGCACAGGACCAACCTTGCTTTTACGGAACAAGCTGACATTTGCATGCATTTGTGTGTCCGCAGTTATCTGAGCTCCTGTTGTGGCTAATGGGGACCTGGGTCTTCATTTAGCTGTGCAAAATATAAGCATTTAGTGCCATTCAAGATGCTCCTGAGTTTCTGAAGGGGGCTGGTAGATGTGACCACATCCAAGGGGCACCTGTGCCTATGGCTGAACTGAACCCAGGTCAGTGCTGTCTCATAGAGGTGGACCTTTGCCAGGGTTATTGTAAAAGCATCTATGTCTCTGGGCATTCTGCTTTTCCAGGTCTGGGAATGGGAGACATATCCACAAGATAGCACAGTTTGGGAGCCAGGCTCTTTGGCACAGACACTCATTCCTCACCACTCTGCCCTGTCACCCAAGGGCACCCTGAACCTGGTGCAGGTGTGGCTGTGGCTGTGAGTGCAGCACTCATTAGCTCCAGCAGATGTTACTCACCCAGGCACTGTGCCAGCATGATAATGAGGTGATATGGCTGTTGTGGATGTGACTTGTGCCTGGCCAGCTCAGGACAGCAGCACAAGGATTCTGTTGGCTGGTCTACGTGTTGATGGGTTCCTTGTGTGGACCCCCATGAGGAACTGTGGCCCCAGTCATCTCACAGGGATGGGAAGCTGCTGAATGAGCCCACGATGAAATGCAGGTGGGATGCGCATAGCCTGGGCATGTTGACCTGAAAGGGTACAGACACCTATCACTGCTCAAGCGGAATTCTCTGTTGCTAAGCCTGAGCTCAGCCCACAATTCTCAGCCTGGTCAACTCATTTGTCACCTTGTTATTAGGGGCTCCTGCCTGGGATGTGAAATACCCATCTCTGCCTGAGTCATGGCAGGAACTTGGTGCCACACCCTGGAAGAAGGTCCCAGCCCCTGTGTTATCAGGATGCCTGTGATACAGGGCTCTCTTTCTCTTTTCTGCCATTAACCGCTTCATTTGCTGCAAGCATGGGAAGAGACAGGGACTCTACAGCCCGATGCTGAGCACTGGTATGAGGGAGGCAGAGGATTGCACCAAGGCTCTGGCTGGTTGCAGACCAGGGTGACTGAGCTGGCTCACAGGGATTCCCTGGAGGGTCAGGATTGCTGCTGGCCCAGAGGAAGCACTGCTTAGCCAGCCTCCATCATTGTATAGTGCATCCTACATCAGCAGGCAGGCTTCAAAATAACTGCATCAGCATCACTCTGCATTGCTGCTCAGGTGCCAACCTCACCAGCAAACCTCAAGCAGGTCAGATGCCCAGAGGGCTGTGGCCTGCGCCGGTGTGAGGGAGAAGGATGCTCTCGGTACCCCTGGAGATGTGTGTGCTGAGTGCTCCCAGGGCAGCTGTGTGCCTTGTCTCCTGCCCAGATGGCTTTTGCTTGAGTTTACATTCCAAACTTGCAGCAGCTTCTGCTGCTGTCTCCGTTAGCTGACTGGCGGAGTCTGGCCAGGGTTACAAAATGGGAGAAAAGGGCCCCAAATGTCACTTGGTCTGTTCCCCTTGGCAAGGCGGGATCACATGTGCCAGTGCATGTAAAGAGTCCTCCTTCTTGGGAATCCCTTCTGTCACTATCCCTTTCCTGGCTGGTGTCCATGCAACAGCTGAGAGGCAGCTAATATAATTAGCAAGACTTAATGAGGGACAGTGCTGTTGGCCAGCACTGTTAGTGGGGCTGTTGAGCCCTGTTCCAGTCAGGGCAGAACCCGTTCTGTTATCAACCAGCTGCCTTGAAAACTGGGTGAGATTTTATCCTTTTGTTTCAGGTTAAATACAAAAAGCTGTGATTCAGCTTTGTACGGAGAGCTCTTCATTAAGCTCCCAGAAAAGCAAACCTAGCTGGGATCTCTCCCACGCAAGCAGAGCCCTGAATGGTGCCATGGGCAGTACTGGGACATGAGGACTACAATTGGAGAGTTTCTAAATCATCACTATTGTTTATTTATATACATTGAATATTTTTATGCTCAGTGGCCTCTTGGGGTCTCTGGCATCAAATGGAAATTTATTGATAAAACTGTATAAAGCATATACATCGTCCTCCTCCTTCATGAAAATGTGACCTTTTCTTGCTCATGGGTTTTGAATTTTGCCTTCTTCGTTGCACAGTATGAAAAGAATCACACCCTGCACAATGAAAACCAGAAACCTCATGGCCTGAGGTGTTCTTCAGTGTGGTGCATGGATTTGAAAAATCATTTGGGATGGAGCCATGGCATTTAATGACTGGACTTATTGCCTTATTATTGGTACACAAGCATGCCAACTGATGAGGACACAGCTTGAACAACACTCCAAGTGAAGGAAACAAGCTGAAACAATGGGATCAGAGGCAGCTGATAATACAAACCAAATCTTTCTTTGCTTTACTTTTTCTCACTAGGTCCTCATTAGGACCTTGTTGTAGTTTAAACCCAGTCAGCAACTAAACACCACGCACCACCATGGATGGGGAAGAGAACTGGAAGGGTAAAAGTGACAAAACTCATGGGTTGAGATAAAGACAGTTAATAGGTAAAGCAAAAGCCACACATGCAAGCAAAGCGAAATGAGGAATTCATTCACCACTTCCCATCGGCAGGCAGGTGCTCGGCCATCCCCAGGGCAGTGGGGCTCCAGCACCTGTAATGGTTACTGGGGAAGACAAACGCCATTATGCCGAAAGTGCCCCCCCCTTCCTTCTTCTTCCCCCAGCTTATATATACTCAGCATGGTGTCCCATGGTATGGAATATCCCTTTGGCTAGTTTGGGTCAGCTATCCTGGCTGTGTCCCCTCCCAACTCCTTGCACCCCCCCAGCCTGCTCACCCCCCTGTGCTGGGGTAGGTGAGAGGCAGCAAAGGCCTCCGCTCTGTAACCACTGATCAGCAGTAACCAGCACATCCCTGAATTGTCAACACTGTTTCCAGCATAAATCCAAAACATATCTCTGTAAGAGCCACTATGAAGAAAATTAACCCTATCCCAACTAAAACCAGCACAGACCTTCTGCAGGTTATTTTCCTAGAAATGGTGGAGAACTTTTTGTTCATAAAGGAACAAGGTTGGAGGAAAGTGACTGCAGCCTGCTATCTCAGCATACCAGTAATGTAGCTGGTGTTTCTCCAACCTCTGACAATAGTTTTTGTAACAAGTGATAAACTTGTACTTTTTGATTACTTTACTTACCCTTACTTACAATGAAAAACAAATCAATCCATTTACACTGACTGCCTACATCAGAAGGTGATAAAGTATATATATTCTAAAGAAACAATATAAAAGGTTTAAGTTTGGTGTTTTTTTGTTTTTTGTTTTTTTTTTTTTTTTTTCATGGTGGCTTTAAATTAGCTGTTTCAAACCAGACTGCTTAAAATTAATTTATGGGAGCTCAAGACACCTCCGAGCAATCATGCTTCTCACTCTGTTGCCTAAATCCATAATGTCACTTCATGAGATAAAGTCTTCAGTATCCATGCTGACCCGAGGTGTTCCTAACCCATAATACCTGTCCTTGCCCCTGTCCCTGTGCACGGCACCATGGTCCCCCAGCTCACTGGCACACTTTAAACGACACTATGAACTGAACTGAGGAACTGATCTAGCTTAAAGAAACATCTGCCAAGCCCCTCCCCCCTCCTCCTTTTTTTAATCTGGATCAATTCCCCAGTCTGGTCCTGGTGCTAATAAAGCTGATGGGGAAGAAAAAAACTGGAGGAGTAGGGGTGAAAAGGTGAGAGACTAGGGAAATCTTTATCTCATCCTGCTGCTGTGGACTCTTATCTCATGAGACCACACAGCTTGAGCCATGTGGCATCAGGCACCACACTGGGAAAGCTCACCCCAAGCCTTTCAGCCTTGTTGAGACTGTGCTTCAGCAGAGGTGAGCTCAGGGGGATCTCCGCCAGGCCATGGCTCCTGGGATGTCAGGCGGTAGCAGGGAGGATGCAGTGTGTGCCAGGGAAAGAATGGAGGAGCTGTTGGAAGAAGAGCTGCTTTACATAAGAAAAAAAGTGGGAACAGTCTAAACAGCTGCCTATTCAGTAGATGCACCTGTATGCTGAAGAAAGTGTGGGCCATTCAGGGAAGGGCAATCAATGCAGACTCTGTTGTATTGTTAGGCACAACGTTACAGGTGTGCCAGTTGATGGGATTAGAACTTGCTTTTTTTTTCTCCAACAAACTGTAATATTATGTATATGTATATGTGCTAATATGAGGCAAGGCAGATGTGGCCACAACCACCCTTTTCACATGCTCTTTGCCAAGAAATCCACCCCGAGCTGCATGTGAAGCTTCCCTTCTAGGAATCCTCTCTATACAGACAAGCAATTTGCAGCCCATGACCCCAAACCATCAGCAGATGCCATTGTAATTCCCTAGATGTTTGCCTGCATCCCAAGGGTATATAAATGTCACTCACTCGCTCTCTCTCTCTCCATCCCCACCCCTGTTTTAAATAGTAATAGGTCACCCCAGAAGCATGTTTACTTCCTTGTAATTTTTCAGCTTAAATATAGAACAGCCCAACTTGTTTCAGGCCTGGAGTTTTCTAATTAACCAGTGGGACACAGCGGAAGAGCTTTGCAAACTACAATGTGCAGCTAAACTCAATGCCCAGTCTTGAGTTTAAGCATGTGAATGTAGAGACCCAGCACTGCCACTTGCAAGATATTTTTCTTTCTCTTTCCTCCATAGGCTTTAAGTACTTTCAGTAAGTAAGAGTTCTTGTACAAGCTCAGATGTTTTCCTGTACACAGATAAAACTGCATATAACTGAGATGGTAGTTATTTGTATAAACTCTTAGAAAGAGAGTGGGGAGGGAGAGGACTGTGCTTGTCCTTAGCAAAGGGAGCATCATTAAAGTCAGACAGAGGCATAGAAGGCTTGTAATTAATAGGAGGAATTTATCCTACTTAGAGAAACTAACAAAAATATAGCCCAGGGCTTTATCTCAGCTGTGGTGAGTTGGACTCTTTTCTGCATTTTATTTGAGTTTGATTTAGTCATTCATAGCTCTTTGGTAATTTCAAACTCTTTAAAAATATTAATTTTAAATAGCTTTGGCTGCTCTGATTATCCTGGACTTCATTCCTCTATACAGATGTCACCACAGTAGTTCTGGTCAGTGGAGAGATCTGAGCAAAGACACCTGCAGTAAGAGAGGGGACAGCATCCTGGGCAAGAGCCTTCAGTTGTTGCCCTCTAAGCTGAGTGGAGAAGCAAACCCTCTGGAGATGCATCAAGGACTCACGTGGTGGAGAAACCTCTGAGCCACTGGAGAAATCCGATTTCTCCAGCTTGCAGTTGCTGAACAGGTGCAGAGGGAAGGCTTGTCACCGCAGGCAAGAATGACAAGGTGGCCCTGAAACCCCACCTGCATGGCACACAGCCCATACCTCAGCCTGACCCAGCCTGCTGCTTCGGAGGTGGGCTTGGCACAGCCCCCCAGCTCTGATCCCAGTGTATGGCTGAGGGTCTGTAGGTGTTACCGTGTTACACAAAGAAACAGTTTTTTGACATGTATTTTTTATGTAGGGGCATCTGGAGAATATGACACACAAGGGACTGATCACATTGTGAGTTTCTTGTATTACCTTGGCTGTTATATTATGTAAGAGAGGCAGAATGTCCTCATATTATTATTATAATTAAAGAATATCGTACTTTTGATTTGCACAGTTCCTTCCTCAGCATTGTTTGATACGAATAGATGATAACAGACTGGTTATTGTGAGTTATTAATAACGCATTATTTACTCACTATATGCCTATAAGCCAGAGCAGCAAGCAAGGCTGCTTTGTCCTAGGTGTCCCTCCCTGCGCACACAACCAAACGGATCATCTTTGATCTCTCTTTGCCTGCCGAGGTCTCACTTCAATTTGGACTTATTGCTTACTGTCCCCTTTGCCCCCACCTCTGGCTCCCCCTGTGTTTGAAGGATTCTGGAAAAAAGAAAACCCATTTGTTCTGCCTCCTGTATTACCTCTTGCATTTGTAGAGAGTGGATGCTCTGGTCTGTTTTTAATTTCCACGATTCTGTAGTGCTTTTTGAGTCCAAGGTGCTAAATATAGATCTAACCCATAATAGCCAACCTCTTTTTCGTTTCTGTCTTACGATGTTATTTTCTGCTTTTATCATTTAAACCTAATGGATTTACATTATTAGGAGCTCTCCAGTGTGTACAATGTGGTTATGAACAACACTAGTGCCTCAAAAGTTTCCGGGAACATTTATCCGAATAAAAGCAAGCAAAAAAAAAGACTTTTCACTGACTCTGCAGGAAGAGGACCGGTGCAGTGCAGGATGGCACCTTCCCTCTCCCCTCCCTGCTGCAAACCTGTGTATGCCCTCTGGGCAGGGTGAACACATCCAGCACACTGCCTAGAAAAATGACACTCTGGAGAAAAATCAGCAGACAGCATGAAAAGCGCTGGCTCAGACATCTTGTGTTGGCAGACTCCTACAAAAATTAGTTCTGGATAAGCCAATACATCTGTAGTTCAGAGCAAACTATTCCTTTTTCTTCCTATTCTTAACAGAGTCATGCCCAAAAAATACAAGTCAGGAAAATGTTTGGGGAAACTATTAAGGAGCTTGAAGGGAAAAAGCGTATCCAGACAAATATGGAGCCATTTGAGACAAATATGAAGTCATGTGTAATAAACAGCTCAGATTTATAAGGACTGAAGCAAGCCAAATGCAAGCGACAGCTTTTTGGGACAGAACAGCCCAAACCAGGCAAGGAAAGGAATGTGGTGGATGTAAAGGGCCAGGCCCGCAGGAGACACAAGGACCACTCAGCCCAGCTCTAGAGCCATGCCTGTGCTTTCCCAAGCCTAATTGGTAGCAGTGGCCCAAGCCAGTAACTGATGAGGAGCAGGGTATTAGGAGCCTTGGTCTTGTCACTTCATCTCTGTCCAAATATCTTTGTCCCTGGCTATACAAGAGGGGTGTGATGGAGAACTTCTGTGTGATCAGGGGATTCATCCTTGTCCAGCTTGCTTGGGGTTAGGGTGTCTTTGTGCAAGGGTCCAAGCAGCATGTCTGAAGAACCACCACAAGGCACGGACATCAACAACTGACCTCTCCAGAAGAAATAAAGGTTGGACTCTACATGGACAACTGCCCTGGGCACAGTAAAGTGAACTCCTCTTTATTATGAGAAGCTCATCATGTTAGCTTGAATATTGAAGTGCTATCTGAAAAGGGCCTGAGAAGCACAGCAGCATGCCACAGAAGTCAGTTTGAATACTTTCTTGGTTTCAGGTGCCTCTGAAGGGCAATGTCAAATGGTTCTGGGAAAGGTGGGTGTTCAGTACTACCCCTGGTCAGGGCCCCTCCAGTCATTCACTTTGCATTGCCTGGGGTTTTCTTTGTAAGGAAAAAGCTAGTTTTGTCTGAAACAAACTTCAAGTATAGCTACGAGGATAATTCACTCCAGGCATTGCTCCCCGTAGGCACTATGGATGATACACCAAGCCTGGCTGCGCTACAAAGCCCTCCAGCCCTAAACCAGCACTCTGTGCATCCTGAAATATGACATTATGTCCATAATCTGTGCTTAACTGTGGCTGAGAGAGACTGCAAGGAAGCTATTTGGCTTATTCACACTCTCCAGTTTGCTGCTGGAAGCTTTGATTTTCATGCTGCTGTCCAGAAGACCACAGGAGAAACCTGCTGCTGCTGGCAATCATGGTAGCTCTACAGCTCTAGGTTGCTGCCAGCAGAACAGATGGCCCACGAGTGGTGCAGGGCTAACTGCTGTACCCATTCAGAGAGTGCATTGTGCAAAGCAGGACCAAACTGGCCCCAGCTGTATCCTGGCAAAGGAAGAAAGGTATGCTATGTGGAAAAGGAGCACGTACTTACCTTGAGTGTGCTGACGACCATGTACCTCAGTGGGTGAGGAAGCTCAAATATGATAATTCCAGTTAGGCTTAATTTTTTCCTAGCAAGAAATGCCAGAGCACTGATGCACATGGCCAAAAGCTTTGCTGAAATATGGTGAAAAGAGGTTCTCCAACGTTGTTCCACACTGTCCTGGAACCAATTAGTCAAGTCTCTCCTGTCTCTGGTTTCTGAAGTCTTGTACTGTTCCTACTATGGTAAAAATTAATCCCAAATATTCAGGGACTGATTATTTGAAATGCCTTGGGAGCAGTGCAGGGGCTGGAAGTTAGCTGGAGAAAAAACCCAAAAAACCAAAAAACCTGAAGGTGCGGTGAGAACATGGGCAAGAAACTGAAATGATATGATGTCCTGCGGGTACATGAATTCATTGACAGGAGGCAGAGTATACCCTCCAGACCAATGCTCCAGATCCAGTCTCTGGGACCTGCAGGGGTGAGTGTGCCCTAAGGGAGCTCCCCCACCAAGCAGGGACCAAGTGCTGTGTCCATCAAGGGTCTCCTGTGGGCCCTCCGCTGGTTCAGGGCAGCCTGTAACCAAGAGGATGCTGTGTGTGTACTAGTGAACTGAAAATGGTCAGGGTACGAGCCTGAACAGTGTCCCACGTTTATTCATACTAGAAATTATGGGCACAGTCCTTAATATGGTTTTGGCCTGGTCCAGCTTGCGCTCTTCCAGGCAGTACATCACCATGGTCAGCAGATGGTTAACCTGCTCCCAGCAGTGGTCTGGGCTTGAGAGAGCTCAGCTTGAGGAATACTTGAATCTGCCCCATATCATCCCAACCACTAAAACCTGACTGACAAAGCCCTAAATCAGATCATCTTTTAGCTCCTCTTGCCTTGCCCTCCTCCTGGCGAGTAATGCCTTTCTTGAAGCCAGCTGTGAATTATCTGCCAGAGGAGGGAAGTTCTTAAAAAGCTTTATGCTGAAGTAGCCCGCCTTATGTTCTCCATTAGGCAGGCTTTATTCCTCCCATGTCCAGCGTTACACCAGCAGAAGTTGGATTAGACTTGTATTTCTTGGCTAAACAATGACTAAAGGAAGCCTGATAACAATCTACAAGTATTTGATGGGTGTAAACTCCAGTGAGGAAGAGGAATTGTTCAGTGTGGTTAAAGGACTTTTATGGCCAAGAGCGATTAGATTAAATTGAACAAAGCAAAGCATAAACTGAATACCCTTCGTAATACCTAGCGGGCTGCAAGGGCAGCTCCCAAGAGATGTGGTAGAAGCAGAGGTGTCTGGGTCAGTGGAAACGTTTCAAGGAGCAGAGCAGTATTTATGTTGCTGACCGCGTGCTGTCACACGACCAGCATGCCTGCTTCCCCCGCCGTGCCCACACCCAGGCCACCCTGCATCTGCCAACACGCACCCGGCCGAGGCAGGAGGCAAGAAGGGGGTCAGGGTGGTCCAGCCCCTGCCTGCACCTAATCGTCGCCTTCGTCTGGTGGTCTAATGCATTGCTCTAAATGACAAGTTTTCCTGCTGCTGACAGCGATTCTGATCTCAGGATCATTAAGGCAGAAGTTATGCTTACAATTCCCATAGTGACCCACGAGTAAGTTTTCCTTAGTACTTCAGCAGGCTGGGGCTTGAGCCCCAGTTATCTTAAGCTTGCTGCTAACCTTGGGTTATCACATACCTGCAGGGATGCCATCAGCATTCCCTTCAGGTTACACCTTTGTCAGCTGGCAGGAGACCATATGGGAAGATTGACCTTGTACAAGAAGGGAACAAACAGGAGTGCACCGTTCCTCTGAAAATGTACTGGTGGCTCCTTATCCGCTGCGGGGGAAAATGAGCTCTCTGTCTCACACAGGAGAAGCAGCATGTCATCATCCTAGCTACACCTGTGTAAACCTGCTTGCCCTTTTTCTCTGAAAACCAAACATAGAGCATGCAATCCCATCTGGCAGGAGTTCCTCATGGAGAGCACGAGCTGACTCGGGCACTGAGAACAAATGTCAGTGGCTGAAGCACTGCTGTGTCTTTCAGAATTCTGCGGGCTCTCAGGGACAAAGAAATAGGGGAATATGTGATGTTTGATGTATTCAGGATGATTTCCCCTGGCATGCCTGTTTCTCTGCCTAATTACACAGACACAATAGCAAAGAAATTAGATAAGCCAGGTAGGGTTTGTTGTGGATGTCCTGGTTGCCTGAGAGACAAGAGCTTTATTTACCTGACATGACTTGTAGGCAAAGGTAGGACAAGCGTACCCTGTTTTTAAAACAGTATACTGCTTCCAGATTGCAGGTTATCTGTTCTGAAACGACACCACTTAATGGGTTATCTCCTCCTTTAATCTGTGTGGTTGTTGGCATATCATTAAATTCCACTTAGCACAAGTGTGAGAAGCCTGCTGTTAAAGGCCGCCAGCAGAAAGACGAGGAGGACTTAGGCATCCTCCCATGGTGCTTTCAGAGAAGGCCCTGATCTGTTCATAAAAGGTCAGGAAGGGAGCGAGGAATTCAAAAGCCTTAAAAAAACAGACTGAACTGAAGTCTTCAGAAGTGCGTCATCTTAAGTTTTCTTCTCCCGAGGGAGAAATTTTTCAGATGTTTTGTGTGCCCCTTGCTGGCGTCTCTCTCTTCTGTTTTTCTTCAGCAGCAATTTGTCTATTTCTGCATTTAGTGGGCCTCCTCTCTCTATACAGAGGCAGAGCTAATAGACAGCTGCGCATCTGGGAGAGTCTAACGGGGTTATCGGCCTTCATGCCCACCACCCAAGTGCTAAGACTACCTGGTTAGACATGCACATTATGGACCACCCGACAGAGCAGGCATGGCACTGTTGCAGAGTCCCTGCGTGCTGATAGTCTTCCTCCCAAACCTGGCTGGCTGCAAATGGCTCAGATGATAACATATTTTCTGTTGTTTTCTCGTAGGCACAGAATACTGATCTTGGTGGCTTTATGAAAAATAGTACGCTGCAGGATGCCATTTTACATAAAATAGTTCCCCATCCTGGCCAAGAATTTTCTTCATATAAAAGGCTGTCAGGTGATCATGCTTTTGATGACATTTAGAAAAGATTAATTCTCCTTCCCAGGCACTTGCTGTCTTTTCAGATCCAAATAAAATCTTGTGCACACTGTATAGGTAGTGGAGGGCAAGAAAGAGTCATTGCATGGTTTCTGTCACCTCACGTGACCACACAAGTAATTTCTTCCAAGACATTGTCAGTGGGTGCTCCCAAAGCCCCTGATGGGTGCATGTTAAACCTATGCCACAAGAAGCTGCAACTTCTGTGCAGTTTAGGCTGGCCTGGAAACTAGAGGTACTCAGTCCTGCACGAAAACCCATTCTCTTAGGATTTTCAGCCTTGGCTTTGCAAACTTAGGAGTTTCAGAGCCCATGAGATGGGTTTAAAGAATAACATGAGCAACTCTAAGCACTGACCCCATTAGAGGAGGCTCAACTGTACTTCATAACCCAATGGAGCTTTCATGAGTCTCTTTTAACAATAACACTCAATTTAAAATATATATTACCATGCCCTCTTTCCTCTGTGCTGAGGTGTACAACCCTAGAAATCCAACATACACTAACACATGAATTCTGGGGGAGTCAGATATCAGGAGCATACAACTGCATGGTCTTCGGAGTCTTGCTGTGTGTGATATGGTCCTCAGATATTACAGGTAGTATCCTCAGTATTAACAGCAGTGTGACAGATATAGCCCATGTAAATCATGGTAGGTTTTCAAAGGCATTCATTGCAGGATGCTCCACGAGTCAGCCTCTCCTCAGACAGACCCTCACAGAAGTGTCTTCTCTTTTCCTTGATGCTATGTCCTCCAGTAGAAGACCAGTATGCAGCCAACGAGGTAATTTTGCTGGGGCAAAAGACCCAATGGGTGTTTTTAGCATTTATTTAGACTTTCATTTCAAGAGTATGTCATCTGTAAGGTATCTGGGGGCATGCCTACCAGAATTGCCACCTGGCCATTTCCCAGCTACAGAGCACACCTTATAGTGCTCACCTGTAATGACTTTTCTGAGCAGACCTGAGTTCAGCCTGCCTGAGCAAACACCAGAAGCACAGCAGAGAGGGAGCATGGCATGGGAATCCTCAGTTTCTGAAGCATGGCCATGTTGACCTGATGTCAAGGCAGCTCTTTGCTTGTGCTAATAAAACTAACCATGGGCCAGGATTTATGAATTCAGGCCCTGTCATGGAGTCGCAGAAATACTTTCCATCCAGATCCAAACTGGTGATGCTGGTTGCATCTAGTCTGTGCCCCACGGGCCAGCCAACTCAGGTGTCTGCATCCTGTGAGGTGGACATGGCGTACCTTGGAGTTTTTAATGCCTGAACCCACCTTGCAGTTCTTGAGGGAGGAAAGTACCTTGTCCCCATTTTAAAGGAGAGAAGAGGGTCAGGTTCGAAAATACCCTGTGGTGTGTCCACAGAACCTTAGGCAGCATGCCAACGCCTAAGCCAAACCAACTCCCCTCCTTGCTTTAAACGGTATTTATTTGATTTACCCAATGATGCAATCCACATGAGTCGTCCCTGGCACTCCTCTTTTCCCAGGGCAGGGACTCCCCTGCTGTAGCACAGCCGCTCCCCAGCTTGGCCACTGTCTCTTGGCGGCTCTGTGAGCCTTGCCTTCTCACCCAGAGGGCATTTAGCAAATCAGGAAGGCACCAGCCCCAAATTCAGATTATGGTGTTTAGGGCTGCTCTGAAGGCTGGAGAGATGCTCCTGAGATGGTGGGCGACCAGAACCCGGTTTTCTCCACAAGGGGTGCAGAGCTCATCCCTTGCCCCATTTGAAGGAGACAGGTAGGCGATGAGGTACTTCGTCTTTCTGAATGATGGAGGCTTCGCAGGAATGGTGGAGGCTGCATCAGGAACTGCAAGCACTCATGCTGTGTGGCAGCTACCTCCTTACTGGTTTTCCCTGCATGGCAGTTTGACAAAGGGGTGCCTCAGTACAAGAGGGACATCTGCAAATTGGAGGAGATTCAGAGAACACCAATAATAAAAAGCACAATGCTTTTGGGAACGTAAGGCAGCAATTTAGAGCCCAGCTATTAGCATTCTGGGACAGACTTCAAGTGAAATAAAAAGAAATTAACTTGTTAAATATCTCTAAAGCAGGCATGTAAGAAGTATTATTGTCTGTATGTAGATAGCTCGTGTAAACAGCCTTTTCCATTTGGGGCTACGTTTCTATAATTATATATTATATGCAAGAATAACGTAGAGCATGAGGAGTGAATATGTTCCGAGTGTGTCCAAACCCTGACCAGGCAAAGGCTGTGATCTTTGCTCACTTCAGGGAGAGAACAAGACCATGCCTTTTGTTTATTCTCCTTAAGCTCTCTGCAAGAATTGTACTTTTCACTGGAAGTGACTCACCTGGCAAAGAAGATAAGGAACCCAGAAGAACCGCTGAACAAAAATATAGTGCTGGAAACTATCCTCCAAATTTAAGGCTTACAGTCCTTCTGAAACCGTAATCATACTCAGACCCTTCAGGCTTCCCTAATTACTGAGAGGAAGGTCTATCATTTTCAAAACGTGGTGTCAGCATTCGTTACAAGCAACCAGCGCAAAATTATCTGCAAACCTTCTCATGACCTATAAACCTGCAATTTGACATGCCTCACCCAATTTTTATTCTGCAACAAGTGAATTTTTTCATAGATTTTTATAGTAGAGACTCTTTAATCTACCAGGCAACATGTAACAAGATTCTATGGCTGGAGGCTGGAGCTAGCAATAAGGTGTGCATCTTAACAGCGATTAATTTGCATTGAAATAGCTCCTGAGGGGATATGATGAATTCGCCACTTCTTGAAGTCTCTGAACTTTTTCTTTTCAAACCTCATGCTATACCTGAAATTCAAAGTGTGGTCTTGGTACAGGAATTACAGGCAGGGGCAGTGTTACAGTATTTCTTAACTTCAATGAGAAGACATTTTCCACATCAAAACCCCATTTTTTTTCTTTTTTCTCTTTTTAATGCACATGAAATTCACTCCTTCTGCCAGTGTCAGCCAGTCTACTCCAGTAGAAATTAAGAGGCCACTGCCAACCTATACCAGTAAATAAAGCTAAACTTTTAAAAACACATATCAGCTAAATTTGCAGATGCCTACTGAGCTGCAGAGTAGCATTTTCAGTCATGCTGTCGCCTGTTCCTAATTTTTAGCAACAGCTCTCTTTCACTGTCAATCCTTCCATCTTAGGAGCAATACATTGCTACTGAACTATTTAATGAGTCACTTGTAAATATCCCACAGGAACAACAGGACATTTATCTCATGCTGCAGTGCTGTATTTTAAAAATAACTATATTTTTTAAAAAACACTTACAACTCAAAGAACTCCAGATGTTTTCCCCTTCCTACTTTACAGAAGACTTTCCTTATTTCTGCCTTGCCCCTTTCACTTCTTATCTACCCTTCACCCACGGGGTTATGCTGAGGTAGCTATGAGGACGCCCAGGCTGAGACACTCTGTTTGCATTCTTCAGTCAATTTGGTTTGGCTTCTCTCCCCTGTGTGGGCTTGGCAATGCGAAAAAGTGACCTTATGGCAGACTTGGGTGTGACCTTCTAAAACAGCAACAGCTCCCAGCGTGACTGCTGGATCTCCTACTCTTACTCCATGGAAAATGTGAGGCAGTTTATCCCATATCCACTGACAAACCGTTTTACGTTTATCTTAGGGTAGGAGCATGTGTCTATGGAGTTATCACAGTGTGGCTAATGCACAGCATTGCCACACCCTGGCTCCCCTGCTGGTAGCTTGTCCCAGAAGCTGTGCTCTGTGCCTTCTTGCTTTGCTGATGCTGTTACACCAGAGCCAGATCCTTAAAATGCACCTTGTGGCTCCTGCTGCTGCGGAACTGCAGCTTCACCATGCATAATTGCTGCTGCTGTTGTGGCTTCCTGACTCTTTAGCTCTACCTGCTCCTTCAGCTCTGAAGAGGCAAAAGGAGCATGGAGCTGCTCTTTAAAATTTCACCACAACCTGACACTATGATGCTACTCAAAACACATATGTAGTGCTTAAGAAAGTAACTGTTGGGTGCTGCAGCTCTTCACACCATAAGCACAGCTATCAGAAGACTTTAGGTGCGTGGATTCAAATGTCTAAGTTTTGGGATCAAACCAAACCTCTGTTTTCCCGATGACATTCATTACAAGGACTTTGACAGTCAAGGTGAAATCTGAGTCAGAGGTTCTTGTAAAAGTGTCCTGATGACACACCAAGGAAAATTACAGAGCCTCCAGCACCGAACGTGAGCCAGGCACAGCTCACGGAACATCACCCTGCGTGACCCTCAGTGCTCCTCTGAACTGGGAGGTATTCTCATGGCTCTGCCTGTGCAGGGAGTGGGCCAAAAAAAGCACAAAACTTTGGCCTATGTTGTCAGTTAATTGTGTGCCTGAACCTCCTTGCCAGACTGGTTTCACCCTCTTTTTATGCCACTAACAGCCAAGCCACCCCAGCCTGAGCCCCACAACTCTGTGGTGGTAGCACCAGGCTTTTCAGCATGCTTTGCATGGGTCAGGTGGTGCTGCCCATTGAGGGCATGGAGAGACCTTCCAAACCTGGTAAGCTAGTGTGGGGGTGAGGGAGGAAGACATACATTTCTGACAAATCAGGAAAATTAGGACCTTCCTTGTTATGCCACAGTTTGGACTAGCAACTACACTAGTTTGTTTTCATCTGTAATCGGAGAGAAGATTTACTTTTCCTCCGATATGTGAGGTGTTGCGTTATACACATGGATTTGTCCTACTAGAGCAGGAACAGTTATGTTTTGGGGTGTTTTTATACAGGCTCTGGTGCTGCTGACAGTCTGAGATCAGCACACAGGTGCTGGAGGAGGCTGGCCCATGTCGGTATGCCACACGAACAGTTGCTTTGACCTGCTCCTTCCCACTCCCTAACCCACCCACGTACACTGCTTCACTCCTCATCAGAGCAGAGCAACGGAGATGAAGCAGCTGTGAAATACACCTGCTCTTCATCTGTGGCCCAGCTCCATTGCACGCCTTTAACTTGGCAATATAGAGTAGTTGTGCTGGAATATAAATACATTTCTTTCCCCTACCCACAGCTCTGGATCAATCAGCAGTTTGAAACAGCAGGAGGGAAATGAACTAGTAACATAGGGGGAAAAAGTAAGAGCTGAGGGTGTAATCAGCCAACTCAACATCATTAGGACATACTGTCCCACTCAGTGGGCCTACAGCTGCATTGAGCCGTGACCAAAACTATTAATAGACCATGCAGTGCTCTTTGTAGTCCTAAAAGCAATGCTCCTCAAACTTTTGAAGCCCTTGTCCTTCTCTGTAACTTCAATAACTCCCTTGTGGTGTCTAGTTACAGTAGCTGACTCCTCAGAAAGGATGAAAGGTCTGACTCCAGTCTCTTCATATTAGAAGACAGAAATCCCATTCTTCATTTGTTGCCCAGACTAATAGAGACAAATAATGCTGAGACCATAAACTCAACCCAAACGTTGTATGGAAGCCCATAGAGCATCCAGCTTGCTCCAGGCTTGATGACAGACCCAAGGGGCAGGTACTGGGGTGGAAGGGGCACAGTTCTGTTTGTTGTTGCTGTGGAAAAGCACTTGCTGCATCCCAGGTCCAGGGGACCAGGCTGTGACATGCCTGCAGCCAGACCGAGGGTGTTCTGCACCCTATGGACTGGCACACTCACCATGTCACCCCACAAACTGGCCAGCATTTTGGGATCTATGCCTCCTACAAAGAAGCATGCACCCCTACACAACAGACCATCTCCTTAGTCCCTGTCTATAACTCCACATTGACAAGCAGGCACTTCCAAACTACAAGTTATTTAATTTTCAAGACATTTAAAGTTAGGGAGGATGATTTCTACCTCTCTTCCAAGAAACACAGTATGGGGGAACAGGGCAGACAGATGTTTAACAGGCTTAGAGACAGTAACTCCATATATCAGAGCACTGAGGACTGTGAACATATCTGTAACAGCCTTGGGCTGCCCCAGTCCCTTTCCCCTACCAAAGACTAGTCTGCGGATGGAGTCAAAATTGAGGGCTGCAGCTCTATGATAAATCCTTGTCTTCCCCATGACCAAGGAAGGGACTTGAGGTCCCCGGGGGCAGTGGATGCTTTCTGCAGGACACGACCCCTGTGAACTGGAGTCTGGCGAATGTCGGCATCGCTGTCTGAAACTCAGGGGTGAAGCCGTGCTTGGTGGGAATGAGCAGCAGCTCTGCGGGAGAGAAATGCTCGAGGGAGAGGGTGTACCCAGAGAACAGCAAAAGAAGCATGTGTGAGGCAGCAGCTGCAGAAAAGGGCAGCAGGGAGGTGGTAACCGCTTGGGAACAAACCCTGGAAATGAAGAAAGTCAAAATGCAGCAATGGAAGGAGAGGTGAAATGGGGGCTGTCAGTGGAAATGGCCTGGGGACAGTCCTGCATGGGGACAGGGACACTTTGGCTCATGCGACACGGTGCTTCAACCTTCACAGCTGCTGCAGGCTGGGAAAGCCTGAGTGCAGCCACCGAGGCTTGGTGGGGCACCTCTCCAATTTGGAGCTGGGCTGCCACCTAAGTAACTGTGGGCTTGGCTGTGTAAATGCATTTATTTAATTGAATTACCTAAGCCAGGAGACGAGTCATCCCAGACAAGCGTTGGTAAGTCTTTCACACCTTGCAAGGTCTCCTCTCAGCCCACCAGCAGTGGCAGGGTGGGCCGGTTGGGGCACGCACACTGCAGGCTCACCAGCCCTGCCTGAGGCTCCTTCTCCAGTCAATGGAGCAATGGGGAGAGCAGCCTACCGGCAATGACTCAGCCCACCAAAGAGCAGAGCCGCCTTCCCGAGGCTGTGTGTTCCTCTGCTCTGACTATAGGAAGAGCCTCAAGCAAAGACAGCTTTTAATTGAGGGTTCCCAGCCAAAAAGCTCCAAGTTAGAATGGATGAATCTGGATATCCATGCAGATAGAGGATATATACAGAAAAGTTAGCATTGTGTAGCAGAGTGAGAGTCGGTGAGTCATCTCGGAGGGCGCCAGAGCTGACTGTACAGTCTTCTGCACAATAAGCACCACTTCTTGCGTGATTAAAAATGCACATGACGCAGAAACCGGTATGTTGGCTGCGGCTCCCTTTGTTGCACATTTCAGTTTAGCTCTCTGGAACAACTTGCTTTTGGTGTTAGTTTTAAGATAATGCTGGCGTGAAGCAGTGAATGACAAAATATTGCTGGAAAATTATCAAGCTGTTAAACAACCACTGAGAAGTGCGTTAAAAATTCCTTTAGTGCATTAATTCCACATCACAATTTAGAGATAAGCAGATTTTCCAGGAACCCAAATAAACCAGCATCCAGAGTCTTATTCATAAGGCATACCTGAAAAAAAGTCAGCAATACTTAATATTTGTATGCGGTTCACCAACTTCTTAGTTGGTGAAAAACTTGATCATTGCTATTTCCAGGGCTAGACATACTATTTTGGCAGACTCCGTTGAGTTTTTATGGTAAATCCAACACAGATATGGTCTAGTCATTTCGGACTGTAAAAATATTTCTGAAGGCAGCAGCAAGGCTGCCTACCACCAAGTTGAGATGGGAGTTCAAGGGAAACTTTTTGTCCTCTCCCTCCTTACAGCTCATAGTACTAGTAAACAGCACATTCCCAGTATAGTGGTTTCTTTCTGCATTGTTCCCTGTGTTTCCTACAGCAGAGGAGTTGCCAGGCAGAACGGCAGAGCCTGCATCATACAGCAGCCAGGGAGCCTGTGCCTTCCCCAGCCAAAGCCCCACAACAACAGCCACCCCGCTCTGTCTCCATGAACAGGGGCCTCTGTCCCACTAGGTTGCCTGTGGAGGGTCTTTCAGGACCCCAGAGATGATGCAGAGGGATGTGCATGGCCCAAAACATGCTCCCTCCTGCCACATGGTCTAGGTGGCGGTATACTGGTGGACACCTCAGCTGCATCGTAAAAACTTGCAGCACAGGGTGAGTAGAACTACTTAAACTTACATGTGCAATCAATGGAGATGTGTCAGTAGGTGGGTGAGAGAACATAATGGAGTAAGCAGCAAACATGAGAGACTCTGAATACCCTGGAAAAAATTATGGGGAGTGCAGCGGGGTGGAGGATTTCAGTTTGTCACGTATTTTACTTCTGTCCCACCTTCCCCTCACTCCTTTTCTTCATTTTTCAATTGCTGGGATAATGCAAGTGAAAAAGAACATCCAGACCCATCCAGTCTGGCTTTCAGACACATAGGCACTTCATTTTTTAAATAAACGCACTGTAACAGCCTTTACATGGAGACCATCACAGCTAAACATTTTATGCCATGGATTCAGTTTCCTATCAGGACATGTATTAGTAATACCTATGTCCAATTGTTAGTGGACTCCTCTTCCAGTGAATGCTTTATTTAAATGTATATTGAAAAATTCTTTTTACAATGGCTTTCTTCTCTTTAATAGGATTTGACATGTTGGTGCTGGTGTAGCATGCAAGTTGTTTGTATAACGCTTTGAAATATATTTCTGAATGGTGCTATATAAATACTGCATGCATTGAATTGCGCAATTTTATTGTGCAACTAAAAGGTTTCCTGTTCTATACCATAATATGATTTGTTATTTTTCCAGCACACACATTAGCCTGCATTCAACTTCTGCACAAAGTAGAAGAACTCAAATTAAATTTACAAGCACACCTGAGCAAAGCTAGTTAGCTCTGGCCAGATCATGTTTCCATGATTAAATAATGCTGGCTATTATAACGCATTGAGAGAAAATGCAGTTATAAATCCCTGTCTCAGTTTATTTCCAATGCTTCATTGTACCATAGAAACTCTGCTATACTTTCTAGTAAGCAATAGGCTAGACATGGGACTGAGTCACCATGAGCAGATGTGTTAGATGCTAACTCTGAGGAGATAAGAGTAACAGTGCTGGTCTCCCGTGAGCTTTCCCCTCAAGGACCTTCCCATGCTACACAAACATTAATAAATCGATCTTCACTGTATCCCACCACAGAGTTTATTAACTGAGGAAATTGGTTGCCAGAAAGATTTAGCAATTTGCTCAAGGCCAGAGAGTAGGTCCACAGCAAGGAGAAAGAGCTGGGGGATTGCACTGGGTACCTTCACTTATTGCCGTTTAATGTTTAACATTAACATTTAACACAGCGTGCTGAAGGCATGACAGTGCTAGGTGTTCACCTTCTCAGAAGTGGGTGGGCACCGGTTTCAGAGACCAGCACATAACATGCCCACAGCCAGGCAAGCCCCTGCTGAGCCTGTTGGTCACCCCCACGTACCCCTGGGGATCTGCTGGGGCAGCAGGTCCCTGGGGAGGTGAGGGACCTGCTCCTGCCTGCCTGCAGGGCTGCTCCAGGACAAGGATGAGAGGTCTGTGGCTCCACCTCTGTCTTTGCTGGGATACATCAGTAGGTCTCCCAGGGGTCCAGCAGGAGCTCTTGGGGACTGTGTCTACCCAGCCTAGAGAGCAGAGTTGGGGAAGTCCTGGTCCCACAGTCATCCAGGTCACACTGTAGCTTGCAGACAGCTTTCCTTTTGGTGGAAACAAGAGTGACAGGGCTATATGGGCTGTGGGTGCACTCCCAGCTCTGAGCAGAATATGTACAAGATATGGCCAAGACATAGGTCTGAGACCGAGGACACCAGGGCAGCTGAGTCCTGTCTGGAGTTCAAGGTTTTTACAGGTGGCTCTGACAGTTTCACATTTTATTAAGATTTCTCATTTTCCAATCACTTACAATGTTGCTAAAATTTGACCATTTGGAGTAACGTTTTCCAAGCCAGGTGTTTGCCTCAGGCTGAATTATTTCAGATAGGGTAGGGAGGAGAATTTAATTTAGAGCTGTTCCTCATGGCCAAGACTCAGGTTGAGGGAAAAGGCTTATATGTAAAAAAATACTGTGACTTACCCTTTGAAACTCTCCAGTGCTGTGTGAATGAAAAGACAGTTGTGTGAGGGAAAGAAAAATAGAGCAGACAAGGAAATGGGCTTTATGAGGACAACTCAGATTGATGGCTACCATTTGAATCCTGAAATTTTTTCTTCATAGGATTTTCTATAGTGCTCGCAACTGTAGTACAAGAGCTCCCCAACTATTAGCTGGTTGATTTTAACAAAATTTCTTCATGATGAGCTATCACGATATTGTCTTTTGGCAAACGGGCAGCTAAGTCAGCACTGCAGCTGCCCAGTTTGAACCCACCACAACCTGATTTTTCAGAGTACTTACTATAAGATATGATCCTGTGAATCACCAAAGCATCACTCTTTCTGACTCAGTTAAGACTGAGAGCTCAGCGCTTCTGCAAACCAAACCACTGGGCTTGGAAGTCAGACACCTGGAAAGTAAAAAAGACACAATTAGAACCCATCTATGAAAACTTGTCTGAACAGTATCTCCTAGTGTTCTGGAACAAAGGAGGAGATAGGATCCAAGGGTGTAATTTTGTACTTTCTCTTCCCCACAGTCCTATTCCTCATTCACTTCTAGCTTTTGTAATAACATGAGGTAGAGATGCTGCCCCAGCCACAGAGTAGGTCTAATTTGTGTAATGAAGGAAGGAGCTGCATGGAAAAATACTGTCTGATCAGACAGTACAAACTGTGTCTGCATAATACGTGTACGCATGAGGGCTGAATTAAGGTAGCAAAAGTAATTTTAAATTAACATTTCCTAACATTCATGTGCTTGTTCTGCCAAACTTATTAGTATTCCTTCAAAGCAGGGCTTTGATTTGTTTTGGAATAAAATGTATTTATTCTAATTCTGTGTAGAAAATAGTCAGTTCTATATTTCTTATGAAATATTTTTGCAAATGGTAGGGTGCCCTTCTCTTGACATTCCTCACCAACTTGTGTTCAGTGTTTGAAGGTGATAAATGCACATCAAGCTCAGCATTTCTACCACCACCTACCTGCTTTGTCTCTTGCTTCATTAGAATTTCAGCAATGTGCTGGTTCATGGCAGATAACCTCCTCTCCCTCTCTGGGCGCCGAGTGCCTGAGAGTGTGTGTGCGTGTGTAGGGGGCGAGGAATGGGTGCATTTCTCATCTCCTCAGCATTTATTACATTCCTCCTTCTCTACCTCCTCTGCAGTGATAAATCAATGCTACTTGTTATTGTCTACTCCTTGGGCAGCATCTCAGGGGGAGAGCCAGGCTCTCCTGGCATGATGTTGTATGTTTTATCAAAAGCTAAAATAGAAGTAGAGAACTAAAGTTAACCAAAGTCTTGTTATTTTGAGAGGAAGGACCTTATCCTGGTCATGCCAGCTACATCACACATCAAGACAGACATGCTTTGACCCATGCAGGCTGCAGCTGCCAGCCCCAGCCACATGGGGAAGTGTGTTGGTGAGGTGACATTTCTGCTTCCATCATGGGAATAAAAATTTAGGATTTCTGGTGCTACTGACTGTTTCCTGCCTGCAGCCAGCTCCAGGGCTGGGATGCTGGATGCACCGTTCTTGTACGCGTGCTGAGATGGGTGTGCACTCTTCATACTTCTACAGCAGGTTAATAGAGTAAAGCCCTAAAAATAGGTTGTGGATGGAGTAGAATATAGCTTGTTTATTATTTAGACTGACAAGAGCAGAGGCACACACACTGGTGCCTAGAGAAACTGTAGATGTGGTGCTTAGGGACACGGTTTGGTGGTAGACTTGGCAACGTTAGGTTAACAGCTGGACTCGATGATCTAAAAGCTCCTTTCCAGCCTAAATGATGCTGATTCTCAATAAAAAGCAATATCACAGTGGGTCTGTGGGAGTAACAACTCCCTGGAGAAACTTTGCTCAGAAAGCTTCTGCCTTTTTGTTTGCTGCCAGCTTTTGAATCACAGTAAACTGTTTTCTTCCAGAGAGGTTTCCTGATTTTCTGCAGAAAAAAAGACCTTCCCACAGACCTGGCCCAACAAGCAGGGATTATATGTTCCCTCTCTCCACCAAGAATGCCCTGAAGAGATGAGCTGGAGAAATGATGAGATAAGAAACTGGTGCAGTGGAGGAGCAGGTGAGAAATGCAGATGTGAGCCTTCTGGAATAGAGGTGTTTGGCTAGTCCAGGCCCAGAAGCACAAAGAATACTTGGCACACCTGCTTAGGCATCCAGGACAAAATTAAACAGTCAGGTTTAAAGCTGGGGTTGCATCTGGGATTTTTTCATCCTTAACCCCTTCTGATGTTAGCTGGGGTAACTCATCTGGGAACCTGCATGCAGAAGTTACTTGAAGGGGTTTTGCAGGCAGGTTCTTGGAGTCTGAAGTGCAAAAAAAGCCCCCTGACACATTAGCATGTTTTTATTGTGGCTTTGTAGACATATTTTACATTTTCTTTCTTTAGTGGAAAAAGGGGGAGAGTTAGGTCCCCCCAAGCAAGAAATGTACTTTTATCAACTCAGTTTGTCAGCAACAGCACTGGTAAAAGCATGCACACACATGTACGTCTTTCTCTATGTCTCCCTTCAACTTTGCCTAAGTTTGTATTAAAATGGCTGCCTCAAGCTACTGACAAATGGTGCCTGTAACATGAGATGTGCAGGGTATGAAAAAACCCACCAGCTTCAATACGAGCTCAGATTCCTTCTCCTGTTCCGATTTTCACCATTTCTTACTAGGCAGCTTTCCCTGCCCCTACCCTAGTTGTCACGGGGACATGCATAGGTCAAGATGCATTTTTCAGACCCTTCAGGGAAGATGATGTCCTTGCATCAGGCTGCATTTGGGCATAGCCCTCTCTGCCAGGGGCACTGCTGTGTTGCTGACTGCACCAGCAAACACAAGGCTCATGCAGCAGAGAAGCAAGCCTGACATGCAGAAATGATCCATCTCTTTCATGCGGCTTTTTAAGGCTCCAAAATATATGTGAATACAAGCAGGTAAAAAAGTATTACATGCAGAAAGGTGAAGGGTTTGTCTCTGTTTGCTTGTTTCCTCCTTTTTCCCAATAGAGGTGTCCCCAGCCTTCAGGCAGTTGTCAGGGGTGGACTTGTGTTGTGATAGACATCAGAGGGGGTTACAAATACAGCACAGCCTTTGAAGGAGAGATCTGGTTCAAGAGCTCTCCTTGCCCCATGGCATGGTGGGGGGGGATGGGAAAGGAAGAACCTGGTATAGAAATGGGGAAAGAGTAGCTTGGGGACAACTGGGTTTAGCTTGGGAGAAAATAGGTTTTGAGGTCATTGTGGCCACGACTGAGAAAGCAAGGTCCTTGTAGTGCGGCTCTGGTCTCTTGTGTTTTAACCTCGGCCAGCAACCAAGCCCCACACAGCTGCTCGCCCACTTCCCCAGCCATGGATGGGGGAGAGAATCAGAAGAGTAAAAGTGACAAAACTCATGGGTTGAGATAAAGACAGTTTAACAGGTAAAGCAAAAGCCGTGCACACAAGCAAAGCGAAATGAGGAATTCATTCACCACTTCCCATCGGCAGGCAGGTGCTCAGCCAGCCCCAGGGCAGTGGGGCTCCAGCACCTGTAATGATTACTGGGGAAGACAAACGCCATTATGCTGAAAGTGTCCCCCCCTTCCTTCTTCTTCCCCCAGCTTATATATACTCAGCATGATGTCCCATGGTATGGAATATCCCTTTGGCTAGTTTGGGTCACCTGTCCTGGCTGTGTCCCCTCCCAATTTCTTGTGCCCCTCCAGCCCTCTGGCTGGCAGGGCACTAGGAAATGAAAAGTCCTTGACTTGGTATAAACGTGACCCAGCAACAACTGAAAACATCAGTGTGCTATCAACATTGTTCTTATACCAAATCCAAAATGTAGCCCCATACTAGCTACTAAGAAGAAAATTGACTCTATCCCTGCTGAACCCAGGGCACCTGCTGCATCTGGGGCTTTCTCAGGTGTCCACATCCTTGAAACCCACCTGGCTTGGCCAGCTGGTGGTTTCTTTTCCAGCCGAGCACTGCGTTGCAGTTCGGCTTATCTCTGGCTGAAGGAACCTACTGAGACAAGCTACTGTTCAAGACAGAATGAATTATCCACAGTCTTGCTGTCTTTCCACATCTCATTTTTCTATAACTCTCTCACTTGCTGATTATAATTACTCTTTAATTGCTTGTATCATTTCAATTACATAACAAGTAAGCTGTACAGTAGCTGCCAAAAGTATCTGTTCTTTTTTTTTTTTTCCCAAATCATTAATTGAGTTTAAATAGTTCCACAACTGCGATTGCCATAGCCCTGAGAGTAGTGGGTTCATTCAATGGATGGACTTTCTCTGCATACTGTCTGCTTACTTCGGGCACAAGTTTACCAGTTTGCTCTGCAGAGATTGTTTTTTAGATCTGGTAATGCTGACCAAACATCTTTAATGTGGACAGAAGGATTTCATGGTTTATGCAATCAAATGCTGTAGGGATATCCAGCAGTGTGAATGCAGGCAACAGCCAAGATCAGATCATTCATCACTGTCACTAGCTCTGTTTCTGTTTTACATGCCAGCTAGATGCTGAACTGGAACAAGTCCAGGATCCTTGCAGGGTTGATATGGAGATAGGACCAGCCCTTCTCAAGGGCTTTTATCATGATCAAGGTAGGGCAAGATCAGATACTGGGTTATATTGAGAGAATTTACTTGCATAAAGCAACAATTAAATAATAAGTATAAGCTTTAGGTGGAGGTTAAATGTCTTTTTGGAAGAAAGTGTGAATGATCTCATCTGAGGTTGTTTTGACTTCATTTTCCCTGGACAAAATGGAACGGGTCAATGGCAATGAAGAGTTTCGTTGGAGAGTCTCCTGTACTTCTGTTCTGTTGGATGGGGAGATAGAGAGTGTTGATTTGTTTGTCAATAAGGAGCCAGTATGGAGCCCTTTTTCCTCAAATGTCACATTGGATGAGGATACTTTTCTCCAAGAAGCAGGCTGATAGTGACCGGTAATAGAGATGTTCAAGAATGATAAGACCATCCATGGCTCAGAATAAGGCAGCAGGTATAATTAAGAAATTCTGTGATTGAACCTATGTAGAATGCTTTCAGAATGAATAGGTTTGGAATAAAGGATATAAATGTGAACAAATTTTCAATCATCAAGTAAGGTACCTTGGTCTGTAGTGGCTATTTTAATCTTGGTTTGCATTCATGCTTGTTTGGTTTTTTTAAGGGGTATATATTCTTATTGCTTGGTAAATGCTAAATTACATCTTTTAAATAAGGTATGGCTCCTTTAAACTACATTTTGTTGGTTTTGTTAATGTTAACCAGAAGCATAGAAGGTACTAAAGGATACCAGAATGGGAGGCCCCTGATTTAAACAGTCATGTAGCTTAACATATGTTTATTTGGAAACGTAACTTTTATAATTTTTATTAGAGCAGGAAATGGTGGATGATCCACTCTGGTTTTTTATTATTTGGTTTATGTCAGATTCTACTCCCACAGAAAGTGGAATTAAATGAAAAGTGAAAAGGTCAGAATCCCTAAAATACGTTTATTTAAAAAGGATGCATTTGTGAAAATAAAGCAACTGAATTGATCTGGTCACCTGGGTTTTCAAGATTTTAGATGAATATAACTCATCTTCTCACCACAGAGACTAGAAGAGGGAAACAAATTCTTCTGGTTCTCCAACGCTTAAATATACTCTCAACTGAAAGTGCACAAGATATTGGACAGAACTTCATCGATCTGTCAAATATCCATGGTCATTTGATCTATCTGGACTGCAGATTGACTGTCCCATGGATGTAGAGACCTGAGCTGGCTCAGTGCAGCATGGTTTATCAGTTCAGGAGCAGTGCTATATGAAGGCAGCATCACGATTTTAAGGTCAGGGAGGGTTTGGGAGGTGTATAATTGTGTTTGCACAGTGCTGAGCTTAAGCTAATAAGCTCTATGGAGCCCAGCCTGGCTCCCCGCAGAGCTGCCCAAATATCCTGTGCTGTATGCTCCAGGGTGTGCTCTCTTCGGGAGGGGACACTGGCTAGCAGCTTTTACTGTTATCATTATTATTATCATGATCCAGAACGTCCTCATTGCAGTACCACAGATAATGTGAAGGACATTCGAGCTGAACAAACAACAAAAAAAGATTTTCTTCAAAAATTGGTTGAGCAAACCCATAGTTGATGGCTTTCACATATTCAGCATTTTTCACCTTTTCTCAAAACTTGGTAAGTGAACTTAGTACAAAACATATTCTTTCATTATAACGCAAATTGGTTGATTAAATGTAACCAGTTTCAGCTTTTACATAGGTCATGACAACTTTAGATAAGCTAATTTTTAAAATTAAATAAATTCCAGTTTAAAAGAAAAAAATATTTCCACTTGCATTATTTTTCTTTTTTTCCTCAGGCAGGTTCTGCATTTGCAGGAATTTCTCGAGGGCACGCATTTTTATATCTGTCCATATTTTGTGCCACTGGGAACTTTTATTCTTCTGGCTTCCTTGGTTTTAGGATATCATCAAGGCCATGGAGTTCTGATGATAGGATCTATATGGAGACTAAGAAAAATAAAAGGAAATAAAAATAAAAGGAGTAATAAAAAAATTCAGTGTCAGGATTTTCTGTGCTTGCTCCCTACAAAACCATGTATTCATCATTAGAATCCATTTCTTTTTCACTAATGATCCTTTCTTGGAGGGAATGGCTGATTACCCATCTGACCTCTCTCCCTCCTTCCCTTCAGGGGCTAGAAGACCTGGGGATGGTCAGAAATACTGCAAGTGTCATTGATTCCAGCTTACCTCAGCAAATGGAAAGAAAAGCAAACCCATCCAAACATCCTGAGCTCTCTTTAAAGTCTTGTGGAAGTAGCGGAAGGTTTGAGGTGGAGTTTCTTAGCCTGTCTGAATCAAGACTCTCTTCCTTGACATAAATCAGGAAAGGAAAAAACTCAGCCTTTTGCTAATTTGGGTAGGACTTTGATGGTAATTTGCCTAGAAAGATTAAAGTGGTACAACATGAAATAACAGAAACTAAAATTAATGGAGCTGTAAATGGGATTGCATTGTGCAGGGGCCCCACATATGGTTCAAATTCAGTGCTTCCTCTGTATCTGACAGCATTTTTGCAGCAAGAATGCTTCTGAGGAACCGCTACTGCACCCACCATGAAAAGATGGAGAAGAAAACCTCACCCCGCTGTGTCTGTTCACCATTCTTTCTCCTCCCATGGTGACTGTGGTTTTATTTGTGCTGTCAATTAAACACAGGTCTGAGTTTGCTCTCATAAGCAGACTTGTTCATCATTCATGGCATAAACCTCAAGGCCAGCACTGGAAGGTCACCTAGTTTGGAGACAGTTGAGAGGTACTTCATGAGGCCAGTTAAGTTGCTCACACATAGACAGCAAGAGCCATTTGTGATGCCGTGATATAGCTGAGGTATTCATGCTGGGCTGACAGATGTGGCACAGTATCTACAGGAGGCACATGTCCACCTGGAGAGGCAACTGGAGGCCAGCCATACTATTGCAGGACAACTGCAATGGCCAGTGTTTCGGAAACTGTGGCATACACAACGTAATGGACTGTAATCTGGTCAGTGCAGTCAGCAGCATCTGAAGAGCTGTTCATGGAAACAAATGTTGAGGTGCAACTCAGTCGCCTAAACGTAGGTATCAATTTTCTTTTGAGATATCCTCTTATATTTAAGGTATTCACACAGTGTCATGGTCCACTCAGTGGACTCGTGATGGTTTGTTTACTATGATCTCGAAGCACAAAAAATCAAGGCGACCATGCCAAGGGGTTATGCTTCAATCAAACAGCACAATTTTATTGTTTGCCCATAAAGCGGTGTGTGATAGGTAGAAAAACAGAAAGTGAAGAAAAGATAAAGTAAAAAGAAAAGGAAAGAGGATTATAGCTACCACCACAGGTCCAAGGCATCCCTATGGCCCCAGGTCCAGGCAGCGTCCCTCTGGTCCTTCCGATCATCATGATCCTTGGTGGGGAAGGTCTCCCAAAATTCAGTTGCTAAGGAGTCATCTTTTATACCAAGCAACACACCTTGCTCCTTCTCTGGCCCATGGAATGTTGTCAGTCTCTGCCTTCTTGAGTGAGGTTATCACGCATGTTCTGGTTCGTTGTTACGACAACAGTTGTGATTCATCTTCCGGACAGTTGTTATGAGGCCTTATCGTAGTTCCAGTGCCGGGTATCAGGAAGCGGCATAGTACTGTTTGTACCATGCAGTTCTCCTTCAGGGTCACTGGGTATCGGTGTCCATGAGGACCACATTCCATCTCCAGGTCTCTGTTAGCAATGTTGAGACAATATCGCTCTCTTTAGACTGACTCTTACACCCAGGGCTGGCAGATATGATTAGAAACTAATGGGAGGCGAATAGTCTCTAGGAGGAGCAGCTAGATACCAGGTAGGATGCTTAAGCCAACCAAGTTTTGGTAACCAGATCTCCAGGTCTAAAGACAGACATATGCTCTGTGGACTGAACAACAGGTGATTCAAGTTTAAAGCCATCCCAACAGCAAAAACCTCAAACTCAGCTCTTCCTGTGTTAGCTGTGATGAGGTTTCAGCACACAGCATGAATGAAGAGCATGTGAGTCATAATGCTCATGAGTTAACCTGTTGCCAACTCCATCCTTCACATTATGGACAGGACATACAATTCCCAATTAGCCTATGCCAACCACTGGCCAAGAGGCTGGCCTTGCAGGAGCTCTGAGTAAGCAACATGTACCATGTTAACATGAACCTGGCAGGAACTGGGCCACATATGAACCTCACTGAAATGGTGAATTCGTGCTGAAGTATCAATCTGTCTTTAATGTCACTATTTCCGTTGCACATAATTATTACCATCAGCATGAATAGTGAGTTGTCCCCCTTGCTCGAGCCTGCAGTGAGTATGACTTTTTCATAGCTATGCTTAATTATTGCCAGGGTTCCCTGTAGCAGCATTAGCCTGTTTAATATTACATGACATGAGAAAATTAAATGATCGATATCAGGTTAAGATCACTCAGTTGTTCTTTTTTTTGCCTTTGTAATTGCTGGTGTGATGGGAAAATAATTACTATGTTGAGTTTATTGCTATTCTTGTTGTCCTCTGTTGGTGATTTTGTTGTTCAGCTACGGACACGTCTGATTTAAATTGTCTATAATATTGTTGTCTTGGAAGGAAATAGAAAGGAAAGGGGAAGGGAAAGGAAGCAGGAGAAATTAAAGGCTGATCTAAGATTAACATAGTGTTTACTCTGGCTCTTGGCAAGGTCTGTTTGTAGAAGGAGACTCCCAAAGCAAAAACCATGTAGAGTGGATTTGCTTAAAGTGACACTGTCAACTTAAATATCACACTTCAGGATTTTTTTTTTTACTCCCTGTTGTCATAAGTAACACCCAAACCAATTATATCCTACTAATGGCATTGGAACACTTCAGATTATTACAGCTGACAGACTAGAGGAAAAGTACTTCTCCATATTTTTTGGTTTGTTTTTACTGCAATTGATAGCACTCTGTGATCATCAGCTTGCATTGAAAGCTTACACACAAAAAGGACCATGTTAATTTGGGCCATGCCCAAATCATCTGGAGTTTCTTATTGAAGCAAACTAATCATCAGCTGCTTTTTTAAATTATTATTATTATTTCTTTTATTTCATTGCTTCACTGTCTGTGTATTAGGGCTCATTCCTGTTGTTTACACAGCTTTTTGACAGAGTAATAGGAGAGAAAAAAACACCACCAATGGATTTAGAAACAAGATTTTTAAAAGCAGCAGGGGAAGCAGAAAAAAGAAATCCCCATCAGTCCTCTGCAGGGAGCAGCTTTCAGCCACTCAGAGACAAGCCAGTCTCTACCAAAAAGATGCCTACTGCCTTTAGAAGCTGGTGGGAGTGGGCTGATAAAGAGACCCCTTTAACTGTGATGCCTACGAGTCACTGGTGTCAGCGTAGAGACATCCTGGGAGAAAGAAGGAAACAAAACTGGTTATTCACTGACTTTGTTTAGCTGCCTTCAGAGGTTTCAAGGGAGCTGAATACAAAGACAGTGAGGCATATGCCAACTGTTGACTCTATCAAATAATAAAGCAATCCCAGTGGGTATTAAGAAGCATGGAATCATTCTAATGAGTCTGGCAAAATCTCATTAGGATGAACAGCAGGTGATGACAAAATATTTGCTCTGTATGCAAATGACTTGTTTCCTTCTCCATCTACACACATTTGCATGAGCACTCAGAGCAGGAGCTATCAGATTATTAACTTGCTGGAGTAAAGCACTGCATATGAGGTGGTTGCATTTCAAACGCATCAGGGGCAAAAATGGGAAAATTGCTGGAAAAGAGCTGTGCTTTTAAGGTGAGAGGCCCCCTGTACCACAAAAACCTTAGCCTGCACAACGGTTTTGCTGGGCATCCAGACAATCCAGCTGCCTTTCCAGAAATGCCTTCAAAGCAAGGACAGATGGGCTGCAGGTTGTCAAAACTTCTCCAAAAGCTGTGAGCATAGAATGCGTGATGGAAGGGGGGACAGGGGGTGTGCTGAATAATGAAAACAGGAGAAAAGATGGCAGTTTCTGTTGACAGAGGTAGGATACCTGCATAGACCTGAGTCTGATCTGTCCTTCTCATTTGAAACAGCTCTACTAATCAAAATGGAAACATCCAGCTGCAGGCTTGGATATGGCTGTCTGCACAGTAAATCATTGCTTTGTCCCCTTCTGCTGCCTTAACATCAGGCTATGTAGCCCTTGATATTCATTCAGTTCCTGATGGTATTTCTGGCATACCATGCTTCCATTCTCTCCAGTGTATCATTAATAATGCTTCATACATTTGTTTTTAATCACATTGGTATTTATTTATTGCTGCAGTCCTGTTCCTACTCCTCATACATGTCAGAGGCAAAATTCTTGCATGGGGGAGATGGAAGTTCCCCAAGAGCCTCATTGTTCTGTGTGCACTGGAGGAGAGGAGGACAGGGGAGTCAAGTCAAAGGACATTCCAAATTAAATAACCTAAGCCACACAAACACAAGTGTTCCTGCAGATCATCTCTCCAGCGCCTGGCAGTCAAATACCTTCACTATGCTTTCCCCATGTAATTGTGGTTTGCTCTCAAAAAAGCAGTCAGGAATGCATTTGAAGCCTCCCTTCTAAAAACACCCCTAGAATCCCCAGGGCCATGCAAAACTTCCAGCTCCAAAGGGCAAAGGACTATGTGTATGATGACCCCGTGCTCCCAACCATGCTCATCAGCTCTTACCCGGAGATGGTTAGCTACAGGCTCTCCATCAGAGGGGGAATTTAGTAAGTGATTATGAGAAAGAGCCATTTGCTTTCCCACTGAAGTCCTATACAGGTGGGATGAAAACAATACACTAAAGAGCAGAAATTTGCTTCTCTCACCATCCAGCAACCTGTAGCCCAAATCTTATAGATTTCAAAGAAAGGGGACCAGTCCCCTAAATTGTTCCCTCTACAAAAGAAAACAATAATTTTTTTTAGATGAGGCTTTGTGTTCCAAGTATATTTAAATGAGTTATTATCTGATTTTAGTAATAGTGATTATTTTATTTTTTAAAATTACTATTAATTTTATTTAATATTAATTAAACTAATTAATTTAATTAATTAAACTAATTAAAATTAAACTAATTAAAATTAAAATACTATTCAATGTTAATAATATTAGGGGCTTTTTACTCTGTAGACCACTATCAAAAGTGCTTTTCATCCAAGTGCTTTGTCAGGTAAAGTCAACATCATAATTTCTCTTTTCATAAGTTTGGGAAGTCCAGAAGGGTCACCGAATAGGTCAGCAAGAGAACTGGGAAGCAATGCCTAGTCCTCCTGATGCCCAGATCAACACCTTGTGACTCACTGTGCTGTTGCTGTGGGTCTGGGATTGCTGAAACCAGAACACAGACCTACAGAGCTACCAAAGATCCTTCTGTGGCTGGAGGTTTTTATGAATAAGTTGGACAAACATCACCCGGGGTAGAGTGGGATGCGTTTGATTCTCTAACAATGGGACTGGCAGCATCACCTCTTGAGATCCAGACTTCTAGCCTAGGCTATGATGACTGATGTATCCTACATGGTATTCATCTTACATTTAATAATTGTATTAAATTGAGGTCCACAGCCGAAGTGCTGCCAAAACGACAGCAGGCCAAGAATTACATTAAGCATTAAAACGCAGGCTTGGCGAGGTTTGCAGGGCAGTGAGGCTTGTTCTCACGGTTAGGTTACGCACACTGAGGTAGCACGTTCCAACTCAAACTGACAGCAATGTGCAGGGGCCACAGCCTTCTGGTTCTGCTTAGCAAGTTTTGCTGACCAGCAAAAAGCAATGGAAATCCCAAGCCCTCAAAAAGCAGTAGCTCTTAAGCAACTACTTCTTTTTTCCCCTTTTTTTTTTTTTTTTTTTTTTTCTACCCAACTAGCCAAACAACTGAGTGTGTGTTTAGTGAGACTGACAGCAACAAAAAAGCTATGGACAGCAATGACAGTGACTCATTTCAAGCTAGAAGTGTCATCTGATGTTAGAGGTGACCTGTATCAGCTGACCAGTGGTCATGCACATGGTGACCACAGACACATATTGCTCTGAAAAAAATTCTGTGGACCCCTCCCAAACACAGTATGGATAAAAATGCACCAGATTTAGCTTCCTCTACCTAAAGCAGCCCTCCACCACTCCCAACGGCTTGTGTCCTCACACTTATGCTCCAACAGCATACCTCCAGGCATGTGATGTACGTTTGTGAGCATTCTGTAAAAAAGTTGTTTAGGTGAGCTGAGGTGCAGCCATCAAGGTTTCCCACACACTTCCTACTGAAAAAGACAACAAGCAGAAAGAATTATTTCTGTCTTGGGATCCATATTTAAAGAAAAAGAGCCCCTGCATGTCTGTACTGCAAGGTGGTCCAGTTGCTCAAGCCGTCATTTGAGTTTGTGCTGCCTGAACTGAGCTCTCTGCTTTTGCTGCTGAGTGAGTTTGTAGTTAACAGCAGCAAGTACATATCCACTGCAGTCTTAGCGGTGTCTGCAGGGCAGGCCTACTCTGAAGAAGTGATGATTACCTCTGTCTAGTCTTGTTGCTCCTTTAGGCCAACAGTACTACTGCTCTCCTGTGAAGTCCTTTGAGACTTAGAGTTAACACATTGGTCCAAGTAGTGTTAACAAAGTAGGAGACTGTAAGTAGGCATCCCTTTGTCATGGGTTTTAAGAGAGCAGAGAGATCCTATGTGTTCATGTTGTTCTGCTCGTAAGAAGTATTCTCGTTAAAGCCGTGGGGGGAGAGCTACACTTTGATGTTTTTATCCTCAGCCTCTCATCTCTGAGAGCCCAGAGCACTTCACTTTTCTGTTCCTTTTCCTACAGTCCTAGCCACAGTCTGCAACTTCCCCACCTGCCCTTGTCTTGAGCACTTGCCCCACCTTGAGCACTTGTCAAAGTCTGCTCAATCCTACCTCTGCAAGTTTATTCTTCCATTCATTTTTCTACTTTTTCTACCTAGCCCCTCCAACGATGGCTGTCCCAGACTCTCAAGAGCTAGAGTCTTCATATCTTCTGCAGCTCCCTGGGGTCCATCCATCTATTTCCACTCTGTATCTAACCTCGAAGTACTCCATTGCTGCTCTTCCCTTGGCCAAAGCAGACAAGTGACACATTTCCCCTTTATCTGCCATTCCCAGGGATAGAAATACACCTGGCCAGGTCTACAGCAAAAGAGAACATGTCTGGGTAGAAAATGGTGACCCTAATCTGGGAATGAGAAGTGCTATATCAAGATTTAGTTGTCCTTATGTGTTTGTTTTGGTAAGCTTCTAGGAAGTCTGGACTGTGTTGGAGCATCTCCACAGCCATCTTTCTGTGGACAAATTGCACTGTTATCACCTATCTAGTGTTTGTTGGTAGCAAACCATGAATCACAGGTCACTCCAGAGCAGGCAACAAAAAGTTTTGTAGAAGAGAACAGCAGCTAAAGGAATGAACACAAACATTTTTTTTTCTTTTTTTTTATCTCAGTTCTCAGTGTTATGCTGTCTTTGCTCTTCATATGTGACTGAAAAATGTCCTTTCACTTTTACTTTAAGTAGCTCAGAAGGCAGATTATTCTTTCCTGTTTTTCTCCTTTCTCTTCCTTTTGGCATAATAAACCAAGTGCATCACACTGGCTTATGTAAGTATTCTTGTGACCCTAGAACCGAGATTCATCCTGTCTTTTAGCCTTTGCTGAGGCACTTAAGCCAGTAGTCTAACTGCCCCTAGGTACCTCCACTAATCACTGGAGCAGGACAGGAACTTTTGGGAGTTCTGGGAGCACTTTGCCTTAGGCTGAAACACCCTGTAGATGTGTTTACATCACTCCTCTCCCAGACCCAAATCTACCTGAGGCCATATATACGAGGTGCATTTTGCTGCATGGTGCTTTCCACACCCCCAGGATCTTTCTCCTCAGCAGATCGGGAACTCTCCATGAGACTCAAGGTGGCTTCATACCCTATAGACGTCACTACTTTTTGGCACCTCCACTTTGCAGGTGCTTGCAGTTTTCAGAAGCAGATGTATCTCTCCTGGTACCTTTGTTACCAAGAGGAAATGGGGAACCTGGAGGCAGTGTTATCTGTGTAAACGTGGTCCCATTCTTCCTAGCATGTGTGCAAGGTTTTTGCCCTAAGTTGTACATGTCTACTCCCCCACAGGACAAACTTCGCTGGGCATCCATAAGACACTTTGCTTCTTCCTGGACAATAAAGCATCGGAGATGTCTTTGAAGCCTTTGACTTCAATGTAAGTTAGTGAAAATTTGGGCTTTCACCTTGATGTAGAGTTAAAAGGTTCCTGCTTAAGCTAAGGGAATAATTGAGGGTTATTTTTTTTTACCCACTGGTTTCCACTGTCTCTAGGGAAGACAGAAAATCAAAGTTTGCTGTATACTTAGTAACCTTACATTTCCACACAAATTTTAGCAACATTGGAAACAATAACTTACCAGGTTGTGTCCTGTAAGGGACCAGTATAATTCCAGATCTTGTGTAACTTAAACTTATGCAGACTTCAGCAAGATTTTCCTTCCATTAATTATAAAAGAGCAAAGCGTCTATTCTTTCATACTAAAAAATCGCCTCTTCCTGGAATCTCATGTCTAAGGTGTTTTTACTGTGAAAAAGAGCTTCATGGTAATGATAGCAGAATATCAGATTACTGACCCTATAACAGTCCTCTGTTTCGCTTCTGTCTACTTCTTAACAACATTTAGTGAAAAGCTGAATGCCTTCCAGAGACACCTTTAATTCACATGTTAAGAATGTTTATGTCTCTCAAGTGGTCAAATTAAATTGTATCAAATGAACTGTATGGGCTTGATGTTGGTTCTAAGGCCCTGTTTAAACTGTTGTGTGTTCATGAAACAATTAAATCTGAATAAACATTGCCAAAAGAATTTCAGAGAGGGTTAGTTCAAAGGTTTAACTAAACTAATTTTTGCCACGGTTCGTTTCCATGGGCATTCGTTTGATCTGGCAGAAACGCTTAACCAAAGCCTGATTATGAGAGTCACATTTGTTCTGGCAAAGAAGATAAACAATGACTTTGCCTCCCATGATGACTTGTAACTGAACAGCTCTGTATCACACCTCTTGGACAGGAGGTACCCAGCACCCAAGCCAGGAACTAAACGCTGGTTAGGACACGGTGATTGGAGTGCAGATGCTCAAGAAGGCATCAGATTAGTTACTGGTGGTACATTATTTGGCTGGGTCTTAAAAATAGTAATTTTGTATGCAACAACTGTTTTTATAGACCACAATAGGCTAGGTTCAAACACCTCAACTTTAGACTTTGCAAACTGGGCATGACTGGACTCATGATAT
This sequence comes from Falco punctatus, assembly GCF_963210335.1. Taxonomy (NCBI): domain Eukaryota; kingdom Metazoa; phylum Chordata; class Aves; order Falconiformes; family Falconidae; genus Falco; species Falco punctatus. Next base: position 32,784,328 of record NC_137581.1, read on the forward strand.
CTCTAGCTGAACCCTTTGACATTACACCATGTTTTGAGGTCAACAAGGATAAGCAAGTCTTTCAAGCTGGTCTGCTGAACTGATTCACCTCTCTACACAAACCCCTTCTTCACTTTACAAATTCTTCACAAAAGCCTGGAGGTTATGAGTAGAAGTATGGGAGAATTTAAACAAAGAGGGAAAAGACTGACTGTGGTGAGGTTATCCAGTCCCGTCTGAGTAAATAGTTCTCAGCCTGTACTCCCTGAAAGTGTAAACCTGAAATACAAAATTAAGGTATAGCAAGCTTAGAATATTTTGTTTAAACGTGTTTCAAATCACAATACCTTTCCATAGGATATCAGATACTACTGATGAACACAGTTAGTAACTGGTACCCTACAATGTCTAGAGAGGTGTTTTCTTCTAGGTTTAGCTATGGTCGCCAGAGGAACTCAGCTGGAAACATTTCTTTTGATTACCTGGCACCAAGGGCACTCATACAGGTCTTCAGTTCTGGTGTTTCTTCATTACTTTTGTCTATGAGATCTTGGGATCCTAAACCAGTGGCCTGCCAATGGTGGACATGAGTTCTAGGTAAAGCCCAATAATGTATTAACATTTTGTCTTTTGGCTATGCAACAAAATAGATCTTTTCTTCATGCTTTTGATCAGGAAATAGCTCAAGGTTGGCTAGGTCGAGCTACAGGGCAACTAGCTGGACCGCTACATGATTCTATGGCACTACCTGGGGATGTTATTATCTTTATTCATGTATTTAATAATGGCTTTGTTTCAGCAGATACTGCCAGTACATGTCTTGAGGAGACCTGCTAAGCATAAACAGTAAATATTGATCCTCCTGTCTCTTCCCTGAGCACACCTGCCAATCCATCACTAGTCTTTAGCCCTAAGATCTGACACTCTTCTTTGGCACCACACTAAAATATCACAGAAATAAACTACTCCAACTGGTGATCTTTGCACTGTACTTAACAACATCGGGAAGTAATCATGGCTAATTGTTATGGCTGTAATTCCAAACCTGACAGCTGGCAGAGAATCAGAGGTCTCAGTCGCATTTGCTGAATGTCTCCCTAATACATCCCACCAGATAGTTTATGGCAGCACTCTCCAAAGCCTTGCCCTTTGACTCCTTGCATTTCTCCAGTTCTCAGGTACTTGCTGCCAAGGCTGTTCTCCTCTAGCATAATTATTTGCACAGTGTAATTTCTTGGAAGCACAGCTGGCAAATGTTGCTTTTGCACAGGCCAGACTAGGTCTATGTAGAGAAGGACTGACAGTGTAAAGATTTTAGGAGCATCTAGAGTGAGTGAATAAATGCTGATTATAAAGAAAAAGCAGGTGCCACCTTCTCCCACTGAAATAACTCCTGTTGACTTCAATGGGAGTGTGATGATTTTCACAGCCACTCTATTTGGTTTTCTGAAAATACTTTCTTTATTATTAACCATGACTCAAAATGACAATCCCCAGAAGTCTGAGGAGGTTACAGAACTGATGATGGAGCGTGGATCCATTCCCATGAAAGTCAGCAGAACAGATCAGTTGGCATTTTAAGAATGGTTCATATATCCCAGCAGTGGGTACCTGAGCTAAAATGAGGTAGGTAGCATTTTCTAAGTGGCTTTGGTACTATGGGATCTGTAGCTCTCATTATTGAATCCAACATGGAGAAAGTGTCACCAAGGCAATTACTTCCAACAGGAACCCATGTGCCAGGGGTGTGTAGAAACAGATGTGCCCCTCCCTGCCAGAGGTATTGCCCCTTAGGAAATACAGCACTCCAGGAAAGAATTCCTGTGCTTCCTGGGCTGGCATCTTCCCTGCAAACAAGTAGGTGACCTCATCCTGTGAGGCACTCCCTCCAGCAGGAGCACCTAGGCAACTTCAGAAAGCCCTCTGAAAGGGACAAACACTGAAACAAGGAAAAGACTTCTGATGGGACAAATGGGTGTCAGGCAATCTGCCTCCTGTGTCACTAATGGCAGAAAAGAGAAGAATGCTTGACTAATCTAGCATCTGGGCTGGTGAAGGACAACACTGTGAAATAAAAGCACTGGTAGCTCTAGGACACTGGATAAAATCTGACTAGTAACCAAAAGGGAGCTTGAGGGAGCATTGGTTTGTTTTGCAAGGACTGCTGCACTTAACATTGACACTTGAACTGGAATTGCCCTGGAAGATGTGAAATTACTGCTCCTTTTCCTAGCAAAACTATGAACACAGGTAGGGACTGCCATATATTATATTCTGTTGTTTTCTGGTTGTAGAAGTAGTACATTTTGTAGTATAACAGGGCTGTGACCTTCAGTGCAGAAGCCAAATTGAGAACTGAGTCCAGCTATGGGTTCAACATACCACTGGAGAGTTTCACATGGAGTCTTTAGTCACGGTGGCTCTTCTGGCTTCTTTGGTGTGTCTACTGCAAGAACCTGGAATGCTTCTAGACTTGCCCAGCTGCACTGGAGCACTGATCAGGTTAGGGTGCCTGAGTCACCACTTCACAGCTTCCCATGCCCCAGGGAAGCTGTGCAGCTCTGTCAGAACGCTCAGCGCCTGAGGCACCGGTGAGGTAATTCAACAGCAGAAGAGGCTGAAGATAAGGTATGGGCACTTCATCATGTGTCTCAGCCTTCTAAGCTAAAACCTGCATATCGGCAGGTAACATGTACCTCCCTTTAGGCAGTTTTATCGATGCTGTACTCTGAAGTCGATGGAGTGTACGTGAGGGCAGAAGAGGTTAAACTGGTGTAACCAACCCAGCACAATAAGAGCACTTACAGGAGAATTCAGCTGGGTGCATTTTCCTCAAGATGTCATCTAGGAGAACAAAGTAACTGATCTAATGACCCTCTCTTACAGACCTTGACTATGAAAGAAATGTACATCTAGTTCTGCCTTTTGGCTCTCCCAGCATGCAAAACACACCTTGCATGCTAGCTGCTAGGGGGGATGGTGTAAGCCAGCCTGATGGCCCCTACTGACTGCAGCTGCCCGAAGAGTTGCCCAAAGCTCCTTCTGAGTTAAAGCTTAAAAGCTACCTGTTATGAAGATAGCAAAGCTCTTTTGTCTGGCTTACTGTATCGCCTCATATTTCTACTGCCATCCCGTCCTTCCAAAGCCAGTCTGAGGCATCAGTATTAGAAGATGTTTATGGCGCAAGGGTTTCAGTGTGGCACAACACACAGGGCTGGGGCAGTCTGAATTTGTGATCATTTTCACAGGCTTAGGAGCATCTGTGATGAACAAGATACTAAAAGGAAAACAAATCAACAATAAGCACTTGAGATTTATGTTTTTTTCAGGAGCATGGAGAAAGGGAGGAAGAAAGGAAAAACTCTGGATGTTTACAGCTCTCTCAGCTCTATTCAGCATCTTCACATGGCTGTGAAGGGCAAAGCACAGGGTACCCTATGTTGGACCAACTAGGCTGGTCTTTGCCAGTGAAACTGAAAAAGACTAGAAGACTTCAAGATAAATAAGACAGCAGGAAAAATTAATGAAGGAATTAAACTGACCTTCTTTAGAAATGGGTGAGACAGGGTAAACAGGGAGAGATCTTGTTTTGCTTTCATCCTGGAAAAAATAACATTTCTTCCTTTCCAGTTCAGCACAGTTGACTGATTTGGAAACAAATCTGTTTTTTCTGGAAAGATTTATTTGCCCAACAGACTCTTTTTTTTTTTTTTTTTTTTTTGGCAAAAAGCAATAGTTTGAAAGAACAAGGCTTGTCTTGTTACCAGGTTTAAAGGGCTCAGTAATTAACTGGTACATTTGGAGGCATGGCATGCAGGATACTTGCTGCAACCTACTTTATTACAGTGTCACAGGGAAGTGCTGTGAAATGGGCAAGAGCTTTAAAGAACACTGTTTATTTCTCAGGCTGTATCAGATAGCTGGATTATTCTGTTATGAAGTTAAACCAGAGCATTTGCTGAGGTAAGGACACTCTGGTGTGACCTTTGAGAATGTGCTTTCATCTGTAACATGCTTTCTCTGTCCCTCCCTTCCTTTCCCTCTTTCTTTCTGTCTTTTCTAAGTTGAAAACAAAGCGACACTTATTTAGTCTGGGGACAGCATGCACTTTTTCACATCAGTCCTTTGCAATACATAGTAGGTGCCTTCAAAACACAAACTGACATCCTGTGATTTGGGGAAGTCAGTCACAAGAGTCATTTATCCCTGAAGTCATCTCCTTTTGGTGCACAGTGTGTAATAGCGTTATTCACAGCCAAACCTCTCTTATTCCCTTACCCTTTTTCTGCCTTTTTTTTTTTTTTTTTTTTTTTTTTAATTTTGTATGATATTGCAGGCAATTGCTGGCTTGGAGCAAAATTTCAAAATGTTGGTGGCTCAAAATAGGACTATAATTCCATGCTGCAGTGATTTAAGTCCTGGTGACTTGACCTTATGAAATCCTAAAGATCTGTAGCTTGCAGTAACTGTAAATAATGTGGAGAAGTGCTCAGCACTCCTGGAATACAGCTACTGTTAGCCCATTCCCTGAATATGGAAGCCAAAACAGAGGCATCGCTACTTGGAAATGCAAAGCTAGCGAGTCTTTTCAACTGCCAAACAGATCCTTGTGGGAGGGAAGAGAGTCTCCTCAAGCATATTTCTGGAGATGCAAAAGATAAACATTTATCTTGCAAAATTATGCCTCTCATATCTCAAGGGCAACCTAAACATTGAAATCCCTTCTGACTCCTTTGCAAGGCCAGATTTGCCACTGCTATTGAGACTGAGAAGTGCAGTACTTGCTAATTTGGCAATTAATTTCTCGGTTCTTGGATATACTCAACAGTATATCCAACTTCAGATACACACAAACATTTCCTATTGTTGTGCCTTCAAATTGAGGGCAAGATTTGGCCCTAAATATCGAAGTATCTTTACTGCTATATTCCCTTTTTTCTTTCCCACCAAATACCATTTACCTTTAGACCCTAACCTGCTTTTGTTAAGTATTAACAAGCATCTTCACGTGGAGAAACAACACACATCTTGGGGTATGGGTGTATGTTGCATGAAGAATTGCACGGTACTTGGATCCAAATGAGATTTGTCAGAAAACTCCATCCTCCTTCCCACTTAAAGGCCAGGTCATCAAGTTTTAGTTTAATCAAGAGCCCAGGGGAACAACCTGGGAGGAAAATTGTGACTTGCTGAATCATTGCCTCTTCTTCCACGCTGCCCTGCAGAAGGACAGAGGCATCTGTAGCCATCCAGTTTCTCTAACAGCACCTTTTTCGTGGTTGCACCAGTGCTAACACTTTGAGACCATGGTGTTGCCTTTTCCCCAGCACCTCATGTGAAACCAGGGTGGCAGAGCTGCCCCGCCTGCTGCTGCTGACACAGAAGACCCAGCTTTGCAACTCAGCAGGCAAGGGAGGAAGAGCCAGTTGCAAATCAATATGATTTGCTTTCATGGTCTCCTCTGTAGGGAGAAAAGAAATGCAGAGGGAAAGGATTATACTGAAAAGATCAAAGTGGATAGAGAAGAACGAGTTAACAGGCACGCTTTTCAAAAGAAATAATTCTCCTGACATCTCAAGGGATGGGTGAAGAGCATATTGCCTTGTCAGTTAAATGCAGCCGTTAGTTTCAAGACCATACTAATTAGCCAGCTTAGGAAAACATGCTGCTCAGCATTTCTAAATGCAGACTACAGCCTCTGCCACTCCTCAGCACAGATATATTTGTCCACATCCTCTCAATGTGACATGGTGGTACAGAGGCGGCTTGGTTAGTAGTTAAAAGAGAACCTAGGATTAAACGAGGCTTCATCCGGTATTTTTCTCACTTGCTACATCCAGGTCAGCCCAGGACAAACCACTGACTGAATAAAGAGTGGGAAGCCTGATGCGTACTGGGATCCCATTTGCACAATGGAGCAAATAGCAGCAGTGCCAAGACCCAAGTCACTTCCCTGTGACTGCACTGGCTTGCACCTGCATAAGCAAAAGTCATGGTCCCTAGTCTCTATGGAGCTTAACTGCAGTGGAGGGGAGGAGGGAAAAGCTTGCTTTTGCCCTGTACTGAAAAAAGCATGTAGGAAGAGACAGTAGTATCACACCAAGAGCCTGGGGAGCTAACCCAGGGTGCAGAATGGATAAGAGGGCTCTGCTCTGCTTTAAACGGCTTTTAAAAAGATTCACTTTCCCTCCCGGTCCTTCACACTGTAATTCAGGGCTGATAAACGACCATTAAATTAAAGGGGCCCTAGAAACCTTGAGTCACTTGTATTGCTCGGGTACGGTAATGGTAGGTGACCAGGGGAGTCTGTAGATGTATAATATCCACCTGATAGAAGTACCTCAATTAAAGTGTTTAGCTACACCCATTTTTTCCCACTAAACAGATACTAAAACTGCCTGGACAGAGGCGCATGGAGCTGCGACTTCAGACTCACCAGCTGCTGCAGAGGATCTTGCCTCACTACAGCCGTGGTATTTTCCCAAGGAGGAAGCGGGGCTGTAGCTGTGCACCAGCCCGGGGAGAGCAGCAGGGCTCCCCTCTGCCCCTGCTGTACCGTATCCATTGGCAGGGTGGGCACAAGGCTTGCCTGGCCTTCGTTTCTCTTCCACCCTCTCTCTGCCATGTGCATTTGGACCACAGTTTCCTCAGGATGGGAAATGTCTTATTACCTGCTTGGGTGTACGTTCAGCTCTAAGTCAAGTAGACCTATGAGCATCACTACAATAACTGTGAATTTCCATTTTAATTGGGTTCCTTGTTCTTCTAAAATAAAATCACTGAACACATCCTGGAAAGGAGACCAAAGCATCTGCTTTTTTTATATGCTTCCCTAACCCCTGCAGGATCCCCTCTTGCCTCTGCCTTTGTCCCACTGCCTCTCCTACCCACCCACCCAGTGAAGCATGGGGCACCCACCTGCCACGATTCCAGAGTGTCTCAGCTTAAGCACAACTACCCTCTCCCCACAGAGCCCTCAACACCCGGATGGCTCAGCAGAAACACCTAAAGCTTTATCCACTCAACCTGCATCCAGAAATTGTAATGGTGTTTCTCACATCACCCCTTTGCTGCCCCACAGGGCAGCACTGCTTTTTGGGGATTTGCTGGTGGGTTTTTTTTTGCCACCCCAAACACAAGAATTGGGTAGTTTGGGCTCAGAAATCTCCCACAAATATACATTGACTCTAATACCAGGAGATGGGATTTTGCTGCTACTGCATGCAAATGGGAGTCATATTAGAGAACAGAGCAGGAGATGCTCGCAATGCACTTCTTTGTGTCCATTCCTGTGTCTGGGGCACTTCCAGTATCCCCTGGTCATTCTTATGTCTGCTTAATTTTTAATAGTACAGTTGGCCTGGCATTCCTCTTACATGTTGCTGCCAAGGGCCCCTCTCTTTGTCTGAGAAACCCAGTAGTCACTGCCATATGCTCAGTACCTTTGGGGTAGAGCAGGAGGTTGGGGACAGGTTCCTCACCGGCTTGGGACACTCTCTGAGTAACTGGGCTTCCAAGGGGTCACATCCTACTGCTAACAGACCAGAGCAAGTGGGATGAGAATCAAGCTCTGTATCCTGAAGGTTATTTACCAGCATTACCCATCTCCTCCTGCTTGGAAATCTTCATCATGCCTGGGGCAAGGTGTATCTGCTCTGCCAGTGAAGCATGATGCAGACCATCCTCCAGTCCAGGGCTGCTGACTGTCCATATGCCTGGCATGCATGCACACGCCGGAGTGCCAATTGCAGCCACGGGCTTGGTGAATTTAGGTTTTCTTTTGATCCTGCTCTTTATTTTGCCATGCAGAATTAGCCACAGAGCCCACAGCAGCTCACACACTGCAGCCAGGCTACATGCAGTTGTCATTCCTCGCTCCCAAGGTGCTCTGTTGGGTCGTGGGTACAACTCCTGGGATGGCAAGCCAGGCTCTCTGGCAGGGTGGGCTCTCCTGCTGTGGCCCCCAACACTGACTGGTTCTTGTGGAGGGGGAGCGTGCTGCTCCCCCTAACTTTCTTTCACCAGTCTGTTTAAGCATCGCTACTCTGAATGGTTGTAAAGGGCAAATCTCTAGTGGTTGTAAAGCAGAACCATCTGACTTACTGTCTCATGAATGTAATCCATAACTTTACGCCAGAAATTTACAATCCCCTTTCGTGTATAAAAAGTTTCCTGTCATGGTTTTACATCTACTCCACTGCTCTGCTCTGCATGGAAACACTTGGTGTAATCTCGTCAGAGGTAAATAAGCCTTCTGCTGAAAGTTAAATGATGCTATTATTTTCTGGATGTTTATAGACGTCATCCTGCCGTGCTCCCGTGCCTGGATCCAAGACAGTCTGAATCTTTGTTTTCCATTTCTGAAAGCTCTGGAGGAAAGAATGAAGATGTCGGTGTAGGAGGGGCAGAGGGGCAGGCGGCGTGAGCCAGTGCTGGGTTCACACAAGCATGCCTGCTCTGGACAAGCAGCAGATGACGGACACCCCAGCTGTTTCCTTGACCAAGCGAGTGTTTAGTCTAGGTTCCTGTCCCAGGCTGCAGTGGGATGGGAAAGGAGGATGCCAGAGCTCTCCTAATGCTCCTAAAGGAGGTTGCCAGAGTGGGGAGCAGGACTTGGACCCCAGCCATGGGGAGGGAATCATTCCTGTGAAATCTGCCTGAGCATATGTATGCTCCTAAGAACTGCTGGGTAAGTAGGGTGCTGGGGGACTCCATCGGTGGTTAGCTGGATGGCCTGGGAGCGGAGAGGTCCTTTGGAGAGAACATAATTTCAACGGGTGCTAGGGAAGGGAACATTTCTCATTCCGTGACCAAAGTGCCATGCTGAAAGGAAAATAGGCAGCTTGATGCTCAGAGACCAGATGTCCCCATTACAAGTTATCAATAAAAGGAGTAGCTTGTAAACAGATCTTATTTGATACAGGAGCCTGAGAAACAGGTATCTCGTCTCTCTTCAAGGATGCTAAAATACTGTAAGTAGAAGTTCCCAGTATAAAATCCTGGTATAGATTATTGGCAATCTTTTATTGTTTCTCATCTAAATGCAGGTTTAGTAAATAAAATGTGGGAAGGGAAGGGAAGGGAAGGGAAGGGAAGGGAAGGGAAGGGAAGGGAAGGGAAGGGAAGGGAAGGGAAGGGAAGGGAAGGGAAGGGAAGGGAAGGGAAGGGAAGGGAAGGGAAGGGAAGGGAAGGGAAGGGAAGGGAAGGGAAGGGAAGGGAAGGGAAGGGAAGGGAAGGGAAGGGAAGGGAAGGGAAGGGAAGGGAAGGGAAGGGAAGGGAAGGGAAGGGAAGGGAAGGGAAGGGAAAGATTTTCTGCTAGAGTCATCTCACCTAGCCGACATGTCAAAGGTAGGAGCTTCCCATATTACCTATGTACTCAAAGGAGTGAGAGACAAAAAACCTGAACAGCAGCTCAGAGATCTGAATTGTCCTCTGAAGATGCTGAGATGATGAAGGAAAGGGCATTGCCCTGAATGAGATGGATGCATGTGGCTAAATCATACTTGTCAATGCTGCTTTGTGTCTGGAAATCACAAAACTTGATCTGTGGAGATAGCGATTTGGCATTGTAGTCATCCAGGTTTGTACTCTCCTCTCAGGATGGTCTGTGTGGTCTGCAGCACAGGTCCTGCTGGGTACTGGACCAGCCAGGTGAAACATGGCTTTGGAAACTTTCTTGGGACAACTGGGAACGTGCCCAAGCGGTGTGAGGATGAAAATATTGCCTCAGTGTCCCTGATTTGCCTTCTAATGAACAGATGAAATTTTACTGAGTTTGATAGGAGTACTTGAGGAGGCTGAGGACAGGCTGAATATAAAATATTGAACTGCATAAATCATAAAAATAGGCATTCTTAAGAGAATGGAGACAACATTTGCTACCTTCCTAACAACTGACTAGTAAAATGCCTGATTGTATCTCAGGGGAGCACAACTTTTAATTTGTGGGAGCTCTGTAGCTAATTCTCTGTGTTACATTTTCCCTCAGAGACCTGAAGGAAGCTTGGAAGCCACTATGTTGGATCCCATAAAGAAGTAGAAGTCCTTTAACACTGAAAAGCCTAATAGTCTAAACAGCCAGAATTCAATGAAGTGTGACAACCTTATTTCACAGAAGGGGACTTTAGTCTCAGAGAGATGTTAACCGACACGTCAGAGTGGTAGGCAGTTGCAGTCCTGGGGTCCAAGGAAAAAGCTAAGGTCTTGCTATAGCAGTATGAACCATTTGGACACAAATATATGTATACATTCAAAAACCGGAATGACATGAACTCCAAGAATTAAAAAAGCCTTACTAAACACCATCTTGAGTTTTCTGGAGCAAAAAGTGGCTGCTCCTGCTTCTGTGTTGCTGGAGAGATTAGCAGGGTATTTATTGCCTTTTACATTCATGTTCTGGCTTCAATGTCCTGGTTTGTAATGTCAAACCTGGGTAGTTTCATTGCTCCACGTCAGCCAGGAAGAAAGGAACGCAGCACAACAACAGGCATAGTAGCTGGAGTACTTACATGCACTTAAGTAACCATCTGGGAAATGGTAAGAGCTGTTCCAGACAATTAGAAGAATTAGACCAAGCCTTTATTTAAGCTATAGAGAAGGTTTGTAAACTGTCCAGGTTCTGGGGTTTTGGACTTGGGTTTTCCTCCCCTCCCTCATATTAATGGCTTGCTAGAAACTAGACAGCCACAAACTCCCAGAAATGTTTTTCATCGTCTTCCCATGAACGGAGAGTATTTGGCAAACAACAGGAGCAAATCCAGAAAGCTGGCTTCCAGCTGCTGCATGGCTAAGCCCCCGTTTAGACCCCAGCTCAGCAGGCCAGATCTTACCCATTTCAAGCCAAACTGAGACTGGTGTGCCAGAACTGCAAGCAGCATGAGGTAGGAAGTGGCACCATCAGAAAGATGCTCGGCTGTGCTGTGCCACCAGTGCGGGACAGGGTCTGGTGTTACGCTTGCAGCTGCAAGGAGCCCCTAGGGAAAAGGGATGTTGCCTAACCTCCTCTGCAAAACCTCGGGAGTAGACGTATCCCCTTCCTTCCCTGCAGCACTGTTTAACAAGCTAAGGAGCTGGGCTGGTTTAGCTTCTCTTTCTGCCAGCTGCACTGTCCCTGGGGTGCAAGGGTTGCCAGCAGCTGAGCAGTGGCACTTCCCATGCCCTGGGAGAACAGGCAGCCAAAATGAGCATGTGACACAGATGAGGAGATGGGACTTTCCCCCTGTACTCGGCACTGGAGAGGTCAATCCTCGAATACTGTGTTCAGTTTTAGGCCCCTCACTACAAGAAAGACTACAAGAAAGGTGCTGGAGTGAGTCCAAAAAAAGGGCAACAAAGCTGGTGAAGGGTCTGGAGCACAGAAAAGGAGGCTCAGGGGAGACCTTATCTCTCTCTACAACTACCTGAAAAGAGGTTGTAGTGAGGTGGAGGTCAGACTCTTTTCCCAGGTAACAAAGGATAAGAGGAAGCAGTCTCAAGCCAATGCCAGGGGACGTTTGATTGGATATTAGGAAAAATTCATTCACTGACAGGGTTGACAAACATTGCAACAGGCTGCCCAGGGAAGTGACGAAGTAACCATCCCTGCAGGTATTTCAAAGACATGTAGATGTGGTACTTAGTGGTTTAGTGGTGGACTTGGCAGTGTTAATGGTGACATTATGATCTTTAAGGTCTTTTCCAAACTAAACAGTTCTATGACTTTTCATGTTTTATGGGGCTGCCCTGGGCACTCGGTGTTTGGGGAGCATCCACTCTTTCCTGCTGCTTCCATGGTCCCAAAGAGGAATGCTGATCACCCATGATGGACAAGGGAGGTCCTGTTGCTGGCCATGGTCAGGAGGATGTTCCTCATGAATCCTGAGTAGAGACATCAGCTGTGTCTAAGATGCCACTTCAATGCATGATGTTACAAAAGAAGGAACAGATTCTGCAGACAAAATGCAAAGTTATTTTGACTTTTCAGAAAATGCAAAAGACATTTAAAGAAGCAAACAGACACACTGCCCCCACCTGCAAAACTAATTTGCCAACATATCTGCACGATGTTTTCTGAAAACAGTGTGGCCTGTGTTGCCCAGCACTCATCATTGCACATTTCTGACTTCCTTAAGAGCACAGCTACCTTATTTCTGGGTAATTAGGCAGTTGGAAGCACCAACTAAGCCTAAACAAACATCCTTTACTCTAACAAGGAAAGTTATTGTGTAGCTTTTTGGGACTCAATTTTCTGTAGTACGCAATGATTCTGATGTCTATTAATTATTTGTAAATGGTTTAAGCATTATCTGCCTTTGGGTAAATTCTTTCTCTGTAGTGTAATCTAACCTGTGGGAGGGGAATGAACAAAAAAACAAGTGTCTTGCCATGTCACCTCCCCAAACATAACAGATTCTTCTTTTAATCATTATCACCCTCACCATCACACAACAAGCTTAAGGACCTGGAACAAGTTAGCGGGAAGGTTTCCCAGACTCCATACCACATGTCTTTGACTCACTAGTTTTAAAGAGCATATGTAAGAGCATATGTGGTGTGGGCCTTTCGGGTCTCACCTCTCCTGCCAATAGCAGCAAGAAAGGAGCATGCCTGCTCACCCTTTCCCTTTACTACAATTTAAGTATTGTCAGTATCTCAAGGCTGTTGTCACAAGGTAAAGAGTTTGGTGACATTTTACTTTGTGAAGCTACCAAAAAAGTCTCACAAACAGATAGCCTGGAAAACCAAACATATCTACTCATGTAGCGTAGTCAGTTTTGTTTTAAGAAAAAAATAGCTTTATGTTGTGTGAGTCTGTATCATTTACTACTCTGTAGTGTCAGGCCCAAACCCAGAATTTTATAATTAAGTGTCCCTCTATTAGCTGAATTGTGACTCATCACCACTGAAAGAGAGTGTTAGAACTATCATTAAAAATAAAATAGTTTGGGTGTATTTTTCTCTGTTACTGCACTTTCTTTAGCAACCATGGACACAGGAGATGCCATTCCCTTTGGCAGGACAGGGTAATGGGAGAACACAGTGCGTAAGATCAAAGAAAACCTGCAGCCCACAAATTGGCTTCAGAATGAGAAGCTAAAGTCTTCTCACAGATGAAAACAAACCAAATTTTATATTAATGTATCCAGCATCTTTGTGTTCCTCAGCTGTAGCTCAGGCAGACAGAATCAGTGTAGCAGATGTTACCTAGCCAATTGCAGAGGGGAGAGTCCCTGTTTGCTCCTGTTGGTGTTTATCAGCACTTTGCCATGGAGTGCCGCTGAGGCCAGCGTTCCAAAAACCAGAACAGTGTCTTTCAGCCTCCTTAAACCAAAAAGGCTTCCACCTTTTCCTTGGAGTTTTCTCTTGAAACACTGCAGCCACAAGGGTTCCCTTATGTGACCGTAAAGCACCAAGCACATCTGTCAGCACTTAATAAATTCAGATTAATAATAGGTCCTCAATGAGTTACATACTGCTTCCAAGATACCTCAACATGTGGGCAGGAGAATGGTCTCCCCACAAATAATGAAGCATGTTCTTGCCTAATGGGACACTTATAAATGAAGCTGTTTTCTCCTATGAAAGACTGGATTTACAGCTTAATGTGTGCACCCAGCAGGCAAGTTTGTCCAGAAAAAATGCCCTTGTGCAGTTTTTACAGTTTATAGTAAAACTAGCAGTCACATAGAAAAAATACAAACAGGCTTCATATTTTGCGTCCTCTACCCAGCTCCACTTGAGCAAGGAGGACTGCAAAGACCTGAATCACCTCTTACTCATCCGTTGGGTCCTGAGAGGGGATTCACTGCCAGCAGCAATCCACGTACATTGTGCAGAAACATACTCCTGCCTGGGAGGGGCAACCACTTGGGGAGTTGTCTTGTGGTTGCTCGGGAATGATGCATTGATTCACCACCTCACCTGACTTGCCTGGCTCAGCCAACTCCCTAGCTAGTCCTCCCCTCTCCTTCCACCTCTCCTGAGGCTGCTTCAAACCCCTTCTCCAGGGGTTTCTGGTGCCAGTCCTGCCAGGACTGATGGGAGGGTGCATCGTTACAGTGGTGCTTGAACCTACCCAGGTCCATGAGTTTGGGCTAAGCTGGGTTTGCTCTGCACATGGCAGAAAGAAGTCCCATTTCTGCTTACCTGGCTTCAGACCTCCATGCTGGAGGTGATACCCAAGAAGGTGCAATATGAAGGAGTATGTCCCTGGGGTCTTTACAGCTCACTAACTTAAGAGGTTGTGTGAAGAGTTTTATGTGCATGAGCTTGACTGAACCCATCCAAGGACACGTGTGCCCTAACACATGAGGACAAAGGACCAGTCTGGCCTAGGGCATGCCTCCTTCCCCTTTGTTCCAGCCAGTCCCAAGGCTTTTGTTTCCCTCAGGGTGATGGCTTCCTCTTGGCAATGTACTTACTGCAGCAGGACAACACACATAATATTTCCATGTCACCTTCTGAGCCTCAGGAGACAGCAGCATGTCTTGGTGTGAGTTGGGCCACACAAGCCACCATGGCAGCATGGAGACAGCTACAGCATGTGGCAATTTGAGTATGTTGTCCAGTCAAGCACTGACATCACAGGATGGACATCACACATCATTCCCCAGACACGGGCAGCACAGCTTTGCCTCCAGAAAGGACACCCCTCTGGAAGAGTGCCAGGATCTTACTCCTTAGCTTGTAGAAATGGACAGGACAGACATGACCTTACAGCAGGATGAAGCTGAGCAACTGGGTACCTGCCTAAAGAGTAAAATTGTATAACCATCTGACAGAGATACAGGGTGCCAGAGCAAGTGTAGACCCTGCTATAGCATGCTTGCTGGGTCAGTATCCTTGCATGTTTCTCAGCTCATGTTTCCAGGTGTGTCCCCTGGCCAAATCCCAGCTCATCACAAGGATGTGAATCAGCAAAGGTGTTTCCATGAAAAGAAGCTGAGCATATGTTGGAAGGGAGTTAGAACATGTTCGAAAAAGTCTCCTGGTCTTGGAGACTGGGGGAACCAGAAGTGTGAGAAATCACTTGTATGCCTACCCTACGGGATAGACATCTAACAGGTCTTGGAAGTCCCTGAGGAAAATGGGAATGGAAAAGATTTCTTTTTTTCACGTCATCAAGTTCCTGTTGTTGCAGAAATAGTACTCATTAAATCTTCATTGGGATAGCACAGGGACACAGGGGATATCTAAGACACTTGATGACAGTGTTGTGTGGGACCAGAGTAAGATTATCTATACCCATATGGCTGTAACTGAAGTCCATGGAGATAAAGCTGAGATAATGTCCCACCAGGCTTTGGTACTGCTACCACTTTAGCTGTGGCAATATGGCGTTTGGGGTAAGCTGTAGAAGCCATTGGAGAAGATGACAATGTTATTTGCTTTTGGGGCTCAGCTTTGGTCAGGAGGGGTACCAGGGCCTGACAGAGCATTTGAACCTACGTAGGAATCTGTATGAGGCTGAAGAAACAGGGAAAAGATGAGAAGAGCTGCTGCTTGCAGTGGTTCCTGGGCTGGGAATGGGAAACAGGTTGTAAGACAGCACTCATGGTATCTTCCAGCTGTGTCCCCAGGGAACCGTTCCGCCTTAGTGCTGTAGCTTTTACTGCAGCTTTGGTAGAATCTCACCTCCTATACTTACCTTAAACCTGGATTTCCTAGGTCAAACCAGACATTTCTCCAGTCTACCTGCAAGCCTGTTCAAATGGCAGCCCTTTTGCATATAGGAATGGGATGCAACTCATAACTACACAAAGAATACTTAGAAAATGCTGTTCTCCAAATGAGAAAAGCACCTGGCAGATCTGTATTTTCAAGTGTCTCTTAGAGCAACAAGTAGGAACAACAAACGCATCTGATTTTTTTTTTTTTTACTTGACTTTCACCAACTCTGTACACTCTCCTGAACTTCAACTGTTGTTAACCTCAGCGGGAGTTTTCTCTGTGAGCTCTGCAGAATAAGCAGCTTCATTAAAAATCAAACAGGGCCATGACCCCAACAACAATCTTCCCTGGGGCTACAAAACTACTTCACCAAATGCTAACCTTCCCCCCTGCCCCTGTCCTGCCCCAGGATGAGCTAGGATTCCTGCCCTGTGATTCATCACATTTGGATACTTATCTACTCCTGGGAAACAGGCCACAGACAGCCATGTACCCCATTGTCCTGCTCCTTAGCTGTGACTGCAGTGTGCTATGTTTCTCAAGCTTGATCTTAAAAACAACCGTAACAGAGTGTCTGCCATCTAACTAATGAACTCCAGACCACCATTATCTTTTCCTTCAGAAATCTTCCCCTAACATCTCACCTTTGCTGCTATTTTAGTACATTGCTTCGCATCCTACCTTTGGTGGCCACAGAGAGCAATTTATTCCCCCGTTTTGGCAGAAGTCATTCATGTAATGACAGTCACAAGACAATTCACAGGTCTCCTTTCAAATTTCCCCCTATCTTCCACTCTGCACAAGGGAATGACTTACCTTCCAAGTTTTAGAGAGGTGAATTTATTATTTTGTTTGCATGATCCAGCACCTCCTTGCAACGAGGAACCGGTGAAATACAAACGAGAGAAGGTTCTCCCTTGGCAATGCCAGCAGTGTACCACAGGACTGAGCAAACTCTGCTCAGGGTGGGGACACGGCAGCTTCAGCATTTCCAAGAATAGGTGTGCTTTGAGCTGGTTTAAGAATAAGGATGTTTGACAAGGGTCAACTGGAGGAATGCTCTGCGTACTGGGAGTGGCATGGACAAAGTCACAAAGTCCAGGCATGAATCAAAAATGGACTAAAAGACAAAGGGAAATTAAACTATTGAAGCAGGAGTGGTGTTAAGCTTTGCTGCCTGCAGCCCTGGTGAAGAGGAAAAACAGGGCATACCAAGGCATGGAGGCAAGATCCATGTCACCTGTCGTGTGTCTACAACACAACTATTTACACCTGAGCTAATCACTTTTGGATCCCGGTTGAGTCAATGCGAAGGAATATGTGCTGCATTTGAAATGTCTACCTACAGATGAGAAGTCCACGTTTAATTGTGCTTATTATTCCTGCTGATGCTGAGAGACCTAGGATGCCAAGATGTAGACGTCTTCCTTTGTTCAGAGGAATCTGACCTAGAGAGATTGCCTTTGGGTGAGAAAAATTTGACATCACTCTTAAAATGCTTCTTTCTGTGCCTTCCTTGTTCTTTATGGAAAAGGAGGATGTTTATCCTCCACCTTTCCTCATTCCAAGCTCCCCAGCTGTCCATGTCGTGTGGGACCAACCTTCTGATGGATGTCTGAAAATATCCATCACAAAACTGAAAACTCTGGATGCATTGTCCATGACCACAGATCCAGAGGCATGCAGTGAGGAGGGTATGAGCACGCTGCACCCATGTGTCTCATCCATTTCATGACAGTAGGGCCCTCCTCCAAGTGTCCATCCCCATTTTCTCACAGGAAAACCTTAAGCTGAGTTGCGACCATCTTACAAGTGGCAGGTGATACATGGCTGTGACAGACAGTATTTGTGGTGGTAATGATATGAGTGATCTCATACAGCTCCTGTGTACTGTGATAACCCAGAATGTCGCCATGCTTGTCAGACTTCTTGGAAAGAGTTACAACAAACATGGAGAGCTTCTTAAGAGAGGCCTGATAGGGAGGGCAGGAAGGGAGTGGAGAAGTGAGCAGCAGGAAGAGAGAAGGGAAAAGGGGAGATGGGCAGGGGCTGGAGCAACAAGAGGGGCTGGAGGGACTGGCCACCACCTCCTGCTTACTATCTGCCTCAAGAGATGCTTCACAGATGACTTCTGGGATGTTTTAGGCCACCTATCGTATCTCTGCCATGTAGAAGAATGGTTGCCAGCACATTTTCCTTTGCTTTGACCAGGCCTGTGTTTACCGTTTATCCTCCAGGACTCCCACCACCTCCCCTGGGAGGCTTGTTCAGCAGTCTAGCAGCTTCTGGACAATTAAGATGTAATTTTCCTTTGCTTCATTTTATGCTATTACTTCAAGTTGCTCCTCTTGCCCCGTCCTCAGCAACTTTCTCCTGACCTGGTGTTTTGTCTCTACTAACTCCTCAGCTATCGTTATCACAGTCCTTGTAAGTACTGGACACTGTTTAATAACATGTCCTCAGGACCTCAGAGGTGTTTACTCCTTTCTGCTGAAAAGCAGACTTGTGGAGAATGTGACGTATCACTTACACAGTTCAGAGGCAGGGCATTTCCCACATTATAAAAGAGTGGACTGCAGCCACAAAAGTTGAAACGTCACTTAAAAATACTGCTATTGAGCAGAAGGATTGCTTGTTGCTGTTAAAAAGTACAAAAACACAACGTTACTTAAAAAGCCAAAAAATAAAATCCCCTGGCAATTTATATAAGTTTAAATACACTGATGGTTTTAAAACCCCTTTTTAGATACAAGGATCTCTGTGCCAGACTAAGATCCAGCAATAAAAACAAACAGATAATGAAATAAAAACTGTGATGACAAAAAAGAGGAATTGTTGCAATAATGTACTTTTCCAGGAAAATTAACCATAACAACAGTGCTGGTGAATCACTGGAGTTTTCTGAACCATAGCGGCTCCTGCTTATAAACATGATTTTGAAATCTCCCAGTATTATTATTTCCACAGTAGCATTGGCAGGAGCTATGTAAAGGTTTTCTGGCACAGAAAGAAATTTCTCCTAAAAACCTTGACGGGGATTTTTTAATACTTCCTAGAGAATTACATTAAATGAATGGGCGTTATCTGCCTAAATTATTTACAAATCTTTAAAAGTCTTATTCCAGCTCCATCATGTGCAAATATCTGTAAGCTGTGAAGCTGTTCCAAAGAAATATGAAGCACAAATCCTCTTGTGAGGCTGGAACAAGCCCATAACTCAGATCTCTGAGTGAAGAGGGAAACCCTCTGCCCAGTGTTATTGCCTTTCAGTATCAAACTGTGAAGATCAAGGAGAACAGGTTTAGGTCTAAAGGCCATATTCAGCTTTTCCCAAAAAATCTTCCTAAATCCCACTTCTGGTGGGTGTTATGATCTTATATCTTATAGTAGTCTGTGTGATCTGCTTTAACCCCGTCGGGGTACTACTGTTAAACCATGACGTCACCCAGCAGGATGCTATGCTGTGGGCATTGGAGCAGAGGCTGTGACAGTTCTTGGGGAACAGGGATGTAGATTTGCCACAAATTATGCCATCTGAACATGGTATCTGACTGCAGTGCAAATCCAGGCTGGGCTGGCATCAAATGCACGATGTTACCTTCATGGTACGTACAGTAATTTTCATGGAGGGAGTTGCAGTGATCTGAGATCCCCCGGCTCAGTTTTTGCCTACATACTCTGCCACAGCTGGTGATAGGCAGCATTCCTGCAGGCAATTACAGCGAAAAAGACAGGATGGATGTGAAGGATTAACTGTTCTCACTCAGCCTTTGACGTGTTCCCTCTGGATCACAGCTTTTGGCACATCTGTGCTTCTGTGAGCAGTGGTGAAAGTACTCTGCTAATGTGGTATCCATCATGAGCTGTGCCTGTGATCACACACACATAAACACAAGCACAGCCACCAGTTCAGGGTGATTTTCTCTGTAAACAGCAGCAAGTTTCCAGTGGGGTCTCAAGGGCCACATTGCCACTACTGCGGAAATCCTTGTTGTTAGCTGCTGGGTGACGTATGATGTTACCGCACCAGCATTTTGTAGAACTCACTCTGTTTACTCACAAGGACTGAAGCCTCAGACAATCTTTTTCAACATTCTGGGCTTGTGATTCTTCCCTACATAAAAAGACTTTTACTCCAGCGTCCGCTATATCTCTGAGACAATGAATGGTTCGCATCAGTCCAAGAATACAAGCGGGTAGAATCCTTCAGGTTCTCATCAGTGAGTTATTTGTTCCCATTGTGGCACTACTAGTCCATTCATTCCTTTAATCTTTTGAATTTTACTTTTGCAAAAGCAAAAATATCCTAATCTGAGCTGGACACATTAGTTCCAGAGCCATTCAGATCCCTATCGCAGATACTCCTTGGCTTAGTGACCTGATTCAGTGGAACTGCTGTGAACCTGCAAGACTGATATTAAAACAGCACAATTCCTGTTAATGGAGTCAAGGAACACCACCATCCTTCCCCCCTTAGCTCAGTAAGAAATTGTAAGATGGAAGTGGACTTGTCTAGAAAACATCCTGCTTTCTCAGTAAGGAGAGAATCAGACCATGGAAGTGGTTTGGGTGTTGAGCTGGCCAGAGTGGGATGGGAAGAGAAGGAAATTCTTCCAGTAGCTCTTGGTGTTCTTGGAAAATGAGAGCCTTGGGGAAGTGTGGGCTTGAGGATTCCCCTAGAGGAAATGATACTTCTTTCCTCAAACAGAAGTTCAGCCACCCTTTCTGGAATAGCATATTTGCCCTGAAATGTGCCAGATGAGCTTTCTACATCAACCATTTCATTGGATATGAAATAATCCAATAAATTTCCTCATCCATACGAGGAAAGGGCACACTGCATAAGCAATGGCAGGCCCAACATCACCAAATGGCCTTGAGCGGTCTAGAACAGAAAAACTAACAAGGATGTGGGAGACAGCTTGGCTGTCATTGCAAGACTTGCATAGTTATGGGAAAACCTGACAGAGGTAGAGGGATATGGAGTAAACACAGAGCAAGCAGGCCACAGGAATGAGATCACTCACAAATGTATCTGGGATTTCAAGGAGGCTAGAGAGGAACCTGGAGATGCAATTGCCCTATTACGGACATCACCTGTACAAAACCCCTGTTGCGTGCATGGTCAAACATGGAAAAGTCACAGCAAGAGTCATCCAGGCACAGGGTCCCCATACAATGTCAGACAGCAGCAGAGGGAAGGCACATCCACGTCCAGCTATGTCACACACTGTAGGTGTGCCTGCCAGCAGCCAGGAGTGTGGATGCGGAATGATTTTTTCTTTCTTCACTGAGTACAATGGGACCTACTGAATTAATTTAGTTTATAGAGTGGGCGCTTGGCATCTAAAGCTGACTAAGTTGAATCTCACCTGTGAATGCCTACATGGATAAGAGAAATATTAAAAAGGACTCTTAGCGTAGCTGATAACGATGTAATGAGATCCAGTGGTTGAAGACAGGAGCTGGGCAAATTCAGACTAGAAGTAAGGAATGTTTTTTAACCACAGAGATAATTAACCATTGGAAACATTTATCCAGGCTTGTGGTTGATTCTTCCATTACTGGCAATTTCCAAATCAAGATTGGATTTGCTGTTGGAAAGAAATGTTCTTTGCTTCAAGCAAGAGTGAATGCAGGAAGTCCTCTGGCTCGTGGTTGATACAGCTTAGGCTAGAAGTCACTGCAAGGTGGGTAGAACAGGCCTGGAGACTCAAACAGAAGTTATCTGTGTTACTAGGAGACTCTTTCTCTGCATGTTGTTGGCATTGTATCTTTGCAATGCCAGGGATCAGCTCTACTGTATAACCCAGCACATAGATCCAGGCAAAACTCACTTAGGGCAATTTCCTTCAGGGCTTTTGTCAGAACATTGCTGAAATATGATTTTAGCTTGAGCTTCAGTTTCTAATGGTAGCTTAAATGCTCCCAAACACCAGCTTAGTTTCACTCTAATTGTATAATGATGATCTCCTTTATGAACATGCCTTCCAATCATTTTCTTGCGTAACAGAGGAGCATAATGACATCTGATGGCCCAGACTCAGTGTCTTCTCTGTGTTCCCATACTGCAGGAAGAATCTAGGGGGACCTGCAGATAGGAAAATATTCAGAACAGTTTTGCTGCTTCTTTTAGTATTTCTTCATGTCTCATTAAGAATATCAAAGAATTCTCAAGAACAAAGTCAGCATAATAGCTCCCCCCATGCAACTGCTGTTTTTAACTCCATCACTCCCAGATGTGCGCTGAAAGACGTTGTAAATAAATAAGCAACTGTCAAGTAAGACTTATTTTAGCTGGTATTTGTAAGGGGGGAGTAGAATCAGAAACCTTAGAGCATAACAGCAAACCAAACCACAGACAAAGGTTGAAATCCTTTTCCTAGTAACTTATTAAAAGGTAGTTCCTCACTGATCGCAGCTCATCTTAAGGCTAAATCAGTTACTGTTGTTACTGATAGGCATTATTTCATTTTGAGACATTCCCTATGCCAGCTAACATTCAACTCACTCCAGGATCTGCATCTCAATTCAAGATTTAAATTGACACCAGAGTTTACAATGCAAAATTAAGTTTATTAGTGGAGTTGCTAGAACTGTGATGATCCGAAAACACAGACAAAAAACGTTTATAAAGAGTGGCCACATCTTTTGTTAAGACAACTCTCATTTGGGAAGACTTATTTGGCTCAAAAGCCTTCTGGTTTTTAAGTCTGAAATAGAATGAGGTTTAGTTACTTTTAGGGTACTTAGCTTGTGTACTGTAACAGCTGATTTTGGGTCGATCTTTATTGAAAACATCAACTACCCAGAAGAAAACAAGTGTCATGTTTATGCTTTTTCTCCTGCTGCCACAGCTTTGGAAGTATCAGCCAACAAACCTTCATACTGTAAAATGGGGACTGGTGATACTACAAACAGTGTGCAAATTCTGCTGCTACTTGTGTGTTAAAGTGTACCCAGAAAGTCAGTCCAAGCTTAGAGCCTGTTTAGCTGGAAACTACCAACTACCCTCAACTTTACTGAGCAGAGAGCTGCTATTCCAAGAAGCATCTGAAAAATCCACAGTTTATAAAGTAAATAAACTAAAACAGCTATATCCGTAAGTGGAGTTAATTATTAAAGCCAGGTAACACCAGAGAGCTTGAAGCATAACAGTTACCCCAGGAAGAAAGGCTTTGCCATGCTCGAATGGACAGAGTCTACAAGCAGCGGGACATCCAAAAATGATTTTGTGCTATGCTCCGGTCTTTCTCCAAGATCTCTGGACTTCTTCATGAAGTTCGTTGTTTATATGGCTCTGCATAATAGTACAGTCATCTGAGCATTTCCAGTATCACAGCTAAGATCTAGCTCCTGAAAACAACTCAACGTGTGTGTCACTTTCTGCTACAAGACTCATTGACCTGGATCTGCAGAATGAAAGGACGTATACAATCCGTCCTCTCAGAAACTGTGCTGTACCCTGCCAACGCACACAGGCTGCAGACAGCAGTTGTTTGTAGCAAATGTAATCAGCTTCCCACTTTTCCTCATGTTTTTGTATTGCTGTATCACTTACAACACATTTAGCCAAATCTTGGGTCAATTGAAGTCCAGGGGAATTATTCCAGAAACAATATTACTCTTCTCCTGCTGTGAGCGATTCCTGAGAACAAAGCAAACAGAAAGACTGAAGCCTCAGGCATGGAGAGATTAGTCAGGGATTGGTGCCACAGCCAGGGCAGGTGTTTAGTCATCCTGACACAGCCCCACTCAGCCCTTGACCGGTAAGTTCCAGCCTTGTTTGTTGTCTGCACTGAAGAGGACAGAAATATATGAGAAACTTACGTTCTGTGGTAGACATCTGAGTCAAGCGTTTACCGCACGGCTGTCACACCCACTACTGTTTGGTTTACTCAAACTTAATGCCTCTGCAGTACATTATGTGGATTACGGAAATGCTGTAACTTCAGACGGGCTGGCAAAGCAGCATGTAGCTATAAAACAGTGAGCTGTAATCCCTCCAGCGGGCATGGTGGTCTCTTCATCTGTTCCTTCATACTGTAGGTTTGTGGGTCTCTGCCCACAGAAATTATTCTGATGGAATATGTGATCGTCCCTGGCCAGGTCTATAGAATAATTTCCTTTCCCATCAGAAAGATTGACTAGTAAGGGATTTACTTTCGCTCGAACTATTAGAGTTTCCATCTTTCTCCTAAGCTTGGGAAAATCTGTCAGGGTTTTACAGGGCTGTTAAGCTATTTACAAAACTGCCAAGCCTTTTTTACCTTAAAACTTTGAAATGTGAATGCCATGAAGTTGTATCCTTTCAGAAGATCAGCCTGACTTGGCTTTGTTTGGACTTTCAGCGATGTGCAACTTTATCCCACCCTTTTCCCTGCACACCTGCATTTATGGATGCTGTTGCAACCAATGCAGATACAGCTTACAGGAAGCCTGGAATGTCCTGAAGCTGCCCCTCATTCATAACCATTATTCTGTAAAGGAAACAAGTTCAGAAGCTTGTTTTGGAAATCTCATTTAAGAAAAGGCAAGAAGTCACTCTGGGTGCCACTAATAGGAATGTCTCAAGGGAAAAAGAACCTGTATTTTGATTGTTAGTCTTCATAATGTGTATGTAACTATGTATGCATGTATGTAAGTACGTATCTATCTATCTCCTTTTCTAATATTTTGTATGTATCCCATAATATCACATCACCACAGATTTTTTTTATTATATTAGGCTAACACTGTGTAGGAGACAGATGCTTTTCGGAATCTACAACCTAAAAAAATGCAAGAAGGATAAAGGAGAAGGAAACATGGTTGCCTCTATTGAAATAAAACACAGAAAGACTGCCTACTTGTTTCCAAGACATCTACAAGAACTGCCTGACTTAGGTACCTCAGTGATTGCAACGCTTAAGCTCAAAAAGGGAATGACTTTCTTGGTGCGTAGGAAGTGAGCTCCCTGCTCATTACACTGCCAGTGGAGACAGGTAGTAGGGGATATGAGCAATGGGTAATGTCACTTGCCAAAACAAGAATAAATAAATGAATGCTGATTTCTGTGTCTTTACCAAAAACCTGACTTCATGCCTTGGAGGTTTTATTTCTGTGGCTGCTGGGTCTGCGAGTTTGGCAGAGAAAGGGAAACAAAAAGCAAGTCAAGTGATCTGACTCTGGCGTGCTGTCAGGGAAGCATCATGTGCATGGGCTGGGAGATCTTTTATACAGACATCAGTGTATGAGCAATTTTCAGCTGGGTTCCTCCAGCCTGACAGGGTGGTTATGGCAAAAGAGGAGCTGATCGGAAGGCAGAAAACAGATGCTCGAAAGTGTCAGTCACTGAGAGCCTCATTAGCAATGTCTCACGAGAGGCCATGAGGATGATGGACTGGAGCATCTCTCATGCAAAGAGAGGCTGAGAGAGTTGGAACTGCTCAGCTCACAGGAGAGAAGGCTCAGGGGGGTCTTATCCATATGCATGATGGTAAAGAAGACAGGACCAGGCTGTGCTCAGTGGTGTCCAGTGACAGGACAAGAGGCAATGAGCACAAACCAAAACACAGCAAACTCCTGTGGATAATACACTTTTTAACTATGAAGGTGGTTGAACACTGGCATAGGTTGCCTAGAGAGGTTGTGATGTCTCCAGCTTTGGAGGTATCCAAAACCTGACCTCAAACAGCCCTGAGAAACCTGCTGTAGCTGACCCTGCTCTGAGCAGGGGTCCCTGCCAACCTCAACTATTATCCTGTGATCCCATGAAATGGAGCCAGATGCTAGCTTGTATACCTTGTGCTTTTCTGTTGCCCCTCTTCAGAGGGGAAAGTCCCTCTTCCCATGGAAGTCAGCAGAGCATGGCCATGTCAGGGGTATGCCAAGGGGTCTGCCTGCTCCTCCACCTCCCACAGGGCAGAACCCCAGCCTGCTCTCCAGGCTGCCTGTGCAACATGCTTCCTCCTATGTTATCTCACCCATAAGCTATGCAAACAGGCAAACAAACCAGCCGCCTAGCCAGCTGAGAAGGTTTCCCCCATAGCAGTGTTGGCCAGGGGAATGGGGAGGAAGAAGGGCCCTCCCATCCCACTTGTTGTACTTTCAGACACAAAAGCAGCCCAAAGGATGCATTAAGAAGTGCAGCAGCAATGTCATAACTTCACTGCTGCTTACAGCATTGCCACTGGTGCCTTTTATTAGCTCCTCTGAAATGCAAACAATTTAAATAAGGCAGAAAGAAGGGTCAGTGCCCTCAGTCAGCTAATTAATGATGTTCTGAATGCAGTGGAGACTCTTATCAAAAAGCAGCGGGAACACAGGAGGAAGGAAATGCCCTTCCAGAGATGTTACAAATGGCCTCATAGGCACAGAAATGTGTGTGCTTTGGGCTGGTAAAAAGCAATTCGTTAGAAACAACTGCTGATCAGTGGGGGCGTGCTACAAAAAATGTCTTGCTTAGGCTTCCTAAAATGTTGCTTTGATGCAATTTGCTGGCTTTCCTCCTTTGCAATTTTCCATTCTTCATCTTGTTTAGCCGGGGGGGATTAATGAGAACTGCCTGTAGTCAGCTAAACTGCCTTTCTGGCAAAGTCTCATGAGGAAACTGTGGATATCAGTAAACAGAGCTGGAAGTGCGGGTGGCCGTGAGCTGCTTTTTTTTTTTTTCTCTGCGTGTGTAAAGGAAGTAAGAAGTGCAGCAGTCAGCCCCGTCAGGCAGGGGAGATATTTCACAGGAAATAGCAGATGGCTTCAGGCTCATTTTTCTCTTGCAGAAAACCATGCCCAGGTATCTTGAAAAATGGATGCTTCAGGCTAATTTGTCTCTTTCTTTTTGGTACAGTGAGATATATCTCATGCATAAAAGCATAAAACAGGCTGAAAAAGCCTAGGCCTTGTTTGTTTGAATAATTATATATGCTCTTTATTTTGAAGGACAGTGGATGATAGAAAGGTCAAGGCCTCTGAAACAATGGGTATAGGATTTCTTTTTAGTGGTGGGCAGTCGCCAGTATAGTCCAGAGTGAAAGGGCCCCTTTCCGTATGTTCATCTGGAGGGACATAAAGCAGCAGAGTCCCTGAAGGACTGCAATGCTAGGGCGATAACTTTCACTACCGCAGAAGATGCCTGCTCAGCATCATTCTTGCGTTCCTCACCCCCATGTACTACCTCTTGCACCCACAGACCCTGCAGCTGCAGACCAGGGCTCAGGAATGTTTCCTGCTGCTCGTCATCAGAAGAGCTTCCATGGAGGGACAACATGGCAGCAAAACCATTGCTGGTGGCACCTGGGAAGACCTGCTGATTTGCAAAATATATGGGAAGAGAGTGTTATCACAGCTTGTCTGCTCCCTATGGCTGAAAGCTTCCCGGGATGCTGGCAGCACCCGAATGTAGGCTGAGGAGCTCAATGTCTCCAAGAGGGTGAGCCTCAGTAGCTGCGCTGAGTGAGGCCCAGACATGACTCCAGAGACAACCATGTTGCTAAAGAGGGCTTTCTATTTTGGGTAATGTGCATCAGATGAAGACCCACGTGTGTGGTGAGCAAGAAGAGCTCAGCATGTGAATCGCCATCAGTGACCGTGCCCTGGGACCAACCCCAAGTGGCTGAGGTCTGTCCCCACTGAGTTGTCACACATTTTAGGACAGTCAGGAGCAGGTGCATGTTACTGGGAGCACTGGGGTGGTCATTTCCACACCCATGACCTTAATGCTTGCATGGTGACCTGTCATTACACCTTTGCAGTGACAGTTGTGGTGACACACTCTGAGAAGATCCCATTGTGGTGGTCTGTCCCTGCCAGCCCTACAGCCCTGCCACTCACACTGGGCTGCTTTTGCCACCTCAGAAGTCATCATACAGGACAGAGGGTGGAAAGCCTAAATAGCTGATGCCAGGTGATGAGGACAGCCAGGATGTCCCAGCTACCACAGCTTAGCTAAGGCCTGATGTTCAAACCCACGGCAGACCCAGGAGCTGGCAGCCTCAGCTGGGAAAGGGGCAGCAGGGGAGGGCGGGAAGTGAGATATACCAACCTCTCTTTCCATTGCCTGTCTTCCTCGGGGCTATGCACACTGATCCTGTTTTGAAAGCCCCACTTTTACATATGGCAGGTTGCAGAGATGCAGCAGCCAGGAGAAAAGCAGCTCTCCATCGTTTTCTGCTGACGGCTAATATCAGATGACTTTCAGTCATTCATTCTCCTGCTCTGTGTTCTACTAGGCACTTACTCAGACCACGTTGCCTTCTCCTTGGGCTTGTCCCATGGGCGTAACTGGAGCGATATGCAGCTGCAGGCACAAGAGAACAGCACAACCCAGTTCTGCATGACCTGCTTCTCCAGCGCTATTACCCTTGCCAGATCTTTCTCATTTGGCTGTAGAACTAGCCCACCACCACCTGCCCACCTATTCTTTAACTGCGTTTTCCTTTTGATTGATTTAACAGTCACCACATATAAGTTTTGCATTTTGTTAATGGTTGTATCATTCTTTTTTTTAAATTTAAATTTGATGCACCGATTTTATCAAATGTCTTGGGAACCCACCAGTCCAGTCATGGCTCCCTTGATTTTCAGCTTGTTTGCTTTAGTCCTTTCACTCATTTCTGTCTCTTACCTTATGGCTTTAAGGAGTAGTATTCCACTACAGGCCGTTTACCTAGGTATTTAACTCTACCACGCACCTGACACAATTTTTTACCCTAAGTGACCTATTCCTGCTTTCTTCTTCATTTTCCTATCTCTTCTGCATTTTTTCAGGAAGAAGTTATCCTTAGATCCATGTTAAAGGATTCAGTAGAGATTTGCAAGGGTCTGTCTTGATTCCTATCTATTCGGTACATTAGCAAAACAGATGAGAGACTAGAAAGGCCACACATTAAATTTGGAGACCAGTGAAGGGAAATATTTTGAAGGAAAGCGTTAACATTCAAAATTACCTTAAGGAAGAAGTGGTCTGAAAAGAAAAATCCAAATTGTATTTGGCAGGTACAAAAGGTAGTGTACTCAGGCTAGAATAATCAATGACATGATCATATAGTGGTGGAAAATTGGTTGGTAGCAGTTTTGGAGAGGAATGTATGAATGTAATGGTGTATCACAAGCTGGCTGTGGGTCAGGAACATTAGGTTGTTACAAAAAAGTGTGACATGATACTGAAGTCACCTGAGATGAATATAGCTTCCATGAAATAATCCTTCTGAAGCTCATTGGTAAAGCATCAACTGAAATTCTCCTTCTCTGGAGACATTCAAAACCCACCTTGGCTGTGATTCTGTGCAATCTGCTCTAGGTGAACGTGCTTTAGCAGGGGGTTGGACTATATGATCTCCAGAGGTCCCTTCCAACCCCGACCATTCTGTGATTCTGCAATTAATTTTAAGAAATCCTAGAGAAGGATGTGGGGAAGTAGACTAAGTTGTCTTCAAACACTGCTGAAAAGAAGATGTAATTAATCTGTTTTCCTCATCCATCTGGGAAAGAATGGGGAGATTCAACACTAGCTCTGAGAGAGACATGTTAATGAAGAGGAGGGTGAACCACTGAAAGGCTTGGGAAAGTCCTGGAGAATCTGTTGATGAAGACCTTTAAGAACGGATCATGCACAGATCTGTGAGAAATGTCCCTGACAGGGAGGGGCCTGCCACGGGCAGAGGAATAGCCTTCTTCATTTCTTGAGGCCCCTTCCAGCTCCAGGTCTGCTTCCTGCCCAGACACGAGCCTGCATCCTCTGCTACCACCTCTGTCCTACGCGTCTCCCACAGTCTGACCTCATCCCAGACTCATCATTCTTTTGCTGGAACATGTTTGCCAGTTTCTAGCAGATTGCTGAAATCCACCTCCAGTTTTCCACCTCTTCTCTTTCTCTTGCCACTTTCTCCTTGCCTTTTCCCCTTTCTTTCCCCCTGCACTTTCCTTCTTCCCACTTGCTGCAGTCATCCATCCTGCCCCAGACCTGACACTCAGCCTTGTCCCTCTCTGCAGACAAATCAGCCAGGGGATGGCAAATGTCACCTCTCACGGTAAAGCTCGCACCAAGGAGATGGGTCAAAATTCTCCACTCGCAGGTCGCTGAATCATTGCTCCAGACTGTTTGCCTGGTCACCCCTGCTTTGGTCACATTTGGTTAGGACTTGGTACCTGTTTTTCCCAGCTCCTGAGGACATTTCTTTGCTCGTTTTTAGAGAGAGCTTTGCTTCTGCAGCCCTTGAGCTTAGCGACCAGGCCAGATGGGCTGAGTGTTTTAACCCAATCTCTGCTCGATATGTCTCATCTTTTAGGATTTTCTCTGTGCTTTTTTTTTTTTTTTTTTTTTTAACACTTCCCACATGTGTCTCCAACCCAGCCCAAACCCAAAAGACTTCAATTCTAAGAAGTGTTTTTGAGCACACAATGCTGAAGGACTGGGTTTAAAATTAAGCCAAATGAGCAAACATGCCCATAAAAGGAGAGTACAGTGGGCCAAGACCATGTGTAAACTTGCAAATCTGCCCTGGGATTTCGATTCCAGTAACAAACCCATCTGAGATTTGCTCTCGCCGTTTACGCGCTCCTCCAAAAACAAGCCTATGGAGAGTGTGATGCAGCAGTTACCATAGCAGCCAGCACAGAAGAGTCCATTAAGTGATCACAGTCCCATCTCAAAGTGAATTACCAGGCTGCAGGTGAACTTGTGCACCTCAAAAAACGTCTCTTGGGGGAAATATGTTGTCGTGCGTGGCAGAACAAGAGAATGCCGGTCGGTCGCACTGACTTGCTGCTGCATTGTTATCCTTAATTATGTCTGTGTTGATTTTTAAAAAGTACTGCACACGCTTTTCCTTTTTCCTGTCAGGTGGTTTTTGTAATTTATTTTTTTTTTTTCCTGAAGGACGAGACAGAATACCCCGGTCAATAGCTACTAATGAAATGTGCTTCAGACCTCCCTGCATTCTGCCACAATTAGATTATCAGCCATCCCGGGAGAGATGCTATTATCTGTGTGGGTGTGGAAAATGATCTATTGCTGTTAATCATTTCTATTATAGTAGCAGGTAGCGTTCCAAACATATCAACACCTCATTATGATGGCTGTTGTTCACACATGGGAAGCTGAAGGTCCTCTTGCATGCACAGTCATAAGAAATTTATAAAGGGAGCTGGGAGGTGGAAAGAGGATGGATCTTGGTGGGATCCTAGAAGCTCAGGAAAGAAAACATACTACAAACACAGCTCCTTAGATAGCCAGAGGCATATACTGCCAGTATGTGGCTAGTCCTGCACAAAAACTCCTGATCCAGACCTGACATAACCTCTCTTTGTCTGCACCTTACAGCTCTGCCTTATTCATCACAGCGAGTGCTGACTGGCGTGCCAGCACCTTTCTCAAAGGCAAAGTGCAGCTGGGGATATTGACATCTTGACCCGCAGAGGATGACTTTGGGCTTGCCGTAAGCAGAAGCCCCAAGTTAAATTAGCAGAGTGGTTATTTAACCCAAGCTTGACGCTCTTCCAGAAAGTCACTTAAAGCCTTTAAACCTCTCCGCACTGTGACTACCGTAATAGCCACATGAAGAGCTATTAAAAACTTCCTGTGAAAGAAGGTAATGAGAAAACTATAATGTCTGGGAAAAAGAAAACAAACAAACAAACCCCAGCCTTCCAGAGAACTCGGATCGAGCTTGACCTCCGTAAGGTATCATTTGCTTCCTGTTTGCTGCCGAAGCACAATGAGGGTTTTATTCGGGCCCCACCTTTCAGTGTCTGGGTCTAAAAATATAACAATGAACTTGTGACACAAAGGCCCTGTCTTCTGGAGCAGCAGAAGGCAGATCTAGCTGCAAAGCACAAATTGCCCTCCCTTTGAGGCAGCACTAATTTTGAGTAGGTGGATGGCTTTTTTGTTTGTTTGTTCTTCTTCTCATCTTTCTATTTTTATGTTGACAGACTTCGGAGGATTTTGTTAGGATTAGGCCAGACTTACGCAGCTGTTCATTTTGAATGATTGTGGCTATAACCATTTTAAGGCACTTGTCACTATGGTTACCTTGATGCTGTTCTCCATGGTGTCTGAGCTGAGACAGGGCTGAGAAGGAAGGCAGGGCTACCTTAGTGGGTGCATACATGGTTGTGTAATCTGTAAATCTTTTTATTTCCTTGGAAGTGTTGAGTCTCAGCTCCATGGATAAGGAAAGTATGCGAAGGCTTACATTTAGTCCATGCTCAAATGTCACTGAGCTGACTGCTTAATGGTCTTCAGACAGCTCTTGCTTTCATGTAAGAAAAACCTTGGACAACAGTGTGGGAAATGTGGTGGGGTGGGGGTAAAATGACATTTTGGGAGATGATTCAATGACTTAATTTTAATTCCATCTGAATATTTTCTCTTAAACCTAATGTTGCTTCTTACTGAGCTTTCATTCCTCCTGTGAAACCCACCACTCACGTCTAGTGGGAGTTAGATCAGACGTGTTCTCAGTTTCTCAGCAACAGTCTGACTAATACTGATGTTCGTATGTCTCCGGCTCCCCTGTTTCATCTTCTTTTTCCAGAGTTCACGGCTTTGTTCTCTTCCTGGTTTTTCTGGAAGCGTTCCTGCTTCCCCCTTTCCCTGTTTACATTCATTTTTGTCTGTTATTCCTAAAGCACTTATATTCTTAGTGGTTATCAGAATAGTTGGATGTAGTCTTGCTGATTCTGTGGAGCTCCTCAGAAAATGGGGGAATAGGCTGGTTATTTCCTTATTGCATTTGTCCAAGAATCAGTCTTTTCCAAGCTTTATCTCATTCCATGGGAGATGCCTGAACATGGGACCTCCTTTTGCATGCACAGGAGTCACTCTGCACCAGCCAGCCCTCTTAAAAAGAGATCTTGGGTGAGTCCCCACATCATTGTGCCAGAGGCTGTGAGAGACAGCATTTCCAGCTGGGAGACACAAGGACTGCTGTATGAGGGAGGAATCACTAGAGCACTGCTGACAAAGGGTCACACTATGGAAACCTGAGTCCTGTCTGTGAAAGGACACAGTCACTTGCCCACTTGCCCTTTCCATCCAGTAGATCCATAAAACTCCCAGGGTAGCCACCTGGCTCTAGGTCTTGTCTGCAGCCCTTCTCAGCTCTGGAAGATTCCTGAGTATGGCAATTATTGACAGCCTGGGCTAAAGCAGCAAAGAGGTTGCATGATATGGTGGGATAGCAAGCGGTTTGCATGATACAGAATGAATAGCAAAGAAGATGCACGGTATGGCTGGATAGCAAAGAGATCGTAAGAATTAGAGGTGCCAATAACAGCACCAGAGTGGCAGTAGGGATTTTTGCATGGTGCTTACTTACAGTATGGCTGGTGTTAGTCATTTCTTACCCCAGCAGGTGTAAAATCTTCCCATCAGGTTCATACATCTTACTGAGATGAAAGTTTAAGATCTGAAAAAAATTCTGCCAAAGCCAGCATTTGTGTGAGACAGAAATGTGAATATGGGACTATTTTAATCAGCTCTATGTGTCAAAACTAGCTGATTCCCAGAGCCAATTTCTCAGAACAGTCTGGAGCCCTTTCTAGCCAGCGTGGGTTCTCCAGTACTTTTGAGATGGTGATGGTCTGATTTGCTTCAATACGTCCCAGCAGCAGTGTGAAGAGCATAGTCTAAGTGACAACTCATACGCATCCAGCCACGTCTCAAGGTCTTTTTCAAGCACTGGTTAAATAACCTCTCTGACCTGGAAGGCTCACCAAGATGCAATAACTTCTAAATAGGTCTAGATACCATATCTGGATAGCCCCCAGCCTGCCAGTACTTTGTGTTCCCCACTGGCAAAGCTAAGGGTCAGGACCCCATCAAAGACAGGTTGCCAATGGCTTGGTCCCTCTCACCTGCCCCAAATTAGTGGTTACATGTGGCAAAGGAGGGCTGGCCGGAGAATGGGAAACACAGTCTGTACCAGGGATGGGCATGCAGCAGGAGCCCCCATGCAGGGCTGTCTCAGTGCCACACCACCGTGATGTCCTGGGGCATGGGGTGCTGCTTTCTGGGTTTGGAGTCATGAGACCTGATGAGGAGCAACGGGCAGGGTCTGATGGCAAAAGTGGCCTTTGGTGTAGTTAAACTGGGGACAGTCACCAGCTGTACTGCTGCAACACAGCTCTCAAATATTTGCATGCATACAAAATCAGAGTTGCTTCTCTGCCCTGAACTGCTATGCACTCTGCATTAGTTTTCTTGTGGATCTTTAAAAAGCACTGAACTCATGGTAATTACAAAACTGCTGTGCTGAGCACTGGCACATCGGTTTTTCTCTTTTCTACTTCAGTCTTGCCATTCTCCCTCTCAAAAACCCCAAAAGCTCTTTAAAACAAAACAAAAAAAAACCCAAACCCAACCATCTGTGAAATGCAGTATATGACAGGAGTGCAAAAGCAACTGGATTTGCTTGTAAATAAAATACCGATCCAAAAATTCAGTAGATGTTGTATATTTGTGTAAAGGGGTCTTGCAGTGTGTTTGGACAGCTGCTGCTATTAAAATTTTTAAAAAGCCACCTTCTAACTGCCATTTTCACAAATATATAAGGAGATTTACAAGTACTTCAGTGCCAAACTGAAACCTTGGAGCTACCTTTAGAGTTATTTTCAAAATACTCTAAACCTTTGAGTCACATGTTAATTTTTACCATATATATCTGCCTCAAAGTAAATATATTAGTAATATACAGTCTAGGCTTGCATGTACATATGTCCAAGGATGCTGTTTCAGGGTTGGTTTTGGTTTTTTTTCTATCTTGGAGATGATATTGAATAAAATATTTAACTTATTAGGGGGTTTTAGAATTTATTAGAACAGTATAAATCTCAGAACTGCAAAGATAGATGAAGAATATTTGCTGCCAAACTGGGCACAAGGTGAACTTAATTCCCTGTTACTGAACAGCACCGACAAGATCTGGGATATGTTCATGGCTAAGAAAGATCTCTTCAAGATGTGCCCTGCTTGCATGAAATGCAGACTTAATTCCATTGGAAGCCCAGGGGCCTTTGCACTGGTGGTAGAGGCAGAGGGTGCAGGAAGACATGCCCCGGGGCTTTTTTCCATTGTGTCACTCAAGCGATTCCCTAAGGGAACAAAGTTTGTTCTTACATTTTTCAAATGCTAATAATATTGCTCCTTCTGTTTTCCTTCAGAATTTTAGTCACCAGTCGCAGTGCCAGAATATAGGGCAGGGACCTGGAGTGGAAGGAGGTGGGACTGCAGCTAGGGGCATTTGAAAGCATATTGCTTTAACTCTTTGCATGCCAAAAAAGAGAAATTCTAGCATCCTGGGTTTAACCCTAAATTACAATGCATGAGGCTGCCTCTCTTCATATTGCAAGGATTTTTCTCCGGAATCCAACGTGAACAGTTATTTGTAGAAAACATTATTTTTTTTCCCAGGTACAAGTATAGTTCAACAATTCCCTCCCACAAGAAAGTAATGCAGAAGCACCAGAAGAAACCCACACCCAAGCACAGTTGGAGATTTTTTTAACCCTGCAGAGACTAGGGGTAGGAAGGTTGCTACATACCATCCAGTACCCATGACATGCTGTTCCCAGCCAGGGACATTGTAAAATCTTTGTTGATTATGTTGGAGCTGCTTTGGAGACTAGCATTTTGTAGGACAGGTTTGCTGTCAAAGTGTTGTGTTCAAGCAGTCTGAGCATGGGACCACGTACCATGCGGTCCATGCAGGGGCCCTCTGTGGGCTCTGGCACTCGTCTCCTATGTACAGTTTGATCAAGTTATTTGCACACTCTCTCCCAGTTTCATCAGATGTAGAACTGCATTTACCGTATCTGCTAACAGTTATCAGATGTTTTATTCACCCTCCTGTGTGGAAGACACGATGAATGGGAGGATAAGGGGCTGGAACATGTTTCTGAGAGCATATAATCAAAGTGATTTAGATCAGAATCTGAGGAGAAACTTCTTTTGGCAGTAAATATTCCACCTAATCTATAAATAGCTATTTAGGTTGCAAAATACTCTTTGTAAGTTATATCCCTGATTTGTCCTGAGTGAGAAACAAAATGTGGTCTTCAGAATAGAACAGAATAAAATAAAATGTTCCCTTGATGGAGCTGACATGACCTTGGCCCCAGATGGTGTTTTCTGCTTTATGACCCACCAAACTAGCTTACCATGTGGTCAAAATTACATTAAACGTTTCTGCAGTCCTGGCGTATACAGTAAGACGTTCTTCTTCCAAGGGAAGTAGCTCATCCTTTGGAGGTGTTTGTATTTCTGTCACCATGGCAACCAGAAAAGATGAAAGTCAGAACTCAAAAAACCCCCAGAATGTTAGCTGAGGTATGGATGGGCAGTCAGATAGTAAAACCATACTCAGACTTTTAAAGGAAATGACTGCTCTGTATTAAACAAACCTAGCAGAATGCCTAGTGCTGTAGCCTAAAAATAGCACTCCTGGTTTCATTAAGTGCAATGGCTTTTATAAACGCCTGTTAAAGCAGACATCAGGAATGGAGGATTCTCCCTCTGATGGGAGTGAGGTTTCTCCAACCTGCTTCGCAGGGGATCATATCCCACAGCATCGACTGCTGCCAAGCAAGACCATTTGTTGTCCTGCTTTTGACATGGGTTTTGTGAAACATGGCTGTGTCACTCGCTCCGCCTGAGCTGGGCCGTGAGAGTGAGTCTTCAGATAAACTCTAAAATCTGAGCCCTGGACATGTCACTTCGGATCCTACTGCAGTAGTCTTGGTTGAGACTCCTTGTCTAGTTCAGCTTGGAAGCCATTCTTTGGTCAGCTGGGATTTTGGTGTCATCCCGCAGTGAGAGTATCTTTACCCTACTGCTTAAACTGGGGGAAAAAAACCAGTATAATTCCATAAAAATTATTTTCAGTAGCAGAGAAAAGCCTATATTTTCCACAGAATTGGACAGAAGACTGATTATTAAAATGCAGCTAGAGAAGCTACAGATTTCCCACAGTGATATTCCATTAAGGCATGATTTGGCCTTAGATTTGAACTATGAGTCCCTGTCTAAAATAAAACTAACTCTGGCTCACGATAGTGCCTCCTCACTTGCTCCCAGGTTCTACCACAGATGAGTCTGGCAGAAATGGTAATTTAAAGACAGTTCTCAAATCCAGTTGCACACTCCAGGATGGGCAAATTTTGTCTCTTCCACCATCGTATTCACAGTAAGATTTGCTTAAATCACTCTAAAATATTGCTTAATCTCATAAAGGAATGGCTGTGTAGAACAGGCTCCTTTACTATTAAATGGAATAAATTCGGCAAGATTACTCCAGGTCCTCCTTTTTACTTATTTATCATAAGCTAATAAAGAAAGTCCTTTTTCCCTTGGTGAATTTAGGGATTAGATAAATAAAGCTCAACATACTGAGTCATAT
This sequence comes from Falco punctatus, assembly GCF_963210335.1. NCBI lineage: Eukaryota > Metazoa > Chordata > Aves > Falconiformes > Falconidae > Falco > Falco punctatus. Next base: position 32,821,332 of record NC_137581.1, read on the forward strand.
GAGGACTTGCTTGTTAAACATTAACAAGCACCCAGCCTTTTCAAGTGTCTGCTTACTGATACCTCTGTGGCAGGCTTCATGGTTTGCTTTTGCACGTTTTTTGCATGCTGCATTAAGCAAGCACGGCTGTTTGCGATTACTAGAATAAGATTCTTTTGGCTTTGTGGGAGCCAGTCTGTCTCTCTAGCAAAGGCAGGCTGCTGGTTTCATGGTCTCACCACTTCTACAGCCTTCCTGGTCCTTTGCCTTCACATGCTCCACGTGCTCTTGCCTGCCACAGCTCATCATTTGTTTTGAAACTCTGAAGTGCAGTTTATCTCCCATTCTCTGTTTGCAGATGACGTTGCAGGACAGTTTATTTTAATGAAAATGGATTACAGACAGAGCCATATTTACTCTTCCAGCAAGGAGCTCCAGTAAACCTGAGGTTCATTAGGGAACTCTGTAAAGGCAAAACAGAAGCTCAGCGCTCCTGTGGCTGCAGTTGCCTCCAAAGCAGTAGTATTTTCCGATCTGAGTGATGGAAAGGAATGTAGAAGGAATGATGGAATGGTAGAAAGATCCAAGGAACAGTGAGCCTGTAACCACACCTTCTTCACTGACAATGATGTCTTTCCCAACAGCTTCTCTGCTCTCCATGGGTCTAGCTGTGGATGTGGAGGAAAAGTGGTCCAAGTGGCTATGCAGAACAGCATCATTAGAAAACCTCACAAGTGCAGGAGGAGAGAGAACAGGGGGCAATGATACACACTGCCTTGGTTGCAGGGTGGACTGTATGGTCAATGCACATTCAGCCTGCCTTTCGTGAGCTTAGATTGGCATGCAAGGCTTGCAGAAATCTCTGGCTGGATGAAAGGATGAATGTAGGACATGTCTGGAAGATGTGGAAATGAAGATGGTCACTTGCTCATTCTACCCAAGCTAGACAATACAAGTCTGCTCCATGTTGGTGGAAATTTATATATATATTAATGTGATGGTAAGATCACAAGGAGCACTAATCACTAACTATAACTCTGGGTTATAGAAAGAGCCAATACTCAGATATCTACACCATTTTTGTAGACACAACTGGGGACAGTACCAGTTCTCAAGGACCTTTCATCCATAATTCTCATTCTTCACACACAGATTGCCTTCTGGTACCTTCCATAAATGAGATAGACTTCCTTACCCCTACCCCCCCCTAGATACATCCACCACAGTGGACACACAGAACCACCTAAGCTCCTACTTATCTTTAGTGCCAATTTACACTACGTGGAACAGCAATACCTACTGTGTAACCTGCTGGTGCTTGTGTGATGCTGTGCCTAGCACACAGGACAAATGAACCTGTTGTAGCTGCTAGGGGGTGTGTGCTGGTTTCAAATCCAAGGTGTTGACCAAGGGCCTGGATACACTCAGTAGCCCCATAGACTTGCTTTAGCTCTAACACCTAAGACCAGCTTCACCTACATGCATGCACAGATCCGGTAACTGGTCACAGACAAAAGGCTTCATTTGAAATCCAAATAATATTGCTCTTCTGCTTACTCCCCCATGGACTGTCTTTGCATGTGTCCTCCTGCAGTATAGAAGCTTTGGTCTCCATACACAACCCATAAAAACAGAGACAGTAGAAGAGAAACAAATTATGTCAGAATAATCGAAAGCTTAATGGGAGCGCAAATGAGGCAAAGTCGCTATATCTGCATTTATTGTCACTAGTTCTCAGATTTACAGGAGATCCAGCAAAATGTAATTTGATAGTAAGCCCAGCTAGTTACAGTATCCAAGGAGAGTGAAAATCCCCTCAAATTGGATGAAACTTGATGCTGCCAGCATACTGCTGAATCCCCTCCAGTGTATTTCCAAATCACATTCCTCCTTACTCTGCTGAGTGCTGCCCAAAGAATCAACAGTAAATCAAGTAACCTACAATATACTTCTTTTTTATAATGCATCTATAAATTTCATGGAACCATGGATTTCTTCTTATGAAATTCAATTTGAGTCACTCAGGGAAACATTTCCATACTGAAAGGAACTCCTGGTTTTCATTGTACTTATACTTTGCCTTAACTGAATTGCAAATGCTTTGATTTAAAGGGACACAGCCAAGGTAAAGCCTGCCTGCACAAAAGCCATTGGGCCCCTTTACACTTGGCAGGAAAAAAATAGGCAGCTGCTGAGCTGAGCAATCTCGTCTCCGTCAACCACTTGAGGATGGGCACAACGTACATGAGCTTATGAGTGATGCTGGCTTTTCTGTCTCCAGGTTTGCTGCGTCATGGGGAGGATGAAGCAAGAGCCTGGGTATAATTTCCACCGAGGCTGACTCATGGAGGAAGCTGCTGCTGATCTCCCTTGGGTCCAAGGAGCACCCAACAGCCACCTCTGCATTCCCATCCCTGGATTTCTGTGAATGGGGCTTTCTGAAAACGTGTCGTTTTGAGCAAAATAATGGGTGCACAGTATGAATTGGGTAAAGCCTTCATGACACCAAAACTGATAGGAAATAGTTTGTTGGGGTTTTGTTGGTTTTGTTGTTTGTTTTTTTTAAAGACTGTTCCATATAATTTCTGGGTTCCCCAGGCATTTCCTGACAAGCTCTGCTCCCATGGTGTTTTGTAGCACAGATAATCTCAGGTGCAAATGAATCAAATTTTGCTGTTAGTAAAACAGAGAGAAGAGTGTAGTGCAGCAGCTTTCAGCTTATGGGTCATAAACTAATGTCACACAGTCTGCAAAAGGTACTTAAAGGTAGATGTACTGCCAGCAGACTCCTTTTCAGTATGCATAAATGCAACACGAAACGTTAAGAAGGCAAAAACTTAGAAATGTCTGAAAACATCAGAGTTGGAGAATGAAAAGGGAATACAAAGGAGGAAGTGAGACTGAAGCTTATGCTTAAAAGCCACTGAAAGAAAATAAATTCAGGAAAAAACCCTCAGTTAGACTTGGATATTAGTGCAGTTTTCTTTTTTTAAAAAAAAGAAAAAAGGCACTTTTAGGTGCTTAAACAAAGTATAGGCATAGATGGTGACTAAAATAACAGAAAAGGACATCCAAAGTTTGTAAATACAAGAAGAACAGAATGAAGAAGAGGCAATAGAAAACATTTGTGTTTGGTTTGAATGACCAAGCTGACCTCTTACTGTGTCTTTCTTTATGGTAGTTGGTCCCATTCCTCCACATGGACATGCATCATGTATCACTGCTTTCTGAGAGCAAAGGTAACGCACCATAAGTTCCCTGAAGCACCCACTGAGGCCTGGGTTTGCTGCTGCTGGTGCACCCCCCTGGCAAAGACTTCACTGCGCTTGTCACTCCGGACGGTACCGCCACCACAGGCAGAGCCACTGCACAGAGCCGCTGCTGTACCTAACAGCATTTAAATGTCACTGTGTCCAGATGTAAATTGAGGGACCTCTAGAGAACACACTGACCAAAGACAGTTTTCTACCCCTGACAAGTGTGGACATTGAATCCAGTGAAACAACTGAAGCAGAGCCCACAGGAACCTGGGGCAAAGAAGAGGGAGAGCCATGATGTGGGCTGGGCAGCAGACCTCCGTTTCTGTCATTGCACAGAGACCAAACCAGCTGCACTCGGTTGCTCACAGATGTGTGGGCACAGCCAGGAAAATCTATGCAATCCAGGCAGGCTCTTGTGGAGAAACCTGTTTGAATCCCCTGCATCACATTTTTCAGCATCAAGCTCGAAGAAATAGAGCATCAGCAGGAAGGAGTATTGGAAAGAAAAAGGCTAGGGCTGAAGTAATACAGCAATCACTTTCACTGGGTTTTCTAAGAACCAGTTAAGAAGCAGTATCCTAAGGGATTTTTGGGTGAGTTTGCTGGTATTGCAACAATGTCATGAGCAAAAGAGTTGCCTCTGGCCTTTTTTCCTCCTCTTATCACATACAACCATCCAATTCAAATTAAGTTCCCAGTGCCATGCTCTCCGTTTTCCCCACCTCTCTCCCACACTCCTGGTATCTTTAATGATGCCCATTTTTTCAGCATTATCGACTGGTTTTGTTGCAACTGCCTACATGGATAAGTTTATCTTAAGAAATAGGTGAGCTGCCTTCATGAACATCCTAGAAATGGCTTTATATGTCATCAGTGATAAATGTCCCACAGTCTGGGAACACCCAGCCCAGAAAATGTCTTGAGATCTTTCCAGTGCTGAATATCCTGGTTTCCATGAAATAATGGTGTGCATCCACATACCTGAAAATATGTCCAGCTACCTATATGGTCTTCTATTTTTTCCAAGAAAGGTTTGAATATTTTTATTCTATGCACTGTTTGCATTTCCAATATTTTATTATTACTTTTTTAAAATCTAGTTTAAAAAGGAGAAACATGGTTCCTACGAAGCAGATAGGGGACTGCCAGTACAACCTTGGCTTGGTGCAGTTTTGGAAATCCAGAATTATTTGCTAAGTTAAAGGATTTTACTGTTACATGATACATTAAATATACCCTTAAGAAGCCCTTTAATCAAGGAAATGCATTGTTTCAGGGTGAAATTGGTTTGTGGGCTAAATCATCATACATGTTAACTACAGTTTAAAGTGTCAAAGGTCTGAAACACACAGGGTACCATTTACAACTGGTAAAGCTGGTTTATAGCTTGCTCTGGGTAATAAATTATCCTTCTACCCACCTACCATCTGCACATCTATTACTTGCATGCCGGTTAAATATTATTTGGAAGTATTGCAGCATAAATAAAACTAGCAATGGGTGAAATGGGATGAATTTAAATTAGCTTCTCAGTTCCAAATCTTAACAGGAGTTTAAAAGGATTTTAGCAAATTACTTGATATAACCTGATTTCTCAGTCTTCTAGAGAATGCCATGTTTTCTCACAAGACTGGGAATCGCAGGTCATCCTCAAATGAAGGGAACCACTTAGCTAATTTGGAGCGTTTTCATTTCTGACTTAATATTTGTATCCACAGCAGAACAGGTGATTGAGAAATGTCTCCGTGCAGAATGCGTTAATTAACATAATGCAAATGTAGGCACCTGGGCCACAACAGAGGAGCTAGTCCTTTCTGCGAATCCCCGCTGGGAACCTGGAGGTATGAGGAGGTCAGGACCAAACTGTAAACTCCACAGTAGTTTTCTTTATCACACAGGAAGTCTGCTTCTAAACTGTATGAAAGCAAGCCCTGAGGCTACCCGCTTTCCTTCCTTTCCTTTTCCACGGAAAAGTTTCGCTGCATATGTTCCTGACCGCTTTGGGTGTAGGGGCGCTACGAGTGTTTACAAGTGGACTGTTTCCCTTAGCCACTTTTCTGGCATGTACGCTACAGCACCCAGTACACTCCCAAATTTTTGTATTGTAATAAAATCCACATGTAGCTGACTTCAGGGAAATCCTGTATGTCTTTTCATCTTGCAGCTCTCCCAGGACTGCAATGGGGGCAGCTCTCCCAGTGTTTAAAGAACAGACTAGAACAAGGTGCCAGGCCACAGTTCTCTCAGGTCTGACACTATTGACTTTCCAAAAGGCAGATTTTAGGCAGCTGTGCCTCTGCTTGCGTTTGCTGTGTGCAGTGATCTGCACATTTTTGCATTTTTGCTTAATGCCGGAGCACCACTGTAGGTAATTTGTGAGGTGACTGCTTCCCTGCAGACAGGCTGGCCAGTGGCTCAGAGCCTCCCCTCATGACATGTGAATTATCATCTCAGAGAGCCGTTCAGCTTGGAAGGAACCTCAAGAGATTGCCCAAGCAAGGTCAGCAGTGAATTCAGACCAAGAATTGAACAACTTTATTCTTCTGCCAATCATCATGAGACCAGACCCCTCTGGGGCTTCCTGCCATGGAGGGGGATGGCTGTGCGAGTGCTTGTGAGAAAGAGGAGGCGGGAAGGAGATGCAGTCCGTTTTAGGAACAGAGATAAGAAACATTTCAGGCTGTTGAGCCCAAAAGGCTGTAGGGGAGGAAGGAAGGGAACAGAGGAATTCATCTTGGACATTTGAGATAAGAGTCATGGTTTCAGAAAATGTAATTTTTATTTGTTCTTCAGAGACTTAAGACTGGGAACAAAATGTGATATAAAGCCTAACTCTTCTGACTTTTTATTTCATATAGTCATTTGCACTTGGACCAAATGAGTGAAGAAAAGCTGTGCTGCTGCTTTGATAGACTTGTACCTCTGCCCAGGATACATACAAATGGAAATCCCACCAGGTGCAAGAAAGAAGAGGAGGCCAGCTCACACTTAGTCACTCCTGCGTAGTACAAACTAGTCTTGAGAGAAATCCCCCCACCGCCTGGTTAAGGATCAAATGCATCTTTAGCCAACACTAAAAAAAAGGCAGCGTCCTTCCATGGGCTCCTTTCTTAAAGCACCAGTTGTTAACTGCTTTGTTTGACCTCCACAGTCATTAGATCTTTACACTACTCAGGCCTGATCTGCCAGGAAGCCAACTGAGTTAATGTTCACAAGATAATCACAAATTCCAAAAATACATTATTTTGAAAGGTTTGAAGCACTTGCAGAAATACAGCTTGCGACTTGCAGCAACCCAGATCCAGCTCAGGGACATGATTAAAACAATTGCACCCTCTTTAAGACACTCTTTTATGCAAGTATATGAGCATATAATACCTTCAAAGATTAAGATCATTATATTGCCCACTCTCTTTGAGTGATGCATCATTAGATCTGCCAGCCTCAGGTTTGTCCTCCAATGCCGATCCTCACATAATGATTTGCAATTGGCAATGCCCCAATTTTATGTCCCCATACCTTTTTGAATTGTCAAGATGAGGAAGTGACACTAGAGGTTAACTTCATCACCTCACTAACTCCCATTTAGTCCCATTTCAGTGGGAATCATAAGTGTCTAAGGATCTGGGCCAAGGACCCTCAAGATCAGACCTTCAAAGCTCACTGGCATAGGCAGGACTTCCTGGGATGCTCAAATGCTTCTGCACTGCTAAGGCACTTCAAGCAATCTAAAGTGGGATTTGAGTATCTTTAAGGATCCTCTCCTCTCCTTGCGTCCCTATAGAGTCTGCTGTAAGGCAGACTAGGAGCAACAAAGGGTCTTGAACTGTACCTGCTCTCATCACGTCTGCAACAAGATGACCCTTTTCCCTCCTGTTGTTTATAGCCCCATATGGTTTGCTGCAGTAGTTCTCCCCTTTGGTTATGGGGGTGATTAGCAGTACATACAACTGAAGACACATTTTGAAAATGCAGTGACTTTCGTTCCAGTGAAATAAAATCCAACAGTTTATGCTGCAGACTTTACCCCAAAAGTAAGTTTTTGGTAAATTTGGCCATCTTCATAACCAGTAGGCAGAGTGCCACCACAAAAAACTATCTGTTCTGCACAATTAAGTTCTTGTCTTTATTGAGACTGACAAAGAGTTTTGTGAACTGCCAGAATGATAACTCCTGGGAGAATGGAAATATGGACATGGAAACACTTGTACAGCATTTAAGAAGTCTCTAGCTGTGAGTTACTTTTGGGTGGATGGATGGATAGATAAATCAGTGCCACATAAACAACAACAGACAGAGAAGATACACAGTTCACTGAAGTTTATAGTTCTCTGGAAAAGTCAGTCTTGCATAACAGCTCTGGGTTTGCACACAACAGTCCAGTGCAGTGTTATTTCCCATGCCTTGTGGCAGGTGTATCAATCCTGAACACAGCAGAGCTTTACAGCATACAAGCTGCAAACTCAGAATTTACCATCCTACCCATCTCCTTTATTTGGTGGGGCAGCTGTTCAGCTGACTGTTGTCAACCATTCCCTGTTTTTTGCAGCTAAAATGTTAACAATGACAAAGGCTTTCTAGATGAATTGGGGAGAATTTGCTGTTTTGAGATGTGCAGAATTTCTGTGTAATGATTCCTCTTAGGAAAAGGAGGGGTTTAGAGCTAAAACATCGATTCTGCAGCCTCAATAGACCTGTATCCTGCTCCTTGTCACCCTGTGCCAAGGGGATTATGCATTTTCCCCCACTGCGTGGAGACATTTTATAATTTTGTTCTTTTTTCTTTGGCAAACCCACTGCAAATGGACAGAGCCTCACAAGGGATGGCATGCTGGTTTGCAAAGCCCTGAAGTTTGCTCCTGCGTACTTAGGTGCTTCCTCCTATTGGAGTATCCATCTGTAATGTCCAGTGGTTTTTCCACTTCTAATGTGTTTGCTACGTAGGAAAAAAAAAACCCAACCAAAAAACATGGATTTATATAAGATAGACCAGCCACAAAGGAACAAGTAACTCTACAAGGTCACTCAGAAAGCTTTTTACTCAGCCAGAAAGAAAAACTTGATTTCTCGGTCTCTGTTTAAATTGGCCAGTGGGATAGTGAGGGGGATACTGTGGGATCCTATTCCCTTGGAAGTGCAGATAAAAGACTTTTTTTGATTATTCCAGCATTTCTGTCCAGCCCACACACCCTCTGGGGACACCAGACCCTGGAGGGGGTGGGTGGCGTGTTCCTGTGTCTCATTTCAACACAGAGTGGGAGCACACACCTCAGAAATGCTCTCGGGTACCCCAGTATGGCTATAGGTTGAATTCCTTACCAACACCATTCCTCCTCCTTCACACTCATTTCTGTCAGGAGCAACATCTCATACTCTACAGGAATATTTTTTTTTTTAATTCAATTTTCTACTAAACAAAAGATAGGATGTGGTGGTTTTCTGATTCCTACAGCTACAGACTCATGGGTTAATGTATAACCAGTATATTCCTGAAATATTTAAGTTGCTATTCCCCTTCACTTTGCCAAGGTAATGAGGTGTTTGATGAAGGGAGTTCAGCTGCAGACCTGCAAATGTACATTCTGTAGGCTAGAGAGAAACCACAACAGGCTCTTGCATTTAATATTCTGATAAATTGGGCACTTCTGCACCTTACATCAGGCAGTGACACAATGCAGCCTTGTTAATCCAAATAGAAAGTGCTCCTTCAGTAATGGAGTCTAGGTCTGTTTCAACAAAATTAGATTTGCATCACTAATTCAAAACACCATAAAAATCCAAAGGATGCTCTGGAAGTAGAGGTTATCTCCTCATCCATTCAGGCAAGTGAAGCATAAAGCCTCAACAATGTGAGGAGGTAATGGAACAAGGTGATGCCAGCATACAGCACTGGTTAGTTAGATTAAAAGAGCATATCTGGCGAGGATTGTCTTCTGTTTTGTTTTTTGTTTTTTTCTGAGAAACACATCAAGAAGTGTATTAAAACAGCTCAGAATCACTGATGGGTTTTGTTATCTACTGCCGGGTCTTGGATTGCTGATAACTCCAAGACAGTCCTTCTCTTTCAAGACTTTGAACAATGTAATTAAGGTTTCTTGGAAATAAATCAATACTTGATATTGCCGCTGAATAGCATGCTGCCCAGACAATCTGCCCTCCTTATTGAGACATGGCTAGAAGTCACTGGTGCCAGAATTTACGCTCTCACCTTTTTGCTTCTGTGTTTTCTTTGTAGTGGAGGTTTTCTTGTTGCAGTTAAATCTTCAGACCTTTCTTTCACGGGCCACAGCTGCTGAAGGGAAGCACACAGGCTCTCCGCTCCAGAGGGCTGTTGGCAGACCAACTGCAGTTTTCAACTGTCATCTTCAGGAGCAGATCATCACACTTCACCTCTCTTTCATCCTTTATTCCCCAGTAGTATACACAGAAAATGAGAATGCGATAGACTCTCGTAGTGCTACTCGGGGGGAGCAGAAAGGCACTCTGTGGGGTGTTGAGGGGGTACTGCCCCAGGGCAATTATACCTCTGCTTTTAGCTGATCCTAGTAACATCTCTTTCAGGCACCAGGATGGGCAGTCATTTTAGCAAAGAATATTTACCTTTTTTTAACGTGACTAATTCAGAACCTGGCAAAGCTTAGGTAAATTCTCTGGAGGCTTTGAAACTGTTTAGTCTGAATTTTAAGGGAAACGAATTTGCACTTTTGAGCGGTTAGGTCATAGGTAAGCCTTAGGACTCTTGCTTTTGCTTTGAAATGATGCTGAAAGAGGAGGATTTACTAAAGCCTCCAAAGTCTGCAGGTTTGGTTAAAAAAATAAGAAACCACAGAGACCTCGATACTGCGCTAATCCCCCTGCCTACGCTGTTTGACCCTTTTTCTCTGCAGCGAGGGACAGAAAGGGCCAAAATCTTGCTGCTTTCTGCTTGAAGTTTCCTTGGGAAGAACCCCAGTAAAGACCACTCAGCAGGAAGAGGCAGCCTCATTGTGCTGTATGTCAGATACAACCCAGATCCAAGCCCCTCCAAGTCTATATCCCACACTGACATTTGGACATCTCAGCTTCTGGATATACTAGCACCTGAGTAGCTCCTCCTGGGAGCAGCAGGAGACTCTCTGCCCCTTCACAATCCTGATTTGGAGAAATCCCATGGAGATTTTCCCACTATCGGCTGATGATGATGTTGGCAAGGGCTCCTTCTGCAGTGCTGTGTTGAGGAGGTAGAGGAGGGCAGTATTAATGAGGTTGCATTGTGTTTGCAGACATAAAGAGAAATAAAGGGTTCATTCAAATACTCAACATCAGAGTTAAACATCCACAGTAATGAAATCCTTTGGCTGCTTTTTGCCAGACCAAGCTGAGCTGTTTCAGCTGGGACAGATTGGATCTGAAGTGTGTCTTCAGGCAGAATGGGGGAAAAATAATCATCCTGATGACATAACTGAGGAAAATCAGAGTCACAAGGCTGGATGGTGATCACTGCCAGACAGAGGTTACCCATAATCTTTCTTGGCCACATCCACCAGAGCACTGCAGGGAATCAGTTCTGTCTCCTCGGTGTGCCCAGGGAACAGGGCTAAAACATCTACATACTTAGGATAAAACAGCCTGTCCTGTCATATGCATGGTCCTAAGACACTCTTCAAAGAAGCACATCTGATGAAATTCTAGTATAATTTATGGGGTAGGGATGCACTAGATTCCTAATGCTGTTCTTGTCCTTACATGATTTAGCAATTTATCTCTATCACCTAGTTCAGCTGCCTAAATTTTGCATGGCATTTAAAACGACAATGGCCGTGGAAAGCGAGAGACCTCCAGAAGGCATCCTCCCTTGTCATCTCCCACCACTGACCACAGCCCCCCTGTTGTGTCCCGCTGTGGTATAGGGCTTGGACAAAGAAACGTGTACCTGGGTCTTTCCTCATCCTCATCTTTTTCTGTGGTATGTATGCATCATAGCAGGTAGAGGTACCTGACTGTTTTAAAGCCCTGATGGTGAAAGGTGCAACGTAGTCTTGCTGTTATAGCACTGAACAGTGAATGTAACAGCTCAGCACAGAGAGGTCTCTCAGCCTTCCGAAAAAAATGCATCTCTTGTGGCAAAGGAGATTTGAAGAGCCGATGCGCATGAACTGGAATTTTTCTGTTAAATGCAGCATCAAAGTCTTTCTTTAGAAGCTAAATGGATAAAAACAGTGCATGAAATTGAAGTTGATAATTAGCAAGTCAGTCCCAGCGAGGAGCTCATAACTGGTTTGACCTTCGGGCTTTGTGCAAGGGCCAAGGGGGGAAGCACATCTCCCCAGCTGCGCAGCACAACAGAGCCCACATGGTTTTACCTGAGGAAACAGCAATGCAGCAAGCTCCACTCTGGGAAAAAAATAAAATTGCAGATCAAAGGTAATGTATAGAAGAGATCGGTTCTAAGCTGCAGCTAGAAAATTAACATGAAGAGCTAATTCCCTCAGAGATGTTCATAGTCTTGTCAGCAGAGTTCCAGCACGCCACCCAGCACCTGTAAGGGTTGCCATAGGTGGGCTCAGGTTTTCCAAGTCTTTCTTGGTTGGAAAGACAGCATTTGCCTGTCTTTCACAACTTTAATTTCACAGACCTAGAAGGACAGCTACTTTTCAGGCCACTGCTGTTGTTTGATACTTCTCTAAGGAGTTATTACTTCCCTCTGTATGTCACTGCTATGTTGTGGCCCTGGACCACAGACCCTGAAGTCAGTGGAAAGCCTTCCAGAGGACTTTTTCTCTGTCTTCAGGTGAGAGATGGGAGCCCTGGATAGAGAAAAGTCTTTGCAATATAATTCACAGAATTTAGGGTTAAAAGGAACTGTTAGACCATATAGTTGGTCCATCTGTGCACCGTGCAAAGCAGTTCACCCATATACACTGGCACTGGGGTCAGGGACCTGTGCTTCCCACAAGTATCTCTTCCCATCTTGTGTCACAACTGGATGGAAGCACATTTTACTGACTCCAAGTAATTATATACTCTAGTACAGTCACCTCCCAGTCCTTTCTTTGCTAAACTTTCAACCTCTCATTTGCAGGCATTTTCCCCAACCTTAAATAATTTTTTACTGTTTTTCTTTATTGTCTCCTCCATTATGACATCCTCACTGAAGCCATGACTACCAAGCACCAGACATCCTTTCACAGGGGTGAACCTTGTTCCTTACTCATCATCTGCTTGTTTTAGCAAGCAAGAATTACGTTTTTTGTTCTCCTTACTGTGCACTTGCAGTGGCAGCTCATCCCTCCTTCCAAGAGACTGTTCCCTGTTTCTTAGATGGGGCCTGTGTTTCCTGTAGCTAAATTTTGACAAGTTTGGCTCTTGGCTTCTGTTCTAATGCTTTTTGTTTTCAGAAGCCTGGCATACCAGGGGAGCCAGATGTCTGCAGATAGATCTGCAATTTACTTTTACACCAAACCTTGTGTTTTGCCTGTAGTGATTTCATACCTATTTCTGGTCTGATCTCAAAAGACTCAATTTAAGGTTTAAAACCTGAAAACAACTTTCATCTTTTTCTTCTATGAATTACTCAGGAACAGCTAACACACATTCACACACTAACCTTTGGTAGCAAATGTCATCAAGTCAAACAGTCTGCAAAGCCAGGCAAGCTGGATTGTTTTGGTTTTGTTTTTTTTTTTCCCTGCAGTGTCATACAAAACTATAATGGGTGAAAAGAGAAAAGGAGAAGGGCAAAGTCCGAGTGGGAACCAGCCAAGCCCATTGCTGCTAACATGCCTCAGATGCACTGTAATCTGCAGTCCCCCTGTAATGCAATGTGTAGGAGAGGCAGGGACATTTTTAAAATCACTTTCACTGCAGTTACAGGTATGAAGTGTCACTCCACATTTATGATTTACCATTACCCAGCCAAGTCATAGTTGGTATCTGGGACACAAAATTATGCAGAAAGCAGAGGTGCGACAAAGGCAACAGGCAAAAGTGACACCGGGCAGCGCTGGCGTGACTTACCAGATATGTGTGCAAAGGAGGCAATCTCAGTCATATGAAGAAAACCAGGGTGAGCGAAACCACTGTTGGCTGAACAAACAAATCTAACAATCTGTAAAGCATCCTGCTCACCTAATCTAACTAAGCTAAAAAAAAATCCTAGTTGTAGCTAATTGAGATATTGCACCTAAAATGTCACCCATGTCTTCTACAATGGCATACATTCTCCCGCCCCACCCCCTGTTTTTTTTTTTTTTTTAACATACTGGTACTGTTAAGATCATGTTTGTCTTTTTCATTGCTTCTAGTCAGCTGGCCTTTCAGCCATATCCTTCAGAAAAGCTCTCAGCTGACAGCAGAAACTCGTATTATTAGAACCTAAGTACTCATGAATCACATCCCATATTATTCAGATACTCTTATTTTCCTCTGCCTTGGCAAAATATGTTTAAATCACCAGCCACATCAGAGAGAGTGCCTCTCCTATAATGCCTTTACTTTCCATACTATCCCCATTTATGTCTTATCTTTAGCCAGTTCTCTATAACATTTCTTCTGTTAATCCCTTTCTCCAGCTCACATAATTCTTGTCTATTTAGCCCCGTCTCAAATGCTTCACTTAGATAGGTATGATTTGCTTAATTTCCTTTGCCTCAGAAAGTGAATTATCCTATCAAGGAAAGGTTAGTTTAGTCTAGTACGATGCATTTCTCTCATTTACATGTTACCCACAGTCTTTTATTTCATTCCAAGGACCTGTGGTTGATTGAGATCAGATTAGCAAGCCTATAGTTTCCCATGTTACGTTTTCACATTGCTAAAACATAAGTATTACCTTTGTTATTTTCTGTTTCTGTAATATCACCTCTAACTTGAGATTTTTATTGAAAAACTTTTCTACCAAGCCTGGTGCCGTTTGCCAGTTCTTTCAAAGTGCTGTGATGGAGGTTGTCTGTTCATAAGCACCTGAGCTCCATGTAGATAAACTCATTTGCATTAACCACAGCCTTTCTCCCCATGTTCTTGAAAACAGAGGAAACACATTCTCTTAGCTTTTGGATACAAAGTTATAATACCTGTACCATTCACCCCATAATGCACAATTTCCTTAATTCTTCATTTTTTAATACAACCGGTGAATATCTCATCCTTGTCTCCCAAACTTTGAAGCCTGTAGTTCACTTGGAGCTTTCAAAAATCTTGCTTTTACCTCTACAACTTTTAAGACAGTTTCCTTGCTCCAGTTTTTCCATTTTTTTTCCTCTGTTCCTTCTGTGTTCCTAGGATTGTTTACCCCTGGGTTATTCACCCACGTATGTTTACAGTCCTTCTTTACTTGTTCTCTCTTCTTACTTGGAATAGAAGTTTAAGATGTTTTCTGTAGCTGGTTGAAATTCACGCAGACACATTCAAATCCTGAGATCAGCTGTCTTTGTTAATTAGTTCCTTCAATTTATCAAAGCTTCCTCTTCTGAAAGGAAAAAAATAATCTTACTTACCAGCCTACCTTTGCCTGTATAGCCTTTTAATTGAAATGTATGTGACTCATAATCCATCACTCTACAAATATTTGCCATGACCAGCTGTTCTATCACAACCCAAGATCCTGCGCAACAGCTCCATTCCTGCTTTCTTCTCTGTCTTCCTCCTCTCCTCATTCACTCCTCCACAGAAATACCATCTTACTAGAAGCATCTGATTTCAAGAGCAGAGATTCCTTACCCAGTTAATGAATGGATGCTCTGAACTGCCCCCTCAAAGACCTCCATCCTAAGCTAAGCATATATGCTGACATTCAGCCCCAGGTGCAGGTCATTTAGGTGCCTTCAGCATGCATGCATACATGCGAGCTGGGTGTCAGAGCTCCTGCTGGTGCCAATACAACAGCTCCTGTTGCTCATTAATATGGTCAGTGGAGTCTGCAGAGCTATTTGGATGACAGGTGTAGGTGCCTAGTGTAGGTGACCTGAATAGCTCTGAGCTCTTTTGCTCTGATTCTGTTACTGAAGCCTGGGCATCCAGGGTCACTGAGATGCCCTTAAGGGTACCACCTACAGTTGAGAGATGCTTTTCCAGAAAGGTGTGGCTCTTTTGTAGATCTTGTGCCATATCTGCAAGCTTAGCGCAGATGTCTTAGATGACCTCTGGCAGCACAAATAGTATCAGACACCTACTCTTAAGCAACTGAATCAAGCTCTGGCTTTCCATTAAATATATAGGGAGCTTTGTCACTTGTGCTCATGAAGACACCTGTAATCACATGCCTAAATTTTTATGTCAAGAGTCTGGAGAAGACTCCCACCTCCAGTTAAGAAGCCTGAATTCAGTACATGTTGTAATTCCCCACAAGATAAAAACTATTCAAATAAAAACCTTACTAAACAATGCAGAGCCAGGTATTGTAAGCACAAAGTATAATCATTTCCAGCAAAGGTACACATGCTTTACTCTCTGACTACTCCAGCTTCTTTGGGTTATGATCAAGAACAGAGAGATTCCTTTGTTCTCTGCCTCTCCTGTCCTGAATCTGGGGCAAAAGTTTTATCAGAGGGGAAAGTTCTGTATGAACCTGTTATTAGAGTACATTACTAGCTAGGAACAAAAATAATGAGTTGAAAACCACCACAGTATAGAAAGATGTGCTGGCCTACCTGGTCAGTTGTCTGTTGGCATCTGAGAAGAGGTATGGAAAGATCATCTGAGACCTGGTGATGCACTTTCATGCAAGCCCCAGGTGTTCTGGCCTCACCCCATGGTAGGATGCTGTGTTCTGTGTCCAAGTAACACTACACAGCACGTAGCTGATCGTGCACTGACTTCAGATAGCCCTGATACAATGCTCCCACTTTATGCTGGGGCAAGAGTTCCCTCCAGATAGCCTGACACAGAAAAAGCATAAGGATAGGTGAGTGGCCTTTTCTTCCACTTCCTCCATAACTTTTGTCACTAAATTTAGCCAAAAGTGGATGTTGTTTGATAAAGCTGGCTAGTGTGATAACTGTAACAAAGATTTTAGCCTGTGGTAGAGCGTGTATGAAACAAGAAGCTAGACCAGTTCATGGAACTGAACATCTTTCTGGCCAGGAGATTTGGGGTTGTCATGGTCCACCCAAGGAAGTACAGGTATTTATGAGAACAGTAGGTAAAGCACTTAGTGAAATGAATTTGCTGAGTCCTGCTAGGGAGCTGTGTGTGGTGACAAGATGTTCTTTCCCAATAAGAGTCTAGAAAATTTTAGCTATTTCAGTGTGAAGTCTTGAAAAGGGGTATAACTGATGTCCATGTATTTCAAGCCAGCGAGGAGGAGGAGGGGTGGCGGCCAAACATGAAAGAGAGAGAGAAAGGAAGGAACTACTATGGAGAATCCTCGCCTAAACACAAGTAGGTCAACAAAATGCAGACTGGAAATCAAAGAGATGTCCTTGCTCATTACAGCTGTAAAGATCTGCAGATGAGAATGGTGGACTCCAGAAAACCCTACTGTTTGTGAAACAGAGCTTGGGCAGCTCAGGAAAGGGAGGGTACAATATGATGGTGGAAGGCTCACCTTTGACAACCATTAATTTACTTCAGAGTGCATTTTATAAGCCCCACATCAGTCCTCAATCTAGGCAGCATGGAAGTGAAACAAAGCTTTTTCTTTTGCCTGCTTTGCACAGAGATGCACCACAGAGTCTGACCAGGCTGGCAACTAGCAGTGCTGCTGGCACCCTCCCTCTCACTGACAGAAAAAAAAAATTCATGAACAGCATCACTGACAACACATCAGGCCACAGACTAATGTTTATTTGCTTTTTCCATTTACAGTACTCAATAAGGAATGTTAATGGAAAGTTGTTTAAGCTCAATAGGCAAAAGCTAAACTCATGAATAAGAGGTCTTGGAACATTTTTGTTTGAAATTTCCTTCTCGTTCCTCTCACCCCCTCCACCCCTCCCCTTACTTTCCTATTAAACTGAAGTAAATTTCCCTAATAAAATCCAAGGCTTTTAAACTCAGCCTAACGTTTGTGATTGCTATCTTTCCCTGAATAAACGAAATACTTTATACCTTCTGCTGGAGGCACAGACTTCTCTTATTTGCAGGGGAGAGTGGTAGCAACATTTTAAACACTGCTTTGTGCACAAAGGCCGATGAAAGCTGAAAACTGTGAGAAATGGGCTGCTCAATCTTCATCCTTTATCAGGAACTGGGGTGATAATGAAACCTGACATATCATGCTGCTTTCCGTGATCAGCTCCTGATTGCAGGGCTGCACAAAGAGGAACCCAACAAAGGTGAAACAGGACCTGTCCATAAACCCACTGACTGATCCTGCAAAACCTCAGGTAGCTCCTAGGTACTTTATAGAGAATCAGACCCTAAGTGCCACTGCCAATAACAAAGAGATAACCCACTCAGATAGATAGCTAGGAGCCCTGGGCAATGCACTAAACTTGTCCCATGAGTAGTGATGGGAATGTGACTCTGACAGATACGATATCCACAAAGTGCTGCTGAGAAATTCTGCCGTTTCTCATCAAGTATTGCCCTGACACCAAATGCTCCCCTAGAGATGAACCCCCTTTCCACAAGCCACCGGAAAATGTCCTAGAGGGAGGGGATGCTACCCTGGGTTGTCATTGGGGATGACTTAGACAGAGCAAAGCCCTCCCTTTGAACCTGTAGCAGCCCTGAGTTTGCTCCCTCCCTGATACACATGCCCACAGCCCACTGGTGAAAGAGAAAACTACGAGAGCACCACAGCTCCTCATCGAAATGCCTCCTTTGGCCTGTTAAATCAAAACAAAACAGAGCAAAAAAATGCACACTGAGATGCAGGACTTTAATGTGCCCTTTCTAGCCACACATGTTTCCAATGTATTTTATAACATCCACAACAAAATGCAATTACTCGGTGTAGGCAGGCGTACTTCTGGATGGCTCAATAAAAGCCCAAAGGGGACTGTGCAGGCCCAGGCTGAGGTGAGGGCCCCTTTCCCCCATCCCGTTTGCAGGGTCGCTCCCTGTCACCATGCGCTGTTGCTGGGATGGCGCTGCTGCAGGCAGGGCGGTGGGGGTGGTGGGACTCGGGGGTGGCGGGACTCAGGGGTGGTGGGCAGCAGGTCACGTAGCCACTTCCTTTCCCATCCAGCACCTTTGCTGGGTTGTGGCTGCTGCTCGCAAACTCGCCTTCTGCACGGGGATGGCAAGGAACATGGTAAAGAGCATGGGAGTTTACGAGTGAGGTGCGAGGGCTCAGCTGCATTATGGGGTTGGCCCAACGAGTACAGCCTTCTTTCTCTATCCCGGCATTAGAGAATGGCCATCTGCATCAGAAACAAAGACTGTACTTACATCTCTTGGGCATCAGCAACTGCTCTGACATAATCTCACCTTGGGTTTCCAGCAAACTGAGCCTGTGATCTTACACAGGACCACTAAAGTCAAGTCAGGCCTTTGTCTAGAGGACTGGGAACGATGATGGTTTTGGCAAGGAATCCAGGGAGAACCTGTGAAATCACCTCTCTGTGGCTGAAGAAAGGAAAGGACTTCCCTTCCCTTCTCCCCTACATGATGCTTGTTTACTTCTAAGCAAAGTGCAGCTTCAGTCAATTTAAGTGAACACAACCAGCAGCAAATCTTACAGTAGCTGCACGATCTACTACACTATACCAGCAGTGCCAGGCTCTGAGGTAGTTACAGTACAGAATCCTATTTGCTAGAAAAAACAGATTCAATCCCAGGTCATGCTGACTTTCCAAGTGTTCACGAGTGCTAAGAAGTGATGATGTGCATTCATGAATCACATCCTACTTACAGCTCTCATAAAAACCCAACCCTTCAATGATCTAAAGATTAAAAGCCCCTGTGCCCCAGGATAAATGTTGTATTCAGCCAACATCCACGTGGGCAGTACTTTAAACTGCTTTCTAAGACCTGCTTGTTGAAATTAGGCTTGTGGGACCGGACCTCCCTAGGACACGGTTTATCTTCTTGGCTCTACTTGAAGACTTGGGCACTGCCTTTTATTTCAATATTTAGGTGCTGCTTTAACCAACATGCCTCTTGAGAAATTTTTTAGTCAATAAAATGTCAGGGATTTTCCTGCTAACTAGGCACTGAAAATCCAGGTACAGTCAGATGTTCACCTCTTAACGAAAGCATTGCCTTCAAGTGTAACTTGGCATTACGCAGCCACTGTGCACTTCTGCTTTCTTAAAAATTCATTTGGGCACATCATTCAGCATCTGAATTCCAGTCAGTTCTGGGTAATAACAATCATTCATTTCATTGATTTCTGCTGCATTCCTACTCAGGGTAAATAATAAGGCAGCTCTGTGTCGTGGATTCAGACCAAGACTCCAGCCCTAACAATGACTGAAAGCCCCCACGTGGGTGTAAAGAAGTCAGAGACAACAGCATACCAATTATAAAGCCCTGCACTTCATCTACTGCCTGCAAAAGAAAAGGTTAATTATCTAAAAATAAAGCAACTGCATGCTGGTGCAGGAGGGTGAACTGGGAGGAGGGCTGTGGAACAAACAAGATAAGGTTGTGATCTACAACATGAGAATACTAAGGCTGAATAAGGCACTGTCCAGTATAGCTTGTCACCCACAGTCAAATCAAATTGCACGGCTGAAAACTCCACCAAAATAAATGGACTACGTCATGTCTTTTAATAAGCCTGTTCTGGTTCTGACATGGAAACCAACAGGTGCCCAGGAGCCGCAGACACTCTCACACCCACTTAGTTGCTCCAAGGCTGTGCGTGTTCAAATGACTTCACACACCACAGTGAGCCTGAGACATGAGGACTAAGATCAGAGCTGAATGTCCTCGGTGTTTCTGCTGCCTTTTAAGAAGACAAGACCAGTAACTTTTTACAGATGTGGCTTTGAAACTCATCTCCAAAGCACTGTTGTGTTTTAGGGTTTTGCTTTCCATGAGCATCCATGAATCACAAAAGATCTAGGGAGCTGGGGAAGCATCCAGAAGTTTGGGGGTGAGGTTCACCACTGCAGACACACAGGCAGGCAGCTGCCATCTTTCAGTGTTTGTGAGGACCACTGTAACCACTGTACTAGAGAAAAACTCAGTAACCATCAATGGTTCTGCTGTGGGAATCCAAACATGCAAGGCTATGTAAGAAGAGCAAGGAAGAAACTACACTCCTTCAGTTTGCCCTCCTCATTTTGAAGGCCTGCCAGGCAGCCAAGGACCTCACAAGTAGGCTCCAGCTACACATTTATGGCCAAGAGGAAAGAGCAGCAACTCCTCTAGCCTGGGATAATAGCTAAAAGAGTACAAGGCATATGGAGTCAATCCCACTGAGTGAAAAGAAAAATCACCAACAGGACCTTAATAGACTCTTTAATATAGACCCTAAGCACAGCTCGTAGCCTGGAACATGCACTTTTTAATGTTATTTTTTCTCAGTCATTCTTTCCATTGAGCCAAAATTTTGAGGGTCCATTAATACATTGACTTTTACAGCAGCTGAAATCATTAAAGGTCATTGCAGGTGTTCCCTGCATTCCACGCAACCGCCTCTGAGGAAGGAAGGGGAAAATACCATCTCTGAATAAATAAAGGACCTGAGGCACTAAGATGCTAAAATTACTCCATTAATTGCACATCACCTATCTATGGGCTTGGCAGATTTCTCATCTTCTGTCTCCAAGGTCTCTTAATCACATAACAATTCATCTGGGTTAAAGAAGCTGCATTATAAAAAGCAAAAATATCCAAAACAACCCATAACAAAACGACAACTTTGGTTTAGGTTTTCAGGTCACTGTACTAAAAACTGCCACTAACAGTATTAGATTTACATAGCTTCAGTGGCACTGAGCTAAAAATGGAACCCATTATGTTCTTCATATTTTTGGTCAGGGCAAATACACATGGGCATAGCTGGGTGCTCAAGAATTCCCTTGGGGTCACAAGAAGAGGTCTGCAAGAGGGGATTGCTCCCTCACATGTCACTTCTCTGGTTGCTCTCTTAGCACAAGTGGCTGCTCATATTACTGCCATGAGGGGAAGAAATCAGTGTGTAATACAGTCAGGTGTCACTTTGATACAATCCTATATAGACAGCCTTGCTCCACTAAACACAGGATAGGAGTTCTCTCTTTCCCCCATGCATTTGGTTTAATTTTTGAAGAACCATAAGTTGGCTTTCTGAACAAGGACTGTTCCTGGTCACTCATCTGGGAACATGATGAATACTGTACTCGTTCGTCTGGGACCAGATGTACTGTAGCTGGTGTGGTGGGCTGATCTTGGCTGGCTGCCAAGTGCCCATCCATCTGCTCTCTCAATTGCCCTCCTCAGCAGGACAGGGAGAGAAAACAAGACGTAAAAACCTCATGGATCAAGGTAAAGGCAGTCTAAAAGCGTGGGTGGGTGGGGTGGGAAGATTGTGTGCAGAAGCAAAGCAAAGCAAAGCCACAAAACCGAAGGAGAAGTATAGTCTACTTCTACTTCCCATCAGCAGACGATGTCCAGACACTTCCTGGGAAGCCGTGCCCCAGTATGCATAGTGATTGCTTCAGAAAACAAATGCCTCAATAACAAATCATCTCCCCTGCCTCCCTTTCTCTTAGCCTTTATTGCTAAGCACTATGTCATATGGCATGGGATATCCTTTTGGTCAGCTGGGGTCAGCTGTCCTGGCTGTCCCCTCCCAGCCTCTTGCTCACCCCCAGCCTACTGGCCCTTAGGCAGGGTGCTGGAGGGACAGCCTGGGTGCTGTGCCGGCACTGCTCAGCAGCAGCCAGCACACCAGCAGGTTACCAACACCATCCCAGCCACAGCGCAAAGCACAGCCCTATATGGGCTTCTATGGGGAAAGTTAATGCCATCCCAGCCAGACCCACTACCTGTGTCTCATGGGTTCCATCATGTGGGACAGCTTCATCTGACATATGTTGATGTATCCCTGGCAAAAGAGATGGAAAGGAACTAGGACTAGTCTGAAGTTTTGGTTGGCTGGGATCACCATGTCAGTGTACTATCACACTGTGTGCATGCACAAATGCACCATACAGGTATGAACAGCTGGGTTTTTTCAGAGGCATTTCCATGTGAGCTCTATGTGTTCCCTGACGTGCGGAATTAGACTCTATAACTCGAAAGTTATAAAGTAGGTATGTTTATTGCGCGCAGATGCACGGGGGATCGCTCCTCCACAAGCGTGCATGCCCGAAGTGACGAACCATCTCACATTTATACAATGAAACAAATGAATATTCAATTAACGCCTATACATATTCGTTACCTAAACCCCGCTTCGTATGTTAATTAGCTTATCAGTCCGTTTCCTGGAATGTGGTGGTCCTGCAGGTTTGTAGGTGATTCATGTTCTTGTGACCATCTGATCTTCTTCAGCAAGGAAACTTAGCACTCCCTCCCTCTAGATAGCATTTGAATGTCTCTCATCTTCTCTCATTCTCTTTTAAATAGCCCCTTTTGTTAGAGAAAGAAGGGCAGGCGTCTCCTCAAAAACTGTAGTTGTCTCCTCAGAGCTGTGTGCCTATGTGATCAGACACCACACCGCACCCATGACTAGTCACCATACCCACATTTCCGAGTAGACATATACAATCACAGTCGGTGTTAAGCGTCCCCATTTCACACTATTTCTCCATATCAATCCCCCCTTTTTATTAAATTAAGTAAATTCTTTTACTTAAGCAGTCTTCCCGAATGATATAAAGCATCATACATAAGTGTTACCCTTTTAAACACTCTCCAGACCCACAAATATAACATAATGGTTAGTATTAAGGAAATTCCTAAACTGATCAATAAGATCACAATGGGGTGTACCATAGTGTTAAGAATTCCTGTTGCAGAAGGTGACCAGCCAAAGAGAGTATCCCACCAATTATGGTTTCCATCCTGTTCTACCTTTTTTAAAACTTTCTTGATCCCCTCTACATCATGATGGATCATAAGAAGAGTTTCATGTCCCTTTTCTTTGGTTTCTTTCAGTATACGTTGTAAATCTGCATGTTTTAATAGTTCTTTTATACTACTTATATTTAGTCCTATGGGGGTAGGAATTATCATCTGTGATAGGGTAAAGTTGGATTTTAAGAATTGATGAGACACTACTGGGGCTGAGTAACTAAAATCGCATCCTGTTATAGTAGTGAAATTACAAATACAATAATTTGAATATTGTGCAGTCTCCTTTACCTCCCCATCTATGGTTATTGTGTTACATCTAGTTCTCAAACATGCACATCCCTTCCCTGCATATATAATTACTGTTTTCAAGTTTGCATTTGGTCTGGCCTCGAAATGGCATATTTTCTGATCTGTATCTAAACAAGTATCCTGAGCCATTATAGTATTGCTTTCACAGAGGAAGCCCTGCTGTTCTCACATAATACAAGATTCTAAATCTACTGGTTTGCCACTTGTCGCCTATCTTTCTGGCCCATGTTCTATGTTCAAAAGGATATTTTCCTAGGCATATTATAAAGATGGGCTCGGTTAAGGTAAAATTGTGCCAGCATTCCCGTGAATTAAAGCACATGGTTGTATTTAGAAGGGTAAATTCCTTATCTACCTTTCTGACATTAATCAGGGTGTCTCCTGAAATCTTGGTGTTATCTTTTTCATTATATGTTTGACACCCTACTTTTATCCTATCTCCTAATTTTCCCCATAATCGGTCGACTTTGTGTACATCCTCCCGATCCCATTGATTCCTTTGGTACACCTCACTTTCAGAAAAAACACCATAGCTAATTTCGTCTTTGAGTCCACCTTTCCCATTATTCCAGTGTGTTTTTTCCGGGCATGATTCCAAGGCCAGTTATCAGGCTCTTGGTTGTAGGCAAGAGAGAGGGTACAAAAAAACACAAATGGTTTAAACCCACTATTGATCATTTTAAGAACGTTCCTCACATATACATATAAAATCTGTTTTGATCAAAAATATCTTTGTTTGAGTTGGGGCTTACCGATAACAAGTTGGGAAAGACTGGCCACTGGCTTAGTCCCAGACTCTTCTGTTCTATATTGTTTGTTGTGGTGCCCTTCCCATATGGTGGATCCACAACCGCTCAGGTTCACTTACTTGCCACCCACATTGTTCCCATTTGTCCGAGTAAATTTGAGTTTCAGTTCTTTTTTATCTGGGGTTACTCTCCACGAAGTTGCAGGGGCTTTCTTGATCCGGGTATGGTGAATCCAAGAATTCTGTCCCTCAACCTTGATTGCAGTGTAGGTGGTGAGTAGGACTTGAAAAGGTCCGGTCCACTGTGGTTCCAGGGTTTTATCTGCAAAACACTTAACGTATACATAGTCCCCTGGTCGTATATCGTGAACAGGTCCATCCAGACCCCTACTGCGTGTTCCCATCACATGCTTCTCAATTCTTATTAATTGTTTGTTTAGTGCCACCATATAGGAAGTCATTGTTTCTTCACCAATCTGTGAAGACGTCCCCTTTTGTACCCCATAGGGTCGTCCATATAAAATTTCAAATGGGCTAAGCCCCTCTTTTGCTCTTGGTCTAGTTCGAATCCATGTAAGAGCTAATGGCAAAGACTGGGGCCAAGTTAGATTTGTTTCTTGGCCTAGCTTGACAATCTGTTGTTTGATTAGATGGTTCATCTTTTCCACCTGGCCACTTGATTGTGGTCGGTATGGGGTATGTAATTGCCAATCTATTCCTAGATGGTGGCTGATCTGTTGCACTATTCTGGACACAAAATGTGGTCCTCTATCCGAGGACATTACCGCTGGGACTCCAAACCTAGGTATTATCTCTTGGAGCAGTATTTTGGTCACTTCCCGGGCTTTAGCAGTTCTGCACGGGAAGGCTTCTGGCCAACCTGAAAAGGTATCTGTTAGTACCAATAAATATCGATACCCCCCTTTTTTTGGAAGTTCCGAGAAATCAATCTGCCAATGTTGCCCTGGAACATTTCCTTTCCCAATTTTTCCCAACTTTGGCCCCTTGGTAATCTTAGGATTAGTCTGGAGACAAAGATCACATTGTTGGGTTACTTGTCTAATAGTAGTATACAAATTTCGTGCTATTATGTTTTTAGTGAGATCCTTATATAGAGCTTCTGCCCCCCAGTGCCTTTTTCTATGTTCTTCCCGAACTACTGACCATACCATGTAGGAAGGAATCACTATTCTCCCATGTGAGATTACAGCCCACCCTTCCTCATTATATGATCCCTCTAGGTCAGAAATCAGTTTGCGATCTTCTTTAGTATAGTCTGGTTTACCTTCTAGAGATATTTGTCCATCGGGTATTAGCGCACCCTCTACCTTGATTGCTTTTCTGGCTGCCTGTTTTGCTTCCCTGTCTGCCAGTTCATTTCCTCTTTCTAATTCTGTGCTCACTTTCTGGTGTGCCTTGATGTGCATAATTGCCACCCTTTCAGGAAGCTGGACCGCATTTAGGAGTTTCAAAATTTCTTCCGCATGTTTGATGATTTTTCCTTGGGAGTTTAACAGTCCCCTTTCTTTCCATATTGCTCCATGAGCATGTACCACTCCAAAGGCATATTTAGTATGATTTCAGCCTTCTGTGCCAAAGTGTCAGCTGGTAGCGGTCCCGATTCTATCACTTCTTCAGAGGTTGTAACAGCATATCCGGAATGTCGCTTTCCATTCAGCATATAGCTGCTCCCATCTGTGAACCAATGTTCAGCTCCATTAATAGGAACATCCTTGAGATCTGTCCTACTAGAATAAGTGGCTTCGATTGTTTCTAGACAGTCATGATCGACTGATTCGCCAACATTCCCATTAAGAAACGAGGCCGGATTGACGATGTTTGTAGTCACGATCTCAACATCATCTTGTTCCACCATTATGGCCTGGTATTTTAGGAATCTCTGTGGGGAGAGCCAATGCCCCCCTTTTGTTTCAAGGACTGCAGACACTGTGTGGGATACTAAGACAGTCATTTTCTGGCCCAAGGTAAACTTCCGGGCCTCCTGGATGTTTAGGATGACAGCTGCTACTGCTCTCAGGCAACCAGGCCACCCTTTTGCAGTGGCATCCAGCTGTTTAGAGAAGTATGCCACTGCCCGTCTGTATGGTCCCAAATCTTGTGCCAGTATTCCTAATGCCATTCCCTGTTTCTCATGGGAAAATAGGAAAAATGGCTTACTCACATCAGGAAGTCCTAGTGCTGGTGCCGACATTAAGGCTTTCTTCAGTTCATGGAAAGCTCTGTCTGATTCAGCATCCCAATGAAGATCCTTCTGATTAGCTGCTATCAGGGAATATAATGGTTTAACAAGCAAGCCATAATTACATATCCAAAGCCTGCACCATCCTGTCATTCCCAGAAATGTCTGCAGTTCCTTTACAGTTCGTGGTCGGGGGGCTTGGCATATGGCTTCTTTTCGGGCCTTCCCTAGGACCCATTGTCCGGCACTGATCTTGTACCCTAGGTATGTGACTTGTTGTAACACCACCTGTGCCTTCTTCTTAGAAACCCGATATCCTTGTAGTCCCAGAAAGTTCAGCAGGCTCACAGTCCAAATAATACAAGATTCTTCGGTTCTGGTTGCAATAAGAAGATCGCCTACATATTGTAACACTTTCCCTTCTCCTGACGGTGGTTCCCATAACTCCAAATCCTTTGCTAATTGGTTTCCAAAAATTGTGGGGCTATTTTTAAACCCCTGTGGCAGCACCGTCCATGTGAGCTGGGTCTTTCGACCGCTTCTGGGATTTTCCCATTCAAAAGCAAAAATTCTTTGGCTGGCTTCATGGAGAGGGAGGCAAAAGAAGGCATCTTTTAAGTCTAAAACTGTGAACCAAGCTAGGTCAGGTGTCAGGGTGGTTAGTAAGGTATAGGGGTTAGCTACTACAGGATACAGATCCTCTGTTATTTTGTTAATGGCCCTTAAATCTTGAACTATCCTATAAGACCCATCAGGTTTTTTAACTGGGAGGATAGGTGTGTTAAATTCTGACTCACATTCTTTTAGTAGTTTTAATTCTATGAATCGCTCTATGTTTGGACGAATTCCTTCCCTATCTTCCCTTTTCAGTGGGTATTGTTTAATTCTTATCACACTCTGTCCTTCCTTTAATTTTACTATAACAGGTGATGCATTCTTGGCATGTCCCGGTATGTCAATTGCCCATACTCCGGGATATACCTGATCAATAATTCTGGTATCAATTTCCCTTTTTATAGGAGTACTGGCCAAAGATAGGCTCATAACCTGTATGTATTGGTGATCATTTACTTCCAGAGTAACTTCCCCTTTTTTAAATTTGATTGTTGCCTCCAATTGTTCTAATAAGTCCCTGCCAAGAAGGGCCTTTGGGGAATTTGGCATTCTTGTTTGTTTTCTTAGTTTGTACTTTAAAGGTTTCAGGATGTTTTCCTGGTGGCCAGCAGCTCCCACAACTGTAACAAAAAATTATTATTTTTTTTTACTGAAGTTCAACAAATAAGTTGGTTTCGTATTCACTAAAATTCCACCTCATACCCATTCCCTGCCCTAAAGGGGCCCTTACGGGTCCTGTTGTACTGCAAATGCTGCAGCAATTGGGGTGACATTGTCAGGTCCCTCAGCTCAATTGTCAGCAACAGCAACCCACTCCTCCCCACCATCAGGAGGATTCCGGGCAAGAGATGCTGTTCCTGCTCTGCAGGTTACACAGGCCTGCCTCTGCAACAGCAGTTCTGTTTTAACTCTTTCTTACCCTGAATGCAAATCTGCTACTTGTTGCTTTAAGTCTGTGTTATTACATATCAGCCTTCGCAGGCAAATAGCAAACATCCTGCCATGCGTCCAGCGTGACTCAGCCGCACCTTCGAGGGGCTACGGGGGTTTGTACAAACTCACCCCAATACTTTAACACTTTCACAAGGTCTTTGATTCTCCACCACCCCCCACCCCCCTCAGGTTTTACATACATTAGTACAAATTTTTATCTTACAACGTGTTTCATTCTGGTTGCTCCACAGAAGGAACCGCAACCTGAGCTTTTAAACACAAAAATTTCAACAAGAACATCTTTCTAGTTTAGGTCTCAGTTGTTGGTTTTGTTTTTTTTTTTTTTTTCTGGTTTTTTTTTTTTTTTTCCATCCTTTTCTAGAGCCATAATCAAAGATCAGGTGATGTTAATCCCGCACTCTTTCTAGTGCTAGTACCATAGGATCCCGAGGGGGTACTAATCCACAGTTCTTTTGCCACTCAGGTTTGTCCTGGAGGACGAAGAACATGTCTGTATACGATACTTCGCCCCATTTTCCCTCTCTCCTCAGAAACAACATTAATTGCAGGAGAGTGTTATAATCTAACGTTCCTCCCTCCTGAGGCCATTTTGCATCACTCCAATTTATACAAAAGCCACCACTGATTACAATATTTAATCAATTTCCTTCTATTTTCAGTACCACCATGTCCTACGATATCACTCCAATGTTTTAATATACAACTCAAGGGCGATTTTTCACAGGGCTTACTCCTTCCATTTCCCATTTTACAATTTTAATTACTTTGTTTTTCTCCGGCCGCCTTAGCCACCCAAGGTCGGAAACGCGGATAGAGCTCCTTACTCGTATTGCACTCAAACGCGTGTCTCAAGCACTCTTGCACTCACACTCAGTCAAAATAATTAAGCTATACACGGAAAATCAAAATGCGCATCTCAATCACACCATTCACACTCTCCGGGCAGCCCTCAGTCACACAAGCAGTATGTTATACGGTACCGTGCACTTATGTACAACTTTTAGGAACACTGACAGTTCACAAAGTATGCATTTCAATGAACAATTGCCAAAAAACAAACAACAAACAAAAAACCACATTTTTCCCGGTCTTAAGCAGAGTGTTAAGTTTTCCGCTATTTGCCACGAATTACCAGAATATTATTATTTTTCAACATACACTTCATAACTCCAAGTTTTGAACATGTAACAAGACAACACACAGAACAAACAAGACACAGAGCGCTATTTCAGTTGTTATATTCTAGGAATTCCCCAATTCTTAAGACAACCCAATGGAAGTTTTTAGCTTCCCCCTTTTTTCCTACGCAAAAGTTTCCCTTTTACTTTTGCTAAGAGGTCCCTCTTGTTCCTGTGAGATTCCGCCTTATTCCGTCCCGCCCCCCGCTTTCCGTCACGAGGCCTCCGGGCTTTTAGGAATGGCAGTAACCTCGGGTTTGCTCGATCTGCCCTCAAGATCGCTAGCGGCCACCCCTTGGTCAGCAAACCCCCTCCCAAGGTACCTTTCCTCCTGGGGACTACGCTGCGCGCCGGACGTCTCCGTGCGTCTCACCAGCCGCCCCGTTACTAAACATACCGTTTTATCCGCGGATCCAGGGGTTCTCTTCTGCTCCCGGGTGAACAGCTGAGAAGAGGAGGCTCCTCCGAGGAAATCTCCCGGGGCGCGCCTAGGAGCGTCCGCTCCGCAGCTGGTCCCTCAGCCGAGCAGAAATCCTCCTGGCTGGCTCGCCAAAACTGACGTGCGGAATTAGACTCTATAACTCGAAAGTTATAAAGTAGGTATGTTTATTGCGCGCAGATGCACGGGGGATCGCTCCTCCACAAGCGTGCATACCCGAAGTGAGGAACCATCTCACATTTATACAATGAAACAAATGAATATTCAATTAACGCCTATACATATTCGTTACCTAAACCCCGCTTCGTATGTTAATTAGCTTATCAGTCCGTTTCCTGGAATGTGGTGGTCCTGCAGGTTTGTAGGTGATTCATGTTCTTGTGACCATCTGATCTTCTTCAGCAAGGAAACTTAGCACTCCCTCCCTCTAGATAGCATTTGAATGTCTCTCATCTTCTCTCATTCTCTTTTAAATAGCCCCTTTTGTTAGAGAAAGAAGGGCAGGCGTCTCCTC
This sequence comes from Falco punctatus, assembly GCF_963210335.1. Lineage (NCBI taxonomy): Eukaryota > Metazoa > Chordata > Aves > Falconiformes > Falconidae > Falco > Falco punctatus. The sequence goes on from NC_137581.1 coordinate 32,851,403, forward strand.
AAAAACTGTAGTTGTCTCCTCAGAGCTGTGTGCCTATGTGATCAGACACCGCACCCATGACTAGTCACCATACCCACATTTCCGAGTAGACATATACAATCACAGTCGGTGTTAAGCGTCCCCATTTCACACTATTTCTCCATATCATTCCCCATATCTGCAAATGAGAGTACTTTTATTGAGAGACGTTCTTGCAGACTCAGGAAGTCATCCCCATCTTAAAGATGTTGTCATACACTTGATGAGCTAAACCATGGCAACATGCAGAATTGTTGTCTGTAAAATTGCTATAGAGAAAGGAAGTCAGCAAATTTTCCACTTTTACATGATTACTCATTTGATTGGAGTCTTGTAACTTGAAATGTAATGTTATTTGCTAACATGTGTCTGTTACTAGAACCCTGGGGGTATGTGTGCTCTCTTACTCTTTTGCTGGAGAGGTATGCACTTTCCCAGCTAATACAGGCCATTGGAAAGAGTTTCTTCCAAACAGATTCTCCTCCTTCTCATTCCTAAACGTGTAGCCTCTGCACTTACCTGAGGAAGCCTTCTTTTTCCACCTAAACACCCACAGAAATTAATTTCAACACACAGCTCCAGCACTAGTTTTTAAGGTTAAGGATTGCAAGAGCCATGCAACAGGGAATAGCTTGCTGTTTGCCAGGTGCCTCAGACAACATTCTCATCATCCTTAACACCAGTCTCACACATAGCAGACACTTGCAATTATTTACAGAGCCTAAATGCAAACAAAAGTCTGAAAGAACCTAGAGATAGGAGAAGACAAAAGCACAAGCACTTATTTTCGTTTTTGAAGATCAGCTCCAGGAAGTCTTCCTTGCTTTCACCTAACGAGCCATACTTAACAACTCATTTCTTACCTAAGCTTCATGTCTTTCCTGACAGAAAACCTCATTTAATTTGTTTTCCCTTCCTTGAGGTCTCCTGGGCTTCTCAGCTTCTAGTCACTCTTCACTCCTGGGATTATGGGTATTAATTTATTCGGGAAGCATTTAACACACTCCTGCCCCAGGGCTAGCGTCTGCCTTCAGCTCTCTAGGGATACTGATGGGTTTTTTTGGTGGGCAGAGGCTGTCCTCTCCCATCCTGGGAGCAAACAGATATCAATGATAATGACTTGGCTGAACTGCCAGCAAGTCATTAACCTTCGTTAAGGTAAAATGCTTTCCCACCTGGTGAAACCATACTCCAGTCTCACATTGCAATCTGTTCAATAAATAAGGCATTTCCTACAACACCCTACCCCCCCACCCCCGACAATCATACTTTATACAAAAAAATATAAACACCTTCAATGGATATATCTCATTACCAGTCCTAGGCATGACAATAATCATTATTTTGGGGTGTTAATGGTGATATGATTCTTATTCATGGTGAGACTGGTCTCATCTAGGTCAGGAAATTTAGGGGATTTTTGAGCTTGACCCTTCTCCCTGCTGGAAGTCACTAACGTCTGTCTCTGTGCTGGCTGAGCATCAGCTGACATGGGAATTGTTTGTTCCTGAAAGAGTTTCTTTTTCTTTAGGGAAAGCGTTGGTTTACAAGCCACTGGCAACCCATCAGGAGCTCTCTGAGTGACAGCTGACCTTCACTTCGGAGGCACGGCTGCTGGTTGAATAATCTGTAGCTGGAGATGAGGGCAAATCTTGGGGCCACTTGAGCTACTTGTATGTGGTGGTATCTGCAGTGCTTGCAGTGGTGCTGGAGAGGGGTGGTGACATGAGGAAAAAGCTCCCTTTTTTGCTGTGTATATTTTAACTAGACTTTGGTGTAAGGTGAGTACTGGAGTGATAAACGCAACAGTCCATATGCTTCAGCCATGTGAGCTAAATGTTTATATACATGGGAGGGTGGGTTCATCTCACCCAAATGTGGTCATTTAAAATCAGGTGTTGGCTCCTTCCATGTCAGCATCTAAGACAGGGCCCCACAGAGAGTGAGTCAGTCTTCTGCTCCTAGATACTATGCCAAGATGGGGTGAACTGCCCTTTGAGGGATCCCTGTGGGTTGTAGAAGGGGTCTCACTGACAAGGTTAGAGAAATATTCACAGAGGCATGTGCCTTTTGCCCCTGTTGTGGGGTGCCAACAGGGGGGATCACAACCAGACATACCATACCTGCTAAAACGGCCAGCATTTTTTAGAGGATTTCCTCAACCACATCCCTCCTTTTTTTGTTTTGTTTTTGTTGTTGTTGTTATTATTATTACTTTTACTATTATTATTACTATTATTATAATAAAATTGTTGTTGTTGCTTTTGTTATTATTGCTACTACCACTACTACTATTTCCTAAGTTCTGAGACCAGTGGCATTCATCACAGGTTTGCCAGGAAAATAGCAGGTCCCTGGAACAGCATCTCCGCTGATGTGACAAAGCATTTCCAAGGAGAAATGCCTCATGAGCGTGCACTCCCCCAGCTGTTCTGGTGCTCGTTGGCAATGCCAGCTGCTCAGGGTTACGTGCTGAAGCTACTGAGAGCAGTGAGGCAGGGATTTTCCAGAGAGCTACCAGGGAATTAAATGTCTGGATTCCTTTCGCATTCCACAGGCACTCAGCCGCTGAATTGTGCCCCCAGGTTCATTTTCCAGTTCAGCTCTGGTACTGGAAAAATGCTCCACTGAGAGGGATATACCCACTTGCCAGCCATCTGGAGGGTGCCAAGAGCAACATTAGCATGGTTTGTCAGACAGACAAACAGGGCACCAGAACAGAACTATCTCAGGAATCTCAACACTGTTACCGCAAATCTATCATCAGTTTTGATTTTGAAAATATGTTCTTACTCAGGAGAAACATCAGATAAATTATACAGTCCTGCCTCTCCCAGGGGTGAGCCAGCAGCTACAATAACTAAAGGTACCTCTTGGCTATATTTTTCACATTTTGGCATGGTAATAGCTTAACATTGAAATTCATGATTGAAGAGTTGGGGAATTAAATGAAAATGCCTCCTGTTAGTCTGTCAAGTTACAAGACCTGTCCTTATCATGTTAAGTAAAGAAAGCAGTGGCATCGAGTGCTATGCATACCCTTTGGTAGCAGAGGGAAGGCTTCGGTATTAGGCTATGGTCATACCAGAAGGGAGATAGGAAATGAGCTTAGTTTTTGTGTGTCCAAGTATAAGGTGCTACGGTGTTGATAATTAATCATTAATATTAAAAACATAAAATCAATTTGATCAGTGGTGAATTTAGCATGTTTTCTAATAGAAGAATCAGAGAATGGTTTGGGTTGGAAGGGACCTGTAAAGATCATCTACTCCAACCCCCCTGCAATGGGCAGAGACACCTTCCACTCGATCAGGTTGCTCAGAGCCCTGCCCAGCCTGGCCTTGATCGTATCCAGGGATGGGACATAAACAGAGTCAGGTAAGCACACTAGCCACTTCCATCAAATATTTGCTCAAATTTTTTCATGCCTTTAGTTAGGCCACATGCATACTCTGTTCCGTTTGCCATTCCTACGTTCTTCTCTCCCAGAAGCTATGGAGGAATTACTAATTTTAATTTTTGCACAGATGCTACCTGAAAAAGCCAGGATAAAAATGGCCTAGGAGCTTATCACATTATCTAAGGTATACAGGTAATAGTAGCAAGTGAATGCTAGGAAATTGGAAACAACTGCTACCAGATACACTCACATAATTAATATTCATGCACCTAACTCATATTCTAATTAAATAAGAAGATACAGCCCCTGTAGATGTTGTGCTCAGAGCTCATCTTCCCCTGAGCAATGCAACAAATTATTTCCTTACAAATCAACAGGAAACACTAACTTCTAGAACATAAGGGGTTTTGTTCGATCATAGTTATTTGCACTCTGAATATTTTATATTTTTGCTACTATAGAATAAGTTGTTTTCTAAATAAGTATTAGTTTTGCACATAAAATGTCACAAAACTAGAAGTCATGTTTTAAAAACTTCATGAAAGAATCTAAAATCAAGTAAAAAATGCTAAAATTAAATTAAATTCACTTGGAAATCAAGAGAATCGATTAGGGAATTTTTCAATAGATATTCAAAATTTTCCTAAACTATATACTTCTCCAGCCACTGGGGGATGTCTTTAATGGAATTTTCGTTTTGTGAGATTTTTACAAAAAAATATTTGTATTTCTGAATCAGAACAAAGGAGTTAAAATGACTCCCCCCTCAGACTGGAAATCCCAGCTGTGCAGCAGAAGAAACATTGAAAGATACTTTGTATGATTGTTAGTATTGTATTAATCACTGTCTGTCCTCTGGGAAAGCCAGTATTATACACTGACATTTGTCCTTGTTTCGCACTCCACGTGTGGAAAGCATCTGTGTACCTCCACTATTATGTCTACAGAAATGCAGACACAGCTAAGCTCCATGCACTAGTTCTGTGGGCTCTAGATCCTACTAGCAAAAAGCATGTAACCCAATCTCCTTTCATTTCTGTGGGGTGGGGGAGGAAATCAGTCTGGAAATTTGATTTGCCTCGAATCAGCCATAAACCATTAAAAAACACAAGCTTCTTAATTTACACAGTCTCAAAACTGCAGGCACTTCTAATATAATTTCTACCCTTTATTCAGTGGTGACAAGTCCTGAGGGGGTAAAGGAATAGGGTGAAGCAGTGACTGTTGGCACACTCTCTAGCCTAATTATCACTTAATCAACCCTAGCAGTGTCAAAAAAGAAACACAGAAATGTCAATCCATTTTTGACTCTCAGCTCCCTTGTGCCCCAGAAGGCCCCCTTGTTTTAAGCATTTTAGAAACAACTTGTGGGACTCCGAGCTTTTGCTTATTATTATTTTTCATCCTTTTCTACTACTACTAGTTTTTGCACTTCAAAATTTTTTGTACAGATTGCCAACGAGCAACCTGTTAAAGCCCAGTGCTGCTTCTAAGACTTTTCCCAGACTGTTTACCTCTAGGCTGGAGAAAATAGGAACCTCGAGCATGGGCGCTGAAGACAATAGAGCAAAGCAAACGAGTCTTTATTTCTTTTGAAAGGAAGTGGAGAGAAGATGGATTTGAATCTACTGGATCATAAGAGAGATGAAGAAAACAGAAAGCCACGCTTACCCCGAAGATGGAACTCCATCACAGCCCCAAATCCTCTGACTCTGAGGAAGGTCATATTGCTGATGAACTTTGGTTTTGCTCCTGAACACAATAGTAGCTTCTGAACAACACCCCAACTTTTCTGGGATGCCCCTCACAGTTTCTAGTCCTCATGCTTACAGAATTGAGCCATCACTTTTTAAACAGTTGATGGCTCCTCTGCTACCTATATTGTGCAGAGGGAAGTGTTTTCCCTTAAGAGACAGCAAGGGCAATGGTGTGCAAAGGAAATTACACCAAGTTACATCTTCAATGGTACAGGCAGAAATAGAAGGGCAAGAGATGAAGCACATTTTTTTTTGGATGGTGCTGAGGCAAGGGGGCTGGAGAAAAGGAGTACTCACACTGATTTGGGCTGAACATCAAAGGGACATCTGGTTAAAAAGCTCTGTATGCAGAGGCTGTGAAGGGCAGAAGCCAGGCATAAAAATAACTGGCGTTAACAGAATGTTTCTATATTGTCAAAGAGCTCCCCTGCTAATTGCCAGGCTTCCAGTCCCTGTACATATTATTTTGCACACAACCTACTTTCTAAAGTGAACTAAAAATTATGCTGTGGGGTGAATCGGACGTTGGCTAGTAGAGTGTGCACACTACGGAGCAGACATGAGCAGTGAAGGAGCTCCTTCACCTTCTCATCATCCTTTCTCACTGCTCTGGAGGCTCTAGGGTCTTCCAAAACTTACACTAAGCCCTTGCACATACATGTACATCACTTAAACATGAGCGTGAAGGTTAAAATGTTATTTAGCCTTGAAACAGACACTAAGAAAACAAAGATCTTGCTGATCTTTTTGGTATCTTTTTGGATACCACTAACACACCTCTCTGCTGCTACTGGGAGACCCCTGGCAACAATACAAGGAAACAGTGCTGGAGGTGATTCAGCACAGAGCCATAAAGCTGAGGAGCAATGCCTGCCGGCTTGCTCTGGAGCTCCAGCCTGATTTATCCCACCATTGCATGAGCCTGTGAAATGCTAAGGACCAGCTACATACAGATTCAGGACAGAAGCTGGAGTTCAAAGGCAGCTGCATAGATATGACTATGTTTACAGGTTATATTTGTCTTTGTGCTGAAGTCTGTTCTCTTCATACACAAAGCAGAGCCTCAAAATCTCTGTCTTAGTCATGAAGGGACCAGGTCGGTGGTACCCAGTTCTTAGTGCACAACAGTCTCAGGGCACAGTCATAGTGGCAAGACAACAAAACAGAGACCTGGGACATGTTCTACCTATGTCTCAGGGTCCTCCTTGGAGACTGGGCTCCTTGGACATTGTCTTCACCATCTGCCCAGGATGGATCTTCTCAGAGTAGGTGAGGGAGGCAAACCAAGATACACTTTGAGTTTATGGTGTGCTCCTGGCACCATGCTGTGTAAATGACACCTGGTCACTCCAAAATGAGATATGACCATTCCTCCACCATTTGTGGTATATGGACATACACACATTCTGTTTTGTGTCTCTATAATAATTTCTTATGGACAGAAAAAAAGGAGAGGCCGTGCAGACAGATTTCCTCAGGTGTCTTGAACATGGTAGACTTTTCCAGGTTCAGACTAATGTTTCCAGGTTTCTGGTGGCATTTTCCAGAGTGTTCTATATACACTGCCTGAGTGTGCTAGTGAAATGGGATCCATTGCGCGCTCAAATCAGTCTTCATCAAGCTCCTTAGAGCCTTAGCATCAAGCCACTGTGATAATGCTTGCAAAGCAAGCAAGAGGGGTGTGGAGAGGGGAAAGATGTGTGGTAACTTGTTTCAGTGCCTGGCAATCACCTCTCTAGAAGATAATAAACATGATCTCTGCCAGGCAAGTTAGACCTGAGGAAAAGAGTTTATTTTTCAGAATTTAATTTTGTTTCTTTACGACCATTAATTGCAACTCTATGTGGAGTGTACGGAAACCAGTATTGCAGGGCAGGAAGTTAATATCACTGTTTTATTTGCTGTACTTTTAGATGAAGCCTCTAGCAGAGTGGCATAACCTGGCATCTTGAAGAGCCAGGGTGATGCGTGATCCCTGGTCAGACACTGGCTTCTCACCTTGAGACATACAGCCAGCTTGCCAGATCTCCTGCCAGCGTGGAAGGAGGACTGTCCTGCCTTGCTTTAATGCTAACCTTTCCCAAAGGATTTATGAGATGGTGGTTGCTGATGCTCTTCATCCACATTAGACCCCGAACCAAGCTCCCCTGAAACCCTAGTTCCCGTGAAAAAATTATTACTATGGAATTGAAAATTCTAATTACCAAAAAAGAGAGGAATTCAGAACTTCTATGGGTTTATTGAAGAGCTAGAGACATGGCCAAATAAGCCAGAAAAGCTCTGAAGTTAGATGGTAAATAAAACCATAAAACTTATTCCGAAGAAAACCCTTTACTAAGCTTTTTCAGTTACTTTGTAGGTCTGTCTCATGAGTGTTTGGGTGACTGGAATAGCACCCACCAGATCCATTAATTGCATCAAATCCAGGTGCTTGCTTGAAGCCAACATTTAACCATGCAAATGAACATATTTGTGTTCAAGGTAAATTCCAGCAGCTACTCACATGTGCCAGCAGTCGCTCTGTGTCTGCAACTGCTCTGCTTTCACCCAAACAAGTTTTTGCATGTGCATCCATCGTGCCCATTTATGAAAATGTCATTTGTAAATATTTACTTTATATTTTAATAACTTCTATTAACGCCCCTCAAGAAGATGTTACCACTGCAGCAACTAGCGCAACACTGGCAAATACCTAGGTTGAGATTTAATAGATACTTCTCTGTGGTGAATACCAGCTTAAACAGTTCCTACCCCCTACTTCTTCTTGAAGTATCTATGTTAATACTATCCTCTTATCATTTCCTTTTCATCTGTAGCCAAGTAAATATCTTTAAATAGACTCTAGTAATGTGGATTGTGCCCTACACAGAGTCTTGAAATTGGATCACATTTCAACAACTTCAATATTTTATCATTGTATCATAGTTATCATTAATGCCTGCATCTGGAAATCAGTGCTGCTGGAGCTTAGATGACTTCTTAAATTCATGCACCAAAGATAATAAAGTAACAAAGATAATAAAATCCTTTGTCACCTCAATCACTTTAAAAAACCCCCACCTTTCTGAAGTTATGTCCAAGGGTAATGGCCTTAGCAACGAAGCCGTTGACCCAGAGGCTATTTTGTTGTGTCTTTAGCCAAGATGCCCTCAGCTTGTCAATTCGTCTTTCCTGACGGATCAGTGAAACACAGAGAACTCCTCATTTTCCTGGGGTTTCCTTCAGAGTAACAAATGGATAGGGCCAGCTCCAGCTCTGCCAGATGGTGCTGCACATGGACATTCATCCATCACTGGTTATCAGCAGGTACCCTGCTGCCCTGCACAGGCTTGCCACTGTGCAGGTCACATCTGAGACAATTACACATCGATAGCCTGTTTGTAGAGAACTGCAACAGGGCATGGCTTCACTCCACACGCTGTTGCATGTGTTTCATTCAGCATTCAGGTGGGGACCATCCAAGGCAGTCAGTACTTAGTCTGTAGCCTTGGCTGACCACATTCGATGGCCAGCAACGACAGATGTTATTGTTCTTCTTCCATAAGAGACTTCAGGTCAAGTCTTGTGTGTTTCCTATGAATTGACAGTGATTTTCTGCTAGAGCCATCATACTCACATCACCAAACTGTCCTTGACAGGGCCTTCCCTTGTTCTTGATTACATGAAAACCTTGGTTAGCAGAGCAGCAGAGATGGGAAATTTGCACGTACCATGTAGTCTTTATTATACCAATACCGACTCCCATTTCCAGTTCACATGGGCTTGCGGGATGATTCATTTCAGTCCACTGCACAAAGGTACTTGTGGGATCTTCTGGGACACAACTCGTCATCTCCTCAGAAGCCAATTTGTCCACCAACTTGTGGTGGGTCAAAGGCTTCCCAACTGGATTAACTTCTAGACTGAAGATGCTGTATCTGCAAGCTCCCCTTCGTGTAGGGGGAACTTTTATCAAACACTTCTACTGCTGAAAGTTACCAGAGATTATTGTTCTTTGAGGCATTCTCCAAGAGTGGCTGTTCATTGAAACAGGGTGATGTACGATGCTGAAAGTTATTTGCAAGGCTTGAGGATTATTGTGGTGCTAGTTTTGGGAGGGATGATATCCCTAAGAGTCTGCTCCTGGTTTTGATTTGGTTGTTCTGCTATTTTAAATAACACAAACAGCTCCCAGGGGAGAGGATGAACTTAGTTCTCCCTGTTATTCACTACTACTAATAAATACCAAGTGGCAAACAGCAGCTAGACTGGAGGATACCCTGCCCTCCCACAGACTGTGAGATCCCCCAAAGAATGCCACCACTGCCCACTAAAACAGAAACATCAATCATTGCTGAAAAGGGTTTATTACAGCTATCCTGGGCTTCCCTGCGTAAATACAGAGCAGCCGGACCAAAAGCAGCGGGCTCCTAGCAGTGAGCTTGCTGAGGAGGGAGAGTGCTCCTGTGAGGAAGCTCTGGGATGGCTGTCGGAGCTACTGGGAAGTCACGAAGGACCAGCTCAGTGCTGTGGTTTCACAGCTAGAAAAGAGTGCAGGGCTGTGTGCTGTGATGGGTAAACAGAAACGAGCTCGTCTGTAAGGAACACATGACCATGCAGCATGTTTAGTGAGTCAGATTAATTCCTAGAAAGAAAAAAAGGGTAAAAATCTATCAACATGACTCCTTAATTAAGCAGCTTTTGCTTTCTTCACACAGAAGGCAAATAAGCCAGTGCTGGGAAAGGCTATTCTGGTGTCTCTGCAAAAAATCGGAGCGAACAAAAGCAAGCTTCCCTCTCCCTCATCTCTCTGCAGAGACTCAGCATTCCTCCCCTGATGTTGGAAATAAAACCACCACCTGCGGGAGCTGAGCTGCCTGGAGATGCCGCCGACTCTGCTTGATTTGTTTGCTGGCTCGCAGGCAATCTGGCAGAGCCCGTCCACCTGCCAGGCTGCGGGGGCTTGGCGTGCCGTGTCGGCGGTGCTGTTCTACCTGCCAGCACCCTCCTCCCCTGCCCTGGCAGAGCAGCCCGCTGGCAGGGAGCGTGCCGCAGCCTCCCACTGCCCGCTGCCCACGCTGCTGAGGCTCGCCAGCACGGCCAGGAGCACGACTTACCTCTGACTCCCCTCCGGTAAGCACAGAGCTGGACGCTGCTTGTTCTGTGAACGGGGAAATACAAAGACCTGAGGCAGGTTCCCTGCTTCGCACTTCCTACCGACCTCCTTGCCATCTGCCCCAGCTCCAGGAGATAACATCACGCTGGGAGCTGCCACTTCTGCTGACAGGGAATGACCAGGGACCAGGGACAGGCAGGCTTGCCTCCATGCACGTCCCTCTGTGTGTGTGTGTATTGGCTTTTTGTGCTCCAAACTCAAGCATCAAGTGTGACAGCTCCAGCTGAGCCTGTGAAAGTCCCTCAGGTAGTAACTGTGACTTAGAGTGCAAAAAGATCAAGATCAAATGATTAATATAACTATTCTTTTCCCTAATTCATTAAACGCTCCCAGCTCCACAAATGAAGCTGAAGAAGCAGCCTAAGTTATTTTGCAGCCGCCGCTGCTGCTGCAGCCTGGTTCTTCAGCAGCCCTCTCTCAGTGAAACCATCATCCTACATGCCTTGGGATTTCAGCTCACAGATGACCAGCCAATTGCTCTCCTATGGTGAAAAGGAAAGAAGGACAGAGAGAACTTTGTGGATTCATCAAATCATATGGATGTCTCCTCAGCTCTTGGGCTTTTCTGCAGAAAAGCATCACGTGGAAATCTGACATTGGGGCTGTGTGAGCAAAACCTTGTGTGCTACAGGGCTTGATAAGGGATTTGAAGTACTTCAGGGCATTATCTTGGCCTCTGAAAGGCAGAATGGGCAGTTTTGTAGCCTTCTGATAGGGCTACAAAATATTAAAAGTATTTGAAAGCAATCTAAAACTCACCAAACTTCAGACCCACTGTCAATACAGAAAATGTTTCTGGCCAGCCTCTGGTCAGGCAGCCACTAAATGTTGGCTCCAGAAGCACAGATTCCTCCCCACTGTCTTGTTACTGGGCAGCTTTGGGAAACCCGGCTTCCCTCTCTCTGCCTCTTTTATCCCCCAGGCGCATTTTGTCTCATCTCTGCTGACCTGAGGTTTTCCTGGGTAGAGGTCCTTTCTTACCCATCTTAATATAGCTCCAAAACTGCACTGATTGCAGCTTCTTGGTGCTACTTTTTATAAATGAGTCAGAGAAAACAGGGCTAGAAGAGACCTTGAGAAGTCACCTGGTCCATCTGTCTGTTCTACAGTTGATCAACGGAGTCAGATACTGATCTAATCTGTGCTGGACCTCTGCCACCTCCTGCTCTGGCACCACGATGGAGGCTACGCTCCCTGATAAGCTGTTCCATGGCTGCACTATCATCTTTACCATGAGAATTTTTTCCCTAGTACCTAAGCAAAATCTCTCTTTTTGATAACTGAAGGCACTTCCACTTTGTCTTGTCCTCCAAGGACATGGAGAGCACACCCTTCTTGCTAGCAATGTTTATTCTTTTTGAAAACTGGTACTATATCCCCACCACCACTACCCTCACCACCGCTTTGGTCATTTCTTCCAAAGACTAAACAATCCCAGAGACTTCCCTTACAGGTATCAGTGACAAAAGCAGCAAAGTCTTGACAACAATTGTAGGCCCAGTAAAGGGAACCTTTAAGTATCTGTATAAGTAGCCAGTGAATTATCCAACAGCGGAATACCCAACCTGGCAGGGCAGAACACATCACTTGCACACTTGCTGAGATCCACCACTGTCTGGCTCCAGATATGCCTGAAACCCAAAGTGAAACTCAGCCACTCAGACCTCACAGAAAGCTTGCACAGATGTATGCAAATCCGCTGGCTTCATGCTGCTTTGCTTAGTGGCAGTTGGATGTGGGCGTGATGGCTGGCTAGGGAAGGTGAAGGAACAACAGCCGCTTTTGCACCTGGATGGGGAGAGGCTGTCCTGCCCCACCGTGTCATTTGAGTTGCCTGGGGCCAGCTGGCAGGGACGGGACGGGACGGGACAGGATGGGATGGGATGGGATGGGATGAGATGGGACGGGATGGGATGGGATGGGATGGGATGGGACGGGATGGGATGGGGTAGGGTGGGGGAAGGTCTGAAGGGCAAGGGAGTAGCAATGTGAGGAGAAACACAGAACTGGAAAACCATAGAAAGAGCTGCATAATGTCTGTGCAGGCCATTGGACTGTGAAGGAAAGTGAGGACTGCTCTGGTTTCCTAACTGAGCTGCGGTGCTTGGCTGGATGGAGGGCCCTGCTTCACTGCTTTCCACAGTGCACATGCTGCTCATGCTGCCTTTTTGCTCCTGCTCCTGCTCTGAAGCAGTGATGGAGTCATGGTGTGCCGTGCCAAGGACTATGACAACTCTCCATGGCTTCCCTCTCCTGCCTTCCTTGACAGTGCAGACTCAGTGCCTGGTAAGGGCTTGGAAGAAATTAGGTATGAAGCAAAACAGTCCTGCTGCCAAGTCAAGGGAAACAAAGCCAAAAATTGACGTAACATTCAAAAAGTACATAAATGGCACCATTAAATTGCCCTTCTTTATCCTAAGATCCAGGAGCTGCAAGATGTCTGGAATTTGAGAAAAGCATCTTTTAAGCAAGAATGGGAGTGACTAGTAGTCAGCATATTAATTCACAATTATAGATATGCATCAGACTCAATAAACAACAAGCCTTGAAAGGGCCAGGTCATGCCCTGAACACCAACAACATCCAAAGAGATCCTGGGACTCAGGACACATGGCAAACTACCAAACTACCTGCAGGGATGACTCCCTGTTCTTTACATGATTTCAGGACAGCATCATCAGACACTACCCAGCAGTACATAAAGTCAAGACGTTCTGAGCTGACGTGCAAGGCACATCCCTTGCATTTACTGTCCCTTATCATGAATATACCAGGTAAGACCTGGGTTACCCTTAGCGCAACCACCACAAGTTTAAAAAGAAAGTCCTTTTACTGTCTACATTTTGTAGTTCTTATCTAAGCATTGTATCTTACACAGCCAGGACAAAACTGCACTGTGGAAATCATGTGCTAAGCAGAAGTCCTTGCTGACAAGCAGCTTGCAAGCCCCCGATTTCTTTCAGAGCCATGACCACTTCTGACCCTTTTTCCATGTGACTTTAGGTCATGCTGGGTTCTCAGTTTGAAAAAATTGTACTATCAGAGAAACTCCAGATGGAAGGCTGTTTGTTTTCACCTTCCTCTGAATGCCCTGTCAAGCAATTTGCTGCTACTCAAAATCTAGACAAACAAGATAACCGCATGCGCAAATCCTGTTTGTGCTGTTGGGCTTCTTCCCTCTAAATATAGCTGGGTGGAGGAGACCTGACTGATAACACAGGGAGTCCTCTGCTTATCTGCACCTCAGCCTTGGCACCTGCAGGGGCAATAAGCCATTTTCCTTGAGTTGTTCCACCAGACTCAGATTTTTAAGGGTGTAAAGGCTGAGAAAAGAGTCAAAAACATTGCTTGTGCTTCTCTTGCAGTCAGTGGAAAGAGGGAAGGACTCCACAAGGATCATTCATCCCACCTCTCTCAGACACCTTTTTAAGGATGGGGTTACTCACTCTCAGGCGCCTCCCGTTTTGGTGACAGACCTGGCTGCTCCTCCCATGGCAGGGAGACTCCCCATCCCTCCCACTGGCTTCAGGCTGATGGAGCCACACTCTCTCACTGCAAATTCTCATCTCACTCACTCCATTTTAAACCTGGAACTGCTCCATGAAAATTAAAGGCTCATTTTCACAGGGGTCTTCCAGCTGCTTCACACAAACCCTCTGTCAACTGGCTAGTGAAGCTGGGTTTACAGCAGGCTAGCTCCAGCTGAGCAGGTTGTCCAGCCTGACCTGGTAAAGTGATTCACACTAGTGTAGCATTGACTAGGTGGGCCAAATTCTCTGCAACTTCTATTTTTTTTAATAGCCTTTTTTCCATAGCATGAAATGTTCCCTTGGGAAACTCATTCTTCTAGAGTTTCCAGAAGTTTGGGCAAGAGCATGTGTTGGCTTTGAAATCCCTTAGTGGCTCAGCTCCCCAACAGAGACCAATATCGAGGGGTTTGGATGTTTTTTTGTTGGGTGGGGCTTTTTTGTTTAATTTGGTTTGGGGTTTGGAGGTTTTTTTGGTTTAAATTTTGTTTTTCACTTGCACTCTATACTTTGACTGTCCCAGAAACTAGAGATGGCTGAATTTTCAAGTCTCTCTGTGTCTCCTCCAGAGAATATTTCCATGTAATGCCTAAGCCACACAAACAGGCCAACTGTGCAAGAATGGAAATCCTGTTCAGGGCTCGGCTAGGCTTTTTCTGTAATGTCCTCTCTGGGAGATCTTGGAAGCGATTGTCACAATGGCCACATTTTTGTCTTTTAACAAACATGCCATATCTTGGCTCCATTTCCTCCATTCCTTATCACTATTTTGTTAGCTTGAAGATAACTTCCAGGAGATCTGCTCTCACCTTAAAGTCTGATCAAAGCAAATTCCCTGGTTTTTTAAGAAGTTATGGGGGGAAAGGGTGGATGTCTTTTTTGTCTGGTAACAGTTTATTTTAATCTGACTGTTTTCTCCTTTTGTAATCCATGAGCACTCATGTTTTTAGAAGGCTTGCCAGTTATGATAGGTTTCCTTGACGTTACTGTAAGAGACAAGGCTAAACACAGCTGTCTGGTGCCTGCGATCCTTAGGAGTCCTGCAGGACCCAAGTCAGTAAAAATAAACTGAACTTTAGACATGCTCAAGCCAAGCGATTTTTCAGCCAAATCCTTTGTAAATAGGCAAAAAGTCCAAGTAGGTATGGGGGGACAAATTCGTGTCTGGGATCACTCCAGTAGGTTCACTGGCACTCTGATCAGGATTCATTTGCTGCAGTTCATCCTCTACAGAAATCCTTGTGCTAGGAACAAGCAGTATATTAATCAAAAACCTAGGTTCAACTCCTCAACTTTTATGTTCATGAAAATGAATAGAGAAGAACAAGTAATAGAGATAGCATGCATCTAAGTGTCAATATAATACCACATTTGATGAGTTTTCATTAACTGCCAGAGCTGAAAAAAAACATTTCAGGATAATACATACCAAAACACTTTGAAATATTCAGAAAGCATGTGAAGATGAATGTTTGTGAGAAGGAGGTAGGCACCATCCTGCATCATCTTTGATTTTCAATCCACATTTTCATTGTTCACCCAATTTTTAGAGTAGGATGATTCAGCATGGTTGAGTCATAGGCTGGAAGAGCAGCCCAGACGTTGATTATTATCCCAGCACGACACCAGTGGAAAGTGTGTCTGAGCCTCCAGCAAGTCTAAATGCCCTACTTCTCTTTGTGGTTAGGTTATAGAGGGTTGTTATTGCTTGTCTCCAGCTTTTAGGTTTAATTTGTAGTGCAGAAGGAGAGACTTTCCTCCAGGTGGTAGTTCAGAAGAGGAGCTTAACTTAGATACTGTACAGTTGTATCTATATCACTCTACCTGGGCACACGTCCACATTCCTCATCTGGAGGCACACTCCAGACATGCCCTAGCCCAGGTGCTCACCAAACTCTGAACTTTTCTGTCACCCAAGTTTCCACAGAAAGGCAACTCAAACCAAATGGTAGCGACGGTCTGCTGTGAACAAGCTCCCAGTGAGAACGGAGGGTGGATCTAATCAGGACAGGCCATCCCATGCACCTGTGGACAGGTCTGGCCTCTGGGCTAGTCTCTGGAATAGCCTCTCGTCCTCCAGCAGGGAAGGGGATTCTGAGGACACTGTGTTCCTATGTGCTAATGGCAGGTGATGCAAATATCCACCCTGTGCAATCCCTTGGCACGGGTGTAAATGACCATCTGAAACCCTGCAAGGGGCATTAGAAGAAATATGTCACTTAAACCCTGTGTGAAGGTGGGGGGGACAGCTGCAGAAAAGCATTGCGACACAATGACATATCAGGGAATGAACTCAGAGGCATTGAAGAAGGACAACTGATGAATTGGGGAAGCTTTAGGAATTCTTCCAAGCACCAGGCTCTTGTTTTATTTCAAATGTACCACATCATAGGAAAGAGGCATGGTTCTGCAATGTTTCTCCTGGAGAAACTGGAATTAAATGTTATTCTTAGTAATAGTATATGCAGGTGTTCACCAGATATTAACAAATGTTTCACTATTAATTGCATGAGAGGTAGTTTCTACAGCAAACACTTCATCTTCTGATTCATACAGCACCTCTCCTGTTGCCTCTCTACCTTTTAAAAATGAATATGTCAGTAATGTAAAAAGCATACTATGCACACCTTTTACAAATGGATATTCTCCAAAACCAGCTGCATGTATTGTACATGCACTTCTCCTGAAAGCCCCTAGATGACTTGGCTGCATCCCCATCAGGGAGTAGACATAACAGCATGTGGTTTAGGTGATCAGTACAGGACTTGATTTGTATGTAAATCAGTGAATACTCAAAGTAATATTCACAGCAAAACCCAGGAGAAATCTGCAGGATGAATTCTGTTCACACACAGAGGCAGTGAGCCACCTGGAATACCGTGAAGAGGACTGGTTAAATTCATCACAGAAACTGGTCCTTGCATACAGGTCTCAGCAACCTTTCACTGTGAACAGCCGACCAGGTTGATGCCAGACCTATAAATGCACAAGCAAACACACACACTCACGTATACGCTCCCTTCTCACAAATGGAAGTCACATTTGTAATAAACACTGGGATGTGGGGGGCAATTTATACCTACCTTCACTGCTATTGCGTTACTTTTTAGAGCCAGGTGAATTCAACAGAAAATATCACAGCAATATTTTGAAGTGGCACACTGTGTTTCTATAAAGTGTTTCTTCATTAAAAATGCATTAAAAAACGCTGAAGTCTGAGGTACATATCAATATTACAGTAGGCACTTGAGGTTTACTTTCCTAAGATTGATCTTGCTCCTGTGAAAAGTCTGCCTCAATAAACGCCAGCTGTTTGGTTTTGTTGATATTTTTTTTTTTAAATTGCTGTGCCCATGTTGAAAAAATCTGTTTAAGAATATTGCAGTGTAAGCAATGCTCTTCTGTAGGAACAGATCTATTTTCTGGTGTGGAGAAAAAAAAATATCAAAAGCTTAACATTATTCTTCCATGTTCAAAAACATGTATTTAATCAATAGATTTATCTGACTTACTGCCAGTTTGACACCACTGAAACTACAGAAGTTGCAAGCTCGTGTATATGAGTTGAATTTGTTCCTAAACATAAATATAAATAAACAGAGCATCTGCAGCTACTCCAGATACACTGAAATGACAAAGGCTATCAACCCTCATGCTTCAGGGTACATAATCTGATAACCAGCTGAGGTCAGGGAGAAATATCCCCCACTGGTATAACCTTGACTAATTGGATTCATTATAAGCCTTTTATGTCTTTCTCTAAAAAATCTTACATTAGCCACTAGATGGACCAGCGGCCTGTTCTGGCATGGCAATTCCTGCATATCTAATTCACAGAACAGTTGGCAATGGGTGGTGCAGCTCCTGTAAGTACCACTGAATCAGCAGCACACCAGCTGGAAGGGACTCTGCCTGCATCCCCACGGTGGCACAGGGCACTCCAGATGAGGCCTTAGTCAGGAGGTGGGAAAGAAGAGGAGGCTTTTTGCCATGGCGAACACATTTATGGAATATCTGATTTACAGACATCTGATTTATTTGATTTACAGGGTCTGAAGTACACGTCATCTGACCTGGCATCCAGACGAGGACAAGAAAATTAAAATTAGAATAGAATAGAATAATGTAATGTAATATAATGTAATGTAATGTAGCATCGTGTAGCATTGAACACATCTAAAGGTTGTGTGCAGGAGCAAGAATCCTGAAACTGGAGATGAGCCAGTGCTGGTCTGTGAAATGCTGGCTAACCGGATGCCAACCTACCTCCTTTATTCCACCACAGAGAACAGATGGGTGAGCTGGAACAAAATGCAAAAGAAAAGCAGACGTCCATGGTCAACTTTATACAAAGAACAATAAAACTCCTCATTACATTACAGAAAGCTAAAGTACGTTAATACTTTTCTAATGGTGCTTGCCGCAGAAGCGAAAGCTGCATATGCTTGTTAGCCACAAGGTGCTTGGGTGATTATCAGTGAAAGGGAGCAGAGGGCTGCATGTGATGTAATTAGGAAGGTTGCTCAGAGAGCAATTTCACTGCTGAGATGAGGTTCATGCTATTAGAAACAGAGATTCTCCCAGACTGTAAAAATAAGAAGACAGAGCGAGAGACTTCTGCTTCACAGCTTGCTGAGTCACAGGTTGAGGTATGTTTTCCATCCAAGGCTATTCTTGCTAATATGTCACACTTCAATGACACTTGAGGCTCAAAATGGAGCAATCTTGTTTGTCTGGCCACTTGCCAGGGTAGCTGGAGACTTGTGGACTGTGCCCTGACAATGGTTTACTCAATTAAAAGCAACTATACCCTCCTCCTGTCCCCAGGAGGAGAGGAGGTTGCAAAGCAGCATCTTCATGTCTCTTTATGTGGAAAACACAAGTACTCAGGCAGGAATAAAAACAGTGCACTCAGTTTCCCTTTACGCGTATCATTACCAGTGAACATAAAAACTGGAACGAATTTTTAGGTACTCAAGGAAGTTCCCAGTAGATAAGCTCATTTGTCATGAATCATATACACAGGCTGCCCCTGTAACAGCCGAAATAAACACTGCTGCCTCTGTTTGTCTCTGAGGAGCAACCCTGTTGACAACTGTCTCGCCATTACAATGCACAACAACATTCAGGCAGCTGAGGTAGCCCTGAGAGGCTGGAGTTCTTCTAAAACATTATGTTTTCCTCATTTGACGATTCTCCTCATATTTGGGAAGTTTTGACAAAATCCTTCTAGCAAAATGGGACCCCGGTCTTGCTTGTGCAAAAGTCCGTTTCTCATCTGCTAGGAGATGGTCAGCAGGTGAGGGTGGCTCACAAGCAGCTCAGACCTACCTCCCAAGCCGAGTGTGCTCCATATAAATACCTCCACCCTGTGATGGCATAGGCTGCTGTGTCTTCTGCACCTTTCATGATGAAGTAAGCGAGCCAGAAAATCCAACATCTCTGTCTCTTATCTGCATAACCCTAATGTGTCACAAACCAAATGGGACCTGTTTCCCGTTAGGTCTCCAAGGAATGTATTAGGCAATCTGTGGTGCTTGAGTATTTGGAGATTTTTGATGTTCAGATCATAGCAAAATGAGGCATCCTCTACAAACTGGGATAAGCTGGCCTTGGTACAGCTGGGACTCAGAGTCTAAGCAATACCCTTTTCTTTTTTTTTTTTTTTTCCCTGGCACGGGCTGTGAACATCAGAGGAGAGTCAGAGGGAAAGGACACAGCCTTTCAGTCACAACGCAACTTTTGAAATCACCTTTGTAATCTTCTTTCCTTTTGATCATGATGAAATGCTGGAGCACTAGTGCTCCCCCAGCAACATTACCAACACAGATTCATAGAATCATTTAGAATCATTTAGATTGGAAAAGACCTATCAGATCATCAAGTCCAACCGTTAACCCAGGTTAACCCAAGCCAAGGCCACCACTAAACCATGTCCCTAGGCACTGCATCCACACATGTTGTGGTCAGAAGGGGCAGCCATGGCATCCATCCCCAGGCAGATCCATGCAGGTGGGCTATAGAGCTCATATGATGATGGCTACAATCAGCAGAGGTGAAAGAGACACACAGTAGGTCTGTAACCCTCCATTAAGTTCCCTGATCCATGACCTAGGGGCAAAGGAGGTGGCACAAAGAGGCAGCATGCATGTAGCTAAATGTTGATGGGGTGAGTAATTACTGACTCACCAGCTTTCATTGCTTTTCAGGGTTTTTTTGGGGAGGGTGTTTGTCTGCCAGGCTGAGAGCATGGGAAAGCCAAATCCCACACTTCTCCATGGGGACCGGGAACCAGCAAGGTGTTGGCTCATTTGGTTTCACTCCTGACCTCCTCCCCCCAAACTGAAAGGGACCACCAGAAGAGAGGCAGAGTTCACAGTTCCCAGGGTGTCAGAGTCGACACTACTGCATTTCACTGCATTTCAGCCCATTTCTGATTCAAAGGGGGATTCTGTTTCAGACAACCTTAGGTCTCAGGCACAAGAAGATGAAGTTTGAGGCTTTTTAAAAATAAGCGTGTAATTAAAATGATTCTGGTACAAATCAGCTCTACATTCCGGAGAGGATGTGGAAGAGGAGGAGGAAGGGAGAGGACAATGAATTTATAATCTGGCTTTTAGTGAGGTGTAAATTAACCACCCCTTGCACCACAGGCAGGACACCGGCCGGTGGCGGGGGCAGTGCATTTGTTGTTCCTCCTTGCGTAATGACTGTGTGTCATGTACTTCACAGGCCTAACCATGACTGGTATAATTTTTAAATCTTGCCTATTGCTTTTTTATGTTTTCAGATCAGCTATGCATTTCATCAGCCTCCTGCCCACCAGCAATTACAAAATATGAGCCTTTGTGGGAAAGCAGAGATGTAGAAAGAGTTTCTTATGAAACGGTGGCTCGGACTGTTCCAGACACCTCCGGCCAGCTGCTCTCCAGGCAGCAGCTTTGTGATACAAGGGACAGTAAACATCAGCTTCGCAAAGTCAGGCGGTTGGGCCTTTTGGCTTCAGGCCCACTGAACAAGTTCTCCTGACTACTGAGGCATGGCTCAGGAAATAAAAGGGCTCTTTAATGCTGGTATCTTTGGACGCCTCTGTGCAATATAGCTGGAATTGGTCCAGTATTCCTACCTGCTTTGCATCTTAGGGTATAAAGCAAATCCAAACACATCACTCCTTTCCTGGTGCTCGATTTTCATTGAAGTATCTCCTGCTATTAATTCTGCCCTGCCCAGCCTTGAACAGTGCAACGTCACCAGGCAGCTGTATCGCTTGTGCTAACTAGAAATAGATAACTCTGGTGGAGGGGCAGAGATGGCAAAATTATCTTTTTTCCAGTCTGCAATGCAGAAACTGTACCCATTTACATAAATTCTACCTGCAGAAATTCTGCATCTTGCAATTTCCTCCTGACTGACTGTAATGTCAGCTGGGTCAGAGGAAGGCAACACACATGTGCAAGGTGCTTTATATGGGTGCGGCAGGACTCATATTCTTGAGGGGCCTTACAGTTGAACTATAGAAAAGGCACAGATGGAGTCAAAAAGGTGATCAGCTCCTCTTTATGGAGAAAGTAAATAGGTTGGGATTCTTCAATCTGGAAAAGAGAATGAGGTGAAATCTAAAATCATGCAGCTTTCCAGGCAGACCAGAAAGTGTGCAATTGCTCATTGCAGGGAAGGAGCGGGGGACACCAAATTAAATGATCAAGCAGAACATTTCAAGCAAACTAAAGGGAATACTCTTTCACACAGCCAATAATTCAGCGAGGAGAGTCACTGTCGTAAAATTTTCACTGCCATAAATTCACTGCCATAAACTTTTGGAAAGCCAAAAGTAAAACAGGTCAATGAAAGAGACTGTGAACATTGGGTCTGAAAGGATAAGGTGAGCTCACTGTGGAGAATAGGTCCAGAAGTCCCCAACATACAGATTTTATTAGAGGTTAGCTAGATCCACTCTCCTTGCCCTCCTTCTTATGTTCTTTTTCAGCATCTGCTACCAATAACTGTCAAAGACATGACACTATCTTGATAGACTTTTGATTTGACTCCGTGCAGCCACTCTTAAGTGATTTAATGGACCGGCTCCTCTTTGGAGTAATTCCAATGTCTTCAATAAATTTGAAGCAGAAATTATTTCCTACATGTTTGACAATTCCCACTTTGTTTCCATTTCAGTATTTCCGAAGGCTTAAAAGCTGCCCTTAGCCTCTGAACTTTTCCTTTGAGTTCATGTCTTGGTTCAATTGTACTCAGTGTTACGTTAAGACAAGCATTATATATACACGTGTGTGTATATATACACACATGGTAGTATTTTGTTCAATTGTCACAACAAATAGTGCCAAATGAGGGGATGAAACTCTCAGATATCCTGATGATGGGATGAAGATATACTAAATTACTGCCACTCTGGATCTGAGCATTTTTAAGTACCTGGCAAGAGGGGGCAAGTAAGCTGTAAAGGGCACATCCCTGTAGCAATTATGGGAAACACTTGGAAGCACCAGTAAAAGGGTTGGGTGGCCCGTGGTGAGGTCCCAGCTCCCTGAGGCAGCTCCATTATTCTCTGGCTGTTTCTGTAGAAGAGGGAGGACCTAGAAGGGCTTCTGGTTTCCCAGGCCAGGTGTGCCCCCAGCTGTGCAATACTTCCCGATGGGGCACGGGCACCCACATCCTTCTCCCGCTCTACTCCCCCATCCCAGTTTCCAATGAAAGGCAACACTGAGCATCATGGTCCCAGCAGACCTTTGTGCCTCTGCTCACCAGCCTTTTTCCACCCAGCCTCTAACCATCATCAATACCATAAACTCTTTGGGGCAGGTGCTGTCTTGTCCCTTTGCACTGATACTGCCTAGAGGGGCTCACATGTAATCTGGACCTCTTATTCACCCCAAAGAACAATAACCTCCAATCTATCTCAAAAGTGTCTCCACCCTCTATTATTATAAGAGATATAACCACAGGAAGAAACCACCCAGCTGAGGATGGGGATGATGCGCACTACTGATCCTCTCTGGTCCTAGCTGCAATGACAGGATGAAGTGCCTACTTCCACTTGGGGAGGCTGAGCAGCCCTGGGAGCCTGTGCAGTGGTGCGCATGGCAGCCACGGGAACTCCTTGGCCATCACAATCTTGCTGACGGCTCTCCTGGGTTTCAGCCTCTCCTGAGGAAGTGATCTAGCAAAGCAGAGCAGGGATGTTAAATGCTGCATTATCATCTGTTGGAAAGAGCTACCTGTCAAGGCTAATGCAACCTATGAACCGAGTGTTCAGCAGTACCACATACAATTTGTCAAGAACTACAGTATAAGCCCAGTTCTCCATCTGTTTCCTGAAAATGAGCTGGAAAGTCCTTTCTCCTAGCTACTGTCCTGCTTTCAAAACAAATATTGTGATTGTAAGGAGAGCCTTTGCCAAGCTGGAGCAGCAATTAAGCCAGAGCATCTGATCTCACCTTGACTTGCTCTGTCACAATAGCCCTTTCTCATGATATTTGGCACTGGTAGAAAGGACTGTTTATTGAGAGCCACTGATGGCCTGGCTCAAAAGAGACAGCAGCTTCCGTTTTCATTTCCTGAAAGCAGGGCCATCAAAAGGGCAAAAGGTTGATGGAATAATTAAAAATAAAGATGGGCTGAACTTTTACTGGGAAGGAACTGGGACTGCCTTTCTCACTTCTGCCCACCCTCAGTCCCATGGCAATAGAACTGCTTGCTGCACAGCCGCAAAATCCAGAACAGAGCGGTACCGAGCCCTGCTAGCATTCAGCAGAGCTGACCTTCTGGGTTATGTCTTAGAAACCACTTGCAAAACCATTCTGTCTTCCATGTAGTTTCATCTTCCCTGGAAACTCATGAGACCTGACTAAATAGACCCCTGGGATCCTTTCTCCAAATGATATTTGTTGAAATCAAATTAATTTCTAATGGGAGACAGAACCGTTGCGAAGAATTGATGGTTCTTCAGACCCTCGGGACATCTGATTTCATGTACCTATTTGCATCAGTGTAGACAACTGTACTATCTCTTTACTATTAGTGCAGGCTTGAAGTTTGAATCTTGTCATAGATAGTAGTGATAAGCCTATTCAGAGGCTCCTTGTGTCAATTGGAAATTTTCCATTAATGTTAATGGACTTTGTCACAGTGTTAGGAAAGGGTACTTAGCAGGAAGAGATAGTTCCAGTAGGCAGCTATCCATCCATCTCTTACCCACACAATTACTAAAATGACCATTCCTTACTGATTCGAGCTCTGCCACTATTTCTTCTTGCTTTCTGAGACTTGATTTATGCTCAAGAGTTTGAGACTTTCACCTGGCAGCCTTGCTTTCCTCTGGCTCTAGTTTTTTATATACACTATTTAGTTTATCCTGCAGCCCAGTTTATCACCGGAGAAAATCCTCTTTTGTTGAATTATTGTATCAACCAGACACTCCTTGCAATATGCTGATGCTTGTCCAGAATCTGAATGGAGCTGAGCCAAGCTGAATGATTCCAGGAGTGAGTTCACCCTTACAGAGCAACTCCAGCTGAAAGATTAAATACTAGATGGGTGCTTACAGTTGGGAGATTAATGGCACTGCTTCAAAATGTGTGGCCCTGTTGCGCATCCAGTTCCCACTAGTCATGTCAGAAAGTACATCACACACCAGCACTATCTACCAGTGAGAATTTCTGTCACGCCGCCAAGGCCACTTTAAAATGAAAAATATTGCTAGTGTTATCTCCTGTATCCAAGGCTTGTACTTGCACAGGGAATTTGAGGCTGTGTGTAAAGCTATTGCTAATCTTTTAGTTGTTCCTGGTTGCATCTATGCTGTTGCTGTATTTACAGCTAAGTGTTGTGACAAAAAAGCTAGTTGGTGTTACAGAGAACAATTCTGCCAGTTCCTGAAGCCCTGCAAACTCAGATGTAAACCTTTGCTTGAAAAGATATTCTGAAACTCCCTGGTAATTATGGGACCAGCTTCTGAGCCATCTCCCTCCTGTACGACTGAGTAAGCCTTGCAAACACATCTTGACTAATGAGCATGACGATGGGACTAGGAGTGTCCTCTTTCTGGGTCTCCTCACTCTGTAAATGGGAACACAACACAGAGAAGGGCAATTTTGATAAGCACTCATGCCTTTGGAAGGGTGGAAAGTCCTCCAGGAAGGACTAAGATGGTCGGGGCAAGTACCCAGGGTGACAGCACTGAAGGGAGCAGCGTTTATGTTGCGTAGCTTTTGTTCTGCTTACCCAGATGTACAGGCACGGTGGAGGATGGACAGAGAGCTATGTCTGTTCTGAGCTGCCATCAACTGGTGGTGTATTGGATGGATTGATTGGATGGTATTTGCTGGACTTTTTGTTTTACAAAAATGGACACAGTTGTGGTATGTAAGTGCATGACCAAGGACAGTAGTATCTTTGTTCTTGACTGTACACGCCAGCCTTCAGAGTGGTTCCTACATAGATACACCACCACGTTTGTCACAGGGTGTCAGAGCCAGCGTCAAGTCATTGGTCCTACTTCCAAAAGAAAAGGAGCCAACCCCTAGATGTATCTTGGAAAATAAGCACACAACTGTCCACAGGGAGAGTAAGAGGAAATATGCAATTATATATTTGGATTTCATACACACACATATATTTTACTTAACTTAGATATATAAGCATACATGCCAGGACATACCTGAATCATGTACACTTATAAACTCATGCATGCACACAGATCCATTTTCACTCATACACATACATATGTGTATTCATGCATGTACTTATACATGCACATATGTACGTATGTACATACCTACACAATCTCCCAATGAGTATCATGGTTCTGTCCTGACCTGTTAGAAGACAGAGGCAGTCTTTTGAACCTTAAGCAGTTGCAGATAAATAGTATACCCCATTGTGGAACTAATTGTTTCTAACAGTTTTGTTTTGGCTATGGGATGGCTCCATTTTAAGATAGCACTAAAGGAAATAAAACATTTATACATTTTGGGGGGGGGTTGTGGTTTGGTTGTTTTTTGGTTGTTTTGGGTTTTTTTGTTGTTTTTTTTTTTTTTTTTTTTTAAGCTTGTTTTCTTTCTTTGCTCTTCTTTTGATTTCAGAACTTCAGAATATGTTCACCACCTCCTGGGCTCCTTTTCTGAGATGTCAGTTCTGCAGTTTGTCTAGGTTACGAATTGGTTTGCTTTGCAGGTTTGTAGCTCGAACCAGAACTGCTAGTGGGGAACTCAAATGAATAAAATTAAAAAGACCCTCCAGGCACCACATGAATTTATAGCACAGATTGCCAGTGCCACCTAGAAAAGAGAATGAGATCAAACACTAATCCATCTATGTCTGCAGGATGCTATGGAATCCAGCATGGCCAAAAATGGACACAGCAGCCTTTTTTAAATGAGTTACATTTCTCATACATCAACAGAACAGAAGGATACAGACTAGCTCTCACAAGGCATTATGAGACTTGTGTATATGTTTGCATGTCTTTACTGCACGTATATGTTTCTGTAGTGAAGTTACTGTAGCCATGTTTTTTCTTAGCGCAAATGGCTTTAAAATGCTCTGAGACTACATTTAATAACCATGTTCCTGTACAATGCAATTCTCTGTGTGAGAGCCATTGGTGACCTTCCCTTGCAAACCAAGATGTAATGAACGTAGTGAAAGCTGTACATGTTTCTATGATCCCAGCCAGTGGATTTATGATTTAATAAACAGCACAGGAAAATAAAATCAGCTAAAAAAATCCCTCCAGCCCTGCCAATCTGCCGAGAGCACCTAATAGCTCCAGAGCTCACAGTTTAATAACCTCCACCTGGTGTTGCTTCACCAGCGCCACTTTGTACATCTCTATTGCTCAGGATGTCTGAGGTTCATTTTATTGTTCTGAGTCTTTTGATTATGCTCAAGCTAAAATAAAGAATTGCAAATTCTAATTTGCAGTGACCCTGCTTTGTAAAAGGGCGTTTGGATGAGCAAAAATAGAGACGAGTCTCATGGTCTTGTGTTTTAAACCATTTATTTTCACTACAGTGTATAGTCTCAATTCTGCAAAGCTTCTTTACCTGTAAATTAAAGGTATGTTTAAGACCATTTGTTTTATCCAAATGTAACCATGTATGTAAATCTATATCTACACATAAGAGCTTGGCTCAATGAAGTTGTAAAGCAAAATGTGATAACTGAGTTTTCATAGCAAGTCAGAATGAAGCTGTAACACAGTTCTGAACAATATGTAAACTGTGACATATATTACAGTTAATGTCATCGGAGGAAGGGAACATTTCTGGCACAGCAAAAAGATTGACACTGACAGCTAATGGGGGAAAAATGCAAAACTCCTAAATCACACCAACAGCACACACGAAAATCGAAGCTGTCACTGTGCTAAGATCTCCAGAAAAGAAACACAAAACTCTCCATCCCTGTAGCCAACATCAGAAAATGAGGCAGAAGTGTGAAACCAAAAAGGAGTATAAATTCATTCCAATTGCTCCCAGATACCTGATGCAGGGAAAAGAGTGAGATTAAATCAGCTGTATTGAAAGAGAAGGAATCCAATGCATCCAAAGTGGAGCACGACAAAAGTAAATTGAAGCCCACAATAGTGGTACTGAAAAATGGACAGTCTTTTCTAAAGGAGAACTTGATCTGAGTACAAGTAAAGTGAGTTCTCTGTTAGATTGGATTTAAGACGAGAAGGAAAAAACCTCATGGACAGACCACAGGAACAAAAAGCCTGATTTAATTTTAACAAGTTACAGTGAATGCTGCAGATGGAAGAATGACAGAGGTCTAAGTGGATAAGAGGTTAGTGTAGATTCCAGAAAAAAACAGCCTTTTCAGCCATTTCATTACATCTAACACAGTGCCTGCGGCTTGTTGAGCCATTTGTTTTCCCCTCCTTGTGAGCTTCATATTTATGCTAGTTCGATAACAAGTTTTGTGTGTACAGATGCTACAGGATCTGAAAAGGTAAAACTAGGAGAGATGCGACAAAAGTCATCATTTGCTTCTTCAGCCAAAAGTCTCCCAAAGAAGTGCTGGATATCCTATTGCTTCAAATGTTTACTACAATGGACACAGAATTGACAGCTGTGTATGAGCTTGCCCTGGCAAAGGAGTGGAGTGTGTAACCTCATCTACCCTTTCAGTCTCTGAGCTTTGATGATTCATATTCTGCAAGAGCAGCTTTGCCTATAAATAAGAGCAGGTTTAGCAAGTGAAACCAGTTAGCCTTTAAACACAAACTAAACACATGCCTCAAAAAAAAAAAAAAAAAAAAAAAAAAAAGGAAGAGCTTGAATTCAAAGAGCAAACCCCTCTTGCTGTGAAACGCTTTCCAGAATTTAATTTCACATGTAGGACCAGTAGCACTCACAGCAGGAAGGCAGAATGAGTCATGTGGGGTTGTCGGGAATTAGGATGAGAAAGCATTGCAAAAGTACTCATAACATAAATTGCTTATCATTCTGTCCTTTGTTCTTCAAACAGAGATGACTTTGGCACTATATCCCATCCCAAGGAAAGAGAAAAACCAGGAGGGTGCTAGACAGAAGGCTAATCTCACCAGCACTCTTACCATCCTGAAAGGCAGCACAATTGTTTCTTATTCAATGCAGTAATGGAAGATAAAGAAGAGAAAACAATGTTTTTAGGAAGTGGGACTGCTTCTTTGTTGCCCTGTTTCTGTGTGAACTGATTTATTTCAGAGAGGATGAGAGAGCAAAACCATCATTCTGGTTTGACAGAGTTCCTACCTATTTTCAGAGTCCTTTGCACTGTTCTGCATGATAAAGTTCAAGGCAAAAGATGTTCACATATCTTGGCAATGACAGAAATGTAAAAAAAGGTCCATTCAGTTTATCTCAAGTTTGGTCCCGCCTTGTTATTCGTATCACTGCCAGTTCAGCTGAGAGCAAAGGAGCCGCTGAGGAAGAAGGGGTTTTGCCCAGCTCCATCTTAGGGCAAGAGTACACATCCTCAAAGCGGTTTACACTGGTTGCCACTTTACAGGGGCTTTTACTCCTGAAAACTCCTGCCCAAGTGAGTCCAGATCACCTATCTTGTGGAGAAAAAAATCTGAAATTCTTTGCACCACTTTCCTCTGGACTGGATGGTTGAAATGGTGTCTGTGCAATGGCAGAATAGCCACTGTTAGGGAATAGGTACAAGGATCAATTTCAGCTGCTTATACTTAGTTTTTTGGTGTTCCTAAGGATTGATGTTGTCATATCCTTTTTTTCCCCCCTCATTTTTTTTTGGGGGGGGGGTAGAAGAAAATATAGACATATATATGTTTCCTAAAAAGTGCCCATTTTAAACAGGGCACCAGGCATCAAATGCTGATTCACAAACCACAAAGTCCAACATTCCCTTCCAGTGCAATATCAGCACAGGTCCTGATACACACATAGCATGGTATCAGATTAACTTCTTGAAAGGGAGAGTGATTTTCTTCCTGACGTGATAGGTAATTCATCTTTCTGTGAATCAATGAAATCAGGGCAAAGACAATCTGTACTAGCATAGTTTATCCTCCTCCTTCAGTAATGTGTATTCCTTATCTGCTTTTCCTGTTTCCCATAAAGCAATTACTTTAGACCAAAATCTTCCCTGATTCGGAGTAAACAATGTCCTGTCAAGCCTTGGGAAACATGGAGATGTCTCACTGTGGTGGAGGTCAGTCAGCGCCCAATGTTTTGTTCCCCTTGCAGAGAGCAGAGTCGACCATGGGAGCAGTGCAAAAGCCGCAGTGCAAAAGCCCAAGGGGTCCTCTCCTCCCCTTCGAAATGCCTGGGGTGGCATTTGTCCACCCCAGGGCAAAGGCGGGGAGAAATGCTCCCACCATGATCCAGTGACGCTTAATATCAACCTGCGCTGGCATGAGCAGCTGGACTCCATGGGGACCTGAGAACAGAAGCCAACAGTGAACACACTACAAATATGTTCAGATAGACATTGTCCTGTCTCTAAGATGTACAAATGAGGAAGACTTTTCTGACATTTGGGATTTTTCATTTAGATTGGGTATCTCCAAAATGGGTGCCATAAACTTGTTTTCCTTGGTGCCTTCCCTGCCTGTGGTATGGAAGGAATAGCCCGATGGCATTTCCCTTTGCTTTTGCCTGTCCGCAGCAAGTTTCTGAGTAACTGAGCAAAACAATGGTCCTCTGGCTGGTTGGCTTGGGGCTGAACAAGTCACCTGCTTGGGGAAAGTGTCTGTCATGTGCAGGGATCTTCTGCTTTCACACGTGGTTGGAGAGTAGGAAGAACATGTCCCTGGTACAGCGTTCCGTGACAACCCAGGGGAATACGAAGGTAGAGGGATAAGGGGGTATGGGTCTCTAATTCAGAGCATATTAAAAAGACAGTACTGGAAAATGGATCTGTATTTATGGGCATACCCCATAACAGAAGGATCATATCACTTCATTCAGCAGTGGGAGACATAGGAATCCATATCCCAGATTTAGGTCTGGTTGTTGTACTTTCAGTGTGGAATTTGGCTTATTTAACTTATGGCATACACATGCGAGCCAGTCAGACTAAGCCCCCGTTATAGTCGATGGAAAGAAAGGCCATTTCCAAGCCACCATTCACCTGATCTGTTGTAAAAGATTTCCGCAGGCTGAGACAAATTGAACTTTTAGTGTCTTTCACCTGCAGTGATTGTTCTCTAATCTTCACAAGGTAAAACTGTTCATAAACCCATAATGACTCTCCAATAAATGCAGTCTCCTAGAAACTATCCCAGTAAAGATAACTTTTACTTTATTAGGCAGCTGCTTTCACTAAGCAACAATTTCTAGATAATCCCTTGAACATCACCTAACCTGCACCCCAAATTAGCACTAAGGAAACCTGCTGGTGAGGTCATGTGTCTATAAATGAGATCCACACTCGGATGTTCTGCCCAAATCCCCATCCATATTACTATCACTGCCCAGAAGCACTGCACGGGCAGTGACCTCTGCCTACCTAAGTGGCTGAATGTACTTGTCCATCAACCCGCCACCCTCTCCCACCCCAAAGTCTGCCTTGTCACATACCCGAATTTCAGAAAGCTGAGATGGCACAGCAGCCCATCTCCTCCTGCTGCCACACTGGGTCACAGGATGGTGAGGAGCTCCAGATGCTCCTCGTGGATCACGTGCACCCAAAAGGGCTCCTTTGAAGAAGATGCAATCAGGACAACAGCACAGTGCCTGGGCGACCTGCCTTACCCACCCCAGCTGTCAGCAGATCAGAGGATTCCCTGACCAGCTATACCCGCATGGCATATTGTGGGGCGGGAGGGACCCCACCGCTCTGCGTTTTAAATGCATTAAGCAAAGGTGAATAGGAAGGGAGCCAGGTGGGAGCTTCATGCTAAAACAGACACGACCTGGCAGGTCTGAGGACTGGAGCAGAAGGTTTCAGGGAGGAGTTGTGTTTAACACATCTGAGCTGGAAGGACAGGTTAGTCATGCATATGGCCTAAAGCAAGGAAGAAGCAGATATGAAAGACGGGAAATCCCAAAGAGAGGAGAGGTGCAGGTAAACACACCCCAATAAAGAAAACCCCAAACTTCACTTTGGGAAGGGCAGCTTGCTCTGGTGTAAGAAGTACACAAACAACTGAACATTTGTGAATGCCGTATTTACCTTTTCCCTCATATTAACAGCGCACACATATTTTTACCTCTCGCTTAACCGGGGGAGCGGCTGGTCTGATACAGCATCTGATACAGCCTGATGCAGCGGTGAGCATGGCTGTGGCCAGCAGCTTTCTCTCTGTTATCCTCAATGCTTTTGTACTTGTGTCTCAATGCATGTGTGTCTGGGGCACATCCCACAGATTTTTGCCCTGAGAGGTTAGGGGTGCTGGCTCACAAACTGAGCAGATGGCACATGGCCCATAAGGAACATAACTGATCTGCTGATGTTAAATAGTATATATTATTGATTTTCCTATTGGATGGGCCACAGACCAATGAAAAGCTTGAAGGCTACCGAACTGCTGGTCCAAACATTTGGAAGCCACCCCTCTAAGAGTCCTCTCCAGGCAAGCGTGGGAGAAGTTGCCTGTCTGTAACTGCCTGACACAGTGTAGCAGGCAGCTCATACACAATAATATATCGTTTAGGAAAAACTGTTTTGTCAGCCTATATTGCTATATCATAGCAAAGTTTTATTTTCTACAGACTAATGAGACAGACAAACCAAGAAGAGATTGAGAGTTTGGGCTGGTTCTATAGTGAAGACCCGTCCTACTCACACAGAAACACTATCCCAATCACAGACGGTCAGGAAAACCAAGTACAGGCTCCCTGATTTTCTGTATGAAGCAATCACAGTTACACAACTCATAATCGAGTTTACTGCACTTAACTCTGTTCTTTATTACAACGTTGACTAATGAAGTATTACTTTAGAATAAAACCCTGCTTCTGGTAACACTGGTGTGTTAACATAATTATTCACTGTCTGTGTGTTGTGCTTGTGCAAATGCTGAAGATCAGATGTTAATAGTGAAATCTGAAGAGTTTATTATAAGTAAAAATAATTACCTTCTTGTTCTGTAGGAACAAGTCTGTTGTCCACTGGAATAATTAGAACATCAGTCAGTCATGTGTCATGTTGCAACCAGATCTCTGAAATGTTATTTTTTAAGGTTCAAAGGCCTGACAATGAGGCAACTCATCTGGATATCATATGAAAAGCCTGACCGCTTTCATTTATCTCTGTATCACCTTATTCACTGACGTGCCATTAAACAGCTAAGATGTTGCTATAATTATTTTTGTCCTTGTTACTGTTATATGCTATAATTATAACAACATTTTATTTTTATTTCTGTAGGGTCTACAATCTCCTGTGTGCCCAGACAGAGCCAAAAAAAAGAGTAATATCTAAAATTCAGGGAAACTTAAAGCTGAAGTCAAAAGCAACCAAAGCAAGTAAAGTCCACTTTAGAAAAGATATGAATCTATTGTAGAGACATCAAGGAGAACAAAGAGAATGACCAAACATCTAAGAAGGGACACAGTGACTGTTTTCAAGCAGATGAAAGGTTGCTGCAAATAACAAAGGAATTAATCCTTCCAGTATTCGTGTTACATAGGACAAGATTTAACCTACAGCAATGATGATTTCATTGAAACATAAGGAAAAAACTTTCTAACTGCAAGGACAGTGAAACACTGCAATAGACTTCCTAGGAAGACCGCAGGTAACATTTTCTCCGAGCAAGTTAGACATCTGCCGTCATTGTGAATGCTGCCATGGGATAACATTAAATGACCTCTGAAGGTTCCTTCTGCTTTGTGGCTGTATGGGATAGCTGGGCAGGCTGTCAAGGCAGTGAAATGGACATATTCTGAGGTGATGGGTGGAGGGTCAGAGGATCAGTGGAGTTGTATGTAACCAGATTTGGGGCTTGGGGAGGGTCCAAAATGCAGTTTTAGAGAATCTATGTTGTAAAAGAGTTTGAGTCCATGGCTATGGACTGTGCCTTGTGGCTATGTTTGAAAAGCAGGACTTTATCTGACTATGGTGCCATGCAAACACACAAAGGGAAGCTAGTCACTGCCAGAGATGGGTCCATACCCACCTTCTTCAGTGCCAGGCTGCTGAGACTCAATCACCCTCATACAGAGCTTTATCTGGAAAGCACAATGGTTAATGGATAATGGTGACTTATTTTTCTAACCAGCTCCCTGATCACACAGGAATTTTTATAGTTGACAAGTGAAAACACAGCCTAAAATACCCAGGGCAGGCTTCATCCCTGCAAAACATGCCATACAAAGTATGAAGGAGAGGAGAGGGGCCAGGCACCCAGATATTTTGATGTGTAGTCTGCTCTCCAGAGAGCTGTCAGCTCCTAGGCTGAAACATCACCAAATCTTTTACTACATCTGCTCAAAAAGGCAGGCCGAAAGAGCAGGGATCAGTTCATATGAATCTCTCCTCAGGTCTGTGTTGTGCAACACTGGTTTCTGTTCCTCTTCTTGCAATAATAAGCTGCAACTGCTGCTTCAGGGATTCCACAAAGAGTGCAGTTTATGTAATATCCATTTAGAAATGACAAAGCTTTCTTTTCTGGGCCTTTCATGTAGTAGTCCACCCACATGCAGGCGGTGCACACAAATGACGTATCACCCGGGGGCTGAGACTTGCTGCAGAAATTGATAGTAAGCTGTTGTTATTCTAATTATGTGGCTGTCTTCCTTAATTAAAGCTATGCCACAGGTCATTTACCCTGGTGCAGAGTCCACGAACATTAATCCTGGCAGTGTTTTGGAATCAGAGAGTTCTCATTAGCATAGGATTGGCTGTGAGGGAAGTATAATCATCTGAAACCCTTTACAAAGGAATGTAAATTAGCATCCATGCCTCCCATGTACTATTGACATAGTGAATTATTTTACTGGCTAGAAATGAAAATAAGCACGGAGCAATGACATTCATATTTGCAGCTCAGGCTGTACTCTGTTTGCAGTGGGGATTTGTGTGTGTGTCTCTACCCACAGCCAGAAACTCTTATTATCATCTCTGACGGCTCACCAGCTCCTGAAGTTCACACTCCTCCCCATGCAAAGCACTGCAATCTGTTTATGCTGAAGTAATGACTGAGGGGAAAAAATAGACTTTATAATACCTTATTAATATTGTGCTTCGCTCTGAAGCACGGAGCCCCATATTAGGAGGCGATTTAGGTTTGGGAGTGGCTTCTGAACCCCCTTCTAGTAACAGGAATCACTCTCCAACTTTGTCTAATCAAGCAATGTTTGAACTTTGTTTGGTCACAAACCATGCTTCAAGATAGAAATTTTGTTTTGCAAAGATTGAAACAGGCCTCAGGAAGAGAAAAAAATGGCTGTTTTTTAATCAGGTACCTCAGCACAGATTTCACACATCATCAAGAATATCACCCACAGCTAATAAAAGAAAATCCCTCCAAGGAGACAAGCTGACAGCGATTGCCCATGCTAGAGCTGAAGAAAGGGACACCACACCCAGGCACAGAAGCCAGATGTTCTGACCACTGGTCCTGTATTCCATCTATCCCATGCCATTGCTATTGCATTGCATGATTATAGCAGCATAGAAATCATAGATGCAGTTTTACAATAGGAATTGTTCTTCTAAAGGGTCGAGTTCTTTACTTGGAATAATTACTTCTCTGGCATAGTTCCCATCCTGTTCAAAAGCCAAGCAATGGTCATAATAGCCAGCCGTGGCCAACAAATAATAGTACCATGACTATAATTTTGGAAATTCATTTTCAGACCAAAGAATTATACTCCTGATAGTAAAATACAGACAGGACACTGAGCCGTGATATAAATGAATATAATATTCCATTGACATGTATTAAAAAGCTGTATTATTCTACACAGATATAGTCAGAGTAGTTCTTAAAGTGGAAAAAGTCAGGGGAGTGGCAGGGTAAATCCTGTTTGGACAGACTGATTCCAAGGTGTGACCCTTCCGGCAGTATTTACTGGCAGAAGGAAAAAAAAACCAACAAAAGAATAGGGAATTGTCCATTAAAAATGAGCAAAAATAGCTATTGATCTTAAGGGCTGCATTTAGACTGGATAAAGCAGTCTGCAGTGAAGCAGTTTCATTTCTATTTAATTTATATTATGATATTGATAGGATTACCAGTAGCAGAGTATCCAAGTAGTTCAAAACACAGTGGTGTTATTAACAGCATCATAATCTTACCAATGGAGAAATGAAATTCCACATTCTCAAAGCTATTAAAGTACACAGATAAAGTATCTTGACAAAGTGACTCACACTACAGTGGGTCAAGAAATCAAATTCAGGTTTCTTGGTCCCTCAACAGCACTCAGAAAGCTGGTCCATGGTCTGCTTTTGGTGCAATATAAAATAATTTTAATCAAGACTATATGGAAAGTAACATGCATTCTTTTGAATATTCAAAGTGATCTCATGTGTGTGTTTGCTAAAAACTCACAACTGAATTCTTTTCCCAGTTATACCTCTGCTTTTAGCAGCCATTTGTTCCTGCTCTCCAGTCATCAACACACGTTCGTTCAAAACCAGCATATTTGCATCAGAATTATTTGATCTTCAGGCTGAGATGACAATGAAGGTTGTGGACCCTTCCACAGAGCCTCTGAATGACAGGATAGAAGGCCTGGTGCTGACAAACAGCCTCCTTACTTAAGTCAGGAGTTGAATGTATTTTGCATCCCATGGTTTTCTGGGTTTTGCTGGGGAAAAAAAAACCCAAAACTTGGGACATCATTCAACAAAAAATTAAGTCTCAGGCATAGAGTAGTTTTGGGAAGCAAAAATTCAAACACTCCCTACTCCTGTCTATAATTGAACTTTTGCTCCTGATTAGACATCAAAAAACTTGTAACCCACGAAGTTTTGTTCAAACAATGTGAAAGCAGAGGAGGGAATCCCATTGATTTTAATAGCCTGGTAATATGACTGTGGGTTGGCAGCCATTGCTGGGTTTAGTCTATGGAGTTAACAAACGTGGCAAAGTTGTAGCAGCAGGACTTTTGGCAAAGAGGAGTACCTAAGTCAACCAGACATGCACAAGTCCATAGGACAAGATGTGATTCATAGGATGGGGCTGAGAGAGGCAGACCGATGTCATTGCAAGTCCATTTCTTATCACCTTTGAGAGGTCATGGCAATCAGGGGAGGTTCCTGATGATCGGAAAAAGGCAAATTCACAAATGTGTTCTTGAAGAAAGTCAAGAAGAAGGATCCAGCAAGTTACAAGCCAGAAAGGCTACAGAGAACATTTCCAGGCACACGAAGGACAAGAGGATAATTTGGAAGGGTCAGCATGGATTTACCAAGAGCAGATCATGCCTCAGCCACCCTGTTTTTATCTATGATGTGATTGGTTCAGGGGCCAACAGGAGAACAGCAGATGTTGACTTTAGGAAGACTTTTTGACACAGTCTCCCATAGTATCCTTACAGCCAAACTGGTTGGAAATTGACTGTATAAATGGACAATAAGGTGGGCTAAAATTTGGCTGGACTTTTGGGTTCAAAGGCATAAGAAGACCAGTACAAAGTCCAGCTGGTATCCAGGTCGTGGAACAATGGTGTCCCTCTGGGCTAGACAGCATTGTTTAATGTCTTTATCAATGACCTGAATGACAGGACGGAGTGCACTCTCAGCACATTCATGAATGATACCAAATTAGGGAGAGCAGTTGATAAGCTGGAGGGCAGAGTTTCTGTTTGCAAGGAGAACAGCAGGCTGGAGAAATGAGGGGACAAGAATCACAGACTTCAACAAAGGCAAATGCAGTGCTGCATCTTTGACAGAGTCATTCCAAGCACCAGTATAGGCTGGGGGTCAACTGGATTGAAAGCAACTTTGCAGAGAAGGCTTTGGATGATTTGTTGGAGAGCAGGATGAGTATGAGCCAACAGTGCGCCCTTTCTGCAGAGGGCCGGACACATACTGGGCTATGTATATGAAAGTGTAGCCAGAAGGTCAGTGATCACTGTTACCCTCTGTTCGGAACCTGGTGAGACCACATCTAGAGTATTGTCTCCAGTTTTGGACATGTGAGAGTAAGCCCAGAAGAGGGCAACCAAGACGGTCACGGGGTTGGAGCATGTGGCGTATGAGAAAAGGCTGAGATTTGTTGAGAGGAAATTACTGTTATTATGGTTGAATACAACTACCTAAGGGGAAGGTATAGAGAAGACTTTCTTCTCAGAGCTGCACAAAACCAGCAAAAAGATGTGCTGCAACATGTTGCATTCTGACTATGTGTCAGGAGAAAAAAAATATTCTGAGGATAGTAAAATATTGGCATAGGTGTCCCACAGAAGCTGTGGTCTCTCCATCTTTGGAGATACTCAGGACTTGACTGGACACAGCTCTGAGAAACCTGATGTAGCTGGTCCTGCTTTGAGCAGCAGGTTGAACTAGATGACCTGGTAAGGTCACTTTCAACCTAAATCATCCCGTGATTGTGCAATTCCAGGTGAGCCTAATGACTTGCATTGGGCTTTTGAGAAGATAGCAAGTCCTAACTTGAAAATTTAAGATGACAGAAAATCCATTTCTACTATTACTGCTGGGTTTCAGTGACAGCATTAGAAGTGAGCTCTTCCTTCCCTTTCAAAGACACAATGACTGTACAGAAAGCAGAGATTTTTACTTTATTTACATAAAACCCCCACCAAAGAGCAGATGTTCATTTTAGTGTGCTTTACTAGACATGCAGCCTATGCTCATGTCAATTTGTATCACTTGTCATTACCTCCTGGGAGGATCCTCAGGACATGTCCAACATTTTACGAAGTGCTGGCACAGCCCCTATTCCAGCCTCAAATAAGCCCTCCAGTTGTGGTAGAAACACGAATGCAAAGAAATCCTAAAAACCCACAGTACACATGAAGGGCCTTCCCTCTCCCAAGTAATTTCAGACAGACAGCTAGGTCATGCCCTTGCCCTCTCTTTTCAGCTGGGAGGAAGACCTTGAGATGCAGGATACAACAGCAGAAGGGGCAAATAGGTCATTACCAGCAAGGTGCACGGGTGTGGGAGTGGTGTCCACACCTTCCCTGTGGAAAGCTGGAACATGAGGAAGGCAAGGAGTCTTGAGGTGGACACAGCTGGCTGTTGCTCCCCAACTCTTGCACCGGGATCTCTGTGCAAGTGAAGCTTTTGCAGCCAGCTACTGTTTCCATACCAGCGTCATGGCATGCAGGTGCTTTGGTCCTTGCTTTCGTATTGCTCACACCCCAGAGGAAAAAGGCAGCTGTTTTCCTGAATGAAGTGTTGTGGGGCTGCATCTGTGTTGTTCGTCTGATCTTTTTGACCTTTCTTCTTTTGCCTTCATCCTCCACCCAGGAGGCCAGGGCATGAGAGGGGTGTCAATAGGCACAGTGCTGTTGCAGTGTGATGTATCACAGGGAGGATGTCCCCACTGGGACGCCAAGCTCAAGGCTGTTCAGAAGTTAGTTCATTTGCCTTTTATTTGGCTTTTCTAACAGTGAGAAACAAGGAGTGCAGCTAGTGGGTCTGCTTCTGCCACAGAAAGGGGAGGGCTAGCAGTGGTCGCTCCTGGGAGCTCCATGGGGCATGAGGGGCCTTGCAGGGAGAGGCTGCCTCCCCTTCCAGGTGCGAATGCAGCTCTCATCACCACAGCCGTGGCCTTGGTTGCAACTAGCCACTTGGCTCTGCAGCCTCGGCAAAGCAGTGATGGGTCATTTTCTAGGTCTGGCCATCAACTCCCCTCAGCAGCTGCCTGGTTTGCCTGTGCCCTACAATGACTACAGAAGAAAATGCCCGGGACCAGGAGGGAAAGCATCCAAACCCAAGCTGACACAGCTTATTTCTCCTTGGCAGCACCACTGCCAGGGAGCAGCCCTCTGGATTCAAAGCTAATGAAAGGATGGGGCTGGCAAAAGGACTCTCTGTTGCTTGCATTTCTTTAGAAAAGCCTTGTCTGTTGTGCCACCAGTCTTGGGGCAAGGGCCTTTGAGGGAAGAAGGGCAGAGCTACAAAAATTTGACTCTGGTCTGGACAAGAGGAAGAAAGCTGGCCACAGTCTATTTGTTGGGTTTTTTTCTTAAGACATATAAGACAGAAAACAATGTACAATTTTATACAGCAGGGATGTGCAGCCATGGAGGCCCATACATGCCCATGGGGTGTCCATCCAGCTTATGATTGTTGGGGTCAGCCTGGACCAGTCCACCTTTAACTTGCTGAAACAGAGAGTAAAAACAATTAAAACATTGCAGTTGACCTTCATGCAAGGTCCCCACAGATTATGTAGGGCTACTGACTTCAGTGGGATTTAGGTACCCTATATAACTTTGGGAAGCTGGGCTTGAGGATGTCCCCAGATGCTGTAGCTCAGAGTCCCTCTTCCAAGCACTGTGTCTGACTTAAAGCTATTGATTACTGGGGGGTGGGGGTGGGGGTGTGGTATATCAAGTCATCTAGCAACAAAAACTACATGTTCCTCAGGCTTCTTCTAGCTCTAGCTGTCAAGCAAAACTATCTTCTTCAAACGCATGTAAACTAAAACCATTTTGTTACCAAAGAACAGGCAAACCCTCCTCCTTCTTGCTTGAAGCATTTACAGTCCTTTGTTTAAAAATGCACCAGTGGTGAGCTAGACTGCAGGAGCAAGCCTGCTCTCCAAAATGGCAAAATGTCATGCCTAACTGACTTCTCCAAAACACACAGAAAAGAAGACAGAAATTGCAGTTCTGGGCTGGGAAAGGTGGAGGAGGGAAGTGGCTCTGCCAGGCAAAGCAGACAGAGCGGCCACACAGAAACTGGTAAATATGGGAGACTCCCAGTTCCCGAAGCTGGACTCGTACATTGTGACCAGGGTGAGATAGAGGGGCACCCCTGCAGTCATTCCTGTCACCTCAGTCTCCTCTGGAAAGGAGATGTGGCATCCTGCAGGTGGGTCCCTAGTCTGCATGATGCGGGGGCCAGGACACTGGTATCTCTTCCGACACAGCCCCAAGTAGCCCCACACCACAGTAGTGCTCAGATCAGGACTGGGAGGACTATTGGGATGATGCGTGGGCCAAAAAATGAAGGAACTGAACTAATGGAAATTGCAGATCCATTTCTGTTTGACAGGATTTGAAATGTTTCTTTTTTTACCAGTTTTATTTTTATATCCTTCCTAAGACTTATTAAATTAGTTTAAAAACATAACTGTTAATCATCAGATACCCACATTTCCAGGTTAAAAAAATAGTCATATTTTTCAGAAAGTGAAACTAGACATGATTTAGATATTGACCAGTATATACCCACTTGCTAGAACTATTGCTCATAGCATGGCAAACAGAAAACACGGAATTATTTTAAAGTTGAAAATTTTTGCTGCTATGTTTCATGTCAAAAAAAAAAAAAAAAAGGACAATATTGTGCTGAGAGCATTTATTATTGAATCATTCGAACATCTGGAGGCACCAAAGCCATTTCAAAATCAAAACCAAGCTAGATGGAGGGGGGGGGGCGGGGGGGGGAAGCCAAGTAAGAAAACACTTCTTACTAAGCCTAAATGCTGTAAATGATGAAAAACTCGTTGGCGATCGGCGCTGTGTGGATGCTACCCCGGAAAGCCCAGCCGTGTTTTACCAGCCCGCCCTTCACAAAACACCGGCGGTGGAAACACCCGCGTTTCCCAGACGTGTGCGCGGAGCCCCCCGACTGCTGGGGCCGAGCTGAGGGGGAAATGCCCTTCCCGTGCCGCGCCCCCTCCCCAGCCGGGGTGCGGGACCACCTGCCCGGCGCGGCGCTGGGCGGCCCGCGGGCGCGCCCAGGTGGCCGTGCGGAGGGCGCCGCCCGGTGGCGCAGCGCGGGCACTGCAGGCCCGGCGGGCCCCGCGGGGGGGCCGGGGCTGGCCGCCTCCCCGGCGCCGGACAAAGGGAACGGGAAAGGCGGGGGGTGAAGTGACGGGCGGTAGCTCCGCACGGGGAGTTTCGGCACGGTCGGACGCAGAGGGTGTATCTGCGTATTCCCACAAGGTGCCAAGGGGTGGTCAGGGCTGGGGGAGGGGCAGAGGGTCGTGTCTACAAGGGGGGCTCGGCTCGCTGGGGCCCAAGCTGAGACTGCAGCACCCGAAATCCAGGCCTGGGAGGGGACATTGTGGTACCCTGTGAGTCGACCAACAAACCCCCTCCAGAGCAGTGAGGACCCCACGTTACAGAGGATCTCACTGGGCTAAGAACCCGGTGGAACTAAATGAAAATTCCTCTCCTTTTTTTTATCATGCCGGATAATACAAGGATTGGGAATGAGGATGTTTATAAGGAGCCTTGTTTTGTAAACCAGGGGACTAGCGGCCCATTATGTTGTGCTGCAGCTGGTATTTACAGTGGCTATTTAAAGAAGTATTTCAGTAAGAGACCAAGAGGGGCCAGAGACAGTAGGATGCAGTGCAAGGCCCTGTTCCCAGCTTGCCTAGAGGACTGGGGCAGGCAAGTCCCCCTCTCCAGCCCCTTGTGTCCCCTATCTGTCTCCACTGTGCCCCCCTTGCCGCTCCTGACATGCCGGAGGGGCATCTAGCACAGGGGGACATCCATCTAGGCAGTGCCATCGTGCAGATGATAATAGGAATAACGCTAACAGATGGCAGGTCTGAAGGGGAGCTGCTGCCACCGATGCAGGCTGGCGGACCAACGGTCCCGCTCTGGCAGCTGGAACAATGGTAGGGCAAATGAAACATGAACAATTTCCTCCCCACCAGCAAAGAAAATAGCTCCGGGGAGAACCCAGGGACAATAATTGTCAGCCTCCTCTAGGTATCATGGGAACAGAAGTCATTCAGTAATCCTGGAGTAAACAACAGCTTCTTATTTTTAATACAGAATAAAACCCCAAGAATCTAAGAGAGGGTACTGTGCAATTGCTGAATTAGCTGCTCCAGTGCCCACCCCCTCCTGACCTTTCACTGAAAATCACTGAAGTGAGGCATGCAGGAGTTTTACTGTAACTGAAATGGGCTCATAACAGAGGGTGAATCTCTTGTCACAGAACATTGCAGACAGGACAAATGCTTCACATTCTTCCTGCTCCTGTCTTTGCAGAAGATGCTGATCACTAGAGCAGCGAATTTTCTCCCAGCTCCAGCCCCTCTCTTGGGACTTGGCCAGGTCTCTCTGTCTCCAGATGCTTTTTTTTTTTTTTTTTTTCTTTTTAGCAATGGTTAAAATATGCTGCAGCCTTGCAGCATGTGCTTCAGGCCCACCAGTGTGCCCCCAGAAACTTTTGGATGCAGCAAGCAGGGTTGATACCGGCATTCACAACGATGTAATGGGTTGTCTCCACTAATATCCAAAGGGCTAGACCAATGCAGAAGCCAGGTAAACCTCAATGGAGTAAAAATCCTGTAAATACTTGTTGGTAATTCATAATAATATACCCATGACTGGTGCTATTTAGTTCAGTGGGACTATTCCTCGCAGAAGGAAGTGTGTCAGACTAGCAGAATAGCTTTACTCAGGCTTTCCAACAGCAGCTAATTATGGATACAAAGGGAATTATAAAAGAATAGGGTAGACATACCTCCCTGATGTGTTTTCCAAGTTTCCAGTAACATCCCATCCCAGGCACAGTACCTGGCTTTTTGGCTGCCAATACAGGGAATATCTTTTTACCTCCTGAGGAATTCAGCAGATACACCTGTCCTCATTCCAGCAGGTACCAGGACTCCCTCTGAGCAGGGGTCTTAAGCTCAGCTATGACCGTTTTCTGCCATGGGCTTTACTTCACTTATACTTGCAGATTAGCCTGTTTAAGAGGTTTCTCTGAAATACAGGGGTTTTATATGGATGATGCAGTAAATATATGGCTAGCAGCTTTGCCTATCTGCAGTAACCCACTAAGCAATATGCCTCTGGCTCTGGTGTAAGAAAACTGTCGTGAACACACACATTGTAATGAACACAGCTGCTGTCTAAAAAGGAAAAAAAAAAAAAAAAAAAAGCGCTAGATATTTATATCCAGGGCTCGGAAAGCAATTGCTTTTCATACCCCACAGCCCAGCACAGGCATACACGAAGACAAGTTAATGAGAGGCCTGCTCAGCCCTTATCACCCTTTTTCTTTTCCTTTCTCTTCCTCAGTCCTTGCTCCCCCCTGCCTCTGCCAGTAAAACCCCGCTCTCATTTCCTCAGGCACAGATGCAGCAGAAATAACACAGATAGGAAGCATGTTTTCCTCCGCTAGATCACTCGCACCCAGAAGCCTCGCTCCAAAATGAATTCTCCAGCCAGT
The DNA here is from genome assembly GCF_963210335.1 of Falco punctatus. NCBI lineage: Eukaryota > Metazoa > Chordata > Aves > Falconiformes > Falconidae > Falco > Falco punctatus. The sequence goes on from NC_137581.1 coordinate 32,895,023, forward strand.
ATCTCTCATCCAAACTCAGCAGTGGAAAAAGCCCCGGAGGGGGACATGAAGCACAGGTGATCTCTCTAAACCCCATTTTTCCTCTCAATCTAATTCAGAGGGCAGCAAAAAAGTCTGCACATTCCTGTAATGGCAGGTAATAACTAGAAAGCCTCTGGCATTTCTTGGAGAAAGACCTGAATATATTTTGCCAGAAAGGTTGGTTGAACACTGTTGCAGCTTCGTAACCCTTCATTTCTGTACAAAAGGCCTTGAAATTGTTAAGGTCTAAGGAGAGAGTGGAGAGATGGGGAGTGGGGTGGTCTGGCTTGTGATGTGAGGAGCAGTTAGCTTGCCCAGGACTGTGGCACATCTCGTCCCTGTGATGGGGAGGATTTTGTTTCCATAGCAGCAACGGTGTGATTTCCAACCCCAGCCCCCCACGCCCCGGACTCGTATTCCACAATTGCACAGGAGTTATATTTCACCCCAAGGCTTTCATTTTCCTGCTGCACTGTTTTGCCATGCTCCGGCAGGTCTGCCTTTTGCTGACGCCCGTTTGGGGAGCGAGAGAAGGCCCTGGGGATGCCGTGCAAGCATCGCTCTCGCCTCCCTCTTCCTTTTAACACCACTCCACAAAAGACACAGTGTTCCCTGTCCCCAACTGACTCGTCTTCACCGAGGTCCCCCTTTCCTTGCTTGTCTCCAGCAATCAGCTCACGCATGCCTGGCTTTCCATAACAGAGCAGAACTGTGTGCAAGTGCCAGGCACCCGCACAAAGCCGAAGCGCTGCCCGCGGAGGAAATGTCAATACAGGAACACCAGGCTATTTACAAAACCCCTCTTTATCCTGTGATGGAGATGCATGTAGCTGTGAAAGCAGTTGTACCTGCAAATACTCCTGTTTTGATTTTACCCACATGAAATGTAGGGAGCCTCTTGTTTCTCTTGTTGCAGAGAAGGACTTCTTTCTGCCAACACAAAAGAGAAGAAAACATGCTCAGAAATAGGGTGGTGTAACTGCAAACCACACCAGCTATTCTGGGGACTCGTAGGAGGATCTGGAAAGCAAAGCCAATTCATTTTTGCAGCTGAACTGTCTTCAAAACAAGTGCTCCTTTAGTTTTACACATTTGACATTTGTCTGCTTCAGAATCAACGGGCCAAACTCTATTCTTATTAATACCATAAAATGCTTTCTGCCTCAGCAGGAGTCCACACAGAGGAGGCCAAATTCTCCCTGATTTTGGCAGGTTTCCCAAGATATGGGTGCACGGTATGTTGTGCATGTGTGTTGCTGCTACCTGTGCTCTGGGAGACCCCAACCCATGTATCCAGGGCAGACGCACCCTGAGGAGTCCTGCTGGTAGGTGGCATGGGGGAGCTGGGGCCCAGTGTCGGGCAGCTGCCGTCCCTGGCTTTTAGATCACAGCTGGCACTGATCCTACCAACGGAGAGGCTGCCAGGCTGAGCTAAGGCATACGCTTTTTGGTGCAGGCTAACCATGTAGGGAGCCCAAGACAACATGGTGCTTTGGCCTCTCATGGAGGTCTCAGCCCATCCACCAGTGGGAAGCACACGGTTTGGCATCCACCTATGCTGAAATACTGGTCAAGATTATTCCCACTGCTCCTACCAGCTTGTTCCAGCACTTCAAGCAAGTTAACTTCTCTTTGCCTGGGAGAAAGGGAGTTCATTTATTGGTGTAAAGGTGCTTTTTCACCACTCAGAGGTGTTAGTTATAGTCACTAATGTTTCTAAGCACCTTAACAGAAGTGGTTTTATCATTACTTTTAGTAATACGATTGGACTGATGTGGTAGAAGAGCCCCAAAGGCTACACTCACAAATCAAGACCACCTCATGGCAAGCAACGCTAAGATAAATTTGACCACAAAAATCCCATTAATTTCCATATGTCACTGAATTCTTCAGCCGTCTTGCAAGAGCCTTTCACTGGAGTGCAACATCTGTTCTGGCTCAGGAAGATGGTAGTAAACATCACATTTTAATTAAAACTGTGTGTACAGTTGTGGGAGACATACCAGTACCTCCTAGAAAAAAAAGAATCTTAATGGCTTTACTCCCAGGTGCTGACAAGAAATGCCTGTTACTGTCATTGTCTTGGTGAATGCCAAGTCTCTGTTTCTCTGAGTTACAATGGCCTTCAGAGGAAAGGCAATAAAAGAAGTCTGCCCCCTCTTGGCAGAGTGTCCCTTGGCTGCAGAAAATAACCTTTCCCTTACAACCAGCTTGATAAGAAAGCCCTTTACATGGTATTTCAGAGGTAACAGATGTAGGTCGCACGTTCAGCATGGTGTCTGTTAGGTGCTTACACTCTACCCTCCTTTTCACTACCGCTGGAGCCATCTCTCAAAATATAATGATTTTTTTTCAACCACATACAAATCAGGGTGATCTTTCTACATTAGCTATTATGTCAGGCTCACAAATTAATTGCAATGGAAATATTTATTATGCTCAGTTTCGCTTTCTTGCAGACCTGGTGGCAGGACTAACATAGTGATCATCTCATTTGAATACAAACATAACAGCTTCAAGAACCTGTTTTCAGCATTTGACCCTCATTTGGGCACTGCAAGTTTCCCAAAAAATAGAATTGCATGAGAACTCTGTTCTAAAATTCTTGTTTGAATGAGACTGAAACCAAACTGGAAACTCCTCAGAGGATGCACAAGCTCACTCAAATTGTTAAAACATCAGTTTTAGATGAATTCACTCAATAAAAGGACCTTTGCAGAGCCCTTCATGGCCTATCATGATATAGATACAAAAAAATGAATATTCAGAATCCGTGAGAATATCAGTTTCACTGAGCATCTGCTGAAGGCTTCAGTGGTTCCCACAACCCACCAAAGTTCCTCTGAGGCCAAGCAGCCTGTCAGTTCTGGATGCCCAATGCTGAAACATCTTATTGGGAGGTGAAATAGGTGCTGTTCTTCTTATCTAAATGCACTTGTCTGCCATGTAGATGCCCACACCTGAACTAAGATGCCTTTTGTAGCCAATGGAAAGAAACAGGCTGTTCTAGGTACAACTTGTCAAACCTAAATAGCTTAGGATCAAAATGAGTAGCACCCAATTTCTCTCTACTGACTATGAAGGAGGTATTGGTTGATGAAATAAATTGGAAATATCAGTATTTCATCTCTCTGAAGTCAAGGGGTCACAGAATGATTTAGGCTAGTCTGAGCCCTACTCAGTACAGGGCTAACTGCTGTGGTCCTTGCCCAGTTGAGCTTTGAAATATCCATGGCTGGAGATATCATTGCCTCGCTGGGCAACTCCCTCACTGAGAAGAAAAAAAAAAAATACTTCCAGGCAATCAGAATTTCCCTTGATATAACTGCTAACTGCTGTCCCTTGTCCCTTCACTGTGCAGCATGAGATTCTTTCACTTGGGGTTAGCCTGGCTCTGCCTTTCTTTATAATCTTCCATTAAGGAGGGCTCTAGAGGCGAGAGCAAATCCTATTCTTGGTTCCCTCGTCATGGGGCAATGATCATTTGTGTATTCTGTGAAAACTCAGCAAAACCCAACATGTTTCAAGTTAAATACTGCATGCTCAAATGCTGAGATTTCCCAGAAGAGCTTTTTTCTCCATCAGAAATTTTATATGTAGCACTAGTGGGAAGATTTACACTAGGCCACTAATTTATTTTCTGGTTTGGGTTCATCCTTCCTTTGATAGCTGAGCTGGATTTACACCTCTTGGTATAATCTGATGTTGGTACAAGCATGTGTTTTGATGTTGGAGGCACAGCACAAAGGCTGTGCGACGATTCAGGAAATAACTTTTTCCTTGTAGGTCTTTCAGTCTATATAAAGCTCAGCATAACTGAGTACAAAGCAGATAGAAAGAGCATGTAGGTCACAACTGCACGGCTGTGTGACTGTGTAATGAATCTTGTGAATGTACTAAGGTTTTAAGTTACAGCCTGTTTTGATTACCTCCATTTCTTTTCTTCTTCTAGCAGTTTTGTGATCTGCTTGTTGTTTTAAAGAAAATTAATAAAGAATTAAAAACAAGGCAAAACTCATCCTATTTTATTCTTGTTAGTGTTACATAACTTAGTATGATAGTACAGTAAGTCAGCTCTACAAGATAAATATCAAAAAGCTGATATTCAATCAATTTTTGTTTTGTTATGAACAGTGGTGACACAAATGCTGACCACAATTAAGAGTTCATTCTGGAGCCATTGTGCCTTTGCTGAAGGCAAATGAATGATGACATAGCCTCACATTCAGGGAAGTCCAGAATTTCAAAAAGGAAGAGGACAGAATTAATCAAAAACTCAGGAGCTCTGTGATTTGTGTTGTGTAAGCCTAGGCATATAATTTCATAGGGGTTTATTTTGAAAAGAAAATTGAAGCTGCATAAATATGTAAATGAGACATCCAAGAATGAGCAAGTGGGAGAAATATTATTGCTATTTGTCTGGCTGGCCTGATATATATATATATATATATATATATATATTAACAAAAACAAGCTTGGAGTTGTGCATGGCTCTTGTGTGCATTTTTAAACACAGATGCATAGCTGAAAGTGTGTGCCTATGCATGTAAATAAGTGATAAAAATATGGATGGAAGCATATGAATTCAAATGAGTTGGCAACTCTATTCAAAGAACAGAGAAATCTTATGTTCCATGATTTCCTTTAAACTCCAAGAATCTTTATTCCTGGACTTGTCTGCATATTCTCAAGCACAAAACAAACTCTTATGAGATACTGGAGACCTTCAACTTCATTGCTATGTTTCACATTTTCTGGCAATAATTCTGTGCACTCTATCAAGATATTTCCCACGAGAGACTTTCATATACTGATCTTACCACCATATTCTTCCACAACACTATTCTTGTTTTTATTCAGGATTAATTTCTTGTATTAAGAAACTACAGCAATCAGTACAGAGAGAGCTTGGCCTCTTGCAGATGTCCCCCTACAGACTGATAAAATTACAGTTTTTCCAGGTCCAGCTCATGGAGCACCCTTCAAAGTCTAGGTCTAGTGTCTAGGTCTAGTTCCCAGTGTAGTGGCTTGAAATGTACCATCAGCATCACCAGTAAAAACCAGTACCATCTCAGTTTATACTGGATATGCTGAAAAAAAATAGAAATTGATCCTAGATTATGGAGTATGAAGGCTGTGACGCACATCATTAAAGACAGAAACAAAAACAGAGAAGCTATTGGAGATTTCTGTGTTATCACTTCCTAGAAAAAAAATAAGCACTTTGAAAATATTAAGGAAATGTAACAGAGTGATGTGCTAGAGTTTCTGGTAAGAAAAGATCAGAAACATTGGCAATGCTCAACTGTGAATAATTGTTACTGTCAGTTCTGCAGGCCAAAATGTGAAAACAGGCATGTACAGGGACACTGAAGGACTAATTGGTCTAATTTGTCTTAACAGATAGGAATACTGAGGACACTGTAAAATGAAAATGGAACAAACATCACAGTACTTTACTCTCAGACAAAGAAGTACATTGAATTGGAAGCTAAATATTGACCTAGACATGCAGGTGATAGGAACTGAAGAAAGCTACTTTCATTAAATTAACTGAAGCAATATTAAATGGAGCAATTTCCCATGTAGTTCCAGCACAGCAGTCCCACATTATAACTGATAAACCAGGGTAAGCTTTCATCAGAATCTCATCTCTAATAGTCATCTCAGTCTGTGAATCCTCCTGGATAACCTCTGAGGGCAGAAAAGTGTTAAAAAAGGATCTTAGTTTGCTCCTTCTCCCATAGGTTACTAGCCAAACTCAGGAAGATAGTATTCAGAAGTGGCATTAATCTTTTAAGCCACACTTCATTTTTCAGCTTTCCCTCTCCTCACCTTTTGCAAGTCCTCATGGCCATCAGTCTAATTAGGTCTCCCACAGGACGTGCTGAACTCCCATCTTCAACCAATGCGCCAAAGAACTTCAGAGTATACAGCCTGTATGGCAGGTTAAAGACCAGACCCTGGCTGACTTAATCATAAAGCTTTGCAGTCAAGATGAACTACTAGCCTTCGATCCAATATAGTTCCGGTTTTCCCCATTTAGTACAACGCATGCCATATTTGCACCCCCTACCCAAGGGGTCACACCGAGTCTCTATGTTTCCTATAGAAGGAGGCAGCACTGGGCAAGCCTGGGTACTGTAAGAGTGTATGCTGCCCTCCAAGTTTGACCAGAATACATTTTACTGCCAACCCTTTTTGGATCAAGTGTACACTACTGCTCTCTTCCATTTCTTGCATTAAGATGAGGCTCTGCATGGAGGGAGAAAGGAAACGGCCCTTTGCGTCCTGCAGTCTTTGTAAACCCATAAGGGAACAATGCACAGCGCTGTCCTTCTCCTGTCCTCAGGCCACCATTAGGCTTTTGGCCAACAAGACTCCATCCTCCCCCTGTTTTTATGGGAGGTGTTGTGCTCTCTATAAACAAAGTGAATTTTATACTCCAAATTATCTGGGATTATTCACTTCAATATTTAAACATACTCTCTTTGGTAATGTTTTTAGTCTTTATATTCTTGTTTCCACAAGCTTTTATTCATTTTTTGTTGGCACTTAATTCTCCCATCAAGAGCATTTTGAACTCATGTCCATAACCACACTTCCAGTTCCCAAGCAGCAGGGAAAGGTAATTCACACTCCTCCAGTCAAAGGACTAATCTGATTAATCACAGCTGATCAGTGAATTTAAAACACAAACAATGACCTCCACAAAACATTTGCTGAGTAGTTTAAATACTCTCCAACTAAAAACACACCTACGTAAACTGAAATCTACAAACAGAAGAAAAAATGCTACAGTAATTTTAAATTGTTCCCTCTGCTCACTTCGTAAATAAATAAGAATAAAAATGCTGCTTCCCACAACAGATAAGACAGGAAGTAGGAAACAGTCCAAAATTTCCTGAGATGGTCTGTAGAAACTGCATACTCAGACAGAATTTGAGAACAAAATGGTCAAAGCTAGGTTTACTTTGTTCAGATTATTTGTGAAAACAGTAACTCAGAATGCAATTACTACATTATTGCAACACTGATTTTTACTGAAACAAAAGGCCTTACCTATGGCTGGAAATTGTGACTGCTTATAGAAGAAATTTTTTATAGCCTGCTTCTTGCTAGAACAAAAATGTATCCCGACATTCCTATTCATTAAAAAAGTGTGCACTTCACATGGTGGGTCTTCTAACAGCAGCCAGAGCCAGTCTAAAACCATGTAAGAGCATTTACAGTATCCAAATGTATACAGCTATAACTCTGGAGAGGCATGAGGCTCACAAGCTCTTGCAACACAGCCCCAAACCAGTTCTGTGTCCCACGACTCATGAAAAGGGTTATTTCATTGCAGGTGCTGTGCTTTCGGAATGCCCTATGACAGACCCAAACTCAGCTGCAGATGCCACCCAAACACATCTTAGGCAAAGCCGTGGGATTGCCATTATTTGGGTATCTCTGAGAAATCTCGCCCTCTCCTTCCTCAGCTTTGAGAACATCTGGTATTTGTTTTACAGCTCTGAAATTTTAGGATGGTGCTTTCAGGGCCTGGAAGTTTGGCACAGCCCTACAGGCCTCCTGGTCTGTAGATTTTATATATCTAGAAGAGGATCCTTTCAGATCTTACTGTCTTTACTAGTGGCGGCACCCACAAAGAAGAATTAAACAACTGTAAATTCACAGATTAGAAGTTTTTCCTTAATACTTCCTTATGAGAAGTGTGGTAATAACAGGATATTCAGCTGACCACTCCAAATCTTGAAGGATCTGCTAGTACCAGGATGTCTGATCCTCCACCCAAGAGCTAGGTAGGATCAAGGATACCAGAAATTTCTATTGCTCCAAAAGAAGCAGTGCTCAAGATGCTTGGCAACTTCCCATTGGGCAGACTAGAGCAAAATATACAGTAGATGCTGTGCAAAAAAATCTACTTTGACCTATTCCATGTGTTTCTAGCAGAACCCAAGGTAACTGGTTCATTCTGCTTCATGATCTACCTCTTCTCAGCATTGCAGCCTGCCCGAAGGTCTTAGGTGGCAGCCATATAGCAAGGAGTAGTTTCACCATAGTTAGCAACCTTGTCCTCTCTGCCCTCCTAGGATTTACCAGGAGGTAAATCTGTCTTGTCCACTGGGAAAATACTTCTGCTATAGTAATTAGTATGGCTGAAAGTAGAAACATCTATGGTAAGTATTCACACAGGAGGGCACTTCTCCCTTTTAGTCAAGATGGTCGGGTGGGGCCCCATAGCAGCAGGCAGCCTGGACTTCTAAGCAAGAAATTTGGGATTTGCTCCATAACAAACAAGAAAAGATTCTTCAAAAAATTTAAATTCTCAGCTCTTGAGCCAAACATACATGCCATTTATTCTCACAGCTAGCTTCAGAGAAATATTATGATAGAAAATCTTCCAAGTCTGCAGAATTGGGCTGTTAGCCAAGCTGAGTGAAATTTCAAAAAGCAGCTTCTCTTCCATATTTTCAGTCCAGAAATACAGCTGCAGTGGGTGAGGGCAGATGTGTCCGTCACTGCAATTATTCTGGACCCAGTGAGGTCCCAGAGTCCTGCATGTAGAAAATATATACAGTGGTCATTATCTGCCTCCCACAATTAACTGTGGTCCTCCACCTGCTTGCATAGATTGGAAGCTTGTGAGTGCACGGTATGTCTATAGAAGGGTTTAATTAGGGATGAAGAGAGAGGAGAACTAGGACATGTCTGTAAGCATTCAATACTCCAACCTTTCCAGGTTCGGGGAAAATTCCTGACCGCACTAAGAAGCCTTGACAGCTTTAGCAACTGCAGCAAATAACTACAGATAGGAAGATGCTTGGCAGCACTTGGCAGCATTGTCTCTGCTTGGACAATGTGGTATAGGGGGCCATGTTTCCACATGGATAAACTCTTCTTGCACTAAATCTTTAATGAGCAGGTGTAGAAATGTCTTCATCGTCACAGTGCTGTCTTTTTCTGCCTCTTCAATCCAACAGTGTCTCACCATGGATATCTGTTTCAGGCTAGTTGCATACCAAAGGAGATTTTTGTTCCCTGCTTCTGTTTGTTTATAACAGCCTCCAAGACTGCTGCAGAGCCAAGGAATGACTGGCTGTTTTTTCAGCCTCAGATATTGGCTCCGTAGAAAGTGGTTCATCATTAGCCTGAGCACTCTTTAACTCACTTGCTAAAAGGAATGCTGCTGTATCCCTCTTTTCTGATACCTTTTATTACAGTGAGCAAATAGCCTCACTCTATTGTTCCAGCTTCAGCCCAGTTTACTGGGGATAAATCAGTACACACAAAGACATCCAGTCCTGATGCATATATAATTCAAGGGATGAATATTCGGTTTCACACATTGTTAAACTCCCCTCCCCCCTCTGCAAAAACTGTGAAATTATTTCCATATTTTAGTTTTCTTGTGTCAGCTTTCCAACATCAGATTTTTAAAAAGTTTTTGCTTAAGTTAAAAATGTTCTCCTTCCATAAATCCTTCGTCAGCCTCAAAAATACCAACTATTTTTCACTTTCTCGGTTAAGCCTCCTTCATGAAGATTGCTTCTGGAACGATGTGATGGATTATGAGTTCCTGCTAGGAAGCCTAAAATAAATCCTAATTGAAGTGCAATAGACTATGACTCTTGGAAAAAAAAAAGGAATAGAGGGAGACCAAGGTTATTCAATTAAGGCTGCTTCAAGTGTTTTTTGTGCCGAGAAGGACAACTTTGCAAGCCTACCAGAATAAAAAAGTCTCTCTACAAAGTTCAAATGTCACTCTCCTAAAAGAGCATGTAAGTGAAAAATGGAAAACTGATTATCACCTAATTGACATTAATAGGGCAGAGTTAAGAGCTTTAAAGATCATCTTAGGAAAGACTAATGGAGCTAAATATCACATGTAAAACTTAGCTAAACATTTACCAAAGGGAACATAACAATCTACAATCTATGAAGGAAATATTTACTGAAGAAATAAGAGGATTGGCTCATGCAGATAGATATACATAAATAGTACGATGAGCTCTGTGGAAGACAGGCTCTCTCTTTGCAGCATGAACTGAGATTTCAATATTTGTTTTAATTTGCCATGGCACTTCTTAAGTTTTAAATGGTTTATTTCAGATTGCTCTTAATATTTAAAACAGGAAATGAGGAGTTGTTCTGAAAGATGGATTGAAATGTGTCATCCTGAAGATGTTGAAACTAACCATTAGCTTTGTCTGAATCTTTACCCTTTCTCCTACAAGGACATTTTAGCTCGAGCAGTCTGATTCCCCCATTTTGCGGCACCTGCGTTTTCTGGCAGACTTTTGTGTTAAATTGTAATATAAACTAATGAAGAGAAGTCAGCTGAATTTTTTGCTTCCTGGCCAATGTATATGCAGTCGGTCTCTTAAGAAGCCACTCTTAAAGGAAATTACAGAAATATAATTCTACACCAGACAAGACTCTAAAACCCAAACCATGTTGCTCTGATGAAGACATGTACTAGATAAGGAGAGTGTGTGAAGTTATCTTTAACTTTCCCAACCTTGTGAAAAGCAAAAAACTGCTACTGATTTACAGCCCCTAAAATCTCAAGTAAATGCAGGGCTGCTTAGGAGGTTTTTCTCAAAATATCTCACCATTGCAGCATAACGTTTTTATCACACTGTCATTTATGCCAGCACCAGATAGGCTGAAGAAATGCTACAATGTAAACATCACTATCAAGTCTACATCTGTGTTTCTGACATTGCTAGCACAGAGTTATGTGAGCTGGGATGTTTTAGTGCTTGAGAAACTTGACGATTAAAGTTGTAGGGTAATTGAGGGAACTGAGGAAGATCTAAGCATCAATTATAGCAACAAACCTATAGGAGCCTTTCTAACGAGCTTCTTGCTCTCCTCACTTTTCATGTTCTGAACGCTTTTTATGGGGATGATATAAAGAAGCAAAGAGTCAGAACAAAATTGTCTGCATAACCCTGTTTTATTTAATACTAATTTTATGAAGTACTTAATAAAAGCACCTATTAAAACCAACCAAAAGGGTTGGAGACCTGTCACAATTTGGTTTCTACAACTGAGGGTTTTGTGATTCATTCTTGTGCAGCAAAATCAAGCTCACAGCTTTCAAACAAAGAAAACCAAGTAGAACAGAAATGCTTTCCTTTGGCAACAGTGTATGCTTGAATATTCCTTTAGGATAGATCTCAGTGCCTCAAAGAGAAATGCTAAGACATTCACTTCAGATATGCAGGGCTTTCTATAGCTGTCATTGATAAAATCACTTTGAACTGAAACATCTGACCTGAACTAAGAATTGCTGCCTGAAGATATTGCATCACATGAGAAAAAGTGAAATTATACCTCTTTAAATACAAACATTGCTTTCAACCTCCCTTATAAAACACTTACTCAGTTTTATGGTAGGTACTCCCCTAATTTTTTTGTTGCAACCTATTTATTTCAGATGTTCAGGCCTTTGGTACATGTAGAAGAGACACCACCAGAAAAACAAAGAGAGTAGATAGTAGTTGTGAATTACATTTGCACAAGAAGAGAGGAAATGAACACTTAAATAAAATCAAATGTGAAAATGAACACCCATCGTTTAGTCACATACTGATTTTTGTCTCAGATCTGTTTTCTGTTGCAGGAATCAAATGGAAATCCATGTGGTGTCCTTGCTCCCATGATTGTCAGAATTCAGGTTGCCCTGGGGACATGATGCCACAGTTGCAGAGGGGGAAGACTGAGACCTCAGTCCCTGTCCTCGGGGGACGGCACTGCTGAAATTCTTTTGTGGGCCTCATTTGACAGCCCACCGCCCCACCTCACTCCCCCATCCCCCACCCCTCAAGAGCTTACAGACATAGGGAGCAAGCAGTATTTGTAATGTGAGATGCTACTGCAAGTTAAATGCTTACTAACGAAAGATCAGAGGGATCACTTAAAAAAATTAGCTTCCTATTTCTCTACATGCCTTTGGGAAATACATAATCATGCTTTTTATCACCACAGCCACAGGCACTGTATATTTAAAGCAAGGAGAGCAACAAAATCTCTTAGTCTTATAAAAAGGTGTGACACTGGATAACAATTAGTAACATCCTGGATATAAGCTATACCCAATTAGGACAGTTCTTAAATCCACATACTTTTCTATCTGAATCATTCATCTGGAAACACTGGAGAGCATCTGCTGGAAATGGAAAGTAGAACAAGTCAGCCTTACAGGCAGAGCTTGCTGTCAGTCTTCGGAGGTACGTTAAACCCCTCAGCAGGTCAATACATTATTTCCTCTGTCACATATAGGATTTACAGCTCCTGTCAGTGCACTGTCCAGTTATATTGTTCCACTTTGGTACTCAGAGAACAAAAGCCTCGCACACATGACATCAAGGCGAGTGCACACGTACACCCCCTCTGAGCCTCTGGACAAATGAGTGCAGCTCATCTCCGTCTTTGCATCACCCAGCAGCAAATTGAGCATGGAGTGGAAATGAGGACAGCAATGAGGGAATCTAGGAAATATTGACTTCTTCACCATGTAGGCTGGAAATTAGGAGCTCTTGTAGAAACCTAAAGTGGGGATGGGTTGGAGGAAACTGATAAAGATCCTGTGCTGAGGACAAAAAATGTCATACTGCTGCTAAAATAAAAAAAAAGCATATGCACACAAAAGAAAGCAACACTGGTGCTGCTCTGCACGGAATGCCATCTGTTTCCTCCAACACCCTGCCACTGGATTCATGAACCTTGTAGGGCAACTGTGAGCAGTGGTGGACATAAATTCAGCAATGCATAAGAGATAAGCATGAGGGAAGTAAGATGAGAGGCAAAGACAACCACTTTGCAAACTATGTTACTGCTGGAGAAAGGAGACACCTTCCTGTCATTGAATGCTTGTAATTTGGGAGGAATAATACACTTTCTGTGAGTCAAGATGTGCCCAAATGTTTTGCTGAAGATCCAGGCCCAAGGCTTCCAAGTCTGCAGCTGCTCACAAATACAGCCATCAAATGCAGAACTCGGACCAAGCAACTGTCTAGCCCCCATCCTGTCTCCTTGGATTGTCAGTAGAAAGAGACTAGCAGTCACCAACAGAACCAACCTCTACAAATTTATGAAAAGCATTTTTTATCTAACTTCCTTAATATTCTTCGCCATACCTGTGGCAATAAATGCCTCAGTTTGGATAAACATTTCACTAATTATCTCAGGCTTTCATCTATGCCTCTGAAGTTGCACACTGCTTCCCCAGACACTGGAACCAGAACCAGTGTTGGAGCTGTCCTCTTTTACTGGAATAGTGAAGAAAGCCTTTCTGAGACATGTTTTGGTACACTCCATTCAAACATATAAATGTAAATGAAGAGGCCCATATTCAGAATCTACAATAATAACAAATGTTAACTGCACAATAATAGCTATCAAAAACAATATTCAGTGTGTTCATGCCTTGTGCTCTCCTCAGGGCATACCACAATCATAATTAATAGTGTTATTTAATAACAATAATAGGGCAAATGCAGTTTACAAATTCATGGGCAAGCTTAAGAAATGGAATCTGATCATTAGGTAGGTTCAGCTGAACAATTTATGAAGCACTTTAAGAGCTTCCCTAGAGGTGGTGAATCAGGGCTGATCTGCACGGCTCCTTCAGTGAGCAAAGGACTAAAAAGTAAATAGAGGTGCGAAACAGCCTTCTCTCATTCTTATCATGCCCTTCCTCTAAAGTTGTTTTTTTTTTAATAACAGAATTAAAGTGCCTCTGTAGCAAGACTTCTGAAAGAAACCCTGTATGATACAGAGCCTAGTCTGTTTGGAGACTGAATATTATTATCTTCTTATTGGTCATGGAGTTCTCAGTAATCCATGTACAAAAGACTGCCTCCTGTCTTGACAGGTTTACAGTCTAGGCAATTCTGTGTAAAATAAATAATTAACAATGACTGTGGTAACAATTTGTCTTCTGAAAGGTAAAGCCTTTGGTGTTTCTTCTTATTCTGACATGCTTACCAGCTTGCACAATCCTACCTGTAAATGGCATTTGTCTAAACAGAAAGTCTCTGCTGTCATTCTTGAGCAGGTATGAACAAGCCAGGGCTTACTATCAGTATCATGTTACTATGACTTAATACATAGTTGAGCATTTGAACTGTGGTAAGTAGCACGGCTGCAAGGTCTTTCTACTTCCTGCAAAGTCAAGTGCACTAGTTTAAAACGATCTTTGAGGTGAGACGGACTAACAGCAAGCACATGGACACCTATGATGTTTCAGCTGTCAAGCAGCACCTTGCACAAGCAAGTAACTCAGTTGCTTTTAACAGCATGCACTTAATCCACAAGGGAAGAGGGTTAAGTGAAGGGCACTGACAGACAAGCTTTGGCTGAGCTTCAGGTGCAGGGACTGAGGACTAAGTGGTGCTACTGCCCCCACAGCAGAAACAGCAGAAGGAAAGACACCTTAGAGACACTGACATAGCAGTGAAATGAGTAAGTGGTTCACACTTACATACCAAGGTAAGGGGACAGAAATAAAAGGTGAAGATAGGTAGCTATTTATTTGCATTTTTTTTTAACGTAGTGCAGCAAAATAAGCTGTCAGTGTCCATATAATTATATTATCCTATATTTGGAATGTCACACACAATACAGATACATACCACACACACCATCAGTTACTGTGCTGTAACATGCTTGGCAGCATTGAGAAGTGTGTGCTGCCCCTGTTGGAGCCTGAACCTCCAGTTTGAAGCCATAACATCACCACAGTGAAGTTACAAAAGAAACCAAGAACGATGAAACCAATGGTGAGGTTTTTAAAAGGTAACTGAAAATGTAAGAATTTTTATTGTCAAGTACTGCCGTGCTAAACCAGAAGAGGAATATTATTTCTAAGGAAGTAGGAGAGGTGGAAGAAGCATTGGTTTTGGTAGATGGTTACAGTCAGAGGGTAACATACTCAGAACCAGGCTCTTCTCTGAGAAATACTATTCACAGGTAAAAGAAAATTTTTCAGAAGGTCTGTTCTCCCAGAGGACAAGGAAAGTTCTAAATTGGCCAGCTCTGAATCACAACCCAACAAAATGAAAAACAGTTTACTCTTCAAGCACAGATACTAGAATAACTTGGCAGACGATTACATAAGCAACAGTATCCGCTATGCTGTACAGTGCTTTGCAAAATGCATGGTTTGGAAAGGATGCGGTGCAGCCGGGGACTGGTGTGCAGCGTGAGCGAGCACTGACCTCTAGCGGACATAAAAGTCTAGAATCGGTAAAGACCGTTGAATTCAAAATAGCAATTACGTCATACGGACAGTTGTCCCAAGGCTTGTGCTTGGCAGCTCTGCAAGCTACAGTCAGCATAGTTTTCTATTAGGAATCTCTCACTGTCTATGTGTCAGGAACTATCACGTCTGTTTTAATGGCTAGAGGCAAAATTTTTACAGCCAAAACAAAACAGTGCATACTTCGAACGTGCTGAGCAAGACAGGTAAGTCAACTATTGGTCAGTAAAATTAACTGAGGCTAAAATCGCTCCCCTTTTCAGATGTTTATTAAGTGCCTTGCCACTGTTGGGACTGTCTCAATGGACATCAGCAGATCACCAAAAGTTTAAAGAAAATTGTAAGGAAACATGAACATGTCATGTCATACCATATTAAGATTCACAGTCATACTTTTTCTACAATCAAAAAATAGAGGATGGCAAGAGTTCATATATTTTCAAGGTCTGCCTCAAAGGAGCTTGTGTGCTTCTCACTTTCAAGTTATTTTCCATAGGAAAAGTCCTGTAAGTGTTTTGGGGCTCTTTAAACAACTCCAAAGAAGAAAAACAATCCCAGGCACATAATTCCATAAGGCTAACCTTCAGCTGAAACTACAAAAGTTGGGTGTTCTCAAATAGTTAATGTGCAATACAGGCTTTCCTTCCTGTATCAGTAATGTCATACTTCATTCAGAAGTCTCACTTAGAAGCTAATGAAGACTGGGGTACTTTCACCACCTTAAAACTGAGGTTTCTGGGAAATACTTGGTCAAGGCTTGAAAAAATTGGAGCTTCCATCTAGTCTTGCAGAAGGGCTTTGTCATAGTGTGGGTTGTCCTTGTTTCCTTTGAAGCCTGTCTCACACAAGAATTATTGGCCCCACACCCTAGACATTTACTCTTGCCTCAGAATGGCAGGGAAGGGAAAAAGTGGGAGAATCTCAAGATCTGTGAATTCTCTGTTACAAGTCTGTGCAAGGAAGGGGGAAGAACTTCTATGAGGAGAGCAGGATGCCAGAAAATGCAGAAGACATTGTCTAAATACTATTTAAAAGCAAGAGATACAATCTCAGTCTTTGATTGATATGAAACCCATCTGTGTCCCAAAGTTAGTGCCATCACGGAAGTGAGAGTAGAATTTATCAGGGTGGCATGCAGTACAGAAAGTGATATTTTGGCTTTGGTCTATGACAGAATCATCTTGGATGTTCTCAGGAAGGATCCCACCACTCTCAAGAAGAATCCTTAAACAAAGAGAAACAGAAAATATTTTTCATACATACTCACATTCCTTAAGACACTACCATTCAGACAGCACCTCAAGTACCAACTGAACAAACCATGCCAATTTGTGATTGGGACTTTAGTCTGCTTTTTTCTTTCTTCCAGTATTATACTACAATAATTGCTTTTCTGCAACCAGTAAACCCAAATTTAATTTGAATATTTGGCTATAATCCATAAACTAACAGTGTAACAGTAAAATAATAGTTGAAACACAGCAAAAGTGAGCAGATACCATTCATTCAAAGGTATAATTTGATGATTTGCGAAGTACTAGAGAGTACTTCTAGTTGGATTGTGAGGACCCTCACCATAACAATGCTGGATAATACAACACCAAAATAATCGTTGATAACTAATGTGCAATTAAGTCTTTTTTTCACTCAGTAGGCTTACCGTGTTGCTTTTCTAATATCAATGTAAGGACATGCAGAGTCAATTAGTCTCACACATTTCGGATCAATTCTGTAAAATTCTTTTGCCGATTCGTGAGGAAGTTTGTAGCAGCAAGGTCCTACAGATGGGCCCAGCACCACAAGGATATCTTTCACATTACAGCCGTATTCAGATACCATAGCATTTACTGTGGCCATAGAAACTCCTAACAATGTGCCTTTCCATCCTGTGAGGAATGAGAGGTTGAAAAACAAACTGTATAAATTGTCTCTTTAATTTGATATTAGCTAAAATATAAGCTATTATTAAAGTACAACAAACAGTTACATCTAAAAATAATTACATCTAATCATAATTAAATTATTTTTTAAAACCCCCAACACATTAGCAACTTTCTGTTTGCTGATACAATTTTGTGGAGATGGAAACTAGAGAGAAGAGTTTAGATTAGGATTCCAGAATTCCTTTTTCTCAGTGTCCTGGTTTGGGCAACTAGAGCATACCTTACAGGCTCTGTGCTTGAAACATTTAAATGGGAATATGACAGCAGAAATATGTTACAGTCAGAAGTGTATTTTTATAATATGGTGAAGATTATTCTGATGTTATTTTAGGAAAAAAAGAAAAAAGGCTCAAGCTAGAGACATTGTTTGGAATAGACAGAAAAAAGCCAAACTTTGCACTTCAGCATTGTTTAGAATAGCTAAAAAAAAGCCCAGCTTTGAGTTCTCTTATCTCAGTTTGAGTCCCAGGAAGTCTTAACAAAGGACAGGATATGCTAATACTTTTTCCTCTGCTTTTCTACATCAAAAGACTGAGATGACCTTATACCTAGTTGTCTTTATTTGTATACACAGCAATATGTTTTCAAGTTAAACATGAACTGAGATGGGGTTGTGCAGGAAGGAAAGGACTCTTCAGCCTGGAGAAGAGAAGGCTCCAGGAAGACCTCACTGCAGCCTTTCAATACTTAAAGGGGGCTTATAAGAAAGACTGGGCCTGTAGTGATCGGGCAAGGAGTAATGGTTTTAAACTAAAAGAGGATAGATTTACATTAGATATTAGGAAAAAAACCTCTTTACTGTGAGAGTCATAAGACACTGGAACAGGTTGCCCAGAGAAGTTGCAGGTGCTCCATCCCTGGAAGTGTTCAAGGCCAGGCTGGATGAGTCTTTGAGCTACCTGGTCTAGTGGAAGGTGTCCCGGCCCATGGCAGCGGGGTGGAAGTAGATGATCTTTAAGGTCCTCTCCGACCCAAACCATTCTATGATTCTATGACTTAGGAAAAGATAACTGGAAGCCTGGCAAGGATTGTGATGTGGGAACAAAAGCCAAAACTTGGGAGATGGAAGGTAGGAGTTCAGGCTAGAGCCAGGAGGTATGCTTGGAACAGGCAGCGGTGTGGGCTGGGGGAACAGTGTGATGCGTCAGGGACTAGGTAAATGAGGAGACAGCAGAGAAAGGAGCAACTACAGATTTAAATATTTTGCAATAATTAGGTTTGAAAACTTACAATGTAAAACTTTCAAGAGTAGATAAAATTGTCTCCATCTCTTCTCCCCATTAAAAATCACATTCCCTTCTCCTCCCAGACAGACGTACCACAATTCTTACTGCTTTCACGTTCTGTAACCTAAGATTGCTAGGACTTTCTCTAACCTAAGCTCGTTAAGCACAGGGTGGGACATGCATGGACACGCCCCACCCCACTTTACTGAAGGAAAGTCAACGTTTTAATCATCTTATGACTCAGAAATTCAAGTTTATTTTGGCTAATTTACTGAATGCATGAAGAATTATATGAATTAGGTGGTACTCACAGGTTCTAGGCAGAGGTGAAGCTTCCTGCCATATTAGAGGGGTGTATTAGCATCAAAGCTGAGAAGAAACTCGCAGCTGTGCATTCTCCTTGACCTCATAAATAATAGACTTTTTTATAAAGTGAAACAGCCCCAGCAGGAAAATCTCACCACAGGATATGTGTTCCAGCCTGACAGCTAGGACATCTTCTGAAGTCAGACATAACCCCAGGTTGTGCTAAAACATCCCTACTTCAGTTTTATTCTCACTTGGTTTGGGTCAGACAAATATTTCTTCTGATCCAAAATGATTGTTGGGGGCATTGGCTTTATAGCTGTTTTTTTACATATGAAGTTAGACAGGGCACTAAAAGAAGTATTTGGTTTTGGCTACCAGATCAGCAAAATAAATGTATAACTACATAAATAATAATTATTAAAGTTATAAAATAAAAAAAATACATAGCTTGGGAAACAAACTATTCTCAAGACTAATTTTTTATTGGCAGGATACAAACTGAACAGGTCAGGGTCTATATAGTTATGTGACCTTGGATTTATTCATCCTCATTCAGTGCTCCTTTCTTTACTGATTTGTAATCCTTAGTCCAAAACTCCCTTTCCAGTGGTCTCCTAGTCATTTTGATCTCCATGATTTAAAATTCCTACCAGAATGAGCAGCACCGCAGACTTTTCTGACAGGATCAGCAAACAGCACGGGTATGCAATCAGCACCAGGAGCTGCTATCGTAACACCTTTCTGATCTGTAACAATTCCATCATAGCTGTCAGGCTCTGTCTTTCCCATAATAAACACAGCATTAGCGTGATCAATCTGTCAAAGCAAAACCAGAACACAGGTGGTGATATGGCAAGCAAAAAAACCCAGTTCTGACTAATGCAAGGATTTTTCTTTGGTGTGGAAAACGCTCTGCACCTTCTGAATCATGGAAATCAGGCACTCCTTTGTTCAAATGCCATACAGATATATCAGTAGAAAGCCACCATAGCCAAACGGCTGATAGTTTGGATGGCTATTCCCACAGATAAAGTGCCAGCATAAATATTTTAATTGTCCTGGGTCTTACAAGTTCTTGCTGAGAAAGGCAAGAATAATGCCTACAGTTTTACCCAGTGATACATGAAGATCTGATCTGTTTATATAAATCCATTGCTTGCTAAGATACCTTGACTCTGTGAAAAGCCTCTGGGTTAAATCCTGCAACACTAGCTAGCCGGCGGAGATTTTCTTTAACAACAACTTGTGGGTCCCTTCGCTTGGAACTACTGAAGAGATTGCAGGAGCTTAGAGTTGGTATGTAGGAGATCCCACCTGTCCTTGTGGTGAACCCATGTAGGAAAATTTCACCTGGCAAGGCAAAAAAAGACAACAACAATTGTTTTCAACACAAGACAAGTCCAGATATTACATGGCTTTATACTGAAGAGGGCTGGAATTAGCCCACCAAGTTAAGTATTGCTTTACCCATATTTTGCGGTGTCATTTAAATTTAAGGATTCTAAGTTTCCTTCTTGCTCATAATCATAATGCCCTGAGGGCAAGGCAGACCTTGGAGCAAGAAGGAGTCCTGCAAGATTTAGCCTGACTTTTTGCAGAGTTGTAGCGCAAACCCTAGAGAAGAGGTAACTCACTGAGAAAAATTAAGAGCAGATTTTTAAAAAAATGTTCTAACCTCCCAAGGTTTTTTGCCAAATGAGTACTAGTTCTCAACACTTCACAGAATCTCAAACATCCTTCTGAAGTACACTGAAAGCACTGAGAATTTTGAGCATTGTTGAAAAATCTTTTTTTTACTTTGTGGATCATTTATCATGGCCTCATGCATCAAATGCAGTCACTGTTTTGGGGGAGAAAGGGTGGAGGGGTCTGCGTGGCACAGTTGAATACAGAAAGATAGTCCCACAACTGATATTTTTGCTGTCTTAACAGCTGACAAGCTTTGTGACATAATCAGAGTGGAGATTCAAAATCTCTTCTATGTAATGTGAACCTTTCAAAGTCACAGTCAAAATCTCAAAGACAATGGAGACAAAAATTGCTTTAAGTAAGTTACGGTCCTTTCAGGTTCTGGATCATTTCAGACATATTTTTAGGGAAAGACAGTTCCAAATTTTTGCAGTAGCAAACCTCTCAGCTTTCCCCTGAATCCTCTGAGTCATGTGACCTCATAATCACACCACTTCAGAAACATGCTGCAGTAAACTGGGTCATACCATGGCAGGGACAGTGAGACATCAATCTGATTAACCAGGCATGTCCAAGGCTGCAGACCAAGAGAAACTCCTGTCCTGCCTTGCTTTGAGAAGATGATGGTAACTCTCCAAGTGTGCAATTCCCACACAGAGGGGAAGGGATTTTACTGTCTGCACTAATGCTCTCACTAACCCTGGGCCTCTCTTTCCTCTGGTCATGCCCTAGGCCTGGTACAGACTTGCCAGTCTTTTACTGTCTCTCTGTTGTCGCTTCCCCATCTTACAGACATGACACACTATTACAACATCATATAGAATTATCTGCTGCCTGAAGACATTTCCAAACCTTACCTTTTTTGCAATTCTCTTGAACAGGTATGCTTGGGAACAGTCTCTGTAAAATCTATTAGCTGGGATTCTCTTTACCTGGGATCAGGAAAGATCTGAGGATGGTGAGCTCCCCTTTCAGGCTCGGCAGGCTTTCTAAGTACATCTGAATCTCTCTTTGGATAAGTGCCACGTCCTGCGTAGGAAGCCTTTGCCCTTCACTCTGAGGTTCAGATATCTGTAGGTTTTCACAATCAGATGCCACCTGTAAATCCTCAAATTCAAACTGGTAGACTGCTGTAAAGAGATGGTCTATATATACTTTCATTAAGTCTTTTCTTAAGGGAGGGAGAATAACTTTAATGACGCTTAGGTCTTTTTCATCCAGTCTTTGTTTGATCGTGTACAAAGCACCAGCTGCAGTCAGACCACATACCACCTCTAGTTTTTTCTTCAGATTCTGAAAATCTCTCAGAGGTGGAAGCAAGGACTCTTGTTCACTGTCCTTGTCACTCCCCTGATTCTGGTAACACATGACGTAAACAAATGGAGCTGGGATGGAAGAGCATTTATCAATAGTTTCCAGCATGTTACGCAGTAATCCTTGGATGTTCTGCAAGTTGGCTGGTAGGCTGAACAGATCTATCAATACTGCTTCCACCATATTAAAGGATATTTAGAGATTCCTACAACCACCAAGTATTCAGTAACAAAACCTGAAAAACAAACAAAAAGGCAAGACAGCATCATTAGTCCAACCACAGAATTATGTAATTAAGGCAACGCACTCAGTGATACTGTGTAGAGAAGGTGGCATAGCAGTAGTTATGGTCTTAGGATCTTTTTGCTGCATCAAAAGAGAAGTAGCGGAAATGAGAATTATTATGTATTTAAGTACTTGGGTATTTCCCTACCACCCCGCCTACCTCAGGTTTTTCTCAGGTCAGGGATGATAAAAGGTTAGTACATAACATTAGATTTACTGAATCAATTAACCTACATTAGCCTAATGGATCTTCTTGACCTCTGACTGTTGGGCCCTCCTCCAGCTCCCATGAGGGGAACCAAATACAGAGGTCCCTCAGTTTCCTGGGACTTGAGGAGTTTCTTTTTTTCAGAGGGATTTTACACTTATCACTGAGGTGGCGTTCACGTCTGCTACCTCTCCTGGCAGCAGGGGTGCTGGGCTGTGAGCGCAATGACATCACTCCCACAGGCTTCCACACAACTTTTTTTCACTTCTCTGTTTTGCATTACCAAAACTATTTACTTGCAAATTTCTAACTTCTGTGTGGAAAGGCACATGATCAGTATAGTTCTTCTTTTCAACATGCATAGGAACTCAGCACAGGCTACTGGAACTTCACCTAGTAACACGAGATCTACACAGAACTAAATGAAAAAAATAATATAATGCTGTGCACAACTTCTTGCCTCAGCTTTTTCACTATGCTCTGAAATCAAGACACGTTAAGTTATCAAAAATCATTCTATAGTTCACAGCTTGTCTTGTAGATCCATGGTATACGTCCAGTTTTGGTGGGTTTTCTTCTTCCTTTTCTGAACTTTGTTGATCCAAGCCCAGCTAGGACTACTTGTGGAAACTTGTCTGTCCATCTCTTCCTCTCTGTTCCTACGAGAGCCTATTTTACATATCCTCTCAGAAGTTTCTTATTTTCTTTTCTCTGTCTCTGATAATTTTTTCGTTTCCAGTGCAAGCCTCCAGAGGTCTGGAACAAAAGACTACATGCCTCTGCTTTGGGAACCTTGAACAGACAGCTATTTAGATTTCACGACTAAGCACCGTGCTTGATTCAGGAAGCATGCATGCAGCTTTATGACCAGTTGTAACACCCATAATTATTTAGAGTATTCTTTAATACCACCATTTTTTTGCACAGTAACAAATTGTGCATCTATATTAATTCATTTACAGGAAATTTAATAACTTTGCAGGAACAAGGGACTTGAGAATCTTTTAAGTCTTTGAAATGAATGCTCTGCTACTAGAGCTAACTGTACCAGATAATGCCTGGCACTATTTTCCTGATCCAAGTCCTCATTCTCCTGTAACTACACGCATGCTCTGGCTTCACAGCACTTCATTATCCTGCAAAAATACTGCTTGTGTGTGTACTTGAAGCCTACCACTATGGTGGACTTGGTGTCCTTGGCATTTTGTGGTTGACAATGGATTCCCTGAGTTTCCACACTCAAACAAGAAGTCAAAGACCCTTCTGGTTTTAATGGATTGTATATTCAGAGGAGGTTTTACAGAAAACATTCTGTGTTTTCTTCATTGTTCTTTCCCCCAGACTGGAAGAAAAATAATCCTGACTGAAAATGATGTTTTCCTTTCTGCAAGTTGAATGCTTACAAAGATTAATTAGTGGCTATCAAAACAGGTGAATTGAAAGTATCAAAATGTAACAGCAGATAAAACATCTGCCATGGAATTTATGACTCTTGATTTTGCTCAGAGTATTATTTACACACAGCTGACAATAGATTTTAGACAAAACAGCTTGCTAAGAAAACAGTGTCAAAACAGCATCATGCCAAAGACCATGACATGGGAAATCAGGGTATTTCCTTCCCTACCCTGACTCTCTCCGTGGGAAGCCTCTACGAATACGACACAATCCCAGTCTAGGTATAGCTAATAGCCCCAGCAAAGAGTACAACAAAGGGGTGTAGTGGAAAAACAGATTACTGCTCCACTTCAGATATGTCAATAGTGGGAGGTAAGTAGAGTTCATTTAACTCCTTGTATTTCCCCAGAAAAATACCACCAAAGAAAAGGTGGAAGCAAAGTGCAGAGAGAGAGGTAATTGCCTTCATTGATACTAAGTTGTGTGTGTATTGCAAAAAGTCCACAGGGGCAATTATTGGGATGTACATAAAGAAGTAATGGGGCTGATTGACTCTCATATCCTTCCAGTTTTGCATCACAGAGTCCTACTGAGGCCAGTAGTGTCACAATTAAATTTGCTTACAGTCATAATAAAATTGTTTGACTGCTTTCCAAGTCTCCTAACAAAACCCTTCTCAAAATACAGCCTCACCAAGCACAGCAATGTTCTAGCTTATGAGAAATGCATTCATGGTTATTCAGGTTTTAAGTAATATGCTCTACAGTCCCAGCATTTCATGGGAAGTGTCACTGCACATAACTAGATCAGAAGAGATTAACTGCATTTATTAAGGAGTTGCTCATTTCAGTACACAATGCAAGACAAATACTTGCACAAACTTGAAGCCAAGGCCACCCATTAGCTGTTTCATTCACCCTCTGAAACTTTGTCAGTACAAACATTTGGAGGGTAAAAAGATTCTCTTGCATTGATATAATGAGAAAGAAAATAAAAGAAAATGATAGATAATGAGAAGGGAGGAGAGGTGAGGAGGTAACAAAAGCAAAAAGGAGAAAAGCATAGTGAATACAGAAAAGAAACAATGAAGGAAAGTAAACTGGGCTGCAGAGAAGAGGCAGCTCAGGGTAGAAAAAAGATCCAAAAAGCAACTTTCAAACCCCCCAGAAATCTAATTCTGAAAGCTCATTCTTGGTCAAGGCAAGATCACTGGCAATTTCCTGCACTTTTGAATCCCAATGGTCACCTTATCTTCTTACAGAAACTCAGAGAACAGACATCGTTTTGGGAAATTAAAAAGGCAAGAAATATTTAACATCTGCCAGAGACACATGCACAGAGAAAGAAAACAGGTCACTAAAGCAGCCCATATGAACAGGAACAAGAGCAAATTTGTAATAAAATTCCAACAGCAAAGACAAAAAAATGGGGGGAAAAAAATATAAACGCCTCTTAAACTGCATTAAAATAAAACGTTCTGCCTCTCTTAACTCAGGGGTATTTAGGCAAGGTTGAAGAAACAGAAGTCAGCACTTACAATGAAAATACTGAAGTACATGCAGTTTTTATAAACAAACTCAAAGTTTAAAACACAGGAATTTACTTACACACACAGGTAGACAATCCTTTTAAAACTCTTGAAAGATACCATCTGATATAAGCACACATTACCAGCTTTATATATCTCACTTCTCACTGTCAGTCTTGCAGCTGATTTGTATGTACATGATGGAAATTCCTATTCTAGGTAAGATTATAGTGGGAACCTGTATTTCTTCTTAATGATGAGACCCTCCTTTGTTGCTGTCAGAATACACAGGAAATAACAAACTGTATTGAAAGGCACCAACATGATTAAATGCCTGGTTAGCGTTAAACCCGGAAGCAGCATTAACTCTGCCATGTAACCTTGCAGCTATAATCATGTTCTAATGCATCAGCTTTGCACAATCTCGGATTCAGAAACATACAGCACGGCAAAACGGAACAAGAACACAAAGACCTTCAAGAAAAACTTGTGCAGACTCAGTAAGTTTCTTTTTCTGAGCTGGAACTGCAAGTCCCAGTGAAGAATTTGGCAGTCAGTCAAGCAAAAGTATATTCAGAAGGCCCCCACATAGAGAGGTTATGAGCGGCCACTCTTCAGGGTCACAAGCCCAAAATCAAGATGGTAATTTCTCCTCAGAGCCGTCAGAAATTTCACAGAGCTCTGTAAAAAAGTTTGAATGTTTTGCCAGGACAATGCAAAGGTCAAAAGGCAAGTGGGGGGAATGAAGGATTTATATTAGGCTTTGTCCAAGAAACAAATAATAGTAAATACGTTTTCTCAGCTGTGCTAAAAATAGTCATGACCAATCAGTATATGACAACTGAAAAAAAGGACAAGAACAAAAGTTTTAAATATGAAAATAATGAAAATAATTTTTTTTTCATGTACAGAGGAATTAATAACATCTGATTTCTTAAGAATTGCTGTCCTTTGCCTTCAGTTCCTACCTTCCCTGCAACTGCAGTAACCTACATTTCTGACAGCTCCAGAACACACCTCGGGAGCCCCCCTCCTGCTAGTCCTTCCAGCACACGTTGGGCAGAGGGATGCGAGCGCAGTCCTCCTGGCTCTCCTTCCCAGAGGGAACTGATGCGGCTATCGCGTCCTTCCCTACTGTTTTTATGAAGTCTGCAGAAATCGGTTATCTCTGGGCCTTTCCACTCCCTGGCAAACGTGCTGAACTAGATCATTAAAAATTAACCGGGGGGGGGGGGGGGGGGACGGGGGGACGGACGGGGACGGGGGACGGGGGGACAGACTCGATGGAGAGAGACCAACACAACCATTTCCTTTCGTTCAACCAAAGAGAGAAAAAAGGAATTACTGGGGTTATTTTTGGTACAGAATGCTGAGAAAGGCTAAGGAAAGGGTCTGAAAATATCCAGGATACAAAACACTGACAAACAACAAATTGATGTCTCTGGCTGTAGTATTACATTCAGCTTCAGCCATTTCAAAAAAAGGATGAAATAAACCGATTTTATGAAGATATGGGCCACTGAATTATAAAAAATTGTGGGGATTTAGAATTAAAATTCCCTAACCTAGACTTCAGAGGAACAGGACTGGGCAGGAGGGGCAGGAGACAGGGCCACAGCCGTGGAACTGGAATGGGCAGGGCACTGTGTCCAGCAGAAACCAGGCGACATTTCTTCTTCCTCGTAACCCAATGGTGCCCAGCAAAACTTACATTCTCTGCAGTGTACATCAAACACTTCACAAATTATGACAGGAAATGCAGTTTCATCCAACGAATTAGGTAACTCGGGGAATTCAGAAGCGAAAAAAGGCTCAGAAAATTGCCTTAGCCCCTGGGCGAGCCAGGCTGCGCTACCACAACGGGCCCCACCACGAAGCACCCACCTACGTCGCTGTTCCCTCCGGTTTTCCTCCGTCTCCTGCCAGGGACAGGCCTGCCGGCCCTCTCCCGGCTCCCTGTGCCCCTTGCCCGCCGCTAACGGCCACGCTCCCCTCCCGCCGCCTCCGCCGCTCCATTGCCCCGGCTGAAGTTCTCCGACGCTCCCTAAGGCCCCTACACCGCGCCGCGGAGCCGGCCCTTGGCCGACGCTCCCTGACGGGTGGCGGGCGCCGCGCGCGCCACGGTTTGGGCGGGAAGGGGCGGGGACGGAGCGGCCGTTGCAGCCCCCCTGAGGGGGTGCGGCTGCGCGAGGGGGGTCGGCGCCGCTCGTCCTCCGTCACCGGCGTCGGGGCGAACGGTGGTCGCCGCGTCCCAGGGCGCCTGGTTCTGCTCTGGATGCGTTTCAGTGTCGCAGGGACAGGGCTGCTTGGTGTGTGTGGGTGCGTGGAGTGCTTGAGCGGCATAGAGGGGAGAAATGCGGGGTGCCAGTACAACCGTTGAAACAGCCCCAAAAATAAAATTATAGATGTGGTTTCCTAGTCAGGACTATGAAACTTGAGGCACGGTTTGTGGGTCCTCTGAGTGCCGTTTAATATACCGGGCCTGCAGATGCACTTGTGCCAGAGTCGTGTTTACTTGAGAGTTCTGTGTCACTTTAGATACAGAGCTTTTATATAACAATACAGATTTTATTAATTATCCAAAGTGATACAAAAATAGTATGAAATGTTTTCTGATCTCAGGCGGGGGGATGTCTTTATAATGATACTAGTTTGTGACTTTTACGTGTGGCAGTTTTCTCAGTCTGTAGTTTATCTTACATTAAAGAGAGTTGAATAGTTAATATACTAGGCGGTTGCAGTATGGTAACTGGAATAATTTAAGTATTCAGGCTGTATTTAGCTCTCATGCATTTCAGATGTTCTTAAAGTGCTTTTAAGAGCTATGACTGTATTCACAAACTGAGGATGTGCCCTGCAGAGAAGCTAGAACGTTCAAATACTTTAGTTTATAAAATTCTGCAATAAAGGGTTCTAATTCTCAGTCATTAGTTTTGAGCGTCCACCCGTTAGTAACCAGTCATTGTTACTAAAAAATGAACCAAATGAAGTGATGTATTGCTTGGGAATCCCAAAGGAAAGCCCTTAATATTGTTCTCTTTCATTAATAGTTAGGAGATAAATAGAATGAAGATAAAACAATTAACTTCTTTTTTATGTACTTACAGTTCTGCCCTTTTACCTAAAATGGCTAAGCCAAATTCTCCATCACTAATTGAAGTTGTAAAACAACTTGTAGAGAAGCAGCATTCACAAGCATCAGAGATAGAAAATAGCAAAACAGTTCTTTTCCAACTGCAGGTAATAAACCCTGTTTAGTATAGTTTAATTAATTTAATTTTTTCATTAGATGAGGAAGTATTCCTATGAGCAAGAGAAGCTGATGGTGCTTCATTTTTTCTGGGTGTTTGCATTTAAGTGTAAAGCAGATAATTCTGTTCCTGTGGGTGCCATTTAGGCTTAGCCAAAACTCTGTGTGTGTATTGTTATTAGCAAGGTTGCAACACAACTAAGACTTCCTTAGAGCAGGTTTCAGCAGATGTTTTATTTTTTGTTTGGAAAACCAAAACAAACCCCAGAAAAAATGGAGCAAAACCCACAAAACAAAACCACAATACAAAGTTAGAGCTTTTTGATTTTTTTTATGGTGATTTCCTAAGAAAAGAATGGAAAAAAATATTTTAAAAGCATCCATTTTTGGCATATTTTTACCAGACTTTATAATTTTTTCTTAATATCTTTTTGATACAAAATACTTTTTTCTATGTGTTTGAGGTGGGTATCCTAAATAGTCATTAAATACTGGTTTTATTTAGTAATTTTTCGTAGAACACTGGATACATGTGATTTTTGTGAATACTGTTACAATTTCTGTGCTAATCTCTCACAGGATTTATTAAGCTTACAATTATTTTTTAACCTTTGAGATCAGATTTCTATTGAGAGACATATTTTAGTCTGAGGAAAGACACAATAGCATTCAGGCATTTTTGAGCATGGAAGAATGCTGATGGAAGTAGTAGAGTTCCATTTATAACATCTGTGAATAGCTCTACCGCTAAAATAATTGGTTTGAAATTTTGCACAAAAATAACTTCTCTGAAGGAGCAATGAAAACTTTTATTGCTTAGGACTGTCAATTGACTAGCCACACTTTGCAAGAAGCTTTCTCCTAATAATATACCATCCCATAATATAGTATGACGTAGCTGCAACAATTTATTTGTGATCAAAGAATTTAAACAAAGGTGTCTGTTTTCAAAAAAAACCTGAAGAGCTTTAGAGGCCTAGGTAATTAAGTTAGCTCATTTATTTTCTTCCCCTTCCATACCTTTTCCTTTTTCTTTCCAAAAAGCCCAAACTCTAGGAAATTCTGTACAAACATTAGTGTTAGCAGAACAGCAATGTTAAATAATTAGGAACATAAATTCAGAATGCAGAACTGTTTTTTCATCTTTATGTCTATTTCCATGTGTGCATGTCACAGAAGACATGGAAAACAATAATTTCCTTTCCAAATTGGGAGGATCTTTGCCATTAAGATCTTTTGCTTTCCTGTTCTCAGTAAATGGTGGCTGGCAGTGATACTTACCCTACTAAAACTGTAGCCCAAGATTTCCAAATTAAAAGTTATGCAGAAACTTCATTCTTAACAGTTAATAATGTCCTAATCTGTTCAAGACATTGAATAAGAGATTTCACAGAACTCATAGTGCTTCCATTAGGGAAAAGATAATAGGTGACATAAATCATGATGCTAATTCTTTCAGTGCATTACTGTTGGCTCTTACTTTGGGTGGGATTCATTATAGCTAGCTTACATCACCTACAAGTCAGATGTTAACCCTGTATTAGTTATCTAGGCTCCCTTGGTAGTCATTAGAGAGCAAACATTTCTGAGGCAGCAGTTCAGCCCTCCTGGCTTAGATATATGTGTAGACATAGCACTTAGGGACGTGGTTTGGTGATGGACTTGGCAGTGTTAGGTTTACAGTTGGACTCTATGATCTTAAAGATCTTTTCCAACATAAATGAATATATGTTGCTGTGATTTCTTGATGGGTCGAAGTATTGTGTTGTTAACTTCTCATCAGTGAGAGTATGTAGAGGCCTTTTTAGAACTAGATGTATATTTCTTAGGGGGTTAAAAACAGCTGGGATTAATCCAGCTCTCAAATACTACTGTGACAAAGAGGGGAATTAAAAATTTCAGGAGAATCTCCACCCCAGACACCCATCTATGTGTTTATGTGGGTTTTTAAGTGATTTGTGGTATCATTATTTATTTTTAGTCTGATTAGGACTTAACCAGATTTCAGCTCTAAACAAACATTAGGACTGGGGTTCTTGCATCCTGTGTGTCTTGCAAATGCAATGATTTAAAAGTAATTTCAATGATACTTACTTCATATTTTAGATTCAGTCCAAAAGGAAAAGTCTTAAGATTCTTGCGTTGTGCCTCTAAAGTGGTGATTTTAGAAAAATAGAACTCTACCTTCCATTCAAGCCACATTAAACAAGTGACAAAGAAGACTGTTGAATAAATGTAAATTACATTGTTTAACTAGATACCTAGTATCCTCTCAAAAATGTTATTAAGTGAACACTGAAATATTTTACAGGCAAAGTTTCAGGAACTAGAGAACGAAATGGATTCCATTCTGTCAGAAACAAAGACAACAGAAAGGGAAATATATCTGCAAGATGATGCCATAGAAGTGACTAAATATCACTGTGAAAATCTGGAGGCTGAAGTCAGAGCCCTATATTCTGAAAATGTTAAGCTCAAGTGCGATGCAGAAACAGTACAAGAAGAGTTTGAGGTGACATCTGCAAGAAATAATGTGTATCGGGAAAAAATAAAGGCTCATAAACATCTCTTTTGGGAGATGGAAAGTAAAATGCCAATTATGATTGAGCTCGCTAAAAAGAAAGCTGTTGTTCAAGAATTAAAGACAAAGAAAGAGGAGTTAATACGAGATCTCCAGAATCCAGAAGGATCTGTTATAAAACAAGTACAGGTATTATATTTCTTCTGATTATTTTCCTTTTATGTCAAATAATTCTGCCATAGTTGATTGGTTTGTCTAATATGTTTACGGTTCATGCGGGACTGACTGTGGGGAATATAGATAATCTGTAATGCTACAT
The DNA here is from genome assembly GCF_963210335.1 of Falco punctatus. Lineage (NCBI taxonomy): Eukaryota > Metazoa > Chordata > Aves > Falconiformes > Falconidae > Falco > Falco punctatus. The sequence continues at coordinate 32,926,305 of NC_137581.1, forward strand.
TAATTGAAGAAATTCTGGCTTCGGTATGTGGTAAAAAAATCATCAGCCATTGTTATCTGTATATTATTGTAAAAGTCAGGTTCGTTCTATGTGATCAGTTTAACTCGGCTATGAAAAAAATTTCAGAGCGGTAAATTTATATAATTGGCAAACTGTGGGCTTCTTTGGGTTGTTGAATAAACTTACATGGACACTTTTCAGAATTCTGTGGAACAGAGACATGTTACATTTTTCATGTAAGAGCATGGTATTATTTTTTAACTTTGCTGTCAGGTAACAAATACAGTTGAGCTGTTTGCCAACAGGAGGTAGATTTGATGAGATGGTGATAGAAAGGAGGAGAGGGGTGAAATATATTTATTTTGGTATTCTAATCTAACACTTATGTTTTCTCTTGACCCTACTTGCCATACTTCTCAAAAACAACTATGTAGGATTTTTTTACCACAAAATGTTACTAATATACAAGCAAACACAAGTATGAATTTAAAATGGGGTCACAGATTTCAACTGTGATGCAACTTGTGTTATTAAAAATTGAAAATCTGGTGTTACTCTAGTCATGGAAATTGATGAAAATTTGGTTGTACAAGTAAATCTTTAAATACTGATTAATAAAGACTCATTAACATTGTATTTCCTTATGAGAAAGAATAATCTGTCTCCAAAAATACATTAATTATTCTTTGGTTTTGCAATACATTACATTTTAAAATTTTAAAATTTAAAATTAAGACCGCCAAAATGGGTTCAAATTTCTGTATTATTGTAGTTGTTTACTTATTTCAGATTGAAAGTATTATCTTCTTAAGTATCTAAAGCCATGTGATGTTAATTTAGTTACTTATATTAAGTACTATTTTAAAATTTTTGTTAATGTAGTTATTATTATTTTAACATGAAGACGTTTATTATAGATCTTTATGTCATCTCTATTAATGAAGTGAGACTGTTAAAATACAATATTTTTAATGAGTTTAATAGAGGTACTGAGCAACTTTTTAAGGAGATTGTATCTTGACTTACATCTGCAGGAAGAAATTACCCTTTTAAAAAGGGAAATCACAACACTGAAAGAATTCATTAATAAAAAAGGGGACTTTCTGGAAGAAGAGAAAAAAATGCATGCTAAGCTTAGAAAAGAAATTGAGGTGAGTCATTTGAATAAAATAGAATTACAGTTCTTCTGACAGAATGTAGATAGTGCAAATGAGTTTTGAAGTACTTTATACACTGTTGCTGGCCATACATTATTCAAGTATTTACAGTAACCATGCTATCTGAAATTCTTGATACTGATAGTCTTTCTAAAATTCAGAACTTAACTGCTATCATGAGAAAAATTGAAGTTAAGGACATTTAAATGTTTTAAGAAGGATTTCTGCTGTGAACTTTTGGAACGATGCCCTGAATAGAAGGAGGTCACTGAATGGTTGTAAAGCCAAATGCATGGGTTTTTATTTCTGTAGTACCTTGGGAATACTTTAAATTTCACTGCTGAATTGATTATTCATGACTTGTCTTGTGGCTCCTGATAACTTATCAATGGGAGAATCAATTGCACCAATAAAATGGATTTCCCATGTATCTCCCTAATTTGAGCTGGTATTAAATTAGGGATAACACAGTGGCTCCTAATTAGCTGCCAAGATAAAATTCTGATAAATAGTTAAAACCTTCTCTTTTTAAATAATTGAATTATATTTTATATTTTGTTCCTTACTGAAATTATATGTCTAGATAGTTTTTAGTTTGGAAGTTTAAAATCATTTATCTTGTTAGTTCAAACAAATGCCACAAAATTTAATGAGCAAAGCTTGAAATATAAAGATTAACTGATCTAATGTTAGCTCTATTGCCCATTGTAAAATATAGATTGAAAAAATAATTTTTCATGTAATAGGGAACAGCAGAGTATTTTTAAACTGAAAAGTAAACCACAGCCACTTCAGACTAGGTCTGTGCTATTCAGTGTCTGAGAAAATACTTTTTTATCAAGGCAACATTCTCCTAAGAAAGTTCTCTAAATGCAAAGTGAAATTAGGCAGCCTAAAAATACTGTTAAGTTCTTTTATCAAAATAAGTTTAATTAAATAGTGAAGGTTAATCTGTTCTTCATTTGTTTGGATTATATGATCTTTTTGTCTCAGAAGGAAGCAGGTTTACAAATGGAATCTTTCAGGTTATTATTTTCTATTAAGAGCTCTCTGGAAAACAGTCCAATTTTTAGTATAAAAACTGGCAGTGGACAGGCAGACACTAATATCCAGCAGTCCTCAGCACAACTCGGGAAAGAATATTCAAGCCAAGCACATGGGTGAAGCTGTGGTGCTTGAACTGCAGTGGTGGGATTCAGCTACAGACTGCTGACATCTACGTGTGGTTGTTTAAATATGGGTGACTACACATGAGTCAGACAAGTTCTCATTATAATCACTGGAGGTGTGGTTAGTGCAGTTGAAGTACTCTAGAGATCAGCTCAGTCGGTCATATGTAGGTGTTTACAGTAGGGTGAGCTGCATAATCTGGTCTTTCTAGACTTTGTAGCATGCATTGGCTAGATTTCTATTGATCAAACCAAGAATGTAGACATTTAGATCACACGTGCACCACTAAAGCTAGGTGTCTCAACCTGCAGACTGTCCCCACCTCAAGATTTCAGCACTTGTGATACAACTTTTACATACTGCCTGGATTCTCAGCTTCTAGCACTGCATGAGCCAAAAGTAACTGGCCTCCTCATAATCTCATGAAATTCAATGAAGTCAAGTGCAAGGTCCTGCATCTGGGTTGGGGCAATCCCCAATATCAGTACAGGCTGGGTGATGAATTGATTGAGAGCTGCCCTGCCTAGAAGGACTTGAGGGTATTAGTAGATGAAAGATTGGACGTGAGCCAGCAACACGTGCTTGCAGGCCAGAAGGCTAACCATATCTTGGGCTGCATAAAAAGCAGTGTGACCAGCAGGTTGATGGAGGTGGTTCTCCCCTTCTACACTGCTCTCATGAGACCCTGCCTGGAGTACTGGGGTCCGCAGTACAAGACAGATATGGAGCTGTTAGAGCAGGTCCAGAGGAAGGCCACAAAAATGGTCAGAGGGGTGGAGCACCTCTCCTATGAAGACAGGCTGAGAAAGTTGAGGTTGTTCAGCCTGGAGGAGAGAAGGCACCAGAGAGACCTTATCGTAACATCTGACTATATAAAGAGGGCTTGTAAGAAAGATAAAAACTTTCTACCAGGGCCTGTAGTGACAGGATAAGGGGCAACGTTTTAAACAGTTGAAAGAGGGTAGATCTAGGTTGGACATAAGGGAGATTTTTTATTTTTTTTTTTTACAAGGAGGGTGGTGAAAGAATTAAACAGTTTGCCCAGAGAAGTTGTCATCGTTGGAAATGTTCAGGGTCAGGCTGGATGAGGCTCTGAGCAGCCTGATCAAGTGAAAGATGTCCCTGCCTATGGCAGGGGGTTGGGCTAGATGATTTTTGAAGGTCCTTTCCAACCCAAACTGTTCCGTGAATCTATGATTCATGAATTTGCGAAGAGTATGTGAGCTCCCATGTTTCTGAGCCTCCAGATACAAGTGAGTCCTCATGTCTGATTAATGAGAGTGCTGTTGCATAGGACTTCTGGAGCCTTGATTCAGCAATGATTTTAAGCATATGTCATAAGTCTGCCCCTATACAGCCCTATACTTAAATGCCTACAGAATTCCTGTTAAAAGGCTTGTTAATGGCTAAGTGGGCACTCAAACAGAATGGACTGACTCTTACAGCCCTGGTGCTCCCTTTTCACCTCAGTATTATTTCTGGTTTCCCACAAAGGTTTCCCCAACTAGGCATATTGTGCAGGAATGTAATTTGGGATGCCTTTCTAAAGCAGCTGAATTTTGGAAAGTTAAAAATTATTGATGAAATTTCTTTCTGCAAGGGAATTTGTGCCTAAGCTTTCTTTTTTTTCCAAGGGAAGTCAGCAATCTGACATTGATAATTAATAAACTATAATTAATTCCTAACTAGGATGCTTCTCATCGGTCAGGGTACTGATGGACTTTTAAGGCAACTTGTGGACCTTTTACATTCTGTTTCCTGAGCACCAGCCCTACTACCTGTCTCTTGAAGAGCAGAGCCTGTTCACAGCCTTGGACAGGGATGGCAACAATAAATCAGGGTGGTTACCTGTGCAGGGACAAGGCTTCTGTCATAAAGACTAACCAAAGACATCCAAAAATAATGGAAAATATGTTGATATATAAAAATAATAAGAAAAAGAAAGCTCAAAAGACTGTCTATTCCCTTGCTGCACTCTTTCCCCTATATCAACATGCAGCTATATTATTCTTGGCAGATGCTTGTCTATCATGTCCTTGAGGGAGCCCAGCAGTGGAGATTCCACGAGTGCCCAGACAATTTTTTCTAATGGTTAACTTTTATGTACACAAGGCTCAGTAAAAAGAGCAATATTCTCTCTCCCCTCTGTCCAGTAAACATATTAGTGCTCCCTGCCTCAACAGATGTGCCAGACAGTTCCCAATAGTGATGCTAGAGACACATTTCTAAAAAAAACCCAGATAATATTGATCATAGATGTTTCACTGTCATACAACACAGTCCTAGTGATGTTTGGGTCCCGCAAGCACTCAATTCACATGAGTGAATCTGACAGCATCTGTTAAAAAGTTGTGAAGGATTACAATGGAGAGACAGGCGACATGAAGAAAGACAACCTACCATTAGTAAAAGAAGGCAGTGTAATTTATAAAACATTTGTGATGAAGTTACTTAGTTATACATTAAATTTAGACAGTGAGACTTGTAGGAAGTCACTGGCAATGCTGTAGTTCTGATGCACCTGTATACATACCATCATGTGTATGTTAAATACAGTGTAATAACATTTCAATAAGCAGACAAAAGAATAATTACACGCTACCACTCATGTGCTATTCAAACTAGGGTAAGTAAGCCCAAATTTTCATTAAGTGAATACCTGTTATTTCCATTTTTATTATAATGAATGTTTCATGCTTTTGCACTTCAGAATGCAAATCTTCAGAGGGTTGTGTGTAAGCAGCCATTTGTCTCCACATAAGGCAGTGATGAGGGGAAAATTGGTACAGTACCACATTGCCATAAATGGCCTTTTAAAGAAAATAATACCTTTGTAAATACAGTGCAACAGTGAAGATGCTACTCCAGCCATCTATGTTACCTCATTTATACTCTAACATATATCCAAACACACTTGTCAAAGAATGAAAATTCCTTCCGTTCTAACCTCTCACTCTGGGGCCTGAAATCTTCCATGTGCAAAGTGTTGTCACAGCTGCGAGATGCTGACTTTTTGGTTGGGCTTTACTTTGTTAAATGATAGACATCTACAGAGCAGATACCCACACCGAACTCCTCACTTAAGCTCTTAGTGGGATGGAGCTTTTCTTCCCTTGGTGAGAAAGTGGCATAATTCTTATTGTCCTAAAGCAGATATCTGACATAAGTCAGATGAATGGCTTCCTAGTTGTCTGTGACTCTTTAGTAGCTATAAAGTAAATGTGGAATGACTTGGTTAAATGTCAGAATCTACAGTTAGAGTTAGGTGAGCTGAACACACCTCTGTAAATTACTTGAAAGAAATTTTGAAGTGAATTTTATTCTGATTTAATAGGTACAGAATAAAAGATATGATGCTATTCTAAAACGTTTGCATTGCCAACTAAACAAACTCCGTTCAAATAAAAGACAATGGCACTGGAACATTCAGCAGTTGGAGAAGAAGGCAGCAGAGCTAAGGAAGTGTCTTGGAGTACTGGAGTTACAAAGTAGCATGTAAAACTAACCTAACAAAGCTACAATGTAGGTAATCTTTTCCAGACAGAGGAGCTCTTTTAGTAAATAGCCCAATAGCTGGGCCAGGGCTCAGTGATTTCTTTTCTTTTTAAAGTTTTTCTCCCTTTCATTCTGTGGCCTGAACTAGGCTGTGCTTGATCTGTAATGCTTTGGAATAACTTTTGCTTTTTTAAACTGTGGCCAGAGGCTGTTTGGGAAGAAACGTATTAACAGTCCCAGGTGTTTTCAAAGTATGTGGCAGATTTTATCTAAAAAGTCATTTGAAGTCAACCAAATACAATTTAAGGAGTTCCTTTTTATTTGATTAGATCTCTGAAGATTGAGATCTACATTGTTTTTCCTACAGAGAAATTAGTATCAGTGTATGTTTGCATGCTTGAGATACCAAAACTCCAGATCTTTTATCCACATCTGTTATTATTGCAACCTACTAAGGAACTCTGAAAGCTTCGATAGCCTGTATTTTGCTGTGTGGGAAGTTCATATAGATGATGTTGCAGCCTGTTTGCCCTATATCCACCAGTATGTCCTAGCATGGGGGACGAGGAAGACATAGGCAGTCCAGCTATAAAATGCTTAGGAACTAGTTCACTCAGAACTGGGCTTCAAATAATCTGACTTCAGCTGGTCTAATATGTCTTAGCAAAGAGGAATGAGTAGGTAAAGTGAGTACTACATCTGGACAGCTTTTAAAATGGAACAACTCACTCTCCAGAAATACAAATGCATTACAGATGATTGGTTTTAGAGGAACTTACTGTGTAGAGGATCTTAACTAGCTGGTACTGGCCATCTAACATCTATGTGCTTAATGCTCAGTAAGATGATTCTTAATATAAATGATGGCCTATTAAAAATTCTTGTTAAAATAGTAGTGAAGAGTAGACATTTTTCTTTGCCTTCTTTTTATTATGTGCTTGGCATTTGAGGAATTTACAGTACTTTCTCTAATCTTACACTTAAGGTAATAATTCTGACTGGACATAACGTATAACATTTATCTGTTCTATGGTAGTAGCTTTTTATGTAAGGTGCTGTCTTGAATAATTTATATTTATCTTTACTCCTGAATATAAAATGAAGATTTAAACAAATTGAGTATTTATTGTGGAAAATGTTAAACTGCCTACATATTGTTAGCTTAGAAAAGCAAAAGTTTAAAATGCAATACTATTATTACTTGTGTTAGAACATTCATATATTCATGTATATTTACTTTTCCCTTAATATGTTATTTCACTTAATATAAAGTTATTTTAAGCAATATGCTGACTCATGAAGGCTCTCTCAATGTCGTTAGATTCAAGTTTGTTTGGCTTTGTCTTTTTCCCTTGCAATGTTGTCAACCAGACTACTTGCATTAAAGCAATAATGTAGAGAGTAGAACCTCAGTATCCTATGCTATAGGAAAAGTAATGTGATACAAATAATTTTTTTTGCTGGGTTTAATACATATATTAATACAATAATATATTATATACAAATATTATATATATATATATATATATAATATATTAATACAAATTGCTGGGTTAAAACTTTGCTAACCTAATTTATTCTAAAAGAAGGCAAAGGAGGACATCTTAAATCTAATGCCTAATCTTAACTGCTTTGTTCTGATGTGACTCACACATTCATTGCTGGACATGAGTCCAGAAAGCAGTAACATTGAGTCTTATCGAGTGTGTAGTACATTACTGTAACATTACAACTGTTTAACCCTACACACAGCAAAACATCTTACATTTGTTGTATGTGTATTGTCTCTAGAAAGGGTTCCAGACTTGGAGTTTACTGTGTTACTAGGAGTTTTAGTGATTAACTGTTCTTCTGCTTTGCATAATATCTAATTTCAGTTTATTCAGTCATATGGTGAAATAAGTGTACTTTATATCAGGTAGTTTCTTTCCATAAAAATATGTATGCTCTGTCTTCTTTCTGAATTAAATAGATTCAGCCTTCCAAAGTTACTGACTTCCAGATCTGACCAAGAGCTTTAGCTTAATGTATCCCCCCAAAATTGGTACAATATCCAAAATTTGCAGGGTATTAAGACTGCATGTCCTTAAATGTGCCTTTAACCACTGATATTGTGTTGTTTTCACATTTAGTTTTTAATTATTTCTGAACCAGAACAACCATTGCATCAAGATATGGTATCAGGTACAAAAAGCACTTCAAGCAAATTAAATATAGTAGTAAGTGTCAAAGTAATAGGATCACAGTTAAACCTTGCACTTTATTACCAGTTGAAAACAGCTCTAGCATACAATCCAAACCTTCTCATGTAACAAAAATATCACACTTTTAGTTTTCTTTTTGACCAATGAAGATGTTCATTATTACTTCTCTGGATATTGGGGCAGTTTCTATGCATTAATGCATGTACAGCATGAATCACTCATACCGAGTAAATACCTTGGGCCTGTATTTTCATTGTTCCTTTTCATAAAACTCAGTAAACTGCAGCATCTCATATTACTTTTATGGTTCTTTTGTACATGTTTTGAAATGGTTTAATATATTTTAAGGAGGATGAATACAGGAGCTGTACGTAATACTCCTGTTAGTGCTATATAACATGCAGAGGAGATGTTCCCTTTTGCTACACAGAGGCCTTCCTATCATCCAAGGCCTAAGTTGTCTAATACTCCTTTTTGCCCTGTACTTTGCAAGAGAGCTTATGTTCTTGCCCGCTGGGGCCCTTGACCCCTTCAAGGCATCTCAGCTATCAAAGTTGTATTTCTCTTTTTTCCTCAGTGTAAAACTTGCTTTTTCAATATACATATTTAAATGGACTAAGCTTATCTCAATTGTGTCTCAAGTCCTCTGGTAACTACATTCCCCTACATCTGGTAATAGCTGAACTCCATATCAAAAAGAGCCCTGACCAGTTGTGGTTCTCTCCAATTCACATCCTGGTTTTCACAAGAATAAATTCAGCTGTGCAGGCCAGAAAGCAACTGTTGCATGGTTTAGCTGTATCCCCATATGAATAGTGGGAGCTTTGGAAATCAAAGTACACCTGAGTTTCTCAGCTTTCCTGCCACAAAATGTAGCTATAATTCAGATTCAAGTATTTAGTATATGCCTGTGCTATGTATAACTGTTGTGCTCTCATTTAATTAAGAAGTTATGCGAGAACTAAATTTATCTTAAATTCCATAAAAAGAAAAATACTAGTGTTGGTCATAATACCGACACCTGTGGAATTTTACTATGAATACCCCCTTCATATGTTGGAGTTTCTTTAAAAATTATCTGTGGAAATGTGTTAGCTAGTCCTTAATCTATTTAACTTATGCTTTACTGACTATATAGAGTATGAACTCTAATACAAATGTTGTTTACTATGAAGTCCACCATGTTGCAAAAAGTCTGTTCCATCTCTGAAATGATTTGTTGTAAGATACAGACTCTGACTGTTATTGTCATCTGGCATCACTGTCCTAGCTAAATGCCACAATTATAATGTCTCATGCCACATAAATATACTATTTATGTGTTTAACTCAACTGCCTTGACACTTGAGTTGATTGGATTAGATCAAAGCTAATCTTTGAAGCTTTGGTTGTCTTCAGTCCCCACAGAACTTATGGAAGTTTAGGTACTGAGTGAGTGGGTACACCTGAAATCTGTAGTCAGTTGTTTCATGTGCTAAACACCACATTTTACAGGATCAAATATATTTTGCACACTTCTGATGAACAGAACTTTGTATCATACAGTACTTACATATTTTCCCAGGTGCATAATTTCGAATTTAACATTCAGTATTTAACAGATAATAAATAAAAGAAAATAAAAATTAGTATTTTACTAGTGAATTTCAGTTAATTGGGAGAAAACCTCATCTGGGCAAAAACTCAACTGAAACAAGGAAATATAAATTACTGCCTTCTCTAAACTATCAGCATCCTGTACAACATATGGAAAAACAAATTTATGTAGCTTTTCATAAAATTGCCTACTTCAAACAAATCCTGGCAACTTACTGAGGCTGTTTTTTTCTTGGTAATATGTTGAACAGTAGTAGGTTGATCTCAGGGTTGTTTTTTTTTTTTCCTCTTAGCAAGCAGGCACAGACAGTAGCAGAATGATTTATGAATTCTGGGGAATAACTCAGTGAATGCGCTCTGCATTCTTAATACACGAGGCTTTCCCAGCTTCCGGTGGAGAAGCGTGCTGCCAAACCCCTATCAGTCATTTCTGAGGATGGGTGTGGGACTAAGGGAAGGAAGAACTTCTGGCTTTGGCGCTCTGCAGGCAACAGGAAGATAAGTGACTACCCACTCTCAAAGCTAAAAGCAGCCATGGACATATAAATAAATAAGAGTGTGGAAAAACTTAGCAACAACCACAAACTACAAAGGGCAAAGCAAGAGAAACAAACAAGCTAACCAACTAATGAGTTCTATGCACTGCTTAGAAAAAGTTTGAAGCACAGGAAACTGGATTTGTTCCAACAATATAGTGTAAATGTATTTTTCCTGTTGGGTGAACTCCACACTCCACGGGGGAACAATGCAGCCATTGGATCACATCATGCGATGCAGCAAAGGTACTGATGTGTGGTAAAGGGAAGGATCTCCCCATCCTTTAAGCTGACACCCCACATGAAACCCTTTCATGTGATCCAATAACCTCAGATGCTGAAGCAGAGGAATGTGTCAGACAATACAACCTTACCTGCTAAGATCTTTGTTCTCATCTCTCATCGGGGATTCATGTGGTACACAACAGAAGAGGGAAGGTGGATTGGGAACAAACATCAGTGTTGAGCTGCTTTGCCTCTGTTGCAGTGTTTGCTTTGGCTCTCAGGAGAGTCTCTTGCAGAGAATTGTGTGTATGAGTGTGACAGTAAGCAATGCATCCCATTCTACTATGGTTCATACAAGACGCTTCAGAGAAAGAAGAAATTGTGGCCACACTGCATCAATGGTATGTCATGCTTCTGAGGGTGAACCGCCCCCCCAGACTTTCAGAACTCTAACCCAGTTTTCTGAAATGCATGACTATATCATTATCAAAGTGATTATTAGATCCTTTGTTAAAATGCAGCTGCAGCATGTATCTCTGAGTCATGTCGATGCAGTGACTTCTTTAGGAATTCCAAGCAGTACTGAAATATTTTTCTTTTAGCAGTCTACTTCGCAAGAGGCGAACACTTCTTCAGGGGCAAGGTTAGGACGTTGCAATGAACTACCTCAGAAACATGGATGAAGCAAAAAAATTCACAGCCTGCTTAAAGTACCACACTCAATTCTTTCATTTGGCTTTTAAAAGCATTTAGAGGAAGCAACATGTAGTGACCTAACAAAACAAAGAAAAAAATAAACCACAAACTACAAAGGACAAAGCAAGATAAACAAACAAAATCTCTACCCTCCCTACCCCCAAATATAAAGATAATTGTACTGCACATTCCCTATCTGGATGAAAGCAGACAGAGGAGACAGCTTTATCATGTCACTAAATATAAATCTGCTTGAAAATAGTTGCTACAATAATGAGCAGAGGACAGTGCTCTGTATTGAATGGAGATTTCTCCTGTCAGAAAATTACATGAGTGTTTCTACATTTTGCAGCAGCTTTTTAATTTAACATAGTCTAATTTTACATAATTCAGTAAAATTCTCTCTAAATCTTTCCAAGAGCAGCAAGCTTCTTAGTCTCTCATTCTGAATGTTGTATACCATATATTCAATACTCATTGACTAAATGCCACATAAGCTTCAATGTTTTTCTATCATCTACACATTATGTTCGTTAACGTAATATATCACTTGCAGTGTTTTCAACAAAGTAATGAAGACTCCTGCGGTGGAACCAGCACCGACAGTTTGAAATGCAGTTTTTTTCCCCCACTGACAATAAAGTCTAATAGTTCCCTCTAGTGGTGAAATACCTTTTTACATGGTAAAGGCACCTTTCATACTTGTTTCGATACGAAGATCAATACTTATCATAAGACTAGTTAATATTTCTACAGAACATGGTGAATACTAAATGCTAGTTTATTTCTAAAGAGGCAGGATGAAAAGGAGATGCTGAGTATTCTAACTCTTGCAACTGCAAACAACTGCAGTACAAATACACTATCTACCCTTCATGCATCTCTGCTAAAATTATTGCCATCTCTCAAATTATGAGTTCATACTGTTGCTAAGACTTCTTTAATTACTAATGCATTTGTGTTAGACTAACTGCTGCATCTGGAAAAACAAGCAAGCATTTTGGCAGTGGAGAGCTTGGGTGTATCTCAAGTTTTTCCCCAGTTAGATCTATTGGTTCTTCCTTTACAGACATGGAGGAAAAAAACCCCACTTCTAGGGGATGTTTCATCTGAACTGTTTTATATAGTTGCGTTAAGATGACAGAAATTGTGCCCTAAAAAGTCTTGTTTTGCTCAATTGACTGTAAAAGGAGTGAAGGATCACTAGCTCAGATGTAAATAACTATTCTGATGTCTAATGTTAGGTAAGATGTATCCAAGCCCTATATCCTTAAGCCGTCACAGCCACAACAGCGTTATTAGGAAACGCCTGATTAATTTTTTCCCCCCATTATTGTTTTATTGCTGGCCACATATTTTCCTTTGTATTTCTCTAGCCTTCCCTATTGATTTCCTGGGCTGTAAGTTTCTCATTTATATATTGCATTGTGTCATGTTTTCCATATGTTACACTGGGGAGCAGTGGGAGGCTGGTTCTAACAGGTATTTTCACCTGCCAGAGTAGGCTTTTCGCTGAAGATTTCCTCTTCCTGGGTGGGGTACGCTTTGCTTTTTAAACATCTTTTTAGTTTCTGTCATGGAACTCCCATTTTTCGTTTGCTTTTTTCTATCTGCTTCTTCCCAGCCAACTTCACTCACAGTTTTCATCATCCATGAGAAATTAGCCATTTCGTAGCATCAACTACTATGCAGGGGGTTCACCGTGCCTGGCTTGGGTACCTGTTTGGAATTTAGTAATTCACATTCTGGTGGTGCCATCACTTTGCATTGACTGTGGAGGGGATCTGGATGGGATCTACCTTTTAGATAGCTAACATGATGTGAAATGAAACATCCTGGGGCTTTAAAATAGATGGAATGAATTGCCTTCTAGCAATGCCTATTTCCCTCTGTTGCCTGCAGGAGTCCAGGGCAGGCAATCTAAACTCGTGGTAGATGATTAAAATTACATGACATAAGTCCCATCTATCATCTCCGGTTATCCCTCACCAACTCCAGGCCAGGAATTAATACAGCTCTATCCATTGCAGTGAGACTATAATTGAGTTACCCTGTGCTGAGAGCAGTAATACTTTCTGTGTTAAAGGATCACAAGGAATAATTTTAGAAACTCTAATAAGTTGTGTGACCTCCATGCTACATTTCTGAAATTGAATTCTCCCATGGCAAGACAATTGCTCCCCTGTAGTCTGCTTCTCACTGCAGACAAGTTGTAAGAAGTAATTCTGGTACGGTTTCATGGTCTATAAAGACTCCTCCTCCTTCCTACTTTCTGTATCCTCTTCTTGTCTTTGTGTTTTAGCACACTGACAATTAGTTTCTGAATTATTGGGATATACAGACCAGCTAGCAGTGTCTTTGTAGTACCGTCACTACATCATCATTCACTACTTTCACCTCTTCCCCTAAACAAATTTTATCTGTAAAGATCTTTAGCATTCCAGTCATGTGAACTATGTCACCAGTTGACAATAATATTTGCATCAGTGAGAATTTCCAGGCTCTTCTTTGTAACCTAGACTTTTAAAATTAGTACCTAATGACCAGAAAAATGCTGAGCCATCCACTGAAAATTAGGATGAAGTTGGAAATGTAGGTAATAAACTTAGAGAAGGATAGCAGGGGAATACAAATGGGAGACAGACACAGGCTGCAATGAGTGGAAGTAAAAGAAACTCAGGAAGGAAGAAGAGTGGTACATAAGCCTGTGTTAATTTTATACTACAGAGTCCATAGTGGAACATAAGGTTCTTAAGTCTGAAAAATCCTCCACAGTCAGCACATAACCTCATCTTCCTCCAGCCACTGGGGAGTCACAGTCTATGTTACTGTCAGTGCCCATTAACTCCTGTGACAGAGACCTGTGCAAAAGTTCTAAAGTACTGATCTAATGTTGACTCTGGAGTATCAGAAGGATCTCCTAAGGTTACTGTTTTTTAAACTCGTTCTTTGAACTGAACTATGAGATTTGTTTGATGCTCAGTTTTCCATGGAATGTCTCTTCCTCATGGCACCTCCAGTGCTTTCTCACAGGATGCAGTAGCTGCTTACATTTTTTAAGGCCGTAAGTATGGTAGCTGGAGAAGTAGCACCTGGATCCTGTTGCAATTCAACACTGCAGCTACGCCTTCACTGTGTGACCTAATGGCTCGAGTGTATCTAACCATCATGGGACCCAGCATTTTGCTGTCTTATGTGCTAGAAAAGAAATGGCTTGAAAGTCCAAAGTGGAAGAGAGTTTTCTCATTGACACTGACTTTTTCTGTGTTACTCTGCAGGGTCTTCAGTGGTGTATGGTAGTTCCAACACCTCTAACACACTTGAGGTCAGTTTTTACACACAGAATTTGAGTTTTGGTGAGTTACCCATTCTGTGGCTGAACTGGAATCCTGAATACCAGCATTAAGGATTCTCATGGTAGCATGTGGAGAAGAAAGAGCCCCTTTCAGTTGTCATTTCCTGGTCTTTCTGAGAGAATCTGTGAAAGATTTGATCCTCTAGATAGGAAAAGAATGTTTCTCAACCGATTGTTTGCAGAACTGTACACAACCCCTCACTGAATTACTGGAAAATCTCATTTCTATAGCTATACTCATTTTAATGAACTTCCTTGCAATTATTCAAATATTCATCCTGCTGCTCAAGAAAACCAGTATATCAATGATTTAACATAGCACTGCAGCAATTATCACTCACAAAACACAAAGAAACACCTCACTACTCAAAGAGGGATCAAAGTATGAAATCAAAAGTAACTCATTACGATATCACCACTTCAGTTTCTACAGTAGCAGTCACAATGTTTTGGTTGTTTTGACTGCTTTTATACCTGAAAAGAAGCTACAGAGCATGCTTATTCCATTTTCAGAAATGTAGTACTTATGAATTTCAAAGCCTTTTTGGTTCTGTATTGAAAAGTAGGATCCAATAGATCAGTGGCTGGTTTACTGCTGCTTTTGTCTAGTCTAACACCACTCACTTCAATAAGCCTGGAGTTGAAAAAGGAACCATACATTGGCAGTTACACCTATAGGTAGTTTAGTTGTCAGTTTTAAAACTTAATCTAACTAATTTTGCCTTCATATTGCCCAGGCAGCTGCAGGTGGCTTTCCTTCCATTTGAATGGCTTTGCGGTGTTTGGGCTTTTTTTCTCAGTACATACCTTTTTTTCCCCCTCAGTGTTACATTATATTACTAGCTGATTGCACAGGGGATTTTGACTGCTTTTTAGGTTATTGGCAACAGAGGCATTCTTAACCATGCTTATTAGACCTTCAAGAGTGCTAATTTTCTCATACAAAAGGAGTGTTGAACTTTCATTAGTGTATTTCCCAAATGCTTTAATTTTCTGATACAATTTCATATAATTATGTTTGCTTTTTATACATAAATGTGGAAAATAATGTACATTGGGAAACAATGCAAAAGCTGTCATAAAAGCAGAAAAGAGCAGCTGAAAAGAAAAACAGCAATGCAACATTGGTTTTAGAAGCAATGGAACACAAGAAGAGCTGACGTGTTGTGATGCTAACAACTTTAATTAATGATGTATAAAAAGGTCAAATATAAATGAGAAAGAGAAGATCTGTTAATAGAACACATGCTACTAAAATTAGAAGTTTAGAAATGTGCAATACAAAAGCAGAGAATTCTGATGAAATGTTTGATTGGAAATACATTCATTGAGATTTTTTTTCTCCTCTGAATGGAAAATGAGGCATACTTGTTTGAGATAACAAAAGGGAAATTTAGGCTATTGAGTCCAAATTACCAGTGTGAAATACATGTCCACTTTAGGTTTTCCTCATTCATATATGACAATCGGCTTTAGGGCAGAGTGCAGGACATGTTTGTTTAACAAGGCAGTTAGTTTGAATCAATAGCCAAGTGAAAGTACCTTTTCAGTGGGGATTTAGCAGTCATGAAAGTGAATGGTCTGTCTCACAGCTATTAATTCTCTTACTTTTGCAGATGTACCTAATAAACTCCAACCAGGAATGATGTTCCTTAGTAGATACACTAGTGCAGTTCTTTAGTGCTGGAATTCCAAGTAATTTATCTGCAAAACACTTCCCTCAACAGCCTGCACACACATGTTATGTTAACTGATCAGCCCCCTCTCCAGCACGGCAAAGAGACTTTTAATAGTGGAATGGACAAGCAAGGCAGAAGACCACTTGAAGCAAAGTTTGTTGAATCTGTGTGTGGTTATTCTTGCCTAACTTTAGTCATACCAGGCATGTAAATGCATAAGCTAGATTTCCTATGTGGAAGAGAGGTATGTACCTTAAGAAGGTGATTCATCGTCTCCTCAAGTAAGTGTTTTGGTGAAATTAATTGCTCTAAGAAAGCAGAATTGCCCTGCAGTGATATCCTTCACTTGAGATGTTCCATTTGGCTGTGTTGGAATTTGTCTTGTCTAATATTTGGCCATTTAAGCATTAGCTAATGTACACTACACATGTGGGCTTCTTGGACT
Organism: Falco punctatus; assembly: GCF_963210335.1. Lineage (NCBI taxonomy): Eukaryota > Metazoa > Chordata > Aves > Falconiformes > Falconidae > Falco > Falco punctatus. The sequence goes on from NC_137581.1 coordinate 32,942,863, forward strand.
GAGAAGCACATCCAGTGCGCATGCTAAAATTGATGCCTGTTATAGGTAGCATGAATCACTGTGGACAGGACTCTTTTTCCATGTGCTACAGAAGGAATCAACACAATTAGCTTCAGCGGGACTTCAGGATCTTTCAGCTAAAGTACAGCATAGGTGTAGCTTGCTTACTTTTAGCCACATAAAATCTAGGTGTCTGGTTTAAATGAGGACACGATTTCACTTAGCCTATCTTTGCCACTTATTTTAGGTAACTTCTGGTCATTTACTGTTGAAAATACTGCAGCAAACTGTCTTTCTTCCTGTATTTGAATGGTAGAGAGGTGGTGACATTCAGAAAAGTCAAGGCAAAATAGTTGCTTTTAAATTTCAAATTACCGTTTGTGTAGAGATACACCACTGATGGTTCTGCCAACATTTCCCATTACAGTTTCCTATATTTAGAAATACACAGCTCTATAAACAATGAAAGAAAAGAACTAGGCCCTCTAGATGGTGACATTTTTCAATACAACATAGTTAAACAGATCCACATGGGCAGTAAAATTCCTTCTTTTTAGGCACTGGTGGTTTGATAAGACATTTTATATCCCTTCCATTCAAAAAACTTTTTATTTGTTGTACTGCATTGTAAATGGCTGATCTGTAATGAGTGTAGTAGTTTAATTTTGTTTCATTTTAATGAAAACCAGAAAAAATCCTTAAAAAACACAAGGAACTTAGCAACTGTGCTGAAAAGTGAAAGGCAGACAGAATCTCTGATATCATTCCTCCCCAAAGCAATGTAATCACAGTCATTTACTGTCCCAGAGCATGTAAAATATGGCAGGGACATTACAGAGACAAACCCAAAATTGTTACTGCAAAAACGCTAAGATTTGTAGCCAGTAATCTCTGGAGAAGAAAATGTGAAAGTTGAAGTTTTACACAGTATGAAGATTGTAATCTGCTGCCTTTCTTTAAACTGGAACAATTTGGTGGAACAGCTCCCAAACTTTTCCACTGCTTCCAGAATGCTCCTGAATTATCTTCCAGTTGCAACTGCAGGTTTTTATTCCTGCTTCTGGCTGTGAATCCTGCTTTTGTGATAAAACTTCTGTTGCACTCACAACCCTTACTGAATTCTGATCTCTTGTTTATGAACCACTGCTCTCATGCTAGTTTTCACCCAGCATATTTTTTTGCACATATGGTAGTCCATTCTGCTTTCCTTCTTGTATAATGATCACCAGGCTTTTTAAGAAAACAGCAAAAATGCATTAGAAATGACAGCATTCACATAACATCATTGCCACTTGATGCTGTCAGAAGGACAAATCACATCTTTTGGTCTGCAAAGAGTCTGCCAAGTGCAAGCTGCCTCATAATGTTTTGCAGCAAATTTGGTTAGCACATTTGAGGAAAAATGATTGTCTGTACTGAAGTGATTGCTGTTTGCACTTTCTTTGTTATCATTCCCATATCTGTAGCTCTTTGACATGGCAAATCACTGCTAAGAGGGAAGTGTGAGCTGTCTGTCAGCGAATGGCCCAGCATCAAAACAGACCAATTAGCAATGTCCCCATCTGCTGCCTAGACTCATGCTTGCTCCCTGCCTGTTCCTGAGCCAAGAATTGAACTGGAAGCTATGGGTTTCATGCACAGCAGCAGTAGCCAATTTCTCCAAAGCTACACGTTGTTTAGAGAACTTCTTATAGGAGCTGGAGAATGAAAATACTGTCAGCACCTTTCTTACAGGAGCTAGACTCTTAAAACTTAATGCTGTTCAAGAGATCACTACAAACTAGTTGGGGTTCATTTAAGACAGAAGGTTAGAGTTGGTGCCAAAAAGAGAGCTCTTATCCTTTCACACCCTTACTGGAGCAGAAACTGCCCTGCCTGGTGGAAGGAAGCAATATGCTGAATATCTTCTTCATTAGGTTAAAATCTGAGGCTGATGGAAAATGTAAATGGAGACTAATGAAAGCCTGCTACAAATCTGATCCTGTATCTAGCAGGATGCCAAATCTGTAGGACTTCAGGTTTGTGGTATCACGCCATTAACTTCTGGGTAAACTACATGAAGTGAGAAGAAAATGTTTGCACACATTGATGTGAAAACAGAGTCTGTTAGATTGGGTCTGCATGCCAGTCACAAAATGTATACCACTGTATTGTCATAAGCCCTCAGCTACTCCCATTGGAAAGTCCTGATTACACATGTGGCAATAGGGTTCTCAACCTGTGTTGTGTGATTTTACTTTCCAGAAGCCTCTCACTTTAAGGGCTGCATGAAAGGCTTTCCAGAGCAACTCCAGTGTTCCCTGTCCTTTCCAGCACAACTCCAAATGGAGTTCTATTGCCTGAAATTCCTCAGTGTGGGGTTGCTGCCAAAACTCAGACTCCTGAGGGCTATGTAAAATCTTAACTTGGGGTTCGAGCGTGGAGATGAGACTCTGCTATGAGAGCTGCAGACTCTCTTTGCACTTCTGATTCAGGCATGGAGAAATCTACATTTGTTTCCATGATCTCTTGTACTTTTTAAAGTCTAAAAGCACTCCATGAGGCACAGATGAACATGACCTTCATTGATAGGAGATGAAGCTGGAGCCCAAGAAGATGTGACTTGCTAAGATGCAGGTGCCATCTGTAGTGAAAAAAGGCCTGATACCCTGCATTTCCATCCTGTCCTGCTTATCTGTTTCTTACCAGGTGAAGACTATCATGGCAAACACATACTTTATGAAAAGCCAAAATGAAGGAGAGCACCCTCCTATGGATTTCCATCTGATGGCGTTGTCTGTTGTCTAATAAGAGCTTCCATTCATGCTTTTTTCCTCCAAAGGAGCACTAACAGTCACTCTGCTTTTTTGTGAAGCAGTTGAAAAAATTATGTATTTTTGAGACTTTCCCTTTGCTAGATGCTGTGATTGCACTGTCCCTTTCTCTTAGGAAATCAGACTAAAACAGCTCTACAGCTGATTTTGCTTCCTCAAGCAAATTATCCAGATACATTAAAAGAAACAACAGCAACAAAATATTCTGTAGCAGTTCCTTTACTGAGTGAGTCCAGTTTGGCCCCAGAAAAGGTGCCAAGATTGCTTAGTGTACCTAAGAGTAGAACATGGCACAGTTCATGTAGTTTTCTGAGGCATAAGTCAGAGAGTCAAATCTTCCTCCTGGTGTAAATCAGGAAAAATACTGAGCTCTGAGAAAGAAACTGACCCATAAATTTTCTGTTTATCTGTATATTTCTTTGGTCAGGGCTGTTTACATTTTCTTCTTTGTTTAATAGAAGAAAGTGGAGTGGGTGGAAGGGAAAACCCAGCATGATTGGCTATAATTTTTCTAACAGAGAATTAACTGGGAGGGATCAGAGAAGCTCTCCAAGGAGTCTTGTCACTGATTTGTCCTATGGGATGACTGCATCTGGTTCAGCTTAGCTGTATCTGTCTTCAGCATCGACCCTTCATCCAGTTTCACGTCTGCTGGAACACTGCCTTTTCTCCCTTGCTTGCATCTTGCTATTTTTCTTTCTCCTATTACTCATATTTCATTTTAGGCTTGTTTGCTTTACAGAAACCCCTGTAAATCATTCCAAGATCCGTTGTCAGGAAGTGTGCTAGCTACAGTCATGTTGGCTTGATTTCTTTGGTGTTCTAATGCTACTTGCAGTAGCTATACTGTACAATCAAACCCTGACACTGATCAAGAGCAAAAGAAAGCCAGTAGATGGCACCATTTATTATCGTATAGAAGATTCATAACCAAAGCCTGGAGGGTTTTTCCCCCTTAAACCTGGTGTCAGGAAAAAATAAATCAACTCTCCATTTTTAGAGATGTTACTTACAAGCTTAGTAGAGACCTCACTTTATATCCTTTCCCAGGGCTTCCTGGGAAGGATTCAGTGGCAATGCCTGAAATGGAAAAACATTTTAGAAACAATAATGGAACTAGAGGTCAGTAGGATACAGCCCAGGGGAGCTTTCTTCTGTTTTGCTCTTAAAACACACCCTGTTGCTGCTTTACTTTCTTCATTCTATTAAATAACAGATTTGCTTTGAGGCATATCTCCAAACCCAATAACTTCAGAAAAGATTCAGGCAATGGTCAACTACAAACATGGCTTAGCTCTTCTGTAATAATGATTAGTACTATTTCCTTACAACATATAGCAGCTGTTATCTAGGGCTCTCGGAGTGCTTCAGAACACTAATGAAGTGTGCCTTGCAACACCTCTGTCAGATGGGGAATATTAATTCCCCAGAAATCCTGTTGACCTCAGTGGGTGCTTGCATGGTTCTACGTGTTTTACTCATGTGCTACTCATGTGAACGAAGACTACAGAAGCAGGAGTAAACAGTGTAATATATTTTATGCCATTTCAAGCATTTTTCCCAAAAGAAAAAAAAAAAAGAGAGAAAAGACAGTCGTTTTGCCTTTCAGGATTTAGCCTCTGCATCATTTTTGGTAGGGGATCAGACTGCTTGCTTGTAGGTTAGCTACTAGTTTCCTATTGGTAGTGCATATTGTGTGTGATTCAAAGACAGATTTAGTGACTTCAGCATCATTTACTGCTAAAGGTTAAAAGCAGTTGCTCTTCCTAATCTCCTGCTGCACAGCCAATGTAATTTTAATACTGTGTGCTGTAGAAAAGGAAAGAAATGCAATGCTGAAACATTTTAACAGGATATATTTTTCCATCTTTATTTTAAGTTATGAAAACTGTCTGCAAAAAGCTAGTAAGTGTTTCCAGTCAATGATACTTTCCTGGCATCAAAAGATTTAGAAAATGAAATGAACTATCCAGCAGAAAAAAAAAAAAAACCACCACCAAGAGAAGACAAAGAAAAAGAGAACAACTTGGATTTTCTATATTTATCTGTGTGTTATGTGTATCTGCTTCACTGGGCTGTCAATTTTAATTGGACTGCAACCTACTGTAGTTGGGTTCACACTGGTTCAATTAAAAATCCTGTTGTTACTTTTTTTTCCATATTGCCCATAAATAGGAGTATTGTAGGAGTAATAATGTTAACCCCAGTGTCCTGGCAGAATGCCAGCTCAGGTAATTATATTCTGCCTATGGAAATTTCAGTTGCTGTTTCAGCTGAATACATTAGTCTTTATTTTCCATTCCTGATCATCATATTATATAGCACTGCTGTGTATTGCTGAAGAGCCACCCCAGATGTGGCTGCATTTTAGTCTTTGCTGAACTAAGGAAACAAAATCAGCATCTTTCCTCCTAGTAAAATTCTAGACTATTTACAACATCAAAGTGCAATGTCGGGGGTGACAGTTGGTTGAATGAAGGATTACTTGATGAAAGTATGCATGGCAAGTATGCATGGACTATATAGACAGTTAATGGTTTGTGAAAATTTTACATAGTGATGTGGTTATGACAAAGAACAGTGGAAGGATTTTGTAGTCTTAGTCAGGAAGATCTTCACAAGCAAGGTAGGTCAGGCTGAGTCTTTGACTTATAGAATGGTACAGCTTGGGAAAAATAATCCTTTAACAGCCTATCTATCTGATAGGTTTGCACAAGGACTACTCATCCCCTAAGGCAAAAAGAAGAGGGGCAGTTGCTGGAAAAAAATAGTGATAGTGCCTTTAGAGAAGAGTGGCTTGAAATGGTAATTTTTTACCTCATTTTCTGTATAGCTGTCATTATTGGTTTAAAATAATAGACACACATCCACCCCCCCAAAAAAAAAAAAAAAAAAAAAATTGGAACGAACCTACTGGAATAGGTTCTTCCAGGATTTTTACTTTTAACTGTTTTGAAAATTGCCAGTTGCCAGTTGTGTTGCTGGAAAAACAGACATTTTTCTACAAAACAATTAGTATCAGATTAAGTCAGCATTTATTGACTTTAACATGAGAAAGATTGAGCAACTGTGCTTTCAGTGTGCCTCCCTCTGTGCCAAAATGGGGCAATAATATCTGGATTGCCCACGTAAGAGTTAAGAACAAGGTTTTCTGCTAGCTTTGGGTGACTTCTAAATAAAAATGAAACTTGTGTTATGCATTAGCAGAACAGTGATAAAGTATAGTGGGCGTTCAGGATCAGCAGCAAAAAGACAGCATAAAGGCCAAAACACCAATCCTCTCTTTCAAAAGATCTCTGAAGCCAGGGAGGTGTGTGCTGACTCATATGGCAGAGAGGTATAATTCTCACAGACTTTTGATGATGATTTGGCACCTGCCTGTCACTCGTGCCTTGGGGACATATCCAGCTTACAAATATTGTTAGCTTTTGCTTCATTAAGGTGGAAACTGCAACTGCATTTTAGAATTTGTCAGTCTGGTGTTTAGCTTGTATTACCCACACCATCTATCTGTGTTTACTGAGCATACATAGTGTTGCCTTGTAAACTGTCTTTATATTTTCTCCTTTGGGATTATAAAGATCTCGTTCAGCAGTCTTTTCCTCATCTAAGTAGAGTGAGTATTTTGATGAGTCTGAAAAAAAGCTGGAGTTTCAGTGGAACTGGCTGCATGAAGGAGAATTACCTATGTGACCAAAGATGCGAGGTCTGGCCCAAGTCTTCCACTTCCAAAACATGATGGTTTTAAATTCTCCCAAATTTTATTTCTCAGATTTAGGGGGGGAAACGCAGTTGTTCTCATTTTCTGATGGTGATTGGAAGATGAAAGATGAGCTTCAGGGCTGATGACAGTTCTCGAGAGTGACAGCATTAGCTTATGTATCCAATCATACAGTAATGATGCAATCCGTTAGCCCATAGTACACAGGGAGCTGTCAGGTCTGTAGCAATCCAATTAAGTTACATGGTTTCTAAAGCTAGATGATTTGAAGAAGCTTAAAACAGAGTTAACACTGTGCTGGCTCAACGGTTGTGTCAATTATCTGGTTGGATATACTTGGCGCTCTGGCTGCTGAAGCATGTGGACATTTTTTCTTTTTTTCTCTAGAGCAGACCAGGGAGAAGACATTTAAGAGTTAATTGCTACCTAGCTTTATTATTATTTATTAAATAATAATCCTTATATATATTTGAAAGAGACGGCCGTCTCACTTGAGGTAAAAAACACAACAGAATAAATGGATTGCATAATGTGTTTTTCAGGCTTTTTGCTGAAACTGAAATATTAAAGTTCCTTTATAGTAGCTGAAGTGGTATTAATTTGTGTGGAGGTCAGTGTTTGACTTTTGCTGTGGGAAGCCTATGTGGTTCTTGTCAAAATCTTTTCCTTCTAACCTTTAGTTTCAGATATCCGCCTGCATTTCTGTTTGTGCTGTTCCCATTATCTTTGTATCTGAAATGCATGAGACAGAAAAGGAAAACAGCTCTGAGACATAGCTATGTTTTTTACATCTTCTCATTTTGTGTCAAGTTAATCAAAAGCCCTGTGTGAAGTGCCCTCTGAGCTCAGCCCTCCATCCTTCCAAGGTGTCCAAGGACTTGCAGTCAGGTAACCCTATCACACTCTTCCTGCAGGTTCCTCACAGGTGCTTCACCCTTTGTTTAGCAATTTGTACACGGAGCTGCCTTACATGCTTTGTAGGAAACACAGGCAAGATTACCTTACTTCTGAGACCTCTACTTCTTTTTAGAGGGGTTGTCCACCCACCCAAACTAATCTAGGTCCCCCTGAGCAGAAAGGCTGAGGAAAGAGAAGGGTCACTCACCGTATACTAACAGTACTTGGCTGCCTTCGTCTTATCTGGAAATTACAGCCTATGTCCAGTCCTCCAAAACCACTGCTGCCAATCCCAAGAAGCAAAATCACAGTTGTGACAAAACTAATAATAAAATTAATACTGATTTCACTGGAACCATGATTTCAGCCTGGATACATAGATCTAAGAAATTACCAGCTTGATCTCATCTGGCACTTCAGAGAAGGAAGCAGGAGAGCTGGCTGCATCAGTACAGGAGTGAAGACAATGCAGTTTGTCAGGTGCTATGTTTCAGGAAAGGTGAACTGCAAGAATGAAGGAAAATTTACAAAATAAAGCCAAAGAGAGAAAACAGTGTGGCTGCACATCTACTTTGGAGATCCTCAAGCCCAACCCAGCTCTGTGAAGATTCCTCAGAATTTAACACTGCCAGAGTTGACAGAAGTATTTAATTTTTATACCATGTAATGGAGAACACAATTTACTCTTGTATGACATGTTGGACTTTGATGAAAAATGAAATGTTTGTCTCAACACTTGAGTTGGCATGAGCGTTCCCATTGGCTCATGTCATGCAGAAAACATCCTGCTAAGTTCAGTTGTTAGCCAAATCTGGCCTTCTGTGAAGAGCACACCAATATTGATGCTGATATTGGTGGTGTTTTTTTGCAATGGCTTTTAAAGAGTTGAACTACAGATTGCTTCTTGCTCAACTGCTCCATCCACCTTTTTGATATCAGGATATTTATCAATAAATATTGATATGTTTCTTCCTGGCATTCTGTTTGCAGGCCAGTAAAGCTGACCCATGGAGACAGACCATGCATGTCTTCCAGTACAGACATGACATTCTCAGTACAAACTCAAGTTTTCTGCTGTGAGCTTGAGCACACTATTGTACGTAGAAGGCAAAGGTTGAAAGAGAAATGAACAAAAATGGCCCATCTGCAGTCACTGGCAAAACTCCCAGGAGAAAGCCAGGAAGAAGAAAGGGTATCAGGAGGATTTTTAAATGCACAATTTCCCCATTTATCACATTTATAATCACATTTTCTTGGCTTTTTTTTTGCTTGCTTTGTTGTTGTTTGTCTTTAGCACGTATGTTCTCCAGGCTTTATAATGCTTCTTCTTAAGGAGGAACCTGAAGAGCGTATTTTGCCTGCTAACGAATAACCTGAATTTTTTTCATCACTGAAGCCAATCAGAGGCAGGAGATTACAGTTGACAGAGGACTGAGATTTGCATATTAACAGCGCAGTATTGAAGAATAGCTGTCTCGTATTTAGACCAAACTGTGCCCTCTGATTCGCCAGCACCGGCTGCCAGCCAGTACAGATGAGGGATTCAAAGGTTCAGATGGTTTTTGTGTGTTTTTTTTTTTTTTTTTTTTTTTAGAGAGAGAACTGTACAGTGCTAATATAAATCAGATAGTGAAACCCGTGTGCAGGAAGCTGAGTAAGTGGAGCAAACCTTCTTGGCTCTGCTTTGTAGTGGCAGGGCTGCTGTGCCCTCTTGTTGGCTCCAACGAGTCTAGCCCTGTGTAATGTATCATATTGTGTATATTAATGTTTTGGCTTTATGGTTCTATTTCCATTAGGGGAAGATTGCCTGTGAGCCTCTTAGTGGATAAATAGGAATTTACAGCTTTCAAAAATACTCTGTAAAGCTTGCAGGAATCCACAGAATAAGGAATTACACTGACTATTTTTGAAGCTTTAAAGGGTCCAGAGGGCCTAATTGTGCTCTCAGATATGTCTGTGCAGCTCCGATTGAAGCCTTGGGATATAATGCATGCTTATGCGACAGCTAAAATGAGTCCTTTTTTAAATTAAAAAAAATAATCCTTCAGTTATTAAAAAATTAGACTGTAAAGTCTTCAGGGTCAAGCCAGCAACTTCCCAAGAGCTATTCAGAACATAACAAAGTGAGGTCTTGGCTGGAACCAGGAGCTGTACCGACCTACAAATAGCAAATAAATTCTGAAAGTGTTAGTGAAAATCATGCAACGAAGGTAACACCTTCTTCTGCAGTTTTGTGCACATGTGTTTGTATGCACGCACTTGTCCAGGGGAGGAGGGGACAACCCTAAATTGCCATACTGAAATAACCTTACCAAGTGTATGCACAGTTCAGTCAGTTACATTAAACGAGCCCAACGCTGGCAGAGATACTTTCTTTCACCTCTGTTTTATATCAACCAATGGTTATGCAACAGTCAAGAGCAGTGTGTTTAAACTGTGGTGTGTTGTCGTACGCATGTGTGTGTGTGTTTCTAAGTACAATTGTATTCAGTGTTAGCTTAAAGAGATGAAGCACCAAATTTAACACAGATAAAGGCAACAAACTTGAGAAATACATTCACTGGAGTTTATGGGATTTTTTTAATTAGTCCTTGATTTCTCAAGCTAATTTACACTACAGGTGAAGCATGAGTTGTGCATGAACCTCACCACAAGTTTTCTGCGTACTTTTTAAAAGGTACTTTCTTAGGAATGAATGTGCTTCGGGCCTGGACTTTGAAAGACTGAAAAGATGTGGATGCCCAAGTTATAATTATGTCTTACTTTCATCAGGGCTACATTTAAGAGAAATGCCTCCAGCAAGTTTTCTTTTATTCTGCTATCTGTATGGCCACTAAAAAGCACTGCAAGAACCAGTCAGGAAATAAGTAATCCACATCTGCATGGATGGGTCAAGAGTGGGTCCTGCTTCTCAGCGGAGGTCATTAACACTTACCTAAACCAGTGCATTAATTTCTGTGTTACGTCCTCCACGTGTGTCCCTGTGTTGCTCAGTATAATTTGTGTCACTATTGTTTGTTGTCACTTCTCATACTGAAGCTGTGACACCAACCCTGCCAGCCAAGGGAAAAAACCCCTACACACAGAGGCAACACAAGCCAGTATTGTTTAAATCAGATGAGCCCAGTGGTGTGGAAATCGCTTCTGTTGCATAAGTGTGCTTGCTGGTAAACCTAAACCGATGGGCTGGTGAGCATATATAATTAGCCCAATACCTGTGGATGTAATTCAGTACCGCTTTGGTAAAAGAAGTACTGTGAAAAAAAGAGGGGCAGGAGATTTTTCTATCAGATTTTCTTCCTACGACTAGAAATCATACCTGCCGTGTGCAATATTTAATATCTGATGTTAGTTTCCACCTTTCAGCCGCAGCCACTTTTCACTTGCCAACTAATCATCACCTAGAAGTGTGCCGAAACGTATTATAAATGGGCATACAAAGGCTTCCTCCAGCACTAAATCACAACCATCTCCACAGAGGAAAGGGACCACTCACAGCAGCCCTGCATGGTAATTCAGGCCAGGAGAAGAACAGGCTTTTCCCATTCAAACAGTGGGAAGAGTTCAGCAAGCTGCTGCCACGGGAGCCGGGATGCAGCCACAAAAGCCTTTGTTAGCTCTCGCTCAGGCAAGGGGTTCAGTGGCATCTCTAGGAGCAGCGCTTGGCTTTGGGGAAGCACTTGTTGCCACCAGCCCCCCTGGGCCCAGCGCCTAGACCTGGGAAGAACTGTCCTTGGACACCTGCCCCATGGCTGTGCAGATGAAAGGTGTGGTCAGGTGCTCTTGCCACATCTGAGGGTTGTGTCCTGCCAAGGAGATGAATAAGCCCAGACCCTGTAGCAAGGGTTTCCCCTGAGGTGTGCTGGTTTCAAGCCACGGTGAACTGGGAGCCTCTGTAGAGAAGACATGCAACTACTTCTTACGGCTGGCTTTCCAGAGAAAGCTCTGGTCCCATCGGGCGGGTGTAGCTCCCAAAGCTGCACAGAACGCTGTGAACAGCGGCCGGGTGTGTTTGCGGGGGGGGCTCGGGGTAAGCTTGCGGCAGCGCTGCCGGGGGTGTCTGGGGCGCTCCCGGCCCCAAGGGCGTCCCCCGCTCCCGCCCCGGCCGCTCTGCAGGGCCCCCTCCCCGCTGCCCGCCGCCGACTGCCACCCGCAAGCGGAGCAGGGCGCGCTCCCCGCCGGCAGCTGCGGCGGCGGGGCTGCACCCCGCTCCTGGCGGCCGCAGCACCCGCCCCGGGGGCCGTAGCCGGGACCTCCTCGGCGGGGCCGCTGCCCCCGGGACGCCGTGACGCCCCGCGACAGCTCCCGCCGCCGGGCTGCGCGCTCCCCGCCCTCCTCACCGCCCCTCTCCCCCTTCCTCCTCTTCCTCCTTCTCCTCCCCGTCCTCCGGGAGCTGTGCCTTCCCTGCACACCTGCCTTGCCATTTGTCGGCGGCTTTGCTAGGAGGGGAGAATTTTCCCTCGGTCCCTTGCAGCATCCCTCCCCGGCACACACACACGCACACGCACAGACACACAGACGGAGGCACCGCGCTGCCTGTGCATCGGCGGCCGCCGCCTCTCCGGCATCCCGCGCCGCCGGCCCCGCGCTCCCCGCCGCCGCGGGGCGTCCTCCGCCTGCTGCAGCGCCGCCGGACCCGGCAGCCACCGAAGGGGGGCGGCGGCGGCTCCCGCTGCTCCGCGGCCGCGCACCGGCAGCCGGTAGGTACGGCGGTCCCGCGGCGGCAGCCCGCCTCGGGCGGCTCCCGGCGGGGGAGGCCGGAGAGGCGCTGCGGAGGAACTCGGCGGGCCGGGAGGGAGGGGAGGGCGGTGGGAGCAGGGCGAGACGCGCTGCCCCAGCCCCGCCGGCGGCGCCCACCTCGCCCGGCTCCGGCTCTGCTCCCCCGGCGCCGCGGGGCCGTGCGCCGCCCCCGCCTCTGCCCGCCGCCCCCCCCGGGCACTGGCTCCCCGGTGAGTCAGAAAGTTTGCTTTCCTGGGCGCCTGGTTTTTGTTGTTGTTGGGGATCTGTATGCTCAGGGTTTGGTATTTCTGCTAGCGGGCTATTTATTTATTTATTTTGACACCACCACCACCCCCGTTTTTTTTTTTTTTTTTTAATTGCAGTTGCCGCTGCAGCGGCGGGGAGGACGGGGGGGCTCCCGCGCCAGCTCTGCCCCCGCCGAGGAGAGCCCCGCCGCGCCGGGCAGCCTACCGGGGCACAGGCGTGGGCGTGGGCGGGCGGGCAGCGCACCCAGGGCAGCCGCGGTCGGACCCCCGGGTCCTTCCCATTCGCGAGCGCTGCTCTCCCCCCGAGACTTAGGTAGCTGCCGCTGCGAGGTACCCCGCAGCTCCCCTGCAGTTTGCAAGAACAGTTTTTGGTGACAGCTCGAGAGGTGACTATCCCACCCCTCTCCTCCTCTTTTCTCTCCGTTCCTTGAGTGACTGCTTAAAAACAGGTTTCAGCGAAACTGTAGGTGACAGGATCTCGGTGTGCGACCGGTGAGGGACGCGGGAGCCGCTGGGCACCGTTTGGTACCCAGCAATGTTATTGTAGTGGGTTACCAGCTGAGGGAATAGCCGTGTCCTGCCCTGGCGAGGTGTGGGATTGGTTGTGGGTCGTGTCCATCTCTCGTTGCTTTGATTTAATCGCTGGAAGTACCTTGTTGTCTGGGTTGGGAAAAGCTTTCTTAGATTTTACTCTTCTGTTCTTTAATTCTAAATGTGCTTTTGGTGAGGATTCCTGGTTTCTGAAAGGCAGGTTAGGGGCTGAATGAATCTATCCATGGGCAGGAAAGAAAAGAAGCTCTCAGATCCTTCCCATTAATCATGTATTTTCTATGTTGTGTGTTAATACTTCTTTTTTTTATTATTATTCACTGGAAGTTCTGCAGTAGTGTGTCAAAAGCTTTGATGTCTTTTGCAATGTACCTCGTTCATTTTTTTCCTCAGATTTAAAATGGAATGATAAAATGCATAGACATTAATAAGTTGAAAGGACTTTGAAATAGTGCATGTTGTACATGGTGTGAAATTGTAGATATACATAAAAGAACAATAACTACTCTGCAGGTTTTATTTAAAACCTTTTTCTCTGTGGCTTTGTGCCGAACTCTCTTCATCTGTCTCTCAGCTTTTAAGTATGATTGGTTTTTTGTTGAGGTCTCCTGTTGTGTTGTGGGGATTCCTTGATAGGCACCCATGTTTGTCTGGTTTTAATAATCTTTTAATCTATCACTTTACAAAGACGTGCCACTGTAAAAAAATATGTGAATTTTGCTATTGTGGTTTTCAATTTTAGATCTCTTTTCCTGATGCCTTTATTTATTTATCTACCTATGAATTTATTTATTTAGTTATTTAAATATGTTACGACCGAGGGGGGGGGGGAGGGAGGAGGAGAGTAGGGAATTGTGTCCAACTCTTCTATCTGTCCAAATGTGCAAAAAAATGATTACATAAAGAAATCAAGGCACTGAAACAACCCTGAGCTGAATTCCAAGAACAAAAATGACTCTGGCGTGTGTGCTCGCCCGCACCAGGCTTTCTGCAGCATGTGGTATTTACAGAACTTGCTATGTACAGTAGCTCTCGAGTAGTAAGAGAACGTTTTGTATCCTCAGAATCAAGAGAGTCTTTGACAAGTCGGCAAAACTGCAGACACAGTCGAGGAATGCCGATACACGTGTGTGTGCGTATATAAATATCACCAGACTGCTTAAGTTCATCTTTTCTCAGGATAGTTTGTCTTCCTTGACCTGGACCATATACATCCTTTCCCCTGAGTTTTGAGGCATTTTTTACTGTTTCTCTGTGTGCATGTTTTTCAACATTAGTCTTAATCTCTCTGTAAAATATCAGATAATCCAATAATAGATTTAGAAGACTCTATTGCCAGGCAAACCAGGCAATAGATCATGAAATCAGACAATAGTATTTTGTTTCCTAGCAACCCCCTACTGCAAACAGAAAACAAAGCGATGGTGGATGCTTCCACTTCATGATAGCTATATGTCAAAACCCCCAAGTAGTAAGGTACAGAGCTGGTAATTGTGCAGTGAGATTTACCCCTATTTGTTTCAGCTGCTTTGTTAATGTTTTCCTTTTGTGAGAAAGGGATTTGCTGGGGTAGATGCAGTTAAATGGTTATAATTTCACTCTGCTCTCTTAGCTTAATAACAGTGTCTGTTAGAATGCAAAGGGCACAAAATTAAGTAGTAACTGTAGAATTTTTGCCAGTAAGGGTGATTGGAAATACCCTGTTCTTATTGCTGGACTATTTCTGAATCTGTGCCATTACAGACTCTTGAAAATCAGATTTTTCATGTCCTGTATCCAGTATGAAGTATCTTTTTGGACTTTGTCTTGTTATTCATCTTTTAGCTTTGTGTTTTAAAACTGATTTGTTACAATGTATTGAAAGAAAAATCCTTTGCCACTCGCAGGAATGGGAAGTAAAATCCTAAATGCTGCTTTGCCATGTTTACGTTCTGGGCACCCAGTTCACCCCTTCAAAAGAGCTAGAACTATCACGGTGCAGCAGGATCAGGTCCTAAGTCATGAGCTTTCTAAAAGTGCTTTTGATAATGCAGTAATTCCCTTCGTTAAAGTGCCTGAGCATTGAAATGGCATCTCAACCCTGGACCAATCTCGGATGCACTTTGTGCACTGCCATCTATCTGAAAAAATCCATTAGTGCAAGCTGTGGATCTGACCCGGTATCGGTGCTTACTGCCTGCCGGGTTTCAGCTTTCCAGCAAGTGTTCATGCTTCGAAGGCTGCTGGAGATGCTAAACTGCAGTAGGGAAAGGAGGTGAGTAGGCATAGATGGGTACGTACAGTGTAGCAGAGGAGTTTCTACGCTTTTGTTTCTTTGCACCTTTCCTTCCTTTACAGGAGAGAGTGGCAAAAAGTTGTTCACAGAGTTTTACCTGCAAGTCTTCGCTATCTAGCGGTATTTACAGCAGTCACACTATAAAAAAAACCCAACAATTGTACTTTTCCTATTGGTTGCATCAGTGAATCTGTGAAAGTGAAGGTATTATTTCCACTTGGGAAACTATAGTCACAAGAAAAATTTGTTGTGGGGAGGACAGCGAACTCAATCATGTATGCATTATTAAAAACAGTATTTGTGGTAGGTATGGGAACAGCATTCTCTGAGTGACTTTGGAGTTCACAGCATTATTTAACAAATCCAATATGCAGTCATGTACAATTTATTTATATTGCCTATAGATACTTTTCTGGTTCATCTCAAGTACTGAGGTACGAAAGTGTTACAACAGATACTACTTCAATAACAAAAGATGGAAGTGGAATGGTCAGATAATATTATAATTCTGAAAAATAAAAATGAGCAGCTACTTTCTTCTCTATATTTGAAATAATGCATTTTAGGGCCATAGCATGTGTGGATGGTTTAGTTTAGAACATGTTAATTGAATTTTGGAAGGCTTTATGGATTGAGAGGAAGTAATCATTTTCCAATTTTTCTTCTCTGTTTCTTTCTCAGATGGTGCTCCTCCCAAACCTTTAATGTTACAATTAGGTAGTCCACAGATTAAGCTTGGTATGGCTGCCTGATTGCAGTCCCCACTTAGCCTCTGCCTGTGTTTACCAGGCGTCAGAATGAGAGAAAGCAAAGAAAACAAAAAGTACAAACGAAGAGAAAGGTCGTGAAGTATTCTGCGTGTAAACAATGGAAGACATTTGGAAATGATTTTAAATACGCTCCACAAAATTCCATTATGCCAACTGTGTTTGTTGCTGGTGGTGAATGTAAAATCTTACATCCATTGTCATGTGGGTTGGCGACTAGTGGAAATAGCCAGCCCGTGACCAAAACCAAAGACTAATACCTTCTTGCTCCTTCTCCCCCCTAAAAATCCATCTTTAGTGGAACAGTGAGTTAAATCCATTGCATTTGAAGGCATTTGGTAGGTAGTAATTAAGAAATGGACAGCTTTGTTCTCTCCGTTTAACTACGCAATGACAGTTGTGGCTAATGAGCTGCTGGTGAACGTGCTGGATATCTTACTGAGATACACATGCTTTTCCAAATTTTTCACAGCGACTTTTTTTTTTTGAAGAGGGTACTGCAGCAACAACAATATAGAGTTACTTACTGTGTGTTTAAATCCTATAGGCTTAATGCTTACTGTACTGTTGCATATTTACTTAGGTATTTATTTCCTTTTCTTATTTTATGGAAGGAACAAAAGGATGATGACAGTTTTAGACTCTTTTGAAGGTTCATTTTTAAATCCCATAACATAAAAGCATTGGGATGTCAATTCTTGCCAAATATGGAAAATAAACCACCCAAGTGATTACAGAAACTGAGGATTTGGTTCAGCAAAGCACTGACTTGCATGCCTAACTTTTTTTTTTTTTTGTCTAAATGTATGCTTAAGCTCATGTCTGCTTGCTGAGATCAACTGGATTTAAGCATGTGGTTAAAGTTAGGCATGTAATTCAACGCTTTGTTGAATAGGGGCCTTCAGCAAAACCTATAACCTTTGAAACCGATGTCTTTGCTTTGGTGTAGCCAGAACTTCAGGAGAATTCCTACAGGATGGCAGAGTGAAGGGAACAGATTTGAGGAAAAGGCAAGTTTGCAGGGCAAGGGGTGTCAAACTTACTGACGGGTAATAGCAATGCTGGAAGGGATCTAAAATTAAGACCCAGCAGGAAGTAATACATAAGTCTGCCTCATGACTTGATTATAGAACAGCACGGTACTGTGTCCGTGAACAAAGAGGTGGGATTCCCTTTTTATAAGAATCTGCCATGAACACATCTGAAAACTCTGAATATCATATCAACAGGAAGGTATTGCCAATTTGACTGAAGCTTAAAGAGCAGCAACAAAATACTTGGGGGTCTGGAGGAACTATCTTGAAGGGAAGTATTCAAAAACAGATGTAATTCTAGGCTGGCAGTGAGTATGGGGAGATAGTTTAACTACATGTAGATATTTGAAATGTAATTTAGTCAAAGGAATCTGGGGGTTTTTTTTGGTGCATTATGTGAGAGAATGCCTAGGACTAAATGGAGAGATTGAGGAAATAAAAGTTTAAGATGAATTCTGGGAAAAAATGACAAAAATATCTATTGGAGCCTACATTAGACCAGGTGTAGTGAGAGCCCTTCTTCCTTCAGATATTTAAAATAAGGGTAGGCAGGTCCCTAGCAAATGTACTGGAGGATGCAGTTCTGTATTTTTAAGGAGATGGAGTACAGTATCTAACAGCCCTTTTCCATGTCTGTTTCATTCTAGTTTCAGATGAAGGTTACAAGAGAAACTAGGTCAGATACTGGGCTTGACTTGATTTTTCTCAAACAGTAATGTTGGTACTTTGGCCAGGTGGTTTCCAGTGCCAAGACAGCTAGGGTTTATGCTTTTATAAAGGCATGACTCGAACAGGGTCATCATATGGGCTCAGGTTGTGTCAGTGTTGGGGTGGTGGATGTGAAAAGATCGGCTACAGTATTAGTTTTTAGTAGCTGTTTAGTAAACAGCTCTGGTTTATTAATTAATTTATTTTCCCTTATGAAAACAATGAGCATCCTGGGGTGGTGTAGAGGGCACAGAGGTGACAGCTTCTTGTTTGTTGACAGTTTCTGCAGCATTTTGTTTAATCATCTAAGGAAGCTTACTGCCATCAGGTAGCAATGATGGATAGCAGGTACTACTGCTTCCTTCCTGTTCCCCCATCATGATGCCCTGATCTCATTAACAGCTGTCTCCTGTGATCTGGCTAGTCTGTGTGCAGTGCAAGTCCTGATGAATATTGCCATCAGTGGCGGGTTTTCTGGAAGAGGCTGAGAGAGAAAGAGAGACATATAGATGATCTTCCCCAGGGTGCATTGCTTTAGACCGGGAAGATGCAGGTTCAATGTGTAATGGCAGTTTTCTTGAGGAAGCCTTGCCTGGAATAATGTTGTTGCACTGATTTCTTGCAATTCATTTTACTCGAAGCAAGTATTCAGAAAAAAACCCATGCAGACTGATATCATCAGGGAATGTTTTCCAACAGCCATGCCAATTACAGGGGAGGAGATGGATTTCCCTCTGCCATGCTTTATTGGATACCTGACAGCCAACTGTTTAAACAAGGCCTATTTTGGGTAACCATAAGGTAAAAACAAGTGATTCAGAATAATCCTTTCTTGTGTGATAATGATTAAAACAGTGATTTTGCAGGAGTACCACATACAAGGGAAAGCTAATCTGGGGCAGAGCTGGCTGGTGAGACTGACCTTTGGTTTAAGTACTTGATGGTGCAAGAAAAGGGTGTTTTGAAGTTGTGGAAGCTGGGTTTAAGTCTTCTGTGTGGAGAATAAAACAGGAAATGTTGGTCTGTCTGTGAAAAAACAGCAGACTCCCAATACACCCCAGATAACTACTTAAAGCCAAATCCTCCGACCGCTAAACCAGGTTCAGCTTTGCTGGTGTTTGTCTCTGGGGGCTGGTTGATAGTGTTGGTGAAGGGGGTCTGAGAAGCTGGAGGAAGCTGGGGTTCTTTTAGGCATAACATAAGGATTATGACTGCAGTTGTTGCCAATGCATTGCTGATTTTAGATGGACAGTTTTTTTTTATGGGTGGATAGTTCATTGATGGGTGGGTAAGGTAGATGAAAAGAACCCATATGACTGAGTGGATCAAGCTTGGTAGTTGCTGGTAATGAAATTGGGTAGATTGGTTTACTTAGGATTATTTGTGTATGTTAATAATGCTCTTCTATATGTCTAAGATCAGACTTGGATGGAATTCTTTAGACTGAAAGATGGTGTGTAAATGTAAGATTATTATTCTATCGCCTTTGCAGGGAGAAATGAGGTCAACAACAATCTTAATTATGGTTTGTTTATGTTAATAGATCTGTATTTTTAGAGTTAAATGAGGCTTTAAAGTGTTTTTGTACAGGTACTTCTAACATAGTATTAGCATTTAGGATGTGGGATTTGGTATACTAGATCTCATTGATACATGATGACGAGCAGTTCCTCCATGGCTGGAGTGGATAACATACAACTATTTTGGTATGACACATTAGCTTTATGTAGATTTCAAAGGAGTCTGCGCACCACACACAGTGTAAACATGCTTTAGGACATAACAGCTCTGCCTAGGGTAGAATAGTGAAGGTTTAACAGTATTTTGTACAACTCTGTTTAGACATACCCATTCCTGTTAGGAAGCATTTTTTTAGGGAAACAAAGAAGAAATGAAATAAAGTAGCTGATAAAGGCGTGGGGTGAATCTAGGAAGGTGGAATGCAATAAACAGAATGAAGGCACGCTCTTGGAGCGGGCAGTGGTACTTGTGCCCTTAGGGGAGGTATTTCAGCGATGACAAGTAAGTTTGTTTCATCTAAAAGTAGCAGATTGTTTCCTAATATTTTGCTGGTCCGACGTTCTGTCAAACTGTTATATCCTAACTGAGTGGCTCCTCTGCATATAGAGTAAGAGCTTGCTATTTTTTACCAAGTGAAGCAGTTCCCTCTCATTCTGCAGTGGTACAAGCCTGTTTTTTGGTGGCACAGATCCATGAATTAATCTCTTCTGGTGACTTATGATGGATGTTGGCATTACTTCAACACTGACTCAGAAGAAAGAGTTGCATTTACCGAATAAGTGATCCACTTAGTTTATTGAGAGTTTTCCTTGGAGGTGTGACCCTTGCTTAGCAGTGAAATCTGCTGAGATCACAGCCCAGGGAGGTATGGTTATAGATGCATCAAAAAAAGTGTGTGTTTATGGTCCTCTGCTGGCAGATAAGGATGATGGGCACCTGGATGTAAAAACCACTCTGTGCAGATTTACTAGCTGTAAATGGGTGGTCTATCCATGCTTCCTCATGCCTTTTCAGCACCCCCACATCTGGCTTCCACCGTCTTCACACAGAGCATAAACAGAGATGTTGGTGGCAGGCTGTTACATGTGAAAGCTGAAGACTTAAAGGTCCTGGAAAGTATGTTTGAGTTAGCATCTTTATGTTGCTTTTCCATTAGCTGGCCTAAAATGAACATTGCTTAGGTTAATTTCATTTTAGCAAGTGAAGGCACCCTTGGCCAGCTTTTTGGTTCAAGCTTATTCAAATCTTAACAGTAAGAGGAAATACTCTTTATGCTGGTGACTCTTCTTCTGCAATGTAATCTGCCATTTTGTATGAACCATATAACCATTACCATTTTATTTCATCAACAGCCTGTGGGAAAGCATGTGTTTTCATTTCCTAGAGGGATCTGGACTAAACTTTAGCTGATATGCTACAGGTCAAAGCCTCAGTGTGCTATTGCCAGTGTACTTAGCTACCCAGTTTCTTGCCAGTTCTGTAAGGTTAATACAGGGGTCCTCAAACTACGGCCTGCATGCCAGATACAGCCCCCCCGGGTCCTCAATCTGGCCCCCGGTATTTACAGACACCCCTCCTGCCCCCCGGGGGTTGGCCGCAGATGACTGCCTGCCACTTCATCTGCGCACCGGCCCCCTGGTTAAAAAGTTTGAGGACCCCTGGGTTAATACTGTCACAGAAAAACATGTGAAACCAGGTGCAGTGCATATGTCATTAGCTGGGGTTTGTGGTTTTATTTTTCATGATGCATTTGTTTAACTTCTGTATCATTTTGCAGAACATACCTAATGTGTAGTTTATATTGTTTTCTTTGCAAAATAGAAGGCAGCTGTAATTTCAGCCTGGGAAGGAAACTATTAACGTTTTTTAAGTAAAAGAGAAAGGCTGAAAAATTGGATTTCTTTTTAAGTTTCTTGGAAGATGTTAAGGGAGATTACGTAACTGCATAAAGTTGCTGGGGAAAAAGGGAAAGACGGCTCTCTGGTAATGAAAGAATGGTGTAGCTGCTTAATGTAATCCGTTCTCTGTGGATAGTGATGAGAAGGAAGAGAATGGAGAAGTGCATGGTCAGAGCAGGCTTCATTTGTTCAAATCTGCAATTAGGCAGCAAATCTGACAGGGAAGCTTTGTGTAGGGCAAGTGTGCCAGTCTCGCACCTAGTTTACCTTTTCAATAATAACAAAGTTGATTCTGTTTGGTGCTATATACTACAAATAAAATAGAAATGATAAAAGTAATAATTTTCAGGCTCATCTTGCCCAAGAATAGGGGACTAGTGTGAAGTGAGTCAGTCAACCCACTGTAATCAAACAATTCTTCTATACCTAAAGTATAAATGTTGCACAAGTGGCTAGACAGAAAAGACTAGCGGTCATCTTGAAATCATGCAGAAAATCCATTTATTTTGGTTCCTCAATGTCAGACAGGCAGTGAGATGAAACTGAATATTGAACTGAAAGCAGAAGATTGCATTTGATAATCTTAAAGATGAGATGCTTTGACAACCCTGTCATCATTGAAATATAGTTGTGATGATCACTGAAGTCACTGTTCTAGTTGTTTCAGTGGCTCTTCAACGTCATTTCATTCTAGAGGAATCGGTTTGTCATTGTTATCCAGGAGGACAAAGAACAATAGCTGCTCCTATCTTAAACACTAGGAAAATGAAGACTTCAAACTTGATGAGAAACTTCCTTTTGTGCTAACACTGCTGTCAGCATAACACAAAATGTAGGATGAGATGTAAGCCTGTGTGTACTGCTCTTTCAAAGACATTTAAATTCACTAGTTCACTGTTAAATGGATGAAGGAATAGGGAGATGCAAAACTAAACCCTCAAACCTGAAATAAAACAGTAGTTCTATAAATGCAGAGTGGTTCAGTGAGTATCAGAAGTGTTCAGAGAGTGGTTATAAGCATCCATTCAAGGAAAAATGCAGACCTCTGTAACGTTGTCAGTCATGTCACTAAGGGATGCCATGGGATGACTGTGTGACAAGGAGGTGTTCTGTAAGTGCCTGAGGAGCAAGCGTAGTAGTAGTAGCAGAAACAAATTGAAATGAGAACTTCTGAAGTAGGTTTGTCCTGATGCTGAGTTCATCTCTGTGAGAAAGAACCATCTGTGTAATTAGGAGTTGGCTGGAAAAAAAGAGTATTTATGCTCTCTTCCTTCAGTTACTCTTGGGCATCCTCTGAGGAAGATTTTATCTTTATTTTTGCCTCTACTCTGTGGTCCTGAATAATGCACGTTTATTTAAACTGAAATTGAATGTGTCTTTAGTAAAATTTTTTTATAAAGCAAGGTACTCCCCAGAGAATTGGCAATCTTAGGAAGGCAAGTAATGATGGTTTCAGAAGGATTTTGACCAGCTACAGCCTGATGACACTGCAGTTCCAGTGGAAACTTTCTTCCCCTATCTTGTGAATAAATAACACCAAATATTTGAGGAAAGTATTGAAGGAGGTCTCAGCAGCTGTGGAAACCGAATGACAATATTAATGCTTTGAATGAAGGTGGAGAAGAGGAAGAAGTCTGACATAAGAGTTAAAAAAGTCTGCAATGTCCACAGTGAGTAGAGTAAAAGTAATAGGCTGAACAGGTTGCAAGAAATAACAAGTTTAGTAGGGATGCAGAGGGGTCCCAGAATGGACTGTGTGAACATTGTAGGACCTTTACTAGTTGAAGTCTTCAAGAATAGGGTAGATAGAACTGTGTTGTCTTTAAAGGATTTAACTGATCTCGTTGCATAGTTGTTTCCAGCTCTGTCTGTGATTCTCACCAAGCCTTAGAGTGAGTGGGATAAAAGGAAGTGGAACAGTCAGAAGGAGTGTGGTTTCATAACTTAAGCTGAAATCCAGAAGATAAGTCTGTTAGCCCTGTTTGTGTCAGAACAGTGGAATATGTAGCAGTCAAGTTATAAGGGACACTGGCAATTGAACATGGATATTTCAGGCTTGAAAATATTTTCTTCCCTGCCCAGCTCAATGTGGAGCATTTTGTCATGCTGCACTGTTAGGCTTGAAACATTTTTGATAAATTCACTTTTTCATCCATAATCCCTCGCTAACACAACTTGAGGTTCAGGCCTGGCTGGTGCAAAAGCGTCGTAAAGCATAGGTAGAGAGAAAACTAATCTGTCTTCAAAAAGCTTGTGTAGACATATTCCAAGTTGTTAAAGCACAACTAAAAATAGACTAAAAAAAAAAAATGGCAGACTAAACTGTTTAGAGACTTGTGACTCAGCTCCGACATTTTTGTGTATTTTATTTAGAGTTGCATGCTGTCAGTTTTGGACCATGTTGGAGGAATAATCATGTTACAAAGTGAATTCGGTAGTCTGTCGTTTGTTTTAGCTAGTAAAAGCTTTATGGACTTTTTACAGTATTTCCAGTGGCTGTCTGCAGAGGAAGAAAGTTGCCCGAGTTCTGGGAAGCGCGTGGGGAAAAGGCTGAGTGTGCATTAGACACCAGTTTGTGCTTTTCTCCAGATGTTCATTCCATAACTAGTAGCAAAAGTAGCATGTAGACCAATACAAATAACGTAATATGTTAGGAGTAACAGAATGTAAGTTCTTTTGACAGAGAACTTTGAACTCTCCCAGGAAACAAATTGGATCCTGTGCATGGTGTGTTGATGGAGATTGCATCCTTTTTACATGAGTAATGAGTCAGATGTTCTTTTAAGATGTATTGGGTCAGATTCTGATCTCCAGTGATTTACATTTTGAGTAATTCAAGAGATATTCATGAGTTACACAACAATAACAAGTTTCGGTCTGGTCCTTTTTCTGTAGGATTTTGATATGATTATAAAAGACATATTAATCTTCATTTTCTAAATATGTAGCAAGTTACCTAATTAATTCAATATTGTAATTCTGGAGGAGGCTGTTTAACTTGAATTTCATTGTCAAATACCATATAGACAAGCTCATGTGGTGGTAACATTAACTAATGGTAGAGTTACCCAGATATACAGTTGTATCATCAACTTGAATTACAGTGTAACTCCAGTTGTTTTCAGTAGAGAAGGACCACATTGCTGAAAGGAAGAAAGCACGCTATTTTTGCAGTCACTATGCAATTAACTCATATAACCTCTATGCTATTCATACTTTGTATAAGATCCAGGGTGACCAACTGTAGGTCACTTGTATGAGAACAAAGACCCTGGGGCTGAGAGACAGTTTATTAAGATAATACTGTGGTGTGAAGATCAACTGTCACAGCAGTTGCCAATGAAAGTGTGTCTGTATTTGCTGTATACTTGCAGTAACTAAGAGTTGCCTTGTTGGGATGTTTTGAATATTAAGGGATGGGGAGGATAACCAGGTAAATGATGGTGGTGTGAATGTGGAGCCAACCTCACCTTGTTTTCTGCAGGTTCTCTTTTGGTGGTGGTTGCTCTGTGGATTTTCTGATGCAAGGCTGAGTACCTACCATTCAAACCATAGGATGTTTATTATTTTTCTCCTTTATTCAGCTACTTATTTTCATGAAAATGAAGGGACTCTGCCCTCTGTCAGTTTTGGTCACTTTGACCAGTGTCACCCAAAGTTAGTGAAGAAAAGGGAGGAGAAACAGATGAAGATGCAGACAGAACATCATTTAAGCTTTGTTCTTGGGAAGTAGGGCCAAAAAATATTTTTCTGAGCCATTTCTTTTTCCAGACAGAAAAAATAAAAGTTGAATTGAATTCTTTCATCCATGTCAAGGAGTACAAAGTGTGTTGTCTCTTACTGGTGCCTCAGTGTATTTGTCATTGGGAGGCCCACAGCAATGTCCTTTCTAAATGGTCTATGAAAAATGGACATATAATCTCTTTAAAACAAAATAAACTTGTTGCTTTTATCTGTTAAAGCAAAAGAAAGCTGCTATGGTTTGTAGACCGCTTGTTGCCCTAAGAGTGTGTATAATGGCAAGTCTGGTGTATTGCTCCTGACCACAGTAAGAGAAGTTCTTCCTCACAATGCCTCTTTAAACATTATCTTTGATAATGTATTGTTAAGTTTGAAAGTGTCTTATTTAAGCTTTACAAGAACATCAGATTTTTTCTCTCCAAAGCACAAAGAAAACTCCATGCTTAAGATCCAGTTTCTCAGACCCTTCCCCCTTCTTCAATATGGAGATACAGCATTAACTGTGGATTTCCCTAGCAACCTTAACAGCCTAGAAGGGATCCAAAACCCAGTGATGCTCAATTCTCAAGAGAATTTGTTCTGTCTATTGTTAATATTCATTATATTCTAATAAGCAATTTGAGAAATCCTTCTCAGGGTCTCTGCTCCTTCTTCCTCTCAACTGCAATGGTGGTTTTGTTGGAATGGTGTGATATTTACTGGTGGAAAGTGGAACCCAAAGCTTTATTCTTACCATCTTTTTCAGGAAAGACTTCAGAAAATCCACTTTATTTCATGATGATTCCTTTGCTAATTGCTCTAACAGCCCATAATTTTTTTCTGATAGATTAGTCATTGGCAGCTGATAGAATAATTTTTAGTACCTTACAGTCTAGTAAGTGGTTTGATAACTCAGCTTAATAAGAGAACTTGTGATTTCATATACATGGTGGCAGTACTATGTGCTGCTGTGTAGTACCATCACAATTTTTGACTTCTTAATTCTCTTGCCTAATAAAGACCAATCATCCTAAAAAATCCAGAGCTGATGTTATGGTATGCAGTGTCTCAGGTGTTCAAGTGCAGAAAATTGCTTCAGCTCAGCCTTAATCCCATGGGAGCTGAGAAGTTCTGGCAAGAAGTCCCACTGCTTGAGAGAGACAGGACTGAACCCTGAGCTGTCAGTATTGAATGAAGCTTTGTTAGCCAATGGAAAGAAATTAACTTTTGTTCCAGCTCCGGTTTCTAGAGTAATTTTTGGGGAGGAATGTAGAGCTGTGGTTGTTGGTAGGTTTGTTTGTTTGTTTGGATGTTTTGCTTATTTGGTTGTTCTTTGTTATTGGTTTTGTTTTGTTTTTAATTTTAAGTGATCCCGTCTGTATGTCTGTCTCCCTAGCCCTTTTTGTCTTCCCTTCTCTCCTTTCATTTTTATAACTCTCCTTTCTCCTTCTCTTTGTGTCTCTGTCCCATGTCTTTTTACTGTGACTTTCATTTATTTTATATTTCAGACTTGCTATTTTCTGTTTAATGCAGTTGCCTTTATTACTTTCTTTTTCTTTTCTCCCTTCATCCTTTCTGTTTGGTTTCCCCACTTTTTTATATTCTAAGCCTCTGTCTTAAAGATCCTAATTAGTTTTTTTCTACAGGAATGAGATTGTAGACCTTATTTTTTTTAATTACTATTTTATGTTAATTTTATATTTTAAAATTGCTCTAAGTACTCTTTTTTCTGGAATAGCATTTCATCTACTCTAACTTATCTTTTTTTTCGTATCCTGTGCAAGTAACAGAAATGTGCCAGTGTCATATGAAGTCAGGTTGGGTAGTGGATGTAGCTCAGCAGTGCTCTATGGCCACACTTAATTTCTTCTCTTCGGCCTGGGACTTGGGTAGGCTGTCCAGTTACCTGAGTTCCTTGCTTTCAAAAATAATTTTTGAATAATAATCTTTGTTTTGCTCCTTACATTATATAAGATCAGTAGTATTGTAAGAGGCTGCCTGCGGCTAGTGTAATAGTTTTGTGCAGTTGTCAGAATTTTCATGTTTTTGCTCAAAAAAAGGTGCTTGCTTTTATATAGGGATCCTTACTTGGAGACAGTTGTTCCAAAGAAAGGAATATTTGTACCATATGGTATCTTTAATTATTTTTTATGTGAGTAAGTGAATTCTAGAAATGTGGCTATATATCATTAAGGTCCATAATCTTAAATGTTCAAAAGCCACACTCATATGTCTTCAGTATCAAAATTTGAGTGTGAAATAAGTAGTAGTATTGGAAAGCTAAATAAGTGGTGAGTCAAAGTAATTAAGGGAAAGTAAATAATCTCTAAGGTTCTCATTCCCCATGAAACTAATTTCGTATCTTATCCTTCATGTATTTAAAAATAGTGCCCTGCTAATTCAAGATGCTTGTGTACTATGTGTGTGAAGAGCACTTCAGTTCTATTGAAAGGATGGCAGATTAGGGAGTTATTTTCAATGGGCTAATTTTTTTTTTTTTTTTTTTTTTTATTTTAAGAGAAACATTCATTTGAGCAATGTAAGTGAACAAATCTTGCTGGAGAAACAGCTTGATGTTCATGCAAGACAGCAGGTGATCAGCCAATAATTTTGTGGTGGCTTATGACTAGAAAGCCTTGGTTTTGTCTTTAAAGTCATACGGATGGCAGTACTTTCTCTGCAAAGGTAGGCTTTTTCCCCCAGTCTAGTAAGGCCTTAAACGTTCTTCCATATACGCTTTCCTCTTTTACCTCCAAAAGATCTGTGTCTTGTTAGTGACTCAACTATTTGGAATATAAATTATTGCATTATTTTTTTTAAATGTACCTTGGAAGATAAATGGAATGTATTAGAAGGGTTAGACTGCTGTGGAGCTGCAGGTCTGCCGTGCATGAGTCCAATGGTGGTCTGATGGGAGAGCGATGAGCTTGCGCTGTAAACTATGTCAGTATCTTGAATAGTTACCTTAAGAAGGCTAATGTATGTTCATGACATGTCTCCAAGTTTCTGTGCTGGAGAAAATAAATCTCATTTCTTTATTTCTTTGTGTATCCCACCCTTCAATTTCTGAGGCTTTCTGTTGCCCAAAGAGGCATATTGCTTATGCAGATTTCTTTTTCTTACTCGTGGAGTTGAAGGCTGAAGTAGCAAAGTGGCTCAGGTTCCTACATACAGTGTGCATGATGTGGTACTGTGCTGAAATGTGTGGAGGGACTGCACAGACTCGCTCTGGGCATGTAACAGAAGTGCTGGAATTAGGAGCTTACACAGAATGTGTAGTGCAGCCCTTTGAGCTCTGAATTGTCTGCTTCAGGTGTCTGAGTATCTGCTGAGTGTGCGGGAACCCTACAATTACAAGGTTAGGTCATAGGAAAGTTACACATCTAAAGTAGACAGTGTATCCCATCTGCATCAGATAAGGATGCCATGTGTTACTTATTAAATAAAGATGCTAACCTGTTTGACAGTGAATTTGGAGGAGCTGAAGATGATGCTTTCTTCCAGACCTGCAACGTTTCAAGACAAGCTTGTAAAGCTGTTTTTTAAATGCAGATTAACAGAGGCTTTCTGGTTTATTACCTGCAGATCCTCATGCAAATTTAGAAGGACTGGAACTAGTGCTTACATCCTGTCACCCTCATGCTCTCTCAAATCAACGAGGAGTTTCGTGCAGAAGTTGTTGATGCTTGGCCAGAGCCCTGCAGATTTGATGAAAGAAAATAAAACTATCAGTTAGTATTCTTGAGAGTAGGGTAAACATGTTCAATGTAACAGGGAATTCTGTAACCTGCTATGTGCAGCAGAAAAGCTGCTTTTTATTAATTGATTAAAGAAAATGTTGAAAATAATTGGGAAAATTACTTGAGGGAGGGAAAAGCAGAGTTAGGGAGTATTAGTAGCAGGTTCATACTGTTTGTGAAATCAGACTCTTCTTAAAGCTTTCATATGTTCTATGTAGTTATATATATATATATAAACTTTTTTTTTCTCCTGAGAAAAGCCATGATTTTTATCTCAGTAATTGAAAATAATCTCTGAAGTTGCTACTTAACTAAACTTACATGAACCACTTTTAAATCAGTTGTTATCTTTCAATGAATTTCTCAGTAAGTGTTGCTGCCTGTGCTTGGATGGCATAATCCTATATAGAAAATAAGGCTGAGCACATCCTATTCATGACTCAAAGCACAGCATTTCTAGCCTAATTATGGTGGCATTTGGCCGTGATGCTGTAGTTAAAGGTGTGTGTTGGTGTTTCTATTATAAATTGTGTACTTCAGTGGCTTAATTCATGCCAGGCAGAAGTCTGACTAGCAATCTACTTAGTCATTTGTTTTCCTTCATTAAAAATCCTTAGGTGGAGAAAAGTTTTGAGTTCTGAATTTTTTTGATCATATTTGTTTGCCTATAAGTCTATTTATTTCAAGAAGTGATACGCTTTTTCTTAATTTCAAAACTTTATTCTGTTGTGCAACATATGTGGTTATTGTTAGTGGCTTACATCACTCTCAGCACTTTGGGTTGCTCAAAGAAAGCCATGCCTGTGAAAAGGGGTAAAGGAAACACAAGAACGTATAGAATTGTCTGCATTGAGCAGTCTGTGTGCAGTGCTGGCTGCAAGCAAAGATTATTTCAGTCACCTCAGTTACTGCAACTGGGCAATATTAATTTGGGGACTTCTTGCTTACTAGGGACATTGCCAAGTGAATTCCTCATCTGAAGTCTGTCGAACTTAATGAGAGTTTTTCAAGTGACCTTGTAATGTCTCTTTAAGGCTGTAGAGGCCCCCAAAGTGGTAATGCTGAAAGGTGTAATTGACCCTATAAATCTCAGTGGGTCATTAATTCTAAATCTCAATAATGTTAAGGCCAGGATGCATGTAACTGAAGCAGAGTGATAAGAATAGTAGGAAGATTTATGCAAGCATTGTCTTGCTTTGGTTTGAACAGCAGTAGAAATTATTTGTAGTTTTGGCTTGGAAGCTTGCTTTCTATCTTAATATCAGTTCACATGTTTCCAGAAACACCTAGGTGTTTCTGGAAATCTATAAATGCATCTTTCTTGGGGAGATGGCTGGGGTTTTTTGTTTTGATATATCAGGAGGTAATAGAACACGACTTGAAAAACTGTGCAAGATGGATATGAACCCCTTAACTCTCATCATTTAACTGTATAAAAACAGTTTTCAAAACATAACTGCACCTAACACATTTGCTTCTAATAATGACAGCTCAAATTTTAAAGCACATATGTAAATTTTTGTTTGCTTTGTGGCAACAGGATCCTGATGTGTGCAGTGTCTGTATCTGGCATGCAGGTACTCCCCAAATGGGGATGTCCATATCCAAGTGTGCTATGAATCCACCATCTCTGCATGTACTTGGTAAGAACTTCCAGCTAATGAAAGGCTTGCCATTATTTATCCTGACATGAAAGGCTTTTCAGTGTGTTCCTTGGGGAACAAAAAAAAAAAAAAAAAAAAAAAAAGGCTTGATTTGGCTTAGTGAGAACTCGCATCTTGCTTCCCCTGATTGGAAATTATGGTAATATGTCCTTATTTCATGGTATGAGGTGGGAGTGGTTGTTACTATATAAGTGCATAAGCAAGGAGTCAGAAATGCAAATTAACCAATGCAGTGGTCTGGCTTTTGCCATATGTCATTTGACTACCAGACATGAGTCCAATCCGTGTTAAAGTCCCATTTGCACTCTCCCATGGAACAAATTTTACCCTCCTTTGCTTCAATCCCCTGCCAGGGATTTTTCAGAGAGATGATCTTTTCACCATACCTCTAAGGCCAACCCCTCTGGTTCCTCCACCCAAGCCCCAGTGTATCCCAGCATAAACAGAACACTGGGAGGAAACAGGTAAGATCAAAAAATACACAACCACACAAAGAATAAAAAAATCAGACTTTTAGAAATGAAACAGGCCTTTTATGTGGGAAATCTTGAGTATTGGTATTTTTATGTAATATGAGGTGGAAAGGGAAATGTTTGGTATCCCATAGTGTTCTGCCATAACAACACATTCAGCTTTCTGAAACATGTATTTGTCATCATATCTGCCTCCATTTATACCTGAGAAGAGAAATTATAAAAGTTTATTTCTTGGTCTCTGGCCTTTCTGCGCAAAGGCATGTGTGCTGCCTTACCAATTCTGAGAGACTTTGCTAGGGACAAACCTACAAATGCTTGTTAGGCACTTAGCAGCAATGGGAGCTCAGGGGGAAGGAATAGAAAAGGCAGGGTTTGTGTGTGTGTGCACTTTCTGCCATTCTTCAGGCAAGAATTTCAGTTTTATTTTGATCTACAGTTTTCTGGCAAAGGAATGACTTTAACTGCAACTATAGCTGTTTTTTGTCCAGTGGATGCCATCAAACCTTTTCCTGTATTTGAAATAGTTCCATCAATTTTTAAAAATCTAACATTAATCTTGTATTGGGGCCTCTAACAAACATTACTATTCATACACAAAATAATACATGATGTACTCAACCTGCCTAAACTAAAGCCTGGCCCAAGAGCAGTGTAGAAGGACCTGAAATAGATTAACTGACCAGCTCCATCATAGGGAGCTTTAGGTGTGCTTTGATTCTCTTCTGGAACAAGAAAAATGAAGTCAGGACTGGGGATGAGGAGAAAAGATGTAGCAAGAGCTTCTCTGCAGTAGGTGGACCATCAGATGAGTGAACAAATTCAGAATAGCTGTGAAGCTGCTTTAAACCAAACCTGTGCTCCTAGCAAATGATTGGTCCGGTGTGGTTGGTCTTTAAGGAGCCCTCAGCCGGTCACAGCAAATATTCACAAATAAAAGGTTCTAAAACATTGACACTACATATCTAACCAGGACAGATTTGTAGTTTTCAAGATGGGTAGTACTTAATTTTGTGTGATGAAGTTCCTTCTGCCATTTTTGGGTTCAAGTCAGAACACAGTCTGACAGAATACAGAATATAGCTTCTAGAATATCTAGCATTTTTCTTGCAAAGAAGCCGGTCTGGGGATAGTGGAACTCTGTTTAGCTTTGCTATTAGTTTGTGAAACCTTGTTTGATGTTTACGCCACAGAAACTTTTTTAAGCTACAAATGTGGTTGCTTTGGAGTTACTGTTGGTAAATGTTCTTCCTTTTTCTGCGTTTTAGTTTCCATTTCAGAAATAGATAAGAACATTCGCAGGATCAACACATTCCTCTGGGTTGTCATTACAGTAACAGAAAAGAGATGTGTAGTGAAACTTCACTTCTATGTGCTGTATGTGGTATTGTTCCCTTAAATGATATGAATGGGAGAATTATCCCAGTCGATGTCTGTTATGATCCTTCTCTCAGGAAAGGTTGTTAATAATTGCTGTTTATCGTTTTGGAAAGGATTTGTTCAAATATATCTTGAGTATTCATTTTCCATAGATTTGTGTCTAGGGGACTTAAAAGTGACAACAAAAAGAGTGCATGGTAGAAAATAAATGTTTGTGCAAAAGCAATTTTCAGTATCTTATAAGTGAAGGAAAGAAAGAAGAGGGAAATTCCTTTTTCATGATGTTTTTCCCAACTCCAGGTCTTTAATTTCTGCCTCAAAACCTCCACTTCTGCCCCTCTGTTCCCCCTGGTCCTGGTTAGGGACAAGAGGTCCTTTTATTTGATGAAGGCCAAGGAAAGCTCGGTAGCATGCATAAGAATGTTGTAGTCCAAGTATTCTCCTCTGTGTGCAGTTAAGTACTTCTTTTTTTCTATTTAAAATTTTTATTGTCAGTTTTGAGGTGTTTGATCCTCAATGTTCTTTGCATCAAAAATGCTGGTGTTCCTTTTTGCAAGCTCTTAGAAAAACACATCCAAGGGGAAGAAAAAAAATGTATAGTTTGTGTCTTCACACTGTTGCTGTATTGTGATGAGTATCATTCCAAGATTTGATCTCCAATCTCATTTGTTTGGCTGCTCAAACTTGTATGTCATATACATATCATGGAGGATTATTGTGCCTCGGTGCAGGGAAATTTCTTCCTAGAAAGAAGTGTAGATCTTACTGTGGCATCTGACAGGAAATCTAGGCTAGTTTAGAGTAAAAGATAAAAAAAAAATCCCTTATGAAGAATAGCTTATTTGGCTTAATTTTGTATGTCATTGTACTTCTGTATAATGCCATTGGGATAGTATGCAGGAAATTTGAAAATGGAATTTGGTCTCTTAATCTGTGGGAATTTAGGAAGAACTGAAGGAAGGACAGGCTCTGATTGTGTTCGATTTCATGGTTAGACCAAAACTACTGAATGATGAGTTAGATGGATTCTTTTTCCATACAGAGAAGAAGTTCTGGTGGTCTAATTGCTAGATCACTCCTGCTGTTTTGCCTGCGATTCCATATTCCTGATAGTTTTCTGGTTTAAGTGTAAACATACCTTAGGAAAGGGAAGCAGAGAAATACAAGTCTAGGTAAGGTAAAACTGATTGTGTTAGCTTTGAGCTATAAATCCTGAATGTCTATAAGAACATAGGATTGAGAAAGATTATGATTTAGCTAGCATAAGGTCTTTACTATCTGTGTGCCTGAGTCACATTTCTTTGAAGAGATAAAGGATTGGGAGGGTTATCCAAAAAACTTGTACCACATGGGTCAGGTAAAGAGCAAGAACTCTTAGGCTGCTTAGGCACACACTGGCGGAATGCATTGGGACCTGAATTACTGAATGTCTGTCTGGGAAACTGCCTGAGCTTTCTGAAAATGTGTGAAAATATGCTGTCCAATTCAGATAAATTCCCTTAGAAAGAGGTAGGGAATTTTACTGCAAATTCTGTCTTGAATGATACAGATTGAGAATCTATGCTCATATTAACCATAGGATCATAGAATACCAGGTTGGTAGTCCAGCCTTTCATGGTGAAAGCATGGTCTAGACAAGATGGGCCAGTACCCTGCCCAGCCATATCTTAAAAGTGTCTGATGCTGGGGGAGTCCACTACTGGGGAGATTATTCCAGTGGCTGATTGTTCTCATTGTGAAAAATGTTCCTTTTGTGCCCAGTTGGAATCTCCCCACGAGTAACTTGTACCCCTTACCCCTTGTCTATTCCATGTGACTCCTTGTAAAAAAAAAAGTCTCCATCTTCTGTGTAGCCACCCTTTAAATACTGCAACGTGGTGATAATTTCTCCCCTAACCCTTCTTTTTTCAATGCTGAACAAACCCAGTTCTCTCAGCCCTTGCTCTTATGGCAGGCTTCCCAGTCCTTTGATCATTTTTGTGGCCCTTCTGTGGACCCTCTGCAGCCTATCCACATATTTTTTTATTTTATATTGGGGACCAAAACAGAACACAGTATTCCAGGTGTGGCCTGATGAGCACTGAGCAGAGTGGGATAATGACTACTTTATCTCTGCTGGTGATGGCCTTGTTGATGCAACCCAGCA
This sequence comes from Falco punctatus, assembly GCF_963210335.1. Lineage (NCBI taxonomy): Eukaryota > Metazoa > Chordata > Aves > Falconiformes > Falconidae > Falco > Falco punctatus. The sequence goes on from NC_137581.1 coordinate 32,977,154, forward strand.
TCCTGTTGGTTTTCTTTGCTGCAGCAGAACACTGTTCACTCATATCGAGCTGCTTGTGCATTAGGACTCCCAGGTCCCTTTCCACAGAGCTGCTTCTCAGCTGGGTAAATCACAGCCTGTGCTGCACTCCTGGGTTATATTATCCTAGGTGCAAGATTTTACATTTGTCCTTGTTGAATTTCATAAGGTTCTTGTTAGTCCACACCTCCAGCCTATGCAGGTCTTCCTGGAAGGTGGCTCTCCCTTCTTAAGTGTCTACTTCAACCCTCAGTTTCATATCATTGGCAGACTTCATTAGGGTACGCTTGACCCCATCATCCATGTCACTTATGAAGATATTACACAGTATTTAGCCCAGTATTGATCCCTGGGGGACCCCACTCGTGACAGGCTGCCAGTTTGAAAAGGAGCCACCACCCCCCTCTGGGTGCAGCCAGTCAGCCAGTTCCCCACCCACCACTTGTCTAGACTCCTAGGAGGAGGCTGTGGGAAACCATATTGAAAGCCTTGGAGAAATCCAGGTAGGCAATGCCCACCATGTGCCCCACATCAGCCAAGCCCATTACTTTGTTGTAGAAGTCAATCAGGTTTGTCAAACACCATTTGCTCTTGATGAATCCGTGCTGGGGTTTCCCAATCATGTGCTTCATTTGACTTGTGATAGCCCCCAGGAGGATTCATTCCATAACTTTCCCAGGGACTGAAGTACAACTGATGAGCCTATAATTTTCTGGATCCTCCTTTAAGCCCTTCTTGTAGATGATGGTGACATTAACCTTCTTCCAGTCTTCTGGGAAGTCCCCCAATGTCCATGACTTCTCAAAGATTATGGAGAGCAGCCTCACAATGTCAGCCAGATTCCTTAACACCTACCCTCAGGTGGATATTGTCAAGGCCCATTGATTTGTAGGTGCCAAAAACCTGTAATAAATAATATACAAACCAACTCCTCCTTCACTGGTGGGTCTGTGTTTGCATCAACCTGCGTTTTTGTTCCCAAGGCCTGGGGCCCAACAGTGCTTGTAAAGACAGAGGTGAAGAAAGCTGAGAACCTCTGCCTTTTCAGCATTATTGGTGACTAATTCACCTCTCCTGTTTTAACGGTGGGCCAGTATTTCCCTGTTTCTGCTTGCTGTTTGCATACATGAAGAACCCTTGTAGTTTTTGACATCTTGGCCAATTTCAATTCAAGCTGAGCTTTTACTTTTCTAACTGTGTCTCTGCATGCCCTAGCAATGCCCTTGTTCTCAGCAGGTGTTTGTCCACTTTTCCATCTCTAGTATGCTTGTCTTTTTGTTTTGAGTAGACTCAGAAGCTTGCAGTTAAGCCAAGGGGGTCTCTTGCTCTGCCTACTTCCCTTACCTTTGAAGGGGGATGAACTGTTTTTGCTTTTCCAGGAGAGTGTTCTTGAAAAATTCCCAGCACTCACTAGCTCATTTATCCTCCATGGAAGTTTCCCTTGGAATCCCTCCTAAACATTGCCTAATCCTGAATACTCACTCCACCAAGAATTAGAATAAATACTTCCTTCATGGGTAAACCAAAGCTATTCTTCTAATCAAGAACCAGATAGAAGGATGGTTGTGTTTGTCACATGCTAAATGTAAATGGTCTACAGGCACTGTTAGTTCTTGCTGTGGCTCAGAGATCTGGAATCCTTTCTTAAATGTGCATTTGCCAGCAAGTAGGTCTTCCATAGTGTAAAGCCCATCAATCATATCTGCTTGTATATCTGCAGTGGGCAGTGGAGCCAATGGGGCATGAAAATCTAGACTACCATTTCATAGAGCTAGAGGAGGTAACAAAATAGGCTATTTACTGAGTAAATACTCAATGTATTTACTGAGAGTCTTTGTGTGTGAGGATGTCATCACAGCCTTCATATTTTTCTTGGTGGATTTTGTTTGTTTGTTTGTGTGTTTTTTTTGTTATTGTTGTTGTTATTGTTAAACTGTTATATGTGTCAGTCTCATAAACTACATGACCAGAACTGTTGTGTGTCCTAGATACTCTTTTAGTGATTATTAGTGACAAAGACAGTGACAAAGACAGTGACATTTTAGTGATTATTAGTGACAAAGACAGTGATGTCTTTGTCACTGAGTAAATGAGGAGGTAGTTTGAATCTTGGGAAAGAGTAAGCCTCAATTCATTCCAGGTAACTTTTGAAGTGTTTAACAAGGCCATCTATTCTAGAAACATATGCCATCCAACTTTCCTTTGAATGAAGAGAGGCAGATACTTTTACAGGTCTGTATCTGTAGGTATATATTTTGGTCTTAGTGCGGCTGATGTCTTCTAAAGATACTTATTTCTCCACACTGACCAGACAAAGAGTCTGGTATGGTTACATGTTCAATTCAGGTTCTTCAGGCTGGGATCAACTGTTAAGTGGAATTTCTCTTAAATACTGTGGGAGTGAGCAGCATCTTCTCTCCAGCCTTTCTTCACCAATAGGTGGAATACCCATTCAACTGAGATAGCTAATGGTCAACCTTCAGGTGTGTTGACAAAAGGAATGCAAATAGAAGCAAGAAAGAAAAGGGAGTGTCTGTAACTAATTCATTCTTTCTGACAATCTTTGAAGTTACAGGGCAGAGAAGACAGCTGAGACCTGAGCAGTGAAGTGACTACTTCCCTGTAAAATTGCTAGGTAACTTTGGAGGGTGACTTTACAGGCTGAGAAATCATATGCTCATGTTCAGGTGCTTTAGGTCCAATGGAAGAGATGATTGACTTCATTTTGAGGAAGAGTGAGGAAAGACATATGGCTGATTCATTTCAGTCTAGAGAGGTGACTTGTAGAGGAATGAAGGCAGTGGGTTGATTAGCATTGATAACATGCAGCTGTGGCCTTGCCTGGAAGGCAGTGGCTTGATTGAGGTGGATGATGTGCAGCTGTCTGTAGCTCCTTGCTAAGTAGTTAAATAGCCCTGAGGATTGTGGGAGAGGGGGTTGGATGGAGTGGGGGCAGTGTGGTCTGGCTGATGGTTAAGGCCTTGTTGCAGCCTGCTGGTTTGTGCTGCAACAATTGGTGCCTCGTGTGAAGCAAACTGAGTTGGACTCTTGACTACAACAGTGATTTACCTTTTGAGTACACTTCAAGGTGTACTTTAGGTAAGATTACATGAAAAAAAGGTGTACCTTTGCTGGGTGTATAGTTAAAGAGTTTGGGGGTAACTCTATGGAGGGATAAGTACTGTTCATATATTTCATATTCAGCTAGTTGGATTTTTTTAAAAGAAGCTCATTAGCAACTTTATTATAAGTTAAGTAAATTACTCTTCTGATCATTTAACTACTAATATTTTATTGAAGAACATTATTCATTAACTGTAAATGTACTGGGCAGTACTCATATATGATTAAAAATTAATTCATATAATCACTGCATAAAATGAAATAAGCATTACTTTAGTGTGTGAAGTTCGCTGAGTGTAATGCTATTGGTGTGTGATCAGAGCACATGCCTTCCATGCTTCTTGCTGTCTTTCTGTTCCTCCTAAGTAATATCAGGTATGGGAACTGGAGATTGTTTAACTACAAGTTAGTAACATTTGGAGGGCCCAGCATCTCTTGGAGACCTCCCTGAGACAGACTCTAAGTAGGTTGTGTCCACAATGTCAGACTCCGTAGCTAGCTAGTTCCTCTAAAGTGTCTGGCCTCCTTAGAATTTATTAGCAGCTGTTAAGTCAACTCCAGGTTATTCCTGAGTAATTTAGAGTTCATTAGAGGAAATCATAAGGAAAAATAAATTGGTCAGGAAACAAACACTGCTGCTCCAGGAGTCTGATGAATGTAGGCAGCTAGGAGGAAGGTACAGGTTCAACTATCTTAAAGTGCAGAAAATTGCCTCTGGGATACATCTTACACTGATACTTAGGAATGACTTTGAAGGCCATTTTCACACAACTGGAGCTGACCGAGCACTTTTTCCACCACATACTTTATATCTGATAGAAGTTTCTGATGTCCTAGTCAAAAGCGGAGCAGGACCTTTCAGGAAATCAGGCTCATCTTTTCCAGTGGTCTGGGAGAAGTGTAGAAATATGAAAGAGGCAGCATGGGGCTGATGCTGTCAGCCTGCCCTGTGCTTAGGTGTAGCTCATACAGGTGAGGTCCAGGACCCAGGAGTGATGGGCTGGGGAACAGGGATACCCAGAGATTGGAGAGCCACCAGGATCAAGCTCGGACTGTGCCTGAGACTGTAACATCTAAAAGGAGTTTTCTCTTGACTTCAAGTAGACAGATTATTCTGGAACTGCTTCATCTGTGCATTTTCCTTTGTTGTTTGACTTCTGGCAGTGGGGTGTTGGTCTAGTCCTGTGCAGCAGTTCCGGTGCATTGTTAAGAAGCAGAACTGGAAAATCTCTGTAAGAGTCCATATTAAGAAATGAAATATTAAGCTCTGTTCCAAACTAAAATGAATCTGATAGCTTTTTCCTGTTTTCCCCTCCTGTACATTCCTCTGTAAAGAAGCTACTGTTTTTCAGTGGCTGGGGCTTGTAATTTTTTGATCACTCATAGATGGCAAGATGGTGCCTGGCTGTGATGAGTATCCCAGGATGCTGACATGCTGCATTTCCATGTCAGTTCAGCAACAGGGAGAGCTGAGTGGGTGCAAGGGGGACTGGGTTTTGTATGGGGCCTCTTCTACAACAGAGTTATGAGTGAAAACTAACATCATACATTCTTAGTTCTACAATGGCAGTAAGAGAAGTATGTATTAGAGGTATTCTTGCTAGCTCACTGTAATTTGAGTGTCTTTATTAGGTTTGAAAACTTAAATGTGTGCTTGTTTTAGTCTGTTCTGAGCCCCCATCTATTATATGTCATGGAGGATATTAAAGCTTAACTTAGGTCCCAGTATCATTCCCCATATTATAATAACTTTTCGGCTGAGGGCACTTCTGAGAACTAAACTATGATGTGTGTTTTTTGGCTGGAGGAGTTGAAATGCTGTAAAGAGAAAAAAAAATTAAAAGCTCCCCAAATGTTCCCGCAGCTTTGCTTTCTCCTCTTATTATGCTAATCTGATCATTTTTAATGTGAGGGCTTCTTTTGCCCTCGGTCCTGTGTATTCTGTAGTGTCATAACAGGTATGCCACTTTACAGCTAAGTAATGTCGACTGCCTTGTAACTTAGAAAATCTGAGGTTCTTAGTTTGAATACTGCACTGTGTATGAATATGTCCATTTTTTTCTTACTTTCTTGGAATGTAGGAAGTCACTAGATTTAATGTCTATGAGGTCTTACCTAGATGTCTAAGAGTCTGTCTAAGTGAGAAGCAGCTTAAGAAGCACAAAAAGATTGACTTTCATATTCAGTTTTTTGGTCTTTGGAAAAAATAATTACATGCCTTGTTGGTTATTACCATCACTTACTCAAACAGGTAAACTAATGTACCACTAGAATTAATTGTCCTGTCCCTCTACTTTCTGGGACAAAGAGATGAATAAGTGACAGTGAGATATTTGTCAGCATTTGGGAAGTTTCATTTCTTTATGCTGTTAGTCAAATTCACACCTATGTGCAGTGCGGCTATAGAAACTGTTCTCACCTGTTTTGTGGACTTCTTTTAGAAAAGGCAGCACTAATGTTCATGCTAATTTAAGGGGTAATGCAGATCTTTCCTTCAGTGTGCGCTTGTACAATTCTTGCAAGGGTACCTAGAGTTACAGTTAGGAATCTCTTATTCTTTCTGGTCTCCAGTTCCTTCAAAGAAATCCCAATGTCAGGCTTTGTAGTGAGTGGTTCAGGCAAGTGGGTTCCTTTCCATGGCCATGTGCATTTAATGTATGGACAAAGGTGGTGAAGGAGAGTGAGGCTTGGGATTCGTTGATGCCGTGGTGCTGATGATATGCAGGCACGCTGCCTTCACGCTGGACCCAGCTGGTAATTTCCTAATGTTTGGCTGGTGCCTGGGCTTGGATGAAAGGGAGCTGGCTGTAGCTTGGGCCAGATAATTTGGAGATGCTAATGGCTCATTTGTTAAAACAAGTAGAGGGCTTGGCAGACAGAGAGGAAGTTTCTTTCTGTCTCGTCTCGCCCCTCCCCTCCGCTTTCCAACTTCGCTTGCTGTTCAGCCAGAGGGTGTTCATTTTGTGGGTGCTCTTTGGAGTCCTCATGGCCCATTTCCATAGGTTTTTTTTATGATCACAAGTGTTTCTTGTGAAGATGAATCTTACTGTCATTGTACATACTTCTGTTTGGTGCAGTCTGGCTTGTTGCAGCGGCTTGCCCATGACTATCTTTGAAAACCACTTAAGAAAAAATAAAGAAACGTCAGCTGTTGTAGGCTATTGACTGCCAGTTACTGATTTGGGCTGGCGGCATGAACACATTTATGTCTGTGGTTAGAAGCAAGCTCTAGATTTGTTTTCTCTGCTGGCTTAAATTTGAGGGGCTTTACACAGAATAGTGTAGCTTTACTTGTGATTTATGACTGGAGTTCAGAGTGCACCTTCCTCACGTGCATTCATAACAGATGAGGTCTGTCTAGACGTATGTCTTCAGCATGTTAGCCTAGATGGCATGTGCACAAGGTTCCCCTTTAGGGCCATGCTGTCCGTGCCCTATGCAGAAGCCATCATGCACCGATCATGTTTTCTCACTGAGAGATCAGTTGCAGAAGGAAGTAAACTTTTTGACTTCGGAGACTATGGCTTCTGTTATGGCAAATAGGATCTTGTTCTTCTTCTTAAAGAAGGGAATTCTGTACTCGCGTTTTCTGGCTGTCTTCTGTAGGAGTTTCTCAGCTCAACAGCTTGAAGTTAGGTATTTTAAGCTGTTTTATCAGTGTGATCGGCACTGGGTTTAGTGCTGTGTGAAGACAATTTCTTATAGCATAGTCGGACCCTAATTCTCTACTAGTTACAGAAGAATTTTACAGCATGCAGCACAAAGGTGATTTTTTTTTAAATATAAAAATATATAATACATATATTTTTTTCTCCATATCCACTAGCCACTTCTGAGACATACGGCTGCATGTTTTACAATCTGTAAAACATTTTCAGCTGTAAGTAGGAAACATTAAGGAAGTGACAGTGGGATGGATCGCTGCGGTCAGGTCTGTGTTTGGGTGGAGCAGATGAAATTCTGTCAGGTAGTAATGAAGAAAAGATATTTCTAACCACTGTTTACAGGTGAGTTGTCCAAGCATAGAGATATGAATTTGAACATGCACCATGAGGCATGGGATCTCATTTAAAGTGCTGCAAACTTGGTTAAAATATGCCTGTTGACAGCTCTTACCATCTTGGATTCAGCCCAGAACAAAAACTTTTGAATACGAGAAAATAGGAAATGGACCTCAAAGGGGGGCTTTCGGGTTTTTGTGCAGGGTATACTTACATAGGTGTTTATTGTTTAGTAGAAGATTATTTGGCACTCACTTTATATTTTGAAAGATTCTCTAATTAGCTGCATAATAATATATATAATACATTTCATTAAAATAATAGTATTCTTTCTTTTAAATTAACAGAAACTGCTGTGTTATAGACATGGTTTTGGTCACTTAAGGATCATAAAAAAACCATTGATATAACTTTTGTTAGCTGGCATTGTACAAGTTCTTTTTTCATTTATGATGTATATGCATCATAAAGGGGTCAAAATAAGCTGGTAATTGAAATAACTTTGTTTCTAGGATGATTCTTTCCTCATGTATTTTTATGTGTTTCATATATCCTTAACTGAACTGTTTTATTTTAATTATTTGTATCACTTTGTAGTGGTGAATTTGTTCTTGTTGCAGTTTGAGCTTTATCATTTGACTTAGCACTTTTTCTGGGAAGTCAGAATGTTAAGTAAATGTAGAAAAGATTTGCTGTGCATCAGTTTTGATTATCCTGAAAGTACGCCACAGTTTAGATCTATAAACACATGTACAGATACTTTAAGCACAGAGGCAATTCTGCTAAACTTGATGAGTCTCTTTTCAAAGTTAAAGGAATGAATAGGAGTTTCTAAGCAATAAGTGCACAGATGCTGACTTGTCTCTGAAATTCGTTACTTCCAGAGTGTTGCTTAGTAAAGCAGGGGTGTATTTTGCTTATAACTGAACTAATAGGAAAAAAAGTTGGAAGGAGGCAAGTTCTCCCAGCAGCATGAAACTGACAGTTTGAAAGATGCTGCGTGTGGTCCCTTTTACAGCCAATGCCCATTCTACCCATAGCTGACAGCAGCAGCAGAACAACAAAATCTTGCTGCTTAAATTTGATGGTTCATCTGTAGCTATCAGCTGCTTATTGGTTAGTAAATTGCGCTACCTAGTAAGAGGTTTTAATATATAATACTGTATTTTAATAGCTATCTGGTAACTATTAAATTATATTATTGCCCATTAAACTTTCTTACTAATTACTGAAAATTTTATTCTGAAATCGTGATTCCCCACCCCTATCTTCTTTTGTCTATAGAAAGGCTTTATTAATTTTAACAGAGAATTGCTAGTGATGTTGCTTCCTTTTTACAAATAGGTTGGAGCTTCTTTTAGTAGGGTCTCTGGTGTTTCTGGAAGTAAAGACATTAAAAAGACAAGTTGGGTTGCTCAGGAAGAAAGGAGAAGAAACAAAGTAGGAACACTGAAAATCAAGATGAAGACTTAATAGACCACAGGGAATAAAAATATCCAATCATGAAGTGTGTGCGTAAGAACATGAAGAGAAAGAAAATAAAATAAAGCAGACTACTGTGCATTGCCCAGGATATACAAAGAGCCCCAAGTAATGTCTGCGAATTTTCTACATATTGTGGTGGAATTTGGTATATTTTTGTTGGTTTTGACTGGCTTATCTCACAATGGGAAAACAGTTTATCAAGGTTTTTTCCTTTTCTACATTACTTCCACTCAGGAATTCCATGTTCATACAGGGGGAAGATCTATTTCTTGCAAAAAAATTATCTTTCACTGGAGAACTGAAAATGGTGCTCTGTTAGCATCATATTAGGCACACTGAGCAGAGCAGAGGCTTTGTATTCTTTACTAGAAATCCAAGAACTTATCTTGTTTGGGGAGCTGAGAAGAACTTAAAAGTTCTTCTAAGGCAGCTTTAGTAAAGATCAGTATGATGTTAGCACTATGAAAACACTAAAGATGCAGTGGTCCCAAAGCACCATCAAACAGAGGATGAGATCTTTGTGTCATAGAAAAGCCAAGATTTCCTTTGGCTTGACTTTGGGGAACAGAGAGATCCTGATACCCAGCAGGAACACCACAATACAGCAGCACAGTAAAGGACACTTCTGTAAGTAAAGCCTTTATACATGATAATGCAGTACAACTGTGTGGTGGGTTGACCTTGGCTGGATGTCAGGTGCCCACCAAGCTACTCTGTCACTCCCCACCTCAGCAGAACAGGGTGGGGAGAAAATAAGATGGAAAAAACAATTTGTGGGTCAAGATAAAGGCAGTTTAATGAATAGCAAAAGTCACATAAGTGGAAGCAAAGGAAAACAAAATGTTGTTCTCTACTTCCCATCAGCAGGTGATGTTCAGCCACTTCCCGGGAAGTAGAGCTTCTGTATGTGTAGCGGTTGCTCCAGAAGACAAGTGCTGAAAATAATGAATGCCCTCTCTTCCTTCTTTTTTCCCTAAGCTTTTCTATCTGAGCAGATGCCATATGGTATGGAATATCCCACTGGTCACTTTGGGTCAGTTGTCCTGGCTGTGTCCCCTCCCAAGATCTTGCCCACCCCCAGCCTACTGGGGAGAGGTGGTGAAGAAGGTTGGGGAGACAGCCATGATGCTGTGCAAGGACCGCTCAGCAGCAGTTAAAACACTGGTGTGTTATCACCAGCTTTCTAGCTACCAATACGAGCACAGCACTGAGGGCTGCTGTGGGGCTCAGCCAGACCCAATACAGACTGCATAGAGAGGACTACAAAATTTTGTTTTAAAATACCCAACGGCATGAGAGAAACACGATTTTGTTGCTATTTTTTTTCTGGGGCCATTTTTCTTTTCCTACCCTCTGTATTCTCCAAGTGACACATCTGTGCCAGGCAATTTCAGCAGTGACAACTGTTTCCTTGCAAATTTCAGATCCTCACTATGGAAGACCCATTGCAGCTTCCTCTTTTAAACTTGCTTTGCATCCTCTCCCTGCTGAGAAATCTGTCCCTCCTATTTCAGACAGGGTCAGTCTAGTGGTGGCACAGTTGTCTTTTATTTTTTTTTCTTTGAAAGAGCGTGATCATATTCAAAATTGTGTTAAACAAAATTTTGAATCATCAAGTAAGGGGAAAAAGCAGACTTGATCATCTGATTTAATATTTTATGGGGGATGTTTTCCAGAATTAGATGTTTTTAAGAAAATACAGTGCGATAATAAGGGATATTATTATCCAGCACGAATGTTGCAAGGTGCAGGAGCTTTCTCTCAGCAACCTGTATTCAGCCGTTGATATTTTCATGATCTCTGAGGAAGTAAATCAATAGATACCTATTGGGTCTGTTTGGTAAATTCTTTGAACAAATTTCCTTATGTCTTGGGAGCATGGACTGCCAAAAAATATGCAAGATATTAGCCTACCTGTCTGTCACTAACAACCTATGATTAAAATAGACTGCAAAGAAAGGCCATGTCCTAGGATGATCTTGAAGTTTATGCAACATGGAGAGCAAAGTTATGAGCCTTCCGGAGCTGTTTAGAAAAGTAGTGCTTTATCAGTGCTGCCATGAAGACTGGCATCAGTACAGCAGCTGCTTGCCCTCTTCCTCAGTCTTTGAACTTAACATCCAGAGCATACAGGAGAGAGGATGTTATCAACTGGAAGTTGTGTAACACATAGCTGGGAGAAGTGGAGAAGCTCCAACGGTTAAATGTTTAGTGGTTTCTTGGTGCTATTACAGGAGGAACCTTCCTGGCCTATAAACTCCTCTGTAAATGTGGAGGAAAAGAAAGTTGTGGTGCCCAGCCACCCACCCAGCTGCTCTCTCACTCCCCCTCCTCAGCAGGACAGGGGGAGAAAATAAGATGAACAAATTGTGGGTTGAGATAAAGGCAGTCCAATAAGGAAAAGCAAAGGCTGCATGTGGAAGCAAAGCAAAACGATGTATTCTCTACTTCCCATCAGCAGGTGATGTCTAGTCACTTCAGGGGAAGCAGAACCCCAGTACACATAGCAGCTGTTTTGGAAGACAAATGCCTTAATAATGAACATTCCTGCTCCTTCTCCTTTCTCTTAATTGTTATTGCTGAGCACAACATCATATGATATGACATCTCCCTTTGGAAAGCTGGGGTCAGCTGTCCTGGTGGTGTCCCCTCCCAACCTCTTGCCCACCCCCAGCCTACTGGCCCTTGTGTGGGATGTTGGAGACACAGCTTTGGTGCTGTGTGGGTGCTGCTCAGCAGCAGCCAACACATGGGTGCGTTACTGACACCCTCCTAGTCTTAAGTGGTTAAGTGGAAAGCATAGCACTGTGAGGGCTGCTATGGGAGGAGTTAAGTCCATCCCAGCCAGACCCAATATAGAAAGGAAAGAAATCCTTTCATAAGGAGCAAAAGGACAGAGAAGCTGTCCTTACAGAGACAGAATAGCAGGAACAGTACCAAAGAGGCATCAAAGAAGCAGCTTGTGGAGTTGTGCAGAGGACAGTACTAGTGGTAAGTATGCGAGTGCCATCCAGCAATAGTATGTCCTGCAGTCTCCACAAAGCAATTTTTATAAGAAGTTCTTTTGTAAGAAGCGACTGTTCAAGGTTTTCAGCAGATGTGTAATACTTTCAACATTTGATGCCTAGAGCTAGTAAAGGTCGTAAATTCAAAGATTTAAACCTCTGCAATTAATAATGATGGCTCCTGACATTACTGTTCTCCACCCAAAGAAAAAGACAGCATTCAAAAATCCTACACTTATAGATACTTGTACAAGAGCACAGTCATGAGCAACATTTAAAAATGTGACACTATATACGTGGAATAAAGTTTGAACTGTTCTGTGATGTGGTTAGTTACTACAGGAAAAATCTGCACATATTTGTGTGGTAAGTGGCTTTATTACTCATGCTGTTTCTTCAGTGAGTTATTTTTTACTAAAGTGCCACAGTTTCAAAAAATGACCCATCAACTTATAATAAAATGCTCTGTTGTAAGTTACTGCTGAAGGGATGTACACAGGAAGTAATGAAAATCTACCAGGCTTCGTAACTAAAGTTTTCATTTCTGTTCTTTCAGTCTGTTGCAAAGTTTCTAGACAGGGTATCCATAATGGGGCCCTGATAATTTGCTTAGGAAGCTGCCTTTGTTGTATTTAACATTTTTTGTGCACTACCTTGAATTTCTGTATCCTACCTCATTAATGAGATTGAAAAATACTGCTATTGCAAATTAGTTATGGGTCAACAGCTGCTAATTTTACAAGGCTGCACCATTTCCTTCTCTGCTTTGCAGACTTGCTCATATCTCATTCTGTGGCTGCCTGAGGTAGATGTGAATATAAAGCAGAATCCAGAACTTTTTTTTCCTTGTATCTAAAAACCTAGTCAATGGTTCTACTAAAATTTGGAAGGCTAAATCAAGTATTCTAAAAGTGAAGGGTTGTATGTATAGCTGTCCTGATAAAAGGATAAGAGTTGAGAGGATTTTTTTGAGAGAAAAAGAAGAAAAATATATCGTAGCACTCATGGGATGTGTCCAGCCTGTGTGAATATAAAAGAACCCAATGTGGTAAGCGTGCTGTTGAGAAACTTCTGTTTATGAAGAGTGATTCATGGTGTTGGTCACAAGAACTGTCTCACAGCACATCAATGATCTTGGGAGAATCAGAAACCTTTCCTTGTCCTCTCCACACCAATTCTGTAAGAACTTGAAATGTTTGGCAGTTTTATGACTGGTGGCAGTGACATTTTCTTTACTGCAAGTCATTTCTTTGGGAGAACAGTTCCAGCACCAGGCTGAGTAGCTACTTAGCAGGCGTGACTGCCAGGGAAGAGTAGAAAGCTTTTACAGGAATACATTTTTCCCTACTGAAAGAAAATTTTCTCCCTCCCACCAGTTTTGAGGTAAGATCCACACAGATATCTAGAAGCAGTTATTCTGCAATGTGTTGCTCATCTCCATCATTCACCACCTCCCAGCCTTCCAAATTACTTTTTGCCTCAATATACAGCTGCCAAGAGAGAAGTGAAATGCGAACTCTGTTGTTTCTCAATGGTCAGCTTAGGTTTCCTCAACCTGGAAGCAGCAGTTCCCTGAAAGAGGCTGTGCCAGGGAAAATTCATCTTGCCCTCTTCTTGGGCTCCTCTGCCTAGAGGAGCTAAGAAACCTTGTGGCTTCTGCCACAGCTCTGTGACTCTTTGCAAATGTGGTGTTAGTGACTGCTGATGGAAGTGAACATAGTATTTTCTCCACATTAGTTGGTGTAGATTTGAAAACGCTGCTATGATCAACAAAGAAAAAGTTGCCTGTTAAATGTTAAAGAATCTGGGGAATTATCTAGTTTGACCAATGTGGTTCGTAGTGGTAAATTCACTGGGAAGCTGGTGAAAGCCGGGTACGTGGATCTAGTTATTTAGAAATGTTTCTTTTATTACAGCTAGAGCATGAGAATGGATGAGGGGAGAGCAAGCCCAGCAGACCTTTCCTGTAGACAAGCCCAGGACATGTGTGTCCCTGTCCTCCCATTGTCACTTCTGGCCACCTGAGTATGAGATTCTTGAGGCTTGTTGATGTATTACTGTACAAAAGTTACCTCATGCCCTTGCTAGGGTCTTTGTAATGAAGTGTCAGGAGGAAATATATCTGCATAAACAGTGGATTTGGATAGTTAAATATTTTTTGTTGGTTTTCTGGGAAGCCCAAAGCTCAAACCTGCTTTTGTGAGGATTCAAAAGATTAATAAGGTCACGTTTCTTCTTTTATTTATGGGCTGTGTATGACTTGGAGCTCAGTGCAGCAAACATGTAGGTGTGTTGCTGCTTCTAGACACTCTCACTGATGTACGTCAGGCTGTAAACTGCCTCAAGTATATTCAAAAAGGTCCTACTAGAGATTTTAGGCCATTTTAAAAACGTGCAATCTTTGGGCCTGAATGAACTTCACATGAAGTTGCACTTTACACACTTGTGCAGCCAGCAGCTGGCTATTTTCATGATGCCTCGGCGATGTGGGTTTATCGAAGACCTTGAACTTTATCGAAGAGCAAACTGATGCTTCTGTAGTTCAGCTGGCAGGCATGGGGGCAAGAGAACAGGCAGTTCCAGTCTCTGCCACAAACGTTTCTTCCTGCTTAGTATGGGGATTTCCTCAGTCCTCACTGGTAGGCTTTCTGTCCCTTTTAATAGCAAATGGTACTCTCTGCAGAAACAGTCCTGTGTGTAAGGAGCTGTGTGGGTTCCAAAGCTAAATTGTTGAGTTCCAGATGTCTACCGAGTAGATTTGCATGTCCTCCAAAAATATACTCCAAAATCTGTCCATCTTTGCATGTCATTCTCTTTTCTGTATGTCTATCTATGGTGAATATGCTCAGTACTTATTAAAAGTCCCTAAACCCACAGTTGTTTACAACAAGCACTTTTTTTTTTTCATGTGCACAGTGTTGTTTTTCTCTTTTCTTTTATTCTGTTCTCAAAAAAATGTAGCAAAGAAAAGGTTATAACCAGCATTGCAGCTTTGGCTAAACTCAGAAAAGCCAAGAAGGAGTTAAAGTTGAAAATTGGGTCTTATAATTAACTATTAATTTCATTTTTTGGTTGGTGATTACGTTAGTGTCCAAGAAAATGTGTGATCTTACATATCACGCATGCTATAGTCCTTAGGCATAATAAGGTTAGTTAAGGACAGAGTGTTAGATGCAGTATTTGTCATTACCTTTCATTTGCCTGGTTGCATGCTGTTGTGGATTTGTGTTGAACTATTAATAATTGAATGTAGATTTTTCTCTGACTCTGTGATTATTTTTTTTTAAAACGCAACTTTTTGGCATGCTTTATTTCCCTGTTATTTTCAATAGCAGAAACGTTTCCTGTTAAATGCAGTTTGTCTCCGTTTCTGATTCTTCTTTAAAGAAAACAGCATATTAAAGTGAATGGTGCAAATTCAACTATTTGCTTCTCTTGTAAAGGCTGGTAACGTGTGCTATTAATTACACTGCTATTGTACGGTAAAAAACATTTTTTTTTATGTTCAGTAACTCTACCTTCTGTTGTGTAACTTTCATAAAGGTCATCTTTTTAGCAGACAATAATCTTAAATGTCATGCTTTCCAATATGTTTAACTACTTCATATCTAGATATATACTTGGTGGAGCAGAGCACTTTGCTAAATGACTTTTGGAGACTGGCAAAGTAATTTAATTCAAAACAAATTGAACTTCAGTATTCTTCTTCCTGTGTCTGTACCTTGCTACTTTGATATCATCAGCCAATTTTGAGAATACCTATAGATGATCTCTGTTTTCTGTTTATAAATGTGGCTGATGTACTTTATACCAAAAACCAGTGCTTAACACAATGACAATGATTTAACAAAAAGAAACACTTTATGCCTGAAAGCCGTTTGCCTTCTGGCATTCTCTTGGGATTCCAATAAAACACAGGGAAGTGAAACAACTACCTGCATGTTTGAGTAGGTCTGTAAATGCAGAGGATGCATGTGTCTGACCAGAGGCACTTACATGTGGTGGTTACGTATTTTTGGAGCAGTGTTTTGAATATTTCATAGTAGTTCATTTGGGTGTACATGTGTTAAGTGTGGGCATGCAGTGCACACCATAGCAGAAAGTGACCTGTAACCTCTACAACATTAAAGGCTTTTAGTGCAGGATTTAGCCTAGTATTTCA
Source organism: Falco punctatus (assembly GCF_963210335.1). Lineage (NCBI taxonomy): Eukaryota > Metazoa > Chordata > Aves > Falconiformes > Falconidae > Falco > Falco punctatus. The sequence goes on from NC_137581.1 coordinate 32,992,948, forward strand.
AAATACTTTTGCTCTGTGCTGGATGTTCTCCAGGGAGAACACAAACCTGCCAGCATTTTGTTCCTATTCTCACTCTTTTAATTCCTTCATTGTTCCAGACTGTTTGCATTTCCCTTAGACACTTGCCATTTTGCTGCTTTCTTCCCCTTTCTTTTATATGTAGAATAGTGGTATAGAAGGAACTAACAAGGGGAAATGGGAAGGCTTCCTAGTACCTTGCAGTGGGAGAATCCACTTCATGAAGCAAAGTGTTAAATTCAAACTATTTTATACAGCCAATTAAGTGTATTCTGTCCTTTACTATGCATGCATGCCCTTGTGCAGTTAAATGTAATTTTAAGTTGGTAGTGTATGTCGTTCTTTGCTTAGTGACCTGGGCTCAGACGGTGACACGTTGAGTGCAGCCTGACAGTGAGGCAAGAAGACCTACATACATACACAGGTGTAAGACAGGATTGTTAAAACTGAGATAGTAAGGTGAAGTTAAAGATCATATTGTCTGCTCGTCATTTGCAAGCAGATGAAAATCAGGTCTGGTAACTCTTGCAAGGTCCTTGACCAGTCATTAAACTGCTTGCCTTAAGAAAGAGCTGCCAAGTTGGCAATTAATGAGACTTAGTCTGTTTTAAAATTAGTTGTGTATGAAATTGTGGTATAAATTTCTCTTGCCTCCCCTACAGTTTCTGCTGATTCATAAGTGGTGAATCACTGCTGGTCTATCCTTCACCTGGAATTGAGCTTACCTGAAATGATACTAAATGCAGAGATGATTTTGCACTTTCTGAGGCTGGAAAATCCATCTTTAAAAGATACATGCTGAAATGTAAAGCAAGAGTATACTTTAAATCGATTAGGGTTTGTTTTTCTGTGTTTAAGTATATGTAGCCACAAAACCATATCTATATTTGTGGGTATATATCATGTATATATGTCATGTACAGTGTAGCTATTATGTACCTTCCTTGCTCTGGTCTGAATTTCAGGGTTGCGTTTCTTTTCGCAGAAGACTATTTGGTTGACTTTGAGAAGAGCATCAACAAAAAAAGTCTTGCCTTTTGACACCATTATCATCTGGTTGATTCTCGGTGTCTCAAACATAGTAATCCTCATTTCCTTATGCCTATGTATGAAATTGCATAGACTACCAATAGTCTTTACTGGCTTTAGTATCTAGGAACTTGAATTGTGAATGAGGGCCCCCTCTTTGTGTGGACACAATATAGAGATGTATGTAGGCCATTTAAGAAAGCAACCAAAGGAGTATGAGATAAGAGGTAACAGATGGCTATGGACAGATTGGAGGAGTACAGGGCAATAATGAGACAGTACTGACCAGCATAATAAGTAATAGTGTTCAGCATGTTGAGGAAAAAAAGTATTTTGGAGGAATCTTGACAAAGCATATTTTAGTGGACTGTACCTGGAAATGCTTAGCTAGTAGACAGTAGGAGCTGGTGTTATTGGAAGAGCTGACATCACCACAGAAAGTGAGAAAATACATTAGGTGTAAGGGGAGAAATAAAAAGCCTTAAAATTGACAAAAAAATCATATTGCATATGACAAAGGCAAGAGGAGCAGTGTGGTTAAAGTGAATGACAAATGAAAACAACCTTTGTAACAGGCAAGACTGTGCGTGTCAAACATAGAGAAGAGGATGCCTGTAATGATGGATCTGATGAAAGCTTTGGCCAGGAACACGAGCTGTGTGAATGGATAGGAAAAGCTATATAATAGAGAGGTTATGTAGAACGAATCCACTGAACTGACATGTAACTGGGATTTGAGAGACTGGGTTGAAAATGTCATCCATGCTGTGGTTTGCATGACAGGCAAGACAGTGATACTGTCCAGAGTGATTAGAGGAGGATATGGAGAGCTGAGATAGGGGAGGACGTTACCTGCTTTATTTAACTCATTCTGGTCTTAAGACATCTTATGGGGGAGGACAAGAGAGAAGGACTACAAGGAGGCTGTTAGCATTGGAGGAAGAGGGTTTGATGGGGACAGTAGAAAGCAGGCAAAGAGCAGATATGTTAGATTTATGGATCATCTACTGGGAATTTCTGTTTGCTGATGTTGTGCAGAGATAAGGCGTAGATGGAAGGAGGTTATGGACAGAGCTGCTTTGAGTTCCCCACAGGAAGGTGGCGGAGAAGGAGGAGGCCACTTGAAATTTGATATTTGTTGGATTAAGGACTTTCAAGATAAAATACCCATGAAGGTTTCACATATATTTTATCATGTATCCTCAATACAAGACCCTAGGATATAGTATATTTAGAGATAATTTTCAAAGATGGCTGATTTTTATGGCCAAAAACATTTGGATTGGGGCAACTTTTAAGAGACTGCTGAAACCTGATTTGGAGTAGTATGTGTTTTAGGGAAACATGACGGCTGTATCAGAAGATTACAAACTTACTGGGGTGCCATATTTTAGACGAGAATAAACTTTTTGAAGACAGTCATGAGAATCAAAAAAATAAAATTCTCTCCAGATCACCCTGTGCTGTGAATAACCATAGATCAGAACTTTTGCGTAAATTATGTTGGTAGCTAAGTAAATATGTTAATTTTTTTTAGAGGTCATGAGCACTTGTTCTTTCCTTTCTTGCACAATAATTTCTGATACAAACTTCAAAGAACAGGGAAGAGAGCACAACCTCCCCTGGGATTTCAGCCATATTTAGGAAGACAAGGAGTACATTAGAATTAACTTTATTTTCTTAGATTTCAGTGACTTATAGGATCTAGATTGTCATTTATGTAAACTGGCACAAAGCTGTTGAAATGAAGACTGCAGAAGAACTGACAATGTATATTAAAAATGTTTGGAGCAGAATTTATTTTAAAAAACAAACTAATTATTGTTCCAGTCACTTAGAGAATTTCTTTGCTGTGCAAGACTTAAATCTAAGAGATTTTGTGTGTGTGTGTAGAAGGTCCCAAGTGACTTATGCAAACAAATACATGGAATAGTAACTTGGGGCATAATATTAGCCATTTGTTGTAGTTCCAGACTTGATTATGACTAGACTAAGGAAGTAAATTCTATTCAGTACTCTAATTTGTAAAATGGCAGCTCAGCATGTTGAGCAAATCCTAAGTGATGTTTCCAATGATACTTTTTAAAAAATGTTTTGACAATAAATAAGAATAAAAGCATAAAATGTCAGAAAAATAACAATCCCAAACCCAAAGCAGAATTTATGTCAAATCTTAGTAATTTGTGGAAGATAAGGTAACTTTTTTGAGTTAGTGAATAAAACCCCCACACATCTCTGATAAAGAATATAAGATTCCTCATTCTTTATGCAGCTATTCTTTTACTTGGTTTTGTAAGTTCTGCTTTAATAGTATACTGGTGAATGTAGTATAATCTTTAATAAGGGTTGAACAACTGGAGTCTTTGGGTCAGAAGGGTTATGCAGAGATTTATTTTATTGTACGTATTTGCTTCATGAATGTATTTTGCATTTTTTTTCTGCCAGGGATTTTGAATTATTAGTGAATGCTGTTAAGGGCCGGACCCTGGTCAGTACTGCAGAAGAGTATGAAAGGGCCCTTTGAATATGGTCTGAAAGGAGAGCTGAAAACTTGCAATCTGCAGGGGACCATCAGTGGGCTAAAGCTGGCTTTTCTGGTTTTCTGCCAGACCTTTCCCGTCTGTCTGACTAGACTAACCTCAGGGTTGGACAAGGAGAAATCTCCAGGTGGCTTAACATCCTGTTTTTCCTTCGCTCCATTGACTAAACTCACCTGCAGTACAGCCAAAGTGATTCAACCCTACATTCAGAGGTTGGGCAATATGTAAAAATAAGGAAACAAAGACCCCAAAAAAACCCACTGAAAAACCAAACCCACACACACACAACCCCCAACTCAAACTAAAAAGACAAGAAGATAGCTTAAAATCCAGACTGTTTTCCCATAGCTTCATAGGAATGCTTAGCTATAGGGGACCTCTGGAGGTTTGTAGTCAAATTTCCTGCTCAAACCAGGACTATTACTAACAGTACTTATGGTCAGCCAGGCTTTCTTTCATTGATGTACATTGATGAGAAGGTTTCATACACTGCAGCATTGTGCAGTCAAGGAACATTTTTGCAGAAAACGCAGTTCCCTCTTCTTTTTGTCTGCTTTTTTTTCTCAAACATCCTGCATCTGTGACCATACCCTGGTCATGTATGCAACCCCAGATCTGTGATTCTGGTCATGCCACAGCTCTTCTCTCATGCACAGACTTCCAGTTCTCCCTGTTCATTGCTCAGGCTCTGTGCAGTGGCATACAGCTGTTTGAGAAGTCTGAATGCCCTGTTACATGGCCTTCTCCAACATGTAGATCCCCTTTATCAGCACTGCTTCCTCACTTCTATATTTAGATACCATCCCCTCATGAACCTAGCCAAAAGCTTTCTCCATATGGTAGCAAGCCTGTTGGCAAAGATATTCTTCCTCTCTTTATCATATGAAGTCCATCTCCTCATCTTAATTCTCAGGACTCTTTATGTTTTATTAGGACCTTCATCTGAGAACATCCAATGTCTTCTGTCTGGAAACATGGGACTGGGGAAGGAAGAAGAAACTACACTAGATAGTTGATTGAGATTGAAATGTTAGTTTACATTTTCACAGCCAGACCTTACAGTTATGGTAAGGCAGTAAAATTCACCTGAGCACAGTGGCCTTCTGCTGTGTCCTGTGCATGAGTTTCATTGTACTGGCTAAGCAGGGACTCGTGTGGCTTGCAGGTGCTTGTGTGAGATATTCAGAAGTTAATGAACTGAATTAATTTTAAGAAAACTGAAAATAAAGTCTCAACTATATATAGATAGATATGTATAGCTGTTGGAGAGAACAGTCCTGAGGAGGAAAAAGAGTTAATGAGGCATTTCAGTGTCTTTATATGGAGCCGTATAAATTTCAGCCACTTAACTTTAGCAGGAATATCCTGGAGCATTTGAAGTGTGGTGGATAGTTTAAAATAAATAAGGTCAACAGAGAAGACCCTGTTTGGCAGTCAAAAATGTAAATTCTGAAGACCCTTTAAAGCTTTTTCTTGTACAGAAAAAAAGAGAGTAAATGATTAGGTCCTGCATTTTTATAAACAGTTGGGGTGAGAACAAGTTCAGTTATCTCAACGCTGTCTGATCTAGATCTTTCAGCATGTGCTCATTTGTCTTTGTTGTGTGAAAATTTAACTGATTTTTTTTCCCAAACATCTTTGAAACTGCATCCAACGAGGATTTATGAAAACCAGATAAGATTTGTTAGGATGGTTTCCTCAGAAGCAGTCTGTGTAAAATATGGCATCTTTTTAAAACATTATTAAAGCTTTTATTTCATGTTCCAGCCTTGCCCTTGGTTTTAGGAATAGGTAAGATTTTTATGGTGACATTTGCATTCTCTACTATTAAATAGGTGAGTTTGTTCTATAGTTTTACTTCAGGGCAGGTATTTGGCAAATATAGCAACTCTGGCTAATCATCCTGGATTCCTTATAAATATTTCATTGCCCATGCAAGCATAGTGTGGACACCTGCAGTAAAATTTGAAGTACATACAGTTTATACCACAAAAAAGAGAATTTGCTAATATTTTTTCTTTTTTTTTTTTAAGTGTATTAGTAATCATGAAAACACTCAGTCAAACTTCCCCTTTTGACAGATTTTTTTGATCAATAAGGTGTGGTTATTGGGAGAACTCCGTGAGGGTTTTCTCACTTCTCATATGCATTACCTGACTGCAGTAGACCAAGATACTGAACTGTGAAAATCATGGTAAAGTGAAGTATAATGAACATTGGTGCAATGTTTGAGTTCCATTTAGTATTTCGGTCTTTCTTGTGTGGCCCTCTAATAAAAGATACCTGAGAGGTAACCATTACCACTGAATTAATAACAATGTCTGCCTTGAAATAAGGGGAGCTAAATTACTCAGTCACAGTAGCTTTAGTGAAGGAAGTGCACTGCAGCAGCAAGGTATTTGGTCCAGAATCTCACTGTTGAATTGTTATGGTCTTACTTCAGAGTTACTCATGAGTCAGACAAAAGGACCAGCCACATGTGTATGGTTTTGACCAGTACTCATCTCATTTCTTCTCTACCTTTGTGAGAAGGTATAGTGGAGCTCCACTCATCTCCTTTGCTGTTACTAATGGTTCTGGATGTCTGTGTTGGGACACAAAGAGGACATACTGTGTGGAGATGTGGCAACCACTGCATGTCTGCCAGGAGTTCTAACCCTTACAAATTGCTGGGGAAAAAAAAAAAATCAATCTGACAGATGTTCCTCTGTGAACTGGCCCTGGGAATTAGTGAATGTCATTGGCACACATGATTGCACATCAGACCCAGGGGTGAGTACCTCTGAATTTTGTTAACCTGTGAGAGCACTGATGGAAGATATCTAGAGGTCTCCTAGGCTATCCTGACATTCCAAGCCAAGATCAGTTATATTCTGGCAGATCATTGGTTTGTTCTTAAAAACCTTCTATTCCAGTGTTCCCTGTGCTTACTTCTAGAAAGTAAAAATCTTCCTTGCTGCAGTTTGAACTCATTACTGATCACCCTGTCTTTCATGAATGTCTCCTATTTTCAGCAGCCACTTTGGTTCCAACTTACAGGGTTCCTTCTTGGTGTCCTTTTTCAAACATTGAACAATTCTCACTTCCATGTTTCCTCAGAGGCTAGTTTGCTAGAAATCTGACTCTGTAGATGTTCTGTGTCTTTCTTGGGGTGTGATGTCCCAAACTAAATGTAAGACAATTCTGTTTAGAGAGGATTACTTCACATATCTCACTGCCTATAATGCCATAATTCTGTTTATGGGGTTTTATATTTATGCCACAGTATGATAGGCATTCTTTATTAGAGATCCTTTCCTACAGAAATGCAGCTGAAAAAGTGGTTCCTCCTCCTGCATTTATACAGTTCATTTTTATACAGTTGATTACCAAGGTACCCAAGCATCTTGAATGTGTTCCTACTAATTCACTCCTATGCTGCCCTCAAACTGTAGATTGGATCCAGCTTCAGGTTATAAACATCTGAATGTAGGTGCCTAAATGTACATCATATGTTGGGTGGGTCACTAAATTCCCAATCTAGTCAATGAAGCCTGGCCAATTGGACATGGTCTTACTGAGGGTCAGATGAAGAGTCTCATTAAAGTCCCCAAACACCAATGAATGTACTGACTTGTTCTCCATTAACTGTTAAAATAATTTGTTTATGATCTGGACCTGAATCCCAGTCTGTCTTTCCAATTTATCCATATAATTTTCAGTTCTAATCCTGCCTTTGAAGATACTTGCAGTCTTTTCGTATCGTCTGTGAATTTCATAGATACCTTCTATCTCATTGTTGAAGCCATTGATAGAAATATTGAATGGCATTGGACCTGGAACACAACTCTGTGCAATACACTGCTCCTTTGTGATTGCAGTGATTGTGTTCTGAATGTTTCTTCAACTAGACAGCACCCATGTTAGTACTTTAATAATTTATTTAAGCCTGCTGTTGAAAAATGCTTTGCTGTTTTGTAATTTTGCATCCTCAGGATTATGAACTCTGTTACTTTACAGGGGCATTAGAAGAGCCATCCTGTTCCCCTCTTCCCTTTACTAGCTGCTTTCTTTACCTTCTATATCAAAGGCTGAGTTCAGTTTATTCTGAATTTTGCTGAACAAAATTTCCTGATGTATTTCTTTCTCAACTACTCCCAGATGTGGGAGTAGTTAAAATACATGTTATTCCAGTCCTGTACTCTGGATGATTCTGCCAGTTGTTTCAAAACCTTTTCTCTCTTATTTCCCTGGCTTGATGGTTTGCAATAGATCCCCACCTTGGGAGTGTTCCTGTTTTTTTTTCAAAGTTAGAACTTTGTAATCAGTACATGGAAGTTTCCCCAAGATCTGAATTTCCTTATGGCTTGGCACTACATCAGTTGTGTATCTTCTTGATGCACAATGCAGCACCCATTTCCCGCTGCCAGTCCTTTTGAAAGAATGATACCTCTTTATATTCATATTTTAGTAACATGGGTTATCCAAGCCTCTGTTACTCCAATTAAATAATAGCTTAGTTAGATATCTGGCTTCTCCAGTTATTTTCCAATACTATGCTGTGGGCACATACGACTTCACTAGACTCATTCACTGTTCTTTCTTTATGTTCTTCTTAATTAGTTTATTTCAAGTAGCTTTTAGACACTTCTCAATGTCATTCCTCTTCATACATCCCCACAGGATTTTGTTATTTCTTTCTGCCCCACACCAATCCTGACTTAAAACATTTTTAAGTTATTAAATAAATTAGTGTGTAAAGATGCTTTCCTCTTTTTCATGAGATAAGCTCCACTCCCATCCCTTTGCTTACACAGCGCTGCCCACTTGCTAAAGAAGCCAAAATTCCTTAGCATCTTCAAAATCTAAAATGGGAAATGTCGCATCAGAAATAGAAGAATTAAGTTTATTTTTGTTTATAGATCTAGCAAGTTCGTTCACTGTTGCTGCAGTGGTGGCACTGACAGTGGCCATTGTAACAGTAAGTTGGCATCACCCCCTGTGTTTCTGCTCTTTAGTGCTCCTAAGCTGGAGCCTGTTTGTGTTGGAGATGGGACTTTGAGTCAAAGACAGCCACTTTGAGTATTGCACAGGACTGGAATGCTGTCTTTCAGATTTCACTGTAAAACTTACCTCTTTGATCTTTGAGTTCCATTTCAGCATGTATAATTTCAGTCAGCATTTGTGACAGTGCAAATAAGAGCCCTGTAACTCTTAACCCAAGCTCCTTGTGCTCAAACTGGTTTCCTCATCAAGGGTTTAGAAATCAGCCACGCTTTGATGTGGCAGACTGAGAATTGCATCTTGTTTTAGAATCTTATGGTACCAGGGTTTCATAAATATAAGATGTGATGTTACAGCTAGGATACTTGATCTCTGAGTATTTATTTTCCAGTTGAATAAATTGATTTTACATTGTTCTGATGAGGTCATGGTGCCAGACTTTGTTTGCTTGATCTTAGGAGAAAAGGGTGTTATGCTAAAGAGATTCCACTGCACTGGGAAGGTTTGAACCTTGTGATTTTGGCAACTATGACTTTTGGCTTGCCAGCAAACATATGGGAAATACTACAGTAGCTATTGTGAACAGCAGTGAAATAGTTAACAAAGCTGACATTTAGAACAGCTGGAGTTACTTCTCTGATGTTACCATCTAAAGAGGGGACTAGGTCCTTGAGCATGGACCTCCATGATGGCAAGGTGGGACCAGAGCCAGACCTAGCAGCATTCAGGCCGTTTGTATAGGCCAGGTTTCTTTAAGTTGAGGATGTTTCTTGAAAGCTGGATAAAGCACAAGTGAAATTGTATGCTATGGGCAAATATTTATTTTATGTTATTTTCTGGACCTGATGCCCAAATAATTTTAAACCACTTTTATCGCCTTTCTTATATGTATAAACTCCTGCCCTTTTAGCTCATTTGTAACACACCACTTTTTGGTTTCAAAGGCCCCAACTCAGTCTTGGGTGTTGGCCATCAGCTGGGAGTCTCAAGTTGTGAAATTGTGTAATTTTTCTCTGGGAACTGCTTAGTTCACCAGTTCTAGGAAGAGATGTGGAAAGTGGGGGCCTTTCCATGGCTCATAGGGCCTGCATATGCTTATGATATGTCTAATCAAATGGAATTAGTGGGAGGATGCACACTGTGGTTTTGATTCCTATTAATAACAGCCTGAAGGATGACTTTTCTTCATGATCTCTGGTGTTCATTATGTTATTTAAAGACCTAATGTTCTGTCATTTGTGATTTATACAGTAGAGGTGCGTTTCTATTATATTAGATGCAGAAGGATATTAGCAGCAAACTGCTGTATTTTTATGTTAATGTTTTTGCAGTGATAAAAAGAGATATCACAAAAGACCAGGCTCTTTAAACAGCTTTTTTCTGCTCACAGTATCATAGAATCAGAACTATTTTAGGCTGGAATGGATCTCCGGAGGCCATGTGGTCCAACCTTTGCTCAGAGTAGGACCAGCTAGATCAAGTGGCTCAGAGCATTGTCTAGCTGGATTTTAAGCATCTCCAAGGATGGATATCCCAGCTTCTGTGGATACACATTCTACTGTATGACCACTCTTGTGTCCCTTTCCCCGTTCCCCTTATATTTAGTGAGAATGTCCCTTATTGTAAATTGTGTGTGTTACCTTTTGTGTTATCACTGTGCATCTTGGTGAATACCTCCTGTCAGGTAGCTATAGAAGGTAGTAAAATGTCTCCTTAGCATTCTCTTCGTAAGGCTGGAAAAAAATGAGTTCCTCAGCCTCATCTTGTATGTATTTTTCTCCAGAAATTCATTTGTTTCCAAGGCAAAAGTATAATACAACACAACTTCAAAATTTTATTTTATTTTAAAAAGTGCACAAGAAATCCTGAAATGTAACATATATGTACTTTGAGGGATAGACCTTTTTGAAATAGTTTGGTTGAGAATTATAGGTCACAGTTGTGTGTGCTTGGTTTTTTTGTAGAGCATGTATGTTACTGTATGTTTTTGAAGTTTTTCTAGATTACTATACATAGAACTTCATAATCAATGCTACAGAAATTTCTAATCTTTTTTTTAATAAACATGAAAATAATATCAAATAGACATCTACAGTAATGTGTTATATCCATCTATGTATCTACAACAGCATGACATGAGAGGGAAAATAGCTCTGTCCTTGAAATTTTATCTCACCAAAAGTACAGCATCACCTGTTGATGATTTCTTCTGTTCAGCTTAGAGGACATGATCTTTAGCTAGATTCCTCTGAGAGCTAATCAAAGTCAGTGCTACTTTTGGGATTAGCAATAAGAAATTACTGTGCTGTTCTTGGCAACTCTTATGCAACTCTGGATCATTTGTTGTCAAAAGAAAGACTGAATTCTGCCTCTGCCACCAAACCTGATGGTTGGCAGGAGACCATCCCACTAGAGCATCATGCAGCTCTGCTAGAAAGGTGAGGAGGCTGCTGGCTAAGGTGCATATTCAAGAAATCTGGAGAATCTGCTGACTAAACTATGCCCTTTTGGCACTCAGGTTTTCAAATTTAAATTAAAGATAATAGAGACATTAAATTTAATCTTAAACATAGATGCGATTGGTTTCTAAGTGATGAAGCTGCAGGTACCCAGAACTTTTAGGTTCCTTCCTTAGGCTGCCTTCTGTAAGGCCTTGCAAACTAATGGCTTGTCAGAGAAGACAATAATTGATGCTGTCCTTGAACCTGCTGCAAATACTTGGTTTTAGCACAGAGTTTATTACTCAAATATAAAAACCTCTGACTTAACACACAAACTTGCAGTTCTGTGATCTTAGCAGATAGCCAGCATCAGAGACCTTTTCCTTTTGTTCTTTCTCACTTCCTGGGAAAGGATATTCCCCTTAAGTTTTCCTTGGTCTTTGACTTACCTGTTTTTTCTCTGAGCTTCTGACCAAGTGAGGTCCAGAATACACGTACTTCCCAGGAGATATTAAGTGGTAGATTGTATCCAAACTGTGGGATGCCCTATATGCATATGTATGCATAGTCACTTGACCAGGTACTAGGTCAGCCGGGGTTTGGTCCCCTTCAAGGATCACAGCCATTTCAGAGATGCCTGACTGGTAACGGAGTTACAAAGATACTTTCTTGCTTAGAGAGTGGGTATCTGATCTGCTAATTTCTTCAGGAAGACCTGCTCATTTACAGATATTTTTTTTTTCTGTACTTGGAACTTTGTGTGCTGGATACCCTTTGTCTTCTAGCTCTCATTTAAAAAAGAGTATTTCTAATCCACTCATGAGTTATTAAATTTTGCTGGAGAGTATAACCTGTCATGGTATCCAAATGTTAATCCTTTCAATGTGAAGATTTTGGATCCTTTTACGTCAGAATTTAAATATGTCTCTGGTAAGAGATCTGTTCCCTACATAGCCAGTCAAACAAATATTTGCATGTTTACAACATTTTTTTATGTAATACGTAACAACATATTAACTGTAACTATTATTTTCAAAGTCCTGATACTCAAATATTTAGGAACACATTAAAAACTATGTATATGACTATTTTTTGGAGTTCATTCTTTCCTATTTTACTTGCTGTAGCCCATTAAAAAAAAAGTTTGTTTCATATTTCTGTCACCAAATGCTGCAAAACACATTTTAAGAACCACCCCATAAATGCCCATCTCCCGGAGCCTTTGCCTACCTTTGCTGTTTTCCTTTCTCTTGACAGTGAGCCATCTTCCTCAACATCTTGTTTACAAATTGCAACTTTTCTAATGCTGCCTAGTTTTACTAGTTTTACCCAGTTTTATGTTATCCCTCCCTTTGATAGCAGTTGCAGCGAAAGATTCAGCAGCTTGCTTGGTGAGGCCCACTTCTTCACTTTGTGCCTTGAAAGACAGGCACGTTGGGAATCGGGCATGGGAAGTACCACGATGAGTGGAGCAAAGAGTCAAGCTATCAGAAGAGAGGGACTTCTGAAGTGGCCTCTTTGCTTCCTGAAGAGCCCTGTCATGGTGCCCTGCCTGAGAGCAGATGAGGAGTAGTGAGGAGAGAAGCTGAAACTAGGGTTGCTTATCTCCAGACTCTTCTCAGTTGCTCTGGTTTTCATGCCTCCAGCCCAGCTGTATAGCACTAATTAACCTGAGCCTTTTAATTTCTCCCGGTTGGCTTTAAATTAACTCTGTTGTCATGTTGCGTGGAGTAATCCTTCAGGCATCTGTGGGGTACACTACAATTTAAATTGTTTATGAATGCATGGGTATTTATTGTTGGGTCAGTATTTATTTTACTGTTATGATAATCATTATTTTGAGGGTTTTCATGTTTGTGGAAGAGCTGTAATAAGTGGGCCTTACTGCACAAACAGGGAATAAAAAGAAAAATCCCTGCTCTGTTGATGCTGCAAAGAAGTCCAGAGCTCTTTAACAGTACTCATGGCCAAAAGTCCTGATGTGAAATAAAATGTGTCAAATTAGTTTGAGGAAATTTCAGATCAAAATACTTTTGTTTACAGAGCTTTGTTTCTTGAATAGACTGTTGCTTGTTTAGATGTATTAAAATGGTATTGTTTGCCATTACTTTAGGTACAGACAGCTTTTTTCAAGGCAGGAAAATTTTGGATTTCTTGTAAATTGCATTCTTAGAATAGTTTGTAATAAGAAAGAGTCAAGGAGAAGGTGGGATCTTTATTTCAGCCAATTATATCTTTTGCTCAGGCTCCCATAAATCTCATTAGTATCAAAACAGTAGGACAAGTGTGTGTTTTATTTTTTTTATCACAGGTTTCTTTGTGCTGTATTTAATGGAGAGTCTAAAACTGCTATTTTATTAGTGTTGTGCAGTAATATGGTCTATAACTATAAAGCCTATTAAACACTTCATAAAGCCTTCAGGGAAACTTCTTTCAAATGTTACATTGTGTTTTTATAAGTTATAACCCTCTGGAAATTGGCTTATTATCAGTTTTCCCTCAAAGTAGAGTGTTCCAGGACAGTGGAGGATGACCTTATGTGATCTAGATTGAAAGCATCAGTGAGACTTGATGATTATCCTTGTTTTAATATTGTATATGTTAACAGTGGGTTCTTGTTAAAACACATGTAGATAGATGCAAGGCAAGCCAGAAAGACATACCTAGAAATTAAGGTTGCTGCTTGTATCACTGTAATAATAATTTTAAAAGTGAGGCAGTAACCACCTTATTTGTGAATTGAGTGGCAAAAACTCTAGCATAGGACAAGATAGTGTGGATACGGTGAACTTTAAATATTCAGAACATGAACTCGCTGCTTTGCATTTGTAAAATGATGGCGTGAAAGTCTAGTAGCGTACAAAAACTAATCTAGCAGTATGCCAAAGTAATTAAAGCAAAGTAAATAATCTCCAGTGTTCTTATTCCCCACAGAAATTGTTTAATATCTTATCTTTCCAAAGTAGTTTTCTGCTAATTCATGATGTCTTTGTAAGACTCTCCTTATTCAACCGATGCTGTTGTATTCCTTGGTGTGAGAATATCTCCCCTCCTGTCCTGGAGGGTCATGTGTCAGGTGCTGTCCTCATTCCAAAAAAAGATGTTTCTTCTCTATAGTGGAAATGCTGAGCATGAAGCTAACAGCTTCTCTGGCCATTTATTGTTTGCTTAGTGAAAGGACTTTGAATGCCTCAAATGTAAGTGCTATATGACACTTTCTAACATTGTCTTGGTGCTGTGGGACATATTGTTGCTGGAAACCAGGGACCTGATCCTGATCATCTTTTGGTACAAATTACAGGTAGCTCTGTTGAAGCAGGTGAAGTATAAGGCGGTTGTGAGGCAATCAGGTTATCTGTCTGAGTTGTCCCTAAGTATTAGAACCTGTTGACCTGTGGCTCTTAAAGTTCCCTGTTAATGCAGACAAGAGGCAGGAGAGATGGCATAAGACATAAATTATGTTAAAATTGTCCAGTATTCTTACATAGGAGAGCATATTTCCTTATATATCTGTATATCCCCAAACTTATTTTGAACTGAGAAAAGTAAAGTACAAGCTGGTGCTGTGGTGCAGTGGTTTGATCTGAAACTTTTCTTTTACTTTCCTTTTTGGTGCTGATGAGCAGAATGTGCTGTGGTGTGTAGACAAGGTAAATGATACAAGACCGCAAAAGCAGATGCTATGTAATTAACGTCCTTTTTGACCAAAATAAAAAATAATGATTTGGCTTTTTCTAAACAAAAGATCCTTCAGAGACTGCCATGAAAGTCTTTCAGTCTGAGCTGTCTGTCTATGCCACAGCTACTGTGAGAGGATCGCGACCAGGGCAGTTGGAGAACTGTCAGTTCTATCACACCCCTTTATTTACAGATAAATGTTAGTTTGTCCATGATGGATAACACCTTTCTTGGGAGCTTCCAAAAGCTATGGGGAAGCTGAATGCAGTTGAGATGAGGCTGCCAGAGCTCCATGTCCCCCGATTCAAACTGCAGCAAGGCAGGGCTGTATTCCTACAGTAGTATGCTAGTAAGTGCAAACACAGACATACACATATGCAACGTGTATATACGTCGTATAGGCGGCCAGCCACAAAGATCAGCAGACACATTCAGTACCCATGCAAACGTGAACAGCAGCAATGACCACAGCCTGCTCCCCTTGCTGGCTGCTCAGGATTAAGACCTATTAGTGGTGAGTATATAATATATAAGTACGTACAGTAGGGATCCCTCCAGCAGCTGGGCTTAGATAGCCACTGTCCCCAGCATTTGGCCTCAGATATCCGGTCTCCGCTGGTGCTGGTACCTGGACATATGAGCCACCAAAGCCTCTGCTCCAGTCCAGCTGCTGGTACAAACTCCCTGACACACAGACATGGACACATGTGCACACACAGACTCCTCAGCAGCTGGCTTGCCACATGCTGTTCATCCAGTAGCTGGTCCTAGATCCCCTGGTGCCTCACTCCCAGACACAGACAGGTCTCCCCAGTCCATGCATAGACCCTCCTATCTCTCCGGCAGCTGGCTGTGAATCCCCTGCTCCCTGTGATGGCCATCTCCTCTGGTGGCATTGCCTGCGTGGACACAGCGAGGGCTCCCAGGTGAGTTCACCAGCTTGCTGTTTGCGAGCTCTCACATGGCGATGCATGTGCCCTTGGTTGGTCTGGGTGCTGGTACCCTGGGCGCAAGCTGCTCTGCTACCCTGGTCCCTCTGCAGCTGCTGTGCTCAGACCCCCCAGACCCTGCATGCTGGTGAGAGCCCCTTGCCCAGGGGAAGAGGAAGACATGGTGTTTAATGAGGAGACGGGACAGACTGCGTGGATCAGAATAGGGCACGGCCAGATAAGCGCAGTGACTAGCTGCCTGTTCACATGCAACTGGCCTCTTTTATCCCCTTGTCCCTCTGCTTTCCCATGTTTGTTCCTCCCTAAATCACCTCCATTACTCCTTCAACCTACATTTGGTTCCTCCCACAGACACTGAGGTCTTATACAATCCCAAAATGCCCTTCCCCTGCACCCCACAGCGTGCCCCATGCCTGCAGGCTGTGACTCCTGTCAGGCCATGGGGTGACCCAGATAGCCTGTCCCATGGACTTCTGGTGATGGGTGTACCCCCTGGTCCCCAGTGCTTAGGCTCCCCTGGTGGGTCTGGGTCTATGCTTGTATCTCCCAGGGGTTACTGGGACTCCCCAAGCTGCTAGGGTGCCTCCAGGCTCCCTGTGTGCTGCAGATGGGATGGCTCCAGTGATGGGCTTGGCGCGGAGTGGGCCTGGGAATGATTTAGGTACCCCCACCACTGATCCCCTGCGCTCCTTTGGCTGCATGCAGGCAGAGTGTTTTTTTTATTGCAAAACCTAACACCAGGTAGTTAGACAGAGCAAGTTCAGTAGAGTAGCTTCTTTTTAATGTTTCTTGACATTAACAGCTCCATTTCTTGATTAGAATGGAAAATGAAGTTGATTATGTGTGTCCGTGGGGTGACACTGTAGTTTTGACCAGTAACTGTAAAATAAATGGGAAAGGTGACGATAAATAGTATTTTAGTTTAATTATTCCTAGAAGACCACAGTGACTCACTGCAGGGTTTTTGTTGTTATTGTTCCTACAGCTAGCAAGCAATGTTTAAAAGACTTATTCTATATATTTATGAAGGGACAGAGTGGGATGACACGGCTCTGTTTTTTTCAGTGACGCTTTCTGTGAATATAGAAAAGTTGCTGTGCATGTTTCTTTAGTAGCATTTCTATGTGCTTATTTTAGTTTTGGTAAATATCACAAGCTTAAGCCTGCCTATAAAACAAGTTCCATCTTTGCATGCAATCTCTGATGGAAGCTGCATTCTGAGATGCAATCTACAGATAGTGATACTTGAAGAAAATAGTGGATTTGCTTAGATAATATTGATGCTTTCATAGGATCATTAAAAAGGATCTGCTAGAACTAACAAACACTGTTTAGAGGGTACAAAGCAGAAGTGTTTAGTGTTAACTTTAGTTTTATTTTCCCTAGTTAGGCCACACTTGTTTCCTCCAAGGAAAACAGGACTGATTATTTTTGCTAATTAGAAATACATCACTGGTCTGAATCACATCTGTAATTAGTAACAATATTTTAAGTAGATGTTGGAGATTTTTTTTGGAGTATGACTTGCATTCTTGATTTATTATACATGCATACATATGTGCATCTACAGATTTAATGACCAAAAGGAACAGCTGGTTGTTTCTGAAAGCCGTTAAAGGTGCTTCATAGGCTGACATTGCTGTTCCTTCTGCTCAGGACTGAATTTGCTGCTTCTGGACAGCTCGAGTTTGTCACTGGAAAGTAAGTGAGGTTGGGAAACCAGAAAATAAACCCATGCTTTGCTCCTGTCATCCACTCAGCCCGGTAATTCACTCCACAGAAGTGTTGGTGAAAATAGCATTCCTTAGGTTGTCTCGGTTGGTTTCTTGAGACAAATAGAGGAAAAAAAAATGCTCAAAGGAGGTAATGATTTTGAGAGAAGGCTTGCAGTGAAGCAGGCCTGGAAGATGGAAGAGCTGGGTTGGAACATGGCTCATGTTCCCCTGCTGCGTCCAAATTGAACCACTGAATAGGTGCAAATGTAGATGGTAGGATAAAAATGGAAACTATTCAAACCAAAAGCAATTAACTTGTATACAGATGGCTTTCTGGCATTCACAGCTGCATAGATTTTGGTTGTGTATTTTTTAGATGTGCCGCAGAAGGTTAAAGCCTCTATACGTCCATCTCCAGCTGTTCATGCACATAAAATAGATAAGGAAATGAAGCCAAGTGAGCATTGTGTATAGCATCAGACTTGCTTGCAGAGATAAGCATCTCAAACATTAGTGCAACATCCTGTCCTGTCAAATGGCCCTCGTATCAGCCTTTTGTGAGAAGAAATTACATATTTTGCATCAAAGGAGTCACTCCAATTTCATAAAAATGAAATATGGGGAACTGCTACATACACGTCATATCTCTAGGATAAAGCCTAGGGCTGAGAACTGTGAACAGAAGTAGAAGACTGCTGAAAGTATGAAACGTGAGTTCTTCAGGCAGCTTTGGTATATCCTGGAGACTGTGTCTCTGGCAAGCCTAGGATTTAAACTGCTTCACATATGCTTGATCCTTTATCCTGGAGTGCAAGCAATTAACTTTTAAAAAAACCCAAAGTTGTTAAGCCATGATTTTTTTTTTAAAAAAACAATATTTTCCATTCACGTGAACTCTACATTGATTTTCATTTTCATGTAAAACATAACAAATACTGGTTTGGGTCAATGGAAACCTAAATTTTTGTCTTGTTTCCTCACCCTTTTTAAAGATCAATTAAAAAAAAAAACAAACCTCCTTGAAATGTCTCATTGAAATGGTCAAAATATTTAGACCAGGCTTTCCAAAACTGTGGTGTAAGTGTGTCTCTGAATATTTCAAGTTGGTACAAGGGCACCATTGCAATAGCCAACTACCACCTCATGTGCATGTATTGGCCATGAGTTGTCATCGCTAATGGAGAAACTGCTCAAGATGCAGCCCTGGTGTAGACTTTTCTGAATTTTGTTTGTCAGGGTCCAGCTTCCTACAGAAAAGTACCACAGCCACCACCTAGTGAAGCCCAGTGGGCTTGCAGACCATTGGAGTGCCTCCCAAAGGGCCTTAGTCTTTCCTTACCACATGTACAGTATGGATCTGTATATGGATTGCTTTTAATCCCTGCCTGCTCCTGCTATGTTTGCACTGTGGTGAGTCTGCAGTTGTATGAGCCATATGCTTTCTTTTCGTACTTATTTCTTACGGAGTTCCCTTTTGGCAAGTAGATACCTGGGAAGGGATGTCAAGAGTCCATCTTGTATTCTGTTGTGAAAGGTGGGACCCAGTCTCCTTTCCACCAAAGGGAAATGAGAGGGTCCATCCCACCATTTCTAGAGGGATGTTGCACCTGTTTACTTGTTACTAATAAGACTTCTCTGTTTAATGTTCTCTGGGGTATGTGTTTCTCCCTTGATCCACCTGAAGCACTTTCTCATGGTTAATGATCGGAGTTTGCCGAGCACACAGACTCATTTCAGTGCTGTTTTTCATTATGTAAGCTATTAACGGGTCACTGTTCAGATGCTGGAAAATCTGTTTCAGGCTAATAGCGAGGTGCACAAGTGCCTCTCCATGGTATATTTGCTACCTGTGCACACGTGTTCTGGCTTGATAGTTGGTAAAAAATCCCACAGCAATATGGGATGCAGCATCTATGTCATTAGCAGTCAATTTCTAATCAGCCTTATATTAACATATACAACACTTCCACCTTTTCTAGGATTTTTGCACTATGTGACTGAAGGAGGGTGAGAGGAAACACATTGGTGTGCAGAGGAAGGTGTTGATAAGTAAGGAAATCAAATTCTTCCCAGAAGAAACGGCATTTTTGCAGTAGAGGAGGTAATAATGCAGGATAAGGAACTGTCTTGGAGATGCGTATGAAAAGCTGGCTCTCTGGCATAGAGTATTTCCCTGAAAGTCGGTAATAAGGCTGTTGAGGAAGCAGAAATTATGGAGAAAATTTAGAAGAGTAGTAGTAGTTTGACACAGGGAAGGGTTGTGGTTTAACCCCAGCAAGCAACTAAGTACCACGCAGCTGCTCGCTCATACCCCTGCCCTGCCACAGTGGGATGGGGAAGAGAGTTGGAAAAAAGGTAAAAACCTTGAGATAAAAACAGTTTACTACCTGAAATAAAATAAAATTAACACTAATGCTACTAACAATTTATAATAATACCAATAATTGTATGGAGAAGGGAGAAAACAAAAAGAGAAAGAGAAATAAAACTCAAGAAAAAAACCCCAACCAAATGAAAAAAAGAAGTGATGCACAATATACTTGCTCGCCACCCGCTGATCGATACCCAGCCAGTCCTTGTGCATCAATCCACCCCCTCTGGCCACCTCCCCTCAGTTTACGTACTGAGGATGACATATGGTCATATGGAATAGCTCTTTGGCCAGTTGGGGCCAGCTGTCCTGGCTGTGTCCCCTCCCAGCTACTTGTGCCCCTACAGCCCTCTTGCTGGCAGGGCCTGGGAAGCTGAAGTCTTTGACTTAGTATAAACGCTAATTAACAACAACTAAATCCACCAGTAGTTCTATCAACATCATGCTCTTACTAAATCCAAAACACAGCACTCTACCAGCTACTAGGAAGAAAACTATCTCTATGCCAACTGAAACCAGAACAGAAAGCCTTGAATAAAACATGGAGGGGGTTATTTGAGGTCTCAGGTTTTGACAACTCAAAATTATGCTGTTACAGCAGACAGTAATTACTACAGGAGCAGATCCTCCTGTTGCCTTCTCTTTGTTACACTCAGATAATGTCCTTTTGCTTACAGATGGTTGCATTCACATGCATACAGAGATTTTTAGTGTTTCCTTCTTCAGTGTACAGACAAATTGTTTGAGAATGGATGAATGAAAATCAAAGATGGGTCCGAACTTGGATTTTTTTTCTGAACTTCACTCATTTTCTAGGAGGAGAGGATCTGGAGGTGGCAGAACTTTAGAAGAAAAAAGTTCAAGGTTATTTTCTTTTTATACGCTGTTTCTGTGGCTAAAAGCCTCTAGTAGGGTTAACCTGAATTTTTAATCTTTTTAAAATTTCCATAAATTATATCTGAAAATCCTTTGGAGAGCCCAATAGGACAGCAAAGAAACAAAACCAAACAAATCAGCCCACCGTTCATGCCTTGTTTGTTTTGGAGGATGGTCTAAGTTTTTCTTTGTCCTAACTAGGACAATCCTAGCAGGACCCTTCATCTGTGCAGATATTCACTGCCCAATGGGTAGAGCTGAAGATCTCTGATGGCAATACCTTTCCTTACCAGGGAGAAAATGAAAAAGACAGTCTTTGGATGCGCTTACACAGGAAGGAAATATTATAGTTAATAGGTGTGCCAAGGTCTGAAAAATCTTTTTCAGCATAAAGCAGTGCAGAGACAGTTTCCCTACAAGGAAAAAGGGACACCAAGGGATTTATTGTGTTGTGGTATTTATTATGTAAGAGGTATTTGCATGGTAAAGAAAGAAAGCAGATTTTATTCAAAATAGAGAGGACAGGATGAATGATGTTAATGAAAAGCTGATTGATGGAAGCAGGAGTTTGTCTACCGTGCCACTCATATTTTCTGAACCCCAGCAATCATTTTATGGACATCTGAGTTAAATGATGGGTAGATTAATCCTTTGGTATGCTAAATTTGTATAAAGAGTCTGCTGTGCCAAGATGGAAGGTGAGATGAATCCAGAGCTGATCCTACAGATGTTAATTAGGTGCCTCTTCTCCCCATGCAGCTGAGAGGACAGCTTCCAAGAGCGGTTCAGACCAGCTATATTTTGCATTGCATTTTGACATTACCTGTCTCTCCCTACACTGTATGGAAATGTGATACAGCAACAGCTGGGATTTACTCCATCCACCTGTACGTCCTTCACTGGCCATCTTAGTCAGGTATCCAGTTGCCATAAGCTCCTTCTTTTGCTTCACTGAATATACAGGAGTACCTAGACAAGAGGTGGATGGTGGTTTAGATGCCTCTCTGTTTTTCTCAAAATACAAAGAACCTCATGATTAATTGGTGGTACTCTGATAGCTGTGATTGTTCTGTTTATTTTAGTTCTTGCTCTAATAAGACTGCTTGAATGTCTGTGTTAGTAAAGATGATTCCAAGTAGAGGCATGTGTTTTGCAGACTTTTTTTATCTGGTCCAGTTTCTCCACATCCTTTTGTGACTAAGTCAAACCCACAGTCTGCCGAGTGTCTGCAGGGATAACAACCCACCTGCCAGACTCAATGCAATTAATAATTTCCCTATTTTTTTTATTTCAGCTAAAATCCCTAAACAACATCTAGCAGGTCCTGACAAAAGCTTGTTGGTTAGATTCAGTGTCCTGACTTCTCTTTGACATCTACTAGTGCTGTGTTGGTGGCCATAATTGGTGGACACATCATCCCAAGAAGTCCTCTATGCTGTTGCACAGCTTGAGATTACTTTGAGCCCCTTTTGTAGCAGATAGAAATTTCTTACATTAATTTAACTCTGCAGGGATCTGGGGCTTGTAAGCCACGCATTCAGAATGACACCTTCAGCTCAGGGACTGTGAAAAGCCAAGATTACATGCCCTCACTTGAAGCCTAGCAATCAAGCTGACAGCATAGAGATTGCAGTGTGATACAGTATTATCAATTAACCAGCTGTCAGGGATTTTCTGCGTTTCAAAGAGGTAATGGTTGGCTAGCCGCTGCTTTCTAGGTAGTCCCTCCTAATATGGTCCTGTGTCCTCTGTCTTAGGTAAAATCTAATCCTTGACATTGCAAATGATTTGTGTTCATTCTCATTATGTGATGCATGTCTCTGAGATGAGTCAGCCACACAACTCACCATGACCAAGACAGCTGAATTTATACAGAAGATAATGATTTAGTCACTATTAGTTTTTTCTCTAATATAAGGGAAGGCAACCATATGTTAATTATTCTTCTTTAGAACAGCCCCATTAAAATTTAAACTGGTTTTATTAGTAGCAAGAAGACCTCTTTTGGTCATGTGAAAACACTCTGTAGCCAGCAGATCTCATGATCCTATGCTTGGGATGTAAATCCTTCAAAAGCTGGTGTACCAGAGTGTGCCTTTCTTTCTTAAGTGAAAGATGAGACTCTTTAGTCTTCCGTATTTATTAGTCTTGATTAGTTACATTAGTTGATTAGTTAGAAAGTTCACAGTTTGTGGACAACTGGTTTCCCTTTACCTGAACTTGTAGAAGAATCTAATGCAGTGGGACCATAATATGGTATTTTAAGACTGCAGTGGGGATGGTGGTTAAAGAACCTAGGCCTTTGCTCTTGGTGAAGTTCTGAGGTATGTGCCTTTAAACTCCTATTTTTGTGTTTTAGGCAGGCTTAAGCTAAAAAATCCAACCCACCTGGGATCTAAAGGAAAACTGGAAGTATTGATTTTTTTTTTTTTCCCTCGAAAGTAGAATGACTTCATGTGCAGAAAGGGAGTATTATCTAACTGGCTGGGATCATTTCAAAATATGATATGCCTGCACTGCATGAATACATTTGACAATTTGAGGCTTAATTGAGTAATGCAATTGCACTCACAGACACTTCAACATTGTGGCAACATTAATGCACATAAACTTGCTGGATATTTTTGTGTAGTTACAGTACATTTAAGAATCTCATTTGTAATGAATTAGTCTCTTTTTCTTCTAACTCAGGATGCCAAGCAAATTTTGATATCTTTTTGTAAGTGTTGCTAAGTTTTAAAAAGCCCTGTAGTTGTTACATTTGCTCAGCGTAATGTTATGCAGTGGAGGGGCAGCCCAGGAGCATTTCAGCTTGGTAAAGATCTGAGCATGTCACCTGCTAGGTCTGAAAAACCTTAGTCCCTAAAAAATCTTGTGATACCCTGCAGAAATATATGAATACTTCTAAAGATGATTATCCCCTTGTACTCACTTTTGTCCCCCTTATCCCCAAACACAAAACCATCCAAACAAAACCTTCCAAGAGTTCTCAGGATAGGAGCTTAAAATGTGCGTCTCAAAGCAAAACAAGAAAGGGGCCATTGATAGCTATCTAAGTTAAAAATTTTAGACTCAGATCCCCAAATTAGAAGATTTTAAGAATGAGGAAAGCTTTTGTCCCCAATCTTCATGCATTTTAATTTCCCATGACTTCTCTCACTCTGCGTG
The DNA here is from genome assembly GCF_963210335.1 of Falco punctatus. Classification (NCBI taxonomy): domain Eukaryota; kingdom Metazoa; phylum Chordata; class Aves; order Falconiformes; family Falconidae; genus Falco; species Falco punctatus. Next base: position 33,016,717 of record NC_137581.1, read on the forward strand.
AGAGTAGGTCGCAAATAATTTGATGTTGAAAAGTGCACCTTTAATTCAGAGCCTTCTCTGCATTCTCCGACTGAGATGGTTTCCTTTTGCTTACCCTAAACCAAGGACAACAGCTCCATGCTTCTTATCACTGTCCTGCTTTTTCCTTTCTGTTTCACCACCTCGTTCCCTGGAGTCCTTGCTGAAGTAAGACTAATGCTAATGTACAAAATCCCAAACCCCAAAATGCTTTTCCTGGCTTTCAATTTATTCATTTCAGTTGTATAAAAATGTATTATTTTTTTGCAGTTTCTTTCAATTTTCCATTATCTTTTCAACAGTAATGTGAGTTTGTGGCAGGACTTCATATCAGGCAGTTTTGGTTTCCTAAAATTGAGCACATTGAATCAGTGACCCTAAAAACTTCTGGTACCTGATGCTGAGTGTTACAATGCATAATACTAAACTAGAACCAAATTACTCTTAATAGAGAAAACTGTGACCTGCTATGAAGGACAGCCTGAAATAAAGGGACCTGAAAACAGGTCTTCTCCCCTGCAGATGGTCTCCCTGGGATAGTCTTTTCCTTTGGTCATTCTTTCCAGGCTGCAGCTCTCAAATTTAACCACAGATGCCAAGAAATCTTCTTTGGAAGATGTCCATGAACAAAGCCCCTTTCTTTCTGCCACTTACAGAGCCTTGCTATGAGTTTGCTTCCCACTGATCTGTGCAGGACTGGCCATCTCTCTCCCTTTCCTGCCCATCCTCAAGGAACTCCCTGTGTCGAACATACTCCATCGATAAATCATCCCTCTCTGCAGATATTTCTTTGTAAGTGCAGAAACCTGCAGTAGGAAATTATGTAGCCTTCATGGCTGCTGTCTAGCCACACATCTTCTAATAGAGCAAAGCAAAACTGGACAAAGAAATCAAGTAGTTACTCTGCTGTAAAGCTGTGAATCTATTTTCATGTCATAGCATCTTCACTATGTTGACAGTTCCGCTAACTGCTGGAAAAAGCCATCTCTCAAGCTGAGCTTTATGTAGTCCTTCCATGTGATTAGTTTTCAATGGTTGATTCTCACCCGTTTAATTAAAACAGAAATATAATATTTTTTCAGTTTTTTTCTTAATTCTTTCAACATTATACATTGGTGAAAAATTACAGCAAGGTTAGCTTTTGGTTGCAGTATCATCATTAGAAATAGCCTTCTGAGTTAAGTATAATACAACCAATTTCCTGGTGATGATTTCCTACAAGTAATTAAAAAAATATTCCTTCTGCTTCTTCCTTGATCTGCCTGTCTGTGTGGGGCTTGGAAAATGCTTTAATCAGCTTTTCTGTTCCTCTGTCTCATCATACCCTGGTCTTAGTATTTGAGTTTTGCCTTTTCTTTGCTTAGACACCAAGTGGAAAAGAACCCAAGGGCAGAAGTAGAGACTTTGCTGCTGGGTTTGTGTACAGAGCTTTGCCCAGGTTGCCCAGAGTATTGCAGCATAAAAGGACCTCCTCATATCTTTAGGGCTTTCTGGTAGATGGTGTCTTCTGCCTCATGGTTATTTTGGAGTTGATAAAATGCTGCTTCATATGGGCCCTTGCCCCATCTACTCCTTTTCCTACCCCTGCCTGCTTTCCCTGTTGTGTACCTGCACCCCTGTCCATAGACCTGCCTCTTAGTCCCCAGCACCTTTCTGCTGATTATCTTTCACCTTTTATGGCATCTCAGGCTGCTTTTTGTCCAACCCCTTTGAACTGTGATGTGGAAACCAGTTTTTCTCTCAGCATACATTCATACCAATTAAAAGCAGTGGGTTGCTTCTACTAAGGCAACCTTGGTTTCAGGTGCAGGTAGACTGCAGGGATGCAGCTGCCATTTTATTGCCTTAACTCTGTCACTGTGAGTTGGAATTAGCAGCTGCATCGGTTAAAGTGTAATTCATGTTTTATGTCTCATATTATCTTAAGAGAGAAGGAAAAATCTCAAATGTATAAGCATTTAGAAGGATTGTGTGTGGTAAAATTCTAATATTTGCTTTCCCTTAACTTCTTTGACAAAGGACAGAAGGTAGGAAAATAGTACTCTGGATTCTAATTTGGAAAGTTCATTGCAGAAGAGGAAGGAATCAAGGAGAAATTATGTGAATAATGCAGAATCAGTGGTGTAAGCTGTGAGCAGTTGATCACCGTTTTGTTCTGCAGACATAGAATTCCATCAGCATTCCTTCTTTTGAAAACCAGAAATCCTGTCTTTGCTGTTGTATGTTTAATTGAGCACTTCAAGCAACCCTCCCCCTGCGCCGCTCCCCCCCCCCCCCCGCACCCCCTAAAGAACAAAACAAAAACCCCAAAAAAACCTCTTTGGCATGCAGATCTACTCTTCAGATGATGATCTTTTAAAATCTTTTCTAGAAAAGTTGTGCCCTGCTATACATCCTGAATACATTCTCTGTAATCTCAGACCTCTCCAGCATTACAGAATGCAACTGCTATGGGAAGAGTGGAGTTGCAATGAGTTGTAGAAAGCTAGTGTTACACTTGAAAGCACTTTCTTTAGCAAAAAAACCCAACAAATATATATTGTTAAGACAATCTAATACTCTCTGGAAAGGGGAGCCATATCCACAATTAAATTGAATGGTTGTTCCTTAAGAAGACTTCTGTTATTTGCAGCTTAAAGTGTAACAGAAAACAGACAGGATATTAACACAGACTCTCAGCAAGATAGTTTAGCTATAAAATGTCAAAGCCTCTTCAAAACTAGAGAGTTGCAGAGCTTTAAATATGAGTACCATAACTTTAGGAAAACGTTGTTATCCTATTCCTTGTAGATCAACATGTAGCAAGATTATTTCAGTGGAAGTATGTGCCTACAGGCTATTTATTTCCTGTGTTTTGTTTAACACCAATTGCCATCTGAGATCAAGAAGGCTTAACCAATTATGAGTAGCTGGTGCAGCAAAAATCATGATTGATACATTTACAACACAGAGTCGATTCTTGTGGTAATGTTATTTTATTATTAAGGAGTGGAGCAAGGGGGAGAAGGGGACATCAGGCATATGACTTTGCAACACCAAACTAACACAGTACTCTGACCACATACAGATGTTTCCTCCCTTGGTGCAATCAGTGCAAGATGCACTGCTTGCAGCATGCAGACCTCAAAGAAGAGACAGCTGTACAGTTGTTGCAAAGCGTATTTCCCTTTTCCCTTTGGCTTATTGGATTATTTTATACAGTAGAACGATAGGAATTTAAAAATGAAAAAGTGCTGTTGGGTCATCTAGTCCATCTTGCAGCTAATGCAGGATTGTTCTCTGTGGATCTTTGTCCAGTTGGCTTTCGATGTGATTGAATTTCAGCCAATTTCCTTTGGACAATTATTCCACAAGAGAATACATTTCACTATTAGGAATTTTTTCCCTGTCAACCTAAATTTTACTTTGCTCAGTATAAGCACATTACTCTTAGCTATAGTTTCCTGAAAATCCCTATTAAAAAAAATCCTTAGTGTGTGTATCCTTCCAGAGCTTGTAGATAATTATCATCTTTCTCTTTCAATAGTGGCTTTAGTCAAGCTATACATATTTAGTTATTTTAATATTTTCTCATAAATCAGTCTTCCTAGATTAATGATGACTATTATTGCTGCTATTATTGAGCCAAAACTGAAATTCTTCTCTTTAAACTTCAACAAGAAAAGGTTGGACTGAATAAAGACTTACAGATGAGATTATGGTGTCGTTGAAACCCCATCCTTTGAACCCCTATTTGTGGCTTGAGATCTGTCTGAATGCCAGCTCTCCTGAGGCAGACTTCAGCAGTAAGATTTGTGTCAACTACCTTGAGTTATCTACAGCATAAGTGCCTACATCAAAGCTACTCTCCCTAGATTGCTTTTATGATCATTGGACCCTATAGTTGGGTGCAATTCATCTAAGCTATTTTAGATATCCACATTAGGATGAGAGGAATTGAGCCCTAGAGGCACCTATTTCTCTCTCTCAATTAAGGGTAGCCCAAGGTGATAAGCTCGTATATTGACATCTGCAGTTAGTGAGACAAATCCCCCCCCTAGGTGCTGAAATCTCGGAGATCAATACAGAATAGCCGTGCTGGATGGCCACCTGATTTAGATCAATCACTCCTGCTGTCCTGGACCTCAGACTTCCTTGGGTATTTAAATATAGGGTCTGTGGATGTTCAGGCATCATGGTTCAAGAAGTGAGTTCAAAGTCTTGGTTGTTTCCATGGCAATGCCACCACAGCTGGGAGACAGAAGTGGGGTGCTTTGGCGCTCGGAGAGGCTTGATGTGTTGTGAGTCCTGAGACCATTCCTAACACATCTGAGTGGCATTGAATTCAATGCAAGAGTGTGATGGTTACATTGAAAAACAGGGGGGTGGATAACATTGCCTTTTACATAGACATAGAATCACAGAATATCTCAAGTTGTAAGGAACCCAGGAGAAACATTTGAGTCCAGCTCCCTGCTCCTCGCAAGACTGCCTAAAACGAAACCATATAACTAAGACCATCATCCAGATGCTCCTTGAACTCTGACAGGCTTGGTGCCAGTGACTGACCACACTCTCAGGGAAGAACCTTTTCCTAGCGTCCAATCTGAACTGGAGCAGGTGCAGCATTTACCTAGAGAGTTGGGGGTCTAGATGCCAGATATGTTGGTTTTCAAGTCTCTCTGGGCTGGAGAAAGTCTATGGTCAATGCCTTTCACTTTCCAAGGCCTCTAAAATGATGGCTTTTGCATGGCAGGTGCCTACTGCTCTCCACTCCTCCATTAGGTATTTGTTCTCCACTGACAGCTTAGTGCTCACAGCCCTTACTGCAGCCCTAGGCAGACGCCTGCTCAGATGCAATTCTTGCCTCTTGACTAGCCATAGGTTATAGTATAATCATTCCTGGCTTGTACTGGAGTAACTAGGAAAAGAAATCAGCATCTGCCTTTTGTTCATTAGTAAAAAAAATAAGTTAAATATGTTTTCCCAGTGGATGGTTATCTTCTGTCAGACTTTTTGACAAAATATGCTAAGCTTCCATTCCCTATAATTTGTGTATAATATCCAGGAAAAAACTTTGTTTTAAATACCTTTGGAGGGCAAACACCAGGGAGGGAGAAGATCTGTTAAAACTGAAGGATAATATCAGCACAACATAGTATGTTTATTAATTAATCCTGAATGAATTTAGACTGAAAATTAAAAGAAATCTTTCAAACATCCTAAGAGGTGAAGTTCTGGAATAAACTCCAAGTGCAGTAGTTGAGTAGAAAACCAAAATCACTTGAAGACAGAATTCAGTAAATTTAGGGGAGTTTTTGTGAGAATGCATAGAAGCATTTACAGAGATAAAAAATAAATAAAAAAAATTAAGCATGCAATATGAAGTCACAGTGCTACCAAAGGGGTTAGAAAGGAGACTGGCCACTGCTCATGTGTTTGCACTATCACCTCTTTTATGTTTAATCCAGCAGTTGGTAGATTCTGCTGTTTGCTAACAGATGCCAGAGGGTTTCAGTCTGAGGTCAGTGTAAGAAGTTCCTTGCTGTTTCGAGACCTTTGGAGTGGGGTTGTCATCTGCCTTCCCAAAAAGACATTTGGGACGTTGGTCTTTCGTTGGTGGTGTTAGGAAGGGATTGTGTGATGTGAGTGTGTGTCTGTGGAACAGATACTGTCTGGTGGGTCCTCCTGGACAAAGCAAGGTAAGGAAACTAGACAAGACTCAGTTCATCCCTCTGAGTAGCATATTCCTTCAATATGACAGCCTAAGCACTGTACCCAGAAGCCTGTGCTGAAAGCTTGCCAGGCAACGGGGTTCTGCTCCTAATTCACAGTAACTGGAACAAAATGCAGCTACCCTCATTATTCATACAGACATGTAATCCTCGGAGACTACAGCCCTACCATAGCATACAATGCTTCATCTTGACACTAGCAGACAGAGTACAGGGATGTCTGTTGGGACAGTTAACTTTGAAGCATCATGATACTGGAGATGAGAAGGACTTGTAGTAGTGTGTTGGACAGGTATTTTAGCTACCTTTCCTTAAAATTGCTCTGCTTTCCTAATACTGTTTTATCATCAATGTGGTGAACTAATTCTGCCACTATCCTGTCTGCTAATAATCCATATCTTGATAAGCTATTCCTCATTATTTCTGACTTTTTAGAGGATGACACCTTGGTGCCTATTCTCCACTTTCAGGAGGCATGACTGACTGCTTAGAAAGGCTTCCTAGACTCCTCTCAAGTTGTTTGATCCTTCTCCACTTCACAGCTCCAGCTTCCATATTTGCTTCTGAGACAAGAGGGAGTGTTCACCTTTCTTTTTGGTAATGATAAAAATAATGTGAGCAAACAGCTGTCAACTGCAGCTGGCCCCCATTACAATAGGTGTCCATTTCAAGGAGGACATGATGGTCCTCTTGTTTCCTCTATGGATATTTTTGACTCACCTGCAATTTCTGAGACTGGATGTTACTGGTAGCTAGTTCTGAATGATTCCTCCTTTTATGCAGGAATGAGATGGCATAATCTTCAGATATCGTGGTGCTAAATGTTATTTAAGGACCTTCCAGGACAACTGAATGTCATGGGCATGCTGAACTTACCCATGTTGTCCTCATAGGTCTTACTCGTGAAAAAATAATGATCTATATTCAACTTACTGGAACCCCTTTTTACATACCTTATGATTATTTGAGCAGGGTTTTCCCAACAGTTGTGACTGTAGTTAAGAAAAGGAAGGGTTGGAGATTTATTGCATCTATTGCGTTCAGCTACTTACCTAGTCTTTCACTGGTATGAAATAGTGCAGCTTAGTGCTTCTGCCTTTCTTTTAAAAAAGAGGAGGAAAAAAAAAAAAGTATGTAATTTCCTTATGGAGTTTCTGTTCCAACCTGTAGACTGTAATGGTGGCAACACATTTCTGCATATCTCAGACCCTTGTAGAGATGTGGCAAGGTAGCTTAGATTCCACATTGTCAAACCAAAAGCAGTGGCTGTGTTGTGTGCTGCTTCTGCTTGTGTCAGGGCAAATGAGGACCTTTTCCCTTTAGAAGTGCCTGCCACAGTAAAGTTGCTCGATACTTTGTACTTTCACAGAAATATTTTAGGTTGAGAGTCTTTGCACCTTGGATGCTACTTTCGAGACAGACTTTAGAGCAGTGAGCCCTTTCTTGCATTTTCCCACAAGTCAGGGAAGAGAGCATTTTCAACCATTAGAAATTAGCTTTCTTTGAGTAGAAAAAGTTCTACATTCTTATAAACCTCCTAGTTTTTCTTTATTCAACAAGGATCATAGGTTTGTGCTAGCTAGCCAAGAAGCTAATCAAAAAAAGGATTTCACTTTCTCATCTGCTTCACTGTCCCAGATAGTCCCAGAACCATTTGCTGTTATTGATCACACTGCTGTCCAGTACAAGTACTTTGTCTGTAACAGCAATGGGTGAATACCCTTGCTGCAGTGGGTGGCAGGAATCTGGTAGCAGGTAAGGATGTGGAACTGGGTGGACTGGCTCTGCTTCCCACCTGTTTTGTTAAAGCAGTGTGCCTCGATTCAAACACTGATGTCCCTGATGCAAAAACCCCCAAAGTAACAGGTTAAAAAAAATGTTTTATTGCATTATCATGTAGCTCACTCCATTGCATACAGTGTGACTGTAATTTTGTCAATGATGGTGTGCAAGTTAATATCTCTTTTGAAGGTGTTTTATTAGACTGTAACTGAAATCGGTACAAGAGGCTCCCCCCCCCCCCCCCCCCCCCCGAAATCTATTAAATGTTGCATCTTAAGGGAGCTGTAAGAATATTGACTCCCAAGAATAATAATTTCCTCCCTATTTCATGGAAAAGTTAGAATGTTTTATTTTACTTACGATAAATAGTATAATTTCATACAGGTTCAGGAGATAAGACAGGAGGTAGGTGTAAGATGAAGCTTCCTTAATTTGCCTTTATTAACTACATCAGCTGTGAATCTGTTGTCCTCAATGTACAGTCAAAAGAGGAGACATTTTTCTGTACTTGGAGCTTTATGTTATAAAGAGCAATTTTAAACTAGGGATGGTAATGATGGAACCTGAAAGAGTTACTTTGAGAAATGAGGTATAATAAAGGCAGGCTTATCATGTTCATTTATTGCCAGATTTCAGTCTTTGAATGCAAAGCCAGAGGACCCACCATCTTGCAAATCTGAATTAAAAAAAAAAAAAAAGTAAAAATGAGGACAGCCTGCTTTGTTAAATACTGGTAACTGGCATCTAAAAGTAATACAGTGTTAAAAATTTCACCCCTTAATTGTCAGTGATATAAATCCTATTCTAGAAAAATGTTATAAACACTCTTTCTAATGTGTATTTATTTGTGGAGAAATAAAAATGTTTTCCACAGTACCTGGCACATCTTGAATATTCAGTGTAACAGAATGGAAGGGGTTTTACAAGTTAATGCCTTTAAAATGAGGTCATAGTACATTTCTGACATGGTGTTTCAACCTGGACACTTTATTTTGCAATTTAGTTGATTCTAAGTGCAGAAACTGCAGTCCCGTGATGCAGAGATTTGAGAACCCTGCACTAAGTGCTGCCCAACTCTAGTCATTTTGCCTTAAGACACTGAGCAAAACTTGCACCTAGTTTTGACAATAACAGCAATTACTTGTGTAGTCACATGAAACTTATAATGGATGATATAAAGAGTTGAAACTGTTTGTCTGTTAGACTATTACATCAGGGATTCTTCTCTTAGCATAACATAATGAACCACCCAAGAAAGAGTTAGAGAGTATTGTGATTTTTTTTTCCCGTTTTGTGGTCCCAGCATGAGAGTTCCTTTGATTTGCTATGAAAACTTGGATTCTGTAGAATGGGATGGACATCTCCAGCTGGAGAGTTGTAGAACTAATAAGGAGCATGTAAAAGAACTGGCAAACTGCACCCTGGACCTTATCCATTACAGGCTCCAGAGGAATGTGACTGAAGGGAAGGTGAAGAGGCCAGCCAATTTCTGTATCCGTAGCCTGTGGATTACTGGGGGTCCTGAAGGTAGAAGAAGGTTGTCGAAAATTATGAACTATCAAGTATCAGTTTTATGTTAGTACACATGATGGTCTGAGGACTTTATTTCAAAGGATGAGTAGCACCTCTACTGAAAAATAGAGTGCAGAAGCAGTGATATAATCCATCTCAGACACAAGGCATCACTAGCAGTACCTAGGCTCCTCTGGCAGATGTTTTCAGAGGAAAATGGTCTTGAAAGGGAGATAATGATGGTACATCACAGTCCTCTCTCTTTCACACCTGCCCAGCCTAGTAAAGGCAAGATCCAGAAACTCTGTACCTTCTAGTTTCTGATGCACTTAGTATGCCATGTTCTTTTCCTTGGGTTTTTTTGTTGGTGTTTTTTTTTTCCCAAGAAAAAAAGAGTTCTATTTGTTTTTCCATAAATTCATAAAGGCTGATTGTGCATTTTAGCTTCTTAGAAAAACACTGAAAATGTGTTTTTATGATTTTCTTTAAAGTAAGTTGGTGAAAAGAACTTTAAGTTGTCAGAGGGAAAAAAGCTCTAGAAAATGTTCGTTTTTTTTCATCGAAAATCATTTTAGCTCATAAGCCATTCTTTCCCTATCTTGATGAAAAGAAAACGATCAGGTCTCTAGATCAATAATGTTGAAAACAGCAATAGCAGTGATCATCCTGGATGCATGTTGTTTTCTGATGTGCTGTCATATCTGAGCAGTTCCTCATGCTGTAAATATCAGCCTGACTTAACACCCAGGCTTCAACCTCACATCAAGCAATGGCAAAAAAAAAAAAAAAAAAAAAAAATGGGGCTGTTTAAATGCAGCAAGGCTTGGAAACAACAAATTTTTTTTAAAGCCAGTGTGTCAAAACATTGAAGGAAAATATTGAAGTGTACCAGTGTGCTTCCAGTTTGTCTCTTGCTGAATGCTTTTTCTATTGAATAATTACATCATCTAGGGTCTAAAGCAGTGGTTCATTGTACGTAATACATTTCTGTCATGCCACAAGGCATTAAAAAAAAAGAGATTGAAATTATCTGGAGGAAACCAAATCACTTTATTTCGAAGACAAATTGGATTGATCTGTCTTACCATTCTCCATAGATTTCATAAGCACATTACTTGTTGAAGTGGTATCAGGCATTTTATATATTATAGCAATTTGCATACGTTCATTAAGCTGTGCTTTGTAAAGCTTTCTGACAGGGGCATTTGATGAATCCTTCGTGAACTGCATTGTTTCTTTACGCGGAGCAATCTGTTAAATCATGCCTTTGTCCTTCAGTTTGTCAGAATCAGCAAATGAAGCAGATGTTAATAACTGTGGGAGGGTTTGGGGTTTTTTTCGGTGTTTGCAGAATATGGGATAACTGTGAAGGGCATGATGCATTTGTCAAGGCGACAGCTGGTGTTATTAAAGAGAGAAAGTGTACTACAAATAAAAACTTTCCCTGGTATCTTTTAGCAACTCTGTGAGTTTTTTTGGAACCATCTGATGGGTGGTCATTTCTAAAATTCTAAAAAAACCCACCATTTCTAAAATAAGCTAATGTTATGCGCAGCAAATCGTGTGCTCATACTTACATACAATTGGTCTTATCTTTGGCTGCAAACTTTCTGTCGCAGAACTATCTCAGCCATGCAGTAATTCATAATGTTTCTCTATAAATATGTCATAAGAATTTCTCAGGTCAACAATCCCTTGAGACATGTCTTTGAGCAATATCATTTCATGCGTTATCACATTAGTAGAACTTTACACCCGGTTAGTGTTTTGAAGGTTACCTTTATGACACAAATTTCGCTGGACCTGACAGTTCAGTTCCTGGAATATACAACCTGTTGTGAAGGTCATTTGACTGATGTTACAGCCAGGGAACAGCATTCATTTAGGTGGTTAATGTGCTTCAACTGATGGGTGGTGACTCCTGTCAAGGTGTGGTAACATGAGTGTTCGTAGTCAGTGGTAGAGACCTTGCAAGTGAAGAGAAAACGGGCAGCCATAGAAGCAGATAAGAGATAAGAGGGATAAGTCAGAAGGGAAAGCGTAGCCTAGGGAATGCCTCAAGAGGGGCAGCAGAGGTGGAGGTGCTGATCTCTCTCTGGTGACCAGTGACAGGTCACAAGTAAATGGAATGAAGCTCCATCAGGGAACGTTCAGATTGGACGTTAGGAAAAGGTTCTTCACTGAGAGGTGGTTGATCGCTGGAACAGGCTCCCCAGGGAAGTGGTCACAGCACCAAGCCTGTCAGAGCTCAAGGAGCATCTGGATGACACTCTTAGTCTTATGGTTTACTTTTAGGTAGTCCTGCGAGGAGCAAGGGAGTTGGACTTGATAACCCTTATGGGCCCCTTCCAACTCAAGGTGTTCTATGAGCTTATGATTCCATGTGGAAAAGGTGTTACAAGGCTAACTGATGAAGAAGGACGTGGAGGAAAAATGGAGGGTGTAACTATGTAAAAAAAAAGGGTAAATTATGGCCGCCCTCAGATCTTGCAGATTTTTATTGATATTACCTAGTAAATAACTCCTACTCCTTTTAGAGATGATATTTGGCTGATTTTCACATTAACTTTAATGGCATTCTCTTTGTGATTTCTCTACACCTTATTGTGGAAATCTCTTTTGCAGAATTGAGTAGGAGAGGTAAGGGGCAGAGATGTTGTGGTGTTACTCGCGCCTCTGCGATGGAATCTGAGCTTCTGAGTCTGGCTTGTCTGTGGTTGACATCAACAGCAGGAATGGCAACATAGTGCATAGCATAAATAATCCTAGAAGTTGTCGTTTTTGTAGAGATTCCCTGAAAATACGTAGAGAAGACCAGTGAGGAATTTCTGTAGTTTTTGTTCTTACACATGAAAGTCGGCAACAGTTACAAATCAACAAACTGTTGCTTTTGTAAGAATTGATATAATCTTTCATGCAGTTGCTAGATAAAAATTTCTACTGCTTCTGTTTCTCAGAGTGAGCCTTATCTTTCTGTCTGATTATCTTGCAAAAAATGAGCAGTGACATAATTATCCATGCTGATATTTACATTTTGTCTCTCTGCTTGAAAATTACCAGCTCACAGAAGGGAACAGAGGGAGTCTAGGACTCCTTTGGTCGGCTGAGCCTTGGGAGAAGAAAATGCCTGCTCTTCAGCTGGAGCACATAGGTGCTCCCAGCCAGGTCACCACTGATGCATAGTGGATATAGGCTGCTCTACGACCGATTTGTCTTAACTCTGCTGGGATGATTAACTTTGTCTACACTGGGAATCATGTGGTGGATACCAGTAGTGCAGCTGCAGGCAAAAGCTGAGGCAAAATTATTGGGAAAGGAAAGAGGAAAAACTTTTTCTAGTGTGAACTCTTAATTATTACTCTTTTTTTTTAAGAGCTGTGGCTGTGTGGCTGCACTCTGTGAAATGGTGTTTCCTGCTGCAGATTTCAAAGATGCTAGTGGTGACTCAGAAATACTCAATATAGCATGTACTCACAATGGTGAAGCTGATGTGGTCATCTCAGAAGTCATTGTCCAGAACAAAGATCGGACCAAGTGCATTTGAACATGAACAATTTTTTTCTCTTCCCCCCCCGCGCCCCCTTTGTGTCTGTACTCAGTCTGCCAAGCCTGTTTCTTTCTCCCGATGCATCCTCCTCCCCTTTTCTGCTTTCCGAAGCATGTTAGACTTATGAAATGCATTACATTCAGGGTCACTGTGTGAGAATCATCAGCAAAATTTAGAGATTCTGGGACTAATTGTGATTAGGTGTTATACAAATGCTTAAAAAAAGGTATGTCTAGAATTTCATACTTGTAGCAGAACTGCGCATGTTCAGCATTTCTAGACAATAAAGAGGTAATGCCCATAATGATATCCTTGATTTTTCATGTGGTTTTCCTATTCATGCCACTGTCTTGCTGTGAACTAAAGGCAGAATATTGCTTAAATGTACATAGGGATGCTTGTGGTTTCCTAAATAATTTGTATTTTCTGATATGCCACTAGCAGTTTTGCATATTCAGTATGTTGGTTTTGTTCTTTCATTACAAATAGTTGTAGCAAAACTGCTATTTGAAAATTAGATATGTTCTCAGGATTTTCTACTATTTTTGATCTTGTATGTAGAAGTTGTCCGAGAATCTATGCAATATCATGTATCTTAAATTTCATACCATATAAATTATCATACCATCATTGTTATCACCCACAACATTTCTCAGGTGATGCACAACTTTAGAAGGACTAGCTCATAAACTCTGAAGAGTAATTTTACACTATTTTTTTTCTTTTATATGCTTAATACATATACTTTTAGTGACATTAAAAATACGTATTACCTGTTTTTCAGATCTTGGATTGTGAACTTGAAGCAATTCTTGGTTATATGCTTCTTGAGACTTGGAGAACATCTGCAATAAATAGGTATGTGCAATGGATATATGCATGTTTTGTGTTAGATGATTTGGAGTGTGTGTGAGATTTGTTGACAGACTAATGCTGAACTTCTTAAAGCCCTTGATAAATCTCAGCTGCCATGAATGGAACAGTATGATGATCTTTGCAGGCTGAATTTTCAATAGTCCATGTTGAATTTGTATGGCAGAAATTGGAAAGGGTATGATGCTCAATTACTCGGAGAGAGATTTGTAGCCAAACTGACTTCAGACTGAATGAAAAGGTGAATCTTCACAAGCAAGGGAGAAGTTTTGAAGGTAAAATCAGTGAGCTGGAAGAAGTAGCTCTACTTTTGATCCACCCATACTTGAGGCTGTGCTTTAACTGGTTTTTAGTTTGTGCTTCCTTGGATTTCTTTGCAACTGCTAAATGTAGTAAAAGTACAAATGTGACTACTGGGAAAAAAATGGCCATAAAAGTCAAAATCTTGGGTATATTGAAGATCCTGGAAATTTTCTCAAGTATTTCAGTGAAGCTAGTATCTCAGTTGGAACATTTACAGAAAGTATTCAGGCAATTTCAGAATACATTCCTGCATATAATGAAGTAATTTTTAGGTGATTTCTTTTTTACAAGTCAGGTCATACTTGATGATGCTTGAAACTCTGTTGAGCTCCTAGCAATGGAGAAGAAACAAGAGAAGATTTAAAAGGTTTTATTCTTTCTAAAGAGTTTATAGATCTAGACAATTTTTTGAGCTTGGGCTCTGAGGAGGAAAAGGTTTCTTTAATACATGAATGTAACAATTGAACTTACCTTGCTCTGTATGAGAAACTTTGAAGAGATTTATAATAGGGAAGAAGTTGAATTCTTCTTACGAGTAAAATCCAGGACCACTTTTTGGTGTAGAGGATCCTTTCACAAAAACTTTTTTTTGCAGTAAGTAGCTTGTTCTGTAAGAATCAGAATGCAAAATATTTTCATAGTGTGCTTCACCTATAGGTCCCAAGCTGTTTGGCAAAAGCTGAAGAAGAACCATTGTCTCCATTTTATGTATGGGGTCAGGTAGCTGCCTAGATCACTTAATGTATGATGGTCCTACTGCTGGGTCTCCTGGATTTTCAGACCTATGTCCAGCCCTGTCAGAAGATCCTCTGTCTAATGGTGCTTTCAGAGTGCGTGCAAAAGATCTCAGCAGTGTTTCTGATTATTACATTTCGTTAATAGTTCTCATATCTATTGATGTGTCTTTACTTCTTTTCATCTTTTCCCTCTTTGTGATGCATTTTTTTAGTCTCAGTTGTTGTGCTTTGTTTTCTGCTTTGCTCCTTTATTTTGTTTATCCATGCTTTTTGCTTTCTCCTCCTCTTTCTAATTCATTTGCAGTCTCTGGAGATTGGCAGCAGTGGGATCTTACACAAGGAGGAGCTTCAGGAAAAAAAATCATAGCAGAATAAGCTTCCCTTTTACTGCCTCTCTAGAGATCTTGCTGTAAAAGGCAACTTGCTGTCATTCCTGTACTTTTTTTTTTTTTTTTTTTTTTTTGCAGCCAGCTCTGTTGGGTGCCCCCTTTGTGCCCTGCAAACATCTGTGTTGCAGCTTATGTCTGAACACAACTGGAGAATTAATGTGTGAACCTGCTTCTTATTTTGAGCAGGAAGCTGCTGCTATTAGTAGGGCACATGGCCTTGGTTCACCTGCAACTGCTAGTCCCCGTGTGGGAGCGAACCAGCCGTCTGTCCTCTCCCCACCTGCCACCTTTGCCCTTGTCTGTGGGGTAGCACTTTTCCTTGTTTTCCTCAAGACACTGCCCAATGCCTGTAAGTCTGCAGCATTCATTTTGTCCCCAAATTTTTCCCAACATGTCATGTAGAAAGGAAGAAAGGAGTAAGCACTGTAAAATTTTTATGGCATAGCTTACTTTCCATTGCTCCTGGAAACTTCTCCCTGCATGCACACAGTCATGCAGGCGCCACCCAGTAGCACCACCCTTCTGTGTAAGGAAGAAATCTTCAAGCCCTGAAGTATTCAGGCTCAAGGGATGCCAGAGCAGAAGAGGAAGCCCCAATCCCCAGTTTGTGGACAGGATTCCAGGAAAAAGTGACAGTGGTTCTGTGCTGGTTTTGGACACAGCACAAGGCAGCTTGCTGAGCATAAATTGTGAACTTAACCTCAAACAGACTTAAGCCACTTTTTACTTTAAAAGAAAAGAAAAAGGGCAAAGAAAAAGAAGCAGCAGCACTGCCATGTTTGCAAAAGCACTATCCTACTTGAGTGTGCTCAGCAATGTTTGTAAAGTGTAGGTGATAAACTGCAGTCTTTGTGGCATATGTGTGTCTCTGAGAGAAAAATGAAATCTGTTCTGTCAGTTTGGCTTTGGCTTATGCTTGAAGAGTTGTTGTGACGAGCCTGGAAGGTGTGGAAACTTTTGTTAAAGATCAGGTGAAATAGCAGAGAATGACTGTAACTCTGGGGGGAGGAAGCTGGAGGATTTGAGGTCAGTCTAAATTGGCAGTCATCAGCTGGGAGTGAAGCACAGCTGATTTAGTAAGAGCATGCACCAATTGAACAACTTCCCTCAGATGTTTGGGTTGGAAGGACTCAGAAATAGCAAATCTTGCTGGCTGACCTTAGCTGGAATAGCTACTGGGCAACCTTGTTTTCCTTCCCTTTCAGTAAATGACTCCCTTTTGGAGGAAAGGTATGTGAGTTTCAGAGCTTTCCAATCCAGCTTAGAAAAAGTTGTCCCCTTTCTTTTCAAAACTGACCATCAAGGCAGTCCCCGTGCACCTCAGACCTCTGTGTGTGTGTGTGTCCTGCACAGGCAATGGTCTCCCTTGTTCATTCATGTATGCACTTTTTAGGGAGGGACGAGTTGGGCTGGCTGATTGTATGACTGCCACCGCTAAACAGGAAAATTTTTTAAGAAAAAAGATCTGGTCCTCTTTAAACATTGGCGGACAGATATCTGTCTTCCATCTGTGGCAGCCTATGCCAGACAGCCGAAGAAATGCAAAGTTTGTGTTCTGAAAACTCGGAGAAATAACTGGCATGGTCCAACTTAATTATTTTAAACTACATGCAAATCTGAAACATTAAACACAGAAAGTAACGTTAAATTGTGAGAAGAAGACAGAAGCCAGGAAGTTCAGCTGGAAGGGTCGTGCCTTCTCTGTCCATAGGGCAAAGTTCCTGCACAGGGCACGGAGCCCTTCGGCACCGCTTCACCCGCTTCACGGGCACTGCTGTCCATTAACAGCAGACAGCAGTCACCCACCGGCGGGAGAGTCCCCTGACCATCCCCTGACCATCCCCTGCAGCTGGGTCACCCAAGGTATTGCATGGCCTGACATAGCAGGCAGGAAGGTGGCTGGTGGCCTTGCAGGTATCTGTGGCTCACAAGACCCCTCCGGAGGCACAAGGTGGCTGTTTTTCTCCCATTACAACCAGAAAGGTTGTACATGGCAGCAGATGGTGCTGGGTTTGAATGGCTGTTTCCTCAAACAGCTCCTTGCTGGAGTACTTGAGCAAGACAGCTCTGTTCAGAGGAGAGGGGAACATGGTTGAAACAGTGGGCTCTAATCACTGTGTTTGCTCCTTGGGGCCATGGCCTGCAGGGAAGAGAGTTGGAGCAGCCTTGAGGCTGCTCCAACAAAAAGCTGGGGTTTTAAGAGCCCCCACAGCCAGCCCTGAGCCAGAAGTTACGTACAGATGCTTCGTCTGTTCTTGTTCTTACTTGAGGCTTTATCCAAAAAAGACTGTTTTGCTCTGGGTGAACTTTGGAGCAGCCCCATGGAGCAAATGGGAAATAAAGCAGGAGTGTGCATCAGCCAGTGTCTACTGGGCAGTAGCAATTTGGTTTGGTTAGACAAGGTGTCAGGTTTTAACAGTTCCCTGTTCATTTTTAATTTGCTTTACCATACAGGCACCGCACCGTATTTAGTATTGTGCATCTTTGCTGTGTGTCCCTCCTATTTATCAAAGTTATGCAAAGAAGTTTCGCATTAAAACTATTTCCCTTTTCTGAATTGGCTTGGTGTTGTGACCGTTTGTCTCCTTTTGCAGTGCTAGCAAATGTGTTTACGATAGGTGACTACAAGGTACACTTTGGTACCTGGGAACCTGGGAGCAGTGTCTTCTGACTCACTGGAGCAGTTGTGGATGAGTCATGCTGCTAAATGTACCATACATTCCCAAGTAACACATGGCGTTATTAATTGAGGATGTCAGTAATGTGTTGCGCAACTGTCAGAAATTAAAGCACTGATAAGGAACTTTGAAACAGTCGTGTTTAAGATTGGTTAGTTTGTAACACCAGTAATTCTGAACACAAATCTAATTCCAAATGCAAGAAAACAAAGGAAAACAAAGGCAGTCTTCTGCTTAAATGGCTTAATGGCTTTGAGTATTTAATTCGTCAGTCCCCTTATGATACGACTGTGGTTTTTCCACCTTACAGTACTTCCCTAGTTGGCTGTCACCTGCAAGATTACTTTCTGTAGACCTCCTGAACCTCCATTGCAGAGTTGCTGCCTGTCACTACACACCATGTGTGCATGGGGTGAGGATGGTAAATGTCCGAGTGGGTTTTTTAATATGAACATTCAAGTAACCAATGCCAACAGTGAAGAAGTAGATACAATTTGCTGTTGATTGTTATGCTGCTTTACTGTGTTTGCTTGAGGAAAACATTTCCAAACTGGAGAGGCAGGTGCACACTCATGTGGTGCTTTCTGTACAGATGCCAATCACACCTTCTCCCTCCCGTCCCTGTGCATCACGGCGATGTGCATTGCTATTCACTGTGCAATGACTGGATCTGTAATCCTACCCGTACATGAAGTGTGTGGTAGCCAAATGTAGCAACACAGGAATGAAGTATCATTATTTTGTCAAGACAAGATACCCAGCATAGAGTATCATAAATTGATCCCAAGAGGACAGACCTAGAATATAAACTGTAGTGCTTTGAATATATGCATGTTATAATTGTATTAAATGCTTTGCAGCAATTTGTATTGTATTACAGCTGACAAAGTATTTTACCTCCTAGTAACTAACTAGTGTAAATAGTGTTGAAATTTTTTCTTTTCCATATTTATAATTACATTAATTGCTTTGCCTATTAATAAGAGCTAAGTGTCAGAGCCCAAGCTGTAGCTGCCAGTAATCCAAAAGCAACTTGTTTGCATATTCAAAATACAAGTAATTGCCCTTTTTGCAAATGCCTATCTTCACAGTTTAAATTTTACTTAGAAAAGCCCACTGTGTTACCTAAATATTGTCAAATTCGATATCAAATCTAGTGCTAATAAAATGTCTTTCGGAAATGAAGAGAAACTTTGTGCTAAGTGTTCAGAAGATATCCAATGAGAAATAAATGAATAGCTCAAGTTAGCTAGGAGTTGTGACTTATTTCCAGATAACGATAAGCTTTGAAAAAGATTTTTCTTGACTTTGAAAATAGTGTTTTTCAGAAGCCACAGCTGGAATATCCACATACAGTGCAATTTTTGTTTTTGCAGTGTGATTTAATTGGGCTAACAGAGTGTCACAAAGAAGGATTGGAAAATTGACTGAATTTTTCAAACAGCAACTTTTTTTTTAAAGTTTCCAAAGAGAAGTTTCCTTTCTGCATTGTTATCTTATGAACTTTAACATTTTTATTCTTAGACACAAAGCAAATGGAGATTTCAGCATAAAACTGGCTAAAACTTCAGTTAAAGAAAGCCTTCTTTTCAGATTGTTTGTTTGTTTGTTTTTTAATTTTTGTTTTCTCTGTAATTATGATGCTTTATTTCTGTTGAACTCCTTGCTGGAGGCCGGCATTTAATGCAGCTGATGGTTTGAAAATTTGCAAAGTGCTGGTATTTGTGAGGGCTGCAAGAGTGAAAAGTCAGTTGCAACTTAATATTGCAGATGTATGCTGAACTATCCAGGGAAGAGCAAGGGTTGATTAAATTCACGAAATAAGGTGATTTGTAGTTTTCTAAATATGTCACTCAACCTAAAATTAACTCAATAATTTCCCAGTCACACAGATGCTAATGAATCCTGACAATCTCCATCGACCTGCTGCGATGAACTTCACTGTGACCTAATATTATTTCTTCTTTATTTTTGCTAAAAAGTAAGAGTGATTGTAGCATTTATCACATGCAAAGCAGAAGTATTTGGGGATTTTATTATTTTTTAATACCTGCAGCTCCAGGGTGCTAGTGAATTAATTGCATTTAATTAGTAAGGGTATAAAAGAGGTGCTGCTTTTTTGTGAGTGTATCTCCTAAAGTTTAATCCCCCAGAGATTTCACATGTAATAGTGATAAAACTGACTGCTTCTAAGTCAGCATTAATGATGTTATTTAAGAAATAAAGTTGAAGATATCTTTTCATGCAAAATGTGACAAAATTATAAAGCTTTAAGACATTAAGATAGTACTGTAAATATGATTTATTATTATTTCTAAAGTTAGAATCACCTTGGAATGGCATTTTTAATTGTGTGCTACCAGTAGCTAGAAGAAATATGTAAAAAATTTGTAAGTTAGCCAAAATCCTAAATGGGTTTATCTACTTTCCTGCTAAATACAGAAATATATTATTTAAATAATAATATGGTTATCCTGCATTTGTACTTGATTTATGGGAAAATCTCCAAAAGGCTGCTCTGGATTATGAAATGGTATCTCTCTTTCCATTTCCAAGTTTTTTTTTTCCCAAAGCTTTACAGAATCCCAGATGAAAATCAACATTGATCCATAAAAGAGACATCACTGTAGCATTGACATGGGTAGGGCATGACAACTGAAAAGATTTCTGGCCTACGGTTATTTCTGTTGGGGAAATGGAGATAGGTACACACACACACGCACATATATATCTGTAATATTTAAAGCTGCTGGGCAATGGCAGGCTGGTTGCAGACAGCTGCATGTTCAGGCTTTTTGGCTAGAATGGTTAAGTGGCTAAGTAAGTGTACAAGTCAGGTCTCAGCATGCCCAAAAGGGAGAAGACTGCTGTGCCTCAGGTTCCCATGAAAAGTTTTGCCAGAGCTGGGTTTGAAGCTGCAGCAGTCTCATTATGAGATGTGGTGCTGGGTAGGAGATGGGCTTGATAGAACCCATTTTACTGGATTTCATTCAGTGGCTGCTGCCCACAGAGAAACATAAAAAGTTAAAAAAAACCCTGCAATTTTGAAAACTGAAATTAAGTCATCCCTTTCAATTGAATTCCTTTCTGGGTTGCTCCAAATTGTTACTGGATTTGTTTAGAAGTTTTGTTGTTTGTTTTTTTGTGGTTTGTTTTTTTTAAATAATTTACTTGATCCATTCAGTGACATCAGCTATAGTGACTGAACAGTTGTTTCCATAGTGACAGATAGGAGTGTTACAAGCATACATGTATGAATCAGGTAAGAGGAACAGAACAACTAAAAATTGAGAAAGTTTGCTTTCAGAAATAAACCAGAAATATTTGGTAAAAGTTTTCAGGAGAATGTTTTGGAAATCTAAAAATTATTTTAATATAGCTAAGTCTTCAGCACATCCAAAGATGCTAGCATGGCTAGTTTCATAGTGAAGCACAAAGGGATCTGTCCACATCTGGTAACAGCAACCACCTGGAGAATGCTTAAAATAGATAACTAACTCCATAATAAGAGTGAATGAATTTAACTGCAATTAAAAAAATAAAGCTTCTTGCTCATCCTTTAAACTATGAAAACTAGCATCACAGCTCATTGTGATTAAGGTCTATCTCCTTAATAAGTTGCATCTTGAAAGGATCTTGAGTACTTCAGTTATGTCACACATCCAGTTCTAATTCCATACTGGCATGAGTCAGGAGCTTGACCGCTGAAGATGACAGTTGCATCAGACTTATGTGAATGCAGGTGAAATCTGACTTGCATTCAGTATATGTAGTCAGGAATATACATCCAAATTTAGGAGGCCCCACATGATACTGTATCATCATGGATTTAAATACTATTTGGGGTACATGCTAATAAAGCCAAAAAGACCCTTTATGCGTACAAGCACAATAAGAATTAATTCTACTCCCGTCATGACAACTCTCAGTGGGAATATTGTGACTTGCCTGGGCTCAGACGTTATTTCCAATAAGTATGGAAATAATGGCTCACAGTGCTGTAGAGTGTTAGGAGATCTCAAGGGAAATCTCATCAGATTGTGTGATAGGTTTGAAATTAATCCATGTCCCCACTGTATGTACACAATATACAACTGTCTTTCTGATGGCTTATAAGGAAAGGTAAACACTACTATCCTAAATCAGCAAGGGGACTTGCTGCAATATGTTCTCTTGGTAGAAATGAGGTATCTTTCTAAGTTGATGCAGGAAACTCAGAAAACGGTTATATAACTTTCTTACGCTGCAGATATAGTGTTGTCTGGTTTGCAACCTCATTATGCCACATCATCGTCTTTTTTGCAGTTCTTCTTGCCTCCTATTCAACATTTGTCTTTACATCATCCTTTTGAAAATCTGAAAGGGAAAAAAGTGTTGAGAACTTCTTGCTTCCAGTATGGATATGACCTAGATATAGATACATCCACGTACCTGTCATTCCCGGATTGCTTTTTGGTGAAGGTTTCTATATGGCACTGTTCTTACCTCTTTTCAGGCTGGTTTGGGATTATGCCAGGCTTTGCCTGGTCAGGTGTGCAGAACTGTGTCATGTCAGGCCAAAACCTGTCTTCTCACCATCTTTCCTGGAGGAGCAAGGGATTGTCATCTGTGGAAGAATGTACACTTCACCACACTTTAAGTAGTGAGCATCTCAAGAAGCATATGGCAAACTTGCCAGCCCATAGGTTGAGTTTATTGAATCCTGCCTTTTCTGGAGGACATAGGCTAAAAGCTCAATTTTGAATCCTTGTAAGAGTTTAAGCATGCAGGAAAGATGTTTCCTCACTATGAGGGTGGTGAGACGTTGGCACATGTTGCCCAGAGGAGGTGTGAGGTGTGATTGCCTCATCCATGGAAGCGTGCATGGCCAGGTTGGATGGGGCTTTGAGCCACCAGGTCTAGTAGAAGATGTCCCTGCCCATGGCGGGTTGCAATTACATGATCTTTAAGGTCCCTTCCAACTCAAACCATTCTATGATTCTATGTTCTCTTGTCAAGAAGTCTTAAAAGGACTGTGAGAAGAATGGTCTTCTTCAGTGATCTGCTGTAAAGTTTGAATAACAGTGCTAAGTAATTTTGGAGGCCCAGGCCAAAAGAGAAGTTGGCACCATGTGAGACGTGCAAGGGCAGCTAGCCTGAACTAGACATTTAGTTTTTTAAAGCAAAGTGACTTTCTACATAGCTTTTGTGAACATGGAAATAAAACAGGGGGGACACTTCATTTCTGCAGCTTCTCTGTCCTCTCACTGATTTAGCTTCATTTGTATCTGGCTTCCACATTTAGCTCCCAGTCTTCTCTGGAGTTTCCTTTCCATTGTAAAATCCATTCTTTCTCTGAAAGGCCTTTTCTTTGTTCCTTTGTAAGTTCTTTCTCTTCCGAAGATTCAACAGCACAATGAAGAACATCTAGGTTCCTTTCTGTTGACTTGTATTCTTCTCCGGTTCTTTTCTTCAAGTTCTTATTCCTTAATGTCTGTGCTTGCCTTTACTCTTAAGAGAACCCATCATTTCTTTTGCTTCCAATATCCACCAGCTGTGGGAGGCAGTTGGTTGATTGGGCAATGGCTTTTCTGTCTTTCTGCATACTTGTTAGGTTTATGTAAACATTTGATACAGTAGTTTTGATTTGCTATAAACTCTAGTTCTATGTAGAGCTTTTTTTTTTTTCTCCATTTTGATAGACTGTTGGATCAGTGTATCAGCAGTCACATCTGACACTAGTGTCAAAACACAATCGATAACTTGGCTCCCTTTAATTAATCACAGAGAAGAGAAAACAAGAGAAAATCCACATAATAAATTATTTTCTCCAATACTGATGTTTCCAGATTCCAATTGTGTTTATCAGCTTTTAAAAACGATCTGACTATATATTGGAATCTTGTACATTTTGTCCGATAGGTTCAAATGCAACCACCTTTTTTTCTACTTCTTTTTATTCATGGTAGCTGAATGTTGTATATCATTTTTAATTCTATCATTCCTTCATATACATGCAGGAAGAGAAAGGACTATAAAGCTCTTTATTCTTGTTTACCTTGCTAAGCCAAAGCAGTTAGAATGGGGCATGCACCATCCAAAGAGCCATACACTAAATTCCAATCGATCAGTCACTGAGGTGACTGAAAAGGAAACATAGATCGGTGATATGGCTGATGCTGACAGCACAAATACAAGACAGTGAGGTTGCAGCAGGAGGATCTGAGGAATCATTATGACTGGTAATGATGTATGAGATGGGAAGAAATACTTTTTTTTCCAGATTCAACATGGGGTTTGTAAGTGGCAGTCTAAGGAAAAATAATTGTTATTATTTATCACCTGAACTGGTTTTCAATTGAATTGTTTGGGTTTTTTAAACTTTATATGCTGAAAAATTAATAATTTCAGTACATCTCTTCTTGCTTTCTGAAGCATTGAAAAATACAAACCTGAATAGTGTATGGTACTTAAAATTGTGTTTAACATAAAGGTATTTATCTATTTGTCATGTGGAAGGAAAATTAATAATCTTCTTTGTGCACCAGAACTTTTATACTGAATATTTTCTGAAATTTCATTATGTAGAAGCCCTGTGTTCAAAACTTTTTTGTTTTTATATACTGTCGTGTGTATTTGTTCAAACAAAGAAATGCTTATCTGTTGAAAAGATAGCAGTGATAAATTACTTCAGCTTTCAGCTTACCTACTGTTTTCCATTTGGCATTAAATTCCTGGTTGCATCCCAGAGGTAGATAGATCTGAATTAAAAAAAGTTACCTTGATGCCTTTTTTAGCTAACCCCCACAACCTGATGATAAAAAGGAAATTTAGCCATCTAAAGGACCGTCCTTCTTGTATAGTTTAAATCCCTCTAGATACCAAAGGAATTGCAATTTTTACCATTTTCTCTGAACTATATTAATTTTCAGAGGATGTGCAGGACCTCTACCTTTACTGTCACAACAACAGCACTTTAGATATCAACAGTTTAACTATCTGTTGAATCTAAATAGCATGCAAATTGAGCTTTCCATACTTATCCTATCTCATTATGGGTAATGCTGCATATGCTTTGTTAATCCTTTTGAAAAATTATTGACTCCTGAATAACTTTCTTTTACTACTATAAATCATATCTTCATGCGAGGTTTTTTTTCCTGTCATTGACTTTTAAGTTCAAGGGTCTGTTTTGTTTCTCATCAGAAAACAAATTTCTCTCTATGCTTAACATGAAGTATTCTGGGCTCGTGTTTGCCATTTTAATGTAGGTTCATCACTCTCCCCCTCCTTCTTCTCCCTGAATAAATGATCCTTATTCAATGAACAATGGGAGCATACAAAAGCAGAAGAGTAACAAAACAGATCAAAAAGCTAAAAGGAAACATGCCATAAGTTAGCTGTATTAGCATATTTTAATATGTAAGAAAAAGTAATTGGGACCTCTTTCCTCATTTCCCAATCTTTACCATGCATGAGTTGATAGAATTATTGTTATTTACAAAATACCAACACTGGCCTTCAAATAAGAGATGCTGTATATCCTAGTGGACTCTTGAGGTCTGTATCTTCATCTACATTTTAGCTGGTCCATATTGGCTGTCCACTGAAAGACTGTAGACATCTACTTGGGAAGGAAATGAAGTTGGTCACAGAGCTTTAGGAGGAGAATTTCCTGGTCAGGGATGAACGAACATGTGCACTTGATCAAGCACTTAACACCAACATGTGCCAATTTCTATCTGATGAGTATGAAAGGAGCCTGACCTGACTGGATTTGATGTGGACAGTGGTACTTGATCTGATGAGGCCAACCCAGTGTGTCCGGAGATTCCTACCTGCTAAGTTTTCTTTTGATAGGCCAAGATATCTTCGGGGCAGTTTTGCACATTATTTCTGTCACCACTCTTCCTTTTATACTGCCTTCTGATATGAATTACAGCTGAGTCTGTCTTTCCTCACTCCCACTCAAAACATTAGGAGTCTTCTGTTTTGGTCTTGGAGGCACACTGATCTACTGACTAAAGCCCAGAGTTCAAATGTTTGGACATTTGTTCCTTGTTCTGCCAGCATCTCATCCTCTTACTTTTCACAGAGCAAAGATGGCATTGGCCTGCATTCTGGTTTCCATCTCTCTTAGATGGGAGCACTGATAATGATGCTTGCTTATGTACTAGAATAGAATAGTTTACTTGGAAGGTACCTGCAACGGTCTTCTAGTCCAACTACTTGACCGCTTCAGGACTGAAATGTAGCTACTGTGCTATATAAGCTGAGATGTGGGGCATCTTCTTCTGGAAGGTAAAATTCTGCTAAGCTCGATAAACTACTCGTTGTTAGAATTATTATTAACGTCATTACTCTTATTATTTCTGGATTGCAGCTGGGTCCTCCGCATTCCTAAAGGGTTTGTTTTTTAGTGCAAATGCTACCAGGAAAGGTGCACTTTTAAATAATGAAAGTCAATGACATTTAGTATCTTGCAGAGCTGGCTGTACAGCAAAGGCAATATTACTGTTACTTCAGGGCCATCAGAATTCAAGCCTTTCCCGTGTGGAAGAGCTGTCTGACAAAATGATTTTGAAAATGCTACTTCACATTAAAAGTAGCAGGAAAAAATTGTCCCCAGGATGGTATTATCTGTGTGTAGCCAGTAGTTTAACAAATAGCTCTTCCAGATATATTCCTACTCTTTTGCAAAAAATATCTGTTTTCTGGAGTACATTAGCCTGCAGAGGGGAAGAAACAGGGAAGCTATTAATATGTTTTCCCATTTAAGCACAAATGCTTTCTCCTAACTCTAACTAGAAGAGAGGCTGTTCTCTTTTGGCAAGCAAGTCCCTGTTAAGGGCACTTTGCTGGATGCATTTGTGCTATTCTTTTATCTTGGTGGTCTGCACAAATGGGCGCAATCCCCAGAAAGAGGACAGCAGGCAGAAGTTCATTAAACAAAAGAACCACATCGACGTGTTGGTGGAAGAGGAGAGCACACAGCTCTCCTCCTGCCGATGGTGTGGTTGACTTTGTGAATTATTTATATTTATCCCAAGCCTGCAGTCCTTCCCTTTGGTGAGGGCAGGCTGTTGGTGGTGGGAGTTAGAATTAGTAGGATTTTGCCAGTAAACACCCTTTCAGTTAACAAAGAGGGGCTGCTGCAATTCTTTCTTTCCAAAGGGAGAGATATGTATGTTTGTGTATATAACTTTGATTTTATTGATAGTGTTTAGACTGGGTAACTTGGAATGTGTGCAGAGCAGGCAAGTTGTATTTGTGGAGTCTGAGAGCATCCTCTTTCCGGAAAATCTTTCTGAAATTATCTTATGGTGAGTAGAATTTGATCCACTCTGTTGATGAAAGAGACTGCTGTTTACAAATATTTTGATGAAGCACAGACACTGTCGTGTCTATATGGTATGATAGATTTCTTTATACTCAAAGTAACCCAAGCCTGTTAGTGACAAGTAAGTAACCTCTAATTTCCTTCCCCTTCCCCCCCCCCCCCCCCCCCCCCCTTATTATCTCTGTAGTGCTTGAATTTTAACACCGAGTTCTTACTAAAGTCTTTGGTGACCCTTCACATGTGGCACCACTCTGTGTGAGATTTTATTGCGTTGAAATCATCAGGGCAAAACAAGAAGTCAGTCTGGCCAGATAGTTATTGCTGTGTTTTAAAAAGGTAAAAATGTTTGGAGACTAGAGTTTCAGTGGATTGAACATGTATCACAGCAGAACTGTCTTTTCTCCCTGTGAGTCCTTGTTCAAGATGGTCATGAATGGAAACAAAATACTCTGCCATCAGGCTGTTGCCCTCCTCCTACCTGAACCCGAACAGCCGCATGATGTTTACTGTCATCAGTGTCCACCTGCTTCCCTTCAAATCTTCCTCACACAAAACACGGTTGCTTCAGAACAATCATTATATGTCTGGAAAGGGCAAAGCAATTCTCCAAGTCCCACTGATTATGTTGTATAGCAACCCTACTGTATGCAGTTTCTGCTGCTTGGAAGGCTGATAGCTGCTTGGCAAGCTAAAGAAGAAGCTTCTTTCCAATAACAGTGTTTTTCTTTTATCCTGGAGTGTGGTATTATTTTTTCTAGTGGTATGATTAGAAAAGAAAATATACAAAACTAAAGAAATATTCCAATATATTTATAATATAATACTATGATCGGCATTAAAGTCATTCAAGTGCTTGTGTTCATTCAAGTATTTTTTTGCCTTTAAAAAAGAAATAATTGTTGCACAGAAAGTCTCGCCTGAATAGCAATTATTTTATTAAAAGAATACTGGCCTAGGTCTTGTGCTTGGCTTTCTATGAGCTTAACCATGCAATCATTTTTTATTGCTATTGTTGAACGTAGATGGATTTAAATAGGGCTTCTCCCACGTAGGTTCTTTAATGATACTTTTAAGGAAGAGAGCACAAGTGAATTGAACTGAAATCCCTTACCCACAGCTGAGGAAGAAGGTGGGACAGGGTGTGAAAGGAACCCTGGAGCTGTCAGAAATGGCAGGAGTAGTGTTACACAGCAAGGACACCAGAGAGCTGGAGTCTTTCTGAGGGTGGAAAAATACCATGCTCTCTCCTGAGAGCCCTTTGCTTTGACTGGATGCGGGCCTTATTCTCTCTGAACCTATTTCTGCCTGTAACAATACTTCCAAATGGAATTGGCACCCATTCCCACTGCCTGCAGGCAGTTACAGAAAGCAAGCTGGGTTTCTAGGGTTTCTTAGACCCACCCTACCTTAGAACTGAAATTTCTTAAATGTGCATATGGAGAATTAGAAAAATCAAATGGAAAAATTGTGCTAAAATCTTTGCAAAACTTGAAATGACTTGTATTCTGTCCATTGTAATCTGAAGTAATGTACTGGAAAGACACACTGCATTGCTGCAGATCTCAACAAGGAGTAGATAAGTGCCAGAGGTTGAGCCTGTAGGGCTCTGGGCAAAGATTCATGCTGCTGGAAACATTGTTTTGCAAAGTGAATAGTAGCTGACTGTTAAAGCATGGTCCCTGCTGATGGCAGGAGTTTAGAAAAAGGCTAAAACTCTCAAATGAAATATAATTGAAAGAAAGTTTTAACAAGAAGAATCCTGTCTGCAAAAGCCTGCGTGCTGTAAAACTCCTTTTGCCAAGAATGGAACAGGCAGGGACTTGACAGATAAATAGCAACAAACAAACTCAGCTTTTCCAGGGGTGATGGAAATGTGCTCAGAGCAATGATGCAAGCCCTCAGTGATTCTGGGTGTGTCACCCACATCTTTCCCTTCTGAAGAAGGCCAGAAATATTTGGTGTGTCCTTAAGTCTGGAGAGGTTTGGCAAGAGCTGTCACTGAGTGTTTACTTGAAAGGTAGCTCCAGGGACGTGCGAAGCAGATACTAATTCAATCTCAAGGTTACAGGAAGATTTGAGAAAAAAACACCCCAAAACCCCAAAGAACCAGAAGTACAACTATTTACCTTAAGGCATCTGATTTTTATAGGTTCAAAGAAAACAGATGTATTTCTTGGCTATTGCTGTTGGAAATATTGCAGGGTTTATATAGAAAATATTCTATTAATCAAGAAATAGGTATTTTTTAAATGGTTGCAAATGTCAGTGGGCTTTATAACAGAATCCTGGAGAACTACCACAATGACTGACGGTGTCCGGGAAGCTGCCACCATAACTAGCTCTGTTATTAGTGTTCTGGCATCTGTTTCTATCAGGTCCCTTCTGTATTTTGCATGTCCTAAAAAGATTTTGCATGGTTTCTGGTCTAAAAGAGAAATATGTGAAATGATTATTTTTTTCAGTAGCTTTGTAGGAATGAAAGTAGATTGTGTGGATGGGAGGAAGAACCCGTTGTTTTGAGCTTCTTTCTGGTGGTCAGGATGGAGAGGGATTGAACAGATACAGGGAAACTCAGTTCCTCAGAAGCATGTCTGAAGATACTGTAGAAAGGCATGTTGTTCTTTTAGTTCCACATCTACTTTCCAAAACAGCCAGATAAATTCAGAAGTGATTTTTTTTTTTTGTTATAATAAATACATTTTTTTCAGAAAAAAAGTAAAGTAAAAATTGAATGGACTGTCTGCCCATCTTTGATGGGTGACTCCATAAAGAGGAGAAGATATAAAAGAAAAAATAGCATTGAGTACTATAACTTATACAGGAATTTCACCACTGCAGGTCTGCATAAAATCAATATAGTTAAGCAATTCAGCTTTAGCTGTTAGGGAATTTACTGAGTCCATTCGCTTCATAGATCTTCTGGGTTCATATAAACTATTTCTGTTACACACCTTGCATGAGCCCAGGAGGTTTGACATCTGTCGAGAAGATATTGAACAAAGATGGGGTTTCCAGCAGAGAATCCCCACTGCTCATTTGCTTTGGACATAAGGCAAAAAGAACTTGCTGGTTGTTATTAGATTACCCCTGTTCAGAGTATTAAACAAGGTTAAAACGAGTTATTTTTCATCTAGACACTGTGACTCAGTGGGGAATGAGTATGCCTGTTTCAGGATAGGATTTGACCAAAATTTGCTTCTTGGCCACATTTGTGTACTGACCTCTTATTTTTGGGAGCTCTGAATTATCTCTATTGTAGTCTGAAAAAGTCGCTGACTGATCACTGTTAGTGATTTGTATTTCAATATCCCACATTTCTTTGCTGCTCTGGTCTGTTTGTATATGGCTGTAGGTGGGTTCCCCAGACAGTACAATAGTGTCTCAGGAATTTGAGACTGTGTCTGGGAGAACTTTTTTATCTAAAAGGAGAAGAACAAGCATTTGAGGTGATGGGAAGGGGATGGGACTGGGCTTTAGCCTTGTCAATAAGAGTGAAGGAGAGAATGAGTGGGTAAGTGATGTTTAGATGCAGCAGTTGTTTCATCTTCATCACCATTATGTGAGTGAAGAGTAGCAGAAGAACAGAGAGAGATAGATCACTCAAAGGGGAAAAAAACCCGAGGGAAATAGTAGAAAACCATCGCATGAAGCAAAGTAGGGAGAGTAGGTGGGACAAGTCTGCCAAGAGCCAGAGAAGAAGGCCAGAAGAAATGTGGTAAAGCCCCTGGCAGGCGCTGTGTAAGTCTGCCCTGTGCTTAAAGGCAGCTTTCTCCAAGCTAGCAATTATGTCTAGCTGGTTTGCAGAGCTCCAGGTAGCAATAAAGATGCAATGGCAAAACTTCAGCTTGGCTGTTCCGGGGGGTCCTAGGAATGTATTTTGGATGCTGCCACACTGGTTTCTGTGTTTACTTTGTTTTAACAACCATTACCAGCCAGGAAAGACAGATTAAGGTAGCACAGTAATGTCTCCATGCTACATATGCACCTTTGTTCTCTTTTTCCCCTCTTTCCTCCCCACTGCCCAAAGGCTTTTTCTCCTCTGCTTCCCCTACCAGATAAGGGTCTCAACTAAATATGTAGCAAGGATGACTTGCTGAAGCAGGTTCTTGACCTGACTTCAATCCAGCTTCAAATTTGTGTATGAAAATATAGCAGGGAGTATTTATCACCTTTATTCAGGTGAACAGATAACATTGCGGGCAGCTAACAACCTTCATTTGTATGCTGAAAGTTAGAGGGAAGTTAGGCAGTTAGATAGCAGCACCTTTCTGTGTCTGACATGGATTACTCAGAAGGGAGTAATCATCATTCATAGTTTTCTGCCAGCAACTTTACCTGATACTGGCAGGTAAATCACAGAGCAGAGCATGGTGCTGTCCTCTTGCTTTGATCCTTGTAATTGTAGCAGTTCTTCAGCAGACATCCAGTATAACCCATGTAGGACTTTCAGTATAGCTTTTAAAAATAACTAAGGAGTTTGAAATAAACTGTGCTCTGTATAAGAGCAAACAATAAAGCTCATGTGGAGGAGGCTTCATTAAGATTGCCTGACCTATAAGCAAAATAGAAAGGAGGACAAGACAGGCTTTCCTAGTGATTTACTTTCTATGCCCATGAATCCTGTTTTTTTCCTCTGTTATTGTGACTGCATATTTTTTCTCAGCACTGCTCACCCTATCATTATGGGTAGAAAATGTAAAGGGATTGTGATATTTTCTCAGCAGTGATGAAAGGAACAGGACACTTCAAGGACATGCTATAAAAGTTGTTAGGACTGCAAGATGCTGTAGCTTCTTCATCTGAAAGTACTGCGTACTGTCCATATTGGATTAATGTGAGTCATGCTGAAGGATGCTAGCTATAGCATAAGTGATGTTGATTTTGCATGTTTACTTTTTAACTTACCAATTTTATTAACTTCCTTTTCTTCCCCAGCATTTGTGGGTGAGTGCACTTTTGAGGCTCTAAACCCCATGGGAAGGAACAAGGCAGTTCACATTGGCAGAGAATCTGGCAAAAGATGCTGTTTAAATATTTACCAACAATAACAGAGGATTGTTTAAAACATAACTGTATGTTTCAGTGTATTGACTTCAAGGGGCTTATTGGAAAAAAGAAATAAAGGCACAAAATTTTGAAATTTTTAAAGAGCTTTCAAAATGTTAAGGAGTATTTGCAAAGTAGTGGAAGTTAAATATATTTTAATATGTGATTTGGCTTTTCCCCTTTTTTTGGTAGAGA
The DNA here is from genome assembly GCF_963210335.1 of Falco punctatus. Classification (NCBI taxonomy): domain Eukaryota; kingdom Metazoa; phylum Chordata; class Aves; order Falconiformes; family Falconidae; genus Falco; species Falco punctatus. The sequence goes on from NC_137581.1 coordinate 33,048,830, forward strand.
GGAAGGGAAAAGAAAGCAGGAGGGGCTGGGTGCTCTGCAGTCAGTGAGAAGCCCTGGGATTGGAAACCACAAAATGAAAACCAGCAGATGTGAAACAGTGGCTTCTGACTTCCTTCGTATAAGCATGAATGCATCAACTTAATATCATCATTTAAAACTCCTCTTTTGGGGCCATGGAAGAAAAAGAACACGGAAATAATTACTACTAGTCTAAAAAAATCCACAAGAAAGCATTTATCCTTGGTGAAATGTTTCTCCATGTTGCTTTATGGTTTCTGTTTATCCAGACAAATTATTCCCCAGACGTAAAGCAGCACTTCTGACATCATAAGAGATTACTGTGCAGGATTATAATGTGGACATGGCTTTGTCACAAAAAACAAATGTTCCTTAGGGCTGTTTGCTGACTGAAGAGAAGGGTGGAAACCCCCACAATATACCAAACTTCAAGCTGTAATTCCCTTCAAAAGTAATAATTTAAATCCAATTATACTAGCAGGTCAAAGAATCAGTGGGCTTTCATACTGACAGTATTGTGTGAAATACTAGTTGAGCTATGCATCTGAATAACTAGAGAGGATTTAATTATGACAGTTGCTGGTGTTCTTTGGAACATCAAAGACCTAGCCAGCAGATTATACAGCAGATGTATTACATGAAGGAGAAGTTGATCACAATTTTCTGGATATTTAGGGGTTTTGTACCCAGTGAGATCGTAATTCTTTAATAACTTTTGCTACAGTTCTTACGAGTGTTTTTTTGTTTTGTGTGTGTCCTCCCCCAGTAGTTACCTGTATCTGGTAGAATAGGAATTTTCCCTTAATAGAAACTGTGAAGAAAAAGCATGAGCTTCTAATTAACTCAGTATACTTAACATCATACTACCAAGTATGTGTTTGGCACGCACAGAGGCTAAAGTTGTAGATTGATTTATCCTAAAGTTGATTTTTTTTTAACTCCTGCAACCTGACTAGTATTTTTCTTCAAAAGGAGTTTAGGCAGGATGAGTGATACAAATCTTCTGAAGCTCTGCAAGAATGGCAGGAAACATAGGCTGTTATCAACAGAGAAAACACATGTCAATCACATGTGCATTGAAGGCTATTATTTTCCATTTTGTTAAAATATCCCCAGGCAGCCAGAAGCAGTCTAATTTTTGTGGTGCTGTTTTACTAACTGAAAGAACCTAATTAAATTTTTACATTTGAGCTGCATTATGAGGTCTCAGCTCTTCTGAAGACAGCAGCTACAGTGGATCAAGTTTGTGGGCGGTCAAGGTAGACATTATAGCACACTTATCACATATATCATGATTGTTGCCTTTTCAAGGTGCACTAAGTCAATACTATACACACCAACCGCCTTCAAAACTGGATGAATTCCTGTCCTGAAGTTGGAGGGTGGACATGACAGACCAAGGAAGTGAATGGCAACGCAGTTGTTTGGCATCTCCACTGCATGCCAGCTTCTCGCCAGCTTCTCACCAGCTGTGGATGGATGGCACGCCACAGACACTGATGGGATCACTCCCCTTTTTACCAGCAGCAGCATTAGTTCTGTGGCATTCAGGCACTACAGGAGTTGAGGAGACTTGTGGCAGATTTCTGAGAGAGTCTTTAACTGAGAGTAGTTTTGTTTAGTTCTTCCATGGAAAAACACAAACCCAAAAGGCATCATTTGAAAAAAAAAGGCTTGTGATGTTCAGGGTAATATGTTTCCTAATGATAGCGCTGACTATGGTAACAGATATTACTCTGTTGTCTGCCATGTTTAGTTCAGATTGAAAGCAGTACACACGTGTGAAAACATCCCTTTTTACAGTAGCAGTGTTTGATGAATTTCTGCACTGAATTGGTAGATCACTGCTGAGGTCCTTTTCCAATTCTGCAAAGCTGGCAACAGTTAACGGAAAAGATGAATGGCCTTTCCTGGGGTGCTGCATCAGTTGTATGTGAAATGCAAGTGGGTCATTCTGGACATAAAATTTCTTGGAAACATGTTTTGTCAGCATGAAGACATTTGAAGACCCATCTGCTGAGGGTGTGTCCGCTTCTTCTGCCATGGTGTCTGTTTGCAGGGAGGCGTAAAATTCCCCTTGTGATTCACACCAGTGCTACAGAGCTGGGAAACTCCTACTTCTTCACTTCTCTTGATATGTTTGGTGTCTCACCCTTGAATGGGAAGGACTGTGGTTTAAAAAGGGTCTCAGTGGAAAAGAAGGTTTAAAAAAAATCAGGAGGAATCAAATGGTAATTACTCATATCATAGATGCTGTGAAATTTGGCTTTTATTGTGGCACCATTAAAATGTCTGAAAATGGTTTATTTCTTAAAACACTGTAGAAAAGATTCTTGTAAAGCATCCTTTCCAAAATGGGATAATGAGTAAGAAAGTGAAAAGCAGAATGTGTGAGTTTGTTTCAGAATCATGGATATTGCGCATTAAATAGTATAGATTAGAATTGAAAACCTGCTATTTACAACTGCTATTCAAAATCTCATTGTTCAGACTGGTTCATTTTCCCTTCCACTTGGGTTTGAACACTTCATGTCCCTTGGAAATTAGACGTTCCCTGTAATAATATGTTAAGCTGGGAAGTGCTGGATCTCAAGCATATTGAGCGGTATATACTCTTGAGCTTTAATTGTTGCCACATACCTTTTGATAGCCAGTCCCGTAATAATATAATATGATGCTTTGAATTGGTGTGTTTGTTCTAAAAAGATGAATAGGCAGATGTTGACCTAGGCTGCCAGATAGAAGGGAAGATTTCCAAAGCATTAAACGTAGTATTGAACCTCCTGCATTAAGTGACCTACCTTTATTTTGGCAAGGTCACTTATCTGTTAATTAGGATCTGTAAGTCTAGTTACAAATATATTTAAAAATACTGTCACAAAATTAAGTCCTTCATTTGCAATCCTAGAGGAACAGGTCAGTCTTTTGTCTTACTGTGATATCCTGAGCACTTCAAAATGCTTCTACATCCATGCATTTTGAAGTGAATACTGCTGTAAAAGCCAGGTCACTTCAGTTGCACTAAAGCTGAAACACAGTTTCAGAGTTTTTTGGGTAATGCATATGCCCACTGTGTTACATAAACAGGTTTCTTCAAGGCAGGCTTTCTCAGTATGGACACAATCTTACAGCAAGGTATTGCAATGGTCTTTTTTGTAGAATAGAGCTGCCTGTGTCTCATACTTTGCAGCTCAGATAATGGGCAGATGAAGCGCAGGACAACTGCTGAGTACATAAGCATATCCTTAAAGGGATCTATTTTGTGGAATTAGAGAAAATAGAGTCTGTATGGAATAATCTAGCTAAACTACCAAATATTCAACTTCCGTTTATTTTCAGTTGTCTGTGAAGGTAAGGAGATTAGTGTTTGCCTACAGAGGAATCACACTGGATCTGCCTTTTAAGTTGTTACAGGATACACAGTTGGGTAGGCACATCTGTAAGGCTGAAATGATAGAACTGTCCCTCGTTTGTTTTCTCCAGTCAAGCATAAATCTCTAATTCTAAACAAATCTAAACCAAGGGTAGAATGCCCTTATTTTAGTTTTATAGGCTCCATTTAAAATCCATTTTAATGAGCTGTTTATGTAGTGATAGTCTTTTTAATATATGTTTAGGTTCTATGTGACTCTAAGTAAGGCAATGATGTGTGAAGAGGGCATGAATTAATAATATGGACAAGGCAACTGAAATACCTCCAATGTACCAGTCAGAATTTGATGTGGGTGCCTGTCTTCTGATTTGCTTGCTGCTGCCTGAGACCGACAGCTCAAGCTGCTGTTTCTTTCCTTGAGGGGTGACTGCTTTTGCTGGCCCTGATGCATCCTGGAGCTAGTTGGGACTCCCAGCCTGGTGCATGAACAGTCTCGATGCTGTGGTTGTGAGTGTGGAATGAAGATCAGGGAATGGAGGAATACCAGGAACCAGCATTTCATCTTGTATGCCATCTGCAGGGCAGTGGTTCTGTGCTTAGCTCACTGTGTATGGGTGAAGTGAAGTAGAATAGTACTAAGGCTCCAGCCAGTCCCTGTCATCAGCTCAATAGTCATCTTCACCCAAGGCCATAGCTGGCCATCTTGAGAACCTCTGTAAGTATCTGAAAAGTGATGCAAACAAACACAGAGCTCAGAAACCCAGAAGTATCTCTGATAGGGAGCATGATGCGTGAATGTTAGCTGGGAAAAGACTTCTCCCATGCTTTGTTTGTCTGCAGCCTTTGTAATTATGGTACATCTGCATGGGACAGTTTGGTGACTGTGCTTTACCACAGCGCAAGGTATGACCAGGCCTTTTGATGGTCTTTATGTGTGCCTACTTCCTGGCCACTCATAAGGAGCTTCATAATTTGTCTGCAGACATATCTTGAATATAATAACAAGAATAATTAAAACTCAAATAGCAATTTGGTGCTCTGCCCATCTGGGATCCAGTCTGAGAGATCAGATATAGTACAGACCCTAAAGCTGTTAGTAAGGTAAGCTTTCTTACTCTTTTTTTGAAATTAATTTAAATCATTCTTAAGTGATTCTTAAATGAGTTCATACTCGTAACAGCTTTGAAAACTCGTGCCTTGCCGATGGGATCTGACTGCTGCTTCCACTGCTGTGTCTTGGTCTGATTCCCAGCTGGAAAAAAGTGAACCTTTGTATCAGCTGGGTGCAACCCCAGCACAGTGATAAAGGACAGCAAACAGAAATAGTTGGAAGCTTTTCTTAACACTATTTAGAAAATCCCTTTTCTAATGTATGGACTCCAGAGAGAAAAGAAAACAGGAAGGAAGAGGGTATTACATGTGCTTAACATCAGCATGTGATGACTGTGTTACTTGTATGAAAAGAGGATGGTGGTAAGTGCCAAGTGTATGAAGTTAAAGCTGAGGAAAGTGTAACACGCAGTAATGTTTTATGGAATATCACTTTTTAACAGGGTTTTCTTTTCCCCTGGTAAAATAGCTTGGAAAAGCTGAATTAGGTTTTATTCCACAAAGGCAAGAGGCTACACATTGAGGTATAAGGGAGGAACTGGAAGAATGGCAGAGCCAGAGCAGGTAATTCTGAGCTCACCTTTAGGCTTGTACATCCCAAGTATAGCAGCAGAGTAAAGAGGAGTTGCAACTGCACCAGTTCTTTCACAGCCTGAAATAGTGTCTCCGTGGCAGGGTGTGCCACTCCAGTGCTGCCATTCCCAAGCTCATTAGAGTTGTTAAGAGAAGAGCAATGCTGTCAGATGCTGTGGTACATTGATGCAAACGAGCAATTTAGAGGGCCCAAGTTAAGCCAGTATGACGCTGTACCCTGTGACCATGGCAGCTCATTTGGAGTTAGGAGGGCTTATGCTGAGGCTATATATCAGCCGTTGAGGTGGTTGATAGATGTCATGCCTCCTTAACTGGGGAAAGCCTCCTGTGGGCGTGGTGGAGTTAGACTACCAAAAGTCTGTATAGGAGGACCAACGAGAATAAATTCCAGTTAGCAGCAAAGGGGAAAAGGAATCCATCCAGGTGGCAAATGCTGGATTCAGTGGAAAAGGAAAAAGGATGGTTGTTTCCTTCTTTTTAAGTAACAGGTGAAGCTGGGGCAAGTGAGAAACTCTCTCTCTTATCTAAGGGAGGACATAGGTTTTTGGCCAAGTGAGAAGTCTAATACTGACTACACCTTTTTTATTTTTTTTTTCTTTTAAAAACTCCCTTTAATGCAAGAGGAGTAGCAGAAAAAGCACAAAATCAGCTCTTGGCAGCCCAGCTATTAGCAGTGTTGTCCCATGCTTTGTTGCAGCAGTGACTGCTGCAGTAGCAGTAGTTTGAAAATGCTGCCCCAGGTTGCCAGCCAAACCCTGATAACTGGCGTCTTCACAACGTTGTCAGACCGCTTATACCTTTTAGTCTCAAAAAGCTTATTTCACCAGCAAGGTTTAGGACTAAAGTGGCCAAAAGGCACTTTTTTTCAGGGTCACCAAAAGGTGCATTTTTCTACTAGGGGCTCCCAATATTATTTTTTTTTTCCTTTTTGCTGTTGCTCTGTGCCTGACAGACACTTGCAGTCCCCACTTGAACATCTGCACGGTGGTGGGCAGCCTGAGGTTAACCTGAACAATTCTGCCAGTTTCAGACCTGAGTTCACCAGCCTGATCTCAGCTGTCAGCATTTGTGATCCACGCTGTTGAGAATTATCAGGCTCAAGAACAAGTAATGTCACCAAAAAGGCAGTTCAGAGGCTTGCATTTCAGTCCATCTTTAGCAATTGCCTCTTAAATTGTCTGTGCATGCTGTAGGAGCTATATGAGGTACCCTGGGAAGCTTTATTAGAGGAGAGATACCAAGATACCAGTGGGAATTGCCACTGAGGGTTTCCCAGCCCTTGTCAGCTCATTCCCAGGCTGTGAGCCAGGAAAGTTCCTGCTCAGTTCAAGCATACCAGAGTGTGATTCCCAGATACGTTAGCTGTGTCCGGAGGATTCCTCATGGTGAGAGTATGCCTGTACAATTAAGTACAGATGAGAAGAGTGCAGGGAGAGGGGGAAGATAGGAAGTGGCAGGACTAGACAGTTTAATTGTAAGACCCTGAAGCCCTTCCTTTCTTCCTCACCTGGGCAGCCAGACAGACCCTTCAGCTTGCATCTGAGGAGCTTCTCTTCAGCAATTAATTAGCACCTTTTCAGGGTCCCACCAGGCCCAGGGGAAATACATACATACATACAAACATACAACCCCTAGCAAATGAAACAAACCAAAATCACCACCAGAAAAAAAGATAATCAGTAGTAGGAAGGAGGAGCGTTTGGTTCTAAGTGGGTCACATATAGGAGAGATCACAAATTTCTTGGTCTGTAATAGATCATTTCCATCCCTGGGTGCTGTTCACAATAGAGAAGCTCCATTGATTTGGTGCTCAGACAAGAGGACAGAGGAGGAAGACATCCTGAAACAGTCTTCCACCATCTTCTGGACTGGGACAGTCTCTCCACTGAGAGTTTCAGAATAACTTGTTATGCTGCACAGGACCTCCAGGCTTAAAGCCTTTGAAAAACTGGAACAGAACTGGTTCAGTCCAGATTGTCTTGTGGCTGTATAAAAAGTAAAGCAGCACATTTGTACATTGCTGCCTGGACGTATACAAACAGACTGACAATTTCTGTGCATCTTTCAGAATAATAAAAAGTGACCCTCCAGGAGGCTTTCCATGTAGGCACATTTCCTTCTTTGCCTAGGTTGGAAGTCTTTTGGGACAGTTAGTGAGTGACTGAGGATATCCCCTTAGGAAAAGAGGAAGGGGGAAACTATCATCCCAAGAATACCAATTTATTGTACCAGTGGTATATGGATGCTGCCCTCCAGCCAGCGCGGTACAGCAGCATAGAGACAAATGGGGAAACAGGGCAAAAGCCTACCTACCCCTCAGCCCCGCTGTGTGACTGCTCGCTCCTGTACTCCTGCCCTTGCAAGTCTTCCTTTCTAATGTCTGTTTCCACCTTCTGCCTCACTGTGTTGGTTACTTAGTCTGATCTTCGCTTTCAGCCCCATCAAAACCCTTCAGCCACTGCCCTTCCCACCTCTTTGGTCTGACATCCCTTGATATATTCTTACTTGCCACCTTTTCCTGTGTGTTTCCAGGGGAACACAAATTGCTGCTGAATGCCAAAAGATATGCCCCATCCCAAAATGAAATAATAAAAGTAGTGTTGAGATGTGAATGTAGCGACTCTAATTAACTGTCTAATCTCATGACAATTGTCCTCTCTTCCCCTTCTTTCTCCCTTAGGCTTTGCTGTTCACTCTCACTCTTTCACTTCCGCAATAGCAGTAAATTCCTCACGACAGAGGATTGTCGTTTACTTGTTTAATGTGCTTATCTGTTTTAAGCACTACCTTAATGGTAATTCTAGAAGTATAAGGCACAGAATAGTTTCTGTACCTAAACGGTACAGTACTGAGACTCTATAGCATGTTACTGGGAAAGTCGATATCTTGTTCCTGTGGGTGAAACAACAGATCATCTTAACGGGAAATGAAATGACTAATAGCAACTGGCCCGCACTGCTCCAGTGACAGGCCAGCTTGTTGAGAGTGGTTTGGCGACTGATAAGATAAGGGAATGGAAAAGAGACGTTGAGAGGCTGTTTCATTGAAGCTTAAACAAGTCTCACACACTGTAGATTGCTTGATGTCCTGCGCTAATATTTCAGTTTTATTATTAACCAGAAAAACAAAATCAAATCAAAGTTCCCAAGCACAAAAAAACAAAGTGAAATTTCCCAAGGCACAATAAACCAAAACAGGCTAAATAAAAATATGCTTGAGGACATGCATAATGTATTAACTGTATTTTGCTTCATTTGTAAAGAGCAAAAGAGAACAAATAACCAGTGTTTTGGCCTCTTACAGGCCTTTGTCAGGGACAACTTCTCCGAGTTGTTCAGTGGGGAAAAAGATTTTGAAAATCATTTTTTCATAAGAGTTTTTAAAGCTGCTTTACAAATATCTATTAACTGTTATATGTTCTTGGGTTTTATTGGAAGCAGGAAATGTTCAGCTCTCCGACTAATTGGAGAAAATTTATGCCACAAATAAAGCAACCAGTTTAAACCTGCAAGTCTGTCTCTAGCCACATATCCTTGTTCATGAAAGTGGGTGCTACTGCGCTGTACAGAACAATTTACATGCATGTGGGCTGCCAGGACTGGACCTTTAAACAGCCTCTGTGATATCCTCCTCAAAACTGCAAGTAATAATTTAGAAACTTTTTTTTTCTTCCCATCTTAGTCATAAATCCTTTTACAATCTAAATTTAAAGACTGTATTTTAAAATCAAGTGTTTCAGGGTTTTTATTATCTTTTTTTCCTTGAGGGTTGTACGCTGCAGATGCTTTAGAAATCAGAGCCGCATTTCCAGTGCAGAAACAATCGTTCTGGCTCACTTGCTGTCCTTAGCCTGACTCCTGTCCACATGCTGTCTAGTCCACACCCAACTGCCTGCTATTTTGTGCCAGAGCTTGCTGACCCAGCCATCACTTAGAAACTTGTAGGAAACATCATCAAAATCTGTCCTAAACAGAATAGCATGGGTTTTCTGAGGGACTTCACATCCTCTTCTGCACTTAAAGCGCTATATACGTGCTGTGGTGCTGTTGGTAGATGGAAACTAGTGTTTTTAACAAGTTGACTTTAAAGGTGGCAGATTCCAGGCAAACAAAACAAAATAGATTTTCTTTCTGTTCTAATTCCTGTTGCATATATATACCTGGATATCTAAAGAATTTCAAACCTTCACCTGAAATGACCTTTGCTGAAATCTGGAGATTTGTCTTGGCAAACATGTAGTCAAGTGTATGTAAGGTTTTCTTTTGTTGAACTAATTCTCAAAATGGGCTATGGCTTTCTCTGTGACCCCTTTGCACCCTATGGAAATCCCTTTCTGATTTTTTAATAGGTTCTGTGTTCAAAAGCTTAAAACCCTAAACTGAAATATTTCTGTGTAACTAAGAGCATGTACAAAAGTAGAAGCTTGTATTTCAGAGGAAAGCCCCACTTGTGTTTGTAGGGTGCAAAATAGGCTGCCGTACATGCAGACCACCCCTGGTTTTGGAAATGCTTTATGAGACATTTCTTCCCTCACTAATTTCTTTTTTCTGTGATTTTTAATATGCATGTGTACTTGGAAACACAGAAGTTCGGCTGCACAAATGGCTGCTGTTCTTTGAAAGGATGGTTCTTAGGACTTGGCAGCTGGAAGCCCTGCCTCCATCTTTTCCAGAGGTGACCTCTGTTTGTACTTACACGGTGTTCAGTGTAAGAGCTGCCTGTGCAGCTCTTGTGATATGCACATTACATGTGATGGGCACATTACAAAGGCACATACAAGTCACTTGCAGGCCCAGGAGGAATCTGTTCTGTTTAAAACATGGCCTTAATTTGAATGGCTATAGTTGCATGGGTGCAGACACTTTGCAATTTTAGTGTTTGTGCAAGAACAAGTCCTTTAAGAATTTATTCCGATACAGAATTCTTGCAGCCCTTCAGTGTTCAGTGGATGCAGGCTGGTTTTGCAGAAACTTCCCAGATGCAAGGCTATAGAGACTTGAAAGGGTGCCATCAAGATTTTTCCCTTGAAAGATACCCCCTAATATAGGATTACTGATTGGTTGGTTTGTTGGGTTTTTTTTTGGTTTTGTTTTGTTTTGTTTTGTTTTTTTTCTTGGGTAGGGGTGGGGCAGGGGTGAGGGTGTTAGTTTTATTTCATTCGCAAGTTTTTCTTTACTGAAAGCTTTTTACCAGTAGCTGCGGACTTCAAAATCAGTGGTAACATGGCAAAGATGGCACATCACAAATCTAACAGATCCTAATTACACCTTTGTTGTTTAGAGTCTCTGCCAGGCTGATTTCTGCCTAAAAAGCTGCTTACTAAACTGGAAGTGAACAGTCTGGTGATACGGATAGGAAACTGTTCAGAAAAATAATGACCCTTCCTTCTGTCAAGGGCATCTGCCTACTCATTACTGCAATGGCGTGGAGTTGCACAATCCCTCAGGTGTCCTCACTGATTCTTGCTGATAGATAGCTAGAAAGCCTCCTCTCATCTCAAGCAGAACCTATTGTATGTGAATGTTGGCATGGCAAGACACACACGTATCTCCTTCAAGCTTAATTATATGACACACAATGACTGGGAGTGAAAGTGGAGGACAGCAAGAAGCTCCAGCAAATGTCCTTCCCAACAGTTTATGTAGTAAGAAATAGCCTTTGGGAACAGCCACAAGCACTGCTCATTCCTTTAGTCTGTAGTCCAAAAAGGAATATATTTCCAGATCGTGGCTTTGCTCTTCTCTAAATAGTTTAAGACAGCAGTTTTCAACCTTAGTTGTGCCGTTAACCTTTTCCAACCTCAAGAATCGCTTTGTGGACCCAGTCCCATCTGGTTATTTTAAGTAAGTACAAACATGGCAAGTGTTTCTACACGTGCTAGAAACATTTTGCAACTGTGTTTAAAGTCATGAACCTTGTCTATAAAGAGGGTAGTTCAGTCCAAAAGACCACTTCCCTCTACATAAAACTGATCATCCGATAACCACCAGTGCATAAACTTTGCTGGGTCAAGGACAAGACTTTATTGTAAGTAAATCTCTATAAGAAGCTAGTATCAAAAGAAATCAGAATAAGCTTTTTGAAAAAGACAGCAAAGATAAAGCAAAATAAAAAAGAAAAAGCAAAAAAGAAAGTAAGTTTGTATAAGTTACTAACTTCTGACATTTTAATGCCTTCATTCCAGGAAGATTGAAGAAGTAGATGATGTTTCTGATCTAGAAGGGACTTGCTGAAAATCTTGTCCACATAGTAAATCCATGTTGGCAGAAAAAGTATCTATGACAGATAGTTACTCATCTGAACAATATCTTAAATATTAACTAGAATTTGTATTTCATGTGTAGATTTCCCAAATCATTGTACTGACCGGGAACTTCTGCCAGCTGCTTCAGTGCTTTGAGCACTATTCCTGATATAACAGCCTCCTTCATTCTCATTCTTTTCCTATAGTAACAAAGTAAGAAGAAACCCAAGTTTTGCTTTCCAATGCTCCTTACGATCAGCTCTGGGTATGGACTCAATTTGTGCTGCTGTTGGCATTGTAAAAAAACCATATGATAATACAAAGTGGCTTTTTTGTTAGTAGAGCCAGTGTTTGTTGGTCCTGATAAAAGCATCCTCCTTCAGGCTGTTGTTTTCTCTAGACTTACTGCTGCTACTGTGTCTCAGGCAGACTTCATGGTCTTAATACTGAAATGGCTCTTTGCTGAGGGAGTTACTCACAAAGGTGATAGATACACCACAGTTTTTCCTGCCATGTGCATGTGCACTTCCTTCCTGGTATCTCTACCGGATAAGGATGAAGTAAGGAGGGTCAGGGGAGACCTTATCACTCTCTGCAACTACCTGAAAGGAGGTTGTAGTGAGGTGGGTGTTAGTTTCTTCTCCCATGTAGAGGTGATAGGACAAGAAGAAATGTCTTCAAGTTGTGCCAGGGGAGGTTTAGATTGGATATTAGGAAAATTTTCTTTTCTGAAGGGATCATCAAGCAGTGGAACAGGCTGCCCAGGGAAGTGGTGGAGTCACCATCCCTGGGGGTATTTAAAAGACATGTAGATGTGGTGCTTAGGGACATGGTATAGTGGTGGACTTGGCAGTGTTAGGTTAACGGCTGGACCTAATAATCTTAAAGGTCTTTTCTAACCTAAATGATTCTGTGATTCTACGTGGAGGGATCTGGGACTGTTCAGATGAAGAGAAGGTCATTGGGGGATCTTACTGCTGTCTATGACTACCTACTGGGAGGGGATAGGTGAGTCAGAGCCAGACTCTTTCCACTGAGTACATGGTGAAAGAAGAAGAAGCAACAGATGCAATTTGGAACATATGAAATTCTGATTTTACATATTTAAGGGAAAAAAATTCACCATGGGTGGGATCAAACACTAACATGAATTGCCCAGAGAGGTTGTGGAATCTCCATCCTCAAAGATACTCAAAACTTGACTGGACAAGACCCTGAGCAACCTGCGTGTTGGACCAGATGACCCCCAAGTGTCCTTTCTGGTTTAAATAATTCTATGACAGTCTTATTCTCAGAGGTAGACAGTAGATTATATGGGTAGGTTTGGAGGTCTAGGTGGGCAACTCTGGGAATCAGTCTCCAGAGAAATAGGATTTGGGGGGTGGGAAGGGTGGGTGGGGGAGGGGATATCGAATCACAGAATCATAGAACAGCCCAGGTTGGAAGAGACCTCAAAAGAACATCTGTCCAACCTTTTGTGGGAAAGGAAGCCTAGATGTGATTATCTAGCACCCTGTCCAATTGCATCTTGAAAACCTCCATTGATGGGGACTCTATCACATCCTTGGGGAGGTTGTTACAGTGGTTGATTGTTCTCACTGCAAAAAAAAAAAAAAAATATTCCTTATATCAAGATGAAACCTCTACTGGTGCAACTCGTACCTGTTGCCCTTTGTCTTTTCCATGTGGCTCCTCATGAAGAGAGAGCCTCCATCCTCATTGTAGCCACCCTTTAGATACTGGAATACTGCCCTGAGCCTCCTCTTCTCCAGGGTGAAGAGGGGCAATGGCTAAATAAAATTCCACTCCAGAGTTTCTTAAACAGTGCACTGGAGGAAAGGAGAGCAAGATGGTTTGCAGGAAGGTGAAGGACAACCCCCTGAACTCTAGCCAGTTCATCTTCGATTTTTCTTTTCTATTTTTGGAGGACTTGGAGAGGAACTGGGCACAGAATACAACTACTGACCTGTGGTTTGTCCAGGACACAGAGAACAGACAAATGATGTAGAGCGCTGGTTGACTCCTGTCCCCCTACATTGGGGCAGTAAGCAAGATCCTGAACAAGGAGCTCACAGCTAAGCAGGGCTGCCTAGTCCTTTGCTCCCTGCCCCTCTGCCTTCCTGCCTGCCTTCAGTCTTTAGCAACACCTAGGCAGCACAGCAAAGAGGCTGGGGAGTATCATTGCATTAGCCCTTATTAAAGGCTGTTAGCATTGTGTGCTGTGACATGTACCTGGTACGTAGCACTTTTTCCCTAGGTTGCATGTTATCATCTTGGATGGATGTGAGCCAGTTTCCAGATCCTGCCCTTCCTCATTCCCTCCTGCTTGTCCAAAATCCAGCTGTATTCAGCAAGTGCAAAAGCACTGACCTACAGAGCCCATGACAGCCAGCTGCAGTTCCCTAGCCTCTTTCTTTCCTGTTTCTCTTGCTCATTTTTCAATTGAAGCAGTTCCGCTCTTTCTGATGCTCAAAACGGGAACCGTGCTTCTCAGTGCAGAAGCTTTCTGCCCCTGCCATTAGTCATGCAAGGAGTTCATGAGCCAGCTGCACCAGCTTAGGAAAAGAATAACTTGTACCATAAACATGTGCAGTGAGAGCCAGATAGTCCATAATTCAGTTTTCAAGTCTATAACATGTTTTGCTCAAACAAATAACTAATTCTGTTCACCATTTCAAGTTTGTTACGAGCAGTGATCTCAGTAAGGCACTGTTCAGCAGCATATATCCTAAGAAGTCTTTATTTATGAGTACAAATCTTACTGTGGCATCCTCTGATCAGTAAAACAGATCTTTTGCTGTCAGGTCAGATGTTCTCCATGTCACAGCTGCCTGGGGAAGGGCAAACAAAAGCATTGGACTGCCCATATGAATATTCACTTCCCTTCCTTGTACAGCAAATTGTTCCCAAATTGCTGTTCACTGATACCTTTGCCCCATGACACCCTACCCACAACAGGTCCCTGGACCAAAGAGTCACAAAGAAGTCAGCCATACAGTCTGTATTGCTCTGTGTAGTAAACAAAAGGCTAGCTTCCATCCTCTGCACGCTGGAGGAGCTGGAGAGAAGCTACAAACTACCAGATTTTGTGCTTGGAAAGTCAGTAGGAGAAGAGGAAAAGGGACCTGCCATGTGCAGAGATTTCCAAAAATGGAAACAGGCTCTCTACCTGGTATTGCAGTATTCCAAGTGAAAAAGTTACGTACTTTCTGCAATGAAAAACTGATCAATAAACAGCACCTGTAGTTTCCTTGCCTTTTGGCTATCATACATGAAAAGTCCAGAGTCATCAGGACACCACTGTTTACTATTTCCCAGCATCTGGCAAAGCTGAGTATGAACAAGTTGTGACCTAGGAATTTCTGGAAATTAAGAGAGAAATGTTTTTTGTTTGATTGTTTTTTTTTTCTCCTCTGGAATTTTTTTCCAAAATAGTAAATAGGACAGTAAAGGGATATTCCCTTCACTATCATGATACTGGTGAATAAAGATATACTAGGACCAAGAGTCTGGAAACAAAGGGACATGCTATGATAGAGTGTAACTTCGCTGTGTGAATTAAAAGCAGATAGCAGAGAGCTACCTACAAGTGAGCAACTCTCATAGATAGCTCTTTGCTATCTACTTTTAATCTCCGTCAAGCCTAAGGGAACAGCAGTCCAAGGCATCAAGTGTCCCTGCATACTCCAAGCCAAGTGTTGGCTTGTTGGGGGGCCGGGAATCGCAGGGGTGGAAAAGACAGGCTGCCAAGCTGGTCACACTGATTGAAGCAATTTTGCAATGAGCCAAAAGTTAAACCTTGAGAACCTGTGTCAAACAACCACCCTTTTGTAGTTCATGTGTTTTTTTATGCATTTGTACTGTTAAAAAATAAGTCTTATTTGGAAATAGGTCTTAATTTTCAAAGCTTTTAAATTTCCCTTTTTACGTACTATTCTTGCACAGCATAGCTTGTCTGCTGCTTATCACACAGGCATCATCTGCTGCTTTTAAAATGTACTGTAAGCTGTAAGACTTGCATAACAAATGCTACATTAAGATAATCAATCTCTTAGACCAGTAGGTCATGGCACGGAAACTGCCTGTTCATGAAAGCACAAGTTCCTCAGCTTTAGAAACCCATGAAAGCACGCAAATCACTCAAAACAAACCCACAGAGAAATAACCTCCCCTTCCCCACTGCTGCCCTGTGGTGGGAAAGACCTTTTGCTATCCCTGATTTCCCCCCAGAGTGAAATCTCATCCACCATTCAATACAAAATTAATAAAGGTATATAGAGCATGTTGAGCAAACACTGACATATCCCCAACGGTGAATTTACTTCCCTCCCATTCTGTTTAAAAGTAATAAAGGAAAACAGAGCACACAAAACCGATGTGGGAGAGTGTAAAGGCCCACATATACAGCTCGCCAAGGCTTGGCACTGAAAGGGAGCTGCCACGCTGGAGTAAGCAGCTCTAAGCATTAGGCAAAGCACACATCGGAAATGCCGGTTCCCTTTCTTGGCCAGGTTCAGGAGGGCTCCCTGGCAGCGTGCCTGGTGGTTTTGTCACTCGAGAGTGGGCATCACCTGGATTATTTGTTGTGTTTGCAATGTTACTGTGCCATTCTCTTCCTCCTACAGGTGATGTGTAAGATAAAAGATACTGTTACAATGGGAGGCTTGCTTGGCGGCACCCTGCCTTCCGCTTGCCTTCTGCCCTTTGCTCTCCTGAAGGCAACACTCCACTGTCATCAGCGTGCAGTGATGGGACTGTAAAAGTGCTCTGTGAGCTGAATTGCCAGCTAAAGGCTTTGTCAGCTATGGTGAGAGTCCAGGGACTGCCAGAGCAAGGGAACACAGATACTATGAATGTCCGTGGCATTAGTCCCCTTCAACAAATTCCCCTGTTTTAGTATAGAAAATAGATAAGAGTCCCCAAATACCACCTGGGATAAATCTACCTGAACGGTTACCCATCCCTCAGGTACCTCTTTATGAACTGGGAGACCTGGCACAAAGATCAGTTACTGGGAAGATGGGCTCTAGCAGTTGTCCTATAGCAATTAAGAATAAACCTTTATACTCATAGTATCAATAACCTCCTCTTGACTGGCACATACTACATCTGTACCCTTCAGTGCCATGCAGACCTCCTCCACAAGTGTCAGGCATCGATCTGGCTGCAGAAACTTCCTACAAGCAATCAGGAGCAGTTGGAAACGGTCAGTTTTCAAAATGGTTATGACCACACGTTTCTGAAGAGATAAGAGTTGTCTTGTATTGCATTGCTGGCTTGAGGTTAAGGTTTCCTTTATCACTCTGATGTTCTGCAGACACCGCCGGTTACCCCCAGGTTTGCAGCGCTAGCTTCTCCCGCCAGTTAACGCGTATTTTATGAGCCTAGAGATGCTGCTGCGGAGAGTGGAGCTGTGCCAAGAAGAATTGTTCCTGCTTGTCTTCATCCTTGTGTTTTTTTTTTTTTTTTTTTTTTTTTTTGTTGTTGTTGTTTGTTTGTTTTTTCCCTATACTTGCAGCAGCCGAAGGAGGGGAATGCTGTAGCTGTGGCAAGAAAAAGCAGCCCAAACTGCTGTGTAGCGTGGTGGCTTGTGTGCAAATGTATAACTGCCTGGGAGCAATGTGTCAACCGTGTGTCTTAGGCTCCTCATATAACAACTCTTCACATTGCTTCTAAGAGATCCTAACCAGTCTGTGGCGGTCTGTTAGAGGTCTCCAAATGGTACTGGCTGCCCCTAAAGTGGCATCTATTTGGGGACTGGTTTGCAAAGACTCTGGATCTGGAGGTTTTCAAGTTTGATCCTCCAGGTGGGATCAAATCAGTTGCTAGGCATCCATCCCCTTGTGCCCTGTGGGACAGACCCACAGCGTCTTCCATCTTCCACCTCAGTGGGCCCTAGGTGTGTGGCCAAGCCACTAAGCCACAAATTTCAGAAGTGTATTTTGTTAGCAATGCCTTATAGCTAACCTAAAGTTGAACTGTTCATTTGGAGGAGGTGACTGTGTTTTAGGTAGGATGAAGCTGTTACAACAAAACATCTTCCTTCCACGAAAATCCCTTCCTGTAGGCGGGTCTTTAGTCATCTTTGTAACCTTTGTCATCCTCTCCTCCCTGGGGAGTCTTCTCTGTGACCTTTGCTATTCTACCAAGGCATCTCATAAATTATTATTCTTTTAAATGGCACTTAGGCTGTCGTGGTGGCTGCTAGCCTTGAAGATTTGCAGTCTACCCTGTAATTTTGAGAGGGGAAAAAAATATGGTTAAGTGACAGAAGAAATATTGTACTTCACGATAAAACTACTTTTGTGTTTCGTTTTCTGCTCAAGTCATTCATATCCCTGTCAATAACCTCATTCAGGTCAAGGGCTTGAGGCAGAGAATGGGCATAGTATTTTTGGTCAGACTGATGCATCTGAATATTACAAACATCGGTAAATTTGAAATTGGAATGAGCATAGTGTTAAATCCTCAGGCAAATAATATTAAGGCATAATAGATTACTGAAGTTTGCATTTCTTTTGGCAATTCCAGCCAAGGCTCTTTTGGCTTGTTTTTCCAGACTAACGAAGCCACTCACACAAAGGGAGGTGCTCTTTATGGCTGCAGATTGGATCCCAGATTCTATAAACTTCATAGGAAATTCTGCAGGCCAAGTAGTTGAAATAATAAAGAAAAAATTAATCAGACACACATTAAATGTGAAGCATGGAAGAAAACATCTGCAGCACTCAGTGGACGTCTGGGTAACATACTTGCAGTGCTGTTTTGCCAGCTTACATCTGGAGTGGTTCATCAGAAGAGAACAGATGCTAGTGTGAAATAGGTCATCATAGCAGCAGGGCATCAGAACAGAGACATTTCTTTTTTTTTCTTGCAGTAACAGCTATTTCTTTTTATTCACACCAATTATGAAAATGTTAACCAAGTCTGAAATGTGAATGCATGTATTGTGACAAGCCAGTACTCTTAAAGGGCATCAAGGTAAAAACTAACCTAATGAGGAGGCATCAGAGAAGCAGTCCTTTTGCAGTACACGCGGAGTATCCTTTAACAGATGTAGTGACTATTTTTTGTTAAAATTATGACTTTTCTCCCCTTTATTTTTGTATTTTAATAGAGCTGTTACTGAATGCCTTCTTGGTGGCAAATACCCAGAAGTGGAGATGCTAATTCATGGGAGTTTCATCAGTCATTTCAAAGGAGAGGTCACATAGATAAGAAAAATGAACAGTACGCAGTATGTGAAGCAGTGACATTCAATGAGTCCTTGTCACTAGCAGCCATTAGCATGCAAGCCTGCTGTTATGTTTCAGTGCTTTATGTGCTTTTCTTGACCAGGCAGGGAGCCTTCGGAGCACTGTAGCAGTTAATACCGTGCAAGTTATTGTTTCTTTCTTGAACGCCTTATATTTTTAGTACCATTTAGATGCTTCTCTGTCCCTTCGTGCATCTAAAATTTTAAAGAGAATCAAAGAATGCATAATTTATATCTGTCCCAGAGGTAATGGAGTGACTCAATGATATCTGTGAAGGGGATGATTTTAAATTTCATGTCTTATGCAAGAGGTGATTTTTGTATGAAAACTGCAAAAATTGGCCTCGGGGATACCCAGATAATTATCCTTACAACAACGGGTGTAGATTCCAGGGGGATTAGAGCAGAAAGCTTTAGTGTCTTGTGTATCATCATCCCTTGTGTATCATGGTTGTCATAATCAAAAACATAGCAACTAAGAGATCTCGGGGAATATAACTTGTATTTTGACTTGGAATAGCACATGCAGGAGGTGTGAGAAGACAGGTTTGCTTTGACTCTGTTGAAGAATTCATGCAAGACATGATACATTTGTTTACTGCTGAAATTCTTTCCTTCGGTTAAGGAAAAAACAATTGTTTACTGATGTGGGGCAGAACCCATCAGTACATGCTTTGTCACACAGCACATTTTCACTAGACTACTTCTGGTTTCATTTACCAAAAGTCTAGAAGTGCCATGGCTAGAAATAAATGCCTCTTTATTTGATAGGCTGTATGTTTGAAAATGCACTTTAAGGTCTGTATTACAGACAGTTCAAAGGGAATATAAATTGGTGCAGTATTTTCTCTCTTTTTTTCTTTTTTTTGCCATTTCAGTCCCACATATTCATTGCATTTTTATCAGGGCTGTTTTCAATAACATGTCTTTAAAAACAGATTACCATTTTGTATTTTATGTAACTTGGACTTTGTTATATTGAAATAATTGTTATGATCTTCCTGCTTCCGTAGTTAAAATGTTTAACATCCTCTGAACCAATTCTACACTGACTTTCTGCATTGTGTATCCAAGGAGACAACTGATCTTATTTGCTTTTCCTTTAGAAACTCTCTAGTTTTAACTATTCTTTCCACTTGCAGGATTGGCCATGAGAATTTGTAACGTTCCTTTGGAAATCCCATGATGGGGCTGCTGAGAAGTTACCTACCTTCGTACAGGTCTGTAAACTCTTCCTGCATTCTGACTATTTCAGCATGTAGACTTCTGTGCTGACTTGTGGTTTTTTTTTTTTTTTTTTTTGTCTTGAACACATGCAAACCAAATTAAAATCTAATTTTATTTTACAGCAAGTGTTGTGGAAAATTATTTTTGTTTCTTGCAAAGTGTTTAGGACATAACTGTATTCTGTTACTGTTGTAAAAATGCAGAGTAACCCATTCATCTTTCCTTTGAAGTGAGTTATTGCAGTTTATACAGTTGAACTGCAGAAAGAAATTGGGCCTGTAAGTCATTTTCACCTCACCACTATGTCTTTCAGTATGTGTTGAAACTGTATTTTCCTAAAAGGCCCTGCAATCGATTGCTTCCACCCAGGTTGCTAATATGTGAGTGGCTGTCCCACAGCTGTAACTGTGGATGTTTCGAGAAGCACACTTAGCAAAGGGTCAGCAGAATTACTGGGGCTTTCAGGTCAGGAGGAGCTCAGGTTCATGGAAAGTTTAAGAAAATTAAAAAAAAAAAAAAGTTGATATTTAAGAGACTATAAAGAGCAGAATAATAACGGCTTGACTCCTGTAGTGTCAGCATGGCCAGGAGCAGTGAGGAACCTGTAGCTAATGTCTTGTCCTTGTCAGCTAGAACGATAGTGTTATAAGCACTGTGGCCTATGATCACAATGATTTAGACAGTAGAAAACACTCCCCTGCATTTCAATATGTTTTTCTATGCAGCTATATAACAGAGAAAAATTTGATTTCTTACTGCTTTCAAAAGTAGTACTGAACAGCATTTTTATAGAAATCTGCTCAGAAAAACCAGTGGGAATCAACTTTTCCATCTAGGTCATCATATCTTGCTACTGGATCACACTTAGGGTCTGTGGGAGTTGTATCAAGCCCTGAATAACAATTGTCAAAAATGTTCATGTTTGGAATATGCTCTGTTTATTTCATTTGCTTGGTTTACCTGAAAGCACTTTGGGTATTACTGCTTTCCTTGTTATTTCTGTAGTCACTTACTATTCCATTAGTCTATAGGAATTCTGCAGGGAAAGTGGTTTGTAAACCTTAAACAAAAACAAAACCAGGTGGATTTGGGGGATGAGAGGTATCTGATACAACTTCTAATTTGTTCTTGGAAATTATTATGGTTTGGTAATGCCTTTTAAAGCCAACCCAGCTCCAAAATGCTTTAGAAGCTCTTTGAAACTAGATGTAAACCTCACACAAGGCTACAGCTTCTGTAATGAGCAAAAGCCCTAGATCAGACTGGTTGAGATACTGCAGATACAGATCTGATCTTGATGCCTCGGGCCTATGTTCAGTGAAAGCTCTGCGTTCAATAATAAGTAGCTTTTCAGAATAATTGCACAACTGTTGAATGATCTGTGTCATGCTAAAGCTTTGACTGCACTGCTTCTTTCTTTAATGATGATATCCCTTAGGGTAAAATTTGTGGGTTTTCTTGGGGGGTGGGGAGGGGGAGAAAGAAGTGCAAACTGTGAAAGACATTTAGGATAATGGGAAAAACCAGAAAACTTGTTGCACATGTTGCAACATTTGGGTTGTAAATCCTTTACTAGCAGCAGAAGCTTTATAAAATCTTTCATTCCAGACCTGCCTGTAAGCGTTTGAATCATGGCTCACCAAAGACTTCCAAGAGCTACTGCTAAATTTGCTGAAGCAAAGTGTGGTTGAGCTGGTGTTCTAATGAATTTGATACAACTGCAGTCAACAGCTGCTATACAAAGAAGGCTTAGGCAAGTCATTTGCCTATAACATTTTAAAAGTTTCCTTGTTTACAGGTCTGATTCCTGAAGAATAATGGCTTTGTGATATTCATAAAAATTAGTATTGTGCCATTTAAAATGAGGATAAATATAATATTAATTTATATATGTACATATTAGATATATGTATACCAAGCGGCATAAAGTAGTTTGGGTATGGCTGTGCTGCACCTTCATTATAATGCAGAAGCAAGGGAAAACCAATTAAATTAAAAGCCAAGACATTTCTACTGAAAAGGAAATAGAAGATGTAATTTCACCTTGGAAAGTATTGCCCCAAGGTATTATCAAAAGGTATTGCATTGAACCTTTGCAAGAAATAGATATTTACATCAATAAGGATGCCATCACAGATATATTTTTTATATTACACAGTAATAAAGCAATTACACAGCGTTGCCTGACTGAATGCTGAACTCACCAATCCTCAGCTTGGGGTTTGGGTGAAGCTTCTTCTGCAGCTGTGTAGGTATCTCTTATACCACTTCTCTGTACCAACTGGTATTGACATTGGAGGAAAACAGGATACTGATCTAGCCACATAATTAGTTTAATCCAGGTCAGCTTTTTCCATTTATCCCATGTCTTTCACTGCAAATTTCATGTATTTTTTTCTCCTCATAGTATCTCCTCCTCTTGCACAGTTCCTGTTTTCTTAATCTCTCCTTTATTTCCTGCCTACAATCCCTTGCCCATTCTCCAGAGAAGCTTCCTTTTCCCTGACATGCTTGTTGCTTGCTCTTGCTTTTTTTTTGAGTTTTATTCATTTATTACTGGAGTTTCTTTTTTTTTTTCTATTTGGGTCACTAAAGGCTGTATCTCTCCAAACACCTTTTGGGGTGTCCTCAAACCTTTACCCTTGGCACCCCTACAGTGAAACAAGTATCTTTGTTTTAGGGGGAAGCGAGAGAACGAAAGCCAATGAAAATAGTTCATGGCTGCTGCATGGGATGGGAAGCTCCCTTCCTATCTCCTGGGGCTGGGCTCCCCTGCTCTGTCCTGTTACAGCCTTCTGGGCACAGGTCAGCTGGGGTTGGCTTCTGCTGGGGGGGGGGGGGGGGTTGGTGGAAGGAGTGCTACTCCATTGTCTTGCTGCTTCTTCAGTAATGAAAACACAACTGGCAAAATACTGATCTGTCAAAAGTCATGGAGGGGGAGAGTGAGAAAGGAAGGGTAGAGCCTAAGGAGGGCACTTTTCCATGCAAGCATGTAAACATGGAAACCATACCTTTGATCTCCATATCAGTGCTGCACGTGGACTTGGAGAGCCTTGAAGCCACTGTATTAGATACATATACCTGCCTTAAAGCCATGCTGCCAGCAGCCAAAGCCTCCATGTCACCAGGCTTTGCTCACAGCTCAGCTGTCCTGCCAGAGGCTGCGAGGGTGATGAAGTGGCTGCCCTCACACCATGTGTGGAGGTTTGAAAAGAGGAGGCGAGGGGAGCTGATGTACAAACCAGAACGGTGGAGGAGCATGTTCTCTTTCTGCAGCTTATATGCAAACTACCTGCCAACAAAAAGGCAGAAAGGAAAGGGGATGTTACTAGCTGGGAATGTGCCATGTGTGCATTTGATGCATATACTTGAGTTATTGAACAGATGGAAACCAAGTAGCCTGGTAGCTGGAAAAAAATCTGTAAGCTAGATGCTCAAAGTAAATATGGCAGAATAAAATGGGAGGGTGAGGGAAGTAAATCTCACAAAGCTGCCACGGAGGGTCAGTTGCATTTCAGTAGAACAGAAATTAAAAGAAGACTGTGAGTTTGTAAAGACTATTGTGTCAAAATTGTGGGTTGTATGTGGCAGCTAGTATAAACACATGTATCTATTTTTTATTTTTGAATGATGGCTCAGAGGGTCTGTGACTATCTGGCTCTGTTTTTTTTTTTTTTTATTGCACACAGCAAGGCAAGAAGCAAGTGATTATTAGAAAAAATAAAATTACAGTTTGCTCACTTGAGTAAGAGCTGTAGCCAGAGCAGGTGTTCTGCAAGAGACTGAAATAAATATGGATGCAGGGAAAACAAACTAACCAACCCAGACAGCAGATTTGCCTTCCATTGGCTTTTATGTTGTGAGTTCTTTCCAAAAAACTTTTAGGAATGGTGGCAAGTGCTTCCTCTGCTGGAGGAACAGCCCAGAAACATTCTTAAATACTTCCCCATGGTTTAATCATAGCTGCTCCCCAGAAGAATGGGAAAATGGCTGAGAGACTCCTGCAAGCTATGCAAGGTGTCCATAGACTCAGATCAGGACTAAGGCTCTTTACTAGCCTCACTCTTGTGCCCATCATCTTCTGTTTCAAAGTGACAGTTAGATAATGATCTTTCCTGATCTTCACTTCTGGGGCATTACATAAACAGAAATGTGAGATCTTTAGTGTCAGCAGTCAGGAACACCTTAGGAACGCCAAAGATAATTTGGCTTATTTTCCTGCATTACCAACAAGAGCAAAGATGTTTAGAAAATCTGTGAGAGATGTTTATCTAATCTTCCAGTGAGGAAGATTTCAGTGCTGCCTGGTGGAGTCTTTTCCAGAGGTACACAACACTTAGGGATTATAGAATCATTGAGGTTGGAAAGAACCTTTAAGATCATCAAATCCAACTGTTCACCCAGGACTGCCAAGTCCATCACTAAACCATGTCCCTAAGCACTGCATCTATACATTTTTTAAACACCTCCAGGGATGGTGATTCTGCCACCTCCCTGGGCAGCCTGTTCCAATGTTTGACCACCCTTTCAGTTAAGAAGTTTTTCCTGATATCCAATTTAAAACTCCCCTGGCCCAACTTGAGGCTGTTTCCTATTGTCCTATTGTTTGTTATCTGGGGGAAGAGATGGACCCCCACCTGTCTACAGCCTCCTTTCAGGTAGCTGTCAAGAGCAATAAGACCCACCCTGAGCCTCCTTTTCTCCAGACTAAACAACCTCCATCCCCTCCGCCATTCCTCATAAGACTTGTGCTCCAGACCCCTCACCAGGTTATTTCTAAAATCCAAGTTATGCTTTATTTGCTCCACAGAAAGTCATTTGGTGTCTTCCAGTGAAGATAGAGGACAGTTTGACATAACTTTCATTATGGTAATCTGCCAAATATTAGAAGCAAAAATGATTTTACATTGTAGTCAATTTCATTCATTTACCCATTTTTCAGAATAAGCATTTGCAGATCCTATAGGTTGCATTCCAATAACTTTTTTTGCATCTTCTTCCCTTGTACCTGCATCCCTCCATGTACTGTTGACTGTTTGACTTAAGTGCCAGCATTAAGAAGCTGAATATAGTCAATATGACTTTCAGATGGATAAAAAAATATGTAAAATAAGCCCAGAATTTAGAAGCTCAATAATTAATTATGGAGATATACCTCAATTAAAATGACTGCAATCCATAGCGTATCTCAGTTTTGTCTGGGTGGAATCACTGATAGTGTCTTCTCTCTTCTAGCCTTTAAACTGTTGTCAGTATGATAGTAGGTAATGAATGGCGTTGTTGGAGAGACAATAAGTATGCAACTGATAGCTGTCAGCATATGGATAATGACACATCTTGCACCTTTTCATTGCACACATTCTGGCTGCACAGAGATATCTGAACAACAGATGAGGTGAAATGGTGGTTGTAGCACATTTCAGAAACAATAATTGTCCATTCAGGTCCCTTTAAAAGGAAGGCAGCAAAGAACTGCTAAGTTTTCTATCACTAAGACCCTCAGAAGAATCAATCATACATAATGAATAATAATAATACAAGAAGGGGGACAGCTGCTCAACTGAACATCATCAGTATTGGCACCTTCCAGGAGGAGTAATCAGTAATCCTCTTGACCAAAGCAGGTGTCACAACAAGATAAAAGTCATGAGCTACAGCTCCAGTGAGAGTCTGTTGCCATAGACAGAAAGATATGAATTGATTTCACTTCTGAAAGGCACTTAAAACATCTTCTCCAGTTGAGAGGAGAAATCTACTGTCACCGCTACTGTCCATGTATCCAGAAACCGCAGTGAAACTTGGAGAGCTTGTTACTTAAAAAAGCAAGGAGTGTTCAGATGGCCAAGCGCCAAGCAAAATGAACAGTTACCAAAAAATTATTTTCGTCACCACAGCCCAGCACAATGTTGTCAGGTTTATGTTCTTTCATTCCTGTTTTTAGCTAAAGTCTGCAGAAAGGCTACCAGTTCAAATAGTAAATATTAAAGGATTTCTTTTTAATTTTATTTTGTACATGTGAGAGAATCATAGAATCATTTAGGTTAGAAAAGACTATTGAGATCATCAAGCCCAACCGTTAACCTAACACTGCCAAGTCCACCACTATACCATGTCTTAAGCACCACGTCTACACGTCTTTTAAATACGTCCAGGGATGGTGACTCCACCACTTCCCTGGGCAGCCTGTTCCAATGCTTGACAATCATTTCAGTGAAGAAATTTTTCCTAATCTCCAATCTAAACCTCCTCTGGCCCAACTTGAGGCCGTTTCCTCTTGTCCTGTCACTTGTTACCTGGGAGAACAGACCGACCCCCACCTGCTGGCCACACCGTTCCTGATACAAGCCAGGATGCTGCTGGCCCTCCTGGCCACCTGGGCACACTGCTGGCTCATGTTCAGCTGCCCATCAACCAGCACCCCAGGTCCTTTCCCACCGGGCAGCTTCCCAGCCGCTCTGCCCCCAGCCTGTAGCGCGGCCTGGGGTTGCTGTGACCCAAGTGCAGGACCCAGCACTTTTCCTGTTTGAACCTCACACAACTGGCCATGGCCCATTGGTCCAGCCTGTCCAGATCCCTCTGTAGAGGTGCAGCCTCACCAGTGGTGAGTACAGGGGGACAGTCACTTCCTTACATCTGCTGGCCACACTATTTCTGAATGATAGTGAGTTTGATCCTGCAGTGAATGTATTTGCAATGCAATCACCATTGGAAGCTGCATGTGATGATTACACAGCTTCTTGTTGCCTGCCTTTAAAAACTCTCTGACGCAAGTTTATGTCAGAAACAACCTTTGTTCATCTTCAGAACCCAAAACCAAGCAAATTTCATTCAATGTCATAAATAATAGTAAGACAAAGCCATGATTTTAATAAACTTTCAGCCTTCTTTCTAGGCTGAAGTGTAGCACACATAACACTTTGGGATTGAGAGTCCTAAAATATACTGCTGCAGGATGACAGATTTCTAGGGTCAATTATTGTTTCACAAAGGGAAAATAGAGAGAAAGTTATTATGATGTGTCACAAGTGAAAAAACAAAAAGCACAACTTAAAGGAAACTATGTCGGACTCTTTTCCCAAGTAACAAGTGATAGGTCAAGAGGAAATGACCCCAAGTTGTGCCAGGGGAGGTTTAGATTGGGTATTAGGAAAAAAATTTTCCCTGAAAGGGTTGTCAAGCGTTGGAACAAGCTGATCAGGAGTCACCCTCCCTGGAGGTGTTAGACGTGGTGCTCAGAGACATGGTTTATTGTGTGGACTTGGCAGTGTTAGGTTAACGGTTGGGCTTGATGATCTTAATGGTCTTTTCCAATTTAAATGATTTTACGATTCTATGATTTCTTTGGCTCTATAGAAGAAATGATTCAATAATGACTAGGCAAGCATTCAGGAAATAATGTGTTCCTTCTTAATGCCATCGATCCCGTATTTGCGGGGGGGAGGGGGGCGGAAGCGGGGAGGGAGCCTGCTAAATATTGTGTTCAAGAGTTTTCTGTGAAGTATTAGAGGAAAGTTTGACCAGGCAGTTTGCTCAAACAGCAAAAGTGAAAGTAGAAAGATGAAAGAATATCTTGGGTGAAGCCACTCTTTAATTTTGAGCTTTCAGAACACTATTAAAAATTAACCGAGGAAAAAGTAATACATACTATTGCCCAAAATATCCTAGAACTCAAAATACTATTCTCCAGCTAACTAGACACAGGTGGTTTTTTTCCTAGAGGCATTGAAAATTAGCAAGTAGCTTGAAGGCCCTGCAGCTGTATCAGATCTATTGAAACTCTTCCCATCAGAGCTATGGATGACCAGTTTCTTAGGGCCTCTACTGATGGAGATTCTCTGGGCAATTAATTCCAAAGCCTGATTTTCCTTACCATTAGAAAATTGCTTTTTTTTTTTTTTTTTTTTCTTTTCTTAACCTGCAAGTTACTTCTGTCCTACCTGCAATGAACATGAATGAGTTATTGCCTTTTTTGTTGCAACCATCTTTAACATTTTTAGGGTCTTTTGTCATTTTCTCCCTAACTCTTGTCTTCTTCACATTAAACAACAACTTATTCCTCCAGTTTTTTGTTATTTTTTGTAGAGTACTCACTGCCGATCAGTCATATCCTCCTTAAAATGTGGCATCAAACACTGCACTTAAGGTTATGGTTGAGGTCTTTCCAAAGTGAAGTAATAAAGGAGAATTCCCTCATGTGTCTTGTAGATAACATTGTCCTTTACATTTTCAGTCTGACATTCGTACATACGTGACAGTGACTCGGATGAAGCTTGTTATCCAGTGGATAACCTCAGGTCCTTCTTAGCAAGACTAAACCTATTTGGTTATTTCCTACTGAGTGTTTGCTGAATTGACTGTTTCTGACCTCACCTTTCAAAGATAATTGCTAGCAGCAATGAGATTCCCTCAGTCATTTTTCTGCATATTCTAGGGTGAAATTCAAAGGGCCCAGCCAATGTGAAAAAATTTAACATATCTCAGTTCTCTCAAGTTTTTCCTATTATGACCAGAGTTTCTAGTCCTTTGTCTTAAGTGTTAGCTGTTGTGGCTTTCTGATCACAGCTGATCCTTCAAACAGCTTTTCTTCCCATTGAGCAGGAACCCAACTCTTTCTTTTCACTATTGCTGATAGTGGTATTATTACTATTGCACTTAGTGGTTTTCTTAGGAAGGTTTTCCACTTTAACATCCCCTTACCAAAAGTACATTGCAGCGTTACACAGACTAGAGGAAGGGCTTTGAAAGTCGGTGTACAATTTTTATAATATGGGACTCCACAGAGGGACTAGATTTACAAGAGCAATTGAAGACAGTTAAGGCAGTACTTGACAGGTAACACGCAGATGTCCCTATTCTTATAGTCTCTGTGGAAACCTGACTTGATCCAATTAATAACAAGGTACCAGCACCAAAGAGAATAAAGAAAAATGTTTCAGAGGGACCAAGGATCTTGAAAGGAAAGGTCATGTGTTAAATCCAGGAGAGGGCTGAATCTGAAAACTGGCACCTTGTTCATAAAATTGAGTGACATCATGTGTTTCGCTTAGAGATTTAATTTCTTCATAATGCTGTTCTTTTAATGTTTGAAGGCCACCAATTCATTTATGTATCTAATCACAATCTTCTGTGTTTCTTTCACTCCATGAAAACATTCCAAGTGTTCTCATGTTTTATTCTTCTCTCTTCACACAGCCTTTTTACTGTTTTGAAGTGGCAAAGAAACAAGGGGAGAAGGGAAATGAGATGATTACAGAGTAACAGGTTAAAGGCATAGCATCTTCTGCAACGAGCTCTAATACCATTGTTGAAAATGCCTTCTTTTTTGCTGTTTGGTTTTTCCTTGTTTGGTTTGGTGTTTTGTTTGTTGGGTTTCTTTTTGGGTGTGTGACCTCTTCAGCAATGTCTCCGAAACCCTGGGCAAAGTTCTGCAGACAGTTACTGTCAGGTTCTCCCGTCAGTAACAAATGAATGAGATTGATCAAATGTACTATCTGGTCCCAGAGAAGTGCAGACATACAGAGAGAGCTGGTTGTCCTCTTGTTCTTGGGTGTGGGGCATTTTGAGTCTCTGATCTTTCTATACTCCTTCCAGGAGCAGTCCTCTTTAATGCTAGAGACCTTTGCCTCCAGATTGCATATTGGTCAGTACCACAATCCTTCATCCATTAATGCATCTTTGATTTTTCCACCTCTGTAGCTCCATCTTTAGGTTCAAGTGAGTTGAGATTTCTGTTGGAAAGTTTGTCAAGAGCCATACACCCAGCAGGCAGCTTGCAGTGCCATAGGACAGGCTTTCAGAAAAAAAGTCAGTGTTTGATAGCCGAATGCAACATGCTATTTTAAGGTCTTCAAGTTGTAATAAAAAAACCCACAAGTCTGCGTGGATGTCCTTTACGACAGCCTTTTGCTTCCTTCTTCGAAGACATTTCACTGCACATACTGAGCATTCACTGGACTGCTGGCAGTCTCACCGCTGAATGCATGATGTGCTTACAACTATGAAGCCTAAATCAAACTTGGATTCTGCTCTGTAATCACAGCCCTGCAGCCCCAGCCATATGCTCAAGGTATGGATCTTTTGCCTGGCACTTCCAGTAGAGAGCTGTAACTCAGCAGCCTATGGCCTTGCTCCAGAGTCCATTCCTCACTCCCCTAGTTCTCCTTCTGTACTCCTTTCTGTGAAATTTCCCTGAAAGTTTGAAATGCTTGGTTTATACTTCAGTTCACCTGGATTCAGGTGCTCAGTGAGACTCCACAGACCTACAGATAAGGGTTTACACATCTCTCTACTGGTAGGTGGGAGTTCCCTTTGTCCGTTTTCCAAGCCAGCCAAAGCTGTGTAGCACAGTCAGCATGGTATTGAGTACAAACTAATAAATTGCCATGACTCAGTGCAGTTAACTGGGCCTCAGCACTCCTAGTAAGTTTACGTTGCTTCCAGTTGCCTCTGACCCTGAACAGAACAATCCTGAACTTGCTTAGCCTGAGCCCAGCAGGCTCGTGTAAACACCCGGACAGTGCAGGAGCGTGCTGTGGTAGGTTTTGCCCAGCACTTATAGCACAACAGATCCCTGGAAACAAATTGAGTGGAGAGGTCTCTTTTAACAGATCAATGTCCCCTTGTCCCCTAAAACTCCCACCTCAGTTTCCTGGCTTCCCCTCATGTCCTTGCAGACAAGGGGCAGCCTGGGCTGTGGAGGCGCATCCCTGCCATCCGGATTTGTGTTTGCCCACACCAGCCCGTCTGCTTTTCCCAGGCAGAGTTTATGCTGGCTGCTTTGTCAGCCGCTTTCTGCATAGGAAGCAACTGGTGTGCTGCTTTGCTGTCCGGCTGCTGTTTTTCATTAAACTTCTGGTAATGAAATTACCTCTTGTGACTTCTCTCCAGCTTTTATGCTGGCTTGAAAGTGGGTTCAAATTTGCTACTGCCCCAGCTCTGCCAGTAAAGGTGTAATAGATGGACAGGCAGAAGTTCGGTTAAAAATAACCAGAGAGAATGAAAATCATACCTGCTTTTTGCTTTTAGCTGCATTTTTATATTATTTTGATACTATATTATACAGATCTGATCTCAGAGCATTCTGCCTTCAAGCTCTCATTTCCACACTCAGCACCAGAGGTTACCGTCCCTTCAGCTGAGCTTAGTGGCTCAGCAGATTCTTTCTAAATTTGGGTCTGAGAAATAATTGATGTTAAAAGAGCCAAATTTAATTTTTTTTTTTTTTAATGACCCTAGTGTGGGTTTGGGCATGGCCAGACAAATGCTTGAACTGAGGCAGCTGAAAGGATGTGGTGGAAGGGAGAATGGGCCAGGATCAAAGCCCTGGTCTACTCACCAGCATCTAGGCTTTATATCACTCACTGCGGTGCTGTTACTACAGAGGCAAATCCCTGCTCCCTAGTCCCCTTATCCTCTCCACAGTTTGGTAGCTTATAGGACCCTATCCCAGGAAAGAAACTGCCCTATTAACATGAAATTGAACAATAAAAGAAGTGGATGGGTCAACTATTGGAAACATGGTTACTAAAACATCAGGATTTTTGCATGTTCTTGATGTCATTCAGAATTTGTGGCAGCAGTTTTCAGGGTTGCATGATCTCCTCAGCACTTTGGTGTTCATATTCCTTGGGCATTATGGGAGGTGGCCAAAAATTTTGCCCTTTAGGTCTTTCAAGAGGTGAGGTAAAGAACAAAACAGTTTGATCTCAGTAAGATTTCACTGTGCTATGGTCTGTAGCTGAGACAATTATTTTGGGTATCAATAGTACAAGAAAGTATCCCAGGTCATTTGAGTTTGGCTGTAGGAAATGACTAATATAATGAGGAACAGAAGTCCCATTGCCTTCATGTTTGTTTTATTTTCCTTGGTGGAAAGACTTGACCCATGTAACTAGAGCATTTTGTACCTGGGATTATTACTAGCTTCTTAATCAAGGAAGTCTGAATACTTTGGCTGCATTGCCACGCTCCAACTCTTCCCTACTCCCCACTCCAACTGAGAAAGGTTATAGATTGGACGAAGTTTGAAATGACTCTTGTTTTTAAAGCATGATTTTGTGAAGAAGCAAAGAGCAGTTACTGCTTTAAGAGAATCTGTCACCTTGTCCTCTAGAAGAAAGACAACAACACTCTTTTCCAATAATGGACCTGTTATCTCCCTCCTGGAATTTATCAGGCAAGAAACATATTGATCCAATTTGCAGGTTGCAGCCTGTAGTTCTCTAAACATGTCCAAACCCCTAGCACATGATGATGGCCAGAACTTACTCTGCATTTAGTTGCAGATGTGTACCTTCCCATCCCTTCTCCCTTGTGGGCTCCTGTTGTCTGTACAAGCCAAGAACCATACAGCAGAAGAACGATTTCTCTGTTTCAACTAATTTATTTTAACTCTGTTCTTTAAGAAATTCTCTTACAATGTTTTTCCTCCTTGGTCTCTCACCAACTATGAATTTGGAGCAAAAAATAGTGCATGGAACTATTTATATCCAAGAAAAATATGCATAATTTGAGTTAAAAAAATCTAGAAAGTTTTTTCCATTTATTATTTATAAACTGTTGTAATTTTTTAATATTCCTTTTGGAGCCAGTTTTTTTGTTTGCGTAGAAGTGGCACTTCGCTTTTTATCTCTGGGTCTGCTTTTTAAGATTTTTTTTTAAGATAACTGACATCTTATCCTTCTCAGAATACCCTGTTGTAATGATTCACTGTGCCTTACCTGCCATTATGAAACAAAAACGAATGTGAGATCATTCTTTTTCTGATCGATTTAGAGTGAGAAAGATAAATCTTTCTTGTTTGTTAGACACCGTTTATAGAGGCTACTATGGCAACAAATTTAATGACAAACAAGGAGGCTGTTAATTAATTGTTCAGGCTGACTAGAATAAGAAAATCCTGAATCTTTTCTGAATCCATTTACTACCATCCCAATAGCTGTTGGTTATTTGTTTGAAGAGTTAGTGTGTCTTTTTACTGCACTGGAAAAAAAAGAGGTTTGTGATAGCAGAATTGAAAGGGCGCATGGACTCCATTGGCTGCCTTTGCCCTGAGATCCCACTGGACATGATCGCTAAAGTTTGTGTCGTGCTCACAGTGATCCCCTTTGCTGCAGATAATTTGATGAACGAAGCTGATAATGCCTTTAGGCCACTAAGGACGTAAACAAATAGGAGTAGTCCCTGCCTCCAGTGGTTTACAGTCTACCAAGCTGATACATACCAAGCAAAAAGTAATACTTTGGGATGCAGGCAAAAAGGGTATTTCCAAGTGCTTTTTTAAATAGTCCTGGGATCCTAGGAGAGATGTAATGCTGATATGTGTTACTGGGCGTGAGACGAGGTGAAGAATACATAATCTCCCCGGGAAGAGAGGAAGAACCCTTGGGAGGCCTACAGGTAGTTAAGTATATAAACTACAGCAGTTTCCTTACTACTAAAATTGGCATATTATGCTCTCTAAAGCAGGATTGATAAGTTTTCCCAACAGAAGAATCAAACAACAAACTGATTTGAGGCGTAAATTACAGAGAGACTGATCCACTTTACTTTTTGAATAAATTACAGTTTGAGAAAACAAATACACCTATAGAGAGAGTTCAGAGCATGAAACATTTGGGAATTGTTCATATTTATGTATGCATTTAATTCAAAGATCCAGACACATGGTGGAAATGCATATGGCCAGCACCCCGAAAGGTCAGTTGCCATATAGCCAAAACTCTGCCTTTCCACAGAATTTTGACAGGTGGGTAAGATCTCTGCTGGGTCAGAGTGGGGAGAGGAGCTATCACATAGCAACAGGATGCTCCTTCTCCCCTCCTCTTCAGGCACTGTTTACTTTCTTGAGATGTCAGGTTTCCAGCCATATGACAGTTGACCTTCCAAAGTGTCAGCTATATGGAATTAGAAGTGTATGAAATATGAACTGGAAAACCAAAGAGTACCCACTTTGACTTCCACAATGAAACCCCTTCAACAACTGACTTTCCTTCACAAAGTCAACAATTGTTGCTTCTGAATAAATTAGAAACAAGCTTCCAAGGCTGTGACAGGGTTCAAAAGTAGTGACTAAACAACTGGGAAGCATGTGCTTTTCTATAATAACTCTCCAGTAAAGAGCTAAATCGAGACTATTCAAACAAAAGAATAAACCTGAATACTGGTTACAACAGTATATTACATTTTTCCCCTGGTGGGCACACATGTGGTTATTACTCCAGTGACTCTTTCCCCCCTAGGTTTCCTCATTCCTCTGTTACATTGAAAGGTAACTCTAGAAAACAAAAGCGCTGGGAGTTGGTATTTCCAAAAAAAGTACTGGTGGCTGCTCACAAGCTGTGCACCAGCGTGCTCCATAGCAACGTGTAGGTTTGCAACACCATACGAAGTAGTTTGGCATGCTTTATCTTCTTCTCACAGCCATATAGGTATACTAGGAGTGTCACCTACTGTGTGGGATATGTACATGATTGTGGTCCTTCAACCCTTACTTGGACAGAACTCCAATTACCTCAACTTAGAGTTTCTTTCTTGGTTGTGTGGCCAAAAAAGCTCTATGGTTACATGTGATGATAGCTGTATCGGGTAAGCAGTGATGTGCAGTGTATGCTGAGAGAAGAACTTCCCTTGCTTGAAAGTAACCATTAGAATACTTCTTCCCTTCCCTCACTCAAGTTTACATGTCTTAGCTATTTCCATTTCTTAGCTAGCTAAGAAAAGGAGGAAAAAGCCTCAGTGCAAATAATAGCAAGGCGTTTATTTTCAGTACAATAGTGAAGATACCAAAGGCCATCCTGTTTTCCAAGTTCTCTTCTGTTTCTGCCACCTATGATATCTACACCAAACATGGTCTCATCAGTCAGCTACAGCGTGGTGGGTTCATGCATATTCACCAATTTGCAAGTTATGCGTGTGGAGCTCTTAGCATAGCTGTTTCTTTGCCTTTCTGCTTTTCTTCCTTCGCTAATGATTCAAAACGCTTACACGCCTAGCATCAGAGGGCTGTATTCTGTGCTTGCCGTTTGCCTTTGTACACCAATTAGGTCTTTGTAATTTAAATGATGTTTTATTTGCTGATTTGGAAGCATCCTTGTTGGTAGAATGAGGTTTTCTTCATCCTGCAACTGTTCTTTGATATAATGATTTATTAAGGTACTAGGAGAAATATTGATCCTGCTAATAGCTTCTGCCTTGCCACAGAATGCCTTACATTTTACTCACTGAAAGGGCTATATTCCTTTTCTCATCATCTGATTGACCATAAATGCTTTGGCCTTTCCCCAGCAATTATCACACTTACCAAAGTAGTGGGTAAAAGTCAAGTATTTATAGACTAATTAGAGAAGTCAACATGTCCAAATGTGCACTTTACATAGTACAAAGAGTTATTGGACAGCACTTTGAAATTAGGGAGTGGTTCCATACTGTTCAAAAACAAATTAGCAAATTCAGAGGAGTTATGTATATATTATCGATTAGGACTGTCTTTCTGGGAATTGCTGTGTGGAGTTATGTGCTGGGCCTGTGATTTATTGATGTCATTTATGCTTACATTTCATTGGTATTTTCCACTGTGTTCTCCTTGTATCCTAACCTCCTCTTTCTTGAGAAAGCTTACTAATGTTAATGCCTGCAAGGTGGTGGTGTTTTTGTAACCTTCAATTTTGTAACCAATCTGGAGCTGATTCCTTTTTTAGTTTCTATTCTCCACCTTGGAAAATGCATTATTCCTGTGGTAGCCACAAACACTGAAGGGGGATAAGGGACAGCTGTATGGAAAATGCAGCACAAGGCTTTTAAGGGACACAGTTTTGTTCACCAAAATGAAGCCAAATGGAGATGGACATGACCTGATCACCTGCAGAATAGGTCATCAGTGTCTCCAACAGGCCGCTTAAGGTTGTGGACACAGCATTATGGAAAACAGTTTCCTCTGTTTTATCCTGTCTTCATTTTCCTTCCTGTAATTCATGCATAAAGGCTCAAATTGGGGTATGGCAAGCCCAAGCCATTTACTTAATGCTAATTTAAAGGAAATTCTTCTTCATAAGACTGGAGGACTCATTGCTTCATAGTATTGTTTGGTCAGTATCTTGACTGTCTAGATTCAGATACAGTTGGGGCATCCATAGATTTGTGTTCCAGAGTTACACCAGTTAGTGAAAACACATTAGTAGAGGTATGTTAATTTTTATGCTTCACAGTTGGAGCTGATTTCTGGCTATTTAGGGGGTCAGAAAGACTTTACCTGTAGGGGGATGATTATTAGAAATTGGGGGGTTTTTAGTCCTTTGAAAAATTTCCCCCACCAAAGACTGTTGAAGACAGGAAACAGAGCAAGTTTTGCTGCTGTTCAGAAACGTCCCTTGCTCCTGTGCAATCACATATCCCCAAAATTCTGTCCAGGAAGCACCATGCAGGAGAGTATTAATGTTGCCTTGCCTTGAGATCTGTATCTCTAATTATGCAAGTATTAGTCTGTTCAAAAATTGGTTTTAGTTAACATTTGGTGCTTCTCTGTTATTTTGCTCAGTGTAAAGCACCGTTGCTAATGAAGCCGTTGCAGAGGTGAGATGACTTTTGTCACCCATATGTAAGCTAGTCATCCTGCATAGTCAGTGGAGACAAGCAGGCATTTCTAGGACAGGAATCATCTCAGTTTTAAATAGACATGCAAAATAAAACAGATTCATTGCACCTTAAAAGTGTTTCCCTCTGTTAACAGTGAAGGGAGCTGGGACTAACTAGCTCAGAGGGAGGTGTCCACAGTTCAATGAGATGAACCGATGACGATGTGGTACGTGGGATGAATTGCCCCCTCTAAGCCCCAAAACAAGAAAAGATGCTGCTGAGAAAGCCTAGATAGCATGCTCAAATTCAATCCCTATTTTTTAGATTATACAAGTTAGCTGAGGTCTACCCTACGTGTCCAATGTGCTGGGTTACTGCTGGTCTGGATCTGATTTGAGTACAGGAGATGGGGCTCTCACGGATGTAAATCTGCACAGCTCCATTAATGCCAGCAGAGTTCTGCTAACTACATCAGCGCAGGATCCAATCGGCAGAAAGGTAATTCTCTACCTGAATTACAGTAGCAGTCAGGGGATGAGATAATATCTTCCTCTAAACTGGCCAATGTGATGCATAGGTTTGCCTTGTTCCAGCTAGAGTGACTTGCTGTAACAGTGGTGTGGGGACAAGGGGCAGGGAGGGTCCCCTTTGCAGTAACTGCAGATGGACAGGTTGTACACAGGGCATGGCTGTTCCTGGGGTGTTGTGGTTAAAACCACAGCGGCCCACTCGCAGCAACCAGAAAGGATCCCACCCCATGGCCAGCATTGTCAATAGATGCCCTTCAGTAATTTCTCTGCAGCAACATATCTTTGTCTCTGAATGTTAATTAATAATTGATCTTGTTATGTATGTAGAGGAATCTCTGTAATTCAGTTCTCTGGGTCTCATAAATGACTGCCTTGTCAGATTTTATGGTGAAATAGTAGATCCAAAATTAACATAATGTAGCAACCAAATCGCGTATATGGCCTTGATCGGCAAATGCTTTTGCCCCTGAATAATTTTAGTTATTACAACTGAACTCACTGGGACTCACATATGCTTTGGCTGGATGAAAGCCACAATGTTTATTGAATTAATTTATTTCGTACACTACGTGTGTTCAAATTGAACTAATTTATCTGTCATGTATCTAGGCATTTCTCAGCATATATTATGCAATTATTTTTTTTAATTGTGGTTCTAGTGAATCAGAAGCCTAGCTAATATTTTCAGTAGATATTTACATAAAACTGAACCTTAGCTCATGTTATGAGGTAGAATCTTACTTTATATATGTCTATGTGGTAATATATGTTGTATTATTTAACAGATACTATTATATATGTAAGCAGTTATAGGTATCTGTTCATAGATGAGCATATACAGATAGACTGTCTCCATGTATCTATATATTGCATATACTTATATGCATATTCTATGCGTTTGAAAATACATACAATTGCTTTATTATTAAATACAGGTAAACCCAGGCATACCCACTCTAGTTTAACTCAAACCCATCTGTCTTTGCTTTCAAATAAACAATCTGATTATATTTCTGGAGTTTAAAATAGATCATTCCTCTTGTGGGGAACAGCATGCTGTGTAACTCTGTGAGGAAGGAAACTCATAAGCTTCAGTTTTAATGCTCATCCAGTGTCTCAGTGTGGACAAATGTCATCTGCTTTGTGTCTGTGTGTTGTGAAGCTGAAGAAATGTTGCACTTTGTAATGACACTGTGCTTATATATTGCTTTGCTGAGAAGAGGGAATGAAGGGGAGGTAAGAACCTTGCCAAGAGCCTGTAAATTTAAAAATAGAAAATAAAAGGTTATCTGATATTTTTGTATTTAAACGAAACAATAAGGAATATTTAAACGATACAATAAGGAAATACACTGAGCTTCCTCTGAGGATGTTGCTTAATGATATACAAATAATCGCTCCAATTGCAGTGTTTGAAATGAGTATGGTTTATGATCTAATGCCTAAAGATCATTAACCAACATCTGCTATTTTCTGGAAACAGTGCTGAAAAAAGCTCCAAATATAAACTCCTTCAGTTAAATTGCCCTTTTTATATGCTGTAAGTAACGGGGAGAGAACCATGGGGAAGTCTGGAGGTGCTGCTCACATTCGGGTAAAACGAGAGTGTTCTCTGTCCTTCGAAACTGACCTGGAGAGTTTAGTTGGTTTCCCTTGCAGAGGAGGAAGTGGTTGTTATCCTTACTTTTTTATTTTAAATGGACTCAGGCAGCCATGAAGGCTTTTAGGCAGGATGCAGTACATTTGGCCCACGGGGCTGGCAGTGCTGGCCTTAATGCATTGCTCACTGGCTGTAACCCCTGGTAGCATGGATCTCAGTTAGGGTGCTCAGCGTTCCCATGTGGAACTGATTCTGATAGCCATGCTCACGTGGTGGTGTGCCTCCATTCACGAGATGCCAGGTTCACATTAGCGCAAAATACAGCTAGATGCTAATAATGCTGCCTATGGGTGGCCCCTGTGAGAGAAATTCTGGGCTTGAGATGTGCTGGTGTGTGGGTGTCAATCTCCTCACTTACCTGGTCATGCTATTTGGATAGTGGTAGCATAGGAGTTAAGATAAATCAGATGTGTGCTTCTGTGCTTATAGGCCAAGCCTGTAATATATAGAGGCTCTGTCTTTCAACCTCTACTCATAAGGTATCTTTATATTCACGGGCTTTTCCGATGATCTTGTCAGGCTGCTTTTAAGAGGAAGGCTTTTAAAGATTCGTTTCCTTAAAAAAGATGCCTATAGATAAAAGTGCATCAGTGCACATTAGGGATGAAATTTTCAAAGCAAGGACATCCTGTTAAGCTCTGTTTTGCCATTGTTGGCTTATATGTTCCTTCTTTTGTGTGAAACGGCACAAACATCTCTGCCAGAGGCCTTTTGTTTTGGGGTTGATCTGAATTTAAGGTCAACTGCTTAAAAATGAGATTAAACAAAGGTGACAAAGTTATACTAACTGAGTTGTTTCAATTAAATTTATTTTTTCAAAAAGAAACAACCTAGTGGCAAACAGCTGCCATTGGTGAATGTATTTCAGCAAACACATGTCTACAGACCAAGATATAATCTGTGCAAAACATCACCCCCCAGTAAACGAAAGCAGTTTGGGGAAGCTGATTTCTTAGTGAAACAGCAAAATGATTTGTGTTTTCTTTACTGTGGGGCAAGAACATTTTTGTGCTGGTACCACCACAGCCGATTCTCACCCTAACTTTCCCTAATGAGGTTTATTTATTTCCCTGCTCTCTGTTTGATCACTGGTCATTTAATACTGTCATTCAGGAGTATATGTGTTCAGGGTTTTTGCAGAGATGCTGCTAACATGTAAACAGGGGTTAGTGGAGCTCAGCAGCAGTTGGTTGCATTTTTCAGTTCATTGTTTTGACATGTGTTCCCTTGTAAGTGGTTTAACACCTGATGTACTCCAGTTCTGTAAAATGAGGTAAAACAATTACTGTCCACCAAACAGACTGAACCCAGGCATGAATTTATGGCTGTTAGGGAGCACCTCAGGAGTCATGGACAATGGCAGTGAAAATGTTAAAAACAATCTAAATTCTACTAATATGTATTTAAAAGTGAAACCCTTTCCAAACCTTTTAATTTAAGAAGAAGAGTACAGGTAAAAGCAATGTTTTAGTTCTATTAAGCTAAACTTGTAATTTATCAGTCCTCGGAGTCATATACTTCCCCTTGGATATAATAGAAGATGTCCCTGCATACATCAGGCTTGCCTCAGGTGTCATTTTCTTACAGGCAATAGAGAAATCTGCCTTCTTTTCTCTGTGATTCAGCATCCTGCAATCCGAGGAGAAAGAGGGTTTTCAGAAAGAGAAATGGCAGTTCCTTTAAGTTTATATTAACATTATCACACCAACGGAAAAGGTCAGGAAATTCAAGATTTTCTGTAATGTTACAGGCTGTAACGCTGACTCAGGTGAGTTAACCAGCCTATGGAAGGCAGTGGACTTGTGCTGACTTAGCATGTACAGCCTTGGAGCTATATATTTAACCATTCTTGGTTAATTAATATGCTAAAAATGTCTTTTTTATATAGCTTTGGACATGTACTGCTGGGGAAATGTCAACTTGAGCACAGAGGGAGACTGGAGTCTTCCTCGTGACTTGAAAAGTCAGGTACGAGCAGAGCTTCTCTGCTTGCCTGCTTTAGGTGGACAGGCATGCCCAACCACATACCTGGACCAGCCTTGATGCCTGGACTTGGACCAAAGACCAAGCCTTTGTCTTCATAAATCTTTTGTCCTTCCCGAAGAGTTGGCTCTTTAATTGGCCATTGTCCTTCTAGCCAAGCAGGACTAGATAATTCTAGCCAAGCAGGACTAGATAATTTCTCCGTTAGAGGACTACAGAGCTATGTGCTATGAGTTGTAATGTGAAAAATTTACTGTGCAGGAACCAAAAAAAAAATAAAAAAAAAATAGAAGTGCTAAATTCAAGATGCTTCTAACCTGACATAAATAACCTCTGTTGCCAGTCACCATACCATATCATGGATCAAAGTTATTTTTTAATAAAAAACATTTGGGCAAGCAGTTTTTAATTTGTAGATGACATTGGAAACCACTCCTGTGTAGTTTGTTGGGGTTTTTTTTCTTCTTTCTGAGGTTCTTATTTTGAATCCACTTGTAAGGCACCAATGTCATATGCAAAATATTTCATTATTACATTAAAAGAAGAAAAGTGTCCTTGGCCTGTGGTCACATTGACCAAGATTTTATGGTGGAATTTTAAATCTCTTAACCATAGGGATTTGTAAATTGAAATACAGATGCAACCTTGAAATGTACAGTTTCATCATTGTTGGCTGTAATAAATATGAGCCATAAAGTAAACCTCTGCTCTGAACCAGATTGGATCAAGCATTGTTGCTGAAGCTCCTATGCCATTTTTCTGTTTTTCTCAGCATCTGGTTCTACAGATCACTTTTCTCCATTTCAAGGTTGTATTTTTTTCTGAGGCCGGGGTTAAGGAATTGTCACATCCCAGGGGGGATCTTTGTTTTATTTTTTAATCTATCTTGCTGTAGCTTTATTTCTGGAGGAAGTGGTTTCAGTAATCCATACTGATGAGTTCCCTGCTCTCTAGGTAGGGTTGACAGGTAGATTTATGAACCAGGAGAAGATAATCTGCTTCCACAAGGGGTCACTGGTAGCAGTGCACATAGCAAGTAGTTTCTGCCATGCTTCTGTAAAGGGCAGGTTTAGACGAACCTCTCATCAAAAGGAGTAAAAAAGAAAAAGGAGTTCTTACTCTTCAGAAGATACGTACAAAGAAAAGGGGCAAAACAGATAAATGAGTATGCTTTTAAGAAGCATACTTTTTTTTCTTTCCTTTCCTTAGTCAGGTAGCCATATGACAGAAGTCATTTGTGCCAGCCCTGTCTGAGTTGGGACTTCACCATTCTCTGCTGATGGCGGATGCTTGGCTGACTTTGTTTTCATTCTGTTTTAACGGCCATGAGGTTTGCTAAAGCTACAGATAGCATATCAGGAAATAATTAATTCATCTGTAAAGTAGACTCTCTATGAGTAATTAATATAATTTCTCCTGAAATCCATGTGCTTGCCTGCCTATTGTTAAAAGAGGTTGCTGCAACTTGTAATTTAAGGACACTTCTCTCCTGGTTTCTCTGTGTGCAGGAAGCAAAGGTTCCTGGTGTCAGGGGACAAATCTTCCT
The DNA here is from genome assembly GCF_963210335.1 of Falco punctatus. Taxonomy (NCBI): domain Eukaryota; kingdom Metazoa; phylum Chordata; class Aves; order Falconiformes; family Falconidae; genus Falco; species Falco punctatus. The sequence continues at coordinate 33,090,942 of NC_137581.1, forward strand.
TTTAATTTTTCAGCCTGCCTGAAAATCACCTTTGGAGAGAGGCAACTCCATTAACAGGAATTAATGGAGCCCTTCCTGTAGTCAGAGTTCTGCCCAGAGTACTGGTGTTTGTATAATAATCAGGACATTTCATGAGGATGTTATTTCTGTGTCCCTAGAGCTTTATTTCGAAGCTGATCATCTCAGGGTAGATGTGGCACCCCAGCACACTTGAAAATACCAAAAGGTTTTTGTCTTGTTTTGGTATCCTGTCTGTGTGCAGGTCCTAGTCCCCCAAGGATAAACAGAGGAACGCTTTTCTCTGCTATCTGGTGATAATTTTCTAAAGGTCAACGTTGTCATCCCTTTTACAGGAAATCTTACCTGTCAACTGCTGCCCAAAATGGCCAGAAGATCTTTCTTTGTGTTTCTCTTGCAGTGGGGCTTTCTGTGTGCAGCATCGGCTAAGCTTTTTAGTGTTCGGATGTACTTTGTGCTATTTTTTATGTGTCCTGCCTTGAAAATCATCATTGCTCTAGTTCCTTCCCTGCCATTCATGCTAATTCCAACCCTGTGGAATGTATGGCACAGATTCCCAACATAATGCTTTAATTTCTGATATGGGTGGTTTTTTCCCCTCTTTTCTTTTTCTTGGAAGAAGAACAAATTCAAGATTCATGCGAGGTGAAGAAACTGTAACTCCCATCAACATTGTTTTATCTTTTAACATTTAGAGGTGACTTTTAGAGCTTGTTAGTGTGAGGAATGAGTTTCTCATCAGAGAAAATTCTTGTTGCCATCAGTTTTGACATGTATTTACTGGGTTCCAGGAGGACTTTGGCTCCACCTGCAACCCTGTTCAGCACCATCCAGTGAGGGGGATAGTCTCATACCGCCTGACATAATCACAGCTGTCCAGTCTTTTGGCCAGATGGGAGCTTTATTCACCTCTCAATTTGTTAGAAACAGATGTTTTCCTCAGAGTAAAGGAAAAAAAGATGGAAAAATATTGCAGCTGCCATGAAATTTCCATTGTGGAAAGAAAGATCTGTCTAATCCAGGGTGGAATTTCTGGTCACAATGTGTGAGTAAATGCCTGTCCTGAGAACTCCAGCTAATATGTACTTGAGTACACACCATTCACCTGAGATATGTGATGGTAACTGGCAGGTTGCAGACTTCAACAAAAACTTCTTCACAAAAATCTTCAACATTTGAAATCAGTAATTTCACCCCACTGCAGATTCCTTTGGTTCTCTTCTAATAAGCAGGCTTTTGTGGGATACGAATACTGCTTCTTGCCCAGCTGTAATCATATGCCAGTGTTTGGGCTAGAAGAAGGAACAAAATAATAATAATAAAAAAGGAACATTTTAATTTGGATTAAATAAACATTTATCTCCTCAAACTGGTCAGAGAGAAATTAATTGTTTTATTCTTCTGATCTACTAATTACATGTACAGGCAAGCCCATGTAAGCTTTCCCTGCATGCTCTATCATTAAAGAATGGATTACGTCTGAATTAAATTACTGTATTTCCATCAAAGGTCTCAGTGGGTCAGGGTAGCTGGCAAGATTTATGGGCTAAAAAGAAGGAGGTCAATGGATGTCAGTGGTTAAAAAATACATTGTTCTGCTGGGGGAGTTATCCTTTCCTGAGAGTCTGAATTGCTCTTTTTCTCATTCTTTGCATCTCTTCGCACCCTTGCACTGCATGGACATTAATTCTAAACTCCTGTAGTTTCTTGTCAGTTCTTACCCTTTCAACCACAAAGAAACATTGTGTCAAGTGCATGCTTTCCAAGTCCCTGCCTCAGACAGGGAAGTGTAAGAGATCATGATGGCAATGCTTAATTTTCCAGGATGAGATCTATTCTTAGTCCTGTTTGTCTACTGCAGTGAGGCTTTGTGTTTGTGGGCAGTGACCACAGACATAATTGCTTTCTCACTGCTGTAACTAAAATAACTGTATTCTGCCTTTTCCTCTGGCTACGTAGAAAAGCAGATGAGAGTGGAAAAGTGAGAAAAAACTTGACAAAAAATTGTTTCTTGAAGTTGAGGTTTGCGGGCAGAAAAGGCAGTCGATATCACCTGCGGGTCAGCAGCACAGAACAGTGATTTAAGAAAGAGGTAACAACTTTATTGTTGTTTGAAAAAGTGACAGACAACTTTGGACATCCAGTCGTTTTTCTACCGTAAGAGGTCTTTTCCCAAATTTTGGTTTCATAATTAGAAAATATATGTCATTATGACACAATCTGAAAAGCTTATAGAAACACAGAAAAATGCAGATGTCAGACTATCTTATCCACTTTTCCAGGTAGAGAAAATGGATCTGTGCAAAACAGTGCAGACACATGGAATGTAAGTGCCTACTTAACAAAAATTAAATACATATATACCTAAATTTCTGCTGATTTCTAATCAATTGTCTGTTTAGGCAGCATACAAAGGAAAAGCAGGAACTTATAAGTACCATTTGAGACTCACTTCTCTAAGCTGTATTAGTTGTGTTATTACCATAATTAACACATTCTCTAATAGAACTGAATACACCAGAGACTGGTGCAGGTTCTTGTCTTTGGGGCAAATGACTTGTCTGTATGAAAGCCAGCAAAAAGGCAGAGGTTTCTTTTGCAGGCTTGGGTAGGTCAGCATTCCCAGTGAACGGGCAAGGAGCTCTCGCAGGTCTGGAGTGGAGCTAAAGTTTTATGAGAGGAGCCACACATCCCTCCCTCCATGCAGTCCTGACCTCTTCTTTTAGCACACAGTGGTCTAGGAGATGCAGAGCTGGTTTTTATGTCAGAAACACAGATGCACCAGTCACCCAAGGGGAGACTTAGTAATAACAAAAGAACATGCACCAAGCAAGCAGACAAATTTTACCGATCAAAACTCAGCAGACCCATAGGAGGACCCACCAGCCTCCCCCCAGCTGCATACAATTTGCCCTTGAGACTCACTGATGTTCCAGCCTGGCAGTTGTGTGCGGAAAATCCCAGTGAGACTTTGGTGACTTGCACAGTTCCATCAGATTTTACTGAATAGTTATTTACAGAGAGAGTGAATGAGTGAATAGCTGCCAGACAATTTGTAATGTGTGTTGCTGTAAAGCAGAAGATAAGACAGCATTTCCTATCATAATCTACTAACTCAGGCATGTGTAATCTTGCTGTGTTCTTTCTTGGTGCATGAAGAACTTCATGGGAGAGGATGGAGAGATGGCTGAGAACACTGTTCTGACCTTGAACTTGCAACTATATATTTATTTGAACTTACATTCTTCTTTGAATGCTGTTTTTCCATGTGAGCATTTGCTGTGACAGAGAGGGGGGAGACAAAAAGCTGCATGACTCTCGAATGGGCCATGAAACATTCTCTGTTATTATGTTGTCCACATCTTTGGGAATCCTGCTGGTGGGAATCTCTCTGGGTCCCAGATGTCTGCCTACCCAGGTTGAACCTCACACAACTATGTGGAGAGGGGAAAAGGAAAGGATTTTTGTAGAATCACAGGAACTGAGAAGTAATTTACATGTCCTTGAGTTCTGTACTGACTGTAAAAGTGGCCAAGAAAAAGGGTTGAGCAAGTCAGAAAGGATCTAAGAAATTCCCCATTAGATTTCATCGTAAACCCTGGAAGAATGAGGTTCTCTATATTCCTGTTTCAAAAATTGTTGTAACCATATAATCTTCACAGTCTTATTCTCAAATATATAGAGTCACAAAATCACAGAATCACAGAAAGGTGAAGGCTGGAAGCACCTCTGGAGATCATCTAGTCCAGCCCCACTACTCAAAGCAGGGCTGCATCCAGTCAGGTTTTGAACATCTCTAAAGATGGAGACTCCATAACCTCTCTGGGCAGCCTGTGCCAGTGTTCGACCACCCACAGAGTAAAAAGTTTGGTGGTTGTTTTTTTTTTTTTTCAGATAGAATTTCCTGTATTTTAGTCTGTGCTCTTTGCCTCTTGTCATGTACCTGGGTGCCACTGAGAAGAGTCTGACACTGTTTTCTTTACCTGCCTCAGATATTTATACATGTGGATAAGATCTCCCTGAGCCTAGTCTTCTCAGGCTGAAAAGTCACAGCTCTCTCAGCCTCTCCTCACAAGCTAGATTCTCCAGTCCCTTCATCATCTTTGTGGCCCTTCTGTGGACTCACTCCAGAATGTCCATGTCTCTTTTGCACTGGGCAGCCCAGAACTGCACATGGTCAGATACACTAGACACATAGTCGGACACTTCAGACTTAGCTATCTAAAGCATTTTTTAATCTTTTCATCTTAATTCTGTATAGTGTAGACTTACATTGACCTGTCCAGACTGGAATGGAGAGCTCAAAGACTCAGAGTAATTGATGTAGGAAGGGACTTCTTGAGGATCTAGTCCAATGCCTCAACAACCAAAGCAGAGCCAGCCTCTAAATTAGTTCAGATCCCTCAGGGTAATGTCCCATTGAAATCTGAAACTCTCCAAGGACGGTGATTTCGCAGCCCTTCTGAGCTGTTGTGCCAGTGCTGCGTAACTCTCATCAGAGAGAAAATTTTTTGTGTGTCCAGCTGGAATTTCCCTTGATACAATTTGTGATTGGTACAACTTTTGTCCTTTCACTGTGGACTCCAAGGAGGGTCTGGCTTCACCCTTGCTCTAACCTGTCTCCTTCAGCCTCTTCTCATGTGCCATGCGCTCCACCTCCTACTGTCATAGTTGGTTTCCACTGGACTCACTCCAGTTTGCCAATATCGTTCTTGTACTGGGAGGCTCAAAGCTGGACACATTATCCCAGATGTGGCCTCATGAGGGCTTGGTAGAGGGAAACAACCACTTCCCTTGCTCTGAGAGCTGACCTAGTTAATACCGAACCGCGTAATGTATGCTGGTGCACACTGTGTCCTCCAGTATGTATTGCTTGGAATTTACCAGCGTTGATATTTCTTTTATTATGTTACCTTAGTTTAGGTCTCTCTAAAGTTTCTTACAAACCTCTCAGATGATAAATATAAATTATCCACAATGTTCATTATCTTGCAGTACTCACCACACATGTTTTCCTATTCTGTCATACTTTTATGGAATGTCATGAGACAAGAGGAAATCTCAAAAGAACTGATTGGGCTTCCCCCCCTCTCCCCTCTCCCCCGCCCCCTTCAAGACAGAAGCTAGCAATTTAAGGTTATTCCTTTTTTTTTTTTTTTTTTTTTTCCCCAGTCTCCTGCCTATTTTTAATCTATGACATTATGCTTCACTCATCCATGGCTGGTTAGTTTCTCTATTAGCTTCTTGTATGACAGCTCATCAGAGACCTGTTGGAACTTGCCTGCTACATTATTGTAGGATGTCAGTCATAGGCAAGGAAAAGGTGCTGGTAGATGCTGTGCGAACAGAGAATGAAAAATTGGTAACCATCTGAAAGAGCTCACGAAGTTCTCCATTTTGAGGCTAAATGTTGTGAGCCAGCATACGTCAACCTGTTCCTGGTTGCTTTGGGAAGAGATGTTGTTTCGAGAAGTTTCTGATGTTATGGCATCTCCTTTCTTGTAAAATTAGCCTTAACAGAAGGACGTCTCAGACAGTCATTTGAGCCCACCTGCAGTGGGCTTTTTTTTGGCCAGAAGGTACTTCTGTAGAGAGATTGCAACAAAGTAGTATTACAGGTTTGCAAAGACTTTCTCACAAATGTGGCCAAGAGTCTCAAGACACACAACAAAAACACGTAATTGCAAAGTTGGCAAGTTATGAGTGGAAGCAGGCACTATGGACTGCTCGGGTGTGCGAGTTGACCTTTTGACGCTGAATAAAATGAGCAATAAGGTCGAAGAGTCCTTGAAAGTGAAGGGCAGTTGATTGTTTGAAATGACAGGGAAAAGCAGCTAGGAAGATGAACAAAAAGCAAGCCAAATGTGAGGCTAGGGGATGATCTCTGCAGCAGCATCACGGATCAATACACCACCAGGGCACGACTGAGTTTGTCAGTGGCCAGGAAAAGGATGTTGCAGTAATTGAGACATGAGGTGATGAGATCCTAGATAAGAATTTAACAGTGTGGCTGGAAGTGAGAGGTGCATCTGAGAGATGTTAATTGGAAGAAATCTGCCAAATCCTGGGTACGTCCACAGAGCAGATGAGGCCCTGACTGCAGTTCATGGGATCAGCTTGCAGAAGGCTCACTCCGGACAGCCCAGCAACCAGAAATGGTGAAGATGTGGTAACATGGGCTTTGATGTGGGCTAGCCGCACTCTAATGGGCTTTTACAAGTTCAGATGCTCAATTTCACTGCTGCTTTTCTTTCTGTGCTCCACATCTCTTTGGGGGTGGTGGTGGGGGTGGTGGAGCTTCTAAAGCTCTAAGAAATTGTTCCATTCTTTTTTCTTTTTTTTTTCTTTTTCTTTTTTTTTCTCCTCCTTTGGGCTCTTTGGCCGATGTGCACATGAATAGTTGGAGTTTTCAATTCCTAAGGCTTGGCAGCTTCTCAGATCTCATTGTTTCTTGCACATTGCCATTCTTCCTCTTGATACTGAAGTTACAAACATGGCACTGGTAAATACTGAAGGAAACTGGAAAATTAAGGATGTTTTCAAATCCTGGAAGAAGACAGAATTTGGCCAGTTGAAGAACTGTGCACAGGAAATTAAAAAGCAAAACCCAAACCACCTCCTCTCTCCAAGGCAAACAATAAAATCAACCAAGATTACTGCCAAAGGTGGAAAAACGGATCACAGTCCTGTAGGACATTAGACTGGGAAGCAGGGGAGCAGCAGTACAGTATAATATAGTCAGTATTTCCCAGTAGCTGTAATTTAGCTCCAAGTCTTCTTTCCAAATCACTTATCTCATTAAAATTTGTTACATGCCCTTTCCTGAGGCCCAGTTGTTGCATTTTCATATGAGCAGCACAGTGCTTTGGGGGGAGGCACAAGCCTACTCACATTGGAAGCAGGAGTTCTGCAAATGACTGTAAGTCATTTGGCTTCATGGTGCGCAGGGCTGAGCTGTACCCACCATGCCAGCTGAAATCATGATCCTCCTCTAACAGGGAAAAGCTGCGTCTGTTAAGGAACAAGTGCTGCCTTGCAACAGCAGATTATACATATGGCCATGGGGTTAATATTTGTTTTTGCTTATACTGGCATAGGAATTATTTACATTCTTTGGCACGTATGTGGCACACCTGCTAAACATGAGGATTTTTGTAAAGGTAGAAACTAGACAAATGAGTAAGACGGTGGATTACTCATAGGGAAAAATCACCATTTAGAAATTCTTTGTAATCCATCTGCTGTGGATTATTTTTCAAAGAAGTCTGAAAACTTTGAATTAACCTTGAAAACTTTGAATTAACCTTGGTACTTTAAGTACAGTTTCTAGGGAGCTGTAATAAAGCTTGTGCTTTAATACCTTTCAAAGTGAGCAAGTAGAAAAAAAATCAGTGGGAGCACATTGAGGCAGCAGCGTGAGAAATGTTGCCTGTGACATTTAAACTTGAATTAATCTGCTGTGACACCGGTAACGTTTGTTGGTGACTTAGGGAGAGGATGTCTGCAGTGGTGGGTGGGATCACACATGTCATCTGGTTTTAAGGCTAGTGCCTTGGATGAACCAGTTTCCCTCTTGTCATGGTGCTGACAAGGAGCTTTTTACTGAAGCAGAGAAATCTTGGTGATGGATAGTTCATCAGGCTGTATGCTTTAGGCCAGTGTGGGTGATTTGGTACCTATTTTGCATTACTGCTCAGCAACATGTTAAAATCTTGTGCAGGGAAATTACCTCTAATACGAGATGATAACCAGATACCTTGGCTGTTCATTTCTTTAGCCATGATCTGTTTCTGTGGTACAACTGTATGTCACTGAAAACTAGATAGAGGCCACCAAGTAATTTTTCTCATTAATGCTTACTGGAGTGTCTGTTCTATAAGAAACACACAATTAAAGCCATTTCTAGTTCCTGTGCTATGCATTCCACAGAGTTGATGCAATTTTAGCTGATAACATAAATGGATTCTAATGAAATTCACATGTAGCCAATGCAGGCCTTTCTGCTTTAAAAGCAAAGAGACCCCAGCTCTTTTTGGGGGTAGTGTTTTAACAGGAAGGTGTTTGGTATTTCTGCTTACAGGATATTGTTTCTACATTTCTTTTGTACATTTCTCTTCTGCCCTACAGTTCTGAAACTTTGGCAATAGATGTGGACTTCACTCACAACCTTGACACTTTCATTTTTTAAAGCTAAGACTCAGCAGCATTTGGTTTTGCCCTAAGTCTTAAAGAAAAAAAAAAAAAAAATAAAAGGAAACCCAAACCAAATACAGGATGAAGTCAGATAAATTCTTTGCTATGTATCACTCCAAATGCAAGAGTCAGATATCAGCAAGTGGGATTATTTGTCTTAAACTCTGGCAGCTTTACATGTCGGGGAAAAATTAAATTTCATTCTGCTAGACTTGTCCTATGTTATTTCATTTAGCAAGCTAACAGAAACAAGTGTATATGGTTGGCCTACACATACACACATTTTGACGACTGGATTATGTTATTTATTTGCTATGCTATTCTTGGTAAAATGTCTATTTGTTGTACTGCTTTTGATATTTTGGTTGGGTTTCATATTTTGCTAACAAGAAAGAATGGAAAGAGTGGGTAAAGCTCTTAGATAAAGCACAGTTTGGGAACTGTTGTGCTGTCTCAGTTTTGAGTTCGTCTGGGGGAATTAATTGGTGTCTGCTGGAACTGAGCCTGAAAGTATCTTTTAAATTACACCAGTACATAGACTGTCCTCTGCTAGCTGGAGTCCCAGCAGGACTTGGCATGGTGGGTCCATCCCACTGTACCTCAAACATCAGCGCTGTGGGAATCTCCTCAATGCCTTGCTGCAGCGTAGTCCCTCTTAAAGGTATCTGATCTCTATTGCATTACCCTCATGCATGTGTAAAAATACACACATGCATATGTAAAGAAGCCAGAAATGGAGCAAGAATCTGATGTAGGTCTCTTCTGAGAAAAACAAATAATTTTCCACACATCTTCCTCCTCTGTCCATCTCTTTTGGGATCCACCGTGAGGGTAGAAAGGTGACTTCTCAGACGAATTGAACTCTCTTAAAAAAAGAAAAGAACCCAGTGCAGACACTCTGAATAAAGATGATAGTATGTCCCTAACTGAGGGTCGTTTTCCAAGCTGAAGGAAACAAATATAAACACTAAAAGCCAAGTATAACTTAAACTGAACCAAACAAAAAACCCTGCAAAACTTAGAAAACTGTCAGTTTGCAGAGTCCCTATCTTTTGAGTCCATGCTCATGACCCAGAAAAATATGATAAATTATATTGAAGAGTATACAGCCCAGAAACTTCTCATTAATGATAACCATGGGCTTTTATCTACTGGAATAGGTAGAAGCATCACAGATTTCCTAAATATCTAGATCTTCAACTGGTTTAATGTCTTGCCAAGCAAAGGCTGGAGCCTGTTCTCCATGCTTTCAAAACAGAGTTGAAATAAATAGGTAAACCTGTAACTAGGTTAACAAGGGCCCTGAACTGTGTTAACATGGGCCATCTCATCCCAGGTAGACACGGTAAAACCCTGCAGTGCAAGGGAATAGGATGGCAGAGTGGGACACTTCCTGTGTATTTAGAAATCTATTATATTTTGATGTGATTTTTTGAATGAATAAAAAGGTCAGGGATAATTACTACAGAAAAAGCCGTTTATCATCATACCTGAGCAATACAGGGGGTACCATAAGGGTCCAGGTTTACAGAATTGCAGTTCCTACATGCCAGATCCATCCAGGATCTGCTTGCTGCACGCTTGGAGCCAGGGCCATGTTGCTGTGCTCTGGTTCTTGTAGTGGCTTTTAAAACTTACATTCAGCAAGCTCTGCTCCCCACTACCGTCTCCTCTCCCAAACCAAATCCTGTCGGCTTGGGCACAGATAATATATCAATCAGTGAGACTTTCAAAGCAGGAATTGGCCATTATACAGCTGATTGTATAGAGCCTGAATGTGAATGCAGACACGGATCCTGCTGACAGGCTTGAATAACACAAGGTAAGACTTAGCAAAACCTGGATCCTTGTGGTTTTACTGACTGGTTTTCCCCAAAAAGCTGAAAGCAGGTGTCTGATTGAAGGTACACGACCTAGTGTAGTGAGTAAAGAGCTTCTGGTCTCCAGAAATGACTCACAGCTGGGAAGGAAAACCAGTGAAGAGCTGCATTTGCCTCCTCACTGACATGGCAGAGCGTGGATGGGACAGGAGGAAGAGGTGAATGTGACACAATTGCAAGGAGCAAAGTGCCATCCCTACCCGAAATCGCCCATGCCTAGATGAATGGTTGCAGTTCCCTCTCCAGCACGTCCCAGGGCAGAGGTATCAGTCCTGCTGGTGCAAGGCACATGATGTCAGGGATTGAGCTAACCCTAACATCTCTCCTGCCTCTGCTGATCCTCCTCAGTCAGGTTTCATCTGTGTTTCTCCACGTGCCCCATCAAAGCTGAGGAGCTGCCCACAAACCCCCAGCTCTGCTTGTGGTCTTGCATCCTATAGGAATCTAACCACAATCCCAAATGTCCCTGAGACATTGCTCTGGATGAAGAAGGTGATACAGTTTTGTCCCCTTTGCAAGCAGTTTGTATTTTTGGTAAGAATCCTTTTCTTTCAGTGTCTCTTCCCCTCCTCCCCCATTGATTTTCCCTCTCTTCTGTCTTCCCTCATTCCTGCCTAAGCTGAAAGAAGCCACATTATATCTGAGTACTACTCTGCAAAGCGTGGATTTGAAATCAGCAGAATGAGTTAGTCCATTCCTAGTTTATTAAAAACTGTTTTTCTGGGACTGATAAGGAAACCAATTAAAAGCCATGAAGTCTATTTTCATAATAATGCTAAATGGGGCACTTCATAAATTGAAGATTCACCATGCAAAGAAAAAGTGATTTATTGTAGTTTATTAAAATAAGTCCAGGATTCTTTAAAGAGCAGAGTAGTTACTTTTTTTCCCTCTTGTTTTGAAATTTGTCCTTAATTCTTGCTCCTTATTCAAACAAACTTCCTGCAAACAGCTAGGAGGCGGTTCAACAGCTGTTCTGTGGACTGAGAGCAATGGGATATTTGCTTGAGGACACAGCAGAAGAGGGTGAATTATATGCAGTGAACAAATAATTTATTAGGTTGGCCCCATTTCTTCTTTGTCATTTATCTGTGAACAGATCGCAATTTCAGCAGTGCTGTTTGTTTTTCAGAATTTGACACACAAAAACATAAATAAACAAATGTGACTGCTGAATTTCTTATGAACTTTAAGCACTTATACAACCAGATATTCAAAGCATATTGGTTTTGCTCTTTTAAATGTGGTACTGGTTTCAGTCTCCTAGCTGAATAGGATTTAGTGATCTCTGGGATAAATTAATGTGCAAAAATCAAAATCAGTTCTCTGTAAGTTTCTGCAGAATCGTTTTAGAATTCCAGCCACAGAAATATTTTTTTAAAAATTTGGAGAATGGGAAGCACACTGGAAAAAAATCAGCAAACCAGTCAAAATAAGTTTATTTCTCTGCTTTCAGTTAAATGTATAAAGAAAGATGTTTTTTCTGACAATTTTTATTAGGGATTTAGCCATCTTAGAAGATATGATCACAAGTATAATGATCGTCCTTTACAGCAGTTTTGAAGTTAAAAACAAAAGGGTTTTATTGATACTGTCTGTAAACAGTCTTATACTTTTCACTCATGTCTAAATGCCATGTGCATATTAAGTGCCTATTTTCCTAGCAATAAATGTGGTTTAGTAAAATTTATATTTTGATGTGCATGGAAGTAAATCAGCAAAAGATGGGGTGAACTGAAATGTGTAAACTTTTCTAGATGAAGGAACCAAATTACTGAACTGCAAAACTAGTTACCTGCTTCATTAAGAAGCATGAGTACAGACGATTTTTATGAAAAAAATGATGGGAAGCAATTGGCTAGAGAGAGATTGCAGGAGATAGTCTCTGTACTAATTGGCTTGTTCAGGATGTACACAAAATCTGATTTATCAGTCATTTGGGGTTTTTTGTAAATGCTAATATTATGGCAATTAAAGGATGAATCGTTTTTACACGATGTTGCTATATTAACTTAAAGTGATCAGATGGGTTTAATTCAGATCTAGGAGGAAACAATTTATTTAAAAATGTCATCTTTCAGGTCTCATTTCTTCATCTGCGCTCTAAGTGCCTGTCCTTTTGTCTGCTATATATTGTGGGTTCTCATGCTCAGACTCCATCCAGATCTTAAGGGTGTTCATATAAATAGATGTTCCTCATATCCTGTCTGGGTTATTTTTCCCCCCTTTCTTTATAGAAGTCATAATTCTACTGTATGTAGTGCTGTAGACATTTTCATGGTAGAAAGCCACAGTGTCTTTCATAAATGCTGTTTCCCATGATGGACCAAAGAGCACACGGATCCCACAGTGATAGATGTTCATTTGAGACAGTCTCAGCAGCAACAGGAGGAAATAAATACGTGAGGTGCCAAGGTAGTGCCTCATGTGGGAAGGACATAGTTAACCTTAGGGGGAAACAGACTCAAGTGTAAAAACAAACTTATTGAGAGATACTTTACCCAGTAGGTTGGAGACAAAAGTGAAATTATCTTCTGTAAAGATCTTTTTTTTGTTACCCTGTGCTTCGCCTATTTCGCTTTCAATTTGCTGAGATTTCCTCTGCACATGGAGCAATTATTTCTCTCATGTCTCCATGACTGACCAGGGGGTGCTTAGCTAAAAAGGAGTCGTCTTCTTGGTTTCAGACCCTGAGGGTCTGCGGTGCAGGCTAGCACTGAAAAGCTCTGTTAGCTGGGGAAAGAAGGGGTCTGCAAGCTCCAAATCAAGAGATCACTCATATTGAACAGGGATCACAGAACCCTGTCATTGGAAATGGGCTGAGGATTGATGAATTTTTTGAGGTTTTTTTCTTTACTCTTGCAGCAGGTGGAGGAATGATGAATTTTGATTTAATCCAGCCCTGTAGGATGACAGAAAATGAAGCTATGTTGAACTGGCTACAGGAAAAAAAAAAAAAGACTTTGAGTTTGCTACAAATAGATGAAATGTTTCTCACAGTTTGTAAAAATTGCAGTGAAAAAATGAACTGAGTCGTGGAGACAGCATGACTTTTGTTTATAAATATTTGTATTTCATGCTGAGAATTCCTTCAGCTGTGTACATGCATTTAAAAATATCTGAAGATTAAAAAATCTGACTCCAACAAAGCAAATTCAATGGATTAAATGTTACCAGAATTTAATTCTTCTTGATGCACGACAGAGTGGAAGCGCCCACTGGGCAGCTGTTCATGCACGGTGTCTGTGTCGTTCTTGAGCCCGATTCCCTCTGAACCTGTGCTCAGAAGCTGACATAGTATTTTGGGAACCTCTCATTAACACTTGCCTTTGTCGCCCTGGATGGGTGAACCATACAGTGATTTAATCTGGCTGCAGGCTGAACAAGTGTTTTTACAAGTCTATTTATTTCAGTAATTCAAGGTTCTCAAATAGAGCAGGGAAGAAAGGAAAAAAAAAAAAAAAAACCCAAAACCAAACCCAAAGCCCATTAGACTATACAATTTTTCTGAACTATTGATCAAAACCCATGTTCTGATCTTTAGTTATGTGTCTTCACCCACTTTTCATGTGTCCACTCTCTTTCCTTCATTTTTCTCCCCTTTCCCTGCCAAGCTCCCCTGAGACATGGAGGATCTTCTTCCTTCCCCCTTCCTCTCCGAGCTTGTGTCCATTTTGCACATTCTCCTTCTCATGTTCTCCTCCTAAACATTAACTATCTGCTTGTCCTATTAATAGGATGCTACAGATACTAATCAATGTAGACTATAATATAGCCAGTGCTTTACACTATGTCAAAAGTGGTTGCAGGTAGCTGTTAAAATCCTACAGTTATCTACCAAACCCAAACTCTTTAAAATAGGATTATTTTTTTTCCCCATCCCAAACACTCATTGCTTTCCATATCTTACCTCCACTGAAATAGATGGCATTGCTTTCACTGGCTTTGACGAGAGATATCTGATTACCTGCCTGTTTTCAAATAGGCCTGGAGGTCACAGCAGGAGGCATTTTTCAAAAAGGTTCGAATTCCAGCCCAAGCCCCAAGCGCACACCCAGGGTCTTCAAAAGGATGCAGCAGAGAAGGTTAAGCTATCCAGAAATCCTCTCTATAAATATTGATGAGGAGCTGTGGAGAGCTCTGCTGAGTTGAGAGATGCTACTTTCATTTGGAAAATGCAGTGAGGAAGGAACTGAGCTCTTTTGAAAACCCATGTGTGTGGGTGCCAAGCACCTGAGAACATGATTCTGAGTAGTGAAATACTTTATCAGTGTTGTGATGGGCATGAAGCCTCCATGGGAGGGTGTAAGTATAGAGTGGACATACCTTTTTGCCTGTGTGGTCTATTTTGGAGGATTTCCAGTCATTCTAACAAGCTCACCATCTCCTGGCATCTCTCAGTGTACACTGACAATCTCCGTGCTTCAGCAAGATCAAGCCACTGGAGCCATAGCAGTGCTTGGTGCAGAGGGAACCTGGTGAAGATTCTTTGCAGCTGTCTCAAGGCAGAGTGAGTTCAGGACCCACAAGGAGCATTATTTATAGTTGAATATTAAAAGATTTGTGTCTGTGCAAGAGTTTATCTTAATACTGTGAAATTGTATCTTCAGCCTGAACTGGAAATGTCTAGTGCACTGAATATAAGGCCCTTGACTCCATTGAGTAGCTTATCAATATTTGTTCTCTTTGGAATTGTTTCGTTAGCAGAGTTAGTTACTTCTCAGAGCTGAGCAACACCAGACAAAAAAGCAGGTGTGTACATTTCTGGAGGAACAGCAATCCTCATTTGTACTCCTTAGACCTACAGGGGTTGGTGACCACTGACAAGTTTCTGCAACAGCCTTCTGGAATGGGCAGATGCAGTTATCCGTGTTTCTGAGTAAGGAACTAGAAAAATTGTGAATTTCAAGTGACTTTCTGAGGCATAGACTTTCTGGGGCACCTTTTTTTCTGCCCTGTAATGTCTGGCTCACCCTTTGAATTGATGTATTCAGACTGGCTTGCCAAAGCTGAAGGAACAACTGGGGCCTTCCAGAGCAGAGAAAATCGCATAGATTCATAGTATGTTTAGTTTACTATTAGCACATGAAAATAGTGTATATTCCTATTACTTGACAGTAATGAAATGTCATGTGGAGGAAATAAATCTCTGACAAGTTTATACTTTTTTTTTTTTAAAAAAAAATATTTCCATTTTGGATTTTCATTTCAGAAGACACTTTTCCTTTAAGGTAACAATAGAAATTTTATTTTTTTGATGCATCTTTGGGTTCAATCACTGTTTTCCTTTTTTAACACACTTCACCTGTTGCCCTCTCTCAACGATACCATGGTATTTGTCTTCTGAAGCTTGTCCTCAACATGTGATTTATTTAATTTTTTTTTATGTCTTTGTGTGTATAATGGATTTTAAGCTATGTTGCTTTTAAACTGTGCTGCTCCTGACACAGAGCAGCACTGAAGAGGAGGTGGAGATGGAAAACACAGTGCCAATGAGCTCCCGCCCCCACACTGAGCATCATGCCTGTAGGTGACCCTCTCCATTCTTATCCTGCCTGGGGCAGATGGCGCCAGCACAGGGACTGGACCTGTCCAGGGAAAGGACACAAGTCCAGCACGGCTCTGGTGAGGAAGAGGAGGTTAGGGACACATTCCCGCACGTTTTAGTAAGAGAAAAAATGATCATTGTGTGGCCATCTCCACTTCTGGCTGCTGTTTTGTTACAGCAGTTTAATCCCAAATGTATTAAGGTGTTCTCATATTTTTTTGACACCAAAATGAAAACTGACTTTTCTCTTTTCTCCATTTTAGAGAAAAATTCAGAAAATACCTTGCACAAATAAATGTCAAAGATTGGACTCTTGAATAATTTTTTGTAATCTGCAGAACTGCATCATACGGTGGCTGTTAAAGTCTGTGTTCAAAACATTTCTCCGGAGAATGCTTTCAGGTTGCGATATGGTTAAATACTAACTGAAAAATGAAGAACATTTTGAATATCTGCTTCAGAAATTTAATTATGTCATGATTCAAAATTCATAGGCTTCAGTATCTGTAAGAATGCTACTTAATTTCCTGCAAATGCTATTGGACTTATGCTCCAATCAGCTGAATATTTTGTGCATAATCATGTAGTGCTCAGTGCCCATAATTAACAATTGTGTGTCAATTTGTCAAGCACCATAAAAGATGAATGGGAACGCAAACTGTACCCTTATTTTTCTGTGGGTCAGCAAACATTTTTCATTATAAATCCCATTTTCCAGAGGACTTCCTGAGATTACTTTGCTATTTTAGTCATTTAAAAACAAAAAGTAGCCAGTTTACAATTACATTTGTTCCTGACTGGAAACTCTTCAGGATACAGTATTGCAGTTAAACCTATGGTTTGTAAATAAGGGAGAGCAATGTTCATTCTATAGGCTGTCGGAAATATATGGCAGGTGACTAAATTGTGCTTTTCCTTTTGGGGTTGATGATGATCTGGTGAGCTGCCTCTGCTACCAGTCTGTCACACAGGGTATGGCGAGGTGCTCAGCTCCTCTGAGGATCAGCACCTGCTCTGTTTATCTCATTGCACCTGCTCTTTCTTTTCCCATTTTCTCTTTAACTTCTCAATTTGCTTCCAGTGCTTATAACTATATGTGAAGTTGGGACATGATCATTGCATCAATTTCTGAGTACCTTGACATTAAATCACAATCAGTCATCTGAAGGAGGATAATTAAAACAAACAAATAAAATCAATTGGTGGTTCCAGCAATCAGCTGCACATCCTCTTCTAGTGGAGCAAAGCTGTTGTCATTGTATCCGTTTTCTTCACAAGGTGAAAAATCCTTCCTAACCCTGTTCTTTGTAGCAAGAAATCAGACTTCAACAGAGGCAAGCATTGAAAGGGTTAAGACATTTAGTCTAACACACTTCACTCTACAGTCATATTATAGAATATATGGAGGCTCTGCAGACCACTGGATTTCTGTCCTGCCTGCTGAATCTGCCCATCTCAATACACATCTGTGGTTTCTCTTGGGAACAGGTTTGTAGGCAGAGTTTAGCAACTTGCTGCATTCATTTTGTATACCTGTGAACGTTTTTGGTCAGAAATCCCAGTACAGAAATGCTGGTTTAGAAGTAGGGGTTAGTTTTTCCTTATTTATAATGACTAATACTCCTATAGGACCTATACACAGAATAAGTGTAAATAGAAAAAAACCCCAAAAAACCTTGAACATTGTGAAACTGGAATAGTTTTTGCATTTTCTAGCATTGTGGGGGTTTGGTTTTCTTTTTTTTCAATTTGTTTTTCTTAGCTAGTGTTCATTCATTATCCCATAAAATTTCCAGTTACAGCTGTTGAAATTGCTGGACAACAGGCACAGTACCAGGAGATGGACAGTTCTGCTTCCACAGACAAGACTACTAACTTGCTAACCTTAGCTGATGTCCCTGCATAACTACTTTTATATGCTGGTAGAGCAAAGAAAATATGGAAGAACCTATTTTAATGGGGAAAAATGTGGAATTTCTTTTGGCTATTTGACTGCCTTGAAAGCGGGATAACTGAACTGAATTTAAGTCATAACAGCTGAAGAGCAAGGGACCAGCATGGCTAGCCTGGGAAGCTGGTATTTGTTTGTGGAATTTCAGTAGTAATATGTGTGATTTGTAGTCACTTACTGAACGAAAAAGCAAATGCAACTGACGGGGAGGGAGGATGTGGGCAAACTATTCTTGACTGCAAAATGGTGCACCTCAACCCTGTTTTGAAAGAACCCTGTGCTGGGGATGAGTAGCTGCAATTGCAAGGCTATCCCTGAGTATGTGAGCCTTTTGATAACACTGTCACATAAATGCCACATATTGGCTCATTCTGTGGATTCTTTTCTCACTGGGTAAGTACTAAAACTTCTAAGAGGTTTATGAAACTGCTATTAGACAGAAATATTTTTTCTAAATGGGATTAAGCCCAAGATTCAGTCTTTAAAGATTCCCTACATTCCTTAAACTATCATAGTCCATTTCCCGTGCGTCTGTACCCACATTTACTTTCTTAGCACTCTTCTTTAAATTTATTGGTGAAAACTTGACTTTTCTTTTTGATCTCTTTTTTGATCTTTCTGGTGTACTTCCCTCTTCTATTCCAATTGTCTTTGACTTCTCTACTCCCTCTTACTCCGCACACAGAAATTAAATACTATTCCGACAGAGCAAAGCAGAAGTAAACCCTGCATATTTTGACATGTTGATATGTCCTGATGCATTTGACCCAACATTCAGAATAAATCCTTACTTCATGCTGGAGGACTTGTATCAGGAAACAACTTTTTGTGATGTATATGTTATTGTGTAAACATTAAATGTCAGCTCTGTATTATAGATGTCAATAGTGTGTTTATGACAGAGCACTGACCACAATATCCTTCAATAGGCAAGGTTGTCAGAGTGGTACTACAGTTGAGATTTAAAGAATTTCTTCTTGAAAACTTCATTTGGAGCATCCTCCACTGCCATTGTAATCATGTATTTCTTTTTATGCTTCTGGTGATGGATCCGTGTATTTGAGGTGGTTCTTAGGAGAACTGTGCAGTTGCAGAGACTGAAAATAAGCTTCAGAGTCTACTAGTTCAAAGTCAGGCCAGGGTGGTATCTGTGAAGTGCCAGAAACAACTGACAGCAGGTCAGGTGACCACATAGAGGTCGCATTCCAGTGCATACTGAAAATGGACTTAATCATATAAAACATAAATACCAGTTATCAAAATCCTCTGAGACTACGTTTTTTTCTCCCGGTATATAGAAAAGGAATTGCTCGGACTTTGTCATTGCACAGTATTTAGGAAAGGATGTTAAAAACTAGGGCTTAGCATCATCCCTTAGCAGGGAGATGAAAGAAGAACAGATTTGATATATAAGGCTTGAACCACCTCTTGGTGCATAGAGTTTGGGGACACAGTCTTGTCATACAGGCTTCATTTTAGAAGTGTTTGAGGCCTTTTCCTTTCACTTTTCCCATTGGAAGGCTGATTGCAAACCCAGTTAATGGCTAGAAATTTTATTTGCATTTCCAGTCTAAATATATTCATGAACAACCTTCATTCATTTGTTTTGTGACACCATTACCTTTTATCTTGAATAGCTCTTTATTAATAGTTAATAAAGTATTAATTAATATTTAATAGAGAGCAAACATATCCTTCTTTACCTTTCCCCTTAGCTGTTCCTCTTCATTTTGCTAGACTAAACAATCCAAGATCCTCTAATTTCCCTTCAGGAAAAAAAACACAAACCTCTCTCCAAACTGATTTTTGCAGCCTGTTTTCTACACCTGGTCCATTTTCATTTTATGGTGATGATGGCCAGACTCCAGCTTGCAAAATGCATGTGGCTCATAAGCTCTTGCAATGTGTCTCTTTTGCTGATTATCCAGTGTTTGTACTGCTGCCCAAAATGCAAGAGAAGTGTCTTGCCAGCACTACAAGGTAAGAAAATAGAATAAATAGGCACAGGATCAATGTATGGTGGTCTGGTATGTGTGATGCTTCCATCACTGCTGTGTGTTGTGCTGTGTGGAAGGAGCTCCAGACTGAGGATGCAAGAACAAGGTAGGATACGGTATTTCAGCCGGGAGATGTGCAATAAGAGGGGAAGGAGGGGTGCTGATAAGGTTGGAGATTTTGAAGAGATGCAGGACACAAAATGTGAAGGCAAGGGGGATGCATCCTTTGGGCGGTGAACATTTTGCAATGGGCTTATAGACCATTGCTCAGATGAAATGTTAATATACACAGTCTGAAGGCCAACTGTCCTGCTAGCTTTAGCACCCTAGGATGTGTCTGTATGTCAGACTGCAGTAACTAACACCTGAGCTGTGTGAACACACTAGCCATGGCACTGAAAGGCTGTTCTAGTGTGATATTCCACCTGGGCTGATTAGCCCTTCTCACATAGCTAGGCTGCTGCCAGTGCCAAGGCTGGCTGCTGTGGTCAGTCTGACCTTGGGTATCTCGGCCAAGCATTGTAGGCTTAGACAATGGGCATATAAACAGCAGAAAAGTCTCCCAGAGTCTTGAATGTTTGTCAGGTACGTAAATATTCCAGATTATTTTCCTTAAATTATCCCTATGGGGATCATTTATGCAGCAGTTTTATAACTAGTTTCTGCATAAAATATAGTGCTGGTACTCAGGTTATCTTTTATGTAGTCAAACATTTTCTTGTTTGCATGCTAATCTAAACTCTTCATCACTGAATAACTTCAGCAGCCATAGTGTGATTTTCTTATGGTGCTTTGCTTGGGAAAAGAAAATGAATGTGTCTGCTTTTCTTAATCATAAATTCAGTCTCCTGTTTCTTTGTTATAATTCTTTTGATGTGAACAAACCTCCAAATCTGTTTTTTGTGAAATTTAAATAGCAAGTATATTTAAGAACTGCATATGTGTTAACAATGAATCCTCTGCAACTGGATGCTTAGTAAAAGCTGGGGCAATGTCAGTGTTTAAAAGAGTTCTTTCATTTTTCATACTCTGCTTTTGATTGTGGCAGAGATATCATTTCCAGCCTCGAAATAAATAGAGAATTTGCTGTTTCAAAGTAGCAAAGTGATCAATTCAGACTTCTAGTTTACCTTCTTCAGGGGCCCCTTGGAAATGTCTCCTAGAAAAGTAGTAAAGGAGCCTGGATGACGTAGGATTTCCAGTTTGCTGGAGTACATTGGGTTGTGACAAAGTTTAGGATGTAAGTCTGTCTCAGTGAAGAGTACATCAAGTCATGGCAATGAAGAGTAACACTTCTGTATAAGGTGTACTCATAGTATAATGTGAGGGCTGCAGCAAATCTCTAAGCACTTAACATGCAGCTGTCATTGTATCTGCATCGATACACGTGCTGTATGTACAGCATGGCATGTTCCTGAGGCTTTGTCAGTCTAGGTTTCCAAACTCTCAATTGCAACCTGCTTGCATGTGATCATAGCTTCTAAACTAACCTGTATTTAATTTACTACCATTTAAACCTTTGATGCCATGATGACTGCCCTCACCATTATAACTGACCAGCTGCTTCTTGGCCAGAGAGCAGTGAGATACTTGCACCTGTAGGCTAAGAATAGAACCATTACTATGTCTCAGCTCTTGCTTTAGGGTGCCAAGCAATTAGATCATTGACACAGTCTCACTGCAAGCATTTGTTTGGACCCAAACACCATTTCTTTTCACCCAGTCAATGGTAGGAAGGATGCTGAAGGTAAAATCATGGTTATTTTCTTATGCAAGCTATAATGTGCAGGGGGCATGCCTTCCCCTGCACAGGTGGTGCCCAAGGAATGCATCAAGGAGTAAGGAAGGGACTTCACTGTGGGACAAGACATTTTTGGCACCCAAAATGTCTGCCACAGCAGAATTTATAACCCACTAGTATTCTAAGACTCCAGTCAGGACAGCGTATTGGCTGAGTGAGGGACTGTGGTATCCCTGAGGTAGGTATAAAACCTGGCCTTAGGAACTAGGAAGGCTGAGTCTAATGCAGGGCATGGCTTGGTCTTTTCCATGCTTGTGGTCGAGGAAGATCTAAGCTCTAGTTGTTAATGTCACTTGCTTGATGGTATATGTATATTCCACAGCTGTCAAAGCCGCTGAGACATAGTGTTGTGTGGCACCCATAATGCTACTACATAATTACTTTCTGTAATCTAACCACATCTGATTTGGTTTTTTCCATCTTTTCCTCTTTTTTTTTCTTCTTTTTTTCTCTTTTTTTCTTTTTTTTCCCCCTTTTCCCTTTTTTTCCCTGTAAAGCATTAAATTCCAGATTTAAAAAAATTTGAAAGTCTCTGCTGTAGCAATACCCAGAATGATAATTGGATCAAATGAATACTGCACATTTATACTCATACTCTGAAGTGTCCTAGTTTATGTGATGAATTAATCACCTTTTCCTTGTGAGTTATGTCATTGCTTCCAAAATAATAGCTTAGTTTACATAGAGCAGCTGAAGCCATAGACAGCTGCCTTATTAGCTGCTTGTTCATAGCAACTCTACCAAACCAGAATTTTTGTTAGTAGTAATGGTAAAAAAAAGTGGGGGAAAAAACCCTGGAGGACCCCGTTTACTTGAAATAAAAATTTTCATCTAGATGCCGTCATCATTTTATAATTATGTTTTGCTGGTTTGTGTATGGGACTTGTTGAATAAAGTAATCATGTTCACAGTTAATCAGGACGTATATGATTCCCCCTCAAAAGTAGGGAAGCCAAATGGTGGCAGATGCAGATCTTATTTCAGCTGTGTCCTGTATTTAAGGAAAAAACAGCTGGGAGCAATAGTTATTATCATTAGTGACACCCAGCCAACTCATGCAGTCTTTTGGACTCCATTACAAATATGAAAAAATCACAGTTCGCAAAATACAAGGACCAAATGTTTTTTATAATAACTCATCCCTCATTTTTTTTTTTTTTTTTTGAAGCTGTAAATGAGCCCATTACAAAACTGGATAATTTTAGATTAGGGTAATTAACATGTGGGTTTCAAGGGGTGGAGGAAAACCAGGACTTTTGCATACTATTCCCAAATTCACATATGCTAGGAGAAAGGAATAGGGGAAGACCCAAAACAGGGAAGTATTTGCAAAGAAAGAAAAAAAAAAAAAAAAAAGAAGAAGAAGAAAGAAAGAAAAAAAAAAGACGTAACTACTGTTAAATGATTGTTTTTGTAAAAGTATTTGGTTTTTCTCTCTGAGGTATAATAGATGTTGTCCAAAAGGCAAAATGTGCAATTCTGTTAGACAGACTCAAAACACTACAATCAAATCCTCCAGCCTGCTGAGAATGTTCAGCCTACCATAATTTAGAGTTTGTCATTAATAACTGACACACTTTACTGACATATTTCTTTTTCCATCATATATATGAAATTTTAATCATATTGATCTTAGCATACTAAAAGCATGATCAGTTGCTAGAAAATTTCATTGGGAAAGAACAAATACATTGAAAAATTACAAATGTGAATGCTGAAAGACAACTTTAGGCTTCCAGAAATGTATTTTCTGTGATATTTACAGTTTTCCATCATTCTCAGGTAGGACTGTGATGTGTAAACTCTTTTCCTAGCACAAATTTGGGCTATAAATCCAAGTCTCCAATACCATGTTCCAGAGTAAATAAAAAGAAATCAAATTTCTGTTGACTCACCTCTTTTTTTTCTGTTCAGAGTCAACTTCTGATTTTTTATTTAGTGGACTAGTCTTACTGACTAGTGACTGAAAGGCTAATACAAATGCAGGAACAGCCGCACTGGGTCAGATCAAAAGTCACTCTAATCCAATGTTTGGTTCAGCTCTGAAATTAATGCCTAGGAAGAAGTACAAGAAGAGGGCAGGCAGGTATGGTTATTTTCAAAAAACGTTTTGTATTGCCACACCTCATTGCTCAAAGACTAGCTGAGCCAGAGGTGATAGCCCTTGACAGGTTATCATTCCTGTGAATTGGTCTAGTCAGCTTTTCAGCACACGTGAACTTCTGGCAGTTACAGCTTCCTGTGGCAAGGACTTGCGCACAATTTAAGGATGTGCTGTATGAAGAACCGCATTTTTTTGCTGGTGCTGAATCCACCAAATGCTAGTTTCATGCGATATGCCCCAGCTGTTCTCTGTATCTTCAGAGAGACTGAACAGTTAGTTGTTACTTTCCACCCTTTTCATTCCTCTAATGATACTGCAAATGTCTGTCACATCCCATCCTCAGCCATCTCTTTCCCAGGCTGAAAAGCCCCTCTCTGCATGGTTACTTTCACCTGGAAGCTCCTCCATGCTTCTGAGTGTACTTGCCACCCTCCTATTCACCTATTCAATTTTACCATATCTTTTTAGGGTGGAGAAACCAGGAGGTAAGACTGAATTTTTACAGGAAGAGAATGATAGTTCTGCTTGTTTTCTTTTCCTTTCCTAGTAATTTGATTTACTTTCATGAGCACTGAGCTCAGCTGCTCGTAGGGCAGTGATTGTCTGACTCTGAGATCTCATTTGTACCTGATAATAATCTACCCAGACTTCATCACTCCGTACAAAGTCATCATTTTGGGGTTTTTTTTCTACTTGTCCAGCACTCTAAATTTATCTGTCTTCATTTTTACCTGCTATTTTATTACTTGGCTCCTGAGCTTCATAGAAGGCATCTGTATTGGCAGCGTAGGAACAGGAGAGTGCTTTTGAAGCAAATCTCCTGGTCATCTCCACTTACTGTGCATTTGTACACACTGACAACGATCTGAGAACCAATGGACTTGGCTCCTTTCGGATGTAATTAAACCAAAAGATAAGCTCCAGAAGTTCAACTTGAGTGTCCTGTCCCCAGACATTCAGTCCATGGGAGCAGACTGGAATAAGTCCAAATAAAATTAAAAAAAAACCCCAAACACAGAACAATCCTGAAATGTGGATTGTGTGTGGTCTTCAGCAGCAACTGTTTCACTGTATGGATCTGCTCCTGTTCATCCTCATTTCTCCCTAGTTTTGACATGGCTTCAAGTCCTATCGCAGTACTTCACCTGTTGCCCTCATCTTTACTAGCCAGAGCAAATTAGTGTCATCTACAAGCTTTGTTGCCATAGTGGTTCCTGCCTTTCAACTTCACTAATAAGTATGTTTAATATCTGGGATCACGACCCTGCTACCCTCCTAGTATCATTGGTGACTCTCTTAATTGTGAAAATTGATATGTACCTTCCTTTCTTTAAATCAATCTTGCATCATTTTGAGGACTTAAATCTTCCCCTGTAGGTGTCTGGATTTTCTGAGACCCTTCGGATGAGTCATTTTGCTGAATTGCTGACTATATTAGCCAAATTTTCCTTATCCATATACACACTAGTTCCTTCAAAGACTGCCAATGTGATGGTGAGGTATGATTTCATCTTGACAGAAACTGTGTTGAGTCGGTTCATTTTTATCCATGTGGCCACTAAATCAATTATTTTTTGTAGTCTTTACTAATTTGTCTCTTTTGGCTATATAGTTCCCAAGATCCCTTGTCAAATCATTTAAAAAAAATTACCTTACATTTTGCAGAGTTCAGTCCTCTGGTACCAGAGTGGACTTTAGTGAAGTCTTAATAGTGGTGCCACTTTATCTTTCATTGCCTTATTCACTTATGGTCGAATACCACCTTCCAGTTACTGATCTTTCTGTCTCTTTGCTCCATGATACCTTTTACTAGCATGCCATTTGGGGACAGATCCTTTTAAGTGTGTTGTTTGAAGATTTCCACCATGAGTTCTTCCTGAAATTCCTCCACAGTGTGTGTAGATGAACAAAGTATATATTGCTTTTCCTGCTCTTCTGAATGTTCCTTTTACACCCTATTTGTCTGTTGGCCTGTCATCTGGGAATTATTTTATGTTCATGTATTTCTAGTTCTCTGTCAACCAGACCATACAATTTTAATTCAATTATGAAAGCAAATGGCAGAAGACTTTCAGTTGTGAATTTCTGGGAGATGTCTTCAGCAGGTTGGATGTGATCCTCAGCTTCAGCCATTGAGCACAGTGAAGCAGAGAATATTTGGTAGAAAAGTGTGAGTTTCATTCCCATGTTCTGTTGCATGGCAGCATTCATCTTCTGGCTCATTAGAACAGCGTGAAGGTTGTTATGGTTTGTGCTAGACATCAGTGGTCCCCACAAGCCTTTGAAGCAGCTGAGACTACAAGGTACACAGGGAAATGAATGTTGCCTTCCCCTAAACATGTTAGGGAAAATGTGTTTCTTTGCAGTAGGAAAGGGAGTGTTAAAAAATATCTACTTTTTTTTTAAGGTCAAATATACAGTTTTGGGGTCAAGATATTAGACCGACATCACTGAGTAGGGAGGCATTTTCCTTCTAGGTCTTCATGTATGTGCCATTCCTTGCCAGCAGTCTTCTACTACTGTGACTGATACTTGGGGTCTTTCTTAAAAAATAATAAAAAAAATATATCTTGGCTGCTTTCTGTAGTTGTTCTGTGATTTTGAATACTTGGGATGAATATTTCAGTATCTGCTTTATATAAGTCTTTTTCAATGAAAGAAAAGTTGGGAAAAGTAAGGAAGGCAAGTACATGAGTTTGAGAGAATGGTATATCCTTGAAAATTGGCATAATCAATAACTGGTCTTCAACATTTGATTTAGTGGGAAAAAAACCCCAGGGACTGGTCTTGAACAAATACAATGTTCAGGAGTGATGAACAAGCTGGTGTAGTTAATATGAATTGTCTCATGAACCTTGTGGTGACAGCAGTGATTATGATATAAAACCTTTTTAACTTGCAGGATTATCACATTTCTCAGTACACTGTTTTTCCATTTCAATAGGCAAAATTTCACTTATTGGCGCATTTGATTGGGGATCTGAAGAAACTAATTTTCTGCTCTTTTTGAGACGGAAGCTAATCTTGCTGGACTTCCATTTAAGAACTCTTGACAATGCTTATATTTTATTTTAGGAAATTGTTTTCATTACTTCAGTCTGCTCAACCAAAAATCTCCAGGCACTTCAACTGTAGATACGCAGAGTAGGATAAATACATAAATTGATGTTGTGCAATGATTTACAATTAATTTAACCTTTTGCTGGTTTGATGTAAAGTTTTTTCCATCTATCACGCTTAGGATAGAAGTAGCCATGGTGGAGGAGTTAAAAAAGGAAAATAATGTGCCCTAGTCATCCTTCTATCAAACAAGGGTCTGAAAACTCCTCCTCCCGTGAAACTTCCGATTACAGCAAAACCATAACAGGCCTCATAAATGTAACAGGTTCTGTGATGCAGCACTCCTTGATTTCTGGTCTGTTAAACTGTTTTAACTAATTATGTGAAGTCCACCTTAGGATTAGAGACAGTCAAGCTAATCTGGAGAATCTTTCAGGCAGATGTTTTTTGAATATTTAGAAGAAAATAAACCTAATATTGTTGTTATATTGAGTAACAGCCTCTCCTTTGTCAAATAACTAACATGCTTCACAGCCACAATCTTCTTTGCAGTTGCTCTGCCAAAACTGCTAATAAATTAAATCCTTATTGTTAGGCATATTTATGACACATTTTGCTTCATTCCTGAGCTACATGCTTTTTTTTTTTTTAGTGCAGTTACGGAATTAACATTCTTCTGTTACATATTTATAAATCTTAAATATTATTAACTTCAAATCACAGAATTAAATGCTAACCCTGATTATTCTTTTATTGTGAGAATGGAGTAAGCATTTGTGCATTTAGTTTACAAGATAACATCTGGTGCGGAGGGTGCCAAACAGCCAGCTATTCTGCAAATTGAATGCCAGAAGATGACTTGTAAACCGAAGTCTGTGCTGCAAAGACAATGCTGCAATGCTTGGACAGAATTCAGAGGATGTGTGCTGCAAGGGGACCGCAGCCGTGCTGTCAGCGGGCAGGAGGCATCCTCTCCCTGCATCTCTCTTGCTGTACAAACAGGGTTAGGCACCTGCTATTCTCTATGCTTGTTGAGTAGTTGAGACAGGACTCCGCTGGGTCTCTGACTGCTTCAAGTAACCACCATTCTAGGAGTATCGTTGAGAAAGACCTTGTCTGCTTGCATGAGGGGTAGCTCTAACTAAGTATAGATCAGGGAAACTAAGTCTTTGTGTCTGCTGTTCTCCCTTCTCAGTTCACCACAGGGTGTTCAAGCATAGCCTTTGAGGCATTTGTCCATTGCTTTTGCAGTTCCCAGCATGGATGCCCAGGAGCAGTCTAGAGGCAACTGCACTTCAAAATCCATTTGCAGACTGGTGGTTACTTCTCACCGTTAGCATTCAGGAGCCCACAGTCGGTCCCTCCTGAGGCAGCAGTTGTTAAAACACAAGTGCTATTCACTAGACACTCCCCTGAGATTAAGTACCCATGTTTTTCTTATTCTTTTAAGAAGTCAAGTCTGTGGGAATGTTATTCAACCTGAAAGCAGTTAATGCTCGTTTTCTGCAGAAATGAGCCTAGAATGACTCTTGGTCTGGCACTGCCCAAAGCATTAGAGCAGAGAAAGCCCAAGAACGAGCAGATTGGTCAAACATCAGTTTTGAAATCAAGATTTTGGAGATATAAAAGTATCTAAATGAGTTCATAAGGTTTCTTAGATGTTAGCAACTTTCCTTTCTTTCCCATCTTAAGCCCCTGCATGCTGTTGGCACAGCAGCTGATGTTTTCTGTGATCAGGTCGAATCTAAAGTTTCTCCTTTTATCAACTTGAAAGGAGTGTGTCCTATCTGAACAGTTCCATTGCCATGGAGCAGCGTACGTTGTTTAAACATATCTATGTTCATATTAAAAAAGAATTTATGTGGCCAAATAAAAAATCCACATGATATGCTGATGAGCAGTGTGTTTATAGTTGTGAATGTATCATGTACTGAAAAGTATGTAAGAATTGAAACAGCAGTAAATCAAAGAGCATTTACCTGCGATCAGACAGGGGGGCAGTTAAAAGCCTACAGAAACAGAAACAGTGTAATCCCAGACCCTCCAGATGGGACAATGCAGACCTGCTTTTAGCCTTATCACAGCCCTATCAATATCAATATAAAATGTACTTTACTCTTTCTTTCTTTCTTTTTTTTTTTTTCCAAATGGTTTGAAATAATTTTTTTCCTTCCCCAAATTTTTCCCTGTCTCCAGCTTATCGTTTCTCTTTCCTTACCTAGTTAAGCTATTCAGAAAAAAACAGCTTTTTGTTTCTTTTAGTGATCTGGAGCAGAATTCTTGAGTTGATACTGCTCGTTCTTCAAGCACTCTGTTCTGGCCTGGAGAGGGTTAGTGTAATTCATAATACCACAGTGTTGGAAAATATTACTGGGAAGGGAAAGAGATGTTTCTGTTGTATTAAAGCATTATAACATTTACACTGCATCTTTGGAAAAATAATGTATTTCTAACAACGCTGCATGGACTCTCATCTGGAGTTGACTGTATAGCTGTATATACCCCATGTTAGATCTAAATTTCATCTGAATGTAGTCAACCAAAAGCAGATGCAGCATTAGCCATATAAGTTGGATATAAATAATAAAGCCGGCCGCTTTGCTGGGACCATCTTTGACAAAACACTTCTTTCGTATTCAATTTTCAGATTGTCATGTTGTTCTAAGGGACTGATGGCAAATCATCAGGCCATTTTGATGAGGGTTTCTGATTGACATTAGATTTCATTAGAGGCATTAGTATTGAAGGGAAGGGTCACAGGTTGGTCATGGTTCATTCTACCCGCCTATCTCACTCAGCAACAACCAGGAAATGCCCAGTAATTTTCTGTTTTCATGCGCCTTTTAACATTTTAATATTTCAGATGGGTAAAGTGCAAGTTAATCATGTTTATGCATTAATAAAAGGTGCATAAAGTGTTTCAGTTATTCAGTTGAATGAAATTATTTTAGAGATGTGGTAATAACCTTAAGTGATGTTTTGAATACACTTCATATAAATTAGGTCCATTAAATGGGACAAAAGTAATGTTTTGTAGGCATCCACTACTAATTGGCATGTTCACCAATTCCTGTAGCCACTCTGAGCACATGCCGGTAGCATTCCTTCATTTTCCAAATTTTTCCATTTAATGTACCTGGTATTGCAAATGGCACACCTACTGCAATTTCCCCTTCCCAGACACAGCCTTTGTAGACTGGAAAAATGTATTTTCAAAGCCTCAAGGATCATTCAGCTTCTTTCTGGGGATGATGGTTGTATTCCGTGCATGGATTTCTGACTGGAGTCCATCAGGTGCCAGAGATGAGAGGTGTCTCCTACTGTTGCAGTTCCTACTTGCTCCATCTCTATGCAGAGCAGTTTTCAGGGTTATAGGTGGTGGTGGTGGTGATGAATCTGAACATAGTTATTTTTTCTGCCTTTTTTGCATGCTGGTACAGGTATGGCAGTAACCTGTCTTTTGTCATATGGATCAGAATGACACATGTTGAATGGTTCACCACTCAGGCATTGCATCCAGAAGGAAAACGAGCAGAGGAAGAACAAAAGGGAAAGGACTAGCTCAGAGGAAAAGCTGTTTAATTCTGTGGTGTATTTTGAAATGTGCCTTTAGGGAAAATCAAGGGCATGACCAGTTCAAATAGCATAAACTGATCTTTATCTGACATAGCAGTCTTCTTCCCTGAAATCAGTGCTAAACTCCATCTATAATAAATGATACTATAATCTGTAGTAAATATTTGAACTCTTCATCTTCTTCTTCCTCAATAAATGATCTTTGCATTAAGTAAATATGTAACAGTTAGATACCATATCTATTTTGGCTTTTTTCCCCACTTGTGGCTTTTGAGCACACTACAAAAAAACTCAAAGCTGTGTTTGGCTCTCCTATGCGTTCCACTTTTTTCTATGTAAATATTCAGCTGAAATTTCCTGTTGTATATTTCTAAACTTGGCAGTGAAGAGTCAGTTTAAAAGCCAGTCTATGCAGCTTAGCAGAGGATAAAGGAAATGAGTAACAAGAATGGTCTATAGCTCCAGTATAGACGTGGTTACACAGCAGAACAGGCTATTGCACTTTTGCAAGTCAGATTTTCTGCACTTATCCTGTAAATAAACTTAGGGGAAAGGAAAAATAATAATAATAAAAAACTAGTGACCCGAGATCTTAATAAGCTGGAATTTTAGAAGGTCATTAAGGACTCCAGTGTCTGTTTTGAGAGGTGAGAGATGCTTTGGCTCTCATTGTTTCAGTTCTTTGGTTCAAAACTTCTTGCAGAACTGAACACACAAATAAAAGCATTCTGTTTGGCATGCACATCTTTAGTGTGCCCATTATTGTAGGCAGAAAAAAACCCAGTTTGCTGCATTTTATAAGCTTCAGGCATACGGGTAATAAATATGTACTTGAAAGCACAGTACAAAAGATCAGAAATTTGGTTTTAAATGTAAAAAATTTATATTCCCTTTTGTCAGTTGAAGATAACAAAGCTTACATACATAGCCATTGTTTTCTCTAATTCTAGACTAGCAGCAGCACCATGCTATTTTAGCCTCCACCTTCAACAATATATCTTGTTCTCTAAAAGGTATTTTCTCTCTCTAGTGAGAACTCTTTTTGTTCCTAAACAAAGTCCTGAAAAGGTCACATTGGAAATTTGAGTTCCAGGTAATTCAAACGTAAGCCTGAGTTAAAAAATGATGTGTCTGCAGCTTGCCAAGTGCTATTACAATCTACAGTGTTAGTTTAGATTCAAGTCAAATAGAGCAGTATCCATTGGGAAATTATGCTTTCCTGAGAAGCATGTATGGATTTTTTTCTTCCTGTATACCTTTCCAATAAATAATATCATAGCAAGATTCTGTTTCCCATGAATTCTTTATTTAGGTTAAATATTATGTGTGTACTCTGATTTCATGGTTTAATCCTGATCAAAGTAGTTGATTTTTTTAGTTTTATCTGGTAGAGAATTGTATTAAAACACACAGAAGACTCAAATGACAGTCCTAATAAGCTTGGTTTGTAATAATACAAGTCCAGTTATATGGTAAAGGATAAAAACGAAAATATTTTAAATATCAGTGCAGGAAGAATTTTGTTTTTACTGCTCAGATCCTTGGTCTTCTCTGCCAATATGCATGCAGACTTGCCTCTGAACACAGGAAAAGGCTTTCTTTTCTTCTGCTTCTCTGATTCCTTTCCATTATGCATCTAGTATCTGATACAAAAATAAATATTCAGTACCTACATTTAAATCAGAATAGTTGTAGGTCAAAGTAGGGTGTGATGAGAATTTTGGCCACTCATGCTCCATAGAAGAGCTCCAGAACAAGAAGCAATGGCTCACTGCTGTGTTACTTACTAATGGCCCAAATCTATTTTATTCTGTCCCTAGTTTTTGAGCTACAGAGCTCTCTCCATTTCTAGGTACAAGTGTATTAGCTGAATGTGATTAACTTTTTGCAAGATTAAGCCTCATGTTCCTTGTTATGTTTCTGAGGTCTGGTGAGTACAAATTCAGTCCTAAGAGATTTTGATCAGCACAGCTCTCTCTGCTTCTGTGGGATATGTGGCTGCATAGCATCTCATAGGCTGTGGTTCATCCTGGTCTTTGGAAGTGGGTTGTCCATCCTGCAGTCCAACAGCCATCTGTTTCTGGACAAAGCGTAAGCTAACTAACAGCACTGAAAAGCACATCCATATAAAGGTGACTGACATCAGTTGTGGCATTGGAAGGCTTTGAGTTTTGGTCCAGACAGTCTTTGAACACAATGTCAGAGTTGCAGAAGGGCTTCCTGTGCCTAGTGCCATACATCTGAACATGCTGGCATTCAGACTATGAATGAAAGTCTTCTCCTGTGTATTTTGCACTCAAAATGAAAGGTAAACATGAAAAATGTTAAAACTAATAGACAGAATAGAAAGGAGGATGTGTGTTGCTAAGCATCACTTAAAAAGCCATTCTTCTCTGAAAAGTGTTGGTAAATACAGCGCTATTTGACACAGGAGATCTAATCCCAGAGCGTATTCAGTATGCTATCTTCAAATGCTAACAACAAAAATAAAGGGTTTTCCCCCCCTTGTATTTTATTTGTGTTAGCACAGCAGTCAACATTACTAAACATGAGCTCTCTATTCCTTTTCACCTGTCAGTAGAGAGGTTCTGCACATTCTGTTTACAAAGCCAAAATCATCCTCAGTGGTCTGTTCCAATGCACTGGCCACTGCACAACCAAGGCAGAGTGAAGGACACACGCAGGCAAATAGGACTCACACAATTACTATTTATATCAGAACTAGCCAGAAATTTTTCAACCCATCTAGAAAATGCCAGTTTGATGAACTGGAAATATTTCACCTGGAACACATGGGGTTTGATCATCTTTAGAAGCAGCCATCCTCAGTCTGACTGAGAACATAAGTTCTGTCATGGTTTGTGACTATAGTGCCATGATCTATAGCAGGATTTCCACATTTCCTGGTCAAAAAGTGCAGAATCAAGGAACTCGGAAATGTGTCATGGTTTCTGACTCTAACAGAGACATGGAGGCCAAGCAACCCCCACCTTGTTCCAAAGCTTTTGAGCTCAGCCTTGAACATGTGTGTGATCTGGAATGTGTTTAATGGACAGTCATACACTAAGTATGTCTGAAAGCAACACACGGGAATCATCCACTAAATTAAGCATAATTTTAGAATTCTTACTAGTCCCATTGCCTTGTACTTATCTGGGAGTTGAACAACAACAGAACTTGGCATGCTGAATATGAAGCACCCTATCCATGAGAAACGGGAATGTGAGGAAGGTTTTTGTGGTATTTCCTAAGCTGCTGAATTGAGGTGTTGAGTTGAAGTCCACACAAGGTGATTGATACTATGTAAAAAATGTTTTTGTGCTGTCAGATAAGAGAACAAAACAAAAGTGCCCAGCACATGTTCGTGATTCTTCTTCCTCTCCTGGTAAGGCTGGACTCCATCACATCCATCCCAGGCAACTGAAGACTTCTAGGGGCAGGCAGAGAGGAGTCCAGTTTCAGGGTGCAGCTACATGAAGTCCTGGATTGTCCTGGGATGTTGTCCTAACAAAAACATAGTACATGTTACCACTAATAACAGAATCATAAAAGATTTTTAACCCAGCCTGTGTTAATGGGGACGAATAAAGGTGTTTCTCAAGACAAAGAAAGATCAGTATAAAAAATAGAGACTTCTGTAACTGAAGCCCATTGGCAGGAAAAAAACAGTTGCATTGGAAACTGCAAGTAAGGATATTGAACCACCCTCAACGATGAAATATGACTTTACTAATTGGGACTCCCTGTCAAAACCCATTGAAAAATTGTCAGAGTACTGAGAATAGGGTTCATGTCCCTTATGGCCAGGGTCACTTTGTAGCTAGAACATCCCTGTGGGCATCCTGGAATGCAGCAGCACAGCCCCAGGCCTGAGTGACATCCATTGCAATGCACAGATCATCTCGGCTTTACTCCACTGAAATGCCTAAAGAAGTACAACTGGCCATTTTTTACCTTCCAGATTGTTCAGTGATAAGCAAGTGAGTGACTGAAACACATCTCGCTCATCTCAGTGCAGCCTTCAGGTTTTTGGGGGTGTATATATACCTGCTCTCTTACAGAAACAACCTCATCAAGGGCAAAAGTCTCACCATCTTTTTTACAGGGCAGCAGACCTCATGTTGTCATCTGTCCCTTATGGCTTCAGAGCATTGGATTTGACTGCTCATCTAAATGCAAAGATGAGCTGTGCCATTTTATGTTTATCCCTTTCCCAGGCTGTGTTGCCCTTTTACGCCAAATGTCAAGTCTTTCATGAAAGTACATGTGTCGTCATGTGTCAGTGCTTCTTGTTCTTAGGCTTTCCAGGCACCTGGATGTTTTGCAACGTGTCCCATACCTTTCTTAATGCATGGGTAAATATTGCAACTGGAAAACATAACAGAAAGTGTCTTTCTTCATGATTCAAAGTGTGCTGTCAGCTGGCTGGTAAGATCCCAGCATCAAGGTGAAAGTTTGATAAGGTTTCAGGGTGCTTAAGTAGTTTCTCCCAGAAATGTGCCTCTTGGTAACAAATTTATTGAAGTAGTGAAGTTGTTCCATGTGAAGTGGGGCCCAACTGCAATGCCAACAACATTTAAGTCGTGTTTTTAGCAAGGATTTACTGCTGGGAAGTTAGAAGCTCTAGTATGTGTCTCTGTATATGCATGTGTATACATGCACAGATGTACAGAAGACTGGCTTATTTGCTGAACAGGTGCGGTTCTTTGACCCATGCTGGACACATACGTCTTCTATTGGTCTCTTAGTCCAATCCTGCACAGCACTGGAGCTGGATGACATTAGAGTTTTTTGTGGATGGCTTGGTTAGTCCAGCCTTGTGCACCACCAGTTTAGAAACACAAAGGATGCTGCTGCAGTTGTCAGTGCTTATCCCAGGCTGTGTACTGACACCTCCAGCACAGCCACAGAGGAGTTACTCACACAGTATTTCTTTAGGAACCACAGCCACTGCACAAGTATCTTCCACTGTCAGCTTTGTTATGAAAATTAATTTTATCACATTTTAAATCTTTCCTCCCTGCTTTTCCATTACTGCTTTGAAGAACTGGGATCCTCTTCAATTGTTGTAGCCTGACTACGTACGTATTAGCAAAAGGGCAAATACTGAACATGATACTGTGATAAATTTTGTGTTTCAGATGTTTTCAGAAGGAACCTGTAAACCAGATAAATTTAATCTGCAAACAAAGAAACTATAAAGCAGTCACAGATGTTATTTCTTTTTAAGCACAGTGTAAATAAGAGTATTCATAAAACTTTTATGGACTGTGTCTGTACCTTTTTTCTGCAATTTTATAGAAAAAAAATAATAACTCCAATCATCAAATAAAATGCAGAATTTTGCCCTACTTTCATGGTGAAAGAAATAAATTCTAAGTGTATCTGTTATGTTCCCTACATATGCCTCAGTATACAACTCCTGGTAACCTATAAAAATAGAAGTTGACTTTTGCATCACCTGTGATTAGTTAGACTAGTCTCACACAAAAATGAAAATCATGACCATACAGTCACATCACAGATGTAGTGACTGTAGTTAAATGTGTTCAAGGGTAATGGAAGATCCTCCCTTTTCCCTTATGAGCATCTTTTATGTAGGTGCATCGTGTTTGGATAGCCATAAATTATCACAATGAAGACTTATGTTACTCAGATTTATTTCTCACCCCAGGCACTAACATTTTCAAGTTTTTGAAGGATTTCAGCATTTATTACAAAAGATTTTACAGATTCTCATGGAGTCTTTTGTAGTTAAGATAGTGACATTGGTTAGATTAGAAATTTGACATCTGAAAATTTGTAACAATAATTTATATACATGTAACAGAATATCAATTACTTGACTTTACTGCTTCAAATGCCCCGTGTCTTGCACAGAAGTAAGAGCAGTTCCTAAGTGCATACAAGTTGCATACTTCTATCAGGATTAAAAAAAAATAATATCAAATTGGCAAAAGGTACGTTCTACAATCTGATGGGAGTGTCTTTAGAAAATAAAGACCCTCAGTGTTCCCAAGCAGTTTCTGGGCATGTAGTTGTGTTTAGTACCTGATTCATCTTCTGCAGCTGAGCAGCAGATTGGCTGTGGACAAAAAAGAAAGATAATATATCAGAAAATTTAGAGTAGCTCCAGTTTGCTAGACTTCTTTCATTTCTTGTCTGGGCAAGGAATTCGGCCATGAAGAGAACTTAAA
The DNA here is from genome assembly GCF_963210335.1 of Falco punctatus. Lineage (NCBI taxonomy): Eukaryota > Metazoa > Chordata > Aves > Falconiformes > Falconidae > Falco > Falco punctatus. Next base: position 33,127,267 of record NC_137581.1, read on the forward strand.
AAAATATAATAAATATATGAAATAAAATTTCTGTTGGCGATACCGGCACCCTCTAAGCGTATTCATGTTGTGGCTAAGCCATATAAATTTTTCAGGACATCCTTTACAGCAGCTATTTGCAGAGATCATGCAGCAGGAGAAGCCATGAGGGTGCTGTTCAGCAGAAACAAAGGAATGTCTCATTTCAGTGTTCTCTGTTAGAAATGATAAGGCTCAGTAAAAAGTACATTGCACTAAATGTATGAAAAACTGCTTCAGAGGTCTGGCCTTAAGTGGCCCACCTGTAAGCTCTCTCAGCAGATGATGCTGACTGAGGAAAGAAGCAAGAGACCTTTTTCATTTAGGGGATAAAGTGAAATACTGAGAATATTTAGAATTTGTGTGTTCTTGGATGTTTAATAAAACAGAGAATCTTCAAAATCAGAACAGCTTGGTCCTTAAAAAAAAGAAAATAAAATCTATCTGCAAAGCTGTATCTCACTTTCAAGCTTGCTTTTTTTTAGTAATATACAGCCCTGTTTTGTTTTTTTGGTCTTGGGTTTGGTTTTTTTTTGTGTGTGTGTAAGACAGCTTAATTGCCCCTGCACACTGAAAAGATATTGTTTCTTTAAATACATCTTAAAAACATTTCAAGAGCCCTGAGCTTTACTAATACAGCAGGTGTGGTGACAATCCAATCACTCAATTAGGAAGCTGGGGAGAAAAAGTATTTCTCAACATTTCATTCTGTAGGTTACACATACTTATTCATGATATGCAGAAAATAGCAGAAAGTTTATGGGATAATGTTCCAGAGAAAAATGAGAAAAAGTAAATTACAGTAGAAAAGTTATAATTGTAGTATTTATAGATGTGTATTAATAATAATTACACTGGAAATTTCCTAGGCATACTCCCATGCTTCATTTCTTATTTTTGGCATTGAGTTAATGCTGAGATTTTATATTTATATCCCCTCTCCTTCTTCCTTGTTTCCTTTCTTTCTTTGTCACCCTAGGCCCCACTTCTAAGAAGCAGAAAAAACTATAAATGCTTTAATGGTGCCTTTGTGGTACTAAACCACTTTCAAAGCACCTTTAAAGCTCTTCCTAAATACCTCAACCTTGCTAAATCACTTTAACAGTACATTCTTATCTGTGTATCTGTCAAAGCAGGTAGTCATGGAGGCTTATCTGTGCATGTTCAATATCCTAAATCTGTCTTAAGATAAGGGCAACAAGGAAAAAGGAGGAGAAAATTGTAAGGTGTATGAAAATGTTAAGAATCCTGAGACAAATTTACTTCTGTGTAAACCCGTTTAATTTTTGTGATTATGGCCTCAGTTTGAAAGGGTGACTGAGAGGTGGGTTTCATTTTGCCCACATTTGGTTGTCTCCAATGCAGATATCTACAATGGCAGTACTTGCCTGAAGTTCTTGGCATAGCTAGAAGAGAGAAATGGGAACGTCTAAAATAGGTCAGATGAATTGACTGCCAAAACCCACTTATTTTTCTCTTGTGCCTGTAAAAAGAGCCTCAGACAACTACCTCAAATGTAAATATCTGCTTTGCAAATGTCCAGTGTTCAGCAAGATGACCCACACTGTCTCACAGATACTGATTAGCAAAACATATTAAGCTATAGGAGACGCATTAAGTTCTGCTCAGATACAAAGTTCCTGCTGTAAAAAAAAAAAACAACAGTCAGATCAGACACAGCAGAAAAAATGTGGAATAAAGGCAAGATTTTTATGTGACTTTTGCAGATGGGAAATAGAGGCGTGGTTAACAGAGGTTAAACCAGTTTCAGTCATCTGGAAATTAACAGTCCCTGAGGTTAATGGGAGCGCTGAAACACTGAAATTCCCAGTGCATTTCTATCCCAGTTGAGCTTTACCAAATACATTGACCTATTTTTGGTGTCTAGGCTAGGATATTGATTTTTTCTGGGGTATTTTTGATATTTTAGAATACAGGACATTTTCATAGCATTTTATATTTCCAAACACAATGATTTCAATCTGCAGCTGTGCTCCTGCCATGTTATCCCCAACTCAAAATTGTCTGATTTATGTAGCTCATCCAACACCCCACAGATAACTTATAATTGCCAAATGCAGAAACTGGCTCTCCCTACTGAAATCCCACTGCCTTTACATATGGTCTTTTTGTTATAGTTCCACCTCTAATTCCCAAAATACCTTTGGTCTACTGGAACTAACTAGCTGTGAGTCCTATAGGAAATAAATTCTTATTCTCTTTGCAGCCTACACCTAGTTAATAAATATAACCTATACTGAGTTGCTGAATGCAGCAGACATTAATGTATAATCCCCATGCATAACCTGTGTATTGGGTCTGGCTGAGCACCACAGCAGCCCTCAGTGCCGTGCTCGTATTGGTAGCTAGAAAGCTGGTGACAACACACCAGTGTTTTAACTGCTGCTGAGCGGTCCTTGCACAGCATCACGGCTGTCTCCCCAACCTTCTTCACCACCTCTCCCCAGTAGGCTGGGGGTGGGCAAGATCTTGGGACGGGACACAGCCAGGACAACTGACCCAAAGTGACCAGTGGGATATTCCATACCATATGGCATCTGCTCAGATAGAAAAGCTTAGGGAGAAAAGAAGGAAGAGAGGGCATTCATTATTTTCAGCGCTTGTCTTCTGGAGCAACTGCTACACATACAGAAGCTCTACTTCCCAGGAAGTGGCTGAACATCACCTGCTGATGGGAAGTAGAGAGCAACATTTTGTTTTCCTTTGCTTCCGCATGTGCAACTTTTGCTTTTATCTTGACCCACAAGTTGGGGTTTTTTCCATCGTATTTTCTCCCCACCCTGTTCTGCTGAGGAGGGGAGTGATAGAGTGGCTTGACACCTGACATCCAGCCAGGCTTAACCCACCACAGTCTGTATCATAATTATAGGGGATCTAACAAAAATGCCTACATTGGGGTATTGCCTACTTATTAAGGGATTGACTTAAGATACCTTTAGTGTATCTTCTTTTAAAATACAAAGTAAGACGAGATATTTTACGTACTATTGCTCACAGGCTAACCATAGGTTGAAATGTCTGGATTCGCATTTCATAGCTCTTCCATTTGAGTTAGTGGAGCAAGTCGTGGTAATAATAATCTGTCTGCCCTCTGTGGACACCAGACATTAAAGGAGGACTGAGACAGTCATTTTCCTAGTGAATTCAGAAATATTTTGTAAAAATAGGTAAATGTGAGAACTCATGCTTTCTAGGATCAATTCCAGGCTCTGAAGAGAGACATGTAAACATTACTCACAGACTAATTTGGGTTTTTTTACCTTCCAAGCTGGTCATTATTCTGCCACTCAGACATTTCCTCCCCACTCCTCATCCCTCCCCCCCCCCCCCCCCTTATTTTTTTGTCCTTTGTGCACTTGACCTTTTCTTACATCTTGTATTCATTTTGGTCCCTCCTCCATCCTCTGTTTACTTCTTTGCAGACAATCAGGATGAGTGCGTTTAATCTACCCTATTTGAGTCACCTGAAACAGACATTGACATTTAAGCTAGTCTCTCAAACCTTCTTCTGTATTCTCTGAAGAGAAATAAGCCTTTCCAGGCATCAAACACACAGCTAAGATCAGATAGATCTAAATTGTGCGTCTAAAATCAGATAGCCCTCAAGAAGAACTTCTTTATCCCATTGACTCTAAAGAGTCTATTTCAACTCTATCTCCTTTTTTAGGAAGCAAAAGGTAGGGCACATAAATCCTATCTAGAACTTTCTTTTCTGCTATAGTAACTGAACATCAGTGCAGGGAAAAGAGTGGGCACAAAGAATGTGATTCTTTGTGGTCTTAGAGGTGGTGCCCACAATCAACAGGAGCAGTCCTGAAGAAGGTCGGTTTAATATGTGAAGATAGAGTTGGAGGATTGGAGCTTCATGGACTAGGGCACACTTGAGTGCAGACATCATCTGTGGAGAATTTGGTGCTACCAAAAGTCTGTATATAGGAATATGTATGAATTCACTGCTGAGGACAGGAAAAGAACATCTCTCAGACCCCAGCTCAATGCAGACAAATTTGAATAGACTCTCACTACACAGCAAACACAGCCTTACTTGACCCTGCTCAATATGCATGATTTTCTGGAGACAGTGGAACACTTTAGCAAAAGCAAATGCACAGAAAAAAATACCTCTGTCAACCTTGTTCTCAGAAACAACCCAATTGTTTAGATGAACTATCACAAGTTGATTTTAATTTTTGCCCTGCTGGGAGCAGGGTGACAGGGGAGAATAGGCGAGGGAGAATAGCCCGAGGCAGACACCTCACATGGAAAACCTCAGTCTTCATGGCTGGTGAAGTTCTAAATTACAATTACGATTCTACAGCATTATTCAGTCCTAAATATGAGTGTCACTAGAGTGGTTTAAGTAAAATATTTAATGTATATGTTTCTTTCGTTGTAATTCAAGGGGCAAGAATACAACCCATATTTTCAAATGGGATTGTTTTGATCAGTTTAACCAGCCCATTGTCATAAATTGCTTTCCCCATGTTCTTCATATCTTGATGTATTGGAAGTTGTTTCTAAGGGAAGGCAGGCAGAAATGTCAGGCTTTTCAACCTGCCTCCATTTTCAATCCAGCCTGCTTTGCTCTTACAATATCAAACCTTCTGGGAGTCTCTCTACATGACATAAACTATAAAAGGTATCAGTAACAACGGGAGTTCCTGCTGTGGAAGGGTACTGTAATTGCGATTGCCTAGGATCTGGAGATTCATTATGGAGAACGCGAATGTTCTGCAGTCTGGTTCTCTTGGGTATATTCTATCTTTCCCTAACAAATCACCACTTCTGGAGTGAGTTTTCTTTTTATTTATTTGCTTATTTATTTACTTTAAAAAACAACTAAGCACCAACCAGTGCATCTCCACAAGTGGCAGAACATCAGAAGTGAAAAAAAAATGCTACCGACAAATAATTTAAGAAATAATAATAACAGAAGATTAAATGCTTTACATACATCCTCGTGTTAGTCTGTAATTTAAAGCTTGATGACCACACACTTGGACTGCATTCCCAACAAGTATTGAGAAGACATATTTCTCCCTGTGTTCATGAAATAATATGTGTTTGTGTAGCTGTAAGTCCTGGTTTTGCAGTGTAGCTTGGTACTCATAATAGAGGAATAAATATTAGTTTTATGCTAGATAATTTTAACAGCATTTGAAAAATAGGACATAATAAAACATAAACATAATATTTTAAAATATGGGCATGCATTTTCTTTACTTGCAGGTATATATTTCACCTCTGTATACAATGACAGCTTGCTAAGGAAAAGCACATTTGGAACATAACTTGCCTGCAATCATTAATTTCTTTCTACTTTTTAAACTATTCCTTTTAAATGACTGTAAAGTAATCTCACCAGAAAAATGTTTCTGTCTCATTGTTTTTGGCACTGTGCCGTATTAAGATATTTTTAGTTGTCTATTCTCATTTTGCAGTTCATATGGATATATGAACACTGAAACTAATTGCCTAAAGCACTATTCCCTGCCTTCTGCAGGTGTTTAACTTCCACATCTCAACACTGAAGTTTATGGAAGTAGCAAGTAATGGGCATCCCTTTGAAGATCATGCTACTAACTTTTTATTCTACAAATTTAGATTAATTATTCCCACTAATTAATGCACCTGTGACTATCCTGCACCAAATCACACATTACTAGTACAAGAACTATGTAAGTATGAATTAATTGTTTTAAAAACCAGAGTAACTGTAGAAATAATTGTAGCCTCAGAAGGCTCTGAAGAGTCCCTGTATGACTGCTCAGATGTAAACCTCTTTAAGTCCATGCATTGCATGCATTTCCTCATGTGTTTGTACTTTTCATAACAAAATAACACATTCTTAAATGAGCTCAATACAGCTAGAGATAAAATGTGGCATTTAAATGCTGTTATTTTACATACATTAAGAAATATCTATCCTCAAAGCTGTTTCTCCTAATGCTTGGAAAAAGTGTTAGTGAAGTAATTTTTGTGATAACACAAGCCTCAAAAGGCCGTTGGAGCTCCAAGTATCCAGGCATTTCAATTCATCTCAGGATAGCTATGCTGCAATTTATTCCAGCCTTGGCACTGGTTGCAAAAACACTCCTGCCAACCCTGAACAAACCACCTAATCCAGTCCAACCTCACCAGAAAGATTAATCCTTCATGTGACACTGAAGAGCAGTCAGCTACAGCCATTCTCTTGAAAGCGTGGCTTTTTCAAAGGGTGTGACCACAAGCTCTTCCAAAGTACTCAGGTACCTTGTTTCTGTACTGTTCTGTACAGTTCTTACTCTTAAAGGCATCAACTAAATATTTCACTACCAGTCACCAGAGAATCCACTTGGAACTGTAAATACGTTTTGTGCAAGGTGTCTTCCTTGCCTCTGTACATCTAGTCATCAGGCCTGTCCCAGAATCTCACAGAACTCTCCTCTGGCCATCCCTCCATCCAACACCTCCTCTATAGAGTCAAACAGATAGATAGATCTTAAGGAGTGCAGGTGTCTGGTGGTGGTTGTGGGTCCTCCAAGCTGCTAGAACCCTCTCTAAAGGTACCACATTTTCCTTTGGATGACAACCAGCTTGGCACGTGCCTGTCCATCTACTTAAATGCAAACAGAGCTGCACCTGGATACTCTTTCCATAGCTGAAGGCTGTCTCCATCACAGCAGAATTACTATACTTTCTTAAAAGCCATCTTTACAAATGGCTCCAGAGTTCAGGCCTTGCAGACAGATGAGCGCTGGTAGGTCTGATTTGCAGCAGTTTAAGACCTTGCAATATTGAATCGTTGCTTGGTAATTCAATAATAATTCTCTGATGTCACTGCTGTAAGTGAATAGTAGCAGAAGAGGGATCATGTGCTTATACCTGATTAGCCTCAACACAGAGGTTGGCATTTTAGCTTGTACCAACAGAGGAAGTGGGTTTGTGACATTATGAGTAGGCTGGGTATTGCGTAAATGGGGAATAGGCACATGTCCCCTTCTGCTACCTCTGCTACAGAGCCAGGCAGGAAAAAAGGACAGTTAACAGCAGTAATATATAGAATCGACTTACATTTTGTATGCAGGAGCTGGAAGTTTGGATATCTATTTGTGTTTTACATGCCAACTGGTAAAATGGCATATCTTACAAGAGGTCCTTTCCCTGTTTATGTAGAGTCACATCCACTCCACTTCAGTGCCTGCAGTAAATTCAGGCTTTCTATTCTTACTGAGGGAATAGGAGGAGTGCAACAATGGGAGAGGAAACTGGATTCCCTTTCCTTTCCTGCAATAGCAACAAAGTTGTTTATTACATTTAAATAATTGTCATCTATGCAGATGTGCTGAGGTGCAGGAAAAAAAATATCAGTAGCCTGATTTTGTTTGCAGAAGTATAAATAGGGGTCTGATTTTGTTTGTCAGTCCTTTGATACTAATAAAGATGCAGGCTGAGAAATGTCCATTTCCTTTTCAGATCCTCGTCTCATTACTTAGGTGAGGATTAATCCTCTCACCATTTTTTTGCATTTAATATGAGACAATTCATGTGAAGCCACTGCTGAACAGCAGGGGTGAGCCTAAATATAGACATTAAGATGTACTAAAAATGTGTTGAAACTGAGTTCGTCAATGCAGATTAGCAAAGCAATGGGCTGAGATGTCGAGGGTCATTTTTCTCCGGTGTCATCACTCCAGTGCACCTTTACAACCTCTGCATTGTTAAGGGGCTGTATGCTAAAAAGTGTGCTAAAACATGCTGTAAATTTCTTTTGGAGAACAGGGATAACTTCAGAAAGCCTCACATATAAAAAGAACTGTAAATATTGCTTAAAAAAAATTAGAAGGTGGCTAAGTCAAACTCTTGGTTTTTAACCAAGTTTGCCTTCAGAATATCCCAAGTGATTTGACTGCACAGTTCTATCGTTTTATCACTTGCCAATTTCCATATTTTTAAAAATCAAAGCCCTTTGTTTTAAGACCACTAACAAGCATAGAAGATGTCCTTTGCACTGTTAACCACATAAAAATGACCCAGATTTAATTTGTTTTGAAAATGTATTTGTAGCAAGAAAATACTCCCAGGCTGAGGCATTCTTTGCCAAATGTAGTCTACAGTCAGATTCTGAGGGCCAAATTCTGAAACCAGTGAAAAAGAGGGATTATTAGGGGAAATTCTGGCATTACCTTTGCCTGCCTGCACGTTCATGGTCATTGTAGTGATGTTCGCTATTTCACTGCATTCAAAATCAATGTATTCGCTTAGAAGATCCATCATTTTATGAGAGTTTTAAAAATTCTTCATTAAACTCACTTTATGCCTCCCCAAATCCATATTTTTTATTGATAGTGAAAATAAGATAGAGTCATTGGAAGCAGATGATAAAACCTGTATGCATAGGGCAGTTTACTTACTTCTTATGCTAAGAAAATGTGTGATTGTTACAGTTTTGATGAACTGTCCAGGCCCTGTTTATATAGTGGATTTTTTATCCTGCAGTGTTCATACAGTATTCCAGTGAATGCTTCTTATCTGAACCCTGGGGTACTCTATAATTCTTGAATCTAAGAGTAGGGCATGTCAGACATAAAATAGGAAATGTGGAACGTGAGATTTTGAGAAGTATTTCAGGTGATTTTGAAAAAAATATATCATAGCTAATAACAAGAAATGCTGCTCAAGGGTAAAGAAAAAATTTGGGGAGTGAGAAGTGAAGACAGTCTTTAAAAGAGGTTTTAGCTAGGACAGGAGAAACAAAATGTGCAAAATGAAGTCAGTAATATGCTTATGAATAGTGAGAGAGTTACATTTAGGAGTGGATGTTAAGAAATTTATGTTTCAGTATGGATGGATGGAGAGACGCGACAGGAATCAAACTGAATAATGGAATTCAGGCTATAGGGTTTGCAATATATGTGGGAGCAGAATCTCTTCCTGTAAGTCTTATCCTATGACTAAGGGTGGTAAGAGAGCAGAGGGAGTGCAGCGGAATAATGGAAGAGGAGTAGCCATCTATTGCTTGTTATTCAATTCTGAGTAGAACGCTAGAGCTGTAGTGATGATGGCAGGTGAGCTTCAGGATGAATTTTGAGGGACCAGGTTTTCCTTTTTTATGGTTAGTTTTTATTCATATGAAACTTAATGGAAGCCATGTGGCAATGATGGCTGGGAGGTTGTGTCTGCGTACTTGTAAAGAGCCCTTTTTTACAGAGCTTTGAAAAGGAACAAACTGTAGTTTAAACTTTTTATATCATGATGTTGTGAATCTGGTGCATTTGATAGACCCTGTGAAATTGCATCTCAGAGTACCTAACTTTTTTGTATGTGAATGCTCTAGAAAGAGTGTGTTAAAAGCCAGCCAGTCTTTCGTGACTTTATGTTTTTCTTTAAGTAGAAGAGATGTCAGAGTGCACACTTTACCTTCTTTTCATGTTCTTCCTCCATGCCTACCTTCACTATGTCCTCATTTTTGGTTTTTACCCCTCTGCTGTCACATAGTTTTCTCCTTTCCCCAACTGTCTCAATCTTGTTTTTTGCTTTTAACATATATATTACGTTGTGTAAATGTCTGCACAAAATGCATGAGGGAGATACCTGCTCACTCCTCTCTGCTTACTGCTTTCACTTTCTCTACTGGGCAGAGGTGAAAGCTTTGTTGGCCTCCCTTTCATATTCCCAGTCAGAAGAGATTCAGGACCACTTAAGCAACCAAAATCACTAGTTTCCCTGCTCCCAAGCCATCAGGGTGAAAGAGGAAGACAGGCTTTTTTACTGTCGTGTAAAGAAAAAGTGCTATAATCCCTCTTCAACTACCCCAAGGCTGCTCAGGAAACAAGAGGGTATGGAGCTTCTTTCACACCTCTTGTGGACTAGAGGACCATTATCTCCCAAAGGTTGGGACACCCTTCGCTATTTTTAGTTCTCTGCAAAGAAAAGGTGTAAGCTAAGGTAAAGACAGCAGCCAAGGGTGGGGAGAGGATGTATATAAGTAAGAACTTTGTCATCTCTTGTAGCCTGGTGGGGATGTTTCTATAAATGCATTAGCAACAAAAGGAAGGCTGAGGAGAATCTCCATCCTTTGTTGGAGGAGAGGGGAAACATAGTAACAAAGGATGAGTAACAGGCTGAGGTACTTAATGCTACCTTTGCCTCAGTCTTTAATAGTGAGATCAGTTGTTCTTGGAGTACCCAGCCCCCTGAGCTGGCAGATAGGGACAGGGAGCAGGATGAAGCCCCCGTAATGCAAGGGGAAACAGTGACCAGCTACACCACAGACAGGCACAAGGGGCCAGATGGGACCAACCCAAGGGTACTGAGGGAGCTGGCAAAAGCGCTCACTGATCTACTTTCAATCATTTATCAACAGCCCTGGCTAACTGCGGAGGTCCCTGTTGACTGGAAGTTAGCATATGTGACGCCCATCTACAAGAAGGGCTGGAAGGAGGATCTGGGGATCTAAAGGCCTGTCAGTCTGATCCCAGTGCTGTGGAAGATTATGGAGCAGATCATCCTGAGTGCCATCATGCATCATGTATTCCTCCACAACATCCTTTGTCTCTAAACTGGAAAGATGTGGATTTGATGGGTGTACCACTTGGTTGATGAGGAATTGGCTGGATGATCGCACTCAAATTCTTGCAGTCAACAGCTCCGTGTCCAAGTGGAGACTGGTGATGAGTGCCATTCCTCAAGGGGCTGTACTGAGTGGGACCAGTGCTGTTTAACATCATTGGCAACATGGGCAGTGGGATTGAGCACACCCTCAGCAAATTTGCTGATGACATCAAGCTGAGTGGTGTCGTTGACACACTGGGCAGGGAAGGGATACCATTCAGAGGGATCTTCACAGCTTGAGAGGTAAGCCTGTGTGAAACTCATAGAATTCAACAAGGCCAAGTGCAAGGTCCTGCACCTGGGTCAGGGCACCCCCCAGTATCAGTACAGGCTGGGAAGATAATGGATTGAGAGCAGCCATGAGGAGAAGGACTTGGTGGTGCTGGTGAATTAAAAGCTCAATGTGGCCCAACAATGTGTGCTTGCAGCTCAGAAGGCCAACTGTATGCGGGGCTGTATCAACAGAAGTGTGGCCAGCAGGTTGAAGGAGGTGATTCTCCCCCTCTACTACTCTCTCATGAGACCTCCCCTGGAGTACTGTGTTCAGCTCTGGAGCCCCTACATAAGAAGGACATGGACCTGTTGGAGCAAGTCCAGAAGAGGGCCACAAAGATGATCAGAGGGCTGGAGCACCTCATCGGTGAAGACAGGTTGAGAGAGTTGGGGTTGTTCAGCCTGGAGGAGAGAAGGTGCTGGGGAGACCTTATAGCAACCTTCCAGTGCCTACAGAGGGGTTGTAAGAAAGATGGGGACAGACCTTTTAGCAAAGCCTCTAGTGATAGGACAAAGAGTAATGGTTTCAAACTGAAAAACAGTAGATTTAGATTAGGCATTAGGAAGAAGTTCTTTACTGCGAGCTTGGTGAGACACTGGAACAGGTTGCTTAGAGAAGTTGTGGATGCCCCATCCCTGGAAGTGTTCAAGGCCAGGTTGGATGTGGCTTTGAGGAACCTGGTCTAGTAGAAGGTGTCCCTGCCCACAGCAGGGGGTTGGAACGAGATGATCTATAAGTTCCCTTCCTACACAAACCATTCAATGGATAGGACAACCAGGTAATCAGGCCCAGCCAGCATGGGTTTAAAAGACAGTTCCTGCTTGATGAACCTGACCTTCTATAACAATGTGACCCACTTAGTGGATGAGGGAAAAGCTGTGGATGTTTTCTACCTGAACCTTAATAAAGCCTTTGATAGAGTTTCCCCCAGTTCTCCTGGAGAAACTGGCTGCTCATGGCTTTGATGGATGTGTTGTATACTGGTTAAAAAACTGGCTGGGTGGCCAAGCTCAAAGAGTGGTGGTGAATGGAGTTGAATCCAGCTGGTGGCCAGTCACAAGTGATGTTCCCCAGGGCTCAGTACTGGGGCCAGTTCTGTTTAATCTCTTTATCAATGATCTGGATGAGGGAATTGAGTGAACCTTCAGTAAGTTTAGAGATGACAACAATGTTGGGCAAGGGAATGTTGATCTCCTTGAGAGCAGGAAGACTCTACAGAGGGATCTGGACAGGCTGGACTGATGGGCCAAAGCCAGTTGTGTGAGGTTCCACAAGGAGAAGTGCTGGGTCCTGCACCTGGGTCACAACAACCCCAGGCAATGCTACAGGCTTGGGGCAGAGTGGCTGGAAAACTGCCTGGTGGAAAAGAACCTAGCAGTGATGGTCAACAGCAGCTAAACATGAGCCAGCAGTGTACCCAGGCGGCCAAGAAGGCCAATAGCATCCTGGCTTGTATCAGAAACAACGTGGCCAGCATGACAAGGTGGTGACAAGGACAGGGTGAACGTCAGTCTCTTCTCCCAAGCAACAGGGCAAGAGAAAATAGCCTCAAGTTGTACTAGGGGAGGTTTAGATTGGATATTGGGAAAAATTTCATCACTAAAACGATTGTCAAGCATTGGAACAGGCTACCCAGGGAGATGGTGGAGTCACCATCCCTGGAGGTATTTAAAAGATGTGTAGACGTGGTGCTTAGGTGTAGAGGAATTATAGAGGAATGAAGCTGGATTAATGAACATTGATAACATACAGCTGTGGGCTGGCTTCAGGGGTGGTGGGTTGGCTGATGTGGATAAGGTGCAGCTGTGGCTGGTTCCTGTGAAGTAGTTAAATAGCTCTAAGGGGTATAATAGCTCTAAGTGACTGGGAAGAGGTAGAAGAGACAGCACCCTGGATGGAGGAGAGATGAGGAAAGGGGTGCAGCAGAGGCAAGAAGCAGGGTGGACAGGCCTGAAGAGGATGAAGAAACAGCATGAACAGTAGATGAACTGTTGAAACTTTGTGGGGGATTTGTGGCTGTGCTGGGGCAAGGCGTGGGAATTACTTGCTGAAGTAACCTGGTATGAGATGGTAAAAGCCTTGTTGCAGCCTGATAGTTTTGAGAGTGCTGCAATACTTAGGGACATGGTTTAGTGGTGGACTTGGTGGTGCTGCATTAATGGTTGGACTTAGTGTTCTTAAAGGTCTTTTTCAACCTAAATGATTCTGTGGTTCTGTGATACTCAAGTTTTCTAAGTGAGAATACCTCCATTATCAATACTTCAACCTGGAATCACATGGACCTCCTTTCCATAAATGTTTGCTGCCTGCAGATCCTCACAGAAAGGGTAAGGCTGCCCAGTGTGTCTAGAAATCACCTCATACAACCCCTTGCTCAGAACAGGGTCAGCTACAGCATGTTGCCCAGGACCATGTCCCCTTGAATTTTGCATATATCCAAAGATGGAGATGCCACATCCTCTCTGGGCAACCTGTACCAGTGTTTGACAGTGCTCACACTAAAAAAAAAATTAAGTTTATATAGAATTTGCTGTATTTCAGCTTGTGTCTTTTGTTTTGTCCTGCCATGGGGCACCACTGAGAAGAGTCTGGTTCAGTCTTCTTTATCTGCCCCCATCAGGTATTTATACATATCAGTAAGATCTCCTAGGTCATTTTTTTCTCCAGGCTGAACAGTCTCTTCTCTCTCAGCTCCTTCTCATATCAAAGACGACCCAGTCCCTTCCTCATCTTTATGACCTTTTGCTGGACTCCCTCCAGTATGTCCGTATCAATCTTGTACTGGTGATCCCAGCACTCCAGATGTGCCTCACCAGTGCTAAGCAGGCGGGAAGAATCACTTCCCTCGACCTGCTGGGGGCCCTCTATTGAATGCAGTCTGGGAAGCTCTTAGCCTTTGCTGCAAGGGGGCATTACTAGTTGACAGTCAACCTGTCCCACAGGTCCCCCAGGTGCTTTTCTGCAAAGCTGCTTTCCAGCCATTTGTGATTCAGCATGCATTGGTGCTTGGGGTTATTCCTTCCCAGAGGCAGGACTCTACATCTTCAGTTGAACTGTGTGAGGTTCCTGTTGTCCCATTTCTCCAGCCTGTCCAGGTTGCTTTGGATGGCAGCCCAACCCTCTGGTGTACCAGCCACTCCTCCCAGTTTTGTATCCTCTGCAGATCTGCTGAGGGTGCACCTTGCCCCATCATCCAGGTCATTGTTGAAGATGATGAACGCTACTGGCCCCAGAATCCACTCCTGGGCTTCACAACAAGTGACCAGCCTCCAGCTAGGCTTTGTGTCACTGATCACAGCCCTCTAGGCCCAGACGTTCAGCCAGTTTTCAGTCTGCCAAATGCTTCTAAACTCTCTTCTCAGCATCCTTGGAAATCCTGTACAGTTTCTCACAGTGACTCAAGCTTTTGCCTCGTATGTAATGGTATCAAAAATCACAAGGAGTTTTGTCTGTTTTACCTCAGATTGTCCAAGATCATGCAAGAAATTCTTGTAAAGTAGAGAATAAAACCAAATTTCCTATATTTTAAATGTTAAATTACACTTCCTGTCTCTGCTACTTTTACTGGCCAGAATTATAATGTAGACCTGTATCTGCACAGAGACTTTTTGTCACAGTCTATTTTTCCCAACTGTATTTTAAATATGTGTATAATTTTTTAATAATCCTTTGTGGTTTATTCCATTGTGGGTAACTGAAAAGGACAGAGAATTTAATGCATGAGAACATCCTGCCTTCGGACAGCTGCATCATCACAAGTATGTTTTCATCCAAAACACCACTTTTAATGGAAATAGAAATAAACAAACGTGAGGAAATTCTGCTTGTCTGCTGCAAACCACTTACTGCTTTTGTTAAAAGCCTTGCCTGAGGAAACTTGGCTGAAACAGATTGAGCACAACCTTGCTAAGAAATGGCTGAGGAAAGTGTGTGGGGAGAGAATGTAGATGTGGATACAGGTCCATGGGTAGTACAATTGCACAGATTCGTGCCCAATAAAGGCACAGCAGTTAGTTGTATTTCCTAGCTTTGGAATATATGTATAATCCCATAGCCACAACATGCTCTGATTACAGGACTGGTCATTTGTATTTTAGATTGCCTTCAAGGTGGTGAAACCTTTCTTCTTTTCCACACCCGACTGATACTCATTGCCTGTGGTGCTGATTTTCTTTTCAGTGTGACTCCCAAGCATGTGACATGCTTTGACCTAAGAGATACTGTGAAAATCCTGCTTGCCTTGTGAATCAGGACTCTTTCAATAAGATTCAATAAGTTCCCTTTAAAAAGAGATGTTGTTTAATCTTTTCTGCTTGGGACTCAATTCTGATGCCCCAGAGGATTCAAAGAATTAGTATTTTTTTATCAGTACTTTAAAGGGGAGGGGGAAACCCTGAAAAATTCACATTGGTGGGTGTGTGTGAGTGTAGCTACCATTTACTTTTTAAGAGAGTTTATTTGGTCCCATTCCTTCTGTCATGCCTAAGAAATGGATACACCCACACACACGCCTTCTGTGATCCAGAACCACTGCAGTAGCTGCTGTAGTAGCCCCGTCAATGATGGTACACATTAGGACAGCCTGTTCGAGTGAGTGGACGGGCCATGTCACTGATGGATGTGGTGGGAGCACTAAAGAAGAAAGGTACATTTTGAAACAATATTGCCAAGAATGACTTTCTTAAGAGGTCTGTTGAGTGCTGCCATCACATATTAGTTGAGTCATTTTACTTTTGCAGGTCACCTTTGCATTTGCAGGTGAAGGGCCTGATGTCAAATGACTCTGTCGTGACTGATGTCCTCCATACACAGCTGACAAGTGATGGTTACAGTATGTGCAGCAAAAGACCTGTGTTTTCCACATCTCTGAGTTAAAGGAGCTTCCAGTTAAAACTCTCTTTAACCAGTGAGTGCTTACAGGTTTCCTAACAGGAGATTCTTGGAATAGGCAAGCTTTAGAGAAAATAGATGAGAACTATAGTGTTATTCTTTTAGTCTGCAATTGTCTGAAGTTGTTGTCAATAGAAATAGTTGCATACATTTGTCTTCATTAATCATTTCAAGTTGTTGCTTTTTGATGCAGCCAGCCCTAGCAGTTCACAGGCACTTTAATTTTCCAGTTATTGTACCTGTGGCTCAGAACAGATACTGATTAGTTTCACATTTTGCTCTGTGGGCAGCTTAATGTTCTTGTCACCTTACATTGAGTTTTAAATGTGCAGAGTGTAAGAGAATGTCAGATGTGCTCCCAAGTCTTCTGGGTCAGGCTTAGCAAGTTATGATGTTTCCAGGTACTTTACTGATAGCTTTCTGAAAGATGGATGAAAGAACAAGGTGTGGTTTTAGGATCCTATCACAAAAGTAACTATTCCTCTTGTAAAGAGTGTGTGAGTGATTTTGTGTTGTATTCTTTTTCACACAAATTTTTAGCTGGAGATGAAGGTGATGCTGCTGGCTGCTAAAACACTGATACAAAAGGAAGTTATGATAGCAGCAAGGCAAGAGCAATGCTTTTCAATATTTGCACACAATTACAAGACCTTTTCAAACTGTAGTAGTGAAAGCAAAGGAGCAAATACATTTTGAGAAGTCCTAAACACAAAGATTAATTTTATAACAAATAGAAATGTTGCCTCTCTCCTCTTTATCGATTGTGTACCAGCTATGACTCATCAATGATGCTTTTTTCTTTCTGAAAATTGCCATGGAAGAAATCCCCTCCAAAACACAAAACCACGCTGAACATCTGCTGTCTAGGTATTCATTAGTTCTGTCTGCTCTGCTTTTGGCTAATTGCCTGGGAGTGAAGTTGAATCATTTATGGGGACTTAACCTAGTGCCAGTTATAGTAGTAAAGATCATGTAACAATTTGATAAAACCCAGGAAATGTCAGGCATGTAGCCTCCCAAACATAAAGTTTATTTACTGGTTTCTCATGCACTTTGTTTGCTACAATATTGCCTGCACAACTGATAACAGAAAATGTATTTAATAACTACTCAGTGCTAATATGCTGTAGTATGCATGACTGACTAATTTAATTTATCTCTGATTAAGCCTATTATGTTTGAGATCACTTTACAGAAGAGACTTTTTTTGCCAGCTGTAAGCTTATTTGAATTGTAATATAAGTTAATAATGTGTGAAATAAGTACTGGTCCCTGCTTCTAAATGTTAATTTTACCAAATGATTTCCTGAGTTAGTGCGTACACAGCTCATCTATTGCAATGTAGTTAGTGTGGTGTTTGGACGTAAGAATGCGTAGGCAAAAAGGCAGGTGTGTGGCAAGGGGGTAAATGGCTGTTGTTTCTGATGAGAAAAAGCAAGAGAATGCAAACATAGGCCAGTCAGAGGTAGCACATGGTCTATATATTGACAGTGTCAGCTGAGAAGAAGCCCTTGTGATATTCTCCATGTTGAAGACTTTGATTCCTACAAGGTGCAAAGGGGAATAGGGAAAATGGAGAGAGGTATACATGAAACAGAAAGTTGTGAGAAAAGCGGTCCTGAGTATGTTTACATAGGGAGATAGCCATTTGGGTGGAACTCTAGATTTTTCTCGGACTGAGGCTGGAGCTGGAAAAGAAGGGGGTGGGGTGGGGGGAGCCAAAACAAACCCCAAACAATTAAAACCTGAGAAATGTAGGAGAAAAAAATAAAGATTTTAATTCTGCCAAGGAAAGCAAAACTTCTTCCCCCACCCCCCCTCAAGGGAAAAAGAAGACTCTTTCCTGTTTCCCCTCCACTCTTTTCTGTGGTCTAATTGTTAGTAGGCAGGCTCTTTAATAGAGAGGGAAGCAAAGCTTTTTCTGTGCATAAGCCATATTCCAGGGGTATAGATCATTGGCAAATGAGACTTTGCAATGTCTGTGCTTTAGCCACTTGTTTCTCTGAGAGACTGCAGAGTGTTATCAATTGTTGGAGCCACTTGTTTCTCTGAGAGACTGCAAAGTGTTATCAATTGTTGGTTTGGAAAAAGCTCTGTGTTTAGCAATTGTTGCTTTTATGAAAAAGCATAATTATACATATTCTTGCTTTAATACATGTTTATTTTAAGTCTGCTGAGAAAATTCAGGTGGAGGGAATGAAGTCTTCTACATTAAGTGTGATGGTCTGGGGTTTAGTCTATGAGATTATTTATAGTCAATGATACCTAAATTATCTGTACTCTGCATTTAAATATATGCAATTCCAAGCAAAATAAAAGGAAGTCGTTACTTTTCTCCATCAGATTAGTGTATCTCTTCAAATTAGAAAATACATAGGATACTGTACTTACTGTGTCAGACTGAGCTGCCAAAACAATGTCACTTGCCTAGTGTGGAAGGAAAGTACGCTCCACATAATTTCTTTTTATGTCATTCTGTTCCACCCTCCAAACATTCCTGGCATGTGATAACATGTGGGATGTCAAGCACTACTGTTCACATTTTGTCATGCGATCTCATATAGATCAGCTATCAGCAAGCCGAGCTGCACAGCAGCTCTGATTTCAAGGTCTGTCTTCACAGCATGTCACATGCTAGCTGGTGGGACAGGACTTTGGCAGGTCCACCACCAACTGTTGGGATGCATGTACATATGCAAATGAATGCATGGTGGTCGTACTGTGCAGAGTAAATTTTCAGTGGTGTATAATTGCAAAAAAACGGTATTGCTATAAAAAGTTCTGATATGATGGCTTCAGGATTTGTCCCGTAGTACTGGTGTTACTAAGACTTTTCCTCTTGGTGTTTGCTCAGAATAGCCGATCAGCGAATGTTGGAGGAATGGCATGTCTCTTTTTCACATCAGACAGAGGTGGGACTGATACACTTAGAGCAGGCAAGGTTAAGTGTTTGAGTAGTATCATGTGGAGGGAATGTGGTGCATCAACTTCCCATGCTCTGCAAGGTCTTCCAGGTGTAATCCAAGGCTGAATGTGATACACGGTGATCTGAAAATGTGGTGCTGTATCTAATTTAGAAATAGCCACTCCTTCCCTTTGTGCTAGCACAGACTCCAGAACAACCAAATTGCACTTGTACTAGCTGGTCCTGGATCTGCACAGCTAATGCCTGGAGACAGGGTGTTACTGGGGAGGATGTTTCTGCTTTGAGAACTGCATCTTCACTGGCCTAAGAGAGCTCAGGTTTGCCCCAGATGTGAAGCCTTCTTCTATATTCTCTACCTTTTGCTTGAGTGGCTATGGGTAAGGAGGTTATTTAGTTTATTTTATTTTCTTCTGTAAGGAGCAGGATTCTTTTAAAAACGATAAACTAGCACTTTTTCAGGTTTTTTTTATACCTTGCTAAGAGTAGCAGTCTGAGCTTCTTCACCAGACAGGCTGACTGTAATTCAATTTGTAGACTAGTCAATGCTGAAAATTCTTCCTGTTTCTACAAATCATACATACGTAGTGACAGGAAAGTAGAATTTGATGCTTTGTATTCCATTTCTGTAAGAGAAAAGTTTTGAAGAACAATCAAAGAAAGAAGGTAAAATGATTATAAATAATCTAAATTTTCAGTGACTTTCCCGGTTTTGGGGCAGTCTTCTAGATGTTTTGAAGTGTGTGAATTCTAAATGTATTGCACTATTACCCGCAAGAGTAATTTTTCTGTAAAGTACATGGTTAATGACTCCCTGTTCAAGTCTTTCTTGTGCAAGGCTCTTGAACTTCTCTGCAGCCCAGTTCAACAAAGAAACTGTCAGTGGGTCAGGAAATTGTGCTTTACAGAGGACTGAGTGAAGACTAAGGCTGCCTTCTTTTTGTCCTCTAGTCTTTCTTTTCCCCCCAATACCTAAATTGAGATTGATCATTTAGCAGAAAAAAATACCACTATGAGCAATGAAGCATAACGCAATACAATACGGAAAGCTGCTTAGCTGTCGCATCAGACTCAACTTACTCTTGAGCAAAGATTAGCGAATGTAACTTACGTACAAGGTTGTAAATCTGCTTAGCAGTCTGTGACTCTTACCGGCAAATAACGCTTCCTAAACACAGCATTTGAACATGTCAAGACTCACTGTATTGAATAACTGATAAATAGGAGCCAGATGATTTCAGCCGGGACTACTAAAACATAGGAAGCCAAAAGATAACTCATATGTTAATTAACTGTGTTATGGTCTATTGTAATAAAGATATGTTGCAAAACCTTGTTATAACTGTGAGTTTCACCCCGTAAAGTATTTGTTGTTATGAAGCTTCCTTTCTTGCAACAGTGAATGTTTCACCTCTTCCTAGAAAAACCTCACAAAAACCCTGAGATTATACACCCAAATATTCCCTTAAAACATACTTTTGAAAGCTTGCCATTTTTGTTTGCCTTCATTACTTCAATAATTTTGTAGCTTCTTAGATGAATATGAAATATGCACAACAAATACATAAAAGCAATCTGAGAGAAAATATGCAAAATGTCCTTCCCCACACACATACCTAAAAGCTCTGGACTTCATGAAGAATTAAGGTTGAATAAAAACCAGCATGTTTTGTTCCATGCATTTTTAGAATTTCACTTGTTGGTCTGGGAAAAAAAAAGTCAAACCAAAGGTGTACAGAGGATCCAGTGTATATAAAAATGTTTTCAAAATATAAACATAGTATTCTAGAAGATGCCCTAATACATCCAATAGAATTTTTTTGCTATGTAATTTTTCATTTAAACTTACTGTTGTAGTCTACTTAAAACTAAATTAAAAGGGCACTGTAATGTTTAGGGGGACAGAAACACAAAGCAATTGGTAAGGATAAGACTACGTTGTGTTCTTTTAAATCATTTTTAAATGTCTGATGGTTGCTTTCTCCCTTTTTTCCAAACTGATCCAAGTTCGAGGATGCTTTTTGCTTCGATCAAATCCATTAGGATTTTTCTGTGGTCCTGTTCAGGAATTCCCTGTCATCAGTGAGGCTTGTTTGGGCAAGATTAACAATAGCTTTATAGCATGAAGTCTGATAGCAAGCACTCTGTTTTTTTGTTGGGGATTGATGAAGGACTGATAGGCCTGTGCAAACCTCAGTCATCCTATTTACCTTTTACAAAAACTGACATAGTTTTAGCTTTCTTCCACTGCTTTATAATTTCTCTGGTAGTCTAAGATTAATTGAAAATCAATGTTGGTGGTGCAAAACGTCCTAAGCCAGCTTTTTATACAAAAGTGCTGATACAGCTGCTGTTTAATATGCTTCCAAGCTACTGACAGCAAAGAAAGTATTTATTATAGCTGAGCATGAACTAAAACGTCAAAGATCCTAAGTAAACTGCACCCATGTATCATGGCAGGGGTGGGTCGAGGTCAATGGTGGAGGGATTTCTGGCATCTCCAAAGAATGCCACCAACATGACTTCTTTGTAGAGTTATTTCAGGTTCACTTTTATAAATGGTAACCCAGAGAAGAAAAGCTGAATCTAAGGAAAGACTCTGTGGGACAATAAAAAGGGAAACACCATCAAAACACTTCAAAATCCAAATGCACCAGTACAAAACTAGAATAAAAGGTGCATTTTGCAGAGAGACATATTTGGTGTGGAAGGGTAAACTTCAGAGAACCTTCTTACTCACAAAGGCATGACTGATCTACTTACTGAGCATGTTAACTTTCCTGCATCTTTATTGGCATTTCTATCATTTCTGTCCAGAAAAGGACCAATGTAGTTCCTGAGACTCCTTTTCTGCTTGCCATGCTTTGAAAGTTGTTACTGTCCTTTAGTTTGCATAATATTGATTTTTTCCCCTCTTTCTTCTATCGTTTTCCCCCTAATAATCTAATAAATATTAATTGCAACACATTTCCCTATGTTCCCTGACATTTTTTTATAGCTATTTTTACTTGAGTAAGCCAGTGTGATGATTCAGGGAAATATGCCTTTTTTTCTCATTGTTAATGTTTTTTTAGTCTCTGGTAAAATTTTCTTTCACAGGTCCCAGCTTTCATCTTTTTCCCAAATAAACTGTTTCTCCCAGCTGAATTTGCTCATAGTTGTTCTCAGGATTACAAAATGAATCCTTTTAAGGCACCAGGTATGTTTGTTTTCATGTTATTCTGTTTATGAATAAGAAACATAATGAGCAAATGGTGTCATTCATAAAGAAGCAATTGCTAATTCTTAGCTCTGTGGTAAATTTTGTGTTATCTTTTAAGATTAGGTATAATATAAAATTCCCACAAGCTAAATGCAATTCTTACTGAGTTCAAAAAATGTCCTTATGTAGATTTTTTAGTTAATTATTTATTTATTTCAAGACAGCATAAAGCCTGCAGCATATGTTATTGAAATTGGAGTCCTCCGTGTTAATTCAGATTTCTCTTCTACACAGTATAAACAGATACTTCAGGAATCCCTCGTCAGCATTTTCCTCAGTGTATTTGTGGTCTGGAACAGCTATCACCCTGTTTATCTTGCACAGCTGTACTTCCAAAATGACCCAGGCTCTGTCTCACTCCTTTGGCTGTGCCAGGACGAGCTGTGGGAAGGCTCGGCTCTTTCTGTCCAGCAAACACTTCTCCACCCCCAGGGCCATGGCTGCAGCCTGGCTTTAGTGCTCAGTCAGCCCAGGGAAGTCAAAGATTTCACTGGATTGTGGTCAGTGTGTAAAAACATTTAATTGAAGAGAGAGATACATTTGGTATTTTTCAGTCCAGCCTTCCAGAGAGTGTTAGGCTGATAAAGTGCTGGCCTTTACCAAGGGAAAAAAAGAAATTAGAGAGCCTTTCTAAGACATTACAGGTATATGGGGTAATATGGGAACAATGGGATAGAATCATAGAATCATTCAGGTTAGGAAGAACCTTTAAATCAATCAAGTCCAACCATTAACACAGCACTGCCAAGTCCACCAAGTCCCTAAGCAGCACATTTACATGTTTTTTAAACACATCCAGGGATGGTGACTCTACTGCCTCCCTGGGCAGCCTGTTCCAATGCTTGACAATCCTTGCAGTGAATATATTTTTCCTAATGTCCAGTCTAAACCTCCCCTGGCCCAACTTGAGGTCGTTTCCTCTTGTCCTGTCACTTGTTACCTGGGAGAACAGACCGACCCCCACCTGCCTACACCCCCCTGTCAGGCAGCTGCAGAGAGCAGTAAGGTCTCCCCTGAGCCTCCTCCTCTCCAGGCTGAACAGCCCCAGTTCCCTCAGCCGCTCCTCACCAGACTTGTGCTCCAGACCCTTCACCAGCTCCGCTGCCCGTCTCTGGACACGCTCCAGCACCTCAGTGTCTGTCTTGCAGTGAGGGGCCCAACACTGAACACAGGGTTCGAGATGCGGCCTCACCAGTGCCCAGTACAGGGGGACGGTCACTGCCCTGGTCCTGCTGTTTCTGGTAGCAGCCAGGACGCTGCTGGCCTTCTTGGCTACCTGGGCACACTGCTGGCTCATGTTCAGTTGGCTGTTGACCAATACCCTCGGGTCCTTTTCCACCAGGCAGCTTCCCAGCCATTCTTCCCCAAGCCTGTAGCATTGCCTGGGTTTGTTGTGACCCAAGTATGACCCAATTCCTTGCTTTGCTTGCATGCGTAGCTTTTGCTTTATCTATTAAACTGTCTTTATCTCAGCCCAGAATTTTCTGGCTTTTACTCTCCTGATTCTGTCGCCCATCCTACTGCAGGGTAGTGGGTGAGTAGTGGTGTGGGGCTTAGCTGCCAGCCCAAGTTAAAACACAACATCTGTATAAAACCTGGTGTCTGTATTCCATGCATCTCCCCTGAGCCTCCTCGTCTCCAGGCTGAACAGCCCCAGTTCCCTCAGCCGCTCCTTGTAGGACTTGTGCTCAATGTCTCCACATGCCCCTGTGCCCGGGCTGCTCTGCAGGGCCAGGGGAGCAGGAGGGCAGCGAGGCCGGCAGGGCAGTGTCCTCCCCAGCGAGGCTGCAGCCTCGTCGTGCCCTGGGCTGGGCTGGCACCGGCAGGACGCAGGGCCAGGCCCGTCATGGCCGCAGTGCGTAATGCCGACGGGAGCGAAGGAAGGGCCTGAGCGCAAATGCGGGGAGCCAGGGTCCCAGCGAGGCTGCTTATGGCTCTGCCCCACACTGCAGCTGATCTACACCCACCTCAGCTGGTGTTGATCAAGCAGGACTAAAATGGCTGCTGATCATTCTCAAAGGGCTTTTGCTTCTCATTATCATCAATAACAGCAAGGCTCCGGGTTACCCAAGTGGTGCTTGCTGATATGAAACATGACATCAACTTTTCCTGCCCACGGTGAGTTGAAAAAGACAATGATCTGAACTTAGTGTGCTTTTCACTCGGGTTTTGCACTAGGCCTAAATGCAATTTGTATAAGAACATCTTTTAATGTCATTTCTAAGATGGTAAAAGACCCGCAATACAGCCTTCCAGATCCCAAAGTAGGGAAAGCTATTAGGTATGTTCTTATTTTAAATTTTAATCTGTTCTGATGTTCCTGAAATGCTCTGTCTGTAATGCCTTTTGTATTAATCATAATAAATATTTTATTCTTTCTGAAGAGGGCATGCTGACGTAATGTCTAAGTGAAAGAGGCAAGTTGTCTCAGCTACTTTATGATACTTGCTAGACTTAAAATGAGTATCAAGAAATTCCAACAGAGATGTTGTGCAGATAATAAAGGCAAAGAAATGGATAAAGGTACAGAATAATAACCCCATGCAGCTATTTGCTTGCTTGCTGTTTTCTAATTTACAGAAAACAGAGTTCACTTGTAGTGTAGCCATACAAATTCACTAGGTGCAGCAATCCCTGTTACAAAAGTAGTGGGGTGGGGGCAGGGAGAAGCGACACCCCAAAACATGTGATAAAGGTTTCAAAAGCAGACACTTGTTGACGACTTCTGTTTGGTTTGTTGGGTTTTTTTCCTGTGCTGCTCTGTAAAGGATGGTCATCCTTAACAGGACCAAGACAGTAGCTCCATGCCTGTGCCTGGCCTCTGAAAAAAAGGCAAGCACATGTGCTATGGAAGTTGAAGCACTGGCTTAAGGGATGTGAACATCTCCTGTCTCACCACTGCTCTTCTGATTGTCGTGTATGAGCTTGGGTATACGGCTCATTCCTAGTTTCCACATGCAACCAAATGTATTTCAACAGGCTTTATCTCAGTTTTGTCAACATGCTCGCATTGCAATGAGGAGAACTATCTTGGCTAAAACTGTACAGTGATGATGCATCTTTTCAATGGTAGGTGACCTGTACAGCAATGTGCATCATTTATTTATTACCCTCCAAAATAATCCAATCAAGCTTCCTTGCTATAGCACAGATCTGAATGTGTTCAAAGCCTGGCAAAGACTTTGGTGTAGCCTTCAATATTGACATTTAAGGCTTTTGCATGCATCACTCTTCTGTAAAATTACTAAACACCTCCCATTTAGAGCACTGCCCAGAATACGTGCCCTAGCTCCCCTTTCAGAGCCAGACAGACTGGGACTGGCATGCACACTTAAATAATTAATGGCTGTTTATCCAGGTACTAACAGTACTGTGTGGTTTGTTTTTTAATTGCAGCCTGCAAAGGGTTTTTCTTGGCTTACTTCTTGGCTGGGAGTAGAATGTGATCAGAACAAGACAGCCAGAGAACACATATTTTAGAGCGCCAAATAGATTAAAACAAAGAAGTGCTCTTCCTCCTGACAGCTGAAAGCCAGTCCTGTCCACAAACTGTGGGCATGCTTGCTCTCATTACTAGCTGTCAGTTGAAGAAGAAATGAACGACAAAGCTAAACATTTGGGGAGAGATTGCTGAATGCACAACAGATAAAGCCTATGAGAGCTCTGAGGTAGGAGGGTGTGGATTTAATGTGTGATGCTGGTTGTGAGAGCATTTTGTACATCTGGTTCAGTTCATGGGCTGGCTTCGTTTGTGGAGGGGAACCTTGGCTATTATCGTTTGGTCCCTCTGTCTTATTTTAGGTTCACATTACTCAATGTCTGATTATGTTGGGCAATATTCACTGTTGCTGTTGAGAACATTTTGGACTGCAGTGAAAAAATGCCAAGGATTATGTCCATATCATTCTGTCACTGCTTAGGAAACCTGTGAGAGTGAGCCAAGGCAAGCACTGGATGCTTTGCAGAAGGAGGGGTGCCAGCCTAGAATAAATAAATAAGTAAGTAAATAAATAAATAAATAAATTTGTCTTCTATCTTTTCCCCCACCCTGACTGCCTATATAACAAACAGATGAACTGGGAGTCCTCAAACCCCTTGAGTGATGGTCCTGAGTCTGAAAACTTAGAAGAGGGAAAAAACCCACCCTACTTTATTGCTATAGTCAGATGGAGGCTACACAGGTGTTAGATTTGCAGACAGTTTAATAAATGTACAGAAGATAGCTCCTCCTAGCAGAGTTTTGGTGTGATGTCCTGACAAGAACTCCTCTGGCTGAGTGGTGGTGGCAGGGTGGGAATTTTGCAGATTCTGTGATGTTTGGCATCGTGTTAGAGCTGAGAGCATTACCGGGCATGCTGTTAAGCAAAGAAGGATTTCTGACCATGTTTTCAAGTTTATCCAGCCTGTTTTACAGCTGCGATAACTTGTGGCACAGCGCAGTCCAAAAGCTGGTGTGGTTATGTATATATATATAGTAAAACATTAGTTAAGCATGCTTACTATCTGGAATTGTGAGGTGCTGCTTTGAGAATAACGGGTATTTGAATTTTGGGTTGTTATGTGAACCAAACAAAACCAGACAGTATTTGGCATGTAAAGAAGTATTACATTTCATTTTATTGTAATGTTTTCAGTGGATCCAAAACTATGTAACTGTCCCAAATTCGTACAGTGTCTTCAGTCATATCATCTTTTTATCTTAGGTTTATCTGGAAGAAGTATCTCCATTAAAAAAAACAGAGGTGATTCAGGTATACTGATTATTTCACCAAGGTTAATATTACCTTATAATAAAACCTGTTCTTTATGGATTCATTTACTTAGGGCCATACTTCTCACATATAGTAGATGATGTTAAAATCTTTACAAATGTTTTTGTAACTAGCTAAAATTACTGTGACATTTATGGTATTCCCTTTCCTTAGATTAGGGAATAAAACAGTTACTTAAATTACCATCAAAGCAAAATAATAAAGATTTCCATTCAGGATTTACATTGAAAAAAAGTGTAAACATCAAGTGGTGACAATATTTCAGGTGGTATGACCATATTTTATTATTCGCATGCCCAGTGCCATGTCAAGGCAAAGGCTTGTAAACTGAACGTGGAGGACACATTGCCTTTTCTCTGCCTCCTGGCCCAGCTGAAGAGGTGTGCTGCCCACCAGAGGGATGGATGAGTGTGCCATTCAAATGTCCAGCATCATGGGGGACCAGTGCAAGCTTTTCTGGCGTGTTTTCTGCAGTAGTAGAGTGGGCTCACAGTGCAGAGAAGGCAGAGGGGTTTGGGTCAATAGCTGGGCTCCAGGAGGTGCTCTGGACAGACGAGAGGTCAACTGTGGTTGGAGAAGGAGAATGGATGGGGCAAGGCAGGTAAGAGCAGCCGAGGAAAAGGAGCGAGGAGCTCTGAGGCAGTGGGGCTGGGGGGTAAGTGCAGGAGGCTGTAGCAGGCTATTAGTGGGTGCTTGAGGCTTTTCTTCTCTTTTCCCCCTGGAAAATCCCTCTCCCTCTGCATCCCCCTCTCTTTAGGGTATTAGTCTCTGGGCTCACGTCTCTTGGAACTCATAGAGCTGTCTTGTCACCACTCAGCATCTTATTTTCACTCTGGCTCATAAAAGGCAGCCGGTCCTCCCCACTCATCTCCAATGATGCCTCCTCACCTTGTTGGTCTTCCCAAGGAGGAAGAGGAAAAAGGATTTAGAAAAAAGAAATAGAAAGGCCTCCTAGAGGAGGAGCTGCAGTTGCTGCCAGAGTTGAGTGCGCAGGTGGTGGCTATTGAAATGCAAGGGACACCTACTCTTCTCCACCAGCTTTGCAGTGCTAAGGCATAGGATGAGACCACCCAGGTTAAAGTGGCCCGTCCCCATCTTTTCAGGCATTGACAACATTTATCAGGCACTGATAAAGAAGGAAGGGGCCATCCCTGGGCAATGCCTACCTGCCTGTGTCTGAACTCTACCTTGATGACACTGCCAGGATCTCAGGAAAGAGTTTAGTTCATGGTAGACCCACTGACTATTCTGGTTCCTTCAGTCTTCTTTTTTCTGCTAGCCTCATGGAGTTGTGAGGAGTTTTACAAAAATAAAAGAAAGAAAATTTATCTCTAGTACTTAACTCAGTAGCTGAACAAGAGTTGTGCAAAAGTACTGGAATAGGTGTTGAGTAAAAATGTCTGTTGTGGTAACTCTTCTGAGTATAGCTGTTCTTTCGTGATAACTCCTGTGAATTATTTCCATGTGGAACGGAGCAGCTCTGACAGCAGCTCTTTTTTTAGACGGAGGCAATTTCCCTCATATATGACTTGTCAGCTGCTAACTGTGGGAGTGTAAATATAGCTGAAATTTGGAAATACTAGCGATGTGGCAGAGTTTTGGGCAGTTGCTATTTATGGCTGAATGGATGAGATTTGCCAAAGTCACTTTGATGGTAAACGTTGCAGGGCAGGTATGTTACCCAAGCTTATGTTTATGGAGCATCTCAGCAGTTTTATATTGATTTCAATAATGTAGTTCTTGAAGCAGCTCTGTAAGTGGTGAATAAAGTATGTAATTTGTATAATAACTGTAACAACATTCAGGAGCACCTCACTTTAATTTTACTCCAGTCTCATTGACCCTTTCTCCTCCCTTTGTTTTTATGGTTGTGTCCTCCCTCTCTCATCATTCTTACATCTCATTTGAGATTTCTCCTCCTCCCACTCCATCTTTCAGCTGAACTCCCACAGGACATAAGATCCTCCCTCCATACCTCTGGCATGGGTGAACTCATTTGTTTGGAGAGCCTCTGCTCTAATCTCTGCATTTTTAACTCACAAATTTATTTCTTCTTGCCGTTTTGTCTTATGTCATCCAGTGCCATGGTTCTGGTTTGCATTCTCCCTCTGGTAAGTAATCTTTCTGAGCCTACTCCTGCTCTGACTTACCTTGGCATGCTCTTAGTGTGTCAGATTACAAGCTCTGTCTACACAAAGGATGGAAGGTTTTGTTTTCCCTGGTGAGCTTTCCTGTAAAGCCAGTTGTTTCAAAAAAAGTTTAAGTTCTTGGAGCCTTAACTAAAAAAGGTCTTAAGAGCTTCTAAAGGCCTAAGGATATGTTCATTACAACATATTACAAGCTAAGGATATGCTTCATTACAAGCCTACCAAAGATGCAAGTACTGCAATTACATTTCTCAGCCTTCTGAGACCTTCCTCTTTGACTGGAAGCTCTCTTCCTGAGAAACCACATTAAGATTTTACTTCCTTACTTTCAAGGTCTTATCTCCTGTTTGATCTGGATGTTTATGAGATCTTCTTGTCCACATAATCCAGGAAGAGTGCTAGAAAGCAAAGTGCACCTTTTCCATTGTAATTTCCATGTTTCAAGTGCCAGACACTCTATTTCCTAAAATTCAAATAAATCCACTTTTTATCCTTCATTGTATCTAAACATATCAAAATTACAGAAGAACCTTCTCCTTTTTACAGGAGACCTTCAAATCCTTCTATTAGTAAAATTTTCACTCCATCACATTATTGCAGAAGTTGCAGCAAATTCAAGGAATAATTAGTAAAAGCTGCTTTGACAGTAGCATGTTTTACTTGTGTCTAATATGATCTCTAGGACAGAGGTTTGCCTTTATTTGTGCTTTGTCTTTGCTGCATTCAGCAGCAACCTTAAATTGAAACTTCAAGTTAGTAATTTAGCATGAGTTGTCAGAAAGCTGGATTTTTGTATATGTTTGCATTTCTTGCAGATGTCTGTCACACAGCAAATGTTGCTGGCTGGGAAAAAGAAAACAAGGTCCTTGAAAAAGTGAAATACTAATGACTTAGAGCCACTTCATGTCTAATAGCTAGTAAGTGCACTTCTTGCTTCAAGGGAATGGGAACAATGAATCATGGAGTCTGCTTGGTGGTGGAAGGCTTTGTGTTGTTTTTGAAGAAATGCTTGCAAATCCCCTTTCTGGTGGCTGACTTTTTAAAATGCAGTCAAATCACCATGTGATGATGACAGAACTGATCACATTATTCTAAGTTTGACTCAAAATATATATTGTATTGGACAAAAAATAAGAAATTATTCAGAAAATATGCTCTAATATGCTTTGCTGGGTTTCAGTGTCTCTAGGGAGCTTCCTTTTACAACTTTATCCGCTTGCCTTAAAGCCACAGAATATGTGATTCACAATTTCAGTGTCCTATTAGTTCATGCTTCTGTTGAGAAAGTGAATCAATTTCTGGATCTGATGTGTGTATAAACAACTTCTTTTTCCATATATTCTCAAGGGAAATCATGAAATGTCCAAAGAATAAAGGCACACAGAGGTATAGATGAATTCCAGTGCTGAAAGCTGAAAGTTAAGACATAATAAACATTTGAACTTTAATAAGAATTCAGCAATCAGTGTTTTGCTAGCAATGTGCCAATGTGTTCTCTGCCACTTACCAGCTATTGTACACAGTGTACCTTGGTCACTGGGTGCAGTACCCAGGAAAGAACAAGCGGCTTAGTAAATTAAATCTAAAGATTTCCACTCCTTCTGTAGAACAGATAGGTGTAATGTACCGTTTCATTTTAAACCAAATTATGTATCAGGACATTGATACTAATTTCTGAAATCATCAGTGTATAACATCTGATATAATAAGAATTAAGACACTTAAGTTCCAATTATGAATTTTGATGAAAAATCTTTCAAACAGAAAACAGAGATACCCAAACTAAACAGCTCTGTGATATAATTGATCTTTCTCCTCCTCCTGCTTTTCTTATTGTTCATTCAAATGCACATATAGAACAAGGACTTGATCAAAAGCCCTTTGAAATAGATGATAATCTGTCAGCTGGCTTGGCTAGTATTTGGACATCACCTGTATGTTTTGGCTTTATAATGAACACTGCAGAGATTTCTTGAGTGTTGATGGAACACAATATACAAGATGAAACTAAGACAACTGAGTCTGTTTGGCCATAGGAAAGGAATTTTGAGGAAAGATCTAAATGTTATCTTCAGGATCTAAATGCATCTTCAGCTTTCTAATGGGGATATAAGGAAGATGAAACCAGATGTTTCTTGTTAAGGGAAAATTATGGGAGAGGGAATGGACACAAGTTGCAATATGGGAAATCCCAGCTGGATATTAGGAAAATAAAAAGTCATAGTAATGTAGTCAAGTGTTGGAGCAGGTTGCACAGAGAGGCTGTGAACTGTCCGTTCTTTTAGGTAATAAAACCTGACAGTCTTGAGCAACCAGATGTAAGTTAGCCTCTCTTAGAGCAAGGGATTGCACCAAATGACTGCCAAAGTTGCCCTCGAGCCTGTGGCTCTGTGCTAATATAAATGCTGTTCTTTTTCTCTAGTTTGCTGTTTTCATCTGACTCTTAAATAAAGTTGAAATGTTCTGTGTGTTTTCAGAAACTACTGGGTTTTCTCTCATTTGCTTACACAAATGAGAAACGGAAAGGTTGTTAAAGAAAGGATTCAGTGAACTGCAAAATCATGTACTTTTCTCTGGAACCATGCATTTCATACATTTGGTTTATAATACTAGGTAGAAAATATGTGCTGAGAGCTCACTGCTTTTATGAGCTGAGATATCTGTATCCATGAATAATACACATTTGTGGTGTTTTCTTCTGTCTTTTTTTTTTTTTTTTTTAATGAACAAAGCAAATAAAAGCATTCTGTGGTTGTTTGGAATATTAAAACATGCCTGCAGTCATGCTGAAAATAAGCTCAAGTCTAATAAATGTTATTATTGCCACAGATAGATCTACTTTTCCATATAAATATAAGCATCTCTTCTTGCTTATTCTATTAATCTGCATCTTAGTGGAAGTATATCTTCTGTACAATGTGCTTTTGCAGTACCTTTGCCAAAGATTTTCTTTGGCAATTTATTAAAGTTACAACTTCTAAAAACTGGGGTTTTTTAATTGTCAGTCAAAACCTGACAATTAAACTGCTGCTGTCTGAAATATAACTATGTATTAAGCAATTTTCCAATTAAATATCCCAGATGTGGTTTTGCAAATTAACAAGTTATATATTTCTGTTTGAAATATTATTTTAAATTTTAAGCTAGAGAATTTACAAACTTTTTAAACAAGTTCAACATGAAATATCTTACGAACTGAAATTCTCTTTGCAGTTCAACAAAACGTTTAATATTATGGTCAATAAATTTGGCCCAGTTTAGGCTGGTTAAACAATCTTTGCATGTCAGAATTTCTTACACCATGGAAGGACGATCTCTTAGCCAGCAAGCAATATGTTTTATAGCATGTTACAGCAAATGGTGGAATATGAATATGTATGCATGGAATACAGACACCAGGTTTTATACAGATGTTGTGTTTTAACTTGGGCTGGCAGCTAAGCCCCACACCACTACTCACCCACTACCCTGCAGTAGGATGGGCGACAGAATCAGGAGAGTAAAAGCCAGAAAATTCTGGGCTGAGATAAAGACAGTTTAATAGATAAAGCAAAAGCTACGCATGCAAGCAAAGCAAGGAATTGGGTCATACTTGGGTCACAACAAACCCAGGCAATGCTACAGGCTTGGGGAAGAATGGCTGGGAAGCTGCCTGGTGGAAAAGGACCCGAGGGTATTGGTCAACAGCCAACTGAACATGAGCCAGCAGTGTGCCCAGGTAGCCAAGAAGGCCAGCAGCGTCCTGGCTGCTATCAGAAACAGCAGGACCAGGGCAGTGACCGTCCCCCTGTACTGGGCACTGGTGAGGTCCCACCTCGAACCCTGTGTTCAGTGTTGGGCCCCTCACTGCAAGACAGACACTGAGGTGCTGGAGCGTGTCCAGAGACGGGCAACGGAGCTGGGGAAGGGTCTGGAGCACAAGTCTGGTGAGGGGCGGCTGAGGGAACTGGGGCTGTTCAGCCTGGAGAGGAGGAGGCTCAGGGAGACCTTATCGCTCTCTGCAGCTGCCTGAAGGGAGGGTGTAGGCAGGTGGGGGTCAGTCTGTTCTCCCAGGTAACAAGTGACAGGGCAAGAGGAAACGGCCTCAAGTTGAGCCAGGGGAGGTTCAGATTGGAGATTAGATTTAGGTAATTTAGATTTTAGTTAGGAAAAATTCATTCACTGCAAGGATTGTCAAGCATTGGAACAGGCTGCCCAGGTCACCAGCCCCGGAGGTATTTAAAAGACATGTAGACGTGCTGCTTAGGGACATGGTTTAGTGGTGGACTTGGCAGTGCTGGGTTAATGGTTGGATTTGATTTTCTTAAAAATCTGTTCCAGCCTAGATGATTCTGTGATTCTATGATTCTTTTCATTACTTCCCATCATCAGGCAGGTGTTCAGCCATCTCCAGGAAAGCAGGGCTTCATCACGCATAACGATGACCTGGGAAGACAAATACTGTTACAAATAAGTATCCCTCCTTCCTTCTTCTTCCCCCAAGCTTTTGTTGCTAAGCATGGCACTATATGATGTAGGATATTCCTTTGGTCAGTTGGGGTCAGCTGTCCTGGCTGTGTTCCTCTCCCAACTCCTTATGCACCCACAGCCTACTCATTGGCAGGGCAGCGTGAGAAACAGAAAACGTCTTGATTCTGTGCAAGCTCTACTCAGGAATAACTAAAACATCTGTATGTTATCAACATAGTTTTGGTTACAAATCAAAACCCTAACACCATATGAGCTACTATGAAGTAGCTCTATTGCAGCCAAAATCAGCACAATGGACATCAATAGATATGTTCTTGTAGTAGAAGTCTGGAAATAGGACAAACATGTCTCATCAAGGGAGAGAAAATGCTGAAACTTCCTAAATTCTTTAGATTCAGCTGGATTGCAGTCAGGAGAGACACTCCAGTAATACTGCTTTTAGATATAAAACAACCTGGGAAGTGAATAATGGTCAAAAAGTTTAAACTGCAAAGGAATTCTACATTTTGTTCTAAGGCTAGTTGCATCTGAATAAATGTTTGTGTCCTTCTCTGAAAAACAGAGCAGAAACTAGCACAGAACCAGAGTAGTTTAACATAAAATCTGGACATGGTTATTTCTGCCTACCACATCATCCTGTGGTTATTGTTGAAACATCTGTTTTTATAACTAGTGATTTTTTTCATTTAAGACAGGTCTTGCACAGTTCCGCTTTCCTGGGTAGAAGGAAAAAATCTTGCGAAAACTGATGGTCCTTGCGAGAAACATGTACAGTAAAGGCCAAATGGATTTCATCAGTATTATTTACTTAGCCAGCAAGGTCTGTTTATCAGTACCATATACAGATAATTCTAAGCTTATAAAAGATGATTGAATAATTGTGACCAGATTGGTTAAGTTTCACTCTTGCTTTCTTTCTGAGCATTGACTTTCTTGGCTACTGAATAAAGCTTTTGAGGAATAAAGCTTTGGCTTCACAAAACGAAATGTTTTGTATAGTTTAACTGTGAGCAGCCAAGACTGTAATTTTGGAGAGATTGGAACAATTTGTCTTCTTCCATGAAGCTTTTCTGAATCATTTTCATGATAAAAATGTGGATGTTTTACACACATAGTTTACTCTTGAACAAGGACTGCTTTAAATCAGGTTTCATTTTCAATACTTTTTCCTCTACCTGCTTTTTGAGCAGAAATAGGTGACATTAATTATTGTTTAGAATCATCTAATATTCTAAGTACCTATATGCTTTAATTTCTAAATAACCATTGCACAGAATTAAAATATTCTGAAGATCTTGCAGGTTATGACAGATGACTCTTGGCTCTTATTCATCTTTAGGACATAAGGGATTTCCAAAAGCAATGGATTTAGGTCCCCTTTGAAAGGTTTTCCCCCCATATTATTGAATAGCAAACTTCAGAAGAGATGCAATCACATGCTTACATACAAGCATATGCTAGGTTTGTTTAAATAATGCTTACATATATGCATGCCTTCCAAAGAGGCTAGGATTATCCAGAAGTCAGCAAGGAGAATCTTTACATGTGAAGTGCAGGCATAAAACAATACTTAGGAAAAAAAGGTCTAATTTAACACTCACTGTGGCTTGGAAATTGATGCTGCCCAGAGTGACAATTAAGTTGTAATGCAGGGCTAAGCCTTACTGTAATTCATGAAGAGCACTCAGATACAAATTCAAGATAAATACTTCAATTCTGTCCACAGCTTCCTTGTCAGGCTGTCCTCCTTTCCCTTTTCTTTCCACTATTTTACAAGGAACATATGCTTTCTAGAGGAAGGGGGGGGTTCAGCTATAGTGAGTGTGGGCTTTTCCCCCTTTTTTCTGCTCATGCTTTAGGAATACCCTTCCAAGAATATATGTATAGAATATATTTATATGGCTTCTGTCACATGCCATGGGATTCCTTCTGGGGTCCAACCCCATTGCTTTCAGGAGGAAAGCAGCCACTGCTTCTTCATTCTGGGGCCATGGTTTCACCAGGGTGAGTGGTCACTGTGGTGCTAGGAGCACTTGGCACACCTTGACTTGTTAAAGATGAATGCTTTATAGCGTAAAATTACACTGGCAGACAGCAAATTAGTGATTGATGTGAGATGGAGAGCTATAGATTGCAATTGTGCTAGCAAGATACGAGATGATGCTTAAAGTATAATTTTAACAATATTCAATTAAGTGGAACTGTAGATTAACTACCACTATCCTAACTAAACACATATAGAAGAATTACAAAATATATAAATACTTATTATTGCTAAGTTGCCTCTACTGTCAGTGACTGACTTGGAGGTGGAGTAATTGACTTGGAGCTGATTTAAAATCGCTCAATTTACAAACTGAATTTTAAACCTTTTCCAGTTGTTCTCTTCTAATGTAGGCAGGGTAAGGCAACTCATCTGTTCAGTGCTGCATGGTTCACTGGATGGGGAGAAGGTGACATATTTTATCTGGTCACTGAGATCACTGTGTCATTTCACTCTGTGTGTAGCAATTAAAGCAAAGTGAATAATTTACTGGACAAATTCAGTCTCTTGTTCTTCCAATGAAAGTGTTATTATCTCTAGTTTATACTTGTTTGAATTGCCTGATGGCAGATTTCTCTCATCACCTCAACTGCTGACAAACTGTAATTAGGTATCCTTGTGCATGGTGCTAACTAAAGAAGGTGCAGGGAGCTAGTTCCTTCACTGGTTTGTTTAATTACCTTTGTGTGCTGGCTCCAAAGGATTTTGGGAGCCTGGCTTCCCTTACTTTGTCAAGCTGTGTAAATCCCATATCAATTATACCTCCTATTCTGGAAGCAAATCATGGAGTGTACAAGCTTCGAATTTGCTTTGCATGACTATTTGTAGGAAGCAACAAAAAAGGAGCTTGTGTTCAGCCATAATAAATTCATTGTTAATTTGAAGTGAGTATTTATAACTTTCTTTTTACTATTTGCCTGAACTACCAGCAATTAATTTGGTATTCAGCTAATTCTGTTCAGCCTATGCCTGGTCAGAATTTTCTGTCCCTGTGTTTCCAATACATTTCCTACACACAATTTTGTCCTTAATGCCTTTATAGCTTGTTTATTGGAAACAGGTTTTAAATTATTTTTCAACAGTATTGGAGACCTGATTTAATGAGTAATTGTTAGATATACTAGGGAGACACATTTACCTGATTAATGTGATAGTTAACTGAGCAACAAAAATGACTCATGAAGAAGCAGCTGTACACAGCATTGAAGTAGTAAGAAAGTTTGAGGGAATGTGAAGAAAATATTTGAAGAAAGATAATTTGAAATAGGGTACTGAACAAGCTGAAGACTACAAATATACAGTGTTAGCTTCCTGGGTTGTTGGTTGGTTGGTCTGTTAGTTATGTGCATGTGCGCACATACGTGCCTCTGTTTTTTAGGAAACAGTTTATATAGGCTTGACTGAAAGATACAGCATTGGAGTGATGGGACATTCAAAGACTATAGAAAAAAATGAGGAGGATGGGTCCTTCAGGTGTGTGTTGGAGATGAAATTGTGCTGCAGCCAGCACTTTAATTGCATGCAGTGTTGGCGTCTAGCTTCAGTGCTAATATGTGCTTTTGGAAACAGATCCATCCTCTGGGAAATAGGTCTTTTCTCAGAGAGAGGAAGGGAGGAGAGAAGAAGTTTGACACTCTTTAGTTGGCAGAGCTCACACTGGGATATTTCTTGTCTTACTGACTTGCTCCTATCAGCATCACTTATGTTCTCAGTTTGCAGGTTTGTGGTCGGCTTAAAGGATCAGACTAGCATGATCACTGCAGAATTTTAGTACAAGATACTTCCACTCATGCATTTGAATGGCATCTGCTCTCCTCTTTGCAAGCAATGTTTGCAAAGGGAGATGTCGCAGTAGTGGCCCAGCAGAAACTCATGACTAGATCACTGGGTTTCATTCCAGCAGAGGGTTGCGGCATCTAAGGAGAGAAGAAGAGATTAGTGAAGACATGGTGCACTGGGGCCAAAAAGTGGCACAACAACAGGCACAGCTAGAAGAGGAGACTTGAAATGGGAAAGCTAGAAAAAACACAACTGAGCTGGTTTCTCTAAGTTTCCAACTTTGCTTATATGATGGATATCTCCTCACAAGACTGAAAATACAGAATGTTTCAAAGGCATGGCATGGTGTAAGCCATTCCTGTCGCAAACATACTAGACCACTTACGGCCCAACACAACCCCTCTGTTTTCAAGTCAAGGCTGGTAGCTTTGTGTTTCTGCTGTTCATACATTAGTAAGGGCAGATGCTTTTCTTTCTGAAAAGCAAGGTGAGTTTTTTGTAAGGGATGTTGCGTTCTTGTTCACATGCTTTTAATCAGGTAAGACCTGTACAGGTTACAGCCTGGGAAAACAAACTGGCTTTCCAAGCCATTCAGTCGCTTTAGGAGCACATTGTAGGGAGAAGACTGATAAGATACTTTGCCAAGATCAAAACTAAGTGAAACTGGGATGGATGTGTTACTGGGATTTTAAGAGATTTTGAAGAAGATAGAGAAAAATGAGAAGGCAATTAACTTACAGCTATTTGGAAGAGGAAAATGCTCTTGTGAGTGATGAGCACCCTGCACCACCTTCACTGTTTCAGCTCATCTCCATTGTGACAAATAACTTGGACAATTACTTGCAAAGTGTTTTTAATTCCTTGCCTGGCTAACATGATGGGCATATAAATTACTTTAATTATGCTTTGAATGCATATTTTAAAGTTGGGAGTGATGCTGGTCTGATGGTTGGAGAATCATACTAGAATTCAGCAGATCTGGATTAATTTCAAAGCCCTGTCATAGCTTTCCTTTAGCGGGTCTTCTCTTGTCTGCACTTCATTTTATTGTCTACAAAAGGGAAATAATGATCTTTTTGTCCCACGCATGCTGTCCTGCATTACTGGTTCAGCCAGTAGGATTTCTGAACTGTGTATGTTGTGCCTTGGGTCAGTAGTGCTGCAGTCCTCCTGGGCCATATCAGCCCTCCATTTCAAAAGCTTTTGTCTTGCCTGGCTTGGTGGGAAAGTTCCCAGCGATGTTCAGATTTGGGCTGTACTTGCCTTTTGTTATCTTTCATATAGCAACTTCCTTAGACCGATTTTGTAGAGGACCTGAGGTGCTGGATCCATCTTGGTGGCTGTGCAGGGCACCTCTGAGCACTGAAGATCTCCTTGTGGAAGCCTAAGACAGACCCCAGTTCAACAGGCCAACTGAGCACTGGCTTAATGTCTGCCTATTCAACAAATACTTTAAACATAAACATTTTTGAAGTGTTTTGCTATAGATGGGTGAGCTCCAAAATGTGCTGCTGTGCTTTGCTAGATAAGGATCAGTATTTGTCTGTGAAAGAACTTGTTATAGGACAGATGCTTTAGTGCTGCTGCCTGCATCTTTAGGTAAGAGACTCGACACTGCTGTCTATGTGGCAGCCAAAACAGACAAAACCAAAAAATGTTTCTTTAAATTGCTTCCTGACATGTACATATAGATTATTTAGTGTGATAATTTGTGCGTGTATTATAGATTAATGCTATCAAGCTAAACTACATGATGGCAACCACTGACTTGTGTTCTAAATTCTTCAAAACCAGCAAAACTCATCTGCTGAAGGATATACTGAATTGTCGAGTCCAAGGTTTTTGTTATTTCGCTTACATACAATTTAAAAAGCACATCAAGATAGGAGAGTTGGTGTAGGTTATGTGTTCCAGTGCAGAGAGTTCTTCTGATTTTTTAGGCAACCCTCAAATGATTTAAGAAATTACAGATTTAAAAAATAGCAAATTAATTACACTGTCACCTTTGAAAACTTTGGGAGTTTAATGTAATTTAACAGCTGGCCACTTATATGTGATTGCAACTTGTCATAAACCTATGCTGTGCAACTTATAAACAGCGACAGAAAAAGTGGGTGATCCAAAGTACATGCAGTAAAAGCATCTTGGCCGGCAATGTATCAACTCCTGTATAAATCACACACGGATAGCTATCAAGTCTGGACTTCTAAAACGCCTGAGACAGGGTAACATATGAAGCAAATGCAGTAGCTAATGTTTTTAAAAGCAACTAATACGCATACATTTATATACACATGCATATATACATATATGTATTTATACACTGTATTATATGTATGCAGGCCTGATACAGAAGCATGAATGGCAAAAGTGCTGTACACTTGCCTTCTGAAAAACTGCCTGCCTTAACTGTTGAACCCTCTTCCTTCACCCCTGTCCTCAGACATACCAGTCATGTTTGCAGAGCTCAGCCTTTTGCTAGCATCATGCTGAAAGGAAAATATGGCACAATTTCCTTCCCTGTATCTGGTGCCCTTTCCCTAATTTGCCTGACACAGATACAGTCCTCAGCAGTCCCTGAAAGGGATTCAAATCCCTCCCTACCATCTTCATCCCTTGTACTTTTTCCAGGTCCACACTCTGCAACTCTCTCAATGAAGTGGTGCTTCCCCCCCCCTTTTCTTCTCAAGACCAAAGGATGAACATTTCTGGTAGAAGGCACGTAACAGAAATATGTTTGCCAAATGCTGCTGCCTCTTTCCTTGGATATGGGAAAGCATTTTGTTGAAACGGGAAAACCAAATTAATAGAGTCTGCCAGTCCCACACGCCTCCTGTCTGCGAGCATCCCCACCCTGGGGACGTGGGCTGTGTTACCGACACAGGGGAATGGGTTTAGAGGAGCCCTTTGTTGAAATATTGGCAGCACATCACTGGACTCGCTGTTGTTGCAGATGGAGCGCTTTGCCGAACAGATGGATTCTCAGCTTTCTGAAAGAAAGGGAAGGTACTTGATGTACCATGGTGGGAAAGGAGGGGGGTATTCCAGGCATATGGAAGGGAAGGAAAGAAGGCACGTTCTGCGCTTTTTGGTACACTTGGAACCTAGCAACCTCTCTCTGGCAAACTTGGCAAAGCATAAGCACAGCCCTCTGTGAGATGGTGAAGGGACTGTAACAGACATGGAAGAAGTAGTTTGCACAGAAGCAATAAAAATGAAGGCAGAGTCTAGAAAAACCCTGCTATCCTGAGCGTATGAATAAGTGTTATGTGCTGGGGATGGGGAAATGCTTCTGCCTAGGATCAGAAACACACTTTATTAAGGACTAGTGCCAGAACAGCATAACTGGAACAGAGGACTGGTTAATATTTTAAGTTCTATTGTGTTGTGAAAGAGACTAGAGATAAATGTTACCTGCCACTGTGAAGCCAGGAATCCCCATTTTCCAGGACTGTATGCATTGGTTTTGGACCATGGTGGTGCAGTTTGTACAATGGCATTGTTCAGATACAGTATTGCTTCTTTTCTTGCTCTCTTCTTCCTCCCCTCCTCACCTTCCCATCTTCTTCATACCTCACTTCCATCTTAATTGTTAGGGCAGGACCAGTTCTGTGCAGCACTCAAAAGCCTGCAATCCTGACTCGAAATGATGTTATCTGATCCAATATTTACTGCTAAAATCTTCATGCAATTGCCAAGCAGAGTGTGATAAGGAAGCGGCATGAACTGAAAGGAACGATCATATTTTGGTGTTGTGTGTTAACTCTCTACAACTTTTCAGTTGCTTCACACACACACACACACACACATAGACTTAGCAGAAATACTATATTGTGGTACAATTTAGGATGTGGTGACAATGGACTTTAGTCTTTATTTTTACCTCTTAGCTTAATTAGCTAATTTCAACACCTATTGAATGCAAGCGTTAAAGCTGTTTAGCAATAGCAAGGATGCCAAAGGCCTTGGAAATCCAAATTTTTCGAGAAAAAAAAAATGTAATAAAAGGCGAAAACGTCAAGGTTCTTTCAAAGCATGATTCACTGCTGAAAGCAGCTATGCAAAAATATCACTTTCTTAAATAATGGGTATGGCTTTTGTTCATACTGGGGGTTGTGTCTGCAGCAACAGAAATGTCTAAAGTCTTTTTCCTGAAAAATAAAGCAAACTGGATTACATACCCACTTGCGCATCAACTGTGCTCCTTTTTGCAGGACCAAATTCTCAGGGAGGCTCTGAGGTAAAATAAACACAGAATCCCATCAGTGAATTTTAGTATGAACATTTTTCAGATCATTGTGTCTGGATCTCTGCCAAGTTTCAGCCCTATTATAAATTAATTCCAACCCACACAAAAGAGGGGGGGGGGGGGGGGCGGGGCGCGGGAACAAACCACAACTTCTACAAGACAAAAGCACCAGGCAATTTTTATGGGGAAAAACGTGGTCAAGAATAATCTATAGAAAAAGTAATTATCTAAAGAGAGAGTGGATTCTTCTCTCTAATTGGAAATTACAATGTTTTCCAGCCTTACTAAACACAGTCTAGGAGGAGCATCAGGATTGTGCTTCAGTAACCTGGTTAAATTGAATATAAAGTTAAGGCATTGCTTTCCTCTTGTTTTATTTCTCCTTAGACTCAATACTGCAATTGAGCTCACTTTCCTCTCTCTCTGGCAAAATCTAATCTGGCTACCACAGGACCTGTGAAATTCATGGAGGTGATGAGCCGGAGTCTGCTTTCTGCTTGTATGTCTGGCTTTATTTAATCTCTAGTCACCCTCAGATAATAAATATTTCATATGTTGGACAGGTGAAAGGTTTCATTCAGCTGCAGATCTGCTTCCAAGGCAACCGATTCCTGTCATTTTGAACAGTTTAAACATGTTGAAAACAAAGCTTGCTTTCTGGTTTTCTCCTCTATGATTTTATGTGTAAAGCATTATCCATCTCCCTTCTGTCCCTCCTACAAGCAGATACAGAAAACCTGATAGCATTAACAAGTAATTCTAAACAATTTATAACCTAAATGTATTCTCTCTTCCAGTCAAGATGGGATGAAAAATGCCATTTCATTTTGCAAGCATAGAGTAAATACCTAGAGATATGAAAATGCCTGGGTTAGCATCTATAAATACTCTGTACGCAAAAAATGTATGCAACCACAGTACTACATTATGCTTTACAGTATGTTTCACCATTACAACGGGTGTTTCCTCAATACTGTTGTCCAGTAATTCTGTTACAGAGTTTGGGGCTTTTTTGGAAGGGGGACAGTACCCCAGGTCTTTCTCTGAGAAAAATTAGTGAGA
Organism: Falco punctatus; assembly: GCF_963210335.1. NCBI lineage: Eukaryota > Metazoa > Chordata > Aves > Falconiformes > Falconidae > Falco > Falco punctatus. The sequence goes on from NC_137581.1 coordinate 33,169,771, forward strand.
AGATTGTTAGCAAATTGTCTTCAACCGTATCTGATTTCTGCCAGTGTCAGTGCTTGCGACAGATCTTCTGGAAAATGTCTGCTGTATCCTTTACATCTTGCAGCTGAACAAGCTCTTCTAAAGCATAGCTTTGCCCATTCTTCCTCTGCCCATTTCCAAGCATAATAGACAGGTGCTCTCCCTCCTTCTCTCAAGCCCTCCCCATGTGTGGACTTTCTGACTTATGCTGTGCTCAATGCCCGACTTGAGACCAATGTCTGCATCCACTGCTGATGGCTTCAGCAAATGCTTCTTTCCTGCCTGCTGCGTCAGTTGTGAAGAAAGGGGAAATCTATTAGAGCAATGGTGAAATTTTGGTCGACAGGCTCCAAGTAAAGGGATTTTCTGCCATCCCAGATCTGACTCAGAGACAGTTTTACTTGCATCTGACCTTCTGCTTGGATGTTCCCTTAATGCAGTTATGACAGGATGGTGGCATTTCTCCAAAAGGCACACAGCTGTCTTAGGAAATACGATGGAGGATACATGTTCAGGTGCAATTGAGGAGTTTTAGGTATTCTGATGGAGATCCATGCATAGGTGGCTTATCTTTCTCTCCTCTTGTTCTCGTTCTACTGTACAGGTGCTTTGCAGTGGTGCTTGATTTGCAGACTAGGAGGATGTTCTAGATCAGTTCAGAAAGACTGACATGACATGCACACTGCTGCTTGTCTAGATTTAGGGGGGTGATGGAAAGTGGGAACATGTTGTGATGGGCATCTTTGTGCCTGGTAGCTTTGTGGCTGATCCCCCTTTTAGAAACAGTTAAATTATATCTGACCTTGCAGCCTTCTCCCTTCTGTTTCCAGGCGCATAGATTTTAGCCAGCAGGTCTCTGGTTAACCCCTCCTCGCTGCTGTTTATTTCCTGCCACCCTGTAGACACACCACTGAGCATTAAGTATGTGAACTCAAAGACGCTCCCTCTCTCCTGTACAGTCTTAATAGCAAAAAGTCACGAGCCGAGCTTCTCCAGGCAGAATTATTTCTACCTGAGAAATATAGGCTTCAGGAATATGCCCTTTCTCTCACCCTTTTCAGATTGCATTAAAAGCATCCACTTCAAGAAACTACGACTGTGTTTATCTGAGCGTTGAATTTGGAAGTAGTGCCAGGATCTCTGCCACGGCACGCTTGAACCATGAAACCCAGGTCAGTTCCATTTTTTGGTTTTCGTGTACAGGTACAGCGCTGCAGCAGTTCAAGCTTCCAGGTCTCTGTGGAAGCAATACTTCTTTTAACATGCAGGAAACATTACATTTGATTTTATAACCTTACCTCTTAGTTTGATTTGGGATTTTTTTTTGTACTACTAAACCAAAATGTCAGGGTGGCATGTCAGTAAACACAATGCGTTCAAAAAGGGATCATGCTGACAGGCTCAAAAACTAAATGCTCTTAAACAGGCAGGAACAGCTCAGATTTTCCTTCATGCCCACCAGGCTGTCCCTGGACTTGAGGGGACAGCTGTGCTTAATTTGCCTTTTGCTCTGTCACTGTGGCTGCTGGCTAATGTGCTATATAATGTGCTCTTGAGCTATGGGAAGATATAACAAGTTTCAATCACTGTTCACTGAGGTTGGCTTTGTGACTCAAAGGCTGCTGATTCAATAGCCCCTTAGTTCTGTCAGTGAATCAACACATTCTCTCCCTTCTAGCCTTCCGCAGCGTTAGGGATTTTGTGGGTTTGTCATTGCTAGAGAGAAAGGCGCTAGGGCAGCTATTTCACTGTGTGCAACTGAGGGGTGCTACTGTGGTTGCCGGGGGTACTTTCTGAGAAGGCTGTTTTTGTTAGGAAGTCTACTCTAGATCTCAGACTCCAAATTTCACCCAAACTGAGTTTGCATTTCTGAAATTTCAGGGGTGTAGTCTTTCACTGCAAGGCGGGTTTGCGCAGGAACAATCAAAGGTAGCAAGATTTAGTACCTGCAATGTTTGTTCCCCTGAAATGTATGTTGGATGACTATTTGAAGGCACAGGAGTGTTTGTCTGCTTATTGGGAAAACGTCTAAAGGCAGCAATGCTTTGTGCAAGGAACTTCATTGGTGTTTGACTGTGGTGTGGATCCAGCTTCCCTTTAATTTCTGTCCCCTGATCCCCAGCAGTTGTATGCTTTGGTGTGGTTAGAGTGCTCTTGGAGTAAGCGTTCCTCTCAGCAAAAGTTATGCTGCTGTCATTTCTTTATGTTTCATACAATGGGTGAAGAATAATCTGGAATACACCCAAACATGGGCTTTTAATCACCAAGAAACCTGTAGTTAGAGCCATTGTTCTCTTCAGTCACCTAATAAGAGTGTGAAGAGCAAATGCCGTGTCCAGCCCCAAGTCTTCTCCAGCTTTTCTGTGGTATATTGAGTTACTCTGTTTCTAAGCTCATTTCCCTTCTTTTCAGCTTTTCTTTCTTTGTGCATTTGTTCCATGTCTAACTATTTTAGGTCAAGTCTGCAACAGCTGAAAAGAACACAGTAAAGGTAATGCTCTGTGATCTTCCTGCAGCAGGAAACTTTGCATGAAAAGATAAATATCTTTTTTAGGTATTATATTTATCAAAGACAATGGGGAGATAAGTTTTGAGTGACTGAAAATTTTGTAACTGCACCATTAATGTTTAATTACTATTGGCAGCCAAGAAGTGCCTTTCTGGATTAACCAGACACTCTGTTTCAGGGATATGCATAGGTGGCAGAAAGTGATAAAGCTGGCGAAACCGCACCTCTGGGAACATGTAATGGGATCTTTCCTGTGATATGCAAATTATGCTGCCAAGTTGCTGTATAAACAATTCATGGGAGAAGTGGTGAGAGGTAGTTAAATAGCTGGATCACATATCAAAGATAAAATCCATCACTAGGAATGGAAAAATATATTAAAAGAGTGGGTTTGCTTTTAAAAATAAATAAATAAAAATAAAAAATCTTTGCCGAAAGCATGTAGTTGCACTAAAGATGATTTATCACAATTGTTGCAGTTCAGAGTAAATGAGTGTTTAGGAAACCAGTGTGCATAGAGTCTGTGAAAAACAAGACTTTCTAATAGAAGTAGCCAATAATGCTGCCTTTTTTTTTTTCCACTGCAGAAAAAAATTACTTAACAGATACTAATTTTGTTACCTTTCAGGCAGAAGACATGCACCCTTTACTTTTCAGTGATAAAACCAATCCTGCCATTTCTGTTCTAGGCATGAACGATGATCTCAGGCAGCCCAGCAAAACAATTCTCAGGGTCATATACAGCTTTAGATCAATGAGTGTGAGCAAGCCTTATTGACAGCAGCAGAAGTTGAGCTCATGTCTAGGTTTTCACTTTTTGTATTTTGAGGAAAGGATTCCAGCTAATAGCACTCCTTAAATAAATCAAAGATTACTCTTTGACAAACGGTATTGAAGGCCTCATTGACATTGTGTCCAACTGCATTGTTTTTCCAGAGGTCAATCCTGTAACACTTGTTTTCCCTCAGCCTTTTCCTCTATCTGCTGTTCATTTGGGATCTGATGTGGCTCAGATGAAGCCAACTGAGAAGTCTCTGATTAACTTCAGTGGCAGCTGGATCATGTGCTAGAGTCCTAAGGGGCCAACAGCAGAAAATTTAAGAAGACAGCAGAGAATATTAAAGCATCATGAGGCGAGGGAAATATTTTTGGCCTGTGACTTTCCTTCGTTTTGCTATGTAATAGGAATGATACTCTAGTAGAGTCATAATAAACAGATCCCACATTCAACAAATGCATCAGATTCTATTCTATGTTTAATCACCCACAAAAACTGTGTCAGATGCTCTTCCATCAGGAACAATATCTCCTAATTAACTGTAATTAAGGTATATTATAACAACAGGGTGTGAAACTTGATGGATCTGTCTCTTGACATTTCAAATTTGGATATTTTTTTTCCTGCCAAGTCTCTTAACATGTTTCAATTAATGCTAACAGAGGCCAGGCCATTCTCAGTCATGGATCTGCATATGTGAATCTTAGTACCACTGAGATGAGATGAAGCAGGAATCTTTCCACCTTTAAAGCTCTTTTAGAAACGTGTGTGGATCTCTGTTAAGCTGAATATACTGGCCCAGATGTTGCTTACTAGGAAGCTAAGTGTCAAAGCTTGATTGCCTTATCCTGAAAAGTGGTAAAACTGTGCTGGGAAATCTGGTACCTTGTCTGCAGGTTCTTCAGAGGATCTGTAGCCATTCATAGCAGGCATGGCATCTCTTTTCTTTCACTGAGAACCATACAAAGCTGTTTGATTTGTGCACTATTTGAATAAGCAAATTTGTAACTCGAGTGCCCAACGAAGGGGTTTGATTATCATCTAGGAAATTATTGCTTCTCCTCTGAGCTGTGGCATATATAAAGTCTTTACCAACTGATAAGCGTTTGGAGGGCTAATCAGTAGTAAGGCTTAGGCATAGTCTTTGTATAGATAGCTTAACAATTAAGATTTTTAAAACTATTCCTGAATGAAAGGAAATGGCCAACCTAAAAGACAGAATTTCCTAGCTCAGGCATTTCTGGCCATGTAATTAAACTGGATGCACTGCTTCCTTAGCCCCTAGCCACAGTTGTCCTAAAGAAGATTAATGAGATTGAATTTCTACCAAGGTTGAAGTCTTGTTTGTACCCTGAAATGTGGACTGACACAAAAATGTGCTACAACTCCATCTGGTGACTCCTCCTGAACTTGGTGATGCTTCACTGTGTGCTAGTGGTGCAATTTGCAGTGTCACCAACCATGGGACTTGGCGAGGAGCTCACTGTTGCAAAGATGAGTATAGATGAAACTGGGTTTCTGCAGCATTTAGTATGGTGTGTGGATATTTGCCTGAAGTAATCTGTTAGATGTCATGAAGCATATGTAATGAGAAGGTCTCATGTAAAACTGAGAAGGTCTTGTGTAAAACACCAAGGAAAAAGAAGATGAAAAGCATATCTCCCATGCTGTTCCACTGAACAGCTCTATTATGATCAGGACTCAATTTAAGTGGTCTACTATAGCTGTGATTGCACAATATAATGATGTTCCTGGGTTTTGTTGGTGCTTTGTTTGGGTGTTTTTGTTTTTGTTTTTGTTTGGTTTGGTTTGGTTTATTTTTTTCTTTTATGTTTAGCTACCTCAGTTCCCTGTAACTTTCTAAAGAACATATTTCATGGATTTATTTGAATTATGTTCCCAAGCACAATTGCATTCCCAAGTAAATGAGTTATCTGATTGAGAAATGGCATGATTACAAACTTTTAGTTTTCTTTTAGGATACCAGTAAACATTTTTTTTTTTATAAGTCTCATATTTTGTTTGTATCTTATGTGCCCATACTTGCTTGATCACATGCAGGAAATATTTTTGTACGCTGCTGCTATGCATGACTAAGAAAGGAGATGTAGATAGAACAAGATGAGATACAGGCTGTAATTTACACCTGACAGAGTGTGAATTTCATTGCAAGTCCTTTTAAAGGAAACTTGCTTTTTTCTCCACATTCAGATAGACAGTGATTCCATAAGAAATTATGATCATTGTCTCGCTGCTGTTGTTGTTCTCTTCTGCTTGGGTTTTGATTTTTACTAGGAAAAACAATATTCCTTGACCTAATGCAACCCTGCCTTATCTGCAGGTCCATGTTATGGTCCTGTGGTGCTGGACATACCCCATAAAAAAAGAACAGTCTGACTAGGAAAGATTAATAAAATGTGGGATAAAGAAAGTATCACACCATTTCATGAGTAGGGGATCAAGGCATATAGGCAGTTTAAATTACTTGCCCAAGGTCTGTTGCAGAGCTATATTAAGAATGAGTATCTCCTGGATCCCCATCCAGTTGCTCTTCCATTTCTAGAGAACTGAAGACCCCTTGTTTGTTTTGGCTGAACTGCAGTTTTGAATAGTTTGGAAGGCATTTGGAGAAAGAAGGGGTCTATTAGTCTTTCCTACTGAAAGAAATATTAGCAGGCAATTAAAAGAATAATAAATGAGATTCATTCAAACTGCTCCGCTTGCTGTTGCTCTCAGCTTCAGGCAAGAAGGTACATAGAGGTCATTAACCTACCACTTATATATCACACGCCACTAGTGTCACCTGGGCCCTCCTAAATTAAACCATATATTTTAGACAGAAATACACCAGTCTCACAAAACATTTTCTATTCAGACTGTAAATTCAAAGGACATGGCTTTTTTCTCTACAGCGTCTGCATTGCACCTCCTGTAGTATCACCTGGATAAACAAGACCAGTTCATACTCCCATCATTTTAATCCATTGCATCATCACGATTACTTTGATTAATTTCTTACTTTGGAGCTTAAAAGAGCAAAGAAACCATTAACAACATGAGCAGGGGTGGTGCCAGAAAGGCATGGACACTGACCCTGGTGCCTTGTTCTCCTTCCTGTGTGCCAGAAGAGCTCTGTGCTGCTGTAGGGAGGGTATCGACTGGTGGCCATTGAGCTACATCAGGGGAAGCTGAAAAAAGCTGCTGCACCCCAGTGCCCTCTACATGGGCTATGTCCTCTGCACATTCAAGGGGCAAAGTCAAGATTTAGTCCCAGGAGAGCATGGTAGAGAAGTTTCCTGGATGATGATATAAACAAGTCAAAACCCATCAGTTACCATATTCATAGCTACAGGCCAAATGCTTTATTCATAATGGTGCAGTGAAAGTATTAACATTGCATTTGTTTAAAAAGTAACTAGAAGGCCATTTGTGACCCTTATAATACACATGTGAAGCAGTGCTCTGCTGGTTTACACTGGTTACATTCTGCTTTATATTTTCCAGAGGGCCAAATTGCAAGGATTTTTACTGCAGTAACAACTGCTATGTATGAATATAAGTAACTAATTTACCAAAGTTTCACACAGTGACTTCATGGCTTCTGCTTCACAGCCAAAGGTTCTGCAAATCTTTTGGTCTTATTGTTGACTTTGGGTTGTTTCTGATTGTATCTTGAAGCCTGGAAATACTGTATTGCAGTAAAGTAAATACATTATTCTTGTTATTGCCCTTGTTATTAGAAAATATTTATATAGTGCAGTAAATTTACATTGTACTTTACTAAAATAGATAAAGGCAAATTCTCTGCCCTGAAGAGCTTATAATTCAAATAAGACAAGACAAACAAATCTACAACACTTTGGAAAATGGTGGGTGAAAGGATTATTAACTACGTGAAAGGGGCAGAGGGCCTGCATGAGGAGGGAGGGGGATGCTATCATGATCAGTTTCCTAATTTTACATTGCAGTAGCATCTTAAAAGTCTCAAAGGGGACAAAAGCCTGGCTATACGAGGTGCTATGCAGAAACCTGGCAGTAGCGTGGCCTTGCATCACTGACTCCCTGACATCCCTGCCTGGGGGAGCTCTTGGCTAAAGCCAGCATCAGTCCAATTACAGCACAGAGTGCCGGGTCTCTTGGTTTTAGCCCTGCCTGAGGGAAAATCCACATGATTTCCTGCCCTGAAGAATTATAATTGAAATTGGAGAAAACAAATGCACATACAAGAAAGCATTACAGGGAAAGGGGAGTGTAAGGGTTGTTGGCTGGGTAAAGGTACAGTGGGACCACCTGGAGGGAGGGGGGAGGGCTTTTAGCATCATTATATTCACCATGATCTGCAGCTCAAGCTGCCTCTGCCCTGACCTCCTGACAGCTAGTTAGAAGGGAGAAGCCTGGAAGTAATCTTTGTTGCCTGATCATAGCTGATACACAGTAACTACTATTCTCCTAATCTGAGTTTGTATTAAATATGGGATTACTTTGTCCTCAATGGAAGAGAAAGAAGGTGTCCAAGTGTCCTTGAAGAAGACCACAGCTGCAGAGTATGTGATATTCCTAAACCTGCAGTCCTGCAGTAACTTTTTGGTGATCCCATACACAACTGTTCAGAAAACAGACAAAATTCCTGGCTCAGCTTAGCAACTTAATTCAACCTCTGCTGAAATCTAATGGGTATGAGGGAGAACAGAGAGCCTGTAAGCTCTGCTTTGTCCTCTGGGAGGTGGGAAATCTTTGTTCCCCTCATTTACCCACAGCAAACAACCCAGGAGAAGGGAAAGGACAGAAGGAAGCTCCCTGTGGCTGTCCTCACTTCCTAATCAAAATAAGATGCTGCCCCCAAGCATTGCATGAAGGATAAAGGAAGCCAGTAGCAGCCTGGGCAAGGATAGAGGACTGTGGTAGCTGAGGGGGGTAGGTGGTCTTCACTGATCTTTAAAATAGGAGCTGCAAGGAGCAATGGGGTTATGCGTCTGGTAAAGACATGGGGCTGAGAAGAGATTCATTTGGAAGTAAGAAGAAAAGGTCCAGGATGAATTCTCTCTCCAGAGAACAGGCAGATGTAGAGCATCACAGTTGTAGGAAATGTGTTTGAGTGGGCAGCTCCCGTTGTCAAACACTAATAGTCATATGTTGGTATATTCACTGGGGATGGGCAGGAAAAAAAACCAGAAAGCAAACCATCTCTCTAAATATCCATATGTATCTGTATTTGGGGACATTCTTATGAGTTATTGCAGACTGACTCATGATTTCTGTTCTCCTGAGGTTCACTGTGCTGGAGTTATCAGGCAGGCAAAAGACAGGAGTGGGAGCCGAGTCCCTTGGGACTGAGTGTCTTGTGGGATTTATATAGCATGCAGGTAGCTGAGTCGTGGTTGGGCTCCCAAGGCACAATTTGCTCAGTCCAGCTCATCCCATGGGTGTCTGACAAAGCAGATGTCCATATCCAAAACTGCAGAATAGACTTTCAGCCTGAGAAGTGAGATGTGTACATCCAAGGTGTGTTTCATTGCCTCCATTGTAAGGGGAAGTGTGGAGTCAGTGGATGGAAATTAAAAAAATACAAAGAAAAGCAAGAAAGAGTGTTGTGAGGTAAATCGAGAAGAACAGGAGATATACTAAGAGGAACGGAAGGAATACAAGGTAAATGAGATTAGGGAGTACACTACCAATTTAGAGCTTGTAGCTGGAGAAAAGTTCCTGAGTGTGATATGCTAAGAGGGGATGGCAGCTTTTGGAGTGCAGACAGATGTAAGTTGATAGGAGAGATAGTGAGTTTTTCTCTTAAGCAGAATTTATCACCAGAAAGCTTGAATTAAAACAAACAAAACAAGCCTAAACCTCTTTTCCAGAGTTTCACTTAGCAGCCATCACTGAAAGAAGAGTTGATGTTCTTCCATAAAATTTTGATCAATATGACTTTAGATCGCTTCAGTGCTCTGCAAAAAAGTGCTCTGCAGATCACCCAGGCACTTAACCAAGGACACTTGGATGTCACCTCTTGTCACAATTTGGTCCAATGATAAAAGTGTATTTTAAAAATATTAAAATAGTTTGATTGACAAGGATTATTTTTTTTTCCCTGTGAATCTCTGCCTGAGAAGACAGGCTGCTTTAACTCCAGGAGTTCAATTATACAGTCTTCGAAGGAGAAGAAAAATGATAATGAATGCATTTTAGAAACCTCTAAAAAGTTACTTAAAATAGATTTTCCATACATAATGTTGCCACGTGAAACTCAACTGTCTCCTGGTCTTCAGGGGCTAGAAGAAAGCAGCCTGTATTCATTTGGAAATTCAATAATGAGGCTCCCCTGCCTCTGGTGGACTGTGTGATGCCACGCCTGGGGCTCTGCCACAGACAGGGCTTACCCATCGAGCTGTTCACTTTTTCAGGAGGTGGAATGGGAGTGATTTGACTTTAGGTTACCCAGGAAGCTAACATGCTTTTTCTATAAGTGTGTCCCAGCTTGCTTTAGTCTTTCATTGTTTTCAGGTTTTTTTTGCTTTTTCTTCACTTGTTTCTTTAAAAAAAAACAACAGCCAACATCCAAACAACCCTTTATGTCACAGCTCTTTTAAGTAGCTCTAGTAAACATGAGGTAAGGGCATTGTATGATAGAGTGGGAGAAAGTATTTGGTAACTGTGATGTGTTTATATTGGCATTCCCTCAAGCCCAGATAGATAAGAAACAGCATGTATAACCCAGTTATAATGACTGGTCCAGGTACTCTATGGTATCAAGGAGGCATTTCAGCACCTCTCATTTCAGTATTCAGCCTTCCAGTGAAGCTGCTGAAGTGTGTTTGCTCAAGACCTGCTTTGGGTGCTTTCTCTGTTATCTGCAATATAGTGCTGTGGGATGTCATGTTTCTAAAGCAGTCAGCGGCCTTTTGTAGAAAACAGTGTGATTCAAGTCTTTGCTATTGAAATACCGTTGTAAGTAATTAAAAGATTTCAGTGTATTTTTGTTGTTGTTGTTAAATATAAATTCTTAAAATGCAGGGATTTAAGGGAAGGATTGGCCTAATTTAGTCAGTAAGCCACTGTCCTCTTAAATGGGAAGCAAGTGATTCACAATTGCAAGCTGTCTTGGCAGAGTGAAAAGCGGAGATGCAATCATCAATTCACAACAGCATTTTGTGTTCAAGGAATAATCAGACCTGTTTTTAACAAGGCTGCACTGCATTGCTAGCCTGCAAAGTTGTGCTTTTTTTCCCCTTCCAGATGATTTTGGAACTGCATATGCTTTTTCAATAACCAAGCTGGACTTCTATAATGCTTTGCTTAATGTGCCTCCAGATTCTGTTATTTATAGACTTCAGCATATTCAGACTGCAGCTGCTAAAATACACACAAAAGAAAAAGCACATTTGTAACCTGTTAAGACTTTGCTCTGAGATGCCAGTGAAGTTTGGGATTTAGCATGAAATATTACTGGGTGACCTTTCAAGGAGCATCACAAGAGAACACCTGTTTATCTTGGAGACCTTTATTTTGTTGGTTTTTTGGTTTGGTTTTTTTTTTTTTTTTTCTGCTGTTGAAGTCTTCCAGTGTTCTGCTTTCCAAGGGAAATCTGGTCTTTGTGTGTACCATGTGTTATCTTCAAGATGTGTTCAGGCAGACGATTTAAGCAATGTAGCATCTCAAATGAATAGTTCTTCCAGAAAATGCGTTTTGTGCAAATGTGCTTTGTTAAATTTAGAGGGAAACTGTAAATATATTGTGATTTTTCTCTAAGTTGTCTTAGTCCTATCAATATGGCCATGATTTGCTCATTAAGTGCTTTTCAGTGAAAATCGGTGGAAAGGATCCTTCGTAACTATGCAAAAACCTACATATTCCTGTGTATATAGTGCAAAGAGAAATCTCTTAATATCACAGCATATGTTTTATGAGTTAATAAGATGACAGTGTAGCTTTTTAATGTCATAATGGACAATGAACAAAGGTGTTACTATTCATTTCATAAGACAAAATATCAGAAGAATTATGTAAGTGGACACATAACCAGAGCTCCCAATTAGGCTGTAAGGGTAGGACCCTGCTTATCCTCACTGGCTTGGGCCTAATGAAGCTCTTTTCTTAAGGAAGTACCAGTTCCTGTAGAATCAGTCTTTGCTTTCAAAAGCATCCTGTAAGAGGGCGATGTGACAGACAAAACCAGGTAAACAGGGTGACACTCTGGAGACCCTGGAAAGTTTCTGGCCTCTTTTCAGTAGAACTGCAGGGGGCTGGAGCAAACATTAGAAGCCTGCATTAGGGTCCCATCCCAGAAAATAAGAAACTTTTCCAAAAACGCTCTGGTACATCACTTTTTTTTTTTTTTTTTTTTTTTAAATTTAATTAGTAAACGTCCTTTTGCGAATTGTTGCAAGAAATGTTTTCCTTCAGTTCCTTTTGAATTTCAGAATTTAGGTGAGATTTTTCTCGGTGTTAACTTAAAACTAACCATGCAAAAATATGAGACAATGCCTCTTCTAGAAACATTGTGCGTGCAATATTATTAATAAAAACCATCTTCAGAGTCATATTGGAGATGTTCATTTTTTTCATGTACTCCAGGTAGGATGGCTGTGGCACAAAATTAACATGTTCATTGTTGCTACTGCCAGCTTTCTTCTTCATCCTAAGGTGGTCAGGAAGAAAAGGGTAGTGACTGACAGGAAGTCATAGATTCATAGAATGGTTTGGGTTGGCAGGGACCTAAAGATGATCTAGTTCTAACCCCCATGCCATAGGCAGGGACAGCTTCTTTTCTTTCTTTGTCTTCCTTCTTTACTGGGTGTCCGTTCTGTCTGTGCTGGAGAAATAGAAACACTGGGAAGAACCGGTACAAAGTGCTTAATATGTTTTAGAAGACAGCTGGAGCTAGCCTGGTAAATGACTTGTATTTTGGCAGGTCAGGTGGAGTGTGACCAACCTAATGACCTCTATCCCATGAATCACAGTGAAGAGTAACAAACACTTCGCACATGCCATTACTTTAAGAACTGGAAAACTTGCCTAGATATAACAGTTCATAAGGTACTACATCACTCCTTCCCATCTGCATTGTCTCAAGAACCGGAACCAATAACATTTAATGTCTTTGCGACTCATCATCCCAGATTTCAAAGGGTCGATGGCATCAGTCTTTTCCTTGACAGATTTAGTGGTCACTAAAATTAGACAAAGAAGTGAAATTACTGAAGGTCACCCAGCAGATCAGTGTCAGAGTGAGGCAGAGAACCTCCTCCTTGCGTCCCGGGGCTGGTCACTGACCCAGGCACTCCACAGAGCCTTGTTACAGTGGTGCATTTAATCAGCTTTACACTGTGTCGTAATTCATTGTCTGTGGTGTTATGGATATCTAAAGGGTAGGATTTTAACTTAGCAATCTGCTGTGTTATTGAATTAGTTTTATGTTGTGTTAATTTCTTTGTCTCATGGCATTCATTGCCTGTGATAATTGATGCACAATATATAACTGACTTCTGTATTCATTTGGGTAACTGCATTTAATTGCCTGGTATAAAATATGCGTACTAAGTACAATCTGCTATGAGTGCTATGACTGAGAACTGCTCATTGGTATAGGCTTCAAGGTGCTTTATCTTCCTGACAACCTGTCTGAGGAAAGTCTAAATGTCTCTCACAATCCACCATCCAAGGACTGGTACTTGCATTGTGTCTGCAAAAAGAGAGACCACGAAAAGTGTAACATGGAATCACTTTACAAAGTGTTTGGCATTAAAATTTTGTTAATCAAAAGCTCTCAAATAAGGAAGTTTGTATTTACATCCCTGCCTTTCCCAAACCTCAAGGAACAGCAGCACCCAGAAGACTTCACACATTTTCTCCTGTAAATCAGAATTATGGCTTTATTTGCTTCTGAAGTTACTTCCCTGGAGTAAAGCTACTCCCATGCACAAGTGTTTATAAACATAGATTTCTTTTACATATATCTCCAGGTCATTAATGCCTGGAGAAGTACTAATGACTTATAAATCAGGAATGCTTTCTAAAGGTGTGATGTCAGTGTAACAGTGTTGATTAATGTCTGCTCAAGCTACACAGGATCCCTACATAAGGCTACACTTTCTTGCCTGTTTAACCATTATCACAGTGATTCCTTTTATTTTTAAGAAAGCAAGAATCTTTGCTAGTAGATATATTCCTCATCAAACACAGTGCTTTACTTTTCATATGATCTAGTGAGTGGGTTTATTTGTTTCCCTGGCTTGTTTTGTTTCCATTGTCATGAGAGATATAATAGTGCAGTGTCTGAGCTGTACAAAGAAATGCTGAAATTTGCCCAAAGCTGATTTTACTTGAAGCATTAATGAAACCTTCCCTATCCGAATTTTCAAGTTTTTAAACAAAAGCTAATGTTTGAGGCTAAATCAGGTGTGAAATGCCTGTGAGATTATTTTAGCCATATTATATTGCTCTGTATTAATGTAACTCTTGAGTTGTCAGTAGAAGAGATGTTCACAATTAGTATTTTTCTCTTTAAGAGAGCTAGTTTCTACAGGCTGTGTCCTTCAGGATGTAGCATTAGTTCTGCCTACAGCTTGCTGCAAATGATTCACTGTTCATAGTGCATTTATGCTTCTTATTCAGCTCTCTTCCACTGACAAAATATCCTGAAGCAGTTCTTGGTTAGATAGAACTACTTCCACTTTAGGCTGCTCACATGCTTTTTTGTCTTTTTTCCCCTGGTTTAGCCTGCATTGCATACAGGTCCTGCTGAAAAGACAGTAGACTTAATGGCCAGAGAGAAAACAAAGCTTCCCAGGTCCAGCGTGGGCTATGAGAGTATGTTTCGAGCAAAGACTTTCATGGCACATTGGGCAGAGCTGGTGGCATAGTACAACAGGAATTTCACCAATTAACCCACTGATTCTGCTTTATTTCATATTCATGGTGTTATATTTTTCCTCTTTGTTGAGGACTTCAACAAATACTTGTGGCTAATTCATGAAAGCATACCAAAATTTGAAATATGTAGACAACCTGGTAGAAGGCAAACACCAAAAATGTCACCTATTAATTCCCGGTAAGCTGAGGTGCATTTATCTAGCCCAGTGTCGGATTTTTTTATGGACCAGTTCCCACTTCTGGCAGAGCTGGTACAACTGTAATGTGGTTTAGGGGCTGCAGAGTTTGGCAGCAGACCTCATTATGTCACCCAGCACACACTTCACAAGGCAATGCAAACAGAGGGAGAAGGGGTGGCAGAGAGAGTCTGATGCCCATTTTCTACCCATTATCCCAATAATCCATACCTGTCTGAGATGTCTTTGCCCCAAAACCATGGAGCAGCACCTTATTCCTCCCCAGTAGTCAGGGTGATGCATTATAGGACAAGTAACTGACACACAGCAAGGTAGGAAGAGGCATTTCATCGCTATTGGTTTTCAGATGCACCTTCCTACATCAAGACAACAAGGCTGCCAGTCATGGAAAGAAATGAACCACTCTCATCTGGGCTGTTCAGCATATATTTGTAAATCAGGATTGATCTGGGAGTGATTCATAAAGAGCAAGGGTGGCTGTACTGTGTGAGAAATAACTTATTGACAAGGAATAATTCAGCCAGCTCTAACCTTGAAATAGATGTTTGTGGTCAGAAGTTTATAGCCTGAGTAGAAAAGAGCTAAGTACAAGTTTAAGGAGCTGAACAGGAGACACCCAGTTTTTAAAAACTTGACATAAATCTCAGGTGGCTTGCCTTCTGTTAGTCACATTCCCTGCAGAGGACTTTCATTCAGTGTTTGCTTGGTGTTTATAGATGTTATCTAAAAGCTAATTTTATCATAATTTTTTATGTTATGTATAATGAAAAGTGGAGATCAAATAAGAATTGGAATTGCAAATTCAAATATTAAGAGTTGATAAATACTGACTTTTAAATAGACTCACTGAAGATATGAACAAAATGCTTTTTAACCTAGTGTACTGGTTATTTGAAAATTACAGGATACTAAAAAATGTACAGAATTGTCTGATCCTGACTCTTTCTTCACTTTTACAGCTATTGATGTGGTCGTGTTCCTATGAAGTTATCTGTACAGTGTCAGGGAACTATAAAACTTTCTAGCTTGTAGTTTATGCAAATCACATGAAAAAAAAAATATCTGTAGGAGGTACTAAGCTAAAATATGGTGTAATCACATCAGTTGTGTCTTTCCTAAAGATGAATTCTTAGGGTTTGCATGTTTGAAACCTCTTAATTAAGGACTGTCAAGTACTTTTTTAAAGACAGCACAAACATCTTAGGGCTGAACAAGTCATCAAGATGCACCTGCACAGCATTAATGACCTCCCTGAACACTTGTAAGCACTTGGTCAGTTGTTGGCTGCTAGTACCAAACACTGTAGGTCAGACCCCTTAGGCTACTGGCCAGCCAAAAAATAATGCAGCCCCCTTTCATCCACAGTGCCTTGTAACTAATGCACAAAGATTAACATGGGCACATATCTGTGATCACCCTGACCCTCGTGTTTTCTCCCTCTGCTGTGAGTGTTGGGAGCTCACAGCCTTTGCTTACACCTCTTACCTGTTAGCTCATTCAGTCTCCTTTCCGACCAACGATGCAGTGCTGCAGTGAGCTTTACGAACAACAATAACAACAGCAAGTAGTTACCCTTATGTAAAATTCATGGTCTGACAGATACCTGATGAAAGCAATGTGGTTTAGCTAAAGACAGATAGTCCACTTTTGCATGAAGCTAACTGAGCTTTGTGAGCCAAAGATACAATATTAGTTAAGAGGCAGACACCATCCTTGGCTTTGTTATGTTTTCTTACTTTTCCATCTCTCTGTAGGCTGTAAGTCATTGCAGATGACATTGCAGACTGTTTTTTTCCCCTTTTCATCTCAGAACAGGAGACTCCTTGAAACTTGCAACATCAGTTAATTGTTAACAGTTTTTTTTAAAAAAATCATATTAATCCCTTAATATGTTCTTGCAGCTGATACCTTCATGCCAAGGAAGCTGTGTAACTACTGATAAGACCTAATTTGTGAAGGGCTTTTCAGTGGTCTGGCAGGTTCATAGGTGGCACTGTTTGTTCAGCAGGCAAGGATGGGTGGTCACTGAAACACCTCTACCGCAGCCACTAAATGTGTGCAAGGAGGCTGGGGCTGGTGGTGCAGGGGGAGTGGGCAGAAGCTCTGAGTGAATTCCCAAAGCGGTCTGCTGTTTCGCAGTTATGTTCTGACTGCAGCACTTGATAGCTGATGTCGTCTTTTCTCTTCCAGAGCCTAATGAGCTGTGTGTGGGCCCTGCGTTCAGTGATATCCCATCTCAAGATGCTACTAATACAGTAGTTAATTATTCCTAGCTGAAGAAATCTAACAGGAGCAAAAGGAACTGGGGAAAAGCAATGGCTGCCGGTAAATATCTCAGGTCTGCAAGGTCATAAGAAAATAGTTGGAAAAAACTGATTTCAGCTGTGACTGGGGAGGAGGGAAGATAAAATGTGTGATCACAGCTTGTGTTTGGTTTAGTATCAGAAAGGTACCACTCCCTAGCTAGCTGACCCACTCTTCCTTCCCCAACCCAGGAGAATCTGTGCCTGGGCTCAGTCTATTTTGACCGTATTCATGATAATTCTCTTCTGTTTTTCAAACAAAACTTGGTATTTCCCATAGTGAATCTATTTGCTTTGACCTTTTTTTTTAGTTAGGGGTTAATGTATTCTTAAATCTTTTATCACAGAAAATTGCACTTTATGGAAAACAGGTCTTTCCTTGGGGTGTGTTTGATTCTTACAGCTTTATGACAAGTTTATATATATTATGACAGATTATATATAATTAAATTATATTAGAGGATGGCAAGGTGATTTATTCAGGTTGGGAGTGGTCTCAGAAGGTCTCCAATCCAACATCCTGCTCAAAGCAAAGCCAGCCATAGGGTCACTCATAGGTTACTCAGGGCTTTATCAAGTTGAGTCTTGAAAGCTGCCAATGGCAGTGACTGCAGAGCAGTGGCTTTTCAGTCATCATGGTGAAAAAGTTTTCCGTACAACTAGCCTGAATTACTCTTGTTTCATTTTATGCCTTTTGGTTTTGCTGTACAATACCAAGCACCATTATCAGTGAATCATAATTAAGAAACAAAACAAAACCAAAATAAGCAGTGGTTGTCATATTTCATTTTCACTGGAGGTTTTGGTTAAAAATACTGGCCCATTGACTTTTCTACTTACAGCATGTTTCTTTTCTTGTAGCAGCTGATGGTTTGGGAAGTATAGCTATAGATACAACACAACTTAACATGTCAGTCACTGATCCGACTGCTTGGGCTACAGCTATGAATAACCTGGGGATGGTTCCAGTAGGACTAGCTGGACAACAGCTTGTGACAGGTAAGATTTTTCTTTTTTAAAGAGATCTCTTGTACTGTCCATGAATTCTTTGGGTCCTTTTAAAAATATATGAAACTATTTCTGAGAATATTGTATTTTTATATTCTGAAAACCTCAGCTATGATTAATATTGCATACTGTGTGTTAGTCTCATCTTGTAGTAGGTATATAATCCATATTATTTTTTAACTTTGTGGAAAAGCCAAAACTCTTTGGGGAAATTAAACAACTACACCATAGATCCTTGTGTTGGGTCAAGACCAGGAGGCAGGTCACATAAGAGAAACATTTGTTTCTATTTCTCTGTTCAAGCAGGATGTCTTGAGGTTCTGCCAAGGAACACCCTGGGCTGAGAACTCTTGACTGTAGAAAGATCTTGAAATTGTGTTAACTGGGCAGAAAATCATGAAGCCCATTCAATTTATATGCTCAGCTGATATTAGTGAAGTGAAGTTCTCCTATGAGGTGCTTCTTTACTTTCTGCCTGACTCCATAAATTGAATTTCAAGAGTTTGTTCTTGTTGTGTTTTGTCATTTAACTTCCCAAGCATAGTTTGGGAGAGTGTTGCAGAGGATCACTTATTCTAACAAGAGCAAAAATAGTATTTTGAAGACAGCAACAGATTTCACAGATAAGCCTACTTATATCAGACTTCATTGTTAAGAGTAAAAGCCTGATTAGTTTGGATTAATAAAACTTCACTGCTCCTGTAAGGTAGAGAAAAATAATTTTTATATGGGTGGGTGCCCTATAGACATAAGCCTCATGCCAGGCATATGACAGATCCCATCTGGAAACCTCATTGCCACTTCAGCTTAAGAAAAGCTGTGCGATATCTGGATCAGAGCAACATCCTGTCATCTCTGTGCCTATCCATGTAGGCATGGATGTAGTGATCCAGGTCATGGTGTAAATCACTCTGCCTCACCAGGGATGTGTGACTCTTAATTTTGGCCAAATATGTCCCCTTCAGACACTGGGAACTGAGTGGAGCTGTGCCAGTTCACAGCCTGGCTCTAAATTACCTGTTTTACAGGCAGGTAAACTAAGCTGCAAGAAAGCTGATTTATAATGAATCCATCTCAAGCAGAGAGTTTAACTGGTGGAGTCTGTGAACTGATTCTTGGTCTCTGGCTTTAACCCCACGCTCATGATTAAAAGAAACAAGCAAAGCCATCTGCGGAGCCAGTTCTCTTCAATGTTTTTATCAATGACCTGTACGCAGGAATTGAATCCATAGTATGTTTGATGATGATGTTAAATCAGCAGGAGCTGTTTCCCTTGAGTTTAGAGAGACCTAATACAGAGATCTGCACAGATCAGAACGCTGGGCAGTCACCAACCATATGTTTAACCAGGACAAATGCCAGATTCTGCAGCTGAGACAGTGTAATCCAGAATATATCTGTGGGTTGGGGGACAAGAGGCTGGAGTGCAGCCCTGCAGAAAGGCATCTGGGGTTTTTGGTTGATGAGAAGCTCAATATGAGTGAACAGTGTGCCCTGGTGGCCAGAAGGGCCATCCTGGGGTATTTTAAGCACAGTGTAGCTAATTGGTCAAAAGAAGTGATTGTCCCACTTTACTCAGCATTGGTGCAGCCTCACCTTGAGTGCTGTGTGTGGTAAGAAGGATGTAAAAATATTAGAACGTGTCTAAGAGGAGGCACAAAGATGGTGAAAGGACTAGAGGGCAAGACTTAAGAGGAGCAGCTGAGGATACTAGGTTTGTTCAGCTGGGAAAAGAGGCTGAGGGGAGACCTCATTGCTCTCTACAGTTCCTCATGAGGGTGAGTGGAGAGGGCGGTGCTGATCTCTTCCCCCTCTTGTCCAGTGATAGGATACAAGGGAATGACTTAAAGCTGTGTCAGGGGATGTTCAGATTGATTATTAAGTAAAGGTTCTTCACTGTGAGGGTGGTCAAGTACTGGAACAAGTTCCTCAGGGAATGTCTGTTGTTGTTCGAGAAGCATTTGGACAATGTTCTTCAATAGATGATTTAACTTTTAGATTGTCCTGTGTGGAGTCAGGAGTTGGACTCAATGATCATTGTGGGTCTCTTCCAACTCAGGACATTTTATGATTCTACATGCTGGTGGGGAAACAGCTTTTTCCATTTTCTAGTGGGGCTTTGCCTGCATGTGTTGCGCTCAACTTGAATGCGATTACCTCCAAACCTGAAAATAGCCACATGTCAAAATCAGCTTCTGCTAATTTCCTTTCTAAGCATCTCAGTTGCAAATCCTGTGGAGGTTTGCCCACCTTTTTGTCTTCCTCTTTTCCTTTGTCTTTCCAGTTTCAGTGTAAATTGTGTCCTCTGGTACGCTCTGCAATCTCTACATGGCAGCCTCATCTTATGTCCAATGCTTTTCCCCACAAGAGGAGGTCTCCAGGACTTTAATTTCACTGCCAGTTCCCTCCTGCAATTTCTAAAATTATGTGTATCACGTATTGCAGGAGTGTTGTACAAGTCAGTTCGTATTTGTTCAGCATTTTCAATGTATGAAAGGTGCCATAAGTAATAAATATTAATTACTGAAGTGCTGCCTGATTTCTCTATGGGTGCAGAATAACTTCTTTGCTTTCCTGTTTTTTAAGACTTTCCTGTATTTTCAAGGTAAATAGGTGCTTTTGCACTTCATTGTATTTCCTTATGATTCATAAAATTTTGACACATTTTCTTCATGGCAAATCCATAATGGCAAAACCACAATTTACCATGAAAAGACTTATAAACTTATTTACTATAATCTATTTACTGTATCTGCATTCAGTGAGAGTTTGCATCACCATCTCACCATCTTCAACCAAATACCTAACTAGTCCTTAGCCCTTTCTGCCTTTTCACATTTTTTTTCCTATTAATCCTAGTAATGAACTCATCTTTGTCAGTAGTCAGATATTGGTTTACTGCTGTCATTTGTGACATTTCTTGGAGATTAAAATGATACACCCATGTCGCAGTGCTAACTTTTTGTCTGTCTTTAAATATTTTTTTTAATAATTTTAATTTATTAAATAAATAGTTAATTAAATTCATTTCTTTATTTCCTGCCTTGATGATAGGTTGCAAAGAAGTAAGTAGTTTAGATTAATCTTGGAGAGAGTGTGGTCTTTCCTGGATGCCTTTATATAACCTGCCATAGTCTGAAATGTGGTGTATGGTACTCATCTATATCCTGACATATCTCTTAGTTCTCTGATCTTTCAGTTTCCAAAGGATTTTTCAATCCACAGCCTTTCCTTCTCCAGACTAACTGGTTCGTAATTCCTAAATTGCAGGGTGTTTTTTCCCATAGTTACGGATCTACTAAGTCTTTTTAAAGGTTTTTGATGGGTTTTTTTCCCAGCTGTTGTTAACTTTGCTGCTGTGTAACATGCTGGGATGCCTGCCTTGTAACGGAGTTATGCTCCCCACTTTGCAATCTGTGGAGCTCTTGCCTAGCCTGAGAATTTGTTAAAATGACAAGTAAAGCTTCCACAACATCTGGCCAATACTCTTCTCACAGCCTGGGATGTAGGCTGTCTGGTCTTGGTAACAATTTTAAGCACTGCTAACCTTTTAATACCAGTTTAGATGATATCTGCACTCTATTTAATTCCTTATCTCTCAGTGCTGTAAAATTGGATTTTTGATCTGGGCAAATGTCAGAGCCTTTCATTTGTAAGATGGATTCTTGTTAATAGTTGTATAATATCTCTGCTATTTCTACATACATTTTGCTTACACTTAAGTGTTAGCAAGCTTACCTTTTTCCGTAATATTTGCTACTTCATTACATATACGCTATTATATGCATATATACATTTTATATATATATATATAAATCACACAATAAACTGTAGTTTAATAATGCATTAGTTAAAGTGTGAAAGATTGATGTGACTGAAAATCATTTTCATTCTAAACATCCCCTTTCAGCAGTTTATATTTTTTTCTAAAAAATTGCCTTTTGGCCTGAATTTCTCATGGTTGATCTCAGCCTAGAGGGAAAAAAAAATTGGAAAGGTTGGAGAAAATCTGCTAATCTGCTTTTGAATTATCCAGGCCTTAAAATTGTTGTTTTCTGCACTTTGAGACTTTGAGAAAAATGGTTAAGTGAGAGGGGAAGGATAGTTTGTACTCCACCTTTTTGAGATCTGAATCCTCTTTGTGCATTCAACAACTCTGATTCAAGTACATCTTTCTAGTACATTCAAGTCTGCTATTTTCTTACATCTTAGGACTAGCAGAATGTTTTATTTTGCTTTTGCTTTGGTACTTTTTAAGGGCAATTTTGGCGTTGCTGAATTTGGTGTTCTTGTGCTTTTATTTGTTTCAGCAAATGGCATCAGGTCACCTGTTTTCTAAAGACATCCTGACAGGAAAATTATTTACTTCTCTGGTTCGGTTTGTTTCTCCTTTCACTAATGAACTGTTGTCCTGAAAAACATGAAGCAATTTTGAGATGCTTTCCTCCAGGATGACTTAGATGACCTAAATATTTGTTAGTTAAAAATTGTATATGTCAAAAAAGTTCCCTGTTACAAATTAACATGAAGAGTAGTCCTTATGTGGCAATTCTTTTGGACTTAGTTAAGCTCATGTCCTATGCTGCATTTTTGCGCTTTTCTAGAAAAAAAGAGCAAACAACAAGGGCAGATATCCAAGACGAAATTTATAGATCTGCCTAGAAGTCAAAGGTTTGCCTGAAAACTGGTGCCTTCTACTTATTTACAGTATAATTATTAAGGCACACTTTTCCATGTGAGTCTGGCCAACTTGCCTTAGAGCCTGAAGATATTAAAATTTTCAGTGGCCTCCCAGTCTTGCTTTTGCTGAGGTTAGATTTTGACCACTTGTACAAAATCCTAGTGAAATCAGACTAGGACACTTTGAAGTCTAACATGTTGCTTACCAAAAGGTATAGAAAAAAAAAAAATTATGGCCTCAGGCATGTTTTTTTTGACACTGGAGGTTGTGAAATATTAGACATTTACATCAACCTTTCTGGTTTTCCATTTGTCTTTGCTTTCCCCACACACTTGTCTTTTGACCTGGCTTCAGTGGAACATAGGAGCTGTCAGTTCCAATCAGGTCACCTTGCTCTGGATTGTGCTTTTGACAGTGTTGAGTATCACACACTTCACAGGGAGAGATGAACAAGACAAATCACCACTGAAGTGCTTCTCCTCCGATGGGCTCTCCTCTTGATCATTAATATATAGAACAGACTTCCCCAGACTAAAGGTTATACTTCCAAATCAAGTCATAGCGCTAGCAAAACTTCACTTTTGGAAGCAGCACCTGTGACAATAAGTGGTTGCAATCCCGAAACTGCAACCCTAGACTTATTTTATGGTAACAGAAGGATATGGGCAATTTTCTTCTAGAAACTCCTAAATCCCAAGACATGAGGATAAATATCCCTCCCTCAATTTTATTAGCTCAAGACCTCCAAGTCTTTGGAGACATAATATTCAGATTATTTCTTCCTTCAGAATGAAGATTGTAACAAAAGGCAATCACTGTATTCAGATTCCAATTAGTGTCAAGCATTTTTCCATGTGATGGGCATATCAGGCAGAACACTAGCATGATGGCTTTTCCTTCTCCTGCTCACTGGGGTATCTCAAGAGGTCACCAATTCCTATGCACAGTAGAAGATCTAAGGGTTATTTGAGAAAAATCAGGGGTGGGCTCAGTATTAAGCGTTCCTGCACCAGTCTGCCTTGGCTATGGAAAGTCCTTTAAGCTTCAGTGTCCTTCTACCATAAAGTAGATGAAGCATGCTTTATGAATTATTGTTGACCGCAGGTCATCATATGCTGGCTAAATTGTAAACACATCCCTCATTGTTCTGGTTGTGCACTATTTTTGTAACATTAATGAAGAAAAGTCAAATGAAGTAGGAAATCAAGGTATATTTGTATACTGTACATTAAGTAGTGCTGAAGACTAAAAAGTCGGCTGGCTAGAAGGCTCTGCCAACTCTTGTGTGTATACTTCTTCTGTGGCCTCTCCATTACTGGAGGCTTGGAGCCACTGATAGCCATCTGGCAGTCTCATTTCATTTTACCCATGCTATCCCGTTACCTATTAAAGCTTCCTTTATTTACACTTCATTGCTTAGCTACTGAACCAGTGTGCCAATGAGCAGATCACTCGAATCATCCAAGACATGTCTAACAAAACACGGCTTCCTTTTCTGTAATTAATACTGAGCTCCTGTTAATTGATTACAGAGTCTATCCACAGAAGTTTTAAAGTGAGCTACTTGTATTATGACCTGAAGATAGTCGGTTTTCAGGAAAAAATGCTTGAGCATCTATAATTTTGGATTAAAGTTTAGCATGCTCCAGATGTAAGATCCAAAGTGCACAGGCAGCAGGTGAAAGCACTCCAGACACTCTTGTTCCCCTGCCCCTCTAAGCTGCGGACCACAAGTAGGTGCTGGAAGAGCTCAGCAAGCCTGGTGGCACGGCAGTGTACAGTGTGTTTACCTTTGTTCTGAACACTGCACTGGCTTGACATCTGGCAGTAGAAGAAGATATAAAAAGTCTTAATAAAATCTGCAGAGTTTTCCATAGGTTTTGCAAACCCCTTGAGTTTACAAGATATCTTCAGGAGGCATCTTTTCAGCTTTGATGGCTTCCCAACCTGTTTTATGTGTTGTGTTTTGTTAACAAGCCAGTCTATGAAACAAGAGAAATGCAGTAAGGCATGCTCTGAAGAAAATCATATAACTTCCCTGATTTTATTCTGGTTCCTTCCTACTTTGTTTTTATAGTCTTCACTACAGAACCATTGCATTTTAGTCAAGAGGAAAAGATTTACTATTTAAATTATCTGAATAACCAATCCGAATAATTAAAGAGGTGTGAAACTTACTCTAAAGATTTAGAGTCAAGCTTGTACCCAGATAAAACTATGTATTTTTATTATTGAGACACAGAAGAATAGCAAGAGTGAAAGAGAATAGGTACTGTGGGAATTCCAATATGCAGAGCCACTGGGAAAATCTCTAAAGAAGTATTACATATTAGTGTAACAAGTAGGTTTTTTTCGTTGACCTGAAAAGCACCTGCAGAGTTAATCACACTTTCTATCATGTGAGTGTTACTCAAGGAGACTTCACACCAGGGGACATTAAAGTGCTAGGAACAAACACAGTCAGTTTACAACAGAAAAGGAGAGAGAGATTTGAAGGCCAGAGGAAATGTGGCAGAAACTCTTAAGTACCTTTGACAGACTATTCAGGGTTAAGTGTGCCTCTTAGGTCATTCAAGTGCCTCCTCTATATTAGACCTTAATTGAGGCCAAGGATGAAGATAATGATTGGTAGAATGAAGATAAATCTGGTTGGTGCTTAAAGGTAAATAGTGCTTTTTAACATGGTATGAGGGACTGAATGTCCCATGTAAACAAGACTCAGAGGTGAGCAGGAGCACATACAGGGACTTACTAAATGCAAAGCTTGTGTTGTATGTGGAGTAAAGGGTTTTTCAGGAATATGGTATATCTCTCTCTGTCATTATACTTTTGTCCATATGACCAGTTAACAGTTTAGGAAAACAGACTGATTACTATTTGGCATAACTCTTCTTAACTGTCTCAAAATACCAGAATAAATTTTATGATGCGAGCCATATTGTTTGGATGCTTGGGTTTGGAGAATTTTTGTTGTTGGGGATTTTTTTCCCCCGTTCCTGGCTGTTGGTATTTATACCACCAAAATCTGTTTGGCATGTTTTTATTTGAAGCTACAATAAAATAACATAAAGAAATGTTTTATTTTTGCAAAAGTTTTTCCCATCTTTTATCTCATTTTGGAAAGCCTCCATTCCCACTATTTTCCATGTGTTTGTTTATTTTAGACAAGAAAGCTTGTGAGTAGTTATGAGCATCCCGCTGCATAAAGGGTGCGTAAAGCCAAGAGGGTGTTGGGAATCATTTGCTACTGACTGTTCACTTCTGCTGGAGCACAGTTTATCTGCAGCACTTTCACTTCACACATCACTCCCCATCTAGGAGTTCCTTGGCTGACATGGGTAACCCCTGTGTGGTATACAGTTTGCTGATGGGAAAATTGAGTTATTGTGGATAGAAATCAACAGAAAGAGCAAACTGACCTTTTTAACTAATCCAAGACAAGGTATGAATACCAGGTTATGTATTTTCATGGGGAAAAAAGGCTTGTTAATGGCAGACTGTTTGGAGGTGACCTGCTGAGCACAGTTATGGTGTCTAGGTGGCAAGGTGAAGGCAATGCTACCTGAAGCCCTTAAGCCAAAGCTGTTTACAGGTTGTGTAGATGGCCTGCAAGCAATGAGCACAGTAGTCCCAAGAGGACTGTTAACTGGTCGGTGCAGAGAGCTCTCAGGAGAATGCAGTGATCAGGATGGCACAGATGGCACTGCCTGGGGGAGTTGCAGAGCAAGACTTCCTTGGGAGGGGGAGACTTGAATATGGATGAATCCCCAGTCAGCTCACCATATCAAGGGCTATAAAATCTTTTGTTCTTCCCTAGTCAGGCTCTCTCTTTGCCTGCCTGGGCTAGGTTGGTGGCTGCTTAGAACTTGGTCCCTGGAGAGCAAGCAAAAGAGGCTTGCTTTCTATATTTTACCTGGGGATGAAGGGCGTAAGCATAGTTTCCTTTCTGCCACCTGTCCTTCAAATGCCCCTTGCTTATTGCATGAGAATTAGGTCTCACAAAGTGCATAAAGACGAGCATCCAGTTCACTGCAGGAGTCTGTCTGTGAAACATCAGCAGAAGTGATCAGTGTGGAAAAATGTCTTTTGATGGTCCACATTGAAGAAGAAAGTTGGGCTTCAGCGAGCCTAATCTGTGGGCATGCAAGGGAGCTTGTAACATAATACTTTGCTAATGCTGACTTTGGTCAGATAAACAGTGGATTTACTGCACCTTCCCATGCTCTGGTGGTGACAAATGGTGTGCGTGACATCACCAGCTCTGAGTAATGTCTCTCTAATGGGAAGCAGCTGGTTGCTGGAGTAGTTCTGTTAGTGGATGTGGAGGTGAAACATAATTAAACTTAATACATACAATATGCTCTAATACTCTGCAGCATGTATTTAGATTGTGTTTTGCCCAAATATTAAAGATATCCTGCTACTGCGGCTTCAGAAATTTAATAGGTCTGTTTGTGTAACAAGGACAACTTTATCTGCCTTTCCTGTATGTGTACATTTTCTATTCGGATTTTTTTTTCCCTTAAATAATTGTTCTTTTGACCTTAGCTGATTGTTCTTTATAAATAATCTCCTCCTCCTGACCACAATGTCTAAATTATATAGTAATTATTTGTTATTTCTATTCAGGAAAAGCATAGAGATAGAGAGCTCCAGTAAGTTAAACACTGCTTGAATGTTTAAGAGTCAATCCTGGCGCAAATTGCACATGGTCTGTTTTCTTTCACTTAGATAATCCAGGTAGGTAAGGGACCACGTGGAACAATGGGATAATACTGATTGGCATGAAAAGCAGCAGTGATTACTGAGCTGCCTGCCTATTGTGTAGCTTTTTTTGTATGTATCTTGGCACAGCAATAATATGGTGGTAAGTGAAAAAGCAGTTTAACTCTTTTTATCTGATATTCTGAGTCAGGCATTGAGAAACAGGCAAACTCTATTGTGCACATTAGAAACTGGCAGACAATTCCTACATGCTCTTCTCTTTGACTATGCTGCGGTGACTTTTAGAGAAGGATTGGGAAAAGGGAAGTGAAAGAGCTTTGCTAGCATTTAAAGCAGACACCACTGTGAGAGAAGGTGCAGATGTGCTTATTGTCACCTTTTTTGTAAAGATCTGGCAGCAAAAGCTGTGTTTCAGAAGAAACATGTCCAGACTGCAGTGGATGAAGAGGGCAAGCTATATGCTTCTCCAATTCTTCTTCTTTATGATAGAATTGTATTCCAAATGGTTCATTTAATGAGAATTAAACATGGAGTATTATAACCAACTGCACTGTTGAAGTTTGACCTTATTTTGAGCTGCATCTGTCAAATCTATTTAACCCTTCTGTTAGAAGCCTCCTGTTTTGGGAGTTGATCTATGCTCAGGCTTGAATGACTGAGCCCTTTCCAGGAATAATCATTGAAACCATCTTTTCTGGAGCCTTTTGATAACAATTTTGTCACTTCAAGCATGCTTTGTAGATTAATTTTTTGAGACATTGCAGAGTGTCCTACAACTTTATACAATAGAATAGCCAGCACCATAAATAAATAGTCCTTACTTTATACACTAGAATAGCCAGCACCATAAATAAATAGTCCTTAAAAATAGCAATAAGCCCATCAAAATCAAGAGGATAGGAAAAAGTGAGCAGATTTTATTTTCTTTTAATTCCCTGATATTAAGTGTGATTATATCCAAATACAGTGCTGATGTCTCTTAATGTAATAAATATCATAGCATCCTGTTTTCTCTTCACTGTGCTTTTAATACTTTTGTAACCCCCTAGGGACTTAGAGAAGGGTCATGGGTTGTGAAAGGAGAGAGCTCGGATGCTGCATCTGGATTTCAGGCCTGTGTGAAGGTAGCAGAGAATGGGAATGTGCAGCTGAGCAGCTTCAAGAGTAGCTGATTTAATAAACTGCTTATTATAAATATTGTGGGGTCCCTTTACATTATTAGCCAGAATTCAGTATATGAAAAAATTGCAAGTACAATTACTAGTTCATTCTTGCTATTCACAAGCATCTGTAAAGTAAAATATCTCTTCCGCTTCTTCCTACATACGTTGCCTTTTAACTTTGGATCCTTTTGTTCTGGTCTGTCTGATTACCTCAAGTAGATAATCAAGCTTGCTTTTATAATAAACCATAGCCAGTTCAGGCTTGTCATGACTGATTTATCAACTCCCAAAACTAAGGACTTTCAGCCTCAAGACAGAAATTTTCTGGCTGCAATTCAAGGTGTTAATTCTGAGCTTTAAAATCTAAATGTGGTTTGGAACACGTGTCCTACACTTTCCCTTCAAAAAGAGCAAATGGCCTGCATTTCTGTTGGTTTTTGTTGTCTGAGCAGAATTCAAGCTGGAATTAAGATAAAACAAGCCCAAACCATCCAATACTGCACAAATGGTCTTGCATGTAATCATCGTGACAAAGACTGTCCTCTTGAAGGCAAGGGGGCTATTATATATGAATGGAAGTTTATAGCGGTGGGCTTCATCTCCGTGAAGGATCCCAGCATGTATTCACCTGTAATAAACCACTTCAGCACCACCCTGATGGGGTGGCCCTGGTCTTTACACATGTGCATGCCTTAGAAATGTAAAGGTGCAGTGTTAAGAAAACAGAATGATGTTAGGTAATGACTCATGTACACCATTTGATGTCCCTTAGGAACTGCCTCTCTTCCAGTTTTTTACCTCAGCAGTTGAGCTCATTGGGGACATGAGAGCTAACCATCCTTCCAACTATTCATCCAGGGATTTGAGGCCCTGAGTTCTCAGTGGAGGGCTTTTTCACTGCAGCTCCTTTAGCAGATGGTTGTGTTCCTACCTCCCCACCTTCTCTTTGGGCTGATCTCTAGTTTTCCATCAACAAAGCGTCAGTGTAGATTTGAATGCTATCTCTGTAATGCAACAGATACCTAATAATGGGCATTAATGTCTCAGCTACCTCAAGTAGTAACAGAGATTCTAAAGACTGTGTAACAGAAACATTATTACACATCTGCACATTCTAGCCACTGTTCCTGTATACTGTAATTCTCACTTCTTACTGCTAACAGGCTTCAGGTTGTGGATCTAGTGATATTTCCTCAGTTTTTTCTTGTTAGAATTCAAAAACAGTTTGGGTTTCACACATTTCCCAGGTTTGCCTTATCCTACCTCAATTATTTCACATTTTCTGATGCAGAATGACATCTGGCCTCTGTGGGCCACGTTGCATGAGAGCCACATCTCACTAGACTCGGTTACATGACCTGTTATTTGTTGTGCTCCCAAGATTTGTTTCATCTGTAGGCTTGAGATACTGTATTTAATGCCTCATCCACATATGTATATAGTAAGCATGAACTAAAGAAGTCCTCCAGAGAACTTTTTTTATTACTCACCATGCTTTTATGATCAAAAGATGACAACTTGTCATACTATTCTTTTATGGTTATGTTACAGATTGAAAGTATCAGGAAAGTCCGTGTTACTTGATGGCTGCATATAAATAGACTTTACAGGTTTGCAAGTACTGCCCGCTCTGCAAACTCATTTGGGAATGTAAAGGCTAACAAACCTGTTTTTGCTCTGGCATCAGTAAAATCCAGTAGTAAAATGTTGCTGGACAAATATTGTGATTGGAGCCTTGATTGTCCCCCCTGGAGTTCCAGAGATGAACATAGAGGGGAGAGTGATCCCAGGGTTAGGCAGAGAGAGCCCCTCCATCAATAATATGGACCAGAATAGGACCCAATTTCCCTCTTCCACTGCAGAGCCAGCAGGAAAAAGAGATTGTAAATTTCTTTCCCTTGTGTTAGTAAAATAAAGAAAAATGTATCTGACTGTAAAAGACCAGGCTTCATCTGTCTTTTAGATTAGAAAACCCAGAAAACAAACAAACAAACAACAAAGTCTTTTCCATCACATATCATTAACCCCCTCATTTAATCCCCAGGCCCACTTGCAGCCCGTGCTGCCCTGACCTCAGAGCCTGCATGCCAGTATCAAATCAACCTTGGCAGATGCAAAGGGGAGGAGAAGAGGCAGGGTCACAGCAGGCTCCTCCAGTGTGCATCTGCTCACAGAGCAAGGAAACAAGTCCTACACTTTTCTAGGAGCAGGCTGCACACCCGCGCGCATCCTGCATGAGGCGGGATTTGTGGGTAAGAGTTATATTGCTTTCTTGGACCAACTCATGTAGCTGGGAAAATATGCACCAGCCTTCCAATGGTCTGAGGCAACCAGGGGACTAAAACTTTAATTATAACAGACAGTAAAAAAGGTGAATTCAAAGGAACTAGCCATTTTGTAGCACATTATGATTTTCCTCCCTTTATTAATCTTTTCATCTGCAACAGGCTTACCTATCCATTCCTTTACAGAATAACCACTGTGTCATCACTTCCCTTTTAATATTCCCTTCTCTGTTACAGGTGCCAACCAGCTTTTTTAATCTACCTACTTAATGTGTCTAAACTCAAAGGATATGCTCCCTACTTGTATTTAGCTTGGAAGTTCGCTTCTTCTGTCTCAGACCTGAATATGGGCTTCCCTTTTTTTTTTTTTTTTTCTGACTATATTGGCCCGTAAACCTTGTCTTGTTTATGACTTTAGACCGTCACAGCTACAGCAATACTGTTACAAATGTGTGACATTATTCTTAAAGCAGCCCTCCAAATCCACACCCATAGGATAATGGTCGATTTATGGCTGTAAGGAAAAGATCTCTTGTGTAAGAGGGTTAGTCTTCTTCTAAGGGCAAAACAACAATTTTACTAGTTTTTATACACAGAAGACTTTCTTTTATTTCTTTATTCTTGTTCCATGCCTCTTAGTCATTAATCTCTCCTATGGAAATGTCAAATACTTAAGAAATTGAAACAAATATGCTGCTTCCATACTTACTTTTCTTATCATTTATAACCACAATGTCTTAAAAAAAGCTCCAGCTTCTCTTCCTGTGCTATCTCCTCAATCCCTTTTGCCTCACTGAAAAGGGACTACCATCCCCTTTCAATCTGACACATTTTTCATCTTGTCCCTTTTGCAACAGTTTTCTAGTCAATGGCTTTTTTTGTAGTTTTCATGTGATGAAACTTTTCAATGACTTAAGCATGTCTGAACATCCCATCCTTGTCAGTAAACAGTTTTGGCATTTGCTTGTATGCATAGTCACTCAAGAATATAACAGGTTCTTTCTAATGTGGCTCAACCAAAATAAGAATGCTCTAAGTCGCTTATCTGGTTCACAGGAAGTTTTCCACCAAGGCCAAGTTCAAAATTTAATTCCTTCTTGTTGCTGATTTAATGAGATACCCCAGTGATTTCCCAGCAGTTTCATTATAACAAGGAAGTAGGTACGAGGTTCTGCCTCCCTGTTACTGGATGGGCAAGAGGAGTGCCAAAGAAAGTATTGTGATGATGGCAGGTTTCTGTCATAGCTTCTGGAAAAAGACAGGAATCTCCTTCGGGGAAGGCAGAGATTACTGTGGGTGGGCTGAATCACTCTACGCAATCTTCCAACTTTCCTATGGGCCATGTGAGGAGGTGAAAAGGCTCCTATCTGAGGTTCTGTGTTTAGATGTTTTGGTGTGGGTAATGTGAATCCCTCTGAATCTATAGTGAGGTCCTGAGTTGGCCTTATCTTCGTTTCAGCTGAAAGGGAATTTCTACAATACAGCTACTGCTTTGTTTCTCAGTGAACAAAGAATGTCCTCACAAACCCCCTCATCATTCCCTGATATCAAATTAGACCCAGGATGAAAGTAGGCTTTTGCTTCAGAACTAGAATAGAATTACAGAAAGGTTCCTGGACTGTGTCGTCTCAGAGTTGTCATGTTGCAAAACAGGGGAAGAAGCAGAGAAAAATTTTATTTTCCTGGGATCAGCCTTGCTTTGTAGATTTTAGGTAGTATCAGCCTTTGAATTAGGAATGTATGTTGCTGTGGCATTTAGGCCATTGCAAACTGCTGTGTTCATGGGAAACTGCAGAAACTGTGCTAACAAACAGATGGAGGTGGGCAGAGGACGGGTGAGGTTCCTCTCTCCTAGGAACTCCTGCTAGGCCTATGTGACAGAGCTAGAGGGAAGAGGTATGGGGGTGTGGGAGAAAGCTGGGCTACCAAATCCGGGCCATCGTGGTCGCTGAGAAGTTGTCAAAGAGGAGGACAAAGTTACTTTGAAGAACTGTCATGAGAGACAGCTTTGTACTAGCTCACGCAGCTTGTAGAGAAAGCAACTTTTTGGTTCCAAATCCAGTATTTCTTGTATTTTGTTAATTAAGAAGCTGTGAATGATTACACATTACACTTAAGCAGTGCTGTAAAATGCGTGTTTTGTGTGCATGGATACGCTGAATGTGACTTTAGACATACACTCTGATGCCATTTCTCCACTAATTACAATTTAGAGCTGCCTGTAAGTGGAAGAGTTTACTATGCTGATATTTACTGACAGAAAAACTTTTCAAATCAACTTCCCAGCCAGATGTTCATAAACAGTGGTTTGACAGTTGGTCCGTAAATCAAGTCAAGCATTTCATCATTGTTCTCTTAGGTGGCTGTTGCATTTAAGCCTGTTTAGCTAAACACATACATTTACTTAAGTTGAACTGTAAAAATCACATCTGGAGATCTTTTCTGTGAAAGAAAATGCCAAAGGGTCTTACAGAAGGATCAAGCACATTTTACAAACCGTGGTTGGGTTTCTGGAATTCAAGCTGAACAAATGTGCTCTCAGCTTTTGAGGGGATCAAGGGCCAGTATTATTTAAATGTTCTTTTTACTTGTGTGGCACTCTGCAGGGAATGTGCTCTCCGCCAAAGCATTCTTACATTTCTCATTCCATAATGAGTTTCTGTTTTCATCCTAGCCACCTGGGACCCTGGCACAGCCCTGCTAGTAGCAGTGGAGTCACACTGGTGAAACTGGATGCAAAGTGCAGTCCAAAATATTTATTTTAGAATATTCTGCTCTGCAGTAGACTGCCTTCAAAGGGGAATGTCAAAGAAGGAGTTGCTGGGTGTTTTACATTTTTATCTTTGCTTGATTCAGTCATCTGTCTTTTATCCCTCTTCTTCCTTTTCAAGATATATGAGATTCTTTCTCTCCTGAAGAGAGGGTTTTTTTTCCTCCCTACCTCTCCACCTCTCCACCCCCCACCCCCCACCCCCTTTTCTTAGAAAATCATGCTAATAATCTGTGGTTTGCTCATCTTCTAAAATCAGTGTTACTATGCATTTTAGCTTTGCTGAGTGTCAGTTTGGTTGCTTTGCTTTTTCATATTCAGTTCACAACATGAAGGAGATTTTGCTGAAATTTAACAAGCCCTAGGGAAGAAGATTCAGACAAGTGCCGTCAGATTTATAAAGTGGCAGATAAAGTGGGAAAAGTTTTGCATTACTTCTGCCACATTGGGTGTTCTTTTGATGGATGGGCTATATCTCATCTGTGATTCAGAATGTTTTTGACATGATTCAACATGTCAATTCATGTTTGAGGGGTGCCATGACTGTGGCTCATCATGATAACATAAAACCTATAATCTGGAAATGTTGGAAAAGGTGAGTGCAAAAATAATACACATTAATTCCTGGCCTATGACCATAGTTAGTTTGTGATTTAGTTCTCAGGAACACAACCTGTTTCATAATGTGAGACTGGCATTTAATCTGAGAAACCTGACTGTTTTGAGAATTATACAAGATGGCATGGAGCTCTTTAATGCTTAAGTGACAACAAAACATAAAGATGCTGGCCATAATTCTATCTGAAGTAGTATACTTTACTGTGAAGCTCGGACGAGTACACTCTTGATTTAAATATCAGTGTGTGGTGTGAAACATAAATCCTCTCAGTGCTGGAACCTGGAGACCAAAGGAGCCAGTCAGAAACTTCTCTGAACAGTAAATTTATCAGTTGGGTTTAAAGTGCATATGCTAGACTTAGAAAGGACCTTTCCTAACCTGGTCCTTCTGTCCCACTTCATCAGCGCAAAGAAGCTATAAAGCTGCCTTAAGTGTGAAAGGCTGAAAATTCGCTGGCATGGCAAGGGTGGTTGAAAGCTGGCATTACACAGAGCAGAGCTGGCAGGGCAAACGGCCCATTAGCAGCCTTTGTTAAGTACCCCAGCCCCACAAAACTCAAAACTGTCCGGAGGCCACTTCAGCACAAATTGAAGGACAAAGCGGTCACTAGCAGTCCCAGGTTCTAAAAGCCTGTTCTCTAAGATCCCCTAATACAGCTGTAGTACAGCTGAGAACATCACCCGAAGAGCTAAACGGTTCAGCTGGTGTGGGAGGAAAAAAACAAAGAAAAGGAAAAAAAAAAAGAAGAAAAAAAAAAAGACACCCAAATCTACTGACTCTAGTGCATTCAGCCAGCCGAGCTGCATGGGCCACATCCAGATTTTAAGCCACCCCATGCCAAACAAACTGATGTCATCACCAGTCACAGTCCCTTCTCTCCTTTCCCACCAGCAGCCCCTCAAATGCCTTTTCCTGTGCCTATCGTAGACCAACACGGCGAGCTAAGCTGTGAGCTGCTCCTGACAGAAAGGAAGACAAGGGTGCGTAGGTGATATGGTCATCTCTGACCTGCTCTCTCTTTGGCCTCTCTCTCTGGCAGGGGTACCTGCAAGAAGCTGTCATCAGCTGCCCGGTCCTCACTGGTTGAAAAGCTGTTTTCTGCCTCCCTGGTGAAAATGGTGTTGGGTGCTGAGCTGGCAGCTGGTTCAGAGTAGACTAGATACATCCTGGTCATGATGTATCCTACTGCAGATTATAGTCTGAAAAGTTTGTTTCCCTTCAAGACTCCTGCAGAGCGGAGATTTTTCAAGTGAAATGCCCAGCAAGCAAAAATTCCAGAACTTTGCAAACCTCTTCTAGGATCAGCATGAAAGATGTTTTTCCACATAAATGAGGAGAGATACAAGAATAACAAAACTTGGGAAAAAACTGCGTGCTGGCTCTGTTGCTTTCCATGTTCAGTTGCTGGAAAAATCACAGGCAGAACATACTGGGCAAGACCCAATTAGCTGCTCCAGACCTGACAGTCTTTTAGGAGAACCAGGCTGCTCAGACAATGTTCTGATTTAACCACTCTGATCTCAGCAAGTGTCACAAGGTTAGATTCATCCTTGCTGGCTAAGCTGGAAACTTTGCAGACTGAAGGCAAAAAGAGGACAGAAAGTATAAGGCAACTTTAGGTTTCAAGTTATAAAAAGCTGGCACAAATAATTTCAAATGTTGACAACAGCTGAGATCTTTCTGCTTTAACTCCTTCCTTGGTTGCTGAGTGGGAGCACAAACATAATCCAGCACATTCATGGAAGGTGTAATCCTTTTTGATTTCAGCTGTTAAAGCCAAAAATAGATCAATTTTTCAGAATATGAGTGACTATCATTTTATTCAAAGGCATTATTTGCCACAATTTTCAGGTAGAGTTTAAAGAGAATTGCAAATATTATTGCTACAGCGTGAAAACTTTTCACCTCTGAAATTTTTACCATATCCTCCCTCCAAAGCCTGGAGGGGCTACAACTGCCAAGACAGAACACCATTTTTTTAAAAAATAAAATAATAATTAAAAAAGGTCCTTTTCTTAGGCTCTACTTCTGCAGCAGTTGTTTGGACAAAAATTTTCCAGAGTATTTCAGCCTCAGGCAGGTATTCAATGGGTAAAATTTCAGTTCAAACTATTAATTATTGGCAAAACTAAAAGCAACTGACAACAGGGTGTTGTAATAAGAAGTGTCAAATGATTTTAATAATAGATGAACTTAGCAGCCCTGCCTCCTGTTTTATCATTTTGAACACTTCTGATGTCTAAGGTCTGTGATGCATTTCTCTGTGTGGTTTTGTCTGTATTTCTTTCTTTATTTGTATTTTAATTCTGATAAAGTCTTTTTTCAGTTAAGTTTTACATAACGTGGAGTTCCATGGGAGTAATTTCTTGTTGCAGCTAAGAAGTGTTTCCACCTACCTGTTCTTCATTTACAACCTCTTTATTTCACTAAATGCTTCCCAGTTTGTATCATGGAGCAGAATCCACAGAACCTGTCCACCTACCCCTTTCTGTAAAATACATGAGCTTTGTAATGCTCCTACACAGCTGCCTCTTCTCCCCAGTGAGCAATCCAAGGCTTTTTCAGCAGTGGTTCCTATGAGCTACTTTATAATGTTCCTGATGGTACTCGTTGTCCTATATTTGCTGTGCTTTTATATTTCTTGGGGAGAGTGGGGTGACTAATTCAGTGCGGTGTGTCAGGTGACAGTCTGGCTTTTCTAAGAGGCTTGCAGTATTTTTTCCCATACTTTTTCCTCTTGTCCCTTTTTCAGGCTAACCTTTATTGGCTTCCCTGGCCCCTTCGATGCAGTGACACACTGCCAGATCTTTACTGCACGAGCCATTCAGCCCATCCTCTGCAAAGAGCCTCATTTGGGATTTGTTAGCACTGACATCCTTGTGCCCATCTGCCTTCCTTGTGTTTGGTTCCTCTAAAATGCCTTTTGATTTTTTTTTTTTCCAGGCAATCAATTTTATGCCTTTTGTGGGTTTTGGTCCCTCTCTTTTCAATACAATTATTGACATGTTACCTCCAATCACACTGCTCATCTCAGATAGAAAGTGCTTGTTTGTTCCTATTCTTGGTTTTCCTATCTCTTTGGCCAGTTTCTGATCTGTATCAGTCATGACAAGACCTTGCCTCTCACTTTATGCCTGTGCAATTTCTTTGACAGCTCTTGGGAAGGACCTTATCAAAGACTTTTTGCAAGCTTAAATAATTACACACTACTTATTGAGCATTGCTCAATTATGCTGCATCTATTGTGTATCAAATGTCAAATATGTGTACACCTTTTTCTCCAATACATTTGCATGCTACAAGTTTTGGATGTTATATTGCTCTAGTACTGGAGACTGTAGTTTGACAACCTTTAAAAAAAGTGCTTAACAAAGCCTGTGAAGGAAGTTTGGGTTGGAGTTTCTTTTTCATATTGGAAAAAGATGCTAAAAATATATTAAGAACAGTACTGTCATGTATCCTTGAACTGAGAACCAACACTGGCAATTTTCATATTGGAACATATTTTTATAGTTGATGTACAAACCTCTGAAAAAAAATGGTTTATTAAAAACTACTGGCAGAACCCTATCTGCAGAAATGTACGTGCTGAGGCAAAAGAAGCATCTTAATATGGATAACACTTTCTAGCCCATAACTGTTGCAAAGAAATGCATTTTCCCTAAAAATGGAATAAAGCGTCATTATCGTTTGAAACAAACTGTCTGACATCATTTGGCTTTATCTTAAATGTGCAAAAAAATGGGTACTTCTTGAAATAATGAATGTCTCTTCTGTTCTTGGTGTTTATAAACCTGCATCTTTCTTAAAAGCATTGTCAAAGTGAGTCACATGTAGAGTGTTCTGATAATAAATTGTAAATACCAAAAAGGCTAATTTCATTTCTGAATGGTGAGGTTGGTTCTGTGTGTGAGTGTGTGTGAAATTGCTATGCCTTTAGTTCATTGCTCTGAAATATTAGCAGATGAACCTTTGGTTCAGGCTGCCAGAAATTACAGATGAAATTTTCCAGCAACAAGAATTTTAAGTTACAAGTTTTGCACACAACCACTAATATAATCTAAATTAAAATGTGTTACGCACAAGAGATGCAAAGCCTGGATTCTTCCTTAATCAGGATACAAGTTGAACTAATTTTGTGCACACAGTTTCTCACTCTGCTTCTTGAAGTATGCTGTACATTTATAAAGACTCCTGATTTCTTTTCAAACAAGACCTTTTCCCTGTTAAACTGGATAATGAAATATGTCATTGTAAGAATGTCATCAAGATTGCTGCTTTGTAAGGAAAAAAAAACCTTTTTTTTTAACCATGCTGAAAGACAGCTAAGAGCAATGAGTGTATTGTAAACTATTTTGGAGGTACAGAAATGCAAGTGTTCTTCTTTCTACTGTAAGCGTTTCTCACCTTTCGTCCTTTTTTTTTTTTTTTTTGGTGAGGAACGTGATGAGAGGTTTGTGTTTGTTAGGAAATGAAAGCTATGTCATAATAAATTCCTTGACAACACACAAGAGCTTTATGCAAATGTTCTAAGATTTATTTTTTTTTCTGGTTGATTTGGAAGTTTCTTTTTTACCCATCTTATTTTCACCTCTTTTCTTGAAGACTTCAGGCGATGCTGTGATTGGGCTAGCTAATGGCTGGCCAGAGAGACCCAGCTGTTTGATATTTGGCACAGTGTTCTCTGCATGCTCAGTGCTGGTTTATTATTAGTTGAGGCATGCATTTCTCCTTGCTGTGAGAGACAGGAGAGGTAGAAGGAGTCACTGGGGGCCAAAAGCATTAACCCAGTTCTGTGCACTGCCCTGCACAGGTCCCAGGGTAACTTAAAAGAACCTCAGGATGATTTAACCCATCCCAGCTGGCTGCCCCTGAGCTATTTGCCAAAATCAAGGTTTATTAGTCTGCACCGTTCCATTGATAATGGCTCTGGTACTGAGGCCCTGGGGAGGGAGGCCTGCAGAGCAGCTGGCTACTTTGGCATCTCTAGCTGCTGATGACCTTCCTTGTACTAGAGATGTGCCCAGATGGTGGAGAGAAGGGTTTTCTGCTCTGTGGGAGATGCAAAAGGAATGGAGATGAGCTGAAAAAGCTAGTTATAATGTTATAATTATTGTACTTGTGCTGGAGAACTTTACGGTTGTGACCCAGATGTCAAAGGATGCAGACATGTCTAAGTCTGCTGAAAGGCTGAAATAACAGCTTTCAGACATATGGACTACCCTTATTTACCTTAGCATGACACACAGTCTCCTGACACTGTTTTAATGTCAAGCCTCTTCTAAATTGGTCAATAGAATAATTACTGTACTCAAATTATGTGTTGAAGAAGGGGAATTTTTTTGTTATGAAGTTAGGGGTATCCCATTTTGGATTTCTCTACCAGCCATGAAGAGTACTCCAGTTACCACCATTGCCAGCCATTTGACTATTGTGCCTGGCTGCCTAAAATAGGCACTTCAGAGAGCCGAGAGGACGCTTGTGCTTGTACCGTCAAGATCTAAAACCAACCTGTCAGATTCATAGATGGAAAGGGAAGTTGAACTGTTATCTTGAATTGCAGCGAATGCACCAGGAAATTTTCAAACCCTGTGAACTCTGAGAAGGGGAGAGGTGGTCAAAGGAAGCCTTAGTTAATGAAGAGATGTTTCAAAAATTATCAATCTAAATACTTTCAGTTAAAGCACATTATTACATTCACAAGCTTATTTGTATAATCTTTTCTATTTGTTTGTGAAGAACACAGGTCAAATCACAGGTGTAAGGATGGAAAGGATAAAAAAAATCTTCTGTTTCATAAGCAACGTACTCTATTTTTGTCTAGCACACTTTATTACCCTCCCTTCTGGTAGGTGTCTAGCTAAAACCTGAGGGTGTTGCAGATACTCCACAGCCAAGGGTGCTGCAAGTTGCCCAAAGCTGGAGAAGAAACAGTTGCCTGAGCACTGTGTCACAATTCTATGGTCTTTTTTTCCATTCTTCCTCATTTGAATGTAGAAGAAATTGTACTTTAGATGGTTCTTCCTGTTCTCTTGATTTATACAACTTTCATCTCATACTCCTCAATGCAAAAAATCTTAAGTTGCTCATTGTGTCGGATTTTACATCCCTTGTCATCTATGTCTCTGTGCAAGCTCTCTCATCACCACAGCGCACTCTTTTCCTCCCCTCATGGCTACCCAGTCCTCAGGCCGTACCTGGCCGAGACCCCTGTGAAATCACAAATGCTTCTGTTTTACGTGGAAATATGCTGCCTGTGGACTGAGCCTGCTGTTAGCAAGGACACTTGCTTCTGTAAAGCAGCTTAGTGGGTTTCTCGTGGTCCTGAAGAGCTGTAATAACTAACAGTCTGTATTTGCAGTAAGAGCTAAGCACATAGAAATGTTTTCCATTTGCTGAGGTGCTAGATGGCTTTTAAAGCCAAAATCTAACAAAAATAGTCATAGTGCATTGGAGTTTAATTAAGACAGCTCTTTTTATAGACACTCAGGAGCATTACTTGCTGCTATCAACTCTGGCTTTTTTTCAGATCATGTTTTATGTAGCATAGTATTTCTCAAGATAGGATTCTTGGTTAATTCTTAACCAATAAAATTTATTAATTCACCAAGTACCACTTTATTACTTACTCAACAGTTAGTTAATCAAGTTCAAATTCAACAGGTATTCTGCCTATGCACAGAGCATTCAAATGTTGTCTTACAAGTTACTGCCATAAACTGTATCGAGGTCAAACAGTTCTAGTAGAGGATAATACAAAATACCAAGATTTCTTGCTGCATTCATTTATAGACAGCAAATCTTTACTATATCTGGTATACTTACCATCCTTCCAGTACTCTGTGGGTTAAAGGTACAATGGTTTTAGGAATTTGGACCCTACTATTTAAATGATTTAATGTGAAAAAACTAGGCAAATAGTCCTAGGAACAATTATTTAACACTATAGTTTAAGCCTCTGTTATGCATGTTTGCTCACACTTTTAAAGGAGAAGCATGCACATAGAATAACTTGGTTAAAAGTTTGAAATATCATTACTTGGGATTTTCCAGCTGATTTCACCAGACAACTTTCTGCCATCTCCAGTAATGACACCAAAAGAAATATATCCTATGCAATGAAGCTCCTTGTTTTTTTCATCAAAAAATAAACCTGAAGGAGACACAGAACTTCCTCTGGTTTAGGAAGCCCCTGAGGTGCAGGGTGCTGGAGATTGAGATATCATTTTACGGTTTTGCTGTAGGATTGTCCTGTTCGGTACTAAACCAAATTAGGGATTTGCTGTTAGAGGCAGGTTTCTGGCCTAGAGGGCCAGAAGGATCCTTCAGTCTGACAGAGCCCAGTTTTTACTGTGTTTTTGCAAGAACTTACCCATGCAGGTGATACGCTTTTCTGGACTGTACAGCTTCGTTCCAGTTTTGGCAAGGTTGTTGTTACTCCTGTAACCCTGGAAAGGCAAGGAGAGTGTTTATATGCATTCCACAGATTCAACTATCCACACGGTAACTCCAGTTTAATAGCCAGAAATTTTTCCATGATTCATGAGAAAAATGAGTCCCTTTTGATTTCATTTGGTAAATGTCCAATGGAATGTCTGAATTTCACTTTTTTTTCTCCCATTTTCTCTGAGGTCACATTAATATCCAGAAGATGGTATTTTACATCTTTTACACATTGGAGGCTTTTTATGTTTCATCTGTTACAAGGGTTATATTTTAGTATTAGTCTAGCTTGGGAATTGAAATTTTTCCTATTTCTCCAGCTTCTTTACAGTATTCATTTACATCTTAGGTGCTTATGTCTTCCAATGACCTTGTGATTTAACTTTTTATGCCCATGAAAATGCCTCTCAGATTTCTGGAATACCACACTCCTCCTAGACAGCAAGCAAAGAAAAATGCATTAACAATTCCTAGGCTGTATAATCATGTTTTATTTATTTCTTTTCTTATCTTCTAGAGTTTTGAGGTGAAAGGTGATCTCTTTTTCAAGGAACATAGTGATGTTTTACTTTAGGACAAAGTTCATTAGGCAAACATTGAACAGCTTCCAACAGAGGGAGCTTGGAGAGGCTACTTCATTTGGCTAAGACTAGCCTTACTGAATAGCCCACCATGATGAGTGCAAAACCGGAGAAACGGAATGAAGAAGTGCAAAACTGGAGAGGACGGTCCCAAGCAGCATGTAGTAAGTGCACAGAGACTTGAAAGTCAGGAAATAACAGGGGTGCACATTTTAAATTGCATAAGCAATGTATTACATATGTACATACATTATCTTGCTTATTGGCTGGTCCCATATTTTTACAAACTGGCTTTGGAGCTATTTACTGGGGATCAAGTGGCAGTGTGCTGAATTTGCAGTTTCATTATTTTCTTCACAAAGAATTGGTGACTGACCCCATACGAAGAAGTATTTTATTCATAAGGAGATGGGAGAAACCCATTGTTCCTACTGTGTGGAGTAGTTCTTAAGCAGCAGCGACTTTGGGAAGGTCAGCACTCTCGACATCATGGGGTGCTATAAATTCATGAATCCTTCAAAATTCTGGCATTGGTCAAAACAGCCTGTGGTTAAAGCATGGACCCAATGGATGTAGGGACAGAGCGTACCCTCAAGCAACTTTGATGATGATATGCAACTGGGAGGAGTCGCTGATACACCCG
This sequence comes from Falco punctatus, assembly GCF_963210335.1. Taxonomy (NCBI): domain Eukaryota; kingdom Metazoa; phylum Chordata; class Aves; order Falconiformes; family Falconidae; genus Falco; species Falco punctatus. The sequence goes on from NC_137581.1 coordinate 33,212,360, forward strand.
AAGGCTGTGCTGCCATTCAGCTTGAACAGGCTAGAGTTGAGAGAGGAACCTAATGTTGTTCAACAAAGGCAACTATAAGGTTCTGCATCTAGGCAGGAGTAGCCCCATGCATCAGCACAGACTAGGGGTTGATCTGCAGAGAAGGACCTGGCAGTTCTGGTGAACAGCAAGTTGCCCGTGAGCCAGCAGTGTGCCCTTGTGGCCAAGAAGGCCAGTGGGATCCTGGGGTGCATTAGGAGGAACATGGCCAGCAGGTCAAGGGAGGTGATCTTCCCTCTCTGCCCTAGTCAGGCTGCATCTGGAGTGCTGTATCCAGTTCTGGGCTCCCCAGTTGCAGAGACACAGGGAACTACTGGAGCGGGTGCAGCTGAGGGCTACATGATGAGGGTACTGGAGCATCTCCCTTATGGGGAAAGGCTGAGAGAGCTCGTCTGTTTAGCCTGGAGAAGGGAAGTCTGAGAGGGGATCTTGTCAACAACTACAAATACCTTAAGGGTGTCAAGTGGATGGGGCCAGGCTCTTTTCAGTGGTGCTCAGCGACAGGACATCGGCACAAACTGCAACATGGAAAGTTCCATCTGAATATGAGGAAAAGCTTCTTTACTCTGAGGGTGACAAAGCACTGGAACAGCTGCCCAAAGAGGTTGTGGAATCTCCTTCTCTGGAGACATTCAAGCTGCCCAGATGCAACTCTGTGCAACCTGCTCTAGGTGAACCTGCTTTAGCAGGGGGTTGGACTAAAGGGATCTCCAGAGGTCCCTTCCAACCCTGACCTTTCTGTGACACAGAAGTTCCAGACAATACTGTTGTCTGTTCATCTTTCCCTCTCCTTTACCTCCTTCCCTGCATTTATTTTGATTTTTTGCTTTACCTTTTTCCTTCTTTCCTATTTTTCTACTTTTTCACTCTTCAATTTTCACCTCAAGAAGTTTCCACTAAAATCACAATGGGTTTTACACATGGAAGAGCAGATGATTGTGAATGGAGACTAAGATTAGTCGATTTTTTCTGATTTAACTTTTTACACATGCAGCTGTCAGCTGTGAAAAACAGACAAACCATCATCAGACTCCCTCAGCATCAAGTCCCGACTTTTTCAGCTCATTCTCAGGCTTGCCTGTCAGGTAGTCCTTTGCAGAGCTGTTCTAAGGGGCAACTAAATGGAGTCATTGTGGTGGGCAGGTAGTGTCTGAGATCCCTTTGAGGTCAAAATGCCACTGATGGCTATCCATAAGCAAAAAGAGTAAGAGAAATAACATTACAGCGACACTGTAGATTTCTTTGCACAACAGCATTGAAGTTGCATTTTAGGAAGAGAGTGGCATCTACTGTGGTAACACTGTTGTGTTATTATTATTTGCTCTTCTCTCCTATTATTTGCATTGCATTAGAAGCTCTAAACAAGACTGGGGTCCTGTTGTGCCAAGTGCTGTGGCAATAAAGGATGAACTAAGTGTGATTCACCCCATGATTTGCTTGTAAAAAGAGAAGGTGGTTTTCTTCAATTTAGTCTGTCATGTATATTGCTCCAAATATAGTTCCAAATGTATTTGTTCTGTGATTTTATGGGCAGGAATCAAAAGGCGTTTCACATTTTTAGCTACAGCATAGCCAGCTCTGAGGAACAGCATCTAAAGTTCTGGGATTGTCTGTTGTAAACTATTCCTCTATGCAGACACAGCGCTTTCGTCAAAAAAGCAAGAGTACAATAACACAGTCCTAAAGCTTTGTCAGTGATGTGTGTCCTATAGAAGTAATTTTCAAGTGGCAAGTGGTTTGATGATGCTACAAGGGCTTTGTTTATGGTGTGGGTCTGGCAGACACTGTAGAGTTCATATAAATCATTACTTGGTTGATCATTAACAAGAAACACTCGTCTGGATTCCCCTTCATTCCTCATTTTGTCAAAATTCCCCTAGAGACTTGTTTTTGCTACAGGCCAGGCTCTGTTTCACAGAATATAGCTCTTGCTGAATGGTGTCAAGATGGATCCCCTGGCCAACTGAGAAAGCCAGAGGTCAAGGAGGTGATTTACTGCCCCTTCTTCAATCCCCTCTTTCCACTCCTCCAAATATACAGATGCATGCATGCACACACACGCACATGCCTGTTGATGCTACGTGCCTTACTCCTGTTCCTGCAGGGGTCCTATGCCCACATGGTGCTTCATCAACTGGATTTGGGCAGTGCTTAAATAAGTGCATCTGCCCATGTCTTTGATATTTAGTTCTTCAAAAATTTGGGGCTAGATGAGCACCTACAAAGACATCTCTGCCCTTGCAGTTACCTTCTGAGGATTTTAAAAGGGGCCACAGTCAGAGTTTCCATATTTGTGCTCTGCAGAGACAAAGATCACATGACAAACAGATGACAAAATATAAAAGCAGAAATAAAATCTGTAATCTTGTGAATAAGGTGAATAAGGCATTCACAGTTTCTCAGGATGCAAACTAGAAGGTATGCCTGGAACTGCCAAATACCTTGTTTTAGCAAAGCAAAGGAAGCACATTTCCCCACTCTGTTACTACCCTAATACCAGCACACTGTGAAAGCCAGGGATATAAACAGGTTCCATTGCTTTCAAAATATAAGTAGGTGCACAGTAGGATTTAGTGAAAAGGTATAAATCAAGTCATGTGGAATAGGTGCCTGCTAGAAAGGATTGTTCAGTTGTGATCTCCACCACTGGCAGTATGTAAGCACTCAATGTATACGAGCTAAAAATTGTTTGCTCTTTACCTGCCTATCTTGCAGCTGAATATTAATTCTTAATTGCTGATACAGAAAAAAAATGGACACTGACATGAGCATAAATACACCAGCAGACTGTAGAGTTCTGTGGGAGAATTTTAGATAAAAAACCAATAATATTTTAGAATAACAAGCTTTTTTTTTTTTATTCTAACAAGGTACTTTCTTCATTTCAGACAAAAAAAAAAGCTACTCTTTCTTTGCTACTGCAAAGTAATACATATACACATATCATATGTATATGTGTATTTATTTTAAGGGAAGCAGATGCTCTATTAGATTTGCCCTTTTTCAGGAAAACTTAAATCTCAACTTTTAGAAATCAACTCTGTGATCACTCTCAAAACACTCATCAATGGTGTTTCTCTAGTCTTCAGAAGCTTTTTCTTTTTTAATCCCCAGAAACCAAAGTTTAACGAGCATCTTACTACATTTATTACCAGCTGCTGCCTGGACTGTCCTAATCCTTTCAGTGCATGTTGGCAGGTAACTCCACTCCTGGAACCAGATCTTTTTTTTTTTTTTTTTCGTTTCAACCGTAGCAAAAAATAAACTTTTTTTCTTAGGTGTCAAATTGTCACTCCCAGGCCATGGAGACCCTTTATTTCTTTTTTATTTTGGTCAGTTATTTTGTGCTCAGATCATTGTTTTCACCACTCACCATTTCTTTTTGTGTTCAGCCAGCAGGTCTGAGCCGCATGGCTGACAATGTCCATGGTGGAAACCTTCCATGCGTGGGAGTAGGGGCACACAAACAAATCCATGTTTGCACACATGGGTGTTCTTACGCATCCAAACAGAAATACAGCTTGACAGCTGTCATGAAAGACCACAGAAGCAATTGGCAACTGCAGGCAAAACAAATTACACATCCAAGGCCTAATACTGACAATCATATAGGGGATTATACCCTTAAAAAGTCATATTGAGCAGATACCTCTCTCTGTGGTGAGGGCTGGTGGAATCATGATGGTAAATTAGTATTGGTGATGGATTACATACCCCAAAAGCACAGCTGGCAGGAGTATGCATCCATGTTACTTAGGCAGAGCAATAAAGTGGCGAAAACAGAAGGTGTTTTTCAGACAGTAACCATTGGCAAAGAAGAAAAGGAGGATGCTTCTCCAAAATTGTATGGCTATTTTTATGGATGACAAAGTTGATTCTGCCCTCCCAAAATGGAGACTAAAAGCAATTGTTTTACACTGCATACTGTGTTGGAATATAGTTATCCTTAAAGGGATTTTATTGTTCTTCTATTTTTTCCAGACTCAGAGATTTCATGTGAAATGTTCTGTTCTTCCTATATTCTACTTGAAAGAGAAAGGAGCGTTAAAAACTATGCCAAGTCTTCAAGAATTTTTTTTCTTCTTGCCTCTCTGCCAGTTCCAGATATTTGTTCTTCAGAGGTTTTCATTTATCTCCACCATGCCATTTTTTTTCATTAGATGAAACCGGAATTAACTCATTTTGCCAAATTTAGGCAGAAGATGGACTTGAAAATATTGACGTTCAATGTTTTTACTTTCTTGCACTAATCTGTGAATATTCAAGCCTTACGGACAGTATCCACAGGGACTCTAACTCGAATAACATGTGCTTTTCCATTCTTAAAGTGATTTATCATCTCTGATCGCCTTCCGTGATTTCATTTAATAAATATTTCTTAACATTTTTCAAATGTAAACTTTCTCTCTTCTGCCAGGTTGTTTTTTACAGTTCCAAAAGGTCATAAACCCTTACCTAGCTGCAGAAGTATATGTATAGATCCCTTTAAAAATAACACTATGATCACTGAAAGCAGAAAATATTACTTGTTTAACCCTTCAGATGTATAGTATATAAATTTAATGTTTCTCTGTGCTTAGTGTGGCATATTCATGTCTACAATATCTTAATAATCATATATCCAAATGGATCTACCAAAAAAACACACATCGGCAGGGTTGATTCCCATTTGTTGTAATTCTTCATAACTCTATCAGTACCTTTGATTCTGAAGACCAACAAACTTACCAGTAAGTTCAATAGGAGTTGTCTTCAGCTCTAATTCTGGTGCCCTGGCCCTGTTCCAATAGGCATTATGCCAGGACATGGAGCAGACTGCAGTGGTGGTGCTGATGGATGATCGTCCCCTGTCCCTAGACAAGAGCTATATATCCAACTTCTATTATTGCAGCACTCGGTAGCATCAATATAGTTAAACTTGGGATTTTTCTGGATCCTATCACAGATGTGGCAAATTTATTGACTTTCCTTTCCAGTGACTTTATCAGTTCCTTTTTCACTGCACCTCAGACTCCAGACCAGTATTTCCTTTGGACATCCCATCTGTAGGTTCTTTTCCTGGTTTGTCAGCAATATGCAGGTGGCATGCATCAACTTCTATGTAGACGCAAGTGCCACCAATCTCTTCGGAGGTCTGAACAAGATCTTAGCTGTTCAGGAATCCAGATGAATTTTCCATCACTGCAATACATAGTAATAGTTTTTAGTATTCAGAGATTATTTTCATTTCCAGGATGCTCTACAAATGGTACCTATGCATCCTCTCAACGCTCTTGTGATGTATGAAAGCATTTCATTCTCAATTCAACATGTTGTGAAATGAAAGCAACGTATTCAAGAGGACAGCGAAAGTAAACCTGGTCCTGATTAAAAGCTGTTTATGCCTTCAGTAGTCTTGCTCTTGATGTTAGCAGGATTTGGATTAGTGCCTGCAAGATGTAGAATTAGATTTCAAGAATTATTGACTGAGTCCTCTTCAATATACCTCAGCACAGTCACCTTCTGGAGGCAGAGTCAGAGCACACATAGAAGGACATGTGCTGAGTGTTGGCCCCCAACGCTCTGCTTGTGCTCTTGTAGATTGATTCTAGTTGTAAAAGAAACTGATGACAAAGCCATGCACTTATTTAACACAAGCAAAGTTACTTAAAAAGTTCATTTCCTTGGATGTGGCAGGAATGAGTGGCAAATAATTTTCTTCCACTTAAATCACAAACCTGCTTTGACTGACACGCAACCTAAAAGCTGTCCCTCCCAGCTCCCTTTCAAGTCCATGTTTGCAGTGTTAGTGACATGAGTTTCCTTGTTGTGTCCCTTAGTTTTCTTTTTCTCTGTATTTGCACCACTGCCAGAGGAATATTCAGAAAACTGGACCTTATTAAAACCTTTGCTCTGGGTGAGAGCATGCATCTGTGATTTGGGCAGAGTTTGCTATTTTTTTCAGTTGGCTACTGCTGTAGAGAAGCTGAAATGTATCTAGTAGTTGTCTTAAAGAGAGAGCAGCAATGGTTAAATACAACTTGTGTTAGCAGTCACCAGATGATGTTTTTCCTTGGCTGTCACACAGGGCCTGAAAGATACATACGGGACGGGGAGAACTTGGCCTTCTGTACATCTTGTACATCTCCATCTGCTCCATCCTGGCCTCTGAATGCTGTGGGTCTACTATGGATATTGGATTTAATAGGAAATTTTGTATCTAGCTAGGACTGTGACTGACCCTACATTTGTCTAGAGGGATGGATGAGATGCCTCTCTTGGCATCTTTCCAGCACCAGTTTTCCCTGGTAGCAGGAGAGGACTGTCATGATACAGTGTGTTGAGTGCTATTGTGGTACTCTGCTTTGCGTGCTGCAGAGCTCTGTGGGCCGCTTTAGCAGCAAGTAGTAGTGATGGACTTCCACCCGCAGCAGAAGAGTGCTGCACAAGGTGGCCTGCTGTGGCTGTCAGAAGTCTGACTTCTAAAAATGAGATCAAGCAAATTAGCATAGCCTAAGGATTTCTTTGAATTGCATGTTGCCCTTTCACCTCTGACTTTATCTCCCAGCATCCACTAACTATGAATATTTAATACAGCCACCACTGTATCCTGTGGAATAAATGACAGGCTCCGAGTTTCAAAGCTTAATTTGAAAAGCAATGCATATACATCAATATGGGAAAAAAAGCATCTCACCCAGAGCAAATCCTTTTTTATAAGACCACTTATTAAAAAAAGGTAGTGTAATATCATGAGTTTCCATTAATACTAGTCTTCAACAAGCCTAAAGCAAATCCTTGCTAGGCTTGTTGTACAGAATTGTCTGAAAATGCTGAAGGCTTACAGTGCGTGGAGAGCAGGGAGCATGAGACCAAGATAGATAAGAGCGCCACTGGAGTAGAGGTTCTCAGTCCTCAGTTGTCTGTCCTGAAGAAGATGATTATGTATGTTTCACAGGAATAATAATGCTAATTTTCAGCCCCCACAGAGTGCTTTACACCTGCAAAGTGCTATAAAACTGTGAGCTAATCCTCACCAGTGTGTAAGTATTATTTTACGTATTTTGCAGATGCAGAAATTAAGATGCCAAAAGGTCAGAGGAATGACCCAAGGTCACATAGCTTCTCCACAGTAGACCTAAGATGAAGAAACAGGCCTCTGGTCACATTCGATTCATCATGCTGCCCTGTAGCAAATGCAGCTCAAATTTCATATATATATATGTATAAAATCCTGGAGGAGGAGTTGTTTCCCTCTCTGCTTCTTCAAAATAAACAAGCTCCCAAGCTACCAAACCCCGTGTTTACAAGTATCATTAAATACTTTCCAGTTGCTAGCCAGAAAACTCATCAGAAAACCTGTAGAACACCGAAGTAACTCTCTTTTTTTAAATAATTGATGATGCCAAATAGCAGCAGTGTTATGCCAACAAAGAGATCGGTCTCTCAAAATATTTTATTCATTATGCCTCAAGAAACCCAAAGCCTTGTTTTTAACGAAAGCAAATTTCAGAAGTTGGCACTCAGTTCATCTGAAACATCTGCTTATTACAGTTCTTGGTGTTACAGCACTGGTACTCCCCAGTAAATCTTTCAACTTTAAATAATATGTATGGAAGTCTTGGCAAAGAGATCAGGAAGGAAAAAGAGTAATGGTTGCCAAATATGCATTTTACTTTATGGGGCTGTGGTGGTATATTTTAATAATACATGTGTTGAAGAGAATCTACTAATCCGATTAAATAACAGGACAAGAAGGAATCAGTTCCAAAGTTCAAAAAAAACCTGTTCTGTGCAGCTGAAACTTTATATTCCAGGGTAAAATGGTTAGAAGTCTTGGCTAACTGTGCTTCTATAAAGCAGCCAGAAATGGATCTTTCTCTGTGCTGGTCATAAATCAAGGTCACTTATGTGAGAAGGCTATGTTGTGATAAATCTGTCTGACAATTAGATGGAGAGGACATATCTGTGTTAAAATATATTCTTTGTACGCTGATCAGAAGGCAACGTAAACACCACAGTGGCATTATGAAACAGAAAATTGCATTCCGGATAATAAGAGATATGCATTGTGCATGGTTTTACAGTTTAACGTGCTCTGGTTTACTCAGTCATATTAATATTTGAAATTATGTAACATTCCCTTCTTTATGCATAGTTGGTTGTTTTGGAGGTTTTTTCCACTGAAAATGCACCTCCTGCTCCCTCTCTCTCTTCTCTCCTCTCTGTTGCTCTACCTTTTCCCTTTCCCATTTTTCCTTTTCCCTTCTCTTTTTTTTAACAGTGATGCTTGGGGAAAAAAAAAAAAAAAAAAAAAAAAAAAAGCCTAAAGCGAAATTGTCTGTGCAAGAAAATAGTAACAAGTAGTTTCAAGATTTATAAGCCAGGATTTTATGTTATACATTTACAGATTCAATCTGTGTACCAGGCTTTGATCCAAGCCTTAGCATGATGACTGGAATCACTCCTATTAACCCAATGATACCAGGCATGGGGTTAGTGCCGCCACCACCACCAACAGATGTGCCTGTAGTCAAAGAAATAATTCATTGCAAAAGCTGCACGCTCTTCCCTCCAAACCCAAGTAAGTGGATCTGATGAAAGAATGTTATTTTCCTAAATATATTGCACAAAATACTTTTTATCTAACAAAAATTATGTTTTTAAATAGACTGTAGGCAGGCATGGTGTTTCCTTCGAAGATCTACTCTTTGTGCAAAGCATGGTATGGTATCAGAGCATATTTATTCATCTCTGTAAGGTCATTAAAAAAACCTACATAGTTTGTACAAAAAAGGAAAATAATTACTTAAAGCTACTAGAGCCTGAAGATCTACACTTCTCATAGTAGAAATCTGTCTTTCCTAGATCTGAATGTCACAAAATATAATGATTATACAGTGCTGATTATCTCCATGCTCTGCCTCAGGTGCCCACAGTTAGTTGGAGCCAGTCAGGGCTTGTGTCCCTGAACACAGTGCCTTGCACCCAAACACTGACTAGGTCCGGTCCCGCCCCAAAGGAGATGCAAGGAAAGTGGGGCTACAGCTCTTCTCCTGCCATTTTTTGGGGGGGCAGCATGGCAGATTAGTTCCTTCTCTTCGAGAGCAGAGACCAGGCTTCCTTCTGCCCCTTCCTGGGACTTTGTGCAAATGGAAAACTCTTCCCACTGAGCCACCAGCTCAGGCACAAAGCCTGATTTTGTGTATGTTAGCCCCAGAAGTTTAGTTTCAGAGCCATCAGACCAGCAGCTTTCACTGTCACTGTGAAGACAAAAGAGAAAATTAAGCGAATAGTCTGGTGCTCTGGATTTGCAGTGTACTTAGATCATGATTTAATCAAACTGGCTTTATGTGTGTATATGCATATATATGTATACTTTAATGTTTAAACCCCATTTACTGTGTTGAAGGGCCAAAAAACTAAGTCATATCAATCATGTTCCTTCTTAGAGAATTCCTTTTAGAGGAATGCTCTAGTAAACTACATATAAACAATGTGAAATGTAATGACAGAGTATATTTTTTATACAGCCTTCAAAAATTTAATAGTTTTCTGATTTAAGTGTGTATATATTCTCTGTATCTATATATAAAAATAAAATTTCTAGCCACTCCACCTCATGAGCACTTGTAAACAGCGAGGTTATCCTTCCTGTGTGCTGGCGTCCACTCCATTATCTGGCAACAAGACAAAACAGATAACCAGCAGAGCATTTTCATCATGCTGTCACTTCGTCGTGTTTCCCACTTTGTTTTTCTGTTTGCTGTGCTCCTGTACTCTGAGACAGAAATGAAATTATGCTAAGACCAGGGAAAGACATCCAGCCCAAAGCCCAGGCTGTCCACAGCATGGGCTTGCTTGCAGAGGGCCCACACACTTGGCGAGTGATGGGTACAAGCCAGAGATGGTGAAGTTCAGGCTTTGAATCTCAGTGCCTGAGATTTGTGCTTGGGGTCGAATCAGCTGCAGAAGCTCTCATGCTTTGAAGCAGAATATTTTCTATTTTTGTGTGACTGTGCAGGGAAAACAAAGATCCTTTTAGACCTTACTGTCTGTCCTGGAGAATAACGCACACTGGCAGGAATTAATCTCTGAAATGCCACCTAAAACTTGAAAAGGTTTAGATTAAAGTAAGCAATTTTGGACAATCTCTGCAATATTCAATTGTTTTGCTTCTCTTTCTCTCCCACCTCCATGCTATGTCAAATAACTGTTCCTGCCCTGAACTGATTAGGGGAATGAATAGAGCCAATGGATAAAAAGACAAATTTTGTATTCCAATGTGATTTCTGTTTTGACTTAGATCTCCCACCACCTTCAACAAGAGAGAGACCTCCTGGGTGCAAAACAGTGTTTGTTGGAGGATTACCAGAAAACGCAACGGAGGAAATTATTCAGGAAGTCTTTGAGCAGTGTGGAGATATAACAGCAATTCGGAAAAGCAAGAAGAATTTTTGTCACATTCGTTTTGCAGAGGAGTTCATGGTTGATAAAGCCATTTACCTTTCTGGTACTTCACATTCTTTAATGGATTTTCCTTGCTTCTCATTTGTATTTTGTGATGCTAATGTTTTCTTATTTTCTTAGCTTTTATCTCAGCAAGTCTTTCTTGAGCTCAGTGGCTGTAGCTTGGGGTGGCAAGGGGCAATTCTGTATTTCTCTGTGTCTGCCAACACTTGTGCATGGTTTTGTACGTTGCTTACCCAGGAGCAATTTCCTGTCATCCCACAACAATACAACAGATCCTGAAATTCACTACAGAACAATCTTATTTTTGATTTACACAGGTTTATATAGTTTTGCTCGCAGGTTGTGGTAAGAGGAGGGCACTAGGCCAGGAATGCTGCTGTTTTCCAGTGCCAATTTCTTTGATAGGCTGGCAATTTCATTGGCATATTTTTATAGATTTGCAGCACAATCTGAATAAAGTCTGCCTTTATGCGTGCATGTATTCAGCTACTGCAAGGGTTAGATTCTGAGCCCCATCTGTAGGCTACGTCTGCTGCCTCCCAGGACAAGTGCCACAGAAAGTCAGGTGTAAAATTTCGGAATCTCTTTTATTTTCCAACAAAGGAACAGAAAGAAAAAAACCAACCCCTCTAACTCACAGAGAAAAAGAAAAAAGGAAAGAAGAAAAAAGATGAAAACCAGTTCTGCTTTCACATATCAGGCTTCAGTGACTGTCAGTGCCCTCTTAAGGCTACAGGCTCCTTAATATGAGGATTTGCTTCCTAACTGAGCCCTTCTTCACCTTTCTGAGCTGGATCCCATCCTCTGTAAGTATTTGGATCCACAGGCTGGTTCATCTCTCATTCTGGGGTGAACCACAAGTGTTGTTTTGCCCCAAAAGTTAGTGCAACACTTTCACCTGCAAGGTATTCTTAAATAAACAGGGGCCAGGGGCTGCTCCTTTGCTAAGACGAGCTGACACAGACTGGCTTACAGCTGCCCACCCTGTGTAGGGTGACCTCAGAGGGACCCACTGGGACCATCCAAAATGGAGCCTGGGAGGCAGCTAACAATTAGGGATACCTTGTTTGAGCTCCCATCCTGGCCATTTTCTGTTTAGCAGTAACGACATAACCTGAATGTCCTGTAGGTATCCATAGGAAGCTCGCACAGCTGGAAAAGTGATCTCTCAAATCACCATCAACTGCATTTTAAAATGAGAAAAAGGAAAGAAAACATCAGAAATTTTGAAATATGCAGTCAGGAAAAACTTAGCTCCTTTGTTTCACAAAGGTTTTTGTGTTTGGGGGGGGGTGTGTCTAACTTGGCTGCTTGCTTTAAATACCTCTTTGAAGAGCTACAGAAACTTATGAGTTTTATGAGGTCTATCAAAAGATTTCTTTGAAATATTGCTGAATTTTCAGATTCCTTCCAGATCTTCTTTCTACCCTCTTTTTTTCTTCTTCTTTTTTTTTTTTTTAACTTCATTTCTTCTTCCCTCCTCATCCTTTCTTCCCAGTTTTCATCCTTCCTGTTGATTTGTTTATCCACATTACTTCTGTAAAGCTGTAGTTCATTGGGACAGATCACAGGCATCACAGTTAAAAGAAGCAGTGACACATTTCCCAGCTTCCAACTTCTGTGTGGGGCACCCCATCTTCACAAGTAACAGATCAGAGGGGCACCCCTGATTCAGTAGGAGCTGGTATTACTGTATATGATAAACAAAACAGTGGCAAGAAAAAGAGCAAAGAAAAGCTCAGAAACATACAGGCTGCCACCCTGGGCCAGAGCCAGTGTCCCTCTAGCTCAGTTTCCTACTTCTCAGCAGTTGACTGCACCCTTTGCTTCACCCCAAGTGAAGTTTTATTTTAATTTTATATGCCTTAAATTCTGGAGAACCAGATTTGCTGATTAGAGGTTGGAAATTCCCTGCGATGCCATGTGTCCTCGTTCATAATGCGCTAGTGTGCATTCAGAATAAGGGAAACAAACAGAGATTGAGGTAGCAGATTCCCTTCCTCATCTTAAATTTTCTGCCATTTTGTTTCCAGGTTGCTGACCCATCCTTCCTTCTTCCATTTCCTTTTGTCACAGTCGCACTGCTGTGTACACTTCCTCTTACTGTCTGCTCTGCAGCCTCCCTCCCCATCTGTCTTTTCATCCAGATCTTTTCTTTTACTGACCAGATCAGGGGAAAAAATGATGGAGCTGATAGAGAGGAGGAAGAAAAGCACAGACATGCTGCAGCCAAGTTTTTCGGTTTGTTTGGTTTTTGGTTTTCTTTTCTTTACCACTGGTGCTGAACTCTGCAGATGATACAGAGAGCACCAACTGTCCCCTCCCACCTCAGAGCAGGGAGGTCTGGCAGTGGGCAGGGGCATGTTGGATTTGTACCGAAATACTGGGGGTTTTAACCAGTCTTTATTCCATTCTCAAGCATAATGTATTCTGAAATGGTGGGGATAAAGTGTATTGTTAAGGTGTTTTCTTTTCCCTGCAAGAGACAAAAGAGTTGTACAAATGGAATGTGTGGTTATTATAGTATGGGTGTTATGTTAGGGGAAAGTCATGCCTTTGATATCGGTAATATAATGATAATTTTGTCTGCCTAATCAGTTTTATCTGTCTACCCCATCTAATCTCATCAAACTTTGTATTTATCCCATGCTTATCATCAGAATAGTGCAAGTGATTACAAAATCCATCAAGTAGTTTAATCATTGATTTTTTTCTTTCCTATTCCCAAGTAAATGTGTATGAAAAGGAGACTGGGAGATGGGTAGAAGGCTATGACAAAAGAACTGACTTGGGAAAGGGTTGTTTTCATTTAGCCCTGAAAGTTACATTTTGATCTCCTGAGGAAAAGGCTTTCTAAAATTGACATACCGGCCCATGAGACAGCTCTGTCTCCAAACTATATGTACTTTACTCTTGTGGCTGACAATTCAGTAACTCCTGCAAATATTGATGGCTCTGAGCTTGAAAATATAGGGCAAACAAATGGCTTGAGACAGACCTGTTTATACCCCAAAAGCCGGTGTATGTGTTTTTCCTGTGCTGATCTTTTCCTCTGTGGGTTTCCATTTAGTACAGTGTACTTATTTTGTGTTCTCACTGATCACCATCAACACTCTGATCTAGATCCTTAGTTAGAGAGCAGTTATTGGCCTGTCCCCAATATAGCAGCACTCAAAGATAAGTCAAGCCACAGAGTTTTGACTAGACCTGTGATATGGAAATAATGTGTTTAATTTTTATTTAGCACCCTCACTAATTTTTCCTGTTGCTGCTCCTTTAAAGTGAGGATCTGGACAAGTTCCCAAAGTCTTTTCCTCTGCCATTGTATGCAAAACTGAAATTAAAAATGACAAGCCAGGCCTACAGTTAGTGCTAGCTGCAGTCCTGAGCAAAGAGATGGGGAACAGGGTCTGTGAGGGCAATTCATTGCCCGTGCATGAAGGGGAGGCAGTGGCAGTGGTTCTCTTGTACATTCAGATACCCTCAAACTTCAATAAGGAGGCATGGTATTAGAAAAGAACAAGCCCCACAGCAGCCCCACAGCTCAAAGCTGCCAACCTAGGTGGGTGCCTGAGCATCTCATGCAAAACAGGACCTGCCAGCTCTGCACCCCTTGCTACACAGCATCTTGCTGGCTGCCAACCCATCAAGGAGTCTGTTCTTCACTCACCAGGCCATTGGTCCCATAGTGTCCGCAAAGCCTGTTTTAGGACGGTGCAAGAAGCCATGGGCAATTGCTATTTTTGGTAAGGAAAAGATGCCAAGCCTGGAGCATCTGATCTGACTTTGAAGTTGACCCTGCTCTGAGAGGGTGTTGGACTAGGTGATTTTAAGGGTCCCTTCCAACCCAGGTTATTCTAAGTTTCTGGGCTGGTGGAAACCAGCTGGCTGGCTGACTACCTCCAGTCTTTAGAGTTGAACAAGGTCAGATTTTTTCAGTGTGATTCTTGGGCAGTTTCAAAGATCTATTAATTTGGAGGCACTTAAACTGGTTATCTAAAGGGAACCATTTGTCCAGTGCTACACACAGTACTGGGTTTTGAACTGCAATTTACACTGCTCAGTGGTGTTTTGTTCCCCCCCCCCCCCCCCCTCCCCCCCCTTATCCCCATTTACTTAAAAAGTGAAGGCTACTTTAATAAAACTCAAATTTGCTGGTGCACACACAACCTGCAGGTGCACAGTCCTTTATGCAGATTAAGTGGGGCTTTGAAGTCCACAACAGTCTTGTGTCCTGCAGCACCATGTTTCTTGCTCTGTCCATGCCCAGGCGTTTCTGCCAACAGAGGCAAAAGATGAGGGAAGAAGAAGAGAGACTGTGTCTTCCTGGAAAATACAGCCTGGCTGGGAGGTCTAATTTTAGGCACACGAGACCTGGCACCTTGGCAGTGTCCTTTCACATTGCTGATAATGCCATTTTGGCACAAAACAATCACTGTGTGAGGAATGCAGCTGGAGTGTTGGAGTGTTGAACAGGGGGACGTAACATTTGTCACAGTTATCAGGGTAGCTGCACCACTGACCCCTTTTGGCTGACCTCTTCATGCCTACACCTCTGTGGATAAAACCACATAATTAGCCCCTCATTAGTACAGGGCCCAGCTCTGAAAGGTCGCTCGCACTCTTCTTCTGTTATGACTCACTGAATATGGTGTATCTTTAACTCAGCACCTTGTGACTAAAGCTACATATATGACCACAAAGCCTTCTGGGGGGAAAAGTAGTGTTTACTTCTCTGACCAAGAGAAAGCAGAGCAAAATAAAGGGGCTTTTTAAAATAACAAGCAATCCCTTCCTTTGCCTCTCTTGCAATATTCAGTTGTACTTCATTCCAAGCTTGTGAACCTTGGAGACCAGATTTGGTAGGTTCCATGGCAGTTTTTGATGCCTTCTGGCTGTGAAGGACCTCTGAAACACTTAGCTCGAGTATTTAATCTGAGTTTGGGCTCCTTGCTGGAAAATCAGTCATACTTTTTCCCCACTGACAGGCTGCTTAAATGAACTCCACAAGATGTTTGAAAGGAAAATATCAAATCAAAAGGCACCCAGATTGTTGGTTTTTTTGTTGGGTTGTTGGTTGTTTTTTTTTTTTCCGAAGGATCACTACATATATGGATATCCAATGTTTTTGAAGCTATTATCTCATATGTGCTGTAGTACAGCAGGCTGGTTTGTCAGTGGTAAAACAAGCAGAGTATGCCTAGATAGGCATTTTTGCAAAGCTAATCTACTACATAAGTTTTAGCTTTGCTGTCCCTGGAGTTCAAAACTGAGTTTTAACTGTGGTGGTAAGGTGCTGAAACTCCTCAACCACAGGCAAAACATGAGACTGAACAGTAGGTTCTCTTGGATTGCTGTTCCAAAGCAGCAAACACCATTTTTCCTGCCATTTTGATCAGGAATTTCCTGTCCCTGGAGTTTTTCAGTTGCAGTTGTAGTAGTAGTAGTGTGTGTTTCTTAAGAGCTTCCTATGTGCCAGCTCAGCACAGAGCTCATCGCTGCAGCATCCTGTGATTTGAGAAGTCTCTGCTGGACTGCTTTGCTTCTGAGGCTACTGCAGCGGCTTGACAGAGAGAAGTCAGAGCTATCCCTGTGCAGACTGATTATTTTTACCTGCATTTGAAGGCTCTGTTTGCAGCTTTCTACGTAGCGTTTTCATAGACTTTCTCTGATTTGGCATTTTAACAGTTTAACTGTGGCTATCTTTCTGCCTTGGAAGTATAACTTGAAAAAAGATAGGTGCCCAGCATATGTTTTTCCACAGTACAGTCACAAAAAGCTCCTTTCATAGCATTGGCATGATTTGTTTGTCCTCTGACAGCAGTCAAGGGTTTTATTTCAGAGCAGGACCCTGTTGTACTGTTGTGCAGCCCTTGACTTAAGAGCCTTTGCAGTCTGCTAGCTTTAGCATATGATACATTGATCAAATAATGAATATGAAGAACATCACTAACGATGAGGCACAACAGATTTCATTATTTGTTCTGAAGGTGCCTTGCAAATGTCTAATAAATCCATCCACACTTTCAAAGTTACTTTAAAGAACACTGAATTCAATTCATTTGTTGGTGGTTTATATTTGCTGCCAGAATATTTCCAGTGGGCAATTGGGAAGTAGTGTTTGCTATTGTGTAGCCTCAAAATCTGAGATCCAGCATCAATGTAGTTATGACACCAACCTCTTTGTGGCACCAGAATCTACGTAGCACAATTTTCTCATTCATCTGTAGTTGTGATTTTTATAAAATTCAGCCTTTCCCATTCCTTTGGCAGGCTGGAGAAAAGCACTAAACAGTGCATGATCTCAACAGGATCAGAGAAAGGACTCTACATTCAGACCAAAACAGATCCGTTTTTAGTAGTTGTGTTTTTGTTTACCTGGCCTTTGCTCTTATAAAGGCTGGGAGTGTCAAGTAGAAAAATTACATATTTTGAGAGACTTCTAAACAGGACTGTACATTCTGTACCTTTGAGTCAACTTTTAAGGTCATCTACTGTGTGGATAGACAATGCAGAAAATTGCAAGGAAAAATGAATGGATGAATGTTTATCTTCCTGTGAAAGCACAATGATCAATAGATTCTGCATAGATATGTGGGAATCTGTTAATGTATATTTTTACATAGCTGCACTTGAGGGGAAAAAAAAATAAGCGAAGTCCTGCAACAGTTAGTTCTGCTTGTTGATTTCAGGTTACCGCATGAGATTAGGATCTAGCACAGACAAAAAGGATTCAGGTCGCCTTCATGTTGATTTCGCTCAGGCAAGAGATGACTTTTATGAATGGGAATGCAAACAAAGAATGTTGGCCAGAGAAGAACGCCACAGACGCAAAATGGAAGAAGACAGACTGCGCCCTCCTTCTCCTCCAGCAATAATGCATTATTCTGAACATGAAGCTGCTTTGCTGGCTGAGAAATTGAAAGGTAAGCAGTATTTAATACTTTTCATTGTATTATTTCTTAAAAGCGGGAGCCACCCAGAAGTCAGAGCAGGGAGGCTGATTTCTCTCTGGTGTATTTCATTAACTTGCCCTGTTAGCTATCCCCCATTCCTATGCCAATGTTAATGATACTCACCTGCACAACATCTGTCCATCTACCTGCATTTTAACAGCTAAAACACAACCTTCAGGATACTACAGTGCGGGGGTGTTTTTTCTGTTCAGTTGCTGCCATCATCTACCTTGGAAATACTTTCATAATAAGACAACTTGTTAAAAACATCCGTCATAGTAAAGGCCTGATTCTTAAAATGTGTTTATTCCTTGACTGATATGTTACTACACTACATGTAACTGTCCCAATGCCTGGTATTTAAATTGCCTTTGTGAGCTGCATTTTAACATGCCCCACAGGTGCGGCTGTACAACTTATCTCTGACACACACCATCCATTCTGTCATTCCCTCTTTAGGGTTAGAATTACTTGTGCAAGATAGCACCTTGTTTTGGTAGATGTTTGCTTGCTTGTTTTTGTTATTTTCTAGGTACACTTACTAAGTTAGTATTTTTCAAGGGTGCAACTTGAGGATTCCTGTCTGTAATAGTTTACGTAGAAAATAACAAGCAAAGAAATAAAACTATCCATGGTTAAGAAATTAAAAAAAGATCAAGCAAACCCAACTCCTCATACCCCTTAGAGTTGTATTTGTTTTCATTAAGTGTTTAGCAGTTGTATTTGGCATTCTTTCCCCATGTGGTGGCCAAGCACGTTACTTTACTCTGTGCCAGGTCACAAGAAACTGATTCTTGCCACTGTTTCAGAATTATCCAGATTAGACTTATGCTATCTAGCTGTCAGCACACTGGCCTCTGTTTTAACTATGAAACATGTTTGGGAAGCCGAAGGACAGCACAGTGTTGCATCCTTGGAGCATGGAGCAGAGATGCACCCTACTGTCTCTTTGAGTACTGCATTGGTTGCTCTTAGTTGTCACTGTTACTTTGGTCTGTTATTAGTTTGGCTGACTTATATTCTCATCACATGCACTCCTCTGGTAAATAATTAATTAAATAACTGGGAGATTAGTAAAATAACCCAGATGGATCGATAGACCAGGAGAAAAGGAGGAAAGAGGCCCAAATATAAAAATTTTTAATTCCTACCTAGCTTCTAGGCCAGCTCCTCTAGAGGTTATAAAATACAGTACAATACAGAGATTTAGATCCATCTGTTCCCAGAATCTGTTTTCAGTTGAATATTTTAGGAGTTAATCTTTCATAGGGAAGTTTTTCTTTATGTAGTAAGGCCTAGAGGTTTCCTGAACTAAGTCAGAAAATGCAAGAAATCTGGACACTTTCTTCTGTATGGCTAACCATTCCTTGGGGCAACCGAATGCGAGTTTTTGCAAGATGTTGAAGATGTCTATATTTAGAAGGGGTTTTCTTTTCATTCTGTGAAATTTCCATACTTAATTAAAACTAATTCCAAGTTTTAGATCTTTGGTTCTTTTGAGGGACATTTGACCAGAGCTTGGCATATATGCACAATTTTAATACAGAAATATTTTGAGCACAATACAGTCAAACACCATGTATGTGATTATTTCTCTGGAAATAAAGAGAAAGTTTCAGAAACATACAGAAGTAAATATAATAAGTTAAGAAACAAATATGGTAAGTTTATTTCTTTATTTGTTGAAAAATAATTTAAATCCAGCAAAAGAACATACTGCAATTTTGCTACTTCACTAATTAGCAGTTGCCTTGTAGCAAGATTAATGGCACCAGCCCTGGATCTCCATAGACAGTTGGGGGTGGAGAATGCAAAGATGTCCCCTCTTTTCTCACTGGTCTTGAGTTGTCTCCTATACTAGGTACTGTGGAAAGCAGAGGTAGGATTCAGTCATTCTACTGTTCTGCTTTACATTTCCCATGGCTTCATAGCCACTGTAAGGCAGTGGGGCAGAACGTTATGGCCTCCCTTGGGCAACATGGATTCACCATAAGCCCTTTGCAATATCCTGAAAACAGAAGTAAAGCAACACTAAACAAACTTCTTTAACTCTAGCAAAGGGCAGTGCACGTCATCATACATTCACAATTTAAATGTGGACTTTAAATGTGAGGCTAACGGGAAATATAGGTATGTACACACACACACACACGTGAAACCTGGGGTTAAAATCTCAGGTCCCTGGATATCACCAGATTTGCACTGCTGCAAAAGCCTGGACAATTCATCCTGAAGAAAAGAAGGATCAAAATATATCTGCTTTTGGCAGGATTTACCTCAAAAGATTAGGTTTTGAGCAGATGCTTTGCAGTTGTTTTCTTAAGGAAAGCCATGACTTCCCCATGATGCCCACTTCAAAAGACTCCTGAGCTCTGTTGCCAGCTCGTGAGACAGAGCTGCAGGTGCCCAACATGCAGGTTTCAGCTCCTGCAGTGCCTCCAGAAGTTCACTGAGCAACACTGGCTGAAAAGCAAGCCAAAATAGCTAAACATCTGTCATCCCAAGGTACTGCTTTGCAATCACAAATGTAGACAACTTGGTCTGTATCCAAGCAACTTTTGTTGTTAAAATAACCTTGGAAATTCCTGACGGCACAGAATCCTGCCGGTGAGCAGAGATGAACTAGGCTCGTCAGCCAGTCCCCTGTTGTGGTCTAGATATTTATTGAGTCTAGAACAGAGGTGACAATATCTTTTTTCATTTTCTGCAAATGGCAGCGTAAGACTTAAAGAAATCATTGGTTTTGTGTACAAGTCTTGGCTGGAGACACTTGTATCAGTGTTGTCAGCATATTCCTATTCCTCTCCTGTGCTGAAGTTGACTGCCATAGAGGAGAGTGGGTGAGAGAGTATAGAGGATCTTTTATGCCAGTTGGAAACAAAAGTTCATTATGAAATTTCATCCAGATATTCTCTACTGGTATGGAGCTTCATAGAGAAAAAGAACTGGTTTCTCAAAATGCACTGCCTGGTGACCAGGGCTAGCTCTCACTGCATATGAGGCCTTGAATACCTGCAAAAGCATGAGAGTTTATGGCTTGCTCTCCATTCCCTGCTCTCTGTGGACTATCCAAATCCCTTCATATCTGCAAAGAACTTGGTTTGAACACTTGATTTATGCAGAAATAAGGGAAACCCATCAAACCGTGGACCAGTGCAATTTTTCACCACTTTCCATTTTAGACTGTGGCAGAGAGTGCTGTTTTATGGGTATATATCTTTTCCTTTTCCTTTTCCTTTTTCTTTTTCTTTTTTCCTTTTTCCTTATTTTTTCTCCATTAAGGTCTTCAGGGTCCTGCAAATGAAATCTTTCATAACTTTTTCCTTGTTGGCAGTGTGGATATTTGTTTTCCTGCACCTTTCGTGTCATTAGCTAAGAGTGTATTCACTCTTAAGTGCCTGTGATGTTGTTCCTCTCCCTATTCACCTATTGTGCTTTGTTATAGCCACTTTTCACTATGTGGCAGTGACACATTGCCAGTATCTTTGGGCTACATCTCATGGATTTGAGCCTGTAGCTCTAAAACTACTAACTCTCATTGATTAAGCATTTTTTGAGCTGCTCTGCATTGATAATTTGCTTGTGGTCACAGCCAGAGCCAAAACAAAGAGAAGCCAGGAAGGTGATAGTTCATAAAGCATGAGGTTTCCTGCATTGGAAAGGTGATGTCACAAAATATTTAATTTAAATTTCTTCCATGCACTCCCACACACTCCCATGAGACAGTCCCACTCTTCATGAGTCCAGCACATAGAAGACAGAAGAGACCGGAGCCTGGATTATCAGACTGAATGCTGAGCTTCAGCATTCAAACTAAATGGGTAATGTGGAGAAGGACATGAGCTCCTTCTCATACCAGGGCTATGCTGATCAATTTTAGGTTTGTACCACAAGATTTGAGATTTGCAAGCTGGTTGGGAAATAAAACTGCTATTTAATTTTGCATGACAAGTTATTTTTGTTTGGGTTTTTTTGGTGGTGTTTTTGGTTTTGGTTTTTTTTCCCCTGACTTTCCCAACTACTAAAGTATATTTGAAGGGAAAAATCAAAATAAAAAACGGTGAAGTGGTAAAATGGTAAAGTAAGATCTCACTTTTTCAAAAGGTACTCTTCAAATCTACTATTTGATCCAAATATTCCAAAATTTGTCATGACACTGCAAATAGTTTCCTCAAACCATGTCTGATTGCCATGGAATAAGATAACAGCTAAGCACAATTCAGGTTAGTGAAACTTCTGGCCTTCTTTCTGACATCCTTCTGCCTTAGGTAAAAACTGTCTTTCCTTGAGGAAATATCTCAATAAATTCAAAGGTGTGAATTCTGGGAAACCAAGGTCTTTTACAGTGAAGTGTAAATGTGAATTACCTCCTGAAATGGTCTTTGAGACCCTGAGTTCTTGTTCTGACAAAACCAGCAGAATATTATGTCTTCTGCTATTATATCACAAAAATGTGGCCTTCTTGTCTTCTGGTTCATTGCAGTATTTTGTTTGGTGTGTGTCTTTGAGATTTTAATCCCTCAGCATCAAATTAAATGTTTCATTACTGCACAGTAGGATGTGTTGGTAGATATTTAGGATCAAATTTGCATACGCTGACATCTGTTTTCCTGGGTGCTTTGTGAATGGTTGAGTAATGTGGTGCCCCAATCATACAACTGGAGATAGGCTGAACCTTTTATCCTTAAGTGAAACGCTGCTCTGTCAGATGCATTGGAACAAAACATTTTAATCTGTGTGTTTATGACATCTGCGTTTCAAAGCAGAATTTTGACTATTATGGTTTTCTTAATTCAAGCATATCTGTATCTAATGGTATCATCTTCAGAAATCACTTCTTGCAAATAAGCACCTTTAAAATACTACATCTGTCTTATCTGCTGCAGGTAGCTAAATAGTTCCACCATCTAACAAAGACATCTCTTTATATCAGAGTATCTGTTTTTTAAATATTTTGAGCAAAGGAGACATAAATATGTGCACGTTATATACAATACCCTGGAATTTACCTCCCTTTAAGATACAGTGTTTCTCTATGAGCACAGGAAAGTTATTCACATGGTTTTACATTTTAAAAAATATAATTTGAGAAATTGAGAAGCTGTTTCTTTGCCAGGCACTGTATTATCCCCTGAAGAGAGAACAGATTGGAAATTTAAATAAATAGATGGCAGTTACAGTAGAATGAACTAACGGGGGATATATCTTGTGCAAGATTCAGGTAACATCAAGCCTGACAATCTCAACCCTTGCACGTCATTTGAAATATAAACAACATTTAATTGCTTGGGAAATAGGATATTTCACTGAGAAGAAACCCACGCTGCTTTCATTATCAGTCTGCACTTGAGAGCCAGATTTGTGGAGCGCTGCAGAAGTGGTGCAGTTATCCAGAGAGGCAAGTCTTAGGCAGACGGGATCAAATTCAGTGCAGGGCTACGTCAGAAGGGGAGGCAAAGCTGTGATCCTCTGAACAAATCCAATGAATGCCAGGTTTAATTGCTGCTGAAAGACTCCAGACCTTTTTTTAGCACAATCTTTTTTTATTAGTAGTATATCAGGACAGAGCACTACAACAGACATGTTTCGGTGCTTCAGCGTCAAATCTGTTCGCTCACCCTTCCTGTTTTTAGATTATCATTTTCTCCTTCCTTCTCCCATATGCTGCTGACATCTGCTGTGACACAATACATCTGGCACCAAGAACCTTGCACAGGGGCTGTGAGCAGGCACGGTGCGAGGGCAGTTTTGTCTGCTGGCAGAAGAGTGTAAGGTGGGTTCAGCTATCAGCAGCCTGGTAACCCAATTCCCTGGGCACCTCTCTCTGAAAGCTGGCAAGAAGTATGTTCGCTGTTAAGTGTAATACTAAAAGTGTCCTCCCTCACCTAATCCGTATTGTATCAATGCAGATTTTAAGGTTTTAATATAAACCCACTTGATTAAATGTACCGCACTGCAAAATGACTCAAGTTAATTACTATGAACTGGGAAATTGCAGCTCACCGATCTGAAAGTTTGTGGTGTGATTTTGAGAAATAGGGAGGAAACTCAATACCCTCATAATTACTTTTTATTGGAAATAATGGCATCAGCAGGATAAGATAATGGATTTCTGTATCTCACATGAAACACCCACCTCTGGAAGAATCTTGTGTGATTTAATTTGGAAGAAAGAGTTTGATGAAACAGGGGGAAGAAAGTACCTTTTAAAATATCTTTTAGTAAATGTATATGCATATTTTTGTCAAACCTAGTTTCAGCTAGTCATTTATTACATAACTGGAAAAGTTTCTTGGTTATAGCATAGTTAAGGCTATTTAAGAAATAGTAAGAATTAATCATTCTTTAAAAGAAGCCTTTGGCAGTAAAAATTTGTATCCCTTGATTCTCACTTATTATGCAGTGCCATTGGGTTAAAAATGTTATTAATCCCAAAAGTACCAGATGTGTGTTGCATGGCACAATTATATAAAGTATTTGAGCAGGGAAGAAAGAAGGCAGGGGTAGTAGACTGAAGAGTTGTGTTTCTAGGTCAGTGGCAGGCACTCTGTGCAGGAGAAGCTCTTAAGCCAAGAGAAAAATAGGTTGTCATCGTGGCACCAAAATTGGCATGTGCTGAGAAGCAAATTGTTCCTGATGCACAGGGGAGCTGGGCTGAACCTGCTGATGAGAGAGGTTAGTAAACCTTTTCCCTGACCTGATTCACCCACAGCAGTCACCTGTTGTGGTTTATTATTTTTTGTATTGAATTCAGCCTTTGCAGTTTAGAAATTTTAGTTATAGTCTAATAAATTATCAAATCAGAAGTCAGATTAAAAATAATCTTGGTCAAACATCCTCCCCTGGCTGCAGTTACATGGAGTGAAGGAGTCTGCATCCTGAACTGGCCTCTATCACTTTCCTGTAATAGCTGAACAGGGCCCAGTTTGACAAACTGGAACTGGAGTGTGATCAGCCGAGCAGCTCCAGGCAGACCTGAGGGCAGTGTAACCATGTGCAAAGGAGTAGTGCTGAGCAGGTGGGGATGGGGCAGGGAACACAACATCTTCCTATGGCACAGCTACAGCTGACAGAGAACAGGCTGTCAGTCAGAGACAAATAGATGGGGCATGTCCCAGGACTCTTGTCCCCTCTCCACACGCCCTGCAGCACAGTCATTCTCAGTGCTC
Organism: Falco punctatus; assembly: GCF_963210335.1. NCBI lineage: Eukaryota > Metazoa > Chordata > Aves > Falconiformes > Falconidae > Falco > Falco punctatus. The sequence goes on from NC_137581.1 coordinate 33,236,976, forward strand.
TCAAGAACAGCTTCAAGGGGTGTTAGTTAACTAAATTTCTCCTGGTCAGGGCAGAGCTTAGCATAAGTGCACACCTACCCCTTCCCATCTTACAGAAGGAAGAAAAATGAGATCATTAATGCCACCCAAAACATACGCAGAGGTGTAGCCATTAGGATAAAGAACAACAGCTCTGTCTTTTCAGCGCCTCCTTGCAAGCCTAGGAGATTGCGTTAAGTGAGCACGATTAGTGACAAGATACGGGATGTGCTGACTGTGGACAGCACCATGGCCTATAGGACAACGTAGAAGGATTGCTGTGATTTAGACAGGCACCAAGTGTTGTGTGAATTATCTCAGATACTTTTCAAATATTTGAGAAAGCCAAGGGTTGGGAAGAAACCAACAAAGTTAGAAGCAACTGTAACCCAGTGTGTGATCTTGTCCGAGCTAGAAGTCCAGTATACAGTGTCACTTTTGAAATAGAGAAATATAAAGTTAGCTATATCTGCACTATATCTATAAATGTAAAAATGATAGTAAGAGTGTTTGAATGCCTGGCTTCAGAGTCATGGATTAGTCTACCTCCTTCCTAATGGCTGAGGCCTTAGATACTGTCACCCAAATCGTGAAAGCACCTTATGGAGGTGTTTACAATGAGAGGTAAATAGTCGCAACATTTCAGATTACTCTGAGCTGAATTCTGCCCTGTGTTACACCAGGGAGACTCCATAAACTGGAAGTAAAATCTCTGTTTCCAACACTTTTTCCCAGTATACCATTTTATAGCAGTTCTTGTCATAGCTTTTTATATTAAAGGTTTTATTTCAGTTGGGGTTGCTTAGAGGTGGTCAAATTATAAGCAGGAAAAATGCAAAACGTTTGTCAACAATTAATTATTTTTTTTCCCCCCTGGAAATATCCCTGTTGACAGTTTCCCAGGCAGCTCTAGGGATGCGTTTTCTTTTCTTAGTTTTCATTTCATCTAAGTTGTGAGCTAGGATTTAAGTGCCAAATATCTTCAGTTGATATAAGAGGAATTTGAAATATCTTATCTCTAGAGGCCTGTGATTAAGTCTAGCAGCACCTGGAAATCTCTATCAACAGACACCTAGCAAGCCATCCTCAATACGTGGGTAATATTCAAACAGCATAGCATGCATCACAGCGTGTGGTATTAACTGAAAACCCAACACAGGTATACAAATGCTGGGTAGCTGTTCCGTAACTGGTGCACTTGTGGAACAGTTGGGATTACTCTGACCAAATGTAGATGTCTGTGGCAGAGATGTCTATATATGAGCAGATCACCCCCGTCTCCCTTTACAGCCAGTTGAGAGAAGCAGGCACTTCTGGGACACAGTTTACCTCACCCTCAAATAGGCAGATAATACAGCACATCCAACAATTGTCCATCTCTTTTCTTTGGCTGTACTAGGACCCTGGGCTTCCTAATCAGATGTTGACATAAAGGAGATGAGTCCTACCTTATTTGCTTAAAATATGCTGTAACTTGGAGAAGAAAAAAAGTGTTAAGTGTGAGAAATAATTTGCTGCTTCCTCATTTTAAAAGAACAATTACATATGGGAGCATGTCTTATATAAAGGAATTTATTTTGAGAGTATGTTTTTGAACAGCATATATTTACATGCATTCTACCGCAAGGGTATAATTTTGGGCAGAATTAGGAGTTTTGGTTTATTTTTTTTAATGAATGGCTGCAATCATAAGGTAGTTCATGCTCTCTTTAAATTAGATTCCATTGCTGCATTTCTTCCACTATTTATCTACTAAATAAAAAATACATCAACACTCTGGTATAAAAATCTGATTTTCTAAGTGAACCTCTGGTTGCTCAGAAAAAGTCACTGCACTCTGGATGAAGAAAACTAATTCACGGTGAGTTACCTTATGCCAGCCACTGAACAGTCATCGCAAGAATATAAAAGTTAGAAATGAAGGTGAAATAAGGAAATTTTAAAAACTGTAGAGAAAAGATTTTATTAACTAATGTGCTCCTGTTGTGCATATATTGCCCTCTAGCTTTCCTTAATGCATCTTCTAATTATGTAATCAATGAAGATGCTGATGTTTACCAATGAAAGGATTTTTTTCTGCTCGTACAGAACCATGAATTAACTATAACAGGCCCACAGACCTCTGCAGCTCCCTGCAAGTATAGTGTGTTGAAAACAGGTTTTCAGCATGTCCTTTTAAATGGGTTGAATCTATGTGGCAGAAGGGTGGCATGTTTATGAACATCCCTTACAGACACCAGCTGTGCCTGATAACAAAACAAAGGGAGGGGTGTTCTAATGTCATATAGAGTCTATAACAAAACAACACACAGACATGTATTGGGGAGAGATTAAAAGCAAAAAAAAGGGAGAATGTTTCTGTGCAATTTGTTTTTACTCGTGCATCTCCATGAAACATTTTTGCGCAGTTCTGCACGCTGTTTCTTCACAGGTCATGGTGTCCCTCTTCAGAGGTGCTTCTGTATATCATTTCTCCCAACTTTGCTGTTCATGTCTTGACCTAGATTGAATGGGATAATTTACTCTAAATGGTACTTCAGTGTTGGGTGATGAATTGTGTGTGATGATATAGATAATGATGTCTACAAGGAAAAAAGGGGAACACATTCAGCTGTAGTTACTCTCTACTCACAATCAGCTGCATCCTTGGTGTTAACAGGCTAGTGCCATCTGCAGGGTGACCTGACTGCACAGGCTGTTGGAAATTGCATACTAACATTGCCAGAAGCCATTACAGGTTATTCTTATTGACTACTGTAATTATAACAAACATTATGTTCCAGGGATGTGTTTTTGGCTGTACTGGGATCCATGACATCCAGCTCCCATGCATTTCAGCAGGCTGGAAATTTTGCTCAAGCCTTTTGGAGAGACGTATCTTAGTGTCTTCTTGCAATGAAGTGGCTTTGCACAAGTCTTGTTTACATTTGGCTTTTCTGAGGCCCATATTCAGCCAAACTCACTCATCAGAGCCACTTAATATGTACCTGCTGCACATGTAACCAGTAAAGCTTGAAAGTGGAGTCTAATCCAAGGGGACAATATGGAAAGAAAACACGTCTGTCTGACTTTTCCTCCCCAGAGACGTTTAATAAATGATGAATATGAATCACGTGCTAATGTAAAGTCACAACAGATACATCATCATAAAAAGGGAGGGTGTTATGATGCTCTTATTTTTCAAAATTTTTTCAGGGAACTTGGGTGAACATGCCTATCCAGCTGTGGAGAGCAAATCCTATTGCTGCAGCTGAAAGCATGTTTCAGTTAACAAGATGCTAAAGATCAGGCAATGTAAAATCTATTCATTGCAGGCTGCAGGCTCAGAGTGTATTACTAGTCCTCTCTGTACTTTAGGCTCCTCACCTTTTAGGGAAGTGATTACAGACTTATTCAGAATAAAAGCCCAAATCATCACTGAAGAATTAGTAGTTCATTATTCTTTGGACATGGAAAGCAAAGTCTTACGAACTACATCCCATATTTCTGTATCCTGTAACAAAGTTGGTTGGGTTTAGTATTTTCCAGTTTTCACTTTAGATGTCTTTTGTTTAGAACTGTACTACTTCTTCCCACCATAACTCTGTACCTTGTCCTACAGAAAGGTATACCTACCACCTAGATATATATGTGAACTAACTACCAAGGACTAGATGAGATGTTTAAAATTATTTGTTGGGAAATGGAAGTTTTATAAAATGAAATCTTGGAGGAAAAAATGAGATAGAATTCCACAAAAACGGTTCCACAGGAAGACACTTGATTGTAAAAGCATTTTCTTGCAGTTCAGCCTACACAGGATTTAAAAAGGAATGTATCCTCTTAATCCTGGTGAAGCCAGAAGTGTAATGGATGCTGCATTAAAGAGTCTTCTGTGGAAGCTGAGAGCACTGTCAGAGGAAAGAAGATTACTTGGGGAGGGAGTGCACAAAATGTAGCCACCAGTTCTGGCAATCTTTCTGCAGAGAAATATAACTTTAGTTACCTGAATGGTAAACATAAAGCTGTAACCCAGGTGTTTGCCTGGATTCGTATGGAATCCTTTAAAAAAACCCAAACAACTAAAACCACAGACAAATGATACAAAACAAATACAGATGCATCAACAGTGGAACACAACTGTTCAAAGCAGTTCCTTGTAATTAATCAGTGCTTTGAGGAGGAATTGTTCAGCCTCGTCATTGTTCATTAATTAAGAATGTGATGTTAGTGAAATCTGTTGACAAAAGTACAGCTGAGCCAAAGGTCCAAGACTGAGCTTTTGGCTAAGCAGATTAACACAGACACATTTCATTTCCTCAGTGGGTCCAGTAATAGGGAGGTCTCCTCCCTCCTGCTCTAAGGCCATTACTATCACTGAATGGCTTAAGGGAGACATTGTGAAAGCAAGGAGTCAGGTCACAGGAAAGGGTTGGGAAGGAGGGTGCTTTTTGTTGTGCAAAAGCTATTAAAATAAGCAGAAGACAAGTCTTGAAAATTTATGAAGCTTCAGGTGGCAGTACTGGCTTCCTACATCTGATAGAACAAAGGACCCAAAAGTTGCCCAAAATGATGTACTGCAAGCAGGATTTATGGTGATTTTAATGTGACATGGAGCAGAAAATGTGTTCTTGGCAGGATATTTATGCCTGCAATTAAAACCTGTGCTTTGATTGTTCTAGATGATAGCAAGTTTTCAGAGGCCATCACAGTGCTGCTTACCTGGATTGAGCGAGGTGAGGTGAATCGTCGCTCTGCAAACCAGTTTTATTCGATGGTGCAGTCGGCCAACAGCCACGTCCGCCGGCTCATGAATGAAAAGGCTGCTCATGAGCAAGAAATGGAGCAAGCCAAGGAGAGTTTCAAAAATGCCTTAACAGGGATCCTCACTCAATGTAAGTAACTCCTTTTTGTCCAGTGTTGTAGTAATGGTGGTGGTGGTGGTAGTGGTTTTTTTATCATTTTGTTTGTTTGTTGGGGGTAAGTAGTTGCAATGCAGTCATATTCTACTTCATATCCTATTCCATACTCTATGGCAATTTGGAGAAGCAAGGACCATTCCTAAGAGCTTATTTCTCAAGGTGAGCAAAGTTTCAGTAGTTTTTTTTTTTTTTTTATTAATAGATGAAGATGTGCTCTATGCATAACGTCTACTGTTGCGTAGACATAACGCTTTGGGAACGGACCAGACAGAAGCCTCCCTGCTCTGAGCAAAGATCATGTTTTTGTGGAGGGAAGTGATATATAGCCTGTGTGTTGCAGGTAGTTAACTAGGCCAATGACAGAATAGAGGACAATTAGGTTATATTTTTAGCCTGGGTTTAGGTAAAAGGAAGTAGGATTCAGCAACTTCTAGAGATCAGCATACAGGCCACCCCCACAGTAGAAGAATAAGCTGTACTACTGCTGGCATTGGGATCGCTTGGCTGATACAATGCCAGTATTAATTTGGCAGTTAAACTGCCTTTAAATATTTAGGGCTGGCAACTATTTCCTTAGTACAGAAATATAATCAATTAAGTTACCTTAATGAGGTTTCCTCATAAAACAATAATTGGGATACTTGCCTAGAAGTGTTCTTGAAAGAGAAGGGAGGAGAGGAGAGGGAAGAGGAGAGAAGGAGAAGGAGAAGAAGGAGAAGGAGAAGAGAGAGGAGAAGAGAAGAGAAGAGAAAAGAAGAGAAGAGAAGAGAAGAGAAGAGAAGAGAAGAGAAGAGAAGAGAAGAGAAGAGAAGAGAAGAGAAGAGAAGAGAAGAGAAGAGAAGAGAAGAGAAGAGAAGAGAAGAGAAGAGAAGAGAAGAGAAGAGAAGAGAAGAGAAGAGAAGAGAAGAGAGAGAAAGCTAATTTCATTGCTGCTGGGTTTTAACATGTCTACTCATGGCTGCTCAAGCAAAAGGCTTTATGATACTCAGGAGGGTGGAGCCTGAAGTCAGCTCTCATATGCAATTTAAAAACAAAAAGCAATAAAACTGACCAAATGGAGGAGAATGAAGTCAAGAATGCAGCTGTTACACTGTAATTTCTGAATCACACCCCTAATCTTTACAGTAAAAAATAACCCCTAAAGGCTTTTCTGCAATATTTTTCTCATCCCTCAGTGGTTGTCCTTCAGAAGTTAGGGCTGAAGGCATAAGCTTGGATGAACTTGCCTGGGTTAGGAGAGCAGCCCCTGGAAGCTTCCTGCGTCCATGATGGAGAGCTCTGTATCCCAGAAGACTAATTTACCCCAGGGCACATGTACTTCTAATTTAAGAACATAGATGCCCGAATTTAGGAAGATTGATTCTGGGCCAAAGGCATTTGATTTCTGAGGACATATGTTCCCTGAGTAAATTTTAAAGACCAGTTAATTCCCTTGCTAATTTGCTAGGCAATATCGCCTTCCCTGTCAGCATCTAAAAGGCAGTGTGAGGAGCAGAGACGCAGGCACCATGCATGGCCGTGCTGTTCAGTTCACACCAGGGCTCTGTAGTTTTGTGTGCAACAGCCAGCCCTAGCGTTTGGAAATGCCTTCTTCAGCTGCATTAAAAAAAATCCCCCATTGTCAGCAGGCTGAACTTTAGTTAAATCAGTCTAAATTAGCCCATTTGTCACCAACTGTTGTAGAACATCTGTCACTTGGAAATAGAGATCCCTGTAGTTTCAGGTGGAAACTTGCAGTTTTGGCTATATCTGGTTTGTTCCTGTAATGTGCTGAATGCTGAACTTACAAAACCAGAAATAGGTCTGGCTTCAAATCATGAGTTTCAGAGTGTCACAGTCACAGCAGTGCCTGGAAGAAAAGAGTTTCTGACAGATCTGGCCTAGGAGGACAAGGTCAGCAAAAAAACAGGTTCAGGGAAAGGTGTTACACTCTGTGGATTTTATAAGAACAAATTTTACAAGCTTTCCAGATGCTTCACATTGGTTATTTTATAAACATCATAAACATTGGCCATTATTAGCATTAATGTGTCTTATTAAAATTCTCTGCAAACTTGTTACAAACAGATGGATGATGTTTTTGCTTTACATGTGTATATGCCTAAGATTGCTATATAGGGAGACTGTGAAATGAGCTTCCCTTTTTCAAGAATTTTCCTGTATTTGAATTCATCTGAGGAATGTTTTTCATGCATCTTTTCCATTGTTTTCCCACAGCCTTGTGTAATCAGCTGCAATATGTCATTTGCTTTATGAAGAAGAATTTGAAAGTACTAGATGTTTAAAATAGGTGTGTGTGGTCTATTAAATTCTGCAGAGTAGCAAAAAAACCACTTCTGCTGTTCTGCCTTAAGGGTCCAAAAGTCTAGTGTAATGCTACAGCTGTGTGGCCATTTGACATAAATATTGCAGTATCTTTTAAAATAGCATGTGCCATTCCTCTGTCACAAACTAGATCAGATGTCCAACTCTAAGCTGACCATTCTGTGCTTTCTTTGTTGACTGGAGAGTAAAATGGGCATCTCTGGGGAATGAGTCATCAGACCGACCTCATGGTGCTCTTCCAGTGAGATGAATCATCCCTTGGAGATGCCGTATTTTCTCTGCTGTCCTAGACAATTCACAGGGGGCCTAGCTCAGAACCAATTGCCCCACTTTTTACAAGCCTTGTTCAGAGCAGAGTAATCCCACTTACTGTGTGTAGTCTTGATACAGAAGGACGTAGCATAAGGGAAGAACTGGAAGTTAGATAGAAATGCTATCATTGTAGCAGTGAATGTTACGGGGAGTGAAGAAGAAATATGTTAAGAAAATGGCCTTCAAGTGCACTCACCTGGAACACACACACTGTCTATAGGAGTCTCAGTACAAAATGCTTTCTTATTAATGAGGATTAGTGTGGCCAGAACATTTCAGCTTATGGCCCAACTACTAAAGAAGTACAGGTATTGAAATCCCTGCTACAAATTTCTGCCTGGAGGTATTTAGAAGATTACCAAATGGATTACGCTTAAAAATTTGGGTCAAGTGTTCAGCATGTGAATTAATTACCTGACCAAGATACTTGTGCCAGGATAATCTGTGAAATAAAGTATATTACTGCTGTCACACCACCGATTTACAGCCCCTGATTTAAGTTCTACAGGGAGTCTTTGCCTTGTTATGGTGCTACTTTAGTTATTTAAGGGATAAAGAGAGAAAAATGGCCACCTCTTTTTTATTATTATTAAATTACTTGGGGTTTCTAGATTTGAATCTGTGCTTAAAATGTGGATTGTTTTCCAGGATTTTGAATATTTCTGTCTTTCTGGTTCGATTTCTAAATTCTTTCATTTTGCTTCCACAGCAGAGTTGCACATGACGCTGCTCCCTGTTTTTCATACATCTCTCTTTCATTTCCTCCCAATCCACCTTTTCAGCCTAAGGCTTGTAGACATTGGTCTTCATGTTTAAGAAAAGTGGAAGCCCTTGAGACATCCACATTGGGCTGTTTTTTTAGACTACACCAAAGCTGTAATTGTCTCCTCTGACTTTCTCCTCCACGCACTGTGAACTTTGTCTACCTCTTATTGAGGGTTCAGACCATTTCTGGCAGTCTCCCGTGACAACATTTTCAAAAGTACCTATAAGTGAATGCAGGTCCAAAATCCCATACTGAGAAATTAATTTGATGTCTCGAGAGTCAGACACACAAGGTGGTGGAAGTGTTCCAACATGCAAGTAGATAGTTACACAGTGTAATGAACAGAAGTGTGCCACGGCTAGGTACCAAGCAGCTTATGACACTCACTTATTTGGTCATTTCTGTCAATTTTACTAACTGATGACTCTTCAAGGGACTTAGGCACCAGGTCCCCATCAGGGTCCAGTCTCTTGCACACCTGTGGGGGAGCAGTGGGAGGGTGGTTTTTATTGTGGAGCCCCCTGGCCAGATTACTTCCTTGTCATGTGCTGGTCTTCACTTTCATCCTCTCCTTGAACTTCAGAGAATTTCAATGCCTAGTGATCAGGATGATCTTTTGGAAAGGTATGTTTAAATACCCTGAATGCCAGTGAAGGAGCTGAACTTAAGCCTCCTTCTTTCCAAGAGTGCTCTAAATGGTTAGGTCCAGTGCTCTCAAAGGTGATATTGACCTTCCTTAGAGTGTCTGATAGATGGCTTTTAGGCACCTGATCCAGAACGATGCCAGCTGGAGTGAAATGTCTCCCAGCCTCCTGTAGCGCTGCACTGAACAGAGAGAACAGCTGCATCTATGGCACATCCCCATCCAGGGGATGCATATGCACAATCTAGCAGCTAGTTAAGACAGTGCCTTTTATATGTATTCCCAAGAGTGAAGCACTTCCCCTGTGCTTTGTAGGATACCTGAGCTTCTAATTCACCACAGTTGATTACAGGTAATCACCAGGGTCTTAGAACTTGTCTAAAAGGCCTGAGTGTCAAAATGCAGGTCTGAAGGTATGGATAGACAGATGGTTCATCCTACAGGGCAAGCTGGAATGTAAACTTACAGAGTCCTTTAGTCCAGTGTACTAATCACAGACGTGTCCTTTATTCCTGGTGGACATGAGGACATTGCTGGAAAGGGAAGCCAGTTCCCAGTGACCCTGGAATCCCTTTGTGAATTAGCTGGCATTAGGGAGAAGAAATGTGCTGCAGGTTCTCACCCTACCTTGGCAAGCACTAATTAGCTCATTGACTCTCAAGATGTTTGAAAACAGAACATAGACTCTTTAAATCACTTAGACACATTTAAAGATTGCCATCCTGAATTTCATTCACAACAGCTAAGTGACAACCCTACTGTTGGCCTTAGGTAAGCCAGGGGCAATCCAGTGTAGCAATCCCCAGCACTCAGGATTAAGGGCCAGTATACACCAGTAGGCCATTTTGATATTTCTAGGGAACCTTGCAGACAAGCTACATATATTGGTAGTTGGTTGTTTTGGTGTTTTTTGTTTTTTTTTTTTCATTTCAGCTACTAAATATCATGCTATCATAATAAGCAGTAAAAGCAAAATTATTACAAAGTTTAACACAATTGATAAGTGTCAGGATGCAATCCTCAGTAGTAATGCTAGAGTATTTGTAAATTGTAAAATAGATTCTTCCACTAACTAAAAAGAAAATCTTGGTGAAGTTCTAATTATGGTCAGGGACCAAAACTTTATAGTTTTTGGCCACTTACAAAGTTTTGAAATACAAGGATTCATATCTGTGAATAAAAGTGGCATTATTAATTCTTGCAAAGAAGGAAAGAGACAGCATCTGAGCGAGTTCCTACTTTGCCTGGACAATAAGCTGACTTTTGAGAGTGTCAGCAATAGCACTGCAATTTTCATTTTGTCACTGGGATACCTTTGCCACAAAAATCATGGTGGTGGCAGGAGAAAAGCCATCTATATGTGAAAGGTATCCCAGCTTTGCAAGGAGCTGTGATCAGAGTGGTAGGCTATGGTGCTCTGAGTCTAACAGCTCCCACGCAGTTGTACTGCAGCATTATGCTGATATGGGTGAGGAGGGAAGCGGGGAGGCAACCAGAGCAGCTGGAGTATTAGGCACCATCAACCAGAATTTTAAGACAACTCTACCTGCCATTGCCTGCTTTGATTTTTTGAAAATGATCTCGAGATCTGAACTGCGTGGTCCAGTTCCAGCTATCATGTGGATATTCTACTCATCTTGTTGTGGAGATAAATTAACTTTCACTCCACACATCAATGTACAGGGTGCCTGCCACTTCTTTCTGCTGCCAGTAAGCTTGTTTGCTTCTGTATGCTCTTGCATTGCATGTGAAGGTGTACATGGAAGTAAAAGCAAAGAGATACTCATCTTTCAAAAAGCCCTGGAACTGAAGAAACATGGATTTATGACATCACACAGTTTACCTGCTCAGCTTGTTGCTAAGCATCTTAGCTCTTTTATTCATGACACAGGATATGAGGCTAGATGCAACTTTGTGATGATTCAGTAGGGCTGTTCATTAAAAAGAATCAAAGATTTGGAGAGAAGACTGTGTCGTGTCCCCCTCCTTGGGAAGATCAGGATTGTCACCATGAGTTTTTCCTCCCTTCCTATTGAAGGACTTCAGTGTGTATGAGAGCACACTGACTTTTTATCCAATAGCTGGTAGGTATCTGCTATAAAATTTCTTCCCCCCCTGCCAAAAAAAAAAAAAAAAAAAAAAAAAAAAAAGAGGTTAAATAATTCTGAAGGCAAATGCATTCTCAACAGACTGAATAAAATTCTCCTCTCCAGGTTTGTTCATTTTCATTCTCTGATCTCTCTGGATGTGATTTAATCTGTTTTAACATTATCAGCACCTTCACAGATAGAATCTGAATTTTTAATATAAAAAAGGAAGAAAAAATCTTAAAAATCCTTTTTGAGCTTTCTTCAAAAAAGATTTGGATCAGGGGTTTTTTTCCTCATTACAGATTCACTTCAAAAGTTGCTCTTTTACTTTAGAAAAGGTAGAATTTATATTGATATGGTAGTGATTACTAAAATCACCATCTTATCTCATTTGCTTTAAATTCCATACTGCAGCCCTTTCTCCCAGTAATCCTTCCACTTTTTAGTATATTCTCTTAGTACTAAAAATGAAGCCAGTTTCATTACACATATTGAAAGCATGCTGGTTAAAATTCTTTTAGCAGTCAGACTTTTTATACGCATTCATGCTTTCCAAGTATTTTTTCAATTGCTCTGCATTAATAACTTTTAAAAGGATTTTCCTTCTCTTTAATTGTCCAGTCTTAGAGTCTTTCTTTCATTTGCCAGTTACTAATTCAAAAATATGAGCTTACTTTATGTGCAATTTTTAGGTCATCGTTAAGCTCTTTGTGAAAGAGATTGAGTCATATAATGTGTTTTTTACAGTGCAGCTCAGATCTCAGTTGGTGTCATAGAATGCCACTATAATACAAATAAAAACATTAATCATTCATGTCATTAGTTGAGACTATTATTTTCTACCTTGATGTATTTCTAAAAAAAAAAAAAACAACAAAAAAACAAAAACACAACAAGAAGCCAAAACCAAAATAACCTCTACAATCCATCCAGTCCCTTTTGATTAGCTTATTTAGTTGTGCTCTTTGCTTGCTTCTGTACTGATAATTTGTCCAGTAAAGCTCAGCTGGGTAGCTCTATTCTTTACTTGTCCTCCCATTTTCCGTCTCATGTACACATGTTCTCAAAAGCATTTCTATCCAGGATGCTGCAGCAACACCAGAGAACAGAGATGAAAGACTCCATTTCTATTTTACCTTGCATTCTTATAATTCTTCCCCACTTTATGGCAGTATAAGCCTTTGTGGTTGCAACCTGTAGTGTTTCAGATCGCTTATTCCTTTGTGTTTCATTTTCTTTGAATTTCTTCATTGCTTTCATTGTGTAGCCTTCACTCCACCTAAAGTCAATAGGAATCTTGGTATTGATTTAAGCGTGGCCAGAATTTCAACAGAAGCTCTTCTGTTATTTTTAAGCCTTTTTTTTTTTTTTTTTTAATGTAGGCCATTAAACATGCATGATGTTTTATAGCAAAATAAGTGCACTGCCTCCTGAAAGGTTTCAGTCTAAGGCCCCATTTTGACAACTTATGCCATGTTCCTGGATCCTGCAGGATCTCCTAGATGATAAGGCAAGGTTCGACGCCAAGAAGTATGTGCTTGAATTGTGTGGAAATCTGTGTGTGGTTTTGAGCTCCCTTGCTGAGTAGAGATGGAGGTAGGGGCCTGTTACTTTGCAAAACTGGACTGTAAATTTTGTGTGGAAACGAACAACAAGGGATGAGAGTAAGACATTGGAGAAAGGAAGGAAAGATGGAGGTTTCACCAAAAAGATTTTCTGAGTTGGCTGTGCATATCGTGTGGCCTGCACATCTAAAACCTTTCAGGCTTCTTAGAAGTGAATGAATAAACTTTATAAATATGAATATGAATAATCCTATATAACCATGTCTGGTTGAAATACTTACTCCCTACAATAGGCATTAGTTTCGCTTCATGTCAGATTACTGGATTTGTCCCAAATGGTGTAGTTTGTGATGATAGAGATGTTACGGGGCAGGAAAAGAGTTCTGGAAAGGGGTAGATTATGTGGGAGGGAAAGAAGGACACACAGTGAACAAGGGAACAAAAATACAGAAGGAAGATGAGACCGAATGCAGTAAACAAAGAAAAAAAGATGACAAGACATAGCAGGCAAGGGAGCATAAGATAAGGCAACAAATGGAGAAGTAAATGTCCCTACATAATGTGTGTGAGATGATTTTTTTGTTTTGATTGCCAGCAGAGGCTATGGCTTTTGAAGCCTCCTCATCCACCTCTCTGTTCGTTTTCTTCAGCAAAAGAAACCATACTGTGCCAAAAAAACCCCACAGCACTCTTAGGAACATTCTAATCTGAAAGATCCCTGGACAATTATTACTTTGACAATTATTACAACTTCACTTACTGGGCCCTGCTAGAGTTCAGTCACATTTGTCTTCCTTCATCTCAGAGTTCCCTTGGGGTTCTTTTTTTGGACAGGCTTGCCAAAAATAGTTGTTCCTACATTTGCTATTTTTAAATCTGAAAAAAAGGTCTGCCTAACCATAATGACAAGAACAAGAGCAGTGTGTTGGGGACGTCTTATAATCTTGTCAAGCTGATGAAGAAAGTAGCATTCACTAAATCTTCCTTTGAGTTAGTGGGGTGCAGTTGTGTGTGGGGGGGTTTGTTTGGTTGTTTTTTTTGTTTTCTGGATGTCAAGCAAAGTCCATAAAATCTGTTCTGTAATATAAGATGGTGGCATTAAAGAAGCAGGTACTGTACATTTTTACCTGCCCTGCTGTGTTGTGCTGGTCTGATGTCAGGTTCCTGTTTATTGAGAAATGACATGGAGGTGAAGCAGTCTTGTTGAGTCCGAGTGATTTATCACATGGCATGATGCCAGCACTTGCTGTTACACCAAGCTGTCAGTTTCTTTGTTGTAAATTAAACCACGTTCACAACCTAAAAGATTTTCAAAGCTTATTTTGTAGACAGATCTTCTAGCAATACCTTGCAGAGCAAACTGGGCTCTCTTTAATCAGAGTGTATATTTTTATTTCAGAGTTTAACAAGGAGTGTTCTTCCATTTCTAGAACTATTAATTGTTGATATACATACCTCAGGCAAGTTACTTTGCAGGTTTCAATATAAATCCTGAAAATGGGATGTTTTCAGTATCCCCATAATGCTCCTTCTTTCACTCTTCCTCACTGGTTTTCTTAGCATTGAGAAGAAAGGAAAACAGCTGCTGACACTGAGGTTTGATGTTTTTACAAGACCAGGGTTTATAATTTGTGCTGTGGTATAATTATTTTTTATTTTGTCCTTTATCTATGTAGAAGAATCTGCATATTGTATTATGAAAAAATGTTTCTTCCTCCGTCACTCAGGTGTAGACCACTGACATCCACTCATCCTCTTAATAACTCCTGCAAGTATATTGACTAAGACCAGTCTTAGTCAGATGGAAGAGAAAGAGGGATCAACCGTCACTCCAGGTACACCTCCTCCTGGTCTCAAACACTGTAGGCCTAGTCAAAGGGAAATGTAGAAATAATATAGTGCAATTTAGGGGGATGACACTTAGACTTGTTTCTCATTCTTTCCAGTATTCAGGTAGGTGAGGCAGGGTAGACGGAAGAGGAAAACATCCTTCTTCCTCTGGTAAGCCTTGTAATGGTTCTGTGCAACACTGGGACCTCTGTGTCAGGACTAGAGCAGAAAAGGTGAGACTGCTAGTAAAAGATGACCCCACTGACTCTGCCTATAGGATTAAATTAAGCTGAGCTAGGGCAGGTTTGTCCGTACTGTTCCACGGTAAGAAGGTTGTTGCTCTGGGCCAGCTAACATTTTCCCACACAGTTGAGAGTTCGGTGCAGGCCAAGTAGTTTACTGAAAAGCATCTTTTTGGGGAGAGAGAACAGTTGCTGCTGCAGGGACACTCAGCATATTGTGCCATTTGACTTCAAGGAACAAGAATGGTCCCTGGCTGGTTTTGATCACTAGTACAGATGTGGTTGTTGGCGGTAGGATGAGTTGAGGAATGGCAGCCTTGCAATCTGACTTCCCACACAGCAAAACGATTTGGGAGGTAAATCACTGGAGGCACCATGCTTTCGGTGTGTTCAAAATTTTGGGATATAATAGAGAAGTCCTGTGGTTTTATGCTTTATCATGCTATGTCTTAAGACTATGTCTTAAGGAACCTACGGCCACCCAGACAGCAAGAAGACCAAACAGTAGCTTTCTCTTATCTGATTGAATTGCACCTTTTTTTTTTTTTTTTTTTTGATATGCATAGATGTTTTTTGGGGGGTATTTTGGGGTTGTTTGGGGTTTTTTTTGGTTGGTTGGGTTTTTTTTTTATTTAAAAAGAAAAAAGAAATGGAAAACCCCCACAAAATCAAAACCAAAACAAAGATGCCATTTCTTTGTGGCAGATAGGCTGTCTTCATTATACAAATCTATAATGGATTTTGCTTATGTATCCAGCTGATGGTATGCTATACTTTAGGACCCATACTTTGCATTATCTGAAGTCTTCTCCAGAGTGATATTTCCAGCTTTTATGTTTTCCTCCCCTGCCAGTCAATGGCAATTGCAGAGGTTTCTCCCTCTGTGACATGTGAATTGGGTAAAACAGAGAGGCTGAAGGCTTTTAGCTGTAAATGTTTGAAAGGAAAAATCTTTTCTGAAAGTAAACAGTATCATAACCAAAAGACTGAGGTTTGGCTGAGATTAATTTAAAAAATATGTTTATTTCATTACTTTGCAATCTGTCTACCGTTTCTCTTATTGATGTCACATGTCATTTGCCTACATGCAATTTTAGCCTTGGACTTAATGGTAATTTCTGTTCAGTACATTGCCAAATGCCTTTCAGAACTGTTGCCAAAAACATTCTCTTTCCTATCCAAAACTGACCTGGGGACTCTAATTCATCCACTTACAGCATCTAGCCTTGACTACTGTAATTCCTTGGTTTGCTGGGCTTGGAGCCAAATCGATTGGCAGACTCCAGCTTAGTCAGAATTCAGCGACAAGGCTACTGACCCAAACCACGCCAACTCTATATCCTCCCTGTGCTGTGAATCTATATTTGAAAAGCATGTTATACATTTACTGTAACAGTTTCCTTTACACCGTAATTTTATGGGTGGAATTTTTCTTTTACCCTGTATGTCAATTGTCGCACTCTTACAGAATTTTCTGAGCTAAATTGCCATATATTCTACTCTTGCACTTACAGTAATTTAGTGCAAAGCCCTTTTCATCCTGTATCCCTAATTGGTGCAGTTTGGAGTGAAATTCTACATGAAACTTGATTATTTTATCTGGCAGCAAAGACTTTTGTTTTTAACACGTGTTGCAGTTTCTTTTTTTGTTTTTTTTTTTTTTTTACTACTACTACTACTACTATTATTATTATTATTATTATGCATTATAAAGCATTTGGTTGCTGGTGTTCTTTATTTTTGCATACAAGAAATGAAAAATAATCACATATGCATGACAGCTGAAAATGTAATAAGCAGAGGAAAATAGAATACTTCTTGTCTCCTGAACCCAAGGAGAAATTTCAGCCTCAGCTCAATCATGTATTTAAAGAAGCCTGCTAGATAAATGTAATGGAAGGTAAAAGTGTTCTCTCAACCTCTTAATCTACAGATGAGGTTATGCTTTGGTTCTCATTTATTTATGTTCTTTTCTGGTAGTATCATTTTCAAATACCCCGTATCAAATATTGTCTTCCCCTGGAGATATTCTAGTTTTCCTTTTAATCCAATTTTGTATAAAACTTCTACAGGTGTTGTTTAAGGGATTTTTGTTGTTGTTCCTAGTTTTTCTGGTTGTTTTTACATTTATACTTGATAACAATAACAAATGTAAATAAATTTACATTTATATTTGATAACAAATAACTTGATGGCAACAGAAACTGAGGTTTAAACTTTCTTTTAATATGCTTGCTATGAGCTGGCACCTCTGATAAAGGCTAGTGTAGTTACACCACATTTGTTAAACACTGACACTTGCATATCAGTCTAGGCTTACTTGTTTGGGTCTTTTTAGCTATTTATAACTCAGCAGAAAAACAATTAGATAATAATATTTTGAAACACACCACATAAATTACCAGCTATAGAATAAGTCATTGGGAAAGATGCAATTTTTTACATCCTGTAAGTTATGCTGATAGGAAAAACAATGATGTAGTATGGACCCTTCTAGAACAATACAGTTTTTTAAACCCTAATTTAGTAAGGAAACATCTTTGCATATGGTCAATGAAAATTTGTTATAGCATAGAACTTAACAACAGATGTTTGACAATGAATATTTCATGTTACTTAATAATTCTACTTACCAGTCATCATTGACAGCACAGTGCATCCTAGAGTTAAAGGTGCCTTACGGAGATAGACATGATCTGTTATTTCATTTTATAATTTTTTTTCTAGAGGTCAGGAAATAGTCTGAAAACCATGGTCAGCAACAAAACCAGGAGCAATGGTTTCGCTCCGATTCTGCAGATAACAGCCCAAAATCTGGGCCCTCTCTTTGGCCAAATCTTACCTAGATGTGGAGGAAAAATGAATGCACTGTAGAGTTTCTCAGCTAATATAAACTTTCCTGGCTTCCCCTTAGGGATGAATCTACCATCCTTATGGGTTGTGTGCTGCTGGATCATTTACCCATACAAATCTGATCCTGATCAGGGATGGGTACATTATGTCTTGTCTTCCAATTACCCAGAGCACAGGAGTTCTGCCAGTTTTATGCTTCCAGGGTGTCTGTGGGAGAACAAATTAATCCTTATGCAACATGAATTAACCAGCAAAGAAACTGAAAACTGAAAAACTGTGAACTGGCAGAATGGCTTTACATTGGATTGCCATCTCATAGCACATAAACGCAGGATTATCATGGAGTACAAAAAGATGTGAAGCCACTTTCCTATACTGTCAAACCATGGCCTTGGCTGCTTTTTATCTCTGATGCAATGCTTGGAGACCTTTTATGTTGGGTGTTACCTGTGGGTGTTTGCAACACTTCATAGCCTATATTGCTGGTGCTTTTTGAAATAGTTGCCTGTGTGTTGACACTTTCTTTGAACAAGGTAGTGAAATGTTGGTCTTTGATATGTACTAATTTACTATTCTCCTCTACATTTGCCTTTTTAAATTATCCCTAGCTGCCTATTGGATAAACTTTCTTTAAATGTCTTGATTTTTAGCATCTAGTACTCAAAGTATCCTACTTCCTTTAGGTTTTTTTTGTATTCCTGAAAGTGAAGGAGAACCATTCTCTGCTCACTTTGTCTACTACACTTATGCAAGAAAAACTATTTGACATCTTCCTAGCTTGTGTTTCCATTGCAGAGAGTTTCTGAAATAATCATATAATGACTTTTGATAAATCTTAGCATCTGTTCACAGAATGGAAATTAAACACTTTAAAGTTCAAATGTTTTTAAAAATTCATATGATGTTATTAATACCTATTAGTGGAAAATGGCAAACCAGCCTTCCTCATATTTTTGTGAATCTTTTCTACTTGAATTTCCACTTGCAAACTAAAACCAGATTGTTAATTATGCAAAATTTTCTGAGCACCTGGGTCATCAACATGATAGTAATTAAATTCTAGCCTCAGTTTCTATACACACAATAATAGATTGCTTTAGCATTTTCATTCTTTTCAAATTAATTGAATATACACCGCATAACTTCCTTGAAACATCCACCTTTCACTCCGAGCAAGTTCTCATAGGCTGAAGTTATCACATCTGCTATTAAAACTTGATCACAAATGGTTCTGATCATGCCAGTAGTTTTGAGGCACCTTATTTAGTATAAACTACATAGAAGTATTAATTCTAAAAGACTAAATTTATTTTCTATGGCTTTAGGAGTTAATTAACCAGCCCTGATTACAAAGACAAACTTCCATCTGTGATTCAAAATGTTGTAAGCTTCCTCAATCTGAAAGCAGCCTGTAAAATAGGTAATAAAAGAGGATGGAAGAAACGTGCTTCTATTCAAGTGAGTGAGGTTAACTTTCAGATCTAGAGGGGAAAGATACGTAACTGACTTACTGGGTGAGCTCATTGTTTTACAAAATATGGGTTGTTATGTATAAGATCCTCTGCATCTGTGACTTGAAGGGAGAAGAAGAGCAGCTGTTGATCAGCTCGATGAGAGCCCCAATCAGAGGGCATTACGGCATTCCTGCCACCATTTCTCTATGAGAGGGGAAGGAGGTGCTTCAAGCTGCAGCATTACAAAACAGTAGACATTGTTTCAGCCCAGGAACCTAAAGAGATAAATAGTCAAGAACCTTGTCCAAGAGTTGAGGCATTTTTCAGTTTGACTTCATAGGTCAGCACATCTGCACGCTCAGGAGCACAGCCCAGGTCATTTGTAGAAAATTTGTATTTCCTGGTGGTCCTTCAGTTAACTGTGCTGGGATCAAGGCAATTTAAATCTTGGTCAAATAATTTTTAGGCAGGTCACTGTTGTGGAAGGACAGTGTTGCTTGTAACTGATGCGAAGAGAAAGAGAAGAGTGTTGGGAGAAGAGGTTCTGAATTAGGATGAACAAGTAGCTAAAAACGTAAGATCTTAATTGTCCTAGATAATTGACCTAAATATTGATGTCTGGCTTCGGGAAAAATTCATTAGAGTTGAATGAGGGAAGCCCATTTCACATCTCTTCTTCATCTTATATGCAAAAAAATGTGACTGTTCATGTACATAAACATACATAGGCTGTGGACACAGGACAGAATGATCTACCACAGGTGAGCCCATTTATAATAAATAAAAGAGAAACAGCAGCTGCAGCTACAGAATGCAGCATTAATGTGTGGTTTAGCCCTTCCCATCTACTTACAAATTCTCACTATCAGATAGTCACCCTTCAAAGGAGAGCCTGCTTGTCTTTCACGCTTCCATTTGTACAGCCTGCTCATCTGTATGCAGCTGCCACAGGGGAACGTGTCAGGTTTATGCCTCAAGTGTCATTTCTGTAGTCACACACCTACAAAGGCACATGGCTGTGCAGAGGGTTGTAGCAGACATCACGGGGAAGCAGCTGCATGCGTGGTTTTTGGTACATAGTTATAAGTTGTGTAGACTAAAGTTATGGAGACAGACTTGAAGGGAGACATCTCCAACATTGGTAAAATGTAAGTACAAAAGACACATCATTGGATGGATATTGATGATGTTGTTTCAGTAATGACATCATCCATAGACTCCTAGTGTCTTTGCTTTGCTTCTATATAGTGATCACAACATAAATTGCTTGTCTTGTTTGACTTCCTTGTTCACCAAAGTTGAGCAGATTGTCGCCGTTTTCAACGCTTCTACCAGACAAAAAGCTTGGGACCATTTCTCGAAAGCCCAGCGAAAGAACATAGACATTTGGCGAAAGCATTCTGAGGTTGGTGATTTTATTATTACTTTCTATCCATCATCTCACAGCTGGATTGACACAGAACGAGTGTGATTGTAGCTGGACATAGTGTATTCAGCAGTATTTACGGCTACCGTTTTAGCTGTTAATCAACTGGCCATTATATACTCTCCTCTACAGTATGAATTGCTCCCATTGCTCTCATTATGATAATAGTCATTAAATAACACTAAGACAGAGAGCAATGTGGTTTTATTTTTCATGCAAAATTTGGGAAATCATTGGAGGATTATGTTTACTACCTAAAATAATGAACTGAAGTAGTGAAATTAGGAATGGTATTTTCAACTAAGGATAGAATTAAGAAATATTTCTGAAAAATATCTTTTTAGGAGTCATCGTGATCTGTTTTTAAAAGAAGTATTCTGTAGCACAGATATTTTTTCTCTTTGTGCCATCACATGATCATTATAAGATGACTTTGCCTAAAAATAAGAGAATTTCTTTCCTAAGTAATGACCTAAGCATATTAAGCCCAGAATTATGACATACTTCTTCCCATTCGTTTTATGTTGATCTTTCAAAAAGTAGACACATCACTTGTATCGATTCTAATTATTATGCTTGCAAAGAAACCAGCATAAATGTAATCATACTACCATACAGAGTTAGCAATTTGGAACCACGCATGCGTGACTGTCATAGGCATGAACAGAGGAGATGGGATTCTAACTTCCCCTTGCTGCCAGTGGTGGCAAAGGAAGCGCTAGACCTCATCCTGTGTTTTGGTCATCCAGCTTTCGTTTTTAATTCAGTATATACGCTATGAGCCTGTATTTTAAAAAGTAAGTACCGCTGTCTTTGTTTTCTTTCTTTCTTCTTCCTTTTTTTTTTTTTTTAATATGAGCAACTTAACATACACTTGGTTTACTTTCATGTAGTACAGTGTGTTGATTGTTACTATCACAGTCCTCTAAATGATTTTTCTCTGTCTCAGAGTAAAAACTTTAGAAGGTAAGGTGCACTTATTTAATTATTTTGTAGTACACTTGTAAAATAAGTGTTGTACACTTAGTTTGAGAAACACTGAAGTGCTGTGATATAAATCATTTGCGTAACATTTTAAGTGCCCATTAACTAATGCTAAATTACAGTTGAATACCAATGGCACTAAATGTAACATCCACATGAATACCAAATGAATTCTTTATTATCAGTGCTATAATGGTGAATACCAAATGACTTCACAATAATGGGACACTTAAAATAAAATGTTAGCATAATTTATTGGTACAAACTGTATTTTGCATTTTGTTCACAAATATTTCATATGAGTACTGGATAAAGACTTTGTTCAATTGAAAGTTGGGAGTTGGGAATTGATGTTTGTCTTATCATTTAGAGAAGTATGAAAACATGACTTGCTAGTAGATTATTTCAATTATATTGAGACCATCCCTTCTTAAACTAACTTTCTGTACAGGGATGTTGTGTGTCATTCATTTGCTGGCTTCTAAATCTTTAATAAACTGAAATGTGTAAGAGTTGGACTTTCCAGAAATGTTTCAAATATTATTCCCTTTGTTTTCCTAAGAGGACAACTAAAACAATTCATAAATATGTGAAGACTCTCACTGAAAAAATATATTTTAGAAATGCCTGTTTTCCAGATGTGAAATATGATGGAAATGTTAGCAAATAGCATATTTGCTTTAAATCATATTTTCTAACCATGACATTATTTGCTAATTTGTTTAATTACCTGATCACCTTCCATTTTTTTCTGAATTTAGGAAAGCTTTGCTAGAAACCCAAACCCAAAACAAACACTCATACACATAGACATTCTCCATGGAAGACTATTGACTTTGCTGATAATGTAGACATTGATGCATCAAGGACATCTATCCCCTAAAGAGGGAGTAAATGTAAGCGGATGTCTGCTATGTATGCAATATGCTTCCCCAAGAAAAAGTGCAGGTGGCCTTTTCCAGTAAGGAATTAAGAAACGGCTTGCTAATTTCTTCTGGAGGTGCCTCTGTTTGCATGAGATGCTGGTCGGCAATTTACCTTTTTAATAACTTTTTTTTTTAATTTGAAATTATTCTCCTGTAAAATGCCTACTAATTAGCCCCCTTGCCTTTGCTCAGATTAATGGACACATACACATTTAACCAGAATATCTGAGATCTGCCAATGAACCAAGGGTACAGCTTGAGGGAAACGCCTTCCCTCTTTTCACACAGTCCCTCTCTGACAGCCGATGTTAATTGCACCGAGCAGCGGTCCGACTCCTCAATGCTGTCTCCTCCTTCCACACGACTCTTCCTTGTTTCAAAGATTTCAAACCACCTCTTTGGGAATTAAGCTCTTTGTTGGCAGAAAAATTAGCTGTCTGCGAACTGACAAGGCCTGCACTAATCACAGTGCAGCATCCCCGTGTTACACCTGACAGGATTATTAGGGCAAAATAGAGTCCTCTCAATCTTCCCGGTGCTGCCATTAAAAAGCCAGCAGCTACATCTGCGCCAGCTTTTCTACCCAGAACAAAGACCGTCTAGACTCCTACAAAGCCTGTGTGCCTGCTGATCATTTACCTAGAGACATGTGTGGGGCTCTCTGCCTGCCCTTGCAGCAACCAGGCTGTCCACTCTGGCACTCCTTTTAGATCAAGATGCAGAGATTTTTGGGACAGCATTATGGGGCTGGGTCTTTTAAATCCGAGGTGATTTGGGCATAGGGAGAGAGGGTGAGATGCCTTTGGCCAGCAGCAGACACATAAAATATAGAGCACTCCATCTGCACTGGCTGCTCTTGGCTCCCTTTATCATCAGCAGAGAGAACTAGGCACTTCTAGGATGCAGTTAATATGACTTTGTTTAATGGAGACACCTACGCTTGGCCAGATGAATCCTACCCCAGGTGGCAGAAAGAAGCAAGAATCATCTCTACCTTAAGCGGTCTAATAATTTTTTTATCAGTCTGCTTTATACACAGATTTAAGTACTGTCCTTGCTGTTAAAGCATTCTCCTATGTTTAGCAGAACTAAACATCACTTAACATGAAGACTCACTTTCTGTCTTGTTTTCCCTGAGTGTTATCTTTGATAAACTCAATTCTTTCACAGGAAGAATTCCCTGTGGTACTGCTGTTATAAATATTCATATACAAATAAATATGATTACAATGATAAATGATGCATAATTAAAATCAGAGTGGTATTAAAAACAGATACTAAATAATACATAATGACTTTATGGAAGCTAATACTGACAAAAGGTCATTTTGGGTTTTAGGAGCTCCGAAATGCTCACAGTGAACAGCTCATGGGAATCCGCCGGGAAGAGGAGATGGAAATGTCTGATGATGACAGTGGTGACAATCCCAGTAAAAAGCTGAGAGTAGATGATTCAGGTAAAGCCAAATCCTTCTATAATGTCAAGCCTATACAACTGGGGTTTTTTAAAAAGTAAACAAAAACTTACATGTGAGAAGTGACATATTAATAGCTGATTATATAAGACAGTATCTTATTTTAAACCGTCATAAGTTAGTTACTTGAACGATGCAAGCTGTTTCTAGGAGGTGTCTGTCACCTACTATGTCCTGTAACAATGAAAATTCTCCAGTTCTGCCCTTGACTGGAAGCAGTACGTTTCTTTAGCATGCTGTCTGCAGTCTTGTATGACAGTATCTAATTCCATGTTCATAAAAATGTCTTATTATGAGACCGTTTGGAGTTACGTGTTGGTCAGTATTCTTTAAGCCTTACTTTTCTTTTCAACAAATACATAATAATGTATAAGCTCTCTAAAAAATACACCGTGCCATTTTAAATGTGTGCTTTGTGGAATTAACTTTCAAGGGTACATATTTCACAGTGTGGTACTGCATACTGCTTTAATTGGATACTCGTTAGATGGCTGTCATGAAAGAACAAGGGTGCATGTAATCTAAGTAAAGAAATGCAACATTTTCAGCCTTCTACAAATACTGTGCTGTCCAGGGTGGACACGAAGAGGTGGCTCAGAAGCTGCCTGAATTATTGACTGGTAACGTGATCTGGATGGATGCTTTGCTTGATTTCTTGACATTGGCTAATAAAGTTGTGAGTAGCTTACAAAGGTTTGCTTGTTTAGACACTCATTTTCAGAAAGCAAATTTGGCTCCTTCTGTGACAAGATGCTGTGTGAGGTCAAATGACTCCAGAAGTAAAGACCAAAGGAAGGAGTGTCATTCTAGCAAAGAAATTTTTACTACAACATCTCTTTCGAGGGGAGATTTAATATTTTTCCTGGAAGAAAAATGCAATAATAAAAGCTGTAAAGGACACTCCTAATTTTCACTTGGCCAGTTGTGTGGGTTTGGAATTTCAACACAATTAGCAGAATGCTTGGAGCTGAGACAGTGGGTCGCTGCAGACAAAGCACTGCTAGCAATCAAGAGATTTTCATGAATGTCTAATCATTTTGCTTGACTGTGTCCCCTCTTATGGAGGGAAGTCATTAGAATTAACAACAGGAAAGCAGAGCCAGAAATACCCACAGCCTGCACGCCAGATGAGGAGTAATGATGTTTTGAACTGTCATACTTATCAATTCAGCTAGGTTTAACGTATGCATGCTTAGGGCAGAGCTATGCCAGCCATTGTTTTTGTAACATCAAAAATCGGAAAGCATGGGGGGTTTTCTTCCATAAAAAGGGAAATTTCTAACAAAAGTTTTGATATCTGAGATTTCTGTAGTGTTCCACCCTGAACAACTTCAGGTTTTTCGTATTGTTATAATGCGGGCATCTGAGTCCCCTCAGTGATAACAGTAGCAAACCCCAAACTGTTGCATACTAAATCAGAATTTAACAGTATGGATCCATTTGAGTACTTGTCCATCATTTTCCATTGTAACATTCATCATCCTCTTGATCTTAGTGGAGCTGATCCAGCCTGCTGCATACGTAGAGTCATCCAGTTCTAAAATTAGTTTTATAGCTTTCTTCTTCCAACATTGCACTCTCAACTAAAGCAAACGCATTTGATCCTTCTGTCATTGACAACAGAGGGAATTTGGAGGTAAACCAACAAAATTCTTGCGTATAAAACTTTGGTAAATGAAAAGAAAGTGAGAGAAGGACATTGATTTTTTTTCATTTTTATGTACAGAGTAGTGATTCTTCCTTCTTTTAGCATTTTTTAAAAATTACTATTTGTGTTAGATGCCTTTTTTTTTTCTTTTTTTTCTTTCTTTTTGAGTATGTCATTCCAGAACCACCTCTTTATCTCACTGGAGTGGCTATTTGTATTCACAGTAACCTCTGTTCTACAAAGAATGTCTTTTAAAGAATATTTTATCACAAAGAAACAATTCTGCACAGCAAAAAAACAATGACATTTTCTTTATTTTTAACCCCTTTTCTTAAAATATTCGTCTAAATGCTTAACCATGGGAAGGGCAAGGCTTGAATAACACAAAGATATTATGACCTCCAGTCTCCTGAATCTGTCTTCCACCCTCTAATCCATGTTGCAGGACTGGGGCACTGCCTCCTGTGCAAAGACCTTCTGCTTCTCCAGTTGTTTCAGAGGTCATTCTCCCCAGGCTTACTTAGCACCCTATGCTATAGTGTGCAAGCTGAATCTTCAAGGAAAAGGAATGCATCACTATCTGCTTGTTCTAATGGAGAGTGTCTCAAACTGCTGCAAGCACCCCCTGAAGAGCCCCCCAGGGAATCCAATAAGTTGCCTGAACTATCATACATGCCTAGTTTACAGGAAATCCTCCAGGTTTCACAGACTAAAAGTCATTTGTATTACAGGGAAAGCTGGAAAAGCTGACCTAAGACTCAGTGAATCTCACCTGTGGGACCAGCTATTTCTTTAGAATTTAATATTTATTTTATTTTATTTTATTTTCAAAATTCAGCCTTTAAACAGTGATTTTTCTGCAATTTGGATTTTGGAGTTTGAAAGGGACAAGAGGATTGCTGAAGTAAAGCTGGGAGATTGCTAAGAAAAAAATAATAATGATGATTGGCAACTCAGTTAATACATTTGAAAGTCAAGGCGCAGCTACTGAAGCATTAGCTCAAGGGAAAAAGAAAGATACAGCACTGGAGTCTAGAGGATATACGAAAATCTTCAGAATGATCAGGATTTATGGATGCTTCATCTCCCACCTGCTGGCACTGGGAGTAAGGATCTACATGTAAAAGCCTCCAAAGTAATTTTAAGAATTAGTGAAGTGAAGCTGAATGTTGCAGAAAAGAGCTGAAGTTTGGTTTATGCCTAGAAGGCACCTGTAATTTTACTTTAAGGGGAGGTGGGTTAATCTCTTCCTTTTGCAGTTCTCAGTGACGTGCCATTAATTCTAGCAACTCCAACTTCAGGAAGTCTGCAGCTGGCACCATGGAGAAGAAAGAAATGCACAATGCTTGCAGAGGGGTGCAGGAAGGATGGGCGTGTGATTAAGGCTTTTGACTGGGATCCCAGAGCTCTGGGCCAAATCCCAGCTCTGCTACATACCCCCTGCCTGGATTAGTCAATGAATTTGTGTTATCTCCGTTCCCTACTGTCAAATGGAGGCAACAGTGCTTCCTTTCATTCAGCCACTGCCTGTTCTGTCCACGTAGATGATAAGCGCCTTGCTGTAGGGCTCTTCCCAGCTCAACAGACTTGCAGTAGCCCACTTACTGGGCCCCTGGAGCATTTCACCACCATTGTGTTACCTGTGATGAAGTAACTTAATGACATCTCAGGGACTGCATGCAAATCATAACTTGCAAGTTATGTAGTGCAAGCCTGATTTGAACACGTTAAGATTGGCACTGCTTTTGCGAGTCAAGAGAGACATCCTCTACCCAGGATTTTCAAACACACCTAAAGTAGGTGCCAAACTTAAACATCCAAGTTCTTTCTGTCTGGAACAGTAGCCTGGGTGCTTTCCTGAACTGATCTGTCTTCTTTGCAGCATCAGCTAAGTCACTTGCCATAGAAGACAGGCTGAATAGTGGGCAGTCCATCTCACAGAAGAGCGTAAGTCCTTGTGAAAGTCAGTATTTGAAAATTTCACCCTGATGCACACAGCATAAAACAGGCTTTGTGGTATTGTTCATAAGTCTATCTTGAAAGTTGCAAGCCTGGCAAGTCTTCAAGGAAAGCCTGAAAAAACACTGAAGTGATCTGTGTGATGCTTATTCATCTTTTCTCTGCAATTCAATCCTCTTTTTGCTTTCTCTAAGGCTTGTGTGAATGCAGAGATGCATACGTGGAATGAAAACTGTGTTTTATAGCTGGATTAAACTGGTAGGAAAGCTTTATATAGCTTATTGAAACTTTGAATAGAAATTGCTGAGCCCCAGCTGTGTGGAGCTGAGCTTTGCTCTTCCTTTTCTTCCAACTGGAATAGGGTCACAGAAGATGTCATGTCAGATCTTCTTCCTCCTGATTCCAGAGATCAGTTATTTCTCCTTTCCTTTCTTGTAAGTCTAAACTTATGGGGTTTATAGGAGATTTTGTTTTAAACAAAAGTCTGATTTATTTTTCTGCATTACTTCTCCACTCCATAGCTTTTTCGCATCACATTTTGTGAAAGTGATACTGGTATTTAACAAGCCCATAATTTGCCCATTTTCCTTTTAAACACTTGTTGATAAAGATAATGTAAAATAACAAAATGTGTTTACTTTAGAAATTAATGGGATAGTGTTGCTTTTTTCCTCAAATAAATCAATACCATTTCAAAACCGTCAGCAGCTGGTGTCATAATCACCCCTGCAGTAATGAACATATAAAGGCACATGAAGAGGAAAATAAACCCTGTTAATAGAAGCTACTAACCAGGTTTTATAAGCAATCTCATGAAAAAAAATGTATTTAAAAACTGAAGCTCTGAATTGTCACCATACTGACACGATCCTCTCTCGGGCCAGAGAAGACAGCTGAACAACCCTTTTGAGCTCTGCCAGTGGAGTAACCTCCCTTTGAATGGAAATGCTCCGGACACAACAGACAATCAGCTTTGCTCCCTGGGACCATCAGAGATGATCACTAGAAAGCAGCACAAGATGTTTACTCCCTCTATGCAGGGAAAAGTCTGCTCTAGTGTCTTTCACAGCGTGCCAGTTCAGAACTGTTATCATCCGGCAGAATCCAATTTTGTGCCTTAAAATGCATTCCATTTTTCCCATAGGTTTTACAAAAATAGGCTGAAATTCAGGAAGCGTGTAGGCAGGGGCCTAATTTTATGCCACTGGGTTTAAGTCCGTTTGGCTCTAATTGTGATTCTCGTGCAGCTGAATTTAGCAGAAATGCCTTGATGAATCAGGCTGAAGGTAGCTGTCAGGCCTGTCTTCCCTGCGGAATAAAGTCCGGTCCCAGGTACTGGGCCAATTCCTCTGGATCATACGCACACATCGGCTTTGGGATGAAGGTCTGTGCTTGTCCTGTGGACATGGCAGTGAAGGGGTTAACTAAACTCTCAATTTTCAGAGGAAACAAACACTTCAAAGTAATTTTCCTAATATGGGGTTTAGGAGGATGTCCCGTTTACTACAGAACAAGTCTGTTGTGCTTTGATGCTTTTCGACTGCCAGAAATACTATTATCTAGATTACATTTTATCACATTTTCTGGGTATTTCATACTGATAAGGTTTTATGCAGGATCATTACATATGAGAATAGATTTAATCCTGTTTTTAGTAAGCTTTAAGGACACTGAGGGATTATTTATGTAATAAGATGCAAAGTTGCTATGGAAAATGCTATAGCAACCTAACATCTTCACAAAACCAAGCAGCCACTTGTGACAGCAATCTAAATTTACATTTATTTTAGTGTCATTTTATTGACATTCTTAGTATCTCATTTTGACAGCATGTTAAAATATGTTTTGCGTTCATGCTAGAACAAAATTAACAGCATGTTGTTGGAATGAAGATGATGCTTATAATTTTTGGAGATAATTTTAGCATATGGCGTTTTGTGTAAATAGCATTAAAATACTAGTTAAAAGAAGTTTGGGTGCATCTCCTCTATTTGTAATAGAGTGAACAATACACATTGAAAGTGATATTTTACAAGTCAGTGAAAGCTAAACTGTTTTTATTTGCTTTATATCTGAATGAAAATATTTTTAAGAATGAAATGATTTTGTTATTAGAATTTATTTCGAATCCTATATCTTTTATTATAACTTTCCCAGTTTAGGATACAGGCTATAATTTTTCATTAGGTTTCATAAAGCAAGGCATCATTTCTGAATGTGTAAACTTGCAGTTTGATGGGGAATCAGCCTATTTAAATGGGACTTTTCTAAAACACAGGATAGCACTACACATTGCCCCTTAGGAGGTTAAATAAAAAGGGAAAGAAAAACCAAACAAAGTGACAAAACAGTCTGAACTCTGTCCTGTGCTCATTGCAGTTAATAATGAAATTCGCATTGACTTCTATGGGAGCAGAGGCAAGCTCTGTATATTGATTTTCTCCATCCCCCTCCATTAAGAATCCTGAAGTGCAGCTGTAACATTGTTGAAGTGGGATGTTGGCAGCAAAATCAATAAAAGACAATATTAGAACATATGCTGTTTTCAGCTTCCTCACAATCTGATATAGCTGGTATTAGCATTCTTCTCCAAATGACACTTCATGCTTTCTGTAAAGTGACCTTCCTTATAGTGCCCTCTCCAATATAAAGCCTTTGTGCTCTTATTCTCATATTTAGCCTTCAGGAGAATGAGCCCTATTTATTACAGTGAAGACAGTTGATTCTGAGCAGAGCATGAAGAACGGATTCCTTCAAGAGTGGCTTCAGCCTAAACCCTATTTCTGATCTACAATGAAAGATCATTTCTATTATTGTTTAAACTAAGCTCTTGGGTTTAGGTTTTCTTAATTATGCTGCCCTTCATGCCCTGTTGTTTTTAGAAACCCTTTTCACCCCAGCATCTTAGAGAAGCTTGCAGATACTGCTTGAGGTGGAGATTGAGGTACCTGCTTATTCATGGTTAAATCCAAGAAACATCAGCCGTTACTAAGGTGTCAGAGGAGATAATGATCAGAAAGCGGAGTCTTTTACAATGCCAGTACAAGCTTCTGAACTCATAATTGCAGGTTTGAGGAGCATCCTTATGTCATGAGACATGGAAGGCTGGCTAAAGTTTCCAAAGCATTAAAAGCTTTCTTTTCAAAGCATGCAGCTTCTTATTCCTTGTGTGTCCAGCTGTCTGGCAGTCTGTGTTGAGGTTGCCTGCCAGGAGTTAAAAACAGGCCCAACAGAGCTCATCATTGAAGCTGGATGAGCACAGAAGCTCTCAAAACTACTGCTAGTTAGTGGTGCTGGTTTACTTTGGTGAATGAATCCTAGATTCTGAGGATAATAATAATACAACCATCAATCAGAAAAAGAAGGGGTGATAAAGGAAAATAATTAGGCTGTAGCTTCAATTGTGCATTCTGAGGAATTTCATAATGTCCTACTCTTTGGTTTTGGCTTAAAGACCATGTAAAGACTATAAGCTTCTTTCTAATGACACATACCCGTAGTATAGCAATATATTGTATGATTTGGTTCATAAAGTTGAAAGCCAAGTGGATTCAAAGCGGCTTGGAGGTGAGCAATCTTCTTTTAGAATCTTTTAGATTCATGGCAGAGAGAAGGGAAAACAAAGAACAGTCCTCTAGGGTATGAAATGATGGACTGAAGAACTAGATATCATACCAAGACCATACCATTTTATTCCACTTCTCCACTAATTCCAGCATGTGACTCCTTGAACACCAGCATACAGAACTATAAAGGAGGAAAATTTGTTTTTCTGTGTTAAAGGAAAGGTGGTTTGGTTTGGTTTGGTTTGTTGGTTTTGTTTTAATTAGGAATTCTAATTGGCTCTTTTTTTTTTTTTTTTTGCCTTTCAATGGGCAAAATAATTTGCAACTTTTTTGTTTATTTATTCAGCCCTCCACATATTTGATGCATTGCAAGTTTCACCAGGTGCAAGAGCTGTGCCAAGCATTTCTTTAAAGCACTTGTATCCACTGATTGCTGAACTGCTTCTACAACTGCCAAATGCCCACCTCACATGTCAACCAGGGATCTCTCTGAAGAGATTTGGGTGGTTGCTGGTCCACCACACCAGTTTCTTCATTGCTTCTTTGTCATGTGTCAGATAGAGACTGTCTTCCCTCTTACATTTGTCTGAGCTCTGGAGACAAGTGAGCACTTTTAACAGTCAAGGAAGAACACGATAAAAAGCAATACCTCTCCCCATGTTGTTCTATTATCAGATAGTCATCTGCCTCATAATGTTTTGTTGATAGGTTTTGAGATGCCTGTGCTGTTAGACCTTGATCCCACAAGCTATTTTCTGCTGCTCAGAGTATTTGCACTCACCTTCTACTCAACACCCACAGATATAAAGTCCTAAGCAGTGGCTTACGCAAAAAGTCTGTACAAGGAGTATTTTACAGTTACTTCTTCAAAGTTACACACTTTTTGCAAATTTCAAAAAAAATGTCGGTTTCTGAAATGACTGGAAGCTCTGTAGAACTCTGTCATCTACAAGTTTGCAAGACATTTTATTTTTCTAGCTGAGAAAAAACCTACTAAACATGTTAAATCATGGAGAAGCACAGTGGCCACTATTTGTAGATACTAAGTGTGCTGGAGGCAGGATAGAGGGGAGAAAAGAGGGTTTTGGCTTGCAGATACAGCTCTTCTGGACACCCTTCCATTCACATAAGGGATAAATGGCTCAAGAAATGCTGTCTCTGAATGTGAGAGTCAAGAAATTACAAGTTTTATCTGATCATTTGCTTATGCCTTCTAAAGGGGTAGAAACATATTCCCAAATTTAAGATTATTTTTTTCTAAGGCGAAAGTAACTGAACAAGTATTTCAGTATTACGCACAATTTCAAAAGAAAAATTAGTTCATCCCCCCAATAATACAAGGTCAGAGATAGCCAGAGAAATACTCTCCTGCAATTTAAGGTGCAATAGAATTTTGTACAGAAGTGGTTTATCCTCACATTTATAGAAAGCACTTTATGTTTATGAAAAAAAATTGCCTCATATAAATCAGGACAAATCAAACCACCACAGTCACTTAAAACACACAGATCAGCCCTTTCTTCCTTAATGAATGTGACAAATTGAGGGATTCACGTGCAAACTGTCAAGCTTGTTTTCAAGTAGCAATGACAGTTTCTTCATCTTTGTAAAACTTACAGATAATTTTTTTCCAAGTTGTCACAGTGGTGCTGGGCCTGAATGCAATTCCTAGTTCAAATGCCAACAGCAGCAATGCAGCCATGTGTCTTGCAAATACCAGTCTTTATTGTTTAAGTGTGAATAAAAATACAGCAATTACTTTGACTTCTAAGAAGTAACCATCAGTAACCCACCTACACAGAGGTTTACCTATATACAACATTTGAATATCCTAAGTAATTTATCACATGTACACAACTACATGCAATCCATTTTTGAAATATATATAAGATTAACCTAACATACATGAAACACTGAGCATCCATCAGCATCTCTTGGGCTATGCGTGTTCAGATGTCTGCACCATTAATACAAGCAGTTTTTCCATTACAGATGTGGGAGAGGGTCATCAATGCCACTTGGCATCTCCCCAGTAACCAGCGCTTTTCTTACTGGAGTGAACATACTCCTTCACCCTCAAGACTAAAATCTCCTCTGTTCTTTTTTAGTGTTACAGGAATACAGCCATTTTTAAAATATCATTGATTAGAGAAAAAAGTCTTCTTTGCTGGCATCTTTAAAGCAGTCTCTGTAAGTGTTGTAACAGTTCTGTTTCTCAATTAGGAAGAAAAGAAGAACCTCTAAAAGAGATTCAGTACTTGATTAATTATATTTAATTGAGACAGCACTTATTGGTAAACATAAGGTATCTGAAAAATTCACCTAATCACAAACCAAATATTGTAATAAGCAGTGAGAAGGAGTGAATTATACTGAATTTTGAAAATATTTGAGAACTGCTGCTATTTTTGATGGGAATTATACCCCTGTGTTTTCTTATGGTGGCTTGCTTCTTATGCCCCTAGTTAAGAGGAGAACCAAGCAAGAAAGGCAAGACAACAACCAACCCAA
The DNA here is from genome assembly GCF_963210335.1 of Falco punctatus. NCBI lineage: Eukaryota > Metazoa > Chordata > Aves > Falconiformes > Falconidae > Falco > Falco punctatus. Next base: position 33,270,470 of record NC_137581.1, read on the forward strand.
CTAACAGTCCACTCATCGCAGTTGTCTGTGCAGAGCCAACTCTTCCCTCTCCTGTTGCCCCTTATGCATTTGCCAGTTCGGTTGGGCTTGGTACATATCATGGGTGGCGGTAGAAGAAATGCAACCCAAAAAGGAGAGGAAAAAAGGGCCCTTTGCTTTAAAGAGGTGACCTGGAGAAACTGATCTCAGTGGGGCAGATTAACTAGCAACTGTCAAAATATCATTTATGAGCTATGTAGATTCCTGTTCTCCAAAGAGATGCTGTCAAGTAAAATAGACCTAAAATGTGACAGGCTTTGATATTATTGTAACAAGGTGGTCTCTTCCAAATTCTAAATATGCATTTCAGTAATGTGATGTGACATCTTTGTAGGAAAAGTCCAAAACACTTAATGCTGCAATTTACCTGGGACAGAACTGGGTAAGTGGGGACTGAATTGTGTACTGCAAAACAAGTATGGGTGAGGGAAGAGAGAAACATCTGGAAATGTCAGACAAGTGGGAATTGCAAATCAGCAAAGAGATGGACTTGTGCATTGGGAGCTGAAGGAAGAAGTGAACTGAACAGAACCAGGACAGAGATAAAAGAGGAAGGTACAAAGACAGGGGTGGAAAGATTGGCTTAAAGTGGGAGATTATCTTTCTGCCTTTTGAACCTTTTAGAGAAAGCCGGTTCATTGTTCAAGTGGGTTTTCTGCAGCCATGAGGTCTAGATCAGTGAACCCAAACTGAGCTCCTGAGGTAATGATCACTTGTAAGACTGTAGTAAGTAATCCGCATCTTATTGCTAGGACTGGAAAAGTCAGTGAGATTAAATTGCCTTGTTAGCATTTTTAATTAAAAGTCAGAGTTTGTGAGAGCATGGTGAAATACAGAGAGCTGGTACTGATCCACAGTCTAGAAAGTTTGGAAGCCACTAGTCCAGAAACTTAAAGCTGAGGTTTTCAGTTAATGATCTCCCCAGGGCTTTAAATAAAATGTCAGATATCGTGAGACTCATCATAACACCACAGGAGTTGGCAGCACGGCTCTCTGGGGCATTCGTCCATCGCAAAGCCAGCATTTGTGTGCTACTTTTTGTTATTAGGCCCAGCTGCACTGTAATCTGCCCTCTCTTTCCCTACAATCTCTGCTATTTGCAAAGAGAGATGCTTCATTACACAAGAAATAATAAGCCTTCATAAATTACTGGTGAGCCGCATGTGTAGTAAACCTAGAAAGAACTGTGCCATTGCTGAAGTCTGCTAAGCAGGAAGAAGTTTTGTAAACTGAGAAAAAATCTCTTCAGAGAAATGCTTTGGTTTCATAAATGTTACATTTGTCTGTACTGGACGGGATAGATAAAATTGCAGTTAAATGATGTTACGAGTTGTCTTTTTTCTTTCTTTTTCTTTTTTTTCGTTTTTGGCAGCTTCCTTCCTTTTACTAATTGTTCACCACCAAGTTTTATGTGAATAAGAAGTCTGAAAATAATCCTCATGAGTATTCAATTTGAACATCTGGTATCATCATGAATGTAACTTGTATAATGAGCTTCTCTGCATTGAACATAGGCTGCATGGTGAGGAAAGGACTTTCAAGCAACTGCACCTGAATAAAGCGAGTTTTGTAGAAGAGTAAATCTCCCTCCCAGTGTGCAGGCCCTAACTCCCACTAACATTAATGACAATAACCCCCTCTCATATAGGATGATTAGTGCCCTTAGAGTTTAGATTTGCAGATACTGAGACACTCAAACGAAGTGTGCCTAACATTAGAAAAAAATGTGGAAATCGCTTCATTGTTTGGTTACGTTCTATCTGAAGGGGGAAAGAAAAATCTGTTTGTGGCTAGGTTAGCTTGTAATTGCTCCAAATTATTTACTTTCATACCATTCTAATTCTGTTTTCAGAGTTCACTCAGGCTAGTTAGCTAGCTACTTTCAAAGCTTTAACCAAAGCATTTTTTAAAGAAAAGCCAAGTGACATAGCCTGTTCTTGTGGAAACATGGGAGAGCAATGGAAGAGGCATTTATTAAAGAATGCAGTATAAGAATAATGTTGCTTTATCTGCTAACATCCGAGCACTATTTGTGATGGTGATCAGCCGATCTAGTAGCTGTCCATACAGAAAAGAAAGTGTCCTCTAGAAACTCGAGGCAATGGATCAAAACCACTTTAGATATTGGAGGATTCAGGAGCCTGACATTGTTGTTAAGTGGGCTGAGAAGATACCTCAAAGTGACCTAGGTCTTACCTTAGTCTTGCTCTTCCAGAAAGCTTCTTGGAGATACCATCAAAAAGTTGCTTTGCCAAGTGCCTTTGAATGCGCACAGAGCATGTGTAAATAAAACTTGTTCTTGGAGCTCAGTTCTTATGGCAGAGTTTACAAAAGCAAGGTGTGAATCAAGTGGATCTGTACCCAGGCAGTTACAGATAATAACAGCCTCAACTCATTCTGCCAGGAGCTGACAACTAGTGGAAAGTACAGAGAGGGTCAGCTTTGACAGTTCAAGGTGGAGACATAGGTTAACACTTCTCCAGTTGCTCAGTCTGTGCTCCCACCTCAAAGGCCATCCAGCTTTCTATCTGCAATAAGGGCTGCGCCTTCCTTCCCATCACCTCACAGACCTCCTGCAAACCCAACCTCCCCACCCACCTCAAGGTGTTGGTCTCTCTCTTTCATCACCTCACACACCTCCTGCCACTGAGTGACCATGATGGGATCCTCAGACTGTAGCATAAAATTTAATCTCCTGTGGGCTGGAGCCCTAAGTGGAGCCTTACGTGGTAAAAATGCATGAGGCTCCAGTGGTCCCATCTAGTCTCTGAAAGTTTTTTCCTTCAATGCAGACCCAATCTCCGCACCACCCTTTCCTGACACATGCCAGCATGCACACACCAGTGTATCTTCTCACAGTTTCACATTCAACATGAAACTGGACCCATTACTCACTTTTGAACTCTTCCTCCTTACATTCAGTAACTGTTAAAAATGCCACCGCCTTTCTCATGCCACCACCAGGAGTCCTACCATGCTTCCTTTTCTCTTCCTTCACATATTGAACTCGGGTCCAAAATTTTCTTTTTTTCCACCTAGCTCTTCCTAGAAGCTGTCCTCTGCCTTTATTCTGTTAAAATTCATGCCCAAACCTTGTGACCTCATGTTTGACTTCCAGGAGTTTGGAAGACTTTTCTTTGGCCCTCACTTGAGCCCTTTCTCCAGATAACACATACCATCTTCTAAAACCATCCATGCTATACTTCTGCTAAGACCATCTTGTTATGAATAAGGAATGCCATTATTGTGTAACTTACCCCACTTTCTGCAGCATCAAGACATAGCTTATGCCCTCTCAGATCCTCCAGAAACATTTTTCCTTGCTGATTTTCCCCTAGTTGTACTGCTTCATAGTTTACCTATTTGAAAAACAAGAAAGCTAGCTAGAGGCCAGGGATAACTTTTATTGTTTTTATTTATAGCTGTGGACTTTGTGTCCTTATTTCTGTCCTCTCACATTTGTTCAGTCCCTCAAGCTGAAAAGTCTTTGAAGAAATAGCTGTGTCTTGCAGGATGGTGGGGTTTCTTTTGACATAGTAAATGCTCTGCAACGGGAGTGATGCGAAAAATTACCATAAAAGCCATCATTTTGACAGTTCTTGATGCTTTTGTTGCTGTTAACAAAAGAAGCATTATATAATTTAAAACCTTATTTTGAAGTCAGGAAATTAGGTTAATGACATTAGTAGAACTCAGATCGCAGAAAGGTTTGGGAAAATATGCTGTTCATCTGTTTTCATCCACATCACTGTATCAATACATTTGCTAAGTTCCAAAAACCTGAGAAATTCTGCTGAAGAGGTTAAACCAAAAGTCTGAAGATAGATAAGCACAGAAGTTTTCAGGATCATGATATATTTATGTAGAAGTATAGAATAATCTGTAGAAAAAAATCTATAGAAAAGTTCTGCTGGGAGGATCTAAGGGAAGTCTGTGCTCTTGGATTTACAGAGGGTTTCTGTTATTATTGTTAGTGTTTGCTCATTTGTTTTTCAGATCTTAATTTCAGATTGCCTGAGACTCGAGATAACCTACTGCCTATGCAATTCAACTCAGAGTGTCCCCAGTATGCAAATTAGTGGTCTACCGCTAATGTTAATTGTAATGTTATTAGGACATCATCTAATGAGAAATACGTAGTGCGGGTGGCATTAGTAGAAGCTGTAGAAAATTCTGAATTCTCCCTAATTTCCTCAATAAATAGATTCATTGAGAGAGGTGGGTTGCTCACTCTATTTCCTGGCCGCTATGACATGATGTGAGTCACAAAATACTACTGTTACACCTGTGAAGACTTCCTGTACATTGTCTCCAGTGGACATTATGATGTATTAGGTGATGTAGTCACGGAGTGCCATGACACAAAAGTAGTCACAGAGTACCAGCTAAAAGTAAAAGGTACAGATCAGTACTACTCATAAAGAAAGCACGTTCCTAACTCTCCAAGATAGATGCCCTAGAAAAATAAAGTTAATAATTTGTCTCTTCTGAGACGTGAGTCAATGAGTATGTCCTTAGACTTCAGTGGATTTCTGATCAGCCAGTCACTTGTTTTTAAAAAAGTGTCTTTTTGATTTGGGTCTAGCCTGGGTCCTACGCGGAGTCTTATCTTGCTACTGAGGCTGTTGCCAAACTGTATATAACACTTCTGCCTCAGCACAAGGAAATCAAGTAACCTCTTAGATGTCCTCAAAATATCAATGTGGAGGTTTCCCCCACTAACATATGTCTAATCTTCCTCCCGCTGCTTTTCTGAGACTGGCAGGTATCGTTTTGCATCCCTCAGTGAAAATTCTGTAAAGCATATATTGAGCTGGTTTCCAGCTGTGTTTGTTTAGGTAGGAATATTTCCTTCTGCTTGCAGCATGGGCAGCTATTTGGGATTCCTGTCAGTTTTCTTTTGATATAGCTTCCTTGTATGTAGCTCTTCTGTAAATGCTTTCAGCATTTGTTGTCTTTTCATGCTAAGATGCTTTTTAGCATGTCTTGGAGAGGGATTTTGTAGGTGTGTATAACTACCAAACTTAAAATGGCTTGAGAAGTAGCATGGAGATGAGCTGAATAAACTTTTATTTTTCAACTAAAACTACGTTCACCAGCTTTGCCAGTGAAGTCATAGCAAAACTTTCTGCAAAAATTTGGAAAATAGTTACTTTTTAAAATAGATTCCCTTTTCCCCCAAATTCTAAACTGATTTTAATTTAGTATGCAATGAAGTGCCTTTCTTTAAATAATATGTAATAAATTACATATTATTATATATATTTATTATAAATGAAATTTAATTTCAAAATAATTTATAATTAGTTTATATAGAATAGATATTTTGTTTGGAATAAAAAGAGACATTGGTCTGAATCCAGAATTATTTTTAGTACACTAAAGCATAAAAATATATCAAAATTATAGTAATGTTAAGTCAACAACAAAGGATGTTTCCGATTTTGTTTAAAACGGTTATCCAGTGTGAATGACCTGGAGCCCCTGGCATCCACCACATTTCTGGTTTTGACTTACTCTCCTTTTCTGCTAACCAATCTGTCCACACATTAGGAACACCTATTTGTAGCTTTAAATTAAATAACAATGGAAGAACATGTATTTAATGTCATATCATTTGTGGACTCTTATCTATAATGAATTAATTTAAAAGCTTGTGACAATTTAATATTCTGTTACAGTAGTGCTATATGTGTTGCATCCTCCTTATTTAAGGACATATTTCTACCTTGGACTCTGGCTTTAATTGCTTACTATGAATGGCTAGGAGGATCACCAGAGTGTGTAACAGTGTTGATAAGAAATTGTACACTTCTGAGAATGCTGCCTAATATCACAAACTTATCTCTGCTGTATTCTTATTCTCTCATTTTAGGTTGTTTGGGATATTTCTATCTTGTCTTAAAATAGGTTGTAACCCCTTCCAAACATAGCCTTTGTCTTCTAGTGTCTGCAATCTGGAAGAACAGGGCACCTGTCCTTGGATGGGACTTTTTGGTAGTAGTGCAATGTAATCACTGTCATGCAGGTTTTAATATGGTATACCAAATATAATTTTAAAATAATGGCATTCAGAGGTGCAACTCTAACTTTTTTAGCAGTAAAAAAGCTATATTCCATTTCTATTGGAAAAATGGGCAGTTACCCTCACTGCTTATATATAGTGTGATGTGTTCCATTTGGATGAGTTATTATTTAAACCCTAATAGGTTCATCGCCTACAGGTTACTTACTTTTACAATATGTTATAGCCCTTTCCATTTCCCCTAATTTGCTGCCCTGTAGCAGACTTCTCATGCTGTCCCCAGCCCACTCAACAGCCTGAACTCACCCAGAAAGACAAAAAGGAGAATGTGTTCTCCAAGCAGGCTGTAGTGTGACCTGGAAAATACACAACAGCAGCCTTTCCAGGTAGGGCAGCCTGAACCTCAGCTGTATCTGGGTCCTAATCCACATTTCAGTGGGGATGGTCATTAACAAGTACATCAGCCTTACACCCTCCACTTATGCAGTAGCTCTCAAAAGCTTTTTAAGAGCTGGGTTAGGTGATAGACAGGAAATTAATTACTGCTCCCAAGCAAGTAATGTAAAACTGGAGTATGCTCATGATGGTTTCCTTCCATGCTCTCAGAGAGCAGAAGGATAGGCAGTTTCTAGCTAGAATTGAGTATTACATTAAAAAATAATAATAATAATTATACTGTGGGAGAGTCTAACTGGTAGGAGTAAGAGCATACAAATAGCACAGAGACTTTTTACCAAGGCCTGTAGTGACAGGACAAGGGGCAATAGTTTTAAACTGAAAGAGGGTAGCTTTAGAGTCAACATAAGGAAGACTTTTTTATGATGAGGCTGGTGAGACACTGGCACAGGATGGCCAGAGAAGTTGTGGATGCCCCATCATTGGAAGTGTTCAAGGCCAGGTTGGATGCGGCTTTGAGCAACCTGATCTGGTGAAAGATGTACCTGCCCATGGCAGGGGGTTTAGACTAGATGATCTTTAGAAGCCCTACCCAACCAAAACTATTTAATTTTGACTTGAGTATTTGTTAGACTGAAGTTTTTATTTGCTTGGCCTCTTTTTTTCTTTTTTTTTTCTTTTCTTTCTTTTTTTATTATAGCTTGTTGGCTCTTACCAAAGAAAAAAAAAAAAAGATTTCATCCTCTTATTTGCCCATTGGACTCATCATTGCAACTCCTTGAGGGTAAATTTTGTCATGGAAGGATGATTACATGCTTTTCAGAACAGTTTAATTTGATGTAACAATACTGTAACTGTTGCTAAATCTTCCAGAGAGATTCTGTATAATATCCAAATTAAGCGCAATAACCAATCCGTGTCTGTATTTGTGTAGCAGCTAACTTTATTTTGGATAATGCATTTGTACTATTTTATAACTAGTTACAATTATCTGAGAAAAAAAAAGGTGAATTTGTCCTACCAAAGACAAAACATTTTTATTGGTGATGAAATATTGTGACATTCTATCTAAGTGCTGATATAATTTCACAACTGTGTTGAATCATATTATCATGGAGAACAGGGGACTCTTTTTCTGTGGAAGGTCTAGTCAAGGGAGGCCTAACTTTAAATGGAGTTAATATACGATTTCCTATAATTTGGAGTTTAACCATATTGCTATTGTAGGTGGGCAAGAAAGAATGCTGTGATACCAAGCCTGAAATCATTTAATCAGGAATGTAAATCAGTTATGTGCTTCAGTTACCAAATGTTGATAGAATTGGCTATGGTAGATTGTTGGTTTTTAATTACAGCTGCTCTGTAATGTTGTTGTGTTACCAGGTTCCAAGAAGGAAAACAGTATAGTATGGCAGTTTGCTATGCCAAATGACCACTGCTACTGCCAAGTATAAATACTACCAGGAGTAGGTTCTCCTATAGAATAATAAGCACATCCCTAAATTAATGAATGCCACACTTCCCTATATGTATTTATGTTTGGATAATTTATTTAAATAATGTTCCTAGTACATGCTTTATAGCCTTCTGCCTTTTGCTACACAAATTTTAGCTTATATTGCAGACTGTGCAAGTCATTTGGCAAATGTAATTTCCATCCCTGCATACTAATCGATTTCTTCACAAACACCTGCTATCAGTTATGATAATAAAAATGCCATTCTAAATTGAAAAGGGGCCAAATGGAGCTTCCTAAGGAAATGACTTAAGTGTCTTTCAATGCCTTTAATGTAGTAATGTTCTTGTAGTGCCAACACTTTTTTTGAGCATTTGCATTTTACATAATTTTACTCTATTACATCATTTTCCTGTCTAAATGGTTCCTCATAACCATTGCTACATACTAGTTCATAGCGAGATTGGAGAGGAATTTCTGTGTTTCCTCTCTCATGGGACTAAATCCAGCAACTTTACATAGTCAAAATTCCTTAGAACAGATCCGATTGGAAGATCTGGCCACTGCACTAGTATAAATACTAAACGTCTGTATCAGTTCCTGTAACATCACTGGGAAAAATGTTGCAAAGTTGGTTGTTGCTTTGCCTTTGGACTGCATGCCAGGATCTTCCTAAAATATAAACCTAAATTTAGCAGCCAGATTGCAAGTAGCGTTTGAATTACCCAGGGTCGCTTTATGGCTCCTTCCATCCCAGGAAATAACTTCCCAGCAATAGTCTTTGCCAGAACCTAATCATTTTCAGCTCTGCTGGCTCTTGTCTCAGCTCCGAAATGTCTCACTGGCTTTCAGCTGTATTGTCATCTCCCCTGACAATGTCCTCTGCATTATTTGTAAGGAAACAATCCATTTTACTGATTTCTTCACATTTTCATTTTCTCTTAGCTCTAGCCATCCAAGCGTATGCGCTAAAGGAAGAGAACGATAGTCTTCGATGGCAGCTGGATGCTTATAGGAATGAAGTGGAGCTTCTGAAACAGGAGAAAGGACAGCTCTTTCGAACAGAAGAAAGCCTTACAAAGGACCAGCAGCTGCAATTCCTACAGCAGACAATGCAAGGCATGCAGCAGGTATTGCTAAGGAAGAAAAAACAGGTCTTTTTTAGAGAAGTGGTACCATGGGGCTGTACTGTACTCAAGACTATTAGTCATGAAGTTCCTGATTTCTTTTCAGAGTCAAAATCTTACAGATTTTAGATGGGGGAAAGGGGAGGAGGCATTTGGGACATATTTAGGGATGTTCATTTTAGGAATTCATAAACCGTAAACCCACTGATCACTCAAGAAAATTCCTATGCATGTTCTAGTTAGGAGCAATTCTGTTGCTTTCCTCAGTTAATCCAGTTGGCCCTAACTGTGCACAAAAGTTCAAGAAAGTTTGTCCAGTGTAGCATAGACAATATACAACACTACAGGCTTGGGGCAGAGTGGCTGGAAAGCTGCCCAGTTGGAAAAGGACCTGGGGGTGAGGGTCAACAGCTGGCTGAATGTAAGCCAGCAGTGTGGCCAGAAGGGCCAGTAGCATCCTGGCTTGTATCAGGAACAGTGTGGCCAGCAGGACAAGGGCAGTGATTGTCCCCTGTGCTGGGCACTGGTGAGGCCGCACCTTGAATGCTTTGTTCAGTTTTGGCCCACTCACTTCAAGAGGGACATTGAGGTGCTGGAGCATGTCCAGAGATGGGTAACGGAGCTGGTGAAGGGTCTGGAGCACAAGTCTGATGAGAAGCAGCTGAGGGAACTGGGGCTGTTCAGCCTGGAGAGGAGGAGGCTCAAGGGGGGGACTCTCTACAACTACCTGAAAGGAGGCTGTAGGCAAGTGGGGGTCGGTCTCTTCTCCCAGGTAACAAGTGACGGGACAAGAGGAAACAGCCTCAGGTTGCACCAGGTGAGGTTTAGATTGGGTATTACGAACAATTTTTTCACCGGGAGAGGGGTCAAGCGTTGGAACAGGCTGCTCAGGGAGGTGTTGGAATCACCATTCCTGGAGTTATTTAAAAAGCATGTAGATGCAGTGCTTAGGGACATGGTTTAGTGGTGGACTTGGCAGTCCTGGGTTAATGGTTGGACTTGATGATCTCAATAGTCTTTTCTAGCCTAAATGATTCTGTGTTTCTATGATTCAGTATTCTGTGGCGTCTTCACTTGTAGTCATCTGCACCTTTAGATGCATCTCTGCTTCTCAGCTTTGTCTTTTTTCTGCTCTTGTTTGAGGATGACTGAGACATCTCCAACTTGTCTAGACTGCCCTCGTGCTAACTTGCAAGTAGACAGCAACATCAGTGCTGTCTCCTGAGCTTCTATCATTTATTCTGACCCATGGATGTAACCTTTTCATTCAGCCATTTTTTAAAGTGGTTTAGTGCAGTAACAAAGCTTTTTCTCTGACCAGTCAGCAAGAAACTGCAATGTGTCTCTGCAGAGGCAGTCAGTTTATCATAAGCATTCTCTCTTTATTTGTTAATGTGCTCCTGGCATTGTGCTGGACAAGTCTTGGCAAGCACATCGAGGCTGCTCCCACTGCTTCATCTGACATAAGCACCCCTCATTCAACATGCATGTCTATGACATCTTTCCTGCACAGACACTTATATTCAGCTAATACATGACAAAGCACAAGGGCAGTGGCTCACCATGACATTGGGTTGGGCTCCCATCTAAAACGGAGCTTCTCAAGATGTCACTGCAGGGGTTAACTTTGCCTCCTTTGCCTGTGCCCTGAAGCAATGTATGCTCCTCTATCACTCCCTGTTATTGGATTCCAGAAGGGAACAAGTTGTATCCATTTCAGGATTGTACTAAGCTGCTTTCTTATAACAAAAAACAGGAGACATTCATTACATACGAGTTTCCTGCTTGGGTTAGGAATTGGTACCCATTGAATCTAACAAGTCTGCAAATCCTGCCTAACACCAAATAACAGAGCACAAGACAAGCCTCCACATGTGTTTATATGTACATAAACCCCTTTAAGCCTGCATAGTTTTACAAAATCAGGGTGATTTATGGTATAGTGGAATAATTCTGAACAATTTTTTTGGAAAATAGAAAATAAGTCTTGATAAAATAAGATTGATAATTCGGCAATAAAACCTTTCCTGAACTTAGGAGCAAGTCATTAGTTAGAAATACTTGAGGATTCAGTATACTTTAGATATGCTTGAGGTCTGTTCTTGATCTTATCCTTATATAAATGGATACTTAAATATCACTGGCTTCATTAAATTTAACTGCATATATAAATATTGTGCTAAATTTCAGCCTGATGCTAATTCTCCATTAAAATTAGTGAAAAGTGGGCACAAAATACTGTTAAATCAAAATGTTAGAGCCCTAACGCTCATTTTGCATTAGTATAATTTCCTACCTGGGGTCTGGATGAAGGATAATCAAGTCTGTAGAATATAAATAGATTTCTATTGAACTTCAAGTAAATGTTAATAATGCAAGTCAATAACAGAGAGCAGCTTACTCATCTCTCTGTTCAGCAAGCAATGGACACTGTAGTCCCTATTCCTCGGAGAGTTTCTATGTTCATGTCAATTTTGCTGTGAGGTTCTGAATTTTTCTAGTTTGCCATCTCAGGGTCAGACCTACTAACCCCCAGCGGGATATAATTAGAGATGGCCAAAGGAGCTGGAGAAGACACTGCGGATAATCCAGTCTGACAATATGCTGAGGAGGGCAGCAATACAGAAGCACAGGAGGTAGAATTCAGAATATTTAGTGGGAAATTATCAGTCCGTTAAGCAGCTGGACTATGGCTTCAATGATATAGCCATAGTCATGACATCCCATAACCTTTGTGCTTTTCATGCAGTTCATGCATGAATATTTAGAAATAAACCTTTGATTTAGGTAGACTCTGTTTTATCTCAGCTTGGTTTTGTAAATGTTGAGAGATGACAACCTTAGCTGAAATCCATCAGTATAGCAGGTGCTCAGCATCTGTGGAAATCAGTCTCCCTATGAAATATTAGACATATAGCCAGGACCTCAGTAGTAATAATTTAACAAGAAGACCTGTATTCCCTTTTATTCTTTTGTATATATTAAAATTCATTTCAGACAAGGTAAACTGAGTGCCATTGAATTTCTGAACCCTGCATATACGTCAAAATTTAAAAAATGTGTTCCTCCTCCTTCTTTCTTCTCCATTCTCCCCCGCTTTTTCATACACCTCTTCTTCTTCCAACTTTGAAAACTAGAGAACAAGTGATTTGAGCTGCAGCCTGAAAAGCAGATCTATCTGAGAAAAAGTGGATGCATTTTCAGAATCAAGACATTTTTTGCTAAACATATTTGGGCCAAAGAATAACAAATAACAAAACATCAGTGTATTTTTAATGCATTTCTGTCATCTGGATATTTTTCAGGATTCTTTTCCACATTTTCAGGACTGATGAATATTTATTTTCTCTTCCATCATTCCTGCTGAACCAAAGTAGCATGAGCAAAATCACACAGATGTTTCCCTATGAAGTATACCTTATGGGCAGTAGTAGCAACCTGCTTATTTCTTATGTTTAAGAAAGAAAACCCTTTGGTCTAATGACATTGAACTTATGGGAGGTTTAGTGAACTTTCTCCATAAAACTGTGTCACAGTTTCATTTCATACCCACTGTGAGATTTCAAACAAATGGAAATAATGTCTTGTATCCATGGTAACAAATGAGATACACTTTACCTGATTTTGAGATGGAAACTGAATTAACTTGTCACTGCTGCATAGGTGGTATTGCCTTCAATTTATTTCTATATGAGAACACACATACCAAGCAGATCACTTTTTGAATGGCTCTGGTTTTCCAGCAGTGTTTGGTATTCTCTAACAAAGTCTGTGATCACAAGGAAGGATGTTTTAGTTATAACAATTTTTACAGTACTTCACAGCACAGCTGTAAGAATTTTTTAAATCTTGTCTCTCGGTCTGAAATGTTTTACCAGATACATGACTTTAGGTAATGCAGAAAATATCACTTGGTAGTGTTGCTTAATGCTTACCATTATAAGACTCAGTTTTTAGTGGGTATCTAGTATCTCCTAATGTTAACCATTTGGGTTAGCATACTCTATGTGGAGGTGCAAACAGAATCCGTTTGAAAAAAATCTCATGTTTTAACCATTCCAAGAACAAAGCATGAAAACTATGCTTTTCTTCTTTGTTGTCCACCAAAGAAAATTCTTGAGGAACTGCACTTTCCATCTTTATGCTTTGATACAAGGACTCAGAATTTGACAGTGAGTCTCTATTGAATTAATGATGTGGTTTCCATATCCTTTATAAAATCTGTCTGAAACTGATATTGTTAACAAGCCTTTGAAAAATGTCAGCTTGCCATGTAGGAGATGGCACTCATTAACATATATCCAACTAAATTTGGGATTTTTACTGGTCATCTGGGGTTGTTCATGAACCACCTCTATAGCACAGCCATCAGTGCAATGTTTTAAGCCTCAAGCTAGTCCTAAATCTACAGAGCACACCTCCTTTAGCATGGCTCTCTAATTGAACAAGTTAGTTCCACCTTTTCATCAGGCTTAATTGGCCAAGGTATGGGGCCATGCTTGCATAGCTGTACTGATTCCTGAACAAGTTCATTTGCCAATAGACTGGTAATTCTGCACAGTGCTCCATTGCATCATGTAAATGTATGATAATGTTCTTTCCTCTCACAACTCCCTGATCGGCTGAATTTAAGCTCCTGCAGGCTAGGGTATCATCCTGAAATCCCCATTTAAATCATGCTTCCACCTACGTTTTCTCCATGAAATGTACATAAGTGCTTACAGTTCTGCTATCGCACATGCTGAGGTGTATCTGGGACATTTAAGAGGCACCTCATTGCCCTCATCCCCTAAGGGGCCTGATTCATTAGCTGAGCTCAGGTTCATACTCCTAACACACAGCAACAGCACTCGCTCCGCTTCGTTAGCAGTGATGCATTAAAGCCTAGCCATGGGGTTATTGCATGAGCAGGGGATGCATGGGGGTACCTCTCCTAAATTAATCCTCAGGGTAGAAAGCAAGAACAATAGGAACATTTGTGGATGGTAGGTGTAGGGCTGACGTAGAGTCTGATACACTGCTGCAGGTGCCACCAACTCTGTTAGCTCAAGACGTCTCAGAAGGGGACTGAACATATTCTGGCCCTGCTGATGACCCGCCTGGGGTGTCACTCTGATGTAGCATCAAGAAAGTCCTCTTTTGTCTTGTCTTCTTTTTTCCCCCAAAAAAAATCAGTTTCACTTGAACAGCAATGCAGATTGTGAACCTGAGCACTCAGAAGCCAGGAATTGCCAGAACTGTGTATTTTGCTCCGTATACCTCACAGACCCTGCCCTGTTTGATGCTGCAGACAGAGTACATGGTTAATCATCACCTATTCAATACCTTCCTGTCCTTGCTGTTCAATATGCAACTCAAGGTCTTACTGCAAAGGCCACATTGCTCCTAACATTTCCTACATACTGAGGACTAGCTTTTGCAGTTTACTAATCATTAAGCATTTAAAATAAAGAGCACATGCATCTGAGACCTATACACCCTTTTTTAAAGGGCTCTGATAAATGCCAGATGACTAGCAGTCATTTCAGGCTTTCAGTGTTCCTCCAGGGAAGGACAGTTTGGTCTGTGATACGCCTCACTGTTGTGACTTGGAGGGTGAGAAGAGCTGCTCGAGTGCATCACACCTCCCTCCTTACACTTTGCTCCCTCGAGGGAGGATGGCCAGGGTACATATTTGGTGATGAGGACTGTGGATTGCACACAGCTTCCACGGTCACTGGGAGCTGGATTAGGACCCTTTTGTCTAAATGAGATGGCACAAGGCTTTTTAATATAGATCATATACCTTTGATATTTAGTAGTCAGTCTTAGTAGAAAAGCCAGAGGTAGCTAGTGTTGGCCTCACTGTGCTGCCTTGAAAAGGAATTGGATTTCTGCCATTCCCAGCTACTGGAGCAGAGCTAGTCCATTTTCTGATGTCCCTACTGAGTTAGCAGATATTTTTTTTTTTTTTCCTAAAGGCAAAGATAGCATTGCTCAGGTCTTTCCTCTTCTATCCTGTACAAAAAGTAGTTTTCTCATACGAGTAATGGAAGAACTGACTATTCCCACAGTCCACTCACTTTCAGTGGGAACAGGGAGGAAAAGCATGTTTCTGTTGGGAAGTTTCAAGAGCTAGTAGGATAAAGCATTATGAGACTTTTTCCATATGACTCTTCTAACCAAACTACTACCTATTACATTCCAAAAAACCTCAGCTGGCATTTAGGTCTGCAGCTCCCAGATCCTTCACAGGTGTTGTTAACTGTCACAGCCATTCCTTTCTCTCACATACAAACATTCTCAAGTGTCAGAAGTCAGACACATATGCTGTTGGCTCAAAATTGCCAGATCTGGTGCCATGTGAGAGCCATGACCATTATAACAACTATTTACCTTTAAATATACGGCTTCTAGTAGCAGTTTAGCACTGATATTAACATCATTGTTGAATAGATGGAGCATGTTATGTCTGTATTTATTAATACAGCCTAAATGCAAAGGATTTATAGGGTTTTTTTATCTACATACCTTTTGGTCACCAAACATCTATTCAGGATATAACCCACCCAATGTACTTACACACAACTGTAAACTGATTCTTCTCCAAATGCAGTATTAAAGAGAAGAGTAAATAAAAGGGACAAGAAAACATTATCCCTTGTATTTGTGTTTTACATGCTGAATAAACAGACCAGAATAATTAAGTTGGAAATTATTTTTATTACTGCTCTTGCAGTATGAATTCCAGTTAGATCATTCTATTTTCCTATAAAAGCGGCACTGGAGTAGTAATGGCAATATTGATCAACACTGATATTTTTATAGGGAACAGGTACAAGATAAGTGTGAGGGACTACAACTAATATCCAGATGTTCACTTCAAGGCCTGTCTACTCTTGTCTCACCCTTATGGTTGATATTTGGAAACTGGTTAAGAAATATGTCTGCTCCCATGACAGAGAGAAATGTTCCCATAAGTATTAAATTTGTTCCCTTGTGCTTTTCAGGGCCCTGTACAGCACTGTTCATGTTCAAACTTCCAGCAAATACTTACTCTTTCAGATTATATTAAAAAAAAAGAGTAGCTGGCAATTAAGTGCTAATTATTTACCAGATCTCAGACAGGCCAAATGGGTTCTTCTCTGTGTTTAATGACCTTTCCTTATTGAAAATACTGCTTAATTTCCCACTTCTGCCACCACCACTTCAACAATATTATGGGAAGTGTAAATAAGACCCCACAGATGCTCTAAACACCTATTCTTGATAGCTGTTCTAGTGGTAAGATGTGGCATCACTGACCGATGCCCAGGCTGCAATCAGCAGCCCCCGGCCAACCTTCCCAGTTTATATACTGAACATGACATTCTATAGGATATCCCTATGGCTAGCTTGGGTCAGCTGTCCTGGCTGTGCTCCCTTCAAGCTTCTTGTGCACGTGCTCGCTGGCAGAGCAGGGGAAACTGAAGAGCCCTTGCCTTAGGGTAAGCACTGCTCAGCAACAGCTGAAACATCCCTGTGTTATCAACGTTATTCTCATACTAAATCCAAAGTAGTAACAAGCTACTAAGAAGAAAATTAATTCTATCCCCACTGAAACCAGGACAACTGCGCATCATAGTGGGTGCAGACTGGTTGCCTTGAAGGACAGATATGAAGGCAGAGGGAACATGACACTTATCTGGGATCAGCTCTCTTTCTTTGATCAGGATCAGAGCAAATTGTAAGCCCACTTGTCTACTCACCTATTGCCAGTAAAGTCAAGGGCTATGCAATATGCCCATCATCTCATTTAGCAAAGGTGGGAGGGAGCTTTATTTACGAGGTGCAGTAGACTTTGTTCAGACCTCTCTCATCCACCATCAAAATCAAAGGCCTTGTGTAATCTGCTGTGAAAGTCATATCCCAGAGAGGGATCCCTGATGTTAACGCTAAGTATCTATTAGCAAACTGGGAGAATTTAACTTCTGAGAGGAGGGATTGATTCTGTAATGTTCCTAAGGACTTGTCTTTTCCTCATTTGCTGCAAAAGTCCATAGCTGACTAAAGAGAACTTGTCTTTCTTGAGGAGCAAGACATATTCTTTAAAATTACTTGGCAAAGGAAGGCTGTGGACTGGCTCTTAAGTCATTCATTGTGCCACCCATGTTCTTTCATCTGCTGTCCAACCCCTAACACTGCTTTTTGTGGCTAATGTGGCTGAATTACTATGCCTTGTAGAAACAGAAAGAAATTGAGAGCTCATTATCTGATATCTATTAGGTATTATTCAGAATCACAGAATAACATAAGTCAGAACGTATGCCTGGAGGTCACGTACACCGACCCTCTGCTCAAAGCAGGGGCAGCTCTGGAGTTGTCTCAATTTTGCTCAGGACATTGTCCAGCTATGTTCTCAGTACCTCCATGGGTGGAGAGTCCACAGCTTCTCTAAGGCCTTATTCAAGTGATTGGCCAACCTCATGGTGGATTATTTTCCTTATATGTAATAGAAATGTTCCTTGCTGAATATGAGTCTATTCACCTTCAGCCCTTATCCAGGAAAAGCCTGACCCCATCTTCTCTGTAACCTCCCTTTAAGTAGTTTCAGTGTGTCTGTATCCACCTGTCTGTTTTCTCATTTGGCATATTTCTCGGGTTCAGTCCTGCCTGCTCCTAGTCTGAGCAAAGCTGTAGGACCTATGCAGTCAATCTAATAGCAGGGAAGGGGAGCATGGTAAACATCTCCCTGAGGAAGCAGCTGGGCAGAGTTTGTCAGTAGTGCCATTATATGCACTCACACATCATGTGTGTGTCCAACTCCCTGGCCCCCTCGGAGGTGGTTAACCTGTGGAGCTAACATGTTCAGCATGGTCTTTGCCTCTGGCCAGCGAGCCAGGAAACCCCACTTTGCAGGTGGGTGCCCAACAAGCAGGAGCTGGGCTGTTGATCCATGTGCAGCTCTTCACCAGCCCAGGGCTGGGGGGTCAGGGCTGGATTGAAAACCTCATGATCCATCCATCCGTGTAGTCCCAATGACACAGGCAGTCCCTGAGAGGTGGGAGGGTTGAGAAACATTGTGCTATGACACTGTATTTCTTTTTACTCCCTTAAAAAAATCCACAATCATACTCTATTTTAATAATGCCTTGTCACACATTACGATGGCATGTGTATTGCCCCTACTGCTGCAACATGGCTAATTTCCTTGAGGGCTCATTTCTAAAGCTTCTTTGACTTGTCTTTCATATTCTCCTGTTTCCTTGGTGATTTGTCTGGCCTCATCAGTGTCTTGTTACTAATGCATATTTGCTCAGCTGGGAAGTCACTTTCTCATTATTCAAGCCTGCCATGTGCTGGCCATTTGTGATATGAAATCTTGTCTGTTTTACAAAAAGAGAAAAACACTCTTCCAGACTGTCCATGGAAGTACTGGGAGAGGGATTTGTATTTTTATTTTGCCATTGCCTGTGTACCTGAGATTTCATTTTGATTCATTCTTTTCCTTCTACCGAAGGAAGATTATGAGAAGAAATATTTAACATCCTTCCCCTCCGTATTTGTGAACAGCTTCTAAGAATTTTGGAACACTTTCCTTGCTGATTTTTGTCGTTTTCCATTTGGCAAACTAACTTCTTTTTCTGTCTGTAAAATAAAGTTAGAAAAGACACAGCAAGTTTTACATAAGGAAAAAGAAGATAATAAAACCGTAGGAATTGCTAGCATAAGTGAATGTTTTAAGTTTTAGGTGAACCCTGCAGTCCTTTCAATGCCTGTGATTTCATACTTTTCAGATCTTGGATTCTAGCGTAGTTTAGGGGAAAGACCTGCACTTTTACATGTGAGAACTACTTCCTGGGGTTCCTGTTTAGTGTGCAAGCCTTGATTTCATCGGGACTGAAAAAGTTAGCCTTGGTTGGGATACATCCTGCCTATTTGAGGCATGTAAGTTTTGCCTTCATTTCAGGTGCCTAGTGCGCCAGATGCCCCCGTTTTTCCTGTATAGGGATATATTCCATATAGATAGTAAGTGGAGAGTAATATGCTGCCCCCAAACGTTGTATGGATAGGAGAATTTAGTCTGTCTAACTTCACTAGGTGTATAAGATGGCCATTCAACTGAGTTGGCATTCAACTGTGTGAGACCATCCCTCTTTGACTAATATTTCAGAATAGTTTGCCACAGATCTTTTCTGGACACTCTGCAGCTACTCCAGATATGGGATTGAGAGTCTGTGCCTCCTTCCCGGGGCAGAACAGGCTGGGTTTGCTGAAACTGCCTGCACAACCCACGATCAAAGTCAGCGCTCCCACCTCAGAGATGGTCCTTTGTCTGCTGTACTTCCCTTTCTTTTAAGGTCTTTGTAACCTTATCATATTTCATTTCAAGCAGCTGTAGACAAAACTGTAACCAAAATAGCAGGGGCAGGACCATTCAGCAGTATAACTGCTAAATTTGTGGCAAATGCTGGTTTTCCTTTTTCATTGTTCTGTCAGACTTACAGTATCTTAAGTACAGCCTCAGGCCCTGTGGTCTCTTCTGATCTGCCTCTCTTTTCTTGGCATGCTAAGCTGATGGTTTCATGCTGGAAACCATGCTTTCCTTCTGAGACCCTTCTCTGTCCTGCTAGGCTCGGTGTATGACCACACTTCTAGATATGTCCTAATTTATATTTAAATGTACACATGTAACACTGCCTTTTGGGGAGCAATGAAGAACTGTGGGCAGGGAGGAGGAGAGGAAAGAGAAGGCGTATTTGATGGCTGCACACTGGTACACAACAGCAAGCTATTACTTTCCCTTTAGGGCTTCTCATATATTTCGAGGCACTGTATGTTGTTTGGTTGTTAGCATTCTTGGCCACACTGGCACTGCATTGTACACAGTCTGAGTAATTCAGATGGCTTCAATAATGCCATCTATATTTAATGTTTCAGAAGCTGTGAAGATTGGTTTAAGATGGTAATTTTCTGTCTGCGCTTTTGAGTTCTACGCAATATGGGTAGTACTGAACTGTCTCTGACAGAGATTTATCATTGGAGGTGGGAATGTGTGAAAAAACAAAATAAAACACACACACCCTTCCCCCATTATGAAGAAATTAGCTACCCGCTTATGCAGGGAGGATTTGGTCCTCATGGATGAAGGAAGCTTAACACTGGAGCGTGATATTTACCATTTCTATACAGAGCAACTCCAGAGCTGGCACTGGCAACAAGCAATGTCTTGGGGCATTTTTTGTCTAAACTGCACTGATTGATCTCTGGACAGACACAACCTGTAGGTTAATTCTTTCTCCTTTCCTTTCTCCTCTCTTGAAATGCCAGTAAGAGGATATCAGTGATACCTACCAGTCTGATCTGGACCTACTACACAGCTTCATCTCTTAGGGTCAGCCTGGCAACCATGTTTTGGTTGCACGTAGACCAGCCGAGCATCTGGACTGGTGCTGGTGAAGTTCTAGGCTGTACAGATGTCTCTCTCCAGGACCCTCAGAGCTGTGAGAAGCACCATGAGATGCTTTTCTGCTTCCCGACCCTGGCGTTTTGGCTCAGGGAAAAGACTCTTGCATAACTTGCAGGGGACCCTCAAAGACTGTTGGAAGACAACAGAAGAATGAGCCAGGTATTTCCTGGCTGTGAAACCGAGAAGTCATTCCTTTGCCAGGGGAAACCGGGGAACTGCTGGCTGAATGCCATGGCTGTGCCACAAAGCTGGGGACATCAGGGCTTAAAGGAAATGGCCAGAGAGGTGAGACAAGATTGAAGGAAGGGATGTTGATATCTGTGCTGGCATTAGCTGTGAGAACAGCCAGCAGGATATAACAGGTGGAAAGCAGGGTAGCAAATGCTGCATGGGTAGGTGGGCACAGGGGGGAAAGTTGGGTGAGGTTGCAAAGTGGGTGGAATAGTATCAAGAGTACAAAATGTCAAAACCAAGAAGAAACATGTTTTATTTTAATTGATTATGGTGTGTACTTGCAAGCAATCTGAAGGGCAGAATATCTATAGGATCAATTTTTAATAAACACATTTGTGAGAAAAACAAAATAATTCTGAAAAATTAAATACTGTAATCTTGGTATCATTCATTACAATCTTTATGGAGAGACTGTCTGTTTATATGCAGGCATGTCAGCAGTCCCAGTTACGAAACTTGCCTCATTCCTGCCAGTATAAGATCCTCTTCCCATTTGCATCTAACTTTGCCAAACATCACGTGTTTCTGCTGAAATTTTCAGGCTGTTCATCTGTCTTAGGTTGATATTTTTTTCAGTCAAATCTATTTCTTCATTTTCCAAGTTGAGACTAGAGAGGAAAAATACAGTCTTTGGCAGGTATGACTCCTTGTTACAACTTCTTGGTGGTGGCATCAGTCACTCAGGACAAAGAAATCTCAGAACCTGACCCATGCAAAATTAGAAGATTCTGCAGCTTTTAGAGATAAATTTGAGGGAGTAAAAAAAAAAGAAAAAGAAAAAAAAAAAAAAGGTTAAACCCCCAGGGAATGGCTACATGGTTTAAACAATTATGACATCTTTGTGGTTGGATGGAAAGGTCCCAGTTCTGAGTTCTGTGAATGAAAAACCTTATGTGTGACTGGGAATACAGTACCTTAGTTACAAATACTGTTTTCCCCATGAAAATAAGACTCATTTTCTCTCTTTGAAAATAGGAGCCCATGCACACACAGTAAGCTTACAGTAGTTGACGGTTTAACCATTAAGACTGCTGGAAGGTTTTATCTCATATCAAGTGCTTTGCAGCTCATACCGCAACCAGAATCCTCACTCTTAACCCAGAGAAACTGAGCATGTTGGAAATTTTCCTGGGATTCCTGTTCCTGGCTGGTCCAGAGCCAAGTACAAAGATGAAGAGCAGGGAACATCTTTAGTGCTCTCAGAGGGTGTCTTCCACACCACTTCCTCCCATGCTCGGTCAGTTTTGGAAAAAATGCCTCAAACTAAAACCAGGAAAAGTTGAGATCAAAGGAAGAGGGATACAATTAGACTAAATCACATTGGGGGATCACAGTGGGAGATCTGAAAATAAAATAGTGTAAGTTTATAAGCTGATCTGCAGTATGTAAAACTTGGCCATGGCGGAGCCGTGGGGAGCGGGTGGGTGGGATGGGGAAGGAGTTTTCAGTTCTGGCAGAAATGTAACAAGTTCAACCCAGAAGTGAAAATTGGTTTCCCATGCGTAACAGTCATTCAGAGTGAAAAAGCTTTCCAGGGGCAGGGAAGGACTGAAAACTGACTTGAGATCTCCCAGATGGGAGTTTATATTGTCCAGAAGAATGTGCTGTATGGTTTCTCCCAGAAGCTGGAGTAAAATCTCTGAACCAGGGTGAAGGTGCAGTCTGGTGGTGATGTTCTCCTTGGATATGCATGGCTATGCAGTTCCTTTAAGAGGCTGTGGAGCAAACAAGATCTCTTGTGAGATCCCCCTCAGACTCCCAAGTACTTGTAACACTGCACTGAGATAATGAAGATAATTAAGTCCCATGCTTCAAGGTTTCAGCTGATTGCCTGGAGACAAAAAGAGGAGCTTTCCTCCCCCGATACATAATCAGCTAGATGCATTCCTGTCTTTGTATGAAGATCATTCTGTTCGTTTTGGCTCCTCCCTTTGAATCATCATAGGCTGGGCACACTGGTGAGACATAACTGCTCAGAAAAGACTTTGAGATGGCAGGCAAAAGCTCCTTTCTCTTAACAACCCTTGCCATGTTCAGGTGTGTAAGGTCAAACAGGTTGCAGCTGGGAAGGAGAGGACATTTCACAAGCCCTCATTAGGTGACACATCTGCTTACCAAACCTCAGGTGTCTCAGCTAGTGACCCTTGAAAGGGCTTATGCTATCTTTCTTGTGTCTTGTATGCTCTGCTTCTCTTCCAAGGATTGGAGTTCCTTCTTTCTAAGTTACAGACGTCAGCTAGAGCTATCATGGGTGAAGCTTAATGGTCTGTAGTAACAGGAGGTTATGTGAAGTAACCAAATGGTCCCTTCTGGGCTAAAAAGTTATGAAATGTCTGGAAATCTCTAACTGTGCTAAGGATCTGCATGGGTATCAGTGTGTGAAATATAACAGTATACACAAATTCAGTGTATCTCTGAAAATGTAGGGAGTAACACCCGACAGGCAAGATGAACACAGACCTGAGGTAGCAATCCATCCCTGGTCAAGAAATACCAAAGTAGAGCTTCCCACACAACAGTTGGTTGGGCAAGAGTCTCAGTGGAACAGACCTTCTTATTTCATGTAAAATCTTGAGATTTTATATGCTCTTGTGCTATGGTAGAGTGAATACACATACCTGAATGTCTCTTGAAGGCTCCCAGGGAGCAGTGCAGGTGGCAAGATCCATCAAAAAACTAACCCAGCTGGACTGTAGAGTGTGTGAGATCTAATCAGACATATACCCATGTGTATTTTTACTTCAGTGGCTGAATTAATCCATCATACTGGTGTTCCCTTACAACAGAAATACACTACCAATAACTCCATCAGTGCCTGAAATGTCATCTGTTTCCAAGCAGCTCTGAAAACAATACTGGCAGCAAGTCCTTTGATGCCTGGGACTTCCAGTGCAGTGGAACAAAGCCAGAGACTATTTCTAGTTTTGCTATCTGTAATTTACCAAGATGCTGAACACCAGCAACATCTGTTTGAGTCAGAGTTACCAGTCCTAAGCACAAGCATAAACTGAGCTGTAGATGCTTAGATACATGGTTAGATCAATAACGCAAGTTAGTAAAGCAATTCCTCATTCAAGCAGTCCTTAAAAAGGAGTGTGCTTACAAGCAGTATGTTGCCCCAGTAAAATATAGTTTCCTTTCTTGATCATTAAGTGAAAGCACCATAAACTCCTGTTTAATCTCATGTTTATCTCCTCTTGCTGTTCTGCATGTCTATCATTCATCACATCAATACAAAAATATGTAATTATTTCAGAATTGTCTACTGACCTGCTCTTGACAGTCACAATATATTTATACATAACCTAAAGCTAGCCAAGACCAGGGGACATGGGCTTTTAAAGATGCCCCTACATCCCAGAATTGTCTTCATAAAAATAGGCTTTGGTCATAGCTTTTTGTTTTGACAGTTCAGATTGGCAGTCTTCCTGGCTGATATATTGGTTGTAAGGTGTCAGTTTTCCTGATCTAATAAAATACCACAGCAAGGGGAAAAAAGGAAAGGTTTTGTCTTCTTGGCAACTCAGTGTGAAAGTTTTCTAGAATATTGCTTTGCATAGAATGAAAATGGCTGTGGGCCAGTGTCTAATTATATTAAAGGGCCGTGCTTTTACATTATTTATGTACCATGGTGTTTACCCTAGTATTATTAAAACCGCCGCATATACTTCTACAAATAAGATTTTGGTTCAGATGAATGTGACAGTCACGCTGTGGGTGATATACTGTACCAGGAATTTCTGCTTTAATGCAAGAAATAGCTTAACACACATTAACAGATGCATTACTTGTGGAGCACTGCTGCAGAAGGAGATGCAGATGAAAATAATTTACCTCTGGTCCATTTAGACACAGCAGATTATGCAACAGTAATAAATGTGGGAGCAGACTGCAAAGCATTGTCTGAAATGAGGATTTATCAAACTGAGGATTTAAAACCACTTTGGATCCAAATGATGCTAACCAGAAACTTCTTTTGTTTGTGCAGCAATTGCTGAGCATACAGGAAGAATTAAATAACAAAAAATCCGAACTGGAGCAAGCCAAGGAAGAGCAAACACATACACAAGCAATGCTTAAAGTCCTGCAGGAACAGGTGAGTGTTTCTGGTGGCAGAAGAATGCTGGCTTAGGCATGCTAAGGGGATGGAAGACTCATGGCTTCACCTCCAAAATCCATAGAAGTCTGACCACAGAATATGCTGTGAGCAATAAATAACCTTATGTAGCCTGTGTGTCTGCTTTGATTAGCGTTTGTGAATGCAGCTGAGGCTAACACAGAGTTTGAGGGAACAGTGAAAAAGGACCCTTATTTTATAGTATCCAATACTGAATTTCATGTCTTGAGTAACTTTTCCTCTTACATTGTTCTTCATAGATATCAGTAATGAGTGTTTTTGCTCTGAATTAAAAAAATGTTGTGAGAGTTAAATATCCCTGAAATAAAACAGCTCTTTCTTTTGAGACCAGAATTGGGGGAAAAAAGAAAAAAAAAGAGCTTGGCATGTCCTCTGTTATTCATGCAAATATGAGTAAAGAAAAAACTTTATCATTATGGCACTAAAAAAGTATTAACAAATGCACTTATTCAAGCAGTGAGAAGCAAACCTCTATAAATCTGATTATCACATCTTCTTTGATACTAAGGTGTTCTGTGACACTGAGAAGTGTATTTGATAGTATTGTTTTAGAAGTATGGTAAGATGGATAGTTACACAGCAAAAAGAAAATCTAGTGATAAATCTGTAAATTTGGAGACGAAGCCGGTCATTGTGTGCAAGCATAGTGTGCACAAATATATTTTGTCTTGTATGGACCATGTGGATTGGACTTACTGAAATCACAATCCCCACCTGTACTGCACAGTCTCTGCTTTGAGACCTTATTTGAATCCCTTCTATATAAACTCTGAGCTAAAATATTTGGTGAGTTTGTTAGGTATATGCAGTTTAAAGACTGTGGGATCTGAATTGCTTAGATGGCAGAGATTCAAAATGCTGATGATCCTTATGTTCAGGATTTTTCAGCATGTATGTCTAAATATGTCTGCAGACAGATTTATACATTTAATGTACATATTGGGAAAAATAAATTATGCTTATTTCAGATTTTTTTTAATTCTCATCATGAAAGCTGTGACATTGTTCCCCTTTTAAGTATTTCTCTTTGAATATATCTAGTGACAAATATATTCTAGAAACTAATAATGTAAATTCTGGAAAAAAATGAATCTTTTATGTTCAGATACATGTTTTTTGCACTTATGGTTAGAGAGATAACCTTCTAAATGAGAGCTGATGCAAGACTATTACACAAAATGCCATGAGGAAGAATGAATTTGGTAATGACAGAATCTTTATAAACACAGAATTCACCCAATCTCTTGAGTTAATTGTATCTCATTTCCATTTTTACATGGCATTCAAAGTATAGCGTTATAAAATACTTAGAAAAAATGAAATTGCATGAAGTTATTTTACATCTTGGTAGCAATCAAATGCTGCAAAAACATACAGGAAGATCTGACAATACTAGGCCCCAGCAGGGACCACCAGGGCAGACTTTTGAATCTCTGTAGACTCCTACTAATTGCGAATCAAATGTGCGCTCCTGCTAGGCAGACAGACAAAACAGTAGCTGGAAGAAAGGCAGGATAGATCTGCATTTCTCTTGAGAATTAGCTCTGAAACATGCCTAAGGCCAAGACTGTAAGTAGCCAGAATTCCTAAGGAGTGCTACACAGCAAGCATGCTTCTCCAACAACCCTGAGCCAGTTCCAAAACTTTCCAGAACAGCAGAAGCCCTAGCACTAATGACCTCTACTTGCCAAAGCTCACAGCTTTCCTTTAGAAGTATCACAGTTCATCTGCGTGTTTTATCCACAATGGGTATTGAAAATCATCCGGCCGAGTCAAGTATATATGAACATTTATTTCAAAAATAAATAGCACTGGGCTCCCACCTTGACTGTATGACGTGATTTTGTGACATGCTTGCTAAAGTCTACCTTTTCATCTCAAGCTGGCAGAGGGATCCCACATTGCCTCGCCACGGTCATGTTCACACAGAGGTGCAGCTGTGTCAGAGCATGTCTGCTGGCTCAGCACATCTTATACTGATCCAGTTGCACCAACCCAGCCGCTACCAGGTGGGGACGTCATGCTGGGAGATGTCCTCTTTGCTTGTGCACCATATTGCATTACTGTAGCCAAAAGGCTTCTGGATCAGATCTGGCCCACGCCTGCCAGCTCTGGTTATCAGACAGATTCACACCCACTGGTTTGGGTCAGAACTACCCCACAGTGACATTAGACTTATCAGAGACTTCTAACTCCTCAGCCCTTCTCCTTTCCTTTCAAGAAGGCCCTTAGTTTTTAATGGCACTAGTTCAGTGTTTTCCCTCAGCATACTCTCTGCTGGTAACATCACACTCACCACCAACCTGCAATGGAGCTGGCCTAGAGGGTAAGGCAAGTCCTGTTTATCCAATATTGTATGTTTTTTCTGAGGTTTCTATTCCAACACTTCAGTATTTAGGATGTGAGAGAAGAATAAAATTTAAACTTTAATTTAGAAAAAAATGATGTTGGAAAAAAAGGGACTTTACCCCTTTAACCTGTGGTAATGCAGCTGCACATTTTCTATCCATAAGTTTTCCCCCATTATCTCCACTGGTCCACCTCCGCTTCCTGTTGCAGTGGTCCTAGTGTAGATGTGGATGCTAGCACCTTCTTGCTTGAGCTCTGGCATCCTGTTCAGAGCATGGCATGCGATACAAAAGATGGAGATGCCCAAGCATCCTGTCTGCATTAGATTAACTGGTGGAGCAGTGACAGGGCGATGATAGTGGGAAACCATGGTAGGATGAAAGCCTGCCAGACCAATGGAGGCTAGAGACTGAGCCCACTTCCCCGGTCAAGTGCACATGTGGTTCATGGAGGAGTAGTGTGTCACCAGCAGAACGCATGCGGAGCATTGCCCAAGGAGCTGGCAGTCACCAAGGGGTGATGGCACTTTATCAACCTGGAAAAGGAAAGGCAAAAAGTAAGTAATGAACAGCACTCCTCAAGTGCTCAGAATGTGGCATCAGCGTGCAGAACAATTTTACATACCCGACCATGTTCTTCTGACCTCATATTCAGATGAGTAATTCAGCTGAACTCAACAGGGCTGCTCGTGTGAGGTGAATTTCTATAATGAAGAATTGGCAGAATCGGGAAATGGCTCTTTCAGTCACACTGTGATACAGAAATACCTAATTCTGGTGCTTGGCTGGAAGCAGCCATCTCTGCTTGTTCCTACCAGCCATCCTCTCAGTGAGGTGGTTTCACAAGATGGTTATTTTTTCCAGTGTGGGGAAAACATGTAGCATTCATTGGAAATGCATCACCCTGCTGTCAGTATAAATTGCAGAGTTTTCAAGGGTATTGAAAGATGAATATCAGTGAATTGAACCAGGAGACCTGATGAGTTTGCAGTCCCCAGCTATCCTTTGTAATACTTTATCAAGGACTGCTAGCCCCTTCCCTCTCCATCAGGACTGGTTTAGTGGCTTGAACAGCAGTTCCTAAACCGGTGCATTTTACAGCCTTGCATAATAAGGTATGCAGAGACCATGTCCTGCTTACCTTAATTGTCAGATTGGAAACTGTGAGAAGCCAGGAACTGAGTCATACACAGTTCAGTCATTGCTGCCCCATGGCAAAAAGATGATGAAGGTACCTGTGGTGGTAGTCCACCAATGCTTCTGGGTCAGACACCTAATTGAAACATAATAGTGTTCAATTTCACCTGGATTTTTGGACTGTTGTCATTCAGGATCACAGTTGTGTCATCAACAGTTACATCAACACCAGCTTCTTTGGCAAAAAACAAGGAATGCAGAGGAAAGTTCTGCTTATTGTTCCCCATCTTCCCCCACCCTGCTACCCACCCCCAGATATCTACTCTGAATTAAGTTGGAATAAAAGTATGACTTTTCAGAGATTTTGCCTAAAGAGCAAATGGTTCTGAGCACTTCGTCTAAGTGTACAAACTTCTATGGCTTATAGGCACAGGAGAGCTGTGGTGTCTCCTCCTCTCTGTTTGCTCAGTCACAGGATGAATGACTGT
This sequence comes from Falco punctatus, assembly GCF_963210335.1. Classification (NCBI taxonomy): domain Eukaryota; kingdom Metazoa; phylum Chordata; class Aves; order Falconiformes; family Falconidae; genus Falco; species Falco punctatus. The sequence continues at coordinate 33,299,286 of NC_137581.1, forward strand.
GTATTTCACTGTGGCTGGAGACATGAGGTAGGACATTACTTAGATCTCTCGGGAGTGATTTTTACAACCCCCAGTGTAATCCTGGATTTCCCCCCAAAAGCTAATTCAGGAGGAAAAAAGAAGTTTTGGTTCAGATCATATATTTGGAATTGGCAGTGTCTCGGTTCTTCGTGCCACTGGTTAAATAAAAGAACTGTTCTTCTCAACTTCTTTTCCATCATACCCAGGAGCCATGTCAGTTACTTAGATGCTTCCTCAGGAAGGAAACATACAGTAGCACTTTGGCGTTTTAAACATCTAAAAATATATCATTCAAAAGTAATCATTAGCAAAACACTATTTAGCTAGTGGCAACTTGCAAATATTGTAAAGTTTAAATTAATAGCGACAAGAATGGGAAATGAAATCGTTTATTATTCTTAAGAGCCAATTCTGTGTACTTTTTATGCCTTGAAACTACTTTCTAATCTTATTATTTAAAAAATAATGACTCAGTCTTATTATTTTCTTTTTTTTTTACCCCCAACCTATCAAGCCTTAAGTATGTTGGTTTCAAAATGGTTTGAGCAAAAACTCATTAGAATTATATGCTCCATCTGGTTTTCTCATTGCAAGCTTTATAAAATGCTCCTTCAAATAAATCAAAGATAACAGTGTGAAATACTCAAGTAAAGTGCTTGCTTTGTTCTGTTTTGTTTTTTGTTCACTCTTTGCAGTTAAAAAGTGCCAAGGAATTAGCAGAAATCAATGAACATGATGAATCTCAAGCAAATGTAGGTACAGCTATCTATGCATAGATTTATATATATATATATATATATATATATATGCATGCGTATAGTCTCAATTTACTATTTATGTCTTGAAGCTGATAGAATGGATGAACGATTTGCACATCAGGTTTGAAGTGCCTGTTTTTCTGGAAGCCATAGGTTCAAATCCCAGCAAACTTCATTTCGAGGTAGATAAATTGGGTTCCATGCAATTTACTTTGTAGGATTTATTTGGATGAGACTTTAACAACCAATGTCCTACTTGCTGTATGTGGGTGTTAAAGATACCATGGAAACGACAAGAGAAATGCTTTGCCTTAGTGTCCTGTCCAGGATTACTCAAGCTAAAAAGTTACACTGTTTGTCTCTGTGGCTGCCACTTTGCAGCTGAGCAAGTCTGGCCGGATTTCAGTTCTGAGTGAAGTGATTCATATCCGTGTATAATTTGGAAACAGTTAATTTGCACAAGAGGACTAAATTAATTCACTGGATGATTATTTTGTCCAAAATCGTTTAAGGACTTGTTAAGGTCATGTGTTTTTAAAACCTGCTGCCAAAAACATGCTTCTGTTCTTCCCTTAATAATTGCAGTCACAACAGCAATTTGGATAAGGGGAAAGAGAAAAAAGGAAAACTTTCCTGAAATGTTTGTCATCCAAACTGTCGAGCTTTGTGCTTTGTCATAAACATATGAAAATTAAAATTGATTATATACGGTATCTTCCTCCTAGCCAAGAGAACTAGCAGCAGTCTGAACACTAATATATTTTAACATCTATTTTAGTCAATGTGTTGTCCAATGGCACAGCCAGGAAAACAGTTTTATTTTAAACCTGAATGGAATGCTCAAATTCTGTGGGCTGCTTTGTGATAAGGAAATGTTGTCCTCTCTTTTTTAATCCTTTCCTGAATCTCATTCATTGTGGTCTGTTTCCGCAGTGAAGTCGATAAAGCCTCATAGCTCTGAGCATTTGGACAGGAGACATTCAATATTGTCTGATAGCTCCAACCAATCTGCAATTGCAGTCTGTCTGCACGGTGTCTCATTGCCCCTTTGAAAGATTCTGTTTGCAAACCAAAATAAAGACATTAATCCACCAATGATCTTGAAATGCTCACATTTGCTACCTAAAACCTTGTCATTGTACAACAGCTGGTTGCAGGTTTCCTAAAGGAATTTAGAAATGTAAGACTTAGATACTTTCTAAAGGAACTTGCTTCCTCTCCAAAAATGTGGATAAACCAATGTTTTAAAGGATTGAAGTGTTTTAAAGGAAAATTACCTAACAGCTTCCACTTGTATACATACTCATATATTCATATATATACTCATATGTACAAGGCTCATATATAACTGGATAAAACAGAAGGCCTGAAAGTTTTACTTCTATATAATATAGAAGTTGAAATAGCATTAAAATGAAAATTTTTAATTGCATAAAGAGAGTGTTTTGGTACATCATTCCCAGATATCTAAACCAAAATATTTCAGTATCTTTGGTTAATGGTAGATTTTTCAAAATTTAATATTTTGTTCCAGTTTGTAGTTGTAGGAATTGTTGAAATGCCTGAATTTTCTATAGGATAGAAACTCTATTTTCTGTCCCACGTTTCTATAAGCTCTTCCCATGATGACCTCATAGCAATGTTACCCTCCTAAGAAAAGAAGTCAGTGCCTAAATTAATGGTGAAAAGGGAGACCAGACAGCTACAATTATTAAGTAACAGTTGCAGCCGTGTAATGCAAAAATTATGCCACCATGAAGTCAGAGAAAGCACAGCAGCAGAAATGGAAATCATAGGATCATAGAGTCATTGAGGTTAGAAAGGACTTTTAAGATCATAGAGTCCAACCATTAACCTAACACTGCCAAGCCCACCACTAAATCATGTTTGTAAGTGCCATATCTACATGTCTTTTAAATTCTTCCAGGGATGGTGACTCAATCACTTCCCTGGGCAGCCTGTTCCACTGCTTGATAACCCTTTCAAAGAAATTTTTCCCAACATCCAATATAAATGTTCCCTGGCACAACTTGAGGCCATTTCCACTTGTCCTTGTCATTTGTTATCTGGGGGAAAAGACTGACACCCATCTTGCTACAGCCTCCTTTCAGGCAGCTGTAGAGAGCAATAAGGTCTCCCCTGAACCTCCTTTTTTCCAGGCCAAACACCCTTAGTTCCCTCAGCCACTCCTCGTAAGACTTGTGCTCCAGACCCTTCCCCAGCTCCGCTGCCCGTCTCTGGACACGCTCCAGCACCTCAGTGTCTGTCTTGCAGTGAGGGGCCCAGAACTGAACACAGGGTTCGAGGTGCGGCCTCACCAGTGCTGAGTGCAGGGCAATGAGAAATAGAGAAACAGAGGGAAACAACTGATGTTGAAGCATTTGCTACAGTAATGAACTTTGTAAAATGGTAGTTGAACAATTGTCATTTATATCAAATATGTAGTGCTCAGGTGTTGTGCCTTGCAGGTTGTCTCTCCACATCTATTCTCAGCAGACTTCATGGTTCTTGCCCTTGGCCAGTGTGCAAATCTGAGCTGATCAAAGAGAAAAAGTCTTGGTGGCTCCTACGTGGCTGTTAGTGAACTGTGATGCATATAATGGGATTAGGACATATTTGTTACAGTTGGCAGGCTGAATTCAGCAAGTGAAATACCTCTACATGCCGAGCAACAGTGGGAGGTGTTGGTAAGGAAAAATGGCAACGTATGTCTATACACTGAACACACAATCTAATCTTCACACTATGGCATATTTAGATTACATACTCTGCAGAAAATCAGGCTCCTAGAAAGGACAGTAGGAACTTTAGGCACACTGCATACACATCAAGAAAGCCCATACTGTAACCTTAAAAAGATTATTTTCTGCAGTCCTCAGGCTTTCTTTTGATGGCACTGCTCTGCATCGTATATTACCTTAGAAAATATTGTTCCTTAAACTAAAACCTGGAAATGTTTTTTTCCTAGCAAAAGCATACAGATAAAAATATATACTTAGACCTGTTGTGGTGTGTCTTCTACATTTCCATTATGTGAGACCATCCTGAAAGGGAAATAAAGATCTGAACACCATTGGAAAAAGAAAAACATCCCTCCTGAAATGCACCCAACCTATAAATGGATGAATCTTCTTTTTTTTTTTTTTTTTTTTTCCCCTCTTGTTTTTTTGCAGGAGAATTGAACACAGTTAACTAAGAGGCTGGAGCAATTGCAGTGTTGCCCTCTCTGCCACGGCAGTTCACACACAAATCTGGGGGGGGGGGGAGGGGAGAACATGAAATTTTAGTGTATTGCCAGTACATCTGTTATTTCCAGAAAGCAAAACCATCTTGCAAGGCTCTGTAAACAGTCCTAAGGGTGTTTCATGAGTGATTTGCCAGGTACATGTAGTAATATTTGTTATGGCTGTTGACATTTCCCAGCAATACTCTATGTCAGGAAAGGCCAAGTGTCAGGCTCAAGCGGTACACAGAGCCCGAGATCCTGGCCTGGTGTTAAGAGAGACTCCGACACCCAGGACTGCCAGAGGTGCTGTCAATGAGTGTTCATTTCCTTCAGCCCTGTGATCAGGAAAAGATTGCTTCTTGCTTCTAATCTGCCCTCCTTTTAATTTCCTTTTCATTGCTGCATATAATGATCTTTAATTCACATCTTCTTAACTGAAGAAAAAACTAATGGCCAATGGGCAATTATAATTTCAGATATAATCCTCTTCCAGGATGTTCCTGGACTCTTGGGACCTGATTAGTCCCAACATGAAAAAAAAAATCTTGCTTGGGAGGTGTGCTCGAGTAGAGAAATTTTGCAAACTGAAAATACTAATCACATGTTTTGCAGCTAACTCTATAAAGGTGATTTAGTCTTTCACTGTTTCTGTAGGTTCAGCGACATTCTGTGGAGCCTCTTATATACAGGTTAATTCCCTGTTTTGATCAAAGATTTCCTTTTTCTCACTGCTGAGTTCAATATACATAGGGCACTGCATACAGAGACAGGGTATAGCCCTGGTGATTCTATCACTGTTTTGAGGGTGGGAAGGTTGACATCCATGGTATCCCTCTATTGCTAATGGAGAAAGGGAGATTATTTTTACACAAGCCTCATATTAGAAGTACTTAGTGATCTTTTAGGAGTTTGGTGCTGTCCCTTGACAGGTATCTGTCTTCCTTAGATAGCTCCTGTGAGTAACTCCTACCCTTTGTAAAAGTACCATAAAATGGTAGACAAGAGTATCAGTCCTCCAAGGTCAGACCACAGTAAGAGATGGGTCATGGTCACAGAGGCATTTTGAATGCCCAGATTGCAATTGCATGGTAAAGTCCTGACTCTGTTTAAGTCAATAATTAAATTACCATCAGGTAAAAAAAAAACCATGGATTTCACCAGATGACTTTTAGGGTTACTTCATTATTGCCAAGGCTTAATAAAATAAATATATTTCAGAGGGTGAAGCTGATTTCACCACAAGGTTTTTTACCAGCTTTTTGTTCTGCTTGAGTTTTATTCGTAGAACAAAGTAATGACTTTGACTTCATGCCTCTAGTTAGCATCTCCAGCAGCTTGGACACAATATTCTGTGGGTTTTTTCTTCAGACATGAAATCAATAATATTGAGAAGGGATGCATTTTTCCATTTGAATGCTTGAAGCTGTTATCAGAGCATTTCTCAAGTTCAACCAAACATCTTACATTTGATGTTGAGTCTTCCCTTAATTTTCCCTCTCTGTATCTGCTTTTCAAGCAGTTACCAGATGATCCCTGACTCTAAGGAGGAGTATATCCAGGGTGAAATATTTCCACCATTTTACTAAATTGCTCACTTTATGCTGCACTGAAAGTGACATTGTTTGTAACTGCACCCTAGTTTTCTCTTTTCACATACTCTGGTTAATCACCGATGATCTTTACCAAAGAGAAGTAAAGACAGCTCTTAAATGAGGCTTATTTTTGCAACAAGCTGGGCAAGGATTTAAGAAGCTAACCCCCTTCAATTTTTGCAGAAGTCTGTAATTCCATCAGACTCATCAGAGTTCAATTATTGCACTTCACTACGCAAACCTTTAACGGAAGCACCCAAGGGTACCTGCAGTGAACATCCCATGTCAGCATATGTGTTAGTACACACCTGCCATAAGATGAGGCACTACCATGCTGACTGCCTCACATCAAACCAGGTGAGATGGAAAGGACCCCTGGACACAAGCAGAGGAGAGGGAGCTAGAAGAGTGCAATGCCTGCTCAAATCATCATCCTAGTGGTTTGAGACTACAGGAGAAAAGTTGGTCACCCTTATTGATGAAGATCCCAAGTGACTGCTGATGGTTTTCCTTTACTTTCTTGATAGTGCAACAGCCATTTCTGCCCACTCTTCAAAAGACTTCAGCTAGCCCACTCTTCAAAAGGCTTGCCTTTCCCAGAACAGCACAGGCTTGTGATAAAAAATGTGCTCAACATGGATAATGTAAGAGCAATTTGGTCCTAAAGTTACAGGCCAGAACACCCCAGTGCAGGGCTTGCACATGTCAGGAAATGAGTGTTTCTTTTCTGTCTGAGCTTCCCGGGTTTGTAAGCCGCAAACCTCAGCCTCAGCAAACTTGCATGTGTCACTTAGTAGCTTTCTTGGCTTTGCTGAGGTCCTCTGGCCTTGCAGCAGGCATTTCTGGAGCACATGGCAGTGAGTAGGTGCTGCAAAAAATGAGGTGATGACAACTGAGGGTGGGGGGAACGTGCTGGCAGTTTTTCCATACCCGAGAGCTCTGGGGTGACATCCTCCACAGAGGATGACAGAAGTTGGGGTTTGCTTCTGTCCTCCACCTGAGAAGGTCCAAAGCTGCATTTTGCAAAAAGAGCGTGGGCTACATGCATTCTCCAGCCCCTCTGTTGTAACTGCTCCCCTTTGCAAGACCGTATTAGGTCAACTAATTCCTTTAAGAAATGCAGTCTAGAGAGGGCAAGCAGGGGTGCAGGGGTGAGGATAACCCCTTGAGGAGAGAGAGGTGTGGGGTTTGTTTTCTTGTTATGGGTGTGTTACATCATTAGAAGAAGGTGCAAGGACCCTGTAACCTGATCAGAGCAGGATGTAAAGACCCCAGGGATTACAAGGACCCGTTTGCTGTCTGGTTCTTCTGTCCTGGTGGGGCCAGGACTAGGGGTGAGGAGTGGCTGTGCCTCTCTTTGCTCCCTGCCTTTTCCATTCCAGGCATTTATTTGTAGTCCTTCCATCACTCATTCCTTCTCATTTCCTTCAATTTAAGGCATGTGGAGTATGATAAATTCAAGCAGCTATGACTGTTCGCAGATCAGCAGCTTTCCTACTTACCGCGGCAGGCATGAGGAATGACCACCTCATGAATTCAATACCGCAAGGCCTGAAAAATAACAGGAGTTTAACTGGCTGTTTAGGACCATGTTATCAAAAAGCCTGCTCAGCCTTCAGAAGTTCTTACACACTGATAGATCAAGTCCCCCTAAGCTCCCCCCTTTGCCGCCCCAGCCCTGGTTCAGCATGTTAAAGGACAGCAATAGAGTTTCATTAGCACAGTGCAGATCTCTCTGCTGGCTGAATCACAGTCTCTGCAGTTTCAGCCACGATCTAACCCTACGGGGAGCAAATGACTACAGCAGACAGAAGTATATTCTGACACAGAGTGTGCTACCTGAAGCAGATCTGGGCTGTAGCAATAACCCCTTCGTTAACGTGCAGCAAGAAATCGCATCACTTCCCTTGTTCCTAATTAAAAGTGTCAGAGTGGCATCATAACTTGGCTTTTGATTGGACTGAATTCCTGTCATCTGAGGGAGAAGAAGAGAGAACTCTGAGACACAATGATAAAACCCATTCAGCCACCCACTCAGCAAATCACAAAAGTTTTTTTACTTTAAATTTCATATGAGCTCCACAGGGAGACAGTTCTTCAATGCCCGGAGCTACCTGACATTTTAATAATATCTGATCATTATGTGCAGCCTTTCATCCCAAAGCATTTTCCCTCAGTATTTATACTGCACACGTATACAGAAGTCATCCCGTCATTTCTAGTGAGGAGTAACATTCAGCCTTATACATATGCAGCTGTGTGCTTAACCCACACAGTGTACAAGGCAGATTGGCTTGTCAGAGCACTCAGTCTCCCCCGCAACCACCTGAAGGATGACGGACCACCTCTGCTTCAGCCATACGCCTGCTACTGCAGTCCTGGGGGTTGTACACCACATTCACACTCCCTCCAACTTGCTAAAGTCCTTCAAGGAACAGAGAGGAAAAAGTGACAGAAGTGAAAAAGGAACTTCTGTAAACCCAGGATCTTCAAAGGACCATAGAATCATAGAATGGTTTGGGTTGGAAGGGACCTTAAAGATCATCTAGTCCCACACCCCTGCCATGGGCAGGGACACCTTCCACCACACCAGGTTGCTCAAAGCCCCGTCCAGCCTGGCCTAGAACACTGCCAGGGATGGGGCATCCACAGCTTCTCTGGGCAACCTGTGCCAGTACTTCACCACCCTCACAGGAAAGAATTTCTTCCTAATGGCTAATGTAAATCCACCCTCTTTCAGTTCAAAGCCGTTCCCCCTTGCCCTATCACAACATGCCCTTGTAAGAGCCCCTCCCCAGCTTCCCTGTAGGCCCCCTTCAGCCACTGGCAGGCTGCTATAAGGTGTCCCCAGAGCCTTCTCTTCTCCGGGCTCAACAACCCCAACTCCCTCAGCCTGTCTTCACAGCACAGGTGCTCCAGCCCTCTGATCATCTTTATGGCCCTCCTCTGGACTTGCTCCAACAGGTCTATGTCCTTCTTATGTCGGGGGTCCCAGAGCTGAATACAGTACTCCAGGCGGGGTCTCATGAGAGCAGAGGGGGAGAATTGCCTCCTTCCACCTGCTGGTCATGCTTCTTTTGATGCAGCCCAGGATATGGTTGGCTTTCTGGGCTGTACATTGCTGGGTCATGTTGAGCTTCTTGTCAGGCAACACCCCAAAGTCCTCCTTGGGGAATGTTCATCATCTTAATCAAGATCTACCCGCAAGGAATGACAGCTCCAAAATGTTTGTTTCAAGTACTTTTCATGTTTCCAGATGTGGAGATTCCTGTGAATATGGGGGTTGCCCTCAGTTTTCAGATACCTAAAATTAATAACTTTCAAATACAAATCCTTGCTGAAAATCATTCACTCTCATAAAACATTTACGGTTGGGCTTTCCCCCTCCAATTGCTTACTTTTATTTTAACAAAGACATTTTCAAAACAATTCTACACATCCCCGAAAGAAAATGAGCTGTGGGTTTTTTCCTAACTTTTTTTTTAGAAGTGCATCATTCTCGGGGAGATTGCTAGAGCAATATTTGTGTTAAAGACCATTTGAAGGCTCTTTCATAAGTTCTCAGTCTCAAGTACGCATGAAGTATCCCCTCCTACAATGACTTCAGCAGAGCTGCCGGGCAGGCAATGCTTTCGTTCAGCCAACCATTGGTGTGCTGCAGCTCCCTAACACAAAGGATGCAAAATGACAATTACCTTTTCCCTTGCAAAACAACCACCTTCACATCACATTAAACATCTGTGGTAAGTCATCAGGAACCTACACATAAATCCAGCTTTAGAAAATGAAGCAACCTGATCATACTTTTATAAATAAGCATGAAGTAACTTTCATATTAGTCATCTGTATTTTGCATATGTACCTTCCCATAAAATAGATGTGCTCAAATACATGAGAACAACATAAAGAGATAGTGACAATGAGAAAAGCATTTTCATATTATTGCTAGTTGCCTAAACTCAGCAGGTGAAAGTTATAATAGTAAAAGCTTTGTAATGAAAAAGTTAAAAGCATCTCTCTGGCAAATGGATTGGAAAAATAGGTTGTCAAGAGCACCATAATACAATTAATCTTCACTCTTGGAAACAGTTCTATCATGTAGGATAAATCAGACAAACAAATCTTAGATCCATAGAGGTGTGTTTGAAGTGCTTCATTTGCAAGATCTTATATTCGCTGTTCTAATTTTTCTTCGTTGTTTCTATAATTTTAAAGCCAGATAATTGTTTTAAGCCAGCTGTCAACTGTTTATTTGTTAGTCGGTGCGCTCTTAAATTTACAGTCATGGTACATTATATATTAGTGTACTTTAGAAGTAAATTTCTATATTAGTATGCTTTTGAAGTAAATGCAATGACCTGTGGCTGGCAAAACCAACACTAGTTTCTTGCATAGCACAAAATAAGTTATCAAGTTTAGGCTTGACCTGAATGGAAAGGTGACACCTGGTCTGTATAATTTCTAATGATAGACCAGCCACATTTAAGAGCTGTGTAGCATATGGCAAATATGTCCTTCTGCATCGCTAGGTAGATGGTAGAAGGAGAAGGATCCTCTGAGACCCTGGAAAAAAACACCAGCAGCCAAGGGTTTTTTTACTGAATTGTTGACCTGCTGCTAACTGTAGAAGTAGCACAGGCTGCTTGTGAGAGCTCTGGTTTTGGTCAGGTGGTTGGATGCCTCGTTTCTTGGCTTATTCTTCTTATACATGACACAACACTGACCAGGGCCATGTAAAATATGATATTTCTAGGAAGTAGTTAATTTGCTAGCAAGATCAATTCATTTGCAGCAACAAAATAATTCTATTAATCAAAGATTATGAGCAATTTTCTAGTCATTAGAGTATTTTTAGAGGAGTAGTCAGCAGAGAGTCAGAAACAGTCACTGTAAGAGGGCATGCTGAAGGAAGAGCTCGTAACACACACGATGTTCCTGGAGAATTCTGAGTTACTTTCAGAGTTCAGACACTCAACCAGATTTCCACACATGACAGCACAGCACAGTGCTGTAGCAGCCCGTGAAAAGGAACAAGATCCATTAAAGGAAGAATTAGAGCCATTTGGCCCAAATGAAGCATTGCTGCTCTTGGGAGTTACTGAATCCTGCAGCAAACTCAGCATTTATAAGCAAACGGTACTGATGGCCTCATCTTGCTCCCCTTTCTGGCTGATCAGGATAAAGGTCCATTGGTGGAAAATACATATGCAGACTTACACATGTGTACAGTGTGAATCCCTCCAGTAACTGGCCTTTGACGCTCAGTCTGTCTCATAACTGGCCCCTGCCTCGTATACACACACACACACAAACAGGTCTTTTAGTCATTCCCCATACCCCACAGCATTCCCAGTGGCTGGCTTGGAGCCCCCAGTCCCTCCAGTAGGTCATGTGCAATCTCTCTGGTCTCTCCTGGATCCATCCCAGACCTATGGCCATTTCAAAAGGTAGCTCCCAAGCTTATTAACCTACTCAGTGGCTAGTCTGGCTGGATGCTCACCAGTGATGACTGAGCAGCATACGCACACACTCTGGTCTCTCTGACTGCGGCACCCCAGACACACAGCCCTCTGACCTTTGGGCCCACTCCAGCTGCTGCACCCAGACCCCCTCACACACATCCATGCACACCACACAGAATAGAGAGTCACCCAGGAAAAGAATTAGAAATTTAGTTTAATGAATATAATGCACTGATCAGGGCACGGCATGGTGAGACAGGTGTACTGACCAGCAACCTGTTTACATGTGACCAGTCCCTTTTATCCCCTTCCCAAACCACCATGGTCCGTCCCTTTTCCTGCCTTTTGTTCCCCCACTAAGGACACTAAACTGTCTTGTACAAAACCAAGATGCTCTTCCTCTGTATCCCGTAACAAGTCCCATGTCCCTGTAGGCAATGCTCCCCTTCAGTCTGTTAGATGATCTGGAGAACATGTCCGTTGACTGGTCTTAATTGGTGCCATGCTCAGTCCCTGGGACTGACGGTCTCCTGTGACAACCCTGGGAGAAGCTGGATCAGGGGGCTGTCTTTTCTCTGATTAGGTTGTTGGGCTTTCTCCATCTGTGATGGTGCCTCTGTCCTGCTTTGTGCTTTGGGAGGTAAGACTTTAATTACAATTATCAGGAGAAAGCAGCAAATGACAGTGGTTGGAAAATCCCTTCTGCAGGGGATGGAAGTACCCATCTGGTGATGACACCTCCCACATTGTTTGGTGAAGGGCAGAACTGGGATGTTGCAGAGGAACTGATGAGGCTTATCCAGGCATTGGACCATTACCCCTTGTTGCCCATCCATACACTCTGATCCTGCAGCTGATCTTTCTTTGAGCAGGAGAATGGACCAGAAAAATCCCAAGGTTGCCTATGTGATTTTGTGATTCTATAATCATCTGAGTCATGGTCACTGTCTGTGAGTGTACTCATAAATTGCCACATTTGCAAGGAAATTTGATTTAAGTTAAATTTGAATAAGTTCTTTCCTTGTAGTTTAGCTCAGCTTGGACTGAATAATTTTCTATTCACCGTGGATAAGAACATAGACAAGGACAGTAGCCCATTCTCAACTGACAACATTGTTAAACTGACAGAACTTGCCCTGTACCTCAATCTTGCATGTCCCCATAGATTTAAGGTGCCTGACTTGATGTACATTGAAACTATTGCAAGGCTTCTGTTCACTTGATTGGAAATTGAATTAGGCTTCATTCAGGTTAAAAAAGCAAGATTAAAGTTTCAGATGTGGGCCTGAAGTACATTTAAAGACCAGCAAAACAAGCACAACTATACTAGACTTAAAAGATCTCCAGGTAAATGAAAATAAATTAAAAATATGCAGTCTTCATGTTGCAGGCCAGTTTCTACCGGTGTTTGCAGCAGAACTGTCAAACCTGCCTGGCCATCAATAAGCATTTGGGCAGGCACGTCTGAAGTCTAAGCTCAGTTCTGTGGACTCAGAACGGGTACATGTGTGCCTTTCAAGAGCTTAAGGACTGCAGATTTGGTATCACATGTGCATGGTTCTTTCCTCTATCAAAATCATAACATTACCTCTTCTTTTCAATCTTACAGCATCTCTCTGCCCTGCTGTTAACAGCCTGCAAGACTTTTTATTATGTTTCAGATATATAGGGTTTTTTCCTCCTACTCATTTTCTTTTTTGAATCCCTTGGCTGATGAGAAAGTGTGGTGTATCCCTTACATCTAGCAACATTCAGCATTTGCTCTGTCATATGCCTGCTGTGGCCAACATCTAGTCTTTCCTTCTGCTACTGTTTTAATACCTCATACAATTGGCTTTGTACATATAGCACAAATGCCAACATAACCTGCAAACTCTTCCAGAGGCTGGTAGGATATTTTTTTTTTTCTTTACTAGACCTTTCAGAAGGTGAAATATTATTTTTACCCCCTCACCACACAATTCTGCAGAATCCTGTATACTACAACAAAGGGAATGAGGCCTTTGTAGACAATATGCAAGCAGTCATCATTCCCCCTAGATTTAAAGGTGATTATCAAATGTTTGGATTACCCAGATAGCAAAGGGAGTATTTCAGCTCTTTGGATATTTGTCATTTGCATCCTGATCACATGCCAGGTGTCTTCAATGTCACATTCATTAAATCCCATATTCTGCCTTTGAAGCAGTCCTGAACAATGGGTGATGTGGAACTGCACTCTGGCAGGAGTAGTTTCCAGGTAGGGCAGCTACTCTTCAAGCCCTGCTCAGCATTTGGTCAGCATTTATGGGTAATGACAAGTCCTCAGTCCCTCCATATTTAGGGAAGCTGGCTAGCATATGTTTTCAGGATCACAGAACCTTTTAGGCTAAACAGAACCATTTTTGCTAAAGAGAGAAGCCCCAGGAAAGAGGAGACATTTTCTATTCTATCTGCCTTTTTTGCACTGATGCAAGACTGGCCTATAGAGGATTAGTGATGTCTGGATTGAGTACTTTTTATTTAATACTGTACTTTCCCATGGTGGGGGAAGAAACCAGTGACGAGCTGAAAGACTCAAGTCATCCAGCCTAAACATCTGGGGCTTTCTGATCCACTAGTCCCCTGGAGTGTAGAGCTAGCCTTTCGTTGTTACAGTACCTGCAACCATCCTCTGTAGAAAGTCACCCCATCTCGTCTACTCTTCAGGACTTCCATGTCTTTCTCTGGCAACTACAGCTCTCGGAGGAGCCACACTCTTAATTTGTTGCATCTACATGTGGGACTCAGCTGCTTTATGGTGAGCCATGGTGGACAGTGAGACCAGGCATCTTCTGGAGCAATCCACTTGCCCATGCCTCTGCATTTGCTTCCAGCAGAAGCCAAGGTACATGAGAGAATGACACAAACCCAGCTTCTGTCCCATCTTACAGCCAGGACATGGCTAAGGTATATATCCATGTGCAAAACCTGCCATGTACAACTCTCCACAGCCATCAGCTCCATGTCAGTGGTGGTGTCAGAGGTCTGCCTGTGGAAATGAATAGTCCATGTGAGAAAATTGTTATTTGTCATTCTCTGTTTTATCCAGGAAGTTCTCCTGAAAGTTTCCAGAAAGACTTTCCCTCTGTCTTTCCCTCCCTGGTTCAAAAGCAGGGAGCCCCAAATCAAAATGCTAGTCCCAAGGGGTACCTGCAGAATCATTGAGTTTGTCAAGCCCACAAGGGAAATTCATGTCTTTTCATCATCTGCTGATGGATGAAAGTGTCATTTGCAGGAAAAGGTCCAAGCTGAAAATGGTGAGAGCATCACACAGAATGGCTGCATTCATGCTGAGCAGCTCTGGAGCTGTCATCATCAAATTGGGTCTCCATGTTCTCTGATACCTGACATAATTTGTGAATAATGAATAGGCCCAGGTCCCTAATGATCACCAGGTGTGATTTAACCTGGATTAAGCCTTCTACATACTGTATTTAGTTCTCACAAGGTCATTTCAATTCTACTAAGTACTGATTTGCACATGCTCAGCTGTGTTCTTGCCCTTTAATACAGTAACTGACAGATGGTAGGAAAATATTCCTTTTAGAACAAAACTTGCTGAAGGAGACTGCTTAGGGCCTCAGAAAATACAATTTGCCAAATAAAGGATGGTCTCCAGGAAAGAAAGGAACTACTGTAATGTAGTAGATATTAAATAATTTTCCTCAGGCATCTGGTGTTCAGTAGCTTTTTCTCACGTCAGAGAGGTGACCTAACTGTTTCCAACTATTTATTGCTTAATTCACCTTTGTACTCTTATAAGTCTTATTTCTGTGGGTTGGCATAAGTAGTGCCTCTAAAAATGTGCAAATTAATTGTGTGAGGATTTGTTGTAGAGGTTTCATAGGTACCAATTTGTATCTGCAGTGTGTAGTCAGATACTTTTTCACTTACACTGTAATTAGCCTGGTTTCTGGGTGAATTTCACACTCATTTGTTAGACACAATTATGCCCATTTCTCTTAAATCACTATTAATTCCTGGCAACGTTGCTACTGAATCTTTTATGTGAGCCTGCACACCCTGGTTTTCCTCATGGCCTGTTCAAGCTTATTTTGGCAGCTGAATACATCAGATTCATCTAATTTATCATCTTCTGTGAGGCAAGATAGTTTTGGATGGCAGAAACCTCTCCTTTCCAAACCTCCAAGAACTTGCAACCTTCTAAAGCCAGTCGCTTGTTGAGTAGATATCTTTGACACACTTAGTTTCCTTAGGCTCCCCCATAACCAATGGTTTACTCTTTTATCCTCTGTACCAACACATAGTTAAGAAAGACTTGATGTGACTTCCTTTAGCATCCATTTACACTGTCCTATAAATCATACAAAATGTTCTGCACAGGCTCAAATCTAGGCATTAAATGAGAATCCATCTGTTCATTGCTCCCAGTGGGAATATAGTTTCTTTCTCTGCATCACTGCTTGACAAAACTTCTAATCCCATCTGAAACTGCTAGTGTGTTGTATTTGGGGCCTGTTATATCAAATACACATCTCTCTGCTCTCTCTTTCCCCTCTCAGGAATTGTTATTTTTAGACTGCTTTTCTGTCTCTGATGGAGTAAAAAGTTACATCTTAACCTGTACAATCTTTGGTGGCATATGCTGCTCTGCTCTTCTACTGCAGTGCTGCAGTATCATGAAATCTGGCATCCAGCTCTGTTCTTCTGATCTGTAACCCCCTTGTCATGACTGGCCTTATGGAGAAATGCATGTTAACACTTCTTTTATTTCTGTTTCTTGCCTGGATTTGCTTTCACTGTTCTTGGATACCATGGCCAGAAGTAGACGAGTATTTGCATTAGCCTTTGGCTCTATCAAGAGGGGAATCAACAGTACTGGACAACTTAGAGCATACTCCTGCTGCTATAATGTGCCCTGTGCATGACAACACTGCAGGAGTGTTAGTGTCAAAGTGATGTAGCTGTCAGAGTGCCCAGGCACACCATTATTTTAAGAGGGGATCACTGCAACTCAAACTGCAGACTCCCTCCTACCTGTAGCTGTCTAAATCTGTGGCTAGAAGTTTCCCTTTGCAGCCAATGACGAATATAAAATAGGCACCTCTAAGGTCCGATTCATTTCAATATAAAATAAATAACTAAAATACATGACTAAAAAGTTATTTCATTTCTACTGACTAAAAAGGCAGCAAAGGCTGACTACTTGCACGTACACAACTACACATCGGTCTCTGGCCAGGAGACATGCCTCAGTTGGCCACTACACCTGCAGCAAACCACAGGTGACTCTGTGCATCTTCACTGTGGGCCAAGGTCTGACAGAGCCCCTTCTTGCTGGAGTCTAAGGATACACATGTGCATGTATGCCACTCAAATGCACATACAGTTTCTTAGCTGACACATGGCAACTTGTTCCTCTTCACAACGCAAGGGAACATTTGAACCATTGATACATCTGAGCCACGAGGCACTGCATATTGGGTAGCTGCTCCTTGGAGCCAGCCTATAAGGAACACAGTGTACATCACTGGGTGGGGGGTGTGGTTTTTTGGGGGGGGTTGGTGTGGTTATTTTTAATTGAGAATGAGAAAGTGCGTCACTGTTTTTACCAATCTCACAGAAGCCTTTAGTCATCTATAGAGGCACATTTTACATATTTTGGAGGTTTTGCCTTTTTTTTAGCATGGATTATTCACACCTTCACAAATGCCCTAGAGTGACCCAAGCCCAGTGTCTCTCTTATTGGCAAAAAACTCTTGCCAAGAATTTTGGAATAAGGCACCACCCCGAGTGCATGTTCTATATGGCCCACATCATTACACCAAATAGTGCAAATTTCCTTGCATTTAAGGCTTCCCAGACCCATGTAACCTCCAGCTGCTTACCTTGACTCTCCCTGCCAGGACAAGAGCACTATTCCTGCCCAGTCCCACCTCACACCACCGTATCTCCAGCTCCATGCTCTCTGCCTCCAAGGTTTTGCATGGAACTGCATTCACAGAGCAGATGCAGCCGCATGAGTCACTGCCTCACCAAGGAATGCGTTACTGTATATCAGTTGCTCCATGGAAACAGCCGGTGTATATGCTTGAATATTGTGCAATGCACTTTGAGGCCACTTACATGCCTCTGAAATAGAGGTAATTTGTTTACTTTGCATATACCCAGGAGAACAGCAATCTGTGTCACGTAACTGTCTGGGTACTTCTGACGGAGCATCTAACGTGTAATCGCTTGGCTGAGATTTGGATGGTTCAGGCCACCTGGCTGCAGAAAAAGGAGCTCAAAGCAGGAGCCTTGATTTGTTTTGCCCTTAAGGCTGGTTGTCTTTCAGTCCTCAAATCAATGTAGCTTTATGCAAAACACCTGTTAGGAATGGTCCCTGAAATGTGCTGACCCCCAAAATGTGCCTAGGAATTGTTTGGGACAGAAGCCAACACCATGCCAGGCACTGGTCGAAGAGTATAGCAGGGCAGGTGATTGTGCTCTAGTAGCTAGAAACACTGCTAGTGACTGTTGAATTTACTCTTATAGCTGTACCTGAATGTTTCCATCCATGTTCCCTAGAGGCGGTCTTTGTTTACAGCTTTAATAGCTAGAAAATGTGAGTTTTCTGACCATCCCCACACTTTATGGCAGGTCTTTCAAGCTGTTATCATGAAGAAGCACTAGCAACAAAGTTATTACTTACTCCACAAGCAAAATTTCTCTTCTTGGCAGCTCTTGGCTTAAAGGTACTTCAAAAAGTGTCTTAATACTCTGCAAACAAATCAATTATTTATAATTGTCTTGTCTTTAGATGTGAATCAAAGTAATGATCTTTTTATAGAGTTGAAAGAAAGCAGACAGCTTTAATTGAAGTAAATGAAATCTACATGACCACCTGTGTTTTGTTGTTTTTTTTTAACTGTATAGGAAATCAATGTATTGACAGTAGCATTGGTCAACCAAGACAGAGAGAAAAATTCAGAGAAACGAAGCCCAGGTTTAAAATCAGAGAAAGAGGCACTATTAATAGGTAAGATAACCCCAAAGAAGATTTTTGAGAACACATGTCTTTTAACAGTTTTTTGGTTTGCATATGTATTTACACGCATCTTTGTGTTAATAAAAGTAAAAGATATTTTTTATTTTTCATCTGTATTCATAATGGCTTTTAGTAAGAGAAAATCTAAAATACAAGTGAACTTTTCCTTTCTGAAAAATTCTCTAGAGTTTAATGAAAGGATTTCAGGTATGAATAAAATTGCAGGATCTGCATGTAGACTTGCAATCTGAATGTATGAAGACTTTATTTACATCAAGATATAGCAGTCTAGAATTGTATAACTTGTTATCTGATTATTAGACAAAATGTTGAAGGAGAAGGGGATGGAAATAATATTTGCAAACTACCAAGCAAAAAATATGTATACTGAATGTATTAAGCAAGACAGATTTATGCTTTTTACATTAGGTGAGGGAATTAGCAATATGAATATTTATGAAGAATACCACAAGGACTGTCATATCCTTTACCTAGAATAAAATCTTTACAATAAACTCGAAAGAGTGCCTAAAAGCTAAAACTTATAGACAGTGGGCCAGCTAACTGGTACCTAGCATTTAGCCACACAGGAACGCTGCCTGTACCCACGCAACCCTTGGAGGGAACATGCCCCATTTATATCTGTGCACGTTTTGCATTTGGTTTCAGTGGGGCAGATTTTCATGGAGCCTAAATGTCCAAAGTGCTCCCCATGGCATGGTTGCCATTCACAGGAATGCTGACCTAAAAGACCAGGTTTCATTTCTTTCATTTGGTCTTTTTACAAAATCAGCGGTGTCCTGGTAGGTGACAGTTCCAAAACTACCTTAATTTGTTTAAATGCAACTCATTTGCATCTGCTAAGCACCAGGGAAGTTGCTGGTTTATTGCTGGGACATGGATTCAGACAGTTCAGACCAAAAAGGTCATTTAAAAGTGAAGAATGTATTTAAATGTTTAAAGGGCTTAGTACACAAACTTCCTGTGACTGGTGAGAGTGGAACAACGGGATGTACGGAAATGTATGAAATGTGATTTGGCTTATTATAATAAAATTTGGAACTTTTAATTACAGTGGACAGTATTTGACCTTTTCAAAGATAACTTCCGTGAGAAGGGTAGCAAGGATGGGATTTTAAGAACAGAACAAACTTCTTTTTCTAGGTCACTCATTATTTGACTGTAACTAGTGGTGGCGGTGTCCCAAAGTGCATCTTATCGATCAGCTGTCCAGTGGCACACTCAGATAAACAGTCTAATCTCAGTCCAGATATTACTGGTCATGATACCCCTAGAATTGTCTTATTGTTACAATTCAAAGGCAAAAGATTGCTCAAGAAGATGGATTTCATGTTATCTTTTCCTCTGAGGCCCGTTCAGGTGAGGCAAGGGAAAAACGAGCCTTGCCTCCATCCATTCACTAGGTTTGTCTATATTTTACAAAATTCAATATTGTCTTAGAGAAAAGGAGCATAAAAGAAAAAAAAATTACAAAAAAGTTATTATGGAAGTCCAGTCAATAACTACAAAATATTTCCAAATGGCTTTTATTTACATCATATGAAAGAGCTAGCTTTGAACATCCTGAATTGAAAAGCCTTGGGAACACACATAACAAACGCAATGCCACTGGGAAAACTTGATTTGAATACAAACTGGATTTCCAGTCAACCCACCCAAGTGTGATGGTCTTGGTTTTTGCTTCAAGAGCTCTTGTGTGTGTACTTATGGTCACACACAGCACAAAGAAGGCAACTGCTGCTAGGACTCAGCATAGTATAAAATTAAATGCACACCCCTCCCTTTGCAAGATCAGAAGTTTGTAAGTGTTATTGGAAAAATGAGGGAAGAAAAAAGGTGTTCTTTGCAAAGCAAGACTAAAATGAGTTAAATTGTACTTATCATTTTCAACCATGGGCAGTATTTGGGGAAAAATGAAATCCAAGATTATCCTAATTCATTCAGCATCAAGAATGGCCTGCAGTACACAAGATACAGTGACCCATTTTTGTCATTTGTAAGCATTTTTAATCCTGGTGTTTATGCTTTAAATGTAAGAAACTTCCCCTAGGGTGGTTCAGCTAAGAAACCCATCCAAACAGAGTTGAAAATATTTGCTCTGATTCTTACACTTCAAGTCTCCCCAAACATTAAGTAATACACATGCCATTTTGTATTTTCACTGTTTATTTAGAAGAGGATAAATTGGATAGTGCTTTTTTTTTTTTTTTTTTTTTTTGATTCTGATGCACCAAATCTTGTTTTCTCTGGTCATCATTACTATACTGTCACTTGAATTTCACTGCAGAAAAAAATCTCTAGACTTAGATCCTGCCTTCTCCCAAGCCACTTTTATTCCCATACCTTTTACAACAATCCTGTAAATAACAATGAAGATAGACAGAACTGGCTCTCTTTTAAGAGAAAGTAAATAAGTAAATATGTCATAAAGGATTTGTGTTTTCTTCAGCAGCACTTAGGGGTAATACAGATTAAACAGTTTTCATAACCAGCATCAGTGTAATTACTAGAAAAATTTGAGGGAGTGAAGTTTCTGACACAATTATATGAAGCGTTTTCACAACAGAGCATCCAGTGAAGGGGAAAAAAGCAATAATTTTACTATTACAATATCCACAATTTTATATTGGTAAATCAAGCATAAAATTGGTAGTGGAAATGCTTCCAGCAAGTCTTTGTTTAGAAATTCCTTTATTCATCAGTATATTATCTTGGTCACTTACTTGCTAACTGCTGTCATTCCTGAAGATGATCTATTGTGTTTACCATGTTATTATGACTGTATTAAAAATGTGCCATTTTCTATGTTTATTGGGTTGTGTAAAGAAAAATAAGAATCATAATTTATACTGAAAAACCTGCAAGAGCAGACTATTCAGAATTATTTTGCTTGTTTTAATGATATATTGTCCGAGGTGATTTCAATACTTTGTGTGCATTTGTTTTTAATACAGGTATCATATCCACATTTCTTCACGTCCACCCTTTTGGAGCCAATATAGAATATCTTTGGTCTTATATGCAGCAGTTGGACTCTAGGGTAAAAAAATTTAATCAAAATCTGTTTTCTCTATAGAAATATTGTATTATTCTTTACTGCAGGTTAAACTTTCCGTGCGTTTCCATTAGAAAGATAATGGGATATGGGGCTTGGGGGTTTGCAGTCTTTATTCATTCGCAAATTGCAGTACACGTGCTTATGTTGAGGTCTTTGCCTCGTGCTGCTTAGCTATTTTTTGTGGCAAAGAAGAGCGGAGCTTTAAATAGCAAAGACTACTGGCTGATTTTGTAATACATGATCCTGAAATATAGCTGAGGAAAAAGAAAGCAGAACAAGAAGCAGGTGTAGCCGTGGCCATCAAATTGTGCAGAGTTTTAGGAAATGATTCCTTATTCATCTAAAACTTGTTAGTCATGGGTCACACTGAAC
This sequence comes from Falco punctatus, assembly GCF_963210335.1. Classification (NCBI taxonomy): domain Eukaryota; kingdom Metazoa; phylum Chordata; class Aves; order Falconiformes; family Falconidae; genus Falco; species Falco punctatus. The sequence continues at coordinate 33,320,808 of NC_137581.1, forward strand.
ATGAACTTTCATGAACACATGAATGGACTGTGAAGCATACCCTTTGTCTCCACTTGGAAGCAGAGAGGTTGTCATAAAGGAATTGGCTGATCCTATTAAATTCAGAGGTGTGGCCAACACAAAAGTGAGGCCAACATACTACAATGTGCAAAATGTTTTTTTAATGAGTCATTCATGCAGTCCTTAGTCAATATGTCCCTGTAGGATAAGATTCTTTGACTCACTTTTAAGAATCTACTGTAGGATGAGATGAAATCAAGTCCCAAAAGGGCCTGTTCCTCTCCACTGAATGTTAAGCCAGTCAAAGGTGAGAAGGTCAGTTGTGAAATAGCCACCATCCAGCCATGCCACTCATAGCCAAGATCAACTTTCAGCTGCTTTGATGGGCTGCTTTATGCCTCTGGAGGATCCTTCCTCTGTTTCTGTGAAAAAATATACAGCTAAAAGCAGAGGAAATCCTGAGCTAGAAGCCCCCTACAGATAGGACAGGTTGCATGGATAAGTGAGGAAGGATGATGAAGTTCTTAGGCACTATTTTCATGCCATGGCAGCTCAGATTTGCTAGTGCTTTCCAGTCCACTGCTACGCACAATGGAAAGGGAGTAAAGAATGAAGATGGTAGAAAGAGGTGAGAAACTCATGAATTTCAATTTTTAAAAAGTAAGTAATCTAATTTTATCAAGATCTGCTAGATTCAGAGTTTCACATCTGCAACCATTCCTCTTCTGCTTCTCTGATCCCTGCCTTTGCCACATGTACACCTCCCTTCATCATCCCCAGTTCCTGCAGCACCCAGTCTGCTCAATCTTCCCAGTCATCTTTCCAGTCCTTCCTTAACACACAGCATATGGCTAAGTTTCTGCCTTTTCCCTCGCTGACCCCTCCAGCTATGTATCTCTTGAGTAACAATGCCAACCATTTAAAATACTGGCTCCCCGGGCTCCAGCCCTGCTGCTCATTGCTTCTGCCCGCCAAGCACTTCAACTTTCTCCTGCGTTACTGCTGCGGTCCCTTCTTGTGCTTGTCTGTGGGCTCTGTCCTTGGATTTCTACTCACAGGAGTAAAGTGTTGGCGTCTGTGAGGCTGCCAGGATCAAACCTTGCAAACACAGCCTTCATGGAAGGAGCATTGTCTCCATCTCTCCGAGGTGCCAACATACCAGCCCCTGCAGCTACCACTGGACCTACCTGCTGCATAATAAATGCGAGCTGCAAAATTTGACCTCAGTGGTTTATTTTGGAAGTAACTGCTTGTAGCAACAAATTACTTTTTAATAGCACAATCCAGAGATGCAATCTCAGAGATGAATTTCAATTACTTTCCATGGTTAGCCTGTCATTCCTCACCTGAACAGGAATGATAAGGTCAGCATACCCGTGTGGGCTGAGGGCTCAGTATAGAGCTCAGATACATTACCCAAAGGTAACCAGCTATCCGTTACTGCCACCAGAGTGTGTAAAAAATGGATCTGATTACTCTGGGGCTTCAGACTGCCTCTAACACTGATTTTTCGGCACCACCTTTAACAAATCATTTAATCTTTCTGCCACAGTAACCTCTTCAGGAAAATAAGAGCTGATAGAAATTTTCTTGCCTCTCTTGGGTGGAATGAGGTACAATTAGCATATTTTATGTTTATATATACTATTTTTAAAAGAATTTTTTTCACCATGGAAGGCTCCTACTAATATGAATAAGCAGAAATACGTCATTGCCAGAGAAGCCTATCAAACCACGGAGATACCTGTGGATAAAAGGCAGCACCCATAGATTTCTTTACTCTTCCCTTCATGACCATCACTACAGAAAAATGTTTTATTTTCTGTGACTGTTCATTTCTTGACTTCCCTACGGATTATACCAGAAGGGTTGCCTTAGTGAAAGTGTTTTCTACAATAAGAGGATATTTCCCATTAGGAAGGTGACCAGTCATTAAGGTTTAAAAACCATGAAAATACATTGAGCAATGCTGAGTCAGGAACTTTATTGCTCAATTATCTGGGGCTGCTGAACAGGGCCAAACTGGGAGAAGATGGCTCCATGGATAGTCAACCCTAAGTAACAGAAGTGAGCTGATTAGAAATAAGGTCCCTGTGTTAGCTTTTTTTGCAAGAGAAAAAGTGATGGAGCTAGGAGGAGGATTCAAGAGCTCATGGGATAAGAGGAAAGAATAAGGTCCTGTTTGCTTCATCCTCACCAGATGTTTCCCCACAAGTGTAGTTCTTAGATGGACTTTGTACCAAGCTGTGTGGCAGCAGCCCCGACATAGTAGTTGTCCTTCTTTTACATCAGGATGCCACTTCCAACAGCAGAATCATTCTGGCAAGGAATCTGCACTTGCTTTGGAGTCTGGAAATCCATGTCAGGCTAAGGTTAAAAAAAAATAATAATAATGGTTGGTTGTTTTCATCTGGCCTGGATTTCTCCCGGCCCCTTATTTATGTTCTCCATATTTCCTCTTTCCAATCTACAGGGCAGCTTTCTCACTGTAATTTCCCCCCCCCCCCCTTTTTTTTTTTTCTCAGATCTCTGCAAATGAGATAGAAATGCTTTTGATGAGACTGCCACGCATGTTTAAACAAGAATTCACTGGTGTAGGAGCAACACTGGAGAAGAGGTGGAAGTTTTGTGCCTTTGAAGGAATTAAAACTATCTGACTGTGACTAGTAATGAAGCTATGCAGAATAATTCCTACAGCATGGCAGGGTTATAAAGTATTAAAGTAAGAGATTTGGGTTTGGGCACATAGTAGTATGTTTTCAAAGTTATCCAAGCCTAATTTTAGTTACATTTGTGAAGTTCTCTTGTGAGTGGAAATGTAGTTGTGCACCAGTTCCTAAAATAAAATACAATTTTTAAAAAAGAGTTTCAAAATGTGACAGATCTGTTTCCTATGAAAACTGAAGAGAGATACCACAGTCATAATGATTTCAAAATACTACATGTCCTACATCTAAGAAAAGCTCATTGAGCAAACATTTAAGGAGAATGATTGCCTGGTTATGGTCGCTAAGCTACAGCGATGTATATGTAATATGTAGTAGAACTCATTAAGTTTTGTTATTGAAAGTTCTTTCTGTTTAGTAAGAAAATTGAGTAATTTTACAGTGAGGAAAAGCATACCAAAAGAAAACTTGAAGATGTGTCTGAAGTTATTGTATTTTGTAAATTAAGTTATATGCTGTACCAGGGATTTTTGCCTTATTGAAAGAGGCCTGAAAATGTGATTGGAGTCCTCAAGAATGCTTTATCAAGAATATTATTTTTCTAATGTAACTATTCTCCATTACAAGTTCTTTTAACATGGATTGCATATCGATTTTCATAAACATGTAAATAAGGAGGAAACCAGTGTTACTGTATTGTATTTGGTATGTAACATTCAGGTTTATGCATCAAAATAAATATTCAGTTGCATTACTGTTACAAATTTTATAGCAGATATATTAATTTTTATCAATAAATATGACTTCTACCATATTGTTTGTACAAGTTTTTCTTCTGATGTTTTTGAATTTTTATCAATCCAGCAAGAGTCTCCTGGCACTTATCTTTCTCCTGTCTAAATTATTACTTGCAGATAACTTGGTTAAATTAATTAGGAATCAAGAAAAGAGCTTGCAATATTAGCTAAGATTGAAAAATCTAAAAATATTGGTAAAGAAAGTACCAGCATGGGCCTTTGTTTAGCTGAACAGATTTCATTTGTTTTTTCAGACAAGCAGCCAGGTTAAAAACGAACACCTTCAAATTTCTCATTGTCAGTGTTGTGTTCGGTAGTCACGGTGCATCCAATTAGTTACTCCTAACTCCCAGCTAATGCTTCTGGCCTTTGGTCAGCCAAGGAAAGGAATAACTCACTCTTGTCAGTGTCCCTTAAGTAGGGACATCAGTGTAAACTGTCCTTTAGGATTTAATGTCAAATACACAGCGTTTCAGCACACCTGTAAGAGCCAGCAAAAGCTGAAGAAGTGTGTGTATCAACCCAGGCAGGTGAGTATGGAAGGAATCACTCCTCTCAGAGCCCTGCTTTAAAGAACAGCATCAGTACATTATTTGGCATGATGCTGGATATGAAACAGCCACCCCCTGAAAGTCACACCTCTGTGCAGCCAGAGGAGCCAGCTGCAGGAGAGCTAGCCCTATAAAGTGGGGCACCAGCAATTGCAACAGACGCAGGGAGTATCCAGATAGATGTCAGAGTGATGTCTCACTCAGGTTCTTCAATGAACTGCAATTAGTGTCAAATGCAATTAGTCGTGAACGAACTCTCCTGCATGGCTGTTAGTGATTACTGCTTTAGGACCTATTTCTTTTCTGGCATCTACCTGTAATACAGAAATATTAAATGAAATGTTAATTGTCTACAAAAGGGAAAAAGAAAGAGGCTTAGCAGGTCTATTATGGGAGAAAATTATGCTTTCAGCCAGTACACACAAAAAATTTTCTAAAGACATACATCTTTATTATGGTTGCCACAGAACCTGTGTTAAGTTCCTCAGGTGAAACCAGTAATTATATGCCAGTTATGTTAACAAAAATTAATTAATTTAATCCAAATAACAACTCTTCCTTCTCTTGCGATCATACAGATTTATTTATTCAGGCAAAAATGTGTTAGGTCTGACAACTCTTATTTAAGTATTGTAACGTAAAAGTGTATGGATGGCGCTTATGCTGGGGAAAAGAGATGTGAGAAAACTTTCCCCTCAGCTTTCTTCATGCCGTACTTATTCATTATATTCTGTCCTGCCTTTTCTCTTGTGTCCTACCTTTTTTTCTCTTTAGCTCATCTCCTCTCCCACAAAACAGCTCCAATCCCAGATAGCCACAAAACATCTTAAAACTGACAGGACCTTGTCACCTAATAAACATATTTGCTGCGTGTGTGGTTTCTCTTCTGTTTGGTTTTTTTTTTTTTTTTTTCCTTCCTGGCTTTTTCATGTCTATCTAGACCATAAATGCTTTAGGAAAGTGACTTTTTAGTCCTTGTGTAGTACCAGCTAAAAAGGAACCTTCTTCACTGGCCTTCAGATACCACCATGGAAGATCTCGACTTTAAGTATAAATTGCATGTAGACATCATGCAATATCGCAATGTATCAGCTGAGACCTTGAAACTCAAGGGGATCCTCATGAGGATCAAGTTGGACCCCAGAACTGGCTTTAACATTGTGTGCTCAGTAGCTTTGGGGGAAATGGGATTAAAATGCTCAGCTCCATCACTTAGCTCCTGAAATGTCCTTATGATGACCTGACCCTTGGGGGATCCAGCTGGGGGTCCTGAAGTGATACATTGGGATGAATATCAAGGAAGCCATCTCTAAAAGACATCTAGACTGAACAGTAGGAAGCATTTCTTTTACCGAGAGGGTGGTCAAACACTAGAACAGGCTTCTTAGAGAGGTGGTCAATGCCCCAAGCCTGTCAGTGCTTAAGAGGCATTCGGAAAATGCCCTTAATAATGTTTTAATGTTTGGTCAGCCCTGAAGGGTCCAGGCAGTTGGACTAGATGATCGTTGTAGGTCCTTTCCAACTGAAAAGGTCAATAGTCTATGTATTATACCTCTTGCAGATATGTTACAGATATATGGTGAAGGCAGTGATGGCCTGCAAGCCAACACTAAATTTTGGCAAAGCACCCTTTAGCCACCTTGCCTGAGCAGTAGTGTCCATCAGTCTGACGCCATCATGTCCCAGAAGGATGTACTCCATATGGAAGTGTGTCAGTGGAGCACAGCTGTAAACCCGTGGAGCCATGGCTGTGGGTGACGGTGCACTTCTTAGTACTGCTGGGCATTGCAGCAAAGTAACTGTGAAAATGGCATGAGGTGATGCCAGTTAGCTATGATAAAAAAAGAAGTCAGTCAGGTGGAAAAGGCGGCTAGCCTTTCTCTGTGACACTTTATCCTGGTGTTGGGAACAGAAGCTTGGTCAGTTGCAGCAGAAGTCGGTGTGCTCTCTGCTGGTTTTGGCTGGGACAGAGTTAATTTTCTTCACAGTAGCTAGTATGGGGCTATGTTTTGGATTTGCGCTGGAAACAGTTTTGATAATACAGGAGTGGTTTTGTTACTGCTGAGCTTACACAGAGCCAAGGCCTTTGCTGCCTCTCACCCACCCCATCAGTGAGGAGACGGTGGGGGGCGGAGGGACGGGTGGTGAGAACACAAGGAGCTGGGAGGGGACACAGCTGGGACAGCTGGTCCCAACTGACCAAAGCGATATTCCATACTGTATGTCGTCATGCTCAGCACGTAAAGCTGGGGGAAGAAGAAGGAAGGGGGGGGATGTTTGGAGTGATGGCGTTTGTCTTCCCCAGTAACCATTGCGTGCTGGAGCCCCGCTGCCCTGGGGCTGGCTGAGCACCTGCCTGCCGATGGGAAGTGGTGAATAAGTTCCTTGTCTTGCTTTGCTTGTGTGCACTCCTTTTGCTTTACCTGTTAAACTGTCTTTATCTCAACCCATGAGTTTTCTTACTTTTACTCTTCCGATTCTCTCCCCCATCCCATGGCGGGGGCAGTGAGCGAGCAGCTGTGTGGGGCTTAGTTACCAGCTGGGGTTAAACCACAACGCTCTCCCCCAGAACAAGGAAGATGTTGAGGCGGCCAAGTGGTACTTAGTGAAATGAGGCAGTGGAAGACCTGCAGCAAGTTTCTCCAGTTGATTTAGGTAGAAGAAGGATGCATGTTTGGCAAAGACTCAAAGGCATTTACAGTCAGCAGGATGCTCAAAAAGGTAGCTGGAAAGAAAACAAGGGAAGGAAAAGCCCAAAGAGACACCACGTCATCAGGCTAACCACAAGCTCAAGAGGTAAAACTGTGCAACAGCCTGGCATACAACTGCAAGTTATGGCAGAAAGTCATAGCAGGGTCCCCTCTTCTGAAATAGGAACTAGTGGAGCAGGAGATTTGGTTTCTAACTGCCCAACTGTGCTGAAGGTACTGTGCAGAGAGCTGTAAGCTCAGTTGGCCTGAACTCCTGTTCTCCCAGGAGAGCTTTTTAGCTCATTTTTGGCTTTGAATTGTCTTGGAGTGGTGGCAGAGTTGACTTTCATCACTTCAGAGGGCCCAGCCTCTTACTGCACTGTATTTGATTGCCACTTGAAGGCTTAAGAGATATACTGTGCAAAACCTCCTGGCCAAATGTGCATTTCACCCTGTACATTCAAGGGAGACGAGTGTAACCTCTCTGTTAAACTGCATTTTATACCCACAAGAGATAGCAATGTTTGATGAAGACTGCATTATCCCCATTACTGAAAAGGAAATTTCTAGTATCTCCTCATGCTATTGCACATAGTGGAGTCTAATTGTTTATTGAAGTGTGCATGTTTCAAGCAAAACTTCATGTTCACAACTGCCAGACCATCACATTCACTTAAGGAACAGCTATACTGAGATTTAGAGAAATTCCTACATCGAGCTACGCTACATTTAGCTATGCATCATGTACAGTAAATGCTGTGGAACCTAAAGCTAGAAAATTTGTCTTAAGAGCATTCAGGATGGTTTGTTTGAGTCAAAAATCTGGTCCTGCAAGCATTGTTCTATTTAAAATCAGAGTGGCTTTGACAACCGGTGTTAGTATGACAAAAATGTTCCCTGCTAATGTAATTTGATTTGGGGAATGAGGTCTGGGGAGAGGAAGAGGGAAAGGAACGGTCGGTTTGGGAGATACATTCTTTTTATGCCTCCAGTACCAGTAGTAGCCAGGTCTGATACAGGAATGATGTCCACTTTACAAATGCATCTCAGAGTTTAGCATTTGAAGTGAGACTTTTATCATCTTTTTCCCATAAAAGGGTACAAGTTGTCCCTCAGCTTGTCGCTCTGGTTACCCTCATAAGATCTGCAGCTCTGTTCCCCTAACTTTTCCCTAGAAACAGCAGCAAATTCTTTCTGATTCTGTTCTGCAGTCAATCTCCTCTGGAAGCAACTGATGAGATGCTCAGGAAAAAAGAATCTTCCTATATTTATTGGCATTAAGTGCCCATAAAGCAGGACAGAACCTGAAAGGAAGCCATTCCTTCTTCCAGACTCTCTGAGTGCACAGTCATTGTGACTGCTAGGACCACAAAGGATGACTATTACTGAGTTAAAATGAAATGTTTCAAAAACAAGTAAGTCAACTGAAAAAGCAGCCCAATCAGGAAATTAAGTTTACAAGGTACAGATCCTCTGACTACATAAACCCATTACATCGAATACATGGAAATCCTAATTTGTAAACAAAATCAAATGGGTACACTTGGGAGTACCTTTGATTAAGTGTTTTGCCTCAACACTGGGTATTAAACATTTCAGGCTGTTCAGACTTAATGGACTGACTCCAATGTCATGCTCCCTCTCAATAGGGATAGTTGGGGGGCAGCAAAAGGAAAAACATATGTCTTCCTTTAGACCTAGCAGAGAGCATTCTGCAAGCCTACCACATCCATATTAGAACCATTGGCTCAGATGTCTGGCTGTTAAGTACTTCTTGCCAATTTATGTGCTTTTATATACATAATATTGAAGGGAAAAAAAATATCATCCACTTGGACTGCTCGTACCTTAGCCATGTCACAGTTAATTCTGTAGTGATCCCAGTAGCATATGGTGGATGAAAATACACCTCCTATAAAAGCATCCAGCTGTAATCAAAGTGATCAAGTGATGGAAAAGATATTTTTTTTTTGCTTGATAGTTTCTTAGAAGAGATTAGCATTGCCAAAATTGTGTCCTTACTTCCTAAGTTGATTTTTTCTGGCTTCTTCTAGCCAGTTTTGCTTTTCTCTGCAAGATTAAATAATCCTTTAGTAATGCATATTTTCTCACCATGAAGATATTTATATATTGTAGTCTATTTACTTCTTAGTATTTTTTCTTATAAACTAAACAGATTGAGCTTTTAAGTGTTTCACTATAAAGCATTTATCTTCTCTTCCTCAAATCATTGCATCCTTGTTTTTAACATCCTTTCTGATTTTTCAACACCTGTTTAAAAATGTGTGGAGAAAAGCTGATATGTGAATTAGTCTGATCAACACTGTCCACGAACAACATGAAGTTACATCTCTGCTCCGATTCGGCTCTTTGCCTCCTATTTCTATCAGACTATTAGCTAATCACAAATGTTAAAGCAGTAGTCCAAGTAAATTGTTTTTTTCGTCATCCTTCTGGTGTAACAGATTCCTCTGCAGAGATGCCTTTCCGTATGCTAAAGCCTGCCTTTTCCATCCCTGCTGATAAGCTTGTTTGTGAAAGGGCAAAGGTCTCACCCCAAGAGGGTATCTGGGGCTTAGGTCCCATGCATGGCCTTCAGAGTTTGTTCATTGCTACAGGGAAAGTCTGGATAATTCTATGATGTTTATAGCCTTGTGTGATTAAAATGGCGCAATCAGATCTGCTGTCAGGATGTTAGCTGATAGCGTCAAGCATTTAGAGGGCAATCGCGCAGGCTTTGTCTAGACTAGGGCTTAAATGCGCGTCATTAGCACATATTAGCTGATACATTTTAAAAGTCTGATGCACACAAGGCATAATGCCTTTAATGTGAAAAGCTGGCTGAGTTAGGCCCTTGGGCACTGGCATTGACACTGGTTTGTCTGTCTTAGAGCTTTGGTATAAGTTAGCCAAGGGCTTGTCTGGAAAGACCAGTTAATTTGGAAGAAGATAGGTGATGAATTTAAAGGGCTACTCCAGGACTCCAAGGCCAGAAAGAGATTCATTCTCAAGCAGTTGCTCTGAAATAGCTCTGTATAATAGTATTATACACTTAACTAGGTAAATTTTCTCTCTCTCTTTTTTTTTTTTTTTTTTTTTTTTTTAAGCCTTCCCCAAAAGACAGTTCCTATATGAGAGGTGTTATATTTAAAAATTAGCCCTCTGGTGCATTTCTGTTTTCGTCACTGCTCCTTACCAAATACAGCTGATTAGCCTGTCTGTGTCTAGGGAGGAGGCTGGAAAACTTGTACACTCTGCAGATCTGGTTGCTGACACTAAAAGCTAACTTGCATTTCACAGAGGGGAGACATGGTACACTTGAGAGAGGAATGGGAATGGAGCAACAGAAGACCATAAAATAGGATTAAAAATAGAGACTGGAGGGATTTTGTTAGAACCTGGTGTTCCATCAGAAAAATGCACAAATCCCAAGACACTTCAGAAGCCTGTTATAAATTAAGAGGGGGAACAAGGAAGAAGAAGAGATAAGATTTCATAGCAAAAAAATCATTATAAAGTATGGTGGTATTGAATGCATGAGAGTTTGTGAGTTACATTAGCTGGTTCTGCCTATAGGGTCAGCTTGGGTGGGTGTTGTGTCTGAGACTAAAGAGGAACCTTCCAAAACCACTCTGCAGTTGACTCTATCCCAGAAATAAGCTACTCAAATGATCCTAACTTCCAATGGCAGAGGAGCCCCTCTGCAAGAAAAATTTGCATCTCTAGCTCTACAGTTTACTGGTTGATAAAGAATGGTGATGTTAGCAAAAAATATTTCTTGTCCTTGAAGGCTAGCGAGGACATATATTACTCAAGGAAAGCAAATACTTCCCAGGCAGTCAAAACTCATTTCAGGATGTCATTTCTACCCCTCTGCTCTGACTGGCTCTCACCTTGGTGGAACTCATCACTTGGTTAGATGGAGACACAAATCTGAAGTCTCATCAGGGCGGAATCTATACTTTTGTCTTCAGAAGATGAAGAGCCATGGATAAACATCACGCCACCAGCCCAAGGCTGATTTGTCTTATAAAGAATTGCAAGGCGGGAGCTGCTTTGCAGGGTGATACTGGAAGCCCATTTTGTACAATAAAACATATCGTCAGAGACGGAAGCCAGATGGTGGCTCAACAGCAGTTTTCTAAAATACATTTCTTACCCTGAGAGGTTCCTGATTGACAGCTCTGGAAACAGGTGTTTTATTTGTCCACGGGGCAGGACAGAGAAGGCATCTAATTTTGTCCCAGCAGAGGTGTACAGGAATCACCTGCCATTCCATTTCCATCCCCATGATGCCCTTGCCTCATCCATGCAAACTGCAGAGGAAGAAGACACCTGCAGAATGTACATTTGACCCTGATTTGAGGCCACAGTAATTCTGCTAGTGAAAAGAGCTTTAGTTACAGGGCTGGATTTGAATCTCTGATCTATAAAATGCATATCCTACTGTCCTACCAATGACTGAGGAGGCAAAGGCAGCCTTTCTTGAAGTACAAATGAAGAAGTCTGCGCTGGTGACCCCATTCTTCCCCCTCAGCCTTCACAAAGAGCAAGAAGATTTCGAAGTACGTATCTGGCAAAGAGGTTCATCCTACTAGAAAGACAGAAAAAGAGCTCATGCAATGTTCACAGAGACTACTTTGAGATGATTTTTAAATCTAAAGAAAACCCTCTGTAGTTTATAGCCATGAGATGCTCTTAAAACAAAGGTTAGTACGGGGAAATGGAGCAGCAATGAAAAAATAGTATTATCTTTTATGAGCACTTCACTGTTCTTCCTCTTTGAAGAGATTTCAGTGTGGAGGCTGAAATCCCTATTGTTTCAAAGGTTTACAGTCAAGTGCACGAAAAGCATGGGACAATCAAAGCTTTTCTTTTATTTTTGTGCTCCATGAAGTTCATACTTCCAAAAAAAAGCATGGAGGTGCATGCCCGGGTGAAGTGGAATAGGGCAGTTGTTTATGCAACACTTAACTGTTGCTTTTCTGCAGTGCGGAGTTTTTTATTTCCAGCAGTAAAACACAGCTAGATGGTCAGAAGTTCAGTGACGTATATTGGTCATGCAACCAGCAAGAAACCTGGACATGTTCTGGATTCAGACTTCAAATTTTTTGTTTGTCTTTCAAGAATGGTGAGATTTCTGTCATAGACAGCCTTGAGAAAGACAATGGAGGGTAGACCAGATGGATCTGGGCAAAGAGCCCTAATCAAAGGCTAACTAGTGATGTGACTGTCACAGTACTGCGCAGAGATACTGACTCTAGCAGTGAACTGGCTAGTTTGGCCACAGGAGACATCACAGCTGTGTTTGTACAGCCTCTGTCCAGCTCAACACACTCCACTTACTGCTCCCAGGTTAAGAGATAGGCTACCATCTGGGCTGTCTTCTTTTGGACTGCTTTCTACATGGTTTCTTCTTCTGAAAAGTTTATTTTGAAGTAGTTCAAGCTTTGTTTCAGGCAGTTAACAAGCTGTATTTTCAACAGAAAACTATGAATTATCTGCAGGAAGAGTCGTTGGTTCCTAATTGAAAAAGGAACGTGGACACCTTCCTGAATTTGCTAAAAACACTTGAAATAACTTTATTCACTGATTTCCAATGGAGATGGAGATGCATAAAGGTTTCCAGAAATAACCAGAATAAGGTTTCAGCTCCCAGACACCTTTGGCTCATACCTGTCCCAGGTGCTCCAATCCAAGCATGCAGCAACGTTCAGAGGAAAGCAAAAGCTATGCCAGGGTTTCAGTCATGCAAGTAATTCAGAGCTTTGGGAAGGTTACAGAAGGTCCCTTGCGGGCAATCCCAAGATCAGTGTTATTGTTCTTCTGTGTAACTAATCTCAAGTACGATTTTCATTAACTCTCTTTATTTGATGCATTGAGAAGTAAACCAAATGAGAATGTTTAGGCTGGGGGAAAAAAAAAATCAACACAAAATCCCACAAGAGTTCATCTAAACAACACACATCAAGAGCTGAGTAACAAAAAAAATAACTCTTGATACACAAAGTTTTAGTTTTGCAGCTAAGCAGGAGATGGACAAGTTTGAAGCTATGCATGCGTACCAAGGCTCTTCTTCCAGCGACATGTTCAGAGATCACACTTTGCGCCGTGTCATGGAAGTATAACTCACTACTAAGAAGTTCTTGCTAATCACAGATGTAGTACATGACGATTCACAGACTTGGGCTAAGCCGCGGCCCCTTTGCCTTCTCTGCTGCTGAGTGTCTGATAGCTGTCACCAAACATACTCGAGCAAGGGAATCTGTGACTGAAACCCACACCAAAGCTACTCAGCAACACTCCAAAACGCAGCCAGACACTGCATGTTTCCTACCAAGAATTTGCTTTTAAAAGCCATCAGTACCAGGATTTTCACTAGCATGTGGACATACAGCTAAAGACATGAGAAATGTTAGCCATTCCACTAACTTCACAGAATATCCTGTGGCTGGAGGCATTCACCACTTCATGCTATAGTCCAGAAAGCAGAGCCACATTTTTCTTTGTCCAGGTGAGCACTTTATCTGATGAACTCTTGGATAAGCAAGATGTCCCACTGCCCCAGTTTCCATCACTTTGTGCACAGTTTTATCCATCCAGCGTGTTCCAAGGATGCCTGCCAGATGGATCCCCTAGCTGCAGGTACAGACGTCACCACTCAGCACTCTTAAGGCCACTGCTGGGTTTTCAGCTAGTCCTCAGATGTCTTTGCAGCATACCTTCGTGTAGCCATGATTGATAACCATAGTCCTCTGAATTAAAAATCTGAGTTTCTCACTTGCATTCTGTGTGACATAAAGAAACACCAGAAATTCAAGCCTTGAAGTAGATGTAGATGGGTAGGACATTCTTCACGAGCTTCAAAGGAGGCCTTCAGGTCTTCTTAATCCAGCCTTAATCCCTTCTCATCTTGTCTACAGGTTGGTGTGGGTTTCTGTATGTGTCTGTGCGAGGTCTCAAGACCATTCAAGTGGGCTATAGCGACCACAGCTTTTTATCTCCTCAGCACATCGCATCCTTTAATTTGTTCTTTATTTAATTTCCATTTATTTTCCTGGAAGTCATATGGGTAGAGGAGAATTGCAAAAGAAAAATGTCTACCAAACCACATAATAAAATACATATAATGACAATCTCATACATATGGCAAATCAACATGTAAATGGCAACACGTCCAATTTACAGAGAAGTAAAGAATGAGCAATTGCAACTGAGAACCCATAAAGATTTATATAAATACATAATATGAATTAGCCTTGAAAGATGAAAGGTTGTCCACTCAGAGTCATTTTGTTCTGATGGACCAAAAGCTACCAGTTACTTAAATTTTTATTCGAGTGCGAGAAACAAGAAACCTGAACTATAGTGCCTGACTGAGACCGTGAATTGCACTTCAGGCACCGACACTACTACAGCACCTAAATTCAAGAAAGCAAGTGTGACTCAAGGCTTCTGCCATAAGACTGGGGAAGCGGCTACAAAGCCTCCATCTGGCATTTGGCAGGTAGGGGCAGTATCCAGCCTTTGCTTAACAGGTCCCGTGTAAATAGGGCTGGACTTTGTCTTCCCAGTCCAGCCATGCTGGCAAAGGAGAACTAGGTTCCACCTTTCACTCAGGACACTGTTTTTCAGGCATCATGACAAGGTGTGTGGTACTGTGGTTAGCTGAGGAGGAACAAACATGAGGAAAGTGCACTTGGTCTTCACCACAGGTAGCTGCTAGAAAATCAAGGGTTACAACATCCAGCCAATTATAACTTTATCTGAAATACAGAGAGCTGCTGCATGTCTGTGGCAGTGACTGTATCTCATCCCAGTTTAGGCTCTCAGACAGATCTAGTGCTCAGTACAGTCCAGGATCCTGCAATGCCACCTCATTAAAGGTGTGCTGAATTCATGGACCCATCTTCATCTGTGGCTCACTGGAAATGCTAGACCACAGCTTGTCAGCCTCTGTAGAGCCTTCTGATTTTAGTGAAACGGGAACAGCTGGTAAATGTTGCCGTTTGAAGCAGGGTTTTCAGTGGTAGGGACTGCGATTGCTGTTGCCCAGGGTGCTCCTAAATCTGCAGAGCACCACCCTGCTGCTGCTGCCCCCCGAAAGCAGCCCAGCTGTGGGAAAGTACCCACCAGCAGAGAATGCTGCCACTGCCAACACACACAGACAGTGATTTACTCACAGCACCTCCAGAAGAGGCAAGCCACACAAAGGTCGTGATGCTGCAGACAAAGCTCGCTATAATGTATGTGGTGAATAATAATGCCAGACATTACAGAATAGAGGAGAAGAAAACATATATTTCCCCTTACTTAAAACTTGTAGAATGATCAGAATCAGCAGAAAATTAAATTGAGAGGATGTGGGTAGGAGAGGAGTTCCCTGATTAAACTTTTTCTCCGTCCCTATCCCAGCCTTACATACAAAATGTGATGTAAGTAATACATGTACAAATGAGCAAAACCCACAGTGCATACCAAATCTGCAATCCAATAATTTGTATTTGAATGTTTTAGCAAAAGCTGACTGTGAATACAAACATTTCACAGACTAATTTTCAGATTCATGAGGTTTTGCTTGGTTTGCCTACATGTTCTCTGAGCTCTGTGCCAAAAAAATATTTCCTTTCTTGCATTGAAATGTAACACTGACACGTGTCAAACTACTTCTTTTGTATGGGCCTAAGCATACTTCCTCTTTCTGTTTTTTGTAGATTCATACATATTAGACACACATCTTTGGGTTTTAATTATAAAATTAATGTAGACAGCAACCAGAAATAAAGCTGACAAATCTAATTTCCCAAGTAACTCAATATCATCTCAGGATCTCTGAGGAGGAAAAGAAAAAAAAATATGTCCAAGGGGTTACAAGAATTTTTCTAAAGGGACAAATTAAAAACCAAACAAACAAAAACGCTGATCAGATTAATAGAAGAGCATTTCCCTAGTGTCAAATCCCATATTTATCACCAGCCAGGAGAATGTGATGGTATTTTAAACGTGAAATGACTTTTCATACTGCTTCTAAACCCAGACACTTAGGGGGAAAAGCCATATAGATACGCATCATAAATGCATCTTAAAAGAAAATAGTTTCTAAAAATAGATGTTTAATGAACCTATACAGTGCTGTGCTAGCTCAAATCATGTAAACTCCCTCCCATTCCTTAGATTTAATCTAGTGTTTTTTTCAAAGTTATTGACCTGTCCCAAGTATTGACAGAAGAAGGGGATTGCTGTAAGGTAAGCAGAGGAAGCTGTCAAGTGACCAGTCATGGACATGCTAACACTGCTGATGCCGAAGGGGTATAGGCAGCTTTCATGTCCCAAGATAAAATGCCACAGATATACAAAGATGATCCTGGACATAAAAAAAAAAAATAATAATAAATTTACACATGAAAATTCAATGCCAGTCAGCAGCTGTTTTTTTGGACATACAAAAAAATAAATAAATGTACACATGAAAATTCAATGCCAGCCAGCAGTTGGTTTTTTTTGCCAGGAGGAGGTCAGGAAATATGAGGAAACCCTAAGAGAACAATGTAGTTTGTTAAACAGGAATTTGAACCCAGACTAGTGAGGCTTTTTATAATTCCAGTTGTCGCAGTTTTCTACTCCTGTGTCCTCCCAGAAAAAGAGTACAGCATTAGGATCAACACACACATCTGCACCTCTAATCCTCAGGCTGCAGTGCTGGTGCATCAGGCACAGCTGCAATTCTGAGTCTGGCATCTGCTTTGCCTGTGCCTTGCAGTGACGGATTTGTAGTGCGGGAGCCAGGCAAACGCTACTCTTCACTGTTCCCTTGTTTCTGTCTCGTGTACATTGGAAACTGGAAAAAGTGTATACTGTAAAATCTTGCAAGGCCAAAATGTAGCGTTGTTTATGGACAATATTGTTCTCAAAATGGGAAGCAGGGTGAATTCTAAAAGCAGACATAATGGGTTAGACCAGATCTTAATCATACCAAGACCCATACCAAGTAGAGGCTTCCAGAGCTGATGCTTTCGTGTTTATTATCCCTTAATGATTTTTTTCTTCTATTAATTTATTCCATTTCTTTGGGGAACTAACACAAACTTTTGGCATCTGCTGTGCCATGTAGCAAGGTGTTACACAACCAGACTGTTTATTGTGAAGAAGTTTGGTTTTGAACAGGCAGTTTAATTTGATATTCCCTACTTATACTGAAGGAGGAAAAGACTTCAAAACTGGTCATTGAACTGGTGTCAAATTCATGCTCCGAGGCAGCCTTTTACAGCTTGGTAGAGTACAGCTTTTCTTGGTAAAAGCAGAGACCCCAAGTACAGCCCTCTTGTCCTCAGTAGGATGATGATCTTACAGCTGTGATATTGTTGCATTGAAGAGAGACTTGCTGATGATGTGCTGCTGGAAGGAGCGGGTGATGATCACACCTTCATCCAGCAGTCTGAGAATTAATAGATTAACAGACGTGGTCCGGAGGGGAATCTTACCACTCATGTATCAACTGCAGAGAGGCTTCAGTCACTTTCAGAAGCTTCTGCTCCACTTGGTCATCACAGCCAAAGGTTATTCTGCTTTCTACATCAGAACATGTGCACCAGCAATGACTCGTCCCTGTGAAGATAAGGTTTACCACCCAACATCAGCAGTGTCATCCCAGGTAACAAAAGTCTGATCAATGAATGTGATTTTAATGGCCGGTCTGGATGTAACTAGACATGGTAGATCAATGTAAAAAATTATTACAGAGCTGGTTGCGCTAACTCCAGTGCCAGTTTACTGCCTCCTAAGTAGGCTGATCACAACATTACCATTATCAATACATTTGTTTGAACTAGTCCCAATGTGCAAGATAAACTGAATGTTTCCTTTCTCAGAATACCAATACACAATCAATTGTAAAACAAATAGCTCTGTAAGGATTCAATATATCCACATATGAGAGTCAGACCTTAGTCTCCAGTGAAGATGGTATCCTTCTCCACTGCCCTCAGTATAGAAGACAGTATCTGAGTTCAGTGAGGAAAATCGAAAGAGTGGGCTGAGAGAACCGTGAAAGAAATTCACAAAGCTCTTCCCAGGGTTGAAGAGCAATTCAGAAATATCTTCATGGCACGGTGCTCTCTGAAGTCATAGAATCATAGAATGGTTTGGATTGGAATGGACCTTAAAGATCACCTAGTTCCAACCCCTCTGCCATGGGCAAGGACACCTTCCGCTGAAGGTGTGTGAGGACACAGAACAGAGTTTTCAGGTCTGCTCTCCTCTGAAGGACTGAGCTGGAGCTAGTCTACGGACTGCCCAGCAGCCCAGTGCAGCTATGTGCATTGAGCAGCTTGTTCTGCCTAAACCAAACTGGAAAATAAACACAGAGCGGCTCAGCAGCCTTGAAACAAAGACTAGAGTCTTGCAGGTTGGCATCTTTCTTCCTCCTTGGAAAGGGATCTTGGGACCTGAACCTTAATGCCCAGTGCTGCCTTGCACAGGAGCAGTCAGGCCATTGGGGACTGCATGGCACAGCATTCCTTGCACTGCAACGTCTTTCAGGTGATGTCCAAACCCATCTGTGTCTATAAGGAGCCAGTCACAGAGACACAACTGAAGCCTCTGCTTACCTAGCTCAAAAACATGTAGGTTCTGCGAAGGATGAGGCCCTAGTTTACATTTCCAAAGGTACAGGTTGGTGTGTGAGCAGAGTGCCTATAGTTCCGTTACAGGCAATGGAAAAGCGAGTCACTAACCTAGGCTGAGAGAGTCTGCAGGGCTATTCAGCTACCCAGGTGTAGATGTCTGCTTTAGGGAGAGGTACACACTCCTGTATGCAGCCAGATGAGTAGTTCACCCAACCCCACTCACCAGGACCACGATAGCAGCTTAGTCATTATCATTGCAGACACCTACAAGTCCATTGGTGTGGGATTTAGCTTAGGCTAATGTGGATTGTATCTGCCCACTAGACCCAACATGAAAATTGAGACCTAGAATTCCCATTTAATTCTCCAGTCTATAAAAATACCAATATCATCCATATGCAAAAAGTGTTTTGAGGTTCTTGTAGTATAGAGGAATGAAGGCAGTGGGTTGATTAGCATTGATAACATGCAGCTGTGGCCTTGCCTGGAAGGCAGTGGGTGGATTGACATGGGTGTGTGCAGCTGTAGCTCATTCCACTAAGTAGTTAAAAAGCCCTGATGATTTTAGGAGGGGGGTGGGGTCTAGTGTGGTTTGGCCTTTGGAGGAAGGGGAACTAGGATGGACAATGGAATCTGACTGATGGTAAAAGCCTTGTTGCAGCCTACTGGTTTGTTTGTGCTGTGACAGTTGGTGCCCTGTGTGAGGACAACTGAGTTGGACTCTGGCTACGACTGGTGTCTAGCATAGCTGAGACAAGTGGGAGAACCTGCAACCCATAACCAGACACCATAAGAGGTAAGCTGTTGATGATGAATTCATATGGGTGTATTATGATATTTTTTATCCATCTTAACTCAAATTGCAACTTTATAGTTTCTGGCCTAGGGGCCTTGATGACTTCTCAATCGCTTCTCTGTCTTATACAGTATCACTCAGAGTTGTGCATGAACATACTTGGGCTCTAACATGCAAAACTTCTTGGAATCTTGTGAAAGCTTTCATTTGGAAGTGGGATTTATGCAAGAGTGTGTTAATGATTTGGCATTTTAAAGGGGTTATTTTGAATGCTATCTTTAACTTCATTACCATTAAATTATTCCAAAGATGTTGACAGCTTGTGGCCTAATGCTTTGAACCAATTTAAAAATTCATATGTGGAGTTTGTGATAGTCCACAGTCAAGAGGACATTTCAATAATGGGAACCAGTTAAGCAGCTTTTGAGAGCTCAAGAGGTGTTTACCTCAGTTATACAATGTTGATCCTTCTCTACTCTTTTCTGCATAGAGTGAATTGGCAATCAAAACTTGAACAGGTGGAAACCCATCACAAATATCTAAATCATTTGGTAAAACACAATCCACACAGCCTTTACATTTCAAGTAATTATTGCCACATGCACATAGTAAGGCTGTAAAGCTTTTAGAAATCGAGTTCCATTTGAACAGTCAATCCCAGATGGCTTCCACTCCTAAAGAAGACCATAATAGAAAACAGCATCTTGAGAGAAACATTCATCTCCAATAATTTGGCTGTGCCCTGTAAGGTCAGCAAGCAGCCAGCCCAAATCTCAGGATTGTATTCCATTTCCCTTATAGAAGTAATAGAAAAGGACAGACTCAGGGAAAGATGGGCTTCCTTAATCCTTTACATGATCATAACACTGGCTGTAGGGACTACTGGTGCTAGGAGTTTCAAACTGTGGACAATTTGAGGAATAAATCTGTTCCACACAAACTACCCTAATAAATGTTTTTCATCCTTAGCCAATGCTGCACTGAACCACTGCAAGGGTAAAGGAAAGACAGGCAACTTAATGTACAGTTAGATTCATCCATAGGTTAATACAGTCATGGTAAAGTGTTTTAGCTACTGACCAAGAGATCAATGATGTCTTACAATCAATGACCGCTGGGAATATATTTGCTTTGCTCTTTGATGCTTTCAGAAACAGGGGTAAAGGAAACATCTTTAAAGGTGAAATCCTTGCCTTGTGAGGTGTCTTCTTAATTAGAAGAGACTTTGGCTTTGTAAACATGATTTTTTGGGGGTTATGGGAAATGTAAAGTGCAATTCTGATACTTACATGAACACTTTATTTTCCTGTCGCACGTTCCCACCCCTCCTGAGGTTTTGCCAAGCACTTTAAAGTTACTGTGGGATAGGGGACAATTGGCATTACCACTATAAAATCTTCCTCTCTGTCCTCCACAGCATGAATCAGAAGTATAAATTGCTGTGCCTAAGTGGGAGAAGTAAGAAATAGACTGTTCCCGCTGGAAACATAAGTGACTGGAAATGAGCCCAAAAATTTGTGTTTAGGAGTCTCAAAGATGGAATACTGCTAGAGTGGATTACCAGGGAAACCAGCAATGAGTAGGAACCAAAGCCTAAACATCTGACTCTGTTTGCCTGGCATATATTTTGGAGAGATGCAGGGTGCACAAAGGCCTTGGATTTACTGCACTGCATATCTCAAAGAGATATTTTCTACTAAATTGCCGTGGAACATAGTTTCTCACTGGTTCAGCCTTTGATTTTGTAGAAGTAGTGTGTTCCTGTGTACACCCCATGACCCTGAGTTATAACAAACAAGATCTTTTTTTTTTTTTTTTTTTTTGCTTATCTGAATGCACTGGTATGGTGAAAGAGGGAGGAATCTGTGCCAATTTAATTCCTGCTTCCTAGTTTTAGTGATACAAGACCCTCTACATGTCTTCCTCTGCCCAGTGATGGAGGTGGGATGTCCATCCACACTACGCTTCCTCTTGAAAAATATTGCCTATGCACCAGCCTTTTACCAGCAGGCAATTATAGCAACAGTCCCCCCTTGCCATCTCCCCTCTCCATCTTTCCACTCTGAAAAAAGAATGAATCTTGTGACATATATATTGAATTCTGCTACACTCTCTGGGTTTTGCATCTACAGCTGACCTTCAATCTTACCTTCAAGGCTTTTTTTCCTACACTTGCAAGAACTGGAAATATATATCCAAACAAGAGTCTTAAAAAAACACAAAGGACCCCGTGATGACCATGTGTATGCATATGCACACATGTAGCTTCTCTGCAAGATCTACTATAAATGCAGAATTTGCCCTAATTCTGAGAAACTCACTTCTAACCCTCCTCCACACTCACTCATACTCTAATGCACTCCCTCTTGTACGAATTCACCCTCTCCTACACTGACATACATATATATTCTCTCTCTCCTTCACCACTCTCTTTGCCTTGGAGCAAAATTACTCCACTGTGGAAATTGCCATCAGCAATTTTCACCCTTTGCTGCTCTTTCAAGGAGTTTGTGTAGTGGTGCAGTTACGATGTTCAATTAGCTACTTGGTATCTTTTGAGCTGTCTTCAACTAATTGCACCTAGTGGATGTCATTACTGGACAGCAATGTTTTTCTTGATACCTCCGTGGACTTAGGGCATGGACTGAACTGGATGAGGTTGAACTTGTGTTGCTTGCTTAAGCTCAAATGGATGTCTGGGGGGTGACATAGCCCCTCCCATTATAAGGTCTCTGCCCAGCTACCAAGCACGCACACGTTAACTCGTGTACTGCATGCTTGCATTTTGCGGGAAGAAGCTGAGATCAGAAGCTGCAGCAGTGCCCTAGGAACTGGATGTAGCCTCAGATCCTGGTGCTAGCACTAAGGGAATGGATGTCCTTCTGGGCTTTTTGCTAAAGTGTGTAGCACCACCCAGCTGCTTGTTCCCATCCTCACAGCTCATGGTGAGCAGTGTGATTGCTCTGAGGCTGTTTCAGTGCACAGCCAGCCAGGTTGCCTTAGATCCAGATATGCCCCGTGAGGACACTGCATTATTTCCAGGTCAGAGATGAGAGGTGCTGTGAACAATTTTCCTTAAATGCAAGCTTGAAAGGAAGTGAGAAGGTCCTGAGTGAATTCATGGCTTGAGCTCTTGACCCCTTATGACGTTCCCAGGTGGCAATGTGCAAAGTCTTCTAACTTTTCTGCACTTCAGTTTCTCAGTTACAATAGAACAGCACTTCCTACCACATGGGGGAATTTTGAGGATAAACACATTAAAGACCGTGGGCACTATAATGCTAGAGTAATGAAGAACACAATTGACAGACATTTTTTGGGTTTCATATGTGATGATAAAACAGCAACTAAAACAGGTTAAAATGCTTACATTTGGGATGGATAGGGGAGTGTTACAAGGCTGGCTTACTACTTGTCTGTGGAGCTCTGAGATGCCATAGAACCAGTTGGTGTTAGAATTACACCATGATCTACAGTTTGATGAGCTGAACAAGCCCTGGCAGATGATTTTTTTTTTTTTAAGCTTTAAAGCCTGTACTTCAGATTTATATTTTGTGATTCAGAAAGAATAAACAAAGGCATTGTACGTGATTGGGAGAAAAAGTGCTGTGGTTTGACAAAGCAGATGAATCTTTATGTTGCATTAAAATGGCGTGTTCTTCATATTGATTATTCCCAGGCAATAACCTTGGCTGTTTTATCTAAGAACCTGTGTCTAAGCACTCAGTTGCTGAAGGAAGAATAGTAGGGCATGTCTTACCTAAGGGCATGTCAAAGAAGTGGGTATTTAGGGAAACTATAGCATCCTGAAAAGAAGTGATTAAGTGATCCTCTTGGAAAAAAGTTTCTACCAACAGTACCTGTTTTCCCACCCCCGGTGAAAAGCTTGTGCTGCCAAGAACAGCTCTTTGTTCATGAAAAACGCTGATTTTGTGGGAAGTGAAGGGAACCTTTACTCAGCTGTTCCAATCTTTTAAGTAAATATTTATTTATTTTCTGTATGAAGTTATAAAGTTTCTTGGGAATACAGATAATGTAGCAGGTGGAAAAGTAATTACTGTAATTTTGCCTGTGCTTTTGGAAAATAATCCATCTGATAAGCACTCCATTTACATTTTGTGAATTGCACAGCTCAGCATATGAGCATCTTAACTAGATGCGTGCAGGCCCTATTTATCAAATACTATCATTCTCAAGCTAACAGAAGTACTTGTCTTGGCCTTTTCCCTTTTCAAAGACAATGTGATTAAAATGTCATTGACATTAAGTGTGCCTTGCATCCATTTCTTGAGGACCAGCATGGTTGCTGCTCAGAGGTGCTCCCTGAGGGCTAGCAATGCTTTGAAACAAGAAAGAACCCAAGCCCACAAGGGCAGCCAGACACCAAACAGTTGCTCTTTCTTTTCAGCATAACTTCCAGAGACCTAGAGCAGGAGCAAACCCCTCCCCACTCTGGGAAAGGGACAGTACAAGCATCCAACGTGCTCTTTTCCTTCATCTACCTAGAGGTTTATTTTCTAGCAGAGGGAAATATCGGTTCCTCTGACTTTCTGGGGATAAATGGGAAGACTCTGAAAGAAAACCTCATTAATTCCCTGTGCTATGGATGACATCAAATAAGACAATCTTTAGGAAGTGAAGTGACAGACTGTGGGGAAGAGGGGAATGAGAACTGACCTAGCAACCATGCCTGCCAGGTAGCCTGAGGACAGTCAGTTCCCATCAACATGAATGAGGACTGAAAGAGTTCAGAACCCTGCATGATTAACCCCAAAATGAAAGCGGCCTTTCTCATCAAAATTGCGCTGCCCTCCTGCTTCCCAAAAGGCATGTTCAATTGTAAGAATTTTCTATCCTTGGCAGTTGTTTCCAACTGAGCTATTTTGACTTCCCTTCCCATCATTTGATGGGTGAGCAAGACATGCACATGCACCAGCTAAGCTTCAGGACACTTCAAAGGCAACCCACAGCTACTTCCATTGCCCACAGCACCTTTTTTCTGAGGAAAGTGCTATTTGGGCAGGTATGGTGCAGAGAAAGGTGGGTATCTTGTCACAGCAGGAGGGGAGGTAGGAGATGGTCCTCCTTCCCCACCTCAGGGTGGCCACGGTGGCATCCCCATCAGGGAGGCCACGTAGTTGGTGGAGGGAACACAGCAAAAGTACCATCTCACCTTGCTTCAGCACCAGCTTTGTCTGCTTTTTCCAAGCAAAACCTGGGAAAGGGCCAAGCAGGAGCAGCTCCATCACAGCTTGCTGCTTCATTCAAGTGTGGTTTCAGGGGCTGCAGGGATACCTGGGTCTCACGCTCTCTGAGCGTGTGAATGAGAAAGGCAGGATGCAATCTGCTTGGAAGTGTCTGAGGGCTCCTCTCTCTCTCTCTCCTCCCTGTCCCTTTTCTACCAAGCCTCAACCCTCATGGCAGCTGAGCTCTGGTTTCTGATATAGGTTGATAGCAGGAGATTTGTTTATGATGTCTTATGTTTTGTGCAGGAATCTGTAACTCTCAAACAGTGTTCATGTGACATATAGCAATACATCTTTTTCACAGAGTACTTTCCCCTGTGTTTTTACACTTTCTATCCTCTGTAGAGGAACACACAAAATATTTCTAAGGCATGAGGCTTGTTACACAGATTTTTCCTCACTGCCTATATGCCAAAGCATTTCACAGTGGTAAAAATTATGAGGCTGCGTACAGTGAAATGTAAGGAAAGCTGTTGCAGAACGACACTGCACAGAGTGAGTGGGAGAGGGAAGGAGGAGCCAGTCATGAGACCAAGTGGAGGAGAAATAAATTAAGCGTCAGCAACTGCCATTCAAAACTCCCTTTCCACATCAAGGCCGTTACTGTGGTTTCTTGACAGCTTCACAAAATGAGGATAATTTAGGAATGGTCCTGAGGATACACTTATGCTCCTCTCCTGGGTGCCACAGGATGTGTCAGACCTCTTTCGTAGCCACACTCTGAAACCCAGCAGAGCACTGGAACAGAGCAAATGGATGGGAAAAGAAAAAGGATATAGTTTGGCTTCCCTTTGCTTACTGGGACCCTGCTGGAAGGCCACTTGTCTGGCATGTGGCTGTGGGATACACCTGTACCATTACTGGGGACTGGGTAGGCAGGACCCCTGGCTCAGTTTGGTGGGACAACTGCCCTGCCAGCCTCTGTGTTTATGCATTCAGAAGTCCTTAGGTGGATGTGCAAGTTTCCAAGGGATCCCACCTACCTCAGACAGGGCATAAGAAGATGAAGTTAGAACTGGACAAGCTGCAGGGCATGGCACTGGGACAGAACAGAGCATCCTTGTATATCAATATAAGGTGGTGAGCCCTAAAGGGAAAAAAATAGCCTGGCCAGTAAAAATGCTAATGTGTGGTAGAAGCACACATACCCTAGCCTATGCTTTTTGTTGGCACATTAAAATGTGCCAACAAGAGTTTTCAAAACAAAAGGAGTCTCCATTTGTTTAAGGACTTGTAACCTTGGTCTTAGAACAGCTCTTGAGACACTGAGCAAACAAAGTATGACATGTATCTCTCATCACAGCATGCTGCTTTTGCTAGATTTCATGATGAATCTCTACTCTGCCATGCTCAGCAAAAAGGAAAACACCAAAAGGAAAAGCCTTTGTAATAAAGGCTAGATAATCTTCTTCCTCCTTTAGAAAAAGTCTTAATTTTTTTTTTTTTCCTCTTCCTTTGCACTGCTTACTTTTTACACTCCCTCCTGTGCTTCCCACACACCCTCCCAACTTGTTGCTGGTTTTGTGGACTAGCCATCTTGGCTTATAAACAATTACATGCTCTTGCCCAAAAGTACTGTGGATGCCAGCAGTGCTGTGAAAATAATACTTTGCTTAATGCCTCATCAGCAGCTATGCCAGATACAACTAGAGTTGGCCACCAGAGGTGAATATACAAACTACAGTGGCACCTAGGAAGAAATTATGACTTTTACAGAGCTCCGCTTGGTATCAGTGGATGCCATGGATGTGCTTCCTCATGTAAACAATTAACACATCTCTCCATAGGTGTGATGTATTTGAACAGACACACAGCCCTCATGCTTCACGCCAGTTCAGATGCTTGCCTGTGCAACTGCTGTCCCTAACTGCAGAGTGTCAAGATGGTGGGGAAAACTAGATCACTGAACCCAGTAGTACTTTTGAATATTTTTTTCTACTCTCTTTGTGTCACATAAGACAGACATTCCTAAAATGTTTCTGTTTCCCCATATGTCCATAACTGTAAGGTATTCCTGAGCAATCAAGATCCTTATGCACCCGCTGGCTCAGTATCCAGACTCTCATCAATTTATCTGATGCATTAAAATATATAATCACTTGGATATTGAAGCAGATAACACATAAATTCAGATGCTGTATTCAATCAGTTTTGATGAGCCTGCTGAGGCTGTCAGCAAGATGGTTATTTACTTGATTTTAAGTGTGCAAGATGTTAGAAGTGTTTGTGCTTGCATTGGTGTCATAGCAGATGGGACCCCTTGCTTTCTCAATGAACTACATTTAGCCTGCCTCATTGCATGCACACCAGCCACTCCAGTGCATATTGCTGGGGTTTGCTGTTGCTAGTTATCCAAAACTAATTTCACAAAATTCTTTGTGCATCACCACAATCAAACGCTTCATAGATGCACACTATGTGTAGCAGAACTGCAACCTCCGTGGAGAACCCCTGTCACACATGCTGGGTTAAACAAGGCTTCCCAGCAGGTCCATGCAAAGCAGAGAGATACCAGTGTGTTGTGCAGATAATAAATGCAAACAAGGGAGGTAGCTCTTTCCTCAGGTGGTGAAAGATGAACTTCCTGTTCTTGTTTCAAGGATCATTGCTGTGTTTAAAGCAAATAGCCTACAGAAGAGACAACAAAACTCAAAATTTCCTCTCTTTCCTTGACATGGGACATAATCTAGAGGACACCTCAAAGACATGCAAAAGCTGGGATTGAGTCCCCATGAGCTAAACATAAAAAGACCAAGGGGACACTTCCCATTTTGTTTTGGAAGACACCCACACCTGCCAAAATGTTTTGTGCAGCACCCAATCCACTAGGCATTGTGAAGACCCTTGGTATTGCAAAACACCTGACTCAGAGCCTGGCCAGGAGCTTACAGCCCTGTAGCTGGATTTTCTGGAGGATTTTCACTTCCCTCACAGAGGAAAGAGCAGAGAGGCTGTCTCAAATCACTTGCAGAGGGGGCAGCATAACAGCAGATACAAGGTCAATCATGGGGGCGGGGGAAAGGGGAAGGTAGAGGCTACCTACTGCTCTTCCCACTGAGCAGCTGGTGCTAGCCTGTGAAGCTCTGCCAGAGCATGTGTGATTCCGGTCACACCTGGACACAGCATCTCTAGCACTAGAGACCTTTAGTGCTAGAAACCCACCACGTGCTGGCTTTCCTGCACCTGCTGCAGAGCAGTAGCGGAGCAGAGGATTCTGGTGTAGTGGAAGGTGTCCCTGCCCATGGTGGGGAGGTTGGAACTAGATGATCTTTAAGTTCCTTTCCAACCCAAACCATTTTATGATTCTATTTATTCTAGGATCCAAGCTTGGATTGTCTCAAAGTTGTTCAACGTGTCTACATTGTAGGTACGGTCACTTGCTCACATTTAAACCAGCAGTAGCCTCATGGAATTTTCAATACATTGCATGGACTATAATGTCCTTCCTACCCATCTGTCTTATCTGGGAGGGAAAAGCCCTCCTTTTGAGCATGATATAAGCTGATCTTTCCCAACGATTGATTACATTTTTGTCTTCCTTCAAATATTTGCATGTCAGCTGATGCCTGTGCTCTTTCATTTAAGTAACAACAGGCTCTGTTGTTAGTTTGATGACCTGAGAACATTAAAATACTTACTGGCAAAGGGTAAGTGGCAATATTTTGCCACCAAGAGTTTTATGGTATCTATTTCCAGAGGGTAACTAGGTCTCCCACAGTCTTTCTGGATACCTGTTCTTTATGTGGCTAAAGCTGTCTTAACACGTACTCACAACTACACTATCTTTGGAAGACAGTGTATCTAGAAGCCATGCCATGCAAGGTAATTAGAAGTTTACAACAGGCATTTCAGCCTGCTTCTAATCCAAGACTGTCTATAGTACTTCATTCTCTGAACATGAAACATCCTTTTTTACCTTTGCCTTCAGCTTGCCAAGTACAGTGAGTGTTTGAATTCAGAAAGTCACCTCTTTTCCCCCTTATGCTCTGTTTCTCTGGATTCCTAAATCTTGCAAATGAAAAGCTACAGTTTTCTTCTTCATTTGAACAGTTCTGTAGGAAAGGATAAGGAGGTTAAAATTCACAAGACTTCATACCTGAAGCCTTGAAAAAAGTGCAGCATTGGGTTTGGGGAGCAGGGGCGAGAAGGCTCTGGAGAATATTTCCTAAAGATTCATCTTAGCAGTTGCAATTAACTTCCTCAATACCCTTTTGGATAAAAGTTATCAGATAAGAGATTGAGAGAGAGAACATGATTTAGCTCCAGCAAGTCTCGATTTACAATCTGTCTTCCCTGATCTGAGTTCATTTTGTGCAACTCCTGTGTCATGTTCCTTTCTTACAGAGATGGAAGAAAGAGTTTAAGTCAAAATAGATAAGTGTAGAGCCACTGGAGGCCAAAATGAAATGTTTCTTAATGGCATTTTTATGGCACTCCCAGGATATCACCACATCCTACAGGGCTGTTATGAGGGGAATTTCATCTGCTTTACTCGAAAAAGCTTTGGTGACATTCTGAAAAAATGCATAATGCAGCAATTTAAAATAGCTAAAATATTTGGTTCAAGTTTCCTGGATTTCAGCCCCACCTGAGAAGAGTGTGTGTGGAGGGAAGCAGGGAAAGGAGAGAATCAGAAAGAACCGTCTCTCCCTTTCTCCTTTGGTTCTCTTTTCCCACCATGCTCCGTTGTTCAAAATCAACCCGAGGATCCAGGGGGAGGATACTGCTGTTGAAGAGCACTCTGCACCAGGCTCCTCTGCGGAGAGGTCTGATTTTCATGAGTATGAACAGGACACCTCTCCCTCATCATGTTTCCAGGCCTGGATTATTAACAGTTGTATTTCAGCCCTTTAATTGCTTCCTCTTTTGGTGATGTCTTTTTTAGTCTTGCTGCAGCTAATATGCGCTCTGTACGTATTAAGTAATGAAAATGCACAATCAAGGCACACACGCTTTGCAACTGCTGTTTATACTCGAGGATGTAAAACTAGCAACAAGGGAGGTTAATGTTATTCTTAGGAGATAACACTCGTTGCTATGGTGAAGACGTCTTGTGTCACTCACTGTTGGGAAGATGGCGCCAGTGCTATGAATGCTTGACGGTATTTTTGCTTTCAAGACTAGCAATAGTAATTATTCCAATGCAGACACTAACCGGTCTGTTTCTGTGCAGATTCTCATATAGATGCTTTGTACCTAAACAGGCTCCTCTCTGCCTTCTTGGCAGGCTCAGCGGGCTGGTATTGACAGGATTTTTCAACGCCTGAAGAAACAATGGAAAACAGCAAGAGCTTGTGTCTGAATATGACAATAGTCTTGCAAAAAAATGAAGTATCGGGCAATTTAATTTTTTGTTGTTTAATGTATGTTACCATTTGCATCATATTCTGGAGATCCTTCAGCTTTTTAAAATATGTAAAATTTCATTAGGCCTGATCCGTGGCTCACAACTTCATGGTCTGCACTTCCTAGCAAAATTTATTCAGGCAATAATCCACAAGAAATTGGTTGTTTTCAACAGTTTATGGCTTGTTATTTAACATTTAACAGAATGGCAGTTTATTTTGGTAACAGCCAATACTGAGAGGTTTATTGTCATTGTAAACCATAATCAACCGTTTGTATCATTACTAGTTTTTCAAGATGCAAAAATGGCCAGCTGCATTGGAAAATTGTTTAGCGGCTATAGAAATTTGCATTGAAGATTATGTATAGGGTTATTTCACCTTAAAGGTCAAAAGAATTTAGAGAAACCACTCACTTCAGTGTAAATTGTTCAGCAGACTGGTAAAACCCAATCCCAGAAATTTCCAGTAGTTTTTTCATTTATGGTCATGAAAAAGAAATCTGCATTGTCCATCTCCTACAGAAGATTGTGCTTTCTTTATCGTAGCATCAGGCCAGAAACTAAGGCTTGTTGCCTTTATAGATGTTGCAACTTTTTTGCTGAATAATTTATGGTACTGTACTCACAAATAGCTTAATCATCAAGGTTTCCCATTTCTCTCTTGGCATCAGGCAACTGGCCACAGACTTCATAACTGACATGTTTAGAAAAATTCAAAATACTTCCATTTTGATTGGAATAAATTTCAAATAAGAGCACACATTTTATGACAGTATATCAGTTCTTCATCTTAGATTTGGCCCACTGTTATGAATTGAGTGAGTGATTTGCAGTGAATAATTCAAGTGTACAAATTAGTTTCTATTTTTGCTCTCAAAAATGTATCTATAAACAGACTGCAATTTCCTTTCTCCTACTTATTTCACTAATATTTCTTTTCACTCCATAGTTCTACAAGTAGTTACTGCAGAATATTTGAGCTGAGTTTAATCACAATAGCTCTTCTATTGCCAGTGTCTCAGTGCATATATACATTTGCACAGTTCATGCAAATGTTCACTTATGAATAAAAAATCTTGTTTCATCTTAACACTTGTGGCCAGACTGTAAAGTTCATTTTTCCAAACTGTTTGCGCTAGTAAAACTTTCACTAAGGAAAGTCACTGCACAGAGAAGAAAAATGGATTTAAAACATCCATTTAAACCTTTGAGTATGTAGTAGGAGGTTGGGTTTTTTTAATAAAAAAAATATGTTTAGTAGTATTTATTCACCTCTTCAACACTGATTGGAATTTCTGTCAGAAAGCTTTAACTCATTTTTTCCTCCACTCTTCAAATGTTATGAAGCAAATTATTCCCTATTATAACTCCAGTGAATTTGAGGACATTACAGCAGCGATTACTTCAGCAATGTATTTCTTGTTTAAAGTGCTTACCTGCTCATGCACACTTTTTATACAGTCAGGAGTGATGGTTGCTGGATTTAATTATTCACATTCAAATGATCTGAAATATGGGAGATGACACGGCTTTAATTCTCAGATGATTTTTGTCGTTTTCAGCTTCTGTAACTTGTAGTGGGTTATTAGGATTGCCAGATGTAGGCAGCTGTTCCCACACTGCTTAACTGGAAAAAGAAGTTTTCTGAACCTCCACAAAGGTTCACAGCAGGTTGATGAATAAAACTGAAGAGACATCCCCCTTGGAAGTGTGTTCTACCATGTCAATCCCTTTTGAAGGGAGAAGAGAATTTCTCTTTAAAAAAAAAAAAAAAAAAAAAAAAAAAAAACACAAAAAAAACCAACAAAACAAAAAACCAACAAAGTAACAACAAACACTTATTTTTGCGTCTTTCACAAGCCTAGAAATAACATATGATATGAAAGAAGCGGAAACAAAATCCTCAGGAAAAAAAAAAAATCCAAACCTAAATCTACTGCCTGGTCATATTCAGCCTGTCTTTCATGCTGTTAAAATTCTCTCCAGCCCTGGGCACTGCTAGCAGAACTGCAGCAATGAGGATCAGGCAATCCCGCCTGCCAATCAGAGGCATTAGTAATTTGCTGGTTGCAGAAAAACTAAAAATTAAAGGAGAGCATTTCATAAAGCAACAAAAGCAAAGCAGCCTTCTTGCAACCAGGCTGCACCGCTATAGCTGTAGGTTACCAGGTATCGGAGATGAAGAGCGTTCAGGCCTGTTCAATGCTTTTTCACAAGTGCGAGCAGGGATACAAAAGTAGGTACAAAGGTTGATGGAAAAAACCTTGTGTTCTTTGGTTTACCTTTATTGGCTAAAGTAGAACTAGATACTTGCAACCAGAATCATTACCAGCCTCTGCTGCAGGGGTACAGTAGAGGAAAATATGGATCAGAGGGTGACTTTTCCAGGCATGGATGAGTTATTTAATTGGAAGGGTGTCTTTGTCTTTTATGAAATCATTTTCTACTCTGTACTTTTATGAAAGAGCCATTCAAAAATTTGAAAGCATTTATGTTTACACTTTTTGCTGAATTTTAGAAAATACTGTAAACTAATGGTGTTGTCTTCCCCACGCACTCACCCTTCTGTAAGCACTCACAATGGTTTTTTTTTTCTTCTTTGGTCTGGAATCAAATGGGCTAGCCACTGGCATCAATAATAGCTTTGCAGTTCTTTTGTTTCAACTTTTAAATTGGGCTTTAAAAGACTATGTTTGCATATTGATTAAGGGCTATTGGTAACATCAGCTTGTATTAGTAGACTCATTTTCAGGGCTGTAAAGTCATTTGCTTATGAGTTCAGCATCCTCACCTGAGGACATCCCAAACCATGAGCTTACCCAGGCAGCAAGGGCACCTCAGCACTCTGCTTTTTCTGTTTCCTTGTCATCCATGGACAGGCTTTTGAAATAACACTTTTACAATACAGAACCAAATAATGTCCTCTCTCCGTCTCCATTCTCAACCCAAAAAACCCAGGGTGTTTTCCCAGCTAAGCCTCAAGTCAACCTGAGTAAATAGGTCAACTTTCCGCAGGCACTGGCTGCTCAGCAGCTAATGCTGAAGTAGCATAAGCTAATTCGTATTCTGTAGGGTCACTTGAACTCTCAAGTGTTAAGCTAAAGTGTCAGCCAGGTCCCAGTGGGGCGAGCCTCTGCAGCTCTTGGAGAACTTTTTCTTAGGAGGAGAGTATCATGCCTCTTTAGAATTCATTTCATGTTACAGGTTCCTTCCTTCCTTCCTCCCAGAAGTGGAAGGACTAATTAGGAATAGTTATCACTGCTGACATTCAAAGCATTATTAGAATTAAAGCCCACTGAAACAAAAAGAGAATTTGTATCTATGGAGATCCTGACAATTCAGGCATTGTTAGGCTCCAGTAGGGTCACCTTTAAAGCTTTCCTCAGCTTCAGCTCCAGCAACCTGGCTTTCACTACAAACCAGTGAGACTGGTATCTGACTGACGCTGTCTGGATCTCTGGGTTGGTTGTTTTTTGGGGGGTTTGGTTTTGTTTTGGTTTGGTTTTGAGGTGGGTTTTTTTGAGGTGGCAGGGAAAGCTGTTTAAATGAGTAGAAAAAGCCCAGGCAAGCTCCTGTGTTTCAGAGCCTTGTGCCTCATGCTGTTCTCACCTGTGCTGCAATTAAATTAAAACATTAACCTCTGCAAAGGTTCTTCATTTGCTTTGGTTGCATGGCTTTTGTAAGGTGCTATCTCAAGTTTTGTCACTTCAGCTGAGCATAAATAGGCAAGCATCCTTCACCCTGGTGGAGGGCTCAAAGCAGGGGAGAGATTACATACCAGCCAGACCTAAGAACATGGTAGATGCTAGTTTGTGATTGGCATAAGCAGATCTAAGATGTGCCACTTCCAAAGGCAGCTCCTCTCCAGCACCTGTGTGTGCCCCGTGCATGTGGTTACTTGGTTCATTGAAATTACAGCCCCATCACAAGCACTAATGCAAGGGGGAACCACATGCAAGCGGGGGGCGGGGTGTGTGTGCTTCAGTAGCTACCTGCTTTTAAGCTGATATAAGCAGGTCATGCTGCTGCAAGCTGCAACCACAGAAAATCTGATAGAGACACCTAGTTGTTTAGGAAGGTCTGACATTTTCATTCTGCCTTCCAACTGTGATATAGCCAAAAGAGTCTAGTGTCACATTTTATAAGACATTTATTATTTTTATTTTTTTTTTTGGCCAAGGGGAAGGAACAAGAACCACACATGACAGGACCTGGGTGTGTGTGTGTTGCTGAGAAGAAGAAACCCCTTTCCTATGTGATTCTCAGCAGGTGGTAATCTGGTAATCTAATCAACATGCTAACCAGCTTTACGTTTGCCACTTCAGTGCTTAGCAGTAGACAGATTCACAAGTGCAAGGAAGGGAAAAAAAAAAAAAAACCAACAAAAAAACCCTAAAATAAATCACATTTAGAGATTCCAGGCAGATTCCAGTATCAAAATGGAAATGGGGACAAAATGTCCAGAAGCTTAAAAGAAAAAAATAATCCCTCTGAGTGTTGCTGAAAAAGGTTTGAAAAGTCTACAGAAGTTTTCATTATAGTGCAAACCTTCATTCCATCCCCCCAAACATTTTTAAGCTATGTTCTCTGTTCATGATTGCCTTTATACTGTCATTGACATTGCGTTGCGTTAAGTCAGTCTCTAATATTAGATGCAATTATGATATGTGACATTGAAATCGTGCTTAAAGAAAGATTCCACTTGAAGGAGTCACCTTAGATCTATGCCTTTGTAAGGCTGTTTATTGCTTTTGTGATTGTGCTATCAAGTATTCTTTGTATACAAGCACCAAGGTGATAACAGCCAGATCCAGAATAGATAAAAGGAGCCAAACATTTGAGTAACTTGAATTCTGATGTCTGCAGTCAGATTTGTAGTCTAGAGACCCATCCACACCTGCTTCTTCATCTAAGTTGTGAAAAGCACTGCAGCTGTAATTTTGCTTGACTTAACCTCTGGTTCCCCAAAACTATGTTTTGCTTCTGCACAACAGTAGAATTAAGTCTATTAGTGTTAACTGCCCCTATGCTGAACAGCCATCAAGAAACTAGGAAATTAGATGAGCTACAGATGCTGTTGGAGCCAAAGAGATTCTGGACCCCCCACTGGACATGCTGGCTCCTACATTGTTAAGTCCAGCAGAAGAGTTTAAGATATTTTACAGTTCAGTATTCTCAATGAACAGTTTTTTCCTAGACTTACAGAACTGGGCCACAGCCTGATCTTTTGATCTCAAACATCACACTTAAAAAGTTTCTGAGGTCAGACTGTGCACTGGGTGACACTGACTTGTGCCTTCTGTCTTGAACAAATACCTGTCACCACTGCCTCATCAGTGGCAACACACAAGTGTAAGTCACTAGCTATTAACTCCACTAGGACCAGGATTCAGCTACTTCATGGTTAAAATCATGACAGCAATCCAGTTAGCAGCAGAAAACAAATTTAGAAGGAGAAGAAAAAAAAAAAAAATAAGATGTGACAAGTGCTTATTTACGTAGTCATTTTTCCAGAGCTGAGCTGCACTTCAATACATAAATGCATTGTACCTTTATGAAACCTTCCTCCTGAATAGCTAATAAGTTATATTTAAGTGCTTTCACCAATGAACTGACTTACTTTAGTTAGTGTGAAATCATTTTTATTATCCTTCAGTCCAAAAAAGTTTGAGTTAGCTAAAATCATTTTGGTGCACCTCCAGTAAGATTATGAATTATTGAAGACTGGAGGTAGAGTGGCTGTACCAGGAAAAAGATGAATAGCGAGGCCATTTTCACCGTCACTGCGAAGATGGCTTGAAGGGAAGGCAGGAGCCCCAGAAACATCTGCAGGGTTGTATTCCTAATGAAGAGGGTAGTGGAAGAGACCAAGGCTGACTCAGCAAAGACTGAAATATTTGTGTACCATCAGCATACGGAGATGCCAACTGAGCATGTGAGCAAGTCGCAGGTGTTGCTTTGTGGCACAGCATTTGGCTTCACGCTTGCTCTCCCAGGTACTTAAGGCCCCTGTTGAAATGGTACCTATGTGCTGTTAAGAGCGATGTGGGCTGGTGGTTAAGTAATACAGAGATCAGGAGAAACAACAAATAGGAGCTTGCAAAGGGCTTTTTTCTCAAAGGGGAATCCCACTGCTTCTTCACTAGCTGCAAGTAAAGAAAACCTAACTGGGAATGTGGTACCCTCTACTTAATTCGGGCAACCCAAACTGCTGTCAGTAACCTCAGCGCTCAGATCTTTAAGCCTCTCTTAGCTGATCAATTTGTCCCCTACAGCAGTTCCTACTGCAGTAATTCCCACTGATGCCAGCGAGGGAAGCACTACACAATTATGGGCTGGCTGGCTGTGGAACCTGCTAACTAGGTGCTCAAGATTTGAAGAAATATTTCTGCCTGTTTAGGTCACTGGCAGTTTCACAAGGCAGAATGTCTTTGCTCTCAGCCCAGTGGAGACAAAGTTTCCCACCGCCTGGTATTAAGAACAAAGGGCTGACCTGACCGGTGACACCAAGACTGGACTCGTGAGTCCTCTGGAGCATTGGCTCCAGGACACCACCTCCAAGTGGAATTAAAATACCAGCTATTGTGTAGCTCTCCAAACATTCAAGGCTATTTTAACCAAGATTCCAAGTTCAGCTGTACCTCAGACATTATAAAACCCAAGCAAACAAAAACCACACGTAAGAACTACTGCAGGATAGTTCTCTGATATGACTGTTTTGCTATTATACCTCTGTCACCTGTCTTCCCCACTGCATCTCATAGCATAGGACAACTAAAGTTGGTGCGGACCTCAGAAGGTCTTTAGTCCTACCTGCTGCTCTAAGCAGGGCCACCAGTGGGGTCAGAGCAGGTTGCTCAGGACTATCCAGCAGGTCTTGAAAGATGCCCAAGGATGGAGAGTGCACATCCTCGCTGGGCAATCCGTGTCCCTGCTGGACTCTCCTTGGAGTGTGCAAGTATAACATCCAGTTCACACCCCCACTTTTCAATTTGTGCCCATTTTCACTCAGCCTCCCACCGTGCATGACTCTGGAGAGCCTGGACCCATATTCTTCATGGCCTCGCTGTAGGTGCTGAGGAGGCTGCTGTGAGGTCCCCAGGCAGCCCTTTGTTCTTTGGGGTGCATGAGTAAACTTGGTAAGAGAGCACTCAGTCTCCTTCTCCAGGTCACTGACAAAATTGTCAAACATGAGAGGGCCCAAGACAAACCAAGCTTTGTGTAGTGTATAATCCCTCAACCACTACCTTCTGATCCCAGCCATCCAGACAACTTTTTATGCATTGAGTTGTCCACTAGAATTCTGATTTGGTTTTTTCATTATGTTATATTAGTTAAATTGTATTCACACCATGTTTAGCATCTCTACTATCTTTGCAGCATGAACTGTTCACTCACCTGCCAGATGTAAGGAAGTTCCCCACATCAGTTACAGCAGTCATGAGAAATCACTACATCCAGAAGCAGGCTTTATGCAATGCTCAAACCATACAACCACTTTGGAGAGGAACCATTCTGGAGAAGAATTTTGCCACTACTTAAAACCAGAGTTTATTAGATGCAGTATCTGCTATGTTAAAAAACCCAACACCCTAATTAACCTCTCTGTGTATAAGTTAGCATAAAAATAAGGAAACTGTAATAGCACAGTAGGGGTCTATTACTGTCACATGAAGCTGTACAGCAGTTATTCCGTGTACCATGACTAACTCTTGAAATCTCTCAAGAATATTTAATCAGATGATGCTACCACTGTCAAAATGGTACTTCTCATTCTAAGTATATTTTTGTGATTTCCTAGTATTAAAGGAAGTAGGTATATTGCTATCTAGGCTGACAATTCAAGCTATTCATATGAACAGTTTCTCATCCCATGGTTCATGGATCACAAACAGCCAGTAAGACATCAGATCACAATACCTTCCCTCCTACTCAATGTCCCAAGCAAGTGAATAAACTTACAAGACAGGAGAAAATGAAATATAAGAGCATATTTCACATGTAGCTAAAATTTTAATCATTTGCAAATAGAAAATTTTATTTGGGCAACATCCCAAAAGGCTCTAGCATTTTTTTTTCCAGAAAGTTTTATATTCTCATCTAAAAAATAAAATTGGGAACATGGATCTGTAAAAATATAACTTGTATAAATACACAATGATGATGGCAGAAGTACAGTGCCATTATATCTTGTAAAGACTCATAACTACCTTGTATGTTTTCATTCCAGAGTGAAATTGGGTAGAAAGAAAGTCAGTAAGGAACATACATTGGAGATGTTTGGGGGGGGTGGTGTTTGATTTTTTTTTAATTGGCTCCCTATTTATGCAACGATAATTTAAATAAAA
This sequence comes from Falco punctatus, assembly GCF_963210335.1. Taxonomy (NCBI): domain Eukaryota; kingdom Metazoa; phylum Chordata; class Aves; order Falconiformes; family Falconidae; genus Falco; species Falco punctatus. The sequence goes on from NC_137581.1 coordinate 33,358,873, forward strand.
ACCTGTAATTTGCTTTGGCATATTTTTTTTTGTCTTTAAAAGAATGAGACATATGTCAGAAATTGCATACACCCATGAAGAGGAAAATTTTTATCACTCTCAAATTTTAATAACCTGATTTGGAAAACCAAGTAAAAAGAACTCAAGAAAACTTTTCTTTTAAAAATGAGCCCCAGTACAGTTGCAAAATTCCTCACAGGATCCTAAAAAGAAGTATAAACATAAGTGTGTATAAACACACAGGCTTACACATGCACGTACATAGGCACACATTCTGTTGTTTGAGAGCAATCGCTGAAATGACAACGCTCAAAAGCCCCAAGATTGTGCTGGCATCACTGACTATGCCCATTCACAAATATGTCTTTTCAACCTACATTCCAAAACCTGCTCTTTATGACCCGAAGAAAACGTTAATTTTATCACCATTCAACTGAAAAGTTCTGGAAGCTGTAAGCTGGCAATTTAATGCTGGTCTATCATGCTGCTTGTCAAGAACAAAGAGGCAGGACAGACAGAAGCTCACAGAAGAGTGTGAATTAAAAGAAAAATCCTAAAGCCCAAAATGTAGAAAGTGAGGCTCCTAAGGAAGTTAGCAGTACCTTTGCTGGTGAACAGCTTTAAGTTGTTTTGACACCATTCAGAAATTTTAAACTGACCGGAGCCCAGCACCCTGACCCTGGGATCTGGCAGGGTTTACAAACCTTCCATTCCGCAGCAAGGCACAACTCCAGCAAGAAGTGAAGCACCACCCCCTCAGCCCAGCACCAGGCTCCTTTGAGTACCAGGTCAGACAGCAGGATTTGCACACCAAGGCTGATGAGGCACCCTACAACCACAGCTACTGGATCAGGCTTTTTAGGGAACTGAAAGTCATCGGGCCTTAACAGTAATCTGTTGCCTTAAGGATGAGAAAGGTGCGAAACCCAGCAAAGACCTAGCAAGAATAGTTTTACATCTAAGCACATAGGGGATTTTTACCTTTAAAAATACCTAGGAGATGAGGCAAAAGTTTTGTGAATTGTACCTTTGCATTTATGACTCAATTCTACCCAAGCCCCATTCCAGGCCAGCAAAGGTTTGGCAAGTTGCACTCGTGCAGGCAGATAACCAGATTCCATTGGGTCTTTTTGCAGACCTATGCCTAAATCTGTTGTGGCAAGGGTAAAGAATGAAATTTCAAAAGAAAACTCCCACAGACTAAGAGCAAAAACCAGGCAGACGAGCAAGCTGTGCCTCATTAAATAAACTGGGAATCACCTACAGCAATGCCAAATGAATGCACCCTGTCCTGCCTGCCTTCTGAACCCACAGAGGATGCCCAGGCTTGGTACCATACAAGTAGAAAACTACCTGGGAATTCCTGAGATAAGAAGTTACAGAACACTTTCTGAACATTAAAGTGCACACACAAAAAAAATATGAGTTTGCTTGTTGCTGGTGTTATGGACGGACAGAAATTGCACCAGAATATATCAACCTCTATGCAATTTTCTTACACAAAAGACTTCTGCATCTGAGAAGAAAATAGTCCCAAGAGGCTAAATATGTATTTAAGGTTAAATTAACAGGATATGCTGTTAAAAAACAGTAGTTATCCTATTCTTCCTAGCCCAGTTGAGCACCAAACCATGTATTGTTCTGCAAGGCAGTCTCCAAAGATACTCCCTTAGCCTGCAATGTTGATTATCAGTGACAACAAATTAAGCAGTATTTACAGGATTTGTTTGACTACGTCTTTCCTTTCACTGTCCTATCTTCATCCTTCCAAACATCATTTAGTAGGTAAAGCAATGCCTTGCCAATAAACAGATGAAAAAAAATCAGTTGTTTCCACGGATACATACTAATGCTATTGTACGTGTGATGCTGTGGCACCAGACATACAATAATGATGCTTTCACAACCACTGCTCATTAGTTTCACTCATTTTACAGCATTTTCCAGATATGACTGGTCAGTTAATCTCCTGATTTTTTTAATTTGTTAATTTGTCAAATTTGTTAATCGATCAGTAGTCTGCTCGGAAAGGAGGGAGAAAGCAGAACTAGAACTTGGGTTTATTTCTTTTTATTAAGAAGGACAATCTCTCTCATAACTGAAAGCCAGAAAAAAAAGTGTTTTGGCAAAAATAATCAAATATAAATAATCAGATCAGGAAGAAAATTATCAACAGCACAATCTCACAACAATACACGCCATACTTCTACAAAGACTTGGAAAGTTAATTTTTAAGAACGAAACAAGATGATATTTTAATGCATTTGTTTCAACTGATACTTTAGAATAGCTCTTTATACCTCATTTTACTCAGGGGGAAAAAAGGCATCGTATGAAAACAACAGCTAGTCAGTTCAAAATTAATGGGTTTTGCTACCTACCATACACATCCATTTTGCTTTTGAACAATGGCTCAGATCACTTACAGATTCCACTTAAGAAAATTAGAAACAACCCCACCACCTCACTTCTCTCCTCCCGAAATGAAAACCTTTATGATTTTTTTTTCTAATACATTCTGATATACCAGTGAAAGGAATAACTAACCTTAAATGTGCATTAATTGGTGGCTACTCCTTTAAAAAGAACGCCACAATTAAGGCTACTGCATAGGAATAAAGTCCATTGTCTTCTAATGAAAGCTGCCTGCATTAAAGCATTAGTTAAATGACACAAGTGTAGTACTCACATAGCGTATGCCCATTCCCACACAGGTTCTTCCCTGCAGCCTTTTTTCTTGACTTCCTGTCAAGTTGTGTCGGATGCCTTATCACCCTAACTGTAGAAAAGTCTCTAAGTCACCTAAAGTTAGTGTTTTCTTCCAGGGTCATCTTAAACTTTTTTTCTTCTCTCTTTAAAGAAAGGAAATCGTGACAAAGTGGGAGGAAACTGACAAAAAAAATAATATTGTATTTTCTTCCTTTCAAGGAAAAATCCATATAAACTGGACACCCACCACTGGGTAAAGATAAACACATGTTCTAGTGGATAATATGAGGTTGGATGCTTTAATTATTTAACTGCTCTTAGCTACTTTTCTCTGGCTAAATAACCTCGGGAACAGAATATCTAAATTTTACATTGGTAGCACTTCAGCAAGTTGTTTGCTGCACTTCAAATGATACGAGCCTGCATTGATACTAGAAGGTTTTTCAGTCTTGCACTGAACTTACTAGACTGTCTCATCTCATCATCATCTTCTTAGGAGAGTTAATTCACTTGCAGCCAACTTACAAGTAGAAATTTGCAGCAGCCAAGTACCCCAAATGGCACCTACCCTTTAACTGTCAATTATAGCTTTTTTTAAGTCAGACATTCACAGCTCCAGTATTCCCCAAAGTCAGCACTAGGTTGCTAGGGTGCTACATAAGGAGGTATGCGTGATACTTTGGGAAATGAAGCATAATGCAGAGCTGTCAGAATTACCTGAGAACTAACCAAGTAAGTCCACCCAGAGCCATAACCAAAGGAACTGTCATCAGGGGTACAGTCCTGTCTGTTCCCTGCTACAACAGTTTTACACCAGCCTGACATGACTGGACTGACCTAGACAACTGCAGCCTATAAAACCCACCTGAACTCCATGCTATGTGGACCCACCTTCTTCAGTTCCACTGCCGTTAAAAACCCCTGCAACACCCCAGCTGCTACAGAACAAACATACACTGTGACTTGAAGTAAAACCACGTCAAAATAATTACTTGGCAATTTCAGACATCTTTTAATATGCAAAAGAACTAACCAAACCCAAGCCTCTTCCTTTGTATCTCCAAACGCCATATATACAGCTAATGGGAACTGCAGTCTGTAGTGCCGTTAGTCATTTTGTTCTGAGTTGCAGCTCTGAAACTGCACTCATGAATAAACCCTACTGTTTCACTAGCAGATTTAAGTGCAAGGTGATGCTGAAAACCTGCTGTAAGGGATCTGACTATTTCCTGTGACACAATACATTGTCACATATTTTCTAGTAGATTTAGATTAGAAATAAGGAAGAAGTTCTTTACTATGAGGATGGTGAGACACTGGCACAGGTTGCCCACAGAAATTGTGGATGCCCCATCCCTGGAAGGGTTCAAGACTAGTTTTGGACAGGGCTTTGAGCAACACACTCTACTGGAAGGTGTCCCTGTCCATGGCAATAGGGGCTGGTAACTAAGTGATCTTTAAGGTCCCTTCCAACCCAAACCATTCTATGATTCTATGAAGTCTTCATCATTGAAGAAAAAACCCCTACATTTAGGACTATTTTTTTAAATTTGAAAAAGCTCCAAAAGTTTAATGAAAGAGGCAACTACTTATGAGGAAGAATACAGACAGTAAGAAGACATTTTAAAACTTGTAATGGATCATAATTCAGTAAAAATACACTAAAATTGAGACACAGAATCATAGAGTATCTCAAGCTTGAAGGGACCCATAAGGATCATCAAGTCCAACTCCCTGCTCCTCACAGAAGCATAACTGTACATAACTATAAAAGATTCAGTTTTGGTTTTAAATAGTATTAAATTTTTAATTATGAAAATAAATAGGAACAATCAATGCGGTGTTAGGAACTGTGCAGAGCAAGTAGATAGGAAAGCTGTTGCACGATGTATCTGCTGAATCTCCTACGACCCAAGGCTTCGGATTTCAGTTTTTGGCACTGGATTCCAACAAGTCTTTTGCTTCATTTATTTTTGTTGCTAAGTAAGGTGATCCACCTGAGAAGAAGAAGAGGAAAGGAATACCATTTACACATCACTATTAAGTACCAAATTACTTAAAAGTGAGTAATAAGGGGATGCTGCAAGTTATTAGCTTTTCCTTCCTAAATACATCCTTTCCATACAACTGCTTAAAAAATGGCATTGATATAAACTAATTGATAAGGAAACATGACACATGCAACCAAAACTGAAGTCACTGAAGAATAATGCTGAACAATTTGTCTCAGAGAAGACTGAAATCTGAAATCACTTTACATCAGTGTGATTTAGATTTGCAGTGCAATGCTGCTGCAAATGTATGCAAGGTCAGCTCTCTTGAACACTCATCCAAAGCTAACATCTATTATCTCCACTGACCCCAAAAACTAAGAGGTAAAATTTTATATATAAATTTAACATAAAAAAAAATAAATCAGGAAGTGTGTGCACATGCACACTCACACACAACAAACCTCTCCTATGCTAGATGCCAGAATCACCAGCCAGAAACCATCACATTAAAGCTATTTAAACATGGTACGCCTTCTAACTTCTAGTCCTGAATACTGTCATTGCTTTACGCTCCATCTAACAATCTGATTACAGTTCAGCGGTCTTTTTGTGTTTGGTTTTTTTTTTTTACTCTCCCCCTGAGTGTCAACCATCTGCCTACAGTCACCAAAACCAACATTACAAGGTCTGTATCAGTAACTTACCACTCACAACAATACACCTATATTTTTTTTACAGGAAAATGTGTTTCCAGTAGTACTGCGCACGGAATAGCCTTTTCCAAGGCATCTGTTCAATCATTTTCCATTCATCGCTTCATTCATTCTATTCTATTCATCAGAAAGGATTATGATAGAAGAAGCACACAGAACTAGTTGTAGACACATGTAAATAAAAACAAAAAGGCAAGGCTTTCTTAAAGACTTCTTTAGAACATACCTGTAGGAATCCAAATTATAAAGTAATTTCATGGTGTAATAAAACAACTGCAAAAAGTAATGGAGTTCTTTTGTTCAAGTTTTGGTTTTGTTTAAATGTAGCCCTAATAACTAAGACACACTGGAGGAAAGCGAGGTAGGGCAGGGGAAGGATAGAGAATTGACTACTGGAAAACAAAAATATTTTTCTTCTTTGTTTTTAAACCAACTGGCTTTTTAGTCAGGAATAGGATTTACTACATTAAGTAATGCTTCCTTCAAAGAGTAGACGAGAGGATCAAACAGACAGTAAAGACTAAAAACTGCAATAAACAATGTATCCCAAGTAATTTTAAAACGTGCGTTGATTTTCTGCATGTCTAGAGTGGAGGATCTTAAAGTAAATTCAAATGTGCTGGAAGTGTTTTCACTACATTTACATCCTTAAGTGCCATATTAATTTTGGAGCCCTCCAATGAGAGAAAATTCAATCTCATGATTGCCCAAGTGTTTGTAATTAGGGCAAGTCCAAAAAGGCATTTCTGCCTCTTTTTTCTGTGAGCAAATATTCTTTAGTAAATGATAAATTAACATACAATGTATCAATATAAAAACACTTTAAAACTGAACTGTAAAGGTTAATAAGCAACCATTTTAGTAGTGCTCACTGGGGATGTTATTATGCAAACTCCTGTATATTTCTTCTTTATTTCTAATAATTTTCTTTTCAACATTTTGGATCTCAGATAATTTGTAACTTTTAACATCTGTAATTATTGCACTTTCTTCTACCAAATCTAGCTGGTAAATTATTATTTTAAAATAACATTCTAATGTTGAATATTATTTTTAAAAGCACATCTGTGCTACGCACAGCCAGAAGAAATCAAGATACATACATAAGCAAACAAGTCTCTCTGTGATGCCACATGTTCAAGATTACTCCAGGCTCTTGCTCTGTAGCTGAAGACATTACACAAGCTTTTTTTCTATAGCCATGCCAGAAGAGCTGCAGGGGCAGCACAGAGGCACAAATCCCTTCAACTGGTCTTCCTACTGAGAAAATGCTCCATCTTAATAGCACACAGGAGGGCTCACTACATCCATCCAAACATACACTGTGCCCAGCTGCAGGTGCATTACAGCTGTAAGAGCGGGTCGTTAAAACGTGTGATCTTTGCAACGGGAGCTGCCTCTCTAGGTCTACTCAAAATCCACACAGAGATTCATGGTTCTGGCTCAAGTCTCCAAGTACTGCTACAACAAACTCTGAAATTCATTATAAAAAAAATGTTGACCTAATAGGTACTCTAGTGGTTAAGAGGCCTTTGACCATCCTAACACATTAGAAATACAGAAGAGAATTTCTCTTCTATGTATGTCTGTGCAGCTTATACATTATAGAAAGTGTAAAAACAAAGTGTGCAATCGAATAAGCAGGACAATTTTTGAATTAAACTGAGGGTTAAGACAGCAAAGAAAAGAATCGATCAAATACTTCCCATGGCTAGTGGTCACAGTTATTTTTTCATTTTCTTAAAATGGGGTGCTGGCAGGGAGCCCTGTAATTCTGTCAAAAAGATATAAAAACCCTCCGATTTCCCCTTTTGACTTCCGAAATACAGTGCAACTCTTCACCATCTGTTATTTGAAAGTAGAAACAGCAATGAACATATGGGCTTTCTTTTTCAACCAGCTGTAGTGTAGTTAAAGTTATAATAATAGCTTTTCTGTAAGATAAATTTACATTAAAAACCTGGCCAGTAAAGCAACAGTGCCTAGCTTTACATTTTTTCCAAGCGAATTCCAGGAAGTCTGAAATTCATCAATGATGTAGTGACTACAGAACATTTCCCCACAGAAAGTTACTTTCACACGTGACTGATCCATCTCAGTTCAAAACAGGAATTTCAGTTTAATGTAAAAATGTTACAGCTAATATTTTCATATTTTGTAGTAGAGTTTTTAAAGTGTGGAAGACTGGTCCCTGAGCTCATAGTTTTAACTGAAGCAGCACAAGTATAGAAAACAACATTAAAGGAAGATGGGTAGCACTGTGGTTCATAAAGCCTGGTTTATCTGAGAGAAGACACACAGAAGCTCAGGTCTATAAATAACATACATTTGCACTCAGTGTGGTTATTTACACAAACAGTAAACTTAAAAGATCTCATTTAAGCCACTTCCTTTCCAGCTCTGGTTAAGAAAAACAGTAATTATTTACCTTTATCAGGATGATTCAAAATCATGATTCTTCTATGGGCTGTTCTGATTTTGGCCTTGTCAGCAGATGGACTGCAAAAATAAATCAAAGTGTTTACCATAAATGCCACAGTGTTCAGGCTATAAATTATAGTTTATACGCATTTCAAAAATAATTAAATCTTGAGATTTTCACCATCTTGTGGACAAAACATAAACTGCATTTCTGAGGAAGTAACAATAACAAAGGCATGTGAAACACACTGAGAAGGACATTTTTAAAAGGCCTGTGTATTTGAAACATACAAATATCTTTCAGGGTTTGATTTTTTTATTGTTTTTTAAACACAATACATCCATTCATTTAAAACAATTTAGGGAAAAAAAAGAAAAAAGAAAAAAAACTCGGCAGCTCTAGGGTGTTTCTAGCTGGTTATTCTTACCATTAAATGCAGAAAACACATTTTTTCCTCCTAGAAAATAAGTGTTTATATGACCAGTGACAAAACAACAAGTATTTAATACTATCACATTTTGTTCTACTGTAAATATTTTTATAGCTGCTATAAATAATTCTTCTTTCTGCTGGGGCCTGAAAAAACCCTGTATTTGTTATTTTTGCAAAGCTCTTCAATGTATTACATTCAGGGACACGCTGATTTACGAGTGCTACATAATGTTGTTTCATTCAATGACAGATACATAAAATATGTACTTGGCCTAAATTAAATACGCACCTTAACAGACAAATAACCACTTATGGATGCAGTATGCCAAAACAGTAAGGCTATCATATGCAAAAGGACAGTCTGAATGGTTCAGTTTCTCGTGATTTGTTAGCATGCAGAAATGAAGCCGTGTTTTCCACTCCAGGTGACTTCTTAATCAGTGATGATTCAATTAATTAATCTTTTTGTAGATACAGTTTGAATTCAAGGTATCAGCCTAACTAAATTCCCGAAGTAAACAACCTCTAATTATTATTCTGTCACAGGGAAATTAGGGTATGTTGCAAAAATAGTTCATAGAACTGCATACGAAAAGACTATTTCAATGGAACAGAAAGGAACCCAGAAAGTATGAATTAAACTGAGGGTGAAAGGCCTTGAACTACACAAATACAAAAATGAAGTATTTCTTATCAGACAGCTAAAAATATCAATCATCTATATTTTGACTTGTAAAGTTGTTTAATAATAGAAAAAGGAAAGTTGATATACCACATTTAGAAACTCAGATGGCTAGAGCGTTAACTGTGGAAAAGTTGCAGTTCCATATCATGGAAAATCATGCTGTACTGCTCCAAGAAGCAATGGTGACAATGGTGTTTTACATCAAATTTCCTTAGTTTGTAAGGTATTGCTTATTGCACAAAGTGGCCTCTAAAGATTCTTAAATCACTACCAAAAAACCTTTCATGTCAAAATCACAGTTATGTTGAATGGTACAGCCTCACAACTTGAGTCACTCCAACGTTGTGCTGCCTTCCAACACTACCAACTGGCTGAGAAGTCTATCACCTCGGTGGGAAGAGTCAATACAGTGGAGGACAGGGCTGACGTTCAGGGGGACCTGGAGGGGCTGCAGCAATGGGGTGACAGGCACCCTTCACAGACTTCAACAAGGACAGGTGCAGAGCCCGGCACCTGGGAAGGAAGAGCCCCTCACGGCGCTACAGGCTGCGGAATGGCTCTGCTGAACGGGGCCCAGGGCGCAGCAAGAACAAGAGCCAGCGGGGCCCTGGCTGCAGAGAAGGGCAGCAGCCTCCTGGGCTGCGTGAGTGGGAGCACAGTCACCGGGTCGATGGAAGCAGCTATTCTTCTCTGCTTGAGCATCCACATCCAGCTGCTGCCTCCCGTTTTGGGACCTCTGTACAGGAAAGACATTGGCCAACCCAGCAGGTCCAGCAACACAGGTCCAACCACAGTGGCGGGGGGCTGGAGCCCCCAAAGAACAAAGGGCTGCCTGGGGACCTCACAGCAGCCTCCTCAGCACCTACAGCGAGGCCATGAAGAATATGGGTCCAGGCTCTCCAGAGTCATGCACGGTGGGAGGCTGAGTGAAAATGGGCACAAATTGAAAAGTGGGGGTGTGAACTGGATGTTATACTTGCACACTCCAAGGAGAGTCCAGCAGGGACACGGATTGCCCAGCGAGGATGTGCACTCTCCATCCTTGGGCATCTTTCAAGACCTGCTGGATAGTCCTGAGCAACCTGCTCTGACCCCACTGGTGGCCCTGCTTAGAGCAGCAGGTAGGACTAAAGACCTTCTGAGGTCTGCACCAACTTGAAAGGTCTTATGATCATGTAATTATAGTCATAGAAATCATGTAAACACTATAATCACATGACTACCTGTGCAATAAGCCGTGTTTACAAATAAAATAAGTTTTTTAAAAAACAAAGAAACCCAAAGCCACTAGGATTAAACATCAAGTATGTTTATGTTTGTACACTTACACATTGTACTATTTTTTTAATGTGATAGCCTAATTTTTTTATGTCATTTAAGAATTATTATTTAAACGTTTTTAATGCACATATATATTTTCATACATTAACAAACAATTAACTATTTCCTCTGGAAAGAAAAAGTATGCATCTTGTTACAAAGAGTAAATCACATAATACAGTAAATTTTATCTCACACTTTTCAGACATATTTTCTAACCTCAGAAGTTCAGTGTAGGAATTTGATAGTTGTAAACCAGTATACTTAGGACAGCCATATTTTGCTAACATTATTTTGTCTAATGTTTGTAAAACACTCCTAACATTTTCACCTCCCACGTAATCTCATTCTGCCATCTCTCCCATCAACAGTTTCTTGTACAGAGTACATAATTAATATTATTGCTGTGTTTACACTGAATTTCAGTAATCAGTGCTGCTTCATAAGAACTAATGCAAGAACTTAAGATAAGTCAATATTTCCAATACAGTATTTGGTAGATTTGGATACCTTTTATATCATTTAAATACAAGTAATTCACATGCATGTTTCTACCAAAACCCCTGCAATCTCACAAGATGGTTGTTAGAGAATAATATTTGAAATGTTTAATGGGGCAATATATTTGAAATGTAAAAGCTACCATTAAATGGTCACCTTTATCATGGCTTGTATTTATTATGTATACTACCCATGCATACTCAGCATTTGAAGTACTGAAGAAAGTCTTTGCCTCAGAATTTAATATGACTTGGAAGTGATGACACAGAGGACAAGTGTTACAATAATAAGATCAGGGCCCAGACAGATCTAATTTGTGCATACTCTGGCATTTTCCATAACTCAAAAAAAAAACCCCAAAAACAACACAACCTATCTTTCTTTCTTTTTTTCTTCTTGGTGGCATTTTTATATATATGTCATGCAGCAAGCAGTGAGTTAAAACTGGTCTAGAAAAGCATGTTTAAACAATCTATTTCCTATAAAGATATCAGCCATGCTTCTACACAATTAAATGTTATAAAGGATTGAGCCTAAAGAAGAACATTTCTTAAGTCTGATTAAGCCTTGATGTTTGCAAGATTCAGTCTAAACACAACAGGCAGTGTCACTGTTCCAGTGCAGACTCAAGCTATTAAAATTAAAAATTACAAGTGTATTGATTGTGATGAAACTGCTCATGTAAATGACTGAAGTGTCCAAGCTAGGCATCGCCACTGTATACGTGCTTTCGTAAGCTGCCATATGATACTCTGGAATATCACTGAATTTGCTCTTATAAAGTGAAAGTGTTAATACATTATCAAACTCAAAGGCCAAAGGAAGTATTTCTGAAGAGCATTCCTATAAATCTCTTCTTCAGTGTGCAAGCATGGAGTATTTCAAACAAATGTAAAGGTTTTATTATACAACTTCTTAAAATGAATACTAAAACTGCATAATTTCCATTATGTTAAAAATAAACACAAATAGCACCCTGAACAGCATTTTGAGTCCCAGTTTTCACCATCTGAAATAATTTCTTCTGGGGATAATTAAAACCATTCTCCTTATGGTTGGTTTTTTTTTTTTTTTCCTCTCTCTTAAACCTTAAAATTCAAAATTAATCTAAACCTTAACTAAGAAATCTACCAGGGTCAGATCTGCTCCTCTCATCTGGAAAGCCATCAGACTCACCACCTGCTTTACAGAAAACAGGTGTGTGGTACCATTGGTCATCCAAATGTTTATTAAAAAAATCCATTGAATACTCAGCTTGGAAATTATTTCCCATACTTCCTCTAAATGACAAGTCTCTCCGAGTATTTTTGTTTGGAATATGCTGCAACTTTTTAAATCCGTACAAATCAGAGGGGAGAAAGAAAAAAATAGTATTACTGACTCATGAAAAAAATGAGCAAAATTGATTTGTTTTCCTCGTTTATTAATATAATCTACAATATTACTTATCTCAAGGGGTATTTTTGGAGACCAGGCCATGTGATCACACTAATTAGCACAGTATGTGCTATTCTGATTATTTCTAGAGCACCAATTGTCCACTGCAATATGTTACTATGCCTTCAAGCCAAACAGAAGTTGCATGTTTTATTAGCATTTTGTTTGCTTTTTAGCTTAAGCAGAACATTAGCATGGTTTACAAGTCATCACAAGTCCTTCTTTAAAAGTTATTATTTTGGCAAGAATATTCCACATTCTCACAATATGCATCTTCATTCGATACTTGGCAAACAAAAATATATTAATACAACACACCTACCTTACACCTAAAATAAGACTAGCTTCTCGCCTACTCATTTTCTGTTCAAATCCTCCTTTGTAGTACAATGAAAGACTCTAAAAAGAAGAAAGGGAAAACAAGCAATAATTAGTTTAATCTACAAGGTCCCAGGACCTAAATCGTATTTATATGACCTCATTCAGAGCATTACATTTATCTATAATTTATTTTGAAGGTATGGAATGATTACAAACCAGATTAATATGAAAGGACTTATCCTGAGTGTTAACACATATAAAAACCAACTTAAAAATAACTATCAGTAGTTTTTTCCATCTTCTATTGCTAGTAAGAGATATTAATAGCTACAACCATTAAAATCCTGCCTTTGGGCAAAAAAGTCCACAATGGAAGTACACACTAGCATAGAGTGGTACAGTGTGTGTGCTGGGGAGGGCAGGGAAGAGAAAGCAGGAAACTTGTTTAGAACAGCTTTGGTCCCACCACAATGGAAAACGACAAAAGTCACAATACTCTGGCATCCAAGGAATTATAATCACTCTGAAGTCCAGATATTTCTACAAAGAAAGTAGGTAGAAACAACTATAAAAGCATAAGAACAGGTAAGTGTAATACACTGAGTCAGTATGTGTTTTCACATGAAGGAATGTTACTTCAAAAATTATATCAACAGTTCTTTGAAGGAACCCTGAAAAATAAGCAAAAAGAAACAAACAAACAAAAAAAAACAAAACAAAAAAAAAAAAAAAAAAAAAAAAAAAAAAAAGAAAAACCAAACCCTACAACACCAAAAAAAGGCTTAGCGTCTAGCCACAACCTCTCTTTCAGGAAATCACTCAGCAGAACACTGGAAAGTAACAGACTATATGGGGAAATCCTAACCAGCTTCTGCCTTTACATCCTTTCCTAGACACTGATGACAAGTAGAAGACAAAGGATCTGGAGTGAGTTTTTTAAAACTCATTGGCATGAAGGACTTTAGCCACTGTTTTAGGAAGGGGAGAAAAAACACAAGTGGGAAAAGAACATTAAAAAGAAGGAGGTGGATATGAGAGTAAATCATTACAATTAATTTCATAGGTAATGGGTTGCATGTGTATTTGTCAACCATAAATGTATTTTAAATTTAAAAGAAACCCAAATGAACAAAAGTTACTGAACCACCACTCACGGTTAGCAGTGATGACCTCAACGTAAATGCTTCTATGAGAAGGATTAGAGACTAGCCCATTGCTACACAAATAATAGTCTAAGCTGCACAAGTCCCAGAGGCAGCAGATGTAGCTCCAAGACAGCCTGCCTTTGGGGACCGGCACACAGAAATCACTCAACAAGACTGAAGTTTTTTCCTCAATGCAAAACCTATCACCTGGGGAAAAAATAAGCTGTTTTTGTTGCTATCAAAGGGAAGTCTGGCCTGAGAGCTGAGATTATTTAGAAGTGTTCCTTTTACCCTCAAGTAAAGATGTGTTTAGCCCTTAATAAAATACTTTTCTCACTAAACGAATCTACTTATATTCAGTGAGAATTCTGACTTATGTTTACACAAACTCTCTCTTATGTAACTTCGAAAGCATTAAAGCATTTAAAGGGCTCTGCCTATGATATCTAAGCAAAGCCTTTAATTAAGCTTAGGAGTGACATTCACCCAAAAGTATGGGTCAGAAACACCTCACCTATTGCTACCCTTAAGTCACACACAGCCACAGCAAAGGTTTTCTAGTGTGCTGCTGTGATCTGAAACTGATTTTATCTTCCTTCTTCCCACCCTAAACCATACACAAAATCACACTACAGGTATCAAAGCTGAAGCAACTGTGCACGTGTCATACCTGCAAGAAAAATCTGTTGAGGAACCCCTTCTATAGCCACAGGGTAACACAAAACAGGTCTGTAACAGCACACATTGACATTACGGGTTAATAGTATGTAACACAAGGGCTCCTCCAGTCCTCTACAAGGAAACAATGCCAATAATTTAATGACCACCAGATAACACCCTTGAGGAGGCAAAACTGCACAAAAATTTGCAACGATGGTGTACAATAACTACAGCCAGGAGAGAAAAGTATGTTTTAATGTCCTCTAAAAGGTCTTCCAGAATTTCTCCCAAAGCAGCTTAGGTACAGATGGAGTTCTGAAAAGGTTAATTCTTCTCTGCCCTTCAACTCTGGCATACAACTCTCATACAGGAGGAGAGGACACTGGTTCACTGTTCATGTCGAGAAGAGCAATATTTGAATTATCTCTAACATGGCTCATCTCTGTTCTTGGTATTTTAGATAAAATCTACTATTTAAAATAAGAGAATAGAGAGGGATGGCTACAGGCTTCCATTCAGAAATACGTTTTCATGTTTTTAAAGCCCACTTCCTTGACACTGTTCTAACCTTGGGAAGCCTTGATTCAGTTCACTTCCAAGAGGAATGAAAAAAAATTCTGTCTGTGCCCTTTGGCACACAAACAAAAGCAGTTTGTTGAACTGGTCATTAAGAAAAAACATTTTCTTCTCAGAAGTGAAGCATGTAACAATAATAATCAATTCTTAAATTAAGATTTTGATCCTAACCAGAATTTAAAGGAAATTAGACATAAAAGCTATTTTTCCCATTGGTTAGAATAAGGGGGAAGATTCGTTGAGTCTTCGTTTTATGAAACGTCTTCACAAATTTCTAGTTCCCTAATGAAACAACTTTTGTATGCTATCAAAATCAAAGCTTCCCCCTGCTCGCCCGCCCCTCCCCACCCCCAGTTGTAAATTCTAAGCAATGGCCGTAATAAAATGAAACAATACTCAAGATATTTTCTGTTATGAGAACTTCTCGATGAGCAAGCAGTTCCAGACAAAGACACTGGTTTATTTATTAACTTTGGCTATTGCAAACAAAGTCTGTACTGGAAAAGACATTGACATAACCTCTCCATTTCTTTATACTATTTGGGATGAGGGGACAGCCTATCATTTCATTTACTTTGTTTCCTTGCATGTTATTCTTATATATTATTATGTTCAGCAACTTACGGGAGCAAATTCTGCTTCCTGAACAAATACTATTCATAGATTTGGGAGGGTGGCGGTGGGGAAACAGAAAATGGCTAGACTTGCTTTGCAAATGTCTATTCACTCTTGCAAATTTTCACAAAAGCAGTCAGCTAAGAAAATCCAACCCATTTGGATCGTGACGTTTTCAAGATACTTTTCCTGGCATAGCACAGGGAAAGCATAATCACTGTTTCAATGCCAGGTAAGAGATTCAAAACTCCGTAACTGAGACTTTTTCATCCATCATGTAACATGAAGTAGTGAGTTTTTCTGAAAACTGTATGTGTTGTTCCACCACCAGTATACTTCTCCACTGAAATGGTAACAAACACTGGAAGGAAAAAAAAACCCAAAACCCCCAAACTATAATAACAAACTATTTAGAAGCTGTATTATAGTATAACCTATAATTTGCCAAGATCAACTTCAACTTCCTTAACTTCAGTTATTAAAAATAAATAAATAAAAAAAAAGGACTGCAAATTGCATTATTCTCTGGAAACTATTTTCAATGAAGGACAAGAGAGATGTTTGCTACCCTTACCTCTCAATTCAGAACACTGTGAGTCTGAGCAGAATCAGATCCAATAAGGGAAATGCAGTGCAAAAATCTCTAATTAAGTGCTATAGAAAACACCATTTTCTTCTGGAATGCAGAATTTTCAGGATTGTGGTATTTAAGTATTTTGACAGTTCATTTTGCCTAGAATTTCTGTTTCTATCTTCAGTATCTTCTAACTTCCAACCTTCAATATCAGTGATTCAACAAAGAAAAGTAATGAACGCTATTGAAATTCTTTTTTTTTTTTTTTTTTAAATTCCACATTTCAGGAAATATTATTATAATTAACAGCATTAAGGTCTGCCTAAGGAAGAAAAGCCAAATGACTACTTGGTGCTACGCACCTTCTACTGGCAACAGACTCCTGTCACTACACACAGAAACAAAACAGTGTCACTGGCATTTGTGTCACCTGTAACAAAACCAGGCTCAAACTAAAGAAGCGTTTCTCTGGAAACTAGCATTACGACTTGTCATAGAGGGGAAATGACAATGTTTCCTCTCATGTCTTTCTCCATTGAAAAAAGATGGTACAGAATTTCAGAGCCAAATTACAGCAGCATTTACACATCATATTTAAGAATACCTGTTTAACTGCTGTAAGTTAAAGTTAAATGAGAGGTAGAAATTCAGAATAAACGTACCACTTTTAGTCACAAATAGTAAGGAAAAGCAAGTAAAAGATGAGTGCAGCTGTTGACTGTACATGTTATTTATTTAGGTAAGTAAATAGGAAGTGTCAAATACCCGAGACAGAGCAAGCAAGCATTTTAAATCATCACTTCAGAATTGCTCAACTTGACCTTACCCAAGTCATTTATTAGTGAGCAGGAAGAAAGCATAAATGGCATCTGGATTACTTTGTGTGACTACAACCAACACAAACTGTGATTTCTACTTCAAACGGGGAGGGGGGGTTGGGGGGCAGGGGGATGACGGGGACAGGACACACAACATCAGTTGCAAATGAGGGGAGGAAGAATGGGGGCTTACAGAGAGAACAAGCTAGCTTTGAAACAGACAGCTGCTTCACAGTCTCTCTCAAACAAAAACAAACAAACAAAAAAAAAACCTACCAAAAAACAAAAAGGGAGGTGATGAGGGACAGGGTTTGATTCTAGAAAGCTAGAGTAACTTCTGAAAGTTAGGTACCTCTAAATACCATAGGAAACCAGCAAAGTAACAGTAAGCCTAGGCACTAGCTTTTAATGTGAGATTCTTCCTCCAGTAAGCAAAGGTAGAAGTATTAACTGCTTGATTTCAATTGTCAGTAAAGTTTAGAGGAGGGTATGCTGTAAAACGTGATGAAAGTGCTAATCCACAGATAATACTCAGCAGCTTCAAATTCTCCAAACAAAATCATGTAAAGCCACTGAAATAAGAAGTCTGGACAATAAGCCCTTACAGAAGATCTTTTGACCTGTATTTTCTGTATTGTTTAATGAAAAATTATAAATAGGTAATAACTAATTGTTAAGGGGAGAAGAAAAATACTTGGAAAAAAATACAATCCAAGAAAGTAGTAGCTGTAGAGTAGTAAAGAACAACTGATTTTGGCTAAGAATTACACAAGTATCCTAAAATTGACTATGACTGTGGAAGAAAAACATTATCATTACCCTCACAAATGTAAAGCTGACAAATACATACAGTTAATGGCAAATAAGAGAGAATTTTTATTGTATTCAGCAGAACTCGTCTTACACTGAAAACTCATAGTTGCAAGTTCAGAAATAGAATAATGGAAGACATGTACTCTACTAGAAATCAACATATAATTCTGGGCTATGAGGCAGGATGCAAAGGCAAACAGAGGATGCAGCTCCAGGGACTGGGAACACCGAGAAGTGCAGAAGCTCCTGGTTGCTCTTTATGTTGTTCATGAATTCTGCAGGACTCTGAAAGTCACTGTGGTAAAAATGCGATAGGCCTGTAATGACCCTGGCTCAGCCAGTATACCAGTATTGAAGGGTACGGTTTCCTAGGAGCAGACACCTCTCTGTGCAGCAACATGTCGTATTTCAATGTGATAAAAAGAGTCACCGTCTGCTTTCTTAAGTGAACACGTCTGAATTTAGATTCTCTAGCCTATGTCTACAAATGGATAGAAGAAGAAATGCTAGAGTAAAACTGCTGGGGAGGGAAGGTGAAGACTGAAGCTCTCCCTACTCTGAAGCCACATGTCCTTATTGCTAGCTACTTCTAGCAAGCCTGAAGTCAGACTGGATCTGTATCATGTGAAAGCAATTTAATTCACAGTACCTAAAGTCCCCTCTGCTGTTTTGGCAGGCACCTTCGAATCTCTCAAAAATTTACTTTGAAAAGGGAAAAAAAAATGGTGTTGGTCTCACAACAGCAATGCAATAGAGTGACAGAAAGCAAAAACTGATCCAGGAGGCCTGTTTCTGGCTGATACACATCACAATTAAGAACAAGTGTGGACCATCCCCAAGAGGACAGCCCATGTTTCGAGTCCTTTCCTCCCCAGGAAGCTTGCACTGATGAAAACTGGAGTTTCAGCACATGAACATGAAGTACTGATGGCAAATGAATTTGGACCCTAGGATCTGTCTATACACTGCAGACAGGCTCTGTGCTGCAACCAGCCTCACATTAACAGGAACAATATTAATGATCACTTTTTTTTTTAAAAAAAAACAACTACTTTAAATATATTTTTCAGGAAATAATAATCTGCAACAACTACTCCCTCAACACCCTCACCCATCGGCATAAGAGGGAAATGGTGCTCCTTCCACTGTGGTGAAGCATTCACTGACTATGAACCCTGAAAGAATACACTGCCACAAGCAGACATACACCTCTCTGGGAATTACTTTAATCAAACAGGAATGGAACGTACTTATTTATTTACCAGAGGACAGTGTAGCCACTGAAGCAGAAAGTAAATGCTCTCGAATATTCCCCGCATATGCTCCTCTCACAACACTCTACCTCTTGATTTATTGCCTCATTAATATATTTGTAAAATATGTAGGGCAAAACAAAGAACAAAAACTTGGTTAAAAGTTCAGATTAGATGGGGAAGAAAAAAAAAAAGGCAACTCTCGCATGCACAAGAAAATAAGCTCCCCCATCTCTATGGCAACCTTTCCTAGCAGTCTATCAATTTGTCTTCTTTATTTTTAACACTGTATCTGAAAGAAAAATGACTTTAAATTCTTTCAGTTTTAGCTTCCTGAAATGAAACTGCATGTCACTCCTTTGTAATCTCTAGAAATTAGCTATTTTCTTACAGCACACTTCAACAATTTATCATACATTTACTAGCAAAGAGTTCTGAAACATGGAACATCACCACAAAAATCAGAACTGTTTATCAAACTCATAAACATCTTCTGATATAGCTTCATCCACAGGGGTTTAAAATATACCGGATAATACGCCAGAACATACACAAGTAAGGAGCACCCCTATCCTAGAAAAAAAAAATAACTTAAGTGGCACTTACCATGTTTAATATAAAACGTCTCCTTTCTAAATACTTGAAATCTAAAAACACATAGTAGAAAGTAACCTCTAAACTTACAGAAGTTGAAATCCTCTTTGCTGTTTCTGTAATTGCCTGCTCCAATGGCTTCCAAAGGTGGAAAGCAAAACGACCTGAAACAGATTGAAGTTAATGGAAATGATAGCCAACATTCACTAAAAGGAAAAAAAAAAAAAGAAAAAATAAAAATCCTTCCTTGTTAATCTTTTTGTCTCATTTATATTCTGTACAGCAACATTGCACTTTACTGCTTTTCAAGATGTTCCCTCAACAGCCATTTTTGGATCTTGCCCAGCCAAAGTTCCACAGTAAACTTGCTATGGTTTACATTTTTCAATCTTTGCACTACTGGGGAAGGGAGGGGAAGAGGTTTAGTATACCTTATCTAAAAACCTAGTCATGGACTGCAAAGATCCACTGTGTTTGCTGACAAAAGAAATAGATTCAAATGCACTTCAATATGATAAATGAAGATATCTGCCTTGTGAACTTTAAGAAAAAAGCGTAGTATAAAACATTAGCTTTACATATACATTATTTATTAAATACTGTTCAAAGGTTGCAACTTCAAAAAAGAAATCTATGTACTACACATTTCTTGCTGTGATGTTGTATGCTTAATCACACATTTTGTAAGTACTGGTATTTTTTGTTACAAAGAGACGATCCTCTGGGATTCAGAACCATTCAACTCCCCACTGGCAGTGAACATCTATAGCTAGTAAAGACTAGAAGGAACACTACTGACTGTGTTCTTAGAAGTACAAAGCAGGTCTATCAACTTCAGAACCAAGATTTGCACCATGTTACTGCAGGATTTCCCTGTGAGTCCCCTCTCCCCAATTACTGTGCTTGATTAACTATTCATTAGCAATGTAATGTACTATTATACACAATGCAAAAACTTGTTATTAAATGTGGCTCTGCTTCATTCAAACACCATCTTGCTTTCATTCTTAAAATATGCAATGTGTCCATATGTTTAGTCATGTAAACCTGTGCCTACGTTAACACGGAAGTTAAAATCACTGTTAGAGTATCACTGTTGTCATGCTGTGATGTACTAATGTATTACCTCACCTTCTTTTTAATGCTTGCTGTTACTACTTCTTTGCTAGCTGCCATTAATATTTCAGCTCAACCAGCAGAAATTTTAACAGCACTCCTCTTCTGCTTCTATACAAACACATAGATAAACCAAACTCTTAATGGGTGTACATCACCAAAGATCTTGTCTTTCCTTCCCCTAACCAACCCTCCCCCACACACAATTGTACCCACTAAACACCTGCTAATGTTTGCTGCAACTTGTTCATCTATTGCATCTATTGTTGGTGTATGCATTTCCACATATATGCTGAAAAAAATGGAAATAATTTGTGTACTTCGAAACCAGAACAGACCACAGTTACTTGGTCTGAGTACCCCAGAGTACAAATTATTTTAAGCCCATGCCCTGATGTTCAGACTAGAACCTATTTTTCAGAAGAACATACAGTCCAGAGGCAAAGAGTTCAGGTAACAAACAATGTACTGTGGAAACACTTTAGTATGATAAAATCACCACAGCCACTACAGCCTTCCATTTTTCTGTATTTGAATTTGTTGAGCATCACCTTCACATCACAAGATCCTGTTGCACTCTTCTGTACTACAGAGCCCTCACCTTGCAATAGATTTGCTCTTGTTCCCGAAAATAGGCAAATGACTCAACTGATGATTCTTCAGTCTGCATCACTGTCAAACCACTCAGGTTAGTCTGAACAGGTGCTTATGGACTCTAAAGTTACTATTTCTAACTTGTGAGTACTCCACCTACTTCAGTGCAAGACCAGTTTCTTCAGCGCTTCAGGGTAGTAACAAGTAGCTAGGGAACAGTAATCTATAAAACTGCTGGTCTCTTTTCCCAGGTAACAAGTGATAAAACTGGAGGAAACAGTCTCAAAATTTCACTATCTAAAAGATATTTAGACTGGATATTAGGAAAAATGTCTTCACTGAAAGCGTTATCAAGCACTGGAGCAGGCTGCCCAGGGAAGCGGTTGAGTCACCATCCCTAGAGGTATTTAGAAAACATGTAGATGTTGTGTTTAAGGACGTGGTTTAGTGGTGGACTTGGCAGCATACAGGTTTATGGTTGGACTTGATGATCTTAAAGGTCTTTTCCAAGCTAAATAACTCTATGATTCTATGTTATTAAATAAACAAAGTAAACTTTTCACATTACATTTTGCAGACAAAAAGCAGATGGAACCTTTTAGCTGATGCCGACAAAAATAGCTGTGATTTTTCCCAAAAAAACTTGGAAAATATGTCAAGGATTTTGAAGGGACAGGAACTGTAACTGAACACAATTCTCCAGAGAACTCTCAAGTGACCTTCCACTTTTCACTATTTATATTCATAAAAACTTCATTAACCCTTTTGGAAACTGCAGCTCACAAGCAGTAATTCCACACTAAGCTGGTAATTTAGCTTACCTGCAAATGCAACAGTTGCAACACCAAGCCCAACTGCTATCATAGTCCTGGCCTAAAAGCAGAAAAACAGGAATCAGAATAACATGCAAATTCTAATTTAAAATACATGCACCTTTTACTTTAACAGTGAGTATTTCTGATGTCTGACATAGACATTTCATATATAATTTACCAGACAGATAAAAGTGAGTTCTGTATTCCACAGGCTATGTTAGATTTTATAGTTCAGTCCCATTAACCCATGCCAATGCATCAGGTGTAACCTGGAACTACCCATTAGCAAATCAGTGAACACTGACAAAGCAGCTCACAGTATGTCATGATAAAAATATAAAGCAGACAACTATTTGTGATTACTTGAAATTACTTGTGCAGACTAAGTCAACACATTACATAACAGAAAGTATCAGTTCATTAGAAAAACATAAAGAACTAAAACAAACAATATTATTTTGCAAAGTCCTTCACTGGAAATCTCATAATAAAATTACTTCAAGATTGTATTGGAATATTAACTTAAATGCTACAACCACAAATGTACATTAGTGTTCTCCATCTTTCATGTTTTGACTCATGGAAGCCCCAATAAATACATGAAGCCCAGTAACCTCTTTTCATTAGTGTCAATCACTGGCTACACTCTATCATATAGTACAAATATTCGTGAATAGGCTGATTTCTGACAGATTTCAGACAATGTTTATCAGCAGCCAAAATCTGCTTTAAGTCTAACTGGGCTTATTGGAAGCAATCCCACCAAAAAGACTGGAACCCTCAGATTAGGTGTACACAGTGCTTGAAGAAAGTCAGGCACCTCAAGAAGGACAATAAGAGGTATCTCTGTGTTGAGCAAAAAGCTGCTGAAAGATACATATTGGATCTTGAAGGAGGGATTGACCTCACACGTTTGCAGAATTCAAGAAGGGTAATGATCATTGCAAGTGTTGGGGCTTTAGTTCCACTTCAAAAAAGCCTACATGCAATCTTGGAAACAAATGAAATAGTCATACGTGGTACTATCTGTCTTATCATGCGATAGCGCAATAATGATAGTTCAACAATGCCTTGAATTTTCCCCCAGGAAACATAAGTAGTCAGATTAGGCCCGTTTAGCTTGAATTCAAAACATAATGATAGTGAAAGTGATTTTTATCACCAGACTGTGACTTCTATATATGACTGACTCCTGCATTTATCCAATAAGTGGTTTATAAGTCTTCTACCAACAAGCCTGACAGTAAGACTTAAAGCCCAAATTTCAATGTGAGTGCCCTAATAACTGGGTTTGGAGATTTGGAGCCAAGTTGCCTTTGCTACTGAGATTCCTGGGGCTAAAATCTTCTTTGATTGTACCCAATCTCATTTCTAAACAGAGCGAGTAGGGGAAGAGTTGGGAAACACTGGTTTTAAAGCCTTCTAGAGCTGGCTAATAGGGTTTAGAACACAGGTTGACAACTTTCCCAGGAAATGCACTGCTGTACAAGGTGTAGGCACTGCCATCATGCCCAGTGGCTCCTATGGCTTCAGCTTTGAAGGCAATCAGCTGTGATCACTGTCAGTATGGAAAAAAGTGGTAGCCTACTGTGCTGGTTTAACCCCAGCTGGCAATTAAGTGCCACGCAGCTGTTCACTGACTCTCCCTCCATCCCCCTGCAATGGGATGGGGAGAATTATTGGAAAAAGGTAAAAACAATGAGTTAAGAAAAGTTTAATCACTGAAATAAAACAAAACATATTTATTAACAATTGTAATGAAAGTGTGGGTGGAGATAAAACTGAAGAAAAAACAAGTGATTCACAATGCAATTGCTCACCGTGCCCAGCCAGTCCCTGAGTGGCGATTGGCACCTCTTGGCCAGTCTCTTCAGTTTATAAACTGAGCATGGCGTTCTATGATGTGGGATATCTTTTTAGCTATTTCAGGTCCGCTGTCCTGGCCCTGCTCCCTCTCGGCTCCTTGTGCCCCTGCTCACTGGCAGAGCACAGGAAAGTGAAAAGCCCTTGCCTTAGGGGTAAGCACTGCTCAGCAACAGCTGAAACATCCCTGTGTTATCAACATTATTCCCATTCTAAGTCCAAAACACAGCACTGTACCAGCTACTAGGAAGAACAATTAACTCTATCCCAGCCAAAATCAGGACAAAAAGTCTCTTGAACATAAATCCATGGTCACAAACCACAGAACAGAGTAATACAGAATTGCTATAGGATTGTGATATTTTCAGAAATGTGTTTGTTTCTGGTTATTGTCTAAGCAAAGGAATTGGAGGAAATTTTTAGAAGATTCGAATACTGAGAGCCTAGGGAAACAGATTTGTGAGAAGAAGTTAGAAGAGTTTTAGTTTTGTGAGGAGATGAACTGTATGCTTTGCTATTTTACATCTTCTACTATTTAAGGTAATGTACTTAGATTTTTTTTTTCATGGTCCTGCTCCTGTACTTAGATTTAAGGTAATGTACTTAGATTTTTTTTCATGGTCTAAAGATGAGGGGAAATTTTGTGGAACTGAAAGAAACAACAGACATAAACCTACTAAATTATTTTTACATTCAGAAATGAATGCTAATATTGAGACTGAAGACTACGCCGAAATGAAAGAGTTAGGTTACTAAAATGGGATAGACAGGCAGATTTTTAAGGCCGGAACACCCCTAGTCTTAACTTTGCAGTGCCACTTTCACTATGTTTAGTCTTTTTTTTTTCTACTAGAAAACTCTAGGCAATTGCAGTATTATGTTATGTGAACAGCTAGAATAGCCCCATCACAGGTAGTTGCGAGGTAGGTACTTAGTTAAAACCATAGGATCCAGAACCTAGGTACAGAGGAATACAGCTTTTTTCTAAATGAAGTCAGAGCATGTGCCCGGGTTCTGGCTGAGACAGAGTTAATTTTCTTCCTAGTAGCTGGTACAGTGCTGTGTTTTGGACTTAGAATGGGAATAATGTTGATAACACAGGGATGTTTCAGCTGTTGCTGAGCAGTGCTTACCCTAAGGCAAGGGCTCTTCAGTTCCTGTGCTCTGCCGGTGCGCAGGGGCACAAGGAGCCGGGAGGGAGCAGGGCCAGGACAGGTGACCCGAACCAGCCGAAGGGATATTCCATACCACAGAATGTCATGCTCAGTACATAAACTGGCAGGGGCCGGCCAAGAGGTGCCAATCGCTGCTCAGGGACTGGCTGGGCATCAGTCAGCATGTGGTGAGCAATTGCATTGTGAATCACTTGTTTTTTCTTAGGTTTTATTCCTCTTTTTGTTATCTCCCTTTTCATTATAATTATTATTTATTTCAATTATTGATTTTTTTTCTATCTCAACCCACAGGTTTTACCTTTTTCCAATTCTTCTCCCCATCCCAGGGCAGGGGGGCAAGCGAGTGAGCAGCTGCATAGTACTTAGTTGCCAGCTGGTGTTAAACCATGCCTCTTTCCTTGACTTGTTCAGAGTGACAGCAAGAATCTTTTACTAAGTGATTACAGTCAATTAAGAGCTCAACAATGTGTGAAATAGATCACACTGGCAAAAGAAATAATATTTATTAGCTTGTACTTGTCCAAATTAAGTTATACTTGCTTTGCCACCAAAAAGGTGGTTTAAGTCAGCAGTTTACAACAAGTTATCCAGGTTGCAACAAGGCATTAAGCAGCAGACACCTCATCACGGGTAAGGCCAAGCACAGAGACCAGGCTAATAAATAATACCTGGACTCTGTCAGTTCAGTTTAGAAATAGCTTAAGTGTTGGTCTAGGAACAGAATGTCTGGGACCCCTGCGGGCCTCTGATAGAGTCAGCCATGTCCACTGGGATGCATTATTTCATTCTCAGTGGAAAGCACCAGCAGTTAGTAGAAAGCTAGTGCTGCCTGGAAAACGGCAGGTAAAAAAGCAGCATGGCAGCAGCTCTAGAATAGGAGCAGTACACAGCATCAACAGGAATATGAAGACAAGTCAGAAAAAAGGTAAAAGTGATGGAAAGTTCAAGCCAGAGAAGCATGAAAGGCTGTCCATGTTTTGAAGTGAGGTACAACCACCAGAAAAACTGAGAAATACTGGTTTATGGTAACTCACCTTATTTGTATGATGAGCAGATTAGAGTCAATTGCCACATAGTAGCAAAGAACTGATAGTCATGCCAAACCACCCTGAATGTTTGTTGTGTGTGAAAATATCCAGCTACACACATGATAAAAACTGAATTTGAACCAATGTAAGAACGATTGCATGGTTTGCCTTTTACCAACGCAGCCACTGTTATAAAATAAGTGGCAGCTTCAAGTACTAACCAATGAGCCCTTTAAGTCCAGCCTGACTCTGCGTCCTTTGCCATGCTCACTAAATTCAGTTGATTATTTAGAACAGTAAATCCAGGTTTATTCTGGTGCTTTGAAGTGTAAAGTATAAAGTTCAAAGCTTTAATTAAATGCACTCTTTCCATATCAATATTAAATGAGAGCAACTCACCATCACTGTGAAAGGGATCAGTTAATTTATGGCATGCTAATACAGCTACCACCACAACCATTTTTTAGCTCCCATTGCTTGAAAATGCATTTTATTTCAGACTCATAAAGGCTAAAAAAATTTAAATACTTACTGACTTTCAATTAGGACAGAATTGACCTCCCCCTCCCTCAGAAAAATGCCATCAAGAAATCTCTAAGACTTATTTTTTAAATGAAAGCATTCTGTTAAGTTCCAAGAGGGAAAAATAAAGAAATACAGGATTAAAAAGCAACACCTTTCCCTTTATTTATTCAGTGAATCAGCTCCCAAAGGTTAGTCATTAACCCAATGTTATTCTGCTGATCTCAGTATTTTACTTTTACTATATAGTTCAGTTTTCAATAACAAACCCTCTTAGATACAGAAAACAAATAAAATGAAGTTTTGCTAAAACTGCAAAACCTGGTATTTTTCTTAAAATATTCTTTTCAGAAACATGTGTAAGAAACACAAACTTTAGAAAGGCAACTGCAAGACCTGACTTCCCAAAGAGTTTGGCAAACAAGAGGTTAAAACATATTAATTAACATAGAGTATGTTCAGAGGTTTACTTCATATACTGTTAGCATACAGAGATCTGTGGCTTAATCTTTTAATATCTGATCTGCCAGTAGCCTTATTTTTTTAGCAGAAGAAACAGGGAAGAATGAGATAATCTTTTTGCAAATTTCTAATCCACAGTGCTCTGCTACCTTAACCATAGTCAAAAAAATATAACTACTTCTGTAATTCTTAGCATTGCAGCCTCTCTATGAAGTACAAAAAAGTTAAACTTATAAACAGAAGTAGAATTTCAATTTTTAAATTTTTTCAATTTTAAAATTTCAGCACAACACTATTACAACCGACTACAGACTACAGGAATCACCATTATGAATGTCAAAACCTATCTGCTTGTATAGGATTTGGATTTTACACACTGCTTCTTCTACCACAATTAGTGAAAACACCCTTCTCGGTCAAATGAAAAATACTTTGATCTTCTCACAACTAGCTTTTAGACACACAGCAAGAGCTCCAGTGTCTTTTGCCTCAGAAACCTACAGTGTAATAGAATAAAAAGCTGAGAAAATAGTAATTTGTTCTGATGGGTTTGATGGCATTTTGTAGTTAGTCCATACTTAATCACAGATCAGCAAAATAGGAAGTGTGTTCTTACATTCAACTAAGTACAGAAGAGTAAATTGCTTGACCAAAGATTTCATTTTAAGGAGGTTTGGTTTGTTGGGTGGTGGGGTTTTTTTGTTTGGTGGTTTGTTGTTTTTTGTTGTTTCTTTTTTTTTTATTAACTGTTGTATGACTCTAAGAAATAGGATTCACAAGTATATTAACCAAGTGTACAAAAATATTTCTGAATCTAAATTTTTCCTTAAATAAAAATTCTTGATTTGAAATAAATGATTGTTTGGCATAGAAGCTAGAATAATGCTTGTATTCATCAGAAAAGTAGCTACAACTTACTGGAAGACTGTTTCAGAGCAAACCACCTAATTATATGGAGCTGAATACATTTTGAAGTGGGATTATATTATGAAGTATCTGCAACAGATTTGATTTCATAATCTAATACCTTCCTTCCAATCTTACCTTCCTATGAGACTGAATTTTTTTTCCAACAGCAAATTAAAAGTAATTTCAGCTAGATGCTGTTCTCTGTACTCACCCAATTCTCATGTTAACTCTTGCGTCATTTATTTCAGAGCAACTTTTTTGGTTTGTATATAAAGCTATGCCTACAGTTTCTGCTATTTTTTCATAGGAAATGGTACCTGAGCAACAGATTCACTAACAGAAGCATTACCATAAAGTATTCAAATCAACCCTCTTGTGTGTTAACAATGGCCTGTTGCTGTTATCTGTGAGAACAGACTCTTTATACTTCTACTTTTGCTCTTTCATCGCTTCAAACTGCGAACGCTTTTGTAAACCAGCTACCAGAGTAACAGTGATCATGATCAAGTGACTTCAGCTAACATCCTGGACAGCTCACAACTACGATTCAGGGTAAGATAGGGTAGGTAGATTCAGGGTAGCTCTTTCAGCCCCCCGAGGCGGATGCTGCTGTTTGACTTTTCTTCTGCTACTATTTCCTTCCACTGTGGCAAGAAGGGCTCTGTAGGACGTCAGAGGGACAGATGCAAAAACACTACGGTTGATCTTGCTATTTCTCTCTGGCAAATTTTAGAATTTGGTTATACATAGCTTAACCTCCTTCTGAATTCCTTAGCCAGGAATGAAATAATAACTGTCCTTTCTTCCGCTATCCATCTACACGACACCATCCAGAGAAACTGTTAAAAGAGCTTCTACTGCCAACTGTATGCTAACAGTTTACAATGTATATATGCCTGAAAAATACTGCATTCTCCACTGAAAGGCCTGGCTAAAGAATAAATTTCAACAGACAATTGCAGCAATCCAGATTCTACTCTTCTAAAGACCTACCTCAATCTCTGGATCTGACAAAATAATTCCTACCAACAGAGCAAGCCGTGGTAACCCCAGGTGCAATTTTTAGCCCAAACAAGTAAGATGACCCAAAGAGTCCACAAAATTCACTAGGAATTTCCCTGCTAGAATTCCATGGGGAGAGTACATGGACTTGACAATAGTAAGTTTAAGACTCAGTGTCTAAAGATTACACAGCTTGCTGTTAAATACACAGAAAAACTCTCTTGGGGGTCGGGGGGGAAGTCCTAGACCTAGACAGTAGTAACAATGAATAAATAACTTATAAAGAACTATGATATAAAAAATGTTTTTTTAAAAAAGTAGATATAACAACACGCACACAATGAAGTAAGGCAAATACATCTTTAAAGCCATTCTCAAAACATGGAAACTTCACCATCCAGTGCTTTAAGCAGCGATCCATGTATTTGTCGCACTTCTCCTTTTCTAAAGGGAACTCGCTGTCCCACGAACTAGTCACAGTGACCAGAACCAAGGAGTGGGATGAAGTTCCAGTGCCCTTCCCCCAGACCACAGCCCTGCACCAGGACACTTCGGCGGCACCTTGGCTCCACTCCAGAGCCACCCGGCCTCCCTCCCATCGCAAAGCACCAGGTGAGAGCCACTTCCCTGAAACAGCGCTCTACAAAACCATTAACGCCCAAACCCGCCGTAACAAAGCTTGCACAGCACGTGGAAACATCACAAGTGTATCGTGTCTGTACGGCAGGGGAACCAAAGCTCGGGCCCGCTCGCCCCCGCCCGTGAAGGCCCTGCCGCGCCTGAGGCGAGAGGCGCCCGCCTTCCCGCGCCGGGCACCCCCGCCCCCACAGCCCCGTCCCCCGACCGCTGTCCCGCTGCTCGCACCCGGGGGGTGAAAGCCCCGGGCTGGCAAACAGGGCAGGTGGCGGCCTCACGGCCCGGCAGGGCCCAACCGCCAGCCGGACCCGCGGGGGTCACCCCGCGGCGGCACCGAGCCCGGGGGGAGGAGCGGCCCCCGCCCCGGCTCCGCGGGCCGGAGGGGCACAGCCGGCTGCTGTCCTGCCCTCCCCTCGGCCGCCACTCGCGGGATGCGCTGCCACCCAGCCCCCGGCGCGCTCACCAGCCCTCGGTCCAGCTCGGCATGGCCCTTGCCGGCGCCCGTAGGGACTCTGGCGTACTCGGCATAGCGCAGGCCCTCGGAGGAGGCCGCCGCTCCTTCCATGCTGGAGAGGGCAGCAGGGCGGGCGCTACGGGTCGGCCGGAGGGACAAACCAGCCGGGCGGACGGCGGAGCCCCTCCCCTCGCCGGTCGCGCGTCACGGCCGCGGCGGGGCGGGAGGCGGCCCCGACGGAGCCCCGCTCGGCCACCGGTGGGGCGCTGGGCCGAAGCCGGAGGCTGGTGTCCCCGTCATTAGTTGTCCTCCTGACTGTCTTGAGGCGCTGGAAGACCGGAGGTGGCAGCTCGTTTTAAATCCCAGGACAACCAGGGGTGGGTGTGTGAGTGAGATGAAGGGGTGTGAGGTAATGCGTGCATTAAAAGAATAGGATAAGGAGGAGAGAAAACACTTTGGAGAAAGCCACGCACAAATTATTCATGGCCGTCTTCAGAATATAGGATTTTTAGAAGGCGGAAAAGGCAGAAGGGAAAGGATAAATAAAAGTTTGGGAAAGAACCCCATGAACAAAACCACAAAAAATGCTTTTTACTCTTTGTATGTTTCCACCTTAGCTGATGTCTGTATATGTTCCCGTATATTTAAATTTTCATTTCCTTAAAATGCAGACACTTGGGTTTATAGCTCACTCTTCTGAAAATCTTCCAGTGATACGTCACGTGCAGAAGCTGTCAGTCACCATTAGCCCTGTACTGCAGAATGCGGAGCGCTCAATCCTGTTCCAGTACAGCAGTGTAGCAGCTCTTCTTTTGCCCTTACGGCGGTTTTCCTTCTCTCCTACTTGGTAGTACTGGCAATGGAATTGAATCGTCTGCAGATTGCTAAACGGTGTGACTCAACAAAGAGAATTACACTTCTTACCTCCTATTTCAGATGACAGTTGCTCTTCTGAGGCATCTTTCTGAGCACATATCATGGTTTTGTGTATGTGGTTGAGATTCATCAATCCTATAATACCAAACAGCAACTGCTTTAATTCAGCTCTTAAGTATCTTTTCAAAGTACAGCTGCTACTAACCATGAAGGTGAGTTGACCATATATAGCATTTCATTAATCTCAGATAGACGTATAAATTTAACTTTCTACATCATAGAAGTCACTGGAAGTTGTATGGTGATCCACTTGGGAAGAAACTTTTTTTCTTCCTTACTGAACACATAACATACAATCATACATGGTTATTTTTTTAAACCTTCAGTGGAACTGAACTTCTTGTAATCTTAAAACCTATTTTAATAACAATACAAATGCCTCCAACTGATCATTTTTTGTTCATTGATTTGCATAGAGATGATGTAGAATGGCATGTAACTACTTTTTTTTTGATGAGCAGGCTCAGTTTAAAAAACAGTAAGCAGAAAGTATTGGTATTTAAGGATTTTTTTTTTCAATTCTGCATTTTATTGCGACTTGGTTAAAAAAATCTGCCTCTCCTGATGACACAATGTTCTTTGTTAAAAGATAATTAGCCATAACAGAAGAAACATTGCTTTGGGGGAAAAATTGAAATGGCAGGAAATAAAAAGAAGCAAAACAAGTACAACTAGGAGAAAGTAACGGGCAAATCTGTGAAGTGAAAGACTGCAGAAAATAATACCCCATTTTTCCAGCTTCTGCAACATTTACCTGTATTGAAAAGTACCTACTCATAAAAGTAACATCTTTGAGTCCAATGGGACAGTAAAGTGAATGAGAGTTACTCATTTTAGCCACCATGAGTGTTTGGACAGGAAACTGTAGGAAATACACATGGTTGGCTCTAAACTAATATCTGAATTACTTTGGAAAACTTCAAAAGACTCAGTGGACAAAAATCAGCAGAGCATCAAGAGTAATGAATTTTAACAGTGCTTTGTAATTCTGGACCAGCAAAAAGCAAAGCAGTTTACAAGAATTTCTATAATATCCAGGTATACAACCATAATTTAAAATCTGCCTAAGTGTATATATACCATATAAAATCCATGTGAAGTACAGGAGTGTGAGGAGTCCCAAACGTTTTGCTGGCTTATGGTCAGCTTTTCCACCAGGAATTACTTGCTTCACGATGTTCCCTGGAATCGAGGTGAGGCTGAACAACCTGATTTTCCCCAGATCCTCTTTCTTGTACATTCAAACAGTGGCTCTGTATTCTTCCTGGGCTACCTGCCCCTGCTCCCACCTCTTGGATACTTCCTTTTTATATTTGAGTTTGGTCAAGAGCAGCTTGTTCATCCATGTAGGCTTCCTGCCACTCTTGTTTGACTTCCTGCTGTCGCAATGTTCGTAAGCTTTTAGGTAAGGATCCTTGAAAATTAGACAACTGCCCTGGACTTCTCTTCAGTCCTATATCTCATGGGATCCTTCCAAGCTAATCCCTGACACCCTTGAATAGGTGGAAATCTGCACTCGTTAAAGGTTGTGATTCTGCTGTTTTGGCCTAATTCCAGTGTCTCGCAGTCACTGCAGCCAAGTTCTTCCCCATTTGTAAGTATCAGATCCAGAAGAGCATCTCCCCTTGTCAGCTCCTTGATCACCTTTGCAAGGAAGTTACCATCAATGCACTCAGGAAACATGTCATTGTAAGGGTAGCAAAATTTGGCCTTTAAAGACACTGGGTCATACTATTATGGTCCATCCAAATACATCCAGGCAAGCTCTGAGTTGGAAAACAACTCCTCCAAATGTCTTCCTCATATCATCAGCAATGGTACTACTACTCTTTCTGAGACAGTGAGACTCAGAAGGCATATAGATTAAGCAGAGCAAACCAGATAATCAACACAAGGAAAATACATCTTTTGCTAGGGATGAAAGACTGTAGGTTGTTTCCCTTGGAAGCAAGGAGGGGAGGAGTGAAAGCAGCTGGGTCTTTGGTTACAGTTCTCTCCCAAAGCTCCTCTCAGCATGGCACAGCTGTGTGCTACACTATGCACAGGATGGTGCTGGTAGAGACAATCTGGCCATTACTATTTTAATTTAATCCTAAACACTGGTATGTTCCAGCATATTGTCACTATTAATGTGTAGCAATGTTGTCCAGATTTGTTATGCCATTTAAGTTAATTGTCTGCATACTTTTCCTGTAAATGACTTTCCTAAACAGTCTGTGCTACAGTATTCCATGTTGCAGTCAGGATCACTGCTGGCAAGAATCTCTGTCAGGAATGAAGGAGAATCTAGAAACGGATGAAACAGATACCAGATTAAAGCTTGTGAAATGGATAACAAGGCTGGGGGTGGGAGTGTGAGGGGTGCTTTTAGATTTACTCTTTACCACTGAGAGTTTCCAAAGTATCTGTAAATGTAGCACCTGAGCAGTGGTGTTAGAATGGCAGGGAATAAAGTTTCATGCCAAAGATTAAAGTTTCTGAGGTCAGGCAGAGAAGAGAGTGTAATTGAGAGTTATCAAGGAAGTCATAAGGCGTATCATATAAAACTGGTAGAGTGAGTACTTGAGCTTTGCTGAATTGTCATGTGCATACAAATGAATAAAGAATAAATCTTCCCAGCCACTGCACCAGGCTTAGAGGTTTGGAAGAGTTCATTGCTCCTAAAAGCATCTGTATATTTCTTTCATTGCTGTAATATACTATAAAAGCAAAAAGAGGCAGGAGCTGTGGACTTCTACATATTTCAAGTAGCATAATCTGAAACGTTAAACAAAAAAAATGTTCTTTCTAGATACTATAATAATTGTCTGCATGACACCATTGGTTGACTAGGTACCACAGAATAGTATATTATACAAAATCCTAAACTGAAATGAACCATGGCCTTCAGGAATTACAGGTGTACAATTATTCCTTGGAGAAGGTGGTATATATGGCAAAAGGCTCAGGTATCTTTAGGAATAAGAGGGTTAAAATTATTTATTCACAAGTAAATCTCCTTTGCTTTAGAAACTGTTAAGAAAAATACATATTCAGGAATTTTACAAAATACTATTTTAATACTGTCAGACTTCTCAAGGACTTTTTCCTTCTGGTCACAATGCTGGAGCACTAGGTGTAAGAGTTCTTTGTTTCTGATAGCATTTGTGTAGTTTACCAGTTAACTTTGCCTTTTCCAATAGATTTTTTTGCAGGCATTTTTAATGGTATGAAACATTCATTTGTAGTTCTGATTGTGTTTGTAACATCAGGCCTTTAAAATAGCCCTGTATTTAATACTATTTATGTAGCAATAAAGATATGCATAGCACTCTCCAGGCATAAAAATACTCTTAAAGTGTAGTGATAATTTTCAGGATCTCAAGTTAGCAAGTTCTGGACATCAAGTCAATTATATTTTCAGTCTCCACTTCCTTTTCACTGCATAATATTAGCTAAAGCAGAGGTGGACCTGCTGTAGTGCTGAAGGATACTGCAAAGAAAGCAAGGGTCAATTTTCTTTTAGAGAGTAGATTATAGTTTTTGACAGGTACCGTCAATTTCAGCTTTCTGCAATAAAATGGGAAGTCTGTGCAGCATTTTACATCTCCTAAATAGATTACCCAACACAGACACACACACACACTTGTCAAAGTTAATGGCATTCTTTCTGCTGAGCCTGACAAACTCCATTCTTAAATCTAAACAAGAATAAATCTTGGCCAGATGTTGACATTTCACCCTCCTGGGGCTACCTCTCCAGGGAGCAGAGAAATTTCTCTTCTCCAGCACCCTGAGCTGTAACAATTATTGTTACCAATGCTGCAGAACAGACTGTCCTCACAAAAGAGTAATCTTGCTCCTAATGCAACATTTTCTGTGAAGAGCACAAACCTAAAGGTAATACTACAGCTTTCATTCATATTAATGTTTTCTGGTTTGGGTCTACAGTGAGCTCAGATATTTAGCTTGTCATAAGTGTATTTCAGATCAAGTATTTTAAAAGTCAAGCTGAACATTACTTGTTCAGTTTAAGGTTTTCTGTTCACAACTACTTGTACAGGAAACTAGAGTACTCAGCCAGAAAAACCTTGATAAAATGTGTCTTCAAAAATTCAATTTTTAATGTGTCATTATGCTATAGAAACACCATATGCAGTGCTAGTTATAGATGCACTTCTAGGTATATTTGCCATCCCTTATCATTGCCCTAAAATGTAGGGAGATATTCCCAATGATCAATGACATGTATATGCTGTGCAGTGTATTCAGCTATGTGTCTTACCTGCTTAGCCAAAAGATCCAGGGAAAAAGCTATGTATGTTAACCCTTGAGCATCACACTCAGCTGTAGGACTAAGCAGTTCAGCTGACGGCGAAGGAAAAAGCAGTTATCCAGTAGTCAAGGCCTTCTGATACCATTTGCAGGCTCCTGGGAAAACTAGAGAGGTGGGCTGTAGCAAAGCTAGTGTGTCCTGGCTATCTTTCTCAAGTGTCTCCTGCAATTTGATGATTTTCTTCAGACTTTAGACTTCTAGTCTCCTTGGATTAAATTAAAATCCTAGCTTTTAATGAAAAATGTCTGTGGTTGTAGAAAAAAAACTTTAAAATTCAAAACTTTAATATCCATAAACAGTGAAATAATGAAGAAGGAATAGGTGTTTTCTGGGAAGGAAAGGTAGGGTACATTACATCATTGTAAACACTTTGCTTTTTCTTTTTTTTTTTAATACTATTTCTTTCATAGAACAAGGTTTTATCCCATCGGACATTCCCAAAGGATGAGGTAGCTGACCAGGATTCTGAGCATCCTCTATAGTGAGAAAGGATCTCTGGTATCTCTCATTTTGGTATAGTTCATGGTGCTGCAGAGTTGGAAATAAAGGTTCAATATAGAATGTTCCTCTACAGAAGAACATGTGTTTTCATGCAAAATGTAGATGAGGGAGGGAATATGATGACTCTTAGTATTTCACATCTCCACTGAAGGATTTTCTCAAAGCAAAAGAAAGATAATTTTCTATCTATCTATTTCCCACAAAATAATAATAAAAAAAATGTTGTTAGCAGCTGGAATCAACAGAGCTTTACAGACAAAAAAAGCTTTATTTTGACAGATGAATTTTCTCACTCCTCCTGTTCTCTTCCCTGTTCCATTGCTGGGGAGGGAGGGACCCAGAAGCTGTGTGGGCACTTGCCTGCTACCAAGGGCCAATGCCACAGCATCAGACCCAGTCAGGGATGTAAGATAAACATAAACCGTTGGACACAATAGAGGGTCAGTATTTAGTGGGTCTAGAAAAATGTAAGTACTGAATTAAAATTCTTATGGAATATTTGGGAAGGGTTGAGATTGGGTGGAGTTTACATGTTTCAGGAGGCTGAATACATTGGCATTCTGATACTTTGGAAGCACAGATACTTCAGCATCTATTTAGCATCTACAACAGTAAACAAAACAGGGCCAGAGGCTGATCCTTTGTCATAAATCCAGCTAGCACAGATTGCTTATGTATGTGTTGCTTAAGACCAGCCTCCACTTGGCTGGGAGAGGTGTAGTAGAGGCAATATGCATGTTCTTACTACACAGCACTGAAACTCCAAGTGTCCTGAGAGCCCTAGGTGGTATTGCTGTGATCCTGAAAATTATTATTTGGGGGGATATTTCAGCTCGATGTGTCTGAAGCAGTATGAGGGATGGGTGGCAGCCCATGAAAAGTCGTGTTTTAGTAGCATGAAACTGAAGGGCTGATGAGTGACATACTGTGGAGTATGGCACAGAGGTACATTGGATGCATTTGAGATGCAGAGATTGCTGGGACGGTGTTGGAGGGATGTTTAAGGTGGAGGAAACTAAATCTGGTGCAGTCACGTTCATACTGATATTCTAGGGGGTCATGTCTGGCATGAAACATCCTCAGAGCCAGGCCTGGATGTTTTCCTGGAGAAGGGTAGTTTGGGTTGTCTACAACAGAGCTAAGAAATAAAAAAGCATTGAAGTGATGTAAGCGATTGAGCTTCTGGTGCTTGGGTTCAATTTACATCCCTATTTTTGAGCAATATAAATGTAAACTATTTAGATTGTACAGTTACTATTTGCAGCCATAACTTTCTACATTTCAAGAGGCAACGGATACTAGATCTGAATTTGACATAACAATATGGGATTGAAGATAGAGCAGCAGCGGCCACATTAATTATGATCAATTTTTTGTAATTAAATTTGTGTTATTAATACATAAATCTGCATGGGTTAAGAAGAATCCAGATGTTGAAGCTGGATTTTTACCAAATAGGTTGTCTGTAGGCACATCTGTTATCCCACAAATCTTTGCAGTCTTCAGACATGACTTTGCTATCATTTTGAACTGCTTCTGGTCTCTCTGCGCCTGATGTATTTATCCTGCAGTCCTACATAAAGGACTAAGCTTGATGCTTAGTTTAATTTGCCAACACCTTGTACATTATATTTATATATATATATATATATATATATATATATATGTACACACATACATTTGAGAAGAGGAGGGGGAACCTGGCTTAAGAGCTGTTCCTCAGGGCCTGCATTTAGCTGTGCCTGGCAGCTCACATGAAGGAGGACAGCAAACCTCTTGCCTTCTGGCCTACTTGAACACCTTTTTGGACAACTTAGGGGATGACTCAGATTGTGAAGTGCCATGCATTTCATTTCTGGTAAGAGTGCAATCACTATCCAGGACAAAATGTCTGTGTTCCCCACAGAGCAGAAGTAAAGAATAAATGCCCACATCCAGTCCAAGGCTGTAATGCCCTTTGCTCTTTCAGCAATTCCTGAAGACAACTGGCAGAGGAGACACCCTTTGCCCAGACCAACCTGAAAAACTCTTAAACAAGAAACCTGCCTATGTTGGCTGTTTGCAATATCAAGAGTTGCCTTGGAGCTGTGACCCAGCAATATCTTACAGGCTAGATGTGCTCGTTCACCCACAGCATATAGCTTTAAACAACATGAGGCAAAGGAGGCTGTTGTAGTCTACATTTATTTTCTGCTCTGGCCTCCTGAGCAGTTTGCAAACCAAGACGAGCTGTGTGAGCAAGCAATCTGATTAAAGGCACAGGCAGCTAAAAGAGATTGGGATTAGGGATATCAGGGCTTGTCAGAAGGTAGGCAGAGGGCCTTTGGGTAACTTCTGCTGTCTGTCTCCAAGAAGTGACCATACTGGACTCTCCCACAATGTTTCTGTGTGTTCATAGACCAGGCTAGACCCATCACAGCCCAGAAGTGAGACAGTTCTGGGGAGCAGTGCAAGGGACTATGCACTGCTCATCCCCTTGCAACACACTGCTATTGCGCTCCACAGACTCTGCAGAATGATTCATGCACGAATGGAAATTGTTCTTGCTGCAGAGCATGTTGAGGGTACGGTGGGAGGCAGAGACCATTGATGCTGTCTTCATCAGGTAGCCCTCAGAGAT
This sequence comes from Falco punctatus, assembly GCF_963210335.1. Taxonomy (NCBI): domain Eukaryota; kingdom Metazoa; phylum Chordata; class Aves; order Falconiformes; family Falconidae; genus Falco; species Falco punctatus. The sequence goes on from NC_137581.1 coordinate 33,397,403, forward strand.
ACATCCTGCTGGATGTGGCAGCTCTGAGAGGTGTGCTACTGGTGACAGGGTCCCATACAGCACCCCAAGGAGCATCACAAACATCACAAACACCAGGCAGCCTGAGGCTCTCCATGTAAATTTTATTTTGCTAATTTCCCAGGGTGTGTGGGGTGCACTGTAAGACCTAGATAATCTGGACAGCCAAGAAACCTGGCTACAAAAGCTTCCCTTTAGCAATGTGGTTTTAGTGCAGCTTGAGCAGCTGAGGGCAAAAAGAGACATGATCTATATGTGTGGAGCTGGATTTACCTAGCTCTGCTGCATAAAGCTTGAACAGCATTGCTAGTTCTTTTTTTCATGGGTTAGGAGCTGCCAAACGTCTTTATTTTGCTAGTGATATTAAGAAGGTTGCTGGTTTTCCCCAGCCCTGCAGATCCCATAGATACAGTACCGCTGGTCAGATGCATTCACTGGAGGGATCAATGTTTTCACTTAAGAGGCTGATGTATTTGTCCTCTATTCATCAGATGGAATTAGGAAGGTCAAAGTAAAAAAGTTTTCTGATTGAGCACAATTGAAAGGCAGAATTGGGAGTTGCGCAGGACCATTGCCTTAAGATTTATCTGAGGGTGAGCTTTTAGTTTCGCTTTCATCTTCCCTTGTACACTCCTGCAAAATAGAAACCAGCAACCCCCCCGGAGTTATTCCTCTCTGTCATAGGCAATTTTGAAGTTCTGGGGTAAAAAAAAAATGTCAGAAATATGGCTTTCAGCCAAATCTCACTGTACTTATGCTGAAGCAGTCCGTTCCAAGACTGCACAAACTGTTGTTGACTGTTTTATTAGTACAGGTCAGCTTTGCTGTCACCCCATGACTCCAGTCTGCCTGGGTGCTGTGGTTGAGATGATCAGACTGTGCTTCAGCTGGAGGATGACTCAGAAACTAGTGCATGTGTCTTACAGCTGAGAGTCCAGCCAGGGGCGGGTCTTACAGGGAAATGAAACCAATTTGTGTGAACTCAAAAATTTTGAGTCTTTCCCTAGCCTTAGTGGCAGCACTTGTTTCTGACAAGGCACGGTACTCCCAAAGCAATGTTTGGGGTTAGAGGACAGAGGGAAGGCAGCAGGTACAGGACACCTTCTGCCTCCAGTACCCCATTTTTTTCTCAGGGTTACCTGAGAGGAAACAACAAAACAGAGGAGGCTGAAAAAACCCAGAAGCTGACAACATCTGAAGAGGAGGGAAGCAGCCAAGCGCTGGTCTACCAACAACAGCAAGAGGAATAGTAAGTAACAAGGAGCCCGACTAAGATGGTATTATGTGTATCAGGTGCCTGTTCTCCACCTTACTCAAGGTGTGCACCTTCAAAGGTGGAAATACTTTATAGAGAACCTGTCAATGGGTACAAAAGCAGCATGTCCTCATTCTCTCAGAGCCACCTGTGATCAGCCTGAAGCCTACCTACAAATGACGCTTCCTACATGGGACCTGAGTTGTTCTGGCAGGCTTCCTGATAGCATGGCTTACACCTTGTGTAATAGCAGTGGGTGGTTCTATACGTTTGATATTGGCGTACATGGTGTCTGTTTCTTGGCATCTTTTTTCAAAGTGAAATTTCAAATCTGGTTCTAGTTCCATGTTTTCTGTCTCCTAATACTTCATCCTGGGAAGTCTAAAAATACTTCCTTTGGCTTAAGAGATGGATATAGGCTGCATTCCAGCACTAATCTGAATGCAATCTAGGACACAGAACAGTTTCCAATAACTTCATGCTGACAAAAGTAAACCCAAAGCTTTAGCCCTCAATTTCATTTTAGGCTTTATTGGGATCTATGCTCAGTCCATCTCTGGGGTTACAGTGACAATTCTTAGATAGCTTGTATAAGCTCTAGCTTGCAGATATAATACAAAATAAAACCTGAAAGTAGTGTGTGTGTATTTTATGCACATGTGCTTAATACAAATATGCTTAGCTGACCAAAGATAATTATTTACAGTCTTTTTTTCCCCAAATGTCCTTTTCTGACCTGTTGTAACAGTGCATGTAATGCTATTATGATGTGTTGAGTTTGCTTAGCTTGCCTTTTTTCCCCCACCTTTCAAAGTGCAGCTGGAAACTAAAGGCTGTTTCAGTTTCGTTTCCCTTCTTTCTGCATGAAGAAGGTGGAAGCACGCTGTGAAAGACCTGTCAGGCTGCTGGTTGCAAGCAGCAATCAGCAGCTTTCCATTGTAACCTATGAATGCTTGCCTACTAGGTTGTAATGATACAGGGACTATTAAGAGCTGGGTAGCTTTGAAATCCGTCAGCACTTTAATGACCAACTTTCAGGAGAGCAAACAACCATTCCTGAGCTACAGTTCATGTTTATTTTCTGCCACTTCCAAACATGAAAGACCCTGTGGCTTGCCTGCCATCATGTTGGCATATATTTACAGCAGAGTGAGAGCAGCCCTAGTTTACTTATGTATTTGTGCTACTAGCATTTTTTTGTCTTGCTTTTTTGCCTTTTTTTTAGGGATGGTGGGTGGAGGTGGTGGTGGTGGATAGCAAGAATTTTCCCATTGGTATAACTTTGACCAGCTTTTGCCAGGGATGCAAACCCCCTAGTACAGGTTAGGTAAATACTTAATCAGTTAGCCTGAGCTCCCCACTGAATTTAAGGCTAGAGCAAATATATTCACACAGATTCTGACTGGATGATGGGATCCCCCCTGAAACTAAGTAAGTTTTTTGGGGAGAATAATTAAAAGCCCTCTTTCCTTTTTCATCTTTTTATGAAGCTTGCAGAGAGAAAGCTGTTGTGCATCTACTGCAAGGACTGCTTAATATTTTTGCTATGTGATATGAGATTCTCTCTGTCTTCATAAGGTAGTAACAAAGAATTATTCCTAAACCTGGAGTGTACAAATTAAAGTCTGCATTAGTATGTAGTTAATGAGGAGGAGGGAGGAAAGAAAAGCATGTCATATGAGTGGAAAATGAATACTCAAAAAAAGAAGTGAACAAGATGGGTTTTCTACCTTTCCTCAAGAAGGGAGATGCTAGCAGTCAGTTTGAATGGGATGAAGCTTCTTAAACTGCCATTTCCTTAACTAATCCAGATTAAAGTGGTAGGTACTGTGTGAAATACTGAAGCAGACAAGGGGAGATCTTTATTCTTAAGACAAAAATTAATGGTTTCATTCATTGTTACTATCTTTTCTGTTATGTCAAGTTACATTTCAAGAAAGGTCTCAGATTAAAATGTCATTTTAGCAATCATAAGATGACTCAGACTTTTATCCATCACTCTTTTTGAACATGATCTTTAAAACTAAACTACCAGGACACCCTCAGAATCGTCCAGGTTTTCAGGCTGTGAGATATCCAAAGGTTTGCTCCAACAGAATCGTTGGAGAGCTGAAGTCATAGGGTGTCAATATAAGAAAAAATGCACAGACTAGCATTAACCTAGAAGGCTTCCTGGAATATGTGTAGCAGAGGGAACATAAGGGGCCTAAGCAGGATACCTCTGTGCCAAGGAGAGGCTCTATTCCAGCATGTGTGTGTGCTCCTTGCTGTTTTTTGGAAACAGCCAACATATGGTTTTGCTGCCAGCAAAGTGTGAGTTGGAGTCTCTTTTGAAGCCTCTGTGTGAGTTGTTTCCATGCAAACTCTTAATCTCAGGCTGTGCTCCAGTGCAACTGGGAGTGGGAAAACACCTGAGCAGCATCTCAGGGTGGGATCAGGTGACCTTACATGTAAACCGGACACAGGAAATATGTTTGGGATGTGGCATGTTGCAGTCTCATCCACTGCCTGATATTCAAACTTGACTGTTAAAAAGTACAAGGCGAGCAACTGGTATTACAGGGTAATTTTTCTCTTGCTTTGGAAAAGCCCTTACATGATATGCTGAGGCTGACAAGTGAGAATAAAATGGTCCTAATTAAGAAAAGTACTTGTTCAAATGCAAAATTGAAATCAAACTCTGCACATCCTCCTCCAGTTATATATAGGATGTGGTTTCAGGCCATGGAGAAAAAATCACCAGGATGACAAGTGCTTGAAACTGCTTATAATAATAAGCTTGCATTTGAGTTACTTCACTTTGTCTGCTAAGTGCCATGAAATTAACTTGTAGAAAGTGAAATCCCAAATTGTCCCAGTCCTTGTCTATTCAGAAACAAAAGTCTGTATAGAAGGAAAGGTGGAGGAAACTGGGAAAATTAGGAAAAAACTATAGCTGGTGCCTGAAAAAGAAATTGCTGCCTCCATTGAGCAGTGTGTCCTTGGTGCCTTTAAAGCTGGAAAGAATAACATTGGTTCTGGTAAAATCCATTAAAAAAATGAAATTCAAAATAATAAAATCTGAAGATACATTGTCGTGCAGCTGGTACAGTCCCTCATCATTTTGTGTGAAAGGAGAGCAGAGTTACTAGGATGCTTGACTCACAAAATTGTATTATTTGACTGCCAGAGCCAAATCCATAAGTGCTTTCTTTCCTTCCTTTTCCAATCTTCATCATTAATTAAAAAAAAAAATATTAAATATATATATAGTATAGATATAGACCTCTCAATCTTTTGCTGATAGAATACACACAAGTCTTCTGAAATTTTTTTTTCATGATTTGAAATTTCTTTTTAAAAACACCAAATTAATCTATGAAACTGGAGGCAGATGCTTAGCAAAAAGCTTGTTTTGCTCACTGCCCTGCCACCAGTGGAGTGCTAGAAAGGTAATTTCAATTATCGTAGAATCACAGAATGGTTTGGGTTGGAAGGGACCTTAAAGACCATCCAGTTCCAACTCCTCTGCCATGGACAGGGACACCTTCCACTAGACCAGGTTGCTCAAAGCCCCGTCCAATTATGGAGAATTTCTTTAGAGTTGAGCTCTACCTTTGCTGTGCAGGAGAAATCTCCCAGCTCTCTGTCTGTCAGGTGATGTACTTAGAGCCCAGCAGGGCGAGGCAGAGGTGCGGGCTACTGTGGTCAGTAGCCAGCCTTATCTCCAGCCAAGTGTTTGGTGGCAGGGTCTATGTAAGAGGATAACTATGCATTAAGATATCCATTAGTCTGGATTGTGGGGGTCGGTGTGTTCCTCATCATGCTTGAGTGAGGGAAGTCCTTCTAACTCCTGTATTAGGAGGCTTTCTTGGAAGAGTTCGATTTGCACAAGCCCCGACATGTTCCAATCTGTTCTGTGAATGTATCAGAGGGACTGCTGTTCAATTATAATTTTCATGCTTCTTATTTCATTTTCCATTTAAAAGTTAGACTGTCATAAGATACATTATCTCTAAACTGTTAGCATTGCATAGCAGTTCCATTTTATGCGATCCTAATTTGCTGATTATTTTTGTTTTAATACCTTTTGCAATTAATGTATTGGCTTATATTGTGGTGGACTTGGCAGTGCTAGGTTAACAGTTGAACTTGATGATCTTAAAGGTCTTTTCCAACCTAAACGATTCTGATTCTATGATTCTGTGTTCCCTTGCACAGCTTGATGTGGAGCTGTGGTGAGATGATGAACAAGGAATATATGGGAGGATACTGTGTTTGGGCAGGGGCGATACAAGGACAACAAATACTATGGTGCAGAGGCAGAGCAGAAGGAAATGTATTGTTGAAAAGAAAGCGAGGGAAGCAGAGGTGAACATGTCACTAGCTGAACTCTTAATCTTCATGTGATACAGTGCCTGACCTGCTCAGCTCTGCAGGGATGCTGGCCAGCCTGTCTTGCCACACGGACATGTCCACGGGTGCCCATGGGCACAGTTGATGGCCAGCCCAGTGCCCTGCCCACATGCTCCGTACCACTGGTGATTGCCAGGTGCCCCAGACGGCTTGGGCATACTGGCTGCATCCCTGGCACGGTGCTGCACTGAGGTAACTGAGCTGCTTTGGGACCCGGGGACAGCATAAACATGGCTGTATCTGACTTCACAGGCTTTGCTGGGCCTGATTTTAGTCTACTACACTGCCACAGAGAACTGCCTCCCGTTGGCATAGTCTGCCCATGAGCTTATGCTGACTAATGGCACGTTGGTGTTTTCAGGGAAGAGAGAAAGCTGTGCTGCGAGCCAAGTCTGGGCTGAAAGCTACCCCTTGGCTGCCTAATTTGTTCCATCACTGTGGCAATTTCCTTGGAGCTTTAGAAGGTGGTTGAGGTTGTCCAGAATGGGGTGCTGGCTGAAGCACCTGTCATTCTTTCTGCTGTGCTGCTGCACACTGAGCTCAAACTAAGCTGCTGAATCTGAGCCCCATCTTGGAAATGTAGTTCTGAGTTTCAGTATTACTCCTTGGACCAAATTTTAACTTCAGAAATTTCTCTGCAAGCTTGTGGGTACTGGAGAATTAAGATTTTTCTGCCATCAGCAGAACTGTGGGTCTGTGGCTTTCCTGCTTGTTTCTGACTCATACCTTCTCCTGGGCCTCTCTTCTGCTGTTTTCCTTCTTGTTCTTTCCCCATGCAAGTTCACTTCTTCAGGATTTAACTCTTTGTCTTATCCTGAGGCATCACTATGGCAAAAATGTTGGCCATTTCAATGAAAGCAGAGGCACCAGATACAGAAGTCAGTTACCCTGGCTTAATAAGCTTCCAGACATCAGCTGAACTGTGGTAATTAAGTGCACTCCTAGCCTGTGGCAAGCACAGGACAAAATCCATGAACGTAGACTTTCGATGATAAACATTTTCTGCTAATGCAGTTTATTTTCTGCCTCTCGTGTTAAGAGCGCACATGCAGCTAGGATGAATCGGACAGTGTATAATGTTAAGCCCCGGTAATTCACTTTTGTCTCTGAGCTGCAAATTGGTAAGATACTGCTGCTGATAAAGATGGAAAGCCAGAGCCCCAGGCCTGCACGCAAGGTTTGTAGACCCTCCCAGAGCTCTGCTTGTGGCACCGCTGGGGCACAGAGCATATTGCTTGACTGAGGTCTCAGACTGTGGCTGTCAGTTGTCGTTAGCATCTGGCCATGTGTGCATTGCGAAATAGGGATACTTACAGGACAGTTGTCTGCTCACTGGGATTTGGCATCTTGTAGCCCTCTGATTTGGCACTTTCCGTGGTGCTTAGTAGCCTGTGGCTGCTCCATCAAGCATGGGAGCCTTGCTGAAAACAATACTTTGTGGTGACATGAACGTGATTGGTCTTAAAATAATCTCAAAGTTAAGGCTAGCGTATCTTTCAAGGAGATTTGACAATCATCTTTGGCAGTTTAGTCCCTTTTCTCTTTTAAATTCAGTCTTAGCGTATTATTTAATGCAGTATTTCACCTATATCTTCCCTTGAGTCCTTTCTCCAGACTGAACCTGCCCAGGTCCTTTCCCAAGCTTCAGTCATTTGTGTTGCTCTCCAACTACATTCTCCTTGGTTTCTGCCTCTTATACAGAGTGTATTGCCCAGCAGAGCGAAATATTTAGATTTCAGCTTTGTGGCATTCATGTGCCAATGCACTCACAGTATAAAACACAGTGGAACTGGAAATAGTTTATAACAGCCATTACTTTTGTAACTCTTTAAACTATTTCACACTTCATTTGGAAAGCTCTCCAGTGGTAGATGGCTGGAGCGGGCTTGAGGAAAAACTGAAGGGCACAGCTCTGCAAAAAACATTATTGGTGAATTGCAGTTCTCGTGTTTTTTTTTTTAAATTTTAGAAATAAAATATTTTATACAAACGTGAAAGAAAGTAGAACAAAAGTTTCTATGGTCTATACTCTGAAAGCATTGAAAAGGTGTCCTTGAGTGGTGCTAGTTAGGTGAGTAGAGTTACATGCAGGATTCAGAATTTAAAGATTGCAGACATAGTGTTCTCTGTGTTGCTGATCACTCAAACTGTAAACTCTCTTTTCAGATTTCTGGTGACTATTCATGTTTCTTCTGACTGAAGTGTTTCTATGTCTATTTATTTGTATGTATCATTACGTAGGTATTTATCTTCCCACTACTGTGGTATTTGATGGCTATCTGAAAAATCATTGGAAATTGCTTTTTGTTTTATTTCAATATATATGCATTCTCTGATTGGATTATAACCTTCTTACTCTTGTTAGTATCTGTTCAGTCTATGTAATTAGTCAATACATTCGCATTTTCTGTGGAGAAAATAAACCAAAAAAAGTCTCATCAAGTTTAATATGATCTATGAAGGTAAAAGACTATTTGCTTCTCTTTTTTGAAGAGCTATAAGTTGTGTAAGATGTTCTCCCTGCTTCCTCCATGACTTCTGTATTTTTATTTATGAAAAAACCTTTCCTCAAAGATATACTTAAGTCATATAACAATAAGAATCGTTATTAGGGAACCTGGAAAGTTAAATTCTTTATCATCTTTTCTGGTTGTGGATTTTGAAGCACTTTGTATATTGTTATAAAGTACAAAAAGTCTGCACAGCACTGATAGCTTCAAATCTTCACATTTCCTTAATTGCTACCCAGGTAAGTAGGATAATTTGCTCCATACTTATGGCTACTGTGGCAACTCAGAAACTGACTGGAATATTAAATTGACAGGATGTAGTGGGTTTTATAGGCTTTACTGGATCAGAGGTTTTGTCTGAACAAAGAAATGACATGCAATATCCTGCAAACTGGCTAAAAACACAAGGTGAAACCTGGCGGTGAGTTTTTGCAATAACTTTCTCTCCTTCAAAAAAAAATATCTCAAGACAATAAGAGATACTAGGTGCAGATTTTAAATTTATCATTAGAACTAGTAGGGCAGGTGGGGTGTCTCAGGCAACAGTTCATCTGGCTCCTCTCCTGCTGTAGGCTCGAAAAGCAAGGACCAGTTCATACCCTAACTTTCACCAACCCCACATGGAGTTACTGTGTGCTTGCTCATCCTTCCCCTTGACCCAGTACCCAAAGCTACACTTTTACATATCTGTCTTTCTAGAGACCAAGGTGAACACTATATAGTTAGATAAACTCACTAATGCTTTTTTTTTTTTTTTTTTCTTCCCCTGTTAACTTGGACTAAAGCAAAGCATGTAGTATAAGCACAAGGTAAAAGACAATCAAAAGTTGGTACCCTTTTCCTGCTTTCCCACCCCCACTGGAGACTTGACTTTTAACTTTGCCTTTATTTCAGTAACATGGAAACCAAACTGGCCTTTTAAGTCAGCATTCTTTTAACCACAATGACTCTTAAACTGCTCCCTGGAAAACAGAGCAGAGCTTTCCCTGGCGCCAAGTGTAGTGTCACCTCTACCCCTTTTGTAAACCGATTGATCTTTGCTATATTTTATGTGCCATCCTTCTGAGCTCCTGGGTAATGACCACAGTCAGATATCACAAGAGTGGCCTGACATGGCCTCCTGGACTCAGCTTTCCAGACAAAAAGCAGAAGCAGATAAAGGAAATGATTCATGGAAAAAGGGCTGGATTTGATACCGTGATTTCTCGTACATGTGCAGACACACAGATGTCCCTGCTTTCTTTTTGATTCCTAATTTAAAAATCAACCAAACACACACTGTTTGAAGTCATAAAACTACATCTGATGATATAAAAACTCTTCTGCCCTCTAGTGCTGTGAAGCAGTGGGATGTCGGAGATGCACTGATGTTTTTTTTTTGGGGGGGAAATACACAGCCTTGCAACTCACTATTCCAGCCATTTTTTTTTCACTGACAAAGGGAGGGGAATATAAAAAGTGCTTAATTTTTGTGTATGAGAGAAATATGACCTTAATATCTGAAACAGCCAAGAAAAACTACTTTAAAACGTCTTGAAACCAATAAACTGTACAGCAGCTTGTCAAAGGCAGTTTGGGATAAATTATAAATGCTACTACTTGGTCAAATAAAAAAAAAAACAAAACCCTGAAAAAACATAAATTATGGGGAATGTTACACCATAAGCAAGGTGGGTTGTCAAAACTTCTTTTAAGTAACTGTTGCAGTTGAGCCATGAATGTCAGAGGGGCATTGCTGCTGTCTTAGCTCCTGCCTTTGAGAGTCAGGGATTTGGTGGAGAAGTGAAGAACAGTCTCACGGGCACCAGGGTATGCTGGCAGGAAGGGAAGGGATCATATTAAATGGCACCATTAAAGCTCGCAGCTCTATCTTTACTAGTTTAATATCATAAATTAATCCACATCCTCCTAGAATAAGTCTTCAAAAAGAAAGAGGTAATTGGATATAAATACTTTCCTTCCCAAACCCTGAATTACAGTGATATGGTAGAAGGCAGCTTTTTGCACTTTGATCTCTTTGCATGATTTTCATTCCCCTTTTTAGCTTAGTCTCAGGCCTTATTCTCTCATTACTTTTCGACAGCCAAACTGTGCTTTCTCTACTTCCTAGCTTGTCCTCTAGCCACCCCCTGTGGCCCTTTCTTCTTTTAAGAGGCTGAGCCTTCGCCCCTCATTATTCTTTGTTGTCTGCTCTTTTCCTTGGGCTTTCCCCACTATGAAGTCAGATGAAATATTTGTGCCCATGCGTGCACATAAACCCCTGCTGAATGCTGCAGAGAGGTGGGAGCTTGTTCTGATACATGGAGCCAACTGCTGCTTAAGTGCATTTCTGGTAAACCTGCACCCCGTGGCTCAGCTTCTGCTGAGCGGGAGCAGTGTAAACTCCTACCCGCATAATACACTGTGTAGATAAACCCCTTTGTTTTCTGCAAGTGGAACTGATGTGTTTTCATCACTCTTTTGATCACCTCGAGTCTCTTACATACTCTGAACCCTGTCCTGCCTCTTTGCCGTCATGTGAGATTGATAGCCCCTTGAGACAGCAACCGAGTTTTGAATTAAGCCTAACAAAACAGGGCTTTTGTCCTGATTCAGTGAGTCGCATCTTAGGCATGACAACAACATAAATACGCCCAAGGAATTCCTGGTGCCTGACAAAGGCAAGGCTGACAAGGAAACTGAGGCTCGGGCTGAAAGCAAGTCGCCTAGGTCCATCACAAACAGCATGATTTTGCACACTTTTTGGACAACTTTTGAACAGGCTGCCTAAATCCACAAGGTGTGGTGCCCTCAAGGTATGGGGTGGGACTGCCAGCACCAGTGCTCTTCCCAGTAGGCAATGGTCTTCCTCTGCTTGAGCAAGCTGCAGAAGTAGTTGTCTGCCGTACAGAACATTTTGGTTCAAGGAAGTGATTTGATTTGAAATGCATGAGATTTGAGGTCAGCGGTCTAAAATGAGACTTGAATAAGAAAAGTGATGGCGTATGCTAAAATTTTCTGAAAATTTTACCTTTGGTATTTCTAGCCAGCTCCAAATACAACAGGTATTTCTAGAGCATTTGCCAAAAATTCCTGAAGAGCTGAATCAAAATGAATACTGGGTTTGATATGAAGCTATTTGCTACAACAGCAGAAAACTGACCTCACTGATGAAGGCACCCCATTCTAATCCTGGTTTTCTGCAGACAGGAAAAATAAGACTTTTTCTTTCCTTTTAGTGTCCGCCCTTATGTCTTGATAACTCCAAACGAAACCAGAAGAAACCAGTTGCAGCAAAGTAAGTTGAGTTGTTTAATATAGTAATACATTATTTCTACTTGAATAAGTTTAGGATTTTGTGCACTTTATTGCCCTAGCAACTTTTATCCTCATTTTTACAGTGCTTTTATATGTGTAGCTGTGACAGTGAAGTCAGTGCTATGAGCATTCTCCATCATCATGTAGGCTTTTCTTAAGATTAATTTCTCATCTGGCTAAACTTCATGCAGAATAAGTCTTGTTCAGGAAAAGGTGCTGGAGCTGTTCAAACTGGTTTCTACAAGACTTGGCTGGAATTAGCTCTATCCCACTTTTACAGGGTTGAATTCAGATTGGAGAATCCAGTTTTGAATGTTCTCCAGGTTAGGGGGGGAAAGAAAAAAAAAAAGGCAAGTAAAAAATATTTTTTAAAATACTCCCATGTGGAGACTAAAGCAACTAGAACCACTGATGGCTGTTTAATCTCTATTTAAGGATTGTAGGTGGCTCTTTTAATGAAGCTGGTAAAGATAATTTTAGACAGAAAATACATGTGGATATAAGTTCACTTTTGCTTGGCTTTGAGTCTTGCTGGTGAAAGTAGCTAAACAGGGACACCCTGAACCTCTACCAGAAAGATTAAGCATATGTTAAAAAGCAAAGTTACAGCAAGAGTTGGCTGTGAAAGAAATCCCGTATGCAGGGGTGACCAAGCACCGCAGTCCTAGACTCCTGAGTGTTTATTTGTGCAAGATATGAAAGCTGAAGGAGTGTCAGTCAGCACTCATCATGTTTTGAGCCCTCAAGGAAACAGTGCAGTTAAATCCTTTCTTCTCAAACATCGTGAGTTTGGTTGAAATGCTTCACCAGCAGGATGGTGTGGGGCTGGGTTTCCTTTGGTTGCAAGAAAGAAAATGAACTGCTCCTGAACTAAACCGTAATATTCTAGAAGGTGGAATAAAAGCAGATCATCTTAAAGCTGACTCTGACACTAACAGCAAAGGTGCTGCTACTCTAATAAAGATCTGTTTTCACTTTGTGCCACCAGCGTGCAAGGTCTGAAGCATGCTAAATATTTCTCCCTTGGATACTGGCAGAAACAGGGCCTCACTGAATCCAGTCTCTACCTAAGTGTTTGTTTTAAAGGTGAAATAACAAGCTGGTCTCTCTCTTAGGCCCCTTGCACAGGAACTGGCTTTGTCTTGTTAGAGGAGAGCTGCTGGTGGTGTCAAATAGCTGTAGCCTGCCTTTAGAAAATATGGATCATGTTGGTTTTAGTAAAAGTGAAACGAGCTCCTAGAGCAACTGAAGCACCACTGTAATACACAGCTCCTCTTTTCATAGGCTTTGTTGGCCTGGCTATTGAAAGAAATTGTTGGGTTTTTTTCCTCTGTCAGTCGACTCAAGAGAGCATTTTAATCAACCAGCCATCCTAGAGCATATGGCCGGTGCCCCTGGCTATGTTGACTAGACTTCCACCAGCTAAACTGGGAACTTGCCACCCATCTCACATGTGGACACCTATGTTGAAGTGTCCTAATTTGAAGCTGAATCATGCATTCCTCCTGTTTTTATTTAGGGAGCATGTGGTCGGGAGGGAAAATTACTTACTTTTCATTTCCCTGCTGAGGGGCGTTACACCACAAGCATTTCCCTCCATGCAGCAATAACATCTCAATTGTAACAACTTCTGCTTTACCTGCAGGAGTAAACACTGTGGCATTTACCTACAGGTTCCCAGGCATTAAAAAGCAGTCTATTAGCAGTCCCTTAGCTGTTCTTAGTTTTGCTTTTGGGGTTGAATCCTAGGGTTTGCTCACCATACAGTCTCAAGTTAGTTAGGCAAAACGTTTGCCTTGTTAGTTGATCATTGCAGTGGCTGTGTCACATCCTGGGGGATGTCTGCATCCCTTGAGAACAAGTTTGTCTGTTACTGGATGGTCTTCAGGGTTACATACAATTAGCGATACTGCCTGCTTTTTAGTATTGCCTCTAACATCCATATATTTGTTTCTTTTTTGTACCTGCTCAGTTGCTAAGAAAGAGCTAGATGACCTGGAGTGGTGGAAGGAAGAGCACAGGCCAGGGCCAATTAAGTTGGTTCCACAGAGACTGGGTAAGACATGTAAATCAGCTGTTACCAATTGCAAAATTTTATTTTCCAGGACGTGAGACGTTTTTCACTTTTTCTCACATGCTACTTAAAGAGATTCAGCGTCAATAAGGGCTAATATGAGCCTACTGTATGTGCTCTGTGCTTCTTGATGGTGATGGCACTGAAGAAACAAAACATTTTCGCTCAAGAAATCTGTTGAGATCAGTGTAGAAAATCTATACTAACATTTGGGCAGAACAGGTGGATTATCCCTCCTGCTGGTGACATTGTCTGTGGCTGCCTCTGAGGGGGTGCACACTTGGCATTAGTGTGCAGATGGACAGCATGTGTTGGAGACCCTCCAGTTAACCATAAGAAAACTCCTCTGTTATGGGCCAGTACGGCTTTCCTGATGCTGCCACTTGAAGGGACAAAAGTGGTCCCTGCAGCTTCAGGCATGCAGGCTAAATGTGCATGAGGCTCTGTATAACCAATTTTATAAAAATAACACGAGACAGGTAAATGAAAAACAGGATAAAAAGCTACAGGAACTGAAGTCATCCTGAACAAATGTGTTTGGTAAGATAACCAACTTATTTTCTAGACAGGTGCGAAAATCTGTAGGAGATCTCTTCAATTGTAACCACTATAAAACATTTAATTCAGTGCTATTTGGGAGTTAGTTTAAAAAAAAAAAAAAAGACAAAAAACTCCCAACCCGCCCTCAGAAAATAGGACTGCAGGTTGTGCTGAAGCATGAGGAAGATTATTAGAAGTGCTTTTTAAGTACCAGTCTTAGACCTATCTCATTTTAGTATCTTTCTTTAATGTCTTTGGCACAAAAGATAGGAGAAAGCTGGTGAAACTTACTGACAAGACAAAACTTGAAAGCATCATCCATATAGAACATGATAAGGGTACTGTGCAGCAAAAATGGGATGACTTTGAATGACAAAATCCATTCTGAAAAAGTGTATGAATATAGTGATGCCTTTATTAGTTTTGTAAATCTAAGGCTACTTTTCCTTCCCTTGGCTGTCATTGGAGAATCTGGGGTGCACAATGCAGGCTACTGTCTGCCTTGACCCGGGAACTAATTTCTTTCTTTACCGTGCTACACAAGGTAAGTTTGAATTGGTGTCCTGTGTATAAAAATAGATAGCAGGTGGGAGATGGAGTAACTTAAACTGACTCCAACCCAGATTTGTTTTTGTGGTCAAGGTGATACCGGTCCCACATGTTTGTTTTGCCCTGCAGCTGGAGTTCCAGTTGTTTGCGGTGATGAACCTACCTTTGCAAGTTGGTGTAATGCCCTGAATTCCCACCATCATGAGCAGTTGTGTGGCCAGACATGCTCTTTGTGAGTTCATATGTACTAGCTGATTCTTGCCTGTGAGCAGTTCCTAGAAGATATGCTTCTTTCCCAAGAGGACCACAAAGTTTTTTGCTGAAGAAAGTGAAATCTGGAAACAGAAATTTGGTGTGTGGTGTCCATGCAGAACGCCTTCAGGTTGGCTACGTGACTGGGGATGTGGTGGCAAACCTGCAGTGACTGAGTGTGGGGAGTCTTAACTTCTTCTGGTCCCATTGCATTTAAAAATATTCTTGGGAAGGAAGCAAATTAAGAAAAAGAAAAAAAAAAGGGGAGGGGCAAGAAAAAGCTGAAAGAATTCAAGAAGGTTTTATGAGCTCTTCAGTCACTGTCTAGATGCCACTTAGAAAGACTTCTGGAGACTGAGACACATGCACTATGTTCAGTGCATCTGAAAAGAGGGAAGGTGCAAAGATTATTAGATTTTATCATTCCCACAGGAATAAATTTGGAACAGAAGAGAGCCCAAGGAAGGAGAAAAAAATAATAAGTGGCGTCTCTAATTTCACAAATAAGTTACTCATTAAGATAAAAAGGTATCCTGTGTTATTTTCTCAGGGTGATTTTAAGAGACTACACATCGAATCTAAATCACCAGAGAATTCTTAAAGTTGAAGTTTCTTAACTCTCATGCTTTCCATAGGGAAATTAATATTGTGGATTTCAACTCTGTAATAGTTGACTGGCAAACTTACAGGTACCACAGAAGGATGAGAACAATGAAAGGTGCAAGTGCTGCCCTCCTCCACAGTACATGCAGCAAAGTACAGTGAAGACAAAAATGTTAAATGTTGCCAATGAAAGGCTAGAAAGAAAGAAAACTCAAGCATCCAGAAGGTTTCAAAATGTGTTTAGTAGCAATTTTATTTCCCAGACCTGGGAGGAGACACACTACAACACCAGCTGTATGGTTATTGCTGCTGTAAGCTTGTTGCTTGTATACTGTATGGCTGATCTTTCTTGAGAGTAATTTTATGGAGTTATTTGTGTGCATATAAATGTTGCCATGTAGAGGGATGAAGCTGGGTTAATGAACATTGATAATATACAGCTGTGGGCTGGCTTCAGGGGCGGTGGGTTGGCTGATGTGGATAAGGTGCAGCTGTGTCTGGTTCCTGTAAGTAGTTAAATAGCTCTAAGGGGTATGGAAGAGGAGCTCTGGATGAAGAGAGACCTGGAGGAAGCAGAGGGAGGAGAGAAGCGAATTCCCTGGATGGAGGAGAGACAAGAAGGATGTAGCAGAGGCAAGAAGCAGGGTGGACTGGCCTGAAGAGTATGAAGAAAGAGCATGGACAGTAGATGAACTGTTGAAACCTTGTGGGGGATTGGTGGTGTGCTAACTACTTATTGAAGTTAACCTGGTATAGGATGGTAAAAGCCTTGTTGCAGCTGGCTAGTTTTCATAGTGCTGCAACATTGCCACACTTGGAGAACTGATCTTCCATTCCCTGAACCTCACAAAAGCACCTAAAGATTAGTTAACTTCCATTAGTAAGCAGAGAAAGCTGCTTTTGGTGAAGAGCGATCCCTCCTGGAAGACCTAGTATAGTTGTCTTAAGTTTCAGACACCTCAGGTAGCACAGGTTGGTCCAGCTGCTACTGTAGAGCTAACAGCCACATAGTGGAGAACCTCTCAGAAAACCATAGGTGAAAATACAGATTTCATCGTCAGAATGTCATGGTGGGCATTTTGCAGCAACTGAGGGAATGAATTATTGGCTTTCCCAAAGCAAGAAAATACTTTGGAAAATAGTAGAGAAGAATAATAGAATCAAGCCCATTCCCTCCATCCCTTAAGACTTTTATTACCACTTTCTCTGTGTGGCTGTGGTTTTTTGTTTGGTTTTAATTGAAGAATGAATATTACAGCCAGAGCTTTAGATGCTCTCAAAAAAGAGCCTGTGCTTTTGGAAAGGGCACCTTCTGCTACCTGGATGTGAATGTGAGGTCTGTGGGAAAAGGCTTTGATGCCTATTTCAGAAAGGGAATTCTTGCTTGAGCCCCAAGACATGACTTTAAAAGATACTAAAGATAGCATCCTATTAGAGTTGGCAGACTCCAAGCTCCTAAATTTGATTAAAGTGAAACTTTTTGGCAATAAAATTTCTGACTTTGTATGCGTGTTGGTGACAAACTGAACAAAGGTGGGAAGAGCTGAATCTGAAAAAGGAGACTCACCTGCAAAGCACGACTGGTTTTCTGAAAATGGAATGGTGTCTCAGTAAACTGATCATATACTGTAGGGCATATTTGCTGGTAGAGTGATGATGATACAGTGGATGCTCTGTACATAACAAGCTAGTGCTTTTGATGGATGGATGAAATGATTCAAAAGGTCTCCTATCTGTTCTCTTTAATGTCAGACAGCTACTGTAATTATGAAAAATTTCCTGTATATGCATACATCCAATCTGTTACATTGCTTTGTTCTGAAATGACTCGCATTTGAACTTAAAATGCTCATGCAAAATGCAATTTCTGTGTTGTTTTTTTTTCAAGGTGGAAAAGAATCAGAGGCTCAAACAAGGCAAAAACAGCAAATGATGCTCATGCAATCTAAATACCAGCAAAAGGTCAGAAGGAATAAATTTGTTTGTTTATTTTAAGAATTTAAAAAAAGCTTTTCATGAAGTGTTTCATATGACTATAAAATGAACTCACAGCTGCTTGACAAAAGAAAGTCATGAAACCTGAAGGAAGCAGCAGAAAACTAGAAACAAATGTATTGCACCAAAGAAAATGAGAAATCTAGCTATAAATATGTAGAAACCCATATCACAGATCATATCTAAAATGATAACAGTACAGTTGTAAAGCCACTTACATGCCTCGCTGTATCTTCCAGCATGCTCCCTACAGTTCGACTAATTGATCAATGTACTACCCCATCCAGTGCTTATATAGAAATGTTGTTCGTGTTATAAAAGGTATAAATGCTTGTAAGTTATGAATCAGCTCTGTGATTGCTTGCATGGAGGCCCATTTATCAGTCCCAGATTTCTCAGTCTCCTTAAAGCCAATATTGGAGTAGCTGGTGCACAGCCTGCTTTATTCAGTGTCTCATTTTAAGAAAAAATTCTGGAAACTTTCCTCAAACACACTTCAGATTTGAAAGATGGGCAGTACAGGAGTTAAGTTACCTTGTGTGTTCTTTGTATGCATACATATGTAAAATAATTTTTTATGTTTATATCATACAGCACAAGAGAGAAGAGTATGTAAAAGCAAAAAAGGCAGCTGAAGAAGCTGAAATCCTCAAAAAGAAAGCAATTCAGAGAGAAAAGGTAAATACAGTTACTGCAGAATTGGAGCCACATAAAAAAAAATTATTGTCTTGATGCTTGATTTTGCTGAACTACGTGGAACAGGCTAGTTATATCAAACAGTAGACCTGGATTGCATCAGGGAGTTAGGAAATCCAGCCCTCCTCCTCTTGGTAGCTGGCTGAAGGATGCCTGACCTGGTGTTCTTTGGGGCTTGAGCATTCCTTTGGGTCTTCAGAAACTCCAGCCTTTCAGTTGCATCCATCCTGAAGAGTTAGCAGAAAGGGAGAATGCTGGGGTCATGATTAGTGTTCCAAATACAGGCTATATAGTTCACTTCGGCATGAGCTTTTTCTGTAAGATTGGACTGTGGCAGATGGCACAAAGACCTTATAGAAATCCATAATTGCTTGCTGCATACACGGGAAGAATACAAGAAAATCCAGCCTGTCATGGTTGAAATGGCATCCAAATTATGAACAGGTCAGTGTAGTCTTATCTGCCTTGTGCTGAGTGCACCCTGAAATTCAGATGTCCCTCTAGTCCCTCTGGGGCTTGCACACCCAGGTATATCGCTAGCATGAAAAATCACTTTTCCTTCTAATATTCACCATATATTGATGCCAATGATAGCTCACTTTGAAATCATTGGGTTTATTTTGTGTGCATTTGTTTTTTCTAGTTATTCTCACAAAATATCTTCTTGTCCTGGGTGCTGCATAAACCTTTGTTAAAGTTCATTCATGTCTCCTTGGTGGCAACCAAGTAGCACTTGCCTAAGAATGTGATGTGGAATTTAAAGGAGAAATGAAAAGAGGGGGAGAATGATACCAATGTGTACAGTAATAGTGAGAGAAAGGGAGATTTCAAGTTTGCAATTTTTTTCTCCACAACAGTAAAAATTATCTTCTGCACGGAAGCTGAATGCTGAGAGTTAATTAAAAAAGCATCACTACTTGATGGTGTACAAGGGCATGCATGAACAAAAATAGCCTTAATTGCCTCTAGGTAAGGGTTAGTCTGCTCCCAGTCTTTCAGTGGTTAGCATTACTCTTTCAGGATAAGCCCATACATAATAGCTCACAGCGGCAATAAATACTATCATGTGGAAATGTCATTAACAGTTACCAGATCATGGATAGCTCCAGAAGTAGTGATGATAGCAATGGTAAAAAGAGGATTAATTATATTTTATTTGCCTATTAAATATATGTTGTTTGCCCGTGGGCATTGGACAGGAAAAATGTTGCTATCATTTATAGTTACACCTAGAAAATATATTGATGTATCAGTTTTGTTTTCATGCTCTTTACTTTCCTTACTTTCATTCCCGCAGATTATAAAATCTTTATAGATGATGTACATAGTAAAACTGTAACTATCAGTTTCTTCTAAAGGAGAATGCAACATTGTGGCAAACATCTTTTCCAAACAGACTGTTTAATTTGAATAAATAAACATAGACCCACAAAGCAAATAAACAAAACAGAGGAGCATGAAAGAGAACTCTTAATTTGAATTTGTTTATTTGGATTCTCTTCCACAATAGTGATTGAGCTGATGAAGATTTCTGCTTGGAAGATGTTTATATGTTAAAAATTCAACTCTGTGTTTAAGAAAAGCATGCTGGAAAGCTACTACAAGGTGTCAATTTGGCTATGTCACCCTGCCTGCAGATGAAAGGTTTCTGAGATCTGAGAATGACAGGAAAGGGATCCTAAAGAACTGGTACTGTATGACCAACCTTGGGCCCTGCCTGATTACTGCAGGAGAGGAACTTTTTTAAAGAAGTGATTTGTAGACAACTGCACCTGCAGGGCATCAGCTGAGAGCATGTCTTTCAGCAGATTCACAAACCTTCTGTTCTTGCACACTAGTCCTTCTTTTGCTCAAGGTTATTATTCATTCAATAAAAACCAAATTGTGTGACAGGCTGAAAGGAAATAATGGCTAGCCAGCTTTATCAGCAGGGGCCCTGAAACTTCTGCAGCTGGAGAGCTGCTTTGCCAACAAACATGAATGGTGAAGCCCTGCAGACTAATGCACAGTGACTAGGTCAGGTGCTGGTACTCAGCTCAGTTCTTTCTTGATTGTAAGGTTGGTGTACTGTAAGCCAGTGGTGCTTATGAGCATAGGATCTGTTTATGTTGGTGCTTTAATGCTGGTTTTGCAGAGAAAAGCGGTATCCACTCTCCTGTTACCTTTGTGACCAAGAGAAAACTGGGTGTCTGCCAAGGCAGTACCCAAATGTGGAAGATCTGCTTTACCATTTGTATGAGTCCACCTGACTGTCTCTGTGATTCTTTAATTAACCATGAGGTTAGGTGCTGGAATACCTTGTGCCTGGCATCTACCTTGTCTCTCTTCAGCTCCCAGAAAGAGGAAAGATGGACCCCTCCCCCTCATTCTGTGTTCCACAGGACCAGTTTGTGTGAACTGGTATGCAAGTCTCCATGGTTCCAGTGAATGAGAGTTGGGATCCTGTGTGCTTTGTGTGAGGCAGCTTGTTCTGGGACTGCTTTGCTTTGTTCATGGGATAACCCTGGGCTGCATGAGTTTGGCTATTCTCCTAAGCTAGTGATCTCTGAGTGGTCACTGAAATAATTTTGGAGAGACTTGGTAACATTAGCAAGGAAGTCCCTATTTCTGCATTTGTCCCTAGTGCTGAGATGCACGTCTCATCTGCAGAAGGTGTGGGAGTAGCACAATTATTATTTGCTCATTAGTAGCAGGCATCTGCGGTTCGGTGTCCTTTCTGCAGCCCTTCACATGAAAGATTTTGACCAGACCAAACCATAACTTCCTGTGTGTCTTTGGGGTGAAAGGACCATCAAAGTTCCCAAGAAAAAAAGAAGTGGCTGATATTTGGCTTTTTTTTTTTTTTTTTTTAAGCTTTCTGCATTTGTGCTGTACACAAAATAGCATAACTTCAGCGTACTGGATATTTATGTTTCCTGTCATTCAGTCTCTGTTCCTGTTGCCCTGCCTTTTAGCCTTTCCTTGTATATTCTAAATCTTGACTAAACATTAAAAGATTTGAAAGATTTGAAGTGAAAAGGCTTAGTGTAATTCTATTGCATGCAACTTTCTTTTGCTCTTGCATTATGTGGTAACAGTCCTGCCATCTTTAGAAACTCTCCTATTTACAATAAGCTGTAATTTTGTTTTATTCTTTATCAGATCATGTGCTCTTTAATTTGACTGTGTTAATCAGCATGAATGGCCTTTTTTGGGAATTTGTTAAAACCAGGCACTTTACAGACCTTCTGCTAATGCTTTTCAACATGTTTACCTTCAGTATCACAGCTGTTCCACTCTTGGCTTTGTTTATGAAGACCATGCCAAATGTGGAGTGCTTTGGCAATGTCTATTGATAGATTGTCATTACTTAGAGAATGTCCCAGTCCCGTTGCCTGTCATTTGTATGTGTCCTAAGCAGGAGGCCCAGGGTAAACCTCCAGAGCAGAAAATAGTCACACCAGCCACAAGTAAATAATTTCAATATGCTGGTATACTTTTCAGGCACTGTTCTGGTGGTAGAATAGCTGTAGGATTTTTTTCTTCTTTTTTATCTGCTGGGAGATGGGGGTGATATTGAAGGACTGTATTTATAAAAGTTAGTATCAGTGTGTTGTTCTAGCTAGGAGCTAGACCACAGCAAATCCGGTGATCTTTGAATTTGAACTTTTGGGAGCCTTGCAGTATGATGGTGGATCCCATGTCAAATGCTTTTTGAGAGGTAAAGGCATCAGCTTGTAGTGCTGAGCAGTGGCGGTGAAAAGCCTGGGAGCTATTACTGGTGTCTTGAGGGTATCAGCGTCACCTTTGACAAAAATAGATGCCATCAGGTTTCCTTTCTTCCTCTTTCCTTTCTTTCCCTGTAAATTGTTACGTTGCACAGGTGAGTGGGAGTCTTCTCCCTGAAAAACCATCTGTCTCTGGGTGGAGGTGTTAGGAGCAAACAAGATATCCCTTGAACACTATCAAAATTTACCTGTACTGTGGGGTGATATTCCTTACTTTAGTTTGATTATTTTTTTTTTAATTGCATCAGTACTTCATACATTCTACCACTGTCTCAGCATGTCAGATGACTGAGCAATGGGACATCTTATTCAGAGATTTGTCTTTCTCCTTTTGTTTATTTTTCCATTGCCTTTCTCCAAATAACTTCTAAGTCATTTGCCTTCCAACAGTTTATAGCATTATACTACACAGTGGCTCTTTTCCTATCTGCAGACATCTGACAGGATTTTTTTTTCCTCTTAATTCAATACATGCTGTGGACGAATTTGCACTTGTTTTGCAAATTTCTTCCAGGCAGTCATTCTTTATCCAATTAAAAAATACCCACCCTGAAATCACTGAAGGCAAAGTAATTGAGTAACTGCCAGCAGAATTGTAATTCTTCTGAAACGTTATTGACTGCAGCGCAGGAAGAAAATTATTGGGGTGGGGGTTACAACCCTGTTCTTAACACTGCTTTCCCTCTTACACCCCCACCTCCCACCTATTCTACCTGGCCTTGCACAATACCTCCACCCAGGTGCAGTGTCCTATCCCTCACCTGGGCTCTGACCAAACGGGCCATTCCCACCCACAGCTCCCTTCTCACCTCTGCAAGGTATTGTCTGAAATTTCCCAGGCACTTCGTTTCGAGCAATGTCTAGTTGCTGGGTTACCAAATATTACCTTTTTTCATTTTGAGGGTGGGCGATGAGCAGAGTGACAGTCTGAAGTTGCAGTTTGCTCAACATGCTAGTCGTCGTGAACCTCGGGTGGGAGCTGCTGTTGGAGCATCCCCCCACCAACTGCAGAGGGGGAGCTTGTGCTTAAAATATAGCAGGGCTGAAATCCCAGTTTGGCACTTCTGTGCTTTTAATACACTGAACTGCCTTTTGACTGCTCTTCACACTGAACCTGCCTACAGCCTGTGTGTCAAAAAAACCCATTTGACTAGTCTTTGACTGGAATTTAGCTTGAGGTACATATTGCTGTTGCTTCTCTAGTTTCTGATTTAGTTTCATGTTTTATTCTACTTGAATTTTGGGGGTGGGGCAGCATAGATGATCCTTCCACTGGAAACTATGTGCATTTTTATGTTAAAAGGCTTCATCACTTGTGTGGTATCCAGATTTCCAGAGGAGTTTTGTGTGTCAAAGGTTTGGTTGACTTGCACTGGGCTTGGTAACTGAGGTAGAATAGCATTGATTAAGCACAAATGTTTCCCACTTCCATCCATCTCAAGACGTGTTCAGCTGGCCAGTACCTAATGCTCCTCAAGGCCACAGATCTACGTGCAGAGCTACAGGTACTCCTGTCGCTGTGCTTTCAATGCTACAGGACTATCCCCTGCTTCGGTGCGGTGATTCGCGTCCTCTGCCTTCCTGCTAGGACCAGTGTTGCAGTAGTTGTACCAAGAGCTGGTCCCAGCAGTGCCATGGCATGGGAACTGTGAAGGCTCGTGAGACCCTGTGTGAGGATAGACCGGTCTGCCAGGAGCAAAGTAGCATTTTCTATTTCAGATGTCTCTTGACTGGGAGCTATTTGGTCATGGCTAAAGACTTTCAAATTTGAGATTGGGTCACTTCTGTACTCACCTGCTGCTATAGTTGTTTGAAAAACCAGATTACTGAAATACCTGAATTGAAGTAATCAATGTTTGTTTCTTGCATACTGCAAATCTCAAGTATGTTTTGTTGTTTTGAATGCTGTAGGCAGAGAGACTTGAAGTTAAAAAAAGGCAACAAGAAATACAAAGAGGAGAGATGTTCCTTGAAGATCAATGTTAGTAAGTAAAAATTGAAACTTATTACCTAAAATTCCTCATCTGCTTGTCCTTCTGCTTTGGGATTTTGTTGGGTTTTGGTTTTTGTTTTGCTTTGTTGTTGGTTTTTTTTTTTTTTTTTAATTTGTTTGCTTTTGTCTGGTTTGGGGCTCAGAAAAGGTTTGGCTTCTGTTGCTGTTCTTTCACTTTTTGACATGAAACTTTTGACTTCAGGGCAAGAGGCAATGGGCACAAACTGAAACATGGGAGATTCCTCCTGAACATCAGGATACACTTCTTTTTTTTTAATCTAAGGGTGACTGAGCATGGGCACAGGTCACCCAGGGAGGCTGGGAGGTCTCCATCCTTGGAGATATTAAAAAGCTATGGGCAACTAGCTCTAGGTGGCCCTGCCTGAGCAGGGGGTTGGACAAGATGACCTCCAGAGGTCCCTTCCAACATCAACCACTCTGTGATACTGTGAAATATTTGAACCCTCCTCCATGCCTTATTCTGTGAGAAACTGGGTTCAGTAGATTTCTCTTAGCTTCTGAAAACATAAATTTTAAAATGAAAACTGTGAATCATAGAATGACTTTGTGCTTTCTTTCTGTAACTAAATCAATATGTGATCGTTCAATCCAAGACTAATTATTGAAACAGGATCTAAATTACATCTCCACCCATTTATTTTAGTGACTAGTAAAGAAACTAACCCACACAGAAATAATGAGGGCTTCCTATATTTAGCACAGTCCTACAGCTTAAATGTAGAGATCTGCTGTGAAGACCTGTTTCCCAAGAATCCCTCCTTAATGTCAGATTTAGATATGGCTTAACTCCCGACATAATTAATTCCATTGGCAGTGAAGTTCCTGCCTTGCCAGTTCACTCTACCCCATTTATTTATTTTTAACTGATACAAACCAGTTCTATCACATAATTAACACACAATGCTGTTTAGTCACCTTTACCTTTTTTTATCTTTGGCTCCTGAAATTACTCACCTGTGTTCTTAGCATGATTGATTGCTCCTTCCTCCTCTGTGACCTTTAAAGAGGTCACTTTTGTCCCGTGCTAGTAGCTCCAGTTCCTTCATCATTTGCCCAGTCTCTGTTCTCTAATGTATAGACATTTTAGTGCTTTCTCACTGATCTCAGCCGTGTCTTTTTCCTTTCAGTTCTTCCCATTTAGCTTTAGATACACCTCTTGCTTTAAATACATTGCCAAATGTTTGTCTCTAGATATTGGTATTTTCCCTGCTGTTTGTCCTCTGTTGGTCCTGGTGTGGATTTCTCACACGCACACCCTGATTCCTCAGGATTTCTGAAGACCCTGCACAACTTTATTTCTCTGCTTGTTTCTGACAGACTAGACACCTTCAAGCTCTTCAAGCCTAACTAAACAAGAACCTTTTCAGTGCAGGGTCCTCAGTTATGGGACTTTTTTTTTTTTTCCAAGGGCATTGTCAGGGTTCTTATCTTCCTATTTAATCTGGGGGTTTTTGTTTTAAGGCTTATTCAGTTATGAACAGAGACATATTACTTCCTTTCTCTCACTTTCCCTGTCTGTACCTTTTTTTTTTTTTTTTTTTTTTGGCTTAGGGTGAAATGAATTCTGCTAATCAGCACTTTTTCCATTAAAAGTAAGCTTAGTTCTGTCAAAAGCAGGCCCAAACCCTCTGAAACACCTTCATGTGGGCAAGTAATTTGGTTCCCATGGGGTGCAGGAGCTGAGGCTGAGAAGGAGACTGGCTTGCAGCCGTTCTGTCCACTGATCTAGGAAAGCCTGGTGAGCATTCAGCAAGTGTTGTCTTAGGTAACCAAACTGACTGATGCAGCTGAGGGTAAAGATGAACTGTCGAGCTCCATTGCTCAAGATCATGTTCAACTATCAGAAGATTATTTGTATGTACTGTGTATTGAACATACCACCAGGAGGGCCCTGCAGATACTGCGCTTGGAGGAAATGACCTGAAAACTACCTACAGTGAATTTTGGTTAAGCAAAAACATCCCGTGCTGTACGGAGTAGCGCTAGTGCCTTCCCTGGTCCAAAGGAATCCCTTGGTGGGCAGAGGAAGACGAGTCTTTACCACTGGATGTTGTTGAGGTTGCATTGCTAAGATACATTGACATTATGGAGCACAACATCCAGGAGTAATGGAAAGATAGTGGGTGACATCTCAGATCTCGTAAAGTAACTCCACTGAAGTACTGCCAGTTATTAGAGACATGTTTGTGTAGAAGTGCTTGGTATTTAAAGATGTGCTTTTGCCTATTATGCAAAAATGAGTGACTCGCTGCTTCCATCATCTAAGACCCTATGTCTAGAGGTGAAGAGAACAAATATGAGGCTGTACTCCTTTCCTCGCTGTCTCTGCTAGAGTATTTTGACCTTCCCTGCTTGCTGGGAGAGGCGGGGAGGAAGGTCATGCGCTGCATATAAAGCAAGGACCTCTGCAAAGTCATGGCCTTTGGAGCCATTTCAAAAGATAAGCTGCCTGGTTATTCTGTCCTCTGTAAGCATCTGTAGCTGCAACATCACAGTTTTCCTGAGATCAATGTGTACCAACAGTCTCATTAGCTGAGAAACCTTTTAAAATTGATCACCGCCTCTAGTTGTATCAGCCTCCACAGGTACAGCCCAATCAGTGCCTCTCTTGTATGAAGTGCCGCTTCTATTTGATAAGTAAGGACACTGAAGATTTGCATCTCATTAACATATTCTGACAATAAAGTATGATGCTACCCAGAAGTTCATTGTTCTGATTAAATTCCTGTCACTATTAAAACCAAGAACTTCTCGCTGACTGAAATCCCCTTTCAAAGGGTGTAACATGAATTAAGTGAATGCCAAAAAGTAAAAGTTGTCTGCAACCTTATCCGCTGCCTGCAGCACACAGTTATTTGCTGTCTATTGAAAGCCTTGTTATCTTCTTTCTGTGCGTACAGCTGGCCCTTGAAAGTCAACTCTATCTGTTATAGTTACTTGAGTATACGTTTGTGTCTTATGAGAATGGGGTCTAGATATGCATGCAGGGTGCTGTGGAAAAGTCTGCGAGCTTCTCTTTTTTGGGATCAGCAGCTCCTCTGAACCAGGTGGACTCAAGCTCTATTAGGTGACTAAAATGGACAGTACTCACAAGGCATCTCCTAAAGTAGCTGAGTAGAAAAACCCTGAAGAGCACACAGGAGCAGACTTTGGGGTGGGGGAGTTGCTGCATGGCAGGATTGCTATGGATTGTAGTAACGGAGGAGATGCAATTGAGGGATTTATTGGTGATGTGTTGCCACGGTTCTGCCTCTGAAGATGTCAGATCTAGAAGATAATGACATATGCACGTTTCTACCAGAAACTACTTACACATGAAATGGAGTCCTTCCTTCTGAGTAGCGGTGTCTTGGATACATTTTACACTGGTGTCCTGTGGTAGAAGCTGTGTTTCTGTCAAGGGTGCATTAAAAGGGAATGAATGCTTGCGTAGTTCATACTTTGCAATTGCTAATCCTTGTAAGGTAAAGACTGAGTGTCCATCTTTCCAAATGGGAATGAAGAAGAGGTTAGATGGGTAGCCCAGGACTCTTAAGGACATCCCTCTTTAGGACATAAAACCTGTTATTTAAACAGTTGTGAGGGATGGCTACCTCGTGACTTGCTTTTCTCTGTGGCTTGCTGTGCAGGCTGTATGATTCTGTACCTATCTGTAGTGTTTCCCACCATATGATTTTAGCCCAGCTCTCTAGTAAGGTGCTTTTATTTAATTTGGATTTGACTTCCCAGAAACTGTAGTGTTGGATGTGGTCCACTGCTTTTCTAATAGTCATCTACCTATTTATGTAATGGGAAAAGCAGTCTAGAACACAGGGTTACTTTTTAATAGTACATGATGGATGTTGTATCACTTCATCCTTCCCCTTGTTACATACTCATGCTTCTGTTTTTGTGAAGGTTGTACTCCTGTAAAAATTCCTGGCACTGTTGCACTAGGGTACATGTGTGCACTCAATATATTCTGTTCAGAATTTGGAACTGGAAACGGAATTTGCCAGAGTGTCTCTGAGTGCATATTCCAAACACAATGCAGGAGGTTCACCAAACCAAGCTGATGTACATTTGCCTGCCAACTCAGTTTTCTCAAAAGTCATAAAATGTAAGAAAATAAAACCTGAATCAAAACAGAATTTTTATTTATTTATCTATTTTTACAGGATAAATGCTAGTGTCCTTGCCAGTTTTCAGTCCCCTATGATGTGTGGTTCAAACAGCAGGCTGGTAACAAATTTTCCCCACAGAAGTGCAAATGTAAACCTGACCAGACTTTTAACATAGCTTGCTAGAGAGAATGAAAGAGGACTCACACAAAAAGGGTTTGCAGCCTTGAGAATCTTTTGTTTGCTTCTTTTCACCACAATGGTCTTCATTTTGTTCATTTGCTCCTGATTATTTTAAGCATTGTCAATTATTTAGCTAACAGGCAGAAAACTAGGCTTTTATAGACATCCAAAGGGACTCTCTTGAGTGTAATAATGAAGGCAGTTTATTGAACGCCTGTGAGGTTGCTTTCTAATTGTATGCATTAATCTGCCCATGCAAGCTGGCTGAAAATATAGAAGCAGATTGCACATGCAGATGGAGCGCACAGAATGGAAGATCTATGCAATAGACTTATACAAAACTGCACTTCCCTTAAAACTGGATTTATGCTTATTACTTTAGATAATAAATTAAACTTACATCTAAGATAACTTCCAAGAATATTGGATGAGTTGGTGGGAGGAAAAAATACCTTAGCTGTATTATTTTATCTAGTCAGGAAAACAAAAAAAGCAAGTTGGTAGTTGGTTGACAGAAAGATTAGTTTTGGGTGTGGATAGGGAATGATGAAAATAATTCTGCTGAGAAAGTTACCTTTTTTGAAAAAAAATAATATTTCTATGCTTGAAGCTTTATACCTAATATGAACTACTGCCACGTTTTTTGTTCTTATCCTCAAGAACAAGAACTTGTCAGGCAAGAAAGCCTATCAGCCAAAGATAGTACAGTTTTGATCACTATCATTAGATTTGTCCAAGTCCTCGTTAGTATGCTTGTACATTACTTCCAGTGAAGTCTGTGAATGCTGCGTTAAGCTTGGTGTGTGGCTACCAAAACAATCTGTGCTGGAAAGCAAGCGAGCTAAATACCCAGAGGATGGCCTTTCTTCCCAGTAAAGGGCATTGCAGAAGAGCCATCAACATCATACAGGCATTTCACATTGTAATTTTTCACATTATAGCTTCCAGCAAAAGATAAATCCCACACCCACATGCACACCAAAAAATGGATGTTAGTTCATGCTGAGAACTTTGCACATGGCTGATGTTTGTTTTTATTTTTACCCAAAAGTGGACTCTGTCCTGCTGGTGTGGGTTAGAGTTGACATATAGGAGAACCAGAACCCATGTAGAGTTGAGGGCACGTTTGTTGCTGACAAATGGAGATGTTTTTACTGCCTTGCCCCTTGTCATGGCCCAGCTTTAGGAAACATGGCAGTTACTTGTAGCCTTCTGAACTTCTTTAAACCTTGTAAACTTATTGCTGTGGTAAATCTCTGCAAAGAAGAGGGGATGTGAGAGGGCGCATGTATACCAGCAAAAGCCATTGGTGGCTCCACTCGGGCTACCTGCAACTTTCTTAATGGCTTAGTTTTGAAATACGTACCTTTGGTGGGATTATTTCCACAAATGGTATTACTGGCCTCCCAGCTTCATTCCCACTTTAGCAACTGATTTTCATTAGTGAAAATCCCAACTATACCTCCCTTTGGAGTCTCTTTCTCCAACTCCCAAGATGGAATCTATGGGAAACCTCCATAAATGGACAGCAGTCTCATCAACCTTTGTGACAGCTTCTGTAATTTCTTCTATTTTAACATTTGATGTTTGTTAGGCCACATGATAGAGGAGCAACAGCGGCCCTAGTACCAGCCAGCCTTGTGTGTCATAGCAAGTGCCTGACCAGGATGCATATGGCAATGCATAAAGCAGAGCCCTCACTGAGGAAGGAACAAGGGCATCAGTAAGAACACACCCACCACGGACCTTACCGAAACAAAGGGCAGCTTTTCTTATGGGTGGACTTTGGTAGTGTTAATCAACCGATCTTAATTTCTGCAAAAGCCAGGGAAGTTGTTATGCTTCACCAATTAAGTAAGCTGAAGTGGGGAGCAGTGTAGATATGCTTGCTGGCACTGCAAAAAGATGAGTCTTGAAGGAAATTCAGTTTTAGTTTTTGGTTTTGTTTTTGAGAGGGAGAATCCTGCTATTGTTTAAAAACCATTGTGAAACTTCTGGGCAGATGTGTGAAAATAACATTATGTACGCATTATGCATGGGTTTTAGTTTTTTAGCTTAATTGGAAGGAATGTTGAAATATAACTTTAGCATTGCTTGCTGGCAATGACTTTGGAAGCTGATGTGTCCATGTCATTCAGCACTGGGTGCTACTGTTGTCTTAGTGACTACTCCTGTTGTCTCCTCTCTGAAATGGCTGTAATGATTTACTTGGCTTGGGATTCTTTATTTTTATTTTATATTACTGTTTTTTAATGGCTCTTAGCATACTTGCGAACATTCATTAGAGCAGAATTCTAATGCTGGAGATGCTGCTGATGCAGCTTGGGAAAACAAGGCGTTCAGGAGCTGTCTTGTTTTCAGTAGTAATAAGAGTGGCCATTATCTTTTAAAAAATGTCAAGAGAAATAAATAGATTTATGATATATGCAAAAGTATTGTGCTGCCTTTTTTTTCAAAAGCACTGGCATAAAAGCCAGTATATTTTTCTGT
This sequence comes from Falco punctatus, assembly GCF_963210335.1. Taxonomy (NCBI): domain Eukaryota; kingdom Metazoa; phylum Chordata; class Aves; order Falconiformes; family Falconidae; genus Falco; species Falco punctatus. The sequence continues at coordinate 33,428,141 of NC_137581.1, forward strand.
GTCCTGGCATTTCAATATCCATCAATTAGAGCAAAAGAATTACCTGCCACTGGTTTCATTGGGAAGAAGTAATGAACGTTACAAAAAACCTTTTTAATTTATGCATTTTTAATATTAGTCTGTAAAACAGACTTAAAGCCAAGAACTTTATATATAGGCCAAAAATTTATTTTCTTTACATCTTTGTTCTGAGGAATACAATCTCAAATTAAAAGCTTAGCAAGCAGTGCTGTGTGACTTGGGTGGAGGAAGATGCTGGGGCCAGAGCCCCTATCCTTACTCACGTCCCTAAGGATGAGTCCTTTTCAATACTGGCTCTTCTGTTGGCTTTATAGATGTCACAGGAGTTAAGACCAAATGACACACAAAATTAAAGACCTCTGCACAGGATTTTAGATCTCGGGTCCTGCAACAAGATCAGTTGTGGGTCTTCATATCTTCCACAGTTGCATGCTTGAGTCAACTGTGGAGCTTTCTGCTTCTTGGCTGTCAAGGCTGGTGACCCTGTTGGAGCTTCGGAACTCCTACCTCGGTCATAGGAACCTAGGCTCACTCCAGCTTTTATATCTACCCCCTTGCCTCACCCCAGTGGGAATTTGGGCAGCACACACAATACAGCGTCCCAAACAATAAGAAATGGGTGTGGATTCCCTGATCTAGAAGTAACTCGTGAGTGCAGGGTGCCAACTCTAAATCCCTAAATTGCACCATTGTCAGTGGAACACGTAGCAAATTCATGTTTCTGCATTTTACGTGTCCTTGTTGAGCTTCAAGTATATGCTTTTATGTAACAGCTTTGAAGAAAGGACTCTGTCTGAAGAACAGTTGTGAAATGTAAAGCCGTATCTCTGAGGACCCCCACAGAAAGCATCTGCAATGTGGACTGATTTCCACAGTCATGCACTGTCCCTTCCTAGCACGTTACTCAATGTTCCTGGCAGCAGAGTCAGTATTTTCCCATGACAGCATTAAAGAGTTTTTCAGCCCCCAAATCCAGTATTGTGCTTCACTCCCCCACAGTTGCGTCTGTGCTAATAAATTAAACACTGTCACTTACTTTCCCTTCTGAGGCCAACAGACCTGAGACCGCCTGCTTCCACTGCCAGCAAACTTTTTCACCTCCAAAAATGGGGCTGTTACATCCACTGTGCCTGTTGGGAGTCACCTGTGGTTGATACTCTTTCCCAGACAGCAGCCAGAAGCTATTTGGAACAGGTCAAGACTATTGCAGGAACCGTTACCACAGTATAGATGGCTGAGTTCCTCTGCTGAGAGTATTGCCTGGTCCTACTAAACGTTCTGGTATGGGAGTAGCCTGTTTTAATTAGCAGAGCGAAAGGCTCATTGCCAATGGTGTAATGGGAAACAGGGCTACTGAGAAAGGCAAAATGCCATCATAAGATCACTCCAGTTTAACTAGTGTTTCTGAGTGGTTGTCTTCCCTTCCGCCTGATGCTTAGGGGTAGTCCGAGCTCAGGTTAGCAGCCTGTTAGGAGGGCGCCATCTGCTTGGTTCATTTAAATATTGGATCTCCTTTTGCCTAGCTATTTTTGAAGGGTATCAGGATGCTGCTGTATTGAAATTAATTTCTTCAGCTCATGTTCTTCATTCCTTAATATTAATTAGTTTTAGAGGAACACATTTTATTAGCATCTTTGATTAGCCCTTGAAGTTCTAGCAAGCGAGTGAGATGTTGCTCCAACTGTCTGAATGTGGAACACCTATGGACACTTTGATATGCTGATTTCCTGCTGGAGATAATGCTTTCCTCTCTGGAACATTAATTGAACTGTCATCTCTCCCTTTCCCTGCAGCATGGCTTATGCTGTGCTCTGCATTGTTATGACTATAGGTTTAATATTATGAAAAATACCATTCAGACAATATTTTGACAGTCTGGCAACTCCAGATGTATTGCTGGGTTTCCACAGAGATGATGCATTAACGAATTAACATATGTGACTGACTTGACTGAGTTTGTCTTTACTCGGGTTCGGAAATCTGAGTCCCTTTCTTGTGATAGAGACACTTTGTTAAGGTATTAATTAGTTCATCTGGTGTAGTGGGTTTTTTCTGTATTCAAAGGTAGTGCACAGTCTTGCTGAGAACCTTTATTTGCTTCCACTTTTGTAACTGTCATTTCTAATACCAAATCTGAGTTAGCTTTTCACCTGTCAGTGTGCTGATCTGGGATATGCAGTGTCTTAACCCTCCACCCCATTTTTATGCAAATAATGAGAACTTCCTCATACTCCATGTCATTTTTTTGCCATCCATAAGGAATTAGGACATCCAGGTATACCCCCAAGTTGCCATATTTCTTTGCAGAGCTTTAACCTGCTCAAATATATTCTAGACTTTCTGCAGGAGTTCTTAGTCTTTCTGGTGTAGAAATAAATTATTTTAGCAATTTTAGCATGGGTAGAGAAACACAAAATCTGCAATTTAAAACTTCAAGTTCCGCAAATTATTCTGTGCAATCTCACCACTCAGCCACTCATCTTTCATGGAAAAAAATGTGTGTGCTTAGCACTTGGGTAAGAAGACTATTAATTTATTTAACCTTGATATACAGGTGCTTTGTAGAGCAGGGAATCTTATGTTTCACTTGGTTCTTTCTGTATTGTGCATTGGCTGAGGTCCATGTTAACTACCCGGGTAATAGAGGAAAGGGAGTGAACTGAGAATGCCGAGACTCAAAAAGCATGGCTTGCTCCAGCTTGAGCAAGTACTCTGTACCCAAAGTGGTAACATGGTTTTGTATGGTGTAGAGTAGCAGAGAAGAACTTGTGAGTTCTTGTTATTTTTCCCCACTTCTCAATATAACCACTGACCAGCAGGACATGTTCCAAAAATGCATCTATTCACCATTTCAGATCATGGACTGAAAGATAAAAACACACTTGCTAGTCTGTTTCAGCAGTTAGTCATCATCACTCTTTGGCAGCCAAGGCTTTTTCTCCAAGGTTAAGTAGCTGTCTTTGGTAACAGCATCTTCTCCCCCACAGAGCTAGCTGGTTGCCCTCTTAGCAGAGTAAATTTTTGTGTTGAATGCCTCTTGAAGCACTCTTTCTGCTATCGCTTCAGTACTTTCATGCTTTCCAAAGCTGTATACAGAAATAAAATTTCCTCTAACTCTATTCCTTTGAGTGAGCAAAGGCTTGAATAGATATGCCTGGGACTGCAAGTTAGGAACTGGTTTCTGAACACAGCACTGAATCTCCCATACTTAACATTTTTTTATGTTGTTGCTTGTGACTTTGTTTAAGTGTGGTTGGTTGAAACTGTGAGCAAAATGACGCTACTTTGAAAATCTGGTTTGTAACGGATGTGATTGGAAAAATGAAATTGCCCTTTCCAGAATGAGAAGTGACAATGTTGTGCAATTCTGCTTCAACCAAAGGCAGGCATTTTTTTATTTTTTTTTCAATGCTACAAAATGCTTCAAAATCTTTCTGCTTGATTAAGTAACCTGTTGTAAGGCTGCATTTATTAATCATGAAGGAAAAAATCCTTAAAATAATATTTTAAATTAATTATCTGAGATTTATAGATCTGGTAGAAGGATTTCCAACAATTCGGTGAAGCAGTTGCATCCTGATGAAATCCAGTGGTATGCAATTCGGTGGTTTAGGAGCTTTACAGTAAGGGAAGAAAGCATAGCCACTGTAGACCCCAAACATGCAAATGACAGCAATTGCTTAAAAATTCCTCACCACAAACATCTTATCTATGATATAGGTTCTTTATCCTCTGTCCCATTTCATTCTGTCTGTCTCTATAACCTTTTGTTCCACCTGTGATGGTTTTCAGCAGTCACATGATAAAACGTCTAGGCTAGATTCCAAGGGTGGAATAAAAAGCTGTATTTATTTTTATGGAAGCACTAACAATTCTATTTGGATTGGATTTCTTCATAGCAAAACCAATGAATTATTGAACAGACTGGACTTGGGTTTGCCAAAGAGTGATTCCTGTCAGATTGCTGATCGTGGCCCAGAATCTACAGCATGGGTAAGCAAAACCATGGCATGTGCTATATTTTCTGTCAGCTTTCCAGGTGCTGTCAATAGTGTAATAGCAGAATATTCTAATTGAGCTTAATTGCCTAGACATAACTGAGTGAGTATCAAGGAGTCTTTCTGGGTGAGTGAGTGAGATTGCCTACATTGTCTCTTACAAACCAGCAGAATACCCTACATAGTTGGGGATTGCCTTTATTATTCACAGATCTCTCTCTGATAAATGAGAGCCAGATTTATATTCTAAGGTCAGAGCAGAATCTTAAATTTGCTCTGTACCCATCCGCTGGTGGCAAGCTTTTATGAAATCTCAACTAGTTCATGTCAGCAGATGCTTTACTGCATTGAAAATCTAGTCAGAAGAGAAGCTTATTTCTCACTGCATCCTAAAAGTGATTCCATAGACTGCTTGGGGACTTTGTCCCAGTTTGAATGAGCCTGGTAAGTATCAATGTAATTATGAAACAGATAAAGTATTGCATAAGTTTCGTTATTTTAATGGCCTCAAAAAGGCTTTTTCACATACGATTAGTCTCTTTGTGTCTAAACTAAGCTTTCCTGCTGATGTAAAAGCTTGCAGTGAGGAATACTAACCCTGAGACAGAAGTATTTCTCTTTGAGGGAGGTTTGTAATTGGGGGAAGACAGAGAGCAGGCAGCCAAGTGGACAGAAATTGTCGTTACAGGCAATAGTCCTTAGTCAGCAGAAACTTGGAAGTATTCAATCTGGGCAGCCCTCTTGTATACAATCTTGAACACCAACAGCTGAGTAAAGGGAGGAAAAGATTTACCACGATATTTCCTCAGAAGCCTTGGAAATGTGCAAGGACCTGGCATTATAGCAATTGCTGCAAACAGAATATACGACAGCTCTGTCTTGCCTCTAGTATCTCTTTCTGGTTTTCATTACATGAAAAGGGAAGGTGATACTGAAAATCAGTTCCTTTCCCCTTTGATTCCTCAGGTCATTTTGTGTCTCTGAAAACCCTAAAGAAATCTTAGCATATGTAGGCGGATATATAGCTTGAAGGAGCCAACTTCTGCCCAGCATTGCAGGAGGGTGGCTTTCAGACTTGTCTTGTAGTCCTGAGCAGACAAGAGAGATGAAAGGCTACGGGAAGGGAGAAAAGATGTCTTGAAACCACTTCTACCTCCCTCTTGAAGCACCTGATACTCCAAACAGTGGGAAGCTTGTGTTTTTGATAGCGATAACCCAGCTCTGCAGCCTTTTGTATGGTGTGGGCATTGAACTGCGAAGACAAGTGAGCTCGTGTCCCCAGGGCTGACGTGGATTTTGGTGTGGTGTCTTCATATCTATACAGAAGTGGGTAGATGCCTAAAGGAACACTGAATTTCTTCAGGTGAACATGTCCTACTTTTAGCCTTTGCCTTCTACCTCACCTACCTATGTGTGCCTTTCTTGTTCCAGTTTTTGCGGGGTTTCTTAATCAGTTATGCCAAATTATATACCATGTTCATCTTTGGCTTCACTAGTATCCAAGCAGATAAAATACATCGTTTAGCCGTACTGTTCTTTAATGCTAGCTGATACTATACGTGACTTTTGCATGGCAGCATTTTTATAGCTTTATGAATCAATTAATAACTTCCTTATAGTGCACAATGCAGTTAGCAAAATGTCTTCCCAACCAACTTGTGTAAGGTATGGTCTATAGGCATATGCACAAGTTCTGTGTGAGGAATCTGAAACACATAACCAATGAGTTGTTATCTAAATAAACTTGGTGTAGTACCAAAATGCTAAACCAGTGGGAAAAATTGAACTCTAATGTTGATGTTATCTTGGACCTGCCCTTTGTCTGGAGTAATTAAAAGATTCAGGAACAATGTATTTGAAATAGTGAAATGTGATAAACTTAGGTGCTTGACATGCATGCTAAAAGGGAGGCATATATATATGTGTGTGCGTGTCTGTGATTTTTTAAGTTTAAGATTTGTGTTCTAAGAGAGGTGTGGAACGATGTAATGTTGATAAAATTTTTTTCCCTCACATAATTTCTTTGATAATGATATTAATTTAGCACACCTGGTTCAAATATCAGTGTCAAACGTTACTTGAGGTGCATGAACAAATTTAACGTCTTTGGAGTGACTCTGTCATTGGTGACTTTTTCAGCCCGCTTATTTAATCAAGCTCATAATTAATTTTAATCCTGTCTTTCAAAGTGTTACCAATCCTGTGTAGATTTTTATTGTCTTCCAACTTGATTAACATACACTCCACACAATTCTCCAAGCCATTACAGAGAGTAATGAATAATATTGGGCCCAGAATGAGTCTCCCTGGACATATGTAACAACTCCTCCCAGCTCAAAATTGAGCTATTAATAATTGCTTTCTCTATTCAGTCTTTTTAGCAAATTATGTGCCTGTTGTTTTAATGGTGTCATTCTGCATGCATATATCAAGTTTTGAGAACATTGTGTAGACCTGCAACAAATTCCTCACTAAAGTCAAAGCTGCACACTTGTATTAAATTACACTGGCTCATTTTTTAGTGTGCTACACTATGTCCCTGCTCAAAGGCTTTACAATCTAAGTTCCTGTGTATAAGATTCTAAGGATCCTGTAAGATCCTAGCGGTAGGTTGTCTTTTTTAAACAACTACTACTTGTGAAAGACCAGGGCTAGTTATTGTAACAAAACCAGAGTTGAACACATTATTCATGATGCGTAGTTCAGATTTTTAGTTCTCTTGGCTGCCCCACAAATAGTACAGCAGGTTTGATCTCTCAGCTTCTGTAGCCCTACCTCCACAAATGCCTTTCCACAAATAATCCTGGGTTCCTCTCTGTTACCAGACCTCCGTTCCGCTTTGTTATCTCACTAATATTTTCAGTACTTTTATTTCTTCCCAGAGTACCCCATCACACTACCATACATCCTGACGGTGTTTTCTGACTGCTCAGGGTATCCTGAGCATATGTATGTGTGACACTGGCACATGGGACAGCACGTGCTGTGGCTGCCTTGTGACGTGCCAGTGGACGTTTGACCAAACTGAGACTGAGAAGCTTTAGGCCACTTCTTGTTTAAATTCTCTTCTTGAGGCCAATCTGGTTTTATAAGTAACTGGAATTATTCATCTGTTTCTGTTTTGTTAATTACCTGTATAATGATTTGGGAATAAGGTTGGGGACTTTGCCCCCCCCCTCTCCCCACACCAATATGTTTATATTCTCTGCTGAACAATAGGTAAGAAGCCATACTTATAAGCAAGCTCTTCGAGAGGACGAAAAAAGAAGATTAGAGGAGATGAAGCAAGCACAACGGAGGAAGGTAATTATACATCAACAGTTTGCATATTGTAGCATTTTTGCATGCTGTGAAACCAATTAAATACATTGATTACTTGTAACCTACGCACAGAGTTTCTCTTTCGCAAAAGTGATTCAGTCACTGTATTCAAATATTGTGGGAGAGATGAGCCAAGCTGTAAAATGTGGGCAGGGACTGACTTACCTTCTGGGTTCAAGGTTATTTGCATCTGGATGACTGGCTCCTGTTCACCTCTCCATTTGAATAATTGTGCAGAGCATTTTCTGACCATGGCACCCGATTTCATAGGCTAAGGAAACCAGTTTCCTCTCTTTCAGGCAGAAGTAATCTTACTGAGATATTCATGATTAACTTGGACTCTGAGTAGTCTCTTTCTAGAGAGCTGAGGCCTGTGAGCCCTGCCTCCCGAATGGGGTAGCAGAAGCACTCAGATTTGCTGTTAAGCTTGTATGCTGCTCTGTTCCCTTGCTAACCACCTAAATGAAGAGTTTTGAATTGTCTAAAAAGCAAGCATGCCACAACTGCAGGTTTGAACTTCATCTTCTGCATACGTGGCATGCATTGCCTGAAATGTGTCTGAACCACTGTAGTCCCTCTGGCGTAGATTTGGGTACCGTATCCACATAAATTTCGTCTACACAAGGTGATGGTGCTGTGCCAAGTTATCTGACTTGGCTCCAGGTCTGACTGTGCAAGTATGGGGAGGGCAGCATTTGAAAATCGTATTAGCAAATAATTCAAAAACATATGAAAAAATACTGAGGCTTTTGCCATGCCTCTGCTGTTACTACCATCCAAGTTAATGTTCAACTGCTTCCCCAGTAGCAGAATCTTAGCATGAGAAATTCCAAGCGGTGAGATTCTACTAGAGCTGGACAAGTGACTGAGCCCCTCTCATGGATATCTTTTGTTAAATATTGGCGATAACTGTCCTTGTTTCATAGTGTTCTAGCAACCAGGGTGCTGGAAATAAAAGGTGGGGGAAAAGAGAAGCTTTTAATTACTTCCCCATCAGGTGTGTGCTTAATCCCAGGAACTGTACAGAGGAAAATTTTTTGAAAGCCAGTCCTGATGGGTATAAGTCTGGTAGCTGTTGTATTCTTTACATTGATTCTTCCATAGAGAAAATAACTACAGATGTGAAATAACATGCCCCTACTGTATGAGTTTGGTTTAAGGAACTCATTTAGAGCTTTAGGCTCTACCAATTTCCACAACTTGCTGAGAAGCTGTTGGGTGCTTTTAAGACTGCTCTGGCTCGGTGCACAGTTCCAAGTGCTCCTTGCCTTCACAGTTGCTGCTACCTATTGCACAGAGTAATGCACTACTTATAAACCTACTGTATATAATATGTATTTTAAAGGCTCCAATAACTGTCCCTCAGATATATGTTGGCGCGTTTCTCTCTTCAAACTAATATTTAATAAAATAACTGTGAATTCTGTCTTGTGTGTACCTTCTAGCACAGTGTAGTTATAAAACATGTAGGTATTGTCAGTTCCCTTTTTTTTTTTTTTTCAAAACAGGTTTTAGTGTGTATTGCTTGATTTAGAAATTTTCAGTACGCTTTGAACACCGCATCATATAGACACAATATATTTCAGACATTACTCCAAGAGAGGACTCAGCATATTGGAAAGTCAGATACTGCGTTTTAATTTTCAGGTTGAATAGTTATTTAAAACACTGAAAATTAAGGTTGGCTTTTTTATTTCTTAATCCTGTTTCTTCTTTTAGGGCTAGACAAATATTGATACACAACACATTCACAGTTATTGATTTTCTTCATACATTTATTGCATAGTTTTTATTTAATGTTCCACTTAAATTGATTTTTAAAAAAAAAAAAACAACAAAACAACTTCTGTGGTTCCATTCAGTTATTGAAGCTTCTACCTAACTGCATCGTTTTATTTTAGTTCCTATTCCTACGGCTGCTTAGTTGCTATGGAAAATATGAAAGATGGGTCTGTTCCCATCCCTTCCCCCTCGGCCTGCAAGCCAAGTTTTCTTTGCAGAAAAATCTGCATCTCCAGTTCTTGGGTGCATTGCAGGAAGAAAGAGCCAGACAAACAAGCAGACATGCAGAGCAGAGTCGTACAGCCTGTGCTTCCTTTGCAGACCTGGTTGAAATTGCATAAGCAAACTCTCCTCTGAGAAGAATTTCTTTTATAAAGCTTAATAGCGTAAGGATGGTAGGCTACTGCAACACTGAAAGCTTGCACAGACTTTTACCATTTGGTACCAACAGGTACCATTTGCCCTTCCCTCAGGCTTGGGGGGAGCCCCAGGGAGCTGGGGGTGACATGCCATGCCACATACCCTTGTTCTTATCTTCTCCTCATGCTTCATGGAGGCAGGAGGCAAAGGGCATGTCTTCATACCCTGTGGGTGCGATGACTATGTCTGCTCCTGCAAAGTGACTTCATCTGTATTCCTCCTTGGACCCACAGGGGAATTCAAACCCATGGGTGGGGGCAAGGGAAAGCAGAATCCTGTCTGGCATACTTTTTCAAATTTAGGACTATGGATGTCTGAATCCTGTAACTTCCCACCTTTTAAGGCACAAACAAAACTCATCCAGTGTAATGCTGAACAGAAAAATGAACGCAGATTTTAACATCGTGCTGTCACATAAATCAAATGCTGTTGAGAGAAGTTCTGGGAATGAACTTGTCTCATGGCTCTAGCTGGAGGTAACACCATGTGGAATTAATTGGGTTTGCAACATAGGTTTGTTAATTAAAAGTTTGTTGGTTGTTTAGATATTTGGTTTTTTTGTTTTTTCTCTTATCATTCCCAGGCTGAATTAATGGAATTTAAACAAAAGCAGGAGGAGGAAGCCAGGACAAAAGCACGTCAAAACGAACAGAGGAGGTATGATGCAAAAATGCAGAACACACTTTAATTAAATTCCTATCTGGAAATGGTCTCAAAATTGCAGGCATTCATGATTTAGAAGATGATTGCAATGAGGATCCCTGACCTCATTTCTGGTTTAACTTTGCCTTCAAATGAGACACTAACACCCATCATTACAACTGTTTACTGTAATGCAGTGTGACCCAGAGTACCTTTTTCACTTTACCCTATCGGCACAGGATATAGGGTAGAAACTATTAGTAATTTCATGGGTAACTACTAGTACAGTAGCTTCAGCTGGGAAACATTTTATCTATCTATCTTTTATTTATTTACTCAATCTTGCTTTATTTTAGTATGTGCTACTTTGTCAATGCCACGTTTCGTGGTTGGCTGTCACTGAAGTTAACAGGCAGAGATAAACGTGGGATTCGATATTGACACAGATCGAAGCTGCAGTGCAGCAAGGCCTTCTGCAGCTGTATTGCTTCGCACCCCAGGGCTGTGCCCCACTGCTGTGCCCTCTCTGTGCTCAGCAGATCTAATCTTGCACTTCTGTCACTTAACTGGTTTTCCATTATCTTGAAGCACAGCTTTATTGTCAGCTTTGTTTTGTGCTGGTAAAAAGAAGCAACATTTAGTCTCAAAAATAAAACCACCATTTGTGGGGTTTTTTGTATCATTAAGGTAATATATATAAAAAAAATAGTTCTTTAGGCAACCACGCTCCATACTGTTTTCATTTCTTATTTTTCTGTAGCAAAGATATTGAGATAATTACCCATAGAAGTTAATGAAGGATTTTTGATTCAGTCCATCTCATGTCCCTAGATAGAAATAATCCAGCATCTTGCATTTTACATCATTCTTACAAATAGCATTGTAAAACATTAAAACAACAGTCATGTCTAAGCATGTGTGTCAGTCCTAAGCATTAATAGGGAGAAAAAAGAAACAGTTTTCAGGAGGTTTGAAAACACTTAGAAGAGATTGAGGAAAAGTACATTTGTATTTGTGCATGCTTTCCAGATTGATAGAGCAGTACAAAGAAATGCTAGAGTTGATTTCAGAGCTGTATGGTAGGGAAAGTTGTCAGCTACACAAATTGTCTCTATTAGTAACAAGCTTAAGTGGTTTTATTCATTGACGTTAGGAAATTAGTACTTCTGGAAACTCTCCTTGTGTACTGAAAGCTGAAAGACTACCTAAGGTGAATTGCCAAAATAGCAATACCTCCCCAATAAGATGGGTGGTGGTATGCAGGTCATCTTTCTACAGATAATTTTGGTGCATTTCTCACAGCAGCTGAGCTATGCCTTTTAATCACAACGGGCTGATCCCTGGATAAGGATGCACCTAGTGAATTGAAAATTAAATCCACCCTATGTCATGCCTGTCCATGGCTATGCAGCACAGATTTGAAAAACAGAGGAAGGTGGGTATTAAACTGCCAATAGGGAAAGCCACTCAAAGTATGCTAAATTTCAAATGTTCGTGAACTCCTCAGCTACCTTCACTCATTATTCATTTTTTGTTGTGTTTTAAGGGTAAATAATGCTTTCCTGGACCGACTCCAGGGCAAAATGCAACCTGATAGACTCCACCAACCTGGATATTCTGAGAATCTGAACTACCTCAGTAACAGCATCTGGGTAAGTTTTTGGATACAGAACATGAAAGCAAAGAGTTTGTTTAAAAGTTTACTTTTCCCCCAGATTCTGTTATGTGTCTATGTACATTTAGCCTGCCTGACAGAACTCACAGTCCTTGCTGGCTGTCTACAGTAGTTTTTAAGAAGAAATCTTGTCTTAAATATAAGCTATTCAAATGGGAGAAGGGAGGAACAGCTGCTCTTGCAGCAGAACTCAGTGGCTTTGCATGCAAGGTACATACTGCAAGGAACTACATCCAAGGTACTTCTTAAGTTCAGAACAAGCGTAGTGAAATCGTAAGGGATTTTTTAAGTCTATAAATGAAGGATGTTTGGAAATGCTGTAAACTTTTTAATACCATATTGAAATTGGAGGCGGAAAATCCCATGAAAGATACAGCAGTTTATTTTTTACCTGTATAAAATAATGGCAAAGAAGACTCGACTGCATCCAATTTAAAATACAGGGTTTGTAAGGATTGTCTGAAGAAAAGATACTTTGACTGTAGCTTCTTAAACATCCATTAATTTTTTTGAGCTGTCCTAATGAGGCATTAATGTTATTTAGAACTACATTACTCAGTGTAAAAAAAGTAAAATTGTGTAGTATTCCCATCATGGAAATCTCCATTAGGTTGACTTTCCATTGCTGAGAGGACCCTAGCGGAGAAATGGAAGATTTACAAAGAATGAGCAGCAAAAGGATGAGTCTAAGAGAATTTAGTGAATGTGTCAGTGTAGAAAAATATGTTTAGTTAATAAACCAGAAAAGCTTGAACTGATTAGTTGACTGTCTGGTGAGGGCGTGTATGTTGGCAGGTGAATGCCAGGAAGCCTTGGGTTCAATCAATCAAGGCATGATTAAGCAGCAGATGTTCTTGCTGCTGGATTTTTCTGTATACTGGAAGTGAAAAAAGAGTGTCTCCATCACTACAAGCTTTGGGCAAGCCCTGGGCCATGGCAGAAGGCTTGGGAACCTCGGACTGATTCTCTTGGTCTTGCTGAGAGGAGGCAGGGTCTGCCAGCTCAACCTCCCGTAAGGCCTGTGGGCAGCTGCTTGGGGAACCAGCTGGTTAGAGGCTTTACTGGTAACGCCTATATTACATGCCAGGCAATCCAGGAAGCCAAACTGCAGGTGTCCAGGATAATAGAAGAGTGTGAGCAAGAGGGCACTCTGCATGGCAGACCTGAATCATCTCCTGAAGGATGGCATGTCTGCAGATAGTGGAATTAGAGACTTCAGGTAGGACAGAGGGGCAAAAGGTAAAGCCTGCTAGATGGTTAACAAAGGCAGCAAGGGTGGAAAATATTGTTTCTATTTCACTTTGTGTCCTTTACCCCAATTTGTAAACTGTTTCCTAATAAACTCAAAAGAAAATGTGTGACGCAGCCAAGATCCCCAATATCTAAAGTCCACCAGAGTGCCTGCTGTCACCACTGAAAACCTTGCCATTGTCTCATTGTCTGCAGAGGCGGGGGGTGGGGAGGTGGAAGGGGTGGGGTGTTGCCTTTAGCCAGGTGCCATATGTCCTCTTCCACAGGACAGGTGCTGGTACCACTAAATGAGCGCACTCAGCCTAGGCACAGTTTTAACAACAAACAACTCTGATGTACGCAGCCAATCTGTGCTTTTTAATATATATATATATATTCAAAGAATGCATCAACACAAATGTAATAAAACCCTGCATGTAGAAGTGATAAATTTCTTACTCTGATGTTTACTTAATGGCTCCCAAGGAGCCTGCCTTCTGTTGGGTAATGCTAGATTATCGATTCTCCATTATGCTATGATGTGAGATTTGAAGACTAAACAAAACGGGGAAAGAATAAACTATGAAAGAATACGCCATCATGGAAAGGAATTAAAAATGAGTATTGTTAACAAGAGCAAGAAAGAAAAATATCTCTCAAAAGACAGGCTGGAGGCTGCAACCTCAGTGTCTTTGATTATACCAAGATTATTCCCTCTTCCCTTGGGATTTTAAGCAAAAAGAATCGAACTCCAGGTGGGGCTTACAAGTCATGTAGTCTGCAGCATGGTGGTTTACATTACAAGGGAGCTTACTGAAGCACATCAGACGGTATACTAAGATTAAAAGAAACTAAAAAGGTTCCCAAAGTTAAGACCTGCAGATAATTTTTGAGCCTGCTCCATCTGTGCAGTGGCACTGAAGAGGAAATATTTGTTCTCTTTCCTGCTTTTATTTTTTTCCCCTGTTTGAACTCTTCACAGTCACAATGGCTTCACACTTAACAGAACCTGAACATCTCACTGTGCTGTCAGTATACCTGCTGGATTTTTCACTATTATTTCTATTAGCCTGGTTTCTTAAGGAAATGAAGTTTCTATGATCACACTGTCTGTCTACATGTAATAAGGTTTTCAACCTGCTGGCCAACCGTAGCCAAAATTGAAAGGGAGTGTAAGCCTCAAAGATAATTAAGATTCTCTGTGTTTCCTGAAAAGCAATGGCTGGCAGAGGAGAGACCCCAAAACAGTGCCCCATTCTGATGGGCGGTGGGAAGGACCCGGGCACTCTGTGCGTTGTTTGGCTGCAGCCCTATGGCCCATCAGCATGGGCACAGCTCCAGAGCAGCTGCAGCTCTGCCCTGTTTTCCTGGGGGTAGGGGATACAAAAGGGGACATGGATATCACAGGGGACATGGAGAGAAGGGAGGGAAGGCGAATTCATTGTGTGCGTCCAGTCAGTGGGTAGGAGATTGGTTGCGTTGCCCAGTTATCCCCTCATCAATAGGAAACTGGTTTTCATTAATTCGTCTGACATCTGACATCTTGTGTTTTTATTAGGAATATTTGTAAGCTGTTATTTCAAGAAAGGTCTTTGTGAAAGTAATCTTTTCTTCCTTTTTGGTTATAAGTGCGAGGGCACTCGCTAGGTGGTTGTGTGGTTTTCTATTTTAATGGGAAGACAAATTAATGAATTTCTACTTCTGTCTGTGAGCTACCGCACCCTTGAGAGAGCATTGAGTCTTGTTGTATGCTGTCAAGAAAGTTTTGATGTCCTGTGTGCTGCTATTGTCTCTAACATAAGGATAAACCTTTCAGGGTAGGAGGGTAAAGAAAGTTGTCATTTTGATGTCAAAGTTTAATCAATAAGATTTAATCCTTAGTCAGCTGGGACCTACGACTGAGACAGTATCTGTTCACTGTAATGCAATGAATGGTCAGTTTTATTTAAATATTAAACCGCTCCTATTTTTACAAAAGAATAACTTTAAAACAGGTGCATATTTTTATATTCACAGCATTGTGATATTTGCCCGTGTTCAAGTACGAAGGGATCTGCAGAGGCCAAGTGCTAGTGCATGGCAAGCCTGTAACAGAGCTCCTGGGGGTTTTTTGCATGGAAATGGAGCACTGTCAAGGACCCTTTTGTCTATTCTATCAATGGCGAAAGGTCACATGGTCAACATATGAAATTTATATGTCTGCTCTTCTTTAACAGAATACTAGTTGTCTTGCTGAAACTCTTTAAGCTGTAGTAAACCCAGAATCTAGAAGGCAACATGACATATTACATCAACCTGTTTCGTGTCTCCGTTACAGCTGGTGTCGTGCATGAGAATGAGAAATGCTCTCTCAGATGCTGACTCTGCTCTTTCAGTGGATGCACAATTCTAGATGTTCATTGTGGGAAGCAACTGTGCCCTGAATACCAGGTGCAGTGGGACAGGAAACCCCAGTCACTTCCTTTCCCATATGCAGAACAGAGACTCAATGGAGGCTGGATAAATCTGTTTTAAGGAAACATGGTTTATGGATAAAACTATTTTAAATAAACATGGCTTGTGGGTTAGCTCTTGGTTTAGTTCTTGTAGCTACTTTTAGATGGATAAAGTTGCACTGAAAATGCTGCTTTCCCAGGGCAAAGAAAAATCTTTCTTTTTAACATGGGAATATTGAGAATAGAAAATTTATATAAGAATATCGCAGAGTGCAATCCACAATGGTTACATTTGTTTTAACAAAGAATGTGGTTTCCTAACTTAGCTTTAACCTGGTCAGTCAATGCACAATCTGAGTTGGAAAGTTTATTAATTTTTGTTCCTAAAAGAGGTGAGTTTGGGTTTTGTTTTTGTGGGTTTTTGTGGGTTTTTTTTGTAAGGTGCTTGTCTATTTCTGCCAGAAGAATGGCAGAAAAGAAACTACTCTGCAGAAGTATCAGCATTGATATGGGGACCTCAGATGAATAGGTCCAGGCATGCTGTAGCTGAGTTTCATGACTTGCCTCTGACAAGGCAGTCAAACAGCATATGCAGATGTGTTCTGCCTGGCTTGACTTTGAGCTCAATCATTCTTTCCTTTGAAAATCACATCCTAAAAGAGAATAGCGGGAGTCTGGGGAGGAACGGAAGAAGCTTTTCACTCTTTCAAATTGTGAGTTCAAGAAAGGATTGAAGCATCTGAAGACATATTTTTTCCAGCAAAACCAAAATATGTTTATCTCCTGAGTTGATACGTCCTCCTATTCATATTGAGTTCAGATTAAAGAAATATTTATTGCTGGAACTGGAATCTTGCAGAAGGGTTTACTTGTTATTTTAAGTGAAGTTTCAAAAGACAGGAAAGGGCACCAAGTAATCAAGAAAGTTCCACACAACTGGATAACCATAATTCTTTTATAAATATGTGATTGTACTGTACATTGTACTGTACTAATGCATTTTTTTTTCTTTTATCCAGGAGTCAAATGACTTGGAATAAAGGAGGAGAAAGGTAAGAACAATGAATTTATTCATTCTTTTTAGTACCAATGCTGGTGTTAATTTAGCTTCGTATTTGACATTTCATTATAACAGCTTATGTCATTTAATTATCAAGTAATGAGAGGGGATATTAAAACAAATGCTTTCCAGCTCTGTGTTTGGGGCCATGCAATGGCACATACCTGTTCTAAAACACATTCTTTTGTGAAGAACTGCAGAACGTGTATTTCAAGTCAGAGGAAGTTCTGATGGCATGGAAGGCATCTGCTGGGGGTGCCTTGATATTTAGGCTAAAACTCTGATACATCCACGTTCTCTGTGTCATGGACTATGAGTGGATAAACCTGGGCAGCTGAGGAATATGGATGGAAATGCAGGAGGTGACTTTGCAAGCTTTCAGTGATCCTAAGTGAAAGAGGATAACTTTGTTGTGGGCTGTGTTCTTACTGCTATTTCCCGTGAGCAAAAAGGGACACTGTTGTCAGTGGAGGCTGTCAGTAAAACACCACTGTTGAATCAGAGACATCAGGCCCCCTATTTTCAAATGACCATTTTGTAAGTCTCACTGCACCTACGGGAAAGGGGTTCCCAACCCTAACTCTGATTTCCAATATAAAGATTTGTGCAGAGCCTTTGCTTCCAGACTTAGACACTTCTGAAGCAGATTCAGGCACTGACACGCATTATTCTTGCCTTAGGAGATGACTTTGACACAACTCATGTTTTTTGAGAAGCAGGATTTTATAAAGAGGAATTAAAAAAACCCCAAACTTCAGTAAGTCCCTTGCTTTCAACCCTTCTCCCACAAATGCAGGTATTCTTCTATGACTTTCTTCCTCATTTTTCTGCTCCAATAATTATTTTAGTATTTTTGCAGCAGAGTTGTATTCTGAAGATGGTATCTAAATAATATTGTTGGCCTCCCATGAGTCATCTTTTCAATTTAATGAGGAGTAAATTTGTTATTAAAAATTAACTCAAATTCACTAAAGAAATGACAACAAGTAAATAAAGGCAGTTCCCCACAGAGGAGGAAATAGCTGTCTTTTGCAGCCCACGATACTCTTAGGTTTTGTAAACCGTCAGCAGCTGAAGGAGTTCAATGTATTGGATCCTTTGTTGTTTTTCACAATTTCTACAATACCAATAATATATTTACAGTTGAACTGTATAAGACCTATGGATGTGTGTACTTTTCTAAGCCTTATTTTGCTGTTGTTTTGAAAACACATTTCAGCTTGCTACATGAATATATTGTTCAAAGAGTTATTAATCTAATAGGACATCTAATTAGGACATTTTGTGAATGAAATTTACAAAAAGATAGGAATCTCTTCATGAAGGGTTTACATAATTACAAGCTAAAACCTGTCAGAAGAAAAGGGAGACTATTTTTCAGTGGACATAATCCTAGAGAAGTTGACTTTGATTTTTGTTTTTGCTGCAAAAGATAATTTTTAATTCTGTTTTCTCCCTCTTGTTACAGGGTACTGGAGAAATATTCACTTTTATCTGGCCTAGGCCAAATGACCTTGTAAAAGCTCTGAGAAAGCGCTCTTTTATCATTGTGATTTTTTTTCTTACTCTGACTTCAGCTTCACACCCACTTCATGAGCAATCTGCAGAGACTGGTTTCTAGCTGTCATTATTCACGCATATTTGAAGCAGCTGATTATGGAAGTCCTATTTAATTTTTAATAAGAGAATGTGTCATTTTTTTTCATAAATTGTTTTGCCTCTTGCAGAATGTAATTATCCCAGTCTTTGGGATCTCAGAAAAAGAAGACATTAGTGGCTGTAGAAGCTGCAGTAATATCAGTGTTTACTTGCTGCTCTATACCCAGCCAAAAATGTCTCAGAGATTTGAACTAAAGAAGCAGGTAGAGGTGGGGGTTTTGGGGATGGGAAGGAGAAGTGTTGCTGATTCGGGGTTGTTTGTTTGGGGGTTTGGATTTGTTTTGTTGTGTTGGGGATTTTGTGGAATTATTTTGCTATTGTATTTAACAGCAGACACTCAAGAAGAAATATGTGTATTGTAAACACGATCTTTTAAATATGTTCTTAGAAAACTACAACACAGGAAAGAAATAAAACTTGCCATAACACTGAAATGTATTTGATCTCTCCTGCATCTTTTGTGATATATACCAGTTTCTCACTTAGCCTGTTTTACCTTAGAAATTTCTGTTACATGAGTGGGGGAAGCTACTACAAGGTTAGCTTTAGATTCTTGCTTTTGTTTGTCCCTCTAGTCTAATGGAATTTAATTTATATCCCCCTCTTTCTGCAGACAAAAACATTTTGATGCTTTCCATAGCCAGTTGTATGACCAAGATACTTCTAACAGAAAAGAAGGGTCTACATTACATGTTACATAAACCACGTAGACAAGAAAAAGTATCTGCAGCATTTACAAGTACATCTTAGGTGAAGTTCAAGGTTTCCTGAGCAGTTTTTTTCAGTGTGCAGGCATGCCACAATATTTTTCCATCACCCTTGAAATATGGCAACTTTGTAATGGATCACCTGAAGTCCCTCTGGAACTTTCTGCGGTTGCCCTTGGCTCTCTTTGCCTCAAGGAATTATTCAAATATCTCATACTACTGTCTAGCTGATGTTCATAGGAAATACTGGAGATCTTGCTAATGCTCTGCGGTTTAGCCTTTTGTTAAGTGTCTGGCACTGGGAAGATTCCTGGGGAAGGCTTTTGCACACCTACACAAGGGCACTGCATTGCAAGTGGTACTTGGCTGTGCTGTCGGACTGCTGCTCTGGAAATTAAAGTCACATCTCCCTTCAAGAACTCCCTTACCCAGCCTCCTTTAGTAGATAGCAGGGCTGGGGCTAAATGTCTGCAGAGTGGAATATATGTATATGCATGCTCATATATTTTAAAGGAAATGTTTTTGCTTTAATCAAATCCTTGTATTGTACTCTATTCAGACAAAGACTTGTAGGTGGTCTTCTTGAAGCAGTGAACCTGCAGCCTTTCTATACTTGATGTACGATACCCCTAGACCCTGCTGAGAAAGGCTGAGTGGGAGGGGAAGTTACCATGGTCACTGACAAGTTAAAATTCAGTGTAATCATGTTGCTGTGTTTCAATATCCAAAGAAAAAGAAGAACTTCTTATTAACCTGCTACTTTCATGATCAGGAACAGTGATGGCAAGTCACCTTGAGTAACCCCTTCCATTAAGCTTGTCTGCTTTCTTTTGGCTGTCTTCAAAGATGAAATTCGATCACAATCTTCAAAGTGCTTCCCCTTATCAAGTATTTCAATCTCTTATTTGAAATGCTCTCTACAAACTATTTCAGACATTAGCTATTCCAGCCCTTTTTAATGGCAAAGTATCTGAATTTTTCCTCCTATCTTTCTGAGCAGAACAAACAAATCTATATGAACAGTAGCCCAGGAAGCATCTTTGAGAGCCGTGGCCTGCAATGGAGATGATAAGAAGTTATATGCATCCACAAATTGACGTTAGCAGGATGTCTGGAAAAGTGCTGTTCTTATGCTGTTGGAAAGCTTCCAGTATCTCAGAATTACCCACCTCTCCACACACACATATCCTGCCAAAACTTTTAAGCTTGAAAGCAAAGGGATGTCATGACATGGCCTGAAATGGGATTATAACGAAATGAACTGGTGATGGACTGGGAAAATGGCTTCATGTCTGTGGAGAGTTAGGAATTGATAGCTGGGTGTGTTTTCTATCTACCAGTTATGAGTAAAGGATTTGAAATACAAATAGGTTCCTCTAGTTATAACTTAACACTGAAAAAAAAAAATAATCTATTATGCAGTGGCCTAAATCCAGATTTTATTACTATGTGACAGTAAATGGAGGTTCATTCTTTTTTGTTTTGAAAATTGTTATCTCAGTATAATCTGCACTAATGATCTCGTCCCATTTCAGAAACAAACCTTCCAAGAGGGAGTGGCATGGGGCTGGAAGTTGCAAGAGGAAACCCCTTGGGTTTTCATTGCTGAGACAAATTCATTTTAGCAAACTGACTAAACCATTATGATCAGCTGTTCTGAATGCCAATACAACGTGACAGCAAGATTCCTATGTTTAGATTTTATGGTCTGCCTAAATCAGAAATTACCTTCCTACAAAGAAACACAATGTTCATCTAAGGATGTACAAGATTCCTTCTCCGTTATGTACCTAAAAGTTGATCCCATGGTTTATCCCTGCTTTTAAAAGTATCTGCCTGACTCCTAGTTCAAACTTGCCAAGTTTCAGGTAGCTGTTACTGAATTTTCTTAGCCACTTGCCTGGTAAATTAAAGAATTTTCTGCCCTTGGGACTCTGTTTTATTTCAGTGTGGTTATTTGGACAGTTTCGTTCAATTTGCAGTCCTCGTTCAGCTTGTATTCTTAAAAGTATCCCAGATTACAGAAACCCTTAGATGCAATAGGATTTGGTATATGTATGTCTTCTATTTTGTATGTCCCCCACTGAGGCAGAATATTATTAGCTACTAGAAAGGGAGCTAATCCATAGCTTATATTTTATGATACTCATCCATGTTCATGCCTCTGCTTCAAGAAATCCAAATCCCCATCTCCTGTCTTGGAGAACATCTTAACACTGGGCTCTTTAGGGCAGTTCTCAGGACCCAGGCTGTGATGGCTCTTCTGCTTTACATAAAAAAAAAAAGAAATTCATGTGAAGTGAGAAGGCATATGACTTTATCTAGCCCAAGAGCTTTATGTTCCTTCTGTGGCCCATGCCATGACTCTGCTCCCTGTCACAGTGTTCCCTAAGGGCTCCTTCACATAGCACACTCACTCCTTTACACTCCAGGTATTTGTTTTCTCTAGTCCTGCTCCTGGAGTACTCCTGGAGTCTGACAGAAATCCCTTTTGCTCCCTCCGCTAAGCATTCCTCTTCCTTTCCCTTCAGTCATGCCCATGCCCCCTTTCTTGTTAAATCCCTCTGCTTCACGAGCTGAATTGAATCAGGTGCCAGTAATCCATGGATTCTTCTTCAGCACTCTGGACTTCATCAACTGACTTTCTCTGCTATATCTTATTAAAGAACAAATGGACAAATTAGTATTTTTATTTGCTGCTTCAGCTTATCTTTTTTTCTTTTGCAGTCATTTCTGTCTTCTTTCTGAGAGGTGAGTGTGTTTTCCTGACTCCTCTCTATGCCCCTCATTTATCCTATCCTTTCCCATCCTGGTATGTGGCTACATTAGGGAAGAGCATTGCCAAAGAGGTGCCATTGCCACCTCAAGGGAAGTGATCCTTCCCCTTGCTCAGCACTGGTGAGACATATCTGGATTGCTGGATCCAGCTCTGGACTTCCCAGTACAGGAAAGACATGGACATGCTGCAGTGAGTCCAGCAAAAAGATGATGAGGGTGCTGGATCATCTTTGGTATAAGGACAGACTGAGAAAGCTGGGAGTGTTCAGCCTGGACAATATAAGGCTCAGAGGGATCTTATCCATGTGGTTAAATATTGGAAGATGGAGAGTAAAGGAGATGGAGCCAGGCTCTTTTTGATGCCCATTGACAGAACAAGAGGCAATAGGCACAAGTTAAAATACAGAAAATGCTGTGTAAATACACACATCCCCTTTTGTTGTGCCGTGAAGGTGTTCGGACATTGGCACAGGTTGCCCAGAGAGGCTGCTGAGTCCCCATCCTTAGAGATATTCAAACCCAAACTGGACAGTCCTGAGCAGCGTGCTGTAGGTGGCCCTGTTCTGAGCAGGGAGGTTGTACTAGATCTAGATGATCTCCAGATGGTGCCTGTGAACCTTACCTGTCCTGCAGTGATATCCTAATCTGTCCATAGCTATTTTCATCTGCTATCACTCATTTCTTTCTTCAGCCTGCATTTTCCACTTTCAGCTCACAATCCAAGAGCTGTTGTTTCATCCTGCAGACATAAATAAAAATTTTTGTGCCCCAACTAATTTTAACTGTTTCCAACCCTCTTTTTTGGTTGTTTTTTTTTTTTTTTTTTTTTTTTTTTTTTTTAAGTTGTGTGGCTTGTTGACAGTAAGTCTACACTCTTTATTTTTTTAAGTAGTTTAAATCAATATCCCAAATTATTTCTTTATGTTTAAATATTGGAGTCAACCCTTTGTCTTCACCCTCCTTTCTAGCAACAGCCAGTCCTGGTCCTCCTGGGTTCTGACCATGGTGGCTCGCCTCCAGCTCTCTGCTGGCTCCCTCAGACAGCTCTGGATAGCTCTGCAGGACCCTGGATGCCAGCTTCAGTGCTCACTTCCCTCCTTTGCTTCTGGAGGAGGAACCTGTAAGGGTGTCATGTTATCTGGAATAAACGCTTTCTCTTGTCTTGTTTAAAGGCGTCACCTCAGTCCCAGGAGTCATGGGCAGATGCTGACACTGTTAGTGGGGGAGGGAGAGGTGGGCATTCGCTGTGAAAGGGGCTGGGTAGAAATGCAAGCTTGAAGATGAGAGAAAATTCACTTGAGCTTTGTCAGTCTTTCATTAAGACTTTCCAAATTTCAAACCATTCTAGGGATCTCATCTGAACTCTCTCCAGTCTGCTCTCATTAAAATAGGGTGGGTTTTTTTTCATGCCAACATTAATTCATTTTTTATTTCACTTACAACCCACATTCCCAGTTCCTAGCTGTGTGATCTTTGCACCTAGCTCTTTAATTAAAAGAAAGGGAGCCCAGATTTTCCTACTGTCTGGACCTCTCTCTAGAAGCTATCTTTATCTCTCATTCAGTTAGTGCCAGCCACTGCCTTTACCACCAATTTCTCTTAACCTCCCTATCAATCCATGAACTCCCCTGAACTATATTTGGATAAGAAAACTCTACCAGAAATGTTATTTTGAAAGACTATTGCCATTTAGGATTTTCTTTAAAAATCTCTGTAGTAGATTTTTAATTTGCTTACCTTCACTTTGAAGTTTGAATAGTGGGGTTTTTAAAGTGACAAAGTCATGCGGCCATATGTAACTCTGCTATTTTAACAAAAGCACATTTTGTCAGACACTGGTAATCCCACCAAAAATGCAACTTATTTATCTGTAAAGTTTTATCTTTCATTAAACCACTTTGTTGGGTATTAATTATGCTGTTCACCCTTAATTCTTGATTAAGCAAATCCTATTTTCCTTTCCTGAGATTTTGCCTGTGTAAGCATTAGATTGGTAGACTTATAGTTACATTTTCAGCACATTATGTTTCAGAAATATTGAGAAAAAAAATATGTTCTTGTCTTCTCTGTAAAATCTTTGGGACAGTCACCCTACCCCAGAGAACTTGCCCAGTATCCTACTTTGAACACAGCAGTTTAACAATCTCATCTGTCAATACGTCTACAGTCAATGGTCTGAGTTTTCAGCTTTGTTGATATTTAGTAATCCCCTGCTTTACTAAAGGAACATGTTTCCCTATTTTAATCTGGAAATAGTCATCTGTCTGTTTCCCAAAAGTGAATAAGAATTTATTTTATTACCAGAAGTGGGGATTTTTGCACTTTTGCCTCCTGTTTGGCACAGTGTTTGTTATTGAACTAATCTGTGGGGGTGTATGAGTTTCTTTGCTGGTGCTCCTTGTCCTAGATACTTTGGTC
Source organism: Falco punctatus (assembly GCF_963210335.1). Lineage (NCBI taxonomy): Eukaryota > Metazoa > Chordata > Aves > Falconiformes > Falconidae > Falco > Falco punctatus. The sequence continues at coordinate 33,452,287 of NC_137581.1, forward strand.
TCTGCCTGAGGTGGGGCGTTTCCCTGGAGGTAGGCATGAAGTAGCAGTAGTCTCCAAAATCATAGAATCTATCATAGAATCATAGAATAGTTTCAGTTGGAAGGGACCTTTAAAGGTCATCTAGTCCAACTCCCCTGCAGCGAGCAGGAACATCTTCAGCTAGATCAGGGTGCTCGGAGCCCTGTCCAGCCTGACCTTGAATGTTTCCAGGGATGGGGCATCTACCACCTCTCTGGGCAATCTGTGCCAGTGTTTCATCCCTCATTGTAAAAAAAATTCTTCTTTACACCTAATCTAAATCTACCTCCTTTTAGTTTAAAACCATTACCCCTTGTCATGCCACTAAAGGACCTACTAAAAAGTTTGTCCCCAAGTTTCTTATAAGCCCTCTTAAAGTATTGAAGGGCTGCTATAAGGTCTCCCTGGAGCCTTCTCTTAACCAGGCTGAACAACCCCAACTCTCTCAGTGTTTCTTCATAGGAGAGGTGCTCCAGCCCTCTGATAATTTTTGATCCCAGATGTTCCTAGAGGCTCTGTTTTCACAAGCCATGGCACATGACTGGTGACCACTGGAGAAGCAGCATGTCCCATTTTTGTAAAATTTTATCCTCAGAGCAGATAAGCTTTTAGTAGCCACCCTCCATATTTACTCCAACAAGGAAAAGGTTGTCTTAGAGTACGAAGGTGAAAACAAAGTTATAAAAAGAAGAAAATAACAAATGCAGTCTTCTTGTATCCCTGACACCAAATCTCTCATCTAACTGCCACTTCAAAGCTTTGTTTGAGTAATACTATGGCCCAGCAGCCAAGAAGAAGCCAGCCAGGTCTACTCTTCATTACTGCCCTCTCAGTTACAGCCAAAAGTTTTCTGGTTTGTTCAATTGCATTTGTTCAATGTACAATTTCCTCCTTAATGGACAGTACCTTATGCTATTTCACTTTTGCTCTGCTTTTGTAGAGAGACTCTGTTGCTATTGAGTCTCCCTTTCTCTCTCTCTCTCTCTGCTTGTTGGAATGCTTGTATCCTGGTTTGTATTTGTTTTGTTGATCTCCACAACTGAATTGCTTCCTCCTTCTTCATAGAGAGTCTGGGAAACAGATGTGTTGTTGTGGCAGATCGTGAAGGTCAGCAATTGCTGTCCCAGCGAAGCAGAGACTAGAGGCTTCAGTCCTAGAAATTGGACTACTCTTTATTCACATAGCTAATCCAACCCCATTTAAATAAATCAAAAAGCCTTTTTATAATGAACTAATTTGTACCTTTCACTGGAGGTTAAGGTAAGTGGATTGCAACTGGAAAGCTGTAATACATGAGGTTGTTTCTTAGGGAAATTTCACCTATTTCACCCAATTTCTTTTTAACCTGAACGAATTGGCAAAAAAACCCCACCCAAATAACAAAACCCCAAAGCCAAAGCACAAAACTAAACCAAAACAAAATAAAATGAACTCTTTTTTATTTATTTATTTTCATTTCCTTCAGAGAGAAGGAATTACTGAACTTGATAGGATTTTTTTTTTATTAGCCTTTATTTTAGAATTCTGCAGTACCTTGTCACACTGGATCAATTCTGACAAATTCTGCTCTCTTGAACTTCTATGTTTTCTATATGTGAGATCAAAACTCAAAGTGCCAATTACTTTACTTTTTAAATCAATGTCTCTGTTGGCTCTCCTTAAAAAAAAAAAAAAAAAAAAAAAAAAGACTGTATGAAGCAGTGATTTATTCTGCTTTCTCTGTTTAATCTGGGAAAGTTCGTTGATTGCTCTTTGTACCCTGGCAATTGTCTCCAGCACAAGGCAATGGGAAATATTCAAATTGAAATAGTTTAAACTGATAAGAAAGAAAGAAACCCAACCATAAAGATGAAATAATATAATAAACAGATTCAATGTAGTTATTGCCTTACAAGTTGCAGCTCCTTTTGACTTCAAGTGGAATAGCCAGCACAGGGGCCTCCTGCAGGTTAGCGCCCTGGAATCAAAAAATGGGCATGCAAAATGGACAGCTTTTAAGACTTGGGAGTGGACTCATGAACAAGTACTGAAAACAAACGGTACCATGTTAGCATTTTGCAAAATCTATGATTCATAGACAATATCTTTCTTACTGTTTCTATCTTTAGTTTAACATAAGTAATCGTAAACTTTATAGTGGTCTTTTCATGTTGTGAGGCAGAATAAACTGAAAAGGTAGGTGGAATACAAATACAAAAAAAAGGAGGTGGTACAAACAGACCACACATTGGGTTTGTAGCTTGCGTGTGTGGAGGAGAAGCAGACACTAATTGGTCCTGCAGGAACAGTTTACTTTCTGTTTCAAGGAGTGTCTTTACCTAGGGAAGAACTCAGTTTTCTGAACTGTCTGGAGAGCAGACCTGTGGAGGCATCTGGTAGGGGATTTTTGACATCTAAGACGAATCAGTCTGTCAGGATGTCTGTCTTTGCTGGAAAGTTATGGAAAGAACACAAATGATCACCACAGACTATGCTCCTAATTTTTCAGTGACATGAATCCCAACTATAGCAGCCCAAGCACCAAGAAAAGTGATTTACTTGCAGCATATTCCCATAATTGCAACTATATGGATAGTCCTGGAGCCTTTTTGAAAAATTGCTTTCACAAATAAACGCAAGGGTTTTCCATGACGTTACAGGACTCCACACTTCACTCTGTCAGTTATCACAAATAGGTCTTTCAGGCAAATGTAGGGATCACAGTTTAAAATGGAGGCCTTGGCACTCATTGATATCTATTAGCTGAAATTATATGTTGATATTTGTGGCAGGATAACCTTAAGAGTTGTTGAAGGGTCAGCTGAGATTAGAAGCCTGTTGTGAGAGCACACAGCGCTCACCGAGGGGCCCAAAGGGGCTTTGTTTAAACAGGCAAGGCAGAGGGGAGAGGGAAAATGAGTATAATACGTGAACAGAGTGATGGCTGGCGAACAGCAAATGAACTCTGAGGCACATTTTTTAATTATTTAATTCTTCCGAAGTTTGTTAGAGAGGGTTAACTACAAAAAGGAAATAAGGGAAGGGGAACCTGGGGTGGAAGGGGAGTGGTTAGTGTAGGGCAGAAGAGAGCAGAAGAGCCTGTAGCTGAAGTGAAGCAGTTGTGGAGACAGCATGTGAGCAGCCAGCCAGCTTAAAATCTTTTGTAGTCCCAGGAAGGTGGCATCTCCCTAGAACTGCCTTCCGTTGAGCCCACATGGCTTGAGGGGTAGAAAGAAATTACTCTGCGGACAAAATGCGTGGAGAGAAATAACTCTCAGGGTATCACAGTTATGCTGGAGATGGAGGGGCACCACCCAATAGCTCTGGAGTAGGATTACCAGGAGGGAGCTCTGGCTACGGCTAGCTGGTATCTGTTTCTTCCCTTTCTATGGCCTGCAGAGTTGCCTCTGCCATTGATGGGCTTTCATTCACACCCCAACTAGGAGGCACCAAGGCAGGGTCAGGCCTTGAGAAGATGATGCATTATGGCTTCACTGTTGCTGAAAAACCTTTTTATCCCTCAGCTACCTTACTTCACTTGGCTGCTGTTTGTCAGGCATACATTTGAAGGGGATGACAACACCCATAAATACCTAGTACCAGTACTGAGGTTTATGTCACTTGATACACTATTTCATCCTAAAGGCAATATAGACCACACAGACATCTATGATACCTTGACTCTGACAGCATTTTGAATAAATATGTATGGTCAGATCATAAAGAGGGGTAAATCAGTGTAGCCTCAGTGAAATTGGGTCCTTTAAACTGCACATGAATTACATATCTCGGTGTGAGTCACCCTGAGCAGCTGAGTCCCATGCATTGAGAAGGAGCCACACAGCTGGCAGAACACCCCCTATGGCAGATTGGACTGGCAACAGACTTAATCCTGGGAATCCCTTCAGCAAGCTGCAGCCTATTGCTACCACACCTCCTTGCACCTCCTAAGCACACCAACTGTGCATCGGCTGTGGGTGCCAAAGCAAAGCAGTCGTGCACATCAGTAAAGGAATTATTGGAGAAGCCCGGCAGGGCCAGCGATATGCCAAGCCACCGCTTGATCTCAGTTACAGCTGAAGCCCACAGATGAAGGCAGAACCAGCTCACTGTGTTTAATTGCAAAAGGACATTAACTGCAGAGCGGCGAGGCCAAAGATTTGGCTGCTATGTTCAACCCTTCCACATGTCAGGGAAAAAGGCCAGCAGTACTATGTGCTAATAGCTCCCAGTAGTGACGAGTTAGTCTTCTCCTTGGACACTTCCTTGCTAATGGATCTCTGAAGTGTTTTCCTGCTATAATAAGGTACAGTTAACCTGTCAAAGGTGGACCTCTGTGCCAAAGCCTATTCAGACAGGTCCTACATATATTTTGTTCAGTGATTTCCCCAAGTTCCCAGCAAATGGTTAATCGTTCATTCACCAAAGGTTGCATTCCTCAAATGTTAAGGGGACAGTAAAACCCTACCATAAACTTTTGAAATGATCTTCTGTGCTGAGCATCGAGCAGTCTCACTTTCTCTGTTACCTGGCCTGGCATGTGTACAGATCAGACCCAGCCTGTTCTGGGGTGCCCATGTCTGTTGCTAGGAACAGATTGTGCTGGAATTTATTAATCCACTTTGCTCAGTTTTTTCACTCTGGCTGGCACTGCAGTCTTAGTTGCGTTCACTTAGTACTTCCACTTCTTATTGAATGATGATTACAACTGAGCAGCAGGGACCAGTGAGTCATCAAGGGCGTAAATTTCAGGCTCTGTTTAAATTTTAAAAAGGTGGTAAATGCATGATATATGAACTGCTAAAATCTACAGTTAGGAAAGCAGTATGCTATAAACACGATTTATTTTCAATATATTAAGATTTTTTTGAGTATTCCACTGATAAGTGTCACAAGGGGCTGTATTCTTATTGTGCTGTAATTAAAATGAATGTTTCAAAAATGCCTGCCCCGAGGCTGACAATAATGACAGTGGAAACAGGTGAGGAAAATAAAAGTTAATGAAACTGGACCAGAGTTAAGAGATGTCACAAAACTGACTTTATTCCATATGTGCACAAGTTCCATTTAGAAATACTTAATAGTGAGCATATAACTATTATTACACTCATAAATTAATCTTTGCTGACAGTGAATAGTTCATTATTGGTTACTCAGGAGTCAGAGTTTAACACCAAGCACACAGCTTGGCAAAACCTTTCAGCTCAGGGACAACAATCTTCAAAAGATGACAGTGACAAATACCCTACACATTTAATCCAAAATGATGCATCTCTGTGATCTTTTGAGGGGCACCTCAAAAGAGCTTTCCAGTCAAGCACAGTCCTGGATGCCCCATAGGGATCCCCCCATAGTGCAGGGCAGGCTGTGCATTCAAGTGTGCCTATGACATCGGCATTAAGTCTGTTGCCAGCCAAGTCTGCCATCAGGGTGGCTGGAGGGCATCCATATGTGTGGGAACTGAGCAAGTCAGGGAGCACCGTATGTTCCTGCCTGCTCTTTAAAAAAAAACCACCAAACAAAAACAACAACAAAAAGAAGTGTTGATCTACTCTTTGGGCAGGGATTAGCTTTTAGTATTAAATCTTAGCTTGATCACCAGCACCAGAAAAGGCCCTAGTTGTCTTTGTTGTAGGGCTCCACAGAAATGCAAGAATGCAGCAGAATACAGAATGCTTAACCTAAGCTGGCACATGGAGCAATTCTGGCTTAAAACTGTGAAAGAGAGGCACTGGATTTATGACCAAGGAAACCGGTCTAAGACATCTTTGTGTTGGAATAAAGCAGCCAGCTAGGAACAATGCCAGAAGAGATTTTAAAAATAATTTCAAAAAAACCAACAACACAAACCAAACATAAAATCTCAATTGATTAGTTACAGTAATTATATTACCTGAAATAATAAAATAAGAAGATTCTTGTGTTCTATGATCTAAATAAAATGCATCTAAGAAACAAGTGCACTTCCAGCCAAGTAATAGCATGAGAAGGTAATCAGGAAGAAGTGTATTGAACGTAACAAGGAAGTCCAGAAAGGAAACAAAGACCTGAAAGTCATAAGAAGGTAAAGGAAAGAGAAAGGAGCCAATATGAACAGCTAGATAGAGATGGAAATTAAGTGCTAGTCAAGCCTTTAATAGCAAGATCTATGAGCAGAATTGAGGTGTGATGCACCGCTCAGAACTATTGCAAATCTTTCTTCCACATCCTTGGGAGATATTACATCATTCCAAGGTGCATTTTTGCAAGAAGTCTTGTAAAAACAATTGCACTAAAAAGAAGTTGGTCAAAAAGCCTATATACTTTCACAAGGCATTTATCCATCTTGTTTTACTGACTTATACCATCAACTAGCAAAAGTGCAATTGTTTACTAAGTGCTGTGATATGGTTTTAAAATGCTATCAAAAGCTTTACAAACTCTACTGATTCCTATATGACTTACAGGAGGACAAATGTCAAAGAATAAAGGAAGAAGGAAATACCTGGAAGACATAGAACTAGCGTTATATTGGTAGCAAAGGACTGGTAGCCAAGTACACTATTGAAAGCATATTACTAGGCTGAGACGATGAAGGAGAGGGATTTTTCTCTATGTAAAAAAACTTAAATGTCCTCGTCTACTTTTACTAGTATGTCAATCCATATACCAACTGTATCGCAGAATAATAAGGTACAAGCTACAGGTCTCACTAGTTTTAATGAATTGTGATGACATCCACAAATCCCGGTCTGATGACATAAATTATCCTCATTCCTTCAGTCCATAACAGAAATGCATGCATAAGAGGAAGGAGATGGAGTTGATTTGATATTTCCAAGTAAAGCGACAGTGCAGGCAAAAGTGAGAACTATAAGGCATGAAGTAGATAATATACCACCAGGAAAACAAAAGACAAATGCCTTATCCTTACCATGAAAAAGAAAAAGGTAGAAGAAAAGAGCTAGCTCGATTGACATTACTACAGCAAGGTGAAATTCAAGACAATAAGCTTTTTCTATAACGACCCCGGGGAGCAGAGGAACTCTTAACTGATGGCTGCCTATTGCATACATATTACTCTGACTGTGGACAATACTTCTGTCTCAGCTAAATTATTCCATGGAAACAGCAAACTGTTCCCCTGACCTGTCACTTGAAGAATTTTTCATCATTATGGGCATTTTTATTTTTTTATGCTATGATTTATAATGGTTTCAATAGAAAATGTAAATTTCAGTTTTCTACTTCCTCAAAATCTTAATTTTCCATCTCTTTCTAACTAGTCCACAGATAGGATTCATCTGCTTCTAAAACCAAAACACATCCATCTGTCATAGTTACCTTTGGCTTCTTTTGGTGTAGTAAAAAAGGGATCTCTGTTGGGTGATGAATCTTATTGTAAGATATGTTTCTAATGTAGATCACTTTAAATGATTTTTGGAGGCCCACCTCTCTTTATTGGGTACAGAAGGAGTGACCTGGGATTAGTTCGGCTTTAGATGTCCACTGCTGCACAGTGAAAGCAGGCTGACTGGGATCCCCTGAAAATCATGAGACCTTGATACTCCTGTGTGGGTTGTGGGTCTATGGAGCATGATGGAACTGCATCAGAAATGGATAGGTAGCACCTAGGTGTCCAGATGCTCCTCTTCCTATCAGGTCCTCTGCTTTGTTATTAGTGAGACCAAGCTGATGACTCTAAATTACTATCTGTGAAGGTTACACCAGGCTGCAGGGAACCTGCCTTCATGAAAACCAAGAATCCTGCCAGGGGCTGGTAACAGAAATGCTGCAAAAAAAAAATCATACAATAGGTAATAATAACAAAGACTAACAAGGATGTTGCTTGAGAAATGGTGTGCACTCAAATGTGTGCTTTTGTTAGGTTGGCTGGGATGCAATGGATATATAATATTAACAAGGGAGTTTGCCTAATCAGATCAGATTTGTAGAGCGGAACTGTTATCGCTGAGGAACCTGGACCCATACTGTCCTTATTTTCGGTAGTTTGACTACAGACTAACTCTGCAGATTGAAGACCCATTAGTGACTGGAACATGCTGAAGGCACCACAGAAGTCCTTCCTATACTTTAGCTTCATCAGGAGAGAACATTATCCAAGACTATTCCGAAATGTGTGGTGACTGGCATGCTGAGGAGGTTTGCTTCAACTGTACACTGCTGATTTAGATTAAAATACTGGTGTAGATGCACCCAAAATTTCAGTTCCATTGAAAATCTCAAGACCTTGAAGAAAATGTTCATGCAAAGTCAGAAAGAAAAGCCAAAGCACTTCCTTCTCTTTCCCTTTTCTACAGTGCTTTATTTCAGAAACACTGGGAATAATTTGTTCTTCTTATGCTGATCCATGTGCTCCCTAGATCTAAGGGAGCAGAAAAGCAAGGCTTCTCTACTGACAGTGCACAGAGGACTCCTTGGTTTGGGAACTCTTAAGGCAGCTTGCCTGTGAATATGGTCATCAGACAAGGCTCAGCTGTAAGTTTCATCACATGCAATGTGTGTGTCCCCACCGTGTCCTTTTGAGTTATTGAATCAGTATTTTTGTTAACGTGTTGAAAATTCTCAGATTGTTTATTTAAATGCTGCTAAATGTAAAGTTGTACCTCTAGAAGTAAAGAACAGAGCCCAAACAGACTAAGTGATTGTCTTACAAAGCAATAACTTTGAGAAGACCTTGGATATCTTGTTTGATATCCTTGTTGGATAAACAGCTAACCATTATCTCCTAGCAGTTAACTCCTAACTCCTGAGGAGTTCAGGGGAAAGGTGCTATGTTATAAAGATATGAAGTTTGAAAAATGCATTTTGGCATGACAGGCTGAAATGTACCATCTTCATTGAGAAGCTGAGGTGATGACTTGCTCAAATTCAACAAGATGCATTCATTACAAGGAGAAAGTATAGGATAACCATAGAGCAAAGTGTAGGAAAGAGCCAAGGACTGAATATCAAGAAAACTGGCTAAAACCACTGGAGCCTGTCAGGGCCAGAAAAGGGATATCCATGTGGAAAAAAAATGAGAAAGACACCAAATATTGCAAGTTAAGAAGTTTTAACCTATTTCCAAGATACTATCTCTAAGGGACAAAGTGTTCTCAGGAAAGAGATTTTTCTGTGTACCCTTCCTCCAAGGTGCTAGCAGGTTTTAGACTTTTTGCCTGTAAATCACTGTCTCAGACTGATGCCTGTTGGAGTAATGCTGAAGAAGCAAGCGGCCAGACAAATTAGTGACCTCTCCATCATTCCAAGTCATTAAGCAAAGCTAGATGACTTTCTAAAAAAATGCTTTCTTATTCCCCTGAGGGAGGCAAGTTTGGTATTAACATTTGCATTACAATGTACATTAACATTACAAAAAAGGTGTTGGGGCTAATGTGAAAAAAATCCTGTATTAAAGCCCTTATAATGTGGCAGTGCCAGCTGGGAGAATTTGAGCTATGGCTAATACATTCCCAGTTCTCAGTGTGACCATGTGCTTAAAATTGTGACCCCACAGGTTGAAAAACGTAACCCTAGTTCAGCTGCGAGTGTGCAGTATTGATAGAGGAGCACATTTTTCAGTGTAATCCTATGGTCTTTGCTGTTATACAGGAACTCACATAATCCTGTGTCCCTTAAAATTAGGAATTATTCCTGTATGGAGAACTGAGCCGTGTTTGCCACATTTCTGGATGACTGTTAATGTGGAAAAGATAGGCATATGAATTGCAAAAGAGCAGGTGAACTAATCCATAGCTACTCTTTGATCTATGCTCCTCACCTTCCAAATTCCTGCCTTCCTCTAATATTAACGATAGAAAGGAAATGTTGGGATGATCCCAAATTCAGGTATTTTAATTAACTCCCTGGTATTGACTTATGGACTGGGGGTACCTCTCCTTCTCTGCTGAAGTTAGTGCAGGTCTATGCGCCATGAGCACTGCCATAGAAAGAATAAACAACATTAATAAACTCTGTAGACAGTCAGATATTCTTCTATTTTCAGCCTTGCTGAAATATGTGGCACTCCCCCTCTGGTGCTGTGCAAGTAAGTAACATTAATGTGTGCAATCTGTATCTAAAACTTCATTAGGGTTTGAGTTTGAACTACCTCATTTTCACATCTCAAAACAAGGCTGAAAGACTCAGCAAGACGATTTTCTTCCTTCCTTCCTTCCTTCCTTCCTTCCTTCCTTCCTTCCTTCCTTTTTCTTTCTTTCTTTCTTTCTTTCTTTTTCTTTCTTTCTTTCTTTCTTTCTTTCTTTCTTTCTTTCTTTCTTTCTTTCTTTTTTCTTTCTTTCTCTCTTTCTATCCTTCTTTCCTTCCTTCCTTCTTTTCCTTCTTTCCTTCTTTTCTTCTTTCTTGTTACATTTAATTCCTTTCTCTTCCTTGCTTTGTGTGTGCACAGACCAATTCCACCTGCTCTCCTTATGTTAGTAAACCCACTGACACAATGAGACCACCTCTGAGGAAGCATTGCCTGCTGAGGGACTCCTGGCGCAAAGCAAAGCAAATTTGACATCATTTCAATAATTTTATGACATTACAGCTGCTCTCCTCCGTGCTGTTTTTGTGTCTCCACGAGTTTATAACTCCCTTCCTCGATGATCCTTGCTGGAGAGCTGACTGCCATCTAGTGATCCCTTAACCACCTTGTTCCCTATTGTCGCTTTGCAATATGCTTGTCTTACAGCTCCAATTTTTTAGTTTATAGCCTGCCCTCTTTCTCTTTTTCCCTGGTGTTATGAGCAATATCAATTATAAAGCTTTGAAACACAGCCTACCAATCCCAGCAAAGGACAAACTAAATGTGATATTAAGTCATAATTTTAGTCCACATAATTTTTTTCTCCATCTGTATTTTATAGAAGGGATATTGGATTTCTGTGTTTCACTATAACCTTGCTGTCAAATAAAATCCTTCGGCAAGGGAGAAGGTTGTTTAACCCACCTGCAATGAACCATTGATTATGGTTGAATGTATTTAGCACGTTAATATGCCCATCTACCCTGGTACATGCTGTCCGTGATTTTTGGCTGTTTCTCAAGTGACTTGGTGCAGCTGCCTGTGTGTTGAGGGAGCAGACAGAGCTCAACTGTTTCCAGCACCATGCCAAGAAAACCTGCTTGGAGCAAACCCTAATGACTCTGTGCTGCAAAAGGAAGTATCCTCACTGCACAAGCCCTTAAATACCAGCCACCCCCCAAGCAGGTACTTCCCCCAGCAGCAACAAAATGAGACACTGTATGTAGAAACATGGTCCTTTTTTCCGAGTTGTTTAGTCACCTAGTCCAAATTAGATGCAAACTGCCTTTAATTCATTAGCATCTGAGGAGGGCTCGGAGGAGGTAAAGCCTCTATAACGGCTGAGAATCATGATAATTAATTTCCGAGTCCAATCCAATTAAAAAATAACTTCAAAGGGACTTTAAGCAGGGAAATCTGAGATGTAAGTTATTTGAAATATGAGATATTAAACTCTCTTCCCATGCCGTCCTCGATATTCCCATTTAAGCAAGGGAAGGTCTTTCAGTCTCTTTGTCTGTGTGTCCATTTGGAAATGGGCAGAGGATGAGGATGGCAAATTAAATATTTTACAGTGGCAGGCAAACAGCATGCTCTCCAAATTGACAGGTAACCAGTCTGCATAAATAAAAATAAACAAATTTTTAAAAAGCCACACAAAAACCCCAACAACCGTGAGACTAGTGTTGAGCTGGCAAATTTTTCCATGCATCAAAACAGCAATTGTATTAAAAAGACAGGTGTTCAAAAGCACTAAGAAATCTGTATGATTTATTCAATGTGTTTAGGGAATTCCAGACATATGTCGGTCCTAGAAGAGCTGAAAGCCTAATTTTTCAGTAAGCAGACAAAGAAGGGACAGTTTGTCTGAAGACCACAAGGACTCTAGAAGAGTATATAGTATCTAGAAGAGAAAATAGTATCAAGGCATTATGAATACATTTGCTACAGGCACAAGCATCACTCATACCCTAGTACAAACCAGACAAAGCTGCAATGCAATATACCTGGCGTAGCCACACTGAGCTTCCAAGTCAGCTTCATAGGTCTAGGACTGATGTAAACAACATAACTAGATTTTAAAATCACTGAGGTGAGATCCATCATTTCTTTTCTCTTAGAGCAAATGACTTCCCAGAAGAAACGAAGGCACAAGCACAGACAGATACTAGGAAATAGTACATCTAGCAGGGATTTTACAAATGGCCTGGAATCACTTTGAGCCTCTACCATTGCTGTCTTGATGATCAAAACTAGTTGCTATTGTCTCCCTGCCTCAGTCTTCTCATCTGGGCAAGGGGATCATCGTGGCAGCTTTGTCAAGCACCTCAAGACCTGTCAAGGTACAACACTATTGAAAAAGAGTTTCCTGCAACAGGGCGTACTCCAGGTATGCCTGTAACAAGGTCAGCGCTGGCACTGCGGGCCATGGTCATGTCCCTAGCTGAGTTTCAAACTGCCTTCAAAACTCCTTCCCAAAGGCCAGGCAAATGGGGTGAGCAGTACACCTCTCATTTTGCTAGCAGCACCGGCACTGTTAGTTTGAGGCCAGTTTGGCTACAAAAGCCAAAGTCATGGAATTATGCTACAAAGGCAGCACCCTTTTGTGCCAGGCATTCGCATGGCTGGCAGAAGTCCTTCACACCTAGCGATCTGCTGCTAAACATAGCAAGCAGTGGAGATGTTTCAATCCGGCTGTAGCGGCAGGTGGCTTTGCAATAATTAGTCACATTCTCCCCTCTTCACAGAAATCAATCCATTTTCACATGATGTCTGCATGTCTGTCTCATTGACTAGTGACACGCAGCACAGCCTGCAGAAGCCACTCCTGGTCCAATGAAAGCCTCAGTTAACGTGCAGGGAAATATGCTGTGAAAATTGCCTACCCAAGCAAAGTGCCTGAGCAGAACAGAAAGTGAATTCCCCAGGAGACAGCCTGTCATGTCTGTGACCCCGTCCACTTGTAATGGGCTATGGCCAAGCTGCAAAACTAAACGCTGCAGGGATCTGCCCAAGGCAAGCGCCCACAGGAAAGTGCGAGCCCCAGCAACCCAAAGGGTTATGTTCTCAGGAGCTGGGATCTCTCACTTGTGAGGCTCAGGGCTCACCCCAGTCAGAGCTGAAGTGAGACCTTGTCCCAGTGCAACCTGGGAGATTAGTGGCAGCCTTTTTGCAAAAAAACCAGCTGTCCTTGAGGGATGAAGCCTGGCTCAGCAGAAGTCATTAGCAGCATTGACTTCATCAGGAGCAATACTTCACACAACAGCAGACAGTGTGGTGAAGGACCATCCAGCTTGCAGATTGGGCTAATTAAGGGACTGCTACTCTGCCAGCTGGACAATCAATGTCTTTTGTATTATTATGCAAACGAATCATTTGCTGGACACCTTTCTGAAGTAAAACAGCTCTCAAGGCCTTTAGATTAAAAAAAAAGAACAAACAACAAAACCTTTGACGGATGCAGAGAATAGTTTTCCTGGGTTAATACAGCATCAGAATTTGAGAAGTCTTGAGAATGTTGGTTTCCACATGTCTGAATGAAGGAATTAATTCCTTCCAAACAACACGCAGTATTCCACTGGGCTGCTGAGAAAGCACCAGGAATTGAACTGTAACATCAGTTGTTTCATGTTGCTTCCAGTGATGACAAAGCACTTTTCTCCTATTGTAAGTGAACATTTTATAACTCACTTGTCTTATTTGGGCCGTAAAAGGTTTGCCTTGAGGTGTTTATTATTTACTCAATACTTAATTGCCGTGCCAGACTGCATTCACAGGAAAACACATACCAATTTTTATTATTAATTGGGTTGTTTTGTTTTTCCTTAAGAAGCAAGCAAACAAAATATTTCCTGTTGCATTTCAGTTATCCATTGATCCTTAGGCAAAAATAGAGAAAAAATTCAGTTAATATTACTGTGATGTAATACACATACATTTTTACTGTGGAATTGTTTTCATCCATTTATGTTTCTGATTGGCTACTCGGGCAGAAGGAAATGAAGACATAAAGAATAAGTTGCTGTACATGATATTTCATTTCTGGAGGAATGACAATGGAAATGTGTGGGCTAGGGGCCCCATACGTTCATCCCCCTTAGTATCCACAACTGCCCTCGCCACATGCTGCCACATGCAGCTGCCCTCGCCTTCCACAGCTTATTTCACTGTAACATTTCACTAAAACACAGTATTAAAAGGAAACCCCAAACCTCGACCAGTGTTGCTTTGAACAGCTTCAGCGTGTTTCTGGTTTTTTATTACACAGATGACAGCTCCCTGCTTTATCTCTCCAGCCATTCCTTTTAAGTCTGCCTGACTATCATATCACCCAGCACCAAGTGGGCAACAGCGTGTATGTACTCTTACTGCTTAGAAACTGGTTTGAAATGTCCCCCTAAGCCAGGGTGTAACTGAACAGTCATGTTCTTGAGTAGTCCTTGCAGGTCATTGAGCAGGAGCAGGGGGCTAACTAACCACAGTACGACCATGCTGTGAGAAATCAAATCTATTCCCTGATCAGCACTTCTGCTTTCTTTTGCTTAATTTCCCTTTTTTTTTTTGGGGGGGTGGGGTGGGGGTGGGGTGGTACAGGAACAACCAATTAGCAAGAGAGAGTAGAAAGAAAATAAGTCACTTAAAATACCCCATAACACTAAAAAGTACAGATTTAAAATTCAGTTTGATAACTAGCTCATTTATTCTTTGCAGACACCTTCGCTTTTTTCTGCAGTGAAAGAGAACATTTTCTTTTCATGGCCACTGGGATGCCAGCAGGGGGTTGACTTCAATGAAAGCTACATTTAGCTGTAAATTTAGATGTGGTGCCAAACTGTCATGATTAAGGAATTATATTATGTTGGGTCTTGAAAGGTGAACAGAAATATTATTAAGAAAAAATGGCATTGTTCTACATAGTGAGGCAAAACGTCCTCATATGTATTTTTAGCAGACACTTCAGTCATTTTTTTCCTAAGTATGAATTTTTCTCCCTTAATGGGTTCATTGCATTGCTGGTCCATTGCTGGTCTACTGTATGGGGCCAGCCCAAAGACTCCCGTAGTCCCCAGGACTCCATCTCTTCTCATCAAGAGGTACTGGACAGGACTGGCTGTGAGCTGTCCCAGAGGTTCCCACACAAGGGAATCAGC
Organism: Falco punctatus; assembly: GCF_963210335.1. Lineage (NCBI taxonomy): Eukaryota > Metazoa > Chordata > Aves > Falconiformes > Falconidae > Falco > Falco punctatus. Next base: position 33,467,443 of record NC_137581.1, read on the forward strand.
AGAATTCCTGACAACTGCTGAAGAGCAAAACCTGCTGACAGGAACAGAGGAAGACTTTTTTTTTTTTTTTTTTTTTTTTCTCCTGAAGTTCAAAACACCAATTTTAAAGCATCTTTATTCTAAAAGACAGCTTCTCTTTTTTGGGGGGAAGAGCATATATACATATATATAAATATACATAAAATAAAAATTTACATATTTTTGAAGGAGGCAAACAAAAATCCCCAGTCATATTTCAGGAATCTATTGGGTTTTTGTCAATATAGACTAAAAGTTAAAAATAATCTGAGTTTTAGTGTAGAAAGCTATTGTCTGTCAGAGATACTGACTGGATGGCTGAAGAGCAGTATATTAACCTGTAAAGTATATGGCTTAATCTTTTGATTGGTTAAGATATGTTACAGTGTGTCTAGTATATATGTATAGTACATATGGAGTAGATTATTATTATGTACACAGTTCCAAATATTGATATATAAATTTATTTATACAAAAGACATATTTATGTATTAAAATATGCTGACATAAATAAACTATGCTAATATATAATAGAATTTAGCATGTGTATATACAATAGATTCAAATATATCTATGTGTTTAAATATAAATATATGAATGTTTATATATATTGTGATATGTTATCTATATATCATGTGTATTAAAGTGGAGGGAATTGGATAGTGTTGGTGCTACCATGTGCCTCTCACTTTGTGTTTATTATCCTGAATCCAGCTGTTTTAGTGTTGTCATTATCTTTATTATTATCACTGCTGCACTTTTGGATACCACTGATGACCCAGAATGAGAGGCAGCAGGACATTTGTCATGGGCAGAAGATTCTCAGGCTGGGGAGTCTTGCTTTAGTTAATGTATTGCTAGCCAAGACAATGACCTGTGTATTGAGAAAAAGAAGAAAAATATTAGATTTTTAAAACTTACAGAAACATCTATCTCCCTGCTTCCAATGTCAAACACAGCCACGGTCCCTCTAGATGTTACTGCCCCTGCATGGGTTGCTCATGGCCTCGGTCCCTCAGGGATGCCCCTGCCCGGCATTGATCACCCGTGGCCTCGGTTCCTCATGGGTGTCTACCCTTCGTACCATTGATTGTCCTTTCATTTCCCATGAGCGTGTCCCCGGCCCTAGCTACTGCTGGTTTCTTTCTCAAATTTGTGTGAGTAAGGGCACTCTGTGTTTCACTGACTGGATGGTGGTGGAGAATTGTCACGCAATAGTTTCGCCATCGTCGTTTTCACGTGTCTCAGGGCAGGCTGCAGCTGATTTCAGCAGGCACGCTGTGGTCCGTGACCTTGCCCAGCACTGGCACCTTGATAGGACAGCCTGCAGTATGTGCCCCAGCCTGCAGCATGTGCCCCTGATCCTGGCAAACTCCACCTATCACCCCTTAAAAACAGATACTTAAATATCATGTTCAGACTGTCACAAATTAATCTGTGCAATCAGCCTGAATGACAGTCACGGCTCCGGTCCAAAGCTCCCCCCAGCTTGGGCCCCATGTGCCAAGCATGTAGGCTGAGGAACCTTGACGCGTACTTGGCTGTGGAGAGACCCATGCACAAAAAGTAGGGCAGTGGCTGAGGTTTTCCTATGGGATCAAACTATTAACCTTACATCTTCAATTATTCATTAGGCAGGAAACTATCAAGAAATAGCCTTTTCCAGGTTGGCAGTGAATGCACTGAAGTGAAAGGAGAACAGGACACAGTATCACCAGTGCTGGCCCGGCACCTATGAGGAGTGGAAATGGCACTGGCAACACCAATATAGAACAAACGTTGCCCCTCCTGGGTCATGGCATAGATACTGTTCATGAAGACGTAGGGCGCCAGCCTTCACCAGGGTCTGTTGCAGGACAGTGCAGCCCCCGACCCAACTACAAAACTGAAGGAAACCAGGCAGAGCAGAGCACTGGGAACTGGGTGGACCTTTTGATCCACACCACACACCACACGGAGATGTCTTGAGTGAAGTATATACTCTGAATAGTATACGTTCTACTCCAGCAGATTTTTGTTTCTGTGGGTGCTAACCCAGAAGCTCATGTAGGCTAAGCTCCTGTATTGGTACCCTTGTCATGGCTACCAAAGCTTCTGATTAGGGGTTCCAATGAGTTTGCTTCTCTGCCACAATAACATATTCTGTTTGTGAAATGAACTGGTTTTCTTGCCTGCAAATGCCAGACTGCTGAACTACTTACTTATACAGGGTGAAGCAGATATGCACAGCTTCTTAAAGAACAAAGGAGAAGGGAAAAATAATGTGCTGAGCTGACACTTTCTGGGGTTTCTGAGGTTTTCTGTTGACATGGAGTAGGAATCTACATGGTGTTCAAGCCAGAGTCTCCCTGCAGCTGACCACCAGAGCAGAAGGTAATCAACTGGCTTCTTCAGGGCTTTAACCATCAGGTTGTTTTTAAAGTTTTCCTATTGAGAATGCTCCTTTCTGATCACAGGTCCTATCTGAGTATGCTCCTGATAGTCTCCACAGCTCAAAAGAACAGAAAACAGCTATGACCTTTGCTGTGTCCTGTAAAAGTAAACAAGGCTTTCTTGTTCTGGGTGTAGGTGAAGGCAATATATTAAGACTGCAATGTGCTTCTGATGTTCCTCTCTATTCTCTGTGTACCCCTTCCACTACTTCCTGCACACTCACAACCAGTAATTCATGCTGTATACTACTGGCTTGTTTCAATACCTGTCTATCTCATGACAGCAGGAATAACTCCTTGGATGCACTGAAAAATATCCTTTCTTGCACATACCCAGCCTGTCGTTTACATGATAATAATGTCTTCTGCCACTATGTCTTTGCAAACTGGCCGGTCCTGAGTAAGGGTGGTTTCTGTGCCTTCATCCTGCCTCATGCTTCATTTGGCTGCACGGGTCCTGCCCTGTGATGTACACAAAGGAGCTGTTAGCAAGCAACATACACTTTGAGGTGCTTTGTCCCATTTATGGGAAAAGGAAGTCTTCAGCCCATGGCATGTTAATGACATGGCTTCGAAGACCACTTGGTGATGGCTTCTTCATCATCTTTCCTGATGGCTGGTGATCAGACTGTGCGTCTATCTTATGCCTGGAAGTGTCATACTGGTGTCATTCTGTTCCAAGGAGCAGAGCCATCAATTTTGTTTGTTTTTTTGGTTTTTTTCCCCCGCTTTTGGTTTTGTTTTTTTTTTTTTTTTTCCTGAGCAAATAATTTGTTTATGCCCCTGGGCTTCTTTTGGCAAATGCACTGGTCAATGGCTTTGCATCACTGATGTTCTTCACTGGAGTCCCAGACTTCAGCTGTAGCTAGTCCATGGAATTGTAACACTGCAGAAATGGTGTTGATTTAGAACTGCCTTTAATCTTACAGAAGCTGCTCCTTTGGTCTTCCCCACTCATTATGTGGTGACGGTATTAATAGCTCTTGGCCTTCTGACACGATGTGCTCATCCATGGATGGCAAACCTTTTAGATATTGGCAGCAAATTTAGCTTAAAAAGCACCCCAACTCTCTCATTACTAATGGTGCCAAGACTAATCTCTGTCAGTGTCAAATTTGGTAACAGGGCCAAGGGCTTATCATTGCTTCCCTAATTTGAATTTTAGATCTATTCTCTTCCTTTCAATCCAATCTTGTCTATTTAGTCCTTCTCCCTTGGTACTTAACCATATGCTGAAGAATATAATCCTTTGCGTGGCTCTGAATGAAGACAGGGAGACCTATTTTCTCTTTAAATCCTGACCTTCTGGTTAAATCTCTTCTTTTCAGGCTGACCCTGATGATGCGAACTTCTCTGCTTTCTATTCCCTGCTGAGAGGAAACGGAGTGTGCATTAGCTTACGTGCTGCTGGGATGCATGGTTTCTGCTACCTTACAGTGGGTCTACACACACGTGCAGGAGCCTACATAGACTTCCAGGAGAACGAGCCTATGGGCAACACATGCTCACAAACTCCTTTTATTGAAGATAAGTGACTTTCTTCTTTTCACTCTATGCTACAGATATTTTTACTGTTATTTCCTGCCTACCTTTAAGTAATTGTGTGAAAATGAATCGGTAAATGTTTACAAAATACTCCAGACATAAAACTGCTAGATAAGTACTAAGTATTCTTTTAATTAGAATTAATAACAATAATAGAACTAGACTGAGAGCCTTTCCATGACCATAATACTAGTTTTCAGAGGGAGACCTTAAACTGACCTGAATATTTAGCAAGTTACTGCTACATAGTGTAGATAATTAAAAATAAATTACTATCAGGGTTCTAAAAGTAATTGAAAATCATGTTAATAAATTTAGAAGGGAAAGAAAAAAGAGCCCAGTGCACAACAAACCAGCTTAGCGAGCCACCCCAGGGGTTTCTGAAGAAGTGCAAAGGATTGAAGCCTACAGGATATAGAACAAATCTCTGTAAATCTCTGAACACCACCGGCAATTCTTATTGCTTGCCTAAAGACCTGACCTCTTAAGAAATGGAGCATAATCAAATGTGGCCAGGTGTGTCTAGCAGGAAGCAAGATGTAACCACCCCTTGAGACAAAACAGAGAGCAAAATATGATGGCAGCAGTTTGCAGGTAGATCAGGTCATGCTCTGTTTGGATTAAGTGCTGTTGGAAGCTGAAAAGGGCCTTTACCGTCTTCTTTATCACAGAATCTAAAGCACTCAGGTGGCTGATTGTAACAACTCCCCTGTGCTATATGCACAGTCAATGGCTTAAATTCACCCTCTCTCTGGCTCAAGATAGGACCCTCCATCTGGAAACTCCATTTTTTACCATTTGGGCTTCAAATAGACATAGCTGACAAAGTATGGGTTAGATCAGTGGACAGAGAGGTGGTCTGAAAACTTCTGAAAACTTTTGAAAACTGGCTGGTACACACTGGTGACCGGCTGGCTGGAAAGCAGCTCTGCAGAGAAAGACTTCGGGGTCTTGGTGGACACTAAGTGGACTGTGACCCAGCAATGTGTCTGCACAGCAAAGAAGGTCAATTGCCTCGTTGCATGAGGAAAAGCATTGCCAGCAGGTCAAAGGAGGTGACCCTTGCCCTTTGCTCAGCACTGGTGAGGCCACACCTGGAGTACTGTGTCCAGTCCTGGGCTCTTCAGTACAAGACAGGCATGGACATACTGGAGAGAGTCCAGTGAAGTGCCACAAAACTGGTTAAGCAACTGGAGCATCTTTGGCATGAGGCGAGGCTGAGAGAGCTGGGACTGTTAAACTTCTGGATAAGAGCAGGATGAGGAGGAACTTATCCATGTCAGGATAAATGCCTGATGTGGGGAGTGTAAAAGGTGGAGTCAGGCGCTTTTTTTTTTTTTTTTTGTCGGTATGGGCACAGACGTCGTCCCACCACACAGACGTCGTCCCACCGCAGCTCCTTCCCCAACGTCTATTCTACACACACTGTTAGAGGTACGTGCTTGGGTAGAGGAGTAGAGCTGAAGTACTGTCTCTCAAGAGCTCAGATTCAGGCCATGGTTTGCAAGTAAGAGGACAGCAGATTTTCAGGATTAGCACGATGTTGCATTTTGTTGGTGCTACCAACTGCCCTTAGGGAAATCCCTCAAAGTCAGCAGGAATCGTGTTGATCAGGTTCAGAAAGAAGGAACACAGAAGGATAAGAATTCAAACCCTATGCACTGTCTTTGGATATTCAATGGCTTACTTGGGCCAAACAAACTTCCCTGTTCACAGGGCAGAGTAGGAAGTAGGGAAGACTGAACTAGGCACTATTTGCCTTCCAGAAACAGGTGGTCACTGGACTAAGACCACTAAGACCCTGAGAAAAGTGTCCAGATTTTCTTTGAAGAGAAGCTTGAAGAGAGAATCCTGTACTGAAATAAAAGGTTGGGTATCATACCCAAGAGAAAGCTGAGGTCAAGAGGAAGATTTAGAAGGAGACAGAACTTAGAGGCTCCCCCCTCCTCCCCAAGTGTCAAAAAGAAAAAGAGGCCAACGTGGTAGGAAAGCAAATCTGTTACTTTGGACTAGGTGCTACGGGAAAAAAGAAAATCGAAGCATTGCTCTCTCATGGGGTAGAGCTACCTGCACTTCTGTAAATGTGCATCAGCTACTACGGGGATGAGAAAGAGAGTCTCAGTAAGAAGAAGTGAAAGGAGATGTTGCAGACAGTAGTACTCAGGAGATCGTTTACTCACTAACAAGGAATTTGTGCCAGTCTCACACTTGTGCAGCTGTGCTGCCACAAGTACTGCTAAAGATTTCTTTCCTTATCTCTGATCTCTGTGCAAATGGCCTCAGCAGTGCATGAATTATTATTAATAACAATGGTATGATTGCTCCTCGTCTGCATATACTCTGCTATCCAACTCTTTTCTAATTCCTGCTAGGTTGCTCACTACCTAAGTTTGGCAGTCAAGAGCTGCTGCACTAAACGTGAGTGAAATGAGAGTCTTGACTGTTCATGGTTTAATCAATAATAGATTTAGGAGATGAAGTCGCCCGTGCTCTTCATTTTTGAATCTCAAGCCCCATCTGCTGCTCACTCACTGATTCGGTCTCTCTCCTGTGAATGCCTCTCTGATGATCTTGTTGTTTACTGTGAGTAAAATACTTGCCACTCAAGAGTTCAGTCAAGTACATACTTTTGCGGGCTTACCAATTATAGAAAACATTGGTATTGCCAAAATACACTCTCTTTGCATCATAAATGCTGCCTGATACCACATGAATGTTTATTTCTGAGCATTTTTCACCTGAAACAAACCTTCAGGGAGACTGCAAAATTGAACAGAGGAGATCTGGATGAGGAAATCCTTCCTCCATCTAGTATTTAACTTTCTGCTGATGAATAAGGTATAAGCTAATCTGCACTTCCAGAAAATACATTTGCATAAGAGAGTTACTCACAGTCTACCACACGTAAGGTCTACAGAACTGGGCCAGAAATGAGGACGGAGGCCCACATCCACTTAACTTGGTGCCTTTTTCTACTTCAGTACCACAGCTGCACATAGCAGGCATGAATATGTGAGGCAACCCTCATGGCTTTTCTTGGGAACAGTTGGAAGCAGACTATTAATATAGATGCTCCAGTGATGACAATTAGGAGTAGGGAAAGACACACATAGTTTGCACTAAGCACATAGTTTGCACTCATGCAGAGCATTTGACTGCTGCTTCTCCCCACAGTGGGCTAAAGCTGGTCCAGCTGCACCAATTACTCCCTGCTGACTGGCTGTATCAGGGTTTCTCTTAAGTGTAAACAAGCTTCAAACCTTCTGCGTGCAAAGTATTTCCACACACACCACAATAATGTAGGAACTGTACAAGTATGGGCACTGTGTTCTTGGGTACCACTGTCTGCTGTCCACCGAACTGTGGTCTCTGCTCAAGTGATGCAACCCCTGATTCATCCAGGCAGACCCTGACAACAGAACCTGCGATGGGCAAGGCAGGAAGATTTGAGGAGCTTGGTTCAAGGTGTTTTAAAACAACTTCCAATAATGTTTCAGGGTGTAATTATTTCCAGGGCTCCACAGACAGAATCTGTAAAACCTATTGTGTTGCTGAACCAACAAACTGTCTCCCCCCAAAAAACCAAGATGGTAAACAAAGAAATATCATCAGATTTGAACTCAGAAAATAGTTTTGATTCAGCCATAATGCGAATGGGTGCAAATTCCTCAAGTTGGATGAAATCCCACCCTTTAACATCGTTATGCATTTCTCAGAACAACCAGCTCTTGCTTGCAACAAGGCAACTCAATGCTATCACACACTGGAGTTCACACTGGAATACTGAAAATCTTTATGGAAATGGAGGTGGAGAACCTGCAGTCTGTGGACTTAGCGCACACTGTCACTTCATTTCATGCCAGCTATGGGTGCATCATTTGTTTTTTAATGGCATTCATGTGAGATGACAGGAAGGTACCCATCGATTTGTGGCTCACCAGCAATGATAGAAGAGCACAGTGTTTCAGACATCTGAGGAAGACTCACACACAGTTCCATGTGTAACTATAGAGGATGTACTTACAGAATAACTACAGAGTGACATTTTAAAAGCAATTATACTGATTCAGTTCTACTACAGAGGACAATCTATTACCTCAAAAGCTGTTCATTGCAGCTGTGTTCATCCTGGAGAAGGTTTGTATTACTTTAATAATATCCGTCCTGTTAAGGGAAAACAGCTTCTGCGGGTGGACTTGAAAATTGAGCTCAGTGTCCTAAGTGAAATTGATGCACCCCCTAGAAGACCTTCTTGTTGCAGTTGTGAAGAGAAGCTTTTTTAGCTGTCTGTAGCTTTTCCGCCCTCGCATACTGTGTATTGCCACTTAGTCATCTCTCTAATTGTAACATATTGGCATGAATATTGGATGATGATTTGGAGATGCTTAGCACCTCAGGAAAAATAATTGCAGCATGACCTCAGGTTTAAACCATCACCTTATTCTTATGCATGGCAGCTACTTTACTCTGTATTTTTAATAGGGCTAACACCTTATTTCCTCCATCTCATTTATTGGCGACTGCTATGTGAATGAGGTTTGGGCATTTTTTTTTTTCTAAGCTCAGTAGACTGCTGGTCCATCTTTTTAATGTGTATGTCCTCTTTTTATAGCATTTTAGATTCTACCAAATTTCATTATCCGGGAAAAGTGAAAGGAAGCCTTGCTTCTGTTAACAGGCTCAGTTGCCCATAACAAGACAGACAATGGCTTAACTCTCCATTTTACTGCATTCATTGCACCTGAATTTTATAATACTTGCATGAAGTTGGTGTAAGAGAAGAGCTGGAGTCCGGCCCTTCACTTTACATTCTCCAGTCACCTGTTTTCCCCTTCCAGAATCATAGATATGCCAACTGCTTCATGTGTGCAGATGTACACACTATTGCATTTCTCTTGGTTTAACTCTCTTGTCATGTTTTATCGCATCCCTGCAACACAGCATGTATTTTAAAAGATACAACGGAACTGCAGTACAGCACAGCACAGCGTGGCACAGTAACGGGCAAGTACAGAGCATGGAGAACATCGGCAGTTAATTGCCATTTGCTGGTACATGCCCCCACTGCACACGGGTGAAGTACAGGCATGTGAACTGAATTTGAGTGTAATATAAACTTCTAATATCATTTTCCATGAGAGTTCTGCCTTTATTTCTTTTGTTTTCAGACCCATTGCTAGCTGAAAGCAAACACAATTATTTTTTTTTCCTAACACATACCTGAATTGAAAGACGTGATTAGAGTCAGACATATTTTTTACATACACATCATTAATTCACTAAAGGAAAACATGCTTTGGTCTGCCAATATTTGAATTCTTGCCAAAATGCACAAATATTTACATATGAAATCAAAAGGGTTGGTTTTGTGGGTTTTTTCGGTGAGGGAAGCAATTATAATATTTTTTTAATACTGGAAGATTCAAAATATTTCAAAATTTGGAAATATATAAAGTATGCTATATATAGTATAGGCAGTGTTTTAGTGGTATTTCAAGACTAACTTCAGATAAATTTTATTTTTTAAAGCATGAGAAAAATGCACAAAACTGAAACAAAATATCTCATTTGGGATTGAACAAAAAGGATTTCTGTCGGCTGAAATGCATTTTCTTCATTATATTTTTGTTTTAGCTGCCAAGCTTAAAAACAAAAAGGAAAAGATAGCATTAGCAAGGCCATAGATTAAATCATGTTCAATCCACAGCATTATTGGAATGGGCTGGGGAATAGAGAGAGGATGCTCGTCAAAGACAAGTGAAACACTGGGGACAGGACAGTGGCTTTAGTACAGGTACGCCGCTGGGAACAAGAACTTTGTGTCACTCTTGAAAGCACCTCTTCCCTCCTAGGAAGCAATATGTGCATGCTCTGTAATTCACCCTTCTGGAGAAAATGGTCTGCAATTGCAATCAGCTGAGTTAGTGAGAAGAAAAGGGAGTAGACAGGAGTCTAATAACAATCCCTGTGCTGGCACACAGGGGAGAGACAGATTAACTACCTGATGGGTCCCAAGACCACCAAGATACCTGCCAGTAATTCCACGCAAAATAAGAAGGGTCCCCAGATCTCTGAACTCTAGTTCTGGTCCCCAGGAGATAAAATAGATGCTGCAGAAAGTGGCAGAGGTGAAAAGATGGAGAAGCCTTGCAGATGCTTGCAGATGCTGCCAGAGTTTTAGCCTGCCGCCCCTTCGGTGGGGTGACAGCTCTGGCAGGGGCTGCAGCCCACAGCAGAATATTGTCCTGGTTCAAACTGCAAGTCCTTATTACAGTGTTTCCAGGAAAGTGCTAGGAAACCCTAACGATTGAGCTACAGTAGATAGTATTTTGTGTCAGGCTATTGAGCCATCTGAGCAAGGGCTACAGTTGCTGCTGCTGTTATGGTACAAGAGAGAAGAAATGGAGGAAATTACCCAAGACCTAGTCATGAGATTTGGCCTGGGTAGAAGCCAAAGGGTTTACACTGTGGACAGATGCAGAGCCCGAATTTTTTCATGATACTTCCAGTGTGGGGCACTTTATTTGTACAACACCTTTTCAGTTTTTTCAAGGAAATAATTAACCTACAGAGATTACCTGAAGAATGTGCAGCACAGTGGGAGAGTACTAATGGGTAGAAATTTCCTGATTAATCCGTTCACTTTTCTGTACAGTTAGCTTCCTTCTTGTTCACTGATGCTTTGGCCAGCCAAGGTAATACACAGACTTTACAGATAACTGAAGATGAGTGATATTTCATTTAAGTATCCCTCTGCTAGATGAGAATTGCATGTGGTTTCTGTGCTGTCAGCTTTTAAATCTTCAGGACCACAGAGGTGGTCCCCTTGGATCTAGATGATGGTATACCTATTTGTTTGAATGTTCTTCACTAAATTTCAAGGATCATGCACTGTAGATTTGTGGTCACTGGAGAAATCGGTACTGCTTATCTGACATTACAGCAGGCAGGCCAAGCACTGTGGGTTAACACCTATGCTACAGTTCTATATAACTATAGCATGCCTTTTTCCTCTTCTTTCTTTTTTGCTTTTTTTTTTTTTTTTTTACAGTTGTAGACTTCACTGACCTTAAACAGCTTTTCAAATAAGTTAGGATATGAAGCCATAGATCTACTAAAGGAAAAAGAGACAGCCATTCATCAGTTCTGTTCCCAATTATTGTCTCCATTTGCTACTGATCATTTCTCAGAGAACCAATTCTGGCCAGGGCCTGAATGTCACCTGTTATTTCTTTCTCCCTCTTTTAACTTCATGCCTGACCTAACATGACATCTGTTTGTCCAAAAGGTGGCACTGCATCTTTGAGCATTTCATGGACTGAAATTGCTCTGGTGCAGAAGAGGTCTTCCGTGTAAAAAAGTAGAGCTGCTTTGCAGATTTGTTAAACATTTCTGCCAGCTTTCCAGCCATGGGCCCTTTCTAAAGTAAGTCCTTAAGATTTTTAAAAATTTAAAGCTTTGATAAAAACAAAAGCTTGACCTTGAGTTTTCTGACATCTAATTTTAATGTTATGGCTAAAAGCAATGTCTCCAGCCAAGCACATCCAGGTAAGAGATAGCTTCTCTTTGGGAAGTTCTTTAAGGAGAGTTGTAATTCTGAGCTTCCAGAAAAGCCCAATGTCTTCCACAATGACAGGGAAATTGTTGCCTCTTCTAATCACTTGTTCTCTTTCCAGAGAGAATTTACCAGCTGTGCCATGGAAAGAAATAAAATATACTTTAGTATAAAAGGTAAAAAGTCTTACTTAAGATAACCCTTTCTCCTCAAGCAACCAGGTACAAGCCACAGCCACAGATTTTTGGGCCCTAGGTAATCTTAGGAATATACAGTTTGGTCTAAGAAATACAGAACTGTCCTTTCCACAACACTCCCCGCAAAGCATTTGGACTCTTGACATCAAACCACAGCAGCATATCCCAGGTTAGCTCCTTTGCTGGGCTACAGTCTCTTTATCACAATTGTCTTGTACCACACGGATGGTAGGACCACGGCTACCCCATCTCCCTGACTTTTGTCAGCTTTCCTACGAAGGCTTGTTTGACCCCTCCTTCCTTGCCTATTTCCTGCGTTTCTAGGTGTGGCTGACCCCTTGCTCGAGGTACCTGCCGCCTGATTCCCAAAGCCACTGCAGAGTTGCCAGACTCCTGCTATTACTGCCTTCTCCTGTCAGGCCAATCCCTATTCCCCTTTTATCTTTCCTTCTCTTTGGAAATCCAGCTCATCGTCTCTTTTCTGTCTTCTGGTGACTTCAGCTTCCTTTTCCCTAATACTTTTTCCTCTGATTATTTTTCCTCTGATTTCTTTTTTCTTTCTCTCTAATTCAAGTCCTCCCTTTCTAAGGAGAGCAGACTTCAGTTTTCATGTTGACAGTCAGCCTGGCTCTAGTATTTCACTCCTTGAATTTAAATTCCTGGATTGCTGTCAGCTTTCAACTCTCCTATTGATTGCCGGAGTTGTTCTCTCCAGTTTCCGCTCAGTCCTTCCACATCCTTCAGTCACTTCTTGCTTTTCTTCATTATATTTCATTCTTTCCTGTGTCTTATAAGCCCTCTAATGAATTTCAACCTCGTAAAAAGTGCTTTATCCTGCCTTTTCCTCTCCCAAATAGCATTCCACCCTGATTCTTCTGCCTTCTTTCCTGTGATGTTTTTCATCGCTTTATGTCTGACTTTAGCCGGTGTGCATCCTTCAGTTATTTTTTTCTCTTTTCTGGCCTTGCTGCTATCCTCTTGTTGCCACAATTTACACTTAGGACCCAGTAGAGCAAGAAACCCCACGCAGGGCCAGTTCAATCACAAGAAGCTGTGCTCTGCAATTGGGAAAGAAACTGAACTCCTTCAAAGCTTGAAGAAGCTCGTTTTGGTGTCTGAGGTTAATATGCCAGAGAGTCTTAAATCAGAATTCACTGTCAAGCTCTTACCTAACTTTTAAAAAATGCACACCATTATATAGTGTTTGTGCATAAGATGTGTTTCAGTAGCACTTATGAGCTATAGGACAGATGTTGTAGCTATGCCTTGTGAATGTTTTATAATGATCTTATGTTCCTGACAGAGTGGCCAAAGGAATAAAGTGCCACGATGATGATAACTGCCTCACTACTGACACAGACATGGGAGCTATGCATGGGCTATGTAGTCAGCATTGCCAATAAAAGGTTTATTCTTAAAAATTTTTTGTAGCCAGAAAGCCTCTTATTCTAGATTTGGGGTTTGGGTTTTGGTTTTTTTTTTCTCATTAATCCAATCATATTCATGTTTAATTCACTTTTTCTCCTGTGAGAGGTAACAGTATTGCATAAAAATGTCTTTTCCATTAAAATGCTTCTTTAACAATTTGGCCATGATACAAGACCAGATTCCCACCAGAACAGATTTTTATCTCCAAGCATATTGCAGCCAGTTTCCATCCTAATTAATACCATATCCACCTCCAAATTCTGTTTCAGTTCCCAAATGAAAACTGATGAGGCAGTCAACCACAAATAATCACAATATAGCACCAATAGTTCAATCGGCACAGTTTCCAGCATAGTGTGCTACTAAAGCATAACCAGTATTTAGGTTTCCATGTCCCTTGGGCATGCCCTGCTTCTAGCAAGTTACTATGGTAGCTTCAACTTACACTCAAAGAAGGTTTTTAACATGAAGTTTGATCAAAGAGTCCGTTGTGTACGCAACAAAATGAAACAGGATAGGTAAAATCTTTTCTGAGGAACAAAAGCAGAGTCGGGGTGGTGGCATGCTTGAATGGAAGACAACAGAGGCTGGAGCAAAGGGAGGTGCATAGACCACATAAGCTTTTCCCCAATGTACTGGAGAGTTTGCAGTACCGTTCCCATAGCATGACATGCAACTGCAAGGCAACCCAGCTGCAAACAGCCCTGCAAAAGGGGACTTGAAATGCCTTTTCCCAGGCTGAATGGTAGTATTCTGTACCTGGGCAGCTGCGATCTGGACTTGTCCCACACCACTGCTACCAGCCAGTGTAACCAATGCAGATTGTGGTGCCAGTGTTTGCAGTGTATACACCTGACCTTGAGAATGAAGCTTTGACTGGTCTTTGCTGGCCTTCTTGTAAGGCTCTTCTTGGGAACTGACATCAGGGAATGAAGTGACAGTTCACGTGTTCAAATATACAAAACTTAAAGTGTCTACAGTGGAATCATCCTCTTCCCTGAGCAGAGCCTGTATGAAATTACACGCTGCCTTCCAGTAAAGCAAATGCATTTGCCACAAGAACTCAGACCACCTAAGTGTTTGTGTTTTGCATAAGAGGACACTCTATATTTATTATCAGACCCACACTCATACCAATTTAAAAGGTTCTGTCTTAGAGTAGCCCTACGTTTGCTCACCTTGCCCGTGTACAGAAAATCATGGAGGAAATCCTGAAGGGTAAGTTTTCCAATTGAGAAGATATTTAGCAAATAAATTATTTCAAAGTTTCAAAACACTGAGAAGCAAGTGGCAAAGCTAGATATTGGCAATAGCTCTTTAAAGTAGCTGTAACAGTTACGGACATATTTTCTTCTGCTGGGGCTTATCCATGAAACACAGCTGTTGGTTGGTAAAAAAAAAGAGAATCCTTTCATGTAGATGAAAATACTCTGACTCTAATGTTTCTAAATGTATTTGCCTAGGTCTAGCAAAGTTTATTTTAAAGGGCAGTTTCTTCTTTAGGGATTTCTCAGTAAATAACGTATTATGCGTATCTTGGTGGAGGTATTCTCAAAGCTGCCTGCAAAAGTTTCTGTAATGCTCCAGAAACTGGAGGAATCCCAGCCAGGGGAAGTACGCAACAAAAAAACTGCCTGAACATCAGCTCTAGCTCTAGCCAAAGAGATTGATGAAATAACCAAACAGATGTTTAGTTTATGGTTGGACTTGTTTATCTTAAAGGTCTTTTCCAACCTAAATGATTCTGGGATTCTAGGATTGATAAGCACAGTAATAGGGAGAATTAGTGGGGGTAGTAGTGTGGTGGGGGTAGTAGATCCCATGTTCCCTATGGACCTCCTTCTTCCAGCACCAATTATTATAACTACTATTATTACTACTGCTACTTCTACTACAACTACTAGTGTTACTACTACTACATCACAAATAAATGTGGTGCTTGTAATGGGCATGACCTAAAAATCTCTGGATTTATGCTCCACGTGCAGCAGTATGGCAGGTTTGTCCTCCTCAGCGGCCTGAATCCTGACTCAGAGGAAAGAGAGGAGCAGTACCTTCCAACCCTTTGCACACCTTCAGGGTCTCCACAGAACAGGGAACTAATGCCAATGGTGATCTTTCTTTCTTGTCATTAATATTACAAATGTCATCTATCAGAGGCCATTGCCCAAGCACACCAGCCAAGCTAGGTTAATAATGTACTGTACAAGCATGTAGAACCAGATATATTATCACCCTGAAGGAAATAAACCCCCAGAAATACAAATTAACTGGCTTTTGTGTAAGGCTGGGAAGTGAGCCTGAATGTCTTGCTCTAAAGCAAGTCTTGAGTCACATTCTTCCCAGATTCTTCCCTAAAATAATACCTGACAGTGGAATGTAGCTAACCATTTACAGCAGGTGGCCACTATACATTTAACAAAACCACCATCAGCTTCAGCAAGAGCTGGATCCAACCTGTGGATGGTGAAAGCACAACCTCATTTCATTATGTTTCCTCTTCATTTTCACTGAAATGGAAAACAACTTTCATAAGAAAAGTTTGTGAGGCTGCTCAGACCATCTGCCATTTATGTAATGATGGTAGTCCGTTGGTGCTCCTACTCATGGACTATTCATCTTTTAGCTATCAAGTTTGCAATTAACAATAATTTACTTTATGGACTCTGTTTACATATGTGTTAAGCTCTCCTAGTTAAAAAGATATGATCAATTTAGTAGGTTTATCAACCAGTACGTAGAAATGCACTGCTTCTCTATGTTACCTTTCAGTCAATTATATTTGCAGTTCCCCAGTTTTCTAGACATCAGCATTCATTCTTATCCCTGCATTTCCATTTTCATTTCTTCTGGCTTACAGAAGCAAAACTTTGCCCTATGGAAAACTACCATGGCTACTTTCCAGATACTTAACAGACATGCTCTGCTTCCATAAAATGGAGGAATTTGCAGCTCCTTATACATTGTAAGTAGAGGAGTCATGCCACAGCTGCAGGTTCTTAAAATATTTTCCCTGCGGAGTGAATGAACTGTGCCTACCACTACTGTTTCTAGAGTTAACCTCCTCTAGGGACAAGCCTGATCTTGGCTTCGGCAGGAGTGGATCTCAGTCAGGCTTCAATGTATGGATGATGCAGAGTTAAACTGCAGAGTCCTGGAGTCCAGGGGACACAGTCTAGTGTAGTTCATTGTATTCAGGCCCCACTAATGCCTACACCTTTACAATTTATTCCACTGTATAAAAATGAACAACATTGACACAACTTGGCTGCATGCTCTCCTTGCCTATGGAGCATTTTGGCTGCTAAAAAACCCTGTGTTGTAGCTTGGGAAGGGCAAATTCTTCATGTTTTTTGCAGCCAGACTGTCTAGACTGCTTAATAAGGTGGAGGTTGTTGTGGGATGGCCTCCTGTTCTTTTTAACGTTGGCTATTTGTTTCAGTGAATGCTTTGTTGGTAGGTATTGCCTATGTTATACTCATTTCAGATTTGGGGGCTTCTCTGAGTGATGAATAAGAGCGATTGTTCTATAAATATTAGTCTTCTCAGTTCAGTAAAGCCCAGAGCATGAAAAAGTTTTGGATGCTTTCTGCCTAAACAAAAGAATATGATGCCAATTGTAAGCAGCAACATCAGGAATGACAAGTGATAATTCAATATTCAGAGCTTGACCTGGTTAGTCCTCCATATACACAAGTCAATGTGAATTCCGTGCATGGAGGCTTTAAAGGATCAGGTTTGTAGTTTGTAGAGCACTAAAAAGCCAGTGCTTATTTTTAAAATGTCACTGCACATGTGGTCATCAACACAGTAATTCAGCACTGCTTAGGCCATTGTGTTTCTCTTGTCTCGGTGCTAAATGTCATGTTGTTCCTGAAGAGCAGCTACCCTCTGATGTGTGTGGGGGCTTCATTCTGCAAAGGGCAAAGTGCTCTGAGCTTCTGAGCATCTGCTCAAGCCCACACCCTGTTGCATCAGACCTTGTGCTCCTTCAGAGAAGGCATCCTTTTAGCGCTGTTTGTACCATGCTAGAGAGGAAGGCAGAACCATGCAGACCAACAGTGAGCCACTTTCCCCCCCTTGGAGTTTGCATATACACTGGATTTGCACACACAAATTATGCGATTAACAGCAATTTACTACTAGCTGAATGTAGATAGTATCCTGTTCTACATAAGGATTGCAGTCAGTGGTCAGGTGATTGTTTTATTTGCCCTGTGGACATGCCACTGCAACTGGTAATTCCAGTTGCCTCTCCTCTTTTTACTTTCTGAAGTCCTTATGTTCTTCTGTTGAAGGCACTTGACAGAAACACAGAATATACAGGCCGTATTCCCATCTCCGCCACAATCTTATCAACACTTCTTCAAATGCCCAAATAAACAAGCAATACATTTTCCAAATCACCTAAATCTCTGTTCCTGCTTGTGAGCTGCACTGTCATGATCTCTGTCAGCTAAGTACAAGCACATTTATTTGAAACCATGGTCTGAAGAGGGGGGAAACGCCTCTTCCCCCCAGCAGTTCAGTAGCAAGAGGAGTGGGACCTCTAACAGGAACCAGCTATGCAAGATAGGTTCCTAGGACCTTCCCAACCTAGTAGCTTCAGACTGTATCCCAGGTAAATATCCTAAGCTGCTCCGTGGCAAAGTCCATTCTACTCTTCACTGCTTGAAACAAGGACC
Organism: Falco punctatus; assembly: GCF_963210335.1. NCBI lineage: Eukaryota > Metazoa > Chordata > Aves > Falconiformes > Falconidae > Falco > Falco punctatus. The sequence goes on from NC_137581.1 coordinate 33,485,303, forward strand.
TTTGAAAAACAAAAAAATGCAGTTCCACTGAGTCAGGAGGAGTGAGCACAACGTCATAGAAAAACTGGATTGGGAGGGACCTTCAGAAGCTGTCTAGTACATCCACCTAGTCTAAGGAAGAATCATTTATACCTTCTGCTTGTCTAATTGCTACTGAGCCTCCTGGACAGAAGCTGCCACAACTCCCTAGGCAATCTATGTCAGTACTTCTCCATGTGTAGATTTAGGAGACTTTTCCGGTAATTCTTGTTTGCACTATCCAGTATGGGAAGAGGGAACAGATTATTCTCTTCTCTCTTAAAGTGTTTGTGATCTGTTGTCATCTCCCTGATCAGTCTTTAAATTAAGTAATCCCAAGTCCTTTAATGTTTCCCAATAGATCATAATATATGTATATATATAATATATATAATTTCAAAATCACTTTCTTCTAGACTGACTCCAGCTTGTCTTTCTGATACCCAGAACTAAACAGAGCACTTCAGCTGAGCTCTTGCAAAAAGTGGAACAAAACAATATGTCTTGCAAGCTGCTCTTCTGCATGTAAAACCTGATCTGATGCCTGCCATTTTTGCAATGGAAAACTGATATTGGTTTCAGCCTATGATGCCCAATGATATGCATGTACATTAGTATTTCAGTTGTTACAAGCGTACTTTTGAAGTGTTGGACTCTGTCTCCATATAACATGTTTTAGTTTGCGTTACAGAGCAGTGTTGAAGTGCATAAACCGTTTTCCCTTGGGATGAAATGAAACCAAAAGATGCTTCTCAAGAATGCACTTACTGAGGATTTTCTGCTAATGGACAGGCAGTCCACAAGACCAAACTAGAGCTAGGCTGAAGTAAACCCTCTAAAAGTGAACCCAAGAGAGCTGGGTCCTCAGCCCTGGCTCTTTCACTCTACAAACTTGCTCCCATTGCACAGCCCTGCTTGGGTACCTCTGCAGGTCACAGAAGTACCCTGCAGCCTGCAGAACCTGTCTTGAAGAAGAGTGACTTACTGGTTGCTGGTTGTACTGAATACCACATACATACTATTGATTACTTTTGCCTTAGTGTCATATCTTGCATTTATCCACTTTGAATTTTATTCAGTGTTTCATTTCTCAGTCTCTCCTTAAATTCTACATCTGTCCTCCAATGCATTTGCAGTCCTACTTGTCTTCAGGCCACCTGCAAATTTAATATTTAATATTTTTTCTTCCATCATCCAAGTCATTAATTAAAACATCAAGTAGAGTGAGATTCAAGACAGATCCCTCTGGCGCACCATTCAGTATCTCCTTCCATATTAACAGTGAACTACAGAAAATATTCTTAGCATGTGATTATCTGGTCAATTTTGTCCCACACTATAGAAGTTCCATCAAGGCTATATACAAGTAGATTTTTTTAATGAGAATGTCCTATGAGACAACGTTGAGATCAAAATACGTGAAATTAACTGCTTCTTGTATATCTGTAAGATCTTGTCATAGACAGAAGTTAAATCGGTTTAATGCAATCTGTTTGTGATAAGGTCCAGTAGGCCATTATCTGTCTTATTGTTATCCTTCAGGTACTTACATATAGTTTAGTCAATTGTTTGTTCTAGATTTTTTCTAAGAACTGATGTTGACAGATTTTTTTCCCTATTTAAGAATAATGACTACACTTGCCTTTTCTCCCGTCTTCGGGTACCTTATTTGACCTCTGATTCTCAAAGGCTTCATTTTGCACTACCAAATAAAACAGACGGAGGAGCATGCTCTGGCCCTGAGGCCAAGTGGCACAACACAGCTCATCTCCACATGGCAAACCTTTCCCCTCATTCATCAGAAAAGAGTTTACACATTCAAACTGTTCCTCATCCAGGTTATTCCCCCTATGTGTCCAGAAACTGTCCAGAAAAATAATAGAATAATATGCCGGAGAGCTTTTAGCAATAAACACTCTGAATGATCCTAGGACAGCATGTCAGCCTATGACCTGTCCCTGTTCTATTTACAACTGTAGGAATAGCCAAAAAATGATCACTTAACTGTTTGAAGTGGCCTAAAACCAGTTTGGTTGTGATGATGATGATGACAATGATGCTTAGATCAGTGCTTAGGATGCAAGATTCATTTTAACCCCCTAAGAACTGCAGTAACAGTATGAGGAGTGGGAGAAGATAGTTTTTTTGGAGATTTAGAGGTAGAAAATTGCACATATGTGTCAATTTAGTTTAGTTTAGGAATCTAACTTACTCCTTGGTCTGTACCCACCCCATAATGAATGTTTCTTTTCTCTTAATTTTATCTACTTTTCTTTTATTGGGTTGCTTGCTTACTTGCCATCATTTTCAAATGCCCTTGTTACTGTGAATCTGTAATATTCTCTTTTACCCATTTCAGCCCAGGCCTTCTTTATAGTTATCATATTGTTACATTATGCAAGAATCATTATTCAGTCTTGTCTTAAAGACAGAACCTCTAGCTGCTACATAATGCATGTACAGATTCAATGCATTTCTAATGCTGAGAATTTCTCTTCTTTCCTATTGTTCATATAACCAGAAATATTCTGTGGAAAAACTAAAAATAAATCTTCACCCAGCAGAATATGGTTTGTAATGTCTCTTGATATGGGCATTATCTCCGATTTAGCTCAGCTCACTTTGTATGGGAGATAGAGAGAGTTTCAGCTCTAATTTAATATCTCTGAGATTGATCTGAGCTGTTTGCAGTTTCAGTCACACGTAATAAGGTGAAGGTACAGTGTCTGACTGTCTGTCTGAACATTTATGCTGTGCTTATCACAGTAACATATCTGAGCTGCTTTGAAAAAAAAAAACATTCTGAAAAGCCAGCAAAAATTAATAATGACCTTCCGATATTATTAACCTAACCCCATTCTTTCGTGCTTGACACCATTAGTTTTCATTCCTTTAATGTGCTTCCCCATTCCACAATCCTGAAAAATGCCAGAGTAAGGTCTTTTCCAAGGTTGAATGGGCATCTGTGTCAGATGCCTTTCTGACAAAGAGCCATGCTGGACTGTGATCCTGGTGGAGGCTGGAGTGTGGAGGGGGGATAACACTAGTGACTGCACCATGGGTTTGGGGGCTGGAAGGGAAAACACCACAGGAGGCACTGCTAATAGAATTAGGAGGGAGAGATGGATGGGTACCTACAGCTGCAGTGCTGAATCTCTCCCTTGTGAGTTCTTATCAGAGATAATTCAAAATGGAGTAACTTCTGAAATATCTAGGCTACACAATTCAGCCTAATGCTGTGGTCCCTGAATTAGCTCCAGAAGCGGTATAATTACATTGCCCTGTCATTCTGCCCAAGCTCCTTAGTCTTCTTGAGAGGCAGATCTAATTACTCTGGGCACAGCACCAGCCTAATGCAGCCACAGCTCTTCTGGGACCGAGCTGGGGTGTGTGCCGACACTGTGCTGGACTGGGTAGTCCCACCAAAGCCTGCTCAATGACAGCTCCAAATTGCCCTCCCCATGCCTCGTGGTACCCTGCAGGTGTGTCACAGCCGGTCAGCCAACGCGGAGCTCAGACCCAGATGAACAGGGTGGCAGGATTCTGGAAGCATTGACCAGGGGTATGTGGTCTCCCCTTGGTCTCCTTGCTGCAGAGCAAGAAGCAACACTGGGTGTCAGAGTAAACCTGGTGGCTGCGTACAGTCCTGAGACAGTTTCAGAGGAAAGAACAAAGCCCTAAGAGACTCCAAAAGAATTGCCTGCAGTATTAACGGAAGGATCCTAAGGTAGCTTTTACTTAAATACTGCTCATGAGTGATGCAAAACAGCATGGGATAAACACTGTAAGTGCTGCAAACAGAATGCCAGCTCCATTTTCAGGGTGTTTGTCTCTCCGAAGAATAATCCTTATATTTGAGAATGACTTTTTTTTTTTTTTCCCCCTCAATTATTTTGAAATTCATGCTTGTTGGCTCTGATTCGCATCACTGCAACTTAATCAGTACATGAAAAACTGTTGAAATTCCCAGATTCATGTTATGGAGCTTTTATTTCTAGTGAAGAAGGCCACTGGGTTTATCAGTACAGTTTGCGATTATAATTGGTATGACACTAGAGCTACCTCATTTAAATGAGGTACTGTGGATCACTTTCACTATTGTCAGACCCAGCAGGGCTTACAAAGACCAACCCAGTGAAAACAGCAGACATTTTTGGTGACTTCAAGCAGTCAGTGGACCAGGCTGATAAATGACACAGAGTTGTCTGAGTGATCATGTCTTCTTTTGCCATCGGTGATGTAAGAAGTTGGATCCTGGCAGCTGTGGACTGGAGGCAGTCTGCGTGCTCACCCTACTTTTGCTGTCCCACACAGCATGAGACTGAATAAACATTAATTAGGCTTTTCAGTACACCATGACTGTACCAACACCACTCTTTTGGAAAGCTGCCTATTCCGCCAGACCAGCCTGGATACCTTGCTGTTGCTTGTGTGCTCAGCGGTACCAGTAATATCACCGGGTGTACTGGTGCCTGCCTTTCAGCAAAACAATTTGGATCCATTTCACCTTTATTTCACCAAGAGCTTCAAAGAAACCAGGAGGATCAAGGGTGAAGAAAAACATTCTAGCATGAAAGCCTAAGAATTTAATCTATCCTGAACAAGAAGTTCACAGTTCTACATTAAATATCTCATCTCCTCCTTAGATTCCATTCAGAAATGTTTACAGTATAGGAAAAATCTGAAGATAGCCTTACAAGGACTTTTTGTTCATTTCTGTTTGTACGATGTTTGGCACAACAGGACTCTGGCTCTGAGACTTTGGGACACCCAGGAGTGCAGAAGACTGATAGCAGTTAAGGAATGGACTGTCCGAAGCTGGGGGATACTTAGCTGCTGGAGCAGTTCCACAGTTCTTCACTCTCCGTCAAATTTGGTAAACTGTGCTGAACCCGGTGGATACTCCTCTTGGGGAATCTTGACTCATCTGCGTGACTATGGCACTCTCCATCAAGCCCTGACACCTTTATGGATAAATGGACTTCACTGAAGTAGTGGTCTGCTGCTCTGTTTTCTATTCCATAAAATAAACTGTGCAATTTACTGTCTTCTCTTCTCCTTTCCAATTTTTTTGTAATCTAGAAAAACAATAAGCACATATATTGCTTTTATGAGGGAAAGTTCTGAGAACCTGGTGACTTGCCTGGTCTCCTCTGTTTGTGTTGGGGGAACAGGCGGGATATGTTGCTGCAGCAAAAGAATGAATAGAGTTCTGTCCCTCTGAAATCAGTTGCTGAGGAGTCCAGGACAGAGCCAGAATGTGTTGAGGTCTTCAGGAGAGATGGGGGACCATAAATCACCTCGTTACTTCTTGCTCCTCATTACAGCCAGTATCAGGAGGAATGTGTCTTACCTCCTTACTGTGTGGTACTGCTTTGGCATGGGTGTGGGAAGAGTAAACAAGGTTTAGAGCCCATTCTGTCAGCTTTACTCCTAATATCCCCTTCCTGAGGGATATTTTGACACCCTCTTTGCACTGGGGAGAGAATGTGGGTTTCAAAGGGACATAGAACAGAAATTGAGCCTCAGGAGTATGTGTGATGTATGGGGAGGTGGTGGGAGATGGCAAACATGAAATGGAATCTTGTGCCTCCTGATTTGTTCCCTGTATATGTGACAAAAGCCACACTGGAGCTTCCTAAATATTATTTTGCATATCTACTAGAGCCCTACTGCTCATGGGCTTGCCCACAATACCAGCACATCTATTCTTCCACCTTGATGCAGCACCAGGCTCTGTGATTGGATTTTAGCAAAGTGGATGGTTTTTTTTAATTATTATTTCCATGTACCTCTCCTTCCTCAGCTCTCCCAGACAGGCCCTCCTACCTCTCTCCCAGTTTCTAGAGACACTTCCTTTCAGTGTGGCTCCTGCGCTTAGTACAAAGAGACAAGAGCAGGCTGAGGGACCTGACCTTAGTGCTTGACATATCATTGATACCCATACAGTGAGGCGTATTGTGCAGCACCACTCAGTGGACATACGCTTAGATTATGGGTTCTTAGGAGTAACGCCTTAAACTCCATTGATTCTAGTGGGATTATGTGTGGATTAATATCCTGCCTGCTCTAAGGACACCTGGATGATTCCAAATACTCATGGGCAGAGTGGGCAGAAGCCTCCTGGTGAAGTACTTCTGTTTACCTGTTTGTTTTCAGTATGTGGCTGAATTAGGAGTTTCCTTCTCAGAAGGGCGAGCTATCCCTTGAGTAGTCCCACTAGAACTGTTTGCATCAATATTTTTATTCTGTTCTAAGAACAAAGTTCTCCATCTGCCTCTTATTTGAGACCTGGTAGATCTGTCTGTATTAGACATCCAGGACACGACCAGGACTACACCTACCTGGCTGTCTCCAAAGGAGAGCCTGTGCAATGCTACTTTCAAGTCTGACAGCATCACCACCTGCATCTTCACATGAATCCTCCCTTTTCCTCCAAAGCAGGTAGAAGTGGAGATAGTTTGACAAGGTGTCTGTTGTGTCAGTTCACAGATAAAACTACAACAGGATTTTCCTGTTCTCCAAAGATAGGAAATAGACCGCTTGCATGTTGGATGAACATTCATCAGATGGAAAGTGTTGGTGGAACTGGCATGTTTACTCCCTGCAGATATACCCACAGTGGCCTAGTAAAGGCTTATCTGCACTGAAGTCCAGCGTAAAGGCTTGAACGAACTTCATATGAAGTAATCTAAGTGCCAGTAACAGCTCATCTGTGACACTACAGAGTTCCTTAGAGCCAGCTTTCTACCTTACCCCTCCTTTTTTAATAACTCTGATAACCGAAAAAAGGAAATAAAGCATTTCCATTTTCACTCACTCAAGGAACAGATGTTGCCACCAATGGGCTTAACAAAATTGCAGCAACCAAAACCTGTGAGTCATCTGGTTCATCCCCTTTAGCTCAGAATTAGTTTCAAGAATGCATTCATTAGCTCTTTCACAGTACAGCAAGCTTATTCTCCTGTAAAAGGGAGCAGCTGGGATAAAAAAAAAAAAGTTATTGGTCTCTCAGTGCAAAATGTAGAAGTCTACAAGGCAAGGACATGATTTTCTGTAATGCTAGAGGGATGTCTTGCACAAAGTAAATGTTACTGGAAATATCTCAACAGTATGAGGATCTCTACCTCAGTATTTGTAGAGGGGCTAATAAATACTGTAAGCTATATCCTAAGAAAATGCAGACTTTTAACTTCTCAGGTAGGTCTGGTTTTTCTTCCTAATTTTCATACCGGGAATGTTACATCAGCCTGTGGCTGTGTTGCATAAATTATTAGATTGTATAGGTCTATGTTATTAGGGAACAAGGTCAAACAGTGTATCTTTGATCATTCAGATGTCTCATTTGCTGTCTTGCCTCAGCCAGCTCCCTCCAAGACACAGCTGCTCCAGAGGGCCTTGTGCAAGGGAGTGGTGGCTGTTGTCCACCCTCCCTAGCCTGAGGTTCAGGGGCTGAGTCCCTGGCCCTTTTCTGCTTTATCAGCATAGGCATCGACCGTATTCAGACCATCTGCCATGGCACCTAAGCTAGACTGAGATGATGCCTGTTAAGACATTCTTCATTGTCAGAAGAACCGTGAATGACTTATAGGTGTAGCAGACAAGGCTGTCAGACCCTTCACAACGAACAGAGGTAAGAACTTGGTGGATGTGGGTAAAGATGTCATGATCTAGCAATAAGGCCCAAAGCTAGTATCAGTCATGGGCCGTCTGAATGTGGAGCTTACCCCACTGACTACACAGGTAGTCAACTGGTCTCAACGACTGAGTCAGACTCGGTCACTAAGACCTGGATGGCTTTTAACACCCGTATCCTGCATGTCTGTCATTACAACATGGCTAGCATCAGGCCCTGACCCTGATAGGGCTGGCTGTGCCATCTCAGATCTGTGGTCAGGTAAGATAATGTGCAGACTTGTCACCTACCAGATGTGGTAGGAGGCCCACTGGTGTTAACACCTGCTGTAGAAGAGGCTGTGCATATGACACGAGGTCTGCTTCAAGCCTTTCTTGTAATATCTAGTGTTGAAACCACAGATCATCCTGGACCCCACAGCACAACTTCAGCTTTTAAAGTGATGCCCAGACCAAACATTTGAATTTCCGATTTATCCATTTGATCTGAGGATTTCAAAATTACCTCCTCTCATTTTTGTTAAATTCACAAAGCTGCACGTAAAGTTTGTGCTATATGAGTGTGTTACACAGCAGCAAGCTGAACAATAATTGCTTTAAAATATGTAGCTTTTGTCCCTGATTTTTATTCTACTGCATTTTCTTATTCTTTTAAATTATCACTTTTATAATCAGATCCTCTGCTAGCTTTGATAACTTCAAGGAGGCCAAGTTTATAGGTTCTGCATTTTAAATCATCCCTTTTCTCATTTTCTGAGTGCTGACTAAAGACTTCACATTTACTCAAATTGTTACGAGTTTTTAAAATGTTCTTTAAAAAAATAGAACAGTTTTCTAAAATAAAATGAAATCATTTCCTGCTGCTTCTGCTGGATTGAAACAGTTGTTTTGTTGAAACATATTATCCTGTTTAATTGCTTAGTTCCAATGCATATTATTGGTTTTCATATGAATATGATAGATCTGGTTTATTACTGTGGTATCAGTGTCAGAGAGGTGCAAACCGCTGTGACAGAGTAGAGAGTAAGGTCTCATGGATCAAATCAATAGACTTACCTTTGTCATCAGCTTTTAGAGGAGATTTTAGCCATTTACTGAATTATTCTGGAAACTAGCAGCAGGTATTCATGTCAGGTGTTTGTGCAGTGCTTGTCCATGTTATGGAGAGCTGAGAGCTAGTTTCATTTTTGTGCACTGGCTTGGGTGCCATTCTTGAGCTTCTTCACATAGCAGCATCTTCCCCAATGATCAGTTTGCACCTCATGCTTATGACTTGGGGGCTACACTGAGACTTCACACTTAAGACCAAGGGGCTAGGAAGAAAATCAAAAGGACTTTCCTGAGCACCTTGGGAACTCCTCTTTTGCACAGCTGGAAAAGCTCTGTACCATCAAACATCACCAGATGCACGACATTTTTGTGGTTGGTATATCAGAAGGGGCAGATCCATGTCCCAACCTTGCAGCAACAAGTCCTACATGATTTTGCTGAGAGAAGCTTTCTTGGACCACAGTACCATGGATAAGCATACACATTAACATACTGTGACCACTTTACTGAAATCTATAGCATGATGCCACTCCATTACTACATTAATTAGTTTCATATACTGAATAGTTGTGGTTAACTGGACTCCACCAAACAACATGTTGTAATGAAGTAGTAAAATTAAATTGCAAAACCATTATGCCATGCTTGACAAAATTTCAACTTGAGATTCTATTAATGTTTCTGGTTTATATTCACTTTTATACATGCCCATTATAGTCAGCAAGAGAGAATGTTTGTTGAAATGAGTCTGTTCTGTGCAACACATTATCTTTTGGACAACAGAATATAATCGGGGTGGGGGTGGGGGTGGGGGGATGGGGTAGGGGGGTAGATTTTTTTCTTAATATTATCCTCTTACCAGTCTCTACTTAATAGGTAAGACTATACTTTCCTAAAAAGTAGGCCTTGGAGGATATCTGGGTGGAGGTTGGGTTGCTGCCTTGTGCAGAACAGGCTTCTGCTCCACATGATACTTATTTTTTTCCCACAGATTTCCAGTCCCTAGACAAATGTTTCTTCCTCTCTGTAATCACCCCCTCAGGGACCAAGAATTACATGAGAAGTATATGATATTAGTATTTCATGAGGTCACACAGTGGCAGAAAAATACTTTCACGTCTTCAAAGCATCCTTGGAGACTGTGTATAGAGACTCACAGAACGTTGCTCATTGAACTGAATTGCACTGAGGAGGAATTTCAGAGTATTTTGACACCTAAATCTATTTATGAGAGAGTAAAGGAATTAAACTACAAAATATAATCTGGTCATATCCAGATGTCTCCTCCCACACACACCTCGTTCCTCCTGTATCTCTAGGTAAATACAATATTACCTTTTGATTTCCTTGTGTGAAATGGTGTAAACCTGTCCTGTATTATACAAACTTTTATGCTGTATCACTGATGACAGAATCTGAGTACTCTTATTTGGTTGCCATGGCTTCCAGAGATGGCAAGATTGCAATGGTAAAGGGATTTTATTTACATCCACCCACACAGCCTGTTGTTTGGAATCCTGGCCCAATACATATTTGCAGAAGATGAATTTACTAAGCTGGGATTTTGTGGGTGTATTTGGTGGGGGCGGGTGTGTGTGTGTGGGGGGGCGGGGGGCGGGGGGGAGGGGGATGGGGGAAAAGATCATACTCGCCTTTACATAAGCATTTGGTCCTGAATGAGCAGTGACCCGAGACCTTCCAGGACACAAAAATGTTTTTGTTTCCATGCTGTGAGTTGGGACCCAAAAGGGAAAGGCCATGGAGCAGGTCAGTGGCCAGCATGGGTCAGTGGGGAGCTGGCCATCAGATGCGACTGTACAGTCTGGTGCTGCAAACAAGGCAGTGAGGGATACAAGGGAGGTGCCTTTTAAGACAGTCTTGGGCCAGTGCAAGCTCCTGTCGCGTGGGAGGACAGACAGCCCAAGCCAGGTCTTGCCACAAGCCCCAGCTGGGCAAGAGCTCTGCCCCAGGTACAGCTGGTGCAGGTCTGGCTGCACAGTGCCTGCAAGACCAGTCATCCCATCGGGCTTTGTTAAAAGGCAAAATTGCAGCTTGCAGAGATGTGATTGCTGTAAACCATTTACTGGATGGAGTTTTTGAGGAAGGTGGAAGGTGTGTTGCCAGGAGACGGGAGGTGAAAGGAACTGCTGTGATTTACTAGATGGCTGGGTTAATGTGGGCGCTGCACCTCGCTAGATGGACGTTGTAAGTTTTAATTAATAGTTAGGGCACCTAAATATTTACAGATGGGTGGTTTTTAAATTTGAATAAATGAATAAATACAGCTTTGAGGCTTGAGCCCAACACAGTATTTCCAAGTGCAGTTCAGAGCTGGCAGAAAAGCTTCCATTTTTGATTAGCGATAAATCTAATTGCAAAGGAATGACTGACTTTCAGATCTGGGATGGTATTACAAGCCATCTGAGGGTAGGAATCAGGCTAAATGAACCTGATATAATGATTTATTTACAGCAACTGATACTTTTAGTAATCCATTATAATTGTATAGACAGAGATTTCATTATCCTTTCACATATCTGTGATCCCTTCAAGGGCTGGGGACTTGCAGAGCAAGCCCACAGAGAGAGGAGCAGTCAGAAGGCTTCATCCTGCAAGGTGCTGAGCAGGCTGCACTCCTCACCAGGCAGAACAGGGTATTCAGTTCTTCCCCCAATTTCACCCTGTGAATCATTCAAGTTGGTAGAAAGTAATTGAATTTATTTTATTTGGGGTCTAATAAGGATAGGTAGTTGAATTCTGTTGGATTATTAGCATAAATCTCTAACTGAGTCAAAATCAATAAGTAAATATTTTTATTAGGGTTTTAGAACATTGTTTGAATGCATTTCCTGTACATGTTCATAGCTATCTTAGTTTGGGGGAGGGATGGGCTTTTAGCAACTACAGAATCAATTAAACTTGTAAGAATTCTTTTATTCCTTTGGAAAGTATTCATTTTTCAATTTTAAACAGGTGAGCCACTTTTTTGCCTCAAGTCTATATGTTTTTTGAGATAAATGGGCACTGTTTCATAACAGCATATCACACCCTATTCTGCCTTCTAAACTAAGATTACACTTCCCAAGTCAAAGGTTTTCCTTTAAAAAAATGAGCTGTTTCTTAGTTGAAACCTCAGTTTTTCTCTGAAAAACAACCTAGATGAAACCTTTTTGACTAACTGTTGTTAGGCCAGTACAGTTTGCAGAAAAAGTGCTGGCTATTGCAGCCCTTAGGTATGTCCATCTCATGGTTCAACAGCAACAGCAAGGAAAAGGCATTGGCAGCGCTGGCTTTGTGCTGCTTAAGACCAACATGCTTCTGCCAGGAACATCACTACCCCATCCTCTGTTTTATCTCTTCCTCTGGGAGACAGCCCGTTGAGGGCACATATTAAACCTGAAAGGTTTGAAACCTCACCAAGGTGTAGGGTTCTTTTGCCTTATCCCCATCTCTGTCGCTTTTCAGGAACATTAGGTAGGCTGATGTGTTGTTCAAGGGGTCCAAGCACAGGATGAGATCACTGGTGCCTTGTCTAAGGCTGGAGAGTTGGAATAAAGCATCTTAATTGTTCCTTGCTTGTTTCAGGTAGAAACCTGGGTTTTAAGTTGTTGTTAAAGGGATAAAAGTTCCCCAGGCAACAGGAGCAGCACAGCCGGTCAGCACATCTATCTATCTGCCAAGCCTAGGTAGGTAGGCATGTCAACGCACATCCAGAACTCTGAAATGGGAGCAAATAGACTGAAGTACTGCTTCTACAGCTACGGTTGGTTGGGAAAGCAGAGAGAAAGCAAAAACACTGATCTCATTCAAGTCGTTTTCCTTCAAAACAAAAATAAAGCTGGTCAGCAAAAAACACAGAAAGTTAGCGGAGTAGAGCTTTTCAGATGTGGGCCATGCAGTGATGCTCTTCATCCCACATTAAAGTCTGGGAATCTGGCAAAGCATTCTGGCTTTGGACACATCATTACATCAGGTGCCTTTAAAAATCCCAGCCTAAATCATTGCCATGGACAGATGGGAACAGTTTTATGCTGTCTTTTGTAAGCCATTTCTGGACTGTTCCTATCACAGATCTGTCTTTTCCTCTGTCACTCACATCAACACATAGTTCAGAAAAAGCAACCTGGATTCTTTCTTTTTTTCTTTTTTTCCCCAAAGCTAGGATACATTTTAATGCTTTAACACGGATGTAGACAAGAATACACCATGTGCACCTGGTAGGACTTAATCTACACAAATTCCTGGATGTTGGTAGAACAAAGGGAAATAATACAGGTTAATAGTACTTTAATATTGTATCCACCAGAGAGTGTAAGACTCCAACAGAAAATGGTGGGCTGAGAGAAGCTAGCAGTTCTCTTTTCCTGGGATCTTTATGTCTGTACAATCTATTTGATTCACACTCAGCTGAACCCTTTCAGTGGAGATGCTCTTTCTAGCTGACACTGTCCTGGGAGATCCTTCACACACATGGTCCAGGAAGGAGAGGTAAGAACCTGACCTTTTCTTGGTTAACATGGCCTGGATGACAGGTAGGGAAGATGACAATGAATCTGTTGTGAGATGAATACACGTGCAGTCCATTGCTGCTGCCCCAGTGAGTCACAAGCACACGTACCCCTGAAAGTGCTGAAGACCTTGTGCAGGAGAAGCCTCCCGCAGCACATAAAAGCTGACTTAACCACAGACACAGAAGCACTGGTGAAAGCAGCAGAAGGTTGTAAAACTGGCTGGCCTTTGCCAAGTATGAATGATGGAATCCGAAGGTATCATTCGCAATCAAAAGCTGGAGCTGCTGAGCCTTCTGTTGGCAGTTGGCATCTCCTGGTGATGTGGGACTACTCCTGCTGAGCCTAGTGACAGCAGCAACAATCCTGTCTGATATATCAGGGTTATGGACTCAGCCAGGAGAAGGAAATTCTGACTACATTCAGCACCTCTCACTTTCTTTCAGTGCTTTGTGGACCAAAATCTTATCCTAGAAATCTCTCTGGTGCAACCTATGTTAGTTTCATCCTAAAATAATCTTTGTCTGGGACCTAATCATCCCTGGGTGATACTAAAACCTGCAGTATTCATTGAACTCACGCTATGTTTGACAATGCCACTGCCTATCTCCAGGAGGCACTACTAGGTTCTAGGTTGTGCTCTTTCAGGAAAAGGCTGCAGCTCTAAGGGTCCCACAAAGCCCTGGATTCCCAGCTTTCAAGGAGCTGCAGAGCATGGACACAAAAGACATAATGGCTGACTAAAGGCCATGGCTACCAAGCAAGCAGGTGGACAGGACCAGTAACCCATCGGCACACTTATTCTGTCTGTCTGCATTTAACACTTCTGTACTTAATGCCTGCAGAAACGGACAGACATTTTCTTAGTAAAGAAATAAATGTAAAATGCTGGAAGCATGTTGTCTATACCTGTTGGTGTGGTCATAAATTCTGCTGGGAAGGGCACAGTTCACTCACCATGAGCTTCCTGAGGTCCTCCTAACCTCTCTGTGTGTGTGTGTGTGCGTGTGGTGACTGCACAGCCCATAAGCCTTTCTTCATAACCCCTCCAACCTCAGCTTTATCCTCCAGACCCTGATTGCTTTTGGTTACTGATGTGCATAACAGCTCCATGAGCTCTGCTACTACAGCTTGAGCTCACATCGGTGGTGCAGTGTTTCCCTCATAGGTTTGCTGTCATAAAGCTCCATGGTGCTGTAGATAGCACTTCTGCCCTTGCTTCAGGACCTGTCAGAGAAAGGCTGCACACAGCAATTTGTGAACAATAGGACTAAATTTGCATCTGATTCAAAAGTAATTTCACATGGTTTTGAAAGAGTTTGTTCTTTTTTTTTTCTTTTTTTTTTTTTCTCTCTCCTTCCACTGTTCTCTTGAAGGAGAATTTTATTAAATGAAGCATGGAATAAAAACAAGGAAGAAAACCAGAGTGAGGGTTATATTGGAACACTTTAACCATTTAAAGCCCCTAAGAGCATATTTCCATGATACAACACTTGTTAGAGACCCACTTTGTTACCCCCAAGAAGATTGGTACTTTTGGATGGCAGACAGCAACAACCTGAAAAACAGCAGCTTAAAGTCTCAACGTGGAAAGCCATGCTAGTGCAGGTCTTCCCTTGCCTCAGACTAAGAGCCCAAGGATGAGGCCAGAAAGAAAGAAGCAATAAAGCATTTTTGCCAATTTTTATTAATGTTAGTAAAGCTGAGGCTTTCTTAAATTCGGTTGTTGACTCCTATGGGCGAGCACACTAATGACTGAGGTTTACTGGCTTACAGTAGTTAGGAATAGAAGCTTGGGAAGTGGACACCAGATTTATAAATATTCTGTTACTCTTGAACACTGAGCATAAATGGGAAAGATGCAAAAGGAGGAGAGGAATATTGAATTACACAAATAAAACCCTCCAGCTGGAAAAGCTCAAGGAATGTGTAGAGACGCTTGGAGTCAGAAAGGAGTTCATTGAAAGCTGCACTGGAATTAATGAGCTAAAGTAATGAAAGGATGTTCTGTCTCCCTTTCTGTCTTCTTAAAAAAAAAAAAAAAAAAAAAAAGACAAGTGGGTGGGGGAAGGAAGGAGGACTTGTAGAAAGGGCAGGGGCCAATCTGCATCTGCTCCACTCTAGTAACAAAGCTCTTTTGGACCCGAAGAATCACAGTAGCTCCATGAGATCGCCACTGCAGTCCTTCCCAATCACATCCACTGCATGAGCAAGGACCCAGAAATATGTAATGTTCCTGTCTCCCCTTCCCTCAAAGCTCCTCTTTCATCATCATTTTTTTCTCTCCATCTTGCACTCAGCTTTTCAGCCATCTTGAGACTGACTGTAGTGCAGCCAACAGGCTGAGACATTATGAGGCATCCAGAGCTGCCCAGACTGGGAAAGATCTGTAAAAAAAACAGAGAGAAACAGCGCTGACCAGGCTACACGGTTAACTGGGGAAGGGAGCCAGCAACCAGAGCAATAGCTGCTGTGGCTGACCTGCCAGCCCAAAGCATCCATCTGTGACTGACCATCTGCCTTGGATCCTGCAAGCATCAACAAAACACCATATTTTTCCCAGCTCTGCTATCCTTTCTCTCCTCCTTCCTCTTATGTCTGCCCATGCCTGGCCACAAACAGGGAAAACAGCATCTCAGAGCAGAACAGAAGTAACTGTGGCCTCCCATTTACTGGGATTGTTTGACCAGGCAATACCCGTACATTAGCATGCAGAGCCGAGCAGGGTTACTTCAGCAGGTACCCTCCTTCCCACAGCAAATTAAAGTCTGAGGAAGCACCAGCTACTTATAACAGCAACATTATCAGGACATGACAGGACACAGGACAAATACGATGGGACATGACAGAAAGGTCACTGAAAGGAAAGGTGAAGTTCTTACTTTAAAAAATGGACAAAGCTGCTCATTTTAAGCTTTGTATCATCAAATCCTGACATTTTAAATTGTATTATATTGTTTTGTTTGGAAATAGGGGCAGCATGAACGTAAGAGTCACGGCTGAGGAGAGCAGAACAGCTTCATTTTGTATAGTTTTATAAATAAAGAGGAAGCCAAAGAAGGCTGGAAAGACAGAGACAAAGCAGAGTCCATTTAAAGAGAGGTGATCCTACCTGATTTCAGCCCAGTGTGCATTCAAAGCTTCTTGTGGCACTTATCAAATACTGCCCACTGAGAAAGACTCTGATGAGCATTCCTCTTCTATTTCTTTGTCAGTGAAACTGCTCCTAATGGCTACAGCAGCACACGTTGCTGCTTAATGCATAAAGCCTGCTGTGTTTGCCTACACAGCCACCTGAGTTGGTAGCATTAAATTCACAGGGCTGTGCTTTGAGTTACCTTGCAGAATGAAAGACTTCATATATAAAACAAACTGTATTCAGCTCTGACTCACTCTTGCTTTTCCATGGAAGATAGTATTAATATTAAATGCTATTCCTCCTTGGGGAACAGTATCATTTCCATTCTGTTGACAAATATCCTAGCAACACAGGGGTAGAGGAAGAGGAGAGAGAAAGTGTGACAGAGAGCTCTGAGGGGAACTGATCTAAGTGTTTTGCACAACCTCAGCCATTGCACTGCTGTTTCTTTCGGCTGACCACATCTTTGCTGTTTTGCAATGCATCTGACTACTCTGATTCTCCCTGTGAAACCCCTGCCCAGCCTTCAAAAACCATCTCTGCGTAGATGCATAGGGCTGCTGAGAGCTGGAGTGCAAATGAGTAGCATCATGCATCCTAACATGAAGCAGAGGTTTTGGGTAAGCAGAACATGTCCATGCTATGAGAACCAGACAGGAAGCAGACGTCTTCATGGAGGCAGAAAAAACAGACCCAGCAAAATCCTCTGAAAATGTTTTGTGATTCAAACAAGCCAGCTTCAGCTGTGCTAATGAGGCAGAGGTGGAACATTTCATTTAAGTCCTAATGAAATGGAATTATAGTGTCCCACTGACTTTCATCTCGGGGTTGTGGGCTGTGAAGTCTTTTGAAAATCTAAAAATCCCATTTTTAGATGTGATCCCTGAACCCCTGTAACTTTCTGTTCCAATGTACCACAAACATAGTAGCAAATGACTGACTAAGACTGTAAGCTTCCAATAAATATTGCAGGATATTCATAGAAATAAAATTTTTAATTCACAGTCTGAAACCCTACTGCTGAGAATTAATTCCATCGAGTCAGGAGAAAGACACATACAACATGGTTTATGCATCTGCATGAATATTTGGAATACGGCTGTTCACAAAGAGCCGACAAGCCACGGATTATTTGTCAAAAGTGTGCAGTGAATAGTACCAGGTAATGGATGCATTTGGGATGATCACAGTTAATTCACAGGTTATTCACAAACAAAACAAAAGAAGGTGATGAAATGTATCAACACCTGTAGGAATTATGCATCTAGTTGCAGTGGAGACACTGCTGTTTTGCAAATGGCAAGCACTTGGAAATGATGACTTTTACAAAAATTTTGTGTTGAGACTGAAGAATGGGTAGAAAACTCTGGTCATTTATTCCCCCTCATTCTGCAGAATTAGAACAATAATCCTCATCCACTGTTGGTCATCACAAAAGACAGAATGCATCTTGCATTGTGTTACTTGGAAGACAAAGCAGCTTTCTGAAGTGCAATTTTGCAGACAGTACATCAAGAAGCTTGTCCAGGAGGAGTTTCCTCATGTGATTTTAGATCTCAGTCTCCTGTGCTGTCTGTAAGAGGCATCTACCATGCTTTGGGACATGACGCAGAGTGGACTTCCAAGAGAGTGCCCCAAAAAGCTGCGGGACATTTTAGGTCTTGGTGATTGCTGAGCAAACTTTTGGAAACCACCCACACTGCCCATCTTAGGGAAGATCTGCATTCCAGTCTGTGGTGTCTGTAAAAAAGTATGTCCTCACCAAAACATATCCTATCCCCAATTAAGAGTCAAGAGTAATTTTAAGGAAAAGATTTCTCTGAGCCTAGTGGTGTATTTGTATAGAGGAAGGATGGAGGTAATTTCAGCCCATTTACTAAATATTTGGATTTTATATAAGTGCATCAGTGCTAATGTGCACTGTGCGTCAGTGCTTTTTTAAGGGAGCAGGAAAGTTATTTGTTGTACATGAGGATGTTTGAACAGGATTTAAGAAATGAGTAGGAGCCTATATAAACCTAACAGAGCTTGAAAAGCTTCTCAACTCTGTCCTATAACATCGTTTTACCAGCAGACCTCAATATTGGCATTATGTGAAAACCCTCTCCGAAAGGGACAGTTTATGCAAGTTCTTTGTTACGTGTTGCCCTCCAGCTGACTCAGGGATGAGTGGGCACCTATCCACACCACAGTACACACACAATATTACATAAATGAAATCTCCATGTGCACACCTGTCTAGCCTCAGAAAACAATTTCACATAGCTTGCTGAAATACGGGGGTGATGGCCGTGTCCCATACTGCCTCCTATCCTGAGACAGAAATTTTCCCCCTGGACCCGTATTATTTCTCAATGAACTATTCAGATACACAAAGACACTTAAAGCTTTCAGGTATGATACTGGAAGTGGTTTCACTTTCCAGAACAAAGAACTATGCTGGTGAAAGCTGGCATAATATAAATAACTTGAGGACAAAGATTTCTTTCCCTACACAGAGGAGGAAGAAGGAATAAAAGGTAAGAACACATGTCCATAAAACGGTCATCCATCTCTTTTTTACCACGTCTTTTCCTAGATCCCTCTCAGTTTATTAATAAGGTGGTGGCTTTTAATATTCTTTGCATATTTTTAGTACCTCTTCATAGCTGTTACGTATATGTGTATGTGACTGTACATATGCACACACACATATGTATCTACACATTTATGCATATACATCCATAACTGTATGTTATATGTAGCAACACATGTACATACCTGCAACTTTCTGTCCTGTAGAGGCATCGCTTTCATTTGTATCTCTTCCTTGTGCCTTCTTTATCTCTTTACTGGTATGAATGTAAGTTTTCCACACAACAGATATGATTTCAACATATTTTACTCAAGTGTCAATCCACAGCCACTGCAATGATTGAAATTAAATCACTCTGGAGGCTTCTTGTGGCCAGTGTAGATCAAAATATGGGCAAACAGGGACTGTTCTTGCCTCCATTGCCAGCACAGACGCACTTTGCAGTTGCTGAGGCAGAAGATCTGAGGTGTTTTTTTTCCAAATGTAAAATGAATTTAATGTTATCTTGACTTTTTCAGAAAAGTACTGAGTGGAGAGCAGAGGTTAGAGATACTCTGCATGTGACCTTGCCCCAGCACAAGCTTCCCTCTTGCAAAGCTCTGCAAAATGTCATTGGGCCCTGTGATTTATCTGTCCAAACTTGACCCTGTGGTTTATCTGAGCCTATCTCTCAAACCCCATGACAGGGACTCCTTGCATGAGGATGGGTTACTTTAAGGGTCATGGGGGATGCCAAGAGAAGGTGGAGGCTTCCTCTATGTGTTGTTGAAGTTGTAGATGAGGAGAAACATATGACAGCCAGGCAAAGCAAAGGCAATCGTGAAAGCAGTTTGGCTTGACTAGCCTTTGCTTTGGTGGCATGACACCGTACCAGAGTAAAGAAACCATGACCTCTGTGTTGCACCCTGCCCTATCTTAGAGAAGAAAGGCTATGCAACATGCTGGCCATTTCTGCTGCAGAGCCACAAGCGGCCCCACAGTCAACCCCATGCTGGAGGTGGTCTGAGATCCCAAAGCGCTCAGAGAGAGCTGAACTTGAAATACTGCGAATCTCCTTTCAGGAAGCACAAAAAAAGAGGGAATGGGAGAAGGAGAGTATTTATCATACCTTCCTCCTCCTTTTTTGTCTGGACTCATGCCAAGCACATCTGGCCAAAGAGAGGGGAAATGTGGTTTCCACAAGATGAAACTTTGAATGGATACAAGCAGTTTCTAAGGAGACCTGCTCTATAATTGTAGAGGAAATTACAAGCTGAATCATCTGTGGTTTGGGGAGAGAAATCAATGATATTTTGTAAGTTGAACCCAACTGTGCTGACTCTTACCAAGGAGGAAACTGGAAAGAAATCAATTCCAAGAAGTTTCAACAAAAATCCATCTTAATTCAGGTCTGACAGATCTGTTTTGTTCTCTTTCTCTAAAGCAATGTGATGCACCAGCCTGAGATCCCTATTACAATTGCAGAGACAGACCTTCCCAGCAAAGACAGACTAATACACCACACCCCGGGGCTGCCAAGCCACTTGCTGCTGAGCCTGGGGAATGCACCAGGGGCTGCACACCTTTCAGGGCTGGCCTGCCGAACCTGCTGGTGTCTCTCCAGAGGGCAGATCCAAAGCACAATCTGCAAACTGTGATGCATTGCACCACGCATTGAAATGGATTGCTGAAGCACAGCAGTACCCACTGGACCCTGTAATGACAGCAGCAAACTAATACTGCTTATAACCTAAATGGTATCTGACTCCTAAATTAGTGCTCTTCGTATGCTGACGCTTTACACATTTTAACAGTATTTTTTTTTAAGACAAGGGGAAAAAAGCAAGACCCTGAATATCTACTAGCATTCACCCTTCATTTTGTAGTTTTACTTTAGTGAATGTCCCTGTGAAATGCTGAACTCAGCTTAGTTAAATCCAAAGAGATAATAGGGAGATAATACTCTATCTTCTGGAAAGCTAAGTGAGACTTTCCTTTTGTGTTGTTTCTTTTTGGTGTTGAGAACTCCACAGTCAAACATTGCAATGCCTGGTTCTTGCCCCTAATCTTTGGCAGATTTAATCCTACATGTAGTGTAATTCCTAACCCGTCTCACCAGGACTTATCCACAAAACAGACCTGCCAAAATCTGTGTCAGAAAGGCTGGATTAGCTACAAAGATCACTGTTATTTACTCAACAGAGAATGACATTGACCCAAGCTGAGGTACCGGCTTCTTCAAAACAGGAGTATTCATAATTTCTTCTCTAATTCCCTCAGTTGTCTTTCTTGTACCTGATTCTTTTTTCCTCCCTTTCTGCTTCTCTTCTTGTGTGTCAGTGTTGACCAAAACTACCTGGCACTCGGCCCAGTGCTGCTGGTGAGGTTAGTTGCATTCTGCCTCGCCACAGGACACATTCAAGTAGCAATGAACCAACTCCTGTTTGGAACTTGGACCTTCTGGACCTTCTACTCCTTTCTCATACCATCGTGCCTCCTCTATTATCTCAAGCGTTTGAGCATGGAGTCTATTTTCCTCATGTGGCAAAATAAGGCATATATAATACACCAGTGAAGGGAGGGCAAGGAGGTTCCTGGGGATCTTTCATTGTAACAGGACATAAAACTGTTCCTGTCTATTCCATTCCCAAGCTAGCTGAGGACACAAGAAAGAAGCACTGTAAACAATATCCTTCCAGACAAGTTCTTCTGATGTCTCCATTTCTGCTCAACTGTTTTCTTATACTCCTTTTCATTGTAAGGTTCATTTTGCCTGAATTTAGCTGTCAAAAAGGTGGAAGGACCTAGGCTATGCTGTTCAGTAAGGCCCTACAGTGACAGCCACTTCATCCTACGTCCCCTTAATGCTTTTCTTACACTGGGTGTATGACAGCCTGGACATACCTCCTGTTCTCTACTGGCTGTACAGAAAACCCATGTAATTACTTACACTATAGGCCCAACTTACGTTCACAGAGTAGCTGCTTGGATCCCACTGTTCTAGTCTGTGCTCTTTTTTTGAGCAATGCTTCTCTCTATTCCTCTCTTTTTCCATCTGTGATTTCCCTCCCTTTGAAAACGCAAGCTTCCCATGGATTTCCTTATCACTTCACATTTCCGTTTCTATTAGATTTGCCTTTCTGATGTTCTTTTATGACCCTGTCCCTTTCCAATCCCTAACCATTTGTTCCACATTTTTCTTTGCTTACCTCTTATTCATAAAGCTCTAGGCATTTCACATCTCCTGTGTTTAACCCTCTCTACTCTGCAGGAAACCCACTGGACTGAAAGAGCAGGAGGTCACCTAACTAACACTGCCAGTGCAGATGAGAATGAATTCCTTTGTAAATTTGCTCAGGTAATCCGGTTCTGGATGGGGTGAACTTACCAAAGGGCAAGTGTTCCATGACTAGAAATGAAAACAAATATCAGTTGAAAGAACTTTATGACTCAACTGATTAAAAAAATCTACTATAAAAAAATGCTTTTGTTTTCAAGGGAATGGTTTCCCTTTGCAGCCATGGAAAATCTTTTCAGTCTCAGCAAAACTAAGGAGTTATCAAAAACCTACAATTTTTTTTTACCTTTCAGTGGTTTTGTGGAGTAGGAATGGGGGAAAACAGGAGTCTTAGGAAAAAAACATTGAAATTATAAACTAATCAACATAATATTCCATTTATATGATCTAAAGAAGGAAAGTTGATGTATGAATTTCAAAGGAGAAGCTGGACAGTGGATAATAAGTTGTCTATTTAATCTCTGTTTGGCAGAATGTCAGGTCACTAAACTAGACTTGGTGTTATGAAAAGCTGGCATGAATATTTTCTTTCAGATTCTTTTAATGAATTAATTTGGCATGTCTTCCTACTCCTAAGTATTCCAGTCAATGAATTTATTGGAGCTATTGCTGATATGGTGAATTTAGAATTAACATTGTAGAACAGTAAAAGCCAGTGAATTTCAGTTTGGTAAATGCATGTTAGAAGTAAAAACTTGATTCTGTAATTTTTACTCATGTAACAGGACGCAACAATGACCTGTGTGTCCATTCTGAACGCCTCAAATTCTGAATGTCACCTACCTGCAATGAATTACTCATGAGTGCTATAGTCTATTCTGAATAACAAATATATTCAAGAAAGTTAAAATTTATTTGAGGACAATTCAGGAAGAGAGGATGAGGTGAAATTAATCTAATATGGAATTAAAAATGAATTATTCATGCAGCTCTGTAGGACAATAATATCCCCACAAGCAGTAACTGTATCGACATCCATGTGGAAGAGGAGCTCCCCTTTTAGTCCTTCTTCCATGCCAGCAAATATAAGTGTACCAAAAGGCTTTCAGAATTTAATAGCAACTTGCGGCTTCTGTTAAGCTTCTGGAGTTATTTTTTTGCCAGCAGGAGTCATTGTTGAAATGGAATGATGGATCTCTTGACAACCTTCATCCAGAGGCCTCTGTTATCCCTTTTCAGAGCTGTTAGAGGACTCGTTGACCGCCTGTTTAACATAAAAATTTGCCTGACCTGACCCTGAATATTTGAGTTAAGAAAAACCTGGGATGATTTATGTTTCACATAGTTTACCTTGCTCTTGAACCTCTGCTATCCCTGTGGGATGAGTATTTCCAGGATTAGCTAAAGAAAACATCATTTTATTAAAATGTGGCCCAAAGCTGCAGTGCACATACTATGGAAGCACAAGTTAAAAGAAAATTGGATTTCCAGAGACTGAGCTGAGATTGAATTATTTCATTTCAGGAGTGAAACAGTTCCCTTTTCACTTCTTCTTGTTTTCCTTTGTGGTCTCTCTTTGTCTTTGTTCCCAGGTAGGGGCGAACGGGACCAACTGGTAGCAAGTGGCTACCATTCATCTGCATTTAAAAACCAAAACTGTGGCACCTTTAACCTGTCACTGAACCACTGATGAAACCTGACTGGCTGCTTCAGGATTGGGAATAGAGTTCAGCTGCAATCCATTAGTGCAGAAGAATCTTTTGCATCGAAAAATCAATTTCTTATACTAAAAAAGCAGAGCTATACTAGTATTACACTTTTCTGTTCTGTTTGCATTATTGTGGCAATGTTCTTGTAGACTATGTTTAAAATGATGCTATAAAAATAAATTCTGATTAGATTTGAATGCTTGATGAAATCAGCATACAATTTAAATTTTCCACAGGGTGTTCAAGAATATTCATAAGAGCTCTTTAATTATTAAATAATTACAAATCACTCATTAAAACATTATTCATTTCACTATTTAATCATGCCAAGTCATACATTTTAAACCCTAGAATTTTTCCTTTCTTAGTGCCAGATAGTTCCAAGGAAAGTTAATTGAATGTTTTCAATATTTAAGTAGTTAAATGGCTAGTTCAAAAAACTGCAATAGAGCCATAAAATGAGGCCCAAATCACAGGGAGAAGTCATGAGTTTATCATTGGGCCCAGGAGGTGGTGTACCACTTTGTGAACTGCATAGGATGACACTGTTAAATTAAAAAAAAAAAAACAACAAAACCCCAAAAAACTACAACCAAAAAACCCCACACGCAACAAAACAACAACTTGCTGTCTTCGTTAGGTTTGTCTGAGCTCTCAACATGATCCATGACTGTGTTCCCCAAAGGCAACCATTTTCACTTTCTTTTCTTTTGTTGTAAGTAGCCCTATTGCTTTTGACTCCATCCATTACTTGCAAGCTCCTATGCTGAGGTGCTTTCCTTCACTATCCAAGAAGATAAATGGAGAAGTTTGAGCCAGGAAGGCTTGCTTGACTCATCCAGATGATGACAAAACACCTCACAGTTAGGAAGGATGAGAACAGCAAAAATTTAGTTAGCATTTCAGCCATCCTATTATCCAGCACAACTTCAGAGAATAATTACAGTGATATAAGTAGCAGCTGCCTTATTTACCTAAGCGTTTGCTGTACAGCAGGCATCAGATTTCCCCCTTCATGAGTAAACAGAGGATATGAGCAACCTAAGAGTAAGAGTGGGTCAAGGGCTTCCTTAGGACTGGACTCACTTGCTGTTAGGAGAACAAATATCTAGCTCGGACAGCACGTACCTTTTCACGTCCCTAGGCCACCTGAGGTGTTGTCCTGCCCAGGAGGGCTGCCAAGGAGCAGAGGACAACAGATACAAGGCCACTCAAGAGGCTCATCTTCCTGAACATTGGGACAGCTGTGTTCCCTCGGAATCAATGACTTTCCCTGTAATTATCTCAAGGAACGCCAACCATACCAAGACAAAATTGTTTTATACAAAACATTTTTTTTTTCCTAGCTGACTGTTATTCCAGAATTTTAATAACTCCACAGCGGTTTGTTCACGGTCACAAGGGAAGATGGTAGCAGAGCTGGGGATAAAGTTGAGGAACATCTCATCCTCATTCTTCAAACCATCTACCTACCAAGGAATGCAGCTTCCCAAATCAAAGTGACAGAATGAGTTCAAAGGGGAAGCAACAAACTGACCAGTTAATCCAAGCATCATTTCTCCAGCTGATACTACATCATATTGCCAGAGATGTGGCTCACTCCTTGACCTTATTTTTTGAAAGAATAGCTTTCCCTAGAGAGGGAAAAGGATTCTGTGTCCTTGAGGTAGAGCTATGAAGAGCCTTATTAGTCATTGAATGAAATTTCTTTTCTTCCTTAGCAGGCTGTTTCAGATTCACTATCTGCAGAAATAGCCATGAAAAGGCTGACAAAATATCCGTCTGCTTTACAAGGTCACCACACAGTGTGGCCACCAGCGTTCAGGTAGTAAAAGAGTAAAGGCTACAAGCCTGCTGTGCCACAGAAAGACAGGTCAGAAAGGTGGACAACATTGCAAATAAGCAGATGTAGCAAAACAGAGGTCTGTAACACCTAGGAATTATAAATATATTAATCAGAATATAATGAATATTAAACTGCTTTTGACTCGTATGTATAAGGATGGTGTAAATGACAGCAGAATGTAAGTATTTTGTAACATTCATGGCACAGCAAGACAAAATGTATAAGCACTTTGCATAAGTATGTGAGCAACATGCCTTCCAAAGATGGGGTGTAGTTGCAAGTAGGTGGCAACTAATTAACAAAAATTTCCAGATAGAGGATAAGTGCAAGGGGCTACAAATAGCCAGGACAACCTGCCAAATACATGCGAAGGATGACTGACAAAGCAAAAAAACCATGGTAAGTGATACTGGGAGCAGATGAGTTCCTCCTTTTTGAGAGCAAGAAGTAACATAAAACCACCAGCCATAAGCAAGAAACATGAGAGAAAAAAGGCAAGCCCACTTCAGTTCTGGCTTCTCTCATCAATGAGCTCTCAAGCCCGGTCACCCAACCCTGGCAGCTAGGGACTATCGAAGACCACAACTGATCAGTGCCAGCTGTGAGCCTTCATCTCCACCACGTTGTGTACTCACAGCTGACTTACAATATGGCTGTTAAAGACCAACAGTGGTGATGTTGAGCAATGTGTGGGAATTAGCCATGAGCATAAAAGGTGTTCTTAATGAATGGATTTAGTAAAGTTAAAAGTTTAAAACTTCCGTGATCTGTCAGCCTCCTAAGCATTTCCACAATGGCAATCGTTAATTCCATAACTATATATACGCATTCAGTTTGCATACCTGCAACACAAGTTCTCTGCAACAGCAGGGATTTCTTTGCAAGAAGTCCTAGCTAATCCTGAGGAATGAACACATACTGAGAAAACTGAGGTGCTATAATAAGTATTTTTCAAGATGGAAAGACTTTCAACAGCAAGGGGAGAAGAATGAATGGTTTGGGGGTTTCATAATGTAAACTCCCTATCTTCAGCATCAATACAAACATACTACAGGATCTGTAGCCTAATCTGCATTCAGTGGATCACTGTTAAGCTATTGAAACTGAAGCAATTGCTTCAGTTATGTTCCTAATGAATATTTGTTCACAACAGAGAAGCCTTACCACAGTTAGCAGTAACTCACAATTTAGCGTATCTGCAGGCAAGGTCAGCAGAAATAGCAAGGCGCCGGACAGTGAACTTGAGCCTTGCCCCAGAATGAAAATAGTGACTTTTTATTATTCAGTGATCCCAAAGCACTTTCTGCAAGTGAGCAAAACTGCACCTCTGCACCTCTGCTCGTCTGTAAACAACAGATGAGGCAAAATGAGGTGCAGGAGGGGGGTGATAAGTTTGTGGCCTATTTTAACACTGCAGGACAGTGTCAGTGGCTGGAGAGAGAAACTACAGCTCTCAGCTGCCCCGCTGCCTCCTTCCAGAGCATGATAGCACCAGTTGTTCAGTACCTTCGGGTGCCAAAAGATGGAGAAAAACTCCTGGAGTGGGATTTTTCATGCCAGCACCTTTAGGTATCCAAATGCTTTTGGAAATGTGACCCACAGACACACACAAGCACACTAGCTTTGAAAAGTTTCCCATATCCTGTTAATAAGCAGAGGCCTTCCATTTTCAAGCAATAAATTAAACATCCTCCCTGAGCTTTACATGTTTAGCAATACTGATTGTTAATTCCTTTTTAAAAGGTAATTGATTATTGTGTTCCCAGCTTACATGAATGAATCTGTCTATATGCTGTGATCATGAACTAGAACGATTTTATTCATAATTTATATTATGGTGATGCCCAGAGGCCATAACAGTGAAGGAGGCTTCATTATCCTAGGTGCTATCCGTGTTGCCAGGAAGACATACTTTCTTGCTCTCTGAGTTTATAATTTAATTTATGAAAAAAAGCACTAGGGCTGATGAAGAAGAAAGGTTCTTAAGAAGCTGTGACCTAATTTGCCGTTCTGGGCTCCCGTGCTCTCTTGCAATGATGACGACCCTGTTTTGAAATGTCTGGGCTATTTGTTCTTGTGTGGCAAAACACAACATGGAGGCATAGGGAGGCGAGCACCACTCCCTGCAGAAGACACATTTGACCAGGCGTTCGTTAAATTGTCTGCTCACAGACAATTGGAGAGAAATGTGAGACAATACAACTGAGAAGGCCTCGCCAAACCATCTGAACTTTGTGGTAGCCCCATACGAGGGTTTTATTGCCGTCAGTCAATCACCCAGCATGTTTGGCCTAACTTGTGGGTTCTTTTCCCTCAGGCAGTCAACGACATTAGTGTCATGTTAACACAGCTCTCTGAGCTATGCAAACAAAAGTTTAGTCCTGATTTGTGTAAGCGGCTACCACAACATGAAAGCAAAAGGAATAAATGCAAGTAATTAGGCGTAGGGTTTGTTTTGTGATGGAATGGTCCAGAATGGCACACCAAACCATATTTTGGAAAGAAAAGAAAATTGCTAGTACTCTTAGTATTTGATCAGTAAAAATGCCCCTGAACTGGCATTCAGAACCATCCTTTCACACAAAACTAACCACAGATAGATCTGTAACTTCACTCATACAAAGTAGGGCTAGGGGACATCAAATAAAAGTAACAGAAGCAAATTAAAAATAAACAAAAGGAAGCAGTTCTTCACAAGGAGAATTTGTTGACAAAAGATGTTGAACCAGGAAGTGTATATAGATTCCAAGGAAGACTGAAAAGATTGGACAAGTCCAGTGAAGGTCAAAAAACCCTGGTCAGGCTCAGAAAATTTCTAACTTTAAAGGAACTGAAGGCTGAGAAAGTATTAGTGTGAAACACTACAACTGCTTGCCCTCTCTTACCCTCTTCCCTATGTCTCCAGCTCTCATCAGTGTTGGAATCAGTATACAGGACCTGAAGAACATTTAATTTGACCTGCCACTTTTGTATTACATTTCATGTTCTTAACAAACTTACAAGACTATTTGGATTTTTTGCTTTCGGAGGTTTGGTTTTTTGGGTGGTTTTTCTGTCTTCTCCCTCCCACTAGCCAGGAGGCAAAAGCATAGTTCTTCATGTGAACATGTAGGTGTCAGATTTTGCACACTATCTCATATGCAGGCTAGATGTCTACTTGCAAGTACACAGATGAGATTAAAGATCATCCTTGGATCATAGCAAAAAAAAGATTTATTTTTTTTCTGCCAGGTCATAACTTTGCCTTCCACTATTAAAAGTGCATATCAGTGTTAAGGTAAATGCCATACAATCTGAATAAAAAGCCCACCAGAGTCTACAAATTACATACATCAAATGCACCTAATCCTGTATCACCATGCTAAAAGGATGAAAAATTACAGCTCTCTTCACTTTGATCTGGTAAGAAATACATAAAACCCTGCTTTTCTTTTTCTACAGCAAGAAATCCATTTCTGTAGCCACACTTGGCTGTGCTAAAGGGAAGGAGGAGAAAAAAAAAAAAAAAAGACGCAGGTTAATTCAGTTTCCAAACCACTACAATATACCACAAAACCCTCTGCTACTTTACACACAGCCTTCACCTCAAGAGACTCTAACAATTTTCTTCTTGCTTCTAGGTGATGATTAATACACAGGCTCCAAATACACAAAGGGGTAATAAAACACCCTACGCCATGCACACATATTGAATTGAATTCATCATTCCTTGAAGGTGTTGGAGGTGCTGCCAGCAGGTCTTCCTGGGAAAAAGCACTTCTCCTGAAATGTTATGTTCTGCTTATGAAGGGGACACCTTATTAGAGGGGGAAAAAAAACCCAACAACAACAACAACAACAAACTAACTGGAAGGAAATACCATTGGGACAGTTTAATTAGACATTTAGTAACCCAGAAATAAAATACTTGGTCAAAGAAGGTGTTCAGTCTTACTGGACAGGACCTGTGTTACCATAGAGAAATACCTCTTCAAAGATGGCCCAGTGAAAAAGCAAGCAGTAAAAAGAGAAACAAGGAGGCTGCTGTTCATAGCTGCACACAAGAAAGGCCTGACCTCATTCATCTGGATACTAAACCATCAGGACTGCACAGCTCTTTTCTTTTACTGCAAGGAAGCTGACAAACTGCACTAGTGTACAAGGGCGAGAAGATAAGTGGATGTGTTTTGAGCCACCTCTCTAGGGCATCCTTACACTACGTTATCACAGAAGTGCTTTCCACTCCTCTCAAACCTTCTCTTCTTTAGTAAGTGGTCACAATGCTGGGAGCCTTAGTAGCCAGAGATCGAGCCCATCTTCACCTGCTAGTGAAGAGTCACCTCACAGGCAATTAATGCCAGTCCATGCAGATCACTGGCAGCATTAGCATAAATGGTCGATATCCTCACCACCTCACCAGCTGAGCCAGCTTTAACAGTATTCCCAATGTTGGCAAGACTGGAATTTTTTTTATTTGTTTTTTTTAGAAGTGAGAGATTGATCGCTCAGACAAAAGCATATCTCTTAAATTCAGATTTGTAGAAGAGCTCATTTTCTCTGTATCTGCTTCTACCAGCATCATTATCAGAGCTGATAAACTACAGGATGGTAGTGCCTCAGGAGCCCAAGCTAGCAAATCACAGCTCTACTGTGCCAAATTGTGTGCAAACAAAAGGACAGCCTTGGGTGGGTTTCACTTAACCCTAGACATCTGCCTATGTAGTCACCTAAGGACAGTCATCCTGCTTTCACCCCCTAGGCTATGGAAAACAATTGGTGTGTTTAGGGAGCAACTCCTCTAACCAAGGCAGTCCTCTATGCTAGGGTGACGTGAATCACACCTAAAAGCCCCCATTTCTCTGCAAAGGCCATGGATAGAGTGGAGAGCAGACAGCTCAGATATTGATAGATGCCTACATGTAGGAAAATAACACCATCGCCTCTGTTCTTCAACAGCTTTTGTCCACAAGAGAAGCAGTCTACTGGTGCAAATACTGCCAACAAGATATTTTCCAAGGATTCCTGTTTAAAATGCTTCTGTATTCATTCAGTCAAACAATATCAAGTAATCTTACTGGGCTAAGGTTATAGAGCCAGGTATAGAAACAAAGCTAGACACTGAGGAAAAAGACAGCCTCCTTCACCTCTTTACGTGGCTGGTTAATATGAAAATCTGCTGCTCAGATCAGGAGGAGGACAGCCATGGAGTTTAAACAGTCCCCTGCTCTAGCCAAGACACTGAAGTGCTGGCCAAAGTGGACTCCAGCTCTGTGGATGGATTCTGGAGAAGCCACAAGGGCAGCCGAGTCCTGAGCACCACCAGCAAGTCGGAAGTCTTTGACATGAGGAAGGACACAATGTGCCCTTACAAATTAGTGCCTTAGAAAAGGCCAGACTGACCCCTTTGGTAAAGCCACAAGGCCCTTCCCAGTGAACGACAGCTTCCCGATCTCTTCCGAGCAGCTTAATGAATCTGAGATATCTGCACGGACAAAACATTTTGTGTTGTCATTCCAAATATCACAGGCAATACTGGTCATCCAACACCCCTATCTCAGTTTTTCCTTATATACCTAATTTCCTCCAAACTCATCATTTACCTGTCTAGTTAGTAATATAAATCACCCTAAGGACGCAACAGTTTTGCTACCCCTGTGTAAAGTATCCATGTATTGGATAAAAATCATTGTTCATGTATTGAGCTAGGAAAGGTGATCAGCAGGATCAGCCTCTGAGTGCAAAGAAGATGCTTTCATCATTTCAGACCTATGTCCCTCTGATCAGCAGCTGAACCTTCAGCTCTGGGAAGGCAGCACCAAGACTACTAGCAGAAACACTCAGGTTCAGACTGTGTGCTAGTAGATTCAGGCAAAATGCGCTTGTTAGTGTCTAATTAGTCAGCTCTGTCTGCACACCAATGGCAGCCGAAGAAATGTGCTGTACTATGAGTTTCCGGAGCTTTCACCACAGGAAGCAACATTCTGTTATAATGTAGATTTCTGGAATACTTGCAAAAGCCCTTAATGTAGGACAGATCTTTTCATCACTCACTGCCACATCTAAGAAAATGTGAGGGTAGAAAGTACTTTGAGAATAAATATTTTAATAGGTGAAACAAGGAATTATTAATCCTCTGCTTCTCAGGAAGAATATAAAGTATATATAATTTCCAGGACGAGGTGATTAATGGTGCAGCAGCTCAGTGAGAAACTTTCTTCATTAGACTGAAGCAGACATGCAAAGCATGTGGGGCAACAACACAGGAAGGGCAACACATTGGGCTCCCCCCAAAAAGTATGAGGAAAGAAGGGATGAGGGAAGGCTCAGGCAGTGTTTTCCTTCACTCGTGCGGATTTAAGGCCAGAGACTTTTGAGCAAGTGGAGCACTCAACATGCAAGGCCTCCCTTATTCTGTCCAAAGTAAGCTGTATAAGCTCTTTCCATGTCAAGGGCTATTTACCCCCCTGCTTCAGGTGGGAAAACATACCTGAAGCCTACCACTAGTTGCCACTATTCTATTTGTTGGATTCAATGGGGTTTTGTGTGTCTACAAAAAAAGGGAAGCTAGTAATTCAGAATTGTGGAAGTCTGAGAGGAGGCATGGGAAAGGCGTATTTTTTCCTGTATTTAGTTATCTAGAAGGCAGCTAGTCTGGTTAGAAAGAGCCATCTTGCAGGGGAGTGCCTTTTTGTTCCAGTTATTTTTTTTTTGTTTTATTGAGAGAGGAGCTTTTGTTTGTTTGTTTTTTTTACCTTGTTTGTTTTGATGTGGGTTTTGGTGGGGTACTTTTTGACACATTACTTTGTAGAAGGTTTTCAGGTCTGAAAATATCATGTAAGGTAGGTTCCAAGACTTGAAGTTAAGGTAATATAAAGTGACAATCAAGAAAATCTGTTTTCAAGTCTTCTGAATTAAAAAGGGATACTATCAACATAACCTGAAATGGGGAGAGCTTATTTTGGTGCAGCATTTCTGTAGAAACTTTGCACTTGAAAGCATAAATCAGGTAGTTTTGACATGAATTAATACATCCAAAAATATATAATGAAAACAAACAATTGGGGTTCTGCAGACTCATGCAAAGGAAATTTCTTGCTGCTTATAAAAGTCCTCTCACTGACATAAATAGGGCTGTTTGTACAAAAGCTGAGGCTTGCTGGGTGAACCCAGCTGCTTCAGGACAGGGAATGGGAATCAGATGTATACCCTAAAATAGTACTTTCAGATGAAGTGAGGCAGTAATGTGAGCGGCAGCAAGAGGAAAAGCCTGCTGCATGCACATACTGTATCAGCTCATCACGATCTGAGCTTCAAACTTTGGAGAAATATTAAAAAGTGAAACCACAAATGGAAAAATAAATCTCTGGAGTTTTTCTAAAAGCCTGCGTTAGGGCTTTCACTGTGTACTTTTGTTTTATGTTACAGACAAAACAATGAGTCATCTTTAAAAGCTGCTAATTGATTGGATTAGGATCACGTGACCCATCAGCATCATGTATCCTTTTAATGTATTTCATAGCAAGCAAGCAAACAGAGAAAAGATATAGCTGCAATAGAGGTAACAGGACAGTCCTGTTGATTTATTTAAAGAAGAAAGAGATGCCGCATTTAAGCAGTGAGCCTAAAATGCCCTCTGCTTTACTGTTTCATTTTTGTACTACACATACAGAAGAGTTCAGTATTCCTTTAGAGAGTTGTTTGGCACAGAAGAAGCTAGTCTAGACAGATAAATTGAATAAAAGCAACACAAGTACAGAGCAGATAAAGTACAGTTCAACCTAACCTGCCACAGGGTTTAGTTGCCCTTTGCAAATTTTTTCATTTAGACTGAAATCTCCCATTCTACATATCTGCTTCAGGCTGGTTTTATATATATATATAAACATACACACACACACACACACATACAATTTCCCTGAAAAAAACATCACCAGTTTCTGTGAATGAGGCTAGGCAAAACACTTCGATTTCTCTGCGGGGTTCCCCAAGAAGCCTTCTGTGCCACTACACTATATCTATAGATACTCAGATTTGACAGCAAGGCTTCCTCTCACTCAAAGACTTGCCCAGTGCTGTTAAGAAAGCAAAACACCCCATGCCTACATGGGGCCAGGTTATGAGTGTTTAATAAACTACCATGTGTGCAGGCTTAATAGAGGCTTGTTAGAGCTTCACCTGCCCTGGCTGTGCCCTAGCCCAGGGCTCACAAACACTTGTCCTGCCATGTCAGCCATAGCCAGAACCTGAACTGAAATTAGGGGGAGGAATTCTCCGATGTCCTTCCAGCCTGTGATGCCCAGGTACTGGAGGGGAGAAAGCCAGCTGGAATCTGGACCCAGCCTGGAGGGAGGGAGCCTGAAAAGTAACCTGGAAAGAAAAAAAAAAAAAACACTTGAGGAAGAAGAGGACAGACTTACATCAATTCATCTGAAAATACATTACAAAATGAAAGAGAACAGTGGATACAAACAAAAAGGCATCTGGAAAGTAAAGACAAAAAGATTTCAACGGACCCATTCCCATTTTTTCCCCCCAAATCCTCCTTATTTTTTTGACATACAGATAAAACTAAAAATTAGCGTGTCCTTTTTCTGCCAAATCACAAATTCTTATAGAGTAGGACATACAGCTTTCACTGGACAGCTCTTTGGGCAATATTTACTGCTCCCCCAGTTCCGCTGCTATTCCAGAGTCCTTCACAACCCCCAGAAGATGAGGAAATGGTGTTCCCTCTCTATTAAAGATCAAAAAAGGGGTAGAGAGGGGATTAAATAAGAAAAAATATCCGTTAATCTGGAGATTTCTCATTTGTAATGCCCTGTGATCTGGCACTTTCTACCTTCAAAATGGAGCTGCCAGTGCACATATACAGCTGTGAACACTCAGCTCTTCTGCAAATTAGATCCAAGGCTCAAGACAGGCTCTCAGAAAATAAGAAATACGCAACAAAGAGCACTTCAGTGGCCTGCCTAGATTTGCTAAGAAGCTGCAGCTTTGCACAGAGAGCTCAAGATAGACATTCTGGTTTTGGTGCTATCACCCTCATTACTGATTGAAGACACAGTATTTATGGTCTCACAAGGGGTCCTTGTTATGGTATTTCATGGTTGGTTGGCAATAAACACAGTTGGCCCTGTGATTAATTTCTCCGGCGCACTTGTGTGACAGCTGGATTGGGAGCTGGCTTCTTGCTCCCTATTTACGTGCCCAGTGCTAAAGTGGTTTGAATGCACCATGACCTAGAGGTGCTTCCAGAGTCAAGGCTGATCTACTAATATATAAAGATAGATCTCTCTGAGATTCTGGGTGACACCTTCCAGGCAGATAAACTCATTAATTTACACTGCCTTGCAAAACCACCTTATCCACTAAGCCAAGGAACAAATTCTGAATTATCAAATGAAGTGTGACAGCTGTACTAACACAAGAATACATTGTTATCTCAGGTGAATAAACTGAAAATCTAATGTATCAGCCAGGGAAAAAAGTCTTTGGAAAGGCCTCCCGCCTCATGATATAATCTGACAGAAATCCTAACCAACCCTTGCTGCAAAATTTGGAGGAGTAGAAGACAGAAACAAACAGCATGATGCAATGAGACACTCTACTCTCTAAGGATGGAAGAATTTAAATATACAAAGCTAATTTCATTGTTGAGTTAAAAGAGTATTTTATTTGCTGCAAGAGAAAGGTATTGATCCAAATACTGTTAGAGCCTAACCTCTTTTTTGGAATGCATTAGAAGCTCAAAGCCATGTCTCAGACTAAGAGGTAAACTAGTGCAAAGTTAGGACCTGGGTATTTGCTTTTGTTTTGGCCTTTAGCATTAAACAGAAGGGAAAACCATGTTTTCCTTCAATAGCCCTTGTATCTTGCTGAGATTATTGGGTTAGGTGCTAAGAAAATCGAGATTTGAATAAATTGTATTATGCTCAGAGTAAAAGTGTGCAAACACAATTTCACCTTTTGATTTCGAAACATCTGGAAAAATGAAGGAAGACATAGAAGCCCTTCATCAAACAGCCATACAATTAGAGATGCTGAGAGGCAGAAGTCACCAGGTCAAGGCTCCCTACCTAACCTGAAGGAGGGCCAGGAGGTACCTAGAAACAAGCTTCAGAGCATTTGATGGTAAATACAGCCGTACAAAATTTCTGTAACGAAACCCCAAACCAAGCAGGTAACTCAGCAGAATTTTGATTTTCTTATAGCCGCCATACTTGGTCAACACACCCCAAAGCATCCACCCGGGTTCAGAGACTGTCTCACAACTTTGGGTTGTGGCTTGAGTAAACCAGGGCTGAGTTTCAGTCAAACAGTCCTATTTATAGTTTCTGGCAGACACCAGGCCAAACTCAGTGGTTTTGCATGGTTTCCATCTGAAAGACAGCAAAAATTGGCCATTTCAGCTGATTTTTTGCTTTGGGTTTTTGGAGCGGAGGAAAGGAAAGAGGGAAGGTTCATTCAAAAATTGAAGCAATGAGCAAAAATAAGAGTCTACGAACCTCACCAGCCAAAACTACGAAAGGTTGACATAGAGCCCTGGGAACAGAAACCACGGCGATTTTCCTGTCTCCCATGGTAAGCAGAGACTATGTGGTGAGTGATAGTGCTGTAGGAAAATGTCTGAGAGGAGCTCCACAAACAGGAGGTGGATTGAATGGACAAGAAGCCAACTGATTACTGCCGGCTGGATCCTGTCCTCCTACATTAAGAACTTCTGCTGTAAAATTATCAGCTCACGCATCAGTAGCAAAAGCCTTTACAGCCTGCACCTCTCAGCTGTGAAACCCCAAAGCACGCCCAGACGAAGCCATGTGGTCGTCTCAGTGGCTGGGTTAAAAATATGGGAAGCCTGGAGGTACTGAGCCACTGACTCAGAGCGTGACTGTAAGGAAGTCACTCCACCTTCCTGTGCTTCAGTCATACTAGTCCAAATTAGCTTAAAAAGTAGGAATCACTAAAAAAAGTACCCACTCTGACTAACCTGTTTTTTGAGTCACCATGCATGTGATGTCTCTGGAAGCTTTCTTGGCATATGAAGCACCTTCCCCAAAAGATAATCACCCTAGATAGTTCAGGTTCCTGATACTGGAAACAGAGCTTCTTTTAAAAGAAACTAGAAAATGCCAACAGAAACTACCTGTGGAGACAGAAATGACCTACAAATCTAGATGTTATTTTCCAAATGGACCTCTGGAGTCACTATTATTTTACTGTTGCTGATTTTCACTGGATTATTTTCTATCTCATCATTATTTTCAAAGCAATGGAACAAAACAGACCAGAATGAGGAATTACTGAAATGCACTTGTTAAAATGGAAGAAGACATCAAGATACACCTTTTCTCCTTTCTTCCAACTGGGTGAAAAATAAGTGAAGCTGAATTATATTATCATGCAGTTATCTTACATTTCAATACTGAAAGGTACACATCAATTTGGCAAGTATTAAAAAGACTTCAGTAAAACTTAAGTGAAAAAAAATTAAGTAAAATGGTGTTATTCAGACAGTATAATGTCATGAACAGAAAATACATTAAAAGTGTCGAGCCTGTTCTCCTCTGATCCCAGCAGTATTCTCCCAAAGCCTTGACCCCATCTCCCAGGTAATGCACAAAGAAATGGGGTCAGACACAAAAGCTATATCCATAACAGAAAATGAAATGCAGGCTGAGGGCTGGATTAAAAATATAGAGCACCATGACCTTTTGTGCTGGCTTTAGCTTAAGAGGAACTCAGACGCAAAATGCACCTCTAGTGAGCTAAGGAGCAGCCAAGCTATGGATATCTGCTCTAGCATGCCCTTTCTGATCCATCCAAGCGTTACAAACAAAAGCATTTGGCTGTGCCAAGGTGTCAAACCTGCCCAGTATTAACTTGCCAAAGTGTGTGAACACATGCAGAAATATATGCCCTCTCTTGCTTTGTTCCCTTCACCATAAATTTGAAGCAGTGCTGAACAAAAGACTCTTAAGCTCACTAATACAAAATATTAATCACTCTCCACTATGTGGTTGTCAGCTGGGAAGATTATTCAGGGAAAAGAGCAAAAATAAATCCTAATTCATTTCCTTAAGGAAGGAGGTTACCAAAATGTATTAGACCACATGAGCCACTAGAACTACAAGTGCTAGCTGAACATAGTGTGGTGCTAAAGAGTCAAGCAACTCACCCCATGCCTAAGTAGAGCTCAGCTGAGGCAGATGGAAAGCAGAGAAAGCTGATTCAGGTGGAAAAAGACCTTTGGATGTTATCTATTATAAGCCTTGATCATCTCATTCCCTGAGTAATGCAGGACTAGCACTGAAGTTAGGTCAGGCTGTTCAGCTGAGGTTTGGGTATCTCCAGGGATGGAGATTGCACAGCTTCTCTGGACAACCTTTTCCACCTCTTAAAAAACCTTGTGAAATCCTTTTCCTTTTATTGAGCTGGAATTTCCCTTTCTGCAGCTTGGGTCTGTTGCCCTTTGTCTTCTTTCTGTGCATCTCTGAAAAGGGTCCAGCACCACCTTTTGTACATTTGCTACTAGGAAATATTAGCTCCCCCCAAAACCATCTCTCCTCAGGCTGAACATGCCAAGCTCCCTCAGCCTCTCCTTGTACATGGTGTGCCCCAGAGCCCAGCCATACTAGCAGCCCCTCAGGCTTGCTCTGCTTCCTCTACGATGCTGCAGCCCTGCTGTGAGCTGTGGCCCAGCCGCAGTCAATACCACGTCACAGGAAGTTTTAGACTGGAAGGGACCTTCAGTGCAGGTGTGGTGTGGGTCCTGCCCTCTCAACAGCAGCAGCAGTCACTGATGTAGCTGCTGCTGCTGCTTTTGGTGGTTATCAAGCTAACAAAGTTTGAGAAGCCTTATTCTAGGGTGGAAACTTCCAAAATATGCCCAGATCCCGCAGCTTCCTGCAGCTGCTCAAAACTTCCCTGCCTTCATATGCATGCTTGAGCACGAGATGCAGGATCTTCATATTTAAAGGTTTTGGTAGCATCTTATTAACTCTGTAGGAGTCTATTTATAGCTTACTGATGCTGACAGCACTGTCTTCCTTGTTCTGTTTGCTGGTCATGTAACCTGGCTCTTGCCCAGGATGGTGTTACTGGAATACAGTGGATATCCTGGCTATGCTTTGAGAAGTGGCCAAGAGGCAGCTGAGCGCAGTAAAGAACATAACATGGACCTTTGCCCTTCCCAAATTGTAGGGCTGGTTGGGCAGTGGTCTCGTCCCCAGAGTATTTCTGCTTCCATTTACCTCAGCTCAGAGGCAGAGCAGAGGAAAATTCCTGGTCATACACATACTTGGAGAAGCGACTAAACTGGACCTCTCCCCTGACACTAACAAAACATCTAAACCAGAACTAGATGTGCAGATTTAGGCAACCAATTCCCACCCCCTTGCAGGGACTGAAGGACTTGGAGGGCAGCAGTCTCCCACCCTCCCAAGGAAGTCTCTGGGGACTGTGCACCCTCCCAGAGCCGTGCTGCAGGCTTGCACACCATCTCAGGCTGACGGATCATTTCATTTCTCCAAAGGTCACTTTTCCATCTTGACTTTCACCCCTTCCCTCATCTGTAAGAAACAGAAACCTCTTTTCCCTCTTTCCTGAACACCTACGCTTCTGGACTCACCTTCTTCTCCCATTCTGTTCTTAGGAACAGCTAACCAGCCTAATGCTTACATGATGAAAGCCAGGTAAGACATACCCACAATAGTGCTTGTTCCTCACTGTGGTCCCAGAAATTCTAATATAGTTCTCAGTCACCCTTTTTTCCAGGGCAAGGACTACCACGGTTGCTTATGCTGGCATTAATGCAGCTTTTAGCTGCCTGAGAAGCACGAAGTGCATGTACACAGCAGAGGATCAGGTCCCATGTATTTATTTAGTAGATT
Organism: Falco punctatus; assembly: GCF_963210335.1. NCBI lineage: Eukaryota > Metazoa > Chordata > Aves > Falconiformes > Falconidae > Falco > Falco punctatus. Next base: position 33,524,868 of record NC_137581.1, read on the forward strand.
AAAGATCTTATATTAGTTAAAAAGACACAAATGTCAAGGGAAAAAAAAGGACTGCATAGCGTAACTCTCAGAAATAGTCAGATTCCAATTACTGTAATTATATCTTTCAAAGGTAAGGTATGAAAATTATCACTTAAACGAGGAAACAAGGGAAGCAGAGAGGACAGTACCTTATTTCTCATCTTATCTTTGTCTCCATGCCATTGTACTGAATTGCCATGATTACATTTTGTTAAAATCTTTTCATTTTTCTGACTGGTCTCTGAGGATATAAGGCTGGGTGAACAAAGCAGGGTTATCAAACCAAATTCAATTTCACAAACTCCTAAAGGGAAATATTTATGAAAATGCAGACTTCAGAAAGATCAGATTCCTGTCTAACTTCCCTTTTTGTGTTTCGTAAGTGCATGAACAAGAGCAGATGCTTCAGTGTTGGGGTTCTTTTTGGCTGAGGGGGTGGGGGTGTAGCAACATTAAGGGCATAAAAATGCCTCCTGGAGAAGGAAGTTTTGTTTGGCAAAACATGCCTTCTTCTCCAGGTTTTTTTCCTTCCTGCTTTACTGAAACCTCCCTGTGACTTCTGGATCTTCCTTCTCCTGAGCAGCTTGAGGTGGCTCCAGCTGACATTGAGCCATTGCTGCGACTGCCCCTCTCAGGCAGCATGTTCCTGTACTGGCTGCTGCTGAGCTCCCCACCGGCTCCTGCCTTCCTCCCAACTAGACAGTATCTCCTGCACCATGAGTTACACTTTGTATAACCTCATCCCATTAAATGGTATCTTTACCAGTGACAGCAATACTTTTCGCTTTGTCCTATTTTTGATTATTGATGGCATCAAAATAACTCAGAATTATTTTTTTTTCCCCAGCAAACTCAGTTCCTCGACTCAATACAATGCCTTCATCCTTCTCAATAGCTCAGAAACCTTCTGCAGACTTAACCCCATGAAGTGCAGAGCACAAAAAAAATAATTTCCTCTCCATGAGCCAGCCTCAGAGAACAGGAGACTGGCACAACCTGGCAGTACCTTCCCTGTGGCAGAGCTGTCTAGAAGGGTGTTTTCCATAAGTCTCTGTCACTCTAAAGGAAATCACAGGCAGACTTGCTGTCATTTTCTCTTTTGGTGTCAGGACAGAAGCCTGCTAGGAAAGAAGGAAAAAGGGAAAAATAGACAGGAGGAGAAATAATGATGGAGAGCAAAGAGCAGAAGGGATGTGAAGGTCCAGGGCTCACACAAATGGGAAGGTAAAAGGAGAAGGCCACCAAGCAGAGCATCTCTGACAGCCTCTGTCATGCACAGAAAGCATCTGGCTTGGTGGCCACTGTCTGACAGTGCCCCACTTGATATGCAAATGGACAAGGGAAGGTAGCTAGCCCCACAGGTCGGATTATATCCTCACTAGGAAATTTGGTTTTCCTGGCATCAGAGATGGACAGCTTGATGCAGGCCAGGAGGAGGCAGTTGATGATGTCCTGTGACTTGGGGAGGTCTTGGATAGGGAGGGTACAGATGAAGAAGTGACCTCTTAGCAGGAGATGGTGAGGCAGCTGGGTGTCCCCAGCCAACAGCACCAGGCCGGGCCAGCGGGGGCCCTTGGGGTGGTACCTTATGTCTACTTGTGTCTGGGCAAGACCTGAGCATGAAGGAAAGGAGGGAGCAAGGACAAGTCTACATGGGGGAAAGGAGTCCTCTGCTGCTGTACGTTGGTGAGTAGGGAAAACACCATCAGCAATGCTGCTAGCAGAAACTGTCGGGTTTTATTTGTATGCTCCCAAGCCCTCCAGATGACTTCTGGGGAATTCACAACTACACATAACCTGACATGGAAATGGGACTGAACTTAGAACGTACATAGCAAGAAAGCTGTTCTGTTGTGAGAATCCTCCTTTACTATATTATCCATATTTCTTTGCCTCTAGTGAAAGCACTGTGATGAAAAGACTTGGCGAAGTGAGGCAACTATATGGATTCAGCTTCCTAATGCAAGTAATTTGCAGAACTAGCAATGACCAAGACAGAAGCAGGGTTATTAACATTGCTTTGGACTTTGATGGAACAATCTGATGACTGATTTTCAGCCTCTTTTTGAAGCAGAAATTTGTAGTCATGAATGCTGCATTTCAAGGTAACCCTGCTTAAATTAAACCAGACAGCACTGAACTCTCCTTGGAATTTGTTAAATTAATGGCACAAGATTTTAGCAAAGCCTTTTCCCCCTTTCTAAACTGTGTTAAGTGTAGAATTAGTGCTTTTAAAACGAAAATGCAATTTAAAAAATCAAAGTGTTAAAACTCATACAGAGCACTTAGATCTTCCAGTAATGCCAGACAACTCCTATACACATCAGGTCAGGGTATTATGGGTCAGAGATTAAAAAATGCAGATAAAAGCTTAGTTATAAACTATAGACATTATGTTTAAAACAACTAAAAGTATAAACTTAACGGATAGAAATCCAGACATACAAGAAGCAGATGAGAAATGAACAGCATATTTCGAACAACCATTTGAACAACTTCAGCATGGATGTAGTAAATTCATGTTTGAAGTCTTGAAATAGAGGATGTCTGTCTTCTGAGAAGCTATGTTTTGCTTCTCAGGAAAGCAAGGAAGGATGACCTTGACACAGAAATCTTCAAGTACATTTTTCTACTCTTTGTTTGCTGGAGCTCAGACTTCAGCGGAATACAGCTACCTTCCAGCCTTGCAGTATTTGAATCTTTGCATATAGATGCGGAGCGTATCTAAAGCTCTCCATCTAGTGGTGGTCGTAAAGAGCCGTGTCATGTTCGTTTGGTCGAGGTTCAGTAAGATTGTTACTGTGCACTGCACACCTGCTGCATGTGCATGTACAGATAGATATAAAGCACCGCTACCAACGCAAAACCAATCTCAGCCCATGGTCTAGAACTGTCTTTGCCCACTGCCTCCTCCGAGCTGCGACAGGGGCAGCCACAGCCTTTTCCTGTTGCCAGTGATAATTACAAGGGGAAAAAAAAGCCTAAAGATTCAACAACTTCACAGCATTCTCACCCTACAAGTGCCTATCCTTTGAGATAAACAAGTTCCCTGAATCCTTGTTAAGTGGATGTCCAAACCCTGAAGTGGGTGTAGGTGTGACAATGGGACACAAAGCAAAGTAGGGATGTCAGGGCCACCAAAGATCCTAGCCAGCTTTGTAGACCTGAGTCTCTAAATAACAGCTTTACAAGGAACAGAGAGAGCATGTGAGGGAAGAGGGGAAAAGAAAGAAGGCTACAGGGAAAGCAAGAAACATTTATCATCCAAATTCTTGTGTGTGTTCATCTATAAACCATACAAAACCTCTCTGCAGTTCCATCATGGTCACTGAGCTGGTAAATGCTAGGTCTAGGGACATATCAGAGGGTGCAGGGCTAGCATTGCTCCTTCGTCTGTGCCTCCAACGTGGATTTTTAATAGCTGGAGGTTAGCTCTGAATCAGTGACCAAAGTTAAGAGTGTCTCCTGCTCTTGCTCTGGTGGCAACCAGGTGTTCCCTGTGGGTAGTGTGGGCACACGTGTTACCCTTCTTTCCTCTCCAGCAGAGCTCTTGCTGGATTTGGTGGGAGACAGCCCCAAATAAGGGATGAATGTCTCTGCAAAACCAGCTACAATCTCACAGGCTTTTAGCCAATTATTATGCAGCTGATTGTTAGCTGAATTGCAGATTTTCCAGCTGTTTAATTAGATTTATCTTTTTTTTTTTTCCCCCTGCTCTCCAGCTGATGGATTTATATACTGGCCAGATGGTCCCAAGCTGGGACTGGTTATCTTGTCTCTCTCTGCTTCCTCATTGTGCTGTTTCTCCAGAAGTCAAGTTGCCGTCTGTCAGTTTCTCTTTTCTAAACTCTGTTGCCTTATGTTTTTTCACATAAAGATAATCTTATAGCATCCTTACATGCCCAATCACTAGCTTGATGCATGACTGGCTGAGAAACAGCAAGAGTAAAGAAAACACTCGTATGCATCAAGGAGCATGACAGCACCCCATCTCTGACTCCATTTGGGGCAGAGTGAGTAGTAATTGACAATTCTACCAGAAGAGAGCCACGCCTTTTCCCAATGCTACAGGTGGGATCCACCAACCTGAAATAATCTAAAAGTATGGTGTCAAAATCTAACATAGTGGAGAGAGAAATAAGCACGCTGGAAGGCAACTCTGCTGGTGTGCCTTAACTGCCTAACCTAGGTGCTGAGGAACCTCCCTCAGGCGTTTCTCTGTGTTGCTTCTGCCTTTGTATTTGCATTTCTCTACATCAACCCTGACGGGAGAATGGATTCCTTGATACCTACATTTGGGCAGAGGAGTCCTAGACTGCAGGGACCCTGATCAAAATAGAAAAGCTGTCTGAATGGCAGACAGACAGATTTCTCAGCAGAATTTTTTTTTAGTGATCTCTGCACTGTAAAATGGAAAAATTTATTCAACATATTAAATTAAGTCCTGTGGAATTTTGTTTCTGGGACTATATAGCATTTTGTCTTTTGCATAAAAATAATAGTTTGATACAAAGATACAAGATAACACACCCGTATGAATTTAAGAATGATAAAGAAGCCGTAGAACTTCAATTATCATTTTTAAATGGAAGAAACATAAATATCAGAGGTAATCTCAATGTTGTTTGTTTTTTTCTTACCACAACACAACCAGTAAGCGAGAAACCAGATTATAAACAAGAAAAGAAATCCATGCAGATGATTTCAACATATAAACAGCTTACCCCTTCTGCCCTCTCTCTCCCTAGAGGAAAATAACTGCTCCTGAGGCAATAGCAGTTGGTTATCTAGACAAAGCATTACAAGTTACCCTTTACAGATCTGTGCAGGAGTGCATAAACAGGGCATGATTCAGTAGATGGAGGCAATTTTTCTTGCCATCAGTCTTTCCCATCTTAAATGTTTGAGCTTTAGGATGATTATGTGCCTTGACATTTCCACTCTGATGACAGATAAAAGAAGTGAGGGCTTCTGAGAGCTATCGCTTCTTTGGGGCCAGTGTCCCACCCTTCCCTGCACACACATGATCCTTCCCTTTGCGCTAAAAACACGTGTACAAGAACCAGATAGCTGCTGGAACTCTTACATGAAACACATCTTGGCTGCCTTTTGACCTGCTTCTGCTCCCTTTAAACTCAACAGAAAAATTCCCCTTAATTCTATATGAGCGGGAACTAACTTGCTGACCTCCTCCATCTGTGCTTCTTGGGTGGCCTTTTTTTCTTTGTTGACTCTGAGGGGGTTCCCTGGTCATCTTCAATGCTAAGACCCATGGCAGCATCCTTCAGTTTTGATCTTCCAGTTTACAAGGGGTCACAAAACAGCTTTTTTCACAATAAACATATTAAAAATGAAAAAGTTAGGAAAAAAAAAAGAACAGGAGGGGAAGGGAAGGACATAGACAGTCTTTCAGTCCCATTGAGTGTCTATTGCTCTATTTTTCTCCATTTTTTTCCACCGCTGTTTTTTATTTTACTTTCTTTGTTAGTTGTGAGAATTTCTGTATGTATATTGTTCATTTACTAGTTTCTTACCCTCAAAATACGAGATTCTAATTTCAACCTATGAATTAGTTGGGGTTTTTTCTTTAAAACACATGAAAAGAGAAGTGACAAGAGCATCTATGTTCTTATTGTATCTGTTAGAAACCAGCAAGGAGGAAAGAAAATTGCCTGGAAACCTAAAGGGGAAGGGAAGAGGTAGAACCATGCCTAATTAGCAAGACACTGGATAAAAAGAAGGAACCAGGTAAAGTTCTCAACTGGCAGAGAACTTGCTTTATTAAAAGCCACAAAAATAGGGAAGGCAAGGGAGATCCTTTGGTTCCACGTTCAGTGGAAATTCAACTTGCAAAGCCCTCAGTTTTAAATGTGGTTGTTTCTTCCTCGAATGTAAGTCATGTGAAAGCTGCCAACCAGTTTTGCACACAGGTAAATTATTAATGCGTAGTAGCAAGAAAACGTCACTTTGTAAATCTGACTCAACCTGCCAAAAGACAAAGAATTTTTGTGAAAAGCAAGCAATTGAAAATGATAATTGCACATGAAAACAGCTCATGCTTCTAAAAGTAAAAGATAAACATTTACCAAGTGGCCTCTTGAAGCAGATAAACAGCACGTTACTGAGTTAGACGATATAATAGATGAAAACTGATGTTTTACTGGCATCAAATAATAGGTCCAAGTGCCCATCCCTGAAATCCTTGTATGGTGCTTCTAATATTGGCTGCCTATACAGAAGATCTGTGTTCACCTAGGAAATGGTAATGTCCCATCAGGGATGGTACCATAAAAATTAATATGGGAGAAAGAATTGGGTATAATAAGACATTCTGGACATTTTTCATACTGGGAATCTCACCTCTGTGAATCACAAAAAGGGCAATTAAAAATATTTATTGAAGCAGCTCCCTCTGGATATTGAAACATGAAGGGTTCATTATACAATGCTGTAATTGCAGCAAGAGAGGACATTTAAAGTAACTAAAAAAATTAATTTTGACACAAATGCAAGATTGTTCCCTGACTAGATAATAGTTATGTGCATGGGAGGAAGAAAAGCCTTTTCAACTGCAATTGAATCTTCGTTTGGAAATTAAAAGAAAATAGGATAACAGGCACAACTTTCATGCAGAACCATCCAAGAACGCAGTGGGCAGTTCATCAGAGCTCTTGGTTCATATAACAAGAATAAATTGAGAAAGAGAAGAGAATTTGTCTTAAGTTTTTGCCATGTGGATTTTGGTATGATACAGAAAATGCCACTGGGGGAAAAAAAAAAAAAAAAAGAGCAGTTACCCTCCCCTCACAGCACATTTCCCAAGTCCTTGAGTCCCTGAACCTGCCCTTACCTTGTGTTGTTTGACCATGACAGTGATGCCCCAGGTTTCTACAGTTTCCCAGGCACTACCTTGAACCTGGGAACCAAGTATCACATGAATTTTGTGCTAAGGTGGCAGAAAATCGTCTTTTGAGGGCAATCTTCAGAGCAAGCTTTTCCAAGAGATGCCAAAGTCATTTGTTCATTTAAATGATGAGAAGGCTGCCAGTCCCCACCCTAGGGGAAATCAGGCTTCTTTTAGGCTGTGGAGAGAAATAACTGCAAGCAACCACTGGAAGCTACAGATTTTTTTTCTTGAGGAAACAGAACACTTAAATGGGGTTGGGGTTTTTTTGCATCCTCCAAATAGTAAATGCACATTTTTTTGCTGAAGCAGTTAAAAGTACATCTTTTACTGGATGGTTAAATAAACTAAAAAATAAATAAAAAGAACCAATTTTTAAAAGAACAGCTAGGCATGAAGATGGATTCATTTGCTTAAACACAGATGTTCAGTGATATTCTAGACTCCCTACAGCACTTGACATATCTGCACATGGCTAGCAGATACATCACAGGATTTATGGGGCATCTGTACTTGTCTGGAGCCGCAGCTGGAGGACAATCATGGTATCTTAAAATGACACCTGGTGTCCATTTTGAGACAACTAATATCCCACCAGTTCTCTGTGTAGGCAGCTGTGGGTAACTTTGGTCAATTCTTTAGAACAAGCTAAAGGAGTTGATGAAACCAGCTGTTGCTAAAAATCTGTCTACAACTAAGGGATTATAAAATGAAAGGAAGTTTTATAATTCAGTAGTGCAGCATCTCAGCTTTCATGTTCTTTTATTTTCCTCAGAGTTGCCTTTTAATGGCCAAAGAAGAAATGCACTTACTCACAAAAGATGTTCATTGATTTCAGCCTGCTGAGGAGTAAGCCCCTCAGTACAGGTATGTGTGTTTTGTGCTCCGCATCATTTTGTAGATAGATAGGTAGTAAAGAAACTGGGTGTATTTTGCCTAGGTAGGGTGAGAAGGGAATGCAACAATCCTGCAAGCTTTACTTGTTTGAGATGAAGATTCCCTCATCAACAGAGGGGTTTGAGTTCTGCACACATGGGTACTTACAACGCATGCAAATGCTCCATTCCCTGATAGCCTGATGTTTCCAAACTTTATTCGTTCTGCCTGCCTCAGCTTTGTGCATTACCCTTTTGACTTTCTGAAGAGCATTTGAATAGAATGAAACAACTTTGTTCCCAGCATGATCACAGTTCCACCGATGAACACACCATTTCATCTGGTGGTAAGCTTCTGGCATTTTTTAAAAGACATTAAAAAAAATCCCCAAACTAAAACACAACAACAAAAAAAGAACAATGGCTTAAAACATGAGAAAAGGAAATTTTACTGTTTCTCTCTCTGCCATGATTCAGCAAATTACTTCATTGCTTTTTTTCTAAGCTCTTCTGTACCCTAGTTAAAGTTAGATGACAATTAACACATCCAGTGGCTCATCCAGGATTTGGGTATGCCAAGAAATATATATATTAATAGAAAAATATTTATTAATATTTATAGCTAAATAGCTGCAATCTGTTTTTTCTGTCTGCATAATTGAAAATTATGTATTTCTTAAAAATCACTTCCTAAAAATACATATTCAACTACAGTTTTATTGACTGGGAAGGAGTGTGCTTTGTTTTCTGAAAGTTTCTTTTTCAGTTGTTTAAAGTTTTTGTATCTTTTCTCAGTCACTTCCAAGGATCTGAATCTTTTCCTTGCCAACCTTCCTCTGAAAGGTGAGAGCAGGCTCTGAATGGAATGATAGAAAGGGAAGGAACATAATGAGCTATTCTTGAAATGCTTAAGAGCATTGCCCCTGCAAGCGATTTCCCAGGTGACTTCAGCAAATTATATGTTATAAACAATTACTTTTATTACAGTAACATACAAAAGCACTAAGCAAAGTTGAGAGCCTGATGGTGCAAAATACTGGTAAAAATAACAGAGTAAAATCTTTTTTTGACCCCAAGAGCTATGGTCTTGCTGGGAAAGGGAGTAAGCTCTCTAATTCAAGGAAACAGTTGGCTTTTTAAGCATTCTGCACAAAAAGTGGGTGGGAATTGCTTTCTAAAGAAGAGAAGATTTGGGTTATGGTCCAAATCCTGAAGTAAGAACAGAGTAGCACCTTTCGGAGGAAAGACCTATCCAAATTTTGCTATATTCTTGGAAATTCATTAATGAAACAAATGCCTCATACTAACTCTTACCAACGCTTTACTTTTCTTGAGTTTGACAGTCTCCAAACCACTTGGAGAGGTATTACCTTACCTCAGCTGTCATTATTCAGGACAGCATTCCTTGTATTTCACCTTCTAAATAACAGCCTTGTGTTTGATGCTGTTGATTATATTTTATTATAATGTTCTGTTTGGGCCTTTGATTGTAAAATCAAACCTGTGTCTTCTTATTGTGTCTAGAATCGAGAAAAGCAGTTGTAAAAGTAAGTGCAGGAATAGAATTGTGCAGTTCAATGAACAAAGAAATTAATGAAAATTACCTGTACAAGAAAAAAAGTATAACATTGTTAGTCCCCCTAAATAAGCATCAGGCATCATTAGGAACATTAATACAAAAACATAAGCAACCTGAAAATATGTGTAAATTTGTGATGGATCAAAACTGTTGGTAAGTAGAACATTCCTATTCACTAGGATTTAAACCTCTTCCTCTACCATCTACTCAATAGTTAAAGAGTTTATTTAGTATGTAAAACTGGGTTTGAATTGCTCCTTTGCGCAAAAAGACCAGAGTCCTTGGATCTTCCTAAGTGAATGCCCTGTTGTCTTCTGTTCCAGGTTGAGCTATTTCCTACTTTCTCCTGTGAAAATTACTGTGTCGTGGATCAAGTACTTTATTCACTACGTCGGAGGTGGAAAAAAAAAAAAGGGAGGAGGGGGGATGACACACACACACTCTATGTGCATGAAAGAACCTATAACCTGCTGCGCAAACCGCCAAAGAAATAAATAGGGTTTCAAGCCCAGTTTCCAAGAAAGTGTTCTTGCTTATGCAAATAGTGTCTGCCCCAATGTGTCCACAATGTAATCGTTCTTGGAGGTGGGATGTTCCGATTTCAACCTATCAGGCAGCAAAAGTATTTCTATTTAGGCACCCCACAGTGTGGGGGAGTGCCCTCACCATTGACCAAGGAGGGTGGTGATAGCTACCTCTCTGCTGCTTTTGTAGATGAGGCTTTGAATTGCTTATTATTAAAAACAAAATTAAACCATTTTTTCTGTACAAAACAAAGTTTTCTTTTTCCTTTCTTTCTTTCTTTCTTTCTTTTTTTTTTTTAAATTCTGTTTAACAACAAAACCTAACTGTTTTCTTTTCAGCATTATCTAAATCAGCTCTATTGACTTGGATTCTGAAACAAAACTCAGTTATTCACTCAGACTTTATTCATACTGGATCAAACCTCCAGGCTGTAGCAGAGCTGGTGCACAATGCCACCCCTGCAGAACAGGGATTTGCTCCGGGAATTCTGGAATAGAGGCAGACTTTCTCCCGTCATCCTACCCACATATTTAGATATTCCATCATTGTTTGCTCTTTATAACTAAGCATGATAAAAACTCAAATGAAAAACACTTCACAATGCTGATGGAAAACTGTTTGAAGCAGGAGCCACGTAGGCTCTCAACATCGGAACAAAGGAGGATTTGAAGTGTTTGCTAATCCTTGTGGACCTTTTTATAGGGCCAATTTCATTCACTGACTAGAACAAAATAAAACAGATGAAGACTGTTAATGTATGTTAAATTCTCAGACAGCATTTTGCAGTATAATTTGGTGAAATCTTGCCATTCTGCCTGATAGGCATGAAGTTCTTCAAAAACGGGACAGGAAAAGCTGACCTCACTATAGTAAGCAGAATAAACCAGTTATACTTAGTCTTGTTGGTGTTTATAAGAGGTTTTAGCTGGCTTCCTTCCTGACTGGCTATAATTGGCACAAACAATTTCCTTCTTTGAGAGCAGCTGTCACTGGTGTAGTTTCTCTTAGGACCAGGAATGGAATAAAGCATTTCTTCTCTTGAAACATCCTCCTTCGTGTGGAGGCCTATAAACAAAGGGTAACGATAACCAGACATTCATCAAATTGTGGGAAGGCGATTAGTGGGCAGCCACAAGAATTAGTGTTAAGCCTAGGTATAATTAACATCTTCAGTTTCTTCCACAATCTAATAAAATCTAGCTGCTGGAAAATCTTTTTTAATATTTATGCAGTTTTCTCATTTCCTTGACTTACTTCCTAGTGTCAGGGTAAAGATTGTTAGACCACCTTCAGCGACTCTTCTTTTTTACTGTGGATTTTTTCACTGGTTGTAAATGACTGACTTCATACATACATCTGTTTGTACTAGAAAGCAAACCAAAATAGTTTGAAAGTAACATGATAGTGAAATGAGATGTTCCTATTTAGCACAATTCATAACCTGTAAAGTCCAGAGGGGCCACAGTGTGTGAGCCTGACTTTTATAGAACTGAACTGAAGGGATTTTTCTGAATTAGCAACAGAGAATGTAGAAGCAGGTGCGACATGCTGAGCTGATGAGTCTGTCTTGGGTTTGTGGACAACTGAACAAAGCATCTTCATATAAAACTTTTAAAGTTCTATTTTTAAGCAAGAAACGTTGTGTGGCCTCACGATTTCTTCTTGAAATCTGTTCCAGGACCCAATATCTCTGTCACTAGGAAATTTTCCAACTCAAATCTATTCATGGCCAATTTATGACCATACATTTGGAGACTGTAAATTTCTGAATTAGGAAAGAGAACTTACTGTGAGACCTTCTTTAGAGGTCAAGCTCTACTTGCAGCTCAGACTCTCAGAAGCTTGGGGCCAAGCCACAAAAACTTACATTGCATTTTTCACAAGTCTGATTTTGCTAACTCTGCTGCATTCCCATATTCCCATAGCTGAAAATGGGGAAAGCTATCTATCTCCCTTATTTTAGTATTCCAAAATTTTGCATAGGAAACCTTAAAATATGTGTTTGGTCAATGAGAACAGCATAGCATTTGTTTGTGCAATTTCACACAGAACTAAACTTGCAATTAAAATTAAACATTAGGTGGTAAAAGTTTTAGACTATCTAAATGAAAGAAAGCACAAAAGCAGGGGTGCAACTCGTGTTGATGACAAATTAAGATTTTATAGTTTAATTATGTATTAAACAGCCCGTCAACTTAATGAAATATAAAATCAGGTTAATGAGTTAATAAGGATAACAATTAAGAAAATATGTATATATCTCCCTCCATAAAAAGAGAGTGATAATTAAATGCATACGGATATAACAAAAACACTTCAAAGAACATTTGGGGTTTGGGGAACTCTTACACCCCATCCCCACAACGATTATTGTTGTTTGAACTAAGAAGCCCTATATGCGTCATTCAAGATGCCTTTACCAACGTTTGGCCCAAATACAGGTATTTTTATGTAACTGGCAACTGTCTATTTAGTGGTCTCGCTAAAAACAGAACCTACATAAAATATGTACAAGTGCAGTGCCACCTCTAATGTATCATGAAGATGTAAACATCTTAAGTCCAGCACATGATTTGCAAGGCTTAACTTGGACCTCAAATGTTTGTAGATATGGACATAGTTTACAATTGAGGAACAGTATTTACCAATGGTTAAGAGCGAGGCAACCACTAGAGAAACAAGTGGGAAGAATTTTGGTTAATTATCCATGATGAATGAGAAGAACAGCCAAAAAGAACATTCCAGTGCAAAGCAAAACCAAAGCAGGAATAACCAGGAAGCTGTGGATATTAATTGTAAAAAAAAGTGCCCAGACTGGAAAAAAAAAATTTTAAAAAAGTGACCAGATTGGAAGAACGCTATATACAGCTACCACAGTTTGCTTTATTTTTTGTCACAGAAGATGATATTTATTTTCTGTTATTCCTATCAAGGGTTAAAAAAAAATCCCTGAAATGTGTTGATTTGTTGTACTAGAATGAGTTTAGATGGTTCATTGTATGTTTCTTTGAAGATGTTTATGAGGTTGGAAATAATAACAGAAAGGATTTTTTTAAGATACCAGTAAGGCCACAGTCCCCTAACTGTGCTGAAAATATGGAAATTATGTTTCACAGATAGAAGAGGATATCCAAACATATTCTGATATGTATGTAATTAATATGTAATTAAAATTGGTTGGGGCATTAAGTGACCTGTCTAAAGACACTTGGGAGTTTTCTCAGGATTATACCTTTGAAATCTGTTGATTTTATGGCTTTGCCAGGCCCAGAAAGGTGTGAGTAGAGGTGTGCTAACATAAGAACGTTAGCAAATTACAATCAAGATTTTGTTTTGTAATGTTGTCTTTTTTTATATTAGTGCTAAAGAATTTTAACTCTGCTTACATAAGCAGAGTTTGTAATGATTTCTGTAAGCCTGGGCAGGGTTGACTCTAGCAAAAATATTGAGTGGTAATTAAGTTTTATCTAATCCCAAACAAATCTGATGGTTAAATCATTTGATGTCAGCACTGTTCCCTTGATGTTCGTCATGGTTTTAACTCCTGAAGTATTTAGAGACAGAAACTACATTCCTCATTTTGCTATAATAAACAAGTCAAACAGAGCCCCAATTCCTTACAGACAGTATGGAATTTTTGTGAGAATCCACTGATCATTTCAGTAGCTTATCTCTTCTTCCATTTGACTTGAATATGGTCAACTGCAGTTAAAACAGAAAGGGCTGCAAGACCTTGTAAGATAACATTAGCACTTTACTTTTACAAAGAGCATTTTGTGCAACATTCTTGAGGGTGCGTTTGTCTTTTTCATAGCCATATCATAATTCTGGCTGATGGGATGCAGCTCCAGAATTGGACTCCAAAATTTATGTGTCTGTATGTGTGCATCTATATTATAGTCAATAGTACCTAGACAGCTATACGTCTTGTCCTTAAATGAGCCTCTGCAGCCTCCATTTTGTGTGATGGCTTAATCCTTGTTGGCTATATTGGGACCTCAGCAACCCAGCTCACACTGAGGCACATAGATTGTAGATGCTTAGATTTGGGTATCTGAATCCGCATCCCCTTTTTATACCACTAATTGTATAATGGCTAATGGCTAACACGTCAAGGACCTTTCTTTCATGGAATCTTAGAATTGTACAAATTAGAGAATAATCAGGCTGGAAAGAACCTTGGGAGACCTTTTGTCCAGCCTTTGTTCCAAGTAGGGTCTACTTTGTATTATTTGAGCTATTAAAGCAGTCCAGGTTGTCCAGAGCTTTATTCAGTCAGATTTTCTTTATTTCTAGCTGGTAAGCTTCATTTTACACCAGAAATTCTTGCTAATAGTACTGAAGCGGTGACCTTCACTTTCGTACTGTCAAAACGCATTCCATTTCTATCTCCTTGTATTCATTCTGGAAGGCATCCCAGTCTTTCCTCTGTTTCACATGCCCAGCTTCAATTCCTCTTGGAAATAAAACATAATTTTAAAAACAAAAATACCATCTTCACCTCAAAAAAATCCAACTATGAATTCATCACAAGCCTTGGTAAGTTGCTCGTTACTTTCTTAAATTTGCTAAGTTTTCATTTCCAACCCTGTATCTCACTATTTCTTTAACTGGTGGACAGAGGAGCCTTCAAGAAGCAATTTTCCATTCCCTTTTTGAAAACATATGTGAATACAGTGTATTATGTTATGTTTTGCAAATGGAAATTCAGTTCACCGTTACATTGCTACTCGCTGGGAAGCAAGTTTGTCAGGTAGGAGTGGAGGGCAAGGCACATCCATCGGGCTACAGCCGAAGGGTGGTAACTCAGCAAGGCATCCCGGGAGCTCTCATTCACACTTAACAAACTTCTCTAATGAAGACAAATCCCTGGAACACAGATGTCACTGCTGTGTATATCACTGCCAAAGATGTCAACTATGGGTAAGCATCCAGGCAAAAAGTACCAGGATGATGAATGTCCTGAAGAGAAATATTCGTAGGACTAAATGCAGATATATAGCTTGGATAAGTGACATCTAAGAGAGGCTGATCTATGGCTTAAACTGGCTTCTTCCAGTTGTATGGGTTGAACAGCCTTTCTGTGGCAGGCTTGGGCCAAAACAGCCTTTAATAGAAAGACATTTCTGCTTCTCTGGCAAATGTTTACATATGTGAGAATAAAGTATGCATGTGGGTAGTGAGTGGGAGAGGTACAAGAATGACTATATTTTCCTATTACCGCTGTTGCTTACAGCCCACTTTCAATCCCTGCCAGAGCCCTGGGGGCCCTGACGGGCCTGCCTGTCCCTGCCCACCCCCCAGGGCTCCCCAACCCTGCCCACAGCCGGGACCCCCCCGCCAGCCCCCCAGGGCCGCCAGCCCCGCCCAGCGCCGCGGCAGCGGGGCCATCTCCAGCTCCCAGTGCCCGGCCGGGCTGTGGGGCCCACCGAGCCGGGCCCACCCCGGGCCCATGTCCCGGCCCAGCCTTGGCCCCTCCCCGGGACACGACCGATGCCCAGGGCTGGGGTGCCCTGGTACCCCCAGCTGCCCTGCTCCGGGCTGAGGCAGGGGGACAGACCCTGGCTGCCAGGCCCTGCCCTGATGGGCCCCCCCACAGCACCTGTCCCTGGGGAGCCACCAGCCTCAACTGCACCCCCGCAATTATACTTCTACTCCACACAGTTAATATGACAGCCTTCTTCAAGGTCCTCTTTCAATAACGTGTGTAAAAATCTGCTTAAGACTGGAACTTCTTCTTACTTCTTAAAATCATGCCAAATTACCTTCTATATTGCGAGGGTTTTTGTAGAATAAACAGCTAAATCTTTGAAAGTAACAACAAAAATGATGGGAATACCGTGATGGAATAGATAAAGAGCTTGTTATCCCATGTACTCAATTTGAATTTTATGTATCATACTAATTGTTATCAGCAATAGTTACGCTATACTTTGCGGGTATAATCATCCTGACTCAGCTGTTTCAGCTTTCAGGCTGTCACAGTAACTTAGCAGAGCAATACCTCGCTTAGTTATTCTTAACTGAGCTCTGATTCCCTTCAAAACATTTCTCATGCACTTTACTTTCTTTTTATTTTATTTTATTTTAATTTATTTTATTTTATTTAAACTTACTTTGCTGGAATCTGCCTTCCCAGGCTGGGTGAGGGTGCAGTAAGCCAAGCCCAGGTGACAGAAGTGGTGACTACACAGAAGTGGTGCAGTCACAAGTCCCATATGGCATGTGGACGCGATGACTCCTCCTTACATGGTGTTGTATATTCACCCCAGGGAATTCACTTCACGGCAGAGTCATTGCAAGGTATAGGCTCCAAGGAGATCCTTTGTAGGTCCCATTAGTTTGAAGATTTTGTCATAAACAGTCCTTGAAAGGGTTCTTCCATGGCAAGGAAAATCTTGTCTCTGGAATAAACTGTGATCAATCGCATGGCAGGGCTAAGCCACCCAGTCACTGATCTTTATTTTGACACTTCAGATAAATATGACGAGGTGTTTCACCTTCCATCTGAAGCATCTCATTTCTCATCTAATAAGCTGCCAAATTTTTAACTAGGACTCCATCAGAAAACGTTCTCCTTTGTCAGCAAATCATGCAACATCTGCCTGGTAATATATTTTCCCCTGCTCCCTGATCCAGCTCAACAAATGAAACATTTTTTTTTTTTTTTAAATCATCAATTTCCTGCCTACTCAGAAAAAATTACAACCCTTCTTCAGTCTTGTATTGTCTGACTCACAGATGCATCAATCCTTCCACTGTCATCCCCCTCTTGTGTACAGAAGTGAGTTGAGCTGCCTTGAGTAGTGGGTGGCCTGAGAGGGGACTTCTTTGCTTGGAAGAGCAAAGACAGTTAAAGCTGACTGTGGCCATCCCATGGATCTGGCAAGCCTGGTGGGTGATCCAGCCCCATTACAGCACAGGGAGTGCGAAGTGGGCAGCGTTGCTGTCACAGTGAGGGCACCCACCACCCCCAGTAGACAGGACCCCATCCAACTGCCCTGCTTTTCTCTGTGACCCCAAGAGCCAGAGACATCCTCATCTGTACTATCAATATGAGTCCCATTATGGGGAAAGATAATGCCAAAACCGCAGTTGCCCTCTTGTATATGCTTGAAGCAGCTGGCCTAGCAGGGGGATTCAGGGATTCTGCAACAGTCTTGTTTTGTGTCCCTAAAAACATGCTGTTGGGAACATAACTATGGAAATTCCCGCACATGAGTTCTCGTTGGTATGTATGGAGATCACAGTGTATCCACAGATGGATTTATACACATTAAGAAGACTTGTGGCAGCTTCTAAAAATTTAATCCTTTCCTGTCTATGACTGTGAGGCCTCAGGGAGGAAAAGACCACCTAGGCTATCGGGCCACCCCGCTATAAGAGACAGCTATGCCTTGACATAGTGCTACACACAAAGCTGGCCGACGATTCATGTGAGGGAGAAGTTTTATCTGGAGGATTCACAAGGAACTTCACATCCTAAACTCTGCTGATTCATCTTGCATGAGAAGTGTGGGTGCTTGGAGGAATCCTTTGGTCCCTTCTTGTCTCTGCCTGCAGAAACAAAGCACAGCTGTGCATCCATCTTAATTACTGCATTTGCCTTCAGTGGTTTGCATTTCCAAAGCTTCCCAAAACAAAGGTGATAGCCTTGTCTATTTTCTTCTCATCAAGAGCTGAGTGACTCCATTACAAAGCCCATAGGCAAGATATGTTACTAATGCAGTTGCCCAAGTCCCTACAGGTTCACCAAAACAGTGCAGATCCAGTTCTGAGAAACAGCTGACAGCTGCATGCCTCTATTTAAATTAGCTTGAAAATCTGAAAGATAACGCTGAAAGAAGCTAAACCATTTTCTTTCTTCTTTGCTTTCTTTAATGTCCAATATTGCCTCCCTGTGACTTCAGGGAGTTTTTATTGATCCTAGGAATTAGGCTGCTGGAGCCATATTCAGACAGTTTCTTTATACCTGCCTATTTTAGATACTGCAGCTTCTTTCCTTCCCTTGGGATGGTCCTTGAACACAGGCAGATATTGCTCCCTTGTTCCAGATCCCACAATATTTGTGATGCATAATTTACATGTGCAGATAGACAGGTCCAGTTCAGATCCTCAGAAATATGCAGGTGATTACAGAGAATTACACTCCTACACACCTTCAAAAAACTGAATTTCCATCCCTGAAAAGTGATATTTGCAGGAGAATTCAACATTGCAAAAGTGTTACTGTTGAGTCAGTGGTAGTCAGTAAAAGCAAAGGCATTGACTTTAGTGGAAACAGAGGTAGAGTCAGAAAATGCTCATCTAAAAACTGAACCCCAAATACACCCACAGTTAATGTTCACTCACCCAGAGAATCCTGCCTTTCTAACTTTGCCTGGAAAATATGTTGAGATAGAGAATAATATCTGAATTCCTTTTTATTGCATAAATAATTTTCACTTGGTTTTGGTTAGTTTCCCCCCCCCCCCCCCCCCCCCCCCCAGTATCAATCCCAAACATGACTTAAAACCAATCTACTCCTTGTCCTGATTTCAGAAAAATCTGGTTTACTACTGTTTATATAACTGTTTATATAACACTGAAACCAAGTTTATATCTGAATACTATCAGTGTTTCTTTTATATCACACATGTACATAGAACAAACTTCCTGGTGTACTACCATTTCTAAAAGGTTCATTACAGAAATTTCAGTCTCGAGTATTACTTGTCTTCACAATCGCCGAGTCCATTCCACTTGGGTACCATTAATCTGCTACATAGATGGAGGCAAGATGTTTCCATTATTCACTAAGATAACTAGTTCCTCAGTTTCTGCTGACAAGGTTGTTTTCCAGCTACTCCAACCCAAAAAGCTGGCAAGAGTTTATTAGGAACATAAAGACACAGCCCTCAGGATTAGTCACTGCATCTATGCAAAATGTTAAGTCTTTTTATCTCTGTTCTTATAAACCTGGAAATATGGTAGATGGTGAAACTGCAGCTTCTATATTTTATACTTGATGTAACAAATCAGCAAGGTCTTAATTTGTGTAGGATTAGTTTTCTCCTGCAGGTCACATGTTCACAAACTGACAAAATCCAACCAGTTTTTTGCCTAGGGGATACGTGCTTTGTACCAAATTTTCAGGCAGTTTTAAGATAGTCTCTATAATTAGTGGTCTAATTTTGTCGTGCACAAATGACTTTACCCACCCAAGTAGGAACACAGAACTCATATTTGTGAACTCAAATTGGCTGAATGTGTGTCCTCAAAAAAATGTACTGTGAGTCTGCTGCATACGTAATATTAAGTATGGCAGGCTCTGAAACTACAGTCAACAAACTAATATGAAACACTGCAAAATTATTTTTGGTGCAAAATAGGTCACGCTAGGAAACAGGCCAGAATGAAAACTTTGACTTTCTTGAACAGGAACCTGTCCAGATCCCCCAAATGTGAACAAATTCTCCCAAGACAGTTGGGAGCACTCAGAAGTTTTTGCAATGTTGATGTGTTGGCCTATAAGGGTGTTAACATTTGCTATCATGACATCATTGTTCCAGCCTAGCAGGATCTAGGACTCCATCACTGGACCTCATCCTTCAGGAGCAACCTTGAGGCCATGTATGAAGGAAGACTATAAACCCCTGTGAACCAGGGACTCTATAATATAAACACCAGACATAACAGACTACTGATAATTTCATTCACAATCCCAAAATACACTTGCAGCATACATGTTCTGCACTGGCATTTACAGTCTCGGTTTTCATAATACACCTGCTTCCATGTTTTTTATAAGCTGCCTACCAGTGCAGCTCAAATGCTGTACTCCTAGCCTGATCATTCTTTAACAATTGCCCATTCCTGTTTCAAAGCTTCTTTCTTCTGTTGAGTTATCAAATACAACTAAAGGAATGAATAGTGGTAAAAGCACTATTTAGCGCAGACTGGTCCAAATCCTCAGGAAAATCTATGAGAAACCATTCTGGCAAATAATGTGCAAACCAACATGGCTTAATTCCATGTATGTGTCTTGCAATAATCCATAGGAAAGCATAGTGCAGTAGGAACAATTAATCTTAGTCACCTACCAAATGGGGGGTGGGGGGGTGTGAGTTATGCAGTAAATACCATGGTTTTATTCTTGTCTGCACTGTTTAGTGCTATCTTCTCTATATAAGTAGAATTTGTAATAATAGCAATTATTATAAGTAATAGCACATTTCTTAAATTGAGGGTATTTTGAGTTATAAAAACACAAAAAGCTTGAAACAGGTAGAATGATTTTCTTTCAAAATCACAAAACACAACCCAAATGAACTTTTCTTAAGTTTTCCTCTGAGCTAAAAACATACTCAAGTTTCACCCTACAGCAAATTTCTGTGGATGAGTTATAAATCTCTAAATAATGAGAGTTCTAATGAAAACAAGGCTAAGCCAGTGTGAACTGTAGCAGAGAAAATTGTGTCACTATAACTGTAACTTAATGGAAATCTACAGAATATTGGTAATGTTTTCTGATTATTGCTTAATTTATCAAAATCTTATCGTTTACAACACACTCTAAATGAGGCAAAAACGTATACAAGTATGTGACTGAGATAATTATAAAAAGGACCAAAGGGCTAAGTAATGAGTAGGCAGAAGTCACGTGAGAGGAGAAAGCATTATTAAGCTCAGTGTAAACCTGGGATTTCAATGGTTATATCAGCTATATGAATGCGAGGTGGTGGGAAGAACTGAGGACAAGGCATGGCTACATGGAGGGAGGGATACAGAACATCAGTGGAAATGGCTTTGTGACTGGTGAGTTAGTAACATCATCTGTAATGTTTTCTTCCTGGGGTATGGTATAACTGCTGTATATATAGGCATTTTTAACTGGAAGCTTGAGATGCAATTAAGGAAATGAACAGCTAGAAACAAAGGGTCTCAAAATAAAGGAAAGGTTAGAAAATTAGCTCTGAAGCAAATAGCACTTATCATTTGTACAGCATTTTACATTTCCAAGGCACTGTACAAACATTGATTAATGAAGGTCTTGTCTTTTTTTTTTTTTTTTTTTTTTCCCTCCCTTGAGTTCACAGGAATTAAGGCACCTACAAATGAGCAGGAACAGGCTGTAAATGAAGTAGTGCATCAACAAAGATAACAGTGGAGGGGATACCAAGCAATAGGTGACTACCAGGCAGACACATGGAAGATACAAACCTAAAACAGCCATCAATGGTGCAGTGCAGAGCTGCTACAGAGCTAGCTGGTCCGTTACCTGGTGCATTAACATTGTGCATCCATAGGGGCTGCACCTGAGTGAAGTCCTCCCTCTCAGCCAGGCACAGCACTGTGGTGGGACCAGCTATTGCTCCATCAGCCCTGGCTCTGTCCTCTGTGCCTCTGTGTTGCACTTCATTGCACATGAAACATGTTCCTGAAGCATCACATAGTGTACCAAGAGGATTACAGACCAAGGAATTGCATCTAACAGGAGCTCACACTGACTGCAGGGAGAGCCCATAACCATCACACTGACAGCATTGCTCTTTCCTCACTTGAAACTCAACCACCATCCAGGCAAGAATAGGAGATTCGTGGAATAGAAAAGACTCTAAAGCCTAATGCTTACGGAGTTTGTTTGCTAAGGGAACAGCCAGGCTCCTGGGCATTAATTTTATGTTAGAAACTCTTAAAATACAAAAAAAATAAAAATGCATAAACTATTGTGAGAACAGGGGAAGACACACTTGCCAGTGAATGCCCTTATCATAAGACGATTTTGCAAGGAGTCTCTACAGTCTCATAATTTTTTCAGTTTCAGTTGTAAAATGATCCTGTTTTCATCTTTATCCTGTTTCCCTCCCAACTGGAAACCTCCTATAGTACCCTGGATTGTGGGAGAAGAAAGTACAACCCCTTTTCAGCAGAGGACACCAGAAACTTGGTTCTACCACCTCAGCCAATACTCCAGCCACCAACTATTTTATAGAAGGTGGATGTCTCGTTCTCTTTCTTCTGAACAGAACCACCTTTGATGGATCACCATCCTGCGAGACCAACAAATGAAAATGTAGCAGTGGTTCCTTTGCTTCAGACAGAGTCCAATCCGCTAGTGTGAATTATGTGTGCGAAGAACAAACATACCAAACCTGACTCAAGCTCAAGGCTTTTGGCCTAGACAGGCTCTGTGGATCCCACGGGAACTTCAGACTAATCCCACACTCAGCTGAGAAGGTAGCAGCTCTGAAAATGGGTACTAGCAGGACTGCCAAGAGCAGGCAAAAGAGTAAGCACTTACTTGAGTATTAACTTCTACTGAGGAGTTAGGCACGTTACTTGTGTTTCGGTTCCACCTACGCAGCATTTGAAGTATCTAAGTGTACTTTTGGATCTGGGCATGAGTGTTAGAGATGACAATAAAAGCACATAAACAGAAGGCCTACACATCCTGGACTGTCAGATGTCAAGTACTTAGCAACAAACATCTCCTGAGCCGTGAAGGATGGATCACAGGAAGAGGTACTGAGAGCATACAAGTCATTTTATGACTGTGTAGCGGCTGCTGGTGCAAAGCATACATTTTCAAGTGTTTCCAGGACTACAGAAGTTTTGCAGCTGGTTCTGAGTCATTCCGAGTACCAGAAAAGGTGGTGAACATTGTAGGAAATTATCTCCAGTTATTTCAAAATATTATTCTGGAATGGAAACTTCTGTGAGCTATTTGCTCCAGGAGGTATTTTGTGGTTATTAGGTTCATTTCTGTTCCGTTTCTACAGAAATGCACTGCCTACTCCTGCCCACGACTTTGCAGTGATAGACACAGCTGCATGCCATACAGACTATCCAAAGCATCATTTCAAGAAAGCCAGTAAACAAAACAATAAATTATATCTCACTCAGCAGATATTGAAAATAGTGTCATGCTGGCACATGGTGGGGTTCTTATGCCTTATGCCACTAGACTCCGTATTCACCAAAGCTCTCACAAATCAAAGACTACATCACCTAAGATGACCAGCTCCATTTATTATGAACTGAGCCAGCAGATCCACTCAGCAACATCACCACCATTCTGCTGGCTGCTGTCAGTTCTCTTCTCTGTCTCCATGCTTCCAGGATGATGGTCTGTTCCTCCCAGGAGTAATTTGTTATCTCAACTCTTCAGCCAAGGGATAATACAACATGAACACATGAGGTCTTACTGGAGACGAGGATTGCTCTCAGATCTCGGACTTGAGACATACAGGCCAGCAGCTGAGACTACCTGGTAATAGTAAATGCAGGGAAGATACAAAACGCCAATGTTGCAATTTTCTAGAGAAAATTTTCTCGAGACTGACTTCTATTCTACTGCAGTCAAATATCTCAAAGAAAATGGTAGAAGCTTCCTGACTTTAGTCATTTAAGCCTCAACTACTGAATAAAACTTAACAAAACAGACTGCAGTGAGTAGCTTTCCTTTGGCAAGAGAACAGCCTGATCATAAGGGCTTGCCCTCTCGTGTGCCTATGATTTCTGACAGATTACAGTTAGCCAAGTAATTAAGGTAAAGAGAGTAGCTTAAATGGGAACCTAAAGAGTGTGAGAAAGGAGAATGATTATAAACAGCGTAGACTATATTCAGGGATTATAGTAAAAAGAAAAAAATGCCTCAGGAGGATTAAAGTGTTAAATAGTAGTTAAATAGCAGAGAGAGAGAGCACAGTCTAATGCCACTTTTTTTTCCTTTCTTTTTTTCCCCTCTTTTTCTTCGTAATCCAGATTTAGCAATAATTTTCAGATGTTTGATGTCCCAGTGTGTGAAAATTGGATGTATTTTCATGAGATTAATTTCCTCAACAGGGATGGGGTCAGGTGAGGGATTTTTGTGACTTCTTAGTGCCAGACAGCCACTAGGACATTAGTGGAAGCCTTGATGCAGGTTTTATGTTTTGTTCTTCCTTTTGCTGAGAGGGAAATGCTTGCAGGAGGGAATGGTTGTGCCATCTGGCTTGAGCTGAGCAGCCCTGTGATACCTCTGTTTACTTGGAGGGGGTAGAGATGGCTTTTAGTATCTGATATCATCAAAGAAAGGCAGCCTTAAAAGAAACAGAGAAGACTTGTCTGGAAGTGAAGCATAGATTTAACAGAGGGCACCTTATACACCCCTATGGCATGGTAACCCAAAAAAAGATGGATTTCACTGGAAAGCAGTTGATGACCACAGTTGATTTACAAGGTGAGTCACTGAAGCACATACTCCAAAAGAAGGCAGTGCACAGTAAAAATTGACTACATGCGGCAAACCACACACCAGCCCTGCCTCAAATTTGTGCTGGCCATGCTCCTGTGTCCAGACCATGTACCAAACCTATCCAAGAGTGAGCCAACACTCCTCTCAGGCTTGGCAATGCCTTTGACAAGATTTTAGCTTAGATTCAGCTGATATATATTAAGCTATTTTCACTCTGTGCCTTTGTCAGTTGAGTGAGGAAAAGAGACCAGCTGAGAATCTGTGTTTAAATATAATTTAGCCTGTCAAGCAAGGGTGCTCCTCAGTTGGGGGTGTTTATATGGGAATTGAGGCGCTTGTCAAAGAATCATAAAATCACAGAATGGTTTGGATTGGAAGCAACCTGAAAGATCATCTAGTTCCAACCCCGCTGCCATGGGCAGGGACACCTTCTACAAGACCAGGTTGCTCAAAGTCCTGTCCAACCTGGCCTTGAACACTTCCAGGGTTGGGGCATCCACAACTTCTCTGAGCAACTTGTCGTGAAACAGCAAAGTCAAAGACACCTTCCTGCCGCTGTTTGAACCCTCCTTCCAGCTCCAGGCCCTGGGGCAACAAGAGAGGATCCTCAGAAAGGAGAAGGCAGCAGCAGGGAGAGCCGAGCAAGCCCTGCTGTGGGCGTGGGAGTAGGCAGATGCCAGCTCCTGGGGCTTGCATTTCCTCAGGCCAGCATCCCTTCTTGTTTTTCCTCTGCTGCTACCCACCACCAGCGAGCCAGTCTGCCTGTGCATGTATGTAGCTCTAAAATCAGCCGCCTCCAGAGGTTTTCACCATACTGAGCTCCCAGGTCTGCCTTAGGGAGGCTGATGCTGGGAAGGGAGACTTACCCCTTGCAGGCATGAGGATGGGAGCAGTGCCAGAGCACCCACCACCTTTGCACATCCTGCTCTGCATGCAGCCAGCTCACTGCAACCTAGCTACGCTAACCCTCAAAAAAACCCTCATTCCAAGAAAAACAGCTCCTTAAATAGTAGTGATTTGAGTGATTTTAAAATGCCACCACACTGCTGCACAGATCTGCTCTCTGTGGCTGAAGTTTTCAGTACTGTCATTCACTTCCCCTTAGTACTGAATCTTGCAGCTTGAGCTCCGTGTATTACTTTGAAAATTTGCCCATATGTATCTTCCAAGATCTATCAGCTCAGTTTATTGACACAATCAAATTCTTACTGCTTTCAGTACTGCAGAGCCAATATAGCTGAAGAGCAAGCTATATCTACTTCTTGCAACATCATCAAAATTGCCAGCTAAATTTTGATTTCTGATGCCTTATTATTGCAATGAAGATGTATGGAGAAAAAAAAGGGGGGAAGGGGGGTAATTTCCTGATACCCATCTGATTATTGAAACTGCAATTGAAACAAAATATATCCAAGCCCACCACCCCCAAAAAAAGGAACATATTTTCTATGAACAGTAAATAAGCATCTAAATGCAAGAACAATTTAGATAAGGAAGAACCAATAGTTCATTTTTTACTTTAACACCATGTGGAACTAAATTCTCAAAACCAATTGTCAGTATTGTGAGCAAAAATTTTGGCACCCATGACTGTAGGCAGTTAAATAACTGAACATCCTGACATAACCCATACTTCATCACTTTAGGCATCATCTATGTATTTAATTGAAAGTAAAAATAAACATGACCACATCTGTTCTTTGCAAAACGAAGCAAAGGACAGCCTAGCAAATATCTGGTTAGAAAAGACCTGGTTAAAACAAACAAATGAACAAACAAACCGGGTTTTCAGAACCAAATGCATGCAATACAAGGACCCTAGGAACTAAAGCCTAAAGCACCTGGCTTGTATGTCCCAGTTCTTGATGTGGCATATGGGACCCAGAGTTTGGTGCTTTGGGGCTCCTTGAGCTGTAAACTGTCAAAGTGAGTTCACAGTTCACTGGGAATGACCACTAGAAGTCTGGGACTTGAATGCATCTTCTGTTTTTTAAAGGCTTTTCAGCAGAGTGGTTCTCTCCAACCCCATTGCCTGGTGTTTAGGAGTCTTCCTGATAAAGGACAGCCTTTAACTTCTTCATGCTGAGGATGGATCTAGAAGCAAAGAAGCAAGTCTCCCTCAGGCAAACTGAATGCCCATCTCCCTTGTCTCAGAGCTGCTAACCAGTACCCACAGTCAGAAGGAAGGTGGGGTTTAGGGGTCACCCATCTCTGTTGCCTGCTTGGCTGGTTGGCTGCTCTGTCCTCTTCCTCTTCATACACAGCCTCATGGGCGTCTCATGTTGAAAAGCAAGGCCCATCCCGATGAAGCAATCATCAGGGCACAGCTCTGCACTGTGTTCACACATTGCTTCACAGGTCACTGGTTTTAAGCAGA
The DNA here is from genome assembly GCF_963210335.1 of Falco punctatus. Lineage (NCBI taxonomy): Eukaryota > Metazoa > Chordata > Aves > Falconiformes > Falconidae > Falco > Falco punctatus. The sequence continues at coordinate 33,551,367 of NC_137581.1, forward strand.
AGAACGTCTTAGTCCTGCACATCTGAGCCCACAACATTTCTTTCAGATCCACATCCAGGTAGTGCTGAGCAAGAGTGGAGTCAGGAGGGAAAGCAAGAAAATAATGTGAACAGGAGGAGGGAAGAAGAGGATGCAGAGGAAGGAGAAATGTACCAGGAAGGTTGCTGCTAGTGATGAAACCCCATGGAGGTCTGAGGGACCAGAAAGATGTCTGTGCAATTGTAGCTATTACCCACTCAGACCTGTCAAGTCTCAAGCTTTATGTCTGAGGGGCAGTTGTTCAGCTGCCTGCTGGACTGGTGCTGTGCAGCCTAGAGAGCAACAGCAACACACATTTTACTCGGACTTTACCTTAACTGACCAGCTATATCCAGTGCAAAAGGCACCACACCTAGGGGAGGCTCTGGAAAGAGACAGAGGCAGTGAAGTTTTTCTTCCCATTGGGACATCACTGGTTGGTACCCTCTGGTTTTATGTAGCAGCCACAAACCACATAATGTAGAGCTGAATGGGGAAAACGTGGAGTCAAAAGCCACCACAGTCATCTGTCAGGTATTCTGATACCTGAAGTTTGTTACCTTGGAAATGGCTGGATATCAGTGCTGGGTGAGGTGATTCCTATGTTGAGATTGCAAAGAGCTTTGAATTAATAAAATAAGCCATTATCACTGTTGTTATTGTTATTATTACTAATATAGGTATTACTATTATTGTTTGGCACACCTTCTAGATGTAAAGGCCTGGAGAAACCTGACAGCTGATATGGGCATTAATGTTGTCATTTGCTATGGTTACCAGCAAAACTTTCATTAAATTCATTGCTGCAAGGTAAATTGTATTTCCCGTTTTGTTCCTGTTCTATGGCTGCAACAAGCTGTTAAGGTTGGACCTGGGATTTAGCTGTTCAAATGGAAATGTGGGCAATCGATTCATTGTAATCTGCCTGTCATGCTGTTTGGCATTTGTTGATTTTTTTTCAGCACATATGGATAATGATCACTGCACAGGCAGAGGTGCTTATGCTAACTTTTAGAGACACTCAAGACAGAACTCCTGTTCTGGTCCATCTCTTGTCAATAATTCTTTCTTCTTTTAAATAATTGAAGCTCATTCTTCAGTCACCAGTATTAAATGAAATGTATGAGATTAAATCATCTACAGTGAAAATACTAGATGGAAATAAAAGGGCAACCACTTTGTGGTTATAGTATTAAATAACATCAACATGCCCATTTCCATTAAAATAATGCACGTTAAAGGTTACAGGAAAGGCCATGCTGAGGCAATAGTTTGATTTGTACCGCTTTTCTCTATAAAGTATATAAATCCAGGCTCAGTTTTGTCAGATGATATGCCAGCCTCAGAGAGAGTGTGCAATTAAGAATGAAAAAAAAACCACAAATAAACAGTGCCATCTTTTGGGCACTGCTTAAACTCCACGTTTATTAAATTCCAGACACATATAATGTACCAATTCTACACAGGAATGCACATACACACTTATGTGTGGCAGGTGACTTTAGGGTATTAGCTTTATTGTCTCTTGAGAGGTAGCGATAGGGACTCAAAGTCTGAAAGTCTCCATCCAGCTCAGTGCAGCTGACCACTTTTCTGCTGCGGCATCCCAGGCTCCTGCAGTGTGGGGTGCAGAGCAGTGCCTGTTTCTGAAGCTGCCTGTGACACCTCCCTGGTGGATATAAATCCTATCAAGAAGCAGATGGATGATTGAGCATCCCTTGAGATTTTTTTCTATTTCAAAACACAAGGAATATGAGAGTAAGGTGGAAATGTAGTATTTTCATTTCTGGATGTTTTACCAACATGAAGTTCAAATGGATTACATGCAATATCAGACTGTTAACCTCTGCAATAGGTTTGCCAACTGAAGCTGCATGGGTAACTGACCCCCTGAGTGATACAGGCTTTTCCATTGAGAACCACACTTCCACCACTGCTGGGATTGACTATTACAATACATTGCAACCATGAGCAGAAGGTGGGCCTTGAACAAGTTCCAGCCCCATCAGGTTGAGTCTCCCAAACCATAACCACCACCACCTCTGCCCCCCAGGCACTGTCTTAACACTTTCTGAACATGACATCAAATTCCACTAGCAATCAACAGCCCGTACAAATAATGGCAAAGGCAAACACAGGTTTTCATGTGTATTCACATGTCCAGTGTTAATTTGAATAGGAGACGGGTGCTCAAAATAGCTCTGAGAATCTGATCCTACCTTGAAAGGAGACTGGATGCTCAGCCACACTTTACAAAAAAGATACCCACAGAAGGAGTTAAACAAGGTTAAGGGCTAATTACAGGATGTTAGAGGAGTGTTGGTCTTACCAGTGACGTGTGCATTACAGCAGTCACCACCATTTTACAGTGGGCAGCATCACGGCTGGTTGTAGGCAAGCAATAAGCTTTCTGCACTGTCACAAGAGATTAAGCAGTTCTTGAAATATCCAGGAGCACTCTGGCCAAGAAGGGACTGTATAAGGACATATGACAGCAGTCAATCTGCTCCCAGATAAATGCAAAATAATAATTTGTACCTATCTTGGGTAGCATGTGCATCTTTGATCAAGATTGTGTTTAGCCCTGAATAACATAACCTCTCAAAGATTTAATATTTGGTGATTCTGCATCAGTTGAGTACACTATGAAGACCAGAAGGTGAAGGCCTAGCAGCTTCTTCACTGATCTCACTCCCCGGAGACAAGCACTAAATCTCACAGTGTTGTGCAGACACTGAGCGGCACTGGAGTCCTGCCTCTGGCTTCACCAGAGGTAAGTGTGGACAATAAGGCAGAATATTCAGAGACAGAAGTTGTCTAGAGACTTGAAAGGGTAAATGTTGCAGTTAGGAACTGCAGAAATACAGACAGGCAGACAAAGCCTGAGCTCAAGATGTAGGGAGAAACTAACTTATTTTGTGGCACGGATTTTTGAAGATGTTCAGGCTCCTAAATCTTGAGAAATCAGTAAGGGTTGGCCATCTCTGAGGTGCAGCTGTACAACACCCAGGTTTCTTTGACAGACATGTTCTTGTTGACCTCCTGTCTCTGTGCTCTTTCTCCTTCCTTTCTCCTGCACAGCTCTGTGCTGGAAAGGTAGTAGTACTCTGTTACATTTCCAGATAAAGGTACTATTCCTTAACACCACTTTTGGGAAGCCCTACACAGAAGGTGGTATTTTGGGGAAAGGAGAGCTAGACTATAAAGCACCATGACTTAGCCAGGGATCCAGAACTAACCCACTGAATTTTGACATCTGCAGATTCCCGCTGCCGTTCTTTACCTGAGCTATGGTCCAGGTGATGCTTCTCTCTTCAGATTAACTTTCTCTAGCTAACACTGTTCTGCTCTGCATTTTTTTTTCTTACCATCCCCAGCTGCTGAACTTGTTAGTATTTTCCCAAGAATACAGGGAAGTTTGATGTGTTCTCTTTACTTTTGTAAATTGATATGCTCCATTCATTTACTCAGAGGAGTTTGGTAGCAGTAGCTGCAGCCCAGTTGCACATGGCACACATTGCACATTGCAGAGAGATCAGCATACAGATACGTCTACTCTGCTTACCAAGCATATCATTTGCTGCTTTGCAAACAGTGAAAGGCTTGATTAAATTCAGGTTTTGTGTGTTTGCCAACCTGGCCTGAGGTCATAGTCGGTAGAATCAAAATCTCATCAGAACTGAAGTGTACTCTCAAGAATAAATCATTATCTTTTTCATCTGCAGGCTCTTCACTGTCTTACATGCATCGTCTCTGTGTGCAGAGTCTTTTATTCAAATTGGTCCTCAATAATAGATGCTGTACCTGGTTACTTTCTGGTGACAAGAAGACATTGTTTGACACTGTGTGGTTTGGATACATTTTCAGGTCGTTCTCATCTATAGTATTGCTATATTGAAGGTGCAGGATCAGCAAGAGGGATACCACAATAGATATCTGCTACAGATAGCCTGGTCAAGAAGACAGAGTGGGTGATGCCTCGGGCCCTAGTTCTCCAGGTCCCCACTCCAGCATCTGCTGGAAGGGCAGCATGTAGGGCTTAGGCAAGCCAGGAGGTGTTTGGGCTGTGTTGGGGATAATTTTTACACAGGTACAGGACAGGGCAAATAGGGAGTTGCTTGGCCAATTCAGCTGCTGACCAATAATGAAAGACTAATAAAGGATGTGACAGCTGATAGCAGCCTTGGCTGTGAGGACCATGAGATGGTGGAGCCTAAGATCCTGAAGGAACCGAAGATAGTACAAAAATTATTATGAATTTCAGCAGGGTGGAATTCATTTTTTTCAGGGCAGCGGTAGGCAAGATCCCATGGAAGGCTGTTCAAAAAGGCCAGGAGGGCTGGCTGAGCAATCCCCTCATTTCACAAGAACAGTCCACCCCAATGTGCAAGACAGAGCACATGGCATTGATCCAGCAGGAGGCCAGCCTGGTGGAACACGAAAATGCCAAGTGAACTCAAATGCCAAAAAGGATATATAGAGAAGCGGGGAGCAGAGACAGGCTATCAGGAAAGAATACAAGGACAGTGCCAGAGCATGCCAGAGGGAAGTATGGTTGAAAGTGATATGAAAGGCAAAAAGAAGCAAAACAACTTGGGCGGTCATGACTCTCTGGGCTTCTACATCCTTGAGAGATTCACCCCACACAGAGTTGTTGCTTCACAGTTTATTATGTCAGCCTTGTACCAATAACACAGAGGTAGCTGGAATTATTTTAGTGGGAAAATAACACTGTCTTCACAAAAAGGCAATTCTCCATGAGAAAATTTTCAATTTCACTCAAAATGTTTTGATTTTCTGTCAAGCAAATTGAGCAGACAGCAGCCCAGCTGCCGACTTGGAAAGCTCTTTCAGCTGTGTTTTATGGTGGCAAGAAGTCAAATCAACCAAAGCCTGCCAAGGGGGAAGCTAAAGGCCACATTTATCCTCTTTGGTTTTCAGCCCGCTTATCTCCCTCATTTACAAGTGTCCAGCAGGGAAGGCTGAGTCCCCCACGCCTCTGCCTCGCTGGCTCCTGCTCAGCACATCTCCGACGAGCAGGGCAGGAGGGGAAGGTGGGCAGCTCCTGTGGCTGCTGGAGCTGTGGAGGCCAAGTCCCTGCTCCTCCTGCACCCAAGCCCTGCGGAAGCTGCCAGCTGATTTCACCTGGCACCCATTACCAAAAGCCTTCAGGTGAGCAGCCAGAAATCTTCCCCCTGAGGTTGCTTTGGTTCTTGACATCCCTTCTGCAATATTCACCTCTACTTCATATGTTGTGTTTGTTGGGTTTTTTTTAAAATACAAAGGCTTTCCTTCTAAGGAACCACCAGCCTCCAGGCCAGAATGACCACAAGTTGCTTCTGCCACATCCTTCAGGCCACATCTACACTGCTACAGAAAAGAGGTCCAGGGATGAGTCTGAGGCCAAGCCCACAGGCAGGCTCCTGGCCATCCTACAGAGAGCTATGCCCTGCGCAGAGCAGGGCTCTTTGGTGCGAGGTAATAGCTGCAGCAGCAAAAAACAGAGCCACAGCTATGCAGCACACAGAATCAGGGAGCCTGTGCTCAAACTCGGTTCCTGCTCCTCTTTTATTTAGCAGCACAACCATACTCTTTGGCACAGACCAGTACCTTGCTGCAGACCACTCCAAGATAGATGCTATTGCCAGACGGGGGGATCTTACAGGATCTTCTGAGCCCTCCTTACTCTGCCCGCCACTGGCAGAGATGATCTCTCCCTCCAGGCTCTCATCTTTTGGGGAGCTCAGCAGTAGTCCGTTTCCTCCTACCATCAGCAACTTGTCCGCCAGCTCAGGCTGTGCTGGAAGGCTTCTGTGGGGTGGCCCCAGATATCTGGGATTTGTCGGTGACACTGAAAGCTGCATTCACCACGAGGAAACAGTTCCATCTAGATAGCTGTGGTGGGGTAGAGAAGTCTCCTGAAAGTGTCTAAAATTTTGTATATGGAGCCTCCGTGAGCCAGAGAAAGACACCTTCACAAGGAGCCTCCTCCCACCTTTCCCACCTCCTCTTTTACAGCAGATTTGGTCCACATCTAGGGCATTTGCTGTCTCCACTGTTTGAGGCCTGGACACATGCCTCAGATGGCTGAAACTGAGGTGGCTTCAACACTAAGCTGGCATCATATGATGCTCTTTTTAAGTCGATTTCTGTTAAAATTCACCTCTTTTGAGAGGGACAGCCCAAGGCCTATTTACCTCTTCAGGTACCACACCTCTTCTTACATCTTTTGGTCTTATTTATGTCTTTACATGGGATTTAAAAAATGTCTCAGAAACCTAATTCTCACATGACTGGCACTCAAAAGGCCAAGGACCATTGTGCTCTACTGATGGTCGCCCATTTTATCTAGTTAGTTAATGGCGGTGTTTCTATAGCATCTGTAGTGTTTAAACATTTATTAAGGGATGTGCTTTATCAGACAGCACAAGAACTTTCTTGGTCCCATTTGTGTCGCTGTGGTCCCAGGGAAACAAAATGAACAGTTAGATCAGAAGTGAAAATTTTCATTTGTAAACGTGCATCTAGAAAATACATAAGGACATACATGTTTATATGTGTATTTCATCACAATCCTGCTAATTTACATCGACACCTGCAAATTACAGCTCCTAGACGAAAGCTGAAAGTGGCATTTGGGAGAAATAATCCACAGATAATAAAGTAGAGCAAAGTGTGCATGTCTATACCTCTCCTAGGAGAATTTAAATGAAAAACAGCTCATCACAATTGAGCTGATTTCAAGGACTGGAAGGCAGGTCATGCGCTGAGGTTATACCAGATAACGGCATCATTTGAAATTTCACCAGATAACCCATTTCCTGCTTCAGATTTTTATTATGCATTTCAAACGAAGAGGAAATTCTAGGTAGTGCAGCTGCCTTGCTGTGTTATACGACTCCAGTCTGCCAATGGCTGATTTCTGGTGCAGTTTTAGCGCTATGGATGTTGGCTCGGGGTATGATAAGCACTGTAAGTCCTGGTTAATGCAGATGCTTCCTTTGGTTCTGCAACTGAGGCCAAATCAGATACTACAAGTATCTCAATATCTACCCCTTGCTTGCTAAGAAGTAGCTGCCAATGCACTATGCAAAAGCAGGCACCTAAACCTCGACCCTTTGTGGTACATCATGTTTGGGGAAGTATTGTGTGTTTTGAGGCGAAGAGGAGATTAGTAAGAAATAGGAGTCCGCTTGGATCTTCGAGTTATTTGGATTTCGGACACAAAACACCAGAAGGAGGCAGGGTCTTCCCAGGGACAGTCAGTGAAGGAGTGGGGCTAACATCTCCCTAACCATGGGGAGGTCCTGGGAGGACTCATTCTTTGTCATCTAAGCCAGCACACTAATGCTGGGGGAGAAAAGGGGAGGATGAGTACCCCCCACTTCCCTTGGAGGGATGTGTGCTGTCCTGTCTGCGCGGAAAAGAGGGAAAGCTTTCCAGTGCATAGATACAGGAGTCAAAAATATAGATATATATAGGGCAAGTTACTTCAGCTCCATGTAAGTCATAGTTTAGCTTTAATGACAATTATTACAGCAATGCCTAAGGACTGACCAAGGACCCCACTGGACTAGGGGCTACACAGACACAAGGAAGCAGTCTCTCCTTAAAGCCCGTACCCAAAATGGGCATTGGCAGTGGCAGGTAGGGCTCACACAGCAGATGCAAAACAAGTCATCACAGCAAAGGCTATATCAGTGCCAAATGGATGCAGGGCTTCTGCAGAGTGGGAAAGAAGCTGCTTTGGGACAGGCGAGCTAAGGAAGAGTGAGGGAGAAGGCCAGGATATGGAGGACAGGAGGAACAGAGCCGAGCAGAGGTGAAGCAATAGGGTAGCAGAGATGCCACAAGGAGCAGGGTGTAAGCAAGCAGACTGTCTGCACAGGGAGAGAAAATGAAGGTGGCATAAGTCCCTGGCATGCTTTCTCAAGCCTCCTGGCTGCAGGGTTTCCCCAGAACCCTGAGCAGAGGGAAGACGTGCTTTGCCATGCAAGTCAGAGAGGATTTAGAGTAAAAAGGGGTGTCCCTGTACCAGCTGGAGGGTAAGTACTATTTCAGGAAAATGTGGCCTTGTTTTATCTCTCCCCAACAGCTATCCCAGCACTGCTTGTCTTCCCTTACAAACATCAGTCTGGACGCTTTTCTTTCCACACAGCAGGCAGGAAGATTCAGAGGAGAAAAGCTTAGCCTGAGTTTTTCTGAGCCAGTGAAGGAATTTCAGTGCTCAGCTCTCAGCAAAACCAGTAGCTAAACCCTTGAGTTTAAATTCAAAAATCTCAGACAGATTATTCATTGCTGTTGTTATTCTGTATCCAGATACTTTTAGCCAGGTGTATTATTTAGGATCCTAAACAATGTCTCAGTTATTGTTTGCTATGACACTGAGTTAGGACACAATGGGAATGTTAAGAAGAACCTGCAGGTATCAAGCCTTTCTTGTACCGTAATCAATGCTTGCAGGAATCAGCAGAGATGTCAAATTGTCAGAAGAGTTGGTTTTGGTCAATTGATTCCACGGACGTGCTGGGCATCTGAGGCTGATTCCCATTAGTGAGTCTAAAGAACTTACTGAGCATTCTAGTTTTTGATGTATAATTTCCAAGAGCTACATACTTAGCATGGTTATTGTGAGGATTATGAATGTTAAAATTATTTGTTGATCAATTTAGAAAGTAAAATTCTAAATTTCTCTGACCCCTGTAAACCCAAGTGACTTTCAAGCTTGGCAGAGCAAACCTCCCGCCCTTACTTATGCCATTTATGGGAACGGACCCAGAAAAGTCTGTGTCAAATGTTCCTGCTCACAAAACTTTAAATGACTCAGTAGCAGCTTAAACCACAAGCAGCATCGATGTTTGCATCGCCAACTATTTTGAAAGGGAAATACATTTCCATTTTCATGAAGCGGAGGAAGATAAAGTGATGCTTTATGAACTTCCTCTTATGTGTCAAGCTGGCTTGGTTGATTTTTGGATAGCACTTAATGAAGTCGGGTCTTTTCCAGGAAATGGTAATTTACAAGCTTTTGAAACTCATACTCCCCCTCTTCACTAGTCAGAAAGTATGACCTAGTTTAAATTACAGCTTGAAGATGTGACCTAGTTTCGCAGGGAGCCTGCACCCATTGTGCTCAACTCAGCATTGTAAAAATGGGAAATCTCTTCATGAAAAGTGAGCTAGGCTGCCACCTTGAATCATTGCTCCTTTTTATCTGGCCCCTGAAAAGTTAACAGCATTGCCTAATGCAGGACAAAAAAAAAAAAAAAATTCGAGGTACTTGATATCCTAGATTCAAGTCCTCAGAAATAGTTTGCTGCCCAGCCCCAACGAATAAAAGAAGGTCTGGGGGCTCTCCTGTAAATCCCTGCAAAGGATGGCCATCTGAAGGCCACAGTTTCAGTTCACCGCTGAAGACATGGCTGGGTTGCCCAGTGGTTGAGAAGCTCAGGCACAATGAATGGCCAGCACTGCTGACACAGGAACAACCTGGGAGACACGTGGAGGGACATGGGGAGAGCACAGCTGCCGGAAGAGAATGTTCCCTGCTCTTCTGGTTTCCCTGCTTCATGGCAGAATGTTTGAGCATCTCTAAACATAGAGCACATACACTGTTTTATAAAGAGACTGGGCTTACTCCTGGCTTTGATGTTATCTCAGTACAGCAGTTGTCTTCTTTCCTCCGGGGCAGAAAGCAGCAGCGAGCTTTCTCTCTACACCTCTACCTGGGTTAGGCTGGAGCTGCTCAGATGGGGGCAGTTCTGGCCATGTGCAAAATCAGAAAAATTTGCATCCTTAAAAGCAAAGACAGATGGTGACGGTAGGTCCATCTCCACAGAAATGGTCTGTGGGTTTTCTGGAAGCAGTTTTCTTTTTGAATGCTGTGATCCTAGCAGAGCACATCACAGCTCTATCAAAGGCATCGAAACCTTAATGAGTATGTCCTAAGTACTAACTGCCATTTGCAGAGATCTCCATGTGGTCTCCCACTACTTTTCCGAACTTTTCACTGCGTTAAGTAAGGTTCTGCCTTAAACACTGGAAATAACAGACAGCACTGTTCACTGTCACATCCAAACAGATGAGTAAGAATGGGAGTAATATTAGAGAGGAAAGTTTGTATTGATTAACCAAGGAAGTGCTGCTGTAATTAAACGGAGGTTCCACTGTGTGGAAAGCTACACATGAACACATCCATCACATCAGTGGCTTTGGAGTGACGAGCCAGGCATCTAACGAATGACTCACTGCCATAGCAGCAGAAACACCAAAACGTGTGGCACTGAAATTTAGGAGCAGTGCAGAACTTGAGCCTTCAGAGGCACATAGAGTTGATTTTCCTCTGGACAAAAAAACCCCTGCCCTACAAACGTGGGTATGGGGGAGTCATGGTGATGGTTACATGTCATCTCCTTTGCACATAAATAGGAATGGGTTAGGTGAACATGGTATTGCAAGGGTTATTTGCACCACCTAAATCTAGGTCACATCAAGAAATTCAAAGAAAACTTCTGAGTTTACCAATACATTTTTAGCAAGTACCACATTTCCGAGCACGCAGGAGTTGATTAATATGAGAAATACACGTATTTCATTTAGCTTGGACTTTTCTCACTTTAAAATTAGTGCTGTGGTGAACTTTTGGGTAAAGGTTATACAATGTGAAACAAACACGTAGGAAGGGCTTTGGTCTAGCCCAAACTCAGCTGCCTGTTTTCATGGCTGAAGCAGCACAACACTCACTGTCACCTTTGGTCCTATTTTACTCTCCGTGAGAAGCCAACTGGTGTGTGCTGGTCTTGATGTTCAACCCAAACTACTGACTGCGAACAAAAGACCACGATGGAAGACAGTTCATTGGTAACCATTGGGCAACATCAGCTATAATTACTTTGAGAGGAGGAGCTGGTATTAAACCCATGGTACATTCTTGGTGTTGGTCCTTATTTTAGTGGCTCTTATAGTCTGTTATTTTTTCCTCCCTCTAATGGCCAAGAGGGAGAGGAGATCCTGCCCTGGCAGCAGGAACTTGCTCCAGCAGACTCTTTGGTAACTGGCCCATTCCCATTGTTGATTCAGACTGTCTCGTGTTGGGAGCAAACCCACATTCATATACTTCTTTTTTTTTTTTTTTTTCTGTAAGAACTTAAATTACTTTTCATTGAATGTGTCTCCAGCCCATAATGGTCATAAAGGCCATCTGTGCTCCCAGGCATTTGGCTCGCAAGCAGAGGACAGCGGATGCTGACTGGAGCCTCCTCTGCTGTCCGCCTTTCAGTTTTGTGATTGTCATCAATACCTGGGCAAAACCAACAAAAATAAAGCAAAAAAAGCCTCCCTACCACTGTGGCAGAATTTCTGCTTAGGTCATGTTTTACACACATTGCACAAGCACATATGATAAGGCAATGTGAAAGTCTCTGGCAAGTCAGGTGCATCATGTCTCTTCTCCCTGACTAGATTATGACTTCAAGAGTTAGGACAGAGCAACTATGAGTCCTTGCTCCTGTTCCAGGCTGGGATGATGACAAGAGATGGGTCATCCTGGACATTTGGTGAGCAAAGCATTTCTATCACCTATTCATTCTTTGATAATGCTGTCAAAGTCATGCGGTATCATCCTTTTAACACAGGCACAGAAACACCAAAACAGGTTACAATCTTCCTTCCTGGCAGATCTCACAAGAGATACAAAGATAAGATATGCCACTAATGAGCAAATATTGCTCCCAGGGCTGTATTATTCTCAGTTACATACAGACTATATATGCTATATTTGAAATAGATACACCTAATGGATCTTACATAGAAGCATTACTTGCATTGTTGCTGTTTTAAAGCAGTTTATACTGCACAGAGTGACAAATACCAGCCTATACTAAAACAGCCACCTCCTAAAAAAGGCTTAAAAAGAAACTGTCTCATATAAAACTATTTATAATATTAATCTTATTAATGTCAGCAGGAAAACATCCACTGATTTCAAAGTAAGAAGCTAAGCCCTTTCTTAACAGTACAATATTAAGATTAATAAAACTGAATGAATTGTAACAAGCAATTTATGTATTTGAGTGGGATTTTCCACATTCAGCAAGTCTCACAGCACAGCTGGGCCAATAGAGTTCTCAATTATCTTTTTTATGTGAGCTGCTTTGTTTCACAATCTCATACATCAGCAAAATCCTGCAAGTGTACAGATGGCATATACCAGAGAAAAAGAGCAAACTTGAGGAAATTTGTTTGGATATTTTCAAATAAATCATGGGAGCATTTCTATTTGGTTCATAATTTCATTAAAATTTTTTTAAAATGTAATTTTCAGTCAAATAGAAAAAAAATTAGCCAGATAACAAAGTAGAAATGGAAGAAAGTGCTTCTGATCCACGGGCAGCGGAATGCTGGATGGCAGTCCAACACACTTGTTACCCATTTATAATATTACTTTTTATATTTATAATAAGACCAATGAGGTTTAAGTACAATTATCTCATGTTTTTCATAGTGGTATAATAGGACTGGTAGATTTGCAAGAAAATGCAGATTCATAGGAGTAGTAACTCAACTATACATTTACAGGTGAAAATAGATGGTAAAATCAGCAGCTGCTTTCAGGAAATAATAAATAAATAAAAGTTCTGTGCTACCAGATTATGCTCCAATTTATTACTCTCTATCAACAGCGATAGATCAAAGAAGAAAAAGTTAGAAGCTCAGGCCTCGACCTTTGTTGCCCACATGGCTTTATTTTAGCTCTCTTGCTGGCTCTGGTTTTGACCTCTTGGAGAGGTTTTGTCGTCCGTGCCGAGCCCCAGAGTGTGCAGCACATGCGCTCAGTTTCACGCGATAAAAACACCTCTTAGTGGGTTGCAACTCGGTAGGATCTTCTGCCTAAGAGGGAGGCTGGCTTAAGCGGCAAGGCTGTACGCCACTCAGTGCCTCGTAACTCCAGCCCTCTTCCAGTTAGCAGGACAGAAATAACCTAACTCTCCGTTTCCAGAACTGCAGTTGTTTTTCCAGAGCTAAGATCTGGAGCCACGAGGAGTGATAAAACATTAAGCCAGATGGATCTTGTTTTGCTTAAGCTGTGTTACTGCATATGATACTGTACTGCAGAAAAAATATTTAGTGACACTAATGTTGCAAAATGCTGCAGGTAACCAGGGAGCTAGTCAAACTTTTGTATAACCCATAAAGCATTGTATTTGGGAGGTGCTTATACAAAAAAAGAGTAGACAGTCTGCAAATTGTTGCTAACTAAAGCAGTGTCATTAGTTATTACTTCCCAGAAGGCAAAGGAAGTATGTACAGGTTATGCTATTTGCCGTACATCAGTTCCCCGGTGTGCGGGCAGGGTGGGGAACCCACGCTGGGGTCAGAGCAGGCACACGGACCTGTACTAAGCCAGCAATAAACCATGGGCTAGCAGTGAAGGTCTGCTCTGCTCTGTGCCTTTATAGTCAACATCTGCAGTGAAATGATTTTATCTGTGTCCACAGAAGTTGTGATTCCGGCGACTTTCTTTTTTTTTTTTGTGACACAGTAAGGAAAAAATCATTCCAAGCATTTCACTCAGTCAGTCCAACTAACAGTGAAGAGTAGGTTAAAATCCTTCAAACTAGTGGGACACAAGGTAAAAACACTGTGTACAAGAGAGTACCTGAACTTCCCAAACAGTTGCCTTTCATGTAGTTATGTTTCAGTGCTCCAAAATCCACAGCCTGCTGGGAAGGGGACAGAGGGAGAAGATGCTGTTTGTGAATCCCCCCCCTTATGGAGTCAGGGTCCCCAAAACAGCCCACCAGGCAGCTTTGCTCACATCTGGTAGTAGATTTAGGAACCGATGAAGGGATGAGGCAGCAGTTACAACATGGCTATGAATACATGACAACACCTAAAATGTGAGCTCAGCGGTCAAAGAAGGATTCTGGCACCCTCTGCTAAAAGAAGAACCAGTGATCTCTCACGCAGCAAATGAATCAAGAACCAGAAGGTTGGAAAAATGAATCTGTAATTTTGTGACTTGCAGCACGTAAGGAGCTGAAACCAATTGGAGTTCCTGCTCGTCTCCTGTTATAGCCAAACATAAATTGATTGGAGTTTGGTGATGCGTGGTCTGGGGAAAAGCAACGTGTCTTACACAAGAGGGCAGGCGGTAGAGAGCACATGGCTCAAACGCTGAACAAATGGCAGGAAAATATGCCCTCCCTAAACTTCATAAAATGGATTGTGAACAGACGGCAATAAATCAAAGACATCCAGCTCCTCACCTCCACCCCAGCACAAATACTTCCTTGGAAACCCAGCTAAAAACCCCAGCACATGCAGACTTAAGGCTAAAAAAAGCAGAAAAAAGAAACAACTGAAGTTACCTAGAAATCTCTGAAATTTGATTTAAACCACCTCAAGGTGACACGGGTTTCTCAGCTTTTCATGCCTGAGCTTTGCTTTGGAGCTAGTCGCATCACAAATGGTAACGTTACACAAAGGTATGGGATCTAGACAGTCAGACCCCAGCGCACTCACCAACAGTTGGCAAAGTCCACAGGTTATGATCTCAAATACTTGCAACCAGGAAACACCGGACAAGACACCAATACAGACAGGGAGAAAGAACAAGAAATTGCCTGCATACACATGTAAGAACACTTTCTGGTTTAGGCATGAGTTTTTGCAAATCACTGCAGCAAAATGCTGCATACGGTCACGTCTGTGAAGTTTTGCTGGAGACTAATTTTGTCACAGCAGAAGTATAAGCACACAATAATTGTCTAGAGCCCTCCAAAGCTGGTGCATCAAACCAAAGGACAGAATGGGCTGCTTTGTGTGTCCAGTCTGCTGGTTCCCTATTCCCCAACAGCTTCTCTTTCTCCCTATCCAGCTCAGCCTTTGTGTCAATGCTTCAGAAACCTTTTGACAAACATAATTCTTCTTGTTTTCCACCCAAAGACATGGCAAAGCCACCTGAAAGTGGGCCAAATAAGGGGATATATGCTTAGATCTGACCCAAGGCTGTCACCACCACCAGGAATAAAGAGCTGTAAGTCAGTGAGAGTGGGGTGAGCAGGAGACACTGGCAGCTGGAAGGAGCCAGAGAAAAGGAAGTGGGATAGACAGAAAAAGAAACACTCACTGGCTGGAAAGAGCTTGGGAAGGCGGAGGGGGGAGTACCCAGGTGCCAAAATATGCAATCGTAACCCCATATATGAAATTTACTTTTTTAGCAAGAACACAGTAAGAATATACAGATGTTTACATGCACGCAAACACACTGAATTCCAAATAAACCACTGCCAAGTAAGATTTTTTTAACTTCAAATTTCAGCCAATAATCATCCTCTATCCACAGACCAAAATTATCTTCTGAAGATTACAAACCAGGAGTCACATGTACCTTTCTTAGCCAAGAAAGCATTACCTTCTTCTCAAGGTAACTCTCTTAACTGATTAGTCTACTCTCTTCATTAATTGTGTCCTGACGAAGCAATCAAATAAATGAAGCAGACAGAACAGACACTTCCTGGGGAAGGCTTGGTTTTAGGAAGGTCAGTGCTACAGCAGGTAGTTTTACTTTATCACCTTGGCATATGGGCCCAGGCTGCCTTAAATGACGCTACTGAAGCTTTTCAATCTGTGGCTGCTCAGATATCTGATATAAAGAGCAAGATCAAACTGTACTAACAGCTCCACACGGAGCCTCTGGCTTCCCTTTAAATGCATGTAAAGGTAAGAAGGGACAAGGGCCACGGCAAGACAGGCAGAACAGGACCTTCCATTTGCTTTCTATGTTGCAGTGAGCGAGACTAGCCAGAGCTCGGTTTCTAATTATAAACCCCATGGCAACTTATACAGCCCCACAAGGACTATTTTACCACATCCCTCCCACCTAGTTCATCACATAGCCAGACAATTTTGCATTCAGAGGATGCTTAGGCAAAACAAAAGCAAAAACACCCAAAACCCACCACAACCCCAAAATCTTTTAGGCCTCAAAAGTCAGCACCCAAGGAAAATTTAAAGCCCTGTATTGCATTGTGAAATTCTGGTGCCTACAGGTGTGCTGCTAAGCTGAGGCACAGAAGCCCTCTTTTAAGCTCCGGTGGGTTTGGATGCACAGGTAACCAGCCCAGGGGCTCAACACACGCTGCCCATGCTGTGACCTTACCTAGCACACACTCACAGCCCACAGCCGCGGGCACTCAGATAACATTTAACACTGGTGGTTCCTCTCCTTCACGTAACACCACCCACGGGCAGCCCATTTGCTAAGGTTAAATCCTAAGCACCAAGTCTAACTCAACTTTCAAATCATTCAACCCCCCGGTCTACCT
Source organism: Falco punctatus (assembly GCF_963210335.1). NCBI lineage: Eukaryota > Metazoa > Chordata > Aves > Falconiformes > Falconidae > Falco > Falco punctatus. The sequence goes on from NC_137581.1 coordinate 33,567,713, forward strand.
CCCCGCAGGGCAGGGCTTAACCCCCAGAACAGAAACAGAGCAGATATTTTTCTCCCAGCCCGCCACTGGACATCTCTACAGTGGAAAAAATATGATTGATGTGACCTGTAGCTCTTGAAATTTTGAAAGAAAACCCCCAGATTCTTCAGTCATACCCGGTCTTGAACTGACAACTGTTTGGTGTAAAACAGAAATGGGAAGTCCTAATTTCCAGCTAAATTTCCAATCCCTGATGATGTAACTCCACTTTAAAGTGGTGGATGCATGTTTGGAGCCAAATCAAAGCTTCATAAAATTCACTGTAATAGTCTCAAAATAGCAATTTGTGCCTCACTTGTGAGTTACACCATACTCAGCCTGTATGTTCTGAAGTCTCAACAAAATGATTGAAGCTGCACAAGAAATACAGGGACACAGGAAAATAAAGAAATCACAAAGTTGATTTTTTTTTTAGAAATATATTTTGTAAGAAAACAGTATTAACATTAACAAGAAAAGTTTATTATACAGTATAAAATAATTGCTTGAATTCAACATGGTTCTTTACCAAAAAAATAATAAAAAAAAAAGCCTGAGGATTTATATGAAGCCTCAATTCCTACAGATTTGAGTCTTTTTGCCTTCTGTGATTCTTACTGCACTGAAGAGCGGGTTTTCCCACCATCACCCTTAGAGCACAGACAAACACTCCTAAAACTTCCCTCACCCCTTCCCCAACAAGTTGCTGTTCCCTGCCCAGATGTGCTCTAAACATCACCTGTAGTACTTTCAGCTCTCCCCTACATCCCACATACCCACCTACCCCTTTTGGCCAAGCAACTATACAAGCAACAACACATGTTGCAGCTAGCTAGGAGTCTCCCTGTACTAATTTGTTGCCCAATATGAACAGTGGCCAGCCACTGACAAATAATGTATCATGGCTGAGTCGTTCTCAGCTGTCTGTTCTCATAAAACCTGTAAGAGTATCTCTTAACACTGCCATTCACCTGCCTGAGCTGGCAGAAGCACGCGGAGCTTTCAAAGCTAGAAGGGGAGACAAGGACAGGCAATGCAATGACATAAGCTTCACTTTTTTGGGAAACTAAGCTAAAAAAGTCATTAATTGCAGAATTTACAACTTGCAGATTTTGTTGTAGGAAAATATGCCTGTTCAGTAACTATAAATACCCCTACATTTCAATGGATTATTACATATTAATTTTTAAAATTTATTTTTTATGTAGGTAACGCCAGCTTTGTAATGTCAATTACCCTCGAGGTTTGAAAGGCACCCAGTGACCAGCATTCTGGTGTAATTATTCATGACATCGGTGTGATTCCCCCCTCCCTATAATACTGACAAGATTAACAGAAATCTATTAAGTTAAAAAGAACAAAGATATATATTACATTTGCTAATTGCAAACAACCTCTTTTAGCTGCAATTTTTCCCATTGGGATTAAAAAGTGCACCAGTTTAACATGTCTGTACATTAAAAACAGTTTAAAACATTAAATATACAAACAGCAAGAGATTTTAAATATTTTGTATCAAATACTATAGGACAATATAATTTACTTTTTTTTTTTTACACAAAACATTACACCTGAAATATAACTTTAGATATTACAGAATATAAAAATACATACTTTTTGTCTAAAAAATGTCTTTGCAGGTTCTGGCACAATGTAATACTTTAAAGGCACACTGTATTTCGGCAATCTATATTTGCAATTAACTGTGCAACAATAATAAAAATGACCTGTAATTAACCTTTTAGAACTGCAAGGCCAGATGATCTCCCTTCTTCCTGGAATAACCCTTTCAATCAGGTAAAAACTTAAGCTGAACTGTTTAGTTGTTCTGCAACTCATTTCTGCCACAGCCTGAACTCTCCAACCCTAATCCAGCAAAGCAAGAAAAGGCTTAACTAAGCATGTGAAAAGCCACATCAAATGCATGGGATTAGTCATACTTTTGTAATCTCTGCCATCTCAGGGTCAGAATGCTCAACCCCAAGCAAAACTGAGGCCTAAATGCAAGCTGGGAGCCAAGTTCTTGTCTTGTCCTACGTTTGCACCAAAACTAGTAAAAGTAGCACAGGTCAAAAAGGGCAGAACTCGGAAACAGAAGTTCAATACTAATTGCTCTGATTTCACCTATGCCAATGTGAAAGTTGTAACAGCTGTACCGAAGCCAGTGGAGACATATGAAGTAAAACTGCTGTAAGACTGAATCAGAACTATGTAATTTTGCCCTTTATGCATTTGTGGGACTCTCGCTGGAGTCTGCACAGGGCAATAACGTGTCTTTAGAGATATATGGCTTATACAGATGCAATTGGGCTGCAAAAGACTTTCAGTTCTGTCTTCAAGTTGTTTCTGGACCACTAAAAACGCCAACAGTTTTCAGCACACTAAGGAAAGATTCAGTCTAAATCCCTAACTTTAAACGCCCCAAAATAAGTTGCTTCTTGTGATGAATCCAGTAGCAATGGGTTTGATACCTGGATACTGATCATTTCACCAGATTTTAATTTAAAAAACCCTCCTACATTTACAGAATAAAAATGAAATTCTGAATTCCCTGACCAGTATTTGGTGCTTCCTCCCTTCATCAACACATCCGAGCGCCTTATTTTAAGGTTTGTTTTAGTCATATACACCATCAGCTGAAGCCCTCTTTTAGTCAGGTTTCCCGAAGTTTCATGATGTCTGAAACAAATGTTAGCATAAAGGTAGTAAAACCCGTCTTGATTAACAATTAGTTTTCCATCATTGAACGTCATATTTGATAGGTTTGCCTGGCCTTTGTCATGATGCCAGGATGTGAGGTTGACTTTGCGAGTTCCTGAAGAGGGAAGAAAAAAATAATTATTATTTTTAAACATTTAACAAACCCCAACATTTAAAAAGCAACCTCTGGGTTTTAGAATCAATAGCAACTGGAGTTATATAGCCTAAAGTGAGGATTAGACAGACAATTATAATAGAAATTCGTAAGATACTTTTTTCCATTATGTGCTGCCATATTTGGCTTACTATTTCTATCTTTTTGCCCTGCCACTAGAACATCTGCTGGACCATGTTACAACACACTTGCCCAACAGTTTGACTACGCTAAGCAATCATGGAAGAAGCTCGGTACAGAAACTGCGTTCCACCTAAAACTTCATTTGAGTAACAAATACTTGAGAGGAATTTGAAAGGAAAAATTGCTAATGAAAAAACTGCTAATCTTGTTATTAGTCTTTAACTTGTAAATGTTTGTAAGGAATAACTAAACAAAATCTGAAAAGATGTTAAACTGAAAATTCTCCAAAGAGAAACCTTATGAAACCTTCCCATATTTCATGTTCTTGTGACTGTAGTGGTCCAAAGGTAAACATCTTCATTTGAGAAACCCCCAAAAAAGGGCAAAAAAAAAGTCAGTATGCTTGTGCATCTTTAGTACTGCACAGTAAGTTGACTAGACTTTAGATAGCACTTCAAGTATTTATGACAAACTTTTTTTATGCAAAAACAATGTTTAGATTTAACCCAGTGCTTGCATATACTGGAATAAAGCTCCACAATCTGGTTTAATCATACCCTAGATATGTAGGATAGTGGCCCACAGCACAATCCTTATTCTTTGAGAAGTGTACGAATACTTACAGCTGGGCAGTCACAGCTGTTCAGGAGGTAAACTCAGATTCTTTGTCTAACACCTCGCAGAAAGTCTTAGAAAAAATCCTCTAGGAAAACAGATGTGACTCTGGATATATTGCTTTTTTTCCTTTTCTTATTTTTATTCATTTATTTTCAAGTATCTTAAGTTTCAAACTAGAAGCAATGAGCCGATATGCCACGCGTGGAGGAGAATGGTCCCCTTCAAGTAGTCTTAAACTGGAGATCCACAAATCAGGAAAGAAAATTATCATAATATTCTGCCTCTCCATAGAACATCATGCATGTGAGAATCAAAATACACATGTAACAGTTACTAAATCTGACTATCAAAAAAGATAGATTAATAGAATTAACATATGTAAAGAAGCATTATTGAATTCCTTCTAACACAAATCCTTTCAGCTCTGCCTGCATGATGATGGCCTGGTAAAGAGGAAGTTGTGCTGTATCTGTTAAGGTGACTGAGCGCTTTGTGAAGAGGACAAAAAGGTGCTGAGAGACTGGAGATGTTTAGATTAGTTCTTCAGCTCAGCACTGTCACAGAAAGCTAACTTCGCATATACAGGTTCTAATGCCCCCCAGGAATCCTGGCCCAAAAGGCATCTCCTGGGTGCTGTCATCAAGTAGCCACACTGAAACCTCCAAGAGATGATACAAGCTGGTCAAGTCTCAGATCTCATTTCATTTAGATCCTGCTATTTGAGGCTGTGTTAAGAGATGGCCTGGCAGGTCAGATAGGGACTGAGAGAAAGCATTTGAGTCTTCCTTCCAAATCAGGTCATGTTTGACCCCTCGGATTAGTTTTGGTGGCACAGTGTTAAGAAGCAGATCTGCAACACCAGCCCAGTTAGCAATGCTACTACACCTTGCGTATTATGTAGAGATTCAGAGTATTTTCTGTTGAGGAACATGCCCTGCAGCACACATCCCACAGCCCTATCGCCTCCCTAGCTTCACCACCACCCCACTATAGCACCCACCTCATCTCACAGCCTTTGCCTGCAAAAAACAGAGGGACAGGCAACAGTGGGAGGAAGAGATCCAAGCAAGACCAGTGGGCACACACACACAAACAGCACTGTCCCGAGAAAGCTGCACAGGCCCTGACCCTTCCTGATAGGCACAAGCCACTAACACTACCTTTTATTTGGTGAAATGCACAGGGCAGAAGACAACAGATGAGAGTTGCCCAACTTTTTCTCCTAACCACTAGCAATTTTCACCACACAAGACTAACTATTTGTTCCATCCCACAGCCGTGGGTCCACACAGGCACCAGAGGACCTTACACCTTAGGCTCCCAGTGCATCTAAATGCCTGCTTGGAATATTCAGTACTCTATTCTGCCAACATCAAACAAAAACAACCTATTCCCACCAAACTTTCCATGGCACATGTCAGCGCCCAGTGCCCTCTAACTCCAAGCATATATCAAGGCATGCCCCAGAAACAATGCTCAGAAGCATGCAGGGGAAAAGCCCCAGGTACATTTCATTATTTAAAAAGATGCCTCTTGGACTTGTTTGCACAAAAAGTGAGGGGAAGTAGGGACAGGAATTTGAGAGCCATGAGTCTTCCCTAACTGCCAAGGGCAAGTAACTTTTGCAGCATATGAGAATAATACTTCAATAGTAGTCCAGAACAAAAAGCTTTGGCATTCTTCCACAAAGACTTGAGTGAAGCACAGGCTGTCAAAGGCAGATCATAAATACTTGCTCCCTTATGGCTCCAGTGCAGGCAGGTAGAAATTATACAAGAAAAATCATACAAAGAAGCTGTCTTCCATGCAGTGCCTCAAAAACCTCTGAAAACCATCGATTAATTGGAAGCGACACCAAGATCTTAAGTCTCTTCTTGTCTGGAATTATTCACCCGCAAGAGATGCTTAGATGGGGTACCAGAGTACACCTCTGAAGCACTGGGGATAGCTGAGGAAGTTGTAGAACTTCTTGTGTACAGTGTTAACTCTGCCAGAAAAACTGCAGGAGGATAGGCAAGAAATCACTGCTTGGATCAGAGGAGACACAATTCAGAGATATGGGACAGGAATGTATACATATGATGGAACAGAAAGGCATGCTGGTGTGCTGGGACTGACTGGTGGCCCACTGGGTAGTTGCTAGTCAGATTTTATTTACCTGGCAAGTAAACTTTTTAGTTGCCAGTGTTAAACAAGTAGAAATTTTGAAGACATCTTCAGTGGGAATACATGATTCTCTGCTGAAGAAGGGGAAAGAGATAATAGGTGCCACAGTCATTTGTAATTGAGGTGCTGAGGTGGTGAAGTTTGTTCACACTGTTTTGGTGTTGAGGGCAATACTCATCGTTCATCCACACTCACATAGAGGGACAAGCCAAAAGATGATAGAAGATGACCCTTATTGTTTTGAGCAGTGGATTAGCCTAGATAACTTCTGGAAGCTCCTTCCAACCTAAATTATAATGCTTGTATTATATTTTATACATATTATATATATAATATATATTATTTAGATATATCATCATTTTATATATGCATGTATGATTGCATTAACTGAGGCAGATTGCCTTTTTGCCACAATTCAGAGCTTTGGAAGAGGCACACCACAGTCATTGGCACAGCACAAAGATACATTGGTAGGAGTTACGCCATGCAACATTTAATGGAAGGTTCAAGCAGGCTCTCAGCACTTCTGGTGGTAATACACCTAAATTTGGAGACACCAAAAACAATCACTATTCCAAGACACAGACAGAGGAGAAAATTGGAGCATGCAAGTGGAAAGTCAGCTGTCCGTATAGCAGAAACTCTGAAATGTAACCCAAGCCACGGGACAGTCAGAAACTGCAATACAGTATCTTCTGTGACAAAATTTACTATGAGCCATGAAAAAAAAACCATAGCACAAAGTAAGTCATGTTGACAGAGAAGGAAGATGTCTGAGGATAATGAGTAAGATAACATTCCAGACATGGTAAAAAGCATTATAAAAAAAGTCAAGATAATATAGTCTTTCTGTAAATGTTGTTTTGATTACAAATCAAAACAATGTCTTGTATATTTGTGAGCATGAACTAATACAAATGAGTTTCAATAAAATTAATTACTGAGAAGTAATATGATGGGAGGGGACCAGAGGAGAAAGTAGCCCTGTACTGATAATTTCTTTGCATCCTAGTAGCTTTCAGGTATAAATTAAGCCTGAGGGAAGGACCAAAGCACTGTTTGCTCTGAAAAACTATTTTGGAGAAAAAGGGTAACTAAGCTGAACCTCTAGCTGTAAATAGCTCAGAATACTACAGCATTTCCTTAAGACAGTGAAAGGTATCAGTTCACATTCCAAATTATATATTTAACATTTATATTTGTTTGTGATTTTCTCCTTTAAACTGTGAGTAATTTCTGTAATCAATTTATAAACCAAAATTCACTGTTTTCATTTAAAATCTAGGTAGCATTTATAATGAGCTCTGGTAAAAACCAACCAGCAAGCATCCAGCTTTAACCTAAGGCAGCAAACCTAAAAAATACACACAGCAAGCCAAACCACTATGGCTTCTGCAGCCAAATGATGGGTGGGGACACCAAGATCTGGGAAGGGTTATTTTCCCCCTTCCTCATACTCCCCCTAGCTGCAGAAGTCCATGTGGAGCTTGATATTATTGTGAGCCAGGTAAAAAAATAAAAGTGTTCCCTCAGACACTGCTCAGTGCCCCTTCATGAAAGGTGTTCAGTGGCAAACTACTTAAAATCCTGTTTGACAGTGATGAAGACTTAATATTCTCCCCCCCCTCCCCCGACATTGTTTTCTTTGGGTCAGAGTGATGACAGCAGAGAACCTTAAAACACTATGACCAGATCTGTCCAGACTCGTGGATGGCATAAAATGAATTAGAAGGATTTCAGATTAGAAGGATTTCAGGCATGTAGGCTAAGGAATCAGGGGAAGAAAACAGAAATTGCTATTTGCAGTCAGGGAATGGGAAAGAAACTCCTGGTGACCTTCAGGCAAATTCCTCATCCTTTATGCCTGTCATTAACCTCTATGCCACCCAGCCAAGTGGGTACTGCCTCATACCAGCCAGCATAATACTGAAGTGCCTCACAACTAGAGGTCCAGGGTTCCAGCCACCCATACTGACACAGCCCCTCACTGCTGCAATGCCCACAAGGACCGCAGAAGCTGTGCTCACAATTAACATCCTGGCCAATGCTCTTTTGGAAGAGTCAGAAGTCATACGCGCCAGATCAGGAGGTAATATGTTCAAGTCATCACATTGGTAAGGGGTTGATCTGCTCCAAGGAGAAACAGAGCAGCTTGCTGCCACACATGTATTTCTGATAGCTCCTGCAGACTGTGCTATTAAAAAAAAAATAGTATGAATAGAGCAAGCAATGCCTCCCTTGATATTATTCACAGATGTGCTATGTCACTCCTTGGAAGATCAATGCAGTGATGCACAACAGTAAAAATTATCACTACTAGTCCTGATAAAAATACAGTTTACTGCAACATCCAGGTAGACAGCAAGTAAATTCCCCATGGGAAAAGGTGGATTTCAAAGTGGGACACTGACACTCTCCACTTCTGTAGATGTAAGTGATCTCTCTCTGATTAGCAAATTAACTGAATCCTTCCAAAGACAAAATGCTAAGACAAGTTTACTGATACTGCATTTTCTACTATTGACCTATGTCAAAAGGTAATATCTGACCGAAACAGAAGCTTGTCAGGAGGCATTTGAGCTAATAAGAAAGCTTGTAGAAGTTCTGGCTGCCATCTGACAAGCTGCTTAAGCTCTCTGGTTATAAAGGCAATGTCAATGCACTTGAAGGGAGAAAGAATCCTATCCCTACAGGCAAGAAGCTGTACAAAAGTGCTTTGTCTTTAAATTGAGGAAGAGCAAGGTATTATACTATGCAGCCTGCTAAAAATCTAAGATTTCAAGCCTCAACACAGCATTCCCCCTTGGTTTGGTCATATAAAACAGAAAAGGAATGCACATAGCTTAGTAAGTTCAGCACTGCAGAAAGTATACAGCTTCAGAAGAAGAAATCAGTGGTGATCGATGTCCTCTCCTGTCTCGAGATCCTCTAATAGCTTCAGAAAACACTCTGGTTTACTTCTACCATACCAATGATGATCACTGTGTTGAGAATACAGAGAGAAAAATCTCAACTGACATTGCCCCAGGGCAAAAAAAGAAACATACTAAGATATCTTAAAATTGCAGGAATTAATCTTTTCCTCTGCAGTGTGTTCCAAGGCAGAATCATGCCTTGTTCCCTCATATCGTACTAGTGAGAATATTCCCAAAGCTATCCAAAGGTACCTGTGGCTAGAGAACAAGAGCTCTGGCAAGATAAAAGAATGCCATCCTCTTACCATAGGGGCAAATAAAAGCCACAGAAACATTTCTTTTTTCCCCTACTCAATAGCTCAGAAACATACTGCATCCAAGTCAACACACTGAACAGAAACCCTGTTCCTCAGAGTACAATGCCATGATCTTTGACCTTCCTGCTAACAGACTAGATGGATACAGACAGACCCTTGTGAATCTTTGGCATGTCTGAACATGAGGAAGGCCCTGAGAGTCTTGATGTGAAAAAGTCTATAGCAGCACTGCAACATAATAATGAATGGAATATGACAAAAACCTTTCCAACATGCCATTAGCAGAAGGAAACACTTGCTATAAATTCAGTCCTATGCTATGGGAGTACCCACAGAGGGCAGGGAACTAGCGGGCAAATTGTAATGACACTGGGACTGCAGTTCTAGGCCTTCAACACCCCAAAATGAAAGATGTGCTTCCTTCATGGCAAGTTTTTACACTGATGGGCACCCGACATGTGCGTTATGTATTCACATAAGATTCTCAGCTTGCAAATCCACCCTGAAGACAAATGTTGTGTCACTCAGTACAGAGCCAATTGTACTTCAGCACACAAAAGGAGCGTTGCTGTGAAGGGTAGAATAGATGGACATAAGACATTCTTGAATTTTACAATAGAAAACAACATATTTCTTCATCTGACAACAGAAAAATCTTAGATTCAATGGAAGGGAAACATCTTCCAACCTGCAACATCTGGATTATGGCTAGTCATGTATAATATATATGTATGTACACATATGTCTGTGTGGAGGTTGGTGTCAGTGAAGAACTCCAGATGGGCCTTACTAGCCCAACAAAAATAAGAAATGAGGAAAGCATTCAACGCCTACCTCCATTCCTCACCTGAAGACAGCATGAAGAGGTAGGCCAAGCCCTCACAGCTTGATCATGAAAACCGGTCATGTGAAATTGAGGCCATTCAGCACATAACAGACTGATGTAAGATACCTGAGGCAAAGGGAAGCTATCCTGTTGTTAGCATTACCCCTGCTGCCTCTGAAATTCCTTAACACAACCGATTTATTTTCATTATCAAAAGCCATTTCTGAAATCCCAGTCTGTTGCTGGTATTGCTGAACTATTTTCATATACTTCACTGTTTAACACATTTATAGTAGCATTGGAACAATTCTCTTAAAAATGAACTTACCAGATGGAATATTCTTATCATCAATAATGAGATGGGCAAATGGCAGCTTCTCAGGTTTGTTTCTCTTGTACAGATCCATTCCTAATGCCTCCATTGCAGCTAGAGATAAAAGAATCACATTACCTCAGAAAGACAAGTTTAGAACTGAAATATTTCTTATTCGTAAGCCAGCACCTACCTTTTTCTGGTCTTGGTGGTGCTCTTCCCATGACACGCTGGACTTCCTAAAATGAAAAAGAGTCACTGCTTTCAGTGCCTTGGTTTTATAGTATCATGTATTTCAGGTAGTTTGCACACACTGTGTGTATGTATACATGGGGGCTGTTCTAACTGCAGTATATTCAGATACCTGGGACTCGTATTCTCATATTTACACGATGTATAATATTAACACACAGTTTAGCTGCTACAAATCAAATTACTTCCTCTGTCCAACACTTCTGATAAAGGTGGATAGGAATGATGATGTGTATGATCACTGCACTATTTATTGAAGTAGTGCTCACAGGACATTTACAACCTTTCCTACTTACTGCACTTGGAATATTTCTCAAAGTATAATGGAACAATAGCTGCTAAGAATGCATCACATAAAACAGAGTTATGAACTGATTTAATTGCTTGGGGTCAAAAGGTAATGAAAGAAGCAGTTCTACATAGGGACTAGTGTGTAACCACACTAATAACTAAAGCTAAGCTCTGAATTTCACTTGTAATGAGGTAAATTAAAAACCTCCACCCCTCCCACTTGACCACTAACAGGGAAGAGGTTGCAGATCTACAAGGCTTTATAATCAAGGCTCACATCTAACAAGGCATGCAGGAACTGAAGGATTAAGCATATTCCACACCGGTACTGGGCCAAATGGACTGGATGCCAGAGTTTGGAAATATGCATTCTACAAAACTGCAGACAAATTTTAACGTGAAACCAGTGTTACTCAAAACCAAGAACAGTGCAAGTAACAGACACCAGGCACCACAAAAAGCCTTGCTTTTAATAATCCATACCTGTTTTCATCTTGAGAAAACATACAAACAGCAGCTTTCAAAAGTCTAAGCAGCCTATTCTTGTTACAAGCCTGGACTGAGTCTTGGTAACATTCAGTCCTCAGTTCTGTCCCTTGTTCTCCCATCACTCTCTTCATCTCGTGTTTTCTAAAAATCAGGGGTAATATTCTACTTGCTATTCAGAATAGCTCATACCATGAAGGCACCAAGAAGATGTTTAATGAAAGGAAACATTTTGCTGAGGATAGAAAATCATATCTCATCTTTGAAACGTAAGATAGGTCCTTTTTTTTTGTCTTTGTGTCATATATATTGCTGTTCATCTGATTCAATACCACATATATGAAACATGGCTCAGATTTGGCCAGATCAGCAATGTTCCACTGCGCTCTCAATCACTGCGAAATTTTAGAATTTGAAATCCTACTTTCAAAACACCCGAAGTCTTGCTTTCATGTAATTTTGCAGCCACAGTGAAATCTGTAATGCCTTAGCTGGTACATTTATTACTCTCACTTTCCCCTTTCAGTAGGTGTTTAAATGCTAAACCAATATGAAAAGCCACAGCAGTATGGAAGTTGTAGTATGACTATCAAAGCATACTCTTCAGCAGAGATATGCTGATTTTGTAGATAAAAATCATTAAGATGCCTTCTGCTGTAGAGACGAGAAGAAACTCAGAATTGCAACTTCAAAAGAAGCAAAACGCATGTCCACCTCCCCCATTTACATTCACTTTCCCTCTCTGATCTTCCTACATCAATGTCAGTTCTAGGTGCATGAAATGAAGCTCAATTCTAGGAGCTACACACCAGCATCAGCCTCTAGCCACACTTGAGCTCTTTAACTTCATCAGAAGTAGGAAGATGACAAAAAATTGCAAGTACTAGGTACTACAAAAAGTGGCAAAAGCCTCTAAAGAGAACAAGACACAAGCTAAAAGACTGGGAGATGGACCACACTATCAGAGATTACTGGACCACGTTTACTCCCAATCCTTTCCCTGTAAAGGGAAGACTCCTTTGTTTTCTTGCTTTCTTAATGGCAGCTTCTCAGATGCAGAGCCTGCTTTCTCATATCTTTTCTTTCTGGGGGACGTGATAACATCCTTGCCTGAAAAGCCTACCAGGCAGATCCAAAAAAAAGAGCCATGTACATTTTAATCTCCCATTATCTAAACCGGTACTAAAAAAAAAAATAAATCCCACATTTGGTAACTGTGCACCCCTTAAAGTCCTTGAACTGACCAATTTCTATCCTCCTCTTAACCTACGGGTTTTTTAGGAGTAAAGAGTTCTGCTTCTGCACACTTCCAAAGATGCTCTAGCTTTAACATCTGGGTACCTCACCTTCTGACACCTAGCAGCCTGACTGCTCATCTGCCATGTGGAACAGCTGTGGTCCTCATGAAATGCAGTCTGAGCTGCTTTCTTTCTGACTGTTGGTGGTGCTGTTCATCTGCAACATCACCACTTGGTAAGCAGAACCACTACCCAGGAAGACCTGGGTCAACAACTCTCCTTGTCCTGACTGTCTTGAGCCTACTTTCCTGTATACCAGGAGCATCTCTCTCCGACAGGAATATTCTCCTATACTCCTCTTGAAGCTATGCTATTATGCAATTAGGAATGCAAGTGCCATTACAACAAAAGGGAGATTGTAAGAGTGAGCCCAACACTAACACACTGAAAAGAGCTGGAAACTGGCTCATGTTCATTGACTCTTCTGTGTGCTTGTCACTGGATTAGAAGTGACTAACCTGCGGCCAGTAAACAGAAATCTTTCATCAGTTCTCCAAACACTGGATTGGTGACAAGTTCTCTACTGGATTCTGACCAGCCCCACAAATTTTCATATTCCTTTCTGTTCTGTTGCTTCCGAAAGGAAGCTGAAATACATGAACTAATCCCTAGATAAAGATGGCCTATGGGTTTCCTCCTGAAGAGTAAGTAGTTCAGCACTTCTCTAGATTTTTTTTTTTTTACTTCATGTTTCTACAGTTCCAAGGTGCTAATACACAACCTACCTCAAAGCATTTCAGCACATACTTGCTTTTGACTCCAAAAGACTCAAGGACCACATTTTTCAGTGGATGCCTGCACATAGCCAGTTGTCTAAAGATAGCCTCTTAGTGGGATTATAAAAATTCCCTGGTAGCCTTACTGCAAGGAACTAAGAGCTAGGTTTTTCCAGATCTTTAAACTGCATTCTTTAGCACCTAAATGTCTTTAAGCATCTCATACCTAATCACAATGTACTACCATTAAGACAGCAGAAACAGCTTAAAAGAACCTGTCACTAGAACACTGCTATAATGGCATAAGAACTGCTGACAAAATATTATCAGTGACTTCTTAAGACTGCCACCCACAGAACCATGAGTGCTACCAAGCTGTTGAGCTATTTTTAGAAAAACTGTACACAGAAATCAAACCACTTAGTCTTACAAAAAGCTGCACTTCTACACCTTTGCATCATTTGCTCACTGCCCACCAAGTTAATTCTGCTGGCCTGCTTCCTACATTCCAACCTCCTTCACACAGTCACTGTTCAAACAGACAAGCAGCCGGTCACAAAAATGAAAAATGTGTCTTCCTTCATCCAAGAAATTGAAGAGGCCATTGGGAAGCTGAAAAACTGTCACATTTTAAAAACTAAAATCATGCTTTAAGTGCCTGGAGGGTTGGGAACTGCTCTTTCCTCATCCACAGCAGGCTGCAGGTTTTAACCCTTAGTATCTCAGCATCTTCAAAACAAACAACTCTTCAAGTTACATCCAATGTTGAGGATGCACAGAGAAGGCTACATTTGCAGACATGATATTTGCAAACAGTTTTTTCTCCCCTTTGGCTTTTATAGTATCACAATATCTACTTTGAGCAGCTCTAAGCAGCCTTTTGAGACCAATCAGAAAAGAACCCCTCTGGACATTCATGTATTGCTTCAAATGTGATCTTAAAGCTCTTTTGTGCAGTTGTTTCTTCTACTACCCGAGTGCTTTAAATCCGGTTAATACCAGGAGGAAGTATCTGATTATCTTGCCGGAAATTCAGCAATCTGAAGAAAGCTAATCAGAAAGGAAGTTAGATAGAAAGCACATGAACCAATATTCATCAGAAGATAGTTCAGAGATCAGTAGCACTACAACCTCTACCCAAATGAGTATTCTGTTGCCTGCAGAAAATAAAAAGGCATGTAAGGTTGCAGGAGAGAAACTGTGAAATTTTAACAACTTACACCAATCGCTCATGAAACCTTGAGTTTGTCTATAACTATATGCACTTTAAATGTCTGCTAAGTATATAGATATCTTTGTAAGTGCTGCCCTAGAGGTCTAGTGAAGTACTCTGTTGCCATGTGGGAGACTAGTTTATGCCTGAATTCCCCAAGCTGCTAGAAGCTTGGAGTATTGCCAAGAAAAGTTACTTATGAATTGACCCAAGATATGTTTGTAGTCCTTTCTACTTCAGGCTCATAACAAACTTCACAAGAACTGTGGTTAGTACATGTGGAACTCCAAAAGGTTTTTAAGATTACATGCAAGAAAAAGTAAGCAGACAGGCTAGGAAAGTGTATTATTTGTCTGCTTGAAAGTTTATGGGCAATATTGAAAATATGCTGTCTACTGAGTAAGCTGCTCCCTAAGCAGTATCTTTATCCTGGAATATATTAAGGAATTCAACATTAGATTTTCATTAAAAGAGAATCTAGACCTGACCTTGCAGCCCTACTACGCTGGTTTTCATAAGAGCACTTTCATTTTCCATGTCAATGCCTGCTTTAGATTTAAGCACTAGGTCTACAGGTGTGCAAGGAAAACAGATGAGAACCAGTGCAGTAAGCTAAAAGCTGTAGCCAGACCATAAACCTGAGCAAAAGCAAGTTGTCTATTTTCATTTCCTGAACAGCTTGAATTGCAAAAGACAAAATTTGAAAAATCACAAAATGTAAATGGTATTTTAAAGCATTCTGTTCCAGTCAATTAACATGCTGAATTCAAATAATTCAATATGCTCAATTCAAATAAGGATACTGGTTCTTAAAACACACACAGGTTAGATTTTCCTTCAGTAAAGAGAAGAAAGCACAGATGATAGGAAACCACTTTCAAGTCACACCAGTCAAATTCCCAACACAGAGGATGAGCACAACTGGAAGTAAGATTCAGGTGCATCTCTGCCCTTCATCACAGCAGAGCCAACAAAAGGCAGAGCCTACAGAACATGGTAAAGTATAATTTTACCTTAGCACTTTTTCTTTCACTTCTCTGATATACCAAAAAGAGAAGCAAATGTAGGTCCAGACGAGCATTTTCCTATCTTTATGTTTCTACGTGTCATCCATATATGATGACAAAACACCCCAGAATACTGACACAGCTGCTTAATACATTCCGTTGCATTCAAAGGAAATTCAGAGTCTGATTACTTTGGCAAGGGAAATTTTATTTTTCCCAAACTAATGACCATCAGCCAAAAAAGTTATCCCTACTCACTACTTATCTTGGCCACGGACATTGCAGCATTTAACCTCCATCCAGAACGGCAGGATATGCAGTCTCAGCTAAAGCCAATGCCTTTGTTGAGTAACCAGCAGCAAATGACCAGAACACAGACACAGGGCTGCCCATTCACTTACTGTAACAAGCTCCTTAGTCTGTCATGGGAGCTGCATGAACAAGCTGTCTAGTACCAGCACACAGAGCAAAGTAGGTGTAGTGTGAAAGTTTCTATAAAATGCTGAAGGAAAGAACTAATCCTACAGAGTTAGTCTTTCCCCCCCACCCCTTAAATTTTTAAAGGGGCTGGCTAGTAAAAGGGACAAGACATGAACTTTTTTAGGGTTTGTGCACAAAAAGATCTGTCACTCAGGGTACTCTTAAAAGCAAACATGACATTAGCACAATTAAAGTGCTATATAATTAACTCAAGTACAATTCACTCTGTGAAGTGTGAGTTCAGCTCAAACCTAATGTAATAACCTTTACAAAAAACTGACAGTCCTATGCAGATGTAAAGAAGCAAAGTTATAATGGACCTGGTAAGCCAGGAAAACCAAATACCACAGCATTCAGACATTCAGCTGTTAAATAGCCTATAATTAGCACTAAACACCATCACCATCACACAAAAAGATCAAAGCCAGTTACTGCAGCAGGGCTGACTTCTTTAGCTGACTACTTTTGCTATCTGTGTTTGGGAACAAGCTGTCACTCTCAACTGCTGGGCAAAGACTGTCCAGTTATGCTATAGCAAAGCAGCTCTTCTGCCAGAGTGGGAATGGTCTTCACAGAACAGAAAACTGGCAGCGAGCAAAAAAATAAAAAAGGAGATACTATCCCTCATTTTGGGCTGCAGAAAGAAACAAGAGCAAATGAGAGCAAATGTTATCTCCTCTGTCTTTCAGGCAATATTTTGCCTGCTAATAATCTTGACTTGGGAGAATCTTGTCAGAAACAGGAAGACTACCTTGAAAAAAAAAAATGTTAAACTGTCCTTTATGAAAATCCAAAGTGTCGGCAAACCTGTACAAACAGTAGGATAAACCTTCAGGCCCATCCAAATGTCAGAATGGCAAATCAACTAAATGCAGTTATAGTTTTCTCAATGCAACTTCAAGTCTTCCTTTGCTAAAAAAGTAAAACCCAAAATGTGTTTGAATACAGAATTGGTTAACTACTACCAGGCTCATGAGCAAAGACCACATGATCTTGGATGGAACTTCAGGTATTATTTGAACACTAGAAAACACGTCATAGAACTTACCTCTGAATACAGATGTTGGAAAAATGGTTTTAAGTTCAACAGGAGCACAAAATAAAGGAACAGTCTGGCTGTCACTTACCTTCTGCACAGCTCTTTGAAGAGCCTGTTTCATACTTCTACATGATTCTGGTATCAACTTTGCTTCTTGATTTTCAAAGGATGTATCATGCAAATCTGTATTTTCTTGATGTCCAAAAAGTGTTCTGACACAGTGTGCATGTTCTTTTGAAATTCTAGTAGGGTCCATCTGAAACAAAATTATAAGTACAACCAGTTTTAAGGGTCTGTCCAAGAGACATTAAAAGCATTTCATTCAGGAAGAATTTTCAACCACCAAGAAGTCTGACACCTAGCTAAGTTTATTATCTAAATTTTTACTGTAAAAAATTGAGAGAAGGTGGTTTATTTCATTCAAGAAGCATGTGACAGAAGAATTATTTAACTTCTTGAGCTGCCTAGTTCGTTAGTTTAGATGCGTGGTGTTCAAAAGTTAATGATAAATCCCACTCTTACGGTAAAATACATAATCCTGAATTCCGTTTTTCAACCACTTAGTGCAGTATCACAATTATTTTCGCTGGCAACATACACTGTCACCTTGCCTGTAAAAACTATAGTTTGCAAGGTGGCAAGCAAATGTCAAACTTGGGGAAAGTATGTACAATATCTAGCACATCATTTTCAAAAGGAAAAACAGAAGAGCAGAAGCCAGTTATCACAAATTATTTTGTTGGTGTGCTGGTTTGGGCTGGGATAGAGTTAAGTTTTCTTCATAGTAGCTAGTGTAGGACTATGTTCTGGATCTGTGCTGGAAACAGTGTTGATAATTCAGGGATGTTTTTGTTACTGCTGAGCAGTGTTTACAGAGAGCCAAGGCCTTTTCTGCTTCTCACACCACACCACCAGCGAGTAGGCTGCGGAAGCACAGGACTTTGGGAGAAGACACAACCAGGACAGCTCATCCTAGCTGACCCAAGGGATACACCATACCACATGCCATCATGCTCAGCAAATAAGCAGGGGGAAGGAGGAGGAAGCAGGGGACATTTGGAGTGATGGCATTTGTCTTCCCCAGTAACCATTACACATGATGGAGCCCTGCTTTCCTGGGGACAGGTGAACACCTGCCTGCTAATGGGAAGTGGTGAATTAATTCCTTGCTTTGCTTGTGCATGCACAGCTTTTGCTTTACCTACTAAACTGTCTATCTCAACCACGAGTTTTTTCACTTTTACTCTTCCAAGTTTCTCTCCCACAGCGGGGTGGAGTAAGCAGGTGGCTGTGTGGTCCTTAGTTTCTGGCCAAGGTTAAACCAATGCAGTGGGCAAGAGATACTGCTGCATTAAACAGTCACCAAGTAAGATGGCACAAATTCAGAAAGATGAAAGGATGATAAAACTGTACCACAAAACACTTCCGTTTCATGGGACAAAGACTGGTAAATTCAGAATATCTGCAAGATGTTCTTAGCCATCAGCCTTTCTGATTGAATCAATTATAATTTTAAACTGTAAGTTTAGAATACTCCTGAATTCTATTAGTTAGATAAACCAGAAGGACATTCCAAGGATTAGGATTATGCCTTGGCAGAATTTAATTGCATAAATGTTATTTAAACCACCTCACCCTCTATTTCCACACTCCATATACTTTACACTCAAGAGATACTAACCAATATCTTTCAGAGATAGCCTAAGACTCTCAGCAGTTACTATCAACTTGTATTTAAGCCACTTTTACTTAAGGCTTGAAGAAGGATTTGGGCACTCAAAACCTTGTCTAAGTTCTCCAACTGTATCAGCTGGTCTAATTAAGAACATTTACTTCTCTCTGCATCAGGAGGAAGGAACAATTTTATCTGAGAATTACAAAAGGTAATAATACATTATTTGTCATCCCATTAAGGGAATGCCAAGACATTATGGATAGCGCTTGACAAGTGTTCAGTTTCCTTTAACATAGCACTGAACAAAACAACAACAAAACAGCAAGAGTGAATCAAACACATATCATTTGTTCACACAAACATAAAACTGACTCCCTAACACCCAAAAAGAACCAAGTTAACTTAAAAGCACAAGGGTAAGATTACAGAGGTGAATTTAAATGTATGCCAGTCAGGCAGCCATCCAACAGACACACACAGCAGAGAAACATTTGTTGCACAGATGGCAACACCAAATGCTGCTTCCTCCATCACCACCCTTCTACTGAAGTCTCCAGACCAGACACGTTTGCCCGATTCATCCAGATCATCAGCCCCTGTGCCCTGGTTTAGCCATCTCTGTTATCCCTGCAGATGCCACAGCTTTGAGCAGAGGGGTAGAGATGAGTTACAGAATGGCTTGGAGACACTAACATCTTCCTGAGATGGACTGACACAGCTGAACCTGAAATAAAATCTATGAATTAATCACTAAAAACTACCCCAATGACTTCTGAAGTCAGCTAGTGCAGTGCAGCCCCATTAATTGTTTAAGCAGATCTAAACCAGCATCTCTGTGCTGTCACCCTTCTTCTCCATAAAATTTCATACCTGGTTCTCAGCTTCCTCTTCTAAATCAATAACCTGGGAGGAATTACTGCTGGTCTAATTTCCTGAAATAATAGCATCCTGAAACCAACCCACTCCAGGTATCACACAAGCATCATGGCCCATATAGGGACAGGCATAGGAATGAAAGAGCAGGAAAGCAGCACTAGCTTCAACAACTGCAGAACTGCACCCTCAACTCATCTCTCCCAGTATGTTCTACTAGTATCCAGAACTCAGAAATATCAACTGTAAACAGAAAGAAAAAAAAAAGGCACAAAATGTTCACCAACAGCTGCTAAAAGGCAGTTAATACTGAATTAACTGGGCTAGAAGGTACCTCTGGAGGTCTCTAGTCCAGCCCCCTGCTTGAAGCAGGGCCAACTTGTAACTTAGGTCAGGTTGGTCAAGGCCTTGTCTAGACAAGCTTTGTGTAATCTCCATTGATGGAGACTTTCCACCTCTCTGGGCAAACTGTTCTACAATTTAACCACTCTGTCTAAAAACATTGGTTTTTATGTCCAGCTAGAGTTCTCCCTGCTGCAATTTATGACTGCCTGTTTTTGCTGTGCGCTTCTGAAGAGGCTGGCTCCATCTTTAGGCAGCTAAAAACAGTTACTAGCCTCCCTCATGTTAGTATGTTCTTCCTTAGGTTTAAAGAATCCAGTTCTCCATTTCTGACACACTACAGTCCCGACCTCTCACAGTGGTTTTCTGCTGGACTCTCCAGTTCATTGATACACCTCTGGTACTGAGGGACCCCAAATAGGACCTGTTATTCTAGATACAGCCTCTTATGTTGGGGTTGTTAGAGAACCTGAGGGAAATTAAGTGTCTTCAGCAGGATCTGGGTGTCTGTATTCTCCCCTCCACGCACTTCACAGAAGATAGAAGCCACAGCAAATAACTGTCAGTAGATATTTTTATCAGTAATTCTACTAGTGAGAGACTACTATCCCAGTTTTGGATTTATTTAAACACATCTTCTGAAAAGCAGACAAGAAAACTACATTTTACAACACGAAGATCATGACATTTGAAAAGGCCTGATTATCCAGCATGAGAAATCATACAATCATAGAATGGTTTGAGTTGAAAGGGACCTTAAAGATCATCTAGTTCCAAACCCCCTGCCATGGGCAGGGACACCCAGTAAGACCAGGCTGCTCAAAGCCCCATCCAACCTGTCTTTGAGCACTTCCAGGGATGGGGCATCCACAGCTTCTCTGGGCAACCTGTTCCAGTGTCTCACCACTCCCACAGTAAAGAATTTTTTCCTAATATCTAATCTAAATCTATCCTCTCAATGCACAGCGTAGACTTACAGCTATCACCCACCAGCAGTCAGCCAAATGTGTCACACAACACTGTGCCAGAACAGTAACAGCAGATTGTACAGAAGCACTTACTAGGATTATAGTTTATCTGCTGAATGCTTAAGACAGAAAACAGAATCTCTGCACATACAGCTGTAAGTCTTAATGGAAACACTGTAAATGATAGCTTCAACAGCTTAAAGCTATGCATCCCACCCTGACAAACTGTAAGTCTCTAGAGATGTAGTGCTTGAAAACTGAAGCTCTGAATTTAGACTAGCTAATCTACCTGACTGCCCTTATCTTTTTCAAAGAACACCTAGACTTCACCACCTTCAACCATGAAAATTGGCTCACTTGTCTGAAAAGGCATTCTCAGAAATCCCACATCTTGTATCCTCATAAAGACCATGTACTGAACTGCCATAGCTGTAAACAAACATTACCAAACACTGAGACCAAAACTGTGGGCAAGAAGCAATGCACAGAAAAAACTTTCAAGGACATGTTTTGAGAAGAACTTCTGAAGAGCCAGATGAAATACTGGAATGTTCTACAGGAAGAAGCTTGCAAGGCAGAGACCTTCAGCATGAAGTCCTAAACATTTAATACCTGGAAGAAATACCAAGATGCAGCAAAAAATATTGGAGAAAGCTTTGTAACACCCTAAGTAAGCTAAATACCCCAGAGGAATTACCTTATTTAAAAGAGAGGAGCATCTAGCTTATTTTTCCTATGTTACTGCTGTGTACACATGAATCATGTCTGACCTTGGTCTGACACCGTATCTCTGTTTGTGTCCCTTGATTTTCAGCATCTCATCATTCTAGTTGCAATTCTGGGCTCTTTTCACCTGACTCAGGGCAGCCAAAATGAACTCCAGCACTGAGGGTGAGACCAAATGAATCGACAGAATTAAGTACCAGTTGTCCGATGTTAAAAGGATTCAGTTTCATTTTAAATGATACAATACATTCCAGACACCTTAACCTATTAAATTTTGCCTCAATTATGAGATTTTACAGTACCACAGTCTGTATTTACTCCTTACAATAAACATCTAGCATTTATATTTGCACTTAATTTCAAACTTAAACAAATTTCCAGATTATCAAATATCACTTTGTACTCCATGAGTGTAACTACCAAGCTTCTAAAAAGTGCTAATGACCCCCAGAAGGCTGCTTTCTGTTAGCTGCTGCTCTACAATACTCATGAAACTTCAGATGAAATCTGAAAGGCAATTGTTTAAAAGCATACTGTAATAAAGTCAGAGATCCACAGACCCACAAAGTACTAACAAAGATCTGACTTCCAGGTCCTCATTTATCCAAGTGTGAGTTCTTCAATATGATAGAATACAGACCTTTTTTCTAATGGGAAAAATGGATAGTCTTGGAGTTCTAAGTTAAAATATGGGAGTTAGACATCCAGTCCCCACATTTGGGTTTGAGTGCATCCAGCTTGTTCTACTGCCCTCCAGTCCAGTCAGTGTTAGACCAAACTCCTATCGGTTTATGACCTAAGTACATTGAGGAAGTGAGCCAGAAAGAAAAGTTTAAAAGGAAAGCTTTTGGAGACTATACTCTAGCATGTACCAGTTAAACTAAATACTTTGGTCTCTCACCTTGTGCTGTGCATGAGACTATTACATGATGATCTCCAGCTGCTCCAAGTATCTAACTATATGTTCATGGCATTTTCATTGATCTTGAGCAAATATTCTTCATGAAGTATAAGCAAAGTGAACACTTACGACAAATACATTTTGTTAGTGTTTGATTTCTTGGATTCAGCACACTGCACAAGACAGTCCAAAAAGAAAAGCCAAAACATTTTTGTTTTTATATTTCAAAACACTACGACGAGAGTATCAGAAAAAGTGAAGAACTGAATTTTATCTTTTTTTTGATGTATCAACTATTGTCTCATTTGCATTGTGCTGCATTATTTCTTAGCCATGAACATGTGTTTACCCGTGAAAATCTAGTGTCAGTTTTAGTTATGTGTCTTGTGAAATTCCAAATGCTCAAGCCACAAAATAAACAAAACTAAGGAAAACCCAAAACCTCTACTATTGTCTCAGCTCATATTGTGTCATGATCCAGCCCAAATGACTTTATGCAAATACAGAGAAAATGTGTATGGTAAAACTGAGTCAGAGTTTACTCAGCCTCTTAAGTACAGTTTTAAAGAGCTTGTAAAACAATTTCTTATTATCAGCCTATACAGTCAAATCTTTCTAATTCACCAACCAAACAATTCCAGTCTTTTGATGCACAGCTTCCATTATTAACTTCTCATTATTTTAACAAAATACACCACAATACTGAAGTACTGTTAAAGTACAAATTTAGATAGCTGAAATTTATACTGAAAAGTAGAAGTTGAGAAAGCTTAATACAACTAAATTTGACAGCAATCTTTTGAAAAGAAGGTCAGATCATGTCCCATGTAAATAAAACAATCTGCAAGACATTTAAGTAAGACTTATTTCACAATTTAAAAAATGGTGAATAAATATGGATTACCATATCTTATTATTGTGAATTAAATACTTACATCAGAAGTATACTTATTATTCTATTTTTCAGTGATGGCAAAGAAGACATTTTCTCCATTAGAATTTTCAGGCAATGACTTCAGTCAAGTCTACATCTAGCTACATCATCTCTTTTAGATATTTCAGAAGTTCAAGTTTACAAAGGACTCTATCCAATAGCATTAATCCAGATCTACAGGAACAAGAAACCAGCAAGAGAATGAAGCTGCCAAATGCAGAATTACACCCATTACATAATTTTTCAAATTAGGAAAGCAGAAGAAAAACAGCCATTATGGTAAGAAAGCTCTTTGTACCCTTTGTTAGGCAGTGTGATGCACTGACATGGATCAGGAAGAGATCTTAACAACAGAGGGGGAAGGTAAAGAGAACTGAGAACTAGGGTTTTCAAAAAGTGTACTTTGATTAGTTGTTTTGATTGCAATGGCTCTCTAGCCTACTAATCAATGTATAGCTATGCATTTCTAAGCGATATGTTTTGACAATGATGTCTTTTCAAGTTTGTGCAGATCTGGAGTGAAAACCATTTCTCTGCCACAAGCTGAAACAGGCACTAATTTATTTCACTGTCACACAAGCTTTAAGCTACCTTACAATGAGTCCCAGAAATTAAATGACACTCTTCTGAAGCATGCAGGATATAACTAAGTACTGTACTGCCATTCCATTTTATTTTGTAAAAATGGCAAACACAAAGCCATTGTCAGTAAGAAAATATGGTCTGCATAATAAATGATTAGCAGCATTACTGTATGTTTCATAGTTAGTTATCTGTTTAAGTGGGCATACATTTGTGCAACATATTTTCAGAGTGCACTCTGTTAAGAAATCCAGTCTGCTACATCAAGATCAAGCGCATCTACCTAGAAAGTAAACCGAAAGAAACAGGTTTCCACTCATTGCTGACTTCAAATGAAAAGTACACACAGCAGACGTACCACTTCCATGAAGGCAGCGAGCCCCCTATTAACAGAACTAATTAGCATCCAACGAAAAAGCCAAGCAAAAAGCTAACACCCAACCCAAGAAGCAACCAGCCAGCAGGCCCCCACTTCCTCTGAGAGGGCTCAGCCCGTCGGGTAAGAGGCACAGCAGAGTGAATCCAGGCAGCCAGCTGACCCATTTCCAAGAAGCAGACTCCTCATCTCTCCGAAAACCTAACCGCTCATCACCTCATCTGCCCCCACAGCAATACCTCTCAGAGCTCCCTTCTGCATGCACCACAGCCTCTCCTGAAGCGTCCCCCCGGCAGGCCTGTGGCCTGGCTCTGAGACCAGCTCCTGAGCTGCACGCCGCAGGCATCCCCCAGCCGATGCCCGCTAACACACAGACCCTGCTCCCCAGTGCCCTGCGCAGACCAAAGGGCAAACGATCCCAAGCGGCGTTGTGTCGTGGTTTGTTGTGTTTCTTTTCTCTCCTTAAAGACATTTCTCCCACTGGTGAAACATAAATGGCAGCCAAAGCCGTGTCAAACCCCGCTCCGGCGAATTACCAAAGCCCACAAGACTTCAGATGACGGCTCATTAAGCTGCTTCCCAGCTCAGGGTCTCCTCATGTTCGACCTGGCTAAGAAACCCTGTACGCCAGCGTGCACCCCAGGCCGGCACACTACCTAGTGCGCCTCAGGCTAAGCAGCTCCAGAGACCAGGGGATCAGCACAAGCCGGGCAGGGTACGGGCAGCCCTCCAGCCCGACAGCTTCCCAAAGCTGGGCCAGCCGCAGAGCCAGATAAGGGCGTTCTCTGACTTTTTTTTTAATTAATCGCCTCAATCCCACCCGACGCGAGGAGCTTCAGCCCCTTCTGAAAGGTGCGAGGCGGTCGCTGCCGCCCTGCCCTGCCGCTCCCTCACGGCGCGGCTGCCGGCGCCCAACGCCCGCCGAGAAGGCGGGAAGGGACCGCGCCGGCCCCCTCACCCCGCCGCCGCCTCCGGGCGCCGGCAGAGGCGCCGCTTACCTGAGCTCGGAAGTAGAGAAAGAGGGCGACGCTGCAGACCACCTGCCCCAGCCCCAAGAGGACGAGGGCGGCGAGGAGGGAGCGGGAGGCGGGCGGCGGGTGCGGATGGGCCGGCAGCGGCGGCGGTGGCGGCGGCGGCGGGGCGCTCTCGTGGGCGGCGCCGCTGCCCAGCTCCTCCGAGCCGCGCAAGTACTTGGTGTAGTCTCGGCTGGCGCGTCGCATCGCGGCGCGGGCAGCTGCGCTCCGCTCGGACGGCTCCACAGGCGGCCAGCGGCTCTGCCGAGCTCCCCAACCTCCACAAACAGCCCCGCCGCCCCGGCCGGGCACCTCTTATAAAGTGGGCGGCCAATCAGCCCCAGGCAGCGTGCCCCTGCCCCCCCTCCCCGCCGCCGCACACATCGCCACCGCCCCCTCCTCGCCTCCCCTCCCCGAGCAGGGAACGGCCCGCGCCGGCCGGCGGCGGGAGGGCCGGGCCGGGCCGGGTCGGGTCGGGTCGGGCCCGCCCCTGCCCCCGGCGCCCCGGGCTCCACCGCCAGGCCGGTCGCCCAGCTCGCGGTCGGCTCCGCTCCTCCGCGTGGAGCGCAGCTCTTCGCCTCCCGCCACCATGAGCGAGCCGAGCGCGGACAGGGCTGCCTCCCTCGGCCAGCTGTTGCCCGCCGCCCCCTCGGCCCCCTCCTCACTCTTGCCCCCCTCAGGTTTGCGATGCAGCCGAGGCCTCTCTGAGCCCGTGGTCGCGTCAGGAGGGTCCTTTCCCCCAAAACCCCTGGGTACCTGCAGGCAGCACGCACCCCGGGTGGCCCCCTCGGTCATCCCTTGGCCCCTTTGGTGGGACCAGCTCCTCAGGGGACCAAAGGCCTGTCAGCCCCCTCACTTAGGCCAGGCTAAAATGAGCACCAATGGTGTTGGCTTGTGCTGTCCAGGCAACACAGTTCAGAGTCCTTCTGAAGGGCTGGGTTAAAGAAATGGCAGGAGAGTGCTGGCAACCGGCTGCCGCTGGGACCAACTGAGAGCCTCCCCATCTCCGCACACACAGCCTGTCTGCTGCAGCGGCGTTTCCAAATGCTTGGTTGGGAACAACATCTTCCTGCGCTCCCCACACCTCCTCAGCTTGCATTCAATACTGAAAACTCTTCCTTGTCAAGCCGTGCTACAGTCTGTAGGATCTTTCTCATGGTCTTTCTTGTGGGGGTGCCATTAAGGTCGAGTCTCCCCTTCCCATACTTGCTCATTTAGAGTTTGTCTATTTACAGTCTTTCCTGCCTCCATGTAGTCTTTCCTCCCCCTGGACCTTCACTCATCAGTTTATCTACACCATTGGAGATACAGCTGTCTCTTTGATAGATCCATCTTATGTGCCTAACTAGCCCACTTCATAGAAAACATTCTCCTAAACCCTATGAAAGTGCTTGTTGCAAAGGCAGTGCAGGTATGTTAGGTCTGCAGCCCTGTAAACTTCAGTGGGGAAATGGCTGAGACATAAAAGCAAGTGAGTTGGAAGTCCAGCTCAGGCTTTGAAGAACATGGGAGAATAACACAGATCCATGTAGGTCATTTTGACTGTAGAAAAACAGTCTAATTTTTGACTCGATACGTGACAGAATATCCTGTTTAGGTCAGCCCAAGCTAAGAAACTGAGAAACTTTACCCCCCAAAGAGGCTAACTGAACAAGACATGATTACGTGCTCCAGCAAATTAAAGAGAACTCTCTGAAATACACCAAACCACCATGCAACAAATTACTATCAAAATAAGCTGATAGCATTTAACACTGGACCCAAATAGGGCAATAACAATTACTTCACCAACAATGAGACATGTCTGAGAAATGATGGTGAGAGCACCTGCTTCCCAGCATCACCCATCAGGAAGTCATGGAGCAATTCCCCAACGTGGAATGGCTACGCCTATGTCTTCTTTCCAAATGCTTACATTTATGCTTGGTAGCATTGTGGTCTGTAGAGAACTGGAGGAGTTGTTTTTCTAAGTGTGTCTCAACCTTTCTGAAAACAAAATGAAGGTAAACTAGCCACCATCCCCTGTAAAATAACCATGAAAACAATCTCACATTATACTGAGCTGGACACCCCTGAATTAATGTTACATTGGTCTACAATAACATTTTTTTCAGGAGAGGAATAACAGTGGAATAATTTTTTGAAAGATACAACTGGGTTTTTTAAAAGTTTTTTTGAAATCCGGTCACCACTTAGCTGTTAAAGAATTTATAAAGGAGAAGTTCAGATAACATCGGTGATGCTAGCAGATGATTTTTGATGCTTTCATATGAGAAGAACTCAAGAAATACCTCTGTTTTTTTCACCTTGGAGCACAAATCTCTTCCTCAGGAGGAAGGAAAAAATTGTGTAAACTCTTCTTTTGCCACCTTAAAACTTTAATATGCTCTTTTATATTCTTACAGAAGGAAACCCAAGGAGACTTCACTGAAGAGCTATGAGGATCTGCCTGCAGACAACATCTTTAAATACTTTTTTATAGATGAAAGCATCCTCTTCAGAAAAGCATGCTTCCTCCAGGATCACTGCTTCATAAACTATCTTCTTACTAGCACCATCTTTCATATTATCATCACTATGCTACACCAGGGAAGCATTACACCTGACCTGCATGCCTAAGTGATACCAGTCTTCCAACTGGTATCTTATATATATCAAGGCCATCTATTTCATCTTCACAACAATTTCATCCTCACCAAATCACAGATGCAAGTACAAGCACCGAGGTACTTGTATGCAATCACCAGAATATCCGACTTCAGGAGTCACCTCAAGAAAAAGACTTTAACCTTCCCAGCAAACCAGTGTGAGTTCCTAGGATACACAGGGATACATAATGACATCTGTACTGAAAACTTGGATTCCCTCATTGATTTCTACCACAAATTCAGAAACCAGAATTTTGCATCAAACTATCTCTGGAAAACTTACATCAGCATCAACTTTCTAGACACCAAGGTCAACATAAAAAATAGCAACCTTCAAACTACCATATGCAGAAAATCCACAGACCAACACACCTCCTTCCACAAACCATCAGCTATCCAAAACACAGTAGAAAAACTGATATACAACCAACCCACAGACATCACCTCATTTGCTCTGAGAACATTCATGACACACCCTCACAGAGCTACAGATGATGTTCATCCAACAGTGACACTCTTCTAGGACCACATATTTGAAGCCATCTGAACCTTACAACAATACAGAGAGAAAATCCTGTACTGAGTATCACACATACCACAGTATGCAAGAAAAGTATACTGGAAAATGTTAGCAAATTGCAGCCTATGTTGGAAGCAAATCATACCTTGAAATGATTTCTCCTAGAAACACCCCACCTTCCCTTGAAATGGCAGTCGTTTTCATTAGCTACATCACTGAAAGCAAATTCCCAGCAGACCGGCATATGCTGGCTAAAACCAGATAGCTCAAGAAAATCAGATTCATATCTTGCCACAACCCTCATGATAAACACCTGCTACACCAGAACCATCAAAATCCACAGATCCTACACTGTGCATCCTGAAATGTCATAGGCATCACATCATGTGTTCACTGCTCTTAAGGAATTCTATGGGTAAAACCAAACAACCACCACGTGCTACCTAATTAGGAAAGAATAGCAACATCCAGTTATCAGCTGGAAAACTGTCTTTCCAAAACAACCACTCCATCTCTAACCTTGCAGTTTTGACACTGCAAGATCAAAGATGGGCCAGAGAACTAAAATGTATAACTCTATCAGGTACCAGACATCACATGAGATGGCTTCGAGACAGACCTCTGAGTTTCCCCACATCTCGAGTCTTGCTGCTCTTTGATGGGAATTACTGTTTCCTCTGATCGTTTAGTTTCTGTCACCTCTTATACTCTTAGCAGGGTCAGGATCACCCTCTGCTCCCAAAATAGCAAACACTTTTCTCTCAAATGTCCAGCTGCTTAAAATAATTAGGTGTACTTCAGGGTAATTAACTACAAATACCTTCATATTCAGTCTCTGTTCTGGACTCCCAGAGTAGTTGATCTACATGAAAATGAATCTGCTTTATCTATTATCTGCTTTATCCAGCTGTATCTGTTGGCATAATAAAACATATTTTCTTTAAAAATGTGGCTTGCATTGTATTGTGTGGAATAATGACATTGGTAACAGTTCCTGTGGACCAGGTCCTGGCTCTATAATGTGAACTCTTGGCCCCTGAGCAGAATACAGCTCTTTGCTATCATCTGTAGAATACTAGTGTTGCAGACGCAAATTGTGAATATACTACCTGTTGTGATAAGACTGCATAACTGCTAGGATTTTTTCATCATTTTGCTTTGAAGCAAAACAGGAAGCATAATGTTTACATAAAAGGCTGCTTTGAAAGTAGGTTCTCATTGCAAAGTCAATTCTCATTGCAAAGTCGAAAACTTGAAAAATCTGAAAATGTCAAAGAGCAGCAAGCCTGCAGGTCAAAGTAAAATGTTAGAAAAAGAAATCCTTTTTATTATTTTCATTTGTTCTTCAAAATAGGGAGAATCACTAAAAGTTCTTCTCCCAGCTTATCCTTCAAATGAGGCAGCATTATTAACTCAGGAGAGATTATGCTGCTGAAATATTCCATTTCAGTAAAGCAGTAAGTGCATCCATTCAGCCGCATCGTTGTCTAAACAAGCATTGTTAAACAAATGTTATATTCTTACACCGTCAATTTCTGTGGAGAGATGCTCATAACTAACTTCTCTGCTGTTACTATTGGTTGGAATATTGTTGGCAAAATTACTTCATCAACAAAAGGTTGTTTTGGACCTGGCACAAATGTTTAATTGAGATGTATCAATTTTGAGCATGTTTTGGACAGTAAGGTTTCCAGGGAGTGTAACAAACTCTTTGGAGGATGTAAAGAGAATCCTATACTGAAACTTTAATCTACTGAGTGTGAATAGGGACATTTTGATGCAAGTAGTGAAAATATAGAGAGAGGTGCTTTCCATGTATGTTAGGAGGAAATGAAATTCTATAACTTCTGAAAATGTCATGAAATGGACTTAAGCATTTTTTTTCACTTCTCCACATGCTATACAGTGATTAATATAAGTAAATGTGTAAGTTTAAGAAGAAAGGGGGCAAAATATGTCCAATAAAACAGAATGCCTTACTGAAAATTTATGCTTTTATTTAAAATAGCATTCTAGAAAATGCTGGGAAACAGCAATTGATATACCAGGAAATAATTGCTATATTTGAAAACAGTGGAAAAATGCATTAAAATGTCATTTAAATTTCCCAGTGAATTGCCATTCTGCTCCTTTCTAGTCTAGTGAGTATGACAAAGGTCAGAGCGATGAAGCTGATTTTGAAATCTCAACAGAAATAACTAGTATATTAAAGTCTTTTATGATTATGTAAAAACTCTTACGTTAAGGTAGTAGAAATAGCTATTTCTGTGTTCAGGAAGAAAATGCTTGCAATGAAATTGCAGGAGTGTTCTTACATTATTTTAGAACTGAAGTCAGCAACAGGGTGTTGGGGAAAATTCTGGGCAATAAAGAAGAACAGTTCTTTCTGTCCACATTTGGTAAAACCAAAAAAAACCCTCACATTGCTTGTCAGTAGTTAAAGTCCTCAGAGCCTGTTAAAAAGCTCAAAGACTTCAGGACTCTAATAGGTTTTGGATCAGGTTTCTCCGGTCAGCAGACTCGAAGTCACCTTATGTGAATTTGCACAATTTTTTTCTGCATTGTACGGGCTTCACACATTGGGATCACATCACCTCAGGGCCCCTGTTTCTGGATAGAAAAGATTCCTTTAGCATCACTTGACTGCCACAGCACATCTCTTTATAGTACCAGTTTCAAGTACCCTCAGCTAGGCAAGCTCCATGACTGAGTTACAGGTGACTTGCAGAGCTGTGAGACTCCTGTGATGCCTCATGAGATGGAGTCAAAAGACAGACAGGAGTCCATCCCAGTGATTACAGTCCATCCTAGGAGCACAGGCAGTGAAGCACTGCGCTCAGAAGTGTTGGATATTGGAAAAGTTATGCTGGTAAAACTATAAATTCGAGGTATTTTCAGTTTTATTTTTCCAAATGAAACAAAAACAAAAACAAACAAACAAAAACAACAACAAAAAAAACCAAACATCATGCAATACAATATATTGATTAAACCAAAGCATTGTAGAAATACTATTTTTCATTAAATGGCATTGTCAGAATTAGTTGAACATTTTCTATCTAGTTTCACTGAGCAGCCTTTCCTTCTCTGTGACTTTATGATGTCATACATGCAGTCCTAAGTTTCTATTAAAACCATCTGCCTAAAATTTAAGATTCCAATTTACAATGCAGTTAGGAGCTACATTACTTTACCTTCTTGTGGCCATCTTCTGAGCTGCTACTGCAGATCTACTGCCTGCAGCAGTGCCTAGAAATAGTGGAATTGCTCTGATGCCAAGGAACAGCCTGTTGCTGCTATTACTGATCAGATTTAGTTATATTACATACAATCCAAAATATATAATTTTTTTGATAGCGTTTGTGCTAAAGGACAGTTTTCCCACACAGGAGGACAAGAAGAGCAGTACTGAGTCAGACAGAGATCCATTGATCTCACATTTGCCTATGTGGCTGGCAGCTGCTGCAGAATAGGAGTAGCCATGTCCCGCTGTGGAAAGCGGTGTGGCTAGCTCAAGCCCTGCTCCTTGGAAACCAAACTGCAGTTCCCTGGGCTCTGTCTTTCACAGGGACAGCTTTGTTAGTCAAGTGGGCTCTGGAGCTCCAGCCACCACCCTGGATTTTCTGTCTGAGACTCCTGAACTGTCTGGAAAGGTGGTTCAGGCCAAAAAAATCCCCAGACTGAGGATCATGCCCTAGCACCTGCAGTTCACCATCTACAGTGGTGCGGAGCAGAACAGTTGCATGCTCATTCAATATCCAGGCTCTCTTGCTGCCCAAGAAACCAATAGCCACAAAATCAATAGTGAGTAAACCCAGCTAAGACAAGAGAATAATGTTCTGATTTCAGAAGCAGCAGTGGCCAATAGTTTATGCCCAGGAAAAAAAAAAAAAAAAGAACAGGACAACCATGTAATTAGACTTCCCAGTACACTCCATCAGCTTGTGGCTCAAAGCTGTCCTAAGCCAGCGATGGTGTTTTTCTTGTGTTTAAGACTGCCTGAAGATGCCTGAGGATTCTGGTGGTGTGTGTACAAGTGATGGAGCCTTGGTGGGAGCTGAGTCTTGGATGTTGCAAGTACATGTGAGACAAAAAGAAAAGACATAACATGGTAGCTATTACAACAGATAATATGAGTCAGAAGCTGTCAGACATACCTGGCAGTGCCTGTAGCTCACAAGAGGAGATGCAGAGTACCAGCTGATGTAGCAAAGATTGATTAAAGAGGATACTGAACAGGGGAGACCTGGAAACATTAAGAATTGGATGAAGAGCCATGGGAACAGAGCAAGACTGAAACACTGAGGGTCAACACAATAGAGAAGCTTCTTAAAAAGTAACATCCCTAAACATGACTGCCATTGTTGGTACTAAGTACGAAGTGATAGCTGAAAGGAAGTTGAGTGAGATAAATTAACTGTCCACTTGATGCAGACAAATCTTCATCTTACGAAAGGGACATGACATTCCCAAGGCATATGGGAGGAGGAAAGAGGATCTCCTTTTAGAAGGGAAAAGCCTCTACTCTTCCCATTTAAGTTTTGACAGTGCTTTCATCTAATCTCATCGAATTTCACAAACGACTTGTTTTCCATTCATCTCACTGGCACCAGTCATGTCAGTAGGTGCTCTCAGAGCACTGGACTGCTTTTGGCACAGAACAGCCCTTGGGGAGGAGGTGCTGGGCTCTCCCACAGGCACACAATTTCATCTACTAGGTCATGGATTAGAGGACTCCACAGGATGTGGGAGACTTGCCTTCACATTCCTCTTTTGCCAGTGGGTTTCAAGCCCACACATATTCCAGGATCCTCAAGAAGAAATCCTAACCACATATCTGTGTGCTGGCTGAAGGATGGGCTCTCCCGGTCTGCATGGCAGTTTTAGGGATTGGGAAGAGGAAGGGAGCAGGAAGAAGGAGATCATGGGGGAAGGGGTGGGGGACAGTTATGCATGTGTTCCCATAAAAAGCAAATTCTTCCTTAGAGATAATATATCTCTCTCTGGAACATCTGTCTTCATCTTTCACTTCCTTTTTTCTCCCCGTATTTCAGTGGTTAAAGCATAGGACAAGAGCATCTGGATTCAATTCTGCCTCCATGAAGGAAGGCACAGCAGTATGTCCCACTTCCCCCAAAAGTAGTACAATCATCTGCTCTTCTGACGTGGGAGCAGAGGCATTTGTGTAAGCCCATCTGTCAGAGCCATTCCACATCGCTTAGACTAATTAGAAGGAAAGCAAATTGGAGTTTTCCAGGTTAGTAGGATGCTCAGTGCAAAAAAGAGACAGCATGATTTCGAGAGGGGTCTAATGTAAATTATGTGATGTTGAATGCATATCCTGAAAGCAGAGGTGCAGGGCTGAGGTGTTTGCCTTTGCAGATGCTTGCCCTAATTATCAGGCTCTTTCTTTCTGCTTTTTCCTTGCGACACAAGGGAACTCACTGCTCAGCACTGGTCCCTGACACTTTCGTTCAAAGTACCTGCTGTGGAGGACATAGACTACAGACACAGTTCCAGACAGTGTCCGCCAGTGCTTTAGCAAGCATCACATGAAGTTTGGTGTCACGGTACTCAACATGTCACCCCCAAGGCACTGCAGATGATCAAAGCCTACACGGTAGCTGGAGCAACCTGCTGAAACAGACATCCACTATTTGTTTCCTCCTTTATCACCTCATTTGATCCTCTATCCAGTGTCACTTAATAGCTCAAATAAAGACTGTGGTAAAAGCTGCCCAGGACTACTACAAAGCAAAGGCAGGGTTTATAGAACGAGGCCACCTGACACTGTACCATAGTCAATAGCAAAGAAAGGCACTTGTGCTTGTTACCTTTTATTGGTAATAATCAGCTATCTGTAGGACAGTAGTGCTAAAACTTGTACACACTCTTTAACATGTACACCAGGAGAGCACAAAATCAGCAACGGTTTCAGGTACAATGGAAGTAGAAACCAACTGCCTCATCATCATTTTGCTTGGGGCCTGAAGAAATAGGATAAGTTCTTCATGAATAACTACTTGCAGATGATTACAGGCTATTCTGCTTCATCATACAAAAGCACAATAAAAGAATAAATTGAAACAGGGAACACTGTTGTTTATTCTGCCACACTTTTCAAGATCTGGATCCTAATTACATATCATAAAATACTTTGATGCCTCATATAAAGGCAAAGCATGAAAATAATACTTTGCTAGTTGAGAACTTCCTACTAATTATAGTTTGCAATCTATCCATTTGCTTTATTTATTCAAAGGCAGTTATCACCAGGCTGATGAATTTGGGTGAGACTCCAAATACAATGCTCTTGTTCCAGTTCTATTTCCATGGGGGGCAGGGTTAAGGCTCCAGTGAGTCCTCACAATCTGTCCCAATCTGGTAGCCACACTCCAGAAAGACGTTTTCAAACTGGAAACAGAACAGAGAAATGCTACCAGAATATAAGAGGAGTGGAGAGTTTTCAGAATCAAAGCTGAAGGGGTATAATTGCTAGCCATAAATAAATTAGGGATATGAGAGAGGAAAAAGAGCTTGTTTAAACTAGAAGTCTGCAGACAAGCAAATGTATATAAACTGGCAAGGAATATTTCAGCAGGAAATCAGAAAGCAGTTTTTATAGAATCATAGAATCATTTAGGTTGGAAAAGACCCTTAAGATCATCTAGTCCAACCGTTAACCTAACATTACCAATTCCACCACTAAACCATGTCCCTAAACCATCTACATGTCTTTTAAATACCTCCAGGGGTGATGACTCAACCGCTTCCCTGGGCTGCCTGCTCCAATGCTTGACAACCCTTTCGGGGAAGAAATTTTTCCTAATATCCAGTCTAAACCTCCCCTGGCACAACTTGAGGCTGTTTCCTGTTGTCCTGTCGCTTGTTACTGGGGAGAACAGGCTGACACCCACCTTGCTACAACCTCCTTTCAGGTAGTTGTAGAGAGCGATAAGGTCTCCCCTGAGCCTCCTTTTCTCCAGGCTAAACAGCCCCAGTTCCCTCAGCCGCTCCTTAGAAGACTTGTTCTCTAGATCCCTCAATATGTTTGTTACTCTTCTTTTATCCATTTAAGGAGTGATGTTCTGGAATAATCTACCAGTTAGAGTAGAGGGGGCAGGGAACCTCTCTCAAAACCTCACTGGATCGACTTCATCTGTGAAAAGGGTTATTTAAGTATTTTTTGTCTTGCAATAGCAGGGGTCTATCTCAGAAGGTCTTGGCCAGCCCTTCTTCTTTGTTGACTTCTACTTATGGATGTCAAACACTTTCTCATACTAAGGGGAAGATGGTGCTCTGCTTGTGCAAGGAGCGTATACCTTAAAGCACAGTGGGAATTATGTGGCTTCTAGCTTGGGGGAGCAGAGTGTGCATCTATACAGTAAGGCTGTGTATCATGCAATTTAAAAAAGTATAATAAAGAGTTTGTATTGGACAAAGGCTCAACATCTAGGCATTGTTATCAACATGAATGGAGAGGTTTAGAGGTTGAAGCTGCAATACAAGTTTGCAACTTTAAGTTCTATGCAGCTTTCTTCCCTCAGAGACCAATCCCTGTTCTGTCTGTAGTGGGCACAGAACTGAAACCCACAAAGAAAAAGGGAAGTTTCAAACTCTTGCAGTAATATAGACACCAGCGGTGGAAAGGCCTCCAGGTTAAACATTTTGCAGATTGGAAAGTGAGTCTGGAAAGGAGCCCAAGGGGAATTCTGCTCCATGCAAATACTCTGGCATCGGAGCCAACATGCACTGCAAGTCCTTGGACTGTATATGCAGGTGATGGTTTTATCTCCCTCTTTCACAAAGCAGTGTCTTTCCCTGGCAAGAGGTCAACAGCTTAGGCAGCTTAACACTTTTACTTATTTTTGGTATCCAGACAACTTTTAATGAAAAAAAAAAAAACAACCCAACACTTGATCCAAGGTTCACTTCTAGTTCCAAGACTCACCATTAATTAAATGGCAGTTGTTCAATCCCATCACCGCACTTATGGACAGCTGAGTTCAAGAAGTTCATGAACTGGTTCCCCACAGTTATCTTGAACACGAACTCAGTGTTTAGTCAATGGCTTAGAAAAACAAGGCTGGACAGCTGGTCTCTGTGCTACTTACCACAGTCTCAGGGCAGGGACAAAGGAAATTTAGAGAATATTTCCAAATACAGTCTGCCAGATTATTCAAATCTACAATACGTCCGCATAGTCGTTTGGTATTATTTGCTCCAGAATTTAACGTACACTGTAATATGCTCCCTGTTTTATGAAGTGTGAAGGTTGACATCTGAAATTAGTGCTATTTCATAGCCCGGTGTCCAATTGCTACATCTGGCTGTGTCATGTAGTCTGGGGAAGTGCCCTACCACAAGGACTTGAGCCGCAGAGGATGGTGAGACAAATGAAGCTAGATAATCTTTTTTATGTCCATGAGGGTCAGTCTTTCAACACCAAGAAGAACTAAGACAAATAAACAGAAATGGGACACACTGTAATTAATGGCTCCAGAACACAATAAATCCAAACAGTTTCTTATTTTCAAACTGTGGCTCACTTCAGACTAATACAGAAGTTTAGAGGGGGAAAAGAGGTAGCCTAGTCATTTCTTTCCTCTTGACTATTGAATTGGATCCTTCTGACAGAACCACTTTCAAACTAAATATGCATGTAGACAGAGCACTCCCTGTACCTAAGGTCTCTGTATATATGTATGCATCTATGCCAGTGTGTCATTTGAGAGGCTTCTTCCTCTCCCAGTGTTTCCTCATCCTAAGAAAACATCATGTCCTTACACTAGAACTGTGTAAGAGCATTTCAAAAATGTTGCCACGTGGACTTAGATATCCGATACAATTTGATCCTGTTCAGTGTTTTTGTAACGATCCAATGTTTTGTGGCGATCCAAACCGATTTTCATTTTAAAGTCCTTACACATCAGCCTTGAGGAAGAGATGGAACAAATGACTGCAGATTGTTGTCATCACAGGCTACCAGATTCACACACTTCTCACCACAGCTCTGTAACAGGACAAGATTTGCCTTATGAGAAACTAAAGATTAATTCAATGGGTTGATAAACAAGATGGATCAGTACTATCCCCAGCCTCCAAACACATCTGCACACACATACACTCATAGGAAAACTGTAGTCTGGACTCAGCAGTAACTTTCATCTTCCCAATCATATGATTCTGAAGCTCACGTTATTGCATGCTAGTCACTTTTACGTTTGTTGAGTACAACGGGCCTGATTCAAAACACACTGAAGGTGATGAAATATTTCCATTTAGAGTCAGAGACTGTGTCCTTCTTTTTTACATCCCACCTCCAACACCCCAAGTCATCATCTTTCCTCCTCAGCTTTGGAACTGGAGAAAGAAGAGAGGAAAAGTGGGGAAGGGGGAAGAGGGACAAAGTGAAATTCCCGGGGAAGGCTGTGTCACTTGTGCAAGCTTCATGTTCTGATGTCTGTTTGGATCTAGCCTGTGATTCTGCACACTAACTGCCAAATATATACTGCATGATTTGAAGAAAAGCTTCTGGTTAAACATCACTCCTTGGGGCTGGCTCTTCAGTAGCATATTCTTAACAACAGATTTTGAGTAGTTTATCTCATTTTATTATCTTTTATTATCTCATTTTATCATGAAAGTTCAGGCAGTACCTCTCTACTAGATGTGTTAAATATATTTCCCCCCCACCCCCCACTCCCACCACACACACCACACACACACACCCCGCATCGTTTGGAGTTATTTTTTTCTTTATTTTGAAGTGCCCCACTCGTGGATTGTCAGTGTGCCAGCCCTTGTTGCAAATAGCATACTGTCCTTCTGTGCCCTGGGCCTCCTGGTTGGTCTGGGAAATGCAGTGTGCTAGGAGTTTCTGGCCTCCTTTGGGGTTAGGTATGATGGTCTCCGTTGTGCGTAAGCAAGTGGTTTCAATCCTTAATTGCAATGGGGAAGTGGTCAGACAACATACAGTCCTGGCAGGATAATGGCAAGATGTCTTGGAGGAAAACCAGAAAATAACAAATACGTTACATAGGAAGTGAATATGTATTTCTAACATAACCTGGAAAATGTGTAACATATAGGAAAGCAAAATACAAACAACATTTTTTTTAATGGTGCTTATTTGAAACTAGCAGTATCTCATGCTGTTCCCTTATTCCTCTTTACAGAAATTAAAGAAGTGGTCTAAACATTTTCTTCTTACATCACAATTACACAAATCCAAACACTTACTATGAAGAAATGGATGTGGGTTTTGGCTATAATTATGAATTCAAAGTGAGCTATCAGTCATAAGTAGTGAAACACCAAGTTACAGGATTTTGCCTTGTTTTATCTAGGAGAGAGAATTGCTTCATCACAGCAGAACACTAATACCTTGCACTAGACAGCTCACCTCTTCCGAAGAGACAGGAAATCTTTCACAATATCATTTTGGTAACTCACTACATCCTTCTGAGATATGTTTTCATTTACTCATTTTACAGAGGATTAAACAGAGATGTTGAAAACTTAGCAGCTCTAAGTGTCTCTATAATTCAACATGACAGCTGGGAATTACTTCCAGGAATTGTGTTTCCAGTGCTTTCTTACAATCACTTTAGTGATTCACTTGAAAACGTGCTGGCCAGGATAAAATCCAGCTCATGCTCCCAATTTTGTTTTGTGAAGCTGATTATCTGATAAACATCCACATCCTCAAGTGAAGAAAAAAAAAATGGAAGCGACAACATCTTTAGAAAATATTCAAAGTGGGCTACTTGGCCTCCCAGCTTTCACCGCTACTTTCAGACAAGGCTGCATATCACTTACATTCTGGCACTTCTGTGCCTGAACTGGGTTTTTTTGGCAGGTGTGGATGTATTCTCCCTCCTGTTGACTTCATTTTGTGTCCATGATCTCTTCACACTACAAACATTAAGACAACAGGACGTGATGTCTTTAACGTAATACAAGTAATAACAACACTGAAGATGTTGGTGCCCATTTTTTAACTGGTGCTTCTCTCACCCATGAATCTTCAAGTAAGTTTCTAAACACATTAGTATAATTGCAGCCATCTAACAGACAGGGAAATTGAGGCATGGTCACTTGGGGGTTATCTGGAGACTAGTTCAACTCTGTCAAAAATCTGGGAAATGAAATGAAAAGTTTTCCATTGCCAAATCCCATAGACATACCCCATTTGGCAGTGCTGTCTGCTGTCAGCCCATGTAATTGAGAGCCAAGCCAAGGCTACCTCAATACAATGCATCAAGGGTGTGTATACAAATATGAATAAATCAGCAAGACACTAATTCACTTTCTGATCACAAAATTCACCATTTACAGAGTGGAACTCATAAACACACAGGAAAAATTGTACATCCATGAGCAGCACTGCTGGTTTTAGATCACAGGCTTTCCTGGTTATATAATAAATCCTCTGGCTTGTTCGCTAAAGGTCCAAGCCTATTTCTGATTTTATGTGAGAAATGCACAAACAATAATAACCACTATGTGGTCCCAGTCCAAAATAAAGTATCACTTGGAAGATAATAATTTAAGACTTTTTTTGACAGTAGAAATTATTCCTTTATTGTCTTAGAATATATGCACAGAAAAAGGCACAAGGGTTGTAGTTCAGTTCAGCAAGAAATGTATTAGCTTACATCACCTGTGAAGCAGTGACAATAATTCTCTACAGAGTAGGTCAACGTCTCATCCTAAATCACTTCTGTCTTCAGAAATAAGGGAGTTGGTACCTGATGCCAATGGGACTGTGGAGTCATCTTGCTCTACAGGAAGAGGTGTATATATGCCTCCAGCTTCTCCAGGACATGTTTTACTCTAAATCCACCTTGATTCTAGGGGACATGTGTGGATCTTTATAGCCTGAAAAATATTTATAGCACCTTGTGTCACTACCAGTTGCCTGTTTAACTATGACAACACGAACAGCATGTCCTGATATATCCAGCATTGCTCCAGCTACTCCAGAAGCCAGAACCTGATAAGGAGCTTTCCTTAGTCAGTCTGGCACTGAGTAAAAGATTCTTCCACACTTCCCACAAGGCAACAGCCCTAAAATATAAAACCTGGCATATGTGGAGACTGCTACTCCAGGACTGGTTTGGATTTATTTCCCATTTTCTATATGCACCTAAAGATTGTAATTCACCTGAAGTGCACTAGCTGGTTTGCAGCTCAGCCACCACCATATGGGAAGAGAGAAAATACCCATATAAAAGTCCTTAGACTCTTTACCCGCTGGTCCAAAAGCCTTTGCGGATACTGAAAAGCTTGTACTCAGTGGCTCCGCTCAGCTTGACCAGAAAATGGCAAATGAATGGATTATGACTGCAGCTGAAGTTTTGTCAACATTTTATAAGAAAAAAGAGGAGACGAGAGGTTATATTACTTTATGTTTCTGAATTAAAAAGACATAATTTTAATGAATATGAGGATTCTTCTAGAAAAAAAAATACATATTGGGGTGTGAGGGGGGTGGGGGGGGATGACCACTTCTAGTGAGGACACAGAGTTGTTTATAATCAGAGCCCTTTTTTCTCTTCTTACTTAGGATTGACCAAGTACTGCACATAAAAATATCTTGGGGAAATGCCACTGCCATTTTTCGATATATTAGAATGGATTCAGATAGCTAGAGAAAACTGCTAAGGCATTTTCCACCCAAGATGACATTCAGAGTTCTGAAGTGTAAGTGAAAACAGCAAAGTGGTTTGTGCAGCTTCCATTTGCTCTTTTCCCTTGCTTGCAATACACCATTTTCAGTATTAGACCTCAATACCTGGGGAGCTAGTTATCACAAAACAAGTGTAGCTCTCCATTCTGGTAAGGGTTTCCCAAAGGTCGAGTGTTGTTTACTCTAAAATTGTGTTAAAATTTTTCAGGTATGCTTTTTAGAGGTTGCATTATATAGTCTGTATGGGTGTCACTACTGGTTGAATTTTTGAGGGAAGTGGTGGATTAACCCTAAAATTAACCTGAAAGTATTTCTGCAAGCTACAGTCAATGTATAAAACAAAACGACAACAAAAAATATAGAAAGAGTGGACAATTCACATTCACTGATACATCTTTAATCACCAGGGTGTAGATAATGGGTAGTCCCCAGCAGATGTTTTAGAAGTCTTCAAGCCAGCCAAGTTGAAAGCTAAAAAGGGAAATACCTTTGTTGCAGGATTCACCTTCTGGTATCTGTAATTTTGTATGCATATCTAGTTACAGTGCCAAATAAATGTGTGCTCGCTAACCTTCTGTAAATCTTGAAGATAATACCGGTACAGCTAAAGGTCCAATTCAGTTCCAGCTAAAAAAAAAAACCAAACCCTGAAGAACCCCCTCAAAATAAAGACATTAGCATCACATTTTGTTGGTTTAGTTCTTTGTAACTCAATTTCCTGTTCTGTAATCAGTTGCTTAACCTTTAACTAGTTTAAACTTACTGTCATCATTAACCTTGTCCAGTAAAAGTGAAAGCAATGTGGCGGATGCAGGTTAGTCTGTTCCCACAGTAACAGGTAATCTACGTACAGGGTGTATTTGCATAGTATCGATGCGCCTATAACCCAGCATGTCTTGCAGTGCAGCTGCAGGAGTCAGCTTAATGATAGCTGACAGCAGGGAGGAATTGTGTGGAGGAAGAGGTTTCTATTGCATCTCAGATTTTGCTTTAATTATTTCTGTGACTGTGTTTTATCTTCATTATCTGTTGCGTTCTTCAATGCTTAATGTTTTTAATGTCTTTGTGTGGTTCTTGGGATGTTAGGGAAGATAAGCACTGTAGATAAAACATCAATATTTATTCTTGATGATGCTTGCAGGAGTTACAAATATAAATTGCCATTTTCATAGCACAAGCCAGAGGGTGAAGAGGGCATGGTGGGAAGACAGCAGATTACCTAAAATGCCCACACATAGCTTTTCTTCTAGATCTCACCTTGAGCTTGCTGGTTTATAAGGAAGCAAGGAGAAATTAGCTTTGTCTACAGTAAAGCACGCAAGCACAGCCAAAGATCCAGAGTAATACATGAAGTGTAGGCTGCAATTTTCCAGCTCTCAATGTGAAGTCAATGCCAGGTTAGGTACTTGCAGTAGAGGTCTATGCATCATTAACACCTTCTCTCTGTTTCTTGGCTATGAAGTCATAGTTTGTCTTTCTTAGGTAACAGGTAGCCTAAATCATATATCATTCTCTTGAAATCATAAACTATGGCAGTTGCAACACCAAGGTAAGGCAGCTATGCCAAGAAATCTGAGCATGATCCAACCTCATCAGCACCGGCTTTGGAATCCAGTTTTAGGTACACTGGAATGAATGTCACAGAATTCAAGAGAATGTAAGTGAGAAAGGTCAAGAAAGAAAAAATAAACAGGTCATTGAAATTTTGCACAAAGCAACATCCTTGTGACTTAATCCTGAATCTGGAAGTGTGTTTGGATGGTTTTCTCACCTAGGTAGATAACCTAGGTGGTTCTGCCTGTCTGTAGGCTTGCTCAACACTTTTTGTTATAACTTTCTGATTTAGCTTCTTATCAGTCAGTAGATCTTTCATTCTACAGGTTGAAATTGTTGATACCCCAACTTAAGGGTAACTTCAGATGAAAAGAATCTAGTCAAAACCATTTGTTTTGGACATGGTTAGTGAGATATTAGCAGCTTGCAGACAAGAAGTCTTTCTGCACTACAGATGTTTCAGTATCTAGCTTTAAGGGGTTTTCCCTGCAATTATGTTGAATTACCAACAAAGGCAGTTTCTCCTTTAGTTCAAATGGCAGAAGCCCATGTACTGGATCAAAATGTTCCAGTCCCTCACATTCACATTGCACAACGCTGCTGAGCACTGGGACTTCTATCCTTTCAGTTTCCTTTTTTAAAAATCTAGGAAGGAGACACACAAGGCAAGCCTCAAGCAATTCAAAGCTGTCTCCCGCAATGAAAGTATGTTGTGTGATCCCATGGAAGTGGGTAGAAATGTGTTTCCACACATTTTTTAGCCTAAAACCAGTGGGGTCCTCTGGGACTCAGCTGTACACCCAACCCATTTTATAG
The DNA here is from genome assembly GCF_963210335.1 of Falco punctatus. NCBI lineage: Eukaryota > Metazoa > Chordata > Aves > Falconiformes > Falconidae > Falco > Falco punctatus. The sequence continues at coordinate 33,611,288 of NC_137581.1, forward strand.
TGAGAGGGGAGATCCCTGAATATCTCCTGGCTGCAAACTCCTAAAGGTCCTGTTCTATCTATCTCTCCAAGGTCTGTGGTGAACCTCCTGTGGCTATCAGCCTGATGAAGATTTTGCGGTGTGCGGTGTGGCTCTGCATAGGGTCAGGAACATCAGCAATTCCTGCTATAGGGCTTGTGTGGCTACAGCAGCAGAGCAGTCAAGGCTAACCCACTGCCACAATTTTGCAACACAGCTGGTTACAGTAGAAACTTTCACACTTTTATGCTGTTGCCTCAGTAGTGTAGTATCTACACGAGTATCTGCTTGTGTAGATGGCAATCTCATCAACTTGCAAATGAGCTGGAGGAGCCATTCATATGATGCACAGAACCAAGCAAACTGACTTTTTCTGCCACACACCAACAGCTTCATATGGACAAGAGCCACGAAGTATGAGTTGTAAATGGCTGGGGCTACAGGACGACCACCAATCAATACCAACCCCTACCAGCTTGCTTTTTCCCCATGGGTGGGGATTTGGTTTGCCACCAGCCAACACAAAAGCACGTGCTGATCTTATGGCCTAAAACTCCAGCACAAGACTCATGATCCATCCCTGCTCTGGGTCATCAAAAAATAGTGATCCAATAGATGGGAATGCTTAAGTGTAAAGGATTGTAAGGTGGTTTCTGGTACTAATAGCAGGGTTTTAAAGCCAGCACCAGCTCTCATGATAGGAGCTAAAGATACTAGCTACTCGCTGTAAAATTTCCATGAGCAGGTTATTTTTTTTTTTGTAATATGAGTGTTCATAATTTTCAATATCACTTTTGAAATGTAATTAACTTTTTTTCTTTTTCCTCTCCTCTCCTCTCCTCTCCTCTCCTCTCCCCTCCTCTCCTCTCCTTTTTGCAGTTCAGGGTCAAATGTGAATTTGTTGGCAGATTCAGGAGGCTGCAATGACAAGTTTAAATATTTTTTTCATTATCAGTGACTTCTTTATTTAAATGGCTGTGAGTCTCTCATTCTTTTTATGTTTTCTACTACATTTTGCTTAAAATAAAACAGAAAGATAGGTTATAGTTGTACCAATTTTCCTAAAGTGCAATTTTTGTCTCAGTATATATTGTCCGCAGATGTTATAAGATCCCAGGAAAAGAGAGGTTAATGGCAAAGCAAAATACGTATTCCCATGGCTAGAGGGGCAGGGATAAAAGATGGAGCAGGGGAAGGATGACAAGACTGGAGAACGAGACAGAGTGATGGCATTTGTTTTCTCAGATGAAAAGCTATTGTCCTTTGAGACTACTTAATGTATTTATCTTTTAAGGGAGGAAAAAGAATTCCCACTAGATCGACTGAAAATTTGACAAAGGTCTGAGAAATAGGATCTTCTCAGGCTTTGTCTGTAGGTGGGTAAAGTCATAATAGCTCTGTTTTTCTTGGTTTTCTTTACATGAGAAAAAACTGAGTAAGAATGCCTTACTATGCATAATTGTAAGGATATTCATTTCTTTGAGTCTTTTTACACTGCATCTCAGTCAACTGAAAGGTCAATTTAGTTATTTTTCCCTCCCTCACATCCTATATTGAGGAAGAAAAAAAACACCAAAACATGTAGACAGGTCTTTCAGATTTCAATGAAAATAACAGATGTTACCCATCAAAACAGCTTCTACCCAGAGCAAGGATGACATAGCCACAGACTGACTGAGATTTTCCTTCCAACAGACAGAGCTTTATCTCAGACAGAGCCAGGCGGTACTTTGCTTAGCAGAAACAATGTCATGATTTCACCATAGAACATCCTCTGCTTTGGGACTGAAAGGAAACATCTAACTGCATCTACCAAGTTATCATGCAGATGATGGAGCATATTGACTGTAAAATTTGCTAGGCTCAGCACTTGTTTGTTTGGCATGGCGCACGCAGAAGCTTTGGTTACATATTCTTTTGGTCAGATGTAGGTTTTGCATTCCCTTCACGCTGGCTGATAACTGCGCTGGGAAGTCCACCAATCTTTTGGGTGGGCTCTAGAACAGACCCTTATTTCCCAAAGTTCAGGGCATGAAATCATTTAACAAACCCACAAAAACCATGGGGTTTACAGACAAACTAAAGCCTCTTCTCTAGTGGCTTAGATGCAGTTATAGTATAATACTAAGCAAGCAAACAGGGTTTAACGGGAACTAAGTTTCTCCCCTAAACCAGGGAATATCTAGGAAGACTGTCACTTCATATGTGCACCTAACTGCAGGCCAAGCACTGATGCAGTACAACAGTGATCTCAAATTCAGTATACCATAGAATCATAGAATCATTAATGTTGGAATGTTCAAACTGACTGAAATTAAGCTCCTGCTCAAGAAACTTCAGAGCACAACACAGAGTATTTGAGCTCTCTCTTACTCTACGTGTACAGCAAATTGGATAAACTGGAAACAATCACAGAATCATTTAAGTTGGAAAAGACCTTTGAGATTATCAAGTCCAACCATTAACTCAGACTGCCAATCCACCACTAAACCATGTTGCTAAGCACTGCATCTATGCATTTTTTAAATACTTCTAGGGATGGTGACTCAACCATTTCTCTGAGCAACCTGTTCCAATGCTTGACCACTCAGTGAAGAAATTTTTCCTAATACCCAATCCAAACTTCCCCTGGCATAACTTGAGGCTGTTTTCTTGTCTTGTCACTTGCTATCTGGGAGAAGAGACCGACCCCCACCTGCCTACAGCCTTCTTTCAGGTAGTTGCAGAGAGTGATATGATCCCCCCTAAGTCTCCTCCAGACTAAACACCCCCAGTTCCCTCAGCCATTCCTTATAAGAATTGTGCTCCAGACCCTTCACCAGCTTTTTTGCCCTTCTCTGGATTCCATACTGACCTTAGTCCATCAGCATATGTCTCATAGGGCAGATGTCAAAATCATAAAACAATATAAGGCAGAGAAGCTGGCTATGGGCTCATCCACAGCATGGGGCCAAGAGATAAGTGGGAAACCTGAACTCAGGCAGGTCAGGCGTGGAACCCGGGGTACATTTGCCAGCTCCTGCACCCCCTTACACCAAACCATCCATGTTGGAAAATAAATTTGATAAGAGCCCTTCAGCTAGAAGTTGTGAAGGACACATGTTTCCCAATGACACTGAGTCCAACTGTCTGTAGGTTGGAAGAGAGTAATGAATTGTGTAAGACCTGTAAGAGATACTCAGTTTTGATAACTAAATGGGAGTAGAGGTCTCCCTAGAAAAAATCTGTCTCTAATTAGAGATGCGCAACATGCTTGAAATTGCGTTCAAGATTATCAAGACCAATGTGTTGCTGCTTCAAGCAGTTGTGGCAATAAAAAAAATGAAGCCAGTCACAAGAAAGGTCATCTGTCTGTGTTAAAAGGCTGATTTTTTTCTCCAGTTGCTGGCTTTCTGACAGCTTTTACTTCAGCCTTCAGCAGGCTCCTTGCCTTGCACTGCACCTTTGGGTCCTGCAGAGTAACACAGTGCTGTTACTTCTGCTCCTAGGCAGGGCATCTCTCAGCAGAACTAACATTGCAGTTCCTGAACAGCTTTTACTAATTGAGCTCTGCACATAAGTGTTTGGTTTTAAGGGATAATATTGTGGCTTTTTACATTGTCTGCAAATGTGCAGAGCTGCTGTGCCTTACTGGTGCTTCTCAAGAGACCTGTTAACTGCTTTTTAATATTTGAACCTCTGACCTGCATGTTAATGTGTTGTTATAATTGGAAAAGTCACTCTCCCTTACTCAGCAGTTTTGCTCCATGTGTGTGTTCCAAGACTTACTTGCTGATTTTATTGACGCACATAATAAATGTATTGCTTCTCCTCTTGCTGGATACTGTTACTGCAAAGTCCCAGGCATGCAATCTTCAGTCTTGATGGGAATGCGTAAACTAGTAAAGGACAAAGTCTGACTTCTTTTTTATCCATGGATAAGGTTACAAAGTTGTCAAATAACAAAAAGAGGCAGGGAAGAATGCATCCTTTCAACAGGAAAAATGCTGATCCATCCCAGCAGTCCTGTCAATATGTCAATAATGGCAGAGTGTTTTTTTCTCAGTCCGTCTCTGGCCATGGGGACCAGTTGTTCCCTGTCGCCATAATATCTGTCCATCCCTTAGTTATTCAAAACTGGATTTGATTGTCTGGTTTTGTCTACTTTCAACTTTATCCATAGAATATCTCGAGTTGGAAAGGACCCATTAAGGATCATCGAGTCCAACTCCCTGCTCCTCGCAAGACGACCTAAAACTAAACCATATGACCAAGAGCATCACACAGATGCTTCTTGAGCTCTGACAGGCTTGGTGCTGTGACCACTTCCCTGGGGAGCCTGTTCCAGTGACCAACCAGCCTCTCAGTGAAGAGTTAGTCCTTGTCCTACTATTAGGCCATATTAGTTTCTGCTGAAGCATGGCCAAAGGTAGCAAACTATTTTAGAGCACATGATTGTAACTCTAAGTTTATGATGAGCAGTGTTGTCTTAAAAAAAACTTTTAGTTTTTTTAGTAGAACATTTAGTAAAAAAAAAAAAAAAAGTAGAAAAAATAGAACAAATAGTAGCAAAAAATGACAGTAAAAAAAGGAAAGGATAGAAGAGTGGCTGTGAAACTTTAGGATCGATGGGAAAAGTGGAGATTTCCTACCATGGCACAAAGCACAGTGATTTGAGAAGGATGGGTCCAGTAAAAAGAAACTCATGTGATATAAGAAGTTGGCACATCCCTAGACAAGCAACTTACTACTGTCTTGCATGTCCTTGAATTCATTAAGATAATTTTCTTGGTTTTATATTCTTTTTTTAGGATGACCACAGATTTACTTCTACATCCATTTAAGTCTTTGAACAGAGTAGGGAAAATTGAGTTTTGGGAACTGGGAGCTGATAGTAAGGCTAAAATTAGGACTTGGCCAGTGTCATAACAGTCCAGTCACCCCAAGAGCAAGGAGAACTGGTACAAAAGGGGACTGATACGAAAGTGGCAGAGGTGGGGAAGGTCTTGCATAGCCATTTTTATGTCTTGTGCTGCTGCTGCTTATGAGAAACAAGCCATAAAGTAATGACCTGTAGGGGGTTCAGCACCAGCAGAAGTTGTCACACAACATGCCTCAACAGCGTGTCAACATTTCCAGGACTCTATCAGAGACAAAAGTAGGCAGAAAACTGCCCAAGACAGTTCTCTGCATACCTCTGAAATCAGGCCCATCCTGCAATGCTGGAAATAGTTGGAATCACAAAAAATCACAAGGAATAGATTAGCATATCCCAACTGTCCTCATTGAATGCACTCACGAACAATCACTTCTCCATCTCATTTGGGGGGTTACATACTGGGTCTGACTCCCCACCAGCTGCGTCCCAGGCTGTGACGTCAGTGATCACAGGGTGTGCCAATTCGTGAAATGTATCCATCTGAGACAAATTCGGTGGGATTTTAGCTATATTACCTTCCTGAACTGACTTGCCACATGTTCACACTCAGTAGTACTAGCACTGGAAATGGACGGGAACAGACATTCAAGGGCAGGGGAAAGGAGAGCTGGACCACATCATCTTAGCTTACGTGAGCTTCATCTATTACAAAACCACAGTGTAAGAGCTGTGGCAGTGGGATAAGGCTTACAGCAAGGCACACACCTGCATCACCATCTCCAAGTACATTATCTGGCCATGAATCTAGTTCGATGAATGACATGTCTGAACAGTGACTATAATGGCAAGGCGCAATTTTTAAGCAATTAATTTCATGCCACACTTAGCTACAGTGGTAAGAACCACAAATAACTCTCTGGGTTTCATTTCCTCTGTGTGGTCATGGATTTTCCAGACAAGCTCAGCACCTTTGTCTGCAGCCCATTCAAGCAGTCCTAAAATCCCACAACAATGGCTGACATTGTGAGCTCCCTCAGATTCTGCTTCTGTTTGTACCAACGTTGTTTTGATGTGTTGTTTGTAAACAGTAACTGAGTACTCCAGCTTGCTTTGTCCACGCAAAAATGAGCAGCATAATCCCACAGTACGAACAGACAAGTACTGCAGACTGAGTCATCATAGTATGGCTTCTTTTGTAAAAACATTGCCAGCGTAGCCGAGTAGCCTGTAGGAGACAGCCATATTACCTTCTGACTGTACAGTTTTGACAAGGATAGAAGAAAATATTCTGATGTCCTGTGGGAATGTGGATGTCTTGGTCTCAGATGTGAAGGAGTGAAGTGTTAACCAGCCATTGCATTCCCCTAATGAGGAGCTAGATAACTGTGTCATTTGCTATTTTAGCTTGAAGGGTTGGGGAACTATGTTACATTCGTTTAGCTCAGATCCTGTGCATAGTTAATTTTCTGTGCAAGCACATACCTTACCATGAGGAATTAATCTGTTGGAAAAATGCTGTGATTGATTACGAGGGGTCTTGTTAACTAGAGACATTCCCAAATGGCAACATCTGCTTCTACAAACCACGAGAAATGGAAGTACTAGCAAAAATAATAATACCAAACTCAAAGCAGCAGGTGCTGACTTTGGAACAGTTGTTTTTTCATTTTTAGAGTATGTTACCACTTTGCCAGTGCTCTATAGGTATGGCAGGTGACTCAATTCTCCTTCCCCGCCCCCCCCTTTTTTTTTGCTTTTTCATTGGTAAAGTGAAATACTTCTGAATGCAAATGTATAGAACAAGAAATACCTGCATTTAATGTGAGGAAAATATGTTTAATAAAACTTAAGAACAAGTTAAAATTATGGTAGTTTCTTAAACCATATTTTTGTTACAGGAGCTATTTTTATTTTAACCATTTTTGTTAGCATAGCAAAAATTAAAAGGACATCAACTATTTTCCTGTTATTCCGGATGCACCATTTGTCCTGCTCCAGCATAACAAAGGATTATTTTAATCATCCAAAGATGCAAGTTTTCTGGATTTCAATACAGCACCCAGGGTATCGGATGGGTGTCAGCTATTCCTGGTTCCAAACTGTTGTACAGCAAAGAGGAACAGCAGGCTTCTTTCTGCACCTGTGGAAAGCTGGGATTTGCTGCGAAGCCGGGTAGCATAGAAGTTAAATCATTTGGAGAGATCCTCCGCCAGGATGCTGGCTCAACATGTGCCCCACCTATGTTTTGGCACTGAGCACTCTGCCACCGTCAGAGTGGGCATTTTCACCATGCAGGCATGGGGCTGAGGGTGGCCAGCTCTGCCTGCGAGGAACTCTGGCTACCATGTGCCCCTGAAGACTGAAGATTTCCTCCTTGCTGCCAGGAGGAAAAGGCTGGAAAAAACTGATGGCTTTGGGGACATTAGCTCATTGCCAGGTGTAGAGCACCACTAAAATGCCCTGTTGGCTGCAACCCATTGCCAAGTGGGGACTGTGAGGGGAAGGATGATACTGGAAAAGGGCATTTTCCCACTTCTCAGCACTGTGTTTCCACTTAAGGGAACTCATTAAGTAGCTAGATTTTTCATGTCTCTGGAAGTACTCTGGGGTCCCAGGAATACCTTGCCCTCCCCCCTTCTAGAGGGTAAGGATGCCCACACACGCTTAGGCTGGTCACTGAGTAGACTCATGTCCCTCTTGGGACTTTGTCATAAGTTTTTGCCATTATTTTTCCCCTACACTAGGCAGAAATATCTGAGTACTCGTAACCATTATATACCGTGCTATTTTTTTTACTCCCCTCCCCCCCCCCCCCCCCCCGATGGTCCCATTCTCTTCAGGAGAGGGTGCTGTGGTCCTTTGATGGCTTCACAGTGACCCTGACAAAGGCATCAGATGTACCAGCTGCCCAACTAACCTTGTGGGTGTCCCTACAAGTAAGAGACTGGCCCATCCTACTTAGTCTTGGGTGCACCATAGGCAGAGGATGGGGTATGGTGAAAGACATGGTTTTATAGGACAGCGTAGTTTCAGCTAGGCTGGTGTGAACCCATGTCCTTTCAGCACAAAGACAGGCAGAAGGGTTGTTGGCTTCCCCACTCCTTTACCTGCCACAGAGTGTAACCCAAGAAGTGGGAAACTGGGTTTGAAGCCAAGTGCTGACCTTCAGGCACTGAGAGCTGGGTGCCTAGGTGCCTTGGTTGGGGTTTGTTTTGTCAGTAGTTAGCTGTATCTATGGAATGATGCTCTAACTGAGGAGAATTCGTGCTATCTATTATTAGATATTCAACTTGGCATGCTCTGAGCTGCTCCCAAGCTAAATAATGAAGGTGTCCTAATAGAGATGTTGTGCACTCAGAGGGAAAATTCATTAAGAAAAAAAATGACCTCTTTAAAAATACCATAATACAATGCTGCACTGCAATGATGCAGGAAATTCTTAAATTTACTGTATTACCAGACAAGTGGAAAAAAATCATAGAGGAGGCTAAATCCATCTGTTTGTTATCGTACATATTGTTTGGAAAAAGAAAAAAAAAATACTGCAGTTTGAATATGTGTATTCCTGGAAGCTCTAAGCCTCAAGCATAGACAAGAAATATATATATATAAAAATTACAAATTGGGATGAATTCAGGTGTCATTTTCACTTTCTTTTACTGGTCTGAAGATTAGCTGGCTAAGCAAAACACTTCTGTATCTCCGGGTAACAAAGCAGAATTTGGCTGTTCTTCAGGGCTGTGGGTGTTCGCTGTGGGTTTTACTGTCACATTCTTTTACGCTTTAGAGGGAAACGTAGTGTGGGATGGGCAGAAAGGGTTAAGAACCCACTGCTAGTGTCTGTGTCTTAATATTTTTTTCTCTATTTCATTTTCACTGTACAGCAGAATAGTTTTGCTTTAGTTTGTTAATGAACTGAGCACTGCCATCTTGTGTTTTTTTTAGCAAGCGCAATTATTCTTTAAAAGACTTCAAAGGGCAGGAATAAAAGGTATCCATTAAGATCTTGCTGGCGGATTACTTGCCGCCTCCTTTATGACACCTCTGTTTACATCTGTGATCTTTGGGTGTATGAACCTAAAAATGCAATGAATAAAGCTAAATTAAAAGTGTAATATAATTTTAAAATCTGACCTGTATAGCTCTGATATATATTCAGATTTGAACTTTTCTTCCTACATTTTTTTTTGGATGGAGATTTAACAGTATCATGTGAGCTTCATAATCTGGGGGCTTTACATTTCTCTGCACAAGTCTAAGACCACTTCCACAGAATCTGATCTTACAATCTAGTAATTATTTTTAAAGTTTGTTGACTCGTGAGCTCATGGTGGAAGGGTGATTCTGTGAAGATACCCTGGATCCAAATGTAACGGTATTAATTTAAGTGCCGTTCTTCAAACTCTATTTTAGGCAACAGCTATGAGACAGTATCATTTGAAACACTCCAAGGTGAAACCAGGAGCCCAAAATACTTCACTCTCAAGACTGCTTAGGCATGGTTATCCAGTACAGGGAGAGACACTGATACTGCTTCCCTTTATGAAAATCATTTCAGTAATGCATAAACTTAAAAAGAGAGAAAGAAGAAAAACTGTCTGCTTTGCAGACTCCTGTTGTCTAATGAATTTAGAGAAACACTTAAGAAGAATTTTCAGCATAAGAGGGTCAAGGCATACCCACACATCAGTGCTGTTAGGGAAGTCAAAGTACATTACAGGGTATCAAGAAAACTGACCATATGCACGCATTAGATTTTCTTTCCTCCAAGAGGCATTGGTAGCAAGTATGTCTACAACAATGTAGGTAAAAGTATGGCAAGAAAGAGTATTGGTGAGTACCCACTTCAGCTTATCATAATCAAAGAAAAGCTGGATAACTCAGCTTTAATTATAATAATAATTCAGCTTTTTTAAAACTGGAAAAAACACAGAACAACTGGGAACTTAAGATGCCCTAAATGGCTTTGGTTTGGCATCATTAGCAGTGCCATCTTTAGCAAAGCCATCAAGGACAAATTTTTATCTACCACATTTTTTTGGCTTTGCAGTATATTAAAGGCCACCATGAGAGTAACCCAGCTGGAATACCATGGGAAGAAGTTTAAGAGCTCACTCAGCCCACTGCAGCCACTTCTTGAAGCTCTCTTGAAGCCTCAGGCTAGGACTGGCAAGAAGCAGAGTGCCACCCAGCACCTTGCAGCCATCAGCCACCAGCCGCTCATTTCCAGTGGCTCAAGGGACAGCTTCATCCCCAAATCGCTGGAAGCCAAGAAGCTGCCATAGAGCCCACATTTCTGGTACAGTAAGACATGGGCTGAGAACAATTCAAAATGGGGAGACAAAGCCATCTCTGACTGGTGCTTCAGGTGATGTCTTGACCATCGCAAGGCATCGAGGCCATTGGCTTAAAAACCTGCTCATCACCCACAGCCTGGAATAGCAATGGTATTGTCCAAGACAGCAAAGTTTCTGCCTCTTGCCAGGAATAAAGTGTGTGTCACTTGATGACAAGGGACTTTTCCTCTGACTCAGTGCCTGAGGTAAAAGCTTCAGTGACCCAAGTCCCCTGCTCACAATCCCTCAGTCCAAGAACAGTGCCCTCACACCTGCCCTCCACCATTTTTAGGGCTGTGCTTAGGCTTGTGGTGAATACTACAGATCACGAACCAGCTCTATGGGCCTCACTCAGCCTTTAGTCAAAAAGTAGGAAGATGGAGGGAGGTTCCCATGTCATCCAAGCAATCCTGCTCCCCAAGTCTCTGGAGAAAGAGAAGATACATATGGCTGCATGGTTCAGTTGTATGTTTGGTTTGGTTTTTTAGAAATATATATATGTAGCAAGCAAATCAGCATTGAAATTGCTCCAGGGCTTTGTCAGTACCACAGGGTCTATAGCATAGATGTGCAGCACCTGCTGGCTTCTGCTGCAATATGAATGTGTGCAACTGCCCAGCATGTGGATGTACACAGGACTATCAAGTTTGGGATGTGCTCATTGAACAAGTTCTTGGAAGCAACCTAAAAAAGCACACTGATATGACCACAGGGTGGCTGCTTCTCCTCCTTTGGCCCTGCAGTTCTTCCCACTGCCCAAGAAATCCCCCATGACTGGTGAGAACAATGTACACAATGCTCATGCTAGCATATAGGTATCAAGACATATGGATGGGGTGGCTTTCAGTATCAAAACAGATGGTTATATGGCCATTAATTAGTCGTGGTGCTTTTTGATGCCTTCTTTCTCCATCTGTAAAATGGGCTTAATGATAACATGGGTGGTGGTTTGTTTTTTTTTAAAGAACATTGAAAGCCACAGCTTAGAACTACTGCATGTAACAGCTAAAAATTATTAACAGTCTCTTCATGCCTCTGGTTAACAAAGTGGAAATAAATTGCATAGCTAGAAAGGATTACGGATAGTTTTATTAATGTTTGCAAAGCACTTTGAGGCCCTAACGTGGACAGTGGAAACAAATATTGTATAAACGTGCTATTATTAAATGACCACTCTACTCTGGGAAATGGCATGGGAGTGGTTTTTCCATGTTTGTTGTGACTCAGTGATTCCAGGTAAAACGCATTCACTTCACAAGTTAAAAAAAGAGAGTACTTTTAACTGTCAGCTCTGTCAACACATCTGAGGAGTTGAAAGCCAAGCCGTGTTTTGCCTGGCTTGCCGATTAACACCAGTGGTGGTAATGTTACAGGCCAAATGCTCATTGCCATTGCTTTCCATCCTATTCCCAGGATTTCACATGAGGACATGAGTAGTCTGCCTGCAGATGAAGGGCTGAGACACTGTCAGTCATTTCTCCTTCAACAGCTCTGTTGATGACCAATGAATCCAAGACTCTTCAGGTCACCCTCCCCAGTCAGTGCCGTTTTAGCAGAGCTTCTACATGTTAAAATGGTTAAATATTTCTTTTGATTAATTAAAGGCATCAATGACTAAATTCACATTAAGAATAGGTAGGCTGGGTAAGAAGTACTGTTTCCACATAGTCACTATAAAGAATGCAATTTGAGGTATTTAATTACACAATTATTATTTGTCAAAGTACCAAAAACTATTCATCTCTTCCCTTCCCTAACAACCCATCAAAATGTCACTTCTTTTTCAGTGTGGCTTCTAACCACTGATATTTAGCACAGATAATTATGCCTCTTCAAATGTAAAGTAGTTAAGTTTTGTAAAGCATGATGCATGAAGCAGTTTTACCAGCTGTTTTCCCAAGTCTGAATTTCTTAGCTAGACAGATACATTGTGATCCCAATGCATGACTTCTGGTGGTTTCGTGAAAAGCATCGGGAGGGGAAAACATTGTTGTATTGTATTTCTACTGTGTTTGGATTATGGCCCATGTGGGCTCAAACACCCCCAGAAGCAAGCTGAAGCTGGCCTTGTGGCCATCGACGCTGCTCTGAATATGGCTTATGGAAAAGTTCCATTTAGTTTTACACTTGCAATAACATTACGCTTTGCATGTTATTTTTTGTTAGCTGAAAAGCATATGTTTTGACTTTTCCCATCAACGTAGGAGCAATGGCTTGTATTTTAAGTCATGAGACAGAAAAGAAACAACAAAGTCAAGGCTTTCTTTCCAAACTGCACCTACGCAACATTTTTATAAGCATTTTTGCTAATTTGCATAATTGCTTTTTGCTATTTTTTAATCGATTTTCCTAATCATCATCACTCAATTTTTGCACATACTTGACAATTTGCAAGGACATTTTCAAAACACAGAAGCAAATTTTCTCTACCAGGGTATTTAATGCTTCAACTTTAGCCAAAAAAATGCTGACATGCATAAAATGCATCAAACATATTACCTACTTCACTGGTCCATAGAAAATCTAATAAAATCAAGCGGCATGGAAAACTTTTTTGCAAGGTGTTTTGACACAAGAAGACTGGATTTCGTCATTTGTATGGATTGATTACAGCTAGTTGATTACCTATGAATTGATTACAACTAACTCATGTCAGATTTTACATTAGTGGCCAACAGCCATCACTCATCAGACCTTGTCAGCTGAGGCACAACAATCAAAAATATGCTTTTATGAGATTGTCTGTGAAGTGAAAACCTACTCAAGCTAGTAAAGGTGTAAAGACCTTGTTATCTTGTTATTTGCTGGATTTCAGATATTGTTCATCCAATATTAAAAATATCAGAAATGTACTTTTTTTTCTAATACTAACATTGCAGGTTTTGGAAAATGATCATTCTAAAATTCAATAGCTGTAGATTTTACTAGCAGACCCATCAGCAACTCAACTCTCATTACACTGATTTCTGTTACGATTATAAAAGCAAACTCCTCCATGATGCTGAAATTGCAGTCATGGCAAATGATAAAACCCACAAGATTTCTAATGGACCCAGTTCTGGAAGTATAATTATTTGACAGTCAAGTGAACTCTGTTGATGTGAAGGAGAGAACTTTTAAGCATGAACTGACTAGCGTGATTTGGTTTTATTTAGTTAATGAGAACTGCAATTAAAAAAAAATAGACTGTAAACTAATGCTTATATACAGATACAGACTAGGACCCAGCCTGCCTTTTTGAAACTGTGTTGGGTGACAGCTCAATCTTCTGAATGTTTCCAGAGGCATTTTTCTCTCCCCAGTGACTACAGAGGGAATTTAAAAACCCTGTTAGAAAGGAATACTTCATCAAACATGTCAAACTGAGTTGCCCGCTAAGCTGGGTGAGATAGATCCCTCTGTAAATATACAAAGCAGCCATAAAAAAAGCTGTCTATTCATGCAGATTTACTCTCTAGGTGTTGCGCTAAGGAGCAACCATGCCCACCTCAAAGCTGGCCCTGGTGGCCCTCGTAGCTTGTGTGAGATCCTCAATATTTCTCAGGGAGCAAAGCCCTGCCAGATGACACCTCTGAGCTGGGGGACTTGCCCCATCTCAAAGTTGGCAGTTTCATAACATCCACTTTCATAACGTGGATTTACATGTGATGAGAAGATGGTTATGTCAGAATGGGAACACCATGTTGGTGAACTCTGTCTTTTATTTTATGGGGTGGGGAATTTGCCCATGCTGATTATTGCAGGCAGGGAAAGAATTAAATTATCTGTGGGAACAATCCAGCTTACATCAGGGACCACAGCTATAGCTGGCCACCTCTGAGAGCATAGGAGCACGGACTCATATAAGCATCTGTGTCCCTTGGACTGAGCTGATGTCAGCTCAGGATCACAAGTGGACTTTGTGCCTGACTTGCAGGCAAGTCAGTTCGGGAATTATTAATTGGCCTTCTCCTAAATTATCATTGAAAATATTGAAGAAGCCATCACATTCAACAGAACAGACACTGAAATATCGATATTGAAAAAGAGCACTACTTTTGCCTAGCAGCAAGAAACTTCCCAGAGAAACTACCCGGTTGCAGAATGATGTGCACTCAAAGCTATACTCACCAGTTAGTATTCTTGACTTTTGTTCACAGGCTGCATATAGATAACATCTCTTAGTGACACACCATACTACACGCAGAAGAGTCAGACACAGCGGTGATTATCTCGTGGACAATCCCTCGTTTCTCTTGGAAATGTTTCAGGGATGAAGTAACAGTAACCACGCTGAAAAAAAAAGTCAAACAAACAGTACAGTATTATGGCAACTGATTACATCTTGTTCAAAAAACATTAAGGGTTCTGCTCTGTCTTCTTTTTTTTCTCTCTCTCTTTTTTTTTTTTTTTTTAACTTGCACATATATTTTTCCCATCCCCTGCCCCCCCCTAGTCTTCATGCTGGGATTCATGTACAAAGCAAAATGGCTAAATTAACTGCACAGTACTGTTCCCAGAGGAAATCCAAACTATAGGATACACATGGATTTCAAGACTGCTAGTCAAGTAGTGCATTTGGCTGTGAAATTAAATATGGCCCTGGGGATTCCTTTTGTGGTCACACAGAGCAGTATGGTAAATTTCAGTATGCAATACATAGCATTCACAGCAGGATGATCACAAAGTTGATAGTTTATGCAAATTAATGGTCATCCGAGTAAAAAAAGATTGTCATAATCATGCAATGATCACTTATCACTCCTGTAACTTTGCAGATTGTTTTCACTTCCTAATTTTTGTTTATAGTGACAATACACAAGTAGGAAAAACAATGCATTTTAGGGAACACCAAAAATTAAATTGCACCAAGAATGAAATCATGCTTGGAGATAGCCAAGCAAATATTAAGATCAAGGCTAGCTAGCAGGTACTGCCACGTATTATCTAGCCTCAAGCACACGTTTGCTTCCAGACTCCTGGAATTTATACACATATGTATAAATAAGTATTTACACTAAAACTATTTGGGATGGAAAACAAAAAGCGCTATTTTAGAATACATCATGAGGGTTGCATTTCTGGAAGCTACAGTTCTTTAAAGTCAGGATGGTCCTGGTTGAATGCTTCCACTGATTGCAAGGCAGCATGGCATGAAGCAAGAGTCCATTTTTTTAACTAAGTAAATCAAACTGGAAAGCAAGTAGAGCTAAACTGTGTTGGAAACCATAAGATCTGGGATGCCTGACTGTGAAACACCAGTGTCACAAGTTGGCACAGAATTGCACCACATGTCGGCTGTGCTAGCTTCAGTTTCTGGAAGGGGTGAAGGTACGGTTTTATGGCAGTGCTGCCTGAACTCCAGCTGATGTGTGCGTAGCTCATGGTATCCAAGTCTAGACTCAGAAGCAGACACAGCCTCCTACCCACACTGGCTAAAAAAAAAGTCATTTGAACCACTGCCACAAGGGTGACCAGCCACCACCAGCTTCCAGCCATCTGATAGTGCTCAGGCATGGCCAGATCAAGCCAGAGCTTGTATCCTCACTCCTATCATGAAGCGTAGTGAAAGGGAAGGGGAAGGGGGAGGTGCAGAGAAAGGAAAAGGGGAAAAGGAAAAGAAAGAAAAAAGAGAAGAAACAACATGAGACATAATGAGAAAGAAAAGAGAAAAATTAAAAATAGCTACAGTTTTAGTTAATCACATCTGAATGTCACCAACTTTAAAAAAATAATAAATTATTTGAGTGCTTTCTGTCATCTATGTTTAAATCAAATTTCACTTAGAGCAGCAGATTTCTGTATTACTAATATTTTGCTACAGGGCTGGCCACTAAACCAAGGGCTGCTTTCCAGTAGACCCCTCATTCTGCCACAAATTGCACAACACAAGAAAACATAAATAATGCATCTGGAAATACATAACATATTTAAAACCTGCAATCAAAGAGAGCTCAATGGGGAGCCAAGAACACTGGTACAGGCTCTATGGCATTTATATAGCATGGACCCTTTGCCCCCGACTACAATCTGCTTGGTACATGCTGGAAAACCTCAGTGGGCCGGCTCTTCGTTCCTGGTTGTCCTCGGCAGGGATCCAGATTTAACCATGCTGGCTTTAGCCAGAGAGATGACTGAGGGAATGAGGGAAGATGGGTGAATTCATACATTGGTCTGAAGGCCAAAAACATCTGCTGAAGTCATGGAGTTGTTGGTTGGCTGAGTTCACATGAAGGAAGCCCCACGGGGAGTCGGTACCCAGCTCTTTCGACTTTTGAGGGTTGTCCTTGGAGACCGCAGCATTTTGCTACCTAGGGGCAGCAGAATGTCAAACCAACCAAGAAATCCTTCAGCCTATTAGCACAGCATGACACAACCAAAATGTTCTTTGTGAATATCAAGTAAGTATTAAAATCTGGATTTTTTTTTTGGTTTTTTTTTTTTTTTTAATTAAATCCTTGAGGCTGCACACAGCCCAAAAGCTGAGCTCACTCCACTAAATTAAAGGTTTCAAATGTGCAAAGATTTGTAGTGCATCCATTTGGGGGGATGTGAATGTGGATACCAAAGTGATGGGCAGCAGTACAAGTGCTGAAGACAGATAAAATGTAGCAGCTTTTCTTTTTGAGTGAAAGGACCCAAACAGATTGAAAATCAAGATTAAATAGGATAGTTCCTGTGTTAGGCAATTGTAAGATGCAGTTACTTGTCCATGATGCTGGCTAAGTATTTGATTTGGTAGCAGTCTGATGCCGGATTCATTCCTGTGATTCATTTCATCAGCTTTTGGAAATGATGGGTGTTGCTGAAATAACTTGTTAGTCCACAAAGTTCTGGATTAAACAAATCTTAGAAACGCTTTAATCTTCCACTCCTAGATAGGCTTAATCTCAAAAAGCAATAGGTTAAACAAGTAAATTAATAATCCAAAAGCTACAGACTGTGACCTTGTACCAAATTTTACAACTGAATTGAGCCTCTCTCTGATGACTAAGGAGTTGCAATAAGTGTTGTCCTTGTGGTATAAGTACAATTTCCTAGCAGTCCGCTGTATCTGAGTCACCACAAACACTAGGCAATAGAGAAAGAAAAACTCTCTCCCTTCATTTTGTGCTTCTCATATTTGAGCAGGAGGCACAGAACATTTTAGAGACCATTCCCTGGTTCAAAGCCCATTGAAATCAGTGGGAGCTATTCTGCTGAATTACTTAGTTTTGGACCAAACTCACCACTCTTTAGTATATTAAAAAGTGAAGTTTGAAAGTTGCCTTCCTCCATGACTAGTCTCAAAGTACAGACGTGTTTTTTTGTGGTTATCTTTATAATTGGAGGTTGGGAATCCCATTAGCCTATGGTCACTATAGGAAATACATATGTAGATATGAGGTAAGAGCCTGATCTTCTAAAAATATTGTCACATGTTCAACTGAAAGCTGTATCTTTGGCATGCATATGTATGTTGCAGCCTTTAAACACAGGCAGGAGTTACTGTATGTCCATTTTAGTCGTGCATCCTAGAATCTATCTAAGCGTAACACCACACTATAGCATGTATAATTGACTGAGCTATATCCTTTATTAGTTGGTTTGTTAGTTAGGGATCACAAGTCATAGAAATGTCAAAACTATTGGAGATTTTCTGGGCTTTGCATTTGACTGGTTGTGTAGCACTTAGAAATCTTCAATGTATCTTTTCATTCAAACTTGAACTCCAAAATGACGAGACTGAAATGCAGGATTTCAGAGTTATGGACTATCATCAAACACACACTATCCCCCTGTGCCTGAATTTCCACTTCTGTAGAAGTTTTGTTAAAGGTTTCTGAGATTTTTCAGAAGTTTTTTACAGAAAATCTTTTATGATTAAAAGAGACAACTTTTCTTCCTATCTTAGATTAAAGATCAGAATGAATTAAAGGATTACTTTTGTTCACAGACATGTATACCCATCAAAACTTCACTCTCCATGCTATGACATGGGCAGCTATACAGATTTGTCCAGAGTTTTAGAAGAACAGTTACGATTTTTTAATACACATTTATTTAATGGGGGAGGGCGAAGATAGGAGATATGATCTGTCATTTGTAAATTTACTATTTGGTTAACAAATATATGGAGAAACGATCCTATTTAGTAAGTTTCTGGCTAAATATTTAAACAGTGAGATATTAATTCAATAGCAATTTTTAAGTTACTATCCATCTTATTTCTGTAAAATGTCTCCTAAGAATTATAGTGTTGAATCCTGAAATATTTATTGAAGCAACACTATGTTTTGCCTGGGTAACAACTCAGTAATGACTTCAGCACATAATTCATATTATTTAAGTCATATGCAGCATCCAAATTTTAAGCAGTAAGTCAGCTCCTTCAAATTGTATCAACACTGTGTTGTATAACCTTGTGGCAGGAATAGAAGCAGCTTTTGTTTGAAGCTACTATTTAAATTTTCACCAGAGAAAGAGAAAGTAGTAATTTATCCATGGAAATAAGATGTTTCTGAATATTACAAAATAACCATTATTTATGGTTAACTGCATCCAGAACCTTTTCTAAACTTGATGTGAACTTCTACAGTTCTTCCAAAGAATGTTTTTAGTCAGTCTTGTATGACAGCCATAGCCATAATCTGGGGAAAGTAGAGTAACTGGATACCAGTATTTAGTACCAGTAGGATGTACTCTGTTTCTTACTATTTATCAATTATGCTTATAATGCCCAAATAACAAATGAGTACAATGAAGACACTGATTGCATTCTTGAGAAATGATCCTTTTAAATTGTAACACTGAACTGCCGAGCTTACAGGCAGCCAGACAAAGAATCAAATGAAGATTACAAAAAAGCTTTATTACACTGCTTTGTACAATGATATGTAAGAAAAACTCTGTGCAAGTCAAAAAAATGAAATAGTTACTATCAACACTACTGTTTCACATTGCAAGAAAATAGACTGCAACTTTGTTCTGTCAAAAACAAAATAAAAATCTTATTTTGTTCAGGATGAGAATTTGAACACAAATGAACTGATTCTTAGGTCTGGAGATCTAAAGAGGCACTACTCATGACATTCGCCTCTGTTAACAGGAACAGACACATTATTTTGGCTGTGTGCATGTGTGTCATTTTCCTGGGCCTAGATTAAAAAAAAAAAAAATAGATCCAGATGCTTTTGAGAACTAAGTCAAAGATACAAAGAAAGATAATATTTCTGAAAAAAAAAACCAAACCAGGGGGTTACATCAGTCTTTCGTTTTTAACATGAGCATGATTTCATCACTCTGTGGTTGGCTAGACAGATCGCTAACATTTTTGGTAATTAACACTGTTTTTGTCACTTTGTGAAATTGTTTGCAAGTCTATATTTACATAATTGCTTCTCCAAACTGCAACAGAATCTGGCACAGGCGTGCGTCATGGAACAAGCTGTTTTTAGACCCACTCGTTGTCTCACCTCTCTGATTGTAGAGACATACCAGGTTTTACCTTCATCATCTTAATTAGCTGGCCCATGTTGTGTTGGGTTTTTTTACAAGCTTGAGAACAATTAACTTCTGTTTCCTGGTAACCAATCTTTAACTTTAGAACTGACACACAGATTGCAAAAGAGATTTCATTCTGAGCTGCAAAATAACACTCATCTGGTTATTTATCTGTTTTCTACACTTGCTTATAAGAGTAAACCTATACCTATGTAATGTCAATGAACTAAGCCAATACCTCTGGTCCTGGCCCTACTGCTATCTGCCTGTGTGACGTTAAATCAAGAATCAAAGTATTACTTGGGTGCTCAGCTTTACTATTACTTGAACAATGACTGCGTTTTTATTCAGAGAGATGCTCAGCAGTGAGGGATCACATATTTATGGCATTGAACTTCAGCCCCCTCATGACCTGGAGACAAATGGTCTGGAGCCCTGGACCCCATGGTGAGGCTGCCAACACAGAAAATACAGACTTTGAAAAATCAGAGTTATCTTGCCTAGGAAATTGCCTGTAGAGCCTCCTGATATGGATGTGAGCTTTTCATGTTTCCATTTTAAAACCTAATGTGAATGTTGAAATCATGTTCTTCTTTCAGCCCTAATGCTTTCTTTAAAGCAGCCATGGAAAGGAAATTTGAGTCTGTGCCTACTGCTTTCTATGTGAACAGAATATTAAACTGTTAGAGAACAGGGACACCAGAAAAAAAAAAAAAAGGCATTGTAAGAAAGAAAAAAATAAACATGCTTTCAGTCTTTCTATTGGTAACAGTCATATGGCATCAAACTTAACCCACCCTTGTGAGCTGTCATTGATGGGTTTGTTATGTTTCTAATCATATCTCAGTCTCTCAAAAAGCCCTGGCACTCTTTCCACCACTACTAACATTAAGCCTCATAGCAGACTATTAAATTTCAGGTTCTGCTTCTTTTTACAGCAGCCTGCCATAGATGTACCTTTACCTAAGACAGTTTTTAAGCATGGAAAGAAAAGCTCCAACTTTTCAGAGCAAAGCAAGTTTTATAGGTGCCATAAGAGATCATCATCCATTCCCCAGCCCCATTACAAGTCTTTTTCCAGCACTCCTGGCATGTCTGAAGTGACCACAGATTGTCAGTCCCTGTTTGCTCTGCCTCTCCCACCACGTGGAAAATCATATAGGATGCAACCAGGGCATATGGCAGAGCAGGAAGCGTATGAGTAGTTGTCACATTGCCATTAAACATATTCTCCATCCCCAGCTGCAGGGCCCCCAGACGAAAGGCTGTTGAGGGGGAAAACTCCACATCTGTTTATTTGTTCAATGTGTTCACTTACGTCAGATGTACAGAGACCTTTCTCAAATGATTTAAGCAATGGTCAGCCTGCTTCCTGAAACTAGTCCCATGGCCAGCACTGATGCAGACATGCATCAGAAAATTGTTTTAAAACAACAAACTGAGTAAATAATTATGGTTCAGGGTGTATTTATTACATATATTACAGGTCAACTTCTCTTTGAAGCCTTATCATTCCTCTGCTGTTTTTTTCTCTCTGGGTTCATCTGGGAGGGAAAGGCATGGGGAGGCAGTAAGGCCAAGGAAAGGATCTTCTATTTTGAGAGGCATGAATCAGCCATTCACGGACCCTTTAATAAATGTGCATCAGGTAATAAAAAGCTTTAGCTTCCTCTTTGTAGTTGGCCACACTAAATTCCTGACTGTACTGATGGATACATAGCCATTTCTCATGGAAAATGGAAAATAAATTAAAAAAAAGAAGCCAACACGAGACTAAAAAGAAGAAAAATGATTAGAAGGCATCCATAAATGTGAATTATCACTAAAGGTTCAAGTTTGTGGCCCATGCATAGATATTTAGAGGCACTTGATGTTCCCTGCAGATTCCTGCCTGGATTTCATCTCCTTGCCCACAGGTCCTGTAGGCTTTGTGTCCTACCCCGCAGCGCCCCTTGGATGTCTCAGACACCACAGGCTATCTATGTTTAGGCAGCCAAATCCCTAAGCCACAAGTGTTTGATATTCAGGTCGAGACTGTAGACACCTAAATATACTTTCTAAATGTGTCTTCATGTGATCCAGGTGTCTGAGCTCCCATTATAGCTGGTGGAGACTAGTCAATATGGGCAGAGGAGGGTGGAGAGCTATTCTGCTCTCTCTAAAACAGACACCCTTGCCTGGCTAGGGGAGCAGCCCTCCTGACTGCATGAATGGGGCTGACTAGCTTACTTCTACCGTACCAGCAGCTTGGCTCATGGCTGGGAGGTCAGTGCTTAGACCCTGGATGTAAGTGTCTACAGCCAAGAACTGAATCTCACCCTGAAAACTCAATCAGTTAATGAGAAGGAAGGTTTTGGGCTGAAACTTTTTCCACATAGTCTTAGAATTTCTGAAGTTCAGCAACATTGGTTTTGATGAGTTGAGCCATTCAAGAGGTCTCTGCAACTATTTCCTGACAGCTATATACTTTGGTGGCTTTGCAATATGCCACAGAAATAGAGGTGAAGGGGCTGTGATGGCATGAAGTGCTCATATATATGTTCCTCTACTGAAAGACCCTCAAGCCAAGCATGGCAAGGCCAACCGAAAGGAAGCAACCTGTACAACATGGTGGTACAACAGTTCCAGGGAGTCTTCGCTTCAGCTGCCATTTACAGAGGATTACAGACCTGGCAGTGGATATTAAAAGTATTATTTTAATCCACACAGAGAGAAAACCTGCCTAAACATATTTTCCACTCAATGAATCAATTTTCCAGGGTTCCTCAAAGGTATTGTTGCTTTTTTTGGCACTCCTGCATTCCAGTTCAAGGCTTCATTTCTGCAAGGTCCCTGTGGAAAGCTGTATTAGCTTTGTTAACATCACCACTAAAATCCTTGAGGAGAGTTTTAACTAGCTATGAAAGCAACCTGTTCCTGCATGTTTGCATATAACCCCCTTCCACAGGACGAGATAAGCTTTCTCTTCACTAACCTCCTACTGCTGTATGCCTAACAGGCTATTTTTTTTGAAATCTGAGATACATCAAAAAAACAGGAGTTGAAGTACCAGCCCTAACACAAAGTAGAAAATGTTTAGCACTAACTGAAAGTGAACTCAAAACCATCTTCTGTGCTCCCACTTGCAGGACAAGTTCTCCAAGGAGCAGCAAGTGTCATTGGCAGCAACTGAACAGGATAAAAATGGGAAAGAAAAAGAAAACATTCCCTAGCGTCCCTCTGCTGCCATACAGTGTGAAGGCTTGCGGTATAGGCTGCCAAAAGATGATCAGTGCCTACCATTAAATGTGCAAAGAGAAGAAACATGGTAAGTAACTTGGGAGAATGTTATTTTCCTTGTTTTACTTACTTGTTTACATGGGTTATATGTCAATGTAGCTACTTGAAACTAGTATGAATACTAACATTCAACACCTGCATATGAACAAATAAAATAAGTCAAGCAATTGCAGAAAGGCTTCTGAAAATCCTCTGAAATTCCATTACTCCACCAGCCCAAGCAAAAAACATGTCAATATCCAGGAAACCAAAAAAAAAAGGGGGGGTTGTTGAATTTTCTTCCTGTATACATATTTTAGAGATTTTTCAGGTACCCATTCTTGTGGGGTTTGCCTTTCTTTACTGTGACAGACTTTTGTCTTATGAATCCCCTCTTCTTTTCTGGTAAATTTAGTACACTTTTCACCTAGTTAGACAATATTCCCAACACTTATTTACCTAATCTGGTTTCACTCTCTCTCTCTCTCTCTCTCTGGTAACTTTAAATGTAAAATTTACAAATACTGCTTTATAATGAGGAAAGGAAATCTGGGGTGGGTGTGGGTGTGTGTGTGTGTGTGTGTGTGGTGCGGTGCGTGTCTACTGCATTTGAAAATATCTTATATTTCACATTTGAAAATATAACACCCCCAGAAGAACACAGCTAAAAATGAAAGATTTAAGAAGCCAATAGAAAACAGCATGCAGACTGGACTAGGGCTGCTACGGCAATCTAGTAGGCTCTAATTCTATTTACAAAGAGATGTTGTGATTAACACTTCTACTATAAAACCTCTTGTTTAAGGTACTCAAAAAAATGTGAAT
This sequence comes from Falco punctatus, assembly GCF_963210335.1. Taxonomy (NCBI): domain Eukaryota; kingdom Metazoa; phylum Chordata; class Aves; order Falconiformes; family Falconidae; genus Falco; species Falco punctatus. The sequence continues at coordinate 33,635,045 of NC_137581.1, forward strand.
ACAAACAAGGGGACAAATGCCCCCAAAAACAAATTCAGAATGTGACACAACCAAACTTTTGGGAACACATTTGTTCATTCAACTCCCTTCAAAACTATGTCCACATACAGAGTCCCACGGCCACTGGATCAGTTTTTGGCTTTTATTTCCTATAATAAGTGACCTCAGCTATTATATTACTTTAACTACGGATTATTTCTAAGGATTATTTTCAGCTATGCCTGTATTAAGATGGCCTTTTTGCTATGAGGAGGGTATTGCCAGTGGAGGTGAGCTGGGCACTGGAAGAGAGCTGGCAGGTGCAATGTCGGTGCAGTGGTGAGTGCCTCAGTACTAGGTAGCACACAGGTACAGTGGAGAGTAAATCACTGCAGAAAGGCTGTAGGAAATTGTTTTCTATAACCTAGTTTCAAGTAGCACATGTAAAACATCAGACTTTAGGAGTACCTGTACAATGTATGACAGTGCTTTGAGTTCCAATTTGTCAAGCTAGAATCACAGACAGGACATCAATTTCTACCAGCATTGACTGAGAGAGTGCAAACCTAAGTTCTGAATTAGATTTTAGTAGCAAATCCCATTTTTTGTCTCCCTAGACTGATTTGTCCAAAGTACAATTCTGGTCTTGCCCAGAGGCTGGAGGAGTGGCTCATACGCTTTAAGCAGATTCACATTCTGTGTTTGGTCAGTACTGAAGCACCCAACAATTTTCAGAATGAAGCTCCTACTGAAAAAAGTTATATGATAGTATATGACTTTGACAACCTGTCATAGTTGTGATACTACATTTCTTTTAGTGTAATGTTTCCAGAACTGCCTGTATTTGTTCGGAATACCACCTGGCAGTGTTGAGCCAGGCAGACTGCCATATGCGGACAAGTGCATCAGTACTGAATAGAAAAGAAGAACGTCCACATAGTTCCTTTCTTCTGTTTCACCTCTCTGTACATCCTTCCTGAATGTACACTGTGGATTTCTGACGTGTCTTTCCAAAATCCCAAAATACAAGTAGATATAGCTATGCCATGGGATACTGGCTTCATTCCTATCAGTAGAGAGGCCTCTAATTCTTCCTGAGAAACACTGATCACTATCTCAATTAAATTATTTTTTTAGTCATGCTTATTGCTATCAGAGGAATCAGACGGCGATCAGGAAAGGCTTTCTAAGGAAACAGGATTTGAGTAGACTCAGTAAAGTTTTACACACGTATGTCTTTTTACATTTAAAATAAAAAATACATTGAAAGCACCTCTGCTAATAGTTTGCTGCCTGGTTTGAGACAGTTTAACCTTAAGGTGTGGCAAGCTCTGGAAACTTACTGTGACTCACTGAGTAATAACCAGCTACAACACAGAACATCAGCCTACACACAATTTTCCAACCTCATTCTGTAAATCTTGAAAAGAAAATATTGAAAAACTTGAAAAGAAAAATAAAACAATTATCTCATTTAGTCTGGTTTTAATCTTTATGACAAAAAGTAATATACTTAAGGAATTACTCTGTCTTGGAAACACATTAATATATTAAAGAAAATTACAAACATGAAATGTTTGTCATTGAAAAGCTTGTTTGGAAATCTACAATGCATTTCTTCATCTAAAACTTATTTTAAAGTGAAGTATAATATCTATGATATGCAAGTATCTACAGCACAGAAAAAGAAACTTGCAGTATCTATGGCATTATTATTATTATTGGCAAAAAAGCAAGGACAGGACACACAGATTCCTAAAGTAACTTTTGAAAACACACAAAAAATATGTATGTTCTTTATCCTTCCAGTCAGGGTAATGGTTGTATGAACGCCTGTCCACATATGAATAATCTGTTCACAGAAATTACTCCAGACACAGGACCAAATGAAGGATGCTGTGAGTCCTTGATGGCCTCACTTCACTAATTTTCATTTTCGAAAGAGGAAACCAACATACCTAAGGAGTGAGAAGGTGGAAGAGGCACAGGAAAGGCAGTATCTCATCCCAAAATGGAGTCAGGATGTGGCTGGGATGCCTACCTGGATCTGGGAACCTCAAAATGCTCCTAGAGTATCTGTTCAAAATTTAGTGTCTACATACATAGACACATAAATACATACATCCCCTGGGTGAGTATGGATTCTAAGGGGACCCACAGCTACAAGTGTTTCCCATTTACCAGAATGCAATCAAGTAGCTATGACCTTCTCTCCTGTACCTGCTCCAAATGCCTTTGCCAAGACAGAGAAGATTTTCAAAGGGAAAGGAAGATGGGTCTGGTGGGGAACATTTCCATAGCTGATAGACTGTGGTGGGTTGACCCTGGCTGGGTGCCAGGTGCCCACCAAAGCGGCTCTACCGCTGCCCTCCTCAGCTGGGCAGGGAGAGAAAATGTAACGCAAGGCCGGTGGGTCGAGGTGAGGGCAGGGAGAGATCGCTCGGCCGTGACCCTCACGGGCAGGGCAGGCTCCGCTTGGCGGCATTAGCTTAATTTGTTAGCAATCACATCAGAGCAGGATAATGAGAAATAAACCCAAACCTTAAAACGCACCTTCCCCCCACCCCTCCCTTGTCCCCGGGCCCAACTTCACCCCCGCTCTCTCTCCCCGCTCCCAGCAGCGCCGGGGCCGGGCATGTGGCTGGGGTCAGTCCCTCACACGCTGCCTCTGCCGCTCCTTCCCCTCAGGGCGGCTCCTCACAGCCCTCCCCTGCCCCAGCCGGGTCCCCCCACGGGTGCCGTCCTTCAGGCACAGCCGGCTCCAGCCCGGGTCCCCCCGGGGTCCCCAGCCCCGCCAGCAAACCTGCCCCAGCCCGGGCTCCTCTCCCCGCGGGGCCACAGGCCCTGCCAGGAGCTGCTCCGGCGTGGGCTGCCCACGGGTCACAGCCTCCCTCGGGCACCCACCTGCTCCGGCGTGGGGCCTCCAGGGGCTGCCGGTGGGGATCTGCTCCTCCGTGGGCCTCCCCGGGCTGAGGGGGACAGCCTGCCTCAGCGTGGGCTTCACCGCGGGCTCCGGGCCTGGAGCCCCCTGCCCCTCCTGCGCTGCCATGGCGGCTGCGGGGATGGGCCTCTCATATTTTTTGCTTCTCTGACTCATCTGCGATTGCACGGCTTTTATTTCCCCTTCTTAAATATGTTATCCCAGGGGCGTCACCACTGTTGTTGATGGGCTCAGCCTTGGCCAGTGGTGGGTCCATCTTGGAGCCGGCTGGCACTGGCTCTGCCAGACATGGGGGGAGCTTCTGGCATCTTCTCACAGAAGCTTCTCACAGAAGCCACCCCTGTAGCCCCCTGCTACCAACACCTTGCCATGCAAACGTGATGCAGGTATGTGCACTGCAAAAAGACCAGAGAAATGATGAATGGATGTCTTCAAAACAAGAAGACATTTGGCAGTACCGAAGCAACTCATCCTGCTGAGAACTAAACCCTTAGGAATGACTGTGAAGCTTCAGTTTTGCTTTTCTCCATGACCTGGGCTACCACAAAATTTACTTATTTTAAAAGTCTTTTAGATACAATCCACTGTAGTATTCTGTATACCCTTTCCAAATGCCGGAATGAATGCAGCCATTTCCAATTCTCACCATTTTATCTCTCTTCTGCCATTCTATTCTGGGATTTAGATTTACAGGTTTGGGGAGGCAATTGCCTTTCAGGTAGGAGACTCCCCTCTCTCGACTTGGCTTTCTTGACTGACAAGCCTTTGACTCCTGTCTTGGATAGCTTCTTCTGCCAGGTTACACCAAATGGAAAGGATTAATCAGTGGCAGAAAAAAAAAAATAAATGCAGAGCTCTCCACAAAGCTTAAGTTGTTTTAAAAAATAGGAGATTTTCAAGTCCAACATCAACTGCCTAATTTTGGTAGGAAGCATGAGGTTACTCCAAAGAGGAGAGGCAGCGAACCATGTATTTGTGGCATTCAGATTGGTGATATAATCATGTAACTGCAAAACAGGAATAATTCACACTGCCAAAAACTACAGGATTATGTGTGATCCAGTTGATGGACAGAGGTGCGTGGACACAGCAGGCTGATCATTTCTAGTGATTGCTCCATTATATGCCAAGTGTATAGGTAAGGTACTACTGGAGCCCAGAATTTTCTAGAAAGGTGTATAAAGACAAAGTCTGCCGAGGTACAGAAGGGTAAGTACAAAATACACTAAATTGTCATAGTGATCCTTTTATGCTTTTTTGCAAATCACCAGGGCTTTTCCAGCTGTGTGTTAAAATCCCAAGTGAAATTGCATGTCTAATTTAACAAAATTGCCTTTGCATGTGTGAACCAGGTGACTGCATATACAGAACCCCTAAACTAGCTGAGAGACCACAAAGGCAGTCAGCCTATGCCTGTAATTACTTTAACAACAGAGACGTGGTCTGTGCAAGCTGTATTTTATCCTTTGGTATTTACTATGTGAATAGTAAGTGATGAAAGAAATATAAAACAAGCAGAAAACACTGTAGTTTTCCAAGTCTGTGGAGTGATTCATGTAAGGGTTTGGGGGACTGGGCCCCAAATATAGGAAACAATGTTTTGGTTTAGTTTTAAGTAAAAAAAAAAAAAAAAAAGCAATTCTAAATTTGTAGATGGCACGAGGTTTTTCACTCTATAGCATCTCACACAAATTTTGCTTGTGGCCATCTTGAACACCTACAGCTCCAGAAACACTGTAATTATCCCAACCCATGTGATGCGGCATGTGCTTTCCTCTGCCAAACGATAGATGTCTTTTCCATACAGCAGTTTTCTAGCAGTATAATCCACATGCAATAAAGCTCATTCTGGATGCAGTAGGAGTATGATTGGCCAAGTAACAGGAAAGCAATTAATCTGGATAATTTGCTCACTTTGAATTTCCTAGCCATACTTAATATGAAACTTATACAAACATCATAAGAAGTAAAATTAAGCTGTTCCTACACAGGCATATAAAATTACTCATTTATGTTTGCTAGATGCAAGAACACCACATAAACCAGACAATCAGTTAGAATAGTATTAAAGTAAGTGTATTAATGCATTAAAAAGGAATTTAAAAAGTAACCACCAAACACTATAGGTAATTTCTTAAGAGAATCAAATCTGTAATTGAAGCAAAAATTGCTTTGACAAAACATGTTCAGCACCAAGGATTTAATGGCAATGATCATGAGGAAGAAAAACAAGAGCCCAACAGTCCCCTTTTACTTCTGAGCTTGAAAGCAAGCCACTGGACATGATTATCAAACATGGAAAAGTCTGCCCCAGAAATCCCATGAGTCTGAATTATTTAACTAAGCAAGGAAGATTTCCAGTCCAAAATCATAAATATTTTAAGTCTAGCTAAAATACAAATGATATTTATTTTGATAAATGTTGTGTCACTATGGCTAAAATAAATAAAGGCATAGCTAAAAAAAAAATGCCCATCATGCTTAAATTGGGCAGCACAGAATAGGTTTGTTGGTAGATAATATCTGGAATTAGACACGCAATGTAAATGGGACTGTGTTGCCTATATGGATGAATTCCATTCAAGCATTTCTGACCATCCTTTGTCCAAATTATAGCTTAATGAAAAATTAAGACCTAAACAAGACAGTAAGTAATCTTATAGGTACATGTTTGCGCTACTAAAAATGGACAATGGGATCAAAGTTTTATCACGGATGTTAAAGACATGCATGCAATCTCAGTCACTGCACAGTGAGGTTATTTTTCACAAATTGTTTTAGATTTCTGCGGCTTAAGCTGTAAAAATTCAAGTTCTACCAAAACAACCGAACAGTTATAGTAGCAAAAAAAAGTGTTTGCAAAAATGCTAAAAATAATTATATCCCATTCACAAATGCACACAAAACTATGCAGAAGCACAGAAAATGTTCAGTTCAGGCACATGTACATTTGTACCTCTGCTCATATCTGAGAATCTGTTTTTTTTCAAATATGCAGTTGCAGAGGAGTCAAATATCTTCATTAGTTTAAGCTGCAGTTGAAAAAGCTCTGGGAAAAGTGACAAAGAACTGACAGAAACTCAGACCATTTTTTAAATCACTTTCAAAATATCATCTTCTATTTCTTTTCTTTTTAAAAAATGTCACTTTTCAAAAGCTACAGAGAAATGTGGGGGGGGGGGTAGGTGACTGAAAACAGTATGTAGCATATGAAATATTAACATTGTGCTGTATGAAACATTTAAATTGATGCCTAATTATTAATTTATTCAAACGTTTGTATTTTGACCAGTAAGCAAAACAAACAGAAAAAAAAAAAAACGAAAAACAAAAACAAAGCCATCTTTGCCCAAGCTTCCTTCAGATGCACATTCATGTTTCAACTGCTTGTTTTGAAAAGCTGTCCATAAATTCAATCCAAGTGGCATTGTGGCTCCAGGGTTCCTAGAAGTAAGAGATAACAAAACACTCCTAGATCATTCAGTTCATCTCAGTGCTAATGTCAGACAAAATAACAACAAAATAACAGCTCTGACTGCCAGGAAGTTTCTCTTACCAGCTACCAACATAATTTTCTTTCAGTGTTTCACTCCTATGTGTGTGCCTCGTGCACGAGCTTGAGTTATTCTCTCCTTTTCCAATATTCTACCCACCCAGCAACACACAGCTGTAGTGTAAAGCTACCCTCCACTGGGCACCCTTTAGCAAAATAACACTGCTGTTAAACTGAGACATTTACGAATCATAAGGCTGCACCCCAAAATAAGAATAGCCTTTAAAAAAATAGATTTTTTAAAAGTTATGCATTTGAGTTCACCTTATTCAAACTTTCAGGCTTTTGAGGTTCACAGTTTAAAATGTGGAGGGTTTGCTGCTGTAAGGGCTTAGACTTTTTGATGTATTTTTGGTTTTATACCAATGAAAGCTTTGATTTTGTGCATTTACTCAATCAAAGGATCAGAGTTATAAAGGTAAAAAGACATTTTTAAGATTTGCATAATATTTGCAAGTTTTGGCAGTATCTTAACCCTTTCCTGCATTTTCCCCAATATTTCTGGGTTTATCAAGAAATAGGACCCTGCCCTTTTGGCAGATAAAAGGACTGAGTTTATGATTGCTGCCACAGACTTGTCACCTTACCCTGCATTTCCAAAACTCACGTTTACCGCAGAACCAGTTTCCTGGGAGTTTGCTGCATCTGAGGAGGAAGCCGAGCTGTTGTGGGAGGTATGGTCTAGTTCCTTCTCCATGCAGTTCTGATTTTACTAAAACAGGGAGTCACTTGAGCTTGTCTCCACTTTATCCCAAGCTGTCTATCAGCTGCCAGTCTGTAACTGTAACCCACCACCTCCCATTTTTATTGAAGATTTTCATTTTCCTGTGAGCGCAGGATGGAAACAACAATGGAAACCTCAGAAGCTGCCACAGAGTGAATTTTTCTGGCAGCTCTGTACACATGGGAATTTTCAAAGAGCCTTTAATAGTCTCAAATCCAAAAATATTCCCATGAATTTTTGAGTTTCATCCACAATGGTCAACAGTTTCCATGAATTGCAGTGTAGGGTAAGTGTGTCCAGAGAAGGATCACTGCCTGCTTTCCCAAACCTTTGAAGGAATAACTGAAAGAGCCGCCTCTGAGGACGTTGCTGTCTCTGCTTGTTTCCAATGAGAAGAAATCCTGTTCCGCAGTCCCAGCTAAGATGACACTTCCCTCTTCTCCATATGCGTTCCCGACAAGGAGGAAAAAGTCAGCAGAAAACCACAGTTGGATGCTAGCTTGATCCAGAAGTTTGATCCAGAAGTGTCGATTGGGTGGCAGGAAAGAGGAACCTAGAGGACAGGGTGTGAGAGTGCCGGGTTTAGGGACACGGGGATGTGTAAAGCAAGAAAACAGATGGCACAGGGGAAAGCAGCTGGAGCTCCGACAAGCAGCAAGTAGAATGATTTGGTAGGGGCAGGACCAAGTAGCCACACCAGCTGAACAGTGACAGCAGAGTGAAAGAGCAATGCAGGAAGAAATGACAGATTTACAAGCTTAATTACTAGCCGTGAATAAGGTCTTTTTCCTAGAGAGCTGGTGAGATGGCTGGACCTGCATCGATGTGTTTTCCAAGGAATCCCTAGGCAGGCAGAACAGCAGGATGCATTTGTTCATTTATTACTAATATCCTGGATTTTAATGTTAATCTCTGAATATCTGAAGGAGGTAACAGTGCAATGACAAGGCTGAAAATGGCAATTTCAGTTTGCTTAAAATACCTGCGTGCCAGCTGCTGTTCAGACGAGCCCTCAAGTGTTTCATCTGGAAACATTTCTAAACTAGGAAAGACAGAGGTGCTTGGGAAAAAAGGCATTTCCCTCAATGGGTAAAAAAATGTGTTTCAAACATCTAGAACCATGAGCTGGCACTTTAGGCAGGACACTCTGAGGTCCTGATGTCCAGAAAAGGTCTGACAAATTGGGTGTATCTGATACAATGAAGTGGCAAAGGTCATATTTTGCTGAACAAAAAAACCTCCTTCATAACCAAAAATCGAGTTTTGATAAAATTTCAATGTGTACAGGAAAAATCTACTGTATTCTACCTGGGAATTTCCTTAACTCAAGACAGTGACCGCTGAGGCTCGCATAATACTCTCCACCTTCTGATAGAAGAGATTAACATCAAGCTAGGAAATTGCACTTGCATCAGAAAACCTCATTCACATACCAAGATGTCAGAGCACATCAGAAAACCCTGAATTGCGCAAAGCCACAAGTGGCCTACTGTGTATTATATTTTTACTACGATGAATTAATACATAGTGGTTTTCTCTATTTGTTTCCCATTCAGCATTGTCTTTAAAAAAACACTCACTTGTTTGCTTAAATTACTGGAGGGAATGGTCTTGATCCTACCCTTGACAGAATTTGAAGAGCAATAATAGCATAGAGCATGAAGTCAAGCAGCAATATACTTCTCAAGCAGTTCTGCTTCTTTCATTTGGCTGCACTTAAAGTAAGGAGGTCCTCAGTGTGAGCAAGAGTTGGAATTTGCCCCACAATTTCTACTGTATCAAATATCAGCCTTTTGTAGCACATGAAAACTTCTGAGGATCCAGTTTAACCTAAGGTGCAGGGAGATAACTGGAAATGCTCTCAGCAAAGGTGGCTAGCTGTGGTTAACTGCTGGTTTAATCAAAGCTTTTAGAAACAATGAAATGTGACTCATCAGTAGGTGGTGTGGGACTTCTCTTAGTATATCAGCATTTGTATATTGCAATTTGATTTATACTCCTGTATTTCTAACATTAGGAATTACGTAAGCAATACAAGGACGTTCAAGGAAGACGCCATCCATAGCAGTGTGTCTTGTATTAGAATGCAGCTACAGTAACATGGGATGGCAAACTTTTCAGAGAAAAGGATTTCTGTTCCTCAATGTCTGTAAAGATGACTTTGTGTGAGCACACGCTTGCCCTTCTCCATATTACATATAAAACTGCTTGTGAATGACTGCATATGACATTGAGTCAGAAAGACACTTTTAACAGGGGACTGCACATTGCTGGTTTTATAGCATCATTTGTCAAAGCTGAAGCACAATTTAAGTGAAATGACTTCACATAGATTTGGGAATTCTGACTCCCTTGAATATTTTTTTTTTCAGAATGGTAAAAAAGAAGAGATGGGAGGAGGAAAAGAAGTAACAGCATCCCCCCGTTATACTACTGTGAGCAGTGCATTTTCATCTTCATCTGCCAAAAAAAAGTACTCTTGGCACCTTTAAGTAGCCTAAGCTCATTTCCCAGCAACCAAGTTCAAATTTATCAGCAAAGCCTAGAGGCTGTCTGGTCATGGGGGTCACATTTCTGAGAAATGTGGAAGAATTGTGACTGGTCCTAACTGAGTGACAGATATCGTGCTTCAGTGTCAGAAGTGTAGATTTAGACTTGTGAAAGCAGCGTTGAGTTCCACAGCACTTGATGTACCCTCTGATCAACAAGGATGCTCATGGAAGCCCCACCCAAAGATGTCATCTCAATCCTAAATTGATTTCAATAAATTGTTGCCCCTTTAAGTCCTAGAAGTGCAAGGGTCGCTCCAAGCCAGTCCTTCATATATGCACAAAACTAAAGTGCATCGGAGTTTTAAAAGGGTGGTGGAGCTTTCTGCCAGCCATGGCTGATAATTCAGACATGCGTATGATCTTCAACCATATGTCTGCTTTGGTACCACCACACCACTCAGCTGCTGGGAAGCAGAGAAGCAGCTGGCAAACTCTTTTGCGCATGCAATCAGCATTCATAATAATACTTTTATTGCTATTATTTCTGTTACATCTAATCCACTACTATTTGGTTCATCCACTTATTGCATCTTATGTTTAGCAAAGTTTATAGGCTGAGGGCTGCTTTTGCTTCTCACATGTACGTTACACACAGGAAAATAAAGTTCTGTTTTGATAGCAGCTACTGAATGTTACAAATAATAGCAAAAATGTAGCTGCTGCTACTATTTGACATGACCTATTTTCAGATAGGAAATGGTCTATCATGGGGTAATTGAGAAGAAACCCATTATTAACTCCTGTCTCTAAAACTTCCAAGAAGACTGATTATATGGTTCACCCTGAAACGCTGCAATTTCACTAACATATTTGTTGGAGGCAATTATAATCTATACAGTACTTCATAGATCTTGGAATACAATAGCTTTAAATGGAGTAAATGGCTTGCATGCCCTGATCTCAAATGAAATGTGACACTATTATATCTTCGGAGGTTACCAACAAATCTCTTTTTCCTGGGTAAACAAAGAAAATGATGACGAGGAGAGAAAAAGAAAATATTTTGAAAACTTGTGAGCCCAGTTGCTCTCTGCCAACAGCTATGCAGACACTGGGGCTGACTTGTTGCCAGAGTCAGCACACTAGCTAAAAGTCTCACGTTCTGCAGGCAGCAGCTTAACGATACAAAAGGAAAAATGTTTCCTTTCTTGCTGCCTTCAGCAGATGACCCCAGCCTACAAGGGAGCCAACTCCAGTGTTTGCAACAGCAATTTTTCAAGTTTTTGCTCATTAAAAACTTTGCCAGTGCTTTACTCCATGACCCGAACAACTGGCTGACTGAATGCCTCTTCCCGGACTGAGGAGGGTGAGCCAGAGAGACGATACTATCTGTTAGCCTCATGTCTTAAAAGGGCAAAATGAGGGTTTTACACCTCTTAGATAGACAAGGCTACAATGGAGAATGGCTGACCTGCTCACAGGCACCAGGGCCACCTGGGGCAGGGTAGGAGGTGCTGTTCCACCAGCACAGCAAGCAGTTCAGCCCTTGGACACAGACAGCAAGGCCCCAGTATGCTGCATTCAGAGGACACTTAAGACAAAGCAATGGCTTAGGAAGAGTTATAGTTTTGTCCTTGCTATCCTTGACACCTCATTTCCCAGTTTTCATGGGCCTTGCTGTGCAGTAGTATTGACCAGGAGGGCTAAGAGAGCAGGCAGGCGGGCTCATGCTTTTGACATAGCAAAGAGCAGGTCTAAAAGCAAAGCCCATGTCCTGACTTTCCAGTCCTACCTCTGGCACTGGGCCAAGAGAAAAGAACCTGCCCAGCACGGCTGCTAGGAAAGAAGCTGGTCATTGGGAAAGGGTTTAAGGCTCTAAACCCCAAGGAGGTGGAGCTGTCAATGTAACCAGTTGTTACATTGTCAACATACTTGTTAAATGTCAACACACTTGTTGAGGTGACCAGATTTCATAGAACCATAGACTCACAGAATGGTTTAGGTCAGAAGGGACCTTTAAAGATCATCTAGTTCCAATGCCCCTGCCATGGGCAGGGCCATCTTTCATTAGATGAGGTTGCTCAAAGCCTGACCTTGAACACCTGGCTGGAGAGCAGCCCTGCAGAAAGCGATCTGCAGGGTGCCAGTTGACAGCAGACTCAATGTGAGTCAGCAGTGTGCCCTGGCATCTGGGAGGGCAAACCGCATCCTATCAAATACTCCATAACCAGACGGTCAAAAGTGGTGATCATCCTGCATTGGTACAGCCTCACCTTTAGTACCGTCAGCAGTTCTGGGCCCCAGAATTTAAGAAGGATGTGAAGGCCCTTGAATGCATCCAGATGAGGACAGTAAAGCTGCTGAAAAGGGCTGGAAGGAACATCCTATGAGGAATGACTAAGGACTTTGTGCTTGTCTAGTTTGGAGAAAATGAGGCTGAGGGGCAACCTCATTGCTCACTACAGCTTCCTGAAGAGGGGAAGTGGAGAGCGAGGTGCGGATTTCTTCTCCTTGGGATCCAGCAGTAGGTTGTGTGTGAATGGTTCAAAGCTGTGCCAGGGTAGATTTAGACTGGACATTAGGAAGTATTTCTTTACCAAGAGAGTGGTCAAGCACTGAAACAGGCTTCCTAGAACAGTGGTCAATGCCCCCATCCTATTCAATGTTTAAGAGGCATTTGGACAATGCCCTTAATAAAATGCTTTAATTTTTGGTCAGCCCTGAATTGGCCAGGCAGTTGGACTAGATGATCGTTGTAGGTCCTTTCCAACTGAAATTATTCTATTCTATTCTTATTCTATTCTATTCTATTCTATTCTATTCCATCATTTCCAATGATGGGACATACACAACTTCTCTGGGCAAATGTCCTGTTACAGTGTCTTACCACCCTCATTATAAAACATCTCTTCCTTATGTCCAATCTAAGCCTACCTTTTTTCAGTTTAAAACTGTTGCCCCTTGTCTTATATGCCCTGAGAAGTTTCTCTCTGTCTTTTTATAAGCCCCCCTTATCTATTGAAAGGCCACAATAAGGTCTCTTCAGAGTCTTCTCTTCTCCAGACTGAACAACCCCAACTCTCTCAGCCTGTCTTCACAGGAGAGGTGCTCCAGCCCTCTGACCATTTTCACGTCCCTCCTCTGGACCTGCTCTAACAGCTCCATGTCTTCTTTGTGCTGGGGGCTCCAGAGCTGGATACGATGCTCCAGGTGGGATCTTGCAAGAGTGGAGTAGAGGGGGAGAATCACCTCCCTTGGCCTGCTGGCCACGCTTCTTTTGATGCAGCCAGGATAATACAGTTGGCTGCTGGGGCTGCAAGTATACATTGCTGGCTCACGTCCAGTTTTTTGTCCACCAGTATCCCCAAGTCCTTCTCTGTAAGGCTGTTCTAAAACAATTCATCACCCAGTTTATACTGATGCTGGTGATTTCCCCAGCCCTGGGTTCAATGATTATTACTGTGTGTAGCTCACTGCCACCCTGATTGAAGATCTGTTGGTTTAGCCATTCATCCCACCACCTTCTGTCTGTATTATGGGAAATAGCATAGGTTTAGAACAAAACACAATAAAATTACTATGACTGGGGAGTCTAAGGCACCCCTACATGCTCAGCCCTTCCTCCTGACTAAGTGGAAGTGGCTTCCCAACATCATGTTTTTTTCCTGGATCCCAGGTGAATGCCTGTAACCCCATAACACAGGATGTCCAAAGTGGCCACCTCAGGGTCTGGGCTCCTCTCCTGAGGACAAAAGCTTACAGGCATCTACATCCTTTTCCACTTCTGGTTGTTAATGTCTTCCCTGTGAGGAGGCCTCCTTTTTCCCAAGGTTTAATCCTCAGATGAGGGGAAGTGAGGGGTTTCTGCTTGTGAACCGTGGATGGGGAGGAGGAGGAACCTAAAGAGGTGATAGCTGCTTCCCCCTTGGTGAAATAGATAAGAAAGGATGAGGTTTTTCTTCCTCCATCAGGTACAGTTTTGCAGCCCGTTTCTCAAATGTGTCAAGCAGAAGTCACTTGGCGTGCCTCTTCCTGCCTGTCCACAGAAATGCGAGCTGCGTGTGCACTGCGGGGCAGAACCTACTAAGAGGAAACCTACGGAGGATGTGATGTACTGCAAAGCGGCCAGGGAGTTTTTGGTGGTTAAGATACACACCTCTGTCATCAGTTCCTAGCAGAAAATGACAGTCAGAAGACCAAAGTACCTATGAGGTAATTTAGAGAAACTAAAAGGTCCTCAAAATAACAGAGGTTTTGTCTCTGTAATCATATTGCACTGAGGAAATCCATTATCTTATTTATGGTTTGTTTTTCAGGGTCAGAGCAGACACAGTACTATATATTGTGAAATACAGGTTGTAATGTTGTAACAGGTTGGGTCACCACTGTGGGTTTGTCATAGTCCTGTATAGTTTATTTTAACTGGGGTGTACTCACCAAGTATAAGAAATTAGTTGGTACTTTAATGAAAGCCAGGCCAACACCAGCTGACTTGCAGTGTTTTAATTCCATAAGACAGTCCAAAGGAGGCTTTGCAAAACTTTTCCAAGAAACTAGGACACAAATTTAAGAGAACAGCAGCTAAAAATTTTAGGGCATTTAATGTGTTTTATCTGGCCAGGTGAAGAGCTAGCCAATTTTATTGAAAACATCTGCAAAGGATGGGTAGTATCTGCAGGGCTGTTGAAACAAGATTCTCAAATTGTGTCAACATCTATCAACCAGACATTTTCATTCACAAGCAAAGTTACACCTTATAAGCACATCATATCTGGACAACAGGAGTAAATACAAGAAACAAGTCAGCGTTTTTAACATCACACAAAGTATCCTCTGCTTTCTCACTTGCTTTCAGAAATGGAAATACCAACACTGGCTGTGCCCTGCATCTCACCTAGCTTTAGATCAGTTCCATGTCAGCACTTGAGCTAGCCTCCTGCTACAGTCACCCACTTTATTCTTCTGACCTACTTTACACATCAGTGAGATTAACATCTCCATAGAAGTGCTTCTTCATTGACCATAAAGGGAACCAGCAGGGATGAAGATGCTTGAGATCTCCTAACATGAAATCTACGCAGAGAGATGAAGACTCAACTGTTCAAAAGTTTGGTGATGTCAGTTCTTGGCTATCCAACTCAGGGAAGGAAAAATTAGAAAGTTCAGATGTGCCATCCCCATGGCTTTTGATGGCAGCTTTTGAGGAGTTTGGACGTGTAGTCCCAAATGAAGTGATCAGATCTTTTGAAACTGAGTGATTCCTTTCATAAAAATATAATTACATGACTAGTCCAGGATCATACCACACATCAAAGGACATAGCACTGTACATATGACAGTACAGGCAAACTGGGAATAGAACTGGGTAGTATGCTACAGCTGGGGTGAAAGAAGTCCACCAGGTTAGAACAGCCACTGCAAATTCATTAAGTCCTTGGCAGCCCTTCAATGCTTGTCACCAAATAGCCCCTTTTTCCTGTCCAATTTGGAAGGGTTTAATCAGAAGCGCTTTTTTTGTTTGTTTGTTTGTTTTAATTTGGCACCGTCTTGCTTTAAACATCTCTACTAAGAAAAATCCAACTACAAGAACATGTTGCAAACAAGCAAAAAAAAAAGCAGTATCAAACTGAAATGTCATGTGAAGAGTCTTCATGACTACTTACGAGTGAAGGCAGTTTGAAAGACTGTCTAAGGGAAAACAGGGATAACTGCATTTATTTGCATGCCCAGGGAGAGAAAAGGTCAAGACAGAAAACCTTCAATGGCTTAAAATTTGGGGGATAAACACTAATGTAGTTCAAATAAGCTTACTGACATGGACAAACACATTAAAAGGAAATTTTCGTAGTCAGTGCCATGAGTAAAGGTAAGCCCCACTGTTACGCATATAACTCAGGTCAGCGTCACCACCAAGGCTCTGGTATGTTGTCAGTGAAAGTGCTGGAAAATAGTCCTTCTGCCGTGTTACTCAGAAACGATGTAATGGGCTTAAACTCAGATGGCTCTGATGCAAACCCACTGGGGCCACATGCAGTGGCTGAGGGGGGCAAACTCATGTAGTAGTAGTAGTAGATGGGAAGCACGCTGGTGAAGAGAGTTGCCTAACTTGTGATACCCACCAGGGATGGGAAAAATACCAGGGCAGTGCAATGTCACTACTTGGGAGAAGACAGAGAAAACACAGGGTGGATACTTCCTCTCCATCTCGATCTTCCAGTCCTAACGTTGAGGAAGGACTGAACCCGAAAGAGTGCATATTTTCAAGAAAAGAACCCATCTCTCATCTTGGCTGTAAAAGCCATGCAGAAATGCTACCTTGTTTTCAGATAGGCCTTCCCCTCTCCCTGGGCACATGTCCAAGCCTCTCATTGGTAACCAGTCAGCCAGAATGGGCGTATGACAAAAATATTGCAGGAGAGGGGAGCAGAAAGGTGTGGACAGACCCAGCGTACCTCTGTTGTGGAATAGCAAGGAAGGAGATTTGTAGGATGACACCGGGGGGAACAATGAGCGATGTCCTTCAAGGTTGCGTATTGCTTTGACCACTGGACTTGTCTTCTGAATGCAGTACTGCTGAGAAAGAACAGTGACTATATGGCTACTTATATATTTCTTAAAACACACACAACAGGTGCTTCCCATTTTATTCATGAGAAAACTGGGGCGGAGTGAACTTAGCAACTCCCTTAAATTTTCCTGGTAGAAGTGTCAAAGCTGGGTCTGCATGTGCGATCTGCATTAAAATGCAGAGAGATTGTAGAGGCACAGGTACTCAAAATTAAATTAAACAAATTTAAAAAAAAACAACCCATGCTGCGTCCAAACACAGACTTAAGAAATTGTGGGCCCAGTGGCAGGATCTGAAGAAGGTGCCCCACTGAGCATCTGTCCCAGAGGGCTCCAGCATCACACTCTGCCAACTTGGAAACAATGAAAAAACTCCTAAATTACTCTTGAAGTTTTGCCAGTATTTGTGGTTTAATGGTTTGGCCTAAGCATATGGAGTTTGTTTTCTTAAATCCCCAGGCCCTAGAAATGGGTTATTACCTGTGAATTTCACCTACTTTCATTTGAGAGACCTTGTAATTGTAAGGGGAGAAAAACCATGTGGGAATGGAGGAAGGGGAAGATATGTGATTGTAATAGAAGGAAATAAAAGGAGGCCAGAAAGGATTATTTTGGAAGCCTTAGGACTTTTAAGCAAATGTCTTGATTTGCTGGAGACCAGCTCAGGTTTTGAGCACATGAGGCTGTTGATTGCCACGAACAATTTGACTGGTTCTTCCAGTCCTGAGGATTTGGTGGCCCCCCCCCCCGAATTTCCGCCCTCCCCCGCTTCTTGCTTTCAGTCTGAGTAAGTCTTACTGAAACTGTGCCTAGGCTAGTCTCAGGCAATGGCAGAGTGGGATGGGGCAGGTGGCTTGGGTAGGAACTGGGATGCCTAGAAATTGTGTAAGATGGCTGGCATTTTTCATGTCAAAGAAACCCTGTGCATCCCACGTTCTGGATGCAGCATTGTCTTTCCCTGAACTGCTAGTGCCTGCCTATAGCTCGTTTGGCACAGAGGTATCCTGGCACAGGCAGGGTGTGTCACAATATACGCGTGACAGTGTGTTTAATGATTATCTAAGCAATCTGTCCTTCCATCCATCTGGTTTACTGATAGCTGCCTCCAGGTGCGTTGAAAAGTGCTGACTGAAGATGTAGAACTATAAATCCCCAGTTTGCCATTCAAAGCCTCAAGGAAAATAATAACCTAGCACTCTGTCCTGCAGACTTTGTCACTTTATGCTCCAAATGAACATCGATGTCTCAAATGGGCTATCCATCTTGAGAACTACGTCTTATTGGCAGCTCCCTCTGATACACAAGGGCTAAGAGTGCATGCCTGGCCTTAAAAATACCTACTTGAAAGTTTTGTGAAAAAAGTTTAAAAGTCTGCTTGGCTGGTGGCTTGGTTTCTTGCTCCATTAACAGTAACTTTTCATTTGCTGTATTACTGGAAGCCTGCATTTCTTAGTCAAAAGGTGTTATTTCTCTTTGGAAACTTCCCTTTCTCCCCAGCAGCTGACAGCTTTCCACCTTTATAGGAGCAGATGCCAGGCCAGCTCTGTGAGAGCACCAGGCCAGCACTAAATGTTGCACGTCTAATTCAAAGCAGTCTGCAAGCACATTATGCCATGGCAAACCAGGTTCTTTTCAATTATGCATTCTACGTGAATTTTCAAGCCACTGATGGGAACAGCCATGGGGCCACAAGAACCAACACCAGCATAAGAGAGGGTGCAGGGAGGCCGAGGTGGGTCTGGCAGCAAGGGCAGCAGTGTGCCAGGAGCAAACACTGAGCATGAAAGCCCAGCTTGACAGCTTTCCCCGGTTAAACCAGCACAGCCCATCTGCAAGCACCAACTGAGGCTCTCAGTCTTCTCTTCACATGCACACTACCAGAGCCAACAATGCCTCTGGCTTTGCCAAGGCTTCTGAACCTATTTGCTCCCTACAGAAGACCAAGACAAGACAAACCAAAGCCTCCCTGTCCATTTGCTTCTCTCAGAGTTCCCGCACTGCACTGCAATCATCTCTGGTGTCCTCACAGCCTGCTGGGGTGCATGAGGTCCTGATAAAGTAGCTCATTGCCTTTCCTCTGGGTCATGCAATTGTCTTCTTCCTTCTGCATCTGTTGCCTTTGGTGCCAGCTGTCCCCATAGCCACACACAATCCTTTCTGGGGCTGAGAACATCTTTCTTTTTTTCCCTTTCCTATGCCTCAGCCAGCTTTTCTGTTCAACTGCTGCCTGGGAACTGCATTCACATGCTCTCTACAGGGGATACCTCAATCTTCATCCTTTCAGTTCAACCATTAGGCCATGCCCAGTGTGCTGATGGTGTCTATAGGTAAGCAAATGACCTTTTCTGCATCTCATCCAAGTGCTTTCCAATTCTCCCCCATGGGACTGAGCACTGGGGAAGATCCCAGTTTTAAAAAGAAATAATTTCTATGCATGATTAATTTTGCCTGTGTCAGAGTTTACTTCTTTCATCTTTGCAGATGGATAAATGTGTACTTGCTTTTCAATCTGGTGCTGTAGGCTTATCCTTTCTGACAACGTTATCAGCAGGCAAATGGCATGGCTGCCTACAATCCGGAACCAGCAACATTAGTGGCAGGAAAAAGTGAGGATGAGAGTTTACAGTGACCAAGTTTAACTATTGTTACTGAAACAGAACGATAAAAGTGAGGCATATAAACACATAATTTCCCTAGAAGCACATGGATAATCTGCAGGTCAGAACTATGCCACTTCTCTAAAGACCATCCTTGGAACAGGGTTCTGTAAAATGTTCCTGAAGAATTTTTTTCTTACTGGCAAGAGTATTTCAGCATAGTAGTTGATTAAAGTGCTCTTTAAAATGTTCTGAGGAAGGGAAAACAAAATGGGATATTCCTTTAAAAACCAAATTTTGTGTGAGGGCTGTGATAGGAAACATTTGCTGCATTACTATATCTGCCAGCCCAAAAGCAAAAGGCACAGCACAATTCATCTCTACAGATATCAACTCTTCCATTCCACAGTGGCATTGCTTCTTCCATACTGCCTGTTACGAACAGTCCCTGGGCCACACCATCTTCCAGTGCCTGGACAGTATGTGCTAACTGGTACAGGTGTTGCTAGTCGGGAGAGCCCAGGTGATGTTTTTAAGCTTTCTCTTTTGATTTCTAAATTGCCAATCACTAGTGATGAAAACAAAGCTCAAGAACTAGTACAAAGCTCCACACAAAAGAGGTGGATCTTTCCCTGTGGGTTTTTTTAATTCCAGTAATTAACTGCATGTGGGAATCACAGGCAATATACTTTTTAATATCAGTACTATTACATTCAGTAAAGGTGTGAAACTCAAAGACAAAATTTTTCAGTTCCCAAGCATGCACTGTGGAAGGAGGGCAAATGCATCAAAGCTCAGCTGAGTGCACGAACTCAGTCACGGGCTGTGAAGTCGAAG
Organism: Falco punctatus; assembly: GCF_963210335.1. Taxonomy (NCBI): domain Eukaryota; kingdom Metazoa; phylum Chordata; class Aves; order Falconiformes; family Falconidae; genus Falco; species Falco punctatus. Next base: position 33,654,735 of record NC_137581.1, read on the forward strand.
GCTGAAGCAAGGTGTTCCACTCTTGCTCGGGGAGGCAGGAGGGTGGCAAAGCTTCCCAATAGCATACAGTGTACTCTGCTGCATAAAGCTCCAGCTACCCACGCCAGCACAACGGGAGATGAGACAGGGCAATATATGCTGTGACATTTGCTTGTAGGAGAGAAAGGTTGGGACCCAGATGCTAGGGATCAGACAGCAGGACACTCATCATTTTATTTTAGTGATACGATACACATCTTCCCTTGGATTCCCTGAGTGAAAAAAAAAAATATTATGTATATTTAAAGACCTCAGTATAATTTCCAGCTGCTGCTGTGTGTGCGACATAGGATGTCAGTGTAAGGCCTAGAGCTGAATTGCAGACCATAGTAAGAACATTGGTATTTGGCTACTGTAATTATTTGCAGCAGTTAAAAGCTATGCAGTATTTTGTGGCACCCATAATATGCTGGGTGACATTCTATAAAATGAATCTTGGAAGAAGATGAATGTTACTAAAACCTGGGAAATTAATGGAAAAGCAAGATAATAACAAATAAGGGAAAATAGTTTTGAAATGCTGTAGCCTGAGTCTCTCTCCCACATCCACAACCGCTAGAGTAGCTCAATTGCAAGAAAAGGAAAGAAGAATCTCTCCGTTCAGCTTCCTTCAGAGTGAGCAAAAGCACTGGCCAGCTTGAGTGTTAACTGTGTAGAAGAGCAAGATGTTGTGCCTCCTTTTGGGGGGACAGAAAAATATCAGCGCAGTTCTGCAGTTTTGTTTTAATTCCTCTCACCTGGTTGAGATTGATGTACCTACCTCCTCCTCTATACACAAAGTCTAAAATACCTCATACCAATGAAAGTATGGGAATCCATCTGCACCAAGACTTCCACAGCTCACGGCTTCCACTTAACAAGCTGAGTAACCTCTTCAACATCTCCCCATTCAGCAAGTTTAAAAACCGTGTTATATTTAGCCCTGGAATTAGCAGATGCCTGGTTTCATCAGAGATTTAATTTGTTGGAGTCAAAATGCACTGATAAATAACAAATATTCATCCCTTGTGCCTCAAGGTAACAGGGTTTGTTTATATTTGCAGAGCATCCTTATATAGCCTAAACAGCTTGCCTGAGCAGAGAGGAGATGAGCTGCCAGCGACTGCCTGTCCTCCTGACAGAGTGCCAGGACCGACTGTGCATCGCAGAGTGGAAAACGTAACAGGAGACACGGGGAGGATGTCATGTACCGCAGACAGGGCACAGGGTTTTTAGTGGTTAAGATGACAACAAATGCGCACCTCTGTCATCAATCCCCAGTAGGAAGCCATATCCATGGAGAAATTTAGAGAAAACAAAAAGGTCCTCAAAAACAACTGAGGTTCTGTTTTTTGAATAATGATAATGTACTGAGGAAAGCCATTATCCTATTTATGGTTTGTTGTTCAGACTCCCAGCCAGCAGCGCACCATACTCTGTGAATACATACATTCTAATGATATGATGGGGCAGGACACAGATGTTACGGGTTTGTCACACAGTCCTGCATGGTCTGGCTTAACCAGCGTGTAATCACCAAGCATCAGAAGCATTTGCAACTTTTGACAACTGCCAAGCCAGTGTCTACTAATTGCTGTAACATGATTGAACATGACAAGAAGAGAGAGGGAGGAGTAAGAAAGAAGCGATGGAGGGAAAGGTTCAGGGGACCAGCCCAAGGAACAGAAAAACTGCATTCAAAACAATTCAAGTTGAAACCACGTAGCAATTCTGTTCTGTTCTGTTAAAGCAGAACTGTGACTAATTTGATTGATTAAAGGATGAAAGAAGAGTCTGATCTCAAATACCATCAAAGACCATCCACTGCTGTTCTCCAGGGATGGCCAGTCAATAAGAAACTTTAAAGGTCAGGATTATGTATCGCTTTGCCTCTTCCAAGAGAACTGCTGAGATGCAGATGTTTCCCAATATTTTAAAAATTTGGGCATTTTAAATACAGGTGCCTTGCCCCTCAGGCCCACCTAATGTGACAACCTGAGCAGTGCTTTTAAAGGAGATAAATATTTGCAGTTCCACTTGTCTTTGATTGCAAATTCCTTTAAGTTCTTTGTCCCTAGTCAGTCCTCCAAATATTGGAGGCACTGAAAGTTAGAGGCCACTGCTGTCAGCTGAGTTTTTTTATGAATAGTCCAGGACTACGCAACATGAAAACTTAGATAAATACTCAGAAGAGTGATTAGAAGACAAAAGGTGAATTATTGATACAGTGCAGGTAAGGAGCTGCCTGTATTTGGGGCTGGATTTCCAAAGAGCATTGCCTTTCGCGACATCTCAATGTCAGATTCCCACCTCTTCTATACATTTTTGTGTCTTAAGAGATAAACGAAGGAAGGCTGGGTGCCTGAACTGGGACTGGAGGTCCAGGTGAGCCTTTGTCCTCACTGCACAAATCTAAGCCCCCTTTAATAGCAGGTTTGCCCTCAAGTCAGCCACTGAGGGATGTCTGAAACAGTACTGGAGAGCAAGCCAACTCTTCAGCACCGCTGGAGGATTGGGGTTCAGTGCTCAAGCTCACTTCCCAGCTCTTTCATATTTGGCAATGTAGATTTAACCTTAGAATCTTTCCACTGTCTATGAAAATGAACATGTACATCCAGCAGCCTATTCAAACTTTGGGAAAGTTGCCTTGTCTCCTTTGGGAGATGCCTCTGTCCCTTCATTTGCTATAGCAGGACTCGAGTCAATTTGGTGAGTAAATCTTGTAAATCTAGTCATTTATGAAAGAAAGGAACAAACTGAGATTCCTGTGGGATTTAATTTTTTTTTCCACAAATATTTGAAGAGCCATCACATATTTATGAAGATGTTAAAAAGCCAATAATGTTTCAAGCACTTTAGAACATACTAGCTTATCTGAAATTTTAACCAGAAATACATTATTTGTTTTCATTATTATCTGGCTCTACGTGTTTCTAATTAGAAAAAGAAATGGGTTTTTTGATGACCAAACACATATTGTTTGTGTAGGCAAAATGAATAGGTTTTCAACAATTCATAAGCAGAAACGTCTTTAGGCAAAGAGCTGACCAAAAAGAGGAATTTCTATCTAGTGAGAAAACTGGGTGTGTCCAAATCTCTGCACACTTCCAAGCAGGGGAAGAAGCATGAAAACCATATTTTAGGGAGTTACAGCTCAGGCAACTATCTGGGCTACCAGGTCAGATTGTACCTCCATGCTATGTGACAGCCACAGATATCTGTGATGCATCTCACAGAGAAGACAAATTCTAGTATGTCATGAGTCTTGAATGGCAACTGGAATGCTCTTCCCTTTGAAAACAGGGGGGCTCTAGGACTCAAAAAAGAATCCCTTTAGCATTTTACATAATCACAGACTGGTCAGGGTTGGAAGGGACCTCTGGAGATCATCTAGTCCAACCCCCTGCTAAAGCAGGTTCACCTAGAGCAAGTTGCACAGAATTGCATCCAGGTGGGTTTTTGAGTATCTCCAGAGGAGACTCCACAACCTCTCTGGGCAGCCCGTTCCAGTGCTTTGTCACCCTCAGAGTAAAGAAGTTTTTGCTCATATTCAGATGGAAATTCTTGTGTTGCAGTTTATGCTCGTTTCTCCTTGTCCTGTCACTGGGCACTGCTGAAAAAGCCTGGCCCCGTCCTGACACTTGCCCCTAAGGTATTCGTATGTGTTGGTCGATCCCCTCTCAGTCCTCCCTTCTCCAGGCTACACAGCCCCAGCTCTCTCAACCTTTCCCCATAAGGGAGATGCTCCAGTCCCTTAATTGTCTTGGTAGCCCTCCGCTGGACCCCGTCTCTCTTGAACTGGGGAGCCCAGAACTGGACACAGCACTACAGATGTGGCCTCACCAGGGCAGAGCAGAGGGGGAGAAGAACCTCCCTCGACCTGCTGGCCATGCTCCTCCTAATGCACCCCAGGATCCCACTGGCCTTCTTGGCACACTGCTGGCTCATTTCAGAGGACATGATTGATATTAATACTAAATTAATGTTGGGTGTTTTTTGTTTTTTTTTTTTTTCATTTGGGTTCTATCAAGCAACTTACCAAGCATCCTGGTTCATCTCAACTTGAGGCAACAAATGTTACGTGTTGATGGAAACATTTCAGAAAAAAAAAATAAACCTTTTTCCTGTGGTAAATTTTGATTTTTATGAGAACCACATTTTCCATTTTTAAGACAGAATTTCCAAGCAACTCTTAACTATGGCTAACAAATATATCCATAATCATCAGAAATCATTGGTTAGCAAACGGAAAGAAATCTCAGGTTCAAAACAAACCATGTGGGTTTGCAACCTTTTGCGGTTTCATCATAGGTATCATGATAACTAGACTTTTTTCCCCCTAACATCCAAGAGAATGAATTAATTCACTGTCTCAAAACCTTACAAAGAAAACAAAAATGTGAGCCCTGAATGCTCAACCACCAGCAAGCAAATAAAAACAACACAAAACACATTCTTCTCATGTCTCTCAGTTTTTATTGGTTGGGGTCCTGACTCATGAGTGTCGAAAGTCTGGGGTTGCCAAAACTTCTTTTGTTTGTCACTAATAATCACTCATCCCGAGGAAAATGTGGTTTACTGTCTCATGCCAGGCCTCCAATGCTAGGGGCTGAGGTTCCTTGGTGAGACAGCCTCTCCCAGTTCCAAGACATAGTCTTCCGCATTATCGGAATACTTTTTTTTTTTTTTTTTCAAGCATCAAATGTAAAATAAATAGGTCTTTCCCTTGACAGACATTATGATTTTTTTTTTTAAGATTAACTTTGTTAGCCACAGAACTTTTGCAATATTTCAAGACCACTGATAACTGAGCAGGATGGAAAAGAACACAAGTACATCCAGTCCGCTGTTTGTTTGGTTTTACTTTCTCTGCTATGGCTAGAGACTTCTGGAATTGTCCTCTTGGTGGAAATAAAGTAAAGCAGTTGGGCTTTTCTATCAAAATACTGAGTCATAAGGGTTGGGGAAAAAGTAACACAGGATAAGCTGACAGTTGTATTGAGCCGCCTGGTAACCAAAGGTACATTCTTCAGAAGTGCCCAGATAAGTTGCATTTTCTAACGCCATTTCATTCCCTGCCCTCTCCCTTCCAGCACAGTCCCAAGACTAGTCACGTGGTTTTCTGTATTGCCTCTTGCAGGCAGATTCAGGCTGCCTGTAAATACCACCTGCCCCAGAGAAGCCAACACCGAATCCTTCTTTGGCAGCCATTCCAGGAAGAAGCTCCCACAAGAGAAGACTCCAGTCCATTTTCTACTTGACAATATCTCTGCACTAGCAAGCAAGTCCGTTTCAAGTACTGACCATGATCAATGTCCATTCCCTCCTCCCAATTTCTTCCAGGAATATGGTCATCTCAGAACTAGCCCTAAAAATGGTCCTACAAGGAGGTCATATAGACAGGAATTTAGTGTAAACTGTGGGACTGAGCAGTTTAGCCAAAAGCCAGATGCCTAAAGCAGGATTCATCTCTACTAACATCGAATAACTACTACATATGTACTATACATACATCCTGATACAAGAAAGAAAAGTTTTATAGTGAGTATGGTCATTCACTGGAACAACCTCCACAGTGACATGGTAGAGTTCCCATCACTGGAGGTTTTCAAGATGCAACTGGACAGGGTGCTAGATGAACTCATTGAGGCTCCCTTTCCTACGAAAGGTTGGACCAAATGATTTCTTGAAGTGTCTTCCAACCCGGCCTACTCTGTCAGTCTATGATACATATCAACACATTAGCTAGTAATCCAGACTGCTGTATGGTTAAAAGAAATACAGCCCAATTCATTTGACCTGTTTTCAGATTTCTACACGAAAATGAGACGAATCATGCCGTAAAAGGAGACTTTTCTGTTTGTTTTTGTTTTCAATGACTACTACAGGGAACTTGTGGCAACTGATTCCAACACACGCTGCAGTCCTCCAGCAAGCTGAATCACCCCTTACATGCCTATGTTTCTCACAAACAGCATTTCAGCTTTGATAAGACTTTGCTTTTGAACTAGGAATCTTTTATTACATTGCAGGTTTTATGGTCAGGGTCTCATCTACACCCCAAATCTCTGCTGTAGTTCCAAACAGGAGAGGGAAAGGCTCCAAACCCCTGCTAAATTCACTAGGGAGGCCAGATCCAGTCTGGTCAGTCATAGAGATCTTACTTGCTTCTTGGTAGGAACACTGTTCCCAGAAAGGATATGCCTACTGCTAGGCATGTCTCATCTGAGGGGGCTTTAAACCACCAAGGTCTTGCACTCCAAGAGGTGGTCCTCACTGCTGGACTCCATCACAAAATTAGACTTAGCAGTTTTAATCAAGCCTCATCTACTTGCTGCAAAACATCCTACAGATATCATGGAATAAGCAATAGAAATAACAAGAGCGATCTGACTGTAACCCCATAAACTGGCATCTTCCCATAAGACAGGGAATGTCTTGGCCTCTCCTCTAAGCCTGCTTATGCATTTTAGACCTACTGCTTTGGCAAAAATGCATAAACAGTTGTAACAGAGCTGCCAAAAGGCGGTCTCCGGCCCATTTCTGAGAATAAGACTTAAATCCCTCTTAGCAAAAAGATCTTGGCCTGACTGTTCATCTGGCTGGAGCTTTACTGTTGTCAAACATGCCAAAATGAACGAAGGGGAGATGTTAAAGAAGAAGAAGAAAAAAAATCCATCAGCAGAACAGGTGTTTTAGCTTCTCAGCCCTTCAGAAGTTCACTACAGAAATTTTCAGGGGGACACCTGACTGAACTGGACTCATGGCAGATCCTCAGCCTTTCCATCAATGGTCTCAAGCTGCCTTCATACCTGAGGACAAACAAGCCAACAGAGGTAGTCAGCAGTGTGCCTTGGGCTGGGATAAATGTTTTCCATTAGTGGGCTGATAATGCTATCTTCAGCCTGAAGCAGTGCGTGCCCACTATATTGCCAAATACTGATATTTATACACAGGCAAAAGGTCATTGTCCTGCATGTTTCTGGAAAGTAAAAGCGAAGTGCTGTAAAATCAGCCTCTAGCGGAAGAAACAGATTCTATCTACGTAAATACACTGCTTTTAAATCCTGCTAGTAATGTTTCAGTCCAATAAAACAAATCTGATGACACCGCTGTGTCTTTATTTGACTCTGAACCTCAAAAAAGCCAATAACCCAGTAAGGAGCCCTAGCTATATAGTTTTCTCTGGATTCTTACCCATTAGTGTAACGAAGTGGTCATTTTCCAAATAGGCATTTTGACAAATGCATTTTACTGATCCCTTTTACAGAGGACAGACATTGGGGGATATGTAGAATTTTCTGCAGAAAATAAGTTCACTGTTAAGTAGTAAGGACATTGGATGTCTCCATCTCAGCTATCTGTAAATCATCTTGGTTTGTCTGATGCATGAGCTTTTAAAAAAGCTCAAGGCAGTAAGGATACCCACAGAACAGCAAGCCTTGTCAGCTTCATTCTGACATGTTCTTAGCAACAGTCAGTAACAAAAGTGTCATCTTCCCATAGGATTCCTGTACTTCCAAAAATCCTCCTTCATTTACATAATGCCATCAGTCTTGAAAGATTTTTCCAGTAAGTACAAACAATCTCACAGTTTAAATAGTTGCCTAATCAGAAATCACTACCAAATTCTTCAGCATCCAATTCAGGGTTCGAAATATGTAGATTGCAACCATCTGTAACGTCGGTTGCAAACGAATCTCTCCAAGTAACCCAAAAGCTTTGCGAATCTGTGAACTTGAGAACTCAGCTTATCTTCCTTCTCTCTCCATCTAAAAAATCCTGCCAAAAGGTGGAACTGGTGATGCTGCACACGTTCTCTAAAGAGCTAAAACCTGTGGACAGCTGTAGAGTCTAAACCCTAAAGTTAGATACGCAGAACGGAGTTCATAAAATGCACACATCTTCAGCTGGCCTTAAACCTGGGTATTTGCACATTCATAGCAATTTGGGTGTTGAGCTGAACATGAGCTTATGCTCATAGCCAATCTGAAGAACAAGCAGACAGGCATAAGGTAGATGATGTCTGATTTGGTGACATAAATAAGCATGTTCATATTTGAAAATCCATTACTATCACTGGGTTTTACTACACCTATAGCTTTAACCTAAAACTTCTATCTGGACTTTTATTTCTGGTTCAATAATCTGTGTCGTTTTCTTCTTTAATTGTACACTGGCTGGGAGTGCGCACATACAAATTAATAAAAGATCCATACTTTTCTCCGAGGATTCATTATTGAGTCCTCACAGCAAAGTTATCTGGTTTCATTTTTGCATTACAACTCTGACATGTTACATTGCCTGGGTTTTGCTGTGACTTAAGATTTCCCCAGCTCTAACACCTCTTTGTTGTTCCAGTAATCTTTGCTTTTCCACTGAGCCATATCCCCGCAGTTCTGCAACTGAGCCATACTGGGTGCACCACTGGTGCCTGTGGGCAACCTCATCTACCTCTCGGCCAACTGCTCTTCTCACTCTCTTGCAACACTAATCAGTTGGGGAAATTCCCTTTGCAGAAACCTACCTCTGTCATCTTCACAGCTGGGTAAATCTGCATTTTCTTTTAAATCTAGTATTGAAAGCACAACCTTAATCATAAGATTTGTAATAATTTCCTACAATCTGGAATTGCTCTTGCTGCAGTGAAGAGAAAGGTGACAGGGTTTTAAAACAACGCAAGGATTTTAAAAGTAAACGCAGCTGTGAGGCAGATTTTGCTGTAATTTCAAGAGCAAAGTGATTAAAAGAGGATGCAGGAGAAAATGAAGAACTAAAAATGGGTTGATATTTAGAGAATATATGGTCCCTGAACATAAATTATGGGACATTGTTGATCCTGAGTCTCTCATATTGTTTTGGTACACAGTATTTTCTTCAAGGTCAAGTGAAGGTGGCAGGCAGGAGACACAGAAGATCATTTAAGGCTACTGAAAATAAGGATGCATCTATCTCACAGACACAGTTCATGTATAAGTATTTAATAGGAAAGGTTTGCTTCTTAAGATGTCAAAAAGCACAACTTTATCCTAGACTTCCAGGGTTGTATGTTCACCCTTAATGTAAGAGACATGTATGTTTGAAACCTCCTGCCCACCTACAAAGAGATTATAGCTCCAAAGAAAAAAAAACCCTGAGCAGAGGTAATCCCTCTATAGCATTTTGAAGTCTTAATTATGAGTCATTCTTCTCCTTAAAAGGCTGTTTTTAAAACATTCCTTAAAATTTAAAAAATTCCTTAAAAAAAGGAATTGCCAGCTATTAGTGCAAAGATTAAAGCTGAGCAGAAGAACTGATAAAAAACCATGTGCAAGCTAGAGAGGTACAGAAAAACAGAGTAATACATAACAACAATAAAAAGTGGACCGGATGTACTCACTCATCACTAGACATTTTACATGATTAATCACTTGTCCTCATTTTAACAAGGAAGCCAGGAAATCCACAAAACCTCAGTATGTATGTAATAGTGCATTTCTAGCTAACAAATTACAGCTATCAAGCTACACAAAGAAGCTTGCACTATATTTACTATAATTTAACATACTGGCCTTCCCTGAAAACCTGGCAAAGTTTGCTACCATGCAAGTCCATAGCATCAAAACTACGTATTTCAACGAGGGTAAAAATTCAAGTGTTTAGGATTTACACGAGAGTCAGCCAGAAAGACCATGACGGCTCAGGGCAATTTGTATGAAGTAGCTTGTGTAGGTGATTTTGATGCTCCGGCTAGGCCATCACATCCATTGCTAAACATAAAAACAGAGCGAATGTCATAAACAGGTTGTGGTGGCGCTACCTGGAGCCAAAGCGCAAGCCTGGCTGCATTTCATGTCAAACCACTGACCAGCCCTACTGCCGTTTGGAAAGTATGGCTGACATCCGACTGTGGGCCGCCCCGTGAGGTTCACCAAACCACCAGCAGTGGAGTGGTTATGCTGCTTTCTTCAAAACATTTTTGTGGTTTTCTCGAGAACACAGTATTTGTCAGGTGAGTAGCACAGCCAGGATGGTTTTATCTCCTTGTTGCTATCATCTGTGCTTCGGTGCCATTCCAAAAGGCCTCCCTTCTGCTCAGCCAGGTAGTGTATGAAGAACCATTCTCTGGAGGGGCTGCAGGCATCAGAACACATTTTAAGGCTAAAAAGGAGCATTTTCAGTCTGAAATCTCATACACCAAACAGGAAATAGCACCCAGTTATTTATTTAACTCTACTTACAGTACTTTTTATTTCTTTCAAGCATAACTTAAAAGAACAATTTTGCCCTTTTAGTTGCAATTTTGTGACAGTCCATAAGCAGTACTTTCTCAAATGGGAGAAGACGGCAATTCTGAAATTGTTACTTCAGGTCTTCTCAAGAGGTGGTTAAATAGCTGTTCAATTAGCTACGTGCATCTCAATTAATCCATGACCTAACGTGCCTGTTAACATCCATCTGTCACACATCATCCTCCTGACCTGTGTCCCTGGAGCCTCATCAAATTCAGCCTGGCAGAAGACTCCTTCACATGAAGGAGAGAGGGAGACAGCTCTCACCAGCTCCCTGCACAAAGGGCGGGAAGCATCAGTCAGCTTCACAAAATGAAAAACGAAGAAGCATCAGAGAAAAGACCTACTCGAAAGACCTTCCTGGAGCCCCATGTCAGAGCTGTGTAGAGAATTCCCTTACTCCTGTCAAGCAGCGTTCTAGACATCATGCACCTCAGTGCAGCCTTTACTGCTCTGGCTTTTATGCCAATGTCATGCCCTTGGAGAAACGACACAAAGAGGGATAACATCATATGGAATTTCAGATCCTTGCATTTCTCCTGTTATCTCTGGGAACTCCTAGACTTTCTGGCCACATAGCCATGGGTTTGCTACTACCTTGAAGGTAAGCCATCATCTCCAACAGGGAGAGACATTTCATCCCTACGACTCACCACTGAAATGTTTCCAAAACAAAGTCAGGTACTTGCCTTACAATGTGACTGGCTTCCAAATTATGAAGGCTTTTCTACATGCAACAATTTTGGACAGTCTCTGACTGATTTCTGGATTTTCCTGAAGAGGCACACAATTTACAAGCTTTATTAAATGAAAGAATATGAAGCCGTAAAATATTTGTTCAACTGTATTTGGGAGCAAAAGAAAAATGCTAACTATTGTGGGAACTGGCAAATACAAAGAGTGTTCCTCATCTTCAAATTTCAAAACTCTTCAGAAGAGCTTGGGACCGTTGTTCCACTTTATAGAGGGGGACGTACAAGGGCCCTGGAAGGGCACAATTTGCCTCAGGTCAAAGCAAGGCATCAGCAGAGGTAGGTACCAAACCCAGGTCACAGGCAAACTTAAAATACAGTCCTTCAAGTCTCATGTATCTTGTCTGTCCCTCCTCTGACACAGTAAGTTAGGCTGACTTTCATCAGCCATGTGACTGAGTCTTGTTTAGCGGCAGTTCACTGTGCACCTTTCAACAGAAAGGGAGAGGCCGAGCAGCAGAGGGCTGGCTGTTTGCCTTCTCCTGGTTGCTATGCCCCGATTGAGACTGACTCTTCCCAAAGGAGATTTCACCTTCTTTGAGGTTATTAGACCATCTTTGGGGTCGGAGAGGTGTCTGGAGTACAGGAACTGAAGTTGGGAGACCCTTTAGGAGCAGAAAGCAGTATCAAAGCCAAGTCAGAGAAGCAAAAGGCAGAGAAATTCCAGGGAGCAGGTCCCAAGGATACTGTGGGGGGTCAGTGCAATCCACAACCCCTGCTCAAAGTTGCTAGACTGGGAAGGTGGACTGGCTAAAAAGTTCTACCCAGCAAGGACACCACAACCAAGAAGAAAGAAAATCTTCGCAACCTTTACTCTTCTCAACAATCCAAGACTGTAGAAACTGCAAATGTAAAAACAGATGTTGAATTTATGACATGACTGTGTGTTTGAACATTGGACATGTGAACAGAAGACAGTTGGTAGGAAATTAATGTTCAAATTAAGAGAGCTGCCAGGGTCAAGCCTGTGTTATGACCACAGTTCATTTGCTTTCTTTATCCTTGTTAATTAGATACAATTACATCAGCTTTAGCTTTAGTGCACTTCCAATCTAATTATCGAAAAAAGGTTCACATTTTAAGAAAGAGAATTAAAAATGAACAATGGCAACAGCCAACCTTCTCATTGCTGAAGTGTATTCAGATTAACGATTATTTCCCTAATTAATCTAAACCACTCATCCAGTGTAATTTGCATGACTGCAGCACAGATGACTTCTTTTTGTACTTGCATTTTCTCTTAACAGTTGTGGCAAGCTAATATGCAGAGAAAAATAAAATAAGTCAAATTTTAAACGCACAAACTACAAGCTGAGCATATGCCATAAGCAGTGGCATTCCAACACTTGAAGGAGGAAAAGAAAAATCTCACCAAGTAATTTTAAACAAAAATTACCATTACTCCTTCTCTGAAACCATGTCTCTAGAAGTCTCTGAAAAGCACTTTGATCATACTGATGAGGGCCCTCCAGACTCCTTGGGGAATTTCCAACACCCACCTCTTTATTTTCTCAGGCAGTCACAGGAAAAGAGGTTTTGTTGAAGATGCCAGCATGTACTAGGCTTGTCAGGATGTCTCAGGCTTAACCCTTTGATAACTCTGACCACCCTGAAGATATGATCTTCAAGTCATAGTTTACAGCATTAAATTAGGAAATAAGCCAAGTTCCAAACCTCCTAAACTAACAGCATAAAAAACGTGTATGAACTGTTGCCACAGAAATATTAGCTAAACAACGCACAGTCCCACAACAGTTAGCTTGGAACATCTCTTATGCCCAGTGCCTTTTAACTCCAACAGACTTACTTAGCTGTGAACTCTTAACTCTTCCCTGATACATACTATATAAATAATGTAAAGTTTTGTTCAACAGGCCAGTTGAGTATTGCCATTTCCCTTGACATAGTTTCTCTGAACAACTTAATTCTGATGAGCTTCTTTCACAGTTTGTTTTCCACAGAGTCATATTCTAGTTTCCTTGACAAACATTATGCACCTCCTCTAAATCTACGACTTCCAGCATAAGGAGATGATTCTTTGTTGTATTTCTGTCCATACTGCGTTAGGATTTTTGTAGCAGCATGAACAGTCTGCTTGATTTTGTGTGGTTAATCAATCCAGCTGCAACATCTGCTCAGAACACAGTATTACAGGGCAATAATTATGAAACACGTTTTTAGCAGAAACCAAGACACTGACTGTTTGTTATTAAAGGTTACTGTCTATTTAAACCAAGACCAGATGTAAGCAGGTGAGACAACTGGGGTTTTGCCAGCTTTCAAAAAGAGTGAGTTTTGCCCTGCCTGTGTCTGGAAGCCGCTGTTATGCAGCACACTGAATATACATCCATATGAATAACATAGTATGTTAGATTTACATTATTTCAGTATCAGCTTAAAAGTTACTTTCAGATCAGCATAAAATGTAAGGGTTTTGCAAGCAATAACTTGTGTTCCAAACCAAAGCAACCACAGATTACTTTCCTACAGGAGTGAAAAACTCAGCCAAAAGCAAGTTTTGCTCTTCTTCACTGCTTGATGATTTCTGGTAGGCAAGCCGTATTCCATAGCCTCCCAGCTAAGACTCCCCTTGCTGGTTTCTAACCACTTCCACCAGCCAAGAATGAGAAGGCCAGAAGTCACATCAGGACAGCAGAGCAGGGTCAAGAAAGAAGCAGAACACGACAGCCATACTACAAGACTGGACAAGGGTCAGAAATAAGTCGAAACCAGCAACGGCCACAAGGAAAGCGTAGGAGGAGACTTGGAAGTTATACAAGGTGGAGGCTGTACAAAGTAAAGGATTGGCAGTAAGTGGGTTATAGGAGCAGATGGCAGGAAAAAAATACACTTCTTTTGTCAATATTCATCTTATTCCTGGCCAAAGCACGGGCACTTCAGGAAACCAAGTCAAGTGACTTGTACAAGTGTTCTATTTTGCCCATTCTTAACTAAAACAAACCAACCCCAAACACACACACAAAGGTTCTTCATGGTCCTCTAAGCAGCAACAACTTTTGGAGGAATGAAAGCAAGACAAACTATATTTTTTGACTACACAAAGGCCCCAATTTCAATCTTTGCAATTCCTGTGGAAAGGTGTTGTGTGGTCATGGACTAGAGCGCCAGTACCTTGACCACAGACATGGTCTCATGTTTGTCACGGTGAGTTCCTTGCCCCAAGCAGTCACACACTTTGTGGTTTGCCTCAACAGCAGGGGAAGAGACAGCATTTGATTAATCTGGTGCTCAATAACTCAGTAAGGTTAGCGCTCTGGGTACATTTCTTCTGCCTTGGCATGACTCACTTTCCGTAGCCACCTTCCAATCAGAGGCTCAGAGCAGTAACCAGCATGGAATTCAGTCACACCAGAAGCTCAGGCTATGAAGCGAGAGGAAGGTCCAAGCAACAGCAGCAGAGGATGGAGTAGCACACATGTTGGGCAAAGACTACAGAATAGCTGGAGACTTAACTCTCAATTTAATACACCAAGGTTAAACAAAGTGCATGGATACTGTTCTGTGGTTGAATAAAGCCAGCCAGAACCAGACTGCTGAAAGAAAGAAAAATAAAGTCCAGGCAGGAAGAAAAAAGCTCAGACTGATCTTTCACATGAATATACTCTCCCTTCCCTTCACAGAATATCTTTTGTTGTTGTTCCCAAATTCACCACCCATCTTATTTTGGCTGTTAAAAAAAAAAAAATGAAGAAAAAGTTAAATGTTTACTTGCTTCAGTTAACGTGTATTTTCTATGGGATTGAATGTGAGGCATTAGCCAAATAAAAAAAATCTCCGACACAGATACAGTAATGAAACAAAGAATGCTCTTTTTGGAAGTAATCTCATAAACACTACGGAAACCTCCTTTAAACAACCACTGCACAAATAAAGAATCAAGGAGAGTTGCACATGCTTACTGGTTTAAAAGTAACTTCAGCACAAATTTCCTAATTCGTGAAATGAAACCCAGCTGAGATTAGTAGATTCACAAAATATACATCAAAAAATTTTAAGACAGCTGTTTGCAACAGCAGTACTTATAAATCTTAGAAACCATATCTGTGCACATCTCCGCTCAGCATTACTATTTTGGGGTACTTGACAATATGCTGTTTGGTAGATTTCAGAAGATACCAAAACACTTGAGAATTTTTAATAAGCCTATAAAACTTCATACAACATTTTCATTGTTATTCAAGCGTCTTTTTGCATTTGCCCAGAAGACACTAAAGCTGGCTTTTACGCCGATTCCCCAAATACTGTACAACGTACCACAGACCAGTCCCAGTCCACACGGAAATATCAAGCCAACCGCCCTAACCTAGCTTCCAGGCAAGATGAGACTGAGGTACACTGGTCATTACATCCACTTGTGTTGATATTAGACTGGATTTCTTGCCCAGTTTCTCCTTACAGAATCCATGCGACACTTCATGTAACCAGAACTATGGCTTTACCTTTCAACCAAAGACAGTAAAACAGTGTTCTCACATTCTTCCTGGATACCAACTTAATTCTGTAAGAAGTATGCCATCTACTGATGCACTATTTACTATACCGTTCTTCAAGTGCCTTCACACAACCACTGACCAAGACCAAGCTTAGTTGTGTTAGCTGAAAAGAAAAATAATATTCCATGAATTTACAAGAAATGACAGTGCTCTTGAAGCCAGTGAAATGTTTTATTTTAAGCCACTGCTAAAACAAGGACAAACTTAGTGCAACCTGGAGTTCATAATCTGAAAACCGAATATAGTTAAATTACTAAAATGGCAAAACTCATCACCATTATACAGTACAAGACCTTCATATTCATTGAGTACAGTTACATAAACATTTATAGTTATTCAAACTGCTTTTGGTATACAATTGCATCACTAACCAGGCTGTGAATTACTGTAACACTGCACAAATAAGCGGCAGTTCCAGCAAATTATAATAAATTTTAGTATTAAATACTATTCAGACATTACAACAGAACAAAGGCCCTCTAAAACTACAACTCCAGCTATACAACAGGAATGTACAAAGATGGTATAAAATAAAGTGACTACAGTGGCTGGGCTCTGTACTTGCCCCTTCAGAGCTCAAGTACAGTAAATGCGCAACAGTAGTGGCTCTTGCTGAAAAGCCAACATTCTTACACTAAAATCATTCCCGAATCCTGTGTTTTTCTTTGCAAATCAACTGTGTAAAACTACAGGGTTTTGCGCTGGTGACAGTGTTTACTACTTACTGTGTTCCCATCTTCAACAAGATGTGGCTCTTTATAGACAAGGTCCCAGACAAAGTTACATCAGAAAATGTAACATTTAAGATCTGATACCATTTTTGAGACACCTAATTAGTCTCGGAATGTGGGTTGCTGGTTTTGGGGTTTTGTTTGCTTTTTAAAAAGCTTACACAATCTTTTAAAACTCAAGAACAAAGATGCTATACAAACTGCATTCAAGTACATTGTCTTATCTTACTTTTTCACATCCTTATTTTGAGACAGCAAGTCCTCTTCAATTTTAGCATATGGGTTTGAGTTTTGTTTGGTTTTTATTTTAAGGCTTTCTGCATACTTCTGTATTATTTATGCACCCTGTTCTGAATGTTTACATTTGTTTTAAATTATGGCCGCTTTTAATTGTTAATTTCTAGAGGAACTATTTTCAAAGTGCTTTTTCTAGAGAATCTTACAAAACATCTGAACACTTCCTTTTTCAGAACATCAAATGTGTTCCTGAAGTGTTTGATACAGGCCATCCTCTGGAACAGTAACACCATTGGATGTATTTTCCTCAACTTAACAATTAAATTACCAAGTCAGGTTTCCCATACAGAAAAAAAGCTGGATGAAACAAACTCCACCTTACTATGTTTGTTTATAAAGCAGAGTTGTCTGCTTTAAATGGACCAAAACGTGGCCTTTCATGTTTTTAACAGTTTTCATTCACGCTTCTATATTTGCAGTCAGGAGTTTAAAATAAACTCGGTAATAGCACAATTTTAGACCAGCATTAGCAAAGAACAGCTTTCTCAATAATATGGCAGACAGCACCAGTTAGACATAGTCAAAGTAAGGTTTCCGAATTATTATTAAAATTATTAACTTATAATAATTTTGCCAGGCTAGTTAAATGCTTTTCCAATTCTGATACCCAAAGAGAAAAATCAAGTCAACCAGGAACAAATTTTAAAAAATTTGTGTACAAAATGGGTTTGCTTTTTTGTTTAAGTAAAAATGAACATTCTTCTCACATAAATTAGGAAACTATGCTACTTATTAATACAATAAATTAATTTCTTCCTTAATATAATACCGATCAACAGTTATGTAATGTATTTGATCCAGTCTGAAAAGAAGATTCCATTTATAAAAATCGGTTTTAGTGCAACTATTGTCCACTAACTTTTTGAATAGTTGTAATTAGTTGTAATAGTTGGGAATTGTGCAATCTTCTGCCTTTCTCCAGAAAAGTAATTAAAAAGAAAAAACACTTCAGCAACTTTATAAAATCCAACATACTGAATAAATCAGTTAAAAAATGGCTGTTCCTGGCATTTTGTTGGATTTTTTTCAAATGTACACCTTTGTACATTTATAATGCCTTCAATATCTTTCTCAGTTTTGTTTTGGACATGTACAGAAACATCATACTATTACTACTGTATCCTCATGTCTTCAAATTCCACTTGGTGAGAATTCAAGGGTCCAAACCCCAGAGCAAAATTCAGTCCTGAGGCACTGTTTTTAGTATTTTATTTTCTTGGCATTTCAATTTTATAGTAAATTTGTACAAGTACATTACTGTTGTGTTAAAGGGAATATGTTACAGAGAACGGTTTCAAATGTTTGTCTGGAACAATTTCAAAAGTCAACTTTTTTTAAAAAGAAAGGAGTATGCGGGGGTTGGAGAGAAAAAAAAAATCTAGACAATTTTTGTACAACTCTTCAAAAATATTTGTTACTAGCCCCAACTTCCAAAGACAGGAATTAAGATAACTTACACACGCACACACTTTGGGCTCTACAGAAAAATG
Source organism: Falco punctatus (assembly GCF_963210335.1). Taxonomy (NCBI): domain Eukaryota; kingdom Metazoa; phylum Chordata; class Aves; order Falconiformes; family Falconidae; genus Falco; species Falco punctatus. The sequence continues at coordinate 33,672,808 of NC_137581.1, forward strand.
ATTCCTGATGCTTGGCATTATATTACCTACGAAGAAAAGACCTTTTAATGGTTCTTGGTCTTCTTGTCACATGGCATATATAGATCTTTCAATCACTGAAATCATATATGAAGTGAGGTAATAATCTATGAGCATTACAGAATTTCAAGTTGGTGGTAAAAATTTACATTATGAATTCGTATTTGTGAGATCCTATACACATATAAATACACATGCGTATCTATGTGTGTATGCACATGTGTGAACGCACCTATGTGTGTATGCAAAAACATTAAAAATCCTCAACTCTGCCAGAAAGGTGAAATTTGCAAGATCCAGGGCAGAAATCCAGACAAATGAGGACTAAAGCAAACCAGATCTCTGTAAAAAGACCACCAAAATGGCTTAGTGAAACACAAAGACACTGCAAGGAGACTGCTCTTGAGTTTACCAGTCTGACACCTCATAGTAATTTAGGGTGTAGGGGAAATAGGAACTGTACATATACCATTAAAATTCATTAATATATTTAGAGACTTTCTCTCTCCTTGTTTGGGATCAGAAACTTGTGCACCCTATCAACAGTGTATTTTTCTATGAAAAAGCTATTAAGATTCTTTTGTTCATCCAAAATAAATAAGACTCCACGATTTTCTTGCAAGTTATACGAGTTCTGAGGTGGCAACCTTGTAATTACCAGCACGTGCCTTTTTCTCTCAAAGAATGTATAAATAAACCCCAAAAAGCATTTTCAAATGACAGAATACATAAAGGTCCAGAGTCCTCTTCAGACACAAAGGCAAGTCAGCAGCACTGGTGAAAAACCTGATTAGACTGCTAAAAGACTTGATTAAAAGTGCCTTTAAAAAAATTCTGTGAAGGTAGTTAAGAAAAAAATGAAAAATCAATTTGAAAGAAATTTCCTCTTTATGTTTTAATTGGCTTTCTTTGCTAAATGCTTAAGTGCTCACTGAGTAACAAAATTCTCTTTATGACTGAAAAGAAAATTCATATATGGAGGCTAAGAAATAAAGAATTAGACTAGTCAAAAAGACAGCCAAAATCCTCAGAAGTATCTATCTGCTACTTTCAACACGTCTGTGTGAGAGACTAATACACAAATTCTTCAACACAGAATTGGCATCACAGAAGTATCTGCATACAAAAAGCTTCAGTAAGAAATTTAGCAATTTAAACTCAACTGGCAAGCTTCAGGAAACCTTGATGAAGAACTGTGTGTGAAATTATGCTCAGCTACCCACTCTGCTCTTCTACCAGAAGTTAGCAGCTCTACAGTAGTCAACAAAAGGGAACATATATTTGGACCTCGATTTCAGAGCAGACTCTCTCATCCTCACATAAAGTTAAACCTGATAAAGACGACTATGAGGCCGGACTGTATTAAGGGGCCACTTGGGCAGGTCACAATTTTCTTCCTGGCAATGGTGCCCTTGGGCACATAACACCTGGCCAATGTCACTACTTTTCTCCATTGTCTGCTGCAAGGTATTCCAGAACAGATTTTTGCAGAATGTCAGTGCTCTTAGTCCCACTGTGAATACAGCACACACAAATGGGAAAAAGAGGCATCCTGGCACAGCAGGAATCATGAATAGCATGCCTGAGACTGTCTCTTCTGAACTACTATCATAGACAAGGGATTTTTTTCATAAATATTTCAACAGTCTGAACACAGCAGTAAGTACAAGTTATGCGTGGGTGGACAATACCAATCACAGACTGAATAAACATACCATGTGCACAGTATCACAAAGCACAGCACAGCTATTTTGACTTTCACCTCAAAGTCTTTTAAATGCTGACAACTGAACATTCATTAGTTGAATTTTACTTTACATATCTGTGTTCTTTCTATCGCCTTTCAAAAGAGGAATGAAGTGAAGAGTGTTGCATCTTTGGATTTTTCAGACATTTTCCAGAAGCCAACCAACCAAAGACTTATTTAGAGCTTGCTCTCCATCAGATGCCTTCTCTATCATTTCACAATATTTCAGCACTGCTTGCAAGAGATCTCCAACTTTCCAATCTCTTTCTCGCAGTCTTCTGGTAAGCTGAAGGGAAAACAGGGGAACACAAAATATTTTGACCGGCACATCCTGATTAACAGTTACAGAAGTTATTCTTGAAACATTAGCTCATAAGAGATCAGTTGTAATGAGTTAATCATTATTCCCACATGTACAAAAACAAAAACTTCTGCAAGAATCAGGCACTTTTCTTAAAGGCAGTTTTCACAAAATTTTCTTCTGGAGGGAGTAACATTTTCAAATGATGTGGTGCCACAGGTATGAGGACTGTGGTTCATCACGACTGCAGAAAACAGGAAATTCTGAACACAAGATTAAGACATCTGCCACCCCTCCCATGCCAATAATGCACATATAAAACAGACAAAACTCAGTCTTAATAAAAGGATGTGGATTTTCCTTTCACAACATATAGTGTGGTTTGAGTGGCACGGATGCTACCCTCAATGAAAACAGTCTTCAGAATTGGGAAATTATAACATCTTGGGGAGGAGGAAAAGGTGAGGGTTAAATTAAACTACCACTTGGGAGCAGAGATCAGTGTAGCTAAAAACATTTTTTTTTTTTAATCCAGGGTCCAAGCACAAAGAAAAACCACCAAAAAAACCCCAGATCTTCCTATGCCTATGTGTCAAGCTCAGCTATATGTGGAAGAAAGTCTACCCAAGACAAAGATGAATTTGCCAGTTTGCCTAGAAATAAAAAAAATCTTTTACTTTTAAAAAACCCGAACAAAACCCAGCACCAACACAAACTTTATGCTCTGTAGCTTTCTGGACAACTATCAATGCTGCATTTAGCAAACACAATTTAGAAGTGCACCCTACTTATTCTTTGGAACTGTAGAATTTTATTGCCTTTTACAGTCCCTACCATGACATTCTATACATTAAGTTTAAAACAACCCATAAATGGAGTTCAGTGAAATATCTTCCACAACTACAAAATTAAAAATTCATAACGTTTCTTCTATGACACCTGTCAGATTGAAATATGAAATTCTTCTAAAAAATGAAGACAATCTCCACTTCTTCACCTAGGTGATATTCCAATTGCAACAAGGCAGGTGATGGAACTGACAGAAAGTATGTGGGCACAAAAACATATAAAACAACATCTTGAGCAAACAATTAACTTGAATGAACAAAAAAGATTCTGTCTAATTTTGAGTACAATATATCCTGAACACTGAAACTTTTCTCAGTGAAAAAAAGGTCTTGTCTACTTAAAGAGAGACTGAAAGCTGTAGTTATTTCTATGAATTTTAAAACAGAGCACAGAAAGTAAGAGTTTTATAGTCCACAACAGGCAATTTTGTAAATGGTGTTTTTTGTAATGGTCTATTGAAAGAATAGACATTTTTCATATGCCAGAGGAAAGTCTGGCTAAGCTAATGTCCAAAGACCTACTTCAGCAAATACAGTATTAAACTCCTGTCCAAAAAGGAAGATACCACCATGGTAAGATGACAGAGTTGGCACCTTGCTTCACTAATCTTTCTATTTTAATTTAGAGTTCAAAGTTCAATCCCACTATTTCTTTAGCTGACTGTTCTGTTTCTTACTGTCAGAGAATTGAAATACTGGAATTTACTCAAAACAGACACCAGGAATCCTAACACAGCTAGATAAAGTCTGATTAAAAATTGAACATGTGTTTTTTTAATCCAGGCACTTGTATATCCATGCTGTCAGGCTTCCCAAAGATGCCAAGAACTATCTATCCTAAGTTACCGGGTTTTTGTTCTAGCAACTGTTTGGTTTCATACATAGGCATTTAACGTCTTTCTGCCTTGCTAAGCATAACGTCTATCCTTAAGTAAGAGTTCATACCCAGCTGCAGCATAATACCTTGCCTGGTACCCACACTAGGAGTATTTTTATCTTTTTACAGTCACATCGCATCAATGGCTCATTACCCTGCTGTGATCACTTAACACAAGCCGTTCCTCCCTTCCAGAACCCACCAACTGTTTACAGTGAAAATTACTGTTTTCAATGTGATCTGAAGTCCAGGCTCAGCCCCCATGTAACAGAGGTAACTTACCGAAGTACCTATGAGATGATCAAAACCCCACAGCTGGCGAGAGATCAGCGTGCAGAGGTCAGTTTAATTTTCTGCTGGGCTGCAATGCCCTCTGGAGGTGCTTGTCTGGCTTTACAAGTGACAGAACAGTGACTTGTTTCTAATTTAAGTTTGGGTCAGAGATCATTCCATCGGGGAAATGGCATGGAATAAAAAGGAGGTAATCCTTTCCTGCCCTCTGGGGGGTAAACAGGATTTCAATTCATTTTAACATAACTGCATCTGGAGAACTAAAAATTAATTTATAAAACTAAGTGAATCAATTAACTGTTGTAACATTTTCAGGACTGCATGAGTACTGCCTGCCTGAAGGTCTTACGTTTCATCTTTAGGTGTCAACTCAGTACCAACTTATGACTGAAGTGTCAAGTAGAAAAATATTGTAATTTTTTAGGAGTGCATACATAATAGACACTGCTATTTTCCAGAGTGCTCTTCTCAGTATATTCTCTTATTAAGGTAGCTAGAGTGGTGTTCAGACACACAGCCAGCTAGTAACATCTTTCCTGTGTGTCTTCAGGCATTGGCTCAAACAGTAGCATCAAAACTTTGCAATCTACTAAGTCAGAGCTTGCAGGAGAATGAGAGACTCAAGGGCAGAAAAAGAAGCACCTGCCAACTGTTTTTTGTCTTCCGTGTTACGCTGCAGTGTAAGACACAGGTCTCTCTCTCATATAGACACACAAAGGAGATTGCTATTAACACTTGTGGGTCCTATTACCATTCTGCACAAGTATCTGCAACACGGCACTTCACATACGACAATCATGAAATAGATGGATAGATCTTCAAAAAATGGCAAAAACTCACAAGGTCAGAATGATTGTAGTCACTAAACCCAACTAATCCAAATCAAAACAACTTCAGAGAATGCTGGGCCAGGCACGTGTGAACAGAAAAAGTGAAGTATTTTCTTCTTCATGTTAAGACACGTATAAACCATAACAGGGAAGAAACATGTAAATACAAGGATTAAACTCAACACTTTCAAAAAAAAAAAAACAGGAAGGGAGAAAAGTATTCTCAAACTACCTTCTAGTTTATGTAAGCATGAACTCACTCTAAGTGTCCTAACTAACATACAGCAAAGCATATTTCTGAAACAATTCTAAATGAAACATACCAAGCTCCAGAAAAGGAGCACAGGGGATGTATTTCAACTTGCAAAAAAAACCACTTCCCAATTTTCTGGTTTATTTTAAATAAGAATGCAAGACCTCCTACTCTTGAGATCAAATACATACACCACACAATTACATAGACAAACGGAAAAGAGAACTAGCATTCCTCTTCGGCACTAGAAAGGGAGAAGCCACTCTTAGGAGAACTCAGCCCAGGTACAACCTGAACTGACCTCTAGGCACCTTTCATGCTCTTAATTCAAGTCTACAGTAACTAAGCACCATAGGTGTGTACATTTGTCTAAGTTTGGGAGTTTATTTTGTCATGCTGGCCTCTGCTTAGCAGCCACTCTCCTTTTCTCCCAAAATGATGATTTGAGCTTTGGAAAGCACCAAATTGAAGACTCATTGCTAAATTTCGAAACACAAAGCAAGCTTCTCTTTCCTTAATGTACTGATATGCATATTAAGTAGTTTTTATCAAGATCTTAATTATTAAAAACATACTAATGGCAACACATTAACACTTTTTCATGTTACCATGTTACAAAATAAAAATTTTGGTAATCCATCATTCCTATTGACCTCATCATTAGAGACAATGCCTATAAAACTGTTAAGTTAGCCTTTCAGTAGCCAGGTAATGTTAAAATAATCCATTGGTAGAAGATTAAAAAAAGAAGGTCAAATGTAATAAATGCCACATTATCACGTGCAGTTTTGTGTGTAGCCACAAAAGAATAATTTTAGTGATTTTATAGGAATAAGAAGTTTCTCTGCTTGTGATGGAAATACTCAGGCCAGTACACAAACCAAACTTTTGACCCTTTCCTAAGAAACACAAATCGCTAAAGCCTCATTCTTTAAACTTCCGCCTTCTATTTGTTCATATATTAAATCTGATCTATAAAACCACAATAAAGGCACCTAAAAATGAAACAATCTTAATGACCCTTCTTCCTTTGATTGCAGTTGCTTACAGAATAAAAATATACTTAATATTAATTAGAATCTAAACTTCCTTCTGATAAGAAAATGAGCATTTGCTAGCAAAGAAACCTGAGGCAGAACACATTAAGTTAGAAATTAATTTGCATGACCAAGTTCTCAGATTCAATTTAAAGACAATCAAATACTAAGAAAAAATGCTTGAAAAAACAAAACTTCACTAAACGAAAATGCTGTAATTGTATCCTCTTTAGAGAAAAACAAGGAAAACAACTTGTGAAACAAGTTAACTCAGCTTTGATTAATACCGGTTTATGTAAGATATAAGCACACGCTGAACAGGCTGTTTCACTTTGACCTCTCAGGATTTAAATAATTATTTTCAACAGCGAATACTCATTACTGCTGAGTGGCAAATAAAACAGTAGCAGCTGCTGTATCATGGCAAATGGAAATCAAGCAAATCCTTCCCCTTCCCCCCAACCCATCAAACCCAAATACTTACAAAGACAAAGTCCCTTGTAACGCTGTCATGAAAGTAAAGTTCAGACACCTCTGTTTCAGAAGCCGCCAGCCACTGAAGAGTTGCTCTGAGCTGGGGGTCCACTAGATTTGGTTCCAGATCAATGTTCACTATTGCTAAAGTCTTTCGTATTTGCTCCAAACCTAGTATTAAAAAAACAAACAATCAAATCTATAGCTTCAAATTATTTCAAAAAAATCTCTGTAGTTCACTGTTGAGACTATGTTGTCTTAATAACCTCAGTTTAGTACACACAGATAATATGAAAGGAAAAAATCATGCTGGTCTGAAGTGTTTCTGTACTTTCACACAAGGAAGTACTGTTTACCCCATTTACAATTACATACAAACACAGCTGAGTATTAAGACACCTAAACTTTAATGTATATTCCAAACTACAAGGAATTTAACACAGCCTTTCATAAATTGAACAGCAATGGCTTTCACGTTGTCCATCAGTCGTTTCTGTTTCCAACTGCTATTTTTTGGTATACTTCATGTACTAAATTTTAAAAAAAGTCTGTATTTCAGAATTTTCCTGTAAAGGCAGACTGATCAGACTGCCTCTGAGTTTTTTCAAAACAGTGGTGTTTTTACTAGTCCTACCCAATTTTTCAACACTTCCTTTACAGCATGATTTCAAAAAATTAACACATTCTTAAAAAAGCAATTGCATTAGTAACACAGAGAAAATACAGTATTGTCATCTTCTATTCCCACACTGAATTTCTGTATCCAGCTATCACAGTAATCCTTTTTCACACTCTCAGAACCAACTAAGCGTATGTGTAGTACTCTCCAAGTTCTTGAAGTCTCTACTTCCGGGCTACCAGAGTTGACTCTCTAGAAACAAGGAATATATTTGCAATAAAAACATATGTTCATGTGCAATTTACCTCAATCTCACTACTCCTTCAATCAAGCTTATGAAAATTGAGGTACATAAGGTATTCATTCCCAACTGGCAAAATTAAGCAAGGTGAAATTGATTCTCCCAAAAGGTGAAAGAGAGAGAAAATTTAATTAGCGGAACTGTCAACGTAAGTGTGCTTTTGGTAGATAACAGAGTATTTGTCTAAGAGTCCCAAAATCTAGGATCTTTATAGGAGAAAGTACTAATCATAAAAAAAATTATGACACTTAGTGGATGGAAAGCATTGTGGTAATGTATCGCTGGGAAGTTTTGACCTATTTTTTAGTTCTACAAACAAGATGTATGTTTGGTAATAACAAGGCTTTGTTTCAAGTTCTTTGGTGAATAAGGTGCAGTCAGCTTAGAAAAAGCCACACATTTCTAGGTATGACATAACAAAACTTCCAGATGTTCAAGAACAGATACGAAGGTTTTCTGTCTGGAATACTATTTAAATGGTCCTACAATGAAAGCAACAGAAAGAGTCTTTTCAGAACAATAGTGAAATGGTAAAGAAATTAAACTGGGAAAACGTCACTAGAAAATCCTTAATACAGCATAAAGCAGTCTGTTGCTCTCCAGTTGACACCTAAATTGTGTAAAGAAATAAAATCAAGCACTATTTTAATCAAGCCATTTGAATATTTGAGATGCTGGAAAGAAAGCAATGGTACATTGATAACCTAGATGAAACCTATACACAGCAGAAAATATTATAATTATTCTGAGGAAAAAAACCTCAATAATTTCGTTCAGTTTTATTGACTGATAACCTTTCAGTCAGATCTGATTTAAAAAAAAAAAAGAAAAAAAAAAAAAAAAGAGTGTGGTTCATGTCTATATATTTTTCCAGGAACTTAAGTGATTACCTTAAGCTAAACACACCTCTTTCTGCTTACATCATGACTATTTGAAGATGTGCAACATGGCTGAATATCTTACGTAAGCAGGTAGCAGGAATTTCCTGAAATGCTTACTTCATCCTCAGAATGTACCCAACATAAAGACAAGCTCTGTTACAACCTTCTGTAACATCAGCTCATCTTTAAATAAGCCTCATACGCTGTATAGTCAGGCTGTTCTCATTTGAGTTAACAACCTTTGGCACTTCAGTCAGACTGGAACCAGTGCAAAGATCATCTACGAACCAGAGAGCGGAAACATAAGTCTGGATAGACCCTATTTCATATTTCACTAAGAAGAGAGAGTTTATAGCAAATGCATTGAATCCAAGTTTTTTCATTATGTCTCATGACTCCCCTTCCCAAGGTTAATATGGTCAGTTTGAATAAATTCTTCAGTATCTCAACCATTGCCATGCAGATGGCTCCTTATCAAATATTTTACAAAGAAGTTATTCTATGCATATAAATTTACGCATTCAACAAGCTGATCAAAGTTCACTACCATACATTATTAAGTACATGCATAAGCATCAGACTACCATTTCCCAAAGGCTGTAAACTTCAGAGCATTAAGAGGTGTATGTAGGGTAATAATCTAAGAATATATTCTGACCCTTGACCCACATGCATTATGATGAACAGGGATAACTGGCTTGTCACCTTGTTTTGCAGACTACAGGAGCAAAGAATTAACAAAGTAATTAATATAGAGTGCACAGGTCAAGAACAGCAATATATGCTGGATATGACATTACCTTCTACAGCATCCTTGGAGTCTTCATCTTTATCTTCTGTTCCATCACTGTATTTTAAAAACAAAATAAAAATATTAATACAATCCAATAAATGCACAATAAACATAGTCAATCCTAAGACTGTAATGAAGGTTAAAGGACAGGAAGACCATAAAAGAATTCAGATGTGATCATGGAAAGAAGCTTTGCTTCTCACACCATTTCATGTTGGAAATATTTATCAACTTCACAAGATTTGCTCTTAGGGAAAGAAGGGAGAAGACAAAAACAAAAGAAGGCTGTTAAAAAGGACTGAAATATGAAGATTTTTTAAACTAAGAAGAAAACTTTTATTTTAATTGAGGTCAGTTTAGTTTTGCTTCACACGGGAAAAGGTTGAGTCATCTTATGTCACTGGTATTAACAGCTACAGGTTATTCAAAGCTGTAGGTCATAAATGTTCTATAAAAGTCAACTACCAAGCAACTTTGAAAGTTTCCACAAGCTAAAGGAAATAACAGAAATCCTGTAGGAAGCAAGCTCTAGTTTGCATGAAAAAGTAAATCTAAAGACTCATAGAACTGCAAGCAAGAACATGCACAAAAGGGACCTTTCATTTTGCAAGCAGAACACATTCATCAGTTCAGCACAGCACAGCAAAATTTAACCATTCAGTATGGATTAATTAATGAAAAAATCATATTGTGATTAAGTGAGAATAGTGTGAATAATGTATCAGCATAAAAAATGCACCATATTTTCCAAAATGATGATTTCATGCATTAATTATGAGGAACCCATCTGGTTTATATGTCTCAACTGAACCAACCTGTCTGATGTTGGAAAGGATAAATTCTCCTCATACATATCCCCTTCTAAACCAAGACTGCTCCAGCTACTGCTGTTACCATTACTGCCAGAAGAAGAAGAGAACACAGCTGAACTAGAAAAGAACAATAGCTCAAACTAGAACCTTCATTTTCCTTAGAGCTGTTTTGTCAAGACATTTAATACAAAAGCACTGAAGCTTCCTAGACAGGTTTGCTGGAACAGAGTACAAACATGATTGTCAGTGCTATTCAGAGCAGCAATGTCCACAATAATGCAAACTGCTAAGTGTCAGCACCCAGGTGGAAGTATAACTTGTACTCATTAATTTTCTAGATCAGTGCTAGCCGTAGGTCTGTCCTCAGGTCTAAGCACATTGCTCACTATTTATACAAGCTCAACAATTTCAATATGATTACTAAGAGCAATATGGATTACAATTGTAGTATTTACTTAAGGACTAGCTAAGAGTTCATAAAATTACACATTGTGAAGACAACTACGTAAAATCCCTCCAATTCATTCTAAAAATCCAGTAATGATCTCCATCAGCCTCATGAGAACGAATCCTTAGAGCAAATACAAAATATTGTTTTTATAAAGTAATTCTGAGTACTGTCCTACAAGCTGATCTTTTAAAAACAGGGGGGATCAGTGAAAAAAATACTAAAAAGATTGATTACTTCCCTCACAGTTCATAAATATACTGCGTTTATTCCATGACCACATTCAAGTCAAAGTGAAGAACTGAAAAAATGGAGCACATCCTTACGCTACTACCTTTTAGGCATTATAATTAGCAGAGTTTGTTAAACCCAAGCTTATGTACAACATTGAGCTATTCGTATGACTAAATCTCTGTTCCCCAACTTCATACCTCCCCCAGAGCACGTCTGGAAGCCTTCCAAGTACAGTATTTCAAGAAAACCAGCATTCTTTGAGAAAGCTAAATTGTCTACTATAGATGGTGTAACAATCCATGAAATAACTCCAGAGAACAACTGCTGCAAGAAGATGCTTTCTTCACCTAAGTTGTGTGAACTGTTAACGCTCTTCTTTTCCACTTATTCCACTCAAGGCAAACAATAAAATTTAAAACCACAAATGGTGGAAGCATTTCAAGAGACAGACACTGATCTGTTTCAAGAGTCTGCCAGTAACAGTATCACCTATCAGTGTCCTTTGCTTTCCAATACACCTGCTTGGATCCCAAGTTTAAAACAGTAACAGTAGGTTAGCAAGCCTGCAATATGAACAGAGCCTAACAGGAAGAAAAAAATGAAAAGTTGCAGGTCCTTCATTCACCACACTGTTGCTTATTTAGACTACATATGCAAAGAACAGTCACTTTCCTAATTATGCTAAAAAGACAAAAGAAAATTAAAGAGGAGAACCTTTCAAAGAAACCAACTTGATTTCACAGAGAATGCAAACATAGTCTTAGGAGCATTTCTCAAGTTACTGTGTGAGACTATCACAGTATGTATGAAGCATTAAATTTGCTTTGAATTACACATATAGAAAAGATTTAATATAGCCTATTGATACTAATACTTTGCACTTAAACAGCCTCTTTCACTTAAAGTTATAGATGGATAACATAAGTGGAAGTAAAAGCTGCCCCAGTTCTTGGACTAAAGGAAACAGTATTTGCAATTTAACAGAATGGCCTCATGCATACTACTATTCTGATTTGGTAAGAAATTAATATATTTTACAGATGTCAAACATGGTCTGAAATAATCATTTATATATATTGAACCATATGATTACAATGCATAACAATGTATGAAACACTTTTCATAATGTGACTTTTGTTTTAAGATGCCAAATTAACGATCTTGAAAATAAAGTTCTGCAACCACAGAACAAAAAATGAACAAAGGCATTATAATGCTTCTATAATGCTTCATGCAGCTGCTCCACATGAACCAGCAGAAGAATTACAAGAAAAGCTTTCAGCTTTTAAGTATACACTGTACATATGGGAACTATAACTCAGATCATCTACTTTGAGATTCTGCATTATGTACATAAAGTCAAAGGCAAGAAGCTTCTGCTCTGAATAATAACCTAACCTGGATACTCTGATTCATCCCCTGGAAAAGCCTATGTCCATGCTTATACCTATATATTAACTATAGAGAAAGCTTAAGATTATTTCATTTCTAAATTTAAATTGTTAACATTAGGCACACAAGGCAGAAGATACAAGCATTCACCTGCATAACTCTGCAAAGTCTACTAAAAAAACTTCCATCCCTTTTTCCATTCAAATGGAACGAAAGACCACACTTTGATAATTCTTTCCAAGTTGTCTTGCTCCCTTGTTTACACATAGTTTAATCCTTTGAGAAGTAATGAAGTACTATTTTCATACTGATCTGAGATGCAGAGGGCACGTACCATTTCAACAGAGCTACTACAAAAAAAAAGTCTTCTTTTTTTTTTTTTCTGAAGTGAAGCAAAGCAAGGTACATTGAACTGGATCGCTGTAGCTTGTAATGTTGTTTTCTGGTGACTGTGATCCTGCGTTCCAAAACAATTTTAACTACCATTAATAGAATCTCTAAGTTTAGTCTTACGAAAACAATTTCCAAAATGTCAGCTGAAGGAATCTCAAGTACCACTATCCACTGAATACTGCAGACAGCCTGGAAAATACTGGGGAAAGGGAGAGGTCCTCCCTCACCAAGTGAAACTCGCTTTACACTCACTATGCCACTTAATTATATCGTACTAGCACTACAAACAAAGTGGTCTGATGATATCTAGTACCTCAAAGATGGTACAAGCAAGACTGCTGACAGACGCTTAAGACACAAGAAAGCCACTTACATTAAGAAATAGCTGCCAGGGGAGCATGCTACCTGATAGCGCACTTAAATGCTTCTGACGGACATGGTTTACATATAACCAGCATGGTGTTTTTTTAAACAGATGGCCCTAACTATAAGAAGGAAAAAAAAACCAACACCAAAACCCAACAAATCCAAAAAACAACAAAATCCAAAACTTTCAACTGTTGCACCTGTATAAAACAATGTTGCTCTATGACCGAATGGTATTTTCCTATTTAACAGAACAGTTTCTGTTAAAAAAAGGAAATAAAAGCAATAAATCATCATCATTGTCATGCAGGTTTTTATTTCCTTAGAAGATGCTAGCACTTGTTCCACACATGGTTGTGCTGCTTTCGTTGGGATAGAGTTAATTTTCTTCAGAGCAGCTACTATAAGGCTATGTTTTGGATATAAGGCTAGAAACTGTTGATAATACAGAGATGTTTTTGTTATTGCTGAGCAGTTCTTACACACAGTCGAGGCCTTTTCTGCTTCTCACACCACATCACCAGCGAGTAGGCTGGGGGAGGACAGGACTTTGGGAGAAGAAACAGCCAGAACAGCTCAACCCAGCTGACCCAAGGGATACACCATACCACATGCCATCACGCTCAGCAAATAAGCTGGAGGAAGAAGGAGGTTGGGGGGGATGTTTGGAGTTTTGGCATTTTGTCTTCCCAAGTAACCATCACACATGATGGCGCCCTGCTTTCCTGGAGATGGCTGAATACCTGCCTGCTGATGGGAAGTGGTGAATGAATTCCTTATTTTGCTTTGCTTGTGTGCACAGCTTTTGCTTTACCTAACTGCCTTTATCTCAAACCACAAGCTTTCTCATTTTTCTGATTCTCTCCCCCATCTTGCCATGGGGGGAGTGAGTGAGCTGAATCTTTTTTTGTTACAGAGGGTTCCCCCCCCACACACAATCTTTCTACTCAGAGCAATAAGTCCAGATCCTGTCACTTCCACCTGCTAAACCACAGAAACACAAACACATCTGCTGTTACTAATCCACATACAGTTTTGTAAAAGTAGCTGATTAATTTGCGCATGCCAGTTTCTTCTGCCAACACCTTGCTATTCCAATTATGCTTCCCCTTCTTTGAGTAAAATGCTGATTTACATCATTCCTCCTCTAATGAGCCACAAATTTTCTTGCAAGTTATAAAAGTTACCTTTTTTCATTTAAATCTACTGGGGATGGCAAACAAACAACAAAATACAATATGCAAACTACAGGTCCTGCAATTTTTTTATACTTTTCTTATCCCAGCACCAACTAACCTATAATTTATTCGCTATCTGTAACTGTCAATATGCTGAATATTCTTCCTTATACTGTAAATTTCATCATGTAAATCTAACTCACTTTCACTCATTCAACAGATCATGTTTTATTAAAACAGCTTTAAGGCAATGTATTCTCTTACAAAATTATTCAGTTGTATAAGTGATAAATTATAGTAGTAGTTTGATTAAAGTATTTATTGAAGCAAAACATGAACAATAGTCTAGACATTTAAGAAAGCACTTTGGTACCAAATAACTTATTTGTACATCACATAATGAAGCAAATATCCCATATTTTCTTTAATCTCAGGGAAGTTGGAAGTGCTAACTAAAAAGAAAAAACCTCTCCCCCATTTCTGCTGTTCTTCAACAGAAATGCTGAACTTTCTACAGTAGCATATGTGGTGTATCAATCATAAAAAAAATACGTTTACTCATTCCTCATATAGTCCTTATATAGAAGCTCGGGCCACAATTCTCAATATAATTTTCCCTGGCAACAGGCAGAGATGTTGTAGATTTTTAAAATCCCCATTCTAATCTTTGTTAGTTATCAGTCAGCCATGGGAAGTGTAGTGAGAAGCTCTGTGGAAAAAATTACTACTCTAAACAGGTAAGTTCCAAAATCACATACCTTTAAGCTTGTGGTTAGTAGTACACAAATACTCCATCAGTATCAGTTAGAACAGCTTACAAATTCAAGTCACAAAAAAAAAGACAAATAGAGCTGTTAAAGCTCCTTCTGCAAATTAAGCTCTTATTACTTCTTTTCAAGAATAGATGAATTTACATAAAATACATTCTCAGTGATTAAGTTTTAATATTTCAGAGCAGAACATATAAACAGTACTTTCAAGTTGTATTTTACACATGGTGGTTGTTTCTAACACACCTGGATCTTTTGTTAATACTTATATATGTACAGTTTCACTTGATGTGACTCCCTGACATCAATGCCAATTCATACTCCCTATTTTACAGTGTACAATATGAACGTTTGTGGGCAACAACATTTTGTAAGAAAACAAACAGAGCCATTTTTAATGAAAAAGTCATTGTGTGTTGAGAACAAGATAATCTCTTCTCCCCAGCCCCCAGGAGAAAACCACTTGATGACAAGTTAATTGATCTCATAACTATCCCAACATGTTTATAGTTACCTGTCACTGAGGTGAAGAAAACTGCTGCTCTCATCAGGATGTTCATCTTCAAAACTTAGATTGGACCAACTCCCAGTGCTATCATCACCAATACTAAGACTCATTTGCTGGCTAACAATAGATTCAACAGAGTGAAATCCTTCTCTTCCAACAGAGCTAAACAAAAATTTAAGACAAAAACATCACTGCATTTCACTCTGATCTGTGTTAGTTCATTTACAGCAATTTAACCATTTCAAAGATACAAAATTCCAGGGGAAAAGGAAAAGGGGCGGGGCAGGGGGGGATCCATTCATTTGTACCCTGTTCCCAACACAAGAAATGGAGCAACCAAATTAATCTGAAATTTCAACAGGTTTAGGTCAGGGATTCCTATTTGGACTTCTTTTACTAGAAGACAAAGGGAACGGCATGAATAATTCCCTCATTTGGAAGATTATTTGCTATAAAGCATAGAAGGCATTGCAGCTTCACAGACTGTACATCAAAGGTACACTTTTGAAGCAGAAAACTTACCATTTCTGAACTTGTTCCCCATAGAACAGTTTGGCTATTTTCCCCTGACTGCTTTCAGTACAATCAGCTAGGCGGTCTGCTATCGTAGGCATGCTTAAATACACGCTGGTGTTAAAAACATTAGGATTCAAATTTTTAAAAAGGTCTTTGTGTAGATAAAAGATTTCTCTTCCTGCTTCAAGAAAGTGTAGCAACACATGACTTGTACAGAATTTTTCCCTCAGGAAACAAATTTAGATTTTTTTTATCCAAAAAACAAACAAGCAACAATCAAGCAATGATGCTCAGTAGAAGGCACTCTTTAGAAGACATTTCGAAAGATCCAGTTTGGTAACTTTAAAGAAGTATGAACTCCTTATAAAAAAAGTTACAATGTCAGAACATGCAGTTATGAAGTAACCATCAGGGGCAAACTCTCATTACCTACATAAAGGTGAAGTGGTAGAAAGTTCAAGAAAAATGGTCATCCTACTACCAGCACAGAAAGCAGCCACTGTAACATTCACTATTTCCAAAGCCAACCGTAACCCACATTCCTGCTAACACTTTGCTCCAGTGAGCAAGGGTTTGTGCAAATATGTAGTTTGAATTGGAACCCCTCTGGGCAATACAAAGGTGATTTTTTTCTCATTTTTATTTACAGTTATACCAGCACTAGCAGCAGTTCTATTCACCATACAAGGCAGATTCTCAAGAAACATGTGCGTTATATACCATACATTAGATGACAATGTTAAAAACATTTATAAATTCTGTCATAGTAAAACCATAATATTGCTTCCTTATCACAGATATAATAAACATTATCTCTTTGAACCCTGCATTTTATTGCTGTCATATTCTAACTAGAAATTTTAAATAATATCTAAGTGATTTAAAGTGTCATCTTTGACACTGTAGGTATAGAAAAACAACATCACATTATTTTTTTTGTCACACAGTGAGTAATGGCTTAATCCTGTCGTGCAGAGAGCCACAATATACATCTCATGAACACTTTTATGCTACTAGTATGTATGTATTTCATATCAAACCTTGAAAAACTTAGTTCGGTCCTACTGTGGCCTTTAGCCGCTGAATATATAAAAATCAGGTTTATTATTCATCATGATGTCTCTCTAGAAACCAGGAAAAGAAACCTGTAGATAGTGTGAGGAATACCCACACAAAAAAAGCAGGAAAATAAATATTACTATAAACTGGAAAAAAAAACAACAAAACATGGTAAAGATTGCTCTCAGACCTGAAGAGAAAATTTCAGTCCACTCTAATCACTACACAGTCTGTTTTAGGAAACAGTTGCTGCTTGCTGCCAAGTTACTGTGGCATGTATTTCCTATTTATAGGCCTATTAAAGTAAACAGTATAATTAGCCTTTGTTAAATACTCAAGAATTCGAAAGTCAGTTTCTTGCCTATTGTATTACTATTTCATAAACTAAACTGCGTTATAGTAAGTTGTTTTTTTCTTAAAGTAAAGGGTTGTGGGGGTTTTATTTCCAGTAATAAGGACACTATCACAACACAGCCATAACCAAACCCTTCATATTATAATGCAATGGCTAGTCTGGCCAGTACCAGATGTTGGTCCTAC
The DNA here is from genome assembly GCF_963210335.1 of Falco punctatus. Classification (NCBI taxonomy): domain Eukaryota; kingdom Metazoa; phylum Chordata; class Aves; order Falconiformes; family Falconidae; genus Falco; species Falco punctatus. The sequence continues at coordinate 33,690,294 of NC_137581.1, forward strand.
TGACAACAGCAAAAATAAATTCTATTTTTCAGCAAAGAACAGGAAATACTAGCAGGCTACAAACCTGAATTCTGTCATGGCTCACAAATCAACAAAACCCGTAAGTTCTACTATACTCTACTGTAGGTAAAAATAACAGTATTTCAAGTTGAAATATTAAGTTCTACTTATCAGTCACCTACTGGAACATATGCGATATACATAGAAACCTTGGTTTCAAGCTCCCACAGGTGGAAAAAAGTAATTTTTTTTCTAGTTCTGAATCATTTAAATATCACCAGAAAAATCAAAAGAAAGCATTCACAATATAAAGTGTGTATTTCTAAAATTAAAAAAAATAATAATAAATTAAAAATTCCTTATGAGAACATATTTGTATTAAAAATCCTTCCTTTTCAGGTACAGAACGCAACAAATAAGAGAAAATTAGTATTACCTTACGTTAACTGTCTGACCAATATTAGTCATAGCTGATGTCATTATTTCAGTTGTAAGGCTTTCAGCAAAACTGACTCCATCTTGTCCAATACCACTGTCAGCCGTCAGACTTGTGTAACTCAGCTCTCCTTCTGCCTTCTCTATGGCCGCAGTAGCCCCCTTGTCAGAAAGCACTGTCTTCTGTTCTACATCAACATGAATTTTAGGAATATCAAGCTGAAACACTCTTGATTTTTGACAGGCACCACCCAATCCAGAATGAAGAAAATGCCTCACTGGGATGGAGGATTCATGCGCAGGTAGATGATGAGATGTACTTTCTGTACAGTACCGATGTTCCTTCATACTGCAGCATCTACAGACAGTTCCAGAAAAAGGAGACAGTTTCTCAGTATATGAGAGCTTATCCCCATTTTTTCTGTTTTCAGCCACATGGAGAACAGCCGACCCTAAACTCATTTCTAGAGTATCATCTGCTACTTTCCTAGCATACTGTTCTATAGCTTGAATTATGCCTTCACTGTAGCCATTGTCATTTAAACTGCCTGTACTATGATACAGTTTATGATCTGGGGAGAAAGGAAGAGATGTCCTAGAAATTCTCGTTTTAATGAGATCCCCTGTGACTTCATCAAATTCAGTCTTTTTATATAGACAGGAATCTGTTAGAGACTTTGGCAAACATGCTCCCGACATTTTCAACTTCTTCCTGACATCACAAGTGATACTGCGAGCAAGGGATTCTGAAAAATGTAACAACTCTGTACATTCTGTTCTCTGTGTGCTGTTACTCCTTCCGTACATTTGGTCTTCACAGCAACGAACGCTGCTTTTCATTTGCTGTACTGCATCTTTATTCATTGCTTTGATCAGCTCCAGCTTCCCATTCACCTGTGCATTTTGCCCAGGAAATGCCTTTCTGTTGTATCTCAATTTGTTTTTTCTAGCAGCTTGCTGTAAGCCTGATTTGATAGACCTGTAAACAAGTCTGCTAGCATACTGATCCATTAACAGTTCAGCATTACCACCTTCTCTTTTCAAAACTCGAATAATATGATCTGCGTATTCATCAGTCACACTTTCACAGCTTGGGTATTTGGAAGTCAAACCAGTCATGCCCGAATCCTGCGGTAAAGGAAGTGCAGATGAATCTCTCTCCCCCAGCCACTGCTCTCGCACTGGACCACATCGGTCTTTTGAACGATAATCTTTATCACCTTTTCTCACATAAAGGCAATCCACCTGACAGTTAACCCTCTTCAATCTCAACAGTTTACAATGCCTTGATTTCACTATTTTCTTGGCCTCACTGATGACTTTTCCTGCCATATCACCTGCATAATTCCATAAAGAATTGCACGTCTGTTCTGGGACATTTGTAAGCGCAGTATATCCGCATCTTTTGTTTTGCATACCTAACCGAACCTGTCTACATGCTTCTCTTTCATTTGTTTTACCATCTAAATGGGAAGCAGCCATTTCAGTCGCTACTGAAATTATATGGCTAGCTAAGCAATCTGCATACTGATTTGTTTTTTCTGAATGCTCCTCTTTCTCAACGGCCATTTCAGAATGATCTTCATCTTCACTACTCTCCACTTCTTCAGAAAGTGACCGCATGAGTTTCAGCATAAATTCCTCATTTTCCAAAGAGTCATGTTCAGTTTCAGACAATTCAGTAACAGATGGATTGTACGGTGTAGAAGGTGGTGTCGCAGGTGCAAACTCCTTTGCTAGTTCTCCCTTGAGTTTCTTAGATAGTTTTCTTAGGTTTCTTTCAGAACTACCTTGACATGGTACTAAAGGGGTTGGGGGGGGTGTATCAGGCATTACACAGGTATTTCCATCTTGGAGACTTGATTTATCTTCCATCTGCAAAGCATCTTCACTGCCAAACATCACTGAAGAAAAGCTATTTGCACGCAGAAAACAATCAGCCTGCCTGTAAGCCAAAGGTCCTGGTGATGGTTTGTGAGTATCGTGTTTTTTAGAGGGCCTGTTTAAGCATGTTACTGAGCAGCTTCCTGTGTCAGTGAAGTCCTCTAGAAAGTGCCTAGCAAAAGTCACAGCGGAACAAGGTGGTGGCGATTTTGAAGAAAACCTGTGTCCTTTTTGATCCTGCCAACAATCTTTAGATTCTGAAAAACACTGAACAGAATGAGTTGGAGTAAGAAGAAATTTACATGGATTATTCAAAGGCATCTGTTGTTGTTCTGCAATTATAGAAACATTACTTTGTTTCTCAGCCTCTTGCTTCTTTATCACACATTGTTCTTTTCTACCGATACCTGTGTAAGTCTGTGAGCTCACATTACATGCTAAATTCTCACTAGTGCTGCACAACACAGTTTTACTTTCATCCACAGACTGTTTTATGACATACTTTGCCAAGTGATCTGCAAACATATTCTTGGGGAAATCTTCACCAATACATTGCACATAAGGTTTTTTATCTATTATTTTTCTCGTTAAAAAATCTGTATACTCTTCTACTGCTTTTGTTACCCTAGATGAGGTTATGGCTTCATAAGCTTCATTTACTATCATATCTACCATAGTTCCAGAGAAAGTATTAATGCCTTTTGACCCACTTGTTAATTCTGAATTATTGTTCATTCCAGATCTGTTATTTGGACGTTTTGTATCATTTTGGTTATGTAAGCGTGATGGAGTACTTTCGGTGCTTTGACTGTGATCTGAAGTTAGGTATATATTTCTGAAAGAAGTGACTTCCTCCTCTCTCTTTCTGCTTGTGGAAAGTGGATGAGTGGGGTCTTTGTACACTTTCATATTGTCATCAGAATTCAGAGCAGTGGATATTTTTGCTTTATGAGCAACGGAGGAAACCTGAGGTTGACAAAGAGCTCTTCCAGCTAAGGGCACAGGTATCGAACTTACAACACCAGAGGTGCAAAATAGAGCTTGGTGTACTGTATATTCCTTCTCAGAATCTTGGATTGGCTTCAGTGTTGCCCTATCATTAAGATTAGGAAAAACTGTGGAAGTCCGTGTTGACTCCAACATACTTTCTGCGCTCACATATTTAATGTTGTCCATGGAAACACTAATGGCTGCTTGTGTTGTGAAGGTCACATCAACCTGAGACAGTTCAATAAAAGCCTCCTGAATGACAGATTCAGACAAATCTCTGGCATAGGATCTTACCACTTTGTCTTCGTAATCAAATGATGAAGGCTGTGCAGCTGTAGGTGTTGATGGATATGAAAACTGGCATACTTCCATGATTCCTTCAAACACAAGCTCTTCAGCAAGGTCTGCTGCAAACCGTGCAACAGTGTTGGTAAATATTTGTTTCTTTACATGCCGCAGTTCTTTCAAAGCACCAGTTATAGCTTCGCTCACCAAAAAGCTTGCTATCCCATTAATGGCACGCTCCTTCAGGGAGATTGCTCTACGTCTTCCAATCTCATAAAAAGCCATCTGAAAGACCGAAGAAGTCAACCTAGCAGCCAAATGGCAAAGTGCATTGGTGCATGAAGAAACTCCTTTTTGCAGGTCTTTAAATGCACTGCCAAAACTTTTTTCAACTAATTCAGTTGCAAATTTTTGAATGCTGTCTCTAATCATCAATGACTTATGTTTAGATTTTGCTTGTTTATCTGGCTCCTTACTAGTTTTCATCTTGAGATCTCCAGCTTGACCTTTTTTCTCTTTCAAAGCAATCCCTTTGTGTTTTGAATCATTTTCTGCACATACTTGTTCTGATGAGGACTTGGAATGAAAAACAGAACCTAGTATTTCAAATGAAACACTATCAGCATATGCTGAATAACTGTTATAAACTGCATCATGGTGATTTTGACCCGTCCCATCTCCACCAAGGTTAATTCGACATAAACATTCAGAAGAACCACAGCTCCCTAGTGGACTGAAAGCTGATGATCTAATAGGGCTGAACAAGCCTCCATTCTCTTCCCCTGGTGTTTTAACTGGGCGAGGGGAATCCGGGACATCAAAGACGCTGCTATATGGTGATTCTGGTTTAAGAGGAGTTGGTTTCTTTACATTGGCTGGGAGAGTGGGACGATCAAACTTGAATTTCTGAGGATTCATTGTAATGCTTGCAGAAGATAATTGTTCATGACCAGTCCTCCTTTTCTGGGAGGGATTCCCTAGGATGGGATCCCTAATAACTTTACAAGAGTTTTCCAAGGCTTGTTCCAGCTCATCAAACTGATCAAAACTATCAAAAAATTCACTTACTTCTGAGTCTGAATCCTCTATACCATCTTTCACTACTGGAATTTTTGGCAGCTGAAGTTTTGCCTTTAAGCTTTTTTGATAGCCTTCTTCATCTAAGAAGATTATGGGGCTTGGGCTGGAGCAATCTGACTCAGAGGATTCAGCTGGAGAGGAAGAAAACAATGTTTTACACAAAAAATTAACACCTTGATCACAAGGATTATATGGCTTATAGAAACTCCTTTGTATCCAAGGATCAGAAATTGAAGTTGTAACTGAATTTTTTACTGACGACAGTTCCTTAAGTCCCAAAATATCAATCAAAGTAGAAGATCTGGTAGATGACTTTCGATGTGCAGAACCCACAAGGAACTTCGAGTCAACAGCTTCTAAACATTGAGAAGGGATGGTCTGTGAAGCAGTATCTCGATGGTTTCGAGAAGTAAAGCTGGATGTACCTGAAAAGAAATAAAAAAAGAAGGAAAAAAAAATAATAAAAAAGATTGCTTCCAAACCCAGACTTTCCACATAACTACATAAAACAGGACAGATTTTGACGGCAACAGCTGGGCTTGTTATTGTTGCAAAATGCTAGCTGATCTTTCATGATTAAAGCATCTTTCATTTTTTACAAAACCTATTATACTAATCTAATCACTGACAAATGCACATATTTTTTAGCACATGAAGTAGAATAAGACTCTATTTGATCTGCATCTGACACTGTGATTAGAATCTTTGGTTTAGATAAACTGTTGTGAAAAGAACAACAAAAAACTTAAATTTTCAATTGCATAATACCCCTTTACAAACCATGACTAACGTAAAAAAACTACTGCTTATTTACATTTACTTTCTCCTAAGATTCTGACAGCCTAAATTTCAAATAACAATTTCTACAAGTCAACAGCATGCAAGAACTTACCAGCACTTTGTATCTTTGAAGGCTCATCTTCATCCAAGTGTTCAAAAGCAGTGACAAAATCATCCTCAATTGAAGAAACTGACTGATTAGTGTCATCATCTTCTCCATGGGATGCCTCTGTTTGATGTTTTTGCAATGAGTTTACTTCCACTACATATCTTACGCCTGTGGTATACTTGCTCAGCAAGGTAAATATATAATCAACTTTGATCCTTGGGAATGAAGGAGACAGTCTCATCACACAAAACACTTCAGGAAGCTGATTCTTGAAAAAGAGAGCAACAAGAAAACAAACATAACAATCTTAGAATTATTTCAACTGTCAGGAATGGCAAGAGATTCCTTCAATGCATTTTTATGAACAGTAAACAATTTACAAGTATTTTAAAGACAAGAAAATGCACATTAAAAATCTGTAAAGGAAGACAGTATTTCAAAGCATGTTTATGCTGAACAGTACCTCAGTTTATATGATATTTGTTTCTTCAATGTATTTTTTACCTTATATGCAACATAACTACATTTAACATGTATGATTAGTCGATATGGCTTTAAGAAGTTTGCTTTAACAACATTTATAATTTGAACTAATAAAATTAACACAATAATAATGGAAATACTAGTAAAATAAAAATAATGGCACTTATACAATTAACATCATTTATAACTGTAAATAATTTTTAGTAAGAAAAGAGCCCACTGAGTTTCATGAACACCTGAAATTCTCTTAATTTTTGGCACCTCTGTTCCAGGAAGAAAAATCCGCTGAGGGTGAAAACTGTATCTGAGCAGATAGGTAACTTGACACGTTTCATCTTCTTCCCAAATTGGCAGTGAAAGGGACTAAAGCCTAGCAGAAGCATTGGATCAGCACTATAATTAAATATCTGTTAAATATTTTCTGTTAATAACACAGCACTTGAAAACACCAAGTTTGAGATTTTTCTAACATTCATTTTAAAGAAACCACAGAAACATAACGACATTAATACTACTGTGGTTAAGATGGCTCAAAGACAAAAGCAAGGCAAGTTGTGATATGACTACACTCTTTATGAGGCCAAATATAAAGCTTCTGTAATTAAGACATACAAGAAGACACAAAATTTTTACCTGATGTTTCATGACATAAGGTTTTGCCAAGGTTTTCTTTAAATCTTTTAGAAATATAACCTCGTTTTCTTTCAGTTTGCACAACTGGAACGATTTGAGAACATCTGGAAGCTCTACAGAAACAGCTGCCAACTCCTGATTTAAAAATACAAACATATTGAGAGTACAAAGTGAAATAAATAACACGTAAATGATAATGGTTTTGATCTCATATCCCCCATAAAGAGTAACAGCTGCTTATTTTGGTAAAGTTTTTATCTTCTCCCCTATTTCCTGACCCATCCCCCACTTATTTGTTTGAACTGTGGTGTAAAGCTCATGTAAACAAGCTTTAATTCAGTCCACACTCATCCCCAGCTCACTCTTCTACCAAAAGAAATTCCACTGTTTCTCATGGGACAGAAAAGCCTTGAAAGTCACATAGGAGAATCTTGTAAGCACTGAAAAGCAGCTGCACATCCTATAAGGTATGAAACTATAAAGAGGACACTGAACTCTGCTAATAATGGTTCTCAGTGGATCTCTACATGCTCTTAGCGTGCTTTACTGGAATGGTGTTTTTGTCCCCTATTACAAAAAAAAGGACAAGGCACTTCTTTAACCATGATCTTAGATAACTTGTACATTTACCTACTATAAAAAAGGCCTATATATTTCATCTCTCAAACACCAAAATTCATCCATCTAAAAAACTAGGTACTACTAAGATGACATCACCAGTGCTGAAGAACATTATTTTCCAATATAGGTAAGATATATACTGTACCTGCAAATGAGCAGTACCCATCTCTTCAGCAAAACCTATAAATGTAATCTGTAAAATAAATACATGAACATACTGAAATACAGAAATAACTTTTTTGTTTTCCACAGATATTTAAGAGTTGAAATTCAGCAGGATTTACCATAAAACTTCATTCTACTGCCATGAAAACCATATCTTAGGGTAGCATAGCTTGCTCAAACAGTAGCACAAAGTCTTAGGCATAAGAATAATAACGCTACACTGTTTGATTCGTGAAAAGTCAGATCAGACTGAAGAGCATATACAACATTTAAAACCCACTACACAAAAGCAGCCTATTGGCTGGTATACACCGAGCAACACATACAAGCCTCATTACATCTGTTAAAATAAACATGATTTTGCAAAGATCAGTGCTCATCTGTCCTTGCTTCAGGCTGGACACATATAAATCAGTTCCAGTCTGAAATCTGTCCATGCTAACAAACTGTGATACATTTGGATATACTGAAGAAAGCATAATGCTAACACATTATACAATTTACCATGTAAATTGATTAGCCTAAGGCCAAAACACAACAGATTACTTAGCCACATGTTTGCATGCAATATCCAAGTAGACAAATTGCTGAAGTAAAAGAATTAAAACCTCCATTCAACCTCAAAAAAAAAAAAAAAAAAAGTCTTAACAGGCTCCGGAACCTGGAATATGTCAGAAATGTCAGCTTTACCTCAGGTTTTTGTGTTTGTGGACCGGGAGGTATTTTATCCCATATTGTCCCTCTCTTCTGTCTGCAGGTACCTTGTATTGTTCAACATGAACAGACCAAAGTGAGACAGTCACTACTCAAACTTTGTTTCAAATGTCGGATTGCCTCAGTCCTCATTTCCTATCTCCCTGATGACAAATCAATCAGGTATCTGCATGCTCCAAAAAAATCCCAAGGCATTTCTTTTCAAAGCAAAGTTGTAAGAAAATAAATTTTGCTCCCATTTTGTAGATATGGAATAAATCACAAAGATTAAACACTTCCACTGATGCTTGGACTCAAGTCTGATATGGCTTGGATTCAATTATTTCAGAGTGATATGCAACAGACTGAATTTTATAGAATATAGACTTGAATTGAATTGAATAGACTCAAACCACAGCTCATATGAAATTTCTAGCAGCTACACCCTGTTACTCTAAGGTAGCTGGTTGGTTCTCAAGTTTAGAAACAGCAAAGAATATAACTATGTTTATAATCATTTATTATTAACTGATTCACCTACTTGCTTGGGCATATATAGAATCTCTGAAAGGGACAGAGCTAGAAAAAGAAATGGCTGAAGAACAATTCTGTTTTGAACTGTATTTGAGTTCTGAATGCCTTATTTCAATGTGTGACCCAAAAAATTCCAAGTTTTCTTTTAAACTGAAACCATACTGAAGTATGAAAAATTCTGACTTTTTTATTTCAGGGGGTCTTACGCTGGGAAGCTATGCACCCCCAGAAAAGATCTTATTTACATCCACTTACCCTTAGTTCAGTTATGACATCGTAAGTGAAACAATGCTTCGCAGTAGCATTCCAAGTAGCTCCAGACAAATTACAGGTCTCCAGCACTGTATTCACTGTGTTAACTATGAAATGATCCTGTTTGAGCAACATACCCCTCAATTCTTACATCTTTTCTTCAACTCCTAAATCTCTCATCTGCACATCTGCAAGACACCTTTCAACTACTACGTCTTTTTATCTGTACAGTACCCACAATATGAACTGAATTCCTCCACAGAAAAGGCAAAATAGCAAACAATTTAAAGGACTTTGAAAAAACTAGTTCTCTGAAGAACATTATGGAGGCTTTAGGGTTTGTTGTTCTTGGGGCTTTTTTGATAGCTTGCTTTTTTTTATTTTATTTTTTGTATGGGTGTTTCCTCTTTTGTCTTCCTACATGCCCTTTCCTTTTCTTCAATATAATGATTCCAACCCTTTCCTTCTCCCATGGGACAACTCGTGCAAGGTAGGGCAGTATGCAGGAGTCAAAGCTTCACACAAATGAAGGCCAACCAGTCCATATGTACACTGATGGGCCACCAGATTGCTGTCAAAGAGAACACACCACTGCAGAGTCTGCATATTTTTGCCTCAATGACAACACTAATTTGGATTTCTTTACTGTGCCTGAACTCCAGTTTTCACAGAAGGATAATCACCTTTTAATACCTCAAACATATCTGAAGTTAGTACACCAGTTCAAAAGTTGTTGGGGAGTTGGCTAGGGTGATAGAAGGCCAACAGTTGGTAATACAACTCTTTTCTTTAAACTAAAAATAGTGCATGAGGCACTGTATTTGAAGGTTATCATAACCCATAATCCCAGAGAAAATGAAATAAAATGATACAGGAAAACCTAAATTCTGGGTTTTACAAGTCTAATTATCTTTGCAGTCCCAATAATACTCTTTTAACGTTACTCTGCAGGTGTCATTCCCTGTATCTCCTAAGAAAAAAATACCTGTTCTGTTGCAGGATATCGACCCTCATATTTCAACCACAGGGCTCTTAATTGCTTGCGCTAATAAGGTAACTAAATATAGTCAGCTATCTTTCTCCATAGGGACCATCATTACAGGCATATAAAACATGCTGGCAGCTATTTGTTAGGTTTGCTACAAGATAAAAAAAAAAGCCTGGGGGTGGGCAACATTTGAGGGGTTTTGTAGATTCTAGAGCACAGCCTGTCTGAACAGGCACAGACAAGGTTTTACCTCCTCCTCCACCATTTAGGTCTTCTTCCTTACCTCTGCTCTGTCACAGCTCTTCATCTTTAACAAATTCAGCTTCCTGCCTGCTCCCTAAAGGTTTCATACAGCCGCAACCTCACCGTGCAGCAAGTCCCAAACCCCCTGGTGTTACCCATGCAATCCTAACCCATCTCTGCTGGTCACACAACCTGCCTCTCCCCTTCCTCCTTATCCAATTGTCAGTCTTCCTTAACCACTTCCTAAGTCTTTTTAGCTTTATTTCTCCCTATTTCAGTTCCTCCACCTGGCGAGTTCAAGTCATCCTTTCCTTCTCTAAGCTCCTTGTCAGGCCTGTCAACTACTACTTAGTAGTCTTCCAAGACACTTGATAAGCGATATATGGTACACATTGCTTCTTACTTTTTTCTTTTCCCTTTGGAGAAGCTGCTGTCTTCTAACTCAAACTGCTCTAGTCATTTGCCCACACAGCTTGAGATTTATCTAGACAGTCCTGCATTCTGCCCAGATCTACTTCTCTCCACACCCTGCCCAGCTATTGGCCCATCTGTATTAATGTAAAAGACGTCTAGATCTGTGATGTTGAGGCTTGAGCTTTTAGTGTTGAGCACAGGACAAACCAAGAGCAATCAGTTTAAATTTATCCTCAGACCTGGATCAAAATGTTCTGCTACTTTGTTAGGATACTGTCTCCACACCCTCAACCACAGGAGTGCTCACAAATGCAGAACACTCAGTTACACAGTTTTTACTAAATCATCTATCTACACATTTTGGTTTTTTAGTTTCATAAATTCTACAAATCAGAGAAATGTCATCTTGAAATGTCACAGCTCTTTTCAAGTCTACAGTGACTGAATTCAAGAATGACAACAGCGGGCAGAGATTTTACAGCCAGTAGCAGCACTGTTCACATTTAATATCATGCAACATCCCATACTGCTTCAAGCTAAATGGTTTTATATCATAACCACAAAATATATATAAATGGTCAAGTTATGCCACACCTCAATAAAATTATCTTGTTCTTCCTGACTTAGACACTCCTCTGATGATACACTGCATAACTCTTTTCTGCTGTGTAGCAGTGACTTCATAGAGTGCAGTACACCTTCACCAAAACTCTGAAAAACAATGAAAAAAATATAAGAAAAAAATGCATTTTCAGTTTTGGATACAGGGTCTATTCATCTATCCCCTGCCCCCCATCGGTTTCCCTACTCTAAGTACCATGTTTGAATTTTAAATTTACTTCAGGACATGAAAGTGAAACAGCTAAGTTGTTTTCTTCAAGCAATACTTTTGTTCCAAATGAAGTGGACCATTCTGTATTAAAAAAAAGGTGAGAACATGCTGACTTGGAAAAAAGAAACAGATGAATCCAAGAAGAAATCCAAGCCCTATCTATTCCTTGCATCAAAGCCCGTATATGGAACTTCTTCATCAGCTTGTCCTTAAAAAGGAATAAAAAACAAATTTAGCCAAGAAAAGTAATGGAGGTCGTTTCAAAAGTCAGAGGGGAAGAAAACAAAAAAAACCAAACCAAAGAAAATCTACACACATTCTCCTTTCCCATTCCTTGAAGGATATGAAACAACTGTAACTTAATTCCATGTAAATACTTCTTGCAACAATTCTTATATTTACACTTATGGTGACATGCAAGTACCCACACATGACTATAAAAGGCTTAAGAATCTAAGACTTTCTCCTAGTGTAACAAAGTGCAGCAGAACAGAAGAATTATCATCACTAGTATCTGAAGGCAAATAAAACATGACAACAGAACAACAAATCCTGTTTCATTTAGCCTGTAAAAACGACAACATCCCCTCACTTGTTTTAGGAAGTTAGCAACTTTTTTACTTTAAAATTGTCAACTCAGCTAGCAAGTGGTAGCGTTAAGAAGGAAAGTAAGATCATGATGTGGTTACAAAATGTTAATCTGGTTATTTATCTCTACACGAGTGCCCTGTTAAAAACAAAGTGAGAAATCAGTGTGTCCAACTTATGACAAGTTATTTCAAATTTGCATAGCTTCTTAAACAATAGCAGAAGTACTAGGTAGCCAAATCTAGTCACATAATGTTTTGCATTTCTGATACTCCCACAGCAATTTTTTTTTTTTTTTTAATTTATGGTAAAAAGTGATCTTACATATTACAGTTAAACCTCGAAAAAGATCTGTTTTTTCCCTGTAGAAAAAAAGGTATCAAGTACTACTACATGGGAAGCCAAATTATTATATCATGTCCAGTGTCACCATGTTTCACTCATGCTGATAAAAAATTAGGAAAGCATTTCTAGAATGAATAGACAAAAGCAAAATAGAAACTTTACTTCAGAATCCTTCAAACTACCACATTTCAGATTGTTAGCAAACAAGGCTCAGACTACCACCCTGACAACCAAGGCCAAGTGACGCTGAAGCAGTCGAGCCAGTCATTTTTATAGAAAATAACAGTTGAACTATTTTAAAATGTGTTTTAGGCAGTAACAGGGTCATTTGAAATAAATTGATAAAATGTTCATTTATTTTCCACTTTCATCTACTCCTTTGTCTCTACGTTAAGATGCAATCTACCTCCACACCTTAGTAACACATCTTTGTACTTTCCAAAGTATGCTCACAGTGTCTTTCTCTTTGATTCTCTGGATCTTCCAAATTTACAGGTGGCTGCAATACAAACATTGCTCAAAGACTCTTCCCCAGTAACTGCTCCATTCATCTCATACAGAAGTCATTTGTGAAGTCAAGCAAGCATGTTGAAATGTCTCATTTTCAGCTTCTACAATAATTTAATCAGTCACAGCACTCAATAATTAAAAAAAAAAAAAGCCATAGAACGCAACCTGCTAATTTTCTGCAGACCAACAGTGATCCAGTTCGAGAAGGGCTCATCATTATTCTATCGTGGTTAAGTTTTCAAAGGCTACAAACTATTATATATACCATTTTTATAAGCAAGTACTTCCCCCCGGTTTAACATCCTGAAAGGCAGGATGAATAACTAGAACAGAAGTATGGTATTAGGAAGTACTGAAGTGAAGGAAAATTCAAGACTGGAGAACCAAGTTGAAGTGGGAAAAGAAGAATGATACAGCGATCAGAAAAATCTCCCCTAGGTCTGGAAGAACCAGCATACAAGACTATATGCAGGTCTGGCAGCACACTGATGGTGGCACTACACAACTGAAGAGATAAATAATCACATTTAAAAGGGAGGAGGAAGGAGGTAGTGTGTGTTTTTAAGATCATATTAAGGAATATTAAAAAATCAGAACATGAAAAAATAAAGATATGGAAATTAACAGGCACAATACATGCACAGAAAAAAGATCTTATCTATTTGGACTTCCATAGATTATTTACATTGAAATATATGAAAAGTTAACAAAACCAGAAACATACACAGAAAAAAAGATCTCATCTATTTGGATTTCCATAGATAATTTACACTCAAATACATAAAAAGTTAACAAAACCGGAAAAACACAGTCTTTACTAAAAAAACTGTTTCTGGAAAAGAAGAATTTGGCTGAATGCAGATAGCAAAGGGTTTTTTTTGAGTATAGAGTAGATGTAGTCAGTAACCCAGTAATCAACTTCCTCAAAATTTATCTTGAGACTGAAGTCAAGTATCATCATCATAATTAATAAATTTAATAGAGAAAAAAAAAGTAAATATGTAGATGAAATCTGATGATAATTCAAAGTAAGCAGAAGTCACCAGTGAAGAGGAAGAACAGCAAATCACACGGGAAGAACTTGTTCAACATGGGAGTATTTTAAAATGCAACTATAGGAAGTACAAATTTATGTCCTTAAAAACTAAAAGCAAGCTTTAAAACAGAATTGTGAATTCACAAGCTGTAGAACGGAAGACCTGAGTTGACTTCTTGAGGTCAATATGACACAGCACTGAAAATAGCAAACATGACCCTAGTACTCATCCTTTAGTGAAAGAACTGACATCAGTCATTGAGAAGGACATCCTATGTAATTGCATGTACAGTAACATCCACATGTAAAAAGAAGATTAACTCACGACAAGCCCAGAAAGTAGGACTATGAAGGATAATCGCTGGAATACAGAGGCTTTCATATAAAAGCAGACTAAAACCATAGTTTACAGAGTTTCCAAAAACCAAGGCTAACAGAGGACAGATCACTCACTGTAAAAACATCATGAGGGTGAACATCAGCCGAAGAATAATGACATCCATGAACAAGCAGGCATAAACTTGCTGTGAATAGCTTCAGCCTGGAATTCCTAAGATTCTTAGCTATTACAGCAGTGTGGTTTGTAAAGACTTAAAACCAGCAGTAGGTGTTTTTTTGTTTATCTCTCCTCATTAATTGTGAGACTACATTTATTAAGCTTTTCATATTCTTATCAAAATTGGGCTTGTGACAGCAAAGGACTGGACTTATTTTCAGAGAAATTCTGTAATCCAACAATGAAAGCAAGCTCCCTCACAACACCAGCCTAGGAGACAGACAACTACATTGAAAACTGCAAACCAACAAGTTTCCAAGACTATCAGTTCAGTTTAAGTAAGGACAAAAGGTCATCTTCAACAAAAGCATGTAACTTGTTTTTATAAATAGTATAACTACTTCCAATATACATCATCATATGGGCAAAAATACTCTAAAGGAATCTAAAAAGCTCTACTTGCTAAATCTGCGCAGTCTTTCCTCACAGAAATTCAAGTCACGTCTCTCAAGAAATCATATTTCAATCATGAGCACAGATTTCAAACTAAGTTATACTAGGGGGAAAAAAACAGAAATATCCTCAAATGTGCACAGAGCAAGACAGATCCAAACAATGCAAATCCTCGTCACACCTCTAGCTCAAGTGAGCAATTCAAAGTTTTGCACTGTCCCTTTTGGGGCCAGCAAATCAAGAAGTCATTATCTATGGATCCTTCACACTACACTGGAGGAAATTCTATACTAATCAGTTGTATAAACTATTGTAAACATCTGTTCTCTAACATCCTAAACAACCCAAAAACCTCTAAGATGCCACGATCAGCAGAGAAATCAAGTCCAGTGCTAGAGACATGTTTACTCTGCTCTTAAATAATAAAGCAGCTCTTCCTGATTTCATGTGCTGTAAGATTTAAATGGACTGAATATTCTGAAGTCACTTTGTAAAAATGGAAACTTAGGCTTTACCAGTTTAGGCTGCACTGACTTTTAAGAGCTACTATTGCAACAATTCTTGTTAAGTATTAGGAAGTGTTATGAAAAGGACGTGAATCAGACTGAAAGCTGTGAATCAACAGAAAATGAAACATTGTGTGATTCTGACCACCCTACTGCCTGGCTCTATGAGAAAGAATGGAAGTTCCACACTATAATCTCAGTAGCCACCCCTCAGGGAAACATCCAGAGGAGGCAGCCACAAATCAAAACATTGGCATCTGCCTGTATGAAAATGCAGAATTCTGAAGAACACCCCAGAAGGGCCAAATTCATGTTCCTAGAACCACACAATCCAGAATGCTCAATGGCAATTAACGGAGTGGTTCTCAGAGCTAATATGGTAGGCAACCATTAGAATCAGTGATGAATCACTGGTCACTATCATTATTAGAAAGATGTTTCTGCAACACAAAGGTCTAAAAACCTGGGGGGTAGGGGGTATCAGTTTGTTTGGGGTTTTTTTTTAACTGAAGAGGAAAAACAAAGGGCAGACCAAAAAAGTGCTCTAAAATCCAGTTTATGTTTAGGTTAAGAATGCAAAATAACTATGTAGTTAAAGAACTCTATTTGAGCTGGAAATTTCTCATAAATCAATAACATACGTTTTTATACCATGTGTCTTAAAATGAAAAAGCATCACCCATAATTACAAAATCCTTAATATGTGGCAGTTAACGTTCCGTATCAGGACCTGGAACAACAGATTGATTGCAGTTTCTACAGGATATATACCACCAACACCATTTCCTTAAAACAATAAAAGCCGCTTATGGAATAAAATAAAGCTATTTCCATGCAACAAGATACTTCCTTGCGCAGTTTCTCCTCTTAAGTGTTGCACACACCTGCAAATAAAGAATTTATTAGTAATCAGGGAAGACCTAGAAAAGTACTCATCTGTATTCAACTACCTTGAGAAATATGACTGGATATATAAATTTCTTCCTTCAGGATAAACTGCAGCTTTCATTTGAGTAAGTACTCACAGCAGTTGCAAGAAAAATTGAGGAAGAGTATTGCAGTTCTCCAAGCTGAAGTGACAAAATTTAGAATAAATAAATAAAAGCTGTTGAAAAAGAGCTTACTAATGTCCTTCATAAATGCTAGACATATTTTCTTTTTCACCAAAGCACTGCCTAGAAGTTCATGTAAACACAAGAATAAGACAGTAAAAAAACCAAGATGTAAAGATACAGATATTACAGCAAGCCCTAACACAGAGTTCACAGAACAGTTTTCAATGAACACTACATATTTTTTATGACATATAAACTTGAAAAATCTGTGCTCAAAATAAAAGTTACACTCCAAAAAACAAAGCAAATTTCAGCAAGTAAATGCATCATGATTTCATCATCTCACCTTAAAACAAAAGATGAAGACAGAAGACAAAAGCATGCACCCCTTGCTTAAACTACTGTCTCCCAGGTCAACTACACTGAATATGCCAAAGCATAAAGCAAAGGCAGTTTCTTTGCCTCCTTGAAATGTTAGACAATTAAAATTAAAAGAAAAAAAAATGCAAAAAACCCCAACCAAAACTACCAGTCCACCTGGTTCACTATTAGACTGTCGTGATAAAGACTGAAAAGCTCTGAAATATTTTTCTTTTTTTAAATACAGATAATTACCTTTTTCATGGATATCCTTGGTTTCATTCGATTGCCCTGAGTCCTGGCGTACATATCCATGATTTTACCAATCTTAGTATTCGATGAAAGAAGTCAACCCAAAAATACCTACGAAAAACATTTATACCCATTATTTTGTTTTCCCATTTAGTTTGTATACATTTTGAAAATGCAAGTAGAGAAAACAAGAACCACTAAAAACAATTAAAAAGCATTTTAAAACAGAAATATTGAACATCACACTATCCATTCTGACTGTTGCCCTTAAAAAAGTATCGCCTTAATTTTTAAAACAATGCATGAAATTTAAAACACACAGCTTACAGTTAGTTCCAACATTTTCCTTTAACTAGATTTCAAGGCTGCACTGGTGGGGGCATGGGAACTTTACATTAAATATGGTTTCACTATCACTGATACCCTGGTGAAGTTTATCAGCAGATTCCTGTACCATACTATGCATCAGAATCACCAGAATTCAACAATTAAGAGGAAAATGTACTACTTACCCACTCAGCCAACTGGCTTATTTATTTGTCAACTGTAAGTACCACCGACAAACACTAGTGACCCCTGTTCAGGCTAACATGTATCAACAACCTTGTTCTCTGGCACTGCTCTGGGCAGTCCTGTCTTTGCTGGTGAAACACAGGCGACCAAAGATGCATTTACCAGCACTCTTACTTCACCAAAGCAGGCCAGAAGCTACCCTTATTGATCTTAAACGTAATCCTAATAACAAGAACCAAAAAAACCAAAACCAAGAGCAATGAAAATCAAACCAAGTTTTGCAAGTTTCCCTGTTTAATCAGCAGCAATGAAAAGAAATAATCTGTTTTGTTTCATTCATCTCTAAATCCCCACAAACAGACAATAAGTATAGGGTATTAATAATATTAATAAATGTCTTTTTTAACGTGCTGTGCTTGTAAGTTCTATGAAAGTTTTAATACTTCATCTTTCCCATGGTCACACAATTTAGCCAGGAAAAAGAACTCTCAGACTATCCAAAATAAACCAGGTAAGGAGGAAATGCATGTAAAAATGACTGCAAAACAAAAAACAAACACCAAGACATCAGAGTATAGGTCTCCTTTGCACAATTGCTGGCTGGGTTTTCTTGATCTCATCTCAGGCACATACTTAACCTTTATATGGGAAAGAAATCTTTATATAGGTTTGTTCTTGAGTATACGTAATCTAGATGAGTAGTGGCACCAAGTAATTGAATTACCTTCCCCCTCCAACACCTTTAAAAGTAAAACCTCCTCAAGAGGCGTTCCAGGCCTGTCAGCTTGACCTTGGTGCTGGGGAAGGCTATGGAGCAGACCATCTTGAGTGCCATCACACAGCATGTGCAGGACAACTGGGGGTCAGGCCCAGCCAGCACGGGGTTATGGAAGGCAGGTCCTGCTTGATGACACTGATCTCCAAGATGACCCACCTAGTGAATGAGGGAAAGGCTGTGGATGTTGTCTACCTGGACCTTAGTAAAGCCTTTGACACAGCCTCCCACAGCATTCCCCTGGAGAACGTGGCTGCTCATGGCCTGGGCGGGTATACTCTACACTGGTTAAAAAGCTGGCTAGTTGGCCGAGCTCAGAGTAGTAGTGAATGGAGTTACATCCAGCTGGTGACCAGTCACAAGTGGTGTTCCCCAGGGCTCAGAACTGGGGTCAGTCCTTGTTCATCAACAACCTGGATGAGGGGATCAAGTGCACCCTCAGCAAGTTTGCAGATGACACCAAGCTGGGTGGGAGTGTTGATCTGCTGGAGGGCAGGAAGGCTCTGCAGAAGGATCTGGACAGGCTGGACCAATGGGCTGATGCCAGTTGTATGAGGTTCCACAAGGAGAAGTGCTGGGTCCTGCACCTGGATCACAGCAATCCCACACGTGGCTTGCAACAACTACAGACTTGGGGAAGAATAGTTGGGAAGCTGCCCAGCAGGAAAGGACCAGGGGGTCCTGGTTGGCAGTCAGTTGAACATGAGTCGGCAGTGTGCCCAGGTGGTGAAGAAGGCCAACAGCATCCTGGCTTGTATCAGGAACTGTGTGGCCAGCAGGACCAGGGCAGTGACCGTCCCCCTGCACTCAGCACTGGTGAGGCCGCACCTCGAATCCTGTGTTCAGTGTTGGGCCCCTCACTGCAAGACAGACACTGAGGTGCTGGAGCGAGTCCAGAGACGGGCAGCGGAGCTGGTGAGGGGTCTGGAGCACAAGTCTGATGAGGGAAGTGGCTGAGAGAACTGGGGGTGTTTAGTCTGAGGAGACTCAGGGGATCTTACTGCTCTCTACATCTACCTGAAAGGACGCTGTAGGCAGATGGGGGTCGGTCTCTTCTCCCAGATAACAAGCATCAGGACAAAAGGAAATAGCCTCAGGTTACACCAGGGGAGGTTTAGAACGGGTGTTAGGAAAAATTTCTTCCCCATAAGGGTGGTCAAGCATTGGAACAGGCTGCCCAGGGACATGGTGGTATCACCATATCCCTGAAGGTGTTTACAAGTAGAGCGGTGCTTAGTGACATGGTTTAGTGATGGATTTGGCAGTCCTGGGTTAGCAGCTGGATTTAATGATCTCAAACCTCTTTTCCAACCTAAATGATTCTGTAATTCTACAATTAATACAACAGCAAGAGATTATTAGGTACACCCATTCACATTCCACTTTGATTTCAGTTTTCCCTCATAAAGATAAACTTGCTAGAGTCTGAGGGAAAAAAAGTTACACTGATGTAAATAAACTCTAATATTTTAATCTCTGGGGCACAGCATCTCTCTTAACTGGGTATCTGAAGTTTGGAAAATTCTGACAATAGCATGAAGCAGCTAGGTCCATGTTAGATTACATAAATAATTTATAAATACAATAAATACAATAAATACAACTAAAAAACTCAAATCGTAGTAAACTTCTGTGGGTGGAAGATTAAAAAACACAACATGTTTTAAAAAAAAAGCCATGTATACAAGAAAAAGAAATGCACCTCGCTTTTCCCCACTGCTGTATCTTAAATGACTAATCCAGTCTGTTAATCTAATCATATCAGGGAAATACCCTTAGGAATATCCTTGTTCCAAGAAGAGCCATCTCTATGAAAAGCTGGTTTCTCACATAGGGTCAAGTCAATTACTTGAGCTCTATGGTTTTGGACTGATGATTCCTTGCAAGAATTTTAATAAAGCCCAGCATAGCAAAATCATGGAGGTGACTACAACCATGTTGGATTCTGCAGTATTTACTCACTACTATCTACAGTAGTAGATAGTAGTGATACAGTACTATTTACTTATACTATCTACAGTTGCGCTGCCTTCAGGCAGTAGGTTAAGTCCTTTCTTATGGCACCAGCTAGTAAACTCTGGAGACATGAGCATCAACACCGAGCCATCTGCACTGTCACCTACCTCATGAAACCAACAGACTTGTAAATCACAGTACAAAGACTGAGAGAAAGATGCTGGACAGAAACTGTGCTGATTTATCAGCGTAACACCATAACCATTTTGTCCTGTCTGCATAGTGTCGTTCAGTACTTGAATTATACAGGTTCTCCCCATGACCTGTAGCACCTCAGCTCTCCATCATCCATTTCAAAGAAATCTGAAGGGTCCCACTTGTCCAACAATACAACAAAACCTGAAAGTGTCTTTAATATACAAAAATACTATCCATTTTCAAAAGAACAATGGTCCAACCAACTGAGAAGTACCTAAACATTAAAACTAACTGGAAAGGAAGTGAAAGCACTGACAAACAAAACAGCCTGGAAATATCTCATTTCTTGTGTAATTAAAACCTACCCTTTTAAAACTATTTTTACTTCTGCCTACTGTATAAACTTAATTTCCTCCTACTGTAAACTCAAAAAGGGGAGAATAATGAAAGAAGCATCAGATGTAAGAGGAACGGGAGTTTCCTCTCACTGAATACTTACCAGAAGACACTTAAACAGAAGAGAAAAACTGATAATGCAAATTACAGATGAATACCCACACAAAGTTTAACCATCCCTACCCTTCTACTGAGTTGGATCACCTTAAACACACGCAGCATGGGCAAGAAACAGGAGTTGAAGGTCATTGTGCTGCTAGAAAGCTACGACCTAGGTGCCGTTACTGAAACATGGTGGGACGAATCCCATGACTGGAGTGTGGTTGTCAGTGGCTACAGGCTGTTCAGAAAGGACAGGCAAGAAAGGAGGTATGGAGGCACTGCCCTCTACATCAAGAACCAGATAGTGTGTGAAGAGTTGTCTCTGAAGAATAGCCACAAGCAGGTTAAAAGCTTATGGCTAAGAATTAAGGACCGAGGCAACAAAGAGAGTGTTATGGTTGGCGTCTACCACAGGCAACTTGATCAAGGGGAGCCTACTGATGAAGCCTTATTACTCCAGCTACAGGACGCATTGTGCTTGCAGGCTCTTGTCCTGCTGGGGGACTTCAACCGCCCTGGCATCTGCTGGAAAAGTAGGGTGGCGAGCTGTAGGCAATCCAAGAGACTCCTGGAATGCATTGAGGATAACATCTTAAGCCAGGTAACAGACAGCCCTACCAGAGGGAATGTGATATTGGACCTGTCAGTCATGCACACAAGTGAGCTAATCAGTGATGTCAAGGTTGGAGGCAGCCTGGGCTGTAGTGATCATGTACTGGTGGAGTTCAGAGTCCTGAGGAATATGGGTCAGGTGAAGAGTAAAGGCAGAACACAGAAATTCACGAAAGCAAAATTCCAGCTTTGCATGGAGTTAGTCAACAGATGTCCCTGGGAAACTGCCCTCAGGGACAAGGGAGCAGAAGAGAGCCGGCAGATCTTTAAGGACGCCTTCCATGGAGTGCAAGAGCTCTCGATCCCCGGGTGTAAGAAATCAGGAAAGGAAGACAAGAGGCTGGCATCGATAAGTTGAGACCTGCTCATCAAACTAAAGGGCAAGAAGGAAATGTGCAGGCAGTGGAAGCAGGGACAGGTATCCTGGGAAGACTACAGGGATGCTGCCCAGTTCTGTAGGGATGAGGTCACGAAGGCCAAGGCGCAGCTGGAGCTGAAATTGGCAAGGGATGCAATGCACCAAAAGAAGCGCAGCCAGCAGGTCGAGGGAGGTGATTCTGCCCCTCTACTCCACTCTGGTGAGACCCCACCTGGAGTACTGCATCCAGCTCTGGGGCCCTCACCACAGGACAAACATGGACCTGTTGGAGCAGGTCCAGAGGAGGACCACAGAAATCATCAGAGGGCTGGAACACCTCTTCTATGAAGAAAGGCTGAGAGAGTTGGGGTTGTTCAGTCTGGAGACGAGAAAGCTCTGGCAACACCTTATTGTGGCCTTTCAGTACTTCAAGGAGGCTTATAAGATGGGGAAATACCTTAGCAGGGCCTGTTGTAATATGACAAGGGGTAATGGTTTTAAACTAAAAGAGGACAGATTCAGACTAGATATAAGGAAGAATTTTTTTATGATGTGGGGTGGTGAAACACTGGCACAGGTTGCCCAGAGAGGTGGCGGATGCCCCATCTCTGGAAATATTCAAGGTCAGGCTGGATGGGGCTCTGAGCACCCTGATCTAGTTACTCATTGCAGGGGGGGTTGGACTAAATGACCTTTAAAGGTCACTTCCAACCCAAACCATCCTGTGATTCTATAAATCCACTTTTCCAGCGATTTGTTGAGAAACACCTTCCTCATCAGACCATGTAATAAGCATTTAGTTAGCTTTTCCAATCTTGTTTGAATATATGTAAGGAACAAAATTAAATAATCAGCTTAAGGAAATCCAACAGGAATTCTGCCATGGATTTAATCTCTTTGTATAAATTTATCCTATGCCTAGAATTTATTAAAAGTCAGTGTGTATTGACAGTCATTAGCTGACAGAAAGGAAGAATATCTTTTTTTCTGTAAAGTACAAAAGTGCTGAGTAAACCTCTTTAATTGCTATAAGGGCATACATGTACATGTGCACACCTATGTTAAAGGTATACAAGGACATGTGGAATTTGAACTGTACAGGCAATAAATTTGAACGACATGTTAATATGTTCTTATTAGATTTCCAATAAAAGATTCTAGATGATGACAACAGTAGATCTACGATTATGTCTGCAAAAAGTATCTTTGTAGTACTGTCAATAAAGAAGATCTTTTAAAGAAAAAGTATTATTTTCCTTCAACACAATGACCTGAAGTGGCAAAAAGTATTTTGCTACAATTTGCAAAAGCCAGGTTTATATCAAATACTGGGCTTAGAAAGACTCACTCCAAATACAAAATTTAAAAGTATCTTAAAAACAACAATATGTACTTTTATAACCTTAGCAAAACAATTGCTATCGAAAATCAAATTAAACAAGCCTACACCAACAAGCAGGCAGAACAGTCCAATGGATCCTTCTCAATTTCTCATTTCTAATGATTTATCACTTTCACTAATTGGGTTGGCAGTCCTGAAGAAGTCCATTTATAAAATGACAAGCTGTCTTGACCACATCCACACTAGCGGGTGCTTAGGGGTGGGCAGGGAATACATCATTGTTGGCCAGCATTAATGACAGTTATGAAAGGTTGGATCTGCTTTTTCTTGTTTGGTTGTAATTGTTTTACATCGCACTTCTGTCACACAGAACAAACTTCAATAATTTCAAAAGAATCCTTAATTTTCTCTGCCTAGATCATCACCAAAAATCACGCCCACCCTTCCCCCTAGTCCTGGGTCTGGATTCTCAAATACATCCTGGGAAAAAATATTACTTGATGCACTAGAAATATCCATTAGTCAGACTTTGTGGTTTTCTCAATTAACTTTAAGTTTCTGTACTTTATTCTGTTGTGTATCTTGTACATAAACCAATTGGGGGGGGGGGGTAGGAGTGGTGGGTAGGGGTGGTGGTGTACTATTTTCTAAGCAGTAGCTTTTTCTTAAGAGAACTTCCTCTTAGAGAAAACTTCACCAGGGAACACCTTGTTTAGGAGGTACTTTTTGGTTTTGTTTTGGTTGGTTGGGGTTTTTTAAGATTGTATCATATCAAAAGATGAACAGGAAAAGGAAATAGTCTCATGTATTTTATTATTTTTCCACACCGAGCAAGAATTTCTCCCCTATACTTTTTCAGCTGCCAACAGATCTTAAAGAAGCCCTGAAGGATATGAAATTACAAGGCATCAACCAAGATGGCATCGTTCAATTACCACACCTCAAAGAGTCACCTTGCCTGCACCCCAAGAAATACTCCTGGATGAATGGGACCAACGTTATTTAAAAACACTTATTTTCTCAAGAATTAAGTAAATATTGGCAGTATCTATCATTAAGGCTAACTACAATTCTGAAAAAATCTTGCAAATACGAAGCAACGTAAGACTTACCAAGTGTAACATGGTTAAACTGGGTGCACTGTGTCACTTCTCATTTTAGTACCACTGATCTTTCGCAGATACAATAAAAGTTGTTTTTTTCCTCCCAGTCTCACTCTGGCAATCTATCGGGGCATCAGTCAGAAGCCTATAACACCGGATCTACAGTTCATAGCCTTTTGGTTGCTTTTTTCCCCCCGGTGGACATCGGGGGAAAAACAGAGATAGGTACTTCAGTCGTAACAGACATCCCCTCAGAAAAGCCAAGAAAGCAGACGAGCAACACCCGTCGTTCCTCCTCCGTTCAGTGAGGAAAGGAGTGGGGAGGGAGGGGGAGGAAACACTTTAAAAGCGCGATGTTGAGACCGGGGTGAACTTCTTTAACCCGTGCGCATCAAGCACAAGGCAACCGCCGCAGGAGGCAACGCCAGCACACCCAGCCCCCGCACCAACCGCAGCACCACAGCGCCGCTCAGTCCGGCCGAGCCCGCACGCAACCCCGGCCGGACGGCCCCCGGCTCCCCGCGAGGCCGCCCCGCCGGCGCAGGCCGCCGCGCCCACCGAGGGGCGCTCCGGGCAGGGCGGGGGCAGACACGGCGCGACCGCCCCACGCCGCGGGGTCCCAGCGCGGCGCTGCCCGCCCGCCGTCCCCGCTCCGCGCCGCGGCGAAGGGCGTCCCGCGCGGCGCGGCCCCGCCGGCGCCCTCCCCTCAGGTGCGTGTGCGCGCCGCCGCGGGGACCCGCCGCGCCCGTGCGGAGGGGTGCTGCCCCCGGCCACGCAGAGCCCGCGGGGGCAGCGCCAGCGGCGTTTCCTCCCCGCGGGGAAGGGCGGCGGAGGATGCACTGCCCCTCCTCCGCCCCCCGGGAGCGGGACACCTGTGGGAGCGAGCCCCGCCCGGCAGGCCGCCCCCCGCCCCGCGCGGGGACGGCAGCGGCGGGCCCCTCGGCCCCCAGCAGCCCAGCGGGGGTGGGAGTGGGGGGCGAGGGCGCCCCGTACCTGGCTGACTCTTCAGTACCCGGCACGCGCAGCCATTTCGCCGCCACAAGCAACGGAGCAGCCGCCCGGCCCCGCCACCGCCGCGGCGCAGCGACCCTCGGCCGCCCCGCCCCGCCCCCGACTGCCCCGCCCCCGGCGCGCGCCTCCGCTCTCGCGACGCTTCCCACCAACCCCACCCGCCTGCCCCGGGCAGGAGGCAGGAGGCCGTCACGTGGCGGCTGTCGCCGCGCTCCCATTGGCGGGAGCTGGAGACCGCCCCGGAAGGGAGACCCGTGGAGGGCGGGGTCGGATGGCCGCGGGCAGTGGCACCTCGGGACCGCGCCCGCCGTTCGCGGCCGTTACTCGGCCTCCCGCGGGCAGGGCCAACCCTCCCCGCCCCTCATCGCCCCGCCCCGCGCCCCGCCCCGGCCCCGGCCCGAGCCGCGCGTGGCGCCGCCTGGTCGGGAGAGGGACGCGCCGCTCGGCCTTGCCAGGCTCCCTGGCAGAGCTGGCGCAGGCCGGGCGGAGCAGCTCCCCGCCCGCAGCGCAGCGCCCCCGCCGGCCCCCGCCCGGTGCCGCCCCCGGCACCACTGTGGGTCGGCGCGGTCACGGTCGGGACCTGCCCGGCGGCACACGGGTGGTGTGGCACAGGCCTCGCAGAGCCCTGGGGAGTCAGGGGGCCGGCGAGCGGTCGTGCCCGCCTCGTCCGGCTGGGCCGCAGGCCTGCCCGCTGCTGGCTCAGGAACAGCTCCCGGGCCAGGCTTGCGTGGCCGGCTGGCGTGCTCAGAGCAGATGGGTCAGAGGCTAACGTCTGGGTTCAGTCAGATGAGGCACAGACGCGGCTGAAACTTCCACACCCTTCCTCCCGTACCACTCATTTTTAAACTGCTACCAGATTCCTGTGTATATCAGTTGAGCGACTTAACCCAGCAAATACGCAGTCAATTTCAAATCCTCATGAGTTAGGATGGAGATGTGTTTAGGTGTATGTACTGTTGGGGCCTGAGACTTCCATTTGTATGGAAATGGTAATCTCGTGTAGCTTCCCAACATTACTACATTTCGGCAGCAGCTCCTTCAGAGACTAACCTGACAACAGCAAGGACACAAATGAGGAAGTGTGTTGAATGATATGCAATAGATAGTCTAATGCTGTCAGCTAACAACGCTGTCCCCCCAAAAAAAAGAGACTCCTGGAGTCTGGACAGGTCTTTCTGAGACTTGGCATGTGAGAGTGGAGCTCAGGGGGAGGAACAACAAAAGTGGAGTTCCACTGTGACTACAGACGCAGACAAGGCAGCAATGTGGTTGCAACAGCTTCTGGAAGACAGAAAAAAAGAGCCCCCAAAGCTGAATTCAGCAAGAATCTGAAACTTTGTATAGTGGGGGAGGGAGTAGGGAAGGAAAAAAGAAAGAATCATGAAAAGATGCTGGCCTTGTAGCTTTTTCTGTACTGGGGGATTTCAAAGTCTAACCTGCCCCACTTTAGAGACAGAATGACAGGCAAACCAAAAGAGACAACCCTGACCTCCTTATAAGTTACCTTTTTCTTCTGGGCACCACCTGAGCCCTATAAAAAGGATATGAGAATTTTTGCTACTGGATCTTCATTACTTTTCTGGATAATTCCCGCTTCTGCCTAGCTTCTGGTTTTGCTTAAGCTGTGTTTTTTAGTTCTGTTTAGTCCTTGATCATAAGGTGTTTCTGGGTTGTGTAATTATTTTAGATACTTCAGAAGTCAGAGGATGTGTATTTGCTTACTCATTTAGCCTACGGGTAGATAAACTAAATTTTAAGTTACCATAAAACCTATAAGCTGTGTGACAAAGCCCGCAAACAACGCAGACTACATACACAAAAGAAACAAAAGATTACTGGTTTTAAAGTATGTCACAGTGTTAGCTAAGTGGGACAAATAAAAGGTTTTTCATATTCCCAGGAACTGCAGGTCCCTATGGGATGGGGGGGAAAGTAAACAAATAATAGAATCAAGTTTCACTCAAGTTAGTCATCATTTAGGTGCCCGTTGAGACCAGCCTGGCTTGGAAATATACTGTCATTTGAGTGAAGAAATTTTCACAGTTTGCACATCTTCGGTTAACCAACAAAATACTTCTTTTTGACCAACTCTTTCATTCAAAACTTTTCAGTTTTCATGAAAACTAAAGATTCTGGAAGAGGCTTTTGTTGGTTTTTATGTATCAAAATTTACAGTTAAGTAAAACATTTCCAATGTGAAATAGTTCTGGAAGCAATGTAAACATAAAAAAGCATGCTTTAAAAATAAATTAAAGCCTTTTATTCCCTTTGTTTCATAATTCCCCTTAGACTATTCAGAATAATGAGTACCTATGGCTTCCTGCCAAAACCTTGGAAAAAATGAAGATTTACCCTCATCAGGAAACTATGAAACATGACCCACAGCGTGCCATTGTTTGTCAGAAAAGAATGGGGGTTTATATGATAATAAAAATGGGTATAGCTTTGAAATAATGATATTTTATTTTTTACAATCGATTGAAATAGTGCCTGTGTAAAAGCACAAGGAAACATGACTGGTCAGCCAACACTGCTTAAAATCTGTATGAATTATGAAGAAATACGAGTCGGTTTCTGAGCTCTGATATTTTGTGTCCTGTTCAGTCTTACATTTCTCAGGGCAGGGTCTGGCCAGTCAGCGCCTGTCCCGCTACCCCCAGCCAGGGAGCAGGGCAAGCTCGGGACAGCCCCAGCCTGGGGCGTCAGGCATCTGTGGGGATAGGGACGGGTCAAGGCCAGACTGGGAACAGCAGTCCGTGTGTCGGGGGGGTGAGGATCAGGCCCAGTGAGGGGAACCAAGCATCAGGTGAAGCTGGACAGGGCCACGCACCTGTAGTGTTTTCTGCCTGTTCTTTTCGTATGACAGATAGGCATCTTTAGAATCTTTCTGTCAGAACTACTGTCATGTCCCTGGTACTATCCTGAATCACTGTCTGCACCTGTCTTTTAAGCTTGATATTTTCAGGATCACTGGCTTGGATCAACTTGTTGAAAGATAATCTCAGACTGACTTGTATGTCATCTCTAAGCTATTGAATGCCAGTTCTATAAAAGGTATTGAATAACTAGTCTGTGACTTTATGGCCATTTTCTGTCCATTTTATTACTAGTCCCTTACTTAGATTTTTTTCCTCTGTACATGAAAACCACACAGTTGCATGTTTGGGTTTTTTATGATACTGCCTCTGAAAAATGTCCTTCTGTAACTACAGCTTTCTTCAGTTCAGACAAGACTTTATATGCTGTAAGCTCCACGTATAATAATAATGATTGCCTCCTCAAAGGAAGGTAGGCGATTTATAGTCTGTATTCCTGCCTTTAACAGGAGGCATAGCATCTACTTCTTGTCTCAAAACCCAGGTAAACCTTTTCCACTGACACCCTTGAAGCAAGCTGAGAAGGATCTGCCATGCTTGATACTATTTCCACCCCCACCCCCTGCCCCCAAATCTAAAGCTCATAATGTCATAATTTTATTAATGACTTCTACTGGCTTCTCTGCTTATAACATAACCCTCCTGCTCCCCAGCCCAGCTACTGGCTTCTACGTCCGTACTGCTTCTGGACTGTGCCAGCATGAACATTTGTGAAATCAAGCAGTAAATGAGATTGAACTGAGAAGGCTAGGAAACAACCTGCTTCCCTTCCTTTTTGCTGATCCACTTCACCAACATAATAAATGTGTCAGCGTGGCACTGGGGATAGCACAGAGACAGCCAAGAGCAGAAACTGCTTAACAGGGCTTATTCTGCCCCAAGTGCATACCCATGTGTTGACTTGCTTTGCCATTTAGACCCTGCTCAGCATCTCCTTAAAACACTCTTGACACATGTACCAACTCCAGAACTGGAACTCTTCACCCAAGTGCATAACTTCATTAGTCACCCTTTGGCCTGGGCTGGATCGTGGTGTTTGTTTCTGACAAGAGTTCAGTTATGGCATTATGGTATAATGTGATGGGATTTCCTTGTTTCTTTTCAGTGAATGTTTCATGAAGCTGTTATTTCCAGTGACATGTTTGAGAAGTCATTTTTATTTGCATGTTCATGGATATTTTAACTTTTTTTTCAACAGTGAAAACCGAATAATCTTTATATATATCTAACTATGTTGCAGCTATTACTGATTTTTCTTTCCCTGGAGTTTGATCTGTAACCCTTGTAAGTCATCTTCCAAAATAATATGCATAAAAGGCACAAACTATATACTGCGTTCATTCTTCAGTTCACCAGTTATGTCCTTAATAAATGAGTCTCCGAACCAACTTAATGGGCTTTTTAATGCAAAATGGAATGGATCACATACTTATCAAAAGATGCGTTGTACTACGTAGAGATGGTTTCAGACGCTATGAAATTCTTATCCAAAGCCTTGGAAGGCTCTCTGGATTCACATCCTTTCTGTGCATTGTGTTTACTTAGAGGATGCGATAACACCGTCACTGTGTTACACAAGAGAGTACAATAATAACTGGAGCTGGCTGGGAAGCAAAATTTTTATTCTACAGGAAATTCCAGCTTGTCAATATTTTGTTTCATCGAGCACTGGAACAAAACGCATTGGCTGTGCAGCCTTTCTGGCAAAAAGGGAACAATCTATTTCTTCACCAGCTGACAAGCCTGAGGAGCCAAGAAACCAACTGAGCAGCTGGCATATTGCCAGGGAGCCAGACAGCCAGTCAGTTGAGCTACAGTAAGCAGCCAGCTTGGTTGGATTTCTGGCCAGCAGCCACAGCCAGATCACGGCTTAAGCTTCTGTAGGAAGTTTTGATGGAACCAAGGTGATGCAGCATTTCCAGTGCCAATCAGTTCAATTAGAAAATGGTCAAATACCCTCTTGATAACTGACTACTGTCAGAAAAGAATGTAACTGTACTGAACTTTGTGTTCCTTACAGATTTCTTCAGCTTTTGCCTTGTGAGTTATGCACACATTTATTGCTAGAATTAGCTGATTAATTAAATTAATTTTCCCTTAAGGATCAATGATGTTACCTAAGCTTATGAGGGAGTTTTCAGGGTGTTCTTCACTGCTACTTTTGTGATTATTGTTATTCAAATAACGTTGCATGCCAGCAATACCTAATAGTATCTGCTTGTGTGTGCCTGCTAACCAGAAGGTACAGTTATTGTTATAGACAATACACTATTAGATTGAAATAAATTCTGATGTTTGCTATCAGCTGACACACTGTCTCATTGTCTTCAGTCTGCACTTGTGGATTAATTTAAATTAGGATGAACGTGCCAAAAATGCAATAATGAGAGAAATACATCTTCTGAACTAGGTAAAAGATAATGATCTTTACTGGGTAATTGGTAATGTTGCGGTCAAAACCGCCTTCACTGGAGAGGAAGGAGAAACCCCCCCTTCACTGTCAGAACTAGCCATGCTCAAATGCCGTTTGCCGAATGTAACCTTAAACATTATTGCAGAATTCTTGCAACGTTGCAGGTTTTTTTCCTTTTTGGTATATGCTTGGGAAAGGTATCAGACAAGTTTGTAAAAAAAATTATATCTTTGCCTTCCTGCTGTTTATGGTTATGGTATCATAATAACAGGTGTTCAGCTGATTTTTTCAAATGTTTAGATAATGTCTCTTGTAGGATAATTCTCATGATTTCTTAAGTCTGATGACATTGTATACTTTATACACCTCTCTCATTTGTTTCCAACCAGTTCCTGCATATTCCTCTTTAAAGCCCAAAGATGTCATATACCATCGTTACTTCAACTGCAGTAACTCCAGGGAACAATGAATTCCCTTGTAAGTGTTCAGTGGTAATTAAATTTTCTGCAACTTCATCTGTTTAAGTAGTCTCTAATACTCCTGCTGTGAAATCAGAGGAACAACAGATGCTTTACTGAGCTACATTTCAAATCTTATTCCTTCCACATGTAAATAAACCTGACTTTAATTTTCTCTCTCAAATTTAAGCTGCTGCTGAGATGCTACAGCAGTCTTGGTGAGTCCCATCCTCTTACCATCTGGATTCCAAATGAATTTTTTGGCAGTGGCTTTGCTTTTCATTGACCTTTATATTTTCTATGTGTGACCAGTTCATTGCTGTTTTTACAGAGTTTATTCTTGAACTGGAAATTGTTTGCATTGTGATTTCATTCCCACAATGAAAATAGTTTAATGTAGTGTTCATGGTGTGCTTTATTCTTCATTTCTAGTGGATTTGTTACACAACTTGCTGTGCACCGCTGCAACGGATCTTAAAATGTCCTCTTCATCTCTGAAGCAGTAACTCAAGCATATGTTTAAGGTTTAAGTCAGTCTAAATATGTCCATTTGGATTGCCTGGTTTTATATTCCGCACCCAAATAACTGCTGTCATGTGTCATTTAAGTCTCTCTGAGTCTTCATTTCCTCAGTGTTGCTACATACTTAGAGATTATTTCATTTCCTCCCTGATTCAGTATGTAAAAGAAATGGTTTTTAAACATGAGCGCATTTTAATGAAAGCGTTATTGTCTTTTCCATCAAAATATTGAATGGAAACTACCAAATCCTTGTACTGCTTGGTGACACCTTTTCCACAATAATAGAAGTATTAATAGCTTCTCTGAAATTGCATTTTCAGTTCTCTCAAAAAAATAAAAAGAAACTAAGAGTGACAAGGAATCACTCGCCAAAGACAAACTAGGAGTGCCTCTCTCCTCCATCCACATGTTGTATAAAAGCTCACTGTAATACAAAGAATCCCCAAAAGCCTTATATCAGAGAGAGGGAATTATTACCCCGGGGGGCTGCCGTTGTGAAAAATAGCCACTGTAACACTCCTTTCCAAGGGCCTCTGTGCGAATTACTGTTTGAAGATGGAAAATCGGCCAGAATGAGACAAAGAATGGAAATACCTGAAAGAAATACCGTGAGGTCTTCCCCACCACCATAAGATTTCTGAGTAGCAGAGCAACAAAGATGTTCCACGGTATTATCAATAGATATAGCTCACTGGTTTGTGACAGTAAATTGAGGTTTTTCAAGAGTCAAACAGCTTAAAATTACAAATCTTGTTAAGACCATGTATTTCTGGGTACTTTAGACCATGTACCAATGATGTATTAGTTACTCTTTTAATTAAGAAAAGTATTTTTAAAGTTGGTTGAAAGGCAAGTATCTTCTTTGTGGTCACTGATGCCATAAAGCCATGGAAGTATATATATGAAAAAAACCAAAATATTTTTCATTGGTTGAAAGGGGAATAATGCATTTTCTGCTTGCTCAGTTGCAAGAAACTGCATTAGGAATATTTGAAAATGCAAAAAAAGTATATTAAAATCAAAATGTTTGAACTTTAACAACACATCATTTATGACGGGTAAGACACTGTTCTATCTATAAATGAATGGAAAATGAGAATTAGTTTATTCTTTCAGATGATTGCCCAGGTCATATGCTGCATAATAAAGTAGATGTGCTATAGATAAGTCAGAATTTGATCCTGAAAGCTGTGTTCTAAGAGTATTAATTTTTTTTTTTTTCCTTATCTGCCAAATAGTTTCCAGAATTACCAGCACCTTTTTATTTCATGAGCTTTGAATACATGGAAATGTTGAGGCTTGTCCTTGCTAGATGGTTATCTTCAGAGACTGCAGTCAAAAGGTTTCATGTTTTCCTGCTATTAAAAGTGAGGTAAGGATTGACCAACTGTGATTTTCTGTTTTTTAGGGGCAGTGAAGATGGGGTACAGGGGAGAAATTAGTAGCTGAAGCCTCTATAATACTCGTATTTCTTTATGCTAAAAAGTGTACAACAGTCATGAGTGTAGAACCATCTGATCCTTTATGAGTTGAAGTTAATTATATAATGAAGTCACTGAAAGGTAATGTACTGATGATGGGTTCTTTAGTAATATACCCTCTGAAACACATAATACTAAAGGAGAAAAAAGGAAATGGATTTCCTTCCCCCTCCAAGCCTAATTTTACCATTTTTATCTCAGAAAATGAAGTCACATTAATCTGATATAGCTTATTCATTGGCAAAATGATGTTGAATTTTCAGGGCATCAAAAGCATTTTTTATGGTTGAAAGCTGATTGATGTGGTAGGTTTGTGTAGGGAAGAACTTCAGGTTTTCAGAAGAATCACTGACGAGTTTGCTTATGGCTTTTGTTAGGAAATAGTGTAATGTCTTCCCCTCCTAGTTCTCTTAGGCTCTGGCAAGGCAGGTTTGCCTGAAGGCACACTTTCTGCTCCTGTCTTCTTCATCATTCAGGGAGGGGAACCCTTTGGAGCTTTGCAGCTTTGAATGGCTGATCTTCCTTATCACAAAAAAATTGAGTGTTTTTTATGAGGTGCAGCGTTAGAACACATAAGGCCACTCCTGACAGCTGGTATGTGATAGGGGAAGACGCTGAACCTGAGAAATGGAAAATTTGCCAGGTTCCAGAGTACAGATTATAGCCTCCTTTTTTTGTTATTGTTTCTTAATTCAAGGCATTTATTCTGTTCCCTTCTCTCTCAGGTGTGCCAAGAGAGGGTAATTTTCTATGTAAATGCACTTGAAGAGATTGCAGAAACCTGATATATATTGATGATATTAAGGATGAGTTTCTAAGTAAACTTAATTTCAGTTTTATAGATGATGAGCTTTAAGATAGGATTGCAAAATTTGAAATGAATTATTTATAATCAATGTAAATAATAAATTGCAACTTAGCATGGCTACATAATATATTTGAGGACAGTATATATGTGTATGTGAGAGAAAAAAACCACACTGTGGTAAAGAAAATAGCTTATATTCATTGAAGTGTTCTAATGAGGCCTTTAATTTTTAATGTGAGTGTTTTCCAGTTCCATTCAAGGAAGATAATGATGCACACTGCAGGTGAAGGAGGCTTGTCAGAGCTAGAAGTGCTGCTCACATTGTGGATGGAGGAATAGAGTACCATATAGACAGACCATTATGGTCCCTCGCTCTTCAGAAGCATCTGGGAGAAGGCAGAAAGGGACTTTAAAGCTACCATGCACTGCACCGTCCTCCCTCTGTTCTCTAGAGTGCTTCGTAAGTTCTCCCCACACAGTGATCTCTAGAGCAATCCTGACATGGTGGTGTACACCTGTTTGTAAAGTATGTCTTGATTCATTAGAAAGACCGTCCTGTTTTAAAAATACTGTGTACTATATGTATTTGTATACTGTGTGTGCATAAAGGACTGCTGGTTTTTGGACTATATTCATTAGCTATTAAAAACAAAACAAAAAACCTCTCTGAAGTGTGATCATATACCTCTTTTCATTCAACGTCCTTATACCATGGATGATACAGAACTAATGTGAGATGATCCTAAGTCAAAAGTTAAGTTCTGCCAACAGGACAGAGCACTGAGGAGCATGATTGCAGATTATTTTTTTTCTATCTGTGTGCTGTTTTTACCAGTAACAAAATATTCAGTCAGTGTGACATAACAGGACTCCTTTGAAATACCTGACAAGAAGCTGCACAAAGCACTTACGCAGTTGCATATAGTACAGTTTGCCACATTGCTCTTGAAGAATGAACGCAAAGCTTGCTTTAATATTCAGAGTCCTTCTGTAGTTTTCTGAAATTTAGGACTGAAGAAGCTTCTTCACGCCTCTTCTGTTAAATTTCCTACCACTGCAGAAATGTCAGCATTTCCATCCCAGATCCAACAGCCCAGACCATATTCCATCTCTGACAGTAGTTAACAAAAGATGTGTTACATGAAGGTGCCCGTTAGCCAACAAAGACCAAATACAGAAAGCATTTATTTATAACTTCTGACATGTAATAATTTTCTCAAGTTTCACAGTCTGAGACACAAGGTTTCTACAAATGTTCTTTCTAGTGATACAGAATTATTTCTCTAGCTAGTGTTAAATTTCCTTTTTGTTAAAAATGAAAACAACAGCTCTGCACTACATTAAAAGCAGATTAGAATGAGAAATGACTGATTTTTCACTTTTAACTGAAAGGCTAAATCCATGCAAAAAAGGAGAGCGTTGTTAAATACATTGGCATCCATGCAGGGCTAAATTTAGCTACGCTATACCGTATACAAGGCTGAATAGCTCAGTATTTAAATTTTTTACATATGCACAAAAAGCCCCAAACTCACCTCTCACTTGAGATCACAGAGAGATTTATCCACTTTATCCAATGCAAAATTCTGACAGGATTGACCATCACTGGCATTTAGACACACTGAGAAGTGGCATAGGATCATTAATGACAGCAGATGCTTGAGTTTTCTGCTTCTGTCTCACTGGGAGGAGGAAGGAAAGCTCCAGCAAAATGTTGGGATAAAGTATCTTACTGGGACGCTGTTACGTGTCAAATCAGACAGCTACAGAATTAGTAACATCATTCCAAGCTATGCTTTTTGACTTTCTTTGGAGATGTCATATCCTGGTATGGAAACTACTTAGCTCATGACTTTTTAATAGCACTTGTAAAGGACTGGGGCTTTTTCTTTCCTCTAACAGTGCCTTGGTGTCATTCTGGAAGAGAAGTTGTCAGTATTTCAACCTTAATTCTGTTCTTCTCTGGGGAACCTGCAGATGCAGTTTCTGCCAGATTGCTGGTGGTCAAAGGGGAAGATCATGCTCTTCTCCCTTCTGCCAATCTTTTATCCCAGTACAGCATCCTCCTTGAGTCAGCCCTGGCACTAGATCCTTCTATCACTTGATTAATTTCATTAGCCCAGCAGATCCCGACCATGTTGTTGCGGTCATTGACTCTTTTTGACCACATTTGGGAGTTATGCTGGTTGACAGAAAGATCTGACAAAAAACAATGCTGGAGCTAAGTAAGTAGCAGGTCAAGACAGGGATTGGACATGTGAAATCACAGCCTAAAATTTCTGTTCTTTTAAGTTGCACTCTAGCACATGTCTGGAAAAGTAGGTGAGCAGCTCCATGGTTTATAGGGAGTGCAAATAAGGGAGCATACCAAACTGTCTGCAGTTTCCCACTGTGCTGGAGCTCTGCAAGCACTAGGTGGCCTGCTTTTAAAGGAAATGAGAAATCCCATCCTTTTCAGTGTGCAAGAGAGGATTAAACGCACAATTTACAGAAGTTATGCATCTGTTTTATAAATCACGTGCTTCTGTGATGAATTCAGGGAGTATCAGTTTTTATTTATTGTGGTGCAGTGAAATCACAGAATATTGTACTCACTTCATAAATATTAGAGAAGATTTATCTTTGTTTCAAGACTAGGCTGGATGGGGCTTTCAGCAACCTGGTGTAGAAGGTGTCCCTGCCCATGGCAGGCGGGTTGGACTGGATGATCTTTAAGGTCCCTTCCAACCCAAACCATTCTGTGATTCTATGATTGTTTAGACACAGGAACAAGTCAGTAAATGAAAACTACCTGTGTGCAGGCTTTTGCTGTACCTTAATTTAAACTTCCTTCATAGCAGTGTAGTTGAATTACTTCATACTTGCTGTGACAGATGCAATTACCACAGCTTAGCTGATCTGTATCGTATCCTATGACATGATCATGAGTATGAGCCATTGAAGACTGTATTTTCAACTCAAGAGCCACAGCAGCTATTAGGGATTAAATCTGTATACTGAAACAATATCATCTGTGTTTTCAGAAATGCATTTCCTCATCCTCATACTCCATCCAGTAAAATGAAACTGGAACACCTCTGTAAAATGATAATCATGTGCTTCAAGGTGTTGGATGCCCTTGAAGGCACTGAGGGCCAAAGCAGAATGAAATATAAGGGATGCAGCTGCCCTGCAAAGTGTGGTGTTATCAACAGGTTTTTTGCTCCAGGTTTATTTTTGACTATCAGAAGGGAAGGACAGGAGAAAAAGATGCAATTCAGAAAAAGGAACTGCATTTTGGCTGAGGCATTGAATGTCTTCTGGGAAAGTCCTCCTAACAGTTGTAATTTGTGTATCTCTAAAAGAAAATTACTTCTATTCAATACAAAAAAACGCACCTCAACTTATTATAAAGGTCTTGAACCACTAAATAAATAAATAAATAAATAAATAATAATAATAATAATAATAATAATAATTCCATTAATATTGAAAGCAAACCAAGCTTTGGTGAAATAGTAAGGGACTGTAAAAAGAAATTGCAACAGCATCATTATACACGCATCTTATGCTCAATGATGCTTTAGATGCCAGAATCACCCAGTGCCCAAAAATAAGGTGCAGCAGAATTCTAGCATGGCACGGACCCTAACATTCTCGTTTTTCTCTATGTAATGTGGGAGGTGGGAACGTGACAGCAGCAACAAGTGAGTCTGGCAGCCAGAATGGGAATATAAACAGGCTGGTAAAATGTCATGTAACATCTTTCCAGCACTGGGCTTCCTCCCAGGCAAACTCGTTACCAACCCGAAGGCAGCCTAATGGTCAGGCTCCCACAAGTTGCAAAGCAAGTAGGTCTACAGAGGATAGGAGTCCTCTTTAAATGAAGGGAAAATATTTTTTATTTCCACTTCCCCAGGGATTAGTCTGGATATCAGAAGCATTCAAACTGGTATTAGATTAACAGATGTAAAAGAACCACAAGGATTTATGTTCCAGGCTTTTCTCCGTTTAATCCAGCCAGGGAAAAAGTCTGTAATAAAATCCCAGATTGACCGCCATCTGAGCAAATATAGGACATTGAATCTCACTTTCAAAATATATACATTTTGAGAGGGAATTTATGTTGAAAAAATAAGTCTTGACCTATTGTTGATCCTGCTGGCAAATGGTATGGGTTAATAATTTAACTTCTATTTAAAAACTAGCACTTCATCAAACTTTAATTGATCTTAGTCAGCCATTAGCTATGGTTCTCTTATTGACTGAGAAATAAATGGTGATGGATTGTCCTGACATAATTAATTGTTATTGTATTTTTCAGGAATTTAGGCTCATTTACCCAGGCTACTCTTTCCACAATGTTCAGAAGATTTAATTAATATTCCTATCAATATTTTAAATAGGCTCAAGATTCTGAGAATTACATAGTAATCGTTTTCATGGCTGAGTGGCCACAGGGAGATGAAATTATATTGAAAAGTTTAATGCTGAGGACATTTGATACCTTCCTAAGAAAAGTCTGGGAAGGTTTTACGCTTAAACTAAAATTTATGCTGTTCATTTCTTGATGCTGTGGTGGAGTGGGGCTGGCACAGGTATTGTCTACACAATCTCTCCCTGTGTCACTTTCTAACTCCTTTATACACTTTTTAAGGAACATATTTGATTTTTATTTGTAGAGAAACTCATTCAATTATTTTTTTCTGATGAGCTAAGTAAGAGAAGAAATGAGAGATGTGACTACGACTGGCATCTGGGAAAATAATTTTAGATTTCAGCTGGATTTTATGAGGCAATTGGTGCTGTCTCATACTCTTCCACCTCTTGATCTCGAGCATCTCTCCTGTACCAACACTTCCAGGGGTTTATGGCGTACGGGTTACCTGAGGGAGGGTGCACAAAACATGGTGGGGTGGATGGTGGAGGCCCAGAAGAGAGGAAGCAAGAGAGGCCGAATGACAAAACAGAATCACGTAAAGCTCACCTCCTTAGAAAGTCAGCACTTTAAAAACTTGTGTAACACAGAATTTTATTCAAGTGCTTGGGTTTTAATTTTAGGAAAGGGTTGCCTACACAACCCCTGACCAGGGCACCCTCCTCCAAACCAGCATGCTGGCTAACATGGAGTCAGCCCCAGAACCCACCCACTCCCCTCAGTGTTCGTGGAAGCTGGCAAAGGAGAAAGGATGACCCAAAACCATTAGCTACCAAGATTTTTGTGCAGGTATTCTGAGGTAACTTGTGAATCTACTAAGCTTGAAAAAAGTGGCTTCTCCTCACTCTAAAGAAAACTTGTTTTAGATGCAGCTCCATTGCCTCTTCAAC
The DNA here is from genome assembly GCF_963210335.1 of Falco punctatus. Lineage (NCBI taxonomy): Eukaryota > Metazoa > Chordata > Aves > Falconiformes > Falconidae > Falco > Falco punctatus. The sequence continues at coordinate 33,729,547 of NC_137581.1, forward strand.
TGCACTTGGATTTTCTTTTTAATTCATCTGAAAATAGCACCCTAATGTTTCTGATTGACCAAATTCACGCTTGTAAGCAAAGTTAGCTGGAAAGTAAGTTATCAAGTGTAAATCAGAAGCACATACTCCTGTAGTGTTTACAGGCTCCTGCATGGACACTTGCTGACTTGACCTTCAGAGAACTGACAGCTTCCACAGTAGGTCAGAGAAGCTGTGCCCACGAAGCCTCAGCAAAGCAGTGCTCCCTCGAGTGAGGGAAAACATGCCATTCGTTGCATAGTTATGCTATTAGCAGATTATTATTACCAGGGACAGTGCATTAGAGATTCAGAGGTATTACGTGCCTGATTTTTAATTAATGAACTGATTTACTCAGAGGATAGCGTGACTGCCAGGAGAAGGTATATCTGCTGTTACACTGATGTTGCTAGGCAGCAGACAGATTTTTTTTTTGGAATGAAATTGAAGAAAGGAAATTGCACTTGGCAAAATATAATTGGGAAATGAGGGTAGGCACCCGAGAAGGGCTGAAAGCTTTGAGACATGGGAGAGGCAAGTAACAGCTAAAGGGCAGAGTGGAGGAATGAGTTCAGAGGGGCAAGTGCAGCCACAGCTGTGCGCTGCTGTCACCGAAAGGAAATGGAAACTAAAGCCCAAGCAGAAATCCTGCTGCCTCTATGAAGCATCTGCCACGTCCCAGGATGTCCCATTTCATCACCGTGACATCTATCCATCTCTCCCTCTATAAAAAGACAGATGCGCTTCCGTGTAGATCCCCTTGGTTCTCAGCTAAATGAGGACTTGGGTCAGCTGCTGCTCTCACTCATCCATTGCGCATTCAGCAAGGACAGACGCTATTGTGCCCACCTTGTCTGTTGTCATGCTCACAGTACAAATTCCATCCATGACATCTTTGTGCCATTAGATGGCTGGGGACAATCAAGGCCATGGTTCCACTGGCACAGACTATTTCATTTCCGAAAAGTATACTTATAAATATGACCAGAAGCACATTAATGTAATTAAAAAATAGCCTGCAATAACTCCAGTTGAAGTGGTACATACTAGTTAGGTACACAACCAACTTGGGCTAATGCCATACTCCCACACATGCTTCCAGGACAGACAGATTTTAATCTGTTCACAAACTTTCAGTGGCCTGAATTGCATAATTTAAAAACCATTTTCCTTCCCACTTTTTCCTGTGCTCACTGTTCTAATTCTCTAATATCCTAACATTCTAATGTTAATGTGAAAAGAACTGCGTATACTGCCACCAGTTTCATTTTTGCCCTTGTAGTTTGTCACTCCATCCCAACTAAACCTCTTTAAATAATTTGCTGCTACCTTTTGTGTTTTAGACATCTATACAGCCCTTTTTCATAAACTGTCCCGGCAATAACTCCATTAGATTTGGTTCTAGGGATTTGCCTTAGGACATCTAATTTAAACTCTTTCCTGTCTACCATCTTCTTGTATTTAGATTTTTATGAATTTAGTCATGGGAATTAAAAGTTTGCACAATTTCAGTCTTTATCATAAACTATTCAGTGTCACTGGCATGAACAGATTGATTATATTCCACAAGTACCAAAATATATATTGAGGTGTGAAGTTCACCCATTTACCAAATTCTTCTTAGAATTATTAAAAACTTCCCTAAGTACATCTCCCAAGTTAAGGCTTATAATGCAACCACTTTCTTCACATTCTGACTTCTTATTCACACAAATCTAACATACAGACAAGATGAAGTATGGGAAGCTGATCTTATTGTTAAGTCTTAACTGCTAGAAGCAATTCTGGAGACTTCATAGCATCCATACACCATCACACCCAGTTTCCTCACATACCACAGAGTATCATCCCCAGTGGTATCCCTTACTTTATATCATTACCTATTTCTCCTAATACAGTCTCATTTATGCCACAGCTTTGATTATTAAACCCAGCCATTTTGGTTTCATTAAAGAAACTGAATGCACATGCAACACCCCCAAACTTAAAGTACAGGCTTCAGTCCTAAAAGATTTGTAAGCACCTGGAATTAACTGTGTGTTAAAACTGCCAGGGCTGACCTTTAAGCATTCTGGGTTATCCGTGAAAGTGACTCTCCCATATACGATTACTTCATGACATTACAATCCCAACACAATGACTGCCTTCATCAACCACATAATTATTGCCCACATCAACTGACTTAAGTTCCTATAAAATATCTTTTTCCTTTGACACCATGTCTTAAGTACCAGCCTAGTAGCTCACTGACCTACAACACGATAGTTGGTGATTACCTGCAGAACTGCCCTCTGTCTTCAGGTCCTGGCATGGAATCAACTGAAGTGTTTATCTGGGTTGGTGCTAGAGAGGTTCAGTATATACTACTAAGGAAAAATGTATTGTTTTACTGCCACTTACCATGGAAAAATGGGCACTACTGTATATTGTTTTAACAACTGTTGTTACTATGGATGCAGATGTAAATCTATTTTTACATTTAATATGCCATATGCCAGCAAGATCTAGTGGAAGATCCCTGCAAATGTAAACACCTACATGCACAGGGACCTACTTATAAGTTACATGTGGGCTTGCACATAGCCGTATAAAGTATGTTTAAAAGCTGCATTCGAAGCCTGTAATATAAAACAACTTTCAGGCAGTGTGTGGCAGACTGAATGGAAATGGTACTTGATAGTCACTCATCCAAATTTTATTAAGTTTAACATACAGAGTTTTCTTTTAAATTACAAAGGCTTACACTGTGCCAAGGGCTTGCCATTGTATTGATTTCAATGGGGAATTTTGGTTTGGATTTGATGACATTGGTAGCAGCCCACATTTTGAGTGGACAACATCTAAAATTCAGTGTCACGATGTTCAAGAATTTCCACTGACTTCCAGACACGGAAAAAAAATTCAAGGACTTAAGGAAGGTACATTGAATGCATTCTGTTTATTTGAGAAGGAAGATCTCATACGAGTGCCCAATATGAAGGCATCTCTTATCATGTACAATAAAATCAACCATTGCTTCCAGCAGAATACAAAAATACACATCTCAGTGACTTCCATACAATAATAAATATGTAATCATGCATCCAACAATAAAAAGGCACGGAAAACTGGTCACTTAGTAGTCATAAAAATTACTAACTATATTAACAAAGCCACCCAAATTATCTGTACAAGGAAATGTAACAATATATTCCAAAGGTGAAAACACATAAAACATCTTTAAAATAGTATATGCAATAAATACCTCAATTGTTTTTTTTATATATTAAAAATAAAACTGTGCCATTGTAAACAGTATGTAAACAAACAAAATTCACTGTTCCTTACCATTATTACAAGTAAATAAAGCCAAAGTTACACCCCTGCTCTGTTAGATATACTTCATTGGCAAGTTTTGTCAGGCAGTTTAAAGTTTTACCCTTTTCTGCAGCAAACAGAGCCCGCCATGTGTGTAATTGTAAGTACTAGAGCAACCGCTAAGCTTCAAAACTGACTACCCAGAATGTCGTAGGTCATCGAATAGTCAGAACTGAAACTAGGAAAAGCAATTTTTGCAGTGTAACGGACAAAAGTCATTTATTTATACTACATGTAATAGTGTCAGTAAAACTCAGCCGCTTATATACCAGTGCTTTCCTATAGATCTCAAGGGGGCTGTACAAAGGTGGTAAGCATCCTTACTCCCACAGGCGGAGAAAGTGAGGCACACAAAGGTTAAAGTGAGTTGCCCCCAGTCTTGCACCAGCTCCACGGCAGGAAACTAAAGGCAGAATCCAGACCTCCAGCCACTCCCCCCTCATCTCCTCACATACCCTCTACTCGTCAGGGCCTTTCAGACAACTAATGGTGTATCCTGAACTCCAGTACTGATTAGAATTACAGAAAGATAATGAACGTGCAAAAGGGAAGTTGTCTGCCCACTTGGGCACCCGCCTGCTCCCACTAATAACCATGGAGGTTTGCCACCAGCAGCAGCCGGAGCGCAACAGGAGCTTTTTCCCCCAAACCTGTAATTGGATCCAGCAGAATGGTGAGCCCAGGCACGGTCCTGTGGATCCTCCATGAGCCTACTGGTTGCCTCAACTGTTTATTCTTTTGAGGTCTGTTTCTATAGCCAACAAAGTCCTGGAAAGTTCAACCAAGGTGCATACTTCCTTCCTGATTAGCAAGGGGAGAAGTAGGAATCTGAATATGATTCTTTCTAAAGCAAAATTATAGGAAAAGATTCCTGGGAGTGGTGGGCATTTGCACAGATGTCTTTAGAAAAAGCCTGAATGGGGGAATTCAGCTGGCTTGCTATTTCTTCAGCTTTTGATAACATTGGCATAACTACTCATTTTACAAATCCTACTGTATCCCTGGGAGGACTATCTACAATGAATACAAACTTACCTGTTCCAGACACATATATTTCAAAGTGCATGATATCTCTTGTTAAAGATGGTATTTTTAGCCTTAGATGAAGAAATTAAGATGTATCTATTTAGCCGTTTCACAGCCTCATGTCTTTTTACAGGAAGAATACACTTAGAGCATACACAATTAAAAGATACCCTGGAAAGGGATTTAGGAAGCGCTGCATTACAGTATTTTTCCTCCCTGGTGCTATTAAAGAACTGATCCTTCTGTCTCTTAACAAGCGATTTCTCTAAGGTCAAGAAGTTGTCTGATTTGCCTTACCACTAAGTATTTTCATAATTTTATTCATCCATGCATTCTACAGACTGGCTCTGAAGATACATACCTCCATGTCTTGATGAGAAGTTTAAAGCCATATAATATATAACTTTTTTTTTCCTTCGATAAGGTACTTTTGGATGAGGTACTTCAAGTGTCTCATTCTAGATCTGCAGAGCCAGGTGAGCAGTATGAAATCAGCAGGTATACAAAATAGGAGGGACTACTTTTTATTCATCAGAAAATACTTCTTCATTTTCACCTGCCACACTGCATGCCCTCTTTGGGGCAGAGGTAAGATAGGTGGTTTGTTTTTAGAAGATTCTGTATTAAATCTTACAAAAGTTATTTTAGAAGGTATTTTCTTAGACATATCCAAGGACCAGATCAATGAAAAATTCTGTACATTCTCTAAGGCATATATTCCCACCTGTGTTGGAGTTCGCAGGCTCTGTAGAAAAATCCAAATAGCAACTGCAGATTTCACATTGGGAAAAAATAAATACATCTCACTCATTAAAAAAAAAAAAAAAAAATCACAGTAGGAAAATAGCCAGTAAACAATAGATTCAGCGGGGTTTAATCTTGGCCCCAGTGAGATCAGTGGGAGTTTTGCCAAGGATTTCAACAAAGCCAAAATTTCACCCAGAATTGTATACAATTCTTTAGCTGACAACAATCATAAACATCCTGCCACTCCATTGTATAAGTTAAATATTAATAAGCATCTGTAAACATCCTGCAATTCATCTGATATAAAAAATATTATAATAAAAACAATGCAGCATCTCAAGCATTGTATAGTTTTAAGTTTTTTTGGCTCTACACACAAGTTGGCATTCTGGGCAAAACCAGGGTATGTATATACATATATATGTACAGGTGTGCACGCACATATAGACTACAAACTAGATACTACATCTATACAAACATGCACACGCAACTACTGGCAAGAGAACAACATTCATAGGTATGGCATTTAAAAGGCTACCATTGATCAATCTGAGGATAACTTTTATGTGAGGAGCAATTTCTACCTACCTAAATCCTCTGTAGGCTTACACATAAATGCTAAAACTGAAATACATGGTAGCAATCTCCCAGGGGGACTAAAATGCCATTTAAAGGTAAGCACATGCCTAAGTCCCAACAGATCTATATGTTTGCAAAGACGATGAATTTTCCTGTGGTGTGAGCAGGACCAAGGGGAAATGAAGGGCAGAAACTACTGAGCGTGCCGTAGTTTTTACCTAAATCAGTACAAATCACGTCAGATGTTTTCATTTTCTATTGAACATGTTTTTCAATTCAGTGGAAATTGTGTGTTTCACCTTTTTGCTGCAAAATGCTATTCAGACCCAAATATAAAGAGTTATTCAGAAAACTAGACAGTGTCACATCTCTGCAACACTTTTATGTGCCCTTTAAGCACCCACTCATGCAAGTAAGTGGATGTTACTACAGAATGAACTAACAGCTGTACTTGACTGGAGTACTAGTTTAAGTGACAAGCCTAGCTAATGAGAAAAACCATCCACGTTGGGCTGGGATCCTCTCAGGACTTTTAAAATACCTTTAGGTGAAATTAAATGCTTTTTTAAATGCCAGAACATACACTACAAATACATTCATGCAATTCCATAGCCCTCAGGATTTAAGAAATATCTACTCTGAACGTACAGTTACGACAGTAGAAGTTTTGTTATCACTGGTGTATTTGTCATCACTGTGAATTAAGAGAGGAAGCTGCTAGTATTAAATGTCATTAAATGATTTGTGTGTGATGACAGCAATGCAGAAGGACCAAATCTCAGGTGCAGAGATCAGGCCCTCTTCACCTCACAAGCTCCCCAGCAGCTTGTACTCTTCACGCACAGATCCCATCTATCGCACATCTCATCTTCTGCTGTGAATATCATCTTGCCCTCTGATGATCCCCTCAACATACAATCTTCAACAAACTAAATTACTAGGTAACTGGCAGCTCTAGGGAGGTCCCGTGTTTCAGCTCTTTTAGGATTCAAAGGACATGATGTAAGAGGTGGCTAATGAAATGAATTATTTCAGGGCAGTTCATAAGCTGTGCTCCTTGAGGGGAAAAATAATAATTTTTGTTATAGGTGGACGAGACTCCATTTTTCCAAGTGCACGTTTTAAGGAGAGAAATCCAGGGCAGAAAGTACAGACACCACAAACGACAGATGCCCATAGAAAATCCTCTGAAATCTGTCTAAGCGGTTGTTGTGGTTTAACTCCAGCCGGCAACTAAGCACCATGCAGCCGCTTGCTCACCCCCCGTCCATACGCCTATTGCAATATAGAAAGTTGGCATCTTGTGAGAGAACAGTGCACTAGAAACCTTCACGGTGAGTATCTGCATGTCTGTGTGCTCATTGTAAACCTTCACAAACTGTCCAAGTAGACAATCATATATTCTTAAAATTCTGATTAAGAGCCCCCCAGGCCCTACTTGTCAGCACACGTGCTCTCCCTCCCTGAAAAGCCAGACCAAGCAGCTCTGGACAGCTTTCCTCAGCCTCCCCATTCACATAATAATTGACTGTAACTGCAGAGAGAATTAGTCCCAAGCAGAGCTTACTTCAACCAATGCAGGGAGAAAGACAGTTTTATCTGTAACTCTTTCCCTGTTAATGACATTGTCAGGTTACTAAATAAATTAAAAAGCTTTCTATCCAATTAATACTTTAGATTAATCAAGGTAGGATTTTAAATGCTAATTCACTTCAAACATTCGTAGTAGAGATTGGGGGCACTTGCCAGGATTTTATTTTTGGCTTTTCACACTGTTTCCAACAAACTAACCAATTTTACTTTTAGTTCATTTCTTCTTGGTTTCATCTTCCAGTTCACATGCTCTCATATAACATAGCTATACCTATATTAAACACAGCTTCCTAAAAAAAATTGTTTCATATGAAGTTGTGGGGCTTTTTTGCAAATTCATTGTACTTTAAACTCTGCACTGTATTGCTTTTACCTTCAGTATCTTTCCAATCCTAACACTAATCTTTCAATCATACTACAAATATATTTTTCCAAAGCGACTGTTCCATAGAATAAAATACAGATTACTCACTTACATACTTGTTCTACTAATAGCTACCATTAATTTCTGGTATTTTCAGAAGTCTTACACAGCTGTGGAGTTAGCCAAAACACATCTCTATTAAAGGACATCCCATTAGCTATTGCTAATTGTTAGTGGTATGGCAAGCTAAATACAGCTTTCAGCGGGGATTGCAAGAGTATTTTAGTCCACTATGGCTATGCCAGACTGGAGCCTGAAGGCCGGGTCAGTCTAGGTCTCCTGGAGCATCATACAGCTTTCTCCTAGCCTACCTGTCCAGCTCTTCTGAACAGAAGAGGGGGGGCAGACATCAAGGGTCTCATCTTGTCAAGCATCTGGGAAGTCATCCAGACACAGGAGCTGGGAAGCAGCGTGAGAACATCAGCAGAGGCTTGAACCTGTGTGTTAAACATAAATTATGCACCAGCTTCTTCTGCCCTCACTAATATAAGCAACAGGTTGTACGAAGTCAAAATCCCAAAGAACTTTATATAGAAAGTGTTTCTGTCAACTGGGAGACAAGGTCTTCAATTATTTAAAATAAATGTTTATAATCCTACCATGTACATATATGAATTTTCTGTTGACTGCTCTGAAGGTGGTAGGTTGTTTAACCACTATAGCTAAATTCATGACAATTTGTCCAGGAATACTCTCAGGTCTGTATTTGCCAGCATTTTGCTAGTTTGCCGAAGTGTTAACAGTGCTGCTATTTTATTATTTACAGATGATGAGGGGGTGACATTTTAAGTTGAATTCTACAGTCTGAAAAAAACCAAAACCTTTTCAACATGATTTTTTTTTTTTTCAGTTAAAACATTGAGGGTTATCACTATTAAGCCTACAGAAGTTGCTATGAATTTTGGTATTAGCTCCAACTGGCTACAGGAATAGTCTCCTGGAAGTCTCCAGACTGCTTTCAAATGGAATATAACTGCTGAGAAACAGAGTGGGCTTCTGTACAGCAGAAATGTGCATTTCAAGTACGTAAGCTAACCCTTAACAGAGCTATTAAACCTAATGCAACAGTAGTAGAAAAGAACTAGAAAATGTTTTCTTTTTGTAAAAAAGATCACGTTCCACACTGTATTCTATATATAAATACAGGAATTTATACAACCAGTAAAGATCTTCTATTGGTAATTACCAAATGATGCTTTATCAATCCTGCTGACACTACCATTCATCTCTGAAGAGGGAGCAGAGATATTTTAAGTCCTGTCCAAACTCCTCAGCTTCCTCAGGTCATGCTCCTTTTACTTAAGACAGCAATACAGTCATGTACAGTTCCTACAAACATTAAATCTTCGCAGTTAGAATAAGCAGCATCAAACCTTGATGATATGAAAATCATACCAAAAACACACAATCTATGAAAACAGAATAATAAAAAAAAAAAAGTAGAGCTCATGGTATAAACGTGCTACTCAGGACACTGCAGTGGAGAGGTACTTATGTTACTGGGGTGAAAAAAATATGTTATTAGTCATATAATTTTATATGGCTCTCACACAAGTGACAAGATGATTTCCTGACTGTAAGCTAAATACTTTGCTCCAGCTCAGTTATCCTCATGATATACATCACTTGTGACTTTACCTTTCACAAAGACTTTTTGCACTGCTGATCATTAGTTACCAGAGCTGTCAAACTTACATGCAAGAACTCAATACTTAGGGGCACAGAGAGAGCAATGGAGAAACAGGAGTAAACATTAGTAGTCCAATCACTAATACGAAGCATCAAGCAAAATGGAATCACTGTGGGGGGCTTTGTCTTACATGTCCATTGTAGAATTATCTATGGACAATACATAGTTTTACATGTATTTCTAAAGTAGGACTATGGAACATTCTCTCATATTTGCTTTATGTATTCATTTTCCATTACATGTGAAAAAGGCCTCCTGCCAGTTTTCCCAAAAGGAAGACTAGACGCATTGAAAAACACTGATAATTTTACCCTTGAAATAAGATCTGCTCATTATCAAGGCATTATGAAATTTTCATTAAGTGAATTAGCATCACTGAGTTCAATGAAAAAGTCAGAATTGGCAGGTTATCCATTTCTCTATAAAGATCGTAGGAAAATATGAAAGGAACCATTACAAAAAAATCAATTCCTTTTGTTTGAATTACAGCTATACAACATTGCAGTACGAATTTCTTTGGGCAGGGATGGAGAGTGAAAGATTATTTCTATTTATTATTTACAGGACCAAACATGTTTACTCCAGCCTCTAAGCAAGAAATACTGGATTGAAATAACCTGGGAGGGTTTTTGATAACATGCTTTCCTTTTACTGTTCTTCCACGTGTAAGATTTTTTTTTTTTTGAAAGAGATATTCACAAAAAAAATAGTGGTTATGGGGGAATACATAAAAATGTATCATAAAGAAAATTTGCAATTGCCATCGTATAAAAATATTCATTTTTGAATAAGTTTTTTCTTTATAGTATTCTAAAAAAAACCCAACACCTACAACCATGATTTTGCCTGATATCATTCTGTTTCTAAGAAGGCGGCATTAGGCATTATAAAGGCAATACTTGCATGACTCGAATCAGAGGTTGCTACAGCAATTGAATACAATGAACTGGAAAAATCCTATTAGAAAATGACAAAACAGAAACATGCACTTGGCAATTTGCTGCCATTTTAAAATATGCATTTCTCCTCTTCTTCTTTCTGAGGTGTAGGGCATTTCATCTATATGAATACCAACCACTAAAAAAAAAAAAAAAAAAAGCCTATCACTTTGTAATCCTTTCAAATTTTAAGGTATGCTGGGTGACTACAGAAATTAAGTTTATTCGACTAGAGGAATAAAAAGTCATCCAGTGAACTTTGTATAGTGATTTTTTGTCTTGATGAATCTAGCATGTTGAATAGGCCTCCACAAGATCTATTGGGATAACTTGCTTTCTAAAAAACTAAGTACTGTCAGGGGATGTGTTTACCTTATTTTTGTTGAGATATTGCGATATATGCTTTGAAACACTTTAAACATCAGGATAAAATTATAAAGAATTCAGTTCATTAAAAATGTAGCTATGTGCGTCCTTAGTTCTAGGAGCTGGGACTTTTACAGCAGTAAGGAAAAAACCCAAATACTTGGAAATTACAATAATCATGAGATAGTAACAATGTGTTCAAAAGTCTTTTTTTTAGAAAAGCCTCATCACTAAACACAGTTATGACCTCGGCAGAGAAACCCTGTAAAGTAGTTAGAGCCTCCTTGTCAGACGCATTTGGATTTCATAGCCAACACTCGTCTAAGGCATAAAGTTGCATAAAATTTGCTCTTCTGGGCATCTAATAAATACAGCATAAATGATGCTTATAATTTTTTTTTCCTACTTGCACATTTAAAAAAAACCTTCTGCTTAGGACAATCAATATTAAATTCTTTGGTGTTCATCTAAAAAAAATGAACTATAGAAAGACAATTCATCAGTTGTCCTATACTGAGGTAATCTGAGGAGTGCCATAAGAATGTAGCATTACAAACAATATTTGCCCATTTTCCCTGCCTAAAAGCAGCTCCCATTTTTTTAATATACTCAGCGTAGACTCTACAGTGATCTGAAGAGATCCTGTTCCATAGCCCATCTTAACGCATTGCATATAGCAAGGCTGAAAGTTGTAAAGAGAGTGTATCCTACAGTCAGGAAAGCAAAGAAAGTTCTTCAATGTATTATGTCTTTGAATCAACCAGGAAGATTAACTATGCCATCTACCGTAACATTTGTATTTTAGAATGCTGCCACACATTAAAATATAGCGTAGCTTACAGAGAAACAAAGAGAAAAGGAAATACAACTTGCGAAGACTTGACAGATGCCATCTGAACATCATTAAAGGGGTGAATGTCAAGTACATTAATAAATATTCATAATCTACCACTGTTTGCCTAACTTTCCATTGTTTCCATATGCTTTTCATAAAACAGCATGAAAATCATGTCACTTGGCAAAGGGATTTTGGTTTGGTTTTTATGGAAAACCTAATGGAACATAGCCTTTTACTTTTGTTTGTTTACCAGAACAATCAGTTATGTCCACAGAGCTCCCAGAATGGTGCCCGTTGAGCAGCAAGAGCACATAGTACTATAAGTGGATATAAATGAGGCCTGGTTTGCTCCTTTTGATTTTTTTTTTTTTTTTTTTTTTTTTTTTGCAGTAGAGCAATGAGGGGAATAGATTTTACTTTCCAGGGGACAATGCCCATCTATTTTCCAAGGGACGATGCCCATCATACTCATGAGAACGGGAGGGCAAAACCAGGATGTAGTACTTGACATTGGCCCCTTTGAACAGGGAAAATAAGCTTTGGGAAGAAGAAATGAAACCTTACTCTGATGCTTACAAGGAAAACATAAATATATATCAAGATACTCTTTAACCAGTAAGAAACGTCAAAGCTACTTAATTAAGTAAAAGTGTTCCTCATGCCGCAATGACACGTTAGGAACAGCAAGGAGACAGCAATCCTGTGCAAGTTTTCTGTGGTACAATATAATTTCACCTCAAATATTTAAGTAGGTTTTTTTTTTAGCTATATGCAAGTTATTTTTCTACTAGATTAATATTTTTTGTGAAAAATTAACCAGGAAAATCAATTATGAAGCTATGTTTCATTTAAGTAAATTGTAAATAACCTTACAAACTCTGGTCTAATGCAATTTCTAAACAAAGATGGTTTTCATTTTTTAACCTGTTTACACTCATGGATTACTACCTTGCATGTGATTCATCTTTGCATGCATAGTGGAAAACCTTAGAGCTTGTATTTTATATTTTATGATCTACCAATGTAGGAGTGCTGACAAGAAACAAGTTGATGCCTTTGTAAAGAAATGCATACAGAGACTTTTTAAATTAACAATTAATTAGCAATGAGTAAAAGCTTACCCCACAAAAATCAAATTAGCTGCTACATTTTAGAACTCTTATGTATGATAAATAAATGAATTTTCCTATAAAAAATTTCCATTAATCTTTCAATCTGCCTTTTGAACAACAGAATAAATAAAATCATTAGTGCCTAGAAGTTCAAATATGCTACAGATGTGTAAGATAACTGAATGACTACATCAAAATGCACCATGAGAAAATTCTTTATCATTTTCCATGCAGGAAGCCAACTGATATTTTTGTGAGGTACCAGTCTTTCAAGAATACTCATAAGTTAGTTACCTGATATACCTTCTGTACATGGTATATTTAAAAATCTAACTGTACACTGTTTCAATCATATATAATGCATATAATCTGCTGAATATGGCACAAATGCTAAGTTTCCACACCCACACATCCTTTGCCGTAGAACACATTTTAGGCATAACACAACACTGAAGAATAGAAAAGTGCCTGAAACTGAAAATAAAAAAGACACTCAAGTAGTAATAGATTAAACCTCATTCAAACTGATATAAAAGTTGTTCAAGTGTTTAAAGTATCAGATGTGTCATGCAACAGAACAACAGATAATTCAGGCAGGCATACCATGCATTACAGTTTGCATTCATGGTATCGCAAGGTATCTCTCCCCCCTCCTGTGTGGCCAGCAAGTGCTGGGTACCTGTGGCACTGCTAGGCTCATGTGTTGAAGCTCCAAAACCTCTCGGTCTCCTGCACAGAAGGTTTTACGGAGCTACGCCTTGGAAGGATAACCAGACAACCTCGTGCTGTACAATGGTATCTCGCTGCAGCATAAGAAGAGGCATACTAAGCTGCATGTAAGCAAAGCAATCATTTCTTGATTATATTTTCCAGTGAGCGCAGTTCACCATAAACCAATCGATTTATCAAAATGTGCTTATCCAAACTGGCCAAGTTGGCACACCAAGAAAACGTCCTCGCAAAACATACCACTTGTTCCTTTTTTTTTTTTTTTTTTTTTTTGGCACAAATCCTTTCATACTATCACAGCAAGCTCTTCACCACACAAGAATTCAGATACTAGCCTGTACAAACACCAGTGCTTATTTTTCCATAGAGTAAACTATAAAGACAGCTAAGTGCCTGCAACAGCTTTGCTTCTCCAGCAACTTTCCTTTCTCTCTAGGGAGAGCACCAGCATAATTACACTTCGGACAAAGGAGCGTTCTTGCCGACCTCCTTAATTCCCTGGAGAATTCGCTTCATATGACCCACTTTCGTTATCCCCAGGTCCTACAGAAATTTAAAAAGAGAGAGAGAGAGAGAGAGAGAGAGGGAGAAGTTTATTTACAAAAAGGAAAAAAACACCCACCATTGATTATGATCTAGCCATGCAACAGATGTCTAGAAATATGCTCACTGCAATCAACATTAACCAGAAAAGATTCTGTGGTACTAGCAAGTGTTGCCTAACAAAAAAAAAATAATTGCTTAGAGCGTACAATGAATCCCTCTCTGTCTTGCAGACAGAAAATTACTTACCTGCAATAATGGCAATCCAAGGCACTGCAATATCTGTCAAAACTATCTTTTGCTTGACTTCCAAGTAAAAAAACCTTTAACAATGTCTGGCAAAAAAAGAACAATCTCCCCCTCCTCTCTAATACAGCAATTAAATGCTTGGTAGGATGTGACGGATCAGAGCTTCTGTCCAGCAATGTCACTTGATCTGAGGCCCTATGAAGTCTGTTATAATCAACACACACACATATCCCCAGTTTCTCAAGGGAAAGTGGATGTAATGGCTACAGGCATGTAGGACAACTTCCCTTTAGAGAGCAATAGAAAAGGTAAGCATTGGTTTTTCATTCCAAAAAGGTTATGTCTCCTAACATGGATCTTCCTGATTAGAGAGCTGGAAGAAAAATTCTGAGACATGACAGTCACATCCCAAAGGAAAATGTAAAAAGCACAAGCATAAATCTCCTTGTAGCCACCACTAAAGCAATCACATCAGTTGGAATGTTTCTAATATTGGTTTCTGGGACCCATCTCCATATAAGTGACAACAGACAAGAATTTTTTGCAGCAAACCTCTTCCAGTACTAGTAACCGCTTTAGCAGCATCCTTTTCCAATTTTGACTGGTCCAATGGTCAGAGGAGCACAATGGGATGCCCAGTTGTGCTAATGATCCCCAATGTGCTAATGAATTTTCAGCACAGTTTGGTGGAAGCTTGCTTCCTTTGTCTATAAAACCCAGCTTTGAAAAACTCTTCAAAATCCTTGTGTTAGTGACATTGAGCAAGCGGCAGAGTCAAATACTAGTAGAATAAACCTCATGTGAATAGATTGTGATTAAATAAAAAAACCTTAGAAAAGTTTCACTCTATTTTTCTGAAATAGAAATCCTTTCATTTTAATAGGAAGATTTCCATTATGAAGACATTAAAAGGAAAAGAGTGTAATTAAGCAGCTTGAAATAATTAGTCTCATACAGAGTGAAAAAAGAAACCATATATAATGTTCTGCACATACAAAGCCTGTATCTACCTTTCTACAGCCACAGAAACCTCAGAAAATCTGTACTTTATATTACTTAACAGTGTTAGCATGCAATTACCAAAGGAAGAAAGACATGGTAGGATGGGCATGAATTAATTATTTTATTGTAAAGGTAGCACAGCACAGATTAAACAGGTGGATTAATTTTCAGACAGCCAAGATTGAATTCTAGTTATGTTAAAGATGAAGAAAAACCTTCATTTGAAAACTACCAGTACTGTAAAGGCATGACCACCCTTTACAGCACTTTGGCACAAAGGTGTCAGCGTTAAAGAATTCAAGATATGTTCATAAAAGTCCCCATATCAACCTATCTGAAAAAACCTTCTGATTTTCCATATCACATCAATTTATAATTTGTTTCTGCTAATGGTCATCTCCCTTATAAAAAAATGTAGTACTCCATTTTAAGCTAAGAGAACTTCTGTAGCAGTTGTTAAACTTGTCCCACAATGACAGTAACATTTATAATTTTAGATTTGGAGAATATTTTCTTTCTTATGCTAAACTTAATATCCAATGAATCAAAAATACACAAGACTACTGAAACTACTCAAGTAGCCTAGTTGCTATGTGGAGGAAATTCTACGTAAGGGAAAAATCATAAGGATCCTTTCCAAACCACAAGAAATCACACATGTTAAAGGTTAAGAACTTGCAAACTCTTCAGAACAAACATTTTCACAAGTAGAACTCTTGTTGGATAAACAAGATGCTGCCAGACTTCAAAGATCAGAGGAAAGAATCATAGTATGAAATTCCCAGAAAACTCAGCCACTTTTTCCACCAACCTTTACAAAGTATTGTCAACAACGCCTATGTTTCAGAGGCAAGAGGTTTCAGTTCTATTTCCATTCCAATTGAAGTTGCTGTAATGTAGATCAGAACAGCAAGTCTCAAGAGCCTCATCACAATTTCTGGGACCCTTTTGATAAATTCTGCCACACTTCCAGGAAAAAAAACAACAACAACCAACACTATAAACTCTGAATTTTTATGCTTGTGTAATAGTTTGGTTTGGAGGAAATGAAAATTTATACATTCCTGACACTAGATGCTCTCTAGTATTCTCTGTTTACTACTGATGCAGGAAAGTTTGCAAAAATTCTCTCATCTAAGACTAAAAGGATCTGCTACAGCAGCAGATCATGCATAATTCAAAAAGCAAGATCCCTAAAGATATCTGCATTTTTGTACAAGCATGAGTTTCATCACGCTCTACATAATCTGTCCACATTTAATTGATATCTAATTAACAAAATCCAATTTGTCTAAAATATGGTTTTGAAGACAAGATGCTAGCGAGAGTCTGAGGAAGAAAACAGCCTTTCTTTCTCCTCAGCTATGGCCTTTATACTACAGGATCACCTCTCCTTCTGCTCTCCCTAACCATTTTGCCATCTCTAGGCCTTCAGCAGGTAAGGCTCAAAAAATTCTGGGGGGAATTTTTTTTTACAAAATTTAAAAAAAAGTTGGGCAAGAAAAAGCTGATGAAAATTCTTGCAACAGCTTTCAGGAGTTCTTCATCTGCTTTATATTATGGTGACTAGACCCCTGTCTGCTTAGTCAAGAACGCATTTATTCCAGGTTTGCCCAAGAGATTTTGGCCAAATACACCAGCAATATAATACAACCAAACGATTTTTGTAAACACTCCTTAATATTAACATCTTCCATATGAGAAACCAACCCTACTTGCATTCCCAGTGTCAAAAGCCATCCTGCATGCCTGAAGTCTTACAAATCTTAGAAAACTTTTTCCACACAAGAACTTTTTCAGAATGCACTACTGCTAAACACAGGGATGAAATGCCATGGTCCTCAGCACAGACATCAGCTTGACTGGCACTTCTCATCAAGTTGACATGAAACATGGAAACCCTTTCTGCAAGGAAACCAACATTGCCATGGAACTCTATGGAGACATCATCTTAGTCCTACCAAACATGTTGCAGTTCTCATTATTACTACATTGTGTCCATAGGAACGTGGTTATCAATGCAAAGAATGCCAGCATTTGTTTCAGAAAAATCAGAGTCCAGTTTTCAATGAGTTTGCTTGTAAAATAAGGTTAAAAAAAGAAAGTCACAACAAGCTTTATTTCTACAGCAAAGTTCGCAATTTACTGCCCAGCCTCTCCTCAAGCAAAATAAAATCACATGGGTGTAAAAGTCTAAGGTTCCCCTAAATAAATCAGACATAGGAGGCTGGAAAAAGGGTACTGCTGCAGGAGCTGGGTAGAGAAAGGTATCTAGTTCCTCTTGGAGATGTTCTCCATTTGCCACTTGCCACACAGAGCTAACTGAGAGTGGGATCCACAAGCTACACAGAAATGTAATTAGAGGCATCCGATTCTTCAGTCAACATATTGATCTATTTCAGTGATGCGTGCAAGAGAGTTTCATCAAATTCTTTCCCATACTGCTTTTTGTCTCTACTTTTGACCGCAGAAAGAAAAGTGGGCCCAAAGGATTCAATTAAAACAGGCAACGATTTTTTCCTGTTGTAGACATGAGAGGTAATAGAGGTAAATGTATTGCATGTGACTTAAGAGCTTGTGAATCAATGGCAAGCCCATTTAGCTTGGCAGGAAGCACAAGCCTTGCACTGGAGGGGAGGCTGCACACAGACCATCGCTCACAGGAGCACCGAGGACTCATCTGCAAACCTCGATAGCCAAAGAGAGGAGAAGCCAACAGGGTGGCTTGTGATGTGTTCCTCATTTCCTAGGAACCACATAACGCATCTTGACACTGTTCCAGGTCACTAGTCCGAAAAGTGCAAGCTTCTTGAGCCATCTTTATTCGACTCCCAGCGGAGGTCATGCCCTGTATGTTACATGCTGGATGACTGCTGAACTCTGCTATTTAATTCAGTGTTGCTACATAAAGCGCAAGCCACGCTTGGCCAAAAGCCTGGGCTACCTTATGAGCAGCGCTGCGCTGGAAGCTCTCAGCACTTGCTAATGAGCCGATGGGGCAACTGCAGAGCGGGACTTCTGCAAGCACAGGATACACCCACAGCAACGTGCGCAGGGCAACTCCTCGTCCAGCTACACTGAGCAATTTAAAACATCATGCGCGCTTCCAGGCAGCACTAGGTAGAGGGGCCAGTAAAAGTCTGTCTGTAGGCTCTAAGGCAAGCCTTTAGGTATTTCAGGGCACAGGCCTTTGTGATGGCGTTTTATTTATGCTGAATCAGCACGAGTCTTACCAACAGGGGTAACAGGGTGATGATCACCCTGCTGCAGATACTTACTTGGCTGAAGCACCAGTCTTCTGGGCATGCAGACAGATAGGTACCTATCAGAAACAAGGCATGGCCAGAAACCATGTCCTGTTTAACACTAATCTTACCTACCGTCATTTATTCCAACAAATGTGACATCTTGATTTTTTTTTTTAAAAGATTTCTGAACATTTTGGCAAACCTATGCATCGTTTGATGCTGAATTTCCCATTTAAATTTTAAATTCGTTCAGTGCCCATTCAGAACAGGGACTTCCAACATTCATCACTGAAACATCATGATGGATTGCTTGGATGGACAGTTTTCTATTTCTAATTTTTTGCAGAGAGGGACTGTCTTCAAACTGTCCCTCCATGTCAGGAACTTTCCTGAAAGAAATGAATTTAACTTCCACAGAAAGAAGTTCAGGCAACCTAATACCAAAGGGTAAAATAATACACAGCAGCCAAACAGATCATCTCAAACACTGCTATCTTCAGCAGCTGCCTTCAACTGCAACAGTCACACCAAGCAAGCAGTACCTTGTAACATCAGGATTTCACACTACGTAAGAAACTTCATGAAAAATGGCACATTTGTATGAAAGTATTGCCTCTGTCTGGAAACTACTGCACTGTGGCTAAAGCAATGACTTGCACTCTAAATGTAAATGTTTGCAATTTATATAATATCCTATTTCCTCTCTTATGTGCTAAAAGCAGTTGCAAAACGCATTATCAAGAACTCATTACTACCGAGTTCCCGGAAAAAGTAATGTAATGAATCCCCAAAGATACAGCCTCTATTACATATAATGGATGCACTTAAGTAATTCTTGAATAAGACAGCAAGCTCAAATAACAGACTCAGACTGCTAGGTAACATTTCTCTCTGCAAAACTTACCAATCTGACCTCAGATGAAGAAAGCTTTGCGATTTTGGAGTCAAAAGAAAGTGCTCTGTTTTAAATCTATACAGCTAAACTCATGCAGAGGTTGGTCAGAAACAAGAAAACCTATTGTAAAAGCCTATTTTGACACACAAACACCAACACCATCTAAGTCCAACGCCGCAATTTGTTAAGCTGCTTATCGCTCTCACACCCACTATATCCACTATATATATATGTATATATGTATATATATATATACACTAAATCACCTGAAGCGGGTCAGCTGCTCATAGCTGCTGACCTTGCAGTAGAGAGATTCCAAATTATTATCACCACCTTCAACTGATCCATACTGATCCTGTTTAATGGAAACGGTGAACTCTCGAAGATATATTATATTACACAGATACCAAACGTGCTTTTCCTACGCCTTCTGACATAAACTATAATGTGGTCATTCTACATAAAGTGAAAAAAAAGGAAATTTTGAGTAACACAGATACTCTTGGTTGCAAGTACAAGTCAGCACTTCAGAATTTCAGGCCAAAGGACAGTGCGTATTAGTTTATGGCATATTTGCACAGTGTAAGCCAAGCTACAAGCACATAACAAGTGCAGGGAAAGAAGAAAAGCTGGTTGTTGTTTTGTCAAAGAAAATGGTCAATAGCAGAAAAGTAGCACAAAGGAAATACCTTAAGATCTCGCCTTTCCAGATGTAAAAGCTCAGAGCCTCGGATGTCATGGCTGATGAAGATTTCTTTGTACTCTCCCAAACTGAGCAGATCCAGCCAAGCAGCAACTTCATCTGTGCCCCATTTTTGAACTACCAAAGTTAAGAGCAAAACCCCCTTAATTTCTACATGCTCAAATGCATCACAAGCAAAGGTTAGGCCAAAGAGAGTGGAAAACAGAGTAGAATTGCCGTGCTAGCAAAGGGAAAGGTTAGAAGTGTCATTTCCACAAAAACTGACAATTTCCTTTTTACATGCAGGTTACAGATTAGCAGTTAACGTGAGAAAGTATCTAAACAAAGTTGGGGTTCTTTGCTTTGCAGCCATGCTTTCAGCTTTACTCCAGTTTCTTCAGTAAAGCCTTTAAAACCTCATGTCCCAACATATTCACCATCTTAGGATCAGTGCCGCAAAGTCTAATGTTGTTCTGCTTTATACCATTAATTTATTAGTAGTCATCCAGGGAGAGGAGAAGCCTTCAAAAACTAATTAACATGTAAAATTAAAATATCAACCACACCTCAAATATAGCAATGGCAGCAAGCAAGTCTGGTTTTAATTAACAGATTCTAGTATTCTTAATTAATGCAACAAGTATTCTTTAAGCTATTGTGTTACATAGGTCATTAAGAAGCTCTCTTTAAAACATTGTTCTCTAAGGTTAGTTGCCCACATTAGTTCTAACAAGACCGCACTTACTGGAAAAAAATAAAAAGTTATGCTACTTATTGCTATAATTTTGCAACTTCATTCAATGCTGATCAGTTCTACAATAAAGTGAAATCTGAAGTCTAATCTGAAATCTAAAGTCTGATCAACAACTGCAAGATTTTGCAGATTACGACCAACTGTCTATTAAAAAGATAAAAATGAAGAACCAGTTTTAGGACCATCTGATCACTGATTAACTCCTGGACATAATCTTAAGGAAGTAAGTTTACACATAAGAATGGGAAGAGAGGAGAGTGGAGTTTGTTCAACTTCTAATTAAAAAATCAGTATTGCCTATTGTGGCTTTTTGTTTGATTTGTCTCAATTGCTAAACTTAAAACCCACCTGAAATTTAAGAATAACTGGTTAATTAAACCACTGTGATAAAAGCTATTGCACATCTTCTGAAACTAACCTGAAAAACAAGAACTGGGCTGTCACAGGGAAACAATGTGTTCACCTGTGGCTTGTATGGTTATAGGTTAATCAAATGTAACCACCAGCAAAGACACAGGTCCTGTTGCATGATACAACTTATCTAAATCTTTCCGCAGTAGTTCTTTGGTTCACTTGAAAATCTTGGGGTCCTACTGAATGATTTCTAATGCACTGAAAGAAATCTTCATCCTAATGAAGATGCCAGTTAGCTCAGTTGCTTTTCACTTTGACTTTACTCTTTGGTAGAGTGCATCATGTCGCCTCTTACCAAGAAAAAACCCACGAACCCATAAAAATCACATTTTCCCAAATGCTACTATTTTTCTTGTAATTTCAAAACACATACCAGGCTGAGGGCTGGTCTTATGCTTCTGAACTTTTTCTTTTTTAAACTTTGGCACTATGCGAAACACTGTACTTCTGTTGTTTCTTTTAGCGTAATCCAGAGGAGGATCCTACATAAAAGAAAAGACATAGTTACCTTTAATTACACCAAAAACAACAGTTAAATTACATGCTTGAGATGGTAATTCATAGTTAACCTCAAAAATTAAGAACCAATTTTACTTCCATAAAGAATAATGTCAGAATTTAACTCTATATATGTTTCATCTATTAAATAACCATTCAAAACCTTTACATTCACAAAAGGGAACAAAACACAGAAGACCTAACTTAGAAGCTTGTTCACAGCAGACAGAAATCATCCAGCACCACTACTGAAATTGCATCTCTAGATCATGAGGGATTCTAACTTACTCTTCCCTATAAAGAAAAAACCGAGGTCAATTAGAAACAGGAAGTACTAATCAAACTCACCTCATCATCATTTGGTTGAAAAACATAATAAAGCCAAGGAATCTCAGCAAGCTTTCTCAACTCTATTTCCACACTGTGCAAAGCATCAGACATCAGTTCTTCATGGGGAGCTTCTAACTGCTGTTTACAAACAGGCCAGAAAAATACGTGGTTTCAGTCTTATTAAGATATAACATTTAAATCTAGATATGTTGTTACCACACACATACAGATGACTACTTCATAGTCAGTGTAAATAAACAGCGAAAACAAATAATTTTCCAAAATTGGACTCTCCTTCAGAGATGCATCAGACCACCCTGACCATTTAGTATGGTCCCAACCACAAAGGGACGACTGAGACTGCTGAGACTTTTTTTGCAGACCAGCTGGACTCAGTTGTCAATCACTGTCATCATTCATCGCACTCCTGAGTCTTCACAGAGCAAAAGTTACCTGATAACACCAATACTAGAACATCCTAGAAATGGAAATTACCAGCAATAGGGAGGTAAAACCTGACCAGAAGACCAAGAGCTTGGAAAATCTTTGTATGAAAAAGTGGTGTAAAAAAAATATTGAATAGATGGTAGTAAGCCTGAGTTATTATTTGCAAATGTCTTCATATGGTAGATCACTCTGTCATGGTTAAATAAAAGGGAACAAGATCTTATCACAGACATGCCATTCCCAAGGGTCTTTCAGTGGTGATACAATACCTGTGCTACCCCTTCTAAATAGGCAAGACGTGGAACGATAGCCACTGCTGCTGGCTGAGGGTGGGAAGAGCGGGGACCAGGCATGGGAGAGGGACGCAATTGCAGCCCCAGACGGGAGACAAAAAGCCAAAAACATCAGTGGGCAGCAGTGTAAAAAGCTTGGGACTTGCTGACCTATGGGAATTTGGCTCTATCAACACTTTGAGAACCCCACGGAGGTACTAGTTTTCCTTAAAACCCTGGTCTGAAAATTTTTCTGCAGCTGTTGTACGAGTTGGACCTGTGAGGGAGAGTTAAGGTGGCTGATTCCTGGAAAAACTGGTTTGGGCTTATCTGGGGCTGCTGAAACACCATTTTGAGGTTAAGAGTTGAATCCTGGAACCAGTTTCTTGGAATCACTAATAAAGCAATCTGAACATCTATTTCTCTCTTTGAAGTAAAAGTAGTCCCAAAGCAGTGCAGAATATCCTTTTGAAAGGATCTAATTAAGTTATATCCTAATGAATGTATTTTTTAAATGGAGTTGTAAGAGAATCTTTGATCTGTAGTACTGGAAAAAGATTTTGATGCTGTTGGGGTTTGGTGATAAATTACAACCCCCCATCAATTTATCCTGCCTGACAAAAACTTATTTCCTTTGCTGCAACAGGTTGCATATGGTACCACCTTTCAACAGAGAGACCATCTTTAGTAGGATATTGCTGTTTAGTATAGTAATTCTGGAAATACAAGCTCCCTCTTGCAATTGTGTTATTTCCTCTTCTAAAGCTCACATAATTCAGTGCCCATAAGCAGACTCTGATCTTTCTTTTGCCTTCCCTTTTTTTCCCAGTTTGAATAGTTCCATTAATTTGCAGCACAGTGGAAGACCCACTTGTCTCTGAAGAAGTTAAAACTTTTCATTTTTAAGGAATTAAGTCATCTATTTTCTATAAATGAATGAAGCAGAGAGTTCTGTCTTCCTCAACAAGCATTTATCCAATTGCTTGATTCTCAAAGGAAAATATTTTGCATGGGGACAAAAACTCCTCATCTGATGATGAGAAAGTGTATGCACTGGCAATACTGCTCCTGAAATACACCCAAAACAATAGTACAATTCTGGTAAAGGAAAAGTCAGCAATTTAGGGCAAATTCTCCTCCTACAACATCTTGGAAAGCTTCTTATTTGCAAGATGGAAATTATCACTATGAATGATACGAAGACAATAAGGGATTTTTTTCAATCCTTTCCCAAATGAGATTTTTAATATGAAATCATTTTATTTCTGTGAGCTCAGATAATTTCATTCAGTTGAAATGAAATATTCTGTCATACTTCTCCCTTAATATATTAGAAAACTGTGCTCTGTTCTAGACTGGAAAGGCTTTTAAAAAAGCAAAAATGGAAATAGTGTCTTTGGAAAATATCTAGACAAAGCATAGGGGTTTTTTTTCCAAACTATATTCCAGCCGTAACTATTTGGAAGATTCCACAAATCAGCTTTATTATCCTACCTTATCATTTCACTAAAAATGGTATTTATAGCTAATTCACCATTTGATGTCATCTAGCTAATACTGTTCTATAAACTTTGTTGATCATATCTTACAGAAGGTGGCAAGAATCACAGTCTTCTTGTACATGTATTTACATCTCTTTAGTCTACTTCAGAAGTCGTAACAGAAAGACTCAAGAGTTGATAAATGGCAACAAAAGAAAAATCTTACCAAGTAGTATGTGCAACAAAGCCAGCAGTTTACAGCTATCAGGAGCTTTGATCACAGACAAAAGGGGTGAGTAGGAACTGAGGGGGGGGGGGGGGGGGGAAGCAAGATATTAAAGAAACAATGAAGATATTAAATAATGTCTTTGCCAGAGGAGAAAGATGATTTGGAAAACAGTGTATGATGGCATGGCTGATGCATCAAGCAGCACCTTAATAGAGTGAGGGACCAACCTACATGGTAGCTTCAGCATTTATAAAATACATGGCAATAAGGTTAACCAAGGTGCCTTGCTATTATGACTGTGAAATACTGTTCTAAACAAGTATGATGTCAAATACGTGTAATGGACATCTCCGGAAGATTATCTCTGTATCTTCCAGTCTTTTTATTAAAAATGGGTTTGATGTAGACTCATGAAGCCATTTGCACAGACCATAATGAGATGCAGAAGTACAACATGTAAAAATCAGAACGGTACAAATGAATCAAATCAAGGTTTGGAGACTGAACAAGGGATTTTAAAATTTAAACAAATTTCTCTATTTTGATTTCCCATTCAATCTGAAATATGGGGGATTAGTAATAGCAATTTGAAAAAAAAATCAGCATTTTTCATTTTTCTTGGACAAAAACATCCAGTGAATAATTTTTCCTTCTAAAAGGTCACAAAATAGATCATATGAACCTAATCTTTGACTATTTACAGAACTTAAATGGTTATTAGCCTTTAGCCCATATTAAATTTTGGCTGCTGTAGAACAGACTCATACCATTTACCATGTGCATAAAAAGGTATGCGAACTTGCACCAGTAAGTTTCATATCCTAACTCTGCTAAGTGAAAACATTCCTATTGATACCCATTTTTAATTCTAACACTTAAACAAACAGTAAGTTAGTAATAAATCTGGGTTTGAATCCAAAGAAAATGTAACTGATCCTACTGAGAATCTTCTTAATGTAAAACTGGCCCAGCATAGGAAACCTGACATCTTTTCACAATGCCACATAGAGAAATTTCTAGTTATACATCCACATACAACAATTCTTGAGCAGTCTTCGTTTTAGGCACAGAAACACCAGCCAAAGAAAAAGATGCCAAGGCAGCAAGTATTATCAGAGGTCTACTGAACACTTACCAGTCAACGATTATAAAATAGTTCCTGCCAGGTATTAGAACAAGGGTAAGATCTACCTGCCCAGATTAGCTCTGTAGAAGTTGAATGTATGAGTCTGAACAGTTCTCACTCCAGTTTCTTTTTAAACTCTGAAGATCATCACATAATAGAACTCCAGAAGTTCTCTTAAATGCTAAATCTCCAGAATGATTTACCTTTTTTCTAAGATCAGCCTCCCAGATAATTGAGTGTGAATCAGCCTCAACAGGGATACTTATTTCTCTCTACTATTAAAAAGAAAATCCCAGACAATGACCTTTTAGATACCTGAAGTGAGGCAAAATGGATGCCAACCTAGGACAGGAATTCATAACTCATTCCGACCCAAACCACAAATGCAGTGTAATATCCTCCAATCAGCCTTACAGAGCTTCTTGTAGAGTGTCATAAATCCTGTGCTGATTTAAAAAATCAGCAAAGAACAAATCACAGATAATCTGAATGAGGGAATAAAACAGTGTATTTTGTGACCTTACCAAAGGAACTCTTCCTACTAGCAGAGATTCAGTTTCATTATGTAGGGCCTTCACATTGACAGCTATTTCCATGGCAGTGTTTCTGGTAAGGCTCTAGGGAATAAGAAGCATAAAAATTATTTGAAGTGATGCAAGTCAGACTAAGAGTAAGTATTTGGGGTTTACAGCACAGATCTTAAGTGTAATCTTCCCCAGGAAAAATACATCAGTTTAGCTCTACACTGACAAATTCTTCAGCACTGAGAATAGGAAACAAAAATGTAGTATCTGTTTACTGTCTTTTCCCCAACTTCATTTAATATGACTTTACACAATCCTGAAGACCGTCAAGTGACCAGCCACCTGTGAGATGAATCCACGATTTTTATGGGTGACAAAGGCCAGCAGAAAATTCACAGGCCTCGCTTAACAACGACCATTGATCTGAATTGTTCATCTTATCCTTAGCAGACGTAAGATACTAGACATATTTTTAAGAATCAATGGTTATCTAGTATATTTACCATACATAAATTTAGGTTAGATATAGACAGGCTCTACTCAATAAATCTTTTTTGGGTCCAATCCCAAACCCACCCAGACTGTCTAGCGCAAAGAGAAGCGCATTTCCCCTCACCCCCTTTGCATTCTCTGCATAGCACTTGGGACAGTTCAGCATGAAAATTTCTGTGAATGCATCCACAAGAATTGACCTTTAAGTAATAACGGCACTTGTTCAGCCTTTGTCATGTCTCCACTCTGTATCTGTGGACATGTCTACATAGCTGTCTGCAAGAAGATGTGAGCTTGCTTTGCCTATCTTTCTTGCTGTTTGCTGATCTGAAGTTGGTTTACTCATGCTCAGAACTACATCAGTACTCCACTTGATTTAATAAGCACTGCTGCATCACTTCAGGATGAGCACCCCTGGCTGTGGCCCACAGGCAGATGGAGCAAATTCCTGACTGCTTCCAAAAGACAACAGATGTACTCTTTACCACGCCCCTAATCGAAGATCTCTATCTCCTTTGCCACTGTTCACTCCCCCCTTCCAACAACACCCAGGTGGTCTGCATTGTAAGTGTCATTAATACCCCCTTTCTAACATCCAACATTCACAAAAAAGAGCATCAGCTGGGGAGGATGCTGATGATTGCAGAAACTACATCTTCTGCTTTCTCAGATACCGTATCGACCTAACACGAGGAAGGGACTATCCTCTTTAATACTCTTCTGTAAACAGGCAGTTCTCCTAACTCTCATTCCTGGTATTATTAATAGATTTCAGAACCACTAAGCTTGATCTCTACCGAATTCATCAGCTGTGGGGTCCTTCCCTATGCATGTGAACAGATGAGACTCCCTGCTGCTATACAGAGCAGCACCTTCAGGATCAAAAGTAACTTCCCCTTTATGCTCACCTTAGAAAAAGTGGCAGAAAAAAGGGAGAAAATACAGCACCTGTTAGAGCAATTTCATTTAAATTTGAGCATGTGTATGTACATTTAGGAGTCTTATTTATCAAAAACTTCAAGAATTATCATCCAACTTGTTTTAACATGGGGACAGGGAGTACAATACAGGTCCCACATCACAAACTTATGCACACAGATATTATAGCTGATTCACTTGTACATAAATCTCTGTTCTTCCTTTACCTCAGGAAACCTTGGGTTGGCTTTATTTAATGCATGTGAACATGCATTAACAGCATGAGCAAGCTCCTGCTCCAAGAGGCCATGTATTTTTGCTGCTTCACAGATCCTACAAAAATATACAAAATGAGAAAAATCTTTCTTACTTCCTTTAAAGAATAATTCCTAGGAGTACACAACTTTATCAAATGAGAAAATATACAGGGATGTTTCACAAAACACTTTAAAAAAAATACAGTCTTTTATAACAAAAGTTGAAATACAAGTATCTCTTCAAGACACACCTCACATAAATAATATCTATAACACAGATTATTTATTCTGCTATGAAATACTGAGACACATTTATTTGGCTTAGAACAGAAATGCTATGCAAAAATTGTACCAAAAAGATGCTGAGGCTATTAATTCAAATGAACTATAGAGGAAAACCCTAGCACATTAAGATAACTTACTGGAAGTTATCTTAAAAAACATTACACCTATTTCATGAGGCATATCCTTCAGATGCAACATTAAAATTGGCTGCAATTGTCTGAGATTATGGCAGGTCCAGCTGTAATTTGCAACCTCAGGACCACCTCTAGACCAGTAAAGTTTTTAAGGTGTCTTGGCTAAAGTTCACTTTGGGTAATTTATAACCTAAATTTTTCTCCTATGTCTACCTAAGTCACCTGTTTTGTATAAATAGTATACATAGTTCTTAAATTCCTTTCTTACGTTATCAGGACAGCTCAACACATAGTCCAAGAATTGATTTTGATGCTTAAGATAATTTGTCAGCATGATAAACTGAATAGCAGCTTTATAAAATGTTCTGATTTTTTTTAAAAAAATGCTTTTCTTAAAAACAACTAGGGTTTTTTTTTTGGTGAACATTGAAGTGTTTTATTTATTAAAGCACTGGCATCTCAGAAAGAAATTAGTTCTTGAAAATAAGCAAGGCTGTCAGATCAGTTTTATACCATCAGCTCACTATCATCTCAACTCATATAAATTACTGAAGTGTCCAGGGGCACAGAGACGGGGATTTTGAGCATTAGGAATGAAAACATAAAACTGCAACAACAATGGATGAGTGGATGAAAGCAAAAAGGCATGCAGATTTATCTGGCAATTTGGACTCCTTGAATGTTGATGTGTTAACTGTTTACTTGTACAACATTTTAATAAAAATTTCAGGTTTATTGAAAAATGCTCATCTTTTTGAAATTGTGAGTAACAAGGCTTTAAGGAGAAATAAGGTCAGGAGAAGTTAAGGTCAGGTGGATACATCCACACTGTTGAAGTGTAAGGGTTTGTTGTTTTTTTCAATAAATATATTTTTGCTTTTGCATAAAACAAGAAGTTTCAATTAAAAGCCTCTCTGCAAAGAAGCCTTTCAGTTTTCCATTTCCACTGCTCCCTGAGAAAGCCTGTTTTTGCAAGAGAAGAAAATACATAAACACACAACAAGAAAATTACAGAAATACATATGAAAAGCATATATAAACAAGTTGAGCCTTAAAAATAAAATTTAAAAAATAAAATGCAATAATTTACAGAGTGGTAACTAGACATCAATCAAAACCAGGGAAAATACACACTTTCAAGTGTATGCATGCATTTGCATGAATAATTCAGTCTTGGCGTCTAGGTTGCCGATCCAAACATTAATTTTACTCTACCTGGTGATAAGCTCTTCTGCAGCTTGTGAGCACAGCTGGATCTGTGCAACCTCTTCTTCTGTAGCCAACTCAACAGCCTGCTGAGGGTACAAGGGAGATCGAATGACAGACTTACAGGAATCATACTTCTGTTTGTCTTCCCAAGACTTCAGGGTGTTTTCAAAGGCCTAATCAAAATGAATTACACATTCAGTTCACAGCACTTGAAGTATTTTTACTTAGTAAAAATTTTAATTTTATATTTTACATAAATTCTAACTTACATAAAATTGTAGTTAAAAGTAACACTTAAATTTAATTTTATATAAATAATACAACCTGTATAAATAATGAAGTGAAATTTAGGGGGTTTTAACTTGGTATAAAGAATAAGTTACTACTGAAAGCTCGCTCTCTATCTCTTCTTCATTATCCTCAAAAAGTGTCTTCCAAAACAATAAGAACACAAAGACAGTGATAATACAAGCACATTTTGTGCAGACAGCAGGATCCAAATCTGAAACTAATACAGGATTCAAACTTAAAAAATGGTGGGGAAATTGAAAAAAAATTTACTCAGAGTTCAAATGCCATTAACTCCACCCTAAATTCAACATCCAGTTAGTAAGCAGACAACTGAGGGGCAGTTACACCTTGCATACAGTAATCCTAGACAAGCATGAACTCTCCAGTGTCTCTCTTGTGTCTCTTCTGTCTGAGACGGGGTTGTGGGGGGGAGGAAGGATTATTAGGAGAGAGACATGAGAGACACCTGCAGAAAGTTGTTCTGAAAAATGGACATTTGCTATTTATGCAACTGTGCTAAAACTTCCAGTATGTGATTGTGTATAATACACCTAGAGAAGAAGAAAGAAGAAAAAAGAGGAGGACAGAAGAAGAGAGGAGAAAGAAAGAATATATAATTTTTTAACCATTTTTTTATATATATTAATAAGAATACAGGAATAGCACTCACAAAACTGATAAAAGCTTTTTCATACAAAAGAGCAATGATCTTGCTTATTATAGAAATTATGTAACTGTAAGTAACTGTATGTTATATAAATAGTTATAAAACATTTTTGTAAGCACTGTTTTGTTCATATTATAACTGATCAAGTTAACAATGTCAGTATTTTGTAATACTTGTTTATGCAACATACTCTGTCTCGCGTTAGCATCTGAGCTCTGTTTTTATGTATGATCTTAATAACTCCTGGGGGCTGGATCCATGCCTCTCCATCGACTTGCACAGGAACCCCTTCATCACCAAGTATGGTGATCTTTACTGACCGACACTGGAAAAGAACCAACACATTATTTTACAGAGCAATAAATACGGATGAAACCAGCAGGCCATCTGAATAATGTTGATTACTAGGAGCTGTGGCTTCTCTCCAGGACTGTCTCAAGGATGAAGCACTTTTATACTTCATTTATCATTGAAGATAATTTGTTTCCTGTTAAAATTATAACAATGTCAGCGCTTTATTAGTGTATAGGGTGGTGGTCATAAGGAGTACTGCTGCTTCACAGCATACAAACCGCTGCCAACCATGTCGCGTGCCTTCAAGTAAGAAACAAACCTGGGCTATTCTGTGGTGCTGGAGTTTGATGACTCTTGAAACTGCCATCTGCATGCTGC
Source organism: Falco punctatus (assembly GCF_963210335.1). NCBI lineage: Eukaryota > Metazoa > Chordata > Aves > Falconiformes > Falconidae > Falco > Falco punctatus. The sequence continues at coordinate 33,760,583 of NC_137581.1, forward strand.
CAAATACAGCAACAACTTCTAAGATTTTATCATCAAATGATGGAGCCCCAAATATCTGCAAGGAAAAGAAAATACTAATTTTTGATCACATGTTCAATGAAACATATTCTTTTACTAATTCATTGGCAACATTTTAATGTTCTACCTTATTTACTGTAGAATAACTACACTGTCTCTCAAAAATCATAGGAGCGAGACGGCATAGACAGTAGGCAAGTATTGTTTTAAAACAGCAATGCTAATAGCATTTCAAATATCTGAATGACGAAGCATATCCTTATATAGGAAGGATGGCATGTTTCAGCATGTAGACTAAGAAATGTTTTTCAAGGCAAGATGAAAGGCCAATTCAAATCTCTGCTTGGTGAATGTTCTTAATATCCAAGAGGTTCTTGAAGTTAAGAGGCATAATGGTGTCTTTTTGCTCAGAAGTGCTTATCTTTTTATATTCTGAATACTCTGGAAATCAACACACGAGTCCACACTCCACTTTGTTAAACACAGCTTTCATACTGAAGAGGATTTTGTTTGCGCTGTATACAATTATCCACTGTAAATATGAAAAACACTTCTCTACGGAACAAACATCCTGATATCCAGCCAAGATGGTGAATTTCCACGAGCTTACACAAAATTTGAGAAGTCTCACACATGCCATTGCCACCTGGTGTCCTGCAGGCGAATGCAGACATGCCACGGCACAAGTCTTAAGCTGGAGTTCAACTGGGTCTGGCAGGAGATACCATACTAAGGTCACCTGAAGCTTGACCATTTCATCCTGGTATGCATTAGGGAGCAACAAGGAAGAAAAATCAGAAGGAAAAATCACTCCAGTAAGAGTTTAATGGGTAAAGGGATGACCTTTCTGAGCGGTACTCAGACTACCTCAGTTGGCACCTTGGGCAGAGTAAGATGCATCAGAGACACCTGAGACCAGACCAGAGAAAATCCCTGAAAGGAGCTCAAAAGCCACAACTAGTCGGGTCCTGTCCTCTGATCAAGGATTTCCTGGAGGTGAAGAACAAGAGAGTGCAGATCCAGGACAGTGTAATTCAGGTAGTGTCTGCAGCAATGGCTCAGGGAGGGAGAAGATGGGTAACAGTCTGAAGGACTTTGGTCCCTGCTGCCCAGCAAACCAGCAGAAGCCTTCACCCTAGTACAGTAAGCGGTGGCTTTGTCCAGGAGGCTGAAGAGGTCTTCTCAGGGAAAGGGCTGCACAGCACAGTTGCTATAGTTTAGTGTCAAATCCAAGTGGCATTTCCCTTCAGAGCATCCCAGCATTGCACAGGTAGCTCTTGAGGAGGTAAGATTCCAAGAAAAAAAGCGCAATTTTACTGGGTCTAGAGTGTTTTGAAGCAAAAGGTTTCCCCATCTGAATTTTTCCAGTTTCCATGGAAATTTTTGTGGTTTTGTCATGAGGATGTGAATGTCTTGAAAAGAGCAAAGACAGTGATTCTGTTATTCAAAGGTAAAAAGTATGGAGTCTTTGATCCAGCTTTAACAAATTAATTTCAATTTAAGTGACACCTACAGGGCTAGTTCTCCATGGGTTAAGAAAAAGTAGCTATGTTTCATTTATTTGGTCCTTTCATTTTAGCCAAAGGATGGACAAACCGCAACCCAGTCTGCTGTGTCTCTCATGAGTAAAACATATCTGCACTGAAAACCAGCCTCTTTTTTTAAAGGTGACTGAATCTCTATAGATCAATATTTAAGAAACAACTCCCTCCCTTCCTGTTGCAGGTCATGTTTCCAGCCTGTCTTCTGGACACCAAAAAAGCATGCTTGAACAAGCCCCGCTCAAGTCGGTTGATGTGCATCTGCCCTCCTTGGCTCACCGCTAATGTTTCAGGAATACTTGCAACTGTCAAGGCAACATCTTTCTTTTGTCCAGATAAGCAGAACCAGCAGCACTTCAGACCACCACCACCTCTGATGATCAGTCACTCAAGACTGCACTAAAGCAGTGAATTATGCTCCTAACTCCATCCAGAACAAATACATCAGTTTGCTGACACTTCTGATCAGCGGAAGACTAAGGGTATCAGTAAAGCTGCTCCAAGATACAGACGTTTGCTACACACCAGTATGACAGCTAGGAGAGATCTTCTCACTCAATGAGGCAGTCCAGGGAGAAAAAGAAACTCCTGAACAGGAGCTGAGCAGGTGTTAGAGATGCTTTCAAGTTATGAGTATGTACACCGAGTATATAAAAACTTCAGATATCCATAGCCAAATATAACCATAACTGCCATCCTCTGACGTATACCATAAATAAGAAAAGGACACTGAAACATGATTCAGTATTTTTCCTGACTTCCATATATATATGTGTGTGTGTGTATATATATATATATATATATATATATATAAGCAAAGGATAATAATACACAAGAAACCAAAATAATTTTGGCAAAAATAACCTGGGTTGCCTACATTAAAATCACAAGCTAATTTGCAACTACAGTTTTAGGTGATTCAGACCTCACACACACTAAATATTTTGGAAGCTCATTGAAAACAATATTTAAAAAAAGAGATTACTACCCCCACTAAATTATCAATCACTAAATACATCAGTCCTCATTTTCTAAATCACCATCCCTTAGTCCAAACCCATTTGAAGAACAGGAGGAAATTCAGGTATAAACTGCGAGTGATTGTCTTTGTCCACCTTGCTTATTGTTAGAATATAGCAGAGAAACCTATGCTTTGACAAACATTATTTACAGGAGTTTGTAAAACAAGATAGAGAGAAATTATTCATGTCTCTATTTATAAAATTAGTTTATAAAAATTCTCATAGAGCCATTTAAAAAAATCATTAAGCTTATTATGAACATTTTGCTGGAATGGACACAACAGAAGGCAACAGTGAAAAATCATGGGATATATTTTCAATAAAAGAATTGCCCAGAAGGTTACTTCTCTTTAATGTTACTCACATCATCTTCTTTGGTTCCACCCCAGAAATTAGTCCCACCAGCATAGCTGGGAATGTTTAGCACAGCTATGCCCTGCAGACTTGGAAGGGGGATGTACTGTCCGTCACACTGTAATGGATAAAAGCTCATTCAGTATATAAATCATGTGATAAAATAATCAGCTGTTTTTAACACATGAATCTTCAACAGAGCTGGCAGGGGAGGGCAGAGTCATTAACAGGTTTGACACAAGACCATTCCCTCCGTGCTGTGAAGCACCTCTAACACAAACCTGTTCTCCGCAATCTTAGCACCAATTTTTACAGAGCTGAAAAACAGGTAGGTACTACATGCTGCAGCGAAATTCCTCATGCACTCAGACTGTGATCTGATTATCAAGGATCAAAAATCTTTTTGCAATGAAAGACCTATCTCCCTGCATGCACACGGTAAGATCACCATGGACGTTACAAAAAGCTTCACTCACCCATTCACTAACTATATCAGCATTCCCAAAGTTGCAATACACTTGTTATTTAGGTAAATCCATTAAGCAGGGGCGGGGGGGTGGAATTAAAAAAAATATCCAAGAATATTTCTGGCATAACCACAAACATGTAGCTGAACGTAAGCACTGTTAGCATTGTATGCTCGGCTTCCTGTAAAAATAACTTCACTCTCCTCCCAAAAGTGCAAAGGCAAATCCAGGACCGACCCCACAGTCATTACCCTGGCCATGGCTAGGAGTTGTTAATTTGCAGATAGGTCACTCCTATGACTGACTGTTCAGCCCTCTTTTTTTACCACTTTAACCCCCCAAACCCATAAGCAACTCCCAAGTCCTACTCAACATGATCACAGGATGATGTGGGTAAGTCTCACCCTACTTATGGCCAAGAGTAAATTTACAGACATCAGTGAAATCATCCTTGACTTACAGCACCACAACTGTTGGCATCACCAAGGTGAGCCCAGTGATCTCAAACCAGTCAACTTGGAGTCAAAAGTGCAGTCCTGCAGCAGTGCCACAAGGAAACGGCACTTGAAGCAAGTTAGAAACATAAGGTCATAAATGCTGGATGCTGGTATCACTTTGCGAATCATGAATTTGCAAGTGAAATTGCCTTTAAAGAAGACTGCTAGATTACCGCAAGTTATCAGTCCCACAGAAGGATCTTAAAATTACACGAATGAAATAGAAATCCTCATGAAATAAGGACAAAATTTGTACCAATTTTATCAGGAGGAGAAAAACATGCAAAACTATTTCCAGAATGTGTTTAGTGCTCTCTTTTTATATCTCAGCAACAAGACAGAATGTAATATTTTAATAAAAAAGTGACAGTATCCAAAATATGCTGTGATATTAATAGATGATGCACAGTCATTTGCATTATAGTAGAGGTCTGCCTCCAGTTCCTAAAACTGATATTTTTAATTTTCCAATGCTGTGCACTCATCACATGTTTTAGCATAAGGCTATTATTATGTAAGGTAATACTAAATATGAAATTTCTACTTGCTGGTTTACTTCCGGAAATATGAAAAAAATAATTATGGGAAGGTCAGATTTGAATCTTATTCAAAAGATCCTTAAATTAGAATTCTATCTGCAGCATACATAACGTTCTTTCCTGTCATTATATTTGCTAACTACTGCATAATTCCTTGATAATTACTCAGTCCTTAGATAACAGCAATCTGCCGCTACCACACAAAATCCTCCTAAATCTCAGAAGACCGAGAAAGAGTTCCAGTGACTTCAAATTATTCTTTCAACTTAAAAAGTTATTTTCATGTAAGTATCATGAACTTCCATATGAAATACTTAACATGAAGTAAAAAGAGGGAATTATGTATGCTCTCTGTCAAAATCCAGCCTAGATAGTCTCTGGGTGAAAATAACTGCAACCATCCCATAGTCTTTTTCTGCATTTGGTAGTAATTTATATCTCCTTTAAGTTCCCATTGCCATGAAGAAGACTTAGGTTTCATGTTAGAACTTAAAAGACAAAAACCAACTACGTTAAGACAATTTACACAGCGTTTGTTATTGCTGCGATCATACCTTGCTTCTTTTTGTGTGACTGTCTTAAACACCTATTACAGTCTCTACCAGTGCAGCTGGGCTTCTTGCAATGCGCATTCAGAATCTTCCCTCTTCCGTCGGGAATATTTTACTAAGATCATCTGTGTGCTCTCTCTATACATGTAACCAATCTTTCAGGGAGTTTAAAATGAACCTGAAGGATTATGACTCTTCTATCTCTTTCCTTCTGTTTAGAGTATGTTCATTTCTGTTATTAAAAGCAGTTATTAAAAACCTCTTATTAAGACCAGTCCTTAAAAACTGGTCTTCCCCTTTCATGCAGTGAACATTAAGAAACATACCCTACCTATACAATATTTAAAAAAAACCCAAACCAAAACAAAACAAAACACAACAACCAGTAATTACAAGAAACAATATACTGGGTATTTTGGAATATTTAAGTACTGACATTTTACTCCAGAAAAACACCTAGGGAGCCACCTCTTACGTCACACGTTTTTACACAGTGCCTTTGACGTCAGCTTGGGCTGACACAAGAACTTCAAAAGGTTTCAAGAGGAAGACCAAATTCTTCACTACACACTGTGGAAGCAAAAATACTCATTCAGTCCCCAAATAAAATTTACCTCAAGTTGAACTTTTTGTTCTAAGTTCTTGTAAGTTCTCTGCAGTAGCTCTTTTGTGCCAAGAACTCCATACCACATCATGTTTTTCGTCCGACTTCTGAAAACAGGTAAAACAAGACCCACGTATTGAAATACACACATTATGTCTTGTATTTGAAGGATGAGAAGAAGTTAAGAAACTCAAATAAAGAGATAAGGAAAAGAACATAATGGGAATGTCTTGCCTCTGTTATTGACATTTATAGTACCTGCACTTTTCAGGGTGCTCTTCTCGCTTGTTATTAAATTCTAGTGAAATTTTTGCATCTAATCCAATTCCAAAGTAGTTGTTCATGACACATTTTTCTGAATATCCCTCCCTGTTAGAAGAAAAGAGATAATTAGCTGTACATTTGTACAGTACCTGGACACACAGAGCTTTGACCGAGATTGTGGTTCATCTCAGAACAGATACATCAATCAAGAGATGTGAAGAGATGCTTCCTCCCAATCTCTCTGAGGAAACCCAACAGCAGTCAAAGAGACAGACTGGCTGGTAGCTCCTTTGCAAGTGTAAGTTACTTCACGTAGGGCAATGAAGAAACTGTTCCACACCGCCATCCAGCACATATCCCGACATTATTCTGGGTATGGTGGAGAACAGAGGAAAGAGCTGCCCCGGGCATGGCTCTGAGACAGCAGCAGCACACCAGGCTGAGCACCCAGGCTACCTTTAGGCATGCTGGTGCTAGATGTTTGGCTGATGCTGCTGGCACAGCAGTACTTTATTTTAGGGGAGCCATGGCCCACAACCCAGATAACATCCGTAAGTCTCTGCCAATGCCAGACCCAGTTCTGGGAAGCAGAGACAGCTTAGGACACAAAATTTCCACCTCACTGCTCCAATCCTTAGGGGAACACTCTTTGTCCTCTGCTACAAAGTGCCCAGACCTGCTTCAGCATCTTTCTGGCAGATAAGCTTGCATTCAGACCCGTGGTTTGGGCAGGAAAATCTAGCTCTGAAGGACTGCTGTCCCCCTCCTCCCAGAGGAAGTGAGCAAGGAGTAAATGAGCAAATGTAGCCTATTATTTCTGCTGCTGCAAGACAATTTTGCACTACTCATAACTAAAATGGCACAATCCAACCTGTTTTCAGACCTTGAGGTCTACTGCCAAACGATAGCAAACAAGAACTTCACAATGAAAAGAAAAAAAAATACAAAAAGGTAAAAAAAAAAAGCTTAAGAAGAGCAAACTGAAGCAAAACAGTAAATTTGGAAAAAAAACATTTCTTACAGGGAATCTGGATCCGGGTCGATAAATGGCGTAGCACCAAATGGATCGATGTTTGCTAGCAACATTTTGCTAATAATTGAACTTCCTGCAATAGAAGCAGCGAGACCAGCCCTCAAACCTGATTAAAGAAAAAAACAGAAAAAAAGTAACAAAACCCCAATTTGTGTCTGATAAGCAGAGAAATATATACTGTCATAATATAAGCCACATACTGAGAGACAAAATTAATTAAATCCATATAGGGATTGACTGTGTTTCTATCTAAATTTTTACCTATATTGGCTATCTTTTCAGGTCTTTGGCTCCCTTGAGCAGAAAGGCAGCTATGCTGCAGTGCGGTGGCCGACTCTTCAGGTACCACCATTGAGAAAGAAAAAAACCAAAGAAAATTCAGGATTTCAAGCCAATACTCATTGGCTGGCACAGTAATTGCAGGGGTGACCTAACATCTAAAAAGACTACTAGAGCTTTTTATTTAATTTAATCTTCATCCCCAAACTGTCCATGATTCCCTTGGTCCTTTCCTTTGGAAATATTCCTAAGGAACACCCTTACCATTTCTACAACTGGTAGAGTCATAGCATAATTTAATTTGTGGAAAGATCACAGCGTTGCCATGCCTCCACCGACTAATACTGACGTCACTCTACAACACACTGTGTAATGTATGTAAACAAAGAAAAGTACTTTCTAAAAGCTTTCACTTAAATTGGCCTAAAGAAAAATGTCAGCACAGTTCCATTATGTTTTAACTATATTAATAAAGTTAATGAAAACAGTTTTACTGGTGCCCCCTAGTATTAATTGTATTTGGATAAGAACAGATTTTTGGTTTTCAACTGTTTTTACCGCACAACGCCTCTGTGTAGTTTCAGTTACCACTTCCAGAGAGGTATCTACAGACACCTCTTATTCAGAAGGTTGTACTTCACATGGCTCTGTCCCTCAGCCCCCACACAGCCTCCACTGACAATATGGTGGATTCAGAGGGTGAATGATAGAAGAACTTGGGGATACCAGTGGATGAAAAGCTGGACATGAGCCGACAATGCCTGCTCACAGGCCACAAAGCCAACCGTATCCTAGGGTGTATCAAAAGAAGCGTGGCCAGCAGGCCAAGGGAGGTGATTCTCCCCCTCTACTCCACTCTTGCAAGACCCCACCTGGAGTACTGCATCCAGCTCTGGGGCCCCCAGCACAAGACAGACATGGAGCTGTTAGAGCAGGTCCAGAGGAGGGACATGAAAATGGTCAGAGGGGTGGAGCACCTCTCCCATGAAGAAACACTGAGAGAGTTGGGCTTGTTCAGCCTGGAGAAGAGAAGGCTCTGGGGAGCATTTATTGCGACCTTTCAGAATATAAAGGGGGCTTGTAAGAAAGACTGAGAGACTTTTCACCGAGGCCCGTAGTGACAGAACAAGGGGCAATGGTTTTAAACTGAAAGAAGGTAGGTTCAAATTGGATATACTGAAGAAATTTTTTATGAGGGTGGTGAGATACTGGCAGAGGTTGCCTGAAGAAGCTGTGGATGCCCCATCCCTGGAAATGTCCATAGTCAGGCTGGACAAGGCTTTGAGCAACCTGGTCTAGTGAAAGATGTCCCTGTCTATGGCAGGGGGGTTAGACTGGATGATCTTTAAAGGTCCCTTCCAACCCAAACCACTCTGTGATTCTGTGATTCTAAGATCCTGAATTTTATTTTTCGTCCTCCAGATTCAAACACAATGCTTTTTTACATCTGGTGTTGTGCCAAATGATCAGGAATCTTCTACATTATTTTTTTCATTTCCTACTATACGATACAATACCAAGACGTGTATTTCAGTTCAAACAAATTCAGCATAGGAAGTAAAAAAATCATTATCTGACAGCAAGCAGGGGAACAGAAGGCAATATTAAAGTAGTGCAAGGAACAGCAGATCTCAAAATCATAATTACCTGGGCAGATAATCCTAGTGTTAAGCACTGGGAGGTTTTCCTTGCTTGCAGCCAAAGCTGGAGCAGAGAAAGAGCCCGTCTGAGAATGGATACCTCGGCTTGTACGTCGATCTGGAGATCTTGGTGCAGTTTTAACTGTGTAGAAGAAGTAAAAGTAAGAGCACTATTAGAACTATTATGGCTTTACCAAATACACAGTTTTTACAGCCCTGAAAATATTTCAAAAGCATTAAGTTAATCTGTTACCATTCTGTAAGAAATGTCTATTCCCCTCACACCACAGTTTTTCTTCCCACTACAGGGAAGAAAATTCAGAAACAGATCAACTGACAAGCACAAATTAAAATGAGTAAGTGTGCGTGGAATTCAATATGAGGCGTCCCCAACTTAAGTTTCAAGCTACTAGTGAAAGCTGCATTATATCCACCTTAAAATGCAGTATTTACTGCTGCAGTAAGCTTCTGATAAACATATTAATGAAGTAGTATGAATTTAAACTTAAATTCAATCTGAATTTACTTATAAATATAACTACATTATATAGTATATTATTATTATTTATAACAATTTTAGAGCTATTCTAACCTGTTGGCCATGGAAATACCTGATCAACAGCCACACTATTTGCTTCCTGCAGCTAAAATGGGTCCCCTGCCTGCATCAGGTTTCTGACAACAGCAGACAAAACCAGACATCCTTATCTACAGCCAAAATGAAAACTGCATGGGAAGGGAAAGAGCCATGTTCAGATATACTTGTCTTCTGCAGTTAGAGAGATCGTGGAGGACATCAGTTTCTCATCATCTTTTCTTTATCACAAAACGATCCCAGCAATTCCCAAAATAACTGAAATAACTTATTTATTAGAATTATCCAGAAGATTGATTAATGAAACCTTGAGACAGAGAGCACGGTTTGGTAGTTTATGTAATTGTTGGTGACAAAGGCTCAGGAAAAGAAGGGGAAGAAAATCAATGGGAAAGAGACTATTTTCACAAAGAGCAACTGGTAGCTCAGTGAGGCCAGGTATCCCTGGGCCACCCCTGGAGGTGATGAAGAAGGATAGGCTTTCCAAAGTGCTGATCTCAGGTGCTGTAATTTACTTTCTTGGCAGAACTTGCTTCATGCTGACTGAGAGAATATGCCAGTGCCTGTTTTAGCCAGGGGAAGTGAATCTTTGTGAAACTCAGCCCTGTCAGACATAGCCAGATTGTTGGTGCCCCAGGGAAGAAAGTTTGGGTATCACCAAAGCATTTCCATGCCCATGTAGAAAGCTTTTGCACACCAGATGACCACAGACAATTTCCTGGCTACCTCTGCTCTACATTATCATGTGTTAAAACTACTTCATCTTAGGACATCTTCAACTTTCTGAAGAAGGTCAGAACAAACAATGAAATGATTTCTCTCAAATTCTGATTGATTCTCTCAATCTGATAGATTCCTCTCAAAACCGGAAAATTAATCTAGCAAAAATAGAAGGATTAGCACCAGGAAGCAGAAGAAAAACAGCACCACGAACATGGTGGGAAGGATAAAATACCCTTTTTTTGTGGCAGGAGGGGCACACATCAGTTCACATCAATCATGACAGCTCAGGCTTAGTAACTGTATGAAGACATTAATAGAAAGAAAATGCAGAGTGGGAAAATCTAGAGACAAAGGTAGTAACAAGAACCAGGGTTTAGAAACCATGTTCAAAACAATTTGTGCCAGGATTTGGGCATTCACTTTTTTTTTAAGTGATGATAATCTAGCATGGAACAGTCAATTAAATGGCAAATTCTTTACCCGCTTGTATTCCAGGAACAAGTTCACACACCTTTCTGGATGACTTGCTTAAGTCAAATGGAAATTATTAGATGCAGGACAGGAAAAAGTGGGTGAAATTTCCTGGAATGTTTTATATGAAAGGTCTGCCTAACAGCTCCTTCTGACTTTAACATCTGTGTAACAACCTGGCAGTTGTCACAAAATGCTACAAGTATTGCACGATAACAGTAAACCACAATGATTTGTATCTGTACACAACAAAACACTGTAATAACGTTAAAAAATGGAAAGAAATAAAAACTGCAAATGATATCTAACAAGAGTTGTTAAATATTTAGATGAAGGTAATTAACATATGGAAAAATATTGTCTTCATCAAATGACCAGGAAGATCCTCAGAGGGAAAAATATAATGTTCAGAACAAAATTAACATTCATTTTTCATAACGCTACTGAAAAATTCACAACACTATACACATAGCCTGTTCTGTCTGTACTTGGGAACAAGGCAGTTAGATTAAATGGGAAAACCAACAGAGCAGCTGCTCTTTATTTGACAGAGAAGACTCTTGGGGATAACTGCAATAAAGATAAACTTTTGCTGTTCATGCTCTGATAAAAACAACAGAGCCCTAATGAGTAAAACTGATGTTTCATTGCAGATAATTGAATTCATGTTTCATGCTTTGTCCCTAAACACCTATCTTCCACTGACAGCATTAATATGCACTCTATTTCACACATATCAGATGTATGAAGAATACAGCTCCCCAATAAAAAGAGAAATTGTATCAAAAAACAAGGGGTTTATATATATATCTACACATGGATATACATACATGTGTATTTTTATTTATTATATATATTTTTTATATATTTTTATACCAGTAGGATTGGGTCATCCACAGGGACAGCATCCTCTGTGAGTTGAAACTAGACAACCACCAAGCATTGATTCCTATAACCAAGGGAAAAAGAGAGGGGCCAATGAAGAGACAAACACTGGAGAAAGTCTGACATCCATTCCTGGAGAAAAGGAAATGTGAGATTCTGAATCAACACAATCCCCAAGAGACGTTTCTAAGGCAGGAGCTACCAACAGAGGCAGCAGCTCCACAGCAGAGCCTCAGGAGGACAACTCCTGTCGAGGATGTCGGTGTCAGTTAGGGTAACAGAAGGAGATGCAAATCCCAAGCAACTTTGCTCATTTTACCACAGAAGTTGCTCACTAAATATCTAGAGGATGTTTTGCTGTCCATCAGCTACCACTGTTTCTCCATGATCCGTAGATCATCTCAGGACCTTACCTGCAGTGCATCATTGTCTACTTTGATAATATGGCAAGGCAAAACCTGAAATTTCCACCTACAGTAAAGAGCAAATTTCCTAAAATTACTATGCAGCTTGACACTCTTGAACAACCCTGACACATGAATTACCAGTCAACACAAAATGCAGTGTTGACATTTGTGACAGAAAATGTCCAAACATGACCTCTGGCTGGATTGGCTTGGTGCCAAAACCAAGCAAAGGAGTAGGTAAGTGAAGGTCCTGTGTGACAAATCATCCTTCCATCTTCCGCTGCAGCCACTCATTGGCAGATTTCATAAAGGACACATGAAAGAGAGATTTTACCCTATCGTTCGAATGCAGGAATTAGTACCATGCTATTTCAGGAGATGACTGTTCTCTAAATATCATTTTACACACAGTAACCAAACACTGAATAGCCAAAAGGAAAGCTTAGTGTCAAAATGGGCTATTTATGAAAACGCTACCTTCCAAGAAGTTGTTTTAAACTCAGATCACTCAATATTCTGATTGCTTTGTACAATTATTGATACAAATAATACAACTGGGTTCTGTTGCATTTTAAAACACAGCATGGGCTACCCACGCTGTCTTTCTTCTTTTTGGAAAGTAAACTGCAGAGCCCCACAGCGAGGGGGGCACAGAATGATACTCCTACAGGAAAGCAGAAGCACTTCGACAGCAGCAGTTGATAAAGTCCATCCAACCAAGGACAGAGTAGGTAGGGGGCTCTACACCTTGGAAAGCAAGGGTAGCTTGGTATGGTGGCTTGCTACATGTACTGCAGCAGCCAATAGCTGCAAGGAACTATCTGGACTAATGACCTGTATTTGGGACAACAAAGCAAAAAATTTTTCATGGGAAGAAGCTCCAGCGTACTGAAGACTTTGGTTCAAATTTCTGTTCTGGGTTAGACAAATAGAGAGGGTGACCTTAGTACTGCCACTTTTCAGGAGACTTCTGTGCTCCAGTTTCTGTTATATTCTTTCCTGTTTTACGCTGTTGTACTTCATATAGAAGATTCAAATATTCATTCTCTCTGTTCTAATAACTGTCTCAAGGTAAGTCCCTAGCTGAGATATCAAGGTTTTGTTGTCAATACAATGAATAAATATGTTTGTTTCACACAAACTCCTTCAACAGAAATGACTGAGAAACTCCTATAATATGCCCTAAAACGCCTACAACTGAGACATACTATTGCCACCACTACCAAGGATCTATTCCCTGCTCAGGTGCCTGTAGAAAGGTGAGCGTAAATTCACTTGGATTAAATGCAGGCAAACACCTTCTCAGTTTTGTAAATACATTCCGAAAGACTGTTGATCTCATCTCCTGCATTTTTCCCTTAACTTTTATTATTCCAAATCTATTAAAATTTGTGACTAGCTTCCAGTGAAACAGGATGTTAGTATATTTAATTATGGAGCCAACTATAATATAACTAATGCAACTTATAAGGAGACTGTAATTTTAAGCTATTTTATTCCTAATTTACTCACTTGATGGGGACTCAAGCTCCTTTGTATCTTCCTCTTTTTCCTCTTCTTTGGATTCATCCAATTCTTTGCTATATTCTAGTGAAGACTGGTTCACTTGTTCTTCACTATGAGCATTCTGCTCATCCACGACTGCTTATTAAAAAAGAAGACAGAAATTTTCAAGATTTTTAAAGAAAAACTGCACACGTGGAAAATTAGCTTTTTTGCTTCCTGTAGCTTAACGTTTAAAAATATTAACAAAAGATTTCTAATGCCAATTCAGCAAAAGACAGTTGAGCAATCTTTTGCCTGTTGATAAAGATTTGCTGCCAGAATTTTTAATTTTATGGAGGATAGTAATTACCAAAGAAGCACACTTTTGTATGTGCACACACATGCATACATATATATTCATATACGCAGACAGTCATCAATATCCAAACAAGCTGTTTTTCTTTTCCTTGCAGCTTGTAATAAGCACATGATTATTTTTTTTTAATTAGCATAAGTTTTCATCATTGTAGTTTGATTTCTACATTCTTACATAGAAAAAAAATATTTTATCAGTAAGGATCAAAACATTGTTGATACGCACCTTTTTCTGCTTGTTCAATGATCTGCCTTACAGCCTTCTTCAAGCTGTTTGCCCGGAGCATTAACTGTTCCCTTGGTTTGAAGAGTTTCTGTGTGGAAGACTTTGAGACACACTCTGCTAATTGCTCTTTACTTTCAGATAAGGATTCTTCACTTGAAAACTCCTCTGCTTCTTCTTCCACAATGGGCGGAGTGATGCCTGGGAGGATGGGAGCAGCCTGGGCTTCTGTGTGAAGAGCCTGGAGCAATAGGTCTAGCTTCTCATTTAACTCAGAGCACTAAGACAAAGTGGAAAAAAATACACACACCAAAAAAACTCAACAGTGAATGTGTGAACATTTGCAGGAAATTAAGTACCAGATTATATTAAAATTGTAGGTGTCTTAAATGTCTATGTAATTTTTTATGTAAAATCCAAACCTAGTTTCAACATTTTGGAATATCAGATTATGAGTAGGTCTGCATGGTTTATTTGCAGACACACCCTCTGACACCCAACCAGATTACAGCAATTACCACAAAAAAATCCCACACTCAGATGACAGTAACACACCCTGCCATGCAACTAGAGTTCAGTCTTACTCCTCTCCCAACGGCCTGCAGCACAGAGAATCACCACAGATTTGCCCATAGCACACATTATAAGAAATTATGGGTGCCCCAATATGGAGTTAATCTATGGGGACATGCCCAGGTGTTAGACTGAGACACATGGGGTTGCTTTTGCAACACAGCTTTACATTTCAGCAAGTGAGCTGTCACGGAGAAAAGAGGCTCAAGCCAGAACCACACACTGTCAAACACCTCTACCCATCACTAAGCAGCTGCTGTCTTAAGGTACACTAGAAAAGCCGTGACTTTCTGTGCTTAAAGGAAAGGAAACCAACGCTGTCTGGCCTTGGAACAGTAAAAAAGATAAATTAATTCTAAATTGTGCACCAAACAGAAACATGAACCACAAATTGCCATTTAGAGCAAGTACATAGCCTGACTCTGGGTTTGTTAGTGATTGCGCTTTCTTGTTTTCTTTTCAGCTCATGTAAATTCTGTGCCTCATACCAAATCCTTCTGTTTGGGGTTTGTTTAGTTTTTTCCAATGCTTTTTCAACGTGATCTCTACAATTTGCAGCTTAAACCATTATTTTTAATATTGTAGTCTCTCTTCCCTTCATTCTCCCAGCATACTCTCTCCTCATTATCCTATTGTTTTCCCATAGCTAATTTAATCCCTAAAAGTGTAACTTCTAAGGCAAAATCTTTCACTTCTACGTACATTACCATGAACTTTATCCTTTATGAATCAAAAAGTGTAAACAGAATTTATAGAGATCTTAGAGTTAAAGATGGTTTGGAAATAACTGTTCTATGCAATAAGAAGAGAAGAATTTTACAGTCATTGGTTAAAATGAAAGCCAAGCTGGGCATCCTGGAGCAATCTGAAAAATAAACACCTATGAGCTATGAACTTTCAAAAACCTACAACTTTAAACCAGAACATAGTCATAGTCTTACTTTAACGGCCATGGCATCAGCTTCCTCTGTATTTTCCATTGGCTTTTCGTAAGTCTTCCCTATTTTGGCAACGAAGTCCTTTACAGTTTCACATAATATTCTTCAGATAAAGAAAGGAAAGAGGAGAAGTCAAATTAAATAAAATATGTGTTTTGAATATTAAATTCATATGGCAATTTATTTATATGTATACTGCTATACACCATTCTTGTCGGAAATGACTGCTGTGATGATACTAGCAAAGCAGATGATACTCTCTTCCATGGCTTGAAAAATTCAAGTGATAAGCTTTAAAACAAAAACCCTTCCTCAAAATCTTTCATTTAAGCCTTCGCACACATTGTATCTCAGTCTCTTATTTCTAAGAACTGAAATCAATGTGACTATTTCATCCATTCCCTTGCTTGTACACCTTCCATACCAGAGGAGTTAGCAAACTTGCATTCACTCTGATAACTTCAGTCTTGCAAACTCCCACACAAAGATGGAGCCTAGAAACCATGGAGAAAATCTACTGATGTTAATGGAGCACTTCTTAGATGAGAGCATACGGACACACATGTCCCACTGCACAGCTCACGCTTCTGAACCACAGCCGACCCCCTGAGGGCTACCTATGCAAACAACAGTGGCTGCAATGAATTTTCACTGTGTAAATCAGAGAAAGACTTGGTTCTTATTACTTACGCCAAAAAAGAGCAAACTTACTAACGAGGTGTGGAGAACTCCTTAGTATTGTTCATTTGATTGAAATTTATTTGACAGAAATTAGATTTAACAAGATACTGACCCAATTTAGAATCTGGAGTTATAATAAAATTCTGCAATTCAGTTTTCAACATGTGCTATGTAGACTTTAAAAATGAAATTTTATTAACATGCTTTTAGCAGGGGGAAAAAAAAAGAGAGGTAATGACATTCAGATGTATTTTTGAAGATTCAATGACTGGGTCTTTTGCATATTGCAAAATATAAGGTGTTTGGTTTTTTTCACAGAGAAGGTATACGCAGAATACTTCTGATTTCAGGTGATGTCCATGATTTGCCAAGTAATTCTCTCTCATTTTTAAGCGTTTCAGTTTTTGGGGAAAAAACCACAACCCTATTGTCTGAGACCACTATTGATTGAACTGATACAGACAGAGCTATCACAAAGCTACCTAGCCTGAAGTTCTGCTTCACATCGGTGAAATTATTTGTCATCTTAAAGATATGGATATGCATAAAACAAAACAGAAGAAAAGCAATGTGAAGTATGTCACATATTCACTTTAGTAACAGTAAGTTTCGTATTTAAGCTGCACGCTGATTTGGAGTGATTTAAAACAACTTCATATTAATATTATGTGAGTTTTGTAAGACGTTGATGTGTTTAGTAATAAGCTATCCATTACAATTGTACCATATAAACATTTTGCAGAAAAAATATCCACTCCAAAAGACATAAATCAAGATATATTAAGCCAAGCCAGTTGGGCCAGCCGTAAGAAAATCAGGTTTAGACAGGAGGTTATTATGGTGATGATGTTACACAGGGGATTTATTCCACACATCGTACATAAAACCTATCAACCCACTTGGCAGATGATATGACAACTGAGTGCTGATCAGAATTGAGAATTTTTGCAAGATGAGCAGCAACTGAGTCCTCATAAGCAGATATCTGAAAACAGAGAGAAAAAAAGACTACAATTTTCACACGTTTCAGCGGTTTAACACTGAGCAGTGAGTTAAAATGCCTCCAAAAATAGCAGGATTTTCATTTCAGATCTAATACAAGTACAAGCAGCTGGCAATGCAAATTCTACCCACATACTGTATTTTATTTATCAGATTTTTAATATTCAAAGTAACACTGCATCTGAGAACTTGATCCACAGTTCTTTTACTCCTCATAGAGAAAACATGAAGTTATTTCTAGGCTAAAAATAATCCATGAGGAAGAAAAAAACCTACCTCCTTTCTAGATTCATAACAACCTGAATTAATATAATCTAATATATTTTGTTTATAAAACAAGCAAAGTTTCCCTCAAGCTAAGCTGCTCGACCAAGAATAAATCAAAAGTTTGCAGACACAATCCTGAATTTTCTTTTTACTGTCAGATAGACTCTCATTCCCCAAGTACCCCTACTGACAAAGGCTGCTAAACTGGTATAACGCTATCAAAGCCAGTCCTCAAGGAGCCAATTATTTAAGGCTTGGTCTTTACGAGAATGTTTGGGAGAATGGATGTGTACATTGTTCGGCTTTTCTTGCACAGAATTAGAAGCTCTGGAATACTCAGTAAAAGACTCACACACTATGTCCTGTCTCAAAAGAGATATGGGTCCTGACCTCAGTTTTAAAAGAAAATCTTACTGAAATTTTAAATTTAAAGCTAAAAATAAATGCAGTTCTGAAATTCTGATGCTTCCTTAAGAATTTCTTAAAAACTCTTAGTGTGTTTCTGCCCTTGATATGGAGCAGGTAGATAGATCACACTTTTTTAAATTTTTTTTTTTCCTCCTAAACCCCAGCCTTAGTTGTAGAACTGACAGTAAATCAGTTTTCATTTCAAGGGGTAAACAAGACATAACCAACTGATCTGTAAGAACACACTACTGCTGTTCAAACATGAGTATAAGATTTCTGGAAGCAAATTAAGTAAAATAAGTCTCCTGAAACTGGAGGAAAGGGGGGGAAGAATCAGGTATATACTTTTATTTACTTTTCAAACTGTGCTTTAACACATTACCTTCTGAGAAGTTAATTATTCTTTTTCTCAGATTTTGTAACTCAATAAATGATGCAAAAAAACATTAAAACAGGGATTGAATAGGGTACTCGAAAGAAAACAGCTTTGTCCAACTCAAGAGTAATTCCAGGTAACTATAGCCTACAGAACTGATTTTCAAAAAAAAGTTTTGTATGAGCAGTTCCTTCCATTTTCAGGAGGAGCTAAACACAATTTCTAAGTCAGAACTAACTAGAACAAAATGTATTTTTTTTTCCTTTACAAGATGCAGATACACTTGAAAATTTTAACTGTCTTGAAAATTTTGAGAAGATAAAACCTTGTTCTGCATTGCTTACACTGGAAACAGCATGTACAAAGCAACCCCGTTAAAAACCCAGCCAGTGGAGCCCCAGCCTTTCTGCATCTCTATATCCAGCAAACTGTCAAAGGTTATAGCCTCCTTGCCAATTAAAACAGCCTGAATTATTAAATTATTCAAGAACCTGCAGATTAATTATTGCTTCTCAAGTACTTTTGAGCTAAAGTTGATATGCATTAACTTTCTTAGGAATATATTATTTTCTCATTTTTAGTCAGAACCCTCATGCCAATTAATTTGATTAAAGCATCTCCCTCTCAAAATGAAAACCTCATCAAACAGTACAAGCACAAATCTATTCTGAAACACAGACTAAGCTTTTCTTTGAGGTCACTTATGATTCTGAGCTCTCTGGAAGAACAAGGAGAAAGTTGGGTGGTATCACCTGATCTAAACTCAAGCGGCAAAAAGCTTCTCTCATTCTTTCAGAATACAACCCTTGCCTTTAAATGTTGGAGTTTTTTTAATGCTTATTCCAAACTAAAGATGGTAACCATTTTCCTTTTTTTATATATATACATGTATGTTGAAAGCATACTTCATATATCCATATAAATTATTGTACAATAACATAACACTAAATAATACTATTATATACAAAATAATGTAAGATACACTCTTATATAGTAATTGTATAAAATATATGTTATTAATGATATGGTAGTGCTATATTATAATCTTAAATATCATTCAATAAATATAAAACCTTATTTGTAACATATATATAAAATACCTTTTTTTTTTAAAGGAATTTGTCTGACCACTCTGTTGCAGACTCCTGACCTTCATGGATTTTTGGCAAATAATACAAAACTGTAAACCCTAATCGCTTGAGATATACGCCATGAACAGACATCAACTCAGTTCAGTTAGCAGATCAAAACACAGCTGCTTCTATTTTTCACACAAGTGCTTTCATTACAAATATTGTCATCCCAGAAGCAAAAAGTTCAGTATATAAAACAACAAAAGTAAAAGTCCACCTGGCATTCCTCCGACTCTTCTGCAGTTACTGGAAGAATAGAAGGCTTTGCTGGTAATTTCAGTTCATATGACATTATACTCCACCTGAAAGAAATGTAATAGCTTTTCAGTTTCCAGATTGTTAGTTTTATCTTTTCACCAACGTATCAACAAAACCAAAATTCATTGTCAGATCACAGAATAACTTGTTAAAAAGAAAACAAATACAATAAAAAAGCTTAATTTTTAATTGTAAGATAATTGTATATGGATGAAATAATTGAGATTAATGGTAATAATTTGTTTTATTGCTCAGATTATTTGTTAGTGATTTGATGATAAGCCTTATTTGTGAACAAATCATGGGACATTCAATGCAGGCAACTAAGGTTTTTTTCCAGCAAAACATTCACAATATCGAAGAATTTGTGAGAACTAAATGCATAAGTCAAAGGAAAATAGATGTGTTCCTAGAGAAAAAGCTCTAAAGGTAGCATTAGCTTTTCATCTCAACTAGGGGAAGCAGGCTTAAGAACAAAGCAAATGGTGAAGTCTTCATTGATACATGTATCTTTTTTCCCCTGGTAAAGGACAGTACTCTACAGCACAGAGAGTATGATACTGCTAATAGCAACAGCCTTCAAAGACTGCTGAAAAGAATGAGTAATCACTGCAGATGGCCTTGGAGGCAAGGCTACTGAAATTAGAGGACGAAATGAAACTGACCTTTTTTTCAGTACAGAAAAAGGCAAACATGATTTAATCTACAGAATCTTTCAGAATGTCCAGGCCAACCTTTCTAAGAATCAGAAATAAGCATTTCTCTACATACTTTGCTATAAAACGATCACATAGCCTGCAGAAAAGCTTAAAATAAAAAAGGACTTGTTTGTCTATTTCATTAAAAAAACCCTACAATAAAATCACCTTTTACATTCAGGTGTTTGCAACAAGAGCAAGAACAGAAACACCCATGAGAGAAAGGAACAGAGTAAGAAATACTCCTCTCAAAAACGGTGTTCCACCTTCCTTGGAACAAGACCATTACCTTCACTGACTTCTTTTAAATGGTAATTGCTCCTTCACCTTATGGATGGAAATCACACAAAACAAGGAGTGGAAAGATCTCTTGGTTTTGACTAAGAAAATGCCTCAAACAGAAATATTAGTATTGGATAATACTAATCTTGCATTAGATAATACTAATCTTGTATTATCCTGTCCACAGCCGATGCCTCAGAAGATTACATCAAGGGTGGAAGCACACGATGCAAGTTCTCCCCACATCCCAGGACAGAGAGCTCAAGTGCTTCCCAAATAAAGATGCTAGCTTTAATGGTATATAATAGCATGCATGGAGTCCATAAAACTGCCCATAAACGGTTTTGAATCTATACAATTTCTTAATGTTTACAACTTCTTGTAACAGGCAGTTATGCACCTTCATCAGTTATTCAATAAACCATCCCCTTTTGTTCATCTTTGGACAAATGTGCTTCCTAGTTTCATCAGCCGCTCCCCTCTGACTCTTCAGTTTAAAAAGGATGTTGAAGAGCTGTCCCCATTACTATCCCAGCTTCCCTCATTACTATGATGTGCACCCTAAAAAAACAAAACCATGGAACACTAAGTCTCTAAGATGGATTTAGGCCATCAGAAACCAAGAAAAGCACAATCTGAACCTCATGGAAAGTCATGTAAATGCATGTTTAGGTTTACCTGTCTAACATTTTTGTGCTGGCTCGTTCTAGTTTTTCCAAAATCTGAGGAAGTTGCGTATCATCATCACAGGATCCTCCCCAACCAAGGACACGAGCAAGGTCATTTCCAGTACCAAGGGGTAACACTCCTAACTGACACTGAAAAACATAGGAGCAATCTACTATTGAAAACGAGAAAGTACAAACTATTACAGATGCTTTTTATATGAAGCTACAAATGTTAATCATATAGCTGATGTCTAAAGCTTGTAAATCAAATAGTGCGATTCCAATACAACCTGTCCTGTTTACACCAGTGGACATTTTTATTTAACAGTAACTGTTGAGTTTGGCCCATATACAGAGATACGACAAAGAACCAAGTGAAGGGAAAGTAAGCATACAAAATTAAGTCCCATCAGTATAGTCAAGGTAAGTAAGTATGCACACTTGCCTGTTTGTGCAAACTGAGCTTATCAATTTCTGACAAGACCCAACCCACGCTTCCATCACCACCACACACAAGAATCCTGAAGTTGTCAAACTTCTGAAATAACCGCAAACTGCAGAGAAAACAAAGCCTGTTAGAATCAGTTATGTCCATTAGCGAGAGAGCAGTTATATTCATTAGCCACTGTTACACAAAAATAGAGTGCATGGCACCTTTATGCTCCTTCTTCTGTTGTTCTGGGGTATGTGGATAAAACCATCTACTTCATAAACCTATCTGCATCCCATCTACTGCCGTATGTTCCACTTACACCAACATTTCTGATAAATAACATGCCAAATTTTACTTTAAAAAATTCCCTTGATATTGTTTTCAGGATTTTATTCATTTTATTAATATAAAAAGAAATTCTAAGCTATGAAATTGCAACTGCTCTACGCTTCTCACTTCAGCCAGAAGCAAAAGGCACCACTGGGGATTTTTCATGAGCAGAGGTTAAGACACAGCGACAGGATGCACTCCACAATACGGGTGGGCTTTTGCCAACATGTGACTAACTAAATGCAAGGACAGTAGGAGGCAATTATTACACATAAGGCAATCACAACAATATAAGACAAATAATACAAGTATTTCATATTAGATCCTTAAAGCCGTATCCTACTTTTGCTTCCTATGGCTCTTCCTCCTTTCTCAGACTTTTAACACCTCCAGGATACAACACTTGGGCAGCACAGAAAAGGAGGACAAGAGACAGAACAGGCAGAAAGATGACACACAGAGGAAAAGGGAATGAGATGTGAAGAAACAGCCAAGAGGTAAAAACAACAGGGATTTAAACTTAAAAAAAACCCAAAGAATTGGAGAGTATAAACTCTTAAAATAATAAAAACAAACGTTTATTTTTAATGCATGTTATTTTCCAGAATATGTATAATCTCAGAACTATTTCTAAAAAGCAACATATTAAGATCACAATTTTTTGAACAATTTAGATGTTTCCTAAAGAATATAATGTCACTTGTACATGATAGGCAGATACTAATCAGAAAAAAAAGATGCAGTTATTTAAGAAAAAAAAACCTGTGGGTACGAAAGCAATTTCTCCTACCCTGAGAAAAGGGAGAGAACCCCTCAAAATACACTGTCTCAAAGAATGCAACTCTGCTTTGTAGATCAACTAGAAAAAGGAAGACAACAGCACAACCTGACAGAGAAACTGCTGAGGACCTCTTTACAAACTGTTCAGGAAAAATATTTAAAAGCAACCACCTTGACCTATGACTACTGTGCAAAACCAAAGTGAGCCTCCTGAACCATGCTGCTGTTAAGTACAACTGAATGAAGCAAAAGAACTTGCAAACAGACAGACAGATTTTTCAGACTCCCCTCTCTCAAAAATTGTCTCTCCAATTAAAATTAACTTTTATCATTCATTGTAATTACACGTTCAACATGTTAGCCAAAAGAGACTTAGATTGAACGCAGATTATCAGGGTTATAATGAACAGAATATTGCAAATTAAAAAGTAAATATAACATGTTTATAACACAGTACTAATTTTAAAAATCCACAGCTGTATTCCACTATGTTTGTATTATTTGCCCACTGTTTGAACTGAATTTTTGTGCATTTATCTACATTTTTATCATGCAAGCATAATTCTGCACCTTTAAGAGTACAAAAACTAGTGTTTCTAGTTGCTCTAAGTGATATTAATAGGCCACTTAACCACAATGCTACGTCGGAGTGGAATTAAGTTAGGCAACACAAAAAAGCGCATTAATTAAATTTTTATGAATGTGCAAAGATACTTGGGTTGTGGCCACTGCTACACAAATTTCATCCCTATCCCTCCAACAATCAACTCGTAGATATTGTAGAATGCCTGATGGCTTTAATTGTGTTCTTGCTCCAAATTTTGAAATGCTCATTTTCTTGACCATTTGCATATATTGCCTAAACCGTATTTTGAATGTAGTTTTCAGATGACAAAATTTTAATGCACTTATCCATCACACACTGCAGACTCCCCCTCTGACACCTGCGTTCAGAATTCAAAAAGATACAGAGAACATTTAGACAATAGTTTTATTCTATAGCTATTCACAACAATGTCACAGGAATATCTGCATTACACATACGAAATGGAAGAAAAGCACCCAGGCAACTGTGCATAAATGCCCTGTTTCAGGAAAGCATCTAAACATTTGTAAAGGGTTTGGACCTTACCAGTTAACAGAAGTCAGAGCTAGCCAAAAAGCCAGAAAACACTTGGGCTGATAGGTTTGGGGTTTGAATTTTCAAATGAGTTTTCTAGAAGGAAAATATCCTACAATCCCACCAGAATTCACTCGTAGATTTTAATTAGGAAGTCACAGTAGATGTTGGTGATAGAATGATAGCAACAGGGGCACAACACAACACTACACTTTGCACTAAATTCCCTTGCGGAAAGGATTGCTCAAGATTTCCAAGGTCATTACCCTAAGTGAGGTCCTCCATTCATTAAATCGAACACCTGAGCTGGATTTAACGACTGTTTGAATCGACGAAGAAACTTTACTCCCTGATTGTCTCCACTCTTTGAGTTAACAAAAACTAAAAGAGGACTGGCACAGGATGGCGGGCATGTGGCTTTCCAGAAACCTGTGAACATAGTTAGAAAGAATGAAATAAATAAGGCTTTCTAATATGAACAACACAAAAAGAAATCATGGGAAAGAGGAAGAAAGAGATGGAAGACAAAAGGAGTACATTTTATCATTCATAATGTAAATGCTAAACTGAATATTAGCCCTGCAAAGAAAACACAATTCATTTTTTTCTTTCTGGTATGTATGTTCAGTGCCTAGATTTAGTAAAATCCTGAAGACAATAGCTTTATTGCTTTTCAACAGTGAAAAAGTTTATTAACCTTTTAGAATAGTTCTCAAATTTCATGTTCAGAAGTTATCACATTGTAAAATATGTATTTCAGTTACAAGTGTTTGGTTTTTAATCAGATTTTCCATTAACCTTACTGGGTTGAACTGGACTATCCATATCTGTATAAGCTTTCTAAAGAGTACTGGCAGATTTTGAAAGTTACTGAACTCAACTGCTCCCAGGTGAGACTTTGCATGAGAATGTTTTTCTCAGACTGAAGTTATGCTATTACTTATAATAGCATCACTGAATAACAGACCTTCAGCTGTGATCCAAAGCTTATTAAAGTCAGTGCAGGTCTTGGCTAATTACAGGGGGCTTTCTATAAGGCCCTTAGTAAGTGGTACTAATGGACACAGTTGTCACTAACATAACCAGTCCATGGAAGCAGTGATTTCTCATTAACACTTCAAAATATGACATCATGGGTACAGGTTTTGACATTTGTTTCAGGCATACTAAAATGACTATGTTGTTTTCAATTACTAAAAAAATTGGCATTAAAGGATGCTAATTTAATACCACATTATCATAATGTATAATTTAAAATAAGGCTTGATTAATTTATTTAAATGCGAAGAAAAATAATTTCACCTATGGAACAATCTTCCTAGCATGAATAATAAATAGCAGCATGATACTGTGGTCTAAGACACCACAAAGCAAACAAATATAGTGAATACATACAGCATAAACAATCACTTTTACTAACTTCATACAATAAAATTCATTAAATTGTGTTAAAGCTGTTGGTCTACACTTGCCATCAGTACAAAATTTAAAATTAAAGCAGTTAGATTTCATGATACTCCTTATTAAATCCACTCCCTGCCTTTAAGCGCAGGCTCCCACTGCTCACGCATCTCTGTCCTGAGCCACCAAAGAGCACCTCTGAGATTTGAACACTTGGTGGGTTTCCATCTGTGTGTTGCAGGTTTCTTACACTGCTTATATTTAAAAGAAATTCAGAGAAGCCTTGGAAGCAATTCCTGGATCTGACCCTTTCAGCTAGCTTTCCTCTGCACAAAGCAGTCACCCAAAATTTCAGAACTCACAGTATGAGTGATGAGTCAGGCAGACATCAGTCCACTTCACTGAAGACTCTGGTCATTCACTTGAAAACTTCCCAAGGGTCATAAATAAAATGGGAGAAAACTTCCAGTGGGGGAACTTTCAAAAACATTTTTTTTAAATCATGTCAGTTAAATACTCCTCTAAAGAGCTACATGGAAAATTATACTTTTCTCTAAATTTGAAGACTGCTTTCATCTGTTGTTCAGCAGAAGGATTTTAGCCTTGGTCAGTTATACAGATCCCACTACACACTGCAAGTCCAGAGCTACCACTGAACACACTACAATACTACGTACCATCAGAGTCTATACTGTTTAGTGCTGTTGGAGGTATGATCGATACCTTACATTGGCCAAGTGGACATTTACGAGGATACAGATCTTTACAGGCAGTGTGAACCTACAAAAGAAACAAAAAATTATTTCCCTACAGTGGAATTTTGGGGTGAAATGGATACAGTATCTATGTAACAAAAATGGACTAATATCTAACATTTAGGTGTAGAGGGAAGAGGAGAGAGACTGGGAAAAAAAACATACGGGTGTTCAACCACAAAGGCTTGTTACTTATTCCACAAAATGTTAAGTCTGGAGTACTTCATCTTCAGCTACCCCTATAGCAGATATGAATCGTCCTTTCAAGGGAATTGCCTGCATCCACGAGCAAAGGAGGGCCAAGTTCCCAGAAGCCAGCACTGGTGCTGGGGGCAGCAGGCACGCTGTGCACATGCTAAAGCAATAGCTCTGCACATGCCTGGTCTGCCTGGCTGTTCTGGAAGATGTATCTGCACTAAAGCTAGCATATCTGCCAAGCCAGACCCACCCACCAAAGGTGGGTCCCAGAAACTATGCATTGTAGCAGCCTATTCCATAGTTACTGGGAAAACAGGCACAAGCAGAAGGTGCTGCACTCCACCTGAATTTCAAATCACCTCTGAAGGTGTCAATCATTTCCCACTGCCTACACACAGAGCCTCAGACATCCGTATGCAGAAAGCTTCAACAATACAAAAACTGCTGACTTTCCACTTCTGTACCCTAGCATATGAAACCCATCTTTTCACACAAGTTAAAAAAAATAAGAGAAAACTGTATTTTGGGGAAAGAGCAATAACATGTTACAGAATTTCAATCAGCAACGGTCCTGGTTTCAGCCAGGATAGAGTTAATTTTCTTCTTAGTACCTAGTATAGTGCTGTGTTTTGGCTCTGATGCGAGAACAATGTTGACAGCACACTGATGGGTTTGGTTGTTGCTGTGTCATGTTTATACTCAGTCAAGGACTTTTTGGTTCCTTGGGCCCTGCCAGCGAGAGGCCTGCAGGGACATGGGAAATCAGGAGGGGACACAGCCAGGACAGGTGTCCAAAGCTAGCCAAAGAGGTATTCCATACCATACGACGTCATGCTGAGTATATAAACTAGGGGAAGAAGAAGGAAGGGGGGGGGGACATTTGGCATTATGGCATCTGTCTTTCCAAGCAACAGTTACAGGTGATGGAGCCCCGCTGCCCTGGGGATGGCCGAGCACCTGCCTGCCCATGGGAAGTGGTGAATGAATTCCTTGCTTTGCTTTGCTTGCGTGCACATCTTTTGCTTTACCTATTAAGTTGTTCTTATCTCAACCCTTAAGTTTTACATTTCTTTCTGATTCTCCTCCCCATCCTTCTGGGTGAGGGGGAGTGAGCAAGCGGCTGTGTGGTGCTGGGTTGCCAGCTGGGGTTAAACCACAACAGCAACCTACAGAGTGTCCTGAAGAAGAGAACTTCCAAGACTTTGCAGTGATAAAAATATTACCACGTTAATATTAATAAATATTAATATTGCTGATTTACTAAAATACTATTACAGCAATATCTACTATAAAAGAGACAAGAAAGTAACATAAGGCATATGGAACAGGCATCTGAACCTTCAGTTCTCGATTAGGAAAAGGCAGAGAAAACACACTGGATGACAACACCTATTAAAGAAAAGCTGCAGCTGTGGGCGTATTAAAAATCAACCAAAGCAAGTAGGACAGTCATGAGAAATTATGAATGTTAGAAAACCTGAGTTTACACAAGCTGCCTGCTCCTACTTGATCCAAAAGCATGGTTACGAAATGACAAAATAAAAATAACGGCAAGCAATAAAGCTGACAAAATCCTAGACGTTTGCACGTGGTTCATTGCACCTACCATAGCTTTACACCAAAGGCACTTCCAATCTTGCAGGCGTAAAACACTGCCACAAGTCTTGTCACAGACTGCGCATTTGGCACTGACAGGCAGATTACCCTCTAACCACTGGTGAGGCATAGCTATCTGTGAAGAATTAGTCATAGAAGTTAAATACTCAAAACCAGAAATTAGAGGCTTTTGTCTCTCAAATATAGGTGGATTTAAACTATTTCTGACAGCTTTATCCTTTCAAAGAGGCAGATATGGCTGACCAGGATAAGTGACACTGATGCTTGCTAGGCAAAAGCTACAAATGTGGACTATGGTGGTGTTTCACAACTAGGCAGAAATGTGACAGCTGAAGAAGGGAGACTCATCTCATCCAACTATTTATGGTAATATGGTAGGAACATACCACAAAACAATGGGGCAGTTAAATCCAGACTCCGTAATCCAAATAAGTACCCATTCATTTCATGTTGACTACCATGACACAAACCAATTAAAGTAACTACAATTCAGAAGAATAAATAGGATAGCAGAATACCTCTGTGGCTTTACGTATCCCATGGCTGGTAAGTCACAGCTCCATAAAGCAGTTCCTAAATGCAGTGCAAAGCTTTACTCAGTGCGTGCTGTCCCATTAACACCATGGGCAACTCAGGACACTCATAGGTGTGCAACTTAGTACTAACCTAGGAAGAAGTTTCACGCCAGTGGCACATACATAGTTGCATTTGTAAAAATAACCCATCTACCACAATAAAGCTCTGAAAAGCTTTTGTCACTTCTCCGCTTAATTTTAAAAATCCTGCTCTCATCAGTAAAAAACCCCACACATGTCAGTGAATTCCAAACAGGCCTCCTGGGGAACAGCTGTTGGTAAGGAGGACAGAAAATAGATTGCCAAAACAGCATGGCACAGTATAAAACACTGCCTTTGCTTCAGAGCAGCAGGAACTTCTGGGAGCAATCCCTCAGCTTCAGAGTTTCTCTGCATGGGGCCTTTAAATTCCTCTAACACGGCTGCAGTCTAGTGCCCACAGATACTAAACTTGTCTTGTGAGATAGAAATATAACTTTTGTTCTGAATAACACCTTAATCTTTGAAAACATTCAGGAATACAGCCACCTACCACTAACGTCAATGGGTCACATGGCAATATTTCTTTGCTTAGCCTTGGGGCTTTTTCCCCATAAAGAAGAAACAGCTTTGGGAACTACTGTAAATATGAATAGTACTTACACCATCTTCATCTTCGATGATGTCTTTTCCAATTGAGGCTAATGTGGTCCATTTGCAGTTATTTGTTGCTCGGACAGCACATCTTTTATGTGCTTTAAACTTACACACTGAAAGGCACACATACACAAGTACACTATGTTATTTGTTGTATTTCAGCGATACATATCTTTACAAAAAATTCAACACAGATATTCCATAAAAAAGTTTGAGAGCTAAGTACGTGTCACTTAGTGTTGCACCCATGACACAACCCAACTAAAAGAAAATTCAGTGCATAATCAATCACTCCAGCTTTAACTCTCTAAACTGGGTTTAACTCCTTAGCTGTAGCCATTCTAAGAGTGTCCTCAAAACCACTCCAGTCCCCATTTTTCAGGTGCAGTGCATGGCACTAAGGTACAAATATATCTTTAAATGTATTTTTGCCTTTTCTGTTCCTCCAGTGACACAACTCAGATACCTGGATTAAATTTGTGAGAGGTGATGGGGGAGTGTTTCACAGAAGTATTTTTGCTTCAGGAGCTCTGTTTGTTTGCTTAAAGGATCCCTTCTGGGCACCATACTATGCCCGTTTTCCCAGAAGCTGAGAAAGTGAAGGGTTAGGTGCTGTTATATTTGTTCAGGATACTGGTGGTTACGGTACTTTCCAAGAGGTTATATTAAGTGAGGAAGAGCCTGACTTCTTACTGGATTATTTATTAAAAATCTACTAATTGGAATACTCAGCACAAGCGTATAGTACAGGCAGACATTTTGACAATCGAATAACTATTTGTATTTCATTCAACTCTATTAATATGACTAGTTAATGATATCATACTAGATCAGACAGACTGATGCACCCAGCTGTGGGTATTTCTGTTACTGGAAGTGCATGACATCATTCTATTTAGAGTGCATTAAATAAATTATTTTGGCAAAGACCATTAAAGGTTTATGAGAACTAGCCAGCAAAACAGAAGTAGTAGTCTGTTTTCAAACAAATATTTGACAGGAAACTATCAAAAGCTTTGGCCCATCACTTGTCCACCATTAAAAAACATTAAGCCATGGAACAAAAGGTCTTTTGAATCATAAATTTCTCATTTTAATTCCACTGATCCATGGCCAGATCAATTTAAAAAGTGAACTGAGACTATGTAATCAACATCTGAGTTTGAGAGCAACCCTCACTGTTCTGGGAGATGCACAGAAGTATGTACTTAGCTCAAAGAAAGAGAAGGGAACAGAAGAAGGAGTTATGTTGCTTTCACAGGAACTCCCCCAGTCATTTCAAAAAGTAGCATTCGTAGACCCAAAGTATGGAAACATCCAATATTCCTCAACTAACAGGATAAGCTTGCATTTTCAAAGCACCTCAGCATCATATTGTGTTTGCCAGCCTAAATTGGTTCCAAGCATCTAAAGAAGTCAGCTCTCACAGAAGCACAGAAATAAAAGCTGCATTTTCAAGTGACGGGCCCTGAGCAGTCTTGCCACTTAAATGTTTTGGAAAAGATACACCCCTGACTTCAGCTTCCTGCTCATAAATGACATGCATTTTTCTTTGCAACACAGAGCAAAATACACCAATCAGGGATGAGGGGCAACAGGAAATTCCAAATGGCGAAGGCATAACAAAGTAGGGGAATTTTCAAAGTAAAGGAGTTTTCAAATCCTACTGAGCTATGATTCAAGTAGATCTTAGGACTCTGTATTCAACCTCTGCTCTCTCAACAAGGCAAAGGCAAATTCAAACCCAGGATCTGAAGAGCTGCAGCAAGCCACACCATGGATAGCAAATGATAGCCTATGTTTGCTTTGTGGGTACAGTACGTAACAAATCTTAGATCAGACTTTCTGTAGGTCTCCCCCCTGCAACCCCAATATCATCGAACAATTATTCATGTTACTCTGAGCATTAAAATTTATCAAAAACGATAACCTTAAGACACAGGTGCACCTTTCGAGCAAAATATGTACAGTATACATACAGCACAGAAGAGATGGGTATAGAAAGGAAAATTTAAAATCAAATCTCAACCTTAGCAACCACCACCCCTAATTTGTTTGTCTTAGATGACACTGCATCCCATTCATGAATCAGTCTGATATCTGAAATTTTCTGGAAACATGTAGACATACTGCTAGACATCAATTGCCATTACTTTGCAAATGAATGTTAAAAGATGAGAAAAGGAAAAATTTAGCCAAATTAAATCTAGAATATTTGTAGAATGATGTTTTAAATCTTAATTTCCTGTGTAAATGTTTCTAGCTGGATTACGAACCAGGTCTCTCAGAAAGCCAACCAAGAGAATCACTTAATTAGCAAACAGTTGTCACAGTGGTACCAACATCTGCTGTCAGACACAATGATTAAATCTAGAGGTATTATTATCTACAGTGAAGAAAAGTCAGTATTCCTGAACATCATCATAGGATCTCTTGCACTGAAAATACACTCCTTTGCCATAGAGCATTTCTGTCTAAAGGCATTTCACTCTAAACACCTCAATTAATTCAACTACATTGGCAGGACACTCAATTCCCCCCTCCCCCTGCAAACTTACCACTCTACCACTTATTTTATGAATGGTTTTCTTTTCTGTGCTCTTCAAAGAACTGGCTCAGACTGTTGTTTCCCACCTTCAAAGGCCAAAGCCAAAGTTTTTGAAACTGATCTGAACATCCCTGAGCTGGTATTTATTATTTAAGTTCTCAAAATGGAGAGATTTGTCTTCAGGTATTTCAAGAAACCTGCTGTTTTGTTTCCAAAAATAGTATCACATGACGGATGGACAAGCCACAGTGAAAACAGTGACTCACATGAAAACAGCAAGCTAACTTCACTCCAATTTGAAGCTTATGTCTACTCTAGAAAGGATAAAATTCAGCAGTTTCTTGGCAGTTTTTATACAAATAAATAACCCTGCAAATTTAATAGTGCAGAGTACTAAAAGAATAATGACATTACAAAGTCAAGTACTACAAAGTTACTCAGGCAACTTAACTTTGCAATATAGCTTTGCAATATAGCTTCCATATGCAGGTATAAAGCCTTCAGTCATATGATCATACACTTTTTGGCAATAGGACCCTCATTCACTGCATGCAATGGATGGTTCTTTGTAAGTATGCAGCTGTACCATATCCTGGTTCATAATAATTGTCAACAGGTATGTGCCTGATCTATCAGAAGATGATGAAATACTGCTTTTTAGATACCAATGTTCATTTCTTCCTGACCTTTTAAAATAATTATGATGATGCTGATGCTCAGTACTACAACAATTAAGACCTTTTTTTAATACTGTGTATCTTCAAAGTATCAGTGACTTCAGAACAGCTTCAACTGATTATTTGCAGTTACAGAACAATTCAGCCTTTCTGATAGCAGTGATAGCGGTTCCAGATTATAAACAACACAAAACTGTTGATTTGATCAAAAATCTTAAGTGATTTCCCCAGGACTACAGAAGAGCACAGCATGATACAACGTCACAGAACAGTTTTCTATTACTCCTTAATACTTTAACAGTGAACATCCTTTCCTCTTCCTGACTGCTTTATTCACTATTTAGTCTCAAGCCTGTGCAGAAAATGTAGCAAAAATCCTGGGGACAATGGCTACCCAAGTAGTGCATGTACAATGCCTTCTTCAGTGGGTAAGAACGGGGTTTTATGGGGGGGAGAAAAAACCCCAATCATAACGGGAAAAGACCAAGTGCACAAAGGGCATTGCAAAGGCCATTTAATCCCAGTATTTTCTTATTGCTTGACTTCATGATCCTAAAGTGTTCTTTCAATATTGTTTGTTTATGCAATTCATCACAGGAGAAAGCATCTCATTTAAACTGCAGTCTCCAGCTTATTAGGTATATTTGACATTTGACAACCAAGATTCAGTCATGATAATTAAAACACTACATGAAGAAATAAGTCTTTGAGAATATTCATGAAGGCAGTGAATTGGATAGAAATGCAGTATTAATACAGAGTAATTTAGGCCACAGAAGGAGTTTCTGTAGATAATGATCTATAGTTCTTTGGTTTCTATGCCTAAACATTCCATGCATCCCTGTGTTTACCTGACAACTTCTTAGGCTTAGACTCTTGAGCATATAGCAAGCCAAAACAAGTAAGAGAAATATTTGAGGAGCATAAAGAACAAAAGCCTAACTTGATTAGGCTAATATGAAGTAATTTCCAAAAAAAGCAAAAAAAAATTGTAATTTCTCTGTCCTAGTAAAGACCGTGGATGAATGTTGTGGAGATCAGTCCTTTAGAGCTAGCTAGAGCAACACAACACACAGACAACATCTGAACAGCAGGGTGGTTTTTTTGAGAAGACACAGAAGAAGGAACTAGTGGGAGGAATAGCATTGCATCTCAAAGGACTATATAATTAAATTTTTTAAAAGTCAATTGGCTTTTTAGCAGTAGAAAGAATGGTTTGATAGGAATTTACAGCTTCAGTTTGATATACATATTGATTCTTTGACTTCTGCAAAGATGCAAGTTCACACTATAGTCTTTTCCCTAGCAAAGGTATTAACATACCCTCTTTTCCTATGCTGGCTTCCACAAAAGTTACAGGAGCATCTTCAGGGTGGCCTGCAATTAATTTGTTCCAACGTTTGCCAAAGGCTACTGGGAGGGAAGGTGCCCTGAAAAAAGAAGGCACCCATCTTATGTCCAAAAGTAACAAGGTTTGCTGCAGGCTGAAAAAAACAGTTGCGTACCACTGCTGGAGAACAGCAGGTCTAAGAGAATAAAATTTTACAGGACTGATCTTTAAAGGATTTTAACCTGCAAAATTTCAGCAGTGACATTTATTTTTTTTTAACCTACAGTTAACAGCCTAGAATCAGAATACACAAAGACTCTAAACTACTTTCCACATGACTTGGTGCACCAGTTACCCAAACCACTGAGAGGAGGAAGAGCTCCAGTATCTCTTGAGAAGAAGCCTCTCATGCTTCTCAATATAAGACATAATAGAGTCGTCTGGGATCAATGACCACACAAATAGTTGAATTTAGTACAGATACAAATGGATTCTCAGTGTAAAGCAGTGCTGGAGGTTTCAGATACCAGACCATGAATATTTAAACAGGTTTTTTTTAAAAGATGTAATGAGAAAAAGTAGCACAGAGCACATCTAGGTAATCTTAAGACTCCATACTTCCTACACTGTCTCCTCAAACAGTGTGTATTGCTAGCACAGGGTAAGTGAAAAAAATAGATGGTGGAACGCATTGGAATTGCACATGGCAGAAGTAAGTGAGTAAGAACTCAGTCACGTAAGAATTTCAGAGAAAGAAGTAGTATCAAACCAAAACACACTTCTTAGATGAAGAAATTAAGAATGGTTACAACAGGTTTTTACAGGTATACAGAATCAGGGACAAAGTATGAGTATTTCAATAAGAGAGTCAACTGTCAAGTGATTTAGTTTAGATGCATAATTAAAGTTCTCCTTATATTTTAAAAATACTTGGGAAAAAAATACATATAAATTACTAGCTAAGAAGTCAGAGGAAGTAAACATATTAATAGATAAAAGAATATCATAGTATCTACATATAAACCAGTCCAGGTCTTACACATTTATGAAACTGTGGACCACTGAAAGAAAATCCAAACTACCTTTATAAGCCATTCATAAAAATGATCAACTGGCATCAGAAATGTGGGCAAATGTAGCATTAGTTTGCAACAAGTTATGCAGAAAGGTGACAAACTCCAAATCTGGAAATTAAGGAAACTTCCTTAATGTAAAGTTAACGCCAACACCTTGGAAATTAACACCATACTTAGAAGCAAAACAAGACACTGAGAAACCAGAAAACTATGCACTATAACCATTAACACTGATAATCTTACAAGAATAATTCTTGCTAAACAGCCTTTTAATATAACTATAATATAACTTATGAAAGGATAAATTCTTTACGAAAGGAAAGAAGTCTTTCTTTTCCTTTGCCTGAGCACATTTAACTGTATTTGTATACAAAGGCAATAAAACAGCATTTTAGTTAAGCATGTGATACTTTCATCTGTGAATATCAGACATCAAAAATACCGTAACGGCCTTAATACTGTCCAAACAACTTATACACAGTGAAAAACGTACACCAGAAAAGTTGGAAGTAACTATGAGACTTCTAATTTCTATGAAAAGGGTTTGTCCTGTTCCTTGGCAACCGCACCATTAGCTACATTAAAAGCATAGACAATACAGGACGATGGGTTAATGTTTCCTTTGTAAGATTTCCTTAATACACATTATTATGCTCTGAACTCAAATATTATAACAGCATCAATAACAGAAATGCATTTGCAGCTGGGTAATATGCACCCCAAAAAATCAAGGTTTGAATGGTGTAACTGTTAACTTTTTTCTAGTTAGCTATTTCGGTAATTAAATATCTCTAAATTTCATGTATCGTAAGGTCACACAGATGCTTTCTTTTCTACTGGATTCTAACACAAGCAGACTTTTTACCACTTTTTCACAGAACCTGCAGCAGAATAAGCTGTTTCAGGTGTATTATAAATATTTGTTTGAGAAATATCATTCCTCCAGATAAGCTTGATGCTGAAGTCTTAGCCACACTTCCTTTTTCTTTGTGTTGGATTTCATCTATTGAACCATCAAAAAGCAGAGGCATCTACATCTCTACCCCCGCACTGCATGACAGAATTTTTAAAGCAGTAAATCTGTCCTTATCTGTCCTGCCTATACTGCAGGATCAGGCAGCAGCAACAGGATCAGCCAGCAGCAACAGAGCAAACAAGAACTGGAGAGGAAGAGGTCATAGCGCTGAACAAAGCGTGATTTTTTACAGATTTTGGCAGAAACTACCATTATGAATTTTTGCCTGAGGAATGCTGATTCTGCAAACTAGTAAGACTATTTTGTTTCACATTTTTGACAAGAACATTAAATAAACCTTATCTTTTCTTGCAAACTAGTCATTTTCATACCAACCTAGTCACTGTAGCAGAAGGAACCATTTTATCAGGATGAGTTAGAAAAAGGCACCTGGAGCACGAAAAAGGTGAGCCAGATCATTAGCAGTCCCTCTGCCCAAAAGAAAGTCACCCTAGTAAATAGATCGCTCCCTTCAGGCTTTTTTCTTACTCATTATTTTCAGAATCATTACTCATCTTAAACTTTCAGCTGTCTACATACAGAGCATTATAAACAAGGGGAAGAAAGCATTTACTTTACCTTCACAAGACAGGCCGTGAGAAGTGACTCCAGAGAGGCTCTCTCTACACACGTTACAGAAGGTAGGTCGGGCATGGGAGCAGGCGTACCAGTTATGCATCCCTGAGAAATGTTCCACATTAAACTGTGCGGTCTAGTAAAGGAGAAGTTAAGACAAATTTGCAAGTACAGAACACAGCTACGGTGACTGAAATTACCTATGGTTCCATATTACAGGGGACAACAACACAGTGTTCATCAAAAGTATTTTCCAAAGGGTATTTAGCCTGTTCTCACTCCAAACTTCTAAACAAAAGTGTGATAATAGGCTCTCATTTTGCTAGCCGAGGTCTTAACCTAAAGCTTCACTCTGGTATCAGACACACTTGTCACACTAAGGAGAGTGAATACTCCAGTTCTGTGTCCTGTAGCTTGATCTGTTGAGCTAGAACAGGTTGCATCAAGAGGGATGTCAACTTACCTCATAGTGTTCTCTGGACTGAACAGACTTCAGAGAGCTTATCCAGTCCTCCATTTCTTTTCTGTTCTCAGCACACAATATCAGCCTCCTAAACGGAGTGATTATCTGAAAAAGATATGTCATTCTGATTAATCCACAGAGTAAATATCATGATAGACTATAGTATTTAATGCAGTCTTTCTGCAACATGGTGCAAAAAGAAGACACACCCTAGAGATCACAAGATACTAAACACTTAAAAATATTTTCTTTAATACATTACCATCAACAAAGGAGTTTGCTTTTCCTTTTTTAGTTCCCAATATTCAAATGAGGCTTTGGTATAGGTCTTTACAATTCATATTGATCATTTCTCTTTCTCAGCTCTTTGTCTGTGCACTGAGATTTAAATACTCAAATGGCAGGCACTGAAACTGCTAAAATGACTGTTCTGGAAATTACTAATTGATTAAGACTGCAATCTTATTTCATAACAGCATTATAGCAACTGTGAGGTCCACTCCAATTGCTAGAGGCAAAAACATACCAAAGTCAAAAGACTGGACATCTTAACAAAAAAGCTTTCATCATATTTCTCAATCTTGTGTATTAATATTAAGTTTACACAAATTTAAACATACATAAATTTTAAAACAGAACTTTCTATATAAAACTCGGTATAAGAACACATACAAATCTTTATAAAAAGAGACAGAGAACACAAGCAAACAGCTGAAATTATATCCTACTAGGATGGTTGAATGAATTCCTGGAACAAGTTGATGCTGGGGAGTTTTCAGTGGTCTAGAGTTGGATTCTAGAAATCTGAAAATGCTATATCTAGGAGGTTCAGAGTATGAGCTGTTTTCCCCTCTCCCTCACCAGCAGAAAAATAATTAAAATAACAGGAAGGCACCAGAAACTATCAGCTAACTCCCACTGAAATTATTTTGAGCACTGCACTAAAATAGATGAAGCAGTTTCTTACAAACCAAAGAACTTAAAACAAAATAAGCACATTAAATTAAAGGAAAGTTAGTTGTTTTGTTGTAGGAAGTCTGAAAAATAAAATTAAATCCTTTATCAGTCTTATGCATAAATCTATTGCATAGTAGATACCACCCACACTTGCAAATTCCTTAAGTAAAACAAAGAAAGGACCACCAAAAAATGATAGCTCTGAGTATTGTTTTAAATGCCACAGGCTAGATATTGTATCATTTGCACAATATTAATAAAAACTTATCTACAGCTGCATTTACTTACCCAATCTCTGCTGTAAACAGTCTCTAGCCTCGATTTGTCCTATCCACTTCTTCATTAAACTGAGCTGCACTTTAACGTATCTCAGAGGCAACGTAACTGAAGTGCAGCAAGCTGCAAGTCACATGGAGGGGAGGCAAAAATCCTGTGGGCTTGCTTTTGAGTTTCTTCCCTTTCTTTTTTTTTTTTTTTTTTTCCCCTCCCTATGTACTCACTTCACATGGAATGGAATAGTTTCTCTGTTTTCTATTTCCTTCAATCTTGCTTAAGCTTTTTAATAAGGTTTATTAGCAGCTCTCCGCAGCTCTTCCTAAAGAACAGTTAATGCAAAGAGCAATGCTCCTCTCATTAGTTTGGAGCCAAACAGATGCTTTATTACTTCAAAATGTTTTTCTAGGCCAGGTCATCAAATGAAGCCCAGAAAAGCCATTAAAACATAATATAACCCTGGCTCCAACAACAATCAGCATTTTGCTGGGGTTTCCAGGTTTCAGTGGACTCAGAAATCTTATTTGGTCAATCACACCCACCAGATTATTTCCTATTATATAGCATGACATTATAATACAGATTAAGTAAGGACAAGTCCACCCAAAACACTGTACTTCGCATCCATCCTTCCCCCTTGCTCAGTACTGATGATAACCTGTAACCAGATGTTGTGAAATGCAATTAAGCAACAGCAGCTGCATTTATTGTTGAAGACTCCTGACAATCTTGGTCTTTTCAAGTAATATTTATTTATAGTACTCATGTCTTTAATATTACTAATCACAGAAATCCCCCGTGTGTTCACCTACTCTCCCCTCCCAAAATCAAGGCCCTAGTTCAGTTGTTAACACATAGTTATCAGTACCAACAGAGAAGCCCTTTGGTATCCAAAGCATCATCATGGGGCAGGTAAATATGACAGAGGACCATATCACCCAGAACAGCAGCTATAAATAAGCCAGGTTGGACACCAAAGGCCATCTCAAAACGTACCACACACCCATGTATCGACAATCAAATCATGTCACCAAACACTGCTGATGCATGTAAACGTACCAGAAATTCCTATATCCCAACTTCTTATTCAATTCAGAGCATAACAAACTTTATTAAGTTCAGAGCATTTCAACAGTCTAAAAGTTAAATTACGTACTGACAATCACATGAATGTAAGATCAATTATTATTAGTGCTATAAAAATAAAGTGGATAGTTGGAAGACATGTATTTGTGTAAATACAGCATCTATAACATGATGATTAAGCTACATATTATCTTTGATTTACCTATATTTAACAAACTTCAAGAAGGTATGTGGTAACATGAAAAAAGACAAAATGCATTATATGCAAAAAATATCAATAATGCTTAGAATTTTTCTCTAAAACAAATTAGAGAGAAACTAAGCTGTCCATTTAGGTTCTCTTCTATTTCAGTTATACAGAATCATGGAGAAGATGTACTCTCATTATTTATTAGATACACCATGTAACATGAGAACTCAGGGAACCAAGGAAATGATCAGCAAACAACAAGTGTTTTTTCCTAAATGCAATGCATTATTCAGACTTCAAAAGTATTCCCAAAGGATGTTGAGGAGACCAGAAGTACAAATGTCTAAAAAGGTATTTGAGAAATTTATCACAAATAGATGCAGTATATACTACAAAATACAATATCCAAAACCTTCAACTTAGCAAGTCCTCAAAATCCAACACTAGGAAGCTACACAAGAGCTCTGCTGCTTATACTCCTTTCTTGAGTACCTGCTACTGCCATTACACTCCTTTGATTCAGCGTGGTTTCATAAGCTTTACACTAACTCAGTATAGCTGTTCTTGCTTATACTAAACTGAGAATTACTTCCTACACCTTATTATTCACATTTACACAGAAGGCATGCTTTCTTACGGATACTTACAGAAAGTTGTGATAAACTAAACTAAGTGGAATATTTCGAGTCTATTCATTGAAGACATTTGAACCTGTATGCAGACATAATCAAAAATGAAATTGATGTAATTGTCCTAAAACTATTTTCCAGCCACATACTTTGGATTTTACTAGTAATGTCTAATAATCTTTCCTCATTGCATGTAGTCACATTCTTTTCATCTACTGACCAAAGTCAGTACCTTTTCTTCTATTACATAGTACCTTTTCTAAAAATTAATGCTCACTGCCCCAAATATTATTATTTATATATCACGCTAAATATGCTGAACTCTCAACAAACAAGAAGAAATTGTGTAATACTGTGACAAAGGAAGTGTCACAAGAACCACTGGAAGACCATTAAGGTAACACAAGAATACCAAAATTCTTAAATTTTAGAAGAACTCAGGTGCTAATGGTTCATACGCTGACAAAGCAGGAGACAAATCAAGAAGGATGAAGAAAGACAAAAGGCCTTAAAAATAAATAAATCAAGCAGATTTAATTTAGAAGATTAAGTTACTTTGAAATTTGTCACCGTTGTCAAGTAGCCAAGAAGAAGTCATTGCTGATTTTGGAAGAGAGAGTTACCAGAGCCAGATACTGCAGTATATTGAAAAGTAATGAAATTGAGTTAGTGGGAATAAAAAACACTTTTAACACAGTAGGCACAGGGAAAGAGTGAGCATATACAGTTTAAAAAGTTGAATACAAACAACATAAGTCCTATAACATCACAGGGAATAAAGAATGTCTGGATAGGAAGAAAAATGGTCCCTTACTGCAATAATGTTCCTGCTGTATTCAGCAAAAGAGGGGGCTTTTTGAGTGGAGAATGAAGGAGAGAACAAGAGGACATTGTTCAGTCTGCCACCACATAGGCGTTGCCATAAATTGGGATTTTCACACAGGTTGATGCTAGGAGAATTTGGCTTCTAAAAATATACACATAGTCATATATGTATATACACATCTGGAAATTACTTCGATGAGAATTACACAGCCAAGTTTTGCGCCACTACTGCAACTTTTCTTTCAGGCAGCACCTATTAAGAACAAGCTTAACATCTTGAAAGGAAATAAAATCACCATTAAACTCAGTGTAAATCTGAAAGCACTTTTCTCTTTCAAACAGGCTAACTTTGCCAATAACATTCTATATGCCTTCAGCACAATGGGTTTAGACTTATGATCCGTAAAATGAAATCATAGAGAGTTCAATTAAAGCCTGTTGCCTAATCTTAACATATTTTATCATACCAGCAATAAATAAGAAAATGCAATTCCCAAAACTTTGTGGCTACATTTCTTGTTTCCTTTACCAATTCAAAGAAAAACGCAGACACATTTGCTGATCAAGAAAATAATAGTTTATATCTAAGCAGCAACACAGCAGCTATTGAAAAACGCTCCACTTCCTACAACATGGTATTTGCATTAAGGCACCTGCTGCTGCTGTAAACTATTATCAGGCATTACACTAATAGCACTTTGTATGGCCCATCCTGAATTGACTTAGTAATGCAGAAACATCACTTAGAATCTAAAATGGACAAGGAAATGGTTTTCCTGTTCTTTGAATGGATACTTTTAAAATACCTTTCTGGAACTAAGAGAGGGTGATATAAAGAGAGAAAGCATCCCCACCTCTCCTCTGAGGGACCACACCTGATGCCTGGGGCATGAACGTAACAGATCTAATGTTTTGTAACTTCTCTGTGCTTCTAGACATTGGTGAGTGAGTTCTGGCAAATAGCAGGATAACACGTTCTGCCTCCCTTGCTCTCCATCTGCCCTTCTATTTCCCTGTCCTCATACAGGTGGGTCCATATGAACGCCACAGATGAATGCATCTCCACCAGAGCGGTGGGAGCAGACTGCTGGGGTCATTGATGCTCCCATGCCTACCAGAACTTTTCTGCACAAATCGCAGCGCTATCAGTTGGGCAGCTTTCTACAGTACTTTTAATTTCTTGGATTCAGCATACTAAATACATTGTAACAGTACTGTCACTGTCAAAGGTGATTGGTGCTTTACGTTGAGTTGTCACTGTTATTTTTCAAGATGAGCCAAGTCAGGCAAAAATATAAATTGCAAAAGCAGAGAAGGATTTAAAAGCAAGGCGAGTAATAAATGGCTATTATATTTGCCTGAGTACAATACAGAATTTATAATCAGAACAATTAGCTCTGTCTCCTTCACTAAAACGTTGCTTCCCTCTTTTTGCTGGCCTTCTCCTATTTCACTGTTGCCAAGCTCACAAGTAATGAAGTAATGTATGCGTAGTTTTGGCCCCCATGATAGAAAGTCTTAAGAGGGGGAAGAAAAGGGTTAGTCCCACACAGCATCTCCTGCACCAGTGCACCAGCACACCTGCACAAATGGGCTTAACTAAAAGACAGGGCAAAAGTGGTTACCTCACAGAAACAGGTATAAGGTCTACTCTGACCTCACTCTGCAGTACAGTGCAGCCCAGGTAATTTAGGTGGCCTTCCCTTGTAACACATCAAAAATGAAGGAGCATCTCCCAGAATACATCCAGGCACAGGACGGACAAGACAGTGATGCGGAGTAGTCTGCATGGATTCACCAAGGGGAAGTCAGGTTTGACCAACCCAATAACCTATGATGAAATGACCAGCTTGGTGAATAAGGAGATGAAGGCAGATATCCTTCTTGCCTTCAGTAAGGCTTTCAGCACTGTCCCTCAAGGTCCTCCTGGAGAAGCTGAGGAACTATGAGCTGGACAAGCAGACAGTGGGGTAAATTAAAAACTGGCTGAATGGTCAGACCCAGAGGCTGGTGACCAGTGGCACAAATTCTAGTTGGAGGCCAGTAACTAGCTGTGTACTTCAAAGGGCAGTACTGGCTCCAGGCCTGTTTAACATCTTCATTAATGATCTCGATGATGGGGCAGGGTGTACACTCAGCAGGTTTACCAATGACACAAAATGGGGAGGAGTGGCTGATAGCCAAAGGGCTGTGCTGCCATCCAGAGGAACCTTGACAAGCTGGAGAAACAAGCTGACAGGAACCTCAAGAAGTTCAACAAGTCCGAAGTCCTGCACCCGGGGAGGAACCACCCCAGGCATCAGTGTATGCTTGGGGCCACCGAGCTGGAAAGCAGCAGGACCTGGGTGTCCTGTGGGACAACAGATTGAACGTGAGCCAGCTACATGCCCTTGCGGCAAAAAAGGCCAATGGTATCCCAGGCTGCATTAGGAGTGTTGCCGGTAGGTCGAGGGAGGTGATCCTGTCCCCCTGCTCAGCACTGGTGAGGCCACACGTGCAGTACTGTGTCCAGTCCTGGGCTCTTTGGTACAAGAGACACATGGACATACTGCACACAGTCCAGTGAAGGGCTACACCAATGATGAAGGAACTGGAGCATCTGACATATGAGGAGAAGCTGAGAGAGCTGGGACTCTTTAGCCTGGAGAAGAGAAGGCTCAGGGGGATCTTGTTTGTACAGGTAAATACCTGAAGGGACAATGCAAAGGGGACGGGGCCAGGCTCTTTCCAGTGGTGCCCAGTGACAAGCTAAGAATCAATGGGCACAAACTGAAACACAGGAGGCTCTGTGTGAATGTCAGGAAACACTTTTTTACTGTGAGGGTGACTAAGCACTGACACAGGTTGCTCAAGGCAGCTGTAGAGTCTCCATCCTTGGAGATACTGAAAAGCTGTCTGGACATGGTCTGGGGCAGTCTGCTCTAGATGGCCCTGCATCAGCAGGCAGGTCAAACCAGAAGACGTCCAGAG
Organism: Falco punctatus; assembly: GCF_963210335.1. Taxonomy (NCBI): domain Eukaryota; kingdom Metazoa; phylum Chordata; class Aves; order Falconiformes; family Falconidae; genus Falco; species Falco punctatus. The sequence continues at coordinate 33,804,300 of NC_137581.1, forward strand.
GTCCCTTCCAGCTCCCAAATCTCTCTGTGGTTCTGTGAAAACAGAATCCAGGTAGATAAGTAATCCAGTTATGACATGTCCAGCCTTGAACTGTAGAACAGATGCAAAAAGTGTCTAGCAAAGGTCACTTTGCCAGAAATCTACCGTTCCCTAAATCTGACCTCATGTGTCCAACATCAACCAACTGCTAACAGAAAGACATTATTCCTTCAGGAGTATAACTTGGTAATGAGACAGTTACAAGAAGCAGGGTGGGAATGTTCCATGAATTTGGACTGAAGAATTAGGAATTTATCTTTCAATCAGCATTTAAATATAGCAAAACCAATAAACCATTCTTGTAAATGTGAACTGGAAACTGCTGTGTATAGTTCAAGGCCTGCACATTTCTTTGTAAAGTCCTCACAGAAAGATCTCTTAAGCGCATTACTTCACACTGTTACGCCCTTAGCTCGGGCTTCACCAGCTCATTACATGTCTTTCAGATGGGATGGCTTCTGTGCTTAAAGGAAAACATTTAGTTATATATTTAATGGCCTTAGGTGCCATTCTCTTTTCATCTGTTGTAACAGATGCCTGTTTAAACACGATCTGGCTGCTTGAAGCCAGGGATCCTTGTTCACTAGAGACAGGAAATGTATTCAGAGTTTACACCAATGGCTTTGTTTACAAAATTATTTGGCATACAGGAACTGCACCGAGGGATACTTTTTAAGGTTTCTCCAGGTATTTTAACCACTTTTAAAATAAGAAGAGAAAAAAACATCAGAGAATAGGTAAGCATAAAACTGCACGAAGAATGAAATCTGGAAATCCTCGGTGCTTGTTCTCCACAAACCCCAAATGCTTCACCAGTGCTATACCATAAGTTCAGACACTGAAATAAAAGACATTTTTAATGTATTTGCTTTTATGCAAGTCTTCTTATTGCGTTTCACAAATTAAAGAAACATTTAGAAAACTAAAGGAAGAAAATAAGACATTTTCCATGAGCTATTTAAAAAAAAAAATCTGCTTAAGCTCAAAATCTCTGGAAAATAAGCAAACATAACTAGAACTAAAATGTACAATATAGCCCAGAATGGTCACATTTTTAAGCATCCCCTTGTTTTCCTCTTCTGGAAAGTGTTCAGCTTTCTTGTAATAGCTCAATCCCAAGTGATTTATCTACAGATTTTAGCCTCCCAGCTGAAATGCTTTATTGCTTTTTCATAATGAAACTTAAAGCTTCAACATCTCTAGATACTCTAGGGAAAGGGAGATAGCACATCAAGCCAGAGATAAGGAGCTTAAAACTTGAAAGTCACACCCAAAGCTACCCAAAAAGCTCTCAGCTTCATTACGTTTTTTCGTCACTATCAGAGGGCAGGGGAAAATGAGCAAATGCTAAGTGGAGGAAAAACCCTAAGTGCATTGCAAGTGCACACTAATTGCTGTTGTCCAATTTTTTTTTCTCCGCAGCATATTAATTTGCTATTTCAGTTTCTGTTTTGTTTCTAAGCTGCCTGAATATAGTAAGAAAAAAAAAAAAAAAACCACACCAAACCAAACCTGAGTGGAAAATTGAACAAAATGGAATACAAAGCACTTCCCCTCGCTTTCTGTGGTTTGGGTATTGCTCGGGCTGGAAGCATCAAAAAGCCTTGGCCATTTAGAGGCTAATCAGCATCTGCATGAAACAGCAGACAGTTCACAGCTAAGGAAAAACTAAATCCATCCCAGGAGTTAGCTACCCATGCAAAGCTGAGTCATGCTCGTGAGGCCAGCACAGGAACTCGAGCTGTTTCCAGCCATATTTATACCTCCCAGAGGTAACAAGAGGCCTCGAGATCTTCACAGATGTCACTCCAGGACCCCCGTCAGCCCTGCACTAGACTGCAAACAGGGTATGGGGAATATCTGGATATGCCATTCCCCCATCTTGAAACAGTGCTACACACTGACCCTTCTGGTAATACCAAGGTCAAAATTTAAAATACAATGTCTCTTAAGAGTGGGCTTCTGCTCACAGAGGAAGGTGCTTCAATAAAGACATCTGCAAATGTGTCTGAACTCCCACCATCATCAGTATATACTGTTAACAAGTTAACACTCAGCTGGAATGCAAAGGAAATTTCAAAAGTGCACCCAAACCCAAGAAATTATTGCACATCTTAAGGATAAATATGACGTAAAGTGTGCTGAGAGGAATCCTAAGGATAGCAACGCACACAGTACATAGCAATTCAGTGATATTTCTTTTGTTTTTTCTCACACAAATAATTTCACAATACTAATATAAGCTCATTACCTATTCCTGGATAATGAAGATTATTATTATTATTAAAATTAGTAGACAATTGAGTTAAGATATACCTACAGAAGAGATTCACGCAGACTAAAGTGTTTACACAAGACCGTGTTCAGTTAAGTAAACTTAATGTGTAAACTATGTGAAATTTGACTTATGTAAATTCTGTTTATTACAAAATAATGTTTATGTAAGCATTTACAAACACAAATCCATTCCTTTCATATCCCTGTGGTTTACTAAAAGGAGAAGTCAAGCAGGAGTGTCTCCCTTTAAGGGAACATCAGCTGTGCTCCAGAGTACTCCTATAAAGCAAACAAGAAAATTTAATCATCCAGGCTAAGAACAAGGCACTGGAAAGAAGTTTGCTTAGCAGTAACTGAAACCAGGGGAAACCACTCCAAGTCTGGAACAAGCCAAAGCCTTGGAGGTGACTGCTGACCCCATGATCCCAGAAGTCTTCCAACACAGCAGTAGCAAGATGATTTCATGGAAGTAGAGAAGATGGTGAAAGAGAAGCAGAGGGAAGCCCAGAAAAGGTCAGTGGCCTTTGGAAATGTGACAGACTGAGGTAGAAGTGTCTGAAAGAGGCCGGAGGCTATAAGTAAAGAAACGATCTCTTGACATCCACCAAGGCAGAAGTGCAGTAAACTGGGTTTTGTAAACAGGAAGGACAGCATCAGAGAAATACCTCCACTAGCATCTATAAGTTTTTCTGCACTAAAATAAAGCTCAAGACCCTAAACTTTGAGCAAATTAAGTCAGTTATAAAAATTAACTCATGTTATATTATTTAAATAAGAAAAAAAAAACAGTACTTGGATATTTAAACTATTCCCAGCTTTGGGACTATCTCTCTTCATCCATGATATTCAAAAAGACCGAAGACTCGAGTGCCCAAACCCAAAACTGCAAGGTTTTAAACTCCTTAGGAGAAGGGCTCCTCTCATTTCTTCTTGTGGCTTGTGGAAGGTAAGCAGTTCTCACGTTCCCTGAAGTTCTTGTAATTCCTGAAGAAAAGTCTCAATAACAACTCTGAAAAAAACCTGGGTGGCAAGAAAGGAAGCAAAATATGTCCAAGTCTAAGAAATTACATGCTCTCTCCACCGTACTGCAAAAGTCTGGCAACAAATTCTGTTTTCCAAGGCCATCATGAATATTAAAAGTTAGTTTTCTGAAATCAATTAGAAACAGCTAATCTCAATGATGAGCAGAGAGCTGACTGATGTCAGAAGCAGCAGGGCTCAAATAAACTGCTAAAAAGCAATATGCCTTCAGGCCCACTTTTAATATTCATCTTGAAATTCTGACAAATTGCAAGAACTGAGTTTCCAGTACAACTGTGCAACCTCCCATTAAAAACAGCGGCTGTATAGAAGGATTCAAAGATGAAAAGGATTGGTTTATGCTTTAAGCTGGTTCCACATAAATTACATGCCAGTAAACTCTATATCCCCAGCCAGCCAAGACGCAGGATACACTACATTCAGAAGTATGGATAGGAAGTAGGGTAAACAGGGTTCTGGAAGAAAACAATATAAAATGGAAGAAAACAATACAAATCTTAACCGCAGTTGAAGCACAGTTCCTCCAATGGAGTATTTGGCCTCACCAACCTATTAAAAGTATCTAACCATCTCAAAATAATAGGTCGAAGGAAAACAGCAAAAATTAAGTGTTTTGTTTTTCAAAATCTATCCAATTTTACAGAATATCAAGGAAATTGCAGACAATGGATAAAGCTTTTTGTTTAAAAACGTATTAAGCAGAACCCTCTGCATTCAGGTCAAAGTGAACTGGTAAGTCTGGCCTAAAAAGTGGAAATTACATTCAGGGACTAACTTTAATGAAATGCCATTCATGTTTTGGGTTTTTTCTTTATTTAATATGAAAAAAATACTTTAAAACAAAATATAATGTCTTTAATTTGAACTAAAGTACTCCTGCTCAAAGAAGTTAAAACATCAGGTTGACCCGTAATTACTTCTAGTTCAGTCATTGAACTGAAAAGACCAATTATGTTTATGTCCCAGTCCTGCAATGAGATGAAAAGCTAAGGGATGTAAAAAGAGTAAGAAGGAATAACAGGAATTTTTAATATGAGAAAAGGTTAATAGATAATAAAAGCACCTCATTATTCTCTTTCAAAATGTTGTGGTGCAATTCTTAAACTGGAAAAGAAGTGTAAAGTAGTGAAACATGAACATTTACAGACAGCACAAAATTTTGCTTAGTTCCCTGCCTTGATCACCAAGGCACTGCACAGCCAGCCAAGCAAGGTATTAAATAGACAGTACAGTGACTAGAAAAAGTTCAGTGTTAGTAAAAACAAAGAAACACACACCAGAGAAAAACCACAGAAGCATCTAAGTATTCATGAATTACGGACAGCTCCAAATTAACAGGAAAAGGATCTTAGTATCATTAGAGAGGATTTTTTTTTAAAAAAAAGTATAATGTGTTGCTGCTGCAGAAAACATACAAAATGTGGGATCTGTAAGGGATGTAAATGAGCATTAATTTTGAAAATAGTCCCAAATATCCGTGACTTGTGCTTCAAGAGTCCACACTGGTCACTTCATTTACAAGATGTCGCTGCAGAGTAATAGTCAGAAGAACAGCAAGAATAGGTAAGAGTATACAAAAATGTTTACAAAGATTATTTACCTTGGAAAATAGTCAAAGCAAAAGGAAGTGATAAAAAATATAAAATAAAGAACAGATGGTTTATAAGTTTCTGCTGCCTTTGCCTCATAGCACTAGGTGAGAACACTTACTTAAAGCCCAGCACACGAAATGTTCTCCAAGGAAGTATTTTTCCACAGAATAAATAATTAGACTTTGTGGTCTATATCATCACTAAAACCAAGAAATCAGCAAAAAATTATGATATTAGACATTTTTGCAAGCATACCCAGAATCCTAGTAATCAGTGTTATTGGCTGGAATATAGTGTCTCATTTCCAGCCAATTTCTAATTACTAAGAATTGCAGCAGGATTTCCAGGACAGCAGATCTGCCTACTGCAGCTTCCTCCCTCTCAAGATGACCACTTTCAGAAGTTATAAATTCAAGAAAAAGTACTTGATTCAGCACCTGATTCAGGAAGCTGAAAGCACTGGTCTACATTTTAGGTGCCCTGGATGACAAAGCTCCTATCGTAGCTAACGGAGAGTTAGTTAATAATCAGCGGAGTCTATACTGAATTGAGCAATTACAGGAATTCACTTTAAAGAGCTATTAATCTTATCCTAGATACCTAAATTTAGGGTTCTATAAACCCATCATTGAGCTTCACCCTTAAGTCAGAGCAAGCTGAATCCTCATCGTGAATATCAGCTACTGTACCTGGAGGACACCTTCCAGAACAATGAAATAATTTCCTATGTTACCCTCAGATGTAACTAGATACCAGAATTCATCTACCCAGGATTTTGACTTTTCTGAATACACATACAGTAAGAAATTGAGTGTCTGTGGCTTTGTGCAATTTTTAAATGCACCAGAAGTTGGCCTAACTCAAATCAAACGTCTAAAGCCAGCTATACAAAGTAAAGCCTCAAAGCCAGCATTTCTACCCTGAAATTATTGTTTCCCAGCACATTTACCACAAAAAATCTTAACTGAATTAAATGTTAACATCAGTTTGGGTGGATTAAATATAGTACTGCCACATGAAGCCTGTTTACTTGATGTGCATTTTACATGAGACTAGGACAGATTTATAATAACCCAGGGCATTTTATACATCCATGTGGCTCAACAACTGAAAGGCAGCATGGTTAACATCTACAGACTTCTTTCCTTGTCAATATGCATTAGTTCTTCATCATCAAAGCAAGGCAGAGGTAGAAACCTAAGCCAAAAGCTAGCCTGTCAAAACCTCCTTTTAAATCACAATTCATAATCACCTTTGTTGCCTTAAGAAACTTCATTAATTGAATACACCTGTTCAAGAACCATTTTAGTGTTTTAAAATCCCACTCCTTATACTTATCGGAACAAAAGCATGCCACCAATGTTCCACATGCCCCTGTTCGCACACTGGAGTACATTATTCAGCCTTATTCAGTCTCAAGTCTTGTTTTGAGAACAATAAAGAGATTTTTCTAAATGCACTTGAGTTATCAACAAGCCATCTTCCATTCCTGCAAACCAAAACACATAAGGAATTACAGCTCTCAGCAGAATTGGTCACTCCCCCATCTGCTTGCATACAATAAGGATGGGAGACTGATTCATCCCAAAAGTCTCCCCAGAGAGGTAGCACAGTGTGCAACTACACTCCTCTGGTTGTGCTGAGACACCATAAACCACCCTCTGAGGCAGAAGAAAAGTATTGTCAAAAAAATATTCATCAGACTATCCAACACCATTACAAGGGCTCAGTGCCCACCCATGCCACTGAACTGCAGGCATGGGGTGAACAAAAGCCCCCGTGGGCTGCTGATGTAGCTGATGGAGAGGGTGGTATGTGTCTTTGATGGGCTGCATTGGCTTCTTGAACCTCTTCTCGCTCTTCCCACAGACTTCAGAGATTGCTACCTAACAATCAAGTAGGAAGAATCTGGCCTTGAGGGTCTCATGTAAACACACTGAAGTCAAGGGACACCTTTTCCCTCTATTTCAGGGGTCCTCAAACTATGGCCTGTGGCCTGGATACGGCCCCCCAGGGTCCTCAATCCGGCCCCCCGTATTTACAGACCCTCCCCACCCCCGCCAGGGGTTGGGGGGGGGGGGGGAACCAAGCAGCTGCAGATGGCTGCCCGCCACTGCATCCACGCGCCGGCCCCCCGGTTAAAAAGTTTGAGGACCCCTGCTCTATTTAATACCCTCTAGATGAGAATGCTCAGAACTATAAAACACCTATAATATATTACAAAGCACCCTAGTGCAAGCTTGTGCACTAGGACTATTTGCTACAAATGAGTTGGTTGTTCATTGAAAAGTAGTATTGTCAGCAATAAAGAAAAAACTGAAACAGATGAGCTAGTTTAAGTTTAGCAGCTTCTCATTTTAATTAGCAGATATTTATTCTCAACTTTCCCCTTAAACTCAATTTGTTTGTAGTAAGAAAGGAAAAGTAATTTGGGTGAGCAAACAGTGATATTTAGTTACGTAAAATATTCTGCAAGCATGTGTATCACAAATAAACTCAACCTTAAATCTGTGTGTTATGACTAATTTTAGGACTTGAGTTTTATCCAAAAAAAAAAAAAAGCAGAATGGAAAATCTTGAAACACACACCTCTGTCTTCAAACAGACAAACTAATGGGCAAAAGAAGGCAAAACCACTAGCTTCTACAAGCTGGAGGTGAGAAATTGAGGGGAAGCGAGTTGGGAGATTGAGGAAAGGAGGGGTGGTATTTTAAGTCAAATGACAAAAGGATTTGTAAAAAAAAAAAAATTAATACAATTTTTTTAAAGAAGTAGTTTCCTGAAAAAAAGGTCGTTTGGTGTATATTCCATCTACCTAACTTTGTGTTAAAAATAATGTCTATTGGGACAAAGAAACAAGAGAAGTACATTAACTAGAAAAAGATGAAGTTGATTTGATTTTTGCTTTTTTAACAAAGAGAATGCTAACAGAGCACTTAGAACAGTAAAAAAGTAATTTTAAGAAAGGATGGATTATCTTTTTTAGGATGGAAGGGGAAAAAAAAAAGGCAAAAAGAAATATTTCTTTTTATTTATAAGGAGTACTGCTGGAAAGCTAACCACCCACCCCAGCCCCATTCCGTGACTCCAAACCAGTGCAGGCAAAGCCAGAGATGTCTTACTTCACTGAGCTGTGCTGCTGAGAGACTGGGTTAGGCAAACACAAAGAAAGAAGCCGGAAGATTAAGTGAGATGATGACTGTTACCATATTTCACAGTCAAATCAGATGACATTTCAATCTGGGAGAGCTATAAATCCAAATAATTTTTCAAAATTAATTTGAAGACTCCTTAGAGAAAACACAGTTTGCCCTAAATTACCCAGGACATGAAAATAAATAGTGTCTCCAAAGCTGTTAAAGCTGCAGCCCTGAGACTTCTTTTTTCACTACCATCTTCCCCAGAAGTCTTGACACTAAATAGAAAACATGCCTTTGGTGAAGAATGTGATAGAGTGCACCTAAAGGATTATAAAGGGTATCAAAACACCAAACACTGTAAGGGGAAAAAAAAACCCAAAACAACAACAAAAACAAAACAGAACAAAAAGAAAAAAAAAAAAACACAAAAAAGAACCCAAAACAAAACATGCCACTTCTCTTCCCCACACAAAATTACACCAAGATCATAGAATTACGGAGTATCTCAACTTGGAAGGGACCCATTAAGGATCATTGAGTCCAACTCCCTGCTCCTCGCAAGACGACCTAAAACTAAACCATATGACCAAGAGCATCACACAGATGCTTCTTGAGCTCTGACAGGCTTGGTGCTGTGACCACTTCCCTGGGGAGCCTGTTCCAGTGACCAACCAGCCTCTCAGTGAAGAACTTTTTCCTGACTTCTAGCTTGAACTTCCCCTGGTGCAGCTTCATTCTATTCCCTTGTGTCTTATCGCTGGTCACCAGACAGAGGAGATCAGCGCCTCCCCCTCTGCTGTGCCCCTCGAGGAAGCTGTACACTGCAATGGGGGCACCCCTCAGCCTTCTCTTCTCCAGGCTGAACAACCCAAGCGACCTCAGCTGCTGCTCCTAAATCTCATCCTCGACCTTTCACGATCTTGGTCGCCCTCCTGTGGACACACTCGAGTAGTTCGATGTCTTCGCACTGAGGCACCCAAAACTGCACACAGAACTCAAGGTGGACACCAGTGTGGTGCAGAGCTGGACAATCGCCTCCCTCCACCGGCAAGCGATGCTGTGCTTGATGCACCCCAGGGCACAGCTGGCTCTTCTGGCTGCCAGGGCACACTGCTGACTCGTACTTGACTTGCCACCAACCCAAACACCCAGATCTCTTTCCATGGGATTGCTCTCCAGCCTCTTGTGCCCCAGTTTGTACGTACAACCAGGATTACCCTGTCCCAGGTAATCCCAGGACCAGACACCAGCACTGGCTCCTGTTAAATTTCATACGGCTGGTGATTGCCCAGCTCTCTGGTCTGTCCAGATCTCTAGATGAATGTCTTATTTCATGATTCAGTGATCAGCAGTAACATTATACCCAAATTTTCTTTCTGTTTTCCCCATAATGAAAGCTACAGTGAAGGAAATCTGGGTCTTTAGGGGATGCTGAGCCTTATATACTGTCTTGAATAAGTGACACTCATGACTGCTGGGATCCTCAACTTATCATCTTTGTATGCCTCATTATTCCTTCAGCTATCCTGATGCCAGCATGACAGCTTTACTTCTGGCCAGGAGCAAGGCAGAAGCAGAGCTCCTAAGGAACAGGAAGAACCTTTCCAAAAGGCAAGATGGTACCTCACACAGCCACTCCCTCACCTGAGATGTTCCATCACAGTAGTCTTTTTAATTGCATTCCTAATCAGTAAAGAAACTTGGATTGACATAACACGTTGGACTGTCCTGGCCAACACAAACATGTCTTTGAAGCACTCTGACTACTTCACTAGCCATCTAGGAGGTACTATACAGCAAGGAAGATCTGATGAAGTTTTCAGGAGGCATGTGTTGGACGGCCTTGGAGAAAAACAAACAACGCTGGTAACATAGACCACCTGTGAAATTAAAATCCTCAAGCAAAGGGAAAATCAACATTTTAATAGAGAATAACAGGATCAGCAGGTCAAGAAAAATGATGCTGTTGCAGTCAGCAGGAGAACTCAAGACCTTTGGAAGGACAACTTTACCCACAATCTTCCTCATAGCTAGTTCTTCTTCAAAAAATTTACTTTTCCAGAGATTAAGAATCAGCAGAGGAACTGTGTCAGACGTTATCACTCAGTTCCAACAAAGCAGGTGAGCAATAAATGGCAAGACCTGTGTGTAAAACACACTTGTGAACTTACAGAAAAAGGGATTTATGAACACTCTTTGTTTCTTATACCAGTACCAGAATCAAGGTATGACTGTGAAGACAGCTTTTCTGTGTGACTTGGAAACATACAGGGATATGATCAGCAACGAACAAAATTAAATACACTTCAATATGACAGGAAAACAAAAATGTTATTATAAGAAATAAAAACCAGATGTTATGAAATATTATTGTAAGAAATTAAAACAATAACACTATTACAATCAATTCAGCATGTCATCTCAAAATACAGGACAAAACCAAACTGTACTAAGAAGTACTAACAAATGACTAATACTGAATCATGCTATATTTTTAATGTCTTGTATCATTCATCTTTTGAAGCAACTGTTAGCTAACATTCTAATTTCTGCTATAAAAAAAAAAGTCACAAAACCAAAATTATCAATAACTGATGTTATATAGTTCTGATACATTATATCATTTCCAAGTAAAGGACGATTTATTTCCGAATAGAGCAATTCAGAGGACTGTTGATTTTCTTAGTAACAGTCTAATCTAATAATGGTTCCATACCGTGAAGCTGTTGTTGACATTTTTTGTGCTCGATTCAGCTACGCTGGCATCTGACAGGTCAACTTCATCAAATATTAGAGACTGTGAATGGAAAAGAACATAAAAGTATTCAATATAATGAGGCCACTTTCAGGTACACTTACAGTCTGTGCTTTCATTTCCTTGTGTCCATTCCAATTGGAAAATAAAAACAGAAAAAAACAGTGGTGAAAAAATAGAAAACACTGACGATGTGATAAAACTTCCTACTTGAACCCCAAACACGGTCTTATTTGCTAAGTGGTACATGACAGCACAAAAATGTGGCTCCAAGAGTCTGCATTGCTTTAAAATCTCTTTTAAAGTTGGTTGTGTTTTTTTAAAATAGATACAGCTTTGGGGTGTCTACTATGTAGCATAAATGTTTTATCAGAAGAAAGAGATTCAAACTTAGTAGAATATAAATTAATTAATCAGTTTCAGGATGGACCTCTAAATTCATAAAGAGGAATCTATTATATGGTATCCATATGAGAAAATGGAGCACAAAGGCCTGAAGAGATCCCTTCCACTCCTTTGTATGATGTTTAGTAAGAGAAATATATGTCTTCTTTAAACACCCCAACCTCTGGCAAAGGATTAATTAGGTTCTGTTAAACTCATGATGAGTTCTGAAGCACAGAAGGGAAGACCAACAAAAATGCCTCCCCCTTTTTTTCCTTTTTTTAGCCATACCATATTCTTCCTCTCCCATGCCATGGCAAGAAGAATCGTTGTTGGGGGTACTTCATCATGCCTAGATTCAACGTTAGAGAGTATCTGTACAATTGCCTACCCATTGTACCGCCATTTCTCATCATTATTGCACAGATGACATCACTATTCTCAGAGCTATTATCTGCCATGTTTATTAAGTCCTTACATCAGCTGCTCATGGTAGCAGCGTGAAGTGTGACAACAGAGGTACTTCAGCACTGGGCTCCCTGAAGAGATGATGTTTTCTTTGATTCATCACAGCCACACAACTGTGCACCATGCAATTACAGTCATATAAGTCCTAGAAAGAGAAGTCTCCATGCCTTAGGAATAATTTTATTGATAAGACCAGGCTATAGAAGATGATGGACATCTGAAGCACCTCACCCATAGCTCCCATGAGTCACTATAACCCTGCAAGGGTAAAGAAAAGTCATGCCCACGGTTGTGGAAAAACACAATCTGAGCCAGCCCCACAAGCCAAAATGCTCTCGGTCCCAGTCCTGAGGGGGAGGGAGGAAATGTCTTTCGGAAAGACAACAAGTATTCCCCCTCTGCCCATCCCCAAATTTTCCACCAAAAATTTCAATTGATGGGAAACAGCTTTTTCCCTTATATATCAGTTTTGCCCAAAAATCTTCCTATCTTAATTTCACATAACCATTTCCACCTCTAATGGCAATATTGGCACCAGACTAGAAGAGTTTTAATGGAACTCAGTTTGAGGGATAACTCCTGAGCATTATCCAATTTCTACTTTTTAGTTTTTTAAATGTTAGATTTGATTGCCTGAGGGTCTCCCCCCCAAACAAAAAACAACCACAATGCCTTAAGATGAAGATTTTATTTGTCTCCATAGTCAAAAAGGTTAAAATAACTGGGATAAATTTCACTGAAAAAAAAAAACCAAACGAGAACTCACCAGTCTTCCTTACTTAATAACACACCGCATCTTATATACAGCAGCTTTTTAATACTGTTGTTATTATTGCACTTATAAATCTAAACAAATTTGAAGTTATAAGCATATGGCATCGGACACTGATAGCATAGAATTACCTTTGAATCCTTAGCATAGTAAAGGGTACGACCTCGAAGTTTGAAATAACGCTTTTTCCACCTCTGAAAGGAACTGGTTTGCTTCAGTAGTAATCCTTCTTTTATACTTGTCTGGAAAATATTAAAATATAGAAGACACATTAAATACATATCTAAATAGTTAGGCATATAGATGAAAGTTATGCTTTTTTAAATTTATGTTACACCTTATATAACTGTGAATTTGAATTTGTATCTATTCACATTAAATTGAGATTAATTCTCTGGACAACCAGACTTTGCATTGCTACTTTTTCAACAACAATGTTGGCAAAATGCTAATTTTACATGTAAACAAAAAAGGCAGTCAAGAGGCATGTAATTATTGTGAAGATAAACACAAAAATAATTCAATTGTCTGGACAGCTACAAACCCACAAATATTAAACTGAGCAACAACTGATGGTGGCACAATTCAGTAGACAGATGCTAAAAAATGTCTGCACAAGGTCATTTCCAGTTCCAAATGTGATTATGTTGAGGAGAAAAACAATTTCCACATCGGCACTAATTCAACAGGGTACTTAAACATGTGTCTGATTCAAGCACATGAATTATGCCTTTAAAACAGAGGGAGTGATCCAGTTTGATGCAAGTCATGCATGACTTCAAGTGCATTGCTGAGCCGAAGCCTTCAGCATGAAATCAGCTTACCATTAGGAACGATTATAGTATGGAAAGTGCGAGAATAGTAGCAGCTAGAAATATTTTTACCAGGCAAAAGTTTTTTGTCAAGAAACCAGTTTGCTGATCCAAAACCTTTCACTGCAGACTGAACCCTGCCTACATAAAGCCCATTTTTTGAAATGAGTAAGACACAAATTAGTGTATTTTAAACATGCATGCTGGTTTTGCCAGTGTGTGGGATTTGTCCAACCGATTACAGAAATTATCCACTTAATCAGATGAAATGACGTGACACAGCACACTGATTGCATGAGTCTCAAAATTCATTTTCCTCTGTGTTGAAGTACACAAAGGGTATGAGAAAAAGCAAGTACATTTGGATATTCTGTTCCAAAATGGTCTCTAATATTTCCAATTTGTCATGTAATAAGGTGATGCAAATCTTGTAACACAGATTTTAGACAATGTGATTTGAACATAATTTGAAGTTATTCTAGACCTTTTAGAGACTTAACCAAGACCTGATGTAAAGTTCATAAACATCTTCTATTATCAGATGCCAAACTCTCCTTAACTTTAACACAAGTAATAAGAATACAAAGCAGGAAGCACCTTAATGTTCCTACCGTCTCCCTGAAATGAAAAACATACTGTTATGTACACACACTGACCCCATCATTCAGATAATCCTAACATCACAAACTAAGAATATGATCTCATGACCACAAAGCAACTGAATTAATGCTCTCAAAAAAAGCAACCCTCTCAGATGAAAGATCACAGCTGGAAGCTTGCATTTATCTTACTTCACATGCCAACAACCTGGACCAACGCATTTGTCAGCCCTCCTGCTCTAGATAAGGGGTAGCAATCCCCAGCTAAAGGGCTCTGCTCACCACACATTGTTTTAAGATTGCTTACAGTTTTCTGACCAGACCCTAAGATAAGCTAGTTTTACACAATATAAATAGTTTTGTTAGCAAATAGAAGCATTTATTCAAAGCTGCTTGTTGTAGCTGTGCAGCACTTTTGTTTCTTATCACACTGAGATTTCAGAAGCTCATCAAATGGGATGCGAGTGGATGACTTGTGCATTTATCAAGGCTTGGAAGATGTTAAGACCAGAGAAATTTATTTTCAAGGAAACAATACTTCATGTACCTGGCATGCACTGACTTGCTGGAAAAATTTCCAAAATGGAAGGAAATCCATGTTCCCTAAAACGTACTATGTATATGATGTATACTAGGAGACAGAGAACATATATTACACTGAATATTTTCAGGAATTTTAAAATCTGTTCAAAGAACATAAATCTCCTTACACTTCCAGCTGTTACTCACAAAAGAGTTAATTAACTCTTTCATGTCATTGTTGTGCCTACATAAGTGATTTCCCCCTATTTCTACTTACTCCTTAAAACATCCCTAAAATCAAACCTATAACTTAAAAATTAAATCTATTTTGCAAATGCAATTGAGTCATTTAAAATTAACTCCCTAAATCTGGCAGTAAATTACCATGCAGGCTTTACAGAATGTATTTTTGTATCAAGATGTTAAAAAAATACTAGACCAGTAAACATTTACCCAAGAAATATAAGTAACTTCATGCAGTATACATCTGAGGTTTACCTTTTACCACCAGTAGACGTAAGGGGCTGAGGTGTGACCACCTTAAACAGACAATTCCATGGCTGCAGGCATCACATTTGAGCATAATGCTTTGGGCCCATATTCTTACTTAACTTCATTTAGCCTTTAAACTGTAAAAATCTTTCCAGCTGCTGAGTTATTAGGTAATCTACTAATGCTGCTTACCTGAATCTACACATAAGTCAGCACTTACAGTAATTAGTGATTGGAAGGGACCTCTCAGGTTGTTGAAGTCGGGTCCACATTATTGCCTACAACTAGGTCATGAGAAGTTTTTCAAAAGCATTGATCAGGCTATAGCTGCACCTTAAGAAAGCGATCAGCATCTTTCCCTCTCCCAACAGCAATTAAGACAGTGCTCCAAGATCTCACTGTTCTGAGAAACCTTCTAATTAATCTCAGCTGGACATTAAATCTGAAGCATAAGCAATAATCACTGCCAGTTATATTAACTCCTTTCCGACTTTAATTTAGGAGAAACAAGAAGTGCACATCCCACACTGCTTTCCACTTTTACAGAATCACCTCTCCACCTACTTGCCAAAACCTCTGACTTCCCCATACAGCACCTTGTATCATGCAGTAATACAACTTCTCTCCAGAAGTATGGGACTATAATAAGAATAGAATAGAATACAATCTCTATTACAGGATCACTAATAATCTTTACTACTTTTGCCATTAACAGTTAGAAAAATTACATTACAATCACAATATCACCGTGCTCAAGAGTGGTATGTTTTCCTGAAGAAATCTAATTATAAAAATCATAGCCACATTTCAAACAATTAAGAAAGTGTACATATGTGTTCAATTATCCAATAATGTTGAATGCAATTCTACATCATCATAATTTAAATGACAAAAATAAACGGGATTTGTATTCTGATCACTAAAAAATTACAGGCATCTTCTTTTATATCAGCAGGTTCTTAAATATTCAGTATCTAACACTTGAAAGTTCAAAACTAACAGTTTTAATGTCAAAGACAACCAATCACATTGCCTTACTTCTAATTCACTCAGGTTTTAAAGTCCCACATTTACACAAGTCAATTTTTTAAATTCTGCTGCTGCTAGAAAGACCCAAAGAAAGGAGAAAATATTCTGAATTTAGAAAAGAAAACAGTAAACTGGCTATGGATGCATTATTGGCAACTGCAAACTAAAACACTGAATGATCAAAGCTAAAAATCTCCTCTCTACTCCTTCTCAAGTATATAAGTGGACGTGCTGCTCAAAACGTGTCAGGAGAGTGAAGAAAAGATCAGGAAATTTCTGAGAGTGACGGGAATGAAAATGAGAACAGTTAAGGCCATAAAACAGGGCAGATCAAATGTATACAGGAAATTAAGATGGTGCATAAGAATTTTAAGATCACCTTGCAACACATGCTCATGCTGAGATGAAAATGCTCCTTACATACTCTGAAAGATGAAAGACACCTCGGGAGCTACTCAAGGGACAGGAACCACAACTAGGACTTCACAGTCACTCTCCCTTCTGGATCCCCAAGGAATCAAGTTTATTGAAATTCATTGACCCTACGAAGGATCACGCAATAAATCTTCAGATTTGCAGAAGATACTAAGCTCTTTTGAGCAGTCAAATTCCATGCCAATGGTGAAGAACTCAAAAGATGTTATAAAAATGAGCAAGAGGGCAAAGAGGCAGAACGAGCTTCAGCCCAGGTCAATGTAAGAAGCTGTTTCAGGGGGAAAATGTAAACCTCACCAACATCCTCGCACCAGTTCTGAGTAGAGGAGAGATCTAGGAGTCACACTTCACAGCTCTCCGTGCTCAACTGCAGCCAGAAAAGCCATAAAACTTTGGCTGTCACAAACAAAAGTAAAAAAAGTAATGTAAATGAGAGAATGTAATTGTGTTGCTATATAAAATACTGTGTATCAGGCAGCTCTGGTCTCTCCAGCTCAAGAAACACGGTTACAAGAAAGTAGTGAGAAGGGGAACTTAAATGATTGAGGACGGAGCAGCTGCCTTACAAAGAGACACTAAAGAAAGCTGGAACTCTTCAGCTTGAAGCGCAGAAGACCAAGGGGGTAGTATGATCAAAGTTTATTAAACCATTAAAGCAGAATATGGTGAATGTGGAACTATTGCTCACCAAATATTACAACAAGGAGGAATGTGATGAAACCATATTGCGATCAGCTTAATAATGAAAAGCAGCACATCTTTACAAAGCTGGCAGGGATTTTATGAAGCTTGCCATCACAAGAGATGGCAGAGGCAGAGAACATCAGCAAGTACAAAAAAATGATTAGACAAATTCAAGAACACCACCTCTGTACGTGGTCCCTTTAATCCACCATGGGGAAGTACCAGGGGAATGGACAGCAGCCAAACTCACGTGCTGCTCCTGAACGGCCTTTCATATTCCACTGTTGAAGATGGATTATTATCTGACTCAGCAAAAAATGTCACAGGTTGGATTTTTTCTGCTATGTTGACAGTATCTCTTTTGCTTTGAAGTCTGATGATTGTGTTTGTAAGTGGACCTAGGCCCTCATTTACCAGAATAATTAATATTTGCATTGTTGACAAGCCAGGCCATTAAGGGAAGGGGGGAAAAAAAAAAGATATCATAGTATTTGATACTGTTTAATACCATTCTGTGACACTTCCTATTCATATGACTTCACAGAGCTGAGTACTGAAATAAAACCAACCCTCTTCTTTTTAGTATTGTGGAGAGTTTGGTACCTTTTCACCATCTGCACAGGTATGGCTTTAGGCAGAGTCTTCATTATGTTACAAGGTAAAGCCTCACAGATCATATTAACTCAAGAGCCCCTTAAAATATTCCATGTGTTTAGTAGATCAAAAATTACCTTTATTATTAAAAAATGTGACAATCAAACTCTTGATTTCGATTAAAATTATGACCTGGGAATTCCAGGCTTGTGATTTTCTTGACAATCTCTGTACAGCAGCTTCCATTACTGTCACTTATACTGACAGATTTTTCATTAGTTATGTCAAAATAAAAATAGGCTTTTATCTACCAAGAATAAAAACTTCATCAGCTGCTCAATGCAGGGTTACATTTTTGTTGAAGATTCCTGATCGTAGGGAGGGAGCCTGACATCTGAAAATTAAAACCAAAGCAACAACTGTTATACCGATGAATTTATACAGCTAAAAATGGTTAAAATAAAATTGCAAATCACTTTGATCGTGTCGACTATATAACATCACTTTACTATCAGAAAATCTTAATAAAAAGAAGTACTGTTAAGAACTGATCATTCAGTGGAACATGCGAAGCTGTATCATGAGGTACCTAAAGCATCATGCTTGCCTCAGCTGAGATGTCCCAGATCGCTGCTGATAACGCATCCTCCAGGTTACATTAGTAACAGAGAAATCACAAAAAGCGGTAAGTTGTATATGCTCAGTCTGTCATTGCTGATGACAGTTATCCCTGTCCCATTGAAGAAAGTCTAGTTAGCTGTGAGTAAACAGCTTTTCAAAATGAAAGCCAGCCACACTGCCCACTGCCCATTCCCCACCACAATACTAACCTGTGATTAAGCAGCATAATTCTGTGCAATACTAAAACAGTATGCTCTGCCAAAGTTATTCTTATATTCCACATTTTTGGGGTCATTTACGTGGATGGACTCTTGCCTATAATACTATAATAACAACTGTAATACAAATAAATGCAGTTATGCTGCTTATGTAGTACACTTTTTCCTCAACCTTCCTCTCCTTTCATGTTCCCTTTGAGCCTATGCTAATGAAACAGATTTTGCATTTACTGTTGTTAAACAAACAAAAAAAAACCAACAAAAAAAGCTTTCAGGTAGCATAGTAAAGCAAAGTAAACACAAAATTGCAGAGAAACTGCCATAATAAAAATACCTTGGTAGCAAGGTGAAGTTCAATCAGCAGATTAATTTAAAAGCAGAGGTTATAGCACATATCAAAAATGAATAGGATATTGCCACTATTAGGATGAAATATTACGCTGGTAAAAAAAACAACCAAAAAAAACCCCACAAAAAACCCCAAAAAAAACCAAACCACAAACCTATTTAGATATAAACTCAACGCTAGACTGAGAATCAGAGAAGAAACTATCTGCACTTCAAGTATTTAAACTAACTTCCACTTGTGTACAACGTGTTGATCTCACTCTGTCTTCTCATTAATCAGTGCATGTAACAGCTGTAATAGACTGAAAGAGGATAAAACACTTCATAGTTGTGCCAGGGGAGGTTTTAATTGGGTATTAGGAAAAATTTCTTCACAGAAAGTATGGTGAAGCATCGGAACAGGCTGCCCAGGGAGGTGTGGAATGACCATCCCTGGAGGTGTTTAAAAAATGCATAGATATGGTGCTTAGGGACATGGTTCAGTGGTGGACTTGGCAGTCCTTAATGGTTGGACTTGATGATCTTAAAGGTTTTTTTCCAACCTAAAAGATTCTATAGTTCTATAGGACTGTGACTTAGTGCCGAAGATTTAAGGGTCTTGGTGTTAGCAGAGAGCTCAGCCATCTTAGTCTTAGAGTAGTATTTTACACAGCTTCAGTACCCTGTGTAAAATACTCCTATTAAATAGTTCCTATTAAATGACACCTGCTCTGAGCAAAGAGATTTAAAACAAGTAAGCCTAAGTGGTTTTGAGACAGAAGAATATAAATTGTATGTACCTCAGGAAGAAAAAAAAATGGAAAAAATAAAACCATAATAAACAAAGCACTCTGCTGGCAAGATTTTTTTCTTTACCAGAGTTGCTTAGGTCTTGGTCTCAACTAAGTAGGAGAAGCACTCAACACACTTGCCAGTCTGTAAAGTATATGAAGTGTAGGTCCAAAATAAACCACTTCGCCACTTCACACAGCAAAATGCAAAAGAAAACCCTGTTATGTTTCCACAAACTCTTCCCCTAGTTCTATCCAGTGTTAACATGCAAATAACAGTTGATAAATTACTTGAGGAAATTACAAAAGCATCATATAACAAAAATATATTAAACACCACTACAAAATTTTAAGCCATTCTTTCTTGAAAACAAATAATAAGTTAAGCTTGTCATAACAAACCTTCTGTGTTTTGCTTCCTGCAGTTCTAATTTTTGCCCCTCCGAGAACATTTAAACAAACTCTAGTGATGCTGTCAGACTTCTAGGAGCTACACTGGGTAGGAAGGAGCCTACACAGAGCCCCTTAAGAGCTCACAACTCTGCAGGGAAAGCTGAGGAGCAGCTCATTTCCTTCTTGCAGGCTTTTTCCACACCTTTATCTGACTTTAACCCATCATGTTAGGAAAGAGAAAAGAGCCTTTAGCAACAGAATTCACGCAAGGCCAGGAAGAGTTGTAGAATAGAACAGAGAAGTTCAGTTGGAAGGGACCTACAAACACCATCTAGTCCAGAAGATGCATAACATAAACATACAATTTCAGGAAATCTCAGTATCACACAAATGTGTTTAAAGAATAAGTCCTTAGAATCTTTATATTTATTCACTTCTTTGAAAACATGCAAAATGTAAAACTACTATCCCATCCATTCACTGAACTTTTTCTAAATTACCAGTCATTGTTAGAAAACGATCAGTCAGTGCAGTTGATACCTTACTCAATACTTAAGTCTATAGAGACAAGTAAGACACCAATTTCACAGATGTTGTAGCCCTATGACCTGCAGGTCCTAATATGTTTAGAATTACAGAGAAGTTTATTAACGGAATACTCAAATATTCCTGAATTTTTATAGTGTTTCCAATTGGTAATGATACAGAGATTACAGGCTTTAATCTTATTCAGTTGCTACACACAATTGCAAGTTTATATTGGCCCCAATTTTGTTTTACTGGATGGTACATAAAATGCTGGATACACATTAATCATGTTTTGAATTGCATTTTCTAGTATTTTTCCACTAACACCCTTAGCTTAACACGCTACTTCCAGAATAGTTAAATCAATAGAACCTTTAAGTCTGTAATAACTCACAAGCAAGGATCTCTCACTTACCTATACAACTTCTCAGGCATGGGCAGCCAAATAACAACATATTTCTTACTATTGAGAAATTAATCTTTAAGTGAGAAGGCTGGGAATTTAATCTGAGTGAAGACAGTAAAATAATACTAGTGAAACGTCCAACAAGAAAAAAAAAAAAAAGGCAGTGTACAGCAACAAGCACTTAGAAGAGCTAATGTGTTACAGATAGTGAAAAATCCTTTTGATTATCAACAAAATTATTTAGAGAAAGCAGACATACAGGATAGAGATGCCACAGGTTGGAAATCTATCCGCAGTTTGACCACAGACCTCATGTGTGACCTAGGGCAAATCAATTACTGTGTGTTCTTTGGTCTCCACAATGCAAAACCCACCTTTTTTATTCTCCACAAGAGTCTGGTTGTGATTTCTTACCATTTTATTGAGCACCTCACTAGAAGTTGCATTTCATTTTAATCAGGTTTGTTCATTAATGACTTTTTGAATGATGGGGACTCCAGAAGTAATAAAAGTGGAATTAAAATATTCATAATCTCAATCCTTTATGATCAGAATGATAGAAAAAAATGTCGAAAAGCACAGAACTGTAAACAAAGCTGCACGATAAAAAGCTACATTTTGAGACAAGGAATAACACAGAACTTTATTAATAATTGTGCTCCACAGCCAATACTCATACTGTAGGTTCAGGTTATACGTATTCACAGTTAAGCAGCCTATCACAGAACAGCTGAAGTTGGGAGGGAGCTTTGGAGATCCATCTAGTCCCGGCCCCCTCACAAAGTAGTCATGTAGAACAGTTCACCCAAGACTACATATCCAACTGAGTTTTGTGCGTCTCCAAGGATGAAGAGCACCGAGTCTGCCTCTGTTTTCGTCACACTCCCCAGATACTTGCACATATTCGTAACATCAACCTGAGCCTTGTCGCAGCTCTCTCAGCCTCTTCTCATATCAAAGATGCTCCACTCTCTTAATCATCTTCATGGCCCTTCACTGGACTCTTGCCAGTACGTCCACATTTCTCTTCTACTGAGCAGCCACGAACTGGATGGCCACTGCACTCCAGGTGGCCTCACCAGTGCTGAGTAAAGGGTCACCTCCCTCAGCCTGCTGAAAAAACTCCTTCTAATGCAGCCTACCATGCTGTTGGTCTTCACTGCCCCATGGTCCTTCTCTGCCAAGCTGCTTTCCAACCAGTCAGCCCCCAGCCCGTACCAGTGCATAGGGTTCTTCCTCCCCAGGTGAAGAACTCAGCAATTACCTTTGCTGAACTTCATGAGGTTTCTGTTAGACCATTTCTCCAGCCTGTCCCTCTATATGGCAGCACACCCATCCCGTGTATCAGCCACCCCTCCTCATTTTGTATTGCCTGCACACTTTCTGCGCATGTATGCTGTATTATCATCCTGGCCATCAATGAAGATGTTACACACCACCGTCCCCAGTAACAACTCCTGGGGTACACCAGTAGCGACTGGCCTCTAACTGGACTTTGTGTCACTGATCATAATACTTAAAGCCTGGCAGCTCAGCCCATTTTCAGTCCATCTCATTATCCATTTATCCAGCTTGTACTTCACCAGTTTGTCTATGACAGCGTTATGGGAGACAGTGTCTAAAGTCTTGCTAAAGCAAAGGTAACATCCACTGCTCTCTCCTCTTCCACTGAGCTAGTCACTTTGCTGCAGAACGCTATCAGGACGATGGCGTCCTCTTCATAAAACCATGCTGACTCCTCCCTATCACCATCTTGTCTTTCATGCGTTTGGAAATGGTTTCCAGGATTATTTGCTTCATCACTTTCCAAGGGCTTGAGGTGAGGCTGACTGGTCTGTACTTGGCCAGATCCTCCTTCTTGCCCTTCTTGAACATGAGTGCCATTTACTTTCTTCCAGTCCTCAGGAACCTCCCCCAGTCGCTATGACCTTTGAAAGGTAATGGAGAATGGCCTTGCAATGCCATCGAGCAGTTTCCTCAGCACTTGGGGGTGTAGCCCATCAGGTCCAGTGGACTTGCAGTTTAAGTGTTTCCACACTGGATCCTCCTCCACCTAAGGTAAGTCTTCATTGCTTCTGACTTTCCCACTTGTCTCAGGGACCTGGAATTGCAGAAAGCTAGTCTTACCAATAAAGACCAAGGTGAAGGAGACATTAAGTATCATGGCCTTCTCCATATCTTTTATCACTAGGTCCCCTGCCTCACGCAGCAGCAGGCACAAGTTTGCCCTACTCTTCCTTTTTCTGCAGAGGTGACTGTAGCAGATGTTCTTGTTGGCCGTCACATCCCTTGCTAGATTCAAACTCCAGGTGGGCTTTGGCTTTCCTAAGCCCATCCCTGCTTGACTGTTTCTCTAAATTCCTTCTGAGTCACCATTTGCCATTTCCACCTTTTGTACTCTGTCTTTTTACATCAAGAGCTTTTTCAGAAGCACCTTGTTCACCCATGCAGCAGACTGTTCTTAAGATTGTAGGGCTATCACAAACAGCCAGATTCTGATTCTGTCTTTCACTATACCTTTTGTCAGTTCTAAAGGTGAAATTTCTTGCAGCAAAATGACACCTTTTTTCTAAGTCTGCTTTTCCTATAATTCCTTACAAATGTTATTGAGGTACCCCCTTGCACAATTTCACCCAACTAGGTTTTTCTAACATGAAAATGTAGTTCTAACCATGCTCTGGAGCCTAAATTGACACCAAAAACCCCAGCTGAAGTTAGTATTAATTACTTTATTCATGTATTTTGAGTTATTAAATTTACTACGTGTTTTACAGCTTGGTATTTTGGACAAAAATAAATTAAATAAAGACAACAACCAACCGTTTGTGATATAGTACTACGTGCCAAACAGACCTGAAGTTTACTTTCTAGGCCATTAACAGTCCTCTGTAACCTCTGGTAGGTGGCTTATTCATTGCACCTCAATTCTGAACAGGCAGAGGAGGAATAATACTGTCTCACCTCAAAGGGACATTATGCTGATACATTCACTTTCTGTGCAGCTAAATATAAATATGACATGTGAACCTACTGAATCACTATAACTTTAGGAAAAGGATTATTACCACAAGAGTGCTGTCAAATTCCCCAACACACCAAGGCCCTTTTAGTAAAGGACAGAGTCTCGTCTGTTTCTAGCAATTCTCATAGTAAAATCCTATCTTCCTTCCCAGTCTCTAACAGGAACCCCACTGGAAGCAGAATTCTCATATTACAATGAGAGGAGGAAATTCCCTCTTTTGAGGTGACCAGACTGGAGAGCAGAAGAACATACACAGGACTCTCCCTTCCCCTCTGTTTACTGACAGGAAATAAGAGCCTGCAATTACTTTTGAAATCACATTCTCTTTGTGACCAGGCTCATTCATGTACATGCTATTTTCCCTCACTCAGAAAACACAGCTTCTTCTCCCAAAACAGACATCTCTGACCAGAACAGGGCAGATCAGTAATTCTCAAGAGTTTTACACAGCACGGTTCATGCTTGTCTATCCAAAGAACCTCTTCTCCGGCGCTATATAGGCTCTGGCTCTCACTCCATGTCCAAACCCCTGAGCTGTGGAATACAGTGCGATGCCCCACTTCAGTCCAGGGGAAAATCAGGGAGTAGAACCTCTTTCTGGGCACCTGAAGAACGAGATAACTGGACACAGCTAGCATGGATTTACCAAAGGTAAATGATGCCTGAATATCAAGGAATCTTTTCTATGACCCCTGCATCAGACAGTAGCATAGGACCTCCCATTCCACTTGCTGTTCAACAGCTCTTATTACTAAAATATAATTAATGGAGTAGTCACTCGCTTTTCTTCCTTCAGTGAGTTAGCAGTTAAGTATGGACTTTGCCTTTTCAGTTTTAAACAGCTTGATGGTAATTTTTTTCCACGCAAACGATTTAAATTGCTGTTAACAAAACAGCCCTAGTAGAAAACCAAGTAAAACTAGAAACATAGAAATAAATGTGCTAGAATAAAATTTGACTATAGTTGTCGCTGGATTTTTTTTTTTTAATTGAGGGAAGAACTTTCCATGTAAATAAATCCTCAGTTTTATAAAACCTGTCACTTTACATATTCATTGTCTAAGAGGATCTAGCACCTTGAAGGTAAGAGCATTTATGTGTTTTACAGCATACTTGCTTTCAGATCGTGATGCAAAAGCTACTTTCCAGGGGAGCTAAAAAAGGCAAATTCTGTATTTCAGCTTCAATAAAAACTCAAAAATATTTTTAAATCTATGTTTAACAATGTAACCTCCATACCCACTAACAAAATCAGACTCACAAAGGACCTAGAAGAGGCATAAAAAAACCTTTTAATCGACACTCTACTCCAAGGTAACACTAACTGTACATAGATTTGCAGAAACAGGTTATCTGTGATCTTATTCAGTGTCCATTTTTCCACTTGAATTTTTTTTCTGGCCCATCTGTTGGCAAAGAGGCCACTATCATCCAACATCTGCATCAGAAGACAGAAACACATGAGCAGTAGAGGCACTGCATCTCGTAAGCCTGCATTCATTGCTTCTGTGGAGTTAATCTTCTCATGTCCAGTTCCCAATCACAGAATCCCTAGACTGAATAAAGGGGGCTGTAAAATCTGGCTTTTCACATGACCTGACTGTCATTATAAAAATACAGCATCCTTCTTTCCTTTCAGTTTAAATGAGGTCTGCATCTGCCTTTGTCAGCCATCCTTAGACTATTCCCATAGGACATTTGCCTAAGATGTTCCTAAAGCTCCGAGTTACAGAGATCCTCTACCACTAAAATGTTTTCCCTTGCGTCCATCTCCCTTGTTGCACTTTAAACCCATAGAGTGCTGCTGTAAGACAACGATACAGATGTAAAACATCAATAAGTTAACTCAAAACTCAAAGGCTGTTCCTAATTCCCAGTATTTTGTAAGGAGAAAACCAGGGAGAACAACAATCATGTGTTAGGGCAATTGTTACTGCTCTTCACTTGGCACACCCCAACCTTCCTTTGCTCAAATCACACTAACTTCAGAAGAAAATACAATAAACGCACAGTTATTAGATGAGTCATAAGGTCGTTCTGCTTTCTGACCAAACTAATAAATTTACATCTAGAAGTATTTTTTAACAGAACAAAGATGGAGAATTGCAAATGTTTTTCCACAGAGGATATAGGTTATGAAAGTCTTATATCCTGCTATGAACTGAGATTACGCTTAGCATGCAGCCCTTGAGGTAAATCTGATTATGCCGTGTGAAACTCCTCAATGAAGTACCATCTTCAAGAGCATTTATGAGCGACAAGCTCTACTCTCCTCTGGGATGCGGATCGAGTGTCCTATTTATTTCCCTGGCCTTTCACATAAAAGTGGAAAGCATGGAAAACATTTTTTAAAAATAGATGTGGTTAATCAGATTTCCTCTTATGTTTCCTGATCATGTTTCTTTGGTATCTACTCTCTTCTGTTTAAAATACTTTTATTCTCATAATTGCTTACATGTGTTTAATACAAACTATAAACTTTTGAGATTCATCCAATTTCTAAGCATTAAGTACTTCAGGAATGTCTGCAGTTGCTACCTTTTTATTGTGATAAGAGCTGGAGGACTTTGCCAGATAAAACTCTAGAAAATCTTGCCCAAGCTGTCTCCTATGCTCTGACACTCACAGAAGGGAAGATGCAGCCTTTGTGCAATGTTTCAGGTTAAATCATAAGTCTGAGTTGAGACAACACCATTAGAAGCTTCAATGACTGAGGCACAAGCACATCGGTTTCAGGACCAGTAATCTGGAGCAGAAAGGCAGGGCAGGTGCTCCAAGTGCTCCTTAGCACTAAACCCACCAAAATTTGTGAGCCAGAGCAGCCCATTTTCTTTGCACACTTGCGCTGGAGGCTCAGTTGCGCTAGAACTTTCTCCATGCACAGAAGTAGTAGCTAAATTCATTAACAATTTATTAATCAGATGAAAAATTTAAATCTACAGGATGATTTTCAATCTTCTTTCAAACTAGCCAGGCTTAAAAAAAAAAAAAAAAAAAAAAAAAGATAGGTAACTATAGCCTTATGCTATCTTAATTCCAAGAAAAATAATTATAACCACTTGTTATAATGTTTTTCTTGTTAAAAAAATGAAAAACCCTTTAGATGGAATATTTAAAAAAAAAATTAGTCAAAAATCTCATTTGCACAAAGATACAGTGAGTTTATTAATTCGTTCCAAACAGTAGTTACAGGTGCTGATGACAGGGACCTGGATGAGAGAAAGGTGATAACAAAGTCAAAGCACCCACATTAAGAGTAATTTGGGTCACCTGAATTTATCACTCACTTTTTTCCAACCAGATTCCTCATACAGTCTTATACTAGCAAGAAGCCTGGGAATAAATGTGATTAACACTCCTCCCCCCACCCCACCCTTTTTTTTTTTTCTTTTCTTTTTTTACACTAAAGAGATGCTTCTCAAACAGTTAAACCATCTGTACGTTCCATACCTCGCTATGCTAGCCCTGCTGATTCATCTGGGGAAACGGAAGAAAAACTACACTTGTCTTATTTATATGTATGATATGCTGGCTTTATTTATCTGGGCTTAAACTACCATCACAAGCAATTCTAGAAACAGAGCAGTTAACACCACACAAAAAATGGATGTTTCCTACTATCTAAGACAAGTTTCAAACCAGCAGTCCTGATTTTACAGCCATTCCATTGATTTAACCCACCAGCTGCAGAGATTGCAAGTGTTTTCCTTTAACAGCACAGCTACTAGCCCATTTTCAGGTTGCCAGTTGAAAGGTGATCAATCAGTGAAACTCGTTAACAGCAGCCAGAGATTTCAAGAGGGCACTTGATCAAGCTTTATTGAGCAGCAGCCTCTAAGGATGCTCATTTGCTCTACAGTTACCCAAAGTGATAGAGGATTATCCATCTAATGACACTGTAGTTGCCGTTTTCAAACTACTGTTCAAGATGTTGAATAGATTTTCCATGAACAATATGAGAGTACAGCAAAAAAATAAGGAATTTTAATTACAAAAGAGAAATTACTTCTCACCAGACTTTTCTCTCTAAACCACAAATCAGAACTGCTAAACCCTCAGAGACTTTTACTCGCACCTGAAAATTTAGCTCCATACCCTCAGATGGGGCAGAATCTATCAAGGTTTGGGTGCATGTTCCCCCTTCCATTAACAGGCATGGTAAATGGTCTGTCAACACAATACCATGAGCACCATCGCAAACAACAGCCTTAAACCTCTTGATTCTCTGTTGGAAGTCACGATTTAATTTATATACCTCTTAGTTAATGAAGGTCTCAAACTCACAAGAGAAGCCCATAAGGGAAAATGCATGGACAGGTGCTGACAAGCTAATAGATGATGAGAACAGCAGGAGGCCTTGAGGCTGGTCGGTTATTGAAGCCTAATGGGCTCCTCCATCTTCCTTGTGCCCACCCCATCTATCTGGAACGCAGCACTGAGCCACGGAAGCCCATTTGATGAATAGGTCCTGCTAGACACCAGCCCTTTGCTTTTTATCTGCATTAGAAACTCAGGTTATAGTTCTGAGTGAGAAGGCTGAGGTTTCCTCATGTGTTTCCTAATATACCTGAGGGCTGCTTGAATGAAAATACTGATTTTCCATCCATATACAAATTGAATGTCCAAGTTTAAGACAAAGATCAGCGATGTTGTAGTTTTTACATTTCCGATACAGAAGATCTTTTTTTCTATCCTTTACAATCCTGTACCTATTTTAAGACTCAACTTCAATGGGGTGGGAGGTTAATGAAAAACATAGCTGAAAATAAATACTGACACATAAAGCAAAGTGACTGGATGTGGGGGAAGTGTTTTCTTTGCAGGTTAGCAGGGGTTTTATTTAGGAAGTTTTACAGTAGTTTCACTTTCTGCTGCCTTAATCACCAATGATGAATGCAGAGCCTGCTGTGCCTTGGAGCATCCTTTTGGTGCCATTTACATTTGAACCGAAAATGGGCTGAATGTGGTCCAAGGCGCAAAACAAGGAGTTACCACCCCAAAGAGCCCGCAATTTTAAACAAACAAGATATAAAAAGGATTCACTAAGACACCCTGAGGAAGGGACACATCAGTTTTTAACTAAGGAGCAACAAAATTTGTATACTGTTTGAATACCAAAAGGAAATTAAGATGTTTAAATGAAGAGAGAAAAGTGGTGTCATATGCATGAAATCAGAAAGAGGATCCTTAAAGCAGCACTGGAACAAAAAAAAAGGACAAGGAAGAAAAATGACGGGATTCTTAAGTCCAGTATCACTGCCAGCGATGGGAAAAGCCACACACAAAACAGCAAAGTTCTCTTGCAGTGTAAGCCTACATCCTCTGATTTACAGTAACCAATTCACATATGCTATGAATAATCAAGAATTATTCATAAGAATAATAATAGTCATTATGAGTAATCAATGATTGATAAAAACTACACTTTGAACTCTCTGTTAAAGTTTGTTAACAACTTTTGTTATCAATTGATATATGGTATCACTGAAATCATACAATTGAGTTTAGCTGTTTAATTCACCTACCTAGAAACCTTTCCAATAATCAAATAGGAACTATAGTTAAGCACAGAGAGAATGTGCACTAACATGGCTATCAAGAGGATGGACATCTTTCTGGGTAAGTAAGCCGCAGCAGGAGAGTGATATAAAGTACATCTCCTCACCTACTGGTGAGGAAGAGATGTACTTTATTTAAGTAGAAGACTCTTGTTCTAAGGATATCTGGAAATTGGTTCTAACCCGTTGTCTGAGGACTATCCACAAAAAAGTATAAATACAACCCATTTCAAAATAACACCAACATTTCTCCAGTATGAAAGAGAAAGAATCTACAAGTAGAGTCCAACTAGAGTTTAGTTGGATATGTGAATAGTAAAAAAAAAAAAAAAAAGGGGGGGGGGGGGTGAGGCGGAATGAAAAAGCAGAAACAACAACAATCTGTTAATTTCAGAACAGATGTTGGATAATATCAATACGGAACAATTTTTTTTTCTGTCTTTTAAGAATGATTCAAGTATTGTTACCTACAAATCAGGATTTGAATAATCAGTGATGACCACTGACCACCTTTATGTGTCTAGTGAAGATCAGGACAGGTTCTGGAGACAGACGGAAGAAAACTCCCTCTCCACCATGAACTGCCCTAGCATACCACATGATGCTAAATTTTACATACAAGATGCAACGGAGTTACTCCAGATCTTGAAAGTTGGCAAAGACTAATTAATCCTAGGAATTACTTGCTACAATCACGCCAATAGCAAGGATGAAGATAATATGGAAGCTATCTATATGAAGAAACCACATATTACAGTCTCCATGGGACCCACATATCGTGAGAATAAACAAACCCAATATGAGTTAGCTTACAATGCAAGACACAGAGACAGCTCCATTACCGACTTGGTACTAATTGTAAGGAGTTCTGACAGAATTTAGATAGAATTCAGATAAGACAGGGATAATTTTGACTTTAATGGTGTATCATTAGCGTGCACAAAAATAATTTTTGTTGTGTAATACTTTATAAATTCTAAAAGACAAAATTATGAAGCAAAAGTTTCTATTTCTAATTTCAGGTTTCTAAATTCTACTTCTAAACTTTATTACATACTGTGATAACAAGAAATGATTAGGAAACAATAGAAATTATTTTTTAATTCAATGTGAGCATTTTACACTGTATAATTAATACTTGCCTGTATACTTCCTGAAAGAGATTGTAAACTAGTTCGTAATTAGTAATTCTGCTTTTAGCAATAAATAGACAAGTCATATAAACTGTGATTATTTTCACACCTTCTTAGAGGTTATCCATTGCTTTGAACCAAGCAATTATTTCGTAAATGTCTCCTGCATATCCTTCTAAGTACTCTTGTTCTTTACACTATTCTTTTACACAGCAGGATGTCACGGACACCTCCAACGCATAAACTGTTTCTGGACATAAAAAAATACTTTGGGAGTATATACTGTGCCTAATATATTAATACAAAATAGCTGATGCCAATAAAATCTCATATTAATCTTCTTTATATATGTTCCATTTTATGTTTTACGGGTTACTAACATGATTGTAGATTCTATACCTGAAATTTCCAGGTGTTGTTTCTCTAATCAAGCCATAAAAACTGTTGGAAAAAATAGTAAATAGTCTTATAGCAACTTCCTAAGTAACACTAACTTTGTCACAATATTATGTGAAAAGGAGAGCACGTGCTGATTTTTACAATCTCCCAACACTCTAACATCTTGAACAAATACTGAGATGAAACATCAACGCAGTGTCCTTCTATAAATGGTGATTTCCTATTAAATGAGAATAATCCACAAAAGCTTTTATTCCTTTTTATAAAAACTAGGTTATAGCTAATGACCACGCGGGGGTAGTAGTGTGATGGTAATGCTGAGTTAGCGTCTTGCGCCCACAGCAACGCAAGCACAGCGGCTGTCTGAAATAAGTGCATTTCTGCAGTGCGTTTTTGATTCTTTATAGCATACATATTTTACCTATAGGATGTCCATATATGTGGCCAACTCCAGTTATCAAAATCTGAAATTTTGGAGACTCAGGGAAGAAGTGTTGTAAGTTATCCTTTCATTCTATAAAGGTTTTGTCGTTGAAAAACAACAGTCACGATTTAACATTTAGTGAGAAAATATATAAAAGATTTTTGGCAGTCATTTACTGGAAGCTAACATTTTCAGTCCGTAAGTTACAGAAGAGCAAACATTTTTGCTAAGGCAAGTGGGTTATCAGTGGTTAGTCACTTCTGGCCTTAAATACAGATTTGAATTTTCTATACCTAAAAGAGGATGCTCAGGCTCTACTCTTATAAAAGAAAAGTTAGTTCCTATTCTCTTTTCAGTGTACAATGGGTCCATTTTTTGTCTCTTAGTTACATCAGCCAGTATCATAAACAAGTCACAACAGCTAGTCTTGTGAAAGTCACTTGCCTTTTTTAAGATAAGTATATAAATATTTATTAGATTTGTACTACACACAAACATAACAGAGGAGAAAAAATGTGAAAGTGGTTACAAGCTACATAAATAGCTCTAAGTATTCAAGATCACAAAGTGCAGCTAAGCCTTACAACAAATTGCTTGTGCCATATGATTTATTCTTATTCAACTATGTTGTTTCACAGACTCTTTATTATTGTACTCACATTCTGTTTTTTATATACAGTAACACATATTGCAAACATTATTATTTTTACACGTATGGGGGTCCCAAATGCATTTGATAGCATTGTTATACCTGATCAGAGACCGCCAAGAGAATACAGAAAGGAAAGACAGAAGTATTGAAGTTGCCAAGCCAAGCTGAATTACAGGCCACCGATTTGTTCTTCTCCAACCATTTTTTCCCCACTGCTTTTGCAAGTAATACGTTCCAAACCAAATAAACCCATGCCTTCCTGCATTCTACAGGCAGCATTTGTACTAAAATTGAAGTAAGTATTGTTAAGGGCTTGCCCAGACTCGAAAGTTGATGCCGATTATGGGAGTGTTTGACACTACAGCATAATAGCTGGTCCATAACCCAACGTGCAGTCACTTTTACCCTCAAGCAAAAGCGTCACAGTCCTGTTTTGCTTAATCCCCAGCTAAAGAACTTCTCCTTTGCTGTCAGGATGATTCATTGAATCAACAGCTATGTCTGAAATAATTCTTCAATGGAGCAAATTCAGCTCTGACAACCGAAGAAAAACACAGGAAATAGAAAAAAAAAGGTCTGAATGGGGCAAAGTATCTCATGGTAGAAACAGATAAAGTCAGGGTAGACAAGTGAAGGCAGTATCATCTTCAGTGGTTACTGCTAAACGTGACAGAACTCAAGAGCATGAAACTTATTTGCCGCATCAACTCTCTCTGAAGCAGAGGAGCTTGTTTTTAAACAGGAATTTCAACTGCCCAGTTATATATGATGTCACATCTCTATCTGAATAATTTTACCATTTTATAATAGCATAATATTAATTAATTAGTATTAGTTAATATATTTCCACTGTAATACCTAACAGCTTCATTTTTTAGTTGATAATCTTCTTCCTAAGCCAGAGGAGGCTGAGCAGTTTGTGCTGGCATAACTAAGTTGGTAACTAAAATGGCCATGTTAAACACGCTTAAAAAGACCGTAATCAAAAGGGTAGTACAAAAGCTATTCCTTACTTTTACTTCATGTGTTTGCTAAATCTTTTACAAAACAGTTGCTTAATTGTAAAATACGCTAAATTCTTTCCCTTTGTAGAGTTCTCCACAGTGCAGCTGAGAAAGGCATTGCAAAACTAGTAAAACGGAAAAACACGAAAAAACCACACAGTGTTTTAAGAACATGACAAGTACTGAAGATTTCTTAGAATTATTTAAAGTGCTTCTGTCCTTTCATATGCAACAATCAAAGCTTGCAGGCAGTGAACAAAGGTGAGAGAGCTAGTGAATTTTTAGGCTGATCTGCTGTTATGTAGAGAACTTAACTAACTTGTGTAAAGTCACAGTGAGTCAGTGCCAACAGAACAGTGAATCTAAATCCTAATCCCATTCTCAAACTACTGGATTGACTCATTTCCCACATCCAGTTACTCTGCTTATATTTTATGCAATACCCTGCTCAAGCCATGAAGTTGCTTCTGTAAATGGATTTCTTTGTGTTACAGCCCACTCTTGTAAATCAATCAAGAAAACATTTCATTACTTTTTAATGAACTTCTGTGATCTCATTTCCCATGTCGTATTGTATATCCTTGCTTAATGCTAGATAAATGAGTCAAATTGGGCATTCCAGATGACTGATATAAAACAGTTTTAATTCATCTTCTTAGGAACATGTTTCTACAAAAAAATCCTGATCAAAAAATAAACAGGCTAAAACCTACATATCGTCATATCTGCAAATCAATGCACAATCATTTTCAGGAATCAGCTGCTCTGGCTTAGAGAAAAAAACAACATGCCTTAAGATTTTTTTCATGACTTTGCCATTTCAAAATGCCAAAAGGTACTAATAAATTATGCCAAAGATCCTAAGAAAGTTCACTCTCCCCATCTCATGAAAGGTACTCTGCACAAAAAAGCACTTCAGAAGAAGTCTGAAAGAAAACCAGCTTAGCCTGCATCTGACCACTGAAAGCTCCAGCGCTATCTGCTGAAAAGAGGGTAGTGCCTTACTCTGCCTCCAGCTGTTACGGGCAACATAGATCAAGACTCTACGCAATTCCTAAGGGCTTCCCTTCAGCACTTTATTTGTAAACCTGCATGTTTCAGACTTCACTGATAAGAGTAAAAGCAGCTTCCCCTGTCAATGTTAAAAGCTTTGAGGGAGTCAAGAAGAGTGTCATAAATGCAGCGAATCCGTTCCTGTGCAGCAGAAACCATGTAGGTGTCTGGGCTGGGCGAAGGCAATTCCATTTGGTTGGTAGGTACCCAAAGGACATGCCCAGCCAGGTTAAGGAAGAACCCAAAACCTGACTCTGAAGGGCCCTGAGGAGTCAAATAGCCTTTTCTGGCATTACCTCAAATGCTGGCATTTGCCAGTCATGCTCTAATTTAAAAATTCTCGTTCATCTCTTCATTCTTGAATGAACCAAAAGGGAGGGGCAAAATTTTGGGTTGTTAATATATTAACTGCTGCGTATAGGAAATAGTTGAATATCTTATCATTCTGTTGCAATTCCCTCACACCTCTCAAAGCTGCAGCAGTGTGGACTATCAGTCGCATTATGGGAAGTAGGAAAGATGTGAAATTCTGCCTGGAGACAGTCATCACACAAGGATTTCTTAAGGTGTATGTTACCTTGCTAGAGCAAAAATCAGACGCGTGATACACCTGGTTGTGTTAAGCAGTCTGGAGGCTATGAAGTGGTTAGTTCATTGTTTAAAGAACATCCTCATGAATGTGAGGCCCTTTAAAGTACCTGAAAGACTATTGCAACATAATTAATGCACTGTATTTATTTCTATTTATATTACATATTTAAAAATACTTAAAGCAAATGTAGTATGTGAGAAAATTCAAACATACAAAAAGAAAGAAAGGTAAAGAGCACAAAATTTGGAATAGAGAAGACTGTGGTTATGTGGCCACTGGATTCCCTTCCTACATATGACCTCTTCGCTTCTCTAACACCCCCAATGTGAAACTTTCTGTTATCAGTTGCTCAAGACCTGGAAAATTAGCCGATACCCAGGAGCACATAAGGTGTCATGGGTTATTCCTTGCAAAAGGCTGTGAACTCACGGGTACTATAGCAGAAAACCCTCAAAGCCCAGAAGAAAGAAGAGAAACGGAAGAAAATTCTACTGACAGCTTCCAACAAAGGTTTTAAGACAGCAATCTCAAAACCACTCCATTTCAGTTATATTAGAAAGTGACAGAGCTGTAATGACACACACGTCTGTGTGACAACAGACTTTCACGGATGCTGTGAAAGTCAGACAGATATATTAGTAAACTGAATTTTTGCCAGCATAAGTTGTATCAGTTGTCTGAAGAATTATAAGCTGTACTAGGAAAGAATTTTAACAAACTGTACTAGAAAGCTTTTGGTGCTTTTTTTATATAGTTTGATTGGATTCCTGATGAAAGAATAATCACACTGCAACCCCACACTCAGAATAACACAATTTTCTCTGGGGTTTCCACAGATCCCAAACCTCTGTGCAGATGCTTAAACACTGGCTGAGCAAACTCTGCAAGAGCACTTGTCTAACTCTAACTATAAAGGAATCAAGTCCAATAGGGTTTTCCAAACTGCCAAAATTGACAAATTAGTGTCAAATTTATGTTACAGAGATTATCAGAATGCATATTCCACTCACTTCATAATTATAAAGCTGGACAGAATGAAGGGTTTCAGTTAGTTTGAGCTACTATCCAAATTCAAGACCTTTACTTTCCATTTTGAAGAGAACAACTCCAATACGAACCGTCCACAAACTCTTAAGAAATGCAATGTATTTAATGTGAGAACATGGAACTCCATAAAATGCTAGCCCAGACTGCACTCTTCCATGCTGTCTTCCAACACAGAAACAGAAAATACCTTTGAATTAAAGACTACATTATTTAATACAGTGGTAAATGCACTCCTCTTGCTTCGAAAATACATACCTGTTTTAAAAAATAAAGTGGCTCAGAACACAAAATACCCTAGACCAGTAAACTGAGTATTGATGAGATTACATTATTCATTGGTTGGGCAGCTGTGATTTTGAAACAAGTCTAAAAAAATTACCTATTTCCCATTATTTACCTTGGGGTGAAAAAAAACCTGGGGATTTTGTTCAGAAAACCAAGACCGGGGTCAAGCTCTCCAGATTTAAACACCCTCCCCCTGATTCACTAGGCAACCTTGGAAAGCCTGTAACATCTTCCAGCACCTGAGTTTCCCATGATATGAAGTGAAGGCATCAGAGAGGCAAGGAAGTCATTATTTAGCATCTGTACCCAGTTTGATTGCCACCTGTTTTACCGTGTGCCAGGTTATTTTCAATGCATCCTGCAGTGGATGTAAACCAAATGATCGTAACTCCTAGAGAACACACTACTTTTTGCTTATTAGAAGAACCAGATTTACAGTCATGACCTCCAGAACAGAAGTATTATCCTTATACATTCTCCTTCTATGTTTTTCTAACACAGAACACTACCATATATTTAAAAAGGAACGTTAAGATCCATGGTTTACCAAAATATGTGGGTTATCCATTGCTGGTTCAAAATACTTATGATCAAATGTTCTAAAAATGGGACTATTCATACCATAAGACTTGCTTGTTTCA
Organism: Falco punctatus; assembly: GCF_963210335.1. Lineage (NCBI taxonomy): Eukaryota > Metazoa > Chordata > Aves > Falconiformes > Falconidae > Falco > Falco punctatus. The sequence goes on from NC_137581.1 coordinate 33,841,029, forward strand.
CAAAGTCTAATGGAAGATCAGTTTCATAAGTAGAAAAAAAGTCTGAAAACATTATGAGAAACAGCGGGTGGGTTAACTGAAACGTAGTAATTTCAAGAGGATGTAGAGGTATAACACAGTAATCACTGTGTAATTTTAATATCTCACTTGTGCAAAATCTCCATATTCTGGCACATCTAAAGAAACGGGGTTTTGCACATTTCTGGTTTTGTTTCTCAGTTACCCCAATAAAATCGATCTGGTTAATGAATCACTAGATAAGGCTAGTTAATGAAAGCCTTCAAGTATATAGCAAACAGGTTTTTTCCACTGATGTGTCATGTCTCTAACTATGGAATATACAAATCATTATATTCTATTTAGTGCCATCAGAAATTTGCATCTCCATCTACACAACAAAATTAATGGTGCAACAGCCTCTTTGCTAAATCACTTCATCTAGTTCTGCTTGATCCAGAATAGAGCTAGATTCACCTTTTGCTGCTGAAATAATATATTCTCAGGTTGTTCATCTTCCCTCCCTGCAAGTAAAAGGAATGGTGGTTGCAAGGAAAGGGCAGAGGACAACTCCAAGTACACCCCTTCTTGTGGAGCACTTTGTATGAAGTTTGCTGAAAGTATTTTTCAGCAAAGACAAGAAAATTGAGGAACTACATTTAATCACTTTCTCAAATTGTTACATTACTTGTAACAATAATGTAGAACAGCAAGTCCCTAACACTGCTTTTGTGAATTTTATAAAATTATGTGACTATGGCACTTCAGGAACCTAAAGACAGACATTATAGGTGCCTATAAATCAAAGTCAAATTGCAATGCAAGAGACACTCAGCAACAACATTCACTAAGCCCTCCCCCACTGCCTTAGAAAACAGAAAAATAGATGCAGGTAGTTCCTCTCCTCATGCAAAAACTAACACAGAACCACTCCCTGCTTTACAAACATTTTTTTTCTCATTAGTTCAGCCAGAGCACTCCCAAACTGCAGCCACGCTCTCCCCGGCAGCATGACCTCTCACAACCTTCCTGGTAGGCTTATGCAACCAGGAAACCAAAAGCAATTCTGTGTAACTTGGCTAATTTCAAGCCATCAAGCCATTTTACATTAAAAACAAATAACTGTCCCCAAATTTAGAATCAGCAGGAAAAAGTGATTTGGAAAATGTGTATAAAAGCACACTGAAAATTCTGAAGGCTCTGACATTTCTTCCTATTTTCCAGTCAAACTCACAGAAGTGTTTTACTTCAATTAACTTCTCCTTTCCAGTTATGAAATAGAGAATAACAGAATTCAGTACCCTGTTAAAAAAGGGAAAGTCTTGATGCTGTGCGTGCATTACTCTCACCATTTCAAATGAAACTTTCATCCCACATTTGCATTCATCAGATGCTTTATGCCAATTATTACTTCAATAAATCTTCGGAAAATGCATTTCATTGGTTTTAAATCAACAACATCCTTCATGAGAAGACCATATAAAAATTAATTATAATAGCTTCCTAAGGAAATACAGTCGTTTTGAACATTTATACCCAGACTAAAAGGCTTAAGTAAAAGTCTTACGTGTACATGAGGTGAACATACGAGGACAGTTTCCAGTATCACTGAACTGTGGAAGAAGAGGTTTTCACACAGATAAGCAAGTGTGAGGTCATGAGCACAAGTGATACACACAATGCTTCCAAAAATCTATGCTGCAAATGTGTCTGCATACAGAGAGGACACATCTCCATCTCCTCCTCCGTACGTGACATTGGGAGACCAGATTTTTTTCTGTCATGCCAAAATAGTATTGGGTTTTTGTGGCACCTGTTTTTATCTGGGATCAGCAAGTGCAAACCACCCAACAAAAAAGCGCAAGTGAGAACTGGAACAAAAATTGCCATCGGTAGACAACTTCAAGGGAAGCTGTCTGCAATACACCACATACATGCTACTGCAACAGAAAACAGGGGAATTATGTTTTTAGGGAAGGGACAAAGGGAAAAATCAGAGACAGAGCATTCCTCGTTACATCACACACATTGATCCCTCTTCCAAAAAGGCAGATGAACAGAAGAGGACAATGAGTTTTCTACACAGCCTAAGAGGTGGAGCACAAAAAGAAAAAGAAAGGGCATCGTCTAATTGATTCTAGCTAAGTGATCTTACCACAGCTGGAGAGAAGATCTTTGGCAAACAGCTAAATTTTGCTATATTTTGCTAAAAATAGCAGCTCATCTGAAGCACTGGACAGCTGAAAAATGAAAATATACTATTTTATTAAGTGGAGGTGACTCCAGATACAAGAAATTTGCTTCACCACAGTCTGGTTTACTGTCTCCATCTGCTGGTACATCACATTGCTTGTTAGATAATTCAATATTTTAAATGCCGTTAAAATGTCTTTAAAATATAATAAGGTGGCACAGCTTCCATTAGCATCAGCAGAATTACAGCTGAAAGTTTATGGGGAAAAAAAGTCCATTAAGAGTTTCATCTCTACAACTGCATTCAACATCACTCCAAATAGAAGAGTCAGTGATGGCCTGAAGCTGAGAGAAATACACAGCCCCTAAATGGTTCATTTTTATCATATTTAAGTAATGATTTACTTTAATAAGAGTAATGAACCTGATTTCCTTTGGCCTTAAGAAAAGCTTTCACTTCTGCCATCGTTTCTAGTCTACTGTTATTTTCGCACATAGCTAAAAATTATTTAAAGAAAATCCTCAAGTTTATACACTGAATTATCAAATAATAACAAAACTCAAACTTTTATACACATACAAAGTAATTGTTTGAAGAGTGACTATAAAGCACCACTGCTCACCGCTTCGCTGTTACTTTAGTACTCAAAGATGAATAGAAATCCCTGGCTGGTCCCCAAATTGCTCTGTAATCCCACTCAAGTTTTGCAAGATAAAACCTACGTCATAAACCTGTTCATAAGCAAGTTCCTGAATATGTTAAACTGATGTTAGATTCATTGCATCCAAATTTTTTGAGCACCTATTTCTGTCACAACCACATTTATAATAATCATACCAGGTTATGGGAGGACAATACAGCAGGGAAAAAAGAAAAAAAAGAAATCAATATGCTCAATAGATACACATTAATATATTCAAGGTAACCACTGGAAGAGATGCCAGCTTGCCATAAGCTTTCGGTTGAAGTTGCAACTCCAAAGCTACTAAAAACTGTTTTCCTTTGGAAAAATTGATTTTCATTTGTAAGCGGATCGTTGTAGTTTTGCATCAATTCACTTACTTAACTTCAAATTATTGAGACAATATAGCACAATAACTATTTGGAAACATACAGGAAGCTAGGCAATTTGTGTTTAATAACATGAAATAACTGCAGATTAAAAATATAATTTATCAAAATTTGCATTATCTATATTCAGCTTCTTGTCAGGGTGTAAGGTTTGGTTCAATAGTCTTAATAGTAAAACAGAACTGCAGACAGGAAAGGGGTTTTAAATACAAGAAAAAGAAATCGGGTTAAGATAATTATGCATATTAATTTCTAACCACACTGAGTGACAAAATTAACAAATACTGACTCTGTGATCCTGACAGACAAGTACAGCGTCCATTTTTATACTTTAAAATAAAATATCCCCGTTTAGTTTCTCTCCAACCACCTGACAAATAATTGGTGAAACCTTTCGAGAGGCTGAAGACAGTTGAACATAGTCTTCTCAAAGCACAGCCCAGGGCCAGAGAGGGAAGGGTGTGAAAAACCTGTTTCTGCTGTCACTTAGTGGCATTTTTCAAGAAACTAAGGCAGGAGGCAGTTTTATTTTAAGATTGAGATCAATTGCTTGGTTGGTGAGCTAAGATTCACCAAACCACGAGCCTGCTCATCAGCCGGCACATAATTTGGCTGCCCACTCTGCCATCCAGACCCAGCTCACTCAAGAGGTGACATGCCCTTCTTTGATCACAAGAAAGTATTTATGTTCAGAAAGAAAAATATTTCTTAGTTGTCCCCATCCCCACCCCAACACCTCCGCAAGAGCGTACACCAAGGCAAGCAGACTGTTGGTGGCCACCTCCAACTAACATTCCAGTTCCTGACCCAAGTCTCAGAGGAAAACAGGCTTCTGAAGACTAAATAACCTCTTTGTAAAACAGAGGTTGGAACTGAAAGCCAAGCAAAACCACTTCCTTCCATCAAGCAGAAGCCATTTTACTGAATTTTTGCAAGGCAAATTTCTTATTTCCATCCCATGTACCCAGGAAAGACACCTGTGAGGAAACTTTGGCTGTATCACATTGACACAGCTTTCGGTTGCCAAACCAGACAAGCAGTCGGCAGCCCTCCACCTTTTTGCATGATTATGGGAAACTCCTAACCTGCCTGTTGCTACCCATCTAAATTCAGAGGGCTTTGCTAAGTGTTAGATGCCTGCTGTAGAAGGTTAACACCAAAAAAAAAAGTATAATCTTATCAATTCCCACTCAACTAAAATGTGTACCCTTTTGGTAGCTCTACATTAAAAATTTGTTATGCCAACACACCTATAGAAGGTATGTGGGGCCAGGTTCTTCAAACCCAACTTCCCCTTTTCCAGATATACCTGAGAACATACCACAGCCACATTATTTTGTTTACATTTGCAAATTAGAGATACAAAGAAAAAAAGCAGGTTTGTTATTTGCATTCAAGCATCAGATTTTTGGTGGCTTGGGCGGAAAATGCAAAAATTTCCAAGTAATTTCTAAAGAGATTCTCATAAGTAATAACCTTGGCAAATAAAGCCTTGTTCCTGAGTATGCATAACAACTTGGTAAAATTAATTACTTTCATTTTTAACCCGTTAATCATCTGGTTTTCATTCTGGAGGAAACCCAGAGTTTCATCTTCCTTTGTACTGCAACACTAAACCAAGAAAATTGCCAGTGGCAAAATAAACATCATAATGCTTCATGTAAGGTTTCCAAGATTCTGGTGGGAGCTCTGTACGGAAGTATTTCTGTACTCCAGGTTACGACATTCTGTTATTTAAATATTAATAAAACAGTGATGTAAACCACATTAGAAAAGAAAACAAATCTTTTCAATTAAGTTTATTTTTAGAACAAGTCCAAGGATTCCGAATACAGCAGCATTTTCTGAACACAGTGTTTTTTCCCTTAAGATTTCTCACTGGCAAGATTCCATAATCTACTCGGTTCAGTGGTGGGAGGTGAACTTTTGTAGAGAGAACAGAGGCAGTTTAAAGGGCACCTCGGAACACTTCTAAATGGACAGTCAACACACTCAATAGCTGCTACAAACGTTTACCGCAATAAAAATTGCTACTAGAAATAAAATTTAGAATTTTTCATGGCATGAAACACCAAGTAATAAGGATTTTTTTCAAGACCATTTAGTAAACTAAACTGAGGGACACAACACAGAATATTAGCTCGCTGCACAAGGGAAATGGGGATAAGCGGTACTGTAACAATTTATTCACCAGACTGAACCAATCTGGCCTCAACCAGATTGCATTGTCACATCTCTACATGGAAAAAAAGAAAAAATCAAAAGCTGTTATTTTTAGGGGAAAAAATATTTCTTTAACATTTCTGGATAATAGCCAGCAGCACAGGGCTATGTCAAGATGATGGAATAACCCAACCTTACATCTCTAAGCATCACGGTCACAGGAAACAGAGGCCAAGGCTAAAATGTGACCTGTTGTGGGAGGATTTAGTTAATCTCAGGCTTTAAGTGGAGCAATTTCTTTCTAAAGAGAGAAAAAAAAAAAAAAAAAAAAAAGACATCAACATTGATAGTCAAGTACATGGGTCATACTATACTTGTTTAGTAACTACAAAATATCCTGTCACACCCTCCATGCCACACTTCCATGAAGGGGCCAATGTGCATCTCTCATGTGTACATTTGGTCAACAGATCAGTCAGAAGTGAGACGCAGCTTTGAACTTTGTTACTCAAGAAGTACAACCACCACCAAGAAAACACCGCTCTGTCCACGACTGATTGACAAAGACTCTAATGTAAATTTCTTAGAAACAGGATTTTTTCATTACTATGAAAACACCTGCTGCTGATGGACAGCTGGCATTTTACCAGAAGTTTTAGCAATGCTTAACGCTTAATACCAAATACCAAGCTTTTCAACAGAGGATCTGAAACTGTTCGCTGATACACATTTACAAATTCATTTAGCACAGAATATGTGGGAGCAAGAACCCCATTGCTGAGTCAGGGAAACAGCAGAGCTCGTGCCTAGTGTAGGGTTAAAGAGGAAGGCTGGCAAGCAGGAACGAAGGCAGCTGCCAAAACCTCCACACTTCTCCACTTTATGAAAACCATTCCTCCTCTGCAGCCGTGACACCCTCGGCACCCCATCAACCGAAGGTACACACGCAGGCAAGCATGAACAGAACGTGGCTCTGTAAAGGGAATCATAAATACTGCACTCCCAAAGAACGAGCAGCATGTATAAATACTCCAAAATAAAAATAATCTCTCACTAGCGATACAGAGAGCTTTCCTAGCAGGCAAAGTTCTGACACTGTTAAGGGTCAGGCAGGCAAAATGCTAGAGGTAAAGCAAAAAAGGGGAAAGAAAAAAAAAATAATAATCTCCCCAATTCCCTAAGGACCTCTTAAGTCTAATACTCATGATTCACCTAATCATGCTTCTGATTACACTGATTTGCCGAGGTTTCCTTTCTCTAAGTGCTAAACTGGGCAAGTTATTGGTCCCAGTTACTGTGCACTGGGAAATCCAAGCATGAAAAACAGGTACATCAGGACCTGTTGGAAGAATCCAATGTTTAATATAGACCTTTTCTTTTTGTGGGTGTACCAATAAAAGGAGGTGGAGGGGTAGTGAAAAAGGAGTTGATATTTTGACACAAATTACTTGAATAAAGAAATATACAGGAAAACTTCATATTAAAACAGAGCTTAATATTTAGATAGAACCCTGAGGACGTTTCTTCCAGGAATCCTAGTTGTCCCATACAGACATCTGGAGACATTACATCGGTAAACAGCCACATTATTTAACAAGAATCATGATCCCATTTAATAAAGATCAAAGATAGGGATAAATGTCAAAAATAAACATAAAAAAAGCTAGCTTTTCTTCATAGGAACTATACAGTAGCAGCAGTATACAGGCTTCACGCCTTACATGCATATATCTCTCTAAGGGGAGGGAAAATAGCAACAGACATGATACTGGACTTTATCATAGGTCTGGGAGATAAGTGAATAACTAACAAACATAAGGACATACAAGAAAGAAGGATAATTAATACCCTTTCAAAGAAATGCCCTAAGGCAAGAACAAAGTTCGTATAATCACACCACAAACAGTCCAAGCTTGGAACACACTTTAAGAAAAACCTCATGTACATACACTTCCTAAATATAAAAAAATTGAGTAAAAATGTTGGCTCTCAGCCATGAATTCTTGACATCCAGACACCCTTGTAATAATTTTCCATGTAGTACTACCACAGAAAACATAACCTAGAGGACCTGAATCTTATACAAGACTTCAACCTACAGGTGAGTAATAGCTTGAACAAATATGCTATCAAAGGGGTGAGTGGGGGGGAAAAAAAAAAAAAGTACAGAAGGGTGCAAGCCCACTGTATCGGTCTGCGCTGCCACCCGTCCCAGTAATGTCAGACAGCTTACCACAGCACAAGAGCAATTAACGCAGACAAGCCAAATCAGCGGTTTCATGACAAAGGAACCATGATAAAAGGCAAAGAGGTTTTCTTCCAGAAGTTTTGTTTATTGTCCTTTCCAAAACAGCAGGAGAGCAAGAGGTAAAGGAATAGACTCTTACAGTCATTGAAAGTGTCCCTGCTACCTTAACATATCTATAAATAGCACAACTGATGCAGGTACTGTTTTGCACTTCTGAACGTACAGTGCCTGCTTGCAGTTCACCCCATCAATCAGCACTGAAGATAAACAAGGAGCACATCCCTACAGATTTTAAATCCTCTTACCCCATGTACCATAGATTTCTAAAATCTAAGTTCATTAAAACATATTGTCCAACACAAGTTTTAGTAAGTGCCTGCCGCCTTCTTTTATCTCCACCAAGCATAGACAGGGACATACAGAAGCAAACCGTTCTCAACAGAGAGGTACCCAAGAAGTGAAAGCTCTTCTCCCAAGAAAACCAAAACCAAACCCAATCACAGCATGATCCTGATAGCTGACAAATGCTATATATCCATGGACATTTAAGTTGATGGAGTAGGAAGCTGATTTCTCTGGTTTGGGACAAAATAATTTCTATGAAGCTCCAAAACATGACTGCAAAAAAACCCACCACCTGGTTCTTCAGGCGCTTCAGTTTCCAAATAGTGAAGTACTCTATAGATGGGTAAAGCTGTGTTTCTACAAGTGTCTAGATTGGGCCCCACTTTGGCAGCAGTGAGAGGTCCAGATGCTCCCTCACATCAAAACGTGCCTGAGATTCTCACGACGTCCCAGAAGTGTCTGAGCTGGCAGGTGGTGTCAATTTAAACATGGACAAAACCTACACCACACCACCAGGAAAGAAGTTTTCACGAAAGAACCATCACAATTACTTCTCTTGAGCAACACACAAAAGGGATGATAGTCCAGTAGGGACAGTTTAAAGCAGTGGCTCATGATGCAAGAAAGCTATGATCACACCCCATTCCTCACCTGGAGGGGGGGGCACACTCTTACATCCCTTTTGAAGATAGTGATTTCACCAGAAGGTGTTTAGCCATGAAGCAGTTGCCTTAAGCAAAGCTGAAGGTGCATCACTTGGCAAAAAATATTTAGCAGCGTTCAAAGGGCTTCTGAAAAATCAGCATGACTCCATGAGCCAGCAGATACTTCCCCAGAAAGCATGAAACCTAGGTTCTGACCTCTGTTCTCTCAACCATTTATGCAGTATTATACAGTCACTGCATAAACATATCTATGGGGGTTTTTTTGCACTGGATGCATCACTTTGTGGATTTAATACTATGATTTTCAGGCCATAACATCCTAATTATGTTTTTTGCCACTTAACTCTTGAGGGGAAGTGAGCTTCACATCTAAAGCATAACCAGAGCAAACTTTCAAACCAAAATCTGCATCTCTGAAGTTATAAGAAAGCCAGTAAATTCTGCTTTGTCCTTGTTTTCCTCCTATTTCTGCATAAATATGACCTCTGACTGTATTGCCTATCCAGAATTGGTGGGGAAGTGCTATAGTACCTCCAGAAAGGCTGCTCAGCCTCTATTGTATCCGCAAACTTTGACTGAGTCTACAAAAAAAAAAGCAGTTTAACTTTCACAATAAAATAATAAAAATATATGTTTATAGATATATATAGACTACAAAGTCTTGAAAATTAGCATCTCCGTTTTACATCTGTACGTATTTGATTTTCCTGTCATCATTGTTTTTACACTGTCAACAAGCCAATTACCTTAAAATAACCACCAGTACACAAAAATATTTCTGAATGTGCAATGCTATATTTAACACTCATTCATCAATTAATAAACTGGGTTTAGCACATCAGTTTACAACTTTCCAAGTCTATTTTAATCTCGACAAGTACTTTGGTTGCTGAAATTTTCATTTATCTAAGATGAACTCTCACAGAAAATATCAACCCCCTTCTACCAAGTCCACGCTTTCGTGTCTAGGCTGCAGATAATCCCAAATAGATGCTTTCATGAGTTACTGCGTCATCTAGCGCCAAGGCAAGTGAGAGGACTGCATTTGTTTAAGACACAACAAAAGCACGTGACATCCTGTGTGATACATCCGGATACTACTGTCATGAACAGGGAAGAATTCTGAGTACAGCTGCCAAATTACAGGGTTTTTTTCCTGCATAAGCACCCAACAGGGAAACACAGTTGCTTCCTTTTCTGCGTTGATACAGCAGACCCAAAGGCAGATGCAGCAACCTGCTATGCCCAGATCTGATTGAAGGTCCTCTTCAAGTCAAGAGCAAAAATTGCTTTATTTTCAGTGGGAGGAGAATTAGGTTCTTCCCAAAGAACTCACAGTTCAGCTTCCCTTTTAAGTACCTTTTCACCCCAGGACCTACATGACTTTTCACAGCATCCTATCTCATCCTCCCCCTCCCTATTCTCAGCTCAACTGTACGAACAGAAAAATTTTCATTCGTGCTTGTAATCAAACAGGGTGTATACTCCATTTAGATGTAAATTTGGGAGGACTCCAGAACTTTATGCTAACTCAGACACGCATGAAGAATTAACAGTCTGTGTTACCCCATCTGTCGCCTACTGTAATTTAGAGCAGCCCAGAACAGTTTGACATCTCATTTTCTTGCCACCTAAAGTCAGAAAGATTTTTTGTTACAAAAAAACAATGCAAGAGACTAAAATAATACGTTTTTCTATACTTTGGGATAAGGATGGTGATTTCAGACAACATAACAAACATTTTCTTTGGGAACTTACTGGTTTGCGAACTGTGCTTGTGAAATTATTTGTAGTCTGCAAGAACCAAACAAAAAGTAACTTCTATGAATTAGACCAACAAAGAAATGTAAAAATAATTATATTTTAAAAGAGCTTATTTTTTTACTCTTTCTTTAGATAGAGGCAATAGACCTACCACACTGCATATTTAACAGCAGTTTGTATGTCTTAACTCTTAAGAAGTAATATCTGTATCTCTTGAAATACATTTTCTCAAACTTCCTTCTAAACAGTAAGCAACCAAGGCCAAAACGTCAATCATAAATAAAATTAGGCAACAATTACCCATTACATTGTTACTGCATTCATATTTCTGCAGAAAGAAGAAAAAAAAATCAGGACCAAGATACAGCGATACTATTTAGGAGTGTTGCATCTTGGCTTTCACTTACATTGTAGATAATAAAATGCTGATGTACTTATGGAAAAGTTATCTTCAATAGAATCAGACCTGATCCAAGAACCCATGAGAATGCCACGTTATTCTATGACATTTGGTCTTAAAGAACAAAAATTTCAAAAGCAGCCTGTGCAATCTAGATTAAGGTCTCAAATTTTGTATCAAAAATTGACTGAAAGTGCAAAATAGGTTTCTGTATTTCACACCTGTTTTTCTTAGCTTGTATTTATCACATTATTGCTAAAAAAACCACCTCTTACAAATGCTTACATTGGCAACTGCATTAGAGTCAGTCTGTCTGCTTTGGTGACCCTCTGCTAACGTCACCTCACAAAAGATGAACCTAAAAGACACAGTGGATGGAAACCCAACTTACACCCTGCCCAATCTTATGTCAAAATTGAAAGTAAATGAAAGAGTACAAGCTTATTACAGAATATGTAGACAGTACTGAAAAACTATGAATTTTACTGTAAGAACCTCAGGAAAAACAGTGTGGCGAGGGCGTAACTTGTGAATCAGGGATGGGGAGTCAACTCCCACCTGCCGCAGACTTCCTGAATTGCATTAGGCACCTTTTCACTTCTCTTTTTTTACCTTCACTTCACAGTTGGAAATAGCAAAAGTACTTTTTTATTCACAGAAGAGAGTAAAGAAAAATTTAGTTATTTTGATGATTCATTCAGATACAATAGCCATGGGAGTCATTCTAATATCCAAAATAAGTTAGGCAGGCGTTATTGGCAGAAGTTTCAAATAATCCTTTCAAACAATCAGGAGGGAACCATCTATTCTTTTAAAGATCATTCATATAAGATTTCCAGAGAAGTAAGAAGACAGTATGACATGATGCATTTAACACAGTGTTAAACAGTATGTTGTCCTACTAGATGTTTTTAATATACACCTTCCTAAATAATATAAGAAAGTGGTTTTATATTTTCTGGAAGTACCTAGAGTCATTTCAAAGGCTGCACAGATGACAACAGCTTTTTAACTTACTTCGCTAGCCTACCATGTAGGAGCATTGCTTACCTTTATGGAAAGGAGAGAGTATAACTCTAATTGGGGACTTTCTAGTGTAGAATACACAGTTTATTTCTGAATATAAAACCTTTCTCTGTGTATGTTTAAAAAACCTTTACACAAACCAGACAATTTTCATCTGAACTGTTCAGATGAAGAGCATGATTTTAGCTGCAGGAACCCTAGAAAGGATGTTTTGAGACTGTTTATATTCATACCTACAAAATTGTTCAAGTCTAATCAGAAGTTAAAAATTATAACAAGGCTGGATACTCTAATCTAGGTAACAGACAGCATGGAGCTCAAGATATACAGAAACTCAGAATAGAGTTTTAGTCCAAAGCAAAGCATCAAGATCAAGTACCTGACTTAGGGATGTTCCCAGTAGTACTTACAACTTAAATGAAAGGGTTACCTGCACTTCAAAAGTACAATCACTCAAGTTAACCTGCAACACTGTCATTTAAATTTGCAATTTTTTTATTATAAAACATACGACTTTTTACACATGTGGTATTGACTGGAATTGTATTTTGACACTGAAGTACCTTTGTGGACTACTTCAGCAAAGTAAATGTGTATGTCTAACTGTCCTAAAGTAATGGTTGATTATCTGTCAAGTCCTCCAGTTCTAGTCCTCATGCTTTTCTGGCTACAGAGACAGCCCAGCTTTTTATCTGAATATCATAAAAGCCACAGAAAGTATGCATATTAGGTCATCATGGACCCAAAATTAGCTTGCAATTTAAGTGCAAGCACACAGTCAGTGACTATTTATGATGCAGAATTCATACGCAGTGTTATATTCTTTATTACTCGAGTATCAAGATGGCCTCTTGACCACATGCCGCTGGGAAGAAGTGTTTGAAAGTCCAACTGTACCCTGCCCTGCTTTCTTGGCAAACCTCCAGACCACTGTGTAAAACCAAAGTACTTAAGTGCAGCTCCATGTCAGTAGTTTTCAAACTTTTTTTACCTGAATGCCCCCCAAAACAAAGGTATAGACCTCTGAATAGCAGTTTTACACTGACAATAGTCTTGTCCTTCTCTACAACTTTTGGGAAGCCTGTGTCCCTAGACACAAACTAAAAAGTGTTGGGTTTTGAGAAATGCACTCCAACAAGCTAGAAGATAACATTCCAGCTTCCAATATAGCTCTTGGAGCTGCAGTATCTGTGAGGCTAATTACTGAAAAACATCTCGCTGCTCAACCAATGCATTTTCTGGGAAATTCCCCACAAGTGACAACAACAATAAAATTCTTGGATCTTAACACCAAGAAAAACAAAAGACAGAATCCATGGAGGCCATGAATCTCAATGCAAACGCTGGATGATACAACACAGCATCAAGCCATGAGACTGTGAGGCAGACCATTCATAAAGTTCACCCATCTGGCCAAGCACACTTCTTAAGGGTCACCAGACTAATACAGTAGGATCCAGATTCCATTTCTTTAGTAAATCAACTCCAAATAATCATGTCAGACTTTCTCCTGAGAGCCAGCATTTCCACTGGCATGACAGGTGTCATGTGTGAGTCAAAGCACTGTTTCCAGCTCTCTCTTTTTCTTTTCCCTACAGCTGCTGGCAGTTCCTTAATACCAGGTAAATTGTCTATGAGGAATCAAATATGTTCAAAGAATTCCTGGGAAGGAGAGAAACTTTGACGGGATGGGTTCCCAAAGGAGAGACAAAACAACAGATAAGGAGACACAAAAGAAGAGACGATTCTCACAGACACGATTTTTGGAAATGGAGGAGCTTGGCTGGACAGTAACAAGACGACCATATGGTTAATGACTACGCCATACATTACATGTACTCTTTTAGTCTTCAATCTTTAAACACTTGTGAGGTACTAGATGTGTCCCTTAACGCTCTCCAAATAAGTCCTCCTCTACAGCTGCACAAAATAAGAGATTCTCTTTTCTCCCTTAATCCATTTCTGCATTGCTTTAATTATTTTTCCCTTTCACAGAACGGTTTGCTATCATGGATCTTAGCAGTCACTGTATTAGTATATTGCCTGTGTGTATTGGGTTTGTGCGGCAAGGGTTTTGTAGCTGGGGGGCTACCACGGCGTCTTCTGTAAGAAGCTGCTAGAAGCTTCCCATATGTCCCATAAAACCAATGCCAGATGGCTCCAAGATGGACCTGCCGCTGGCCAAGGGCAAGGCCATCAGCCACAGTGGTAGCACCCTGGGGAGGCAGGGGGTGCAGACAGGAAACGTGTGTAACAGCAACTGCAGATCCCCACCAGCAGCCCCTGGAGGCCCCACGCCGGAGCAGGTGGGTGCCCGAGGGAGGCTGTGACCCGTGGGCAGCCCACGCCGGAGCAGCTCCTGGCAGGGCCTGTGGCCCCGCGGGGAGAGGAGCCCGGGCTGGGGCAGGTTTGCTGGCGGGGCTGGGGACCCCGGGGGGACCCGGGCTGGAGCCGGCTGTGCCTGAAGGACGGCACCCGTGGGGGGACCCGGCTGGGGTAGTCCATGAAGAACTGTGTAAGTCTCATATAAAGCATTCAAACATTGCACATGCTCACCAGTGTGGGCAGTGTTGCCAATAAGCACACACAAGCAAAGCAAGATGTTTCCTAGCACATGATCCTCAGAAAGAGTCCCTCTGGCTGCTCAAAACATGCATTAAACAGCTCGTTATGCTACCCATCTCCCAATATCCACAGGCTTGGATTCCGTGCTCTCAGAACAGTCTTACCAAAACATAACAAAAACCAGAAGGCATCCAGGGAAAGGCAGATATTTTCCCTCTTCTAAAGCATGGCTACCAGATAGCTCCGTCTGCCTTTCAGTTTTGCAAATGCACACACCATTCTAATGCCATAACTCAGCTGCAGCAGTTTTCTGCCACTCAATGACCTCCCAAAAAGGGCGATAGAAGCAAAATTTCATCATGACAAAACAAATCTAAACCATTCAAAAGCTTCACCTTGAGATTCCTTTCCAGGAAAAGATATGCTGATGGTGTCAATAATCAGAAAGCTCAGCCTTAATATCCTACCAGTAAAATTTTCATTATGGTACTTCAGCTTGTGACCAGGAAAGTATCCTTTGACAAGAGCACACACTTCCTCAATACAACAGCTCTCAGTTTCCACCTACCAACATCAACCTGGCCAGCTATTCATCAGAAGCACATGGCAAAAACTAGACATGTCAAGGGGAAAAGTTTTATGCTCCTTGCCTGCCTCAGAGCACTAACAGGTAGCCTGTTTCTGTATTTCCAAGGCAAGTCCAGATTTCTGGGAAACTGTTTCTTGTATCTGTGAAAGTCGTCTCATATTTTCAGGACCACCCTCTCACTACTAGTAGAAAAGCTTCAAAGCAGCATCCACTGACAAACTGCATGCTTTCTGCCAGTCGCCTGCAGCTCTGGTTCTCATTGCAGAAGTTCAGTTAGGACTCACAGCAGCCTGGTTAAAGTCAGCACTGAGAAGATTAATGTCTGGCAATTTTTTAGCCCTGATGGTTTTTTAGCTACTCTATGTTCTTCCTCTACCAGCCAACTTCCATTGATATCTTGAGCATATATTAAAATTTGTAAAAGGTGGAGTTCATATCAAAGTGCAGGGTAAACCCTAATCTGAGCTTAGCCAAGGATGTGTACTAGTTTAAGACATACCCATTCCGTTCACAGCATTTTTTACTAAGATAAAATATACTGAAATGAACCAAATTTAAACTTAATTGAGCACTGTTACACAGGACTGGTTCAAGTTCAGCTTAAGCGTTTTGAAATGCTGTTTTGCATTAATCTGTACAACTTGTCTGCAAGTTCAGACATTGGGACTTTAGACTCCCGTGATTTGTTTCCTTTTTTTTTTTTTTAGCACAAAAGCAAAAAAAATGGCTGTCAGATTTGGGTTTTTTGTTTTAATGAAGTTGTACAAAAAAATTATTGTACAAGGGACATGGAGTAACAGTTTTAAACTGAAAGAGGATAAACTTAGTTTGGACATAAGGAAGAAATTCTTTCCTGTGAGGGTGGTGAGACACTGGCACATGTTTCCCAGAGAAGCTGTGGATGCCCCATCCCTGTAAATGTTCAAGGTCAGGTTGGATGGGGCTCTAAGCAATGTGATCGAGTGAAAAACATCCCTGTCCACGGGGGGGGGGGGGGGGGGGCTGGATTATATGATCTTTAGAGGTCCTTTCTAACCCAAACCACTATATGACTCTATGATTCTTCTAAAACTAGTTCAAGACCTGCCCAACTTTTCCATGACACAAAGCCATGGGAGGTGCAGTTCTGTTACCTGCGTACGTGGATATAAAAAGAGAGATCAGCATGAGAAAGGACAAGGTATGGTCAAGGAGTCTTTCAGACCTGAGAACCCATTCTAAAGGTCCCCGAGCAAATTTTTTGTAATATGTTGCTGGATTCACTGGTCATTTCAAAGACTGAGGAAAAATGAGATGAGCCCTACGCTGATGCTTTCTTTTAAAAGCCTTGAAAAATTGTCTTCAAAATACAGTAGAAAGTTGAGCTACTTTTCAATAAAATACATCCAAGTCTAAGGATGAAACATTAATACAAGCAAAATGTAAGAATGCTCAAAGTTAGATGACCAGTCTGTAGGGTCATGTAACAATCAATCAACACAAGGAGTGAAAAAACTTCTTCCTATACTACGTTTTTATCAAAACACAAGGCTTATTTGCATTTGGACTATGAAGTGGTAGACTGCACATAACTGCCTTTCTCACATACTCCAGACTGTCACATTAAAAGTTTCAGGAACTGGGGATGCACCGTATTAGAGCTAAACTCAAAATAGGATGGGGCTGTGTGTTGAAGTTTTCATGTTGTAGAGCAGGTGTAGTCATTCTGGGTCTAAGGAATAGGCATAACCCTCCATGTAGCATCCAGCTCGGTCAGGATTAGCTGTGTTGTAAGCCACCTTTGGCCACCACTCTCGCTATGAGAAGGGCTTTTACATTCTTTCAGAGATTCTCTCCCATTGCACAAGTAGTTTTGATAGAGGCACTAGCACAAGATGGGCAAAAAAACTCAACAGATTCTGGATGCCCAAAGTGAGCCATAAGAGTGCCTGATCCCTCTGAAGAAACTCAAGCCCCTGTGAAGTGCAGCAAATTGAGTACTGCCCCACAAAAGTTAAAAATAACAAAGAGGAAAAAGTCATTAGTTAATCATGAAGTCTAGTCAACAGCAATACATGAAATTAACCGCGGCATCTTTGTATATGTCATCTGTCACAACTTTAAAATCTCAGAACTTTGTTAGCATTCACCAGCAGCCCTGAAGTACAAAACCCCAAACCTGCATCTAGTACAACAGCTGTGACAATGTGTGTGAGGCTTATACCAGCAACCTCTGCTTCCTACTCAAGACCAGACAACTGAAAAGGTCTACTGAGAGTGCACACACCGACACAATCAAGAAACTCAGGTTAAAGTGTGGTAATTTCCGTGTTCAGCACCACAAAGGTGAAATCAACTAAAAGACAGACATTCTATAAATATGCCATGGGCTTGAAGTCACTTGTTTCAAACTCAATTAAGCTACTGGTATCTCCATTTTCAAATATTTGTCTGTCATTATCCTTTATTCATATAATTCTGAGGAAAATCTGTTTTAGTTGATATTTATCCTGGCTAAAAATAAGCAAGCACTTTTCAACTGTTTCAACCTCTAATTAAAACCAGTTCCACTGCCAGACACAAACACTATGCTAAGAAAAATCAGCCCCAAGTGACATAGTTTTCATTGTTAAAGAAAGCGGTTCATATCCAATTATATCTTGTCAGCTCTAACAGTTAATCTAACCTCTTCAATGACACCCAGTTATTTTCACACTCCACATCCTGCCACAAACCAGTAATTATGGCCCATACTTGCTATCCCCACTGACACTGCCTTCCAGACTACAGAGACATAGGCAAATGAGCTTACAACCTTAAGATAACCAAAGGACACTGAAGAGGTTATTATTTGCAACATGACATTTATTCCTGAAATTGTTTGACCATTAAACAACAATCATTTCATCATTTAATCTGACTCTAACCAAGACTCTTCTTCAAATGGAAAGCTTTTCCACTGTATCATTTTTTTCTATTTGCAGAAAGTCATTAGAACAAAATTAATACGTGATGAAAAAAATGCAATGAAGCAGGGGGGATGGGACACAACAACTGTAAATCTTAGTTTGCTCCAGGGAATTAAGATTTCTCTTGCTAGAGAAGGGGGAGTAGGGAGAATTTAATCTGTCAAGCAGCATCTGCACAAGTACAGACTCCAAACCCCTTCACCTACCTTCCTAAATATGACTGCCAAAAGACATCAGTTCTCATCATTTCGTTGCCGTCTGATAGAATTCATGCCAGAACATCAGCAATAACCTTTGAGAAGTGAGAGAATAAGGGAAATACACCTCAAGAAGACCAAAGAGAAAAACACCATGCTTGTCTTTAAAAAGAGATTAAAGGAAGGGCCAAAGAATAACGGCCAAAGTATTTTTCCTAGTAAAATACTGAAAAAATAGAATAGGGTAACAAACCTATGGGTACAGCAAAAGCAACATGCTCTAAAACTTTCTGACAATCCCTCCTGACATTCTCATCACAAGATGTGAAGTTAGTCTTGTGTGATTGTACAAGTGGCTGGGAAACTTTACTTGGGGAAAATATAAATGACAACACGACATTTTAAGAAGTAATATGGGTTATTTAGAGACTTAATGAATGTGAAGGTCATAATCGAAAAATGTGCTCTCATAATAGCAAGTATCAGTGGGTATCTGAACAGATTTTTCAATTAAACGTTGCAATGTCAATATTAAGCATAAGCAAAATACACTATAGGGTATACCATTCTACAGATTTGCCTGAGAACACAAGGTATACACTGTGCCTGCAGAGAAATTTCTGTAAAGACATTTAAGGATGTTAAGCACTGAAAAAAGGAACTAAAGAGATGGCATGATCCCATTCATCTGCTAAGTACAGTTGATAGTTAAAAGACAGACTTAATCTATTACATCAGCAAAATATGATAAATCATCTGTGATGTAAATTTTCTTTGGTGTCCTCTCCTATTTACAGCTGATAACCCAAGCCACAATACAGCTGATTTTAAAACAAATGATACTTTTAGTAGTTACTCAAGTGGGAGCTTGTTAGAACTATGTGCTACTTTGCATGTTATGACTGGTCCAGCAATTTTGCCGGAGTAGGATACATCTTTGAAAAGTTTTGCTTTGGTTATTGGCCAAAGGTTTCATGTATGTCAGTCACGTATATCAAATTTAACATGTGTAACTGTTATCAGTACAAGTCTGAAGCCTGTAGACTGGGACAAATGAAGTACCACAAGAATTCTGTGTTCTTGTGAAGCAGATCTTCCAGATCTCTTTGGTCATAAACCCAAATAATTTTCTTCTAAAAGAGCTGTGCAATTTGAATAAAGTCCACCCAATGGGTTACAGTTACTTAAATTTTCCTGATGCAGCCTTTTGCACATGGAGTCAAGTCTTTAAGGAAAGGAAAACACAGAATATTACTAAAACAAAAGTAAGCGCTAGGACATCACCCTAGTCCAAAACATATTTCGTTAATATGCTTTTCTTTTTTCTGTGGCTCAGTAATGTTATCAAAATTTCAGTTCCAAAGGACCAGCTTAGTTACCAAAGTAACTAAGTTACCAAACTGCAAGATTTAAAACTTTCCTATTCCATCTTTAGTTTTTCTTTTCCTTTCCCACAGCCACACTCTGTAGTTTGCCAACTGCCCTTCAGTGCCCAGATTCCCATTGAAAGAAAGCTCTAACAGCCAAGAAAACCAAAAGAATTTGGAGGCTGCACAGATGGGAAATCATTACATGAAAAAGAAAGACAGTAATTGCTCTTTCACTTCCTCTTATAATGAGGAACTCTTCAAATGTTCCATTAAGGTGCCATAGACAAGGCCATATATAAAGAATCAAACTCTATTTTAAATGAGATTAAAATTTATCTATCCTCTCAATAAAATGTAAAGGAGAAAAGAGAAAATCACCAAGAAGTGAAGAGGCATAAAGACATTATTCTTCCACCTCTGCACCTTCAGGCTATTGGATCATTCTTATTGTATAAGTAACCAAAGTCCAAAAGTTTATAAACAAATTTAGTCTAATCAAACAACAAACAGTGGTTCAGCAGCCAAACAGGTTTGGATATCCTTGTACAGCTTGGAGAACTGCCTCTGAGAACAGTTCTTCACACTGCAATGTCCCAAACATGGAGATTTCACTGTAAGAGCAGAAAATGAATTAAATCAGAGCATCATTTCAAGTATTCAACCTCTTTTCCTTTCTGCAGAAATTTTCTTTTATTTTGCTAAGCAAAAGACTTATTTTCCAAGAACAAACTAAATATAGAGAAGAGGAGGATCAGTCCTACAATACAGGGCACACTCTGGAAAATCCTGAACACCAGTCACATTCTCCAGAAAAATGGAAAGGAGGTCATGAGTTTATAACTGGAAGCTGCTCATCCCCTACTAGCAGCAGATAGTGCTTTTCCTGCTGAGTACTCACCTCAAAACAGGTAATGACTTCTTCTCAAAATAAATGGGAGATAAAAAGTCTGTTTAAACATTCACCATATTGTATGTAGTATATTAAACAGCCTGTATAAGGAAGACACTGGTAGACGTACTTGCCTTCATTCCTAAAGCTCTCTAGGAACGTAACAACAAAAAACACAGGAGCACAAACAGAGAGCTGAGCTATAATTAGAAATTTTTCCTACTAAAATCATTACTAGAATTTCTTGGTAAACAGCTTTAGCTGAAAGCAGCCTGAGAGAAAGCCTGATATGATCCCCTTGCAACCTGCAAAATACCCACTTCTAGCCAGACTTTATACAAAACTAAATAGAGAAGCTACTGCCTGGAGTAAGACAGGCCAACACAGACATCTAATTATACTCTGTAACACTTTGCTATTTACATAAAACAACAACAAACAAAATAAAAACCCACTCCCATTTTTCATTCAGGAAATTAAAAGCCCTAATTATACAATCAGGATTAGCAACGCAAATGTTACTGTTCAGAGCATGAGAAGCATTTTACAATCACAGTGGGGGAAAGAGGAGCAAAGAAACAAATACTTATACTGGCTCTACCTTTACTTCAAAATTATCATCACATTACATTCATTGTAACTTGAAAAAAGTGTTCAAAGTCAAGCACTCAAACTAAAACCAGAGTAGTTTGGCTGAGTGATCATAATTTAGCTCTGTAAATCTGTAAATATTTCTACATACCTGTAATTACAAAATGATACACTATTTCCTCCCGCTGGAGCTACACTCCAGGCAGGTGAGGCAGTAAGCAGTATATAAGATGTTCAAAGAGCAAGAAAACGGTGTATTTGTTCTTATCATGATCATTTGGGGATGCCACACCACCTAGTCTTTATGTTGGCTTCAGAACTGTTAATTTCCTTTTAATAAGACACTTTTCAACATCATGTCATTCAAGCATCAGCGTATGTTATCTTATCTGCCCTGTGGAATAAGAACATGCTATCTTTCTCCTTTTATAAATAAGGACAGTGAATCACTGGATGGAGCCGAGGGCAGAACTTCCGAACTTGTCTCCAGTCACAGATTTGCAGATCACTCATTCCTGTACATCACAGACGGACTTAGCATTTAATGTTCCCATGGACCTCAGGAGAACTGATAAGAGTCCAGTTCTCCCATAAACAGCATCCAAACAGGGGATGACTTGCCGTTTTAGTGGCCATCCATCCTAAAATTGCTTTAATTTATCCTTTAAAGAGGAAGCAAGGCTTACACACAGCCTCCCCTGTCTATCATTCATCTAATTCAGGACAGCCTACCTGTCTTCGTAATCTCTGGCTTCATTTTCTACATACGTGGTCATCTATCAGGTGAGACCTGGCACCTTCAGACTACAGCCCTAGCATCTTGCTCTCATCCTTAGCAAACTACCTGGGCCCTGCCTGCTTCTTAACTGTGTATTATTAAATAAAAAAACTGCCCTTCTTGCAGTTTCTTCCTCCCAATATTACAATTCCCTCCCTCCTTCCCAGTAAAGCACTGTGTGCTGCTGACAGTAGTGTGGGACCAGATTTTGATAAGAATATTTGTGCTCAGGCAGTGTTTTGACAAGCTGCCAAAATTCTGCAGACAACAAAAGCAACAAGAGAAAAAGAATATCTGTTTTCAATCTTTTGTAACTGAGCTAAAAAAAACACTCTAGGATTTCAAGCAACAAAGAAAAAGCACTTTTTTAGCTTTGTGGTTATCTGCTGAATTCCAAAGACCTGCAGTAAATAATAGACTTAATAGAACGCCTTTTAAAAAAACAACAGAGGTACAAAAATCTTTTGTCATGAAAAGGGTTAGGCAACCTAGCCTAGAATAAAAGGACACCAACCACAGGCTCTTGGTGCCCTTAAAAGATAATTAGAAGTGTAGCTCATCAGACAGCAGCAGTAGCCAAGGGCCAGATAATGTGCAAATCCCAAATTCACCTCAGTGAAATGATACTTCCACATCCGTGCAATGTTGACCTCATTTCTTCCTTTCCCATCCCACACTCTTCCTGGTATGTGCTATTAAAATAACGCTGCCTGAGGCTGTATCACTTCTTTCATAGGTTGGGGGGGGGGGGGGGGGGTCCAGAGATAAGGCAGGGAAACAAGAGGGAATCGGCTAGAAGCTCAAATACAGAAGAGAAGAGACACACAACCTCTGAATCAGTAGCTACCAAAAGCTCAGCCCTTGCCACAGAAAACAATCACCTTTTTGATCCTAAGTGTTGAACTACAAAGCGAATTGTACAAAGAAATCTCCATGGTGGTTTCTATGGAAAATATTCTACAATGTAGCTTCAAAGAGCTGGGGGGGGCACACACTCACACAGGGGGAGTGGTGTGGAACAGTCAAAGTCCCCAAACTCTAACGTACAACACTGGAATCCCCTTGTTCTGCTGCTCAAAACATTAAACCCAGTGAAAAAGCAACCCCCCTTCTTCAGCAGAACTACATCAAGGAATGTTTTAAAAGTCTAAAAATGTGGACTACACAGGATGATGAATAATTGTTTCTAAGCTCTGTGAATGACTTTGTTTTCAGTGATGCTGTGAAATCATCCTCTTGGCATTCATAAAACATCCACAGAGAGGCATCTTTCTTCATAACTTCTGTTATTTAAATGTATTCAACAGGTTTGATTTAGTTCTGAGTTGTAGGAGATTCATTGCTCTGAAACCTCAATATACCATTAGATTGTCCTAAAAGAGCCAGCACCGTGTTGCTAGTGACTCAACAGGGAAATTACATCTGCGTTCCTCTGTGCATCTAGTCTTCTCTCGGGATGAGGACCAAATGCACAACCTTAGCCTAGAAACTCCTTCCTGAAATTCAAGCACTTTCCCCCCATGTCCAATTAGCTATTACAATGAAATTTATTTTGCTGAGTGTAGACAGAAGGCAGTCTCTGATACAGCTATGACTTGGTCCATTAACATCTTTGAGAACCGCAATCAAGTTTTCAGCTATCCCTAAAAACCAATTTGGGATGTAACGGGAATTGCAGAGCACGAAAGTGACGCAGCTGGATACAGACACACCATGGACATAGAGGACTGCTATACAGCTGTTTCCCCTGTAGTGATCAGTCGTCCATGTGCAAACAGTGGCAAAACCAGGGACTGGTATGTCCACCGTCCCCCTCATAAATCTTCCCCAGCAGTGGTAAAAAAAAACTGGCTGATGGTTAACTGTACTTTCAGCATGGGCTTGGTAAACACACTGAAGAGTACTGCCGGATCCTCTTTAGGAAGAATGGAATGAACTCTACTAACAAGATGAAGTTGGAACATGTCATTTCACACTCCGTCATCACTTCATCAGGTTACTCCCCATTGTTGGAGGCTATAAAACTTTTTCCTCTAAGGAGTCATTTTGTGACTCATTAGGCTGCCTCCTTTGTAATTCAGAATCCTACCTGTGATTATACCGCAAGCTTGACTTTAAGCAACATGGGTAAAAATCCTCTGAGCGAAGCACCTTTTTTGACGCCCTTTTGTTATCCTTGCAAAAGGTGATGGAAGTAGCAGGCAGTACTGTGGGATCTATTCCAGCCAGCCCCCCTGGCCCGCTGGGACAGACCATGTAGAAAAGATTTTTTCTATCATTTGATGCACTTTATCCTGAAGTAGGTATCTAAACCGGGCCAGGCATCAACCTAAAGCTGCCCATTTCTCTCCCCTAATTATAAAGTGAAAGTGATCAGCTCAATATTAGGAAAGACAAATATTACTTCTGATTGCCATTTTTCCTGGTTTCTCATTTCTCATTTCTGCTTTTTTTTATTTTTCCTGTTACTGAAGAGCATAACCTGTGCACTCCAACATTCTGTTTGCTCTTCTTTGCCAATTCTCCAAGTTACAAACTCCAATAGCTATTTTTCACCAACAGAGATTTGTTCTTACCAAATATCAGATTCTCTGTATGAAAAATACTGTAACTTAGTTTTTAAAAATAAAAAAATAAAAAAAACACAACTACAAACAAAAACGCCAACCAACACACAAACCACCAACACCCCCAGCCCATCTACTGAACACAAAAGCTAATTAAGCTAATTATAAAAAGTTAACATTTGTATCCAAGGTTTTGGTTACAGGTAACCTTCAGGATTTACTTTGATCAAGACAGCTGAAAGCCAATCCTGACAGCAAAAATCCAAGCACATGACTTGCTTTTGCAGAATCCGGTCTGCATGGAAATTGCAAAAGAGCTTGATGATGCACCCAGTGCAGGGATTAGAGTCACTGCAAATGAGTGATGAATAGCTAAAGACCTAGGCTTTATTTATTACTACCTAGTGTAAGTTTCATCATTATTTTTCACACTCCTGGGACTTTTGCATGTACTTCACACATGTGTATCACTATGTTCATTCCTCTTCTGTTTCTAGCTTGCCTAGCGACTTCCTCTCTTTGGAAAGGAGTAAGAAAAATCCTCCATAGGGAAGATCAGGCTCAAACCACTTATTTGTCACATTCTACTTCTTTATTAAAGCATTTTAAGATTAGGACTCGAGCAGCTGAAATAGTCTTTATATGTATCTTAGCAGCCAGGCCTCAGCAGATTGCTAACAACAACTGTATGCTGCTGTTTCATCCGAGGTATTTATAGCTTCAGAAGGGAGGGACTATGTCAATTCACACATTTGATGGTAATGGTAAAGACAGAGAGAACAACAACAGGGGAATATCAGAGTCACCCACAAAAATAAATACACAGAATAAACAGGGCTAAGTCACACCTTTCTGAAGAAAGAAGTATTTTATGCTGGTTTATATATGCTTCAGTGCTTAAGTCACACATAACTGAATTATTTTTAAGAACAAAAATAATCATCACCTATAAAAAACATCAATAATTCTGAAGAGCTGGAAATCTCATATTAGTCAATGATAAATAAACCATATTCTCTGATTTCTTGCACTTTTTCTTCATTAGAAATATTACATAGGCAAAGCAAATGAGCTGATGGATTGACTATTTAAAGCAATGCAATTTTAAACTCTTTCCAAACATACAGTCATATGTCTAATGAAGTCAAGAATGTCAAATACTCCTTCTCAGCCTTTAATCTCATGCTTCAGATCACTGCAGGCAAGTTTAGGAAACCTGCCAGCCTTCACATACCCTCACAAGCTGGAAAAACACTTGTACACTCTAAAGAGAAGGTATCTGGACATTCAACTACACCAGCAATGGGGAGACACGCATGAGGAGTCTCAGTCAAGCTCATTTGATAAAAGTTGATCTAGCAGGATGTTTAAAAACGAAGTGTTTGTTCCTCAAAGTAAATCACTGAAAGATTAAAGCAGAGTTTTACAAGTAGGCTTTTTTCTATCATTTGAGAATTTACATTTTTATGTCACACTGTGTTTACAAGCAGCTTCTTTACCCAAACATCAATTTGGCATTTAAAAAAAAGCCACACATCTCAAAGGAATCATATGCAGAGTAATCACTGAGCAGAAATTAATTTAAAAAATAAGCCTGTTCGAATAGATTAATCTATCAATTTAAACATGTACTTTTTCTTAGGAAAAAAGTAACGTCAATATTACATATTTCTTCCAGATGCTACCAGTTTTAGGTAAAAGTATCTGTTGCTGTACATATACAAATGTAACACAGAAGTCACAAAACTAATACAGAAGATAACTGAGAAACAGATATGTCAAACTGTTGTACCCAATGAATTTTCAGACTTCACAGAGTTGTTCTAATACAGTCTAATGACCAGCTGAAAATTCACATATGAGAAGATTTATGGCTAACATTTTTCTAATTCACTTGTCTAATCTCACTTTTTAATAGAGACGTTAGGTATCTAAAAATCCTACAAATTAAAAACTGAAATAGTAGGTTCCAGCATTTCTAGGGAAAACAGGTGATACAAAATAAAATTAATTAATGAAAATGTTGACATGAACTTTCTCCAAGTAACAGCACTGCTTCACTTATTTCTATCACAAGCACTAAGGGTAACTGGCAGTACAGTCATACATTTAAAAAAGCCTCTGAGGCTGCAGACTGAGCAGGAGGGAGAAGAATTTACTTTCACTTTAATTAAGATGAACTAGCTACTGAAGGGAGAAAATTTTAAAGTCTTTTTTTAATCACTGAAAGTTTTCAACTAGATTTCAGCAACACATTTCAACTTGAGTAAACTGCAAAACAATCCGAGAATACATAACTCCAAAATTCATAGTTATTAAAGGTTATGATCTCTTTTTTACCTAAGACAAACATGCCTTAATTACAGTCTCTACTGCATAAAAACTCCCTAGCAAGTTAAGTAGAGAACTATAAAACTATTAGCTTTTCAGCAGAAATTGATTAAATATGGAAATTTAGATGCAAAATTGCAAGAATTAAGCAAATCATCTCCAACCTATGCTAAGAGTGTATATACTGCTTTACAGTTTTTAACACAGCACTACAAAAAGGAAAAAATCCACCCAAGTGCAGATAAAACCAAGTTTTTAAAGCTTTTTTCCTCTAAAAATTGTCAATGTAGATTATGAGCAGTATTATTCGGTAGATTATGAGCAAAATCAAATTAAGATGATCAAAAATACACCACAAAAATTATCTTCTCACACCATGCAGAATACACTGCATAACAAATTTAAGTTCAAACCTGAGCTAGAGATCAGATCAAGGTTTGTATATCTTAACTTAGCACACACCTGGTTTTGGAAAGGACTGTGGCCTGGAGGCAAAGATGGTGTAGATGGAAAGCAGGCACAATGCAAAACCATGAATAATAGTTAAGCTGCATGAATTATGGTAGAACACTGCACTGACTTAACAAAAATACTACATTAAAGGCTTTCAGTTTCTAAAATCTTACATTTTAAAATTATTTGAGATACCTAATCAAGTAGATATATGAAAAAGAAATGTCCCTTCCTCAGTCTGATCACCCTACTTCACTGACTCCACTGGATCTTGTATAGGTATTCATCATCAGTTTGTTTAAGAAAAAGCATTTGCGCTCAGACCTCCTTCAATGGCTTTAATATTTCCTTACAATGAACTGACAGCATCCCAGTTAACACAGTAGGACCACTTCAAGCCACAATTCTGTTTATTCCTTCCCCACCAGAATTAAAGGAAAAGTTAGCCCTAGGTTCTCATATTAACATACCTAACTAGCTATGCAACACCCAAGAAAGGTGGAAAATGGGTTATTACTGAGCAGTATCTAAGCAGATACTAATGTACAAAACATATGCATCTACCAGCAAAAATAAGAAATTTAGGGGACAGTTACGCCACTGATAAGTCAGTGCTAACCACACCATAACAAAAAAAAAAAAAAAGCAAATTAAATTAAATTAGAAGAGAAGACATTGGAAATGGATAATTAGAAAACAACCATGATCCAGAAGATCCTGCCAGGTTGCAACTCTAGTGACTAAAAGAATACTGACAGAAAGCAGCCAACCCTATCCACCAATTACACATCTGTTTAAAAACTGTAATGAAGACATGGCCTTTCAAATCAACATTATGTCCAAACAATTTTCTCCTCTTTGAGATAAAGCAGGGATGCCACTACATGTTGATTCACCTCAATGGCTTTTGGGGCAAAAAGGAAGAGTGAGGAAAACGTACACATGCTCCCTCTGCTGAGAAAACATGTTCAAAACCCTTAAAACCCCAAACTCCCTAAAAATTCTCATGCATGTTGAATATACATTTATAGTGTGCATAGACAGATATATATACACACATATGTATGTGTCTGTGTACAATGTGTACATGTATGAAAATATCTATGTATGTATATAATATAAATAAAGTTTCAAAAATATAAATGTATATAAAAACTAATATGCTGGGTTTGGCTGGCATAGAATTGATTTTCTTCATCATAGCTATTATGGGGCCATGTTTTGGATTTGTGCTGTACCAGTGTTGATAATACAGGGGTATTTTAGCTATTGCTGATCAGCGCTTACACAGAGCCGAGGTCTTTGCTGTCTCTCACCCACCCACCCCAGCACTGAGCAAGGCTGCGGGGGCGCAAGGAGCTGGGAGGGGACACCCCTGGTACAGCGGACCCCCATGACCAAAGGGATATTCCATACCGTACTATGTCATGCACAAAACTGGGGGAAGAACGAGGAAACAGGGGATGTTCGGAGTGATGGTGTCTGTCTTCCCCAGTAACCATTTATGCATGCTGGAGCCCTGCTTTCCGAGAGATGGCCGAACACCTGCCTGCCGGTGGGAAGTGGTGAATGAACTTGTTTTGCTCTGCTTGTGTCGTGGCTTTTTACTTTACTTATTGGACTGTCTTTATCTCAACCCACAAGTTTGCTCACTTTTACGCTTCCGATCCTGTCACCCATCCCGCTGTGGGGGCAGTGAACCAGCGGCTCTGTGGGGCCTAGCTGCCACCTGGGGTTAAACCACACAATCACTGCAAAAAGCAGCCACTAATGAGCACTAGACTCTAATATACACTAAGGCAAGGCCCATGGCAAGCCATTTAATAGCTAAACAGCAATAACAGCTATAAATTCAATATAGGACAATGCAATCAAATCCTTGATTGCTTGAACCCTTCAAGCCCCATGACAGGCACCAGAAAGGACTGTCATGGTTTAACCCCAGCCAGTGACTAAGCCCCACGCAGCCACCCACTCACTGCCCCACGGCAGGACGGGGGAGAGAATCAGAAGGGAAAAAGTGAGAAAACTCGCAGGTTGAGATAAAGACAGTTTAATGGGTGAAGCAAAAGCCGTGCACGCAAGCAAAGCGAAATGAGGAATTCATTCACCACTTCCCATCGGCAGGCAGGTGCTCAGCCAGCCAGGCTCCAGCACACAATGGTTACTGGGGAAGACAAACGCCATCACTTTGAATGTCCCCTCTTTCCTCCTTCTTCCCCCAGATTTTACTGCTGAGCATGCCGACATAGGGTATGGAATATCCCTTTGTC
This sequence comes from Falco punctatus, assembly GCF_963210335.1. NCBI lineage: Eukaryota > Metazoa > Chordata > Aves > Falconiformes > Falconidae > Falco > Falco punctatus. The sequence goes on from NC_137581.1 coordinate 33,870,453, forward strand.
TAGTTGAGGCCAGCCGTCCCAGCTGTGCCCCCTCCCAGCCTGCTCAGTGCTGGGGTGGGTGAGAGGCAGCAAAGGCCTCGGCTCTGTAAGCGCTGATCAGCAGTAACCAGCACATCCCTGAATTGTCAACACTGTTTCCAGCATAAATCCAAAACATATCTCTGTAAGAGCCACTATGAAGCAAACTAACTCTCTCCCAGCCCAAACCAGCACTACTATGTATATTTTTTATACATTTCTATATGTTAATGTCCATATATGTATATATATATTCATACGTGTGCACACACATACACAATCTCAGCCACATACCTCTTTCAAAATTCACATCCCAAGAGTAAGAATAAGTTTGGCTGAACAGAACCAGATTATAAACAATCTACTATTTATTAATATATAACTAACATGATTTGGACTGTTAGCTGTTTCCACAGCAGAGCGCATTGACCACTCTTATTCCCAGTCCTCTTTTTCTCATAGCTGCTCAGCTACTACCCTGTATTCCTGTCTCCAAAGCCCCAAAAGGCACCAATTAATTCATAGGCCATAGTTTAAAAATTTATGAAAGTAGGTAGCTGAAACTTAATTGAAGCAAAGGAGAAACTCTTCCTTTTTTGACTTACAGGGATTACTCGCTGGCCTCTCTACATTTCTAATTCAATTGCTATATTGTATTATTTGATTCAACTGTTAAATACATTCAAAGCTATCAAAACATACTGGAAAAACATCAAAACTATAAGTGCTTATAAAACAAGGAACATCAGCTTTAAGTATTACTTACACACAAAGAAAATTAAGCTGATTCTAACCCCTAAATCACACACCCCACTCCATCCTTTAAAATCACCTGTTTATTGAAAAAACAGGCTTTTTACACATGTCAGGTGCTGACCCCCGACTTTTCATCACCAACAGGCAGCAGGTGAAGCAGATCAGCAAAAGAAGAGCATGAATAAAGTATTTAGAAAAATTAAAATAGGCAGTGGATTTGGGGAAAGGGTGCAGTACCAGGTTATTTCCAGTTCACCAGACCATTCAATCTGATGCACTTCAGAAGAGCTCCCACCCTGTGGGGAAGATGGAAGGGTTATCACCACCATTTCACAGATGCAGAGTTTCATCCAGCTGTGTAACACACCGAGGGAAGTCAAGCAGAGTCTGGAGGCTTCACCTGAATCCTATCCCAAGGTTTCCACTAACTGCACTGGGACTTTATTTACTGAAGTTGAACAAAAAAAATTCACAACAAAACTGGGAAAACGTAACAATGGATTCATTCTCATCAACTTAACATCTGGTTTGTGAATTAACATGAAAGGAGTTATAATTACTAAACCAGAGCAATCACAACAAATAGCAAGAGCTCCTTGACTGCAGAGTGACTATTTCCTACAAATTACTGCTTTTTGCTTGCACCCATTTATCAGGGTTGGTTTGTATTTTTTACAAATTGTAAACACTCTCAGTTCTATCTCAAGTGATCTGTGTTTCTTGTTTTTATTGATCAGCCCAGTCAACTGGCCCAGTTCTGTGCATCAGAATTTCATACACTGTAAAATTCCTCAGTACAGTATCAATTTTAGGTACATACGGTCCCATGCATACAGGTGTTCCTCTGGATGAATAAGCAAACACTCCTTTGTAACCTAGTTAGGACAAGTTTTAAATTTTAAAAAAGAAAAAAAATCTCACGAGAAATGAAGTATCCCAGTCCCCAAGTATTGCCTGTTGCATGTTTAACGGTCATCTAATATAGTGGTTTTCCTCAATTAGTGAATAAATTTCCCCTTATGTTTTATGTCATGTACAAGCTGAAATTGTTCCCCTGAACAGGTCAATATCCTATAAGAATGGATAAATTACACCTTCTTCAAAAGTAGTTTCCTGAAAGATTCAAAGATATTAAAGCTGTTGGCAAAAATTCCTCCTTGTTTTCCTGTATCTCAGAAACTGTTTACATTTATACAAGCAGAACTGAATCTACTGGTGAAGACTGATTATACTATTAAGAGCCTCAAAATAGGGAGGTATGCTTACTAAAACATGAATTCAATTCACATTAGAATTCAAGATACTGGAATCTACTCCATTGCCAAAATACTACGTTATTTTGATGGAAATTTTAACCTCATCTTTGCTTAAGTGATAGAGCAGGATGGCGGTTAAACCAGGCTTTTGTACAAATTTCAGCACTTGGGTTAAATGAAGCAGAAAGATTGGACTTTATTCCCCTTCCCACACAATTCATGCTCTACAAATAATCAGTTTTTACTTCCTGGTGCACTGCAGGTCTGTCCCAACTTGCTCGGTTGTAACAACTAACACTGCTAGAGCTGATCGTGCTTTCCCCTCTTGCTCGTTCCATCTAGTCTTCTGCCCTTTCAACAAAATGTATTTACTTTTTACTTATCTCTTTTTTCCCCCAATCTCATTTCAAAACAGATTGTTTCTTCTCTATCTGACCTTTTTTAATTAGACTTAACAATCCGAAAAAATACATCTTAGCACAGAAAGTGCTATATCTAGATAAAAACATCTGTTGGACAGAAAAAAATAAGGATTAAAAAGCATGTGCAAAAAGCATAAAACCAGAATTAAAGTATTTGCTCTGATGAAGCCATTGTACAGGCATCATGAAATCTCCGATTTATCTCCCAAATTCCAATCACTCAACTGGGGACGCTCTGTTTAAGTTTGCTACCGGGCTGAGATGGCATGAAAACGATAGATACACAGACATAGACAAGAATCCCTAAGTAAACTTCCCGGCTTTTTTCTCACTTGCTTCTGCTTCCCAATTTTTTCCCGATTATTTCTGAGCCAGATCAAGTTCACCATGCAGGATGTACAAACCTCCCTCTTCCTTTCCCCATTTCCTTTCTAGTTTTAAACTAATAGACTGACATAGCTCCCCTCCTCTGTTAAAAGGCTGTGTCTACCCCCAGTTTAACATAATTCTTTATTTTTGTAAAATTAATCTCCAGCACGCTCAACGGAAGTTTTCCACATGTTCTACTTGGATGAGCGTGTATTAGTTAGTGGGTCCTATTTTTAGCTGGTTTGCCTTACTTTACAATTTATTTCCTTAAATAGCAATCTGGATATCAACAGAGAGCTACGCAGATGAAAAATAAAACATATTCCCTGTTTCACATACATTTAGGGCTATGGAATTTTAAGTTTATAAATAGGAATATCTGAACTGAGGAGTGAAATTTAGCATCATAAGGTTAAACTAAAAATTTGATTATTATGACTTGGCAACTTATATGGATTTTTTTTTTCCATGGGAAATCAATCCACTTAAGTTTTTATTTATTTCTTTTTTAACAACAGAGCTGCAGCAGCTGCTACAGAATTTACTGGTAATCTTTATTACACTATAAACTTTATTCTGAATCCCCTTTAAAGTTGAGGCACCTCAACTGAGGTGGAGAGGATCTCCCTCTGGAGGCCTTCAGTGGCATCTTCCTCTCTCTCCTGACAAGGTAGAAAACTTTACTTAGTTGCACATGTTGACTCCTGCATGCAAACTCAGCCTAAAGATGCATATTCTCTCCTTCCCATTCCTCATCATCCAAGTACTGACCTGTATTTCGCTCCCTGTCAACTATGCTGATGGAACCCGGATCAATGAAATGACTGAGGTAAAAAAAAAAAGTACATTGTTTTCCTTTTAAAAAAAGTTATTTCCAGCACAGCTCACGTCAAAGATCTCATTTACAGAGGAAGCCATAAAACTGCACCAGAATATGTAAGACGAGCAAACGGCAACACAAAAAAAAAAAAAAGCCACAGAAGGAGACCACTGCGGGAGGCGTAGATTTCTTAAGAGGGTTTCATCTCCAAATGGTGATACCAATGGTGAAATACTGGTAGTTTGAGTGTGAAACACTGCAGTGAAGTCACAAAAGAAAAAGAGCTTGCAAAACCTCACTTCAAATCAGAGGAAAGTGCAATTCCTCATGGTTTTGCAAAGCTCTGCCCAAACCAGGGAAAAATTATAAGCTTTCTCATTAAAGCATCCTGTTCAGTGAAGCTGAGACAAGGGAAAATCAGATGGCATTTTCAAACATGTTAGCGAGTCATGTAACCACAGTAGGTAACAACACTGGAGGAACTTCTTTTGCAATGCAGACATGTCAAACACAGGAAGAGGAGGAGCTCCATCATGTAATGGGGCTTGCTGGTTTTCACAGCTTTGATACAAGTTTGAATTAACTGAAATCCCCTTCCGCAAACAATGCAATGCATTTACCATGCACTTTATTGATGGGTTCGTTTCAGGTTTTGCCCTTCTTTTCCTTATCTGCATTTTCACTTTAAGTCCAAGCAAGCTCCACCTAAGCACCCCAGTGACAACCCTTGCATTTAATCTACCTTAACCTTTGTTAAATCGGTCATATCATCTATATGATAATATATAACAAGGTATGATAGTATAAAGTAACCCCCTTCTGTGGGGATATTTCTGTGCTGCCAGTAACTTCCAGAACATACTCACTGACTCCAAACAGACTTCCCATTTTTATAGTACTTTTTAGAGTACTTAAGTGGGAAACATACTTAGTCAACACCAAGACTGGATTATTTTTCTTCTTTGACTTAATTTTATGTTTAGTATTTTACAGCTTTTTATTAGAACCATTTAATGAAATGAACAGTTTAAAGAAGATAGTTTTGATAATGGTGATATCCAGAGCGCACTTCCGCTTCATAGCAAGACAGACAGTGCAATACGAACCATAATAGAAACATCAATAAATCAATTGTATTACACTATTTAATATCATACAATGCCAAAAGTTGCCACTTAATAGTCACATTTGAAAGTAACTTAGGAAGAAAGCAGCTGTGTGTTCAACACGCAACTGTTAACCTTGTTGCTCTGTGCTCTGAAAAACAAGGCATTTTAAATTAGCAGTTTTTCTACTAGTACATATCAGTAAGTATCCAGCAACACAACATGGTGTAATGCTCTCCTTGGTAGGTTCTAAATAGCTGTTCCTGCAATGTCAAGTACATAGTTATTTTAGTAAAGTAAGATTCCCAAGTATCTGTCTTTTGAGTAAAAAGCTTCAAGAAGAAGCTGATGATCTAGCTGTTACCAAAGTGTATTTTTTTAAATTGACATTATAATTAAGAAAATTACTATGAAGGCAGTTACAAACTACTAAGTATTTCTCTTGTAATAACTCACTTGCCAACATTTTACACTGAGTGTTCATAATTAATCACTTTCATCTACACAGAAATGGGGATCATAATAAAACTAAGATAATATTTTTGTACCTCCAGCAGCAAGACAAAATCATAAGTTTTATTCCTGCACAGCAACATTCTGGATCTTTGCTATTGTCAGTGAACTTGAAAAGTCTGAGAAGAAAACATTATGAGGAAGAGGGGAAGATGGTTTCAGGTAAGTGACATTTATATACCTCAAATTAAAGAAAATTTAAGACGACAGGTGCTGCAGGTATCCACTGCATATTACTAAAATAAACCAGTTACAGATAACAGCATGTATTACAAAGAAAGAGACAGCTGCAGATTAACAAAAAAAAAAAAAAAATTTAAGCATAGACAGACACAAGACCAGAAAGAGCTGAGAAATACTGAGACCAACCTGATTTCCTCCAATATACTGACGATTACAAAATAAATCTATTTTAGAAGAAATTATGATCACTGCACAAGTTTACTAAACTTAAATGCTATTGCTGAATTTAGCTCAGTTAAAATCCACCATTCTTTGACACATCTGCCTTTACACAGAAATCTGATATATTTAGTAGGCTTAATTTTCTTACAATACTTACTGCTTCACTGATTCTCTAGAACTATGTCTTCGACAAAACCAAAAGTCTAGTCTAACTCTTATTTCCCAGGAGTTTCCTCACAAATCTGCTAAATACAAGATTTCAAGCATGTACCGTGGCTATTCTGCCTCTCAAGGTTTATACGCCACTGTCCTCACTCAAATTTATTACTCCCCACATAATCTAATATAGAAAGAATTCACCCGATTGGCTAAACCGCACAGCGAAATGTTTCTATATAAAGCAATATTTTGAGCTTCCACTTTGGGATGTTCCATGAACACGACACTTCGAAGGAAAAAGAAATTTCCATCTACGAGTAAATAGAAAGCTAAACTCCAAGTATTTTCAGCTATCTGAGATATTTTTAAACATCTGTGTTTCTTATCAGCATCGGTGGCGTTCAAATTGGAGAGAAACACGAGACTGAACCGGCCAGAAGCTGGAAGGAGGGAGCAGCCACTCTGCCTGCTCCTCCTCGCTGCCTACCCAAGGTCAGGTAAGAGGTGGGGGTTATGAAGAAAAGAATAAAGAAAGCACTTCTGCCGGTCTCCCAGGCCCTTTTACATTCACACAAAAGCCTTCTCGATACAAAAGGCACAGGTGATAAGAGGTAGGAACCCAAAATACAGAACAGGGCTGGAGGGGACAGACACGCAGAAAGAAAAAAAGAGCGGTGAGTGCAATGGCACAGGTGACTGAAGTCCAAAAGCACTGAAGTGAAGAATGGGGAAGAAAAAGCATGCAAGAGACAAGAAGCAGTGTAAATACTGGAACCTTCACTGAATAAAAGCCCTTTGCCTCCCAAGGTCACCTCACCTCAACCAGTTGACCCCTGAAACCCTGACTTGTCTACACATCCTAAAAACTTCTACTAACATCTTCAACTAACTACATTGGGGAGAAAAAAATTCCTTGTCTAAAACAGCAGTTGATTAAAGCAATCTTCTAATAAAGAAAAATCAGTTATTTATATTCCAGCATCAAAGAGCTGCACTTGCCTTTGTTCTCATTAAATGCATATTAACTATTTACTTATCTATAAGGAAAGTGAAACAACTTAGGTGTTCATTACAAGATGCATTTTCCCTGTTTTGTGAGCATGTTTTAATGCCTATAATAAAGTGTGTGCACTCTTGCAGAAGTCAGCTGAGCTCCTAAGTCTTATGTAAATTCAATCCACCGATGTACTTAGTGAATGAAAATACAATTCTCTTTCCCATGCTATTTTGATTCATACTTTCCATTAAGATATTAACAAAATCAATCACAAAACGCTTGGCACTTTGTACTTCTACACAGTAGTCTTAAACTGGTAGAACTGCCCCACTAAAAGTCATTTTCATATAGTGGAAAAGGGCACGGGAAAGATTAGATCTGTGAGATTCGCCTTGAACAGCCAGTGAAACCATGACCATTGAGAAAGTTATTTGTGAGTGAATTGTTCTTGCTATTCAAATACACAGCTACCTTGTTCAGGTTCTTTTAAACCTGCTTTTCTAAGGTAATTAATACAGCATTTTACCAGGTGACTTAAATGCTAGGTAGGACTTGCTAACTCCCTCCCCACCAAGCAGCACCAATACAGTCACCTTCTGGGAGCAGAGCAGATCATCTCCAACTATACCCAATGTCTCCAGATATTACAGCAGAAGAGAGCAAATGCACCCCAGAACGGATAATGGACACCCAAAACTAAATTACTGGGAAGAGGGAGAAGGGAAGTAGTAATATCCTACAGAAACCCCTGGCACCCATCAGGCTCCACGTTAGGAAGTTCCATTGCCAACTGATTGTCATGTGGATAAAGTACAATCTAACCAGATAATAGAAAGTGATAAAAAAGAAAAGAAACACCCAAAAGATGGGGGGTGGATAGAGACAAATTGCTTTGGAGAGGCACCTTTTTCTTTCCACTGACTACAGAGGAAGTTTGGGTGACAAGGTAGATTATTAACCTTGGTATCAGTGAAATGAAGTGACATGAATCCCACCTTACCCACTCCTTTCAGAGGTTATAAAAAAAGTTATTATATTCGCAACATGAAAGCTAAATTTCCCATTTTCCTCTGTTAGCTGTATGTGTTTTTATGTAAAACAATTTGGTTCTACAAAGTAGGGTTTCTTAATTAATTTTTCCATATAGCTTTTCTGACAATCTATTTTCACCTCAAAAATCGCTACAGATTTAGTCAGACTGATCGTTAAAAGCATTTCAGCTGACAGATATCATCTGTATTTATTTGCATCATAAAGCAGTTTCTTGAAGGCAAAGCATGATAAAAGGAGTATGAATTCTCTAATGAAAGAGGTATTCATATTTGTATTTATGAAATTGTTTGTGTATTTAAAAGTAATTATTCAAAGATTGCTTGAAAAATGTTGCATGGGCATGATATGTGGACGATGTGAACTCAAGTGCCAAGAAGATCTAGCTAGAAAATTATACCAATACCAAAATCCAAAGATCCCTTTCCCCTCAAAAAACCCAGTTTATAGACTTTTTCAATGTGGTCTGTAACAAAACAAATCAAGATCAGTCCATTATTACCAGACACTTTTCCAGATACATCTGCTGTACCTCAAGTCTGAAGTTTATTAGTTCATGACTTTATTAGAGAAGCCTAGGAGTAACCAGGTAAATGGAACGTAGTTCATTAGCAGCTCTGAACAGAATACACGGTAATTCGGTGTTGCAACATGCAAAATGAATGGAATTAAGGAAAGCAATTTTAGATAATGAAATTTTAAATACTTTATATTCTATTAAGTTGCTTCCAGGCTCCATCGGACAAAAGACAGACAGACAGAATCAGCTATAGAGTTAATTATCCCTCTTTTAGACCTTTCTAGTGAAATAGCCTGTTCTATTGATAAATTGATTCACCAAACTAATACTGAGGTTTAAAACGAAGAAGTTCATTGAACTGCTGAAATATGGCTGCATACAGTTTTTCCTGAAAAAACTTATGGTACTGGCTTTGAAAATTTGAAAATGAAAAAATTGCTGGACACAACAGCTACAAAGTGTAAAAAAAAAATAAAAATAAAGGTGGTGTGATCGTTAAAAATATGCATCTTATTTCAAGATCATCCATGAGGTTTTATTGCCATCCAGTCCCTGCAACCATTGACACATTCACTGGGAAAAAATGCTGGGCATTGCCAAGGTATATTGTTTATTGGCATAGAGACGAAGCACTCAAATGAGTAGTTCTATCAGGTATGCATTCAGCATAAACCAAATATCACTCACAACAACATGATGTAACAAATGTAAAAGCAAAAGGAAAAAGAAGCTGTGAAAGATAAGCAAGTGTGGTGCTCCCAATAATGTGGGGATGGGAGGAGATTTCTAGAGCGCTAACTTAGGGCACAGCAATAAAATACCGACTATGGAGTTTGCCGCTGTTCCTGGATTCGGGTTGTTGGTTTTTTTTTTTATTTTGACACTGCCAAAGGTTGGCTAGCACCCGCTCCCAACAGGTGCGGGAATGCCGCCGTCAGTGCCAGGCCAGCCCTGCTGACTCACTGTGGCAGGTGCTGTCCGTCAATTCCCCCCAGAGGAGGGAAGGTGACCCCTCCAGCCATGCCACCCGTAGCCAAGAAACAGAGAGAAACCTTAAGTGCCCAGCAGATGCCCAGCCAACGGGCTATATGTAAAGGTTGCTCTCCGGGGTCACCTTGAAAACTCACTGACAGTTTCTGTACATCCTTTTCTTCTGGTTAGATGCGTGTGATAAGAAAAGGCGTCTGTGGATGCACAGCCAGGACTGTGGACGTTTCACAAGTCCCACAGTAAAGAAGTACTTCAGCAATTAAGCTTTCAAAAAGGGTAACAAGTCCTTATCACAGTAGATTAAAACATATAATTCTGCTACCTTTGTAAAACAAAAATTGTCTTAGGGGCAACTATGCTTAGGTAACAAAAGCAATCTTTTTTTGATTGGTTTTCCAGTTAATTGGTTTCCAAGGCTTTCCTCATTTCCTGTAAGGACAACAGGGTCGTATTCTCTGTCATACCCAAGACTTTGCTCAGAAGAACTTCCATTTACTTCATTCACTAAACTCCTGAGAAGCCGTTTCCAAGAACGGATTAAAGCTTCAGGGTTTGAATCACCAGGATAGATCTACTGAGGTCTTTAGCTGGGAGTCTGGGAGCTCAAAACAGAACAGAAATCATCCCGACACACCCTTCCCAGAGAGAAGTCATCTCATCTTCCTCCTGTGGTGCGGTTCAGAAGCTCTGCAGTAAGGCAGAGAAGACCTCTTTTTATTCCACTCTAAAACCCACATGTATTGGGCTACCTCACCCCCTCCCAAGGGCTTCTATCCTGCCTCTAGTTACCCTCACAAATCACCAGATAAGCCAGGTTTGCCTGTGTCCTGATGAGAAAACACTCATTTTTTCCATGTCATGGCTTCTTAACAGCCTCTCCAGACATGCTGCTCTCTCTTTTGGAGAATGGTTTCTCTCTAGAAGGGGATCCAGGTGGTCCTTAGGGACGCCCAAGTTTGTCACTGCTGCTTCCTCTTGCCTGGGAATGGAAAAGCTTCTGATCTTAGCCTAAAGTCACAAACTGATGTTTGGTGGCATGACAGAGCCACTAGCCAGCTAGCCTCCACCTTCTTTTCCTTTAGGTGGGCATAGCAAAAGGCACCAAACACTGAAACCTGGAACTAATACTTTATTATAACATACAATATACCCATGAATAGCAGAAATTCTTAACTGGCAAGTGAAACACGTAAAAGCTTTGCACACAAACCTCTCCCTAACTACCCACCGCCTTAGAGGCCAAGTCTCTGCTTTGTAGACCAGAAGTTCTCAGTGCTTTCCTCAATCAAGCATGTTCTGAAGAAGTGCCTCTGGGCTCCTTCCACCACTTCTATTGCTCCCCTATTCTCCTGAAAATTCCCAAAAGCTAAAGATACCAACCCCTCCTCCCTCTCCTCTCCTCGCCAGAGAGCAAGAGGCAGAAAATGGTAAGCAAGCTGTCTTCTACCCTGTGTCCCACACTCCCCGTTCATCTGAAGAAAAAACAGACAACATTTGTACAGGTAACTATGAATAAATCAATTTAAATACTTCTACCATCTGTCACAGTGTTTCTGGTTTCCTAAAGCAACAAATGATCTGAAAACCTGGTATGAGGTATAGTTGGCTCTTCTTGGAGGTCCAGAAACTACTCATGAGAACAGAGTAGAAAGCATGCAAAAGAGGTGTTAAGACAGATGTTAAGTCTCCCTAAGCAGCGTACCTTGATTTTCACAGCAATCAAAATCTCAGCTCCTAAGAAACCACTGCTTTTTGGCAGCCTGTATATTAGCAGGATGTGTACACTGGCCTTGTCCTTGAATTCAGATTTCTGATTAAGAGAAAATAAAGTTATTCAGGCCCTTTGTTTTATTCTCCAACTTCTGCCCTGTTCATGATAAGAGACTGTTTTAAACACCATCAGATTTTCAAGAGCATTCAGCATCAACAACTCCTATTCAGGCATGTAAATAAGTCACTTTGGATTTGCTGGATGCTGAGTGCTCTTGAAGAGCTGCCCCATTTACTACTTCTGTACCACTTCATCCACCACTCACTGGATTTAAAGATGACATTGACAGACAAACAAACTCAGAAGGAACTTCAAACTTGGGCACACAGGGAGAACAGTTCTGCCGTGGTGCAAAAATTTACTTCATCATGATACACCCTCTCTCACATCTCTGAGCTCAAGTGTTTAAATTACATACTCTGTACAGATGTCAACACTGGAAATAAAATGAACCTCCCAAGCAGCCTCATTTTTCAAACACTTGCACAATTCATCCTAGGTTGTAGCAGTGATCAGAAAACAGAGACTCTCTTCTCTCAGTGAACATGGATACACGTGTTTTAATTTCACTCTGTTGATACTTTCTGGATACTAAAACACTTGGGAGAAGCCATTATTGAATGGCTGAAGGGAATATGCCATGATTAAAATTGCACAGCTTTTGCTTCCAGGCCTTTCATTAGGAAGGTAAGAATTCATATTCTTCTGAAAACTAAAGAGAAGGCATGGACATTCCCAGTTGTTGTCATGGATACAGCTGCCGAGAAAAATGTCATTGTACCCCTGCAGATAAATGCGTGTGCCAACTGTTTGGAATACGCGGTGTCAAAACCACCGCAGATGTTAAACATTCTCATATGGCCATCAGGTTCCTCCTGAAACGTACACTAAATAAATCATTTTTTTTAAAAGTTATTTTTATACATAAAGGTTATGGCATGAAGGAAGAAAAAGCTAGGCTGTTTAAAAAAATAAAAATGTTGGCACTTTCATAGTTCATGACGTCATGGAGGAAAAAATATTATGGAACAATAGTATGAGTAAAGGATCAAGTGTCAGCCCAACTTCAAGTTATCTGGATTTTGTCAGTGTGTGTTATAACAGTATTGTTAACTACAATAACCGTATTTCTTAGGTCAATGGACGATTAAAAAACCAAACAAATGAAAAAAAAGCAACAAACACACATTGGAAAATTTTGAACCAGGGAAGCTCTGATCCTGATTAGACCATCTCATAGGGCTGGTATTTTCACTTGGACTAGGGCATTTTGAATCTCTTTCCACTTCAGCTTTACATTAACTATTTATTGGGGACAGAGATCACAAAAAAAAAAAAAAAAAAGAAGAGGCTGAAAACATGAGACTGTTCTTCCTTGTACCACTTTCTATATCCACTCATCTCAGTCCTTGAATGAAGTAAGGCAATTACCAGGGTACTTTGGAGTTTTGCTGCACACCGCTTGGTGGTATTTTATTGCATCATGCAGGTGGGTCCCTACAGAGAGCGGGCAAGGTTTTGGATTCTCCTCTCCTGGTAAAGTGGAAGCACAAAACTCCCTCTTCCTCCTCATGTAATCCTCCAGATACCATGCTTCCAAGCAAGCACCAAGAGAAGCAATGGCAGGCTGCTCCTAGGGTAATCGTTACCATGAGTGAGCAAGCAAAGCACCGAGGGCTGGTTAGGATGCGGAAAGGTGAGTTTGGTGGTGAGGCACACAAAGACAAACAAGAAAAGAAGAGGTGCAAAAAAAGGCCTGCAGCAGCAGCACAGAACAAATATCCCAAACTGAGAAGCTGCTTCGCCACCATGCAAAGACCAAAGAAAAGGAAGCAGAACTGAGCACCCTGTTACAAATCTCTCCTCCTAAGTATTTTGGGACAGGCCTAAACAATACAACGCCGTGTTTTGCAGAGATATGTGAGCTGCTGCTGAATGAACCAACACTGGAACTGGAAGCAAGATAACCGCTTTAGCATGATGTAACACGCCAGCTAATTAGCTCCATTAGGAACAAAGCCCAAGAGAACTGTACTGGATCCAGAAGGCAAGCAAGTTCATTTAGGGCTAGCTAGGGCACCTCAGTATGGCACCACTGTCCTCCAGATAGACACCTCCTCCATGGATCAGCTGAAGTTGTAAAGCATGATAGAATAAAAATAACCATCATCACCACCACCACAGAAGAGGCACGGCTTCACTGGACAAGCAGTTGTGAAGTACATGTTGTAAAAAAGAAAGATGAGAACACCCAATTACACCCCAAAACATCAGTTGTTTTACCAAAGCTGGAAGGGAGCTTGAGGAGCAGGCAGAGCACAGATTCCTACAGTGCTGCTTTCACAACAGGTCACGATGTTTCTCCCAGCCAAGAAAATAGCTGTTGATCGGCCTTTTGCCATATCTGATCATCACTATGGCCCAGCACCCTACCCTGGTGCTCGCTGCAACACAAAAGTCCTTTGAAGCTATCTAGTTGTTCTAGCAAAGAAAAGCCACAAGAACAGAAAACAACTTTAAACAGCTCGCTCATGGCAGCCATCCCCCCTTCCCACCACTGTAACCAACAGACCTCACAGGCGTTGAACATCATGGCTAAGTGGTACACAATTCAACTAAAAGAAAAAATTAAAAGGCATTTTAAACAAATGTTCAGTAGATTTTATAGTACCCATCTCAGCTTAGGAGTTGCAGCTTCCTCCTCAGGAATTAAAATGTTTTCTGAAGAATCTCCAAGCTCATTTGAGAGGGGAAACGAGGAAGAAAAAAAAAAAAAAGAAAGAAAGAAAAAGATGAAAGAACCTAGCCTTTCTAGTTTAACAAATAGGCTTTAAAATAAAAGTTCATGTCATAAGTACAGATAATTATGGCATGAGACTACACATTTCAGAACACAGATGCCTTGCAAAATAAGGATTTCTTAATAGTTACAGAAGGGCTTCCAGTACTCACATCCGCATCTCAGTCCTTTGATCCCACTAGCCTACTAGGCCTTCCATGTTTGTGCCACAGACAATTAGGGAAATAAATGTTTTAAATTAAAGTAAGTTCTTATTCTCATAACACATACAAGGCTTAGAACATTATCATTTCACTCCTCAAAGATGGAAGGGTTAGCTGGATTTTTGAGAAGACAGGCGATCATGCTTTACTATTTGGACTCCAATAGCAGCAATTAAAAATATACTTTTAACTGAAACAACATCAAGAATTCATGGGTAGGGACCCACCTGAGGAGAAATAAGGAAACAAAAAAATGGAGTGCCTCAGGAGCTACAGATTGCAGAAAAATAACGAAAAATTTCGTAGGCTGAACACTGCCCTCCAGGCAATATCCTCCCTTTTAAGATGCACCTGCAGAATTAAGCATGTCCCATAAGCATAACTAGCTTCCAGGAAAAAAGCTGTTACAAAGCCATTAGGCAGTACCTAAGCCTTAGGCAAAGCCAACAGACAATACCTGAGACAGTGCTAGAGATGGAACACCCACAGGTCACCTTCCTGACCAAGCCACCGCACTGTATTTCTAGGCAGCCAGCGCAATCTACTGGTGCTTAAACTCTCTTTCTTGTTTGCTATAAATTTCTCAGTGTGATCTGCTTACCACGAATCCAGAAAGTTAGGTGTGTACTAAGCATGCTGCACTAGGTACTAAAATCACACACACTCTCATTCCTACTCCAGAGATACTCATTTCTCTGTGCCTGGTTCTCTGTCCAGATCAGCAGCTTACACACAAGTGGATCAAATACCACATCCCTGCTGACGCACTGAACACACTCTCCTCCACTGAGCCTTCATTTAAGCCTCTGTTGGCGGTGATGACACACGGAGACACCCTTAGAAGCTACAAGTCCCATTCACTGTCAACAATATGCCCATGTCCAGGCCAAAACAAAAGACTAAGAGGTCACTGAAAGAGCCAGTCAAGTTACTGGCATTTACGGGGATGTGCAGTTCCAGGTCTCCAAGACATTACCCAAAAGCTGTCCCCAAGTTACTTTGCTGTTTGCAAACAATCCTCTACATCTGCTTTGATCTAGCTTCAGAAGGAAGCTGTCCCGCACAGTATACTCCATTCAAACTCCACTGATGAAACGCACTAGCTGTCCTCTCCATCCTCCACCCCCTTGCTCAGAAGTTTTCAGGAACACTAAGCATATCCATCCCCACTGCCCAAATCCCAGAATGCTGACATTTCAAATCGTATTCTCCTATATGCAGCTCATGAAAATAACAAAGAAGATAAAAACTTCCCACCAATGCTCAGGCAGCTGCTTGCCTATATGCAATGAACTCAGCACAGGTTGCCAAGAGACTGCAATGATGAGCAGTGTTTATTCCCGAATACTCTCAAATGGGCTTTCACTATATATTAACTCTAAGCAATAAAACATCAAGACTGCATTCTTGTTTCAGTTTAGAATTAGTTTTTATAGCCGATATATAAAAGGAGATGGTTGTAATAGACATGCTATGATGTTCTTAACTGGAACTATATAAACAGTGCTTCTAAAATAGGCACTATTCTGAACTTTGTCAGGGAACTGCCTGAACTTCAGGCTTCGAGTCTGGCACCGCTTTTCCTGAATTTTAAACCTGAAAGAAACAGCTGTAAAGATGAGAATAACCAAGCTATACACAATGGTTAAGAAGAAAAAAAGAGAGAGATCTGAGAATAAGCAATTTTCAGATAGCACATAGAGAAATTCCCCCTGTAAGCTGCATTCCCTAGGGTAAAAATTAAGTGCAGATTCAGTCAAATTTAAGAGGCTCTGAAGAACAGAAAAACTCAGCCTATTATAACACTTAACAAGATACTGCTAGTGATTTTCAACCTTTCCATCTAAAATTAAGGTAGGTTTGCAATTAAAACAAAAGCCACCATTACACCTTAGGTGTCAGAACATTCTTCCTTATTTATAGCTATCAAGACGAATAATAATTTTATACACGGTGTAGCTACCTAGAGGAAAAATGTTCCATTACACGTGTTTCTAATACAGCCTTGCACATAATCTTAGGCTTAATCACTGATCAAATTTTTCAAGTAAAATTCATTGCTACCAACTATTTTTTTTTCCTATGGGTACTACATATTATTTTTGTCATACAGCTTAGCATAAATCTCTTTTTGTTTAAGTTACATTACACATCTACCCAATGAAAGGAAAAAACAGAGAAGCGCTTTTTGCATACGTGACAAAATCCTACATCAAGAATCAGCGGTTTAGTATTGCTTAACATCTTGGGGAGAAGAGTTGGAATTGGTATTTCTCCATTGCCATACGCTGTGATAAAACAGATTAGAGGTATCAGCAACAACCAACAAAGTTTAAGTAGTCCAGGGTTAAGTAAAATGGAAAACCAAGCTTGGGCTCAAACAGGAGACATACAGTCTTTCAATTAAACTGCACAATTTGAGAAGTTTTATAATCACTTCCATGACAAACAATTTACCAGAGGGGAGCATTAAAAGTATATCCAGGTCATGAACAGCCAAGAAGACTACATATCCTCATGTCCCTGTGACAAGCATTTCCTTGCTGCATTTAGATGGGTGTTTTTCTGTACCATACTCAAGACCTCCAAGTCATCTGTCACCACCTGCAAGTGGTGCAGAATCCCCTCCACAGGCTAGACTCAGTGATGTGGGAAGAACGGTGAAGTTGCCGCAGCACTATCCAGGCACCCACAACGGCACCTTGACCAACTGCATCTCAGTCAAACCCTAGGTCATCCAACATGATGCAGAATGACACCAGAAACAAAAGAAAATGGGGAAATAATTCAGGTTCTTGCAATCTCCTTTTGTAGGAAATTTTAGTTTAGTTCCCAGTTCCCCCAAGTGCCTCTTAAAATTCTAGCTTCCAAATTTTAACTGAAGAAGCACAGAAACGGTCTTACAGCAAATAAATCATGGCTATAGTAGCGAGACTATTTGAAAATACCAATCAGTCCAAGGAGGTTTAATTCAGAGAGGAAAAAGACTTTAGACCTTGATATGGCATGACATAACTCCATGCCATTGATCTGCAATCACATAGCTTTATCTGTAATGCAAACAAAAAGTTATTTAGAATACTCCTAATTAGGTACAATAAGTGTACACTGACACATGACTGAATCTATAGACAGCAACCACACCATTTCACTCCTGTTCCATGTTGTAAGGTATGGGGGGCAGGGGGGGAGGCACTTTCCTTTAAGACCTTTCTTAAAGCTGTAGTGTTGAAAACAAGCAAATTTTTTGCTACTGAAGATATTTAACCAGGACTTTAAATAATGACAAGTTTTCCTCAGCTGACAGTTTATCCTCAACACTTTTGGAAACAGAAGAGAGAGAATACCTAATTTGAAATAAATCAGGAACCACATTCTAGCAATCTGCAAGACATTCAGAGACACAAAGCTCTGGGCAACTCAATGTTGCTTTGGAAAGTCCCTCCTCTGAGCATGGGGGTGGGACCAGATAATCTTCCCAGAGTATCTTCCAACCCAAATTACTATTATGATTCCGTAGCAACACCCGTCAGTATTTTTTTCCTAGAAAAACTCCCTCTCTATAACCTCTCACACCTACACACAGTAATTTCAACTGTGGATTACCTATAAATAACCTTGGTGTATATTTCAAAGAAAACGTATAATCATCCTTAGCATAAAATTCAGCAGAGGCTCATTTGCCTCTTGCCCTGGCTGTGATTTTTTGATATTTTTTTTTCTAAACTCAAATCGAAAAATACAAGATTTCCCAGTCATTTCCAATTCCTCACTGTGAGACAGCCTCCCAGGTACACAGGTTTATCACAGGTTCAGGAGGTAATTTGAAACAGAAGCCCCTTGTAAAACTGTTGCCAGCAGATCCCCCGCTGACGGAGGGTGGGGAAGGCATAGAACCTGTGATGTTAACTCCTTTTATCTCCTCCTAGATGGTGCACACAGTAACCAAATGAAAAACTGTTTTGTTTTTTTTTTTACCCTAAACAGTGTAAGCAAAAAGAAATTCAGTATTGGTTCACATGCACACAGAATTACTAGTCTCTTTATGCATGAAATAAGATCATCTGAAGTGTGCATATAATCAGAACTCTGGAGAAATGCAAAGCTTAAACAAACTGGAATAAAGATTATGTATTCCTAAAAAAAAAAAAAAAAAAGCTGCTCACTGCAATTGCACTTACCTGGCAACACCAGGTAACATGAGATAATACAAAAGCACTGATGGGTTTTTAAGCATACAGCTCAACATTGCCAGCACAGTTAATAGCTTACATTTGACAAGAGCTTGTCAGAAGTTCTGCACTTATTAGGAGCTTCTTTTCCTTTGAAATGCTGAAGAAGCAGCAGAACAGAGTTTCATGATGCAGCATCGGGGCATAGATAGAAATCCGACAACCCTCTGAAGCCCTGAGGTAATTTTTTTAAATACATTTAAAAAAAAAAATACAAGTAGGGCAAGGCAAAAAGCTTCTCATCTACTAGACAAGATACAAGCATAGACCCTAACTTGCATAACTGCCTGTGAATTTTTGAAAGTTTATTTGCCAGTGAATTGGGGAAGTTTGGAGACCACCAGCCTAAGCAGTAAAGCGTCTGACGTATAAATTTTATCCTGCCTGCAGATAGTTCTGAGGCACACTGATCAAAATGTTCTCTCTACAAAATGTTAACCAGTAGACTCAATACAAGTGAAAGTCCTTTCTTTGCTTCCCAAAGCTTGCCTGCTTCCAGAAGCAGACAAGGAGCAGCAGACAAGCATGCATCAGGCCAGCATTCATTCATAACCAAAAAAGAAAAAACAAAAACCAAGATGCAGTCAACTGAGCTACATGAAGCAGTTTTCTTAAATTCTGTTTTCCCCCTACAAAAGCATTATAATGCAGACTTCTAGGTTATATGCAAAGTTTGCTTAAACAAGTTCCGTCACTCAGGGGAAAGAATATCAAGTTCAACAACATCAGATATATGACTCTGAAGGTTATTCCTGTTTATTTTGTCCGTAATGAGAAGCTGGGTAAACAACGAAAATATTTTTCTTAAAAGCTCAGGTTTACTCAGAAACATTGGCTCTTCATCTCACACCCAAACAACTCAGACGAGTTCCCCATTGCAGACCTGCATTCTCTCAGCATTCTTCCCAGGCAGAATCCATCATAAATATGCCAAGTTAATATACAGACGACAGAATTACTGTTTACACCATGCAAACCATCATATCTTTCAGTGATGGGATCCTTGACACACAAACCCCTTTTACCCTCTGTGATCTCTTTTTTATCCACTTTAACAGACTTCTGAGACTGAAGCCAATCAATGTTTGTCTATAGTGTAACTCGGGTGAAGATCCCCAAGATACCAGGCAAAAAATTACATTAATAGCCAAAAAATCAGCAAAAAGGGTGCATTAGTTTTCAAGTCAATAGCTCCCCAGTGAACGATCTGCTCCCAAGATTGATCAGTGGCACTGAAGGAGGAGGCAGTGCAGCGTGAAACTATCCAGAGAAAAACCTTCGTATGTCTGCACCCTCTCCAAGACCCCACGCACAACTAACTTTTGGGTCTTGGTCAGTTCCGCTCTCTTTATGGGGATTATCGGGAGAGACCTTGCAGAGGCACAGGCTATAAGGAGAAGGGATGTCACCCTTCCTCTGTTCAAATTCCTGAAAAAACAGTGACAGCAGCAGGCAGGAAAGGAAGGAGAGAACAAGAAGCAAGATGTCTCTATGGGAGCATTAAAACAAACACAGAAGTATGTGCCCATCCTCACGATCGACAGAGAGCATGCACAGTGAGGCAAGAAGTCTCTGCCTGACCGGCGCCCAGGACTGATCCTTTCCGACACCCCTAACTGAACCAGAGCAAGCCACCCTCCTCACCGAGAGCTGGGAAGACACCAACCTCCCTTCCACTCTAGAGCATCACAGTGCCAATAAGGACTGCCAGCTGTCAAACTGAAGGCAGTCAAACTCGGTTGCTAAATTTAAGCAACCACACAACAGGACATAACTGACCAAAGCAGCATGACAGCCCTTTAGATCCGCTTAAATCTCCACAGGCACGAAAAACCTCAGCAGATCTTCCCAGCATGAAACTATGCCAGAAGTGCAAAAAAACCCCGGCTCTCCTCAGCGAGCACATCCGGAAAGACCCTGGCATGGGCTGGACACACATCCTCCTGGCGGCTGCCCACAGAGGGGCTCATGTTGCTTCCCACCCGGCAAATACATACCGAGACTCACCACCCACAAGCTACAACTCAGCTTCAAAATCCTATTAAGGTTGCTAAGTGACAATAAAGTAGCACGATCTCACACCGTTTGCAAACCCTGAACGTTTAAAGGCAAGGAAATTAATTGTCCAGATCATCATAAATCTCACACCGCCCATCTAATAAACAAACAAATTATCATCAAGTATAAAACCTTGCTGAATTCATTACAAAAACGTTAACTCTCCCAGGAGTACAACTCAGGTTTTTTGTTATCGTGTTTTCAGTATCTAAGCGGTGAAATATTCCTGAATAGGAACATTAGTCAAATGAAAAACTTAGCTGGGGGAAAAAAAAAAAAATTGCTCTTTCTTCCTAATTGTGCAATATATCAGGGTAATTCCTACATGGTAAAAGTTTTATAAGTCAACTATGTTCTGACTTCATGTACAAAATTTTTATGGCCTACATCCAACAAGCACTTACGCATCGGCTTAATTTTAAGAAGTAATTAATCATATAAAAGTGTACAGGACAACTGAAGTGTTTCAGTACGTGCTTAAATGTTTTACTAGAATAAATCTCTTATTTTAAATAGCATCTAATGCAGTGGTCTTATTTTAGCATATCAAATAATATTTATTTGGGGTCAGTGTTAATCTTGTTTGCTGTGATAAATGCAATGTTTACATTAGAAAAGAATGAGGTTTCTTTCTATTACGATGCGGACAATCTACGTTACGGATGCCCCCAAAGCCAGGCTTTTTTTTTTTTTCTCTCTTTTTTTTCCTTTTTTTTTTTCCCCACAGCTAGCAAATTGAGAGTTGTGGCTTGAACTTAGCATAATAGAGCTATGGTTACCACACTATTATTTAGTAGCCTGTTCTTAGGTTTTTAAAAGAAGATTTTGGAGAACACAACTGACTTTTTGGAGGCAGGAGGGGAAAGGATAAAACAGTAATATCAGGCTGCAGCAAATACAAAGGTGAAAGAAAGAGTTCTCTCTCTTCATAAAAGACAAAGTCCAAGTACTAAAGTATCAAACTGAAAAAAAATGAACAAAGCTAGCCATGTTGTCCATAACTTCATAACATCACATGCAGCTACGCTACGAATAACTATAAAGATTCTCAAAAACTTAATGGCCAACCAGAACAAAATATTGGTCTCATGGTTCCTCTGCAAGTGAGCTACTTAACTACTTGCACAAGACACTGAACTATGTCTTAATCATCCCTATCAAAGGAAAACATCCAAAACATCAGAATGACAACAGAAGCATTCTTTTATACCCAAAACTCTGTGTTCTAAGCTTCAATGAATACGCACACAAACACAAATTACCTTCTTGCTGTGCTTAGATTTTGAAGTCTCCAGACAATACATGTTGTTCTATAGATCCCTTACCAGAAACATGAATGGTCAAAGAAAATTAGAGTAACATTCTTTAAAAAAAAAAACAAAAAAAAAACAAAAAAAAACCAAAAAAAACCCACAAACATTAGCCTTTTGGAGCTTTCCAGAGCAAGAACATTAGTCTAAGCTGCCTTTCATTATCTTCAGTTAGTCAAGAGGATTCAACACTTCCCTTCAGATAAAGGCTTTTTCATAGACATACTATTCTTTTGATCACTACCTCAACTACAAAAATCACTGTAATTCTATGTATTCTGCTACAGATACCCAAAATAACTTCACTAGTCCAGCTAGTTATATAACTATATATAATATAGTTATATATACACTATATATATATATACAGTAGTTATACAGCAGTCATACAGCACTCTTGTATATTGAATTCTGATGTAACTGCTGGAAACAATTCAAAATGTCCACAAATTATCTGTACAGCCTGACACAGAGAAAGACCCAGGTACAGAATAGCCCTTTCTTGAGCTCTGGCATGGCTGTTACATGTCTTCATGACTGTATGCATGAAGTACACAAGACATCTCAGAAAGGGATTCCCAGTTGTCATTTATTCTTGAATTAGTCTCTTCTTGTGCTGCTTAAAACACAGAAATTCTCTCTGAACTACACAATAAGCTCAATGTGTTTCACCTGATCTTTTTGGCAGAAGAGCATTCCCCACCTCCTTGGAATAAAACAGTCAAAAACTCTTATATTAAAGATGAAAGTGTGATTAACTTTTTTCACACTCACAGCTCACCAGCTGGCTGGGGGGAGAAAAAAGAAGTATAATTCATGCTATTTTTCAATAGTATTAAACATCTACAGATTCTAGAAAGAAAAGAAGAAAAAAGACTACCAAAAGCAATGTTTTCTTTGACGACCTGCTTGCAAATATCTACTAAAAAACATTACACGTTCCGCCTTTCTCATACTTAGCAATTTAAGCTTTGCCAATACATGCATCACTAAAATGCCTTAGCAGATTTCATTTTGGTTTTATACAAACATGTGTTAGAATTTGGAGTGGTAATGGCCACTGGGCCTTAAATAGTGTAACTCTTTCCATTCTAACCCTGCTCGCTTCTACATAGTGTGTTCAGTCATTTTTAACTTCCCCAAACTATCATATCTTTGGCTGAAGTTTTCCATTAGTGGACTTTTTTTTGAAAGCTTATGCAAAGATACAGCAAGTATGACAAGCAACAAATACTGTACACCATTTCATGCTAAAAACTGTTTTGCTTCATCCAGGCATACTCTAGAACTGGACAGTATGTATACAAAACTTTAAAAATATTGTTCTGTGCCTAAGTATGTGTGTCTCCATGTATCAGGAACATACACTGATGAACTCGTTCTCCATATTTCACTTGAAAAGTAGGTTGAAGTCCCCAGCATGTGGAGAGGGAATCAAATCTGCCAGATTTTAAAATGGTTGTTAAAAAAAAAAAAAAATGGGTGAAAATTTTACTAAGGATGGATATACAGTACAACTAATTTAATTGCAGAGTGAAAATGATAAAAAATACAAATCATGCCGACAGATACCCTACAGCACCCTTCAGACTATTCTGTGGACACTGCCAGATGCCAAGAACTTGAGGATGATTTCTATGCACTTGGTCACTTCTGCCCCATGCTGTGTAAACACAACGATAAAAGTTTAGTGATGCTCTACGTGTTACTGCATTTGCTGACTATATTGCAGATTACAAGGCATTTTGAAACTATGCAGATTCAGACAATCTTCATGCACATAAAAGATCCCCATTAGGGTTAACTTTGCTACCATGGCATTTTCCTAACAACTTCTGGTGCATAAAGATCATGCTGCCTTAACCAGAAAGGAATCAACCACTGTTTAGCTGAGTAAATCGGAGCTATCAAAGCTAGACAAAGCAGATCACATTGCAGAGAACTATTTTCATGACATTTAATGACAGTATCAACCACAGCACTTTACATTTAGGTGAATTAACAAGCTATGGTAATCAGAGAGAAATGTATACCAGAAACAAACAGGAAGTGACTACTGGGACTTGGCACTGTCAAATGTCAGCATATGGAAGAGGTTAGAAACTTTCTGAAGGCTCAGTTCCTAAATGGCTGGTATTCTCCACTAAGGCCAATAAAAACACAGTGGGGAATTTAATTAATTTACTTTTATTACTCCATAATGATTTAAGATCTCTAAAAAATATATTAAGACCTCAGATAAGATAATTCTTGTAGCAAGCCTTGCCATTTAACTAAACAACACTGTATCATCTTCACTAATTCTAACACACTCATGTTTCTGAACATCTCCCACATTGCATCAATTTCATTATTAACAAAAACCACTGGGGTTGAAGGAGAGGAAGAAAGCATTTTCACAGATACATTACAAGTGTATTTATCTCACTCAATGCACCGAATTGTCTTGCATTTCCTGATTTATACTTTCTGCTCCAGAAAGTCTGCTTCATCCAAAAATAAACACAGGCCAGATACCCAGTCATAGATTTGAGAGCAAAACACGTATCCAGCAGAGCTTTCCCATTAACTGCACATGGGCCCATTAAAGTAGGAAGCCAGGTCAGCGAGGAAAGTGCAATTCTTCATATCCACTTTTTAGCAGAGAGTACTCAAGACAAGAGTAGGAACTACAACTGTGCTCATCTGTCTCCCAAGTACCCAGGGACTATTTCATTTATTAATCTTGCACTCATCCCTAAATGAGCAGAATTCAAAAAGTGCCAGCTCTAGTTTGAACCTTCCCTTCTTGACAGGTTCCAGCTATAAAGAACTGAAGCAGGACCATCTTTTTAAGGAATGTACTTTGCACTACAGGGATTAACTTTAAAGTAACTACAAGCCAGCTGCCGACAGGCAGAGTTTTCGGTCTGCAGCCCCAAGAACTGAAGTCATCCGTTTCATTTAAGGAAGGCACCAACGCTGCCTGTCTTAACCAGCATCTTTAAAAGCTAAGAAACAAAGTTTAACGCAGATGCACGGAGAACTTTCCACAACTTTAATCTTCAGTATAACACTGTTTGTACAACATCACATACACTGCTTCAAAACCGTCTGACTACAGTTTTCCAAAGTCCTCATGAAAACAAAATGTGTATTCCAAAAACAGGGTTTTTTACCAAGCCAGTTTTTATGTACCAAATATTCAGGTCTCCCAGAGTAGGGGAAATGGTGGGTAGACATCACAAAGTCAAGAATCTCCAATGCTCTCCATTGGGGATTTCAGCTCAAAACGGCTTGAACTTCACAAGGTACCCAACACCTGGTTATTCCCTTGCATTTCCTCCAGGGAACACATACAAGCTCCACAGCTGCAACAGCTTCCAGGATGAGGTTTAAAGATGCTGGCTTTAATCTCTACAAAAGTGCTAATTAGCTTTGATCCCAACTCGCCTAAAGACACCTACAGCTACAGTGTTGCTCCGTAATTAAGTATAGGGCTTGAGCAAACAGTTCCAAGGTACAAACAAGGTCTTGGCCCAAAGAATAGGTTAGTCCTCTGCACCACAACTTGATCTCCCCTCCTCAGGTTTGCAGACACCAAAACACGTTGATCTGCAAGTTTTCTGTTTAGGGAAAGTCGTAATAGCCATATTTTGACAAAGACATGCCTTTGAAGCATTCTAAAAATGTGAAGAATACATATGCATGAACTAAAAATATACCCATAATATAAGTTACATAAATGTCCAGCCCTATCACCCATCCGTTTCTCATAACTATTTACTGTAAAAGTGAAGTAGTTCCACTGAAAACAAGTGAGCAGTTTGCAGAGGAAGTTGCTATTCAATGTGGGCAAGCTAAGCTAAAACCGGACAACAGACTCCTAAGTAAAACTATGAGCATATGATTAGCATATCACAAACAAGCAGTGAACTTCAGTGTAATTATATCTGCCAATATAGTATTCTTCCATTTTTATTCTTTCCTTTTCACCCCCATCTGCCCTCAGCCAAATAAGTAATTGTTTTTATTGAGGAAGAAGAGGCCAAAGCTTAAAAACTCCCTTTGAACACTACAGGTGTTAGAAATCTTTACTTATGTTTGTGCTAGCAAAAGGGATTTGCTTTTCTACGTGCATCTGCTAAATCTTATTATACACACGTTAAAAAAAAAAATATCCACTCCTGAATGATTCTATCTGCACAGTACCACCATATGGTAGCTTTCACAAATGATCAACTGTACCAAAACATCTAAAAATAACATCTTCCTTAAGTAAAATAAAAGCAATTACCAGCAGACACTTTTGGGTATATTTCTGAGCTAAGGAATCAATACCACGTTGCTGAAATGCTTCAAGTAAGTATATAAGCAACCTCCGGAGAAAAACAGCACAGCATTAAACAGGCTGCAAGCATCAATGATAAATGTAATATACATGTTTCGGGTTCTTGCAAAAGTCTATTCTTAGCTGTAAGACAAACCCAATGCATCTAATTAAAACCTTAGCTTACAAACACATTCACCAAGTAAGTGAAGCTTAACAAATCTAATTTGAATGAAAGGGACTAGCTGGGTAAAAGAGCAGCTCCCTGATGTTCCTTGCTCTAGTGGTTTCATGTAACCACTGATCACCAACTACTACAACAGCAAACATACAACACCCTTAAACTAAATGGGAGTTGTCTGTCTAAATATATCTACTTTTAAATAATGCATCATGAGTTATAAAATAAAGTGCTACTGAATTATTTAACATGGATCTCATCTTTAACAAAGATATATCACATTTAATTAAATGGAAAGAAAGATGTTTATATTCTGGGTTGCATATTATTGTAAATTGCAACCAGTACAGCAACATGTTATGACACCAATTATGTCAAAAGTCAGTTTCTCACGTACATATGTATGTATGATTCACATAAATAGAATTGAGACAAAAACTAAGATAAGCAAAAGCATCACTTGTAGACTTGTCCTGGAGTTCAGGAGATTCACAGCCCTCAGATACAGAACATCCCACCAACCAGTAACAGTTGGTTAGAATTGGCTGGGATCTCATGCTCACAAACCTGTTTCAACAATGTTCATAATCCACGTTTTCCTTATGCAAGTGTCAACCTCTATGACTGCAAACCCTCCAAATACACTTAACACTACAGCTAATAAAGCAGCGTGTTCTGTCACTTTCAAAACATTCTGAAGACAGCCACACAGAAGTGGTGTTAAAGCTGAAAGTTTGTGTAGGACTGTGTTTTCAACACGATGCAATCATTGCATATTATTTACTGTAGTAACATTTCAGCCAGGCCTAACATCTGCAAAGGCAAGATTAACATTTAGCAGTAAAATGGGATGACATGCTGCGCTTAGGAGGTTTCAGGAAAAAACCTGCTTTCCACCTTGCCTAATGGGACAACACTGCTGTTCAGCAACCCATGCTTTCTCTTTAAAGGTGGCTGCCTTTTGAATGCAGCGTGTGAAACAAAAGCTCCAGGGAAGAAGAGCACCAATCTGGCATGACTCCACAAACAGCTCCTTAACTAACTTTAATGGGTGCTCTGCAAAGGAGGCACCACCACATGACCTACCGTGTACAAATCAAAACGTGAGTGTGATCCCCCTGGGCCTGCCTGAGGTCCCTTTGCCCCTCAAACCAGATGCTTACAGCAAAACCCCTGAAGCTGGTATCACTGCACCTGTGTGGGTTCTGCGCAGACCCCAGCACTGAGCACAGACTGCGCTTCACAGAACGTCGTGGGATCCTTCTGCACAGAAGGTAAGTGAGGTCTCATTATTTTTGTACTTCTAAATGTGTGCTTGTTGAAGTTCGTTTTACAGGACAGGAGATAAAAAAAAAAAAAAAAAAAAAAAGGTGATGCAAATACACCATGCATCCAAGAGTTAATTCCACCAGGACGCCCGAGCCAGCACCAAACCTGCGTTAACCTGAAAGTTTGACAGCTGCTCCACGCATCCAGCCCCACGAGCGAGGCCGTGTCTAACTTCGCTCCCGGCCCGCGAGGCGCCCTTCAAACTGGAACCCGCGCCTCCCCGCTCGGCGGCACCGCCGCTCCCGCACGGGCGCCCGCGGTGCCACCCCGGCCCCTGCCCGCCGCTCCGCCCGGGTACGGCCCCCGCCGCCGGGACTCGCGGGGCGCGGGGGGTGAGGAAGGGCTGGCTGAAGAAGCCCACCCGCGCTGTGGGGAGGCAGGGTGGGATCCCCGCGGCAGCCGTGCCCGCCGCCGAGGAAGAGGAGCCGGAGAGAGGCTGCCCGCCGCTTCCCCCACACCCAGGACGCCAGGCGGGGCAGGGCGGCTGCCGGGGCAGGCGGCTTCCCCTCCGGCCCCGCGGAGCCCCGCCGCCCCGGGGGGCTCTTCCTGCCAGCCGGGGACAGATGTGGACGCAACAGCTGGACGGGGAGGAGGGGAGAGGGAAGGAAGGAAGAGGCACAGCTGCCTCAACACCCACACACCCCCCCGCCGCTGCTCCCGGGGATGCGGGCGGGATGCAGCGGCCGCCCCCGGCTCCGGGCTGGCCCCGCTCCGGGCCGGAGACGGGGAAACTTGCCCCGCAGGCAGCGGGGCTCGGCGGCTCCCGCCCCCCTCACCTTGCTGCGGATCTGGCCCGAGGTGGACACTTTCCGGATGAGTTTCTGGGGGCCCTCGTGCTCCCCTTCGCTGTCCGACGACTCGTCCGCCGGCCCCGCCGCCGCCGCCGGGGGCTGGGGCTGCTGCGGGACCCCGGCGCCGCTCATCCCCGACTCGGCCCCAGCCATCTTCCCGGACTCCTGCCGAGAGAGAGCACACGAGCCCGGCTCAGCCAGGGCAGCCGCTGCCGCTCCCCTCCCCGGGGAGGAGGAGGAGGAGGCGGCGCGGGAGGGTGGAGAAAGAGGCGGCGCGGGGGGGAGGGGACGGAGGCGGCGGGGACGGCGCCGGGCGCTGGCGGAGCGGAGCGGGCCGCCCGGCCGCCATCTTCCGCCGCCCTTTCTGGCAGGGAAGGGCGGCGCGGCCGCCCCGCACCGGGGCCGGCGGCCGCCGCTCGCCGCTCGCAGGGGGCCGGGGCACCGCCACCCGCCGGCGGGCGGAGCCGGGGCGGACGGGCCCGGCCCCCTGCGCCCTCCGCCGCCGGGGAGCGGCCGCCGGCTCCAGGGGGCGCCGAGCGGCCGCGCAGGTGAGCGCCGGGGCGAGCGGCCCGCCGCCCCCCGCACCTGCCCGCGCCTCCCCGGACGCCCTCCGTGAGCGGAGCCCCGCGGGGCGGGGCGCGGCACCCTCGGCCGCACGGGGCCGCGGCGGGGGGCGCGCACCCGGGGGGGGGGGCGGTGGCGGGCGGCCGGGCCGCACAGGCTTCGGGCGGGCACGGCGAGGCGGCACGGCGGCCAGCGCTGCCTCGCACGGCGGGGGCTGAGTGTCGCCGCCCCTCGGAGCACGGGCGTCCCTCGGCCCCGGGCGGGCAGCACCCGGCGCAGCGCGGTCCGTGCCTGCGCCCGCCGCCGGCCCCCGCGCGTCCCTCGGCCTCGAAGCGCCGGGCGGCTTTGACGAGCGCGTACGTGGCTTTCCCGTTGTTTTCTCCAGTTACTTTAAGTCCCTCAGTATTCTCCTGGCTTTCGGCTTTGTGGAAGAGGAGCCTTGGTTTCTGGGGAGAGCAAGGGTCGGTTTTTCCGTTTCAATCCGGATCTGGCGGCTCCCGCGGTCTGGAAATGTCACCACACGCTCCGAATCGCGGGGCTTCCACGCTGCGGTGGCGTGTGTGTAGCCAGTGCTCAAAATAAGCATTTTTATCACAGCAGTGCTAAATAAAACACGCAACTCCTAGCTGCGTGGACCCGATTAAACATAAGTAAGCCATCAATACCTGTGGCTTCTATATTCCCATAATTCTATTTGTATTTCTAGAAAGGGAACTGACATCTCTTAATATGCTAATGTAATGCCGCAGTACCTAAATGCAAAGCAGTTAGTGAGAAACCAAACCAAGCCCATAGCATACCACCTATCCTATAGCACAGGCACCTTGCCACAATCTTAATTTCACCTAATCCACAGGATCCCATTTTTCACTGGGATTTACAGCAGGGGAAACCGAAGTATTTCCATGAAGCCTTGCAGGACTTGTGCTTTAGTTTGGTGTTACTGCCCCAGGTACTTCAAGTGTGCTTCTACTACCCTCCTCCATGTATGATGACTTCTATTAAGTTATATATTTTAAATTGCCAAAAGTTGCATTTAAAAAGTCAAAAATTCTAGGAAGTTATATTCTAAAGGAATTTTGGATCATATTGCCTACATTCCCTATTAGAATAATAATAGGGCCTAAACCCTGCCATTAATACCATATCTCAAAATAGATTTAAGTTCTCGTACAGTCCCTTTTCCTTACAAGCTAATTGTGAAACTAAGGGATGATTCTTATCTGTCTCGCTCTTCACCTGTGAGGGAGTTCTCATTTTTAAAAAACACGGGATCAAACTTGGGCAAGCACAAGTATGCACTGCTCTCAGTGAATTAATTTAGGGCACAGCTAGGAAGAAAGATAGGTTAAGAGCAATCTTTATGGATACTTGTGGTCTTTCCACCTTCTTCTTTCCTCTTTCTTCCCCACCTGAATTTCAGGACTAGCACATTACACCAGAATGTGTTTCACTGCAAGTCCTTGAGTCTTCTGAATGTAAATTACAACTGAGCATTGCAAGAGGACAAGAAGACAGTTTTCAAACGAACACTAATGTGTATTACATGTAATTGTGGCTGTGATTTGAGGAATGCTTAGTGCTAACAGAACACCAGCAAGACTGACTAACTCCATTTAACTCGAATTAAACAGCGCTAGCTGAACAACACTAGTCACTGTTAGATTTGTTCCCAAACTAGAAAAACAACAAAATACCAGTGCATGTGACTGCTATGTATTTGTATCACAGGGCTAGGACCCTGTGCGAAGTTACACGCAAAACTGTTTACAAGAAGACATCTCACCCACGGAGAATACCTTTCCAAATTCAGTTGAAAAAGAAGGATGAGACAGTGAGGGGGAAAGGCACACACAGAGGGCTTTATAATCTGATAAACTCGGGGGAGATCATGAAGTTGACCCCAAATTTTCACCTTGGAGTGTTTGGGTTTTTTTTAATAAAACATCATCCGGTTGCTTGTTCCTTTACATATTTAGGCCTCGATCCTAAAGACAGTAGGTGGTTAAAGTGTATTTCCAAAAACAGCCTTCCACAGAAGTTTTGGAAGAATAAACACACAGCAGCAGTATCTTCCAGAGCAAGACACTAATCTGGTTTCTTTTCAAACTGCTTTCACAATTGGTTATGCTGCAAGCTAATTTAAAAACTTGTCTTGAATTTTATAAAACATTGACCTGTTTAGCAATGGATATAAATACTTTTTTTCATCATTATTAGATGGAAAAATAGAAACAAGTTAATAATTTAGGTTTTAAATAGGACAGGTCCTGTGACAGCCAGTGGATACTGCAATGCCAGCAGGGGAGCTGGAGATCTCCTTAGGTATCTGTAATTTGAAACTGCATCAGATTTCCTTTGCTAGATTTCATCTCAAATACATAAAAGCTGATAAAAGACTATCTGTAGGTGAAATGGGCAATAAACAAAATTCTTCAACTTCCATTCACTTTCAGAGCTTAACTATCAACCCTAGCTTCTGCACACTTTCTGCACCATGCAGAGGGCATCTTGTGTCCTCGCGTGGGCTGCCCTGTTGTGATCTTTCTCCCTCCTGACTGCCCAAACACAAAAACTGGGTTACAAGGAGAGAATGCACCAGCCTTTCACTTCCAAGCAAGTCTCTTTCATCATATCTTGACAAATTTCAGGGTGCTGGGGAGGGGGGGGGGAAAGCACTAGGAACGTTCTCTCGGGACACTTAATATGAGGATTTTAGTAGTAATAACCTATATCTGAAAATGATAGAAAATGTCCTGCGAGTACAGTTCAATGTTTCCACAGAGTGTGTAGTGGTTCAGTGAATTACAGGCTCTACCACCTGTGGTCACCTAACATTTAGAGGTTTCTTTAAAACAGGAGAAACCAATGAAACGTTAAGCATTGTTGAGAGTACCCGAGCTATTCATTTATGTTCACATAGGTTGTTTCTACAAACATAAATGTTGTCCATGCACGAAGACAGTTTTAAAAATCTCAGCGTTTCCACTTGCTTTTCTTTTCAGAAACATTAATAGATAATCAGGGTACAGTTCCAGCCTTTACCCAGGTAAAGCTGCCTAAGATAGCCATGAAACTTCACCTCAGTAAGGACTGCCAACTTGGCTTCCATCCCTTCATCTCACAGCTAAAATTCTCCCAACTGATCGATGTCAGACTCAATATGAGAAATACCGAATAGCACATTTCAGCCCAGTGAACACAGCTGTGAATACCACAGTACAAATGGTACCTCTACACTTCTGCGATTCAGGCTCTTGAAGAATATGGGGCTATATGTAGCCATTAAAACCACATACAATGTTTGCATGCACTATGTCTTTCATTTAACATACTCAGTTTCAAGCTTCTTAGTAATTGCCTTACATTTCCTGACTGAAGCAAGAGAAAACTGTTGGAAACCATAAAGAAAGGTTGGCATTTAAAGGGAGATGCTCAACTGACACAAAACAGCTGTGCTGACATAATTTGTGCCACGGTAACTGGTATCAGCTGATGATCTGCCCTTTATATTCAAAGAATCCTGAAGTGCTGGGTACATATATCCACTGTAAGAACATTTCAACTCAACCACATCCAGTTTCCATAATAGAATATGTGTTGCTAAAATATATAGGCAATGTAGAAAAAAATCCAAATACACATGCACTCTAGCTGTGATGGAGATCATAGTCTATAATGCAGATTAATGTACTGTTTGATTCCAGGAACATAAATGATTCCAGCTCTAACACTGATTCCCTTCATAACAAGCACATTTACCTCTTTTTCTCTGGGTCACTTTGGCATATATAAACTGAAGGGTAATACTTTTCTTTGTCCACCTCCAAAAGTTGTTCTGAGGGGATCTGGATGAATAGTGGTATGTGTATCAGGTTAACAATGCATTATTCTTCACATTTAAAAGATTTTGTTGAATCTTTCCTAATTTTGGTGGGCAGTCATAACTGTAGTTTTTAACCGGGCTCCCCACGCTGAGCAAATTAATTTCAGACCTGCCTGTCTGAACTCCCTCTGCAGATCAAGTCAGGAATGTTATTCTTTCTTGGCTTCCTTACTTACCAAAGGGGAAGCCAAAATATAACAAAACATATGCATACCACTGTTTAAGAGAGTAACTACGTTACTTGTGGCTGTTTTGGGAGCAGCCAAGGCAACCCCGTAACCTGTAGGTTACAAAAACATGTAGTATGCTTCAGAGTGAAAAGGTGTAAACCAGCAGAGGTTGTCAAAACAGTCACTTTACAAATGCATTAGGACCCATCTATGCATTTCAAAGGAAAGGTAACCTTAAGACTCAGGTCTCACATAAAACATGAAAGTCAGGTCTAGAAATTTTTAAGACATATATCATGTATATTTTGAGTACAAAGACACCAAATCTCTCTTGGAAGAATGCAGGATGAGCCTTACATTTTCTGTTACTCTTATTTAGCTCCATGATGGAGCGTCTAATGCAACTCTTCCAGGAGTCAGGAAGAGGTTTTCCATTCAAAAGTGAACTGTGAATTAAGGAAAGAATTTTATAGAAGTTTGAAATAGCACACAGACAAGTCCAACCCTGACAGGCGAAGAAGCTGTGGCTCAATTTGATGTCCATCGCTTATTTCTCAGAACAGCTATAGGAACAGCACTTCCCAATGACTTCTGACAATTTGCATAGATCATTAACTTGCACAGATTCAAAACCTGCAATAAATTGTCTGCCCTATCCTGCTGCTCTGTGTTTTGAGAGCGAGGGAGAGGTCTGGGCACGTCTTTTCCCCCTTCATCATGCAGTTCTTCACCTGGATCTCCCTTTGCCCCCATTATAATAAAAAGCCTGCTTACAAGCAGATACAAAGAAGAACAACGTGGCTTTTGCCATAAAGACTATGTATTTTACCAGCAGGTTACCAGGTAGAGGATTGAGTGGTTTAGCTGAAATTAGAGCCTTGTAAAGAAAATCAGTGTAGTGGTTAACCTTAAAACTGCATTCATGGATGTACTCTAACAAATGCAGCAATGAAATGATAAACATGACCCAAATCCTGGCCTTTACTGGGGGAGGGGGAAATGGAGGGGAGGGGAAAAAAAAAAAAAAAAAAGATGTGCTCCTTGTTTATCTGAGCCCTGCACACAGAAGGAAATGGGTTTGCATGCTTCAGCCAGGACTCTACATTTCCAAGCAGAGGGGCTGCAATCCATCTGCCTCCCGAGTTTCAGCTGAGTTTTGGATGATGGCAGCCAATTTAAATGTCACTGTTTAATAGGGTAACGCATTTGCAGGAATCAGCTTTGCCACCTTCCTCCCACGATGTCTTCATCTCTCCAGGCAAAAATCTCGGGTTTCCCTTGCCTGATCCTTTCGGTGTCAGCTGCATGTTACCAGAACACACATACAGCTGTTTTCCCTATCACAGCTGCATCTCCGGCAGCAGCTTCGGGGCTTGAGGACTGCAGAGGAAAGTGAAGGGGGATGTTCAACTTCACAACAAAAATGAGGCTGGTAAAAAAGGATTTGTAGCCCTCCCAGAAACAAACAGGGAAGGGGGTGAATTTAGTTCACCATGGTGTCTCCAGGGCTGGGCTGCTGCTTTCCTGGCAGTGAACACACTGAGCCAGGCAAAGTGTGGCTCTCCCCCGGCTGCTCTTTAGATCTGGGTTTACAGGGAAAACCAGGGGCCCTGGACCAACGCAACGAGTTAGCAGAATATGGTACAGCCATCCAAAGGGGAGATTGGCAGTGGCATGGGTCCACGCTTCACGTCGCCTTACCAAGTTCAGGGCCTGAGACAGCCTAGCATTGACCTCCCAGATAGCCTGCAATCTCCCAAGCAGCCACCCAAAGACTATTTTTAGCCCTCCCTCCCCGGTGTGTGCGTGTGTGTGTGTTTGCACAATGGAGCAAAGCCCAAGAGTGGGACCAGACGGCCCTGAAAAGGGAAATCTGATTTTATCGCCTGCTGAGGATGCCGGTGACATGATTTCCTTCAGCTGGAAGGAGGGTCTCCGAGTTGCTTACACAAACTGCAAAGCCACCACGCCGCAGCTTTCCTCCCGTCCCGTCCCGTTCCGTCTGCGCGCCCCCCTCCCTCCGCAGCAGCCGAGGCGCACAGGCTTTCCCCGCACCTAGCAAAGCAGGGTGGCAGCGGGGTACCCCTGCCCCGGCATGCTCTGACATCCTGACAGGAGTGATTCCCAGCCTGGCTACTGAAGAAGAAGGGAAAAAAAAAAAAAAAAGAAAAAAGAAAAAGTGTCTCTTTCTGGAAACTGCCTCCCAACGCTGGACACGTTGCTTTTGCTGTGCTAAGAGAAGACGTTTCATGGTATCAACAAACAACACCCCCCACCCCACCACTCCCCCCGGCAAAGTTGGAGGCAAGGCTCTCGGTGCTAAGCCCAGGCAGTGAAACTCGGCAAGGGCAATGAACTCCCCGCCCCCCCGCCAGCAAAGGGCCGGACACGGCGGGGGCGAAAGGCTCCCACCCCCCGCTCCCCGCGGGTAGGGGACGGGAGCGGCGTCCGAGCTCTGGCGCAGAGCGGGGTCGGAAGAAGGGAAGCGGGGGGGGGCGATAAGGATGGCAGCCCGACCCCCCGGCTGAACAATGCAGGCAGGAAAAAGGCTAGGAAATGCCTGTGCAACTGCGAGGCACGCATGTACCTACCAGTTCCTCCCAGGCGGGGCTGCGGGCGCTATAGGAAGGGTAACCATGCTCCTCCATCACCCGAGAGCAGGTCCCTGCCTCCGCGGGGAGGGCGCCGGCGGGCGGCGGAGCAGGTTACGCCGGGCTGCTCCCGCCGCTGCCGCTCCTCCGGCTGGCAGCGCTCTCCCCGCGCCGCTCTCTCTCCCCCCACCCCGGCCCCGCTCCTCCCTTTTTCTCCCCCGGCCCCGTTCAGGCCCCCTCCTCCCTCCCCGCCCGGCTCCTCTCCCTCCCACGGCCACCGGGCTCAGCCCCGGCTCCCGAGGGAACCGGCCTGCAGCTGCCGCGCCGCTCACATCATCGCCGCCGCCGGGGGCTCCCCGCACACCCGCCCCGGGAAGCCCAGCGGATCACGGGCAAATCGCCTGGGGCGTGAGGCGGTTTGCAGCCGCCGCGGCGGGGCCGCGGGCGAGGGCGCTCCCGGAGGCGCCGGGGGTCCCCCTGGCGCGCCGGGAGCCGCTGACGCCCCGCCGGGGCTGTGCCTCCTCCCCTCCGCCCGGCACGGCACGGCACGGCACGGCGGCTTGCAGCGGGGGCGGAGAGCGGGGTCTGCGGCCGCCACGAGCCCGGCTGGGTGTCCCGGGGCGCCCCGGGCGAGCGAGCGCGCACGCAGCGCTGCCCCCCGCATCCCGCCGCCCCCGCATCCCGCCGCTCCCAGCCGAGCCCCCCGGGAGCGGTCGGGGCCGGAGTGCTGCCCCCCCACGAAGACTGGGACCACGCAGTGCCGCACGGTTTAACACCCTTTGGGCAGCCTCTTCCCCACTCCCCCCAGAGGCACCGGGTGGTCCCGTTGGCACCTCAAGAGAAGCAGGAGCTGGGACACCGTGGAAATGACAGCACAGGCATGTAGGCCATGTCTGGCACTGGGGCCTTCCATTTCCAGGGCCACCCCGTCTGCCCCAGGGGGTAGCAGCATTGCTCTGCCCTCAATCACGCCTTTTATCAATACACGGTGCGCATACTTCAGTCTTCCCAGTTTAGTGGCTACCAGCATGCCCTTGAACACCAATCGATACATTCCAACTCTTCAACTGCATTTTCTACATCCTACAAACTCAATGCTTTCACTCATTTGTTTCTCCCTGTTGCCGCAGAATTGCGGGATACGTGAAAGAGTGGGACTAGAGAGAGTGAGAAAATGAAACTCAGACACCATCCAAAACAATGGTGTTCAGCCCAGTTTTTCTATATTCCTTTTCATTCCAGCCTGCCCTTTTGAATTTGCAGCTATCATGCTTGATTACAAAAAGTGATCCCTGGGTCATCTACTTGGTTACTGCAAACATCAGAAAAGGAATTGGATTTCACAAGAAAGAAATTAATTTTTATTTATAATAGTTTTATTTAAAGATGTATTCATGTTCTTTGTGTTTTAAAGCTTCTTCATACCAAAAAAATGGCACACTGCCACCTGACTTCTAGCTTTTGCAAAACACATCAGCAATTTACAAAAAGTAGCACTGTTGCTGAAAAAAGGTTAAGTCTTCCGTGTGCATTTAACTAAGCCTGGAGAAAAAATTGCATTGAGTTAAGATGATGTACCCCTCAGCCAGACCCGCAGAAGTGCCACAGCGGTATAGCTCGTTTGAGGAACTGAAATTGCTGCATTTCTTCTACCAGTAGAAAAGGAACTGTTTTTGTTGATAATAAGTTTATCAGCGGTCTGTTGATGAACTGCTTTGATGGTAAGTGTAACCTCAGAAGGAAGCAAACAAGATGACTTAGAGCATCTTGCTTTTTGGAAGGAAGCTTTCTGAAGGTGAGCAACAGTTGTCCAAGGATGTCTGGTCTCCTTCCCTTTGCCCCAAGTGTGAGGTACTGCTGAGGAATGTCATACTGTAAAGGGCTTTACACTAAGAACGACTTTCAGGGCAAGATTAGTCAGCTCCCCTCCTTTCCTCATGATGCACTGGAGGATCTCACATGATGGTTTGTTTATGCCTCTCGACATCTGGCCTCTTTACCCTTGGCCATGATGGGGCTTTGTGGCAAAAGTGGCCTGCCATGAAATATATGTCATGCTAATGCCTTGCATTTCCTTGCTTGCTGAACCACAAAAACTGAAAACTCATACAGGAACTTTAAGCCACTTGAAGTTACTTCAGCTGAAGCACTGTATGTACCCTTTTGCCTTGAAATTCAGATTCTTGCTGTGCCTTCAGACCCATTTTCTGTTTCATGTGGCCTGAATCTTACACTTGTGACTAGATAACGCAATTATATTCACCTCATTTCATCCCCTGCAGTTCAAGGCTTGCTTTCCTTAAGTGGAAAGCTAGTATAGGCCCCAGAAGATTACAACAACCTACTTAGGTTGAAGGTACATTTCAAGGTCTTGTTGGATAAGGAGGACAGACATCAGCCACTGCACTGATCCTGGTAGATCTAAATGAAACCCGTGCAATGCAACTTCAGCCCTGCCCTTCCAGGCTCCTGATTGTCACATCTGATTTTTCACTTCTTTCTCTGAAGGAGACAGATTTCAGCCCTTGCTGAGGAGCCCTGCCCCATACAATTTCCCCGCATGTGAGCTCTGCTCACCAGGTCCAAGAGGACAATTTCTGCCGAGACTGAGGTCTCTGGGCTGCATGGCTGAACTGGCTGAAAATCACGGGCAAAGCATTTTGCTGAAAACCATAATTCTGTCAAGCTGACATGGAATTTGAGGAGAGATGTCAGGATCACAGGGTTTATTAACTTATTTATTTATTTTGTTCAGGGGCATGCTGCCACATTTACAGAGGGGCAAGGGAACTGAAGGCAGGCCCAAGGCAAGGATAAGCTTGGTTAGCGAGGGGTAGAAGAGCTGCCTGCTAAAACAAGAAGTGACCAACTGTCCTCTTGAGAAGATGGGGATGTTGGCTTGGAAGAAGAGCTCATCGGAGGCAAGTCTTCGCAACCAGCTCGGAAGTAGACTGTGATTCTCCTAGCTGCTCTACCGAACTGCATCACAACATCTCCAGCACAGCCTGGGCCCTGGTTTAATTTCATTCTGATTTTTTGATTTTGTTCCAAGTAATGTTGTTTGTTAGGATTGTTTGGGGTTTTATTCTTTTCAAGTTTTTCCACTTAGTCTAGACATTTGGGGTTGAATTTCATGGTAGTCTGCTCTATCTACTATGTTCAAAGATGCCTCATCTCCCTCTGTCTCTCCTTGTTCCCTGCCCTTAACGACTCAGTGAAAAGTGAATCAACAAAGCCAGTGTTTCATTATTGACTTTTTTTTACATGAAGCGCATTGAAAATAGTAACACATGCCTCCCTTTTTAAGCAAAATATTTTGGATATATTGGACACACTGAAACATAAAGATTTTGCTTCCAATGCTGTGCTTAGACATCCACAAGAGAGTTCCAACCTCTTTAGGTATTTCTATTCCCTTGAGGGGGGGGGAGGGGCAGGAACTTTCTAATTTTTTCCTAATGTGAGGTAGAAAGACAGTAAAAAATTGAGGTTTTTTACACTTTTCTGTATTTTTCCACCAGCATTGCCTTCAGCATGCATCACATAACGAAAATGCACTGATTTTCATTGATCTATGCTAACATGAAACTTCCTTCTTTTCTTGGCACGTTGTATGCAAGGCTGATTTGAGTAAGTTCTTCAAGGCAATGTTGTTCTTCATTCTCTTTGCTGTAAACATGCCAGTTGGCCTTTTTTTTTCCCTTTTTTTTTTCCCCTGTTAAATAATTTTGCATAAAATTTGAAGGTAGGATTTTATCAGCATGGTAGTTAGGTAGTTCCTGCCAGACAGACAGGTAGTAATAACCCACAGTGGGTCATTAAAGTGATAAATGTATTAAAAGCAGAGCAAAACACACATGCTTCTCAACCTGGTAACCCTTCAGACAGAACTGCAGTAACAGAATGAGTTAAGAAAAAATATTTTAAAAATAAAAGTGTATTTTTTCAGTAACAATGATATGTAAAATCCTGATAACTGCCTTGAAATCCACTGCCTTCTGTTTGTGAAAGCATCCAAACTATTGCAGAAATTCTGCATTTCACCCAGTTTACAATGCCTGCCGCTTGGGTCTGCCTCACATGTAGTACATGAGAAATGTCTTTAGCCTAAATTTTCATTTATAGACTTACTTCACCATGTGCATTCTCTCTTCACTGGTATTTTTATTCTGGTTACTCTAATAACCACTTCTGTGCATACCTGTAAGAGACAGGATGCTTTTAACCAGTTTCCTGGGCTTTGGAGTTTTATAAGGGGGAAATTATATATGCAGATGGCAGAAATTTGTCTATTTTCTAAACAAAGAGCTTTAGGAAGAAAGAAATTGCAGTGAGAAGAAAGCCTTGGGAAATAAATGATTTATTGGAGCAGCAGCAGAGCTGTGGAAGGACAATCTACCAGCCACTTCGTTGCACCTCCCAGCAGCTTTATTTGCTTTTCTCAGTTTCTACCCCTGCAGTGTTAGCATCTCCTGCTTGCTCTGCTGACATGGGTAGCCACCTCGATGCCTCCTCCTGAGTGGCACATGGAGCTCATGGGGTTGAAGTATGTTTTCCCTTCTGGAATTCATTCAGAGACATCTGGGTGGCGTGTGTTTGTTATCCCACCCCTTTGGCCACCCTGACTTGCAGCTGAAGTTGCAACAGGTACCCTGAAAGCCAGCAGAAAAAATGGCATGAAAGCACAGATGGCTGCAGGTGGCCATTTCTTAAATTGCTGCTGACCTTCACTAATGACCCCTGCCAGTGCCACTGGCTGAGGGTATGTACTAATTCATTCACTTAAGGATATTGCTGAACCAGATTTAAGGCATTCTCGCTTGCCATGGATGGTTTCATAAAAATATCATGGGAAAGAGTCATTCATTCCAACCTCTTGGTGCAAGGCAGCACCAACCATATCCAAACTGTCCTCAACAGGCATTGTCTGTTCAAACCCTGATGGCCTGGGCTTTATATCCTTCCTCGAGGATGTAGTTAGTGAATGATCTAAATCTGCCATGCTGCAATTTTTATCTCATCCCCCATGAACACGGAGAACTCATTCCATGCCTCTTCAGTGATAGCTTTTGGTGTGTTTGGAGGCTGTTGTCACACATTTCTGCCCTAAACCAGCCCAGTTCCATTCTCATCACTGACCTCTCAGCTCACACTTCCAAAGGTGTTGCCTGTGCCTCACTTGACATGCAGTGCCCCTGCTCCAGCTTAGACCTCACCTTAAAAAACATCACTCTAGGTTTGTCCAGGTGTGACAAACATGCTCCTTTGTTGACCATCCTGAACATAAATGAGGATACTGAAACATCCTTACAGCGTTTATGTGAAGCAGGGCTTCCTCCCAATGGTGTGTCGTTGGATCTGTGAGCTTCAGGGAATATTTCAGCTGAAACATGGTTTCCTAGGAAAATGTCACATGAGTGTCAGAAGCTTTAGTAAATCAATGTACAAGGCACCTACCCCATCCCCAGGCCCAATTTCTTTGACATTATTTGACCTCAGAAAACCTGTATTTGTTATACTTCTCCCTGTTATCTTCAAAGCACGCACTTTTTTTTATTGTTATTTTGGGGAGAACTGAAGTTTATGTGATGGATCAGTAATTCCTGAGTTCCTCCTTTTTCTCCTTTTTTAAAAGTTTCATTTCATAATACAAGAACTCAACTGATTAAACACAGGATGTATCTTCACATTTTTTCATATGAGCCAAATACCTCTGATGGAGCTTTGCACTTGTGGTTATGGACTTCGCAAAACCTGGCACAAACTTAAATATCTGCTTCTTTGAATTCATTCAGACCTTGAAGATGCAACTTTTTGACAAACATTTATTCTAAAAGAGACACAGAAACAAATAGTAAGCATAAGGGTTAGTAATGTGATACTTTAAAATCACGTACAAATTAATAAATATATTATATCTGAAATGATCAGGGAAAAAAGTAAACATTTATTTAAATGCCTAAGTGCCTAAGGTTTCTAATGGCAAAATTGGAGTGGGGGTTAAAAGCTTTGTCTCCCGGCAAAACTGGAGTGGGGGTTAAAAGCTTTGTCTCCCCCCTGATGCTTAAAAAGGACAAAACAGGTGGCAAAAATATTTCTATGGAAAATGGAAAGAATTTAGCCCACCCAACAACTTGGCACTG
Organism: Falco punctatus; assembly: GCF_963210335.1. NCBI lineage: Eukaryota > Metazoa > Chordata > Aves > Falconiformes > Falconidae > Falco > Falco punctatus. The sequence goes on from NC_137581.1 coordinate 33,912,172, forward strand.
AGATGGAGCTGTTCCTTTTGTCTTCTTATGTGTTCTACTAAGCACCATATTTGGGTGCTTTCCAATTACAGCAAATCAATATGTAAAATTCCTATTTTGGTCAGTTTTCTTGCAGTCTATCATGGTACATGTTCAAATATAAATTAAAACAGATCTTTTTTCCAAAAGAAACTCCTGCTTAGTAGAGGAAAGAGAGGCAGACTTATGCCAGTGGAGTTTTTATTGCTTGCATAAATGAAAGGAAGAAGTGGCAAGATGTGTATGAAGTGGTGGGGGAGTATAAATACAGCCATGTGATCATCCTGAATAAGTAAGATGGACTTGTGGCCATGGTCCTGATCTTATCTGAAGATGAGCTAGAGAATACTGAGCCCAATATTGCTGTCATAGAAAAAAAATAAATTAGTTTTCACAAGAGTTGGTGGATGTAGTGCTGAAAACCACAGAGCATTTTTGTGGCCAAGCCAGTGAGGTATATATGCTTACTTTTAAGCATACAGTTTGTCCCATTTATTTCACCTCCAGCACGCACGGAAAGCATATACTCTCACTGGGGAACCTTGCAAATTGACAGGTTTGAGAAGAGAAATATTTGATCTATAAAGAAAGCATGAAAGGAAGGAAAAGAGGTGGCTGTGAGAGACAGCAGAGAATGAAGGATGTGTCTGTTTACTTTTCTAAGATGATCTGTTTCTCTGACAGTAGCAAATAAGTCAGTAACTCCATAAATACCAGTATTAAGTAAAATTGATGCTTTTAGTAATTGAGCCAAATATAAAAAGATTAAATTAACTCTTACTACAATTCCTGTGATTTAAAATCAATTATCTCAGGGACAAATTGCTCTGCAAAGTTTTTCAAAGAGTCTGTTAACTTATTTAATGTGGAGTTGAAATTCTGGCATTGCTCTAATAGTGTTCCCACATTCCGTTCAAGAGATCCCATCAGATGGTTTGCATAGCTATTTTTAGTTTTTAATAAAGAGAGGATGACACATGACTTACCAGAAAAGAAAATACATTTTTGCTACTTTAACCTTATTTAAGTTGTATTTCTAATCTAAAGAAAGAGCCTTAATCCATGAAATAGCCATAGCATATAGGAGAGTTCTAAATTAACATTGGCTAGACACATCCAAGCCTAGTTTAGATAAATGAAAAAGTGAATAAAAGGGACATTTCTGTGTATAGTTCATATAAATAAAAAAGTAAATAAAGAGACATTTCTGTGTATTTTAGATTAATAAAGCTGAAATGTACAGGGGTGAGTATTATAAACACTTTTATTGAAGGCACATGTTAAAAATAATATGTTCTGCAGTTGACCGTCATCTTGTTATTCACAGCAACAGCCACATGTGAATAATGTTTATCTTTGGTTTTAGGGAAAGGAATTTCATTGTCATACTGAAGATTTGCACAGTTTGAATTGCGATATTATTTGTCCTACAACAAGGTGTAATGAACAAGTATGTATTGCTACTACAGCTTACAGGTATAAGTAGTTTATTAATAGGATTTACAAATTTGCATTACTGCTGCCAAACAAGAGCCTGTCCAGGCATGTGTACTTCTTCCTCCTTAGTATTTTAGTACTGACCAAACTGACGGGAATTTGGTTGGTTCTAAAACCTTACTTCACAGGGAGGTGAAGTAAGACCTGTGAGCCTTTTCCTACAGTGATGGAAAACCCTCGCCGCAGCTGGAAGAAGCAGTGTGCCTGCCGGTGTGTCCCACCAGCCCTGAGGTCATGGGGTGGCGGGGGGTGGCGCGTTTGGCCCCCTGATGTGCTGGGATCGTGGCACAGCTGGGCTGCTGTGTGGGGTGGGAGAGCCGTCTGTCTGCCTGTGTCACTGAGAACGGATCTGCTGGGCTGTGAGATACCCGAGGAGCTAATTTTTCCCTCGCCAAGAAAGGTGGAGCAAGGCAACGGTGACCAGCAAATACGTTTTTGAGCAGATGAGTAGCAGGAGGGTAAATTAAGGACAAAGTTTGGAGATGCTTTTTGCTTTATGTTTTTTTTTTGCACTTATATAGTGTAGGAACAGGGATACAATTTACAACCAACCTTTTTTGCTGCATGAAGTCTGTGAAACTTATTCATGTTTGTGACCTGCAGGTGAAGCTATGCCAGGAGGAAAGGTTTGTCGTTTGAATGGAAAAGTACCAACCTGATGAACATAAAAGAGACTGAGCAGTTCCTGGTCAACCAGTTTTATTAGGCAGCAGCTTCTAAGATGAAAGCATCTGAATCCCATGGAAACAAGCAGAGAAAGAATCAGAGTCAGGCAGCCTTTAAGTGATAATATTTGCAGATGTCATGAAGACCAAGGGGGTGGTAAATCACGAAAAGGGCAAAACATTGAAATAAATTATTTGGAATAGCTAGTGATATAAACATAAGCAAATATATTTCTAAACAGCCAAATGCAAAGCTGTGGCACTTAAAAACAAAGTGTGTAAGAAACGTTTAATCGCTATGAGGGATCCTTTAGGAGATGCCTTGATTTTGAAAAGGGCTTAGGGGTCATGGTGACTAATCAGCTGTGTAAGATCTACAGCCAGAATCAAATGTTAATTGGATTTATGAGTAGAATTGGATCTATGATTACAAGAATTTCTGGTACTTGTGAGAGTGATATTGCCTCTGTGCTTGGTACTGACTTACATGCAGCTGTGGTATGGCACCTGGTGTCTTTGTCCACAGTCCAAGACAGATGATTATTGTTTAGAAAGGGGGCAAGGGAGAGCCTGCAAAGCACCTGAAAGACCTCAAAATATTCTTTATAGTTAAAGACTCAAGGAGTTTGTTCTGATGAACAAGAGAATTTGAGAGATAACTTAAAGCTTGGAGGTCCCAAAATAGGAAAGAGGTCAAGGGGGTTCTTCACTCTATACAGGAGCGATCAGAAACTCTACCTACTATAAGTTTAAAATTAGGGATGGAAAAAAAGACAGATTTTGAAGCAAGGATAAATTAATCATTGGAATAACATACTAAGGTTTGTGGTTCAAAATTTTTAAATGAAAGACTGGGTTTTGTTTTAAAAGAAGTTTTCATTGAGACTCAGGTTTATCTTATGACTTGCTCTACAGAGAACTAAATAATCAACCAGCAGTATTCTATGCCTGTAAAATCTTCTATAGTATATATAGTGTGTAATCTCTACTGACTAGATAATCACCAGGGAATCTTCTGAGTTTATAAACATGGAAATATAATACATCTTCTGTAGGTTAGAGGAAAATCTATTTTATTAGAGCAAATAGGGGCATACAAATATCCTCATCCTGGCCCCCAAGGAGTATTTTTCTGTCATTAAAGGAGGTCTGGGTCACTATAAAACCCAGAGTATTAACAATCATACAGCTGAGGCACGTTTTCTGCATCTTCCATCTTATGCTCCCAAGGACATCCCAGATGGTAATGATTGAATTTGTCTATTTATTAGACATGACAGCTTCCACTGATGAGGGTGTTTGTAATTCTAAGCAAAGAGCAGTTGCTGAGATGAAATGTCTTTGACTTTCTAACCACAGAGTTGTTGCTTTGGTAGGCTACCGAAACAACAGTTCTGTGATCATTTAATACCAGCTCCGTGAGGCTGTACATCATGTAACAGTACAAATTTGATCGAAATCAGGCAAGAGCATCTGATTCCATTTTGGTTGGTTTAGCCAGAGCACATAGCACAGTGTTTACATTCACTTAATAATTTTATGTTGATTTTATGCCAGCTGCAGGAAGACAGCATGAAGTTAAGAGCTGCCTAGACAGAAAATACTTCTTCTATGTTAAATCTGCCGGGGCAAATTCTCGCTTTGATATATTGTTAACAAATCTGAATCAGTGGAGTGACTGTACCAGTATATTGCATTATTATGATTACAGTGGCTTTTCGATCCGATGCTAAGTACCCCAAAAAACAGATTCACTGTATTGTCAAACTACAGCTTGAGAGCCAAGCTGAACTGAAAGTTAAAACGGAGACGCTGAAGAGTAATCTCATTGTGCCTGCTCTCCGTCCACTGCCAGGCCCTGAGATACCTTTGAAATTGCCAGTGATCCCTGAAAAGAAAAAAAAAAAAAAAAAAAAAAAAAGCAAAAAAAATCTCCAGGCAAAACAGGACCACTTACAGGAAAATAGCTGGAGGTAAGGATGGTTTACTCTGAACTTCCTGCGTCAAAGTCAAGTTGTGTCCCTTTAGATGTCAACCATTGTTTGGAAGAGGTTAAATTCCCTCATGTTTGACCTACATAGAGTTCTGGCATTTGGGAAGGTACTGTGTGAGCTGGGCATGCCAATTAATTTTAAGGATGGTAGTAGTCATAGTAAATGAATGATCTGCAAAGATTAGTAACTTCTCTGTCAACTGGCTGAACAATTTTAGAAACCATACAGGTGAGTTGGTTGGAGGTTGGGCCACAATTATTATATTATTTTTCAAAGCTGGAAGGAGGCACGGTGACGAAGATACGCTTTGAAATTACCTTGGGAGGAACTATTCCATAAAAGCCAGCAGTACAGACATCAGTATGGTCAGTATAGGAATGAATTCTAGTGGGCTGATTTTTAAGGATGAATGTCTTGGACAGTCTGGAATTACAATATCAGTATTTACAATGTAGGAAGCACGAGAAATAAGGACTTCAAGAAGTCTGGACAGATAGTGAGTGCAGTCTTTGTGGTGGAAATCTGCAATGAGACCACTGATCTCCATGGCAGTAGATGAACTTGCCCCTGTGAAAGCCAGATCAGGTTCTATGTCATTTTCTACATTTTGAAAAAGAATTTTAAAAACACATTTCAGGGTGTGGAATGGTCCCAGACAAGGGAGTGTCACCTTCTGATCAGCTGAATTTCACATGGCTTTTATTATGTGGCTCCACAAAGGCTCAAGTCTTTATGAAGAGGCATTAACCTCCATGTAGCTAGAACAGTTGCATGCCAAGTCCTCAAAGCACAAAATTCACATTACTGGGTAGTTTTCGGAGTATCATTTTGAAGACCCCTGAAAGCACCACTTAATAAAAATATGCAATAAGTCTGATGGTCCTTTTCTTCTTTTACTAGGAGGTCCAAGGGCTCCCATTCTCATGTAGTTTCAGAATGCAGAGTCTCTAATATATACAATACGTAGGATACATCTTGCCTATTTTTTTTGGCTTACTTTCATCCCACATTGAGAAAATACATGGCTAAAAATACTTCAGGATGCTTTCCAGGGAATACCACCCATGTGTCCCTCAAGAGACTCCTCTTTAACATTCCTTAACCCACATGGTATTCAATGTTTCCAGTGACAGACTGTGCCTCCATAAATAAGCTACATAAGTTCCTAATATGAGTTATGCATTGCATACAGTGGAATAACTGCCTTAAAAGAATGTTGAGGCTACAAAAGGAAGCAGTCACAGAGGTAAGAAATGCCAAAATTAAGGCAGGCTTCGCAAACTCAGTATGGGCCTGCTGTGCAAATGCCCAGTCTGAGCCAGTCTCTCATTATGGCTTATTTTTAACTCCTGATTCATTCCAACTACAGGTACTTGCTAGTCACCAAATTAGAAGCTACTTGGTATTTTTTTTATAACCCTCATTTGTAGTAACCCTTCCTAGTGGCTCTTACTTCCCATCCATATGGACTAGGAGTAGAGAAGTCAGTCAGCATGAACATGGCTTAGTTGATGAACCCCGTTCACTCTGATCCTCTCTGCGCATCTTCCCTTGTTGGTGTGGCAAAGCTGTGCTCAGAGCTTCATGGGACATGCAAAATAACTCATCTGTATTTAAAGGAATTTTCCTGCTGTGTTTCCAAACACCTCCTTTCAAACAAGGCCCTAGCAGTGGAAAGCATTATGTAAGCCACGCCTAGAGATGCTACCAGCTCTTTTTCCACCTCACATAGCATCACTCTCACAACTACCATAGGAAGGAAAACCTGACCCATACATTGGCAGCGTCTGTTCATGAGCCATCCACCTTTGACCTTCTGGGTGGAGTTATTTTCTTGAGGGAAGTAAAGACTCCTGCTTCCTGATGTATTGAAGCTCTTCAGTGAGTATCCCTCCTTCCGTCATCCCTCTTGCTTTCAGAGAACCGATTCCTACAGCATGGGTCCCAGGGAGAAACAGAGTTTCATCCAAATTCCAGGTCTGCATTTTTTCCATGAGCAGGCACCAATCTGTGTCAGGCTGCAGGAAAAAAATCCCAGCACCCAAACCTTTTGAACAGGCAAGAAAATATAATCTGTTTGAGAAACTGTTGTAAAACCAGATGTCTAAAGGGGTGCAAAGCATTGCTGCTGCTATTAGTGATGAGATGATTAATGATTCCAAGTCTTTGGGATACAATTAATCCCTTTCATCAATTCATCTAGGCGTATAAAAAGAACGTGTAGGATTTGACTTCTTCCTAAAAGCTGCGCAAATAGCCTATTTTGCATTGGTTCACAACAGATTCAGGGACAAATATGACACTGACATACAGAACTTTGCAGAACCTCCCTTGACATTAAAACAGGCAAAAAACCACCCTGCTCGGTTAATGGGGGGAAAAATCGCACCACAGCACCATAGCTCCAAGCAGCCCTCGGCCACTCTGCTCCAGTTGTGGAATCTTTCTGTTTGGCCTCTGGAAGGGTGAAGGAACCCTTATCCACATCTTCTGAGGGGGGAGTGGGAGGGGTGGTGAAGACAAGCCCTACCAGGCTTCTCAAAGTCCAGTGCCTTTTAGAGAGGGGAGGCTTCTTGAGGCAGGGAAGGAGAGCTGCCAGCTTTGCCTTGAGCAGGTGTTTTCTACCTGATGTTACTGAATGGGTCTTCAAACAGGGCTGTGCAGAAGCTGTAAGATGTTTTATTTATATTTTCCTATTTTCATAAGCTGGTTGCTTACTGTGAGATCAAACGTTGCTTATTTGCATCTTACTGTCTCAAATACAACTCCTTTGAAGCGGACCTGTCTAAAAAGGTTATCCACGTGTGTCTGTAGCCTCCACTTTCTCAGGGAGCCTTAGTAATCTGCAGTTACAGATATTAAGATCGGCTTCTTCTGAGATTGTGAGGTAAAAGCATGCAGAGCCTGCCTAGTGCTGATACCAGTTTTACATGTTGAATTGTTGAAGCTGAGGAAGCTGCAGCTGCCAAAAAAATGGGAACATTTTTAAATTCGGGCATCACATGGACCCAGGAAAATTCTTCCTTAGCAAATGAAATGAGGACAAACAGCAAAAGAGAGGTACTTCATCACTGATTTTATCAGCTAACTTTCCGTCAAGGGTGCATCAAGCTTCTTTTTTTTTTTTTTTTTTTTTTTTTCCAATCGACTCTGCCACCCTGTATAGAAGGGAGAAGTCATCCATGACCTCAGTCATCCATCCAAAGCTGGTTCACCCTATAGGTGTGCATGGGAAGGTCAGTCCCCTCACACCAACCCATTTTGCTATAAGGAGGCAGACTTTCGCACTCTTCACCTCCTGTACTTGGGCAGAGTGGCATCTCCTTTCGCACCTCCTCCTGCTTCTGAATTCACCACTGAATTCTCCAGGGCAAAGTGTATGCCGGAACTGGTGAAAGTTATCATGGGACTGGGACTGCAATGTAAAGGTGGCCAAGGCACGCAGTTATTCTGTATTTATCCCTTATGGTAAAGGAAGTAGAAGTAATGAGGAGAGAGGTATGACGGTGGAAGGCAGCAGGAAGGAGATGGCTTTTCAAAGGTGGGAGAATGCAAATGGAAATCTACTGAAGCCTAGTTAGAGGGAAGGGAAGATGGGAACTGAACAGAGGAGGAGTGTATATATACAACAGTCATTGCGTTGTCTGTACGTACGTTACAGTTGGTGTCGTGTTCTATGTGCCTCTGCATAGCCTTCCCATCAGCAAAGATGTGAAAAGAATATATAGATTTCTTTTTTCACATACAGCTTTCTAATTCACTCAACCATACCAATTCCTTTGCACCTCAAGTAAGCAAGTGAATACAAGAAGACAGAAATAAATGAGAATCTAAGGAAGACACACTCTTCACACTCTCACAATCATCAGACTAAATGTATCATTTCTGCAGCTCTATGGAAGGCAATGAAGCTGAAATTAGTTTTTCATGCATGAATTACGGTACTGCATAGTGATTTTTAGGCATCCATAAAATGCAGCATAAATAGTTTATGCTCAGTCCTAAGGGGGGGGGTGTTTCATTTGTTTACTTCTGTTAGGTCACGGTTATTCTGCAAGCTCAAGGAAATATCTAATCGAAAATTTTAGTACAAAGAACTATTTCGAAAAAAAAGGCAGAAAAGAGCTGCAGAGTGATAAAACAGCAGTTACAATGTACCTCTATTTGAAGAAAGCTGGAAAAATGGTTTAGAAAAATACAGTAGAGGTGTGTAAGCCCAGAAACTACAGGGAAAACAAGCAAAGTTGTTACACCCATTTTTATTTGTTCATGACAGAAGAAAATTAGAGAGACATGAAAGGCAGCAGAGGCATCATGCCAGACAACTTTCTGATGGATAATGGTCAATCCAATCTTGTTATTTTGTGCTCTTTCTTTGCCTATGCCTAGCATCCATCCATTAGGTTTTGCTGTAGTCACAACCACATCTTGAACATAACCTTAGAAGGATTCAAGTCTTAGATTTTCTTCCTGAAGGAATAAAACATTCATTGAGGTGGAGGAGAATTGGAAGTCAGCAGCTTTTAATATAGAACAGACTCCAAATTCAGGTTGTTTGATTAAAAGTAATCAAAACCAAAAAACTGCAAAAAATTGGATTAGCAGGATAGAAACATAAACATTGAACACGATAATAACCAATTTAAATGAAACGCAAGTACATAAGGAGGCAAACCTTACAGTCACAATCTGTTGCGCTAGTGCACAGACACATCGACTAGTGAATTCTGTTGTTTCTGGTTCTTAAAGAAAAAATGTCACTTTGTGTCCCCTGACTGCATCTGAAGTCAATAAATCCATCTGCTGCCTTTCACGCATGCAGAACGCATTTTCATCCCCTCCAAGCCATGTTCATTGGCCAGCTTGATATAATTAAATGGCCTGCATGACACATTCAGATGCTTGAATTTAAGCCATTAATTTAAGTATGCATATTGCAGTCTCTCCCAGGTACAGGAGGAAAGGGGAGCACAAACAGCAATAGTCCTCAGGTGTGTCCCTTGCTAGTATAGGTTGTCAAATGTGATGTGATGATGACAGATAACAAAGATAGCAGTTGATTTCAACAAGTGCAGTGTAATGTAATTTCTTTTTGTAAAACCCTCTCCCAGTGTTCTTGGTAGTGTCTCTGTAGACTGAGGGGAGTGTGGAGAATAATGTACATCTCCTTCCATTAAATGAACACCTTTATTCAAAGGCAATATGTTAACTTGTCAAAACTCATCATCCTCATGCTACACAATAAAACATTCTTTAATGCAACACAGGACTATGTTGTCACCTAGCTCACCTAGAAGGAAAATTCTAAGCAAGTTTTCCCCTTAGAAAATAACGCCTGTGAGATGTTAATTGTTTGGAAAAAGTTGGAATAGACCTGAATTGAACCGGTCTTAACACACTAAATTATTTTTTATTCTTCCCCATCTACATATTTCTTTTGACCCAAAGCATATTTTCTCCTTTTTTTACAGAGAAGCTTGATTTTTGTTCCAATTTTGGGAGAAACGCAAGCCAACCAGCTGTCAACAAAGACTGTCACATCTTATTCAAGACTAAAGTTACACAGAATTGGTGATCTTTGATATTGCTCCCACAAATACTATGGTTGCTTTTCATCAGTTCATGTGGACACAATTTCTTTTTTAGAATAACACCATTGCTGAAGTACCCACACAACTCCGCTCCTGACTTGTTGAATCCATAACTTATGTTTTATATCAGGTTGTTTGGCACAGAAGTAGAATGAAAACCCTTTGGAAGAGAGAATGTTTTTAAGATAAAAATTGCTTTTCTCAACCAGAAGAATAAAAGCAATCTAGATAAGTTTGTGCTTCATGACTGAAGTTTTGTCTCTTTGTCCACATTTTTGGCTAGATCTGACACATCCCCCACAAGAAACTCTAGATCTCAAGGGAGAGAAGAAGGGAAGAGACTGCAACCTATTATTCACCTGTATGTTACAAAAATATCTTTCATGTGTCAAGTGGTATGACGTAGGTGGTATAATTTGGCATTATCATGCATTGCTACTTGTCTATCACCACACTTTTTAAAACTATCCCTTTCATTGGTATGGTTTCTACACACAAAGTGATTTCACTTTTTACTTTACTGCAAAAAAACAGATTTCAAAATATTAGAAGCAGCTCAGAATAGGACTGACTAATCTTTGCTAAAATTTATATACCTATATATAAATGTACATATAAAATACGATTTCCAAGTTTTTATTTTATAGGTATTTATAGAATGAGAGGTTTCTATTTTATGGTTCATTTTATTAACCAAAAGAATGAGTTTGCAAATCTTTGCAACAAGGATTTAAAGCAAACCCACTCAGTAACAGGGAACTGAATTCTGAGGTTTAAATTAGATTATTAGTCGAACTGACTATTTTACAATCTACTTGGGAAGGTACTAGACAAAAAGCTTTCACTTCACCTTTCCATGACCTATGTAGCAATACGGGCTCCGGTTACTTGGGCAACCGATCAACAACTTCACCTTGGCTGTGCAATGCTGGGAAGAGATTAAGAAAAGGAAACACAAAGGAGGGAGTCAATTTGAATAGAAAAAACCCAATGCATAGGATCATGAGCAGGCAAGTAGTTTTAGTTGTTCATAAGTGCAAGGAAAAGGACCCAGTTCTTACAACATGACAGTATAAAGCTAGATGGCATTTAAAGAGGTGGCAAAACAAATTCAGAGCCCGTACTCATCAAGTCTTAGCAAAAATACCAGATTCTAGTTATATAGGGGATGAGAAATGACGGGACTATTTTGTACAAGTACAAAATAAAGCATGCAGATGATATCCTCTTCTGGCAGTAGGGAAACCTTGAACTTTAGAAGGTCTAGGTTGCTTATCCGGGGCACACCTTACTATTGTCAAAATTCATAGCATTTATTCTAAGACTACCTGATAGCACTGGACTAAAACCTGGGGTTTTCCACTTTAGAATAGTGACCATATGATTCGAAGAGACGGGATACACATTTGTTGTATGTTTAACTTTAATATTATCAAAATTGCATAGACTAGAGATACAATTGTATTTCAACCTCTCATTCTATTTTGTCTCCAGTCCACAAAGTCTAGATTAATTTTTTTTTAAATGGTTCTTCAGCAGCAAAGTCCATGGGAAACTGCTTTTTACCTTGCACAATAAACAGCCTTTCGCCAGGAGGGCATAGAGATGTAATCCTAGGAAGAACCAGGTCAGTATGAATCCAAGTCTCCAGCACTCTTGCACACTTCTGGGGAGACTACAATACAAAACCAGACAATGGCTAGAAGTAGTGTGGGATGCAATCTTTAAACCAAAAGCTCATACAGTAAGTGTGGATGCATGTACAGTCTATAAGGCATCTGATCTGGTACCTCTTGGCAAGGTAACTGAGAATTTAGAACAATCAAAAATCAAGGTAATAATCAGTGGTTCAAAAATCCACTAATTGAAAGGTGTCTTATTATCATTAAAGGCTTGCTTTATTAGGTCCTAAAGGGATTTGCTCTTGCTCTACAGTATAATGTTATCATCAGCAATTCTGAAGCAAACAAGCATACTCTATTGTAACTGTTTCCAGATGACACATGGTTTGCAGGAACGACAAATAATGCAGAACACAGGTGACTGAGCCCTCTCAATCATTTGATAAGCTAACTATGCAAGTTTTAGGGCAGCCATGTACAAAACAATACTTTGAAGAATGAAGCAAAGCATCTGAGGTCATGGAAGCTAGAGAGTGAACATATGCTCTCAGCCTGATCCTCTTAGTAAGGGTGGACACAATCTTTACTGTATAATAGAAAACTGTATTACCTCTGACATTGGTGCAACTGTCACTGTAATATAGTGGCTAGACTTGACACTGGCCTGAGCACTGTAAGTGTCCAGTAAAGAGTCACAGAAAAAAGGATCAAAAGGTTACAAAGCTTACAAAATAATCTGAAAAAATTGTTCACCATCTAAGTTAGCCTTAACCTCTCATCATTGGAATTTCTTGCACCTTTTTCTGTTGGAAGAAAGACTCCTCTGTAAAGTAAATTGTTCTTCCATGTAACAAGAATTAGAACTTGTGATCAAGCTAAATCAAACTTTTGCTTAGGCAAGCAAAGAAGATTGAGCCCACTGTTCTATTTTACTGCAATGCACATTTTTTAATCTCTCAATCAGTCTAGGTTCCTGCTATATGCTCTTAGTTTTTGTGGGAAGTAGATGGTTGAGGGGCTCTTTTCTGGTATTTGTGGTTTGGCAACAGTTAATGCAAAAGGATCTCCTTGTATCCTGAACAAGGAAGGTAACTAACAAAAAGGTGAGCCCTGTTACTGAAAATACTGCTTATATGTTTCTTTCCACTCTTATTAAGCCAGTTATTTTAGTGAGTGTGCTCTCAGACAGGGTCAGGCATCTAACCTCAGACTAAGGATTATTCTGTGAAGGTTTATGCACAAATTTGACTTCATACACTGCAAGTTCAGAGACATGATGTTTCTGCTGAGTAACATCAAGTAAACATCAGAGCTCTTTGAGCCCAAACTTAGCCCTGTCTTTCTGCACTTTCCCTTCCATTGTCTTTCTGCAGAAACTAGAATGCCATTGTAAATACTGGCATTAACTTTAACAAGCTTGCAGTAGCTCAAAGTGAGCTTTGTCCCATCTGTGCAGATTAGTTAGGAAGCTTTTCTTGGTTGATTTTGTTGTTGTTGTTGTTGGGGGGGGGTGGGGTTTTTTTGTGTGTGTATTTTTTGTTTTGTTTTGGGTTTTTTTTTTTTCGAACTAAGCACTGAGGGCAAAATCTGCTACTGTGAGGAACCCAAAGCATGGAGTTGACTTCTGCTTGTTGCCTGCTCTGAAGCTAAGGACACTTCACTCATGGACACAAAGCACTGTCAGTTGAGAGCTCATCTGCAGTATCCTCTGTCTTTTTAAGTCTGGCTAATTCTATGACTGAAATAAAGACAACAGGGTCTATTTTGGGTTTTAAATGTAATTTATTATGTAATTGTTGCTCGGTAAATGAGTTTATGTGGGATACAATAATATAGAATTTCAACCTTACTTTAAAATCTGTCTTACAAATCAGTGTCATGTTGCTACTGGTTTAAGATCAGCACTGTCAAATATTAACAAAATACAGGAAATATGTCCTTCTTTTTCAGGAAATGCTTGTATCATTGAGTCAGTAAAACTGTTTCAGCTTAAGAGAATCAGATTTAAATACTACTTACAGACATGCCTAACATAACAGCAATAAAGATTACTGGTATATTAAGTGTTTGCTTAAATTCAGAAGCTAACAGACAAACTAACACTGTATTAGTTTTTCTTTTCCTGTATATAACATGATATAACTTCTTGATGAAGCATTTGCTATTAAAACATTTCTGAAAGTATTTTCAGGAAATGCACTTTCTGTACAATATACCAATTTTGGGTCTTGTGCAATATTGCACATAATATAGGTATCTTTTATATACATATATATAAATATATAGATAGCTGAAGGGAGGAAAACAAAGAAAACTATGCTTTTTTAACAGGGATAAACAGTATTTCATTTGCACCGACATAATTTATGTCATTTGGTTTTGAATCCTAAACCACTTTACTTAAATGTAAATAAATTTAAGTTAAAATATACATGGTATCATTAAATTGATGAAACTTCTGATCGTAACCCTGCAACTCCCTCAACTTTTCCTCTCTTTTCCTGTATTGCAACTGGAGACAGGTTATAAGATACAGGCTGGATCCCTCGTTACTACTCAGCTTTGCCAATGGGAATGTCACACTTCTAGTTCCCAGCATTAAGCCCACAAGTTATTTACTCTAACTGCTCTTCTACTGTGTCCTTCTCACTGTGGTCTAAAGTGTGATTCTGGTTCCACTTCCCACTGCCAGCATTTAGCTCATTTATGCCTAGAAAACAATGAGAAAAATAAAGAACAACGATGATGGATCTGTTATAGCCAGGGAACTTGCTTTATGCTCCAGCCACATTTTGGTGATTGGTGCAATCACCTTTATTGCCCCAACAGGTCTTTTCCAGACCAAACATATAACATTTCACATCCTTCCCTTGCTTTGTAGGACCTCAACAGTAGATTTCCAACCATTATTGCCCACTTGCATATGTCTGTCATTTTGCCTCTCTTCCAGTTTATTTCACATATTCTGACATGATCCAAGAAAACAACAGATGGCAACTTCATCCAAGTGGGTGTTATCCACGAGGGACTGCAAAACAAGAGCTTGTTTTCTAATAACTTCCTGCCTTTCAGGTTACAAGTTTCAGAACCTACTGCAATTCTGTAATGTGAGTCTCAGAACTGAATTAGGATAGAGTGATTGGCTTAGGCATGGTAAGATCTGCTATTGACTTCAGTAAACTGGGATTAAGACCTGCCCTTAAACCAACTTTTGAATCTAACCTCTATTGACTAGATTTGGATGTGGGTTTTCTAATGCACAATGCATGAGTAGTGATGATAATACAGCCCAGCAGGAGAAACAGAAGCAGCATAAAGAAAAGTAGGAAAATGAGAAGTTGGGTGGTTATGAGGGAAACATCTGTTAAAAAAACAGCTGGCACATTAAAAGGCTTGGGAGAGAAGGGAAAGAGGAAAGGAAGAATGAAGGAGAGAAGGAATGAAGGAAGAAAGGGGGAAGGGACAAAGGAGGGAAGGAGTAAAGACAAAAGGAAGGAGAGAAGGATGGGTATAAAACATAGCAAGAGCATATTTAGTCATACAGTGGTTTTGCACAACTACTTCTCCTGAGCACAGTTCCAATTCTTCAAAACTTGAAAGCTTCCAGTTGTGCCAAAAAACCCAATGCAAATAAATGTTGTGAAAGAGTTACAAACAATGAAACAGATTTTTATTAGATGTGCCTTGGGTAGAAGTGGGACAATATCTGTATCAAGTCCTGACAAGTAAGGAAAAGTCTTCCTTCTGTTCCTCAACAAAAAATATCCTTTTGATCAGCAAAGAAAAAGGAGTGTAAATACTCTGGGCTACATACAGTGATTAGCTATAAAATGGGGAAGTATGCATATGAAGCATGAGAAAATTTAGCTCAGGTCACATGAATTTTTAGCTTTTTCTTCTTTTGCTGGGCTTGCTTAGCCTACAGTTTAACCAGTAAAGCAGGCTACAACTAATAAAATTAATAGCTGTTACTGAAGAAAGGGGTACATATTACTAAAAATAGTGTCAGAACACAGAAAAATACTGAGAATATAAAAGCAAAAGTAGGGGATAATCTTTAATTCTGGGATAAAGGGGGACACAACTGAACTAGAATTGACACCACTGGTGAGGTTTCAAAAGGCATACGAAAAGGAGCAATTAAATCAGATAAAGATGTAAGCAGCCAGTTGGCTTTGTCTCACCTGCCTTTGGGTGTCTGAAGTAACCCATTCAGACCTGAGCTAGTGAGGCAAAGTTTCCATAAGAAAGAAATAGACTTTTCAAGAGAACAATTAATCTGAACAGAGATACCTGCCTCAGGTCAAGATGAATTGCCCTTTCAGGGTGTCTATTTTTTTCCTTTGACTATAAGGTGGACCTTCTGTTGTCTACTCAAACTTGGATGACTAATTTCTATTTTCTCAGGTTAGAGCAATTCAAGGCAACCCAGGATATAAGCTGTCACCAGATAAACCATCAAGAACTTTGTTGAGATGAGGAAGGCTTTTGTACTGGGTTGGGAAGGACTATGGTGTCTTGACCTCAGCCAAGAGCCAAACACCCACACTGCCATTGATTTACCCTCTTCCTGCATGAGACAGGGAATGAGTAAGCATCTGGGTGGTTAACAGGGTCAATCCACCACAACTTTAAGTGTTGGTCAGTCTTGTACTAAATTCCTTTATTTTGCCTATTAGTCAGGAAGAATTTGTATGTTTGTCAATCTTCTTGAATTAAAAGATTGCTACTTAATTGTTTACAAACCCCTGGAGCTATAAAAGCAATCTACAATACTGCTATCATTAAACATATTTTGCACTATGCATTTCTTCTGTCAAAAAACAGTAAGAATCTAAATTATGGCTCTTTCACATGGACTTGTTAACAATAAGAAATCTTTCCAGTACCAAGAAATAGGGTTTGTGAAATACAGATGTCGTATTTTTACCAGCAATGTTTTGCCAAAACTGACACACTTAGCAAGAAATTAAAATTAAAATCTAAATTTCCTAATACTGACAAGGAAGTAAGACAAGCATGAATGCTGGGTGAATTAATCATTAAATAAGAATAGGGATGACTGTGTTTAATTGTACACACTCTTCTTATTTCTTCCACTTCATTTTTTTTGGTGATTTCAGTGCAATGAATGGTTTCTTCAGTTTGTCTCCCTCTAGTGGATTACCCCTTCTGTGTATCAGCAGTCTTTAATTTTTTTTTTCTTTGTTTGTACTGTGTGGCTACAATATTATTATAACTGAATAATCTATATACAGCCATGCCTCTATGCCATCCCTGATGACTGCATCTTTCAAGCTTATACTTATTCCTACTGCCCCAGGTATCAGCTGTCTGGGCTACAATTCATGCAAATTATTCTCAGTCCTCCTCTCACTTTAAAGAAGTATAATTATAACGTGTTGGGTTTTGGTCATTCTTCTGTCTCCTGAATCAGTTCAGGGACTGGCTCAGCATGAAGCTCAGTGTAAAGCAGCCTTTTTAGTAGTCTAAATTAGGACATAGTGAAACAAAGTAAGGCTAGGCCCAGTTAAATCACATCACAAACACGGAATGCCTTTTCTAAGCCTCTGGCAAGTATAATTTTTCAGTGACATAGATATATTCTAGAGCTTGATGGATAAAACACAACATGGCCTACTCTATTTTTCAAAGGATCTCTCTGTAATTTGGGGAAAAAATACAATTGTAACAAACACAGAATCTGTCTTGGGCTTATTTGTATTATCTGTATTATGATCTCAGAGTTGCAGTGGTGAATCAGAGCCCTTCTGTGTTTTAACACCTATAAACCACACCAAAAAGGCTATTTCCTGCCCCAAAGATCTTACACTACAAAAGGCAGGGTAGCCAAAGAGGTGGACTCAGCAAGCAGAAGGTGGCAATGGAAGCAGGTAATAAAAACTGACAGTGGATGCTGAATATTATCAGCATTAGCATGGGCTGCCAAATGTCTTTGTGACTGCAGTATTTTATAGGCAGAGGAAAGGTTTCAGGTTTATAAATGTGGATCTGAAAAAGGAAAAGCTTCTGACCACTGGTACTGCTATGTTCAAAGGTGCACACTGCTTCCAGAGCACAAGTTTTTTCCTGTGAATACATTCAAATTGTACTGTTGATCTCCTTGGCTTTCATGCTTATTCCAGATGGCACTGCTCTTCAAGTAGGCCATTAAATAGATTCTGTTGTAATTAATCAATTAGCTGCACAAATAAATCTGAAGTTAGATAAATGCTGTGAGCTGCACTCTGTAACTGCTTATGAAGTGACACCCAGGTTGTTTGTTCCCTGCTCACTGGACTCCCACCTTCTCTTCTTCAAATCCCTTCTAGTACTAATAGGAATAATAATTATGAACGACAACAATAAAACTCACTGTTAATTTCCTGAATACCAAGTTACCAAGTGAGCATGCTTTTACTTGGATGCATTGCCTGGAATGGCAGCGAGCTGATTCATCTTGCACCAGCTCAGAAAGTAGAGAGAGGAGATCATACTTATACCCACTCCCCTTCGTATGTCTACCTAGGAAGAAGGGATTTCAGGCACTGATTTAGCATGACAAATAGCGTAAGAGGGCATTAGTACCTTCCCCTCATCACCTACTGTACTAGCTGCTTCCATACCACACAACATAACGGTGGTTGGGCTGTCAGCCACTATTTATGCAATATAAATCAAGGCCAAGCACACTCAAGTCTTACAAAAAAAATCTTCCCTCACATGAACTCATTTATTGTTCTGCATGGACCAATTCTGCTAACGCCTACCCACTTGAATAACTGTACTCATTCTTTGAAATCAAAGTATGACTGACTAGTTGCATGCAAACTGGGTTAAGCCCTTAAATTCTGAGCTTTTGAAGACAAAACTTCATCTGACATGCTTTGCAGTGCTCTTGAACTACTTCAGTGTACTATGAAGTAAGAAAATCAAAGTAGAAATGAAGACAAGGCTTTTAAGATGTCCTTAAATTGACCTTCAGACAAAACCAATGCTGAACACTGAGAAAGGAATTGTGAATGAAGAAGAACAGTGTCCCAAGTGTAAATGAAAGCTCCACAATCCCATTTAAACATTCTTAGAACATTAATCCATTAAGATATTAGGACAGCAAAGGACCATTGTTCAGGACAGCAAGTGAAAGTCGAGATGGGATGGGTTACTCCTTCCAACAAAGGGAGATACCGTATTTTAATTCTGAAAATATATTCAGAGGAATTTGAGATCTTTTTTATTTAAGAGGCTCCACTGTGGGCTTTAAAAGTGTTCATTTTCAAAAGCAAAACCCATACAGCCACTCATAAAAGAAAGAAAAAAAATCCACCTCTTAATATATGAGCTATAAACATGTACTGCATTACTTTAATCTCCTCATAATTACCATTTTCACATTTCTTTCACTTGTCATAAAATTGAATCTTCCCAGACAGACTGTCTGATAAAATTATATAGTTAGGTGCAGTACATCAAAGAGAGCACGTGAAACTAAGTTGCATATTCACACACTGAAATTCTGGTTGACCTAAAAAGAAAGAGGTTTTTGTATCTCCTGCCTCTTCTTTTGGAATCTATCTTCACTTAGTGCAGTTATTGTTTCTAATTTTCAATTTGAACTGTTTCATCTGAACATAATGAAGCCGCAAAACAAATAGCTGAAACAACAATCAGATTGTATACAGTTTGTCTTTGTCTAGTTTGTAAAAGACTGCTGCTCCACTGAAAACACTAAGAGAATTCTAATCAAGTCAGAGTTTCCCTGGAGGACCTGTGTTAAACAGTCTTGTACCGAGAAAGTAAAGATTGTACTTCACTTTGGATACAGACTTTATGAGAGATGAATATCAAACAGTTTCAAGGTCTTATCTTTTAGAAAGAAAATCTCATCACAGCCTCATGACAGCTGGTTTGGCTTTTTTTATTTCTTAAAGTTTTTTTAGGTCATTCTTTAAATACAGATTTAATAAACTTTCAGTTTAAAATTTCCAGCAAAAAAATTACCTCATTTATTCTAGTTTATATTAAACACAAGATTATAATAATGAAACTCTGTGTGGGATTTCAAATTTCAGGCCAGGTCATTTAGAGCTATTTTAAATCTGCACTTCTGTGCACCCATAGCCCGTGAAGGTTTTCATTCAGTGTTCGTACAAGGCTAATGCAGTTGTGACGTGCAGGCCATAATGCCTCTTCCCAGAGATGACAGCACAGAAGGCACAATTTTGTGTATTTTATTTACATTGACAAGGTCGAGGGGTCAGGCTACTGATTATGAACTCTCCTGTTAAGACAGACCCTGAACATATGCCAGCAGGGGATTCGCTGGCAGCTCCCTTAAGCAAGGATTCAGGATATTAGTGTCTAAATGGAACAGTTGGGTGCTCACCTCAGCCTTCGTTCTGGGCTGAATATTTCACCATGTGTCACCCGCAGCTCTACCCTGTGGCCAGCCTGGCAGGTTGACGACTCTTCATGAAAGTAATGCCTACAGAGTTCAAAGGTTCAGGAATGAGGCAATAAGTATTTTCATCTTTTGGGATTGTGTAAGCCCCACAAATGGCCTCAGGCCCTACTGAATTAATGTTGCAAGTTCCGCAGCTGAAGTTTTGTTCGTTAACAGCAAGTAAGAGCTTCTGAGATTGCCCCACAATTTATTGAAATTTTAAATGACCTTTGTGATACATTGAATTAGCCCATGCTTAACAGGGACAACACTGAATTACAAGGGGGTAAGATTAGTCTTGTCCTCAGGAACTTTGGCATTTTACTGATGATGACGTGTGACCAGGACACACTGCCAGTCACCCTTTAGAGATTATTCTGTGCAATATTCTGTAGATAGCAAAAAGCAATCCATCAAGACATAAACATTAGCAAAATCCAAGGTGTTTATTCTTAAGAAAAAAGGAAACCTACCATTTCAACATTAAAACAGATAAAGATTGCAGGTAATCTTTGATCAGATATTTTGCTTAGCTCTTAAGTTAACAGTTCTACTAACATTCTGTGGCTGCCTTTATGTTGTGGGCTGAGTCCAAAAAAGCTTTAGGGTAAGGGCACATGGACTGGAATGGAACTACAACATTTTACACAGACACTACCCATTCACTCTAGTAATCAGTTTTGTGTACAGTTGTAGCCCACCCCAGTTATAAGTAAAACACTAAATACAAACAAGTGGAGTTTATTTAGAAGATACTTTACACTAGTGTTCAGGGGCATGGGGTGAAAAGCACACAAGAGTTAAAGGGTCATGACAGCCATGAAGGACACAGGGAAGGACAAAATCAAATAACCCACTAATGAGCTGATACCCTACACTGGTGATTACTTTGTATCCAAATCAGTGTGGCCCTCAGGACCAGTGCAATGATTGTCCACCTGCACTCAGCACTGGTGAGGCTGCACCTCGAATCCTGTGTTCAGTGTTGGGCCCCTCACTGCAAGAAAGACACTGAGGTGCTGGAGCGTGTCCAGAGATGGGCAACGGAGCTGGTGAAGGGTCTGGAGCACAAGTCTGATGAGAAGCAGCTGAGGGAACTGGGGTATTTTAGTCTGAAGAAGAGGAGAGTCAAGGGAGGACTTTATTGCTCTCTACCTGAAAGGAGGTTGTAGGCAGGTGGGCGTAGGTCTCTTCTCCCAGATGACAAGTAGCAAGACAAGAGGAAATGGCCTCAAGTTATGCCAGGGGAGGTTTAGATTGGGTATTAGGAAAAATTTCTTCATGGAAAGGGCGGTCAAGCATTGGAACAGGCTGCCCACAGAGATGGTGGAATCACTGTCCCTGGAGGTGTTTAAAAAAACCCCTTAGATGTGGTGCTAAAGGACATGGTTTAGTGATGGACTTGGCAGTCCTGCGTTAACAGTTGGACTTGATGATCTCAAAGGTCTTTTCCAACCTGAATGATTCTGTGATTCTATAGATCTGATTGCTGAGTTCTTCAAATTGAAGTTGTCACCCCCCAGGTGCTATCCTCTTCAGCAGGAGGGAAAGAATCTTGATGCATGGTTTCTTTGTCTCTCTCTTCTTGAAGAGGTTGTTGTCTTTTCTAGTGTTAATGCTATGCTAATTCGTAACTGTAATGCTATTCTTAACTCTTATAGCCTCTACGTGCACATTGTTAATGCACACTAGGCTTTATGAGGCTATGAATATCTATGAAGCCAATGAAATAAGTTTCTAATAATCTCATTGATATTGCATGAAAATTTTCATATCAACAGCAGTTTAATTTCAATAACCTAAAAAAATGGTATCATTTTTGCATTTAATTCCTAAACATTTGACTTCATACAGGTCTGAAATCACTAAACTACTATATTAGTTTACTGGAGCATATTATAGTTTTTCTAGAGTTCAAAGAAAGCACAATTACAGAAATCAAATAGAAACAACTCTCCTGCCCTAGAGTCCCAATAATGCATCAGCAGGACAGCAAAGCTCCCCCTATCACTCAGACTAACAGCATGATTGAACAAGGTCAGTGTATTTTCAGTAGGTTTCACAACTGTACCTGTGAGCAGCAGAACATCACGGGTTCCAGTGGTGTCCAGAACTTACAACACATAATGGTCATGGTGCTTTCAACCCCTGTCATGACCTCATCTTTCAGTACTTTTAGTTCATGTAGCTTTTTACTCAGTCTACATCCATCTAGTGGCTTTGCTCTCCCTCACACTTCCCCTTTGGGTTCCTTGTGCTCACCACTTTCTAACTATCCCTTCAGGTTCAGCTCCTCATCCCTCTGCTTCCTCAGCCTGGGGAAAGGATGAGCACTAAAGTCCATCAGAGGGTGAGTTTTCTGTAGTGCTCCCTGGCCTAAAAGGAGAAATAAGAGGGGGAAGTCTGCCTCAGCCAATGCAGTCTTACCCTAGGTCATACTTCATGCAAACTGAATATGAGGAGTTAGCTGTTAGAAACGATAATACATTCCCCTAGTTTTTAGAAGCTCATGATTCAGCAAAAAAAATCCGGGTCATCAAAAAGCATCTTTCTGAAACCAGAATGATTCTGATCAACTGTTAAGAGAATTCCAGCCCTGATGCTAAAGCCTGGGAACAGTGAAGCTCCTAGGTTAAGAACTGTTTTCATGTTGGTAAAACCAGATGCAGATTTATCAGGCAGGACTGAGGTTTTTAATATTCTTTAGTCTCCCCTCAGCTCTCCAATAGCACTGAGGAAGGCAGTAAGCATTTCCCTCATGCCACGCGGCTACTCAGTTGTGTAGCCTTCCCAGTCACATAAGGGTTATAGCTGCTCCTAACACTTTTTTCTTTTCTGAAAAGCGACTAAGCTATTTTTGTTCAAGTTTTCAAAAGATGTCTTCAGCCTGAGGCAGAAATTCAGCATGAGGAATTTCTGCCCAAATTAGTAAAGAATGATGGAGTTACAAACTACTGAAAACAGATGGGAGTTTGGCATAAGAAATTACAGATGCCAATACTTACGGCCTTTACACTCTCTGAGCATTTATGTTGTAACATATATACAAATGTGAGTATGTGGTACCACTCAGCAGAGTGCTTGTTCTTACCTTTTATGTTCCTTAAAAAAATATATATATACAGGTATTATGGCTGCAAAAATGATCTTCAAGAAAGGTACTTCCAAGTAGCTATAGGCTGTCAAGTCAAACTTCCAGTGAGCAATCAGATGTCATTATTTCTTACAGAAAACAATAATGACTTTATCCTTACTTGCTGTTTTAGTTCAGTGCAAACAGTATAGAATAACACAGAGAGGGGTCTGAAGAGATAGTAAGAAAGCTAATGGAGTGGATGTTAATTTCTTGAAAGAAGCTGTCATACAAACAGAGAACAAAAACCTTTCAACCCTTAACTAAAAAGGTAGTAATTATACACTCTTCTGGGGTGGAAAATCTATTATAAACACCATTTGTAGAACAAAATCTAGCTTTGACTCTTGCCTGTTTTATAGTAGTGCATAAGTAAGAGGTGAATATTCTAATAATCATTAGATGCAAAGAAAGAAAGTATGAATGAAAACCAGTTTAGCAAGAACCAGGAGACATAAGACAGTTTACATTTGAACCTTGGTATCTTATCGGTGGATCCATTTTTCAAATCAACTTGGATTAAAACAGGGGACAGATTTAGGGTTCAGGTCAACAAAGGAACAGCTGTGCATTTCCATTTTTACTTGATTTATATTTTTCTCAATTAATTCTATATAAGAGGAGAACCTTCTGGTATTACAAAGACTCATTAGAGTGAATTAGAGTGGCTCCATGGAAATCAGTACTTAGATTTGTACAAGCCAGATTCTCCCTCCACATCTAGCATGTAAAGCAAGCCATTAGTAGCTATAGCTGTTTTCCCAAATTATCTGTAAATTTTAAAACAAGGAAACTAATTTTGCCTAACAGAAAAAAAGATACAAAAGTAACCTCTTGAACTCAGGAATGAAAATTATTGGTAATCAAGGCCTGCCTCTATGGCTTGACTTTCTCTGTTAGCATTGCCAGATGGAAACCACACCACTAGGGAATTGTATGAATTCTAATAGACTTCCTTTTTTGCCTCTTCACATTTTCTGGACATAGTTTCAAAGGAGTTTAATGTTAGACCTACCCTCTAGACAAAGATTTAACAGTAAGTGAAGACTAACTTACTTCTATTACTGTAGTTCAGCCAGAACATTTGGGTAAAATTCAGGCCTTGCTGCATTCAATTGGAGATTTCCCATGAACTTCAGATAAAGCTAGGATTTCATCTCAGCTGTCTTCTCCGCTCTTGTAGTCAGAAGAACTGACTACAACTAGGCAAAGATGATGCATTGTTCTTTATAGTCTGCACCTGCATCTAATTTAGTCATGCAGCTAGAGCTACACAGCAAAGTAGTTGACAGCTACTAGAGAGAACAGTTTGGAAACTGTCAACTCAAGAGACGTTTTTTGAGCTCTCACTCTTTGGAGTAAGTTCTTTTCTGTTTAATCAAAGGAAAAGTATTTTTGTGAAGAAACTTCATGATCCAAATAAGAATGCTGTTAAGGCAGGGAATGAAAATATGAAATAGCTGTTTGTTACCAGTGCTGTAAATCGTCTGTGAGAGCCTTCACAAACACACCAGATGCAGACTGCTAAATCCTTCCACTTCATGACAGCACTGAACCACTGATGGAATCGTGCTTTCTATAGTAAGCAAGTACTACATATGTAAAGCATATATGCATCAGTTATGATTAGCAAGTGAAGCAGATGCCATATTCATGCGATAATGTAATATTGTATAGCTAGATAAAATTGCACGTGTGGGTATACACATGTATATACAAGAAAAACTAGGTTCTATACATCCACATTATTAAATTATACTAAATTTAGAGTGGTGCCATGACTGACGTTACAGCATAAAACCAACACAACATTCAAGTTGTGCATCTAGTTGTTTGTCTATGCATGTATACATACATATATGCAACAAAATTTCCCTCCCATAATTATGCACAGAGATAACAATGTTTCCATTATAACTTTCCCAGCAATGGTTTGAAAAATCAGTAAATATAGTTTTCTTATGCTGCAAATGGAAAGTTGGAGGCTGAACTCGAGGCTGAATTTAAAGTTTTAGAAAAGTTGACTAATACAGAATTTTAAAGACAATGCTTCAAAAAGCAAAACATTTTATAGATACATGACTCAGGGCTGAAATTTAAAGCATTTAGTTTGACAGGTATATATATACACACAAAGAGGTAAAAGGAGGCTTTGTACATTCACAGTGTGAAATTGCTGTGAATCTGTACAAAAGTTTGAAATGTCTTATTTTCAGCACAGCCTAAAATCTATTCAGTATTCAGGTTATTCATTTAACTTTTTGTGTATCTGTTGTAATTTATTATTTACTTTTTTTCCTATAGATACGACAGAAGGATCAATGTAATAGTCTAATTTAATATCCCAGATTGGTAAAACACATTCATAAACGATTCCATTGTTATTTTCCTTCACTGGCCTTCCTACTCTGTTCTCCCAGACCTTCTTGTTACTTAGCCATCTTTAGATTCCAGCATTCACGATCCTCAGCTTACAAGAAATTAGGGCAATATCCATAAAAAGATGTTTCAATTTAGTTTACCCTGCCTTAGACCCAGAAAGCAGGTTCATAGACCTATATTAGGTACTAAGAATAGAATTTATACCCAATCAACACTCTAGCCAATGGGAAATGCTGAAGATCATGAAATCTTGCCTCTCAGGTGTTTAAAGCACCTAATACCGAGCTGCAGAAATGCATCTAGAACTAGATCAACATTCACGATTCATAAGACTTTTGGGGGCTTAGAAGTCTAAGTTGTCTATGTTTAAACGGTGTTTAGCTCACTCAGCAGTTGTCCTCTGGTATAATCGTTCAATATTGAAAACATGCAGAAAAAGGGCGATTTACTGGAGAGAAGTTCTTCCAGCCCCTGGACACAGGCATACCTAAAGCCTGAAGTACAGGTGATAAAAACAGCGACTCGACTTTGGCTTCTACCTTCTGCTAAGCTCCCTCACCATCTTTTTACCAGTGCTGAGATCCAAGCCTCAACTGGATTTTCCTTGAAACAAGGCTTAGTCCGTAACTGTGAAAGCTTCAGCCTTTCACAAATATTCTAAAATTTACTCCAGAGCTTTTACATAGAACTAAGACTAGTAACTTCAGTTGAAACAAGCCAGTTTTGAAATCTGTATCAGTAACATCATTTTTTCTACAAAACCCTCACATCTAAGCCATGCATGTGCAAAGCGTCACTCCTGAGTAACTTGGTTCAAATAATTCTTAAAGTATAAAATAACTTAATCCCAAGAACACAGGAACGGGTGGCACTGGGACAGGAGGGCCCATGAAATCAGCAAAATTCAAGAAATCAGAGGTAGGAAATACCTTCGGCGCATGAATTCACCTCAGCCACCGCTGCCCACGCTTTGCTTTCCAGCGCCTTTTAAACGTTTCCAGCTATGGAGTTCGCTCTTTTTCATATAAAAATCATCTCGTCGTTCTCGGAGCTGACGCCCCCACCCTCCCACTAAGCACACCGGGGGCACCGGGCCGAGGCGGCCCGGCCGCCGCCCGCCATCGCCTCCCTCCCGGCCGCGGCGGCCCGCGCTGCGGAGCCCAGGGCTCCCCCTGCCATCGCCGCCCCCTCCGGCCAGGCACACCGCCGCTCCGGCACCGCTGGGGGCGAAAGGAGTCCCCGTCACCCTCCGCCACCTTCCCCAGACACCCCAGCGACACAAGCAGGCTCAGCCGGCGGCCGCCACCCCCGCGACCCACGCGGGCCCGTACCCGCCCCGGCCGCCGGTCGGCGCGGCGCTAGTTTCCGGTGGGACTTTGTGCCGCGGTGTTTCCCTTCCCCTACTTGGCTCGGCCCGGCCCGGCGGCGGCCTCCGTGCGGCCCATGCAGTCGCGGGTGCTGTGCCTGGGCGGCGGGGCCGGGGGCCCCGCTGCGCGCAGGGTCCGCCTGCTCCTGCGGCAGGTCGTGGGCGGCGGCGCGGCCGCGGCGCGGTGCGGCCGCCTGGAGGCCAGGGCGCTGCACAGCTCAGGTAACGACCCCCGGACGCCGGGGAGGCCCGGCACGGGCCCCTCCCCGAGCCTTCCCCGGCACCCCTTGGCCCGAGCAGCCCCCAGGCCCGGACGCTGGGCGCGGAGACGTGGGCAGCGCCGCTATCCCCTCCGCAGGCGGCCCGGGGCAGGCCTGTGGGCCGGTTACCACGTTAGGGGCTGCTGGCTTGTCCGCCCGCTTTGCGCTGCCGCCCCTGTTTCTTCTTATGGTCGTGAATGTGGCGTGAGAAGGGGCAGAGTTCAGGCACAGGCTTGCAGGGGCGCTCGGTGTGGCCTTCCATAGCTTCTCTTTCCAAGTGTCTCACCCGTAGTGATGCGAGGAGCAGCCCCGCAGCCTGGACCGGTGGGCACAGCCCTTCGCCAGTACCATGGTGCCGTGCTTTCTCCTTCTGTTTGGCGTGGCTTTTTCCCCATGTTGAGGCAAAGCCATACCCATGGCAGGGGATGCCAGGGCTGATGTTTGTGTGAGTGTGCCTGTGGCACACGTAACGAGATAGGCAGTTGACCTTGAGTTGCGTATGCTAGGAAGGATGACCTGAACTGTCCTGGGATATCCTCTGTTGACCTTTGAGACAGATGACGGGCCTTTGCAGAGCAGGAGTGGCATTTGGAAATGGTGACATATGCCTGTGGTAGCTGGTGCTTTTCTGGGTGAAGGCCAAAAGCAACAAAGATACTAAATACAGAGCAAGTGGTGAGCATCTGTAAATTAGGGAGATGGAATGACAGCAAGTGATTCTGATGGTGGGGTACTCGCTAAAGTTCTTAATGCCACCCCTTTAATACCATTTATCACCATGTACATTTTTTTTAAATCTGTTTAATAGTTGACCAGTTCACGTCTTCAAATATGTGTTTGCTTTCTCAAGGAGGAAGCTTTTGGGACATTGATGACCATAAAATTCCTTCAGAAATTTTCACAAATATTTCCTATTCAAAAAGTAATAAAAAATGTAGGGTTGTTTATATTAAAACAAATAGGGATAAAAGGCAACAATTTAACAGTGTGTGAAAAAAACACCTGAACAGAGTAGCTCAGCACTTTTCAGCCCTTTGTAGAATGAAAACCCTTAAGAACAGGAAGAAATTCAGCAAAATGAAACAGCAAATGCAGTATTACTAAAAATACTTCATAATTTTCATATTCTGTGTAACTTAGCAATATTCGTGAATACACTGTATATGTATGTGAATAATGGGAATATTCCCAGTTACTATCAGTGATGATAATAGTTTTGGTAGAAGTATTTAAATCCCAAAGCTCTAAACAATCCTTTTTTAAAATATATTTATATATTTTTATATTAAAAATATTTATTAAAGGCAGTCTAAGAGGTAATATTAGAGATATTTGCCCTCCCAGCACCTGAGGCATCTCATTCATTATAGTGCTTCCCCAGCTCATGTGAATTTGGGAACTTCATATTAGAAATAATATTTATGATTTGGGTTTTGTTGTTGGGTTTTTTTTTAATTTATTTTATTTTAAAGGTGATTGCATGTCTTCTTGCAGGCCCTGTTACTCCTTTGAAGCTACTGAAGTTACAAGGAGATGGTCTGAAATTCCATGTGCAATACATGTTTTTGCTGTTTCTATGTAGCTGCTGTAATTACAAGTCTTTCTGTATTCAGTGTTGAGGTTGCATGTCTCTTCCTTTAGTGATAAAAAGAAGTATTTCTGGAAAGGCTGGAGCTGTTAACAGCAAATTGTTGTCTACCCAGTAATTTGGATCTGACATGCCTGCCAGATCGAATTTACTGCCTGTGATGGTACCTTTTAAGTGTAAGGGTGAAACTGTTGCCTGGTTTTTGTCCTGTTGTGTGTGAAGGAACCATGCTTAGCTTTTCAGCTCTCTCTTTATCTAGGATTATCTAAGAAGGGTTTGGGCTTGCACAACTTATTTAATGAGGGAAACTGAATTTATAGTAAGAAATGTTGTGGAAGGATGACTATCAGATTAATTTTTAATGCAGGTTTCATGTTTCCTTCCAAAAGACTGAAAAGGATGAACCCTTAGTAGACTGCAGAGTTACTTGTGATGAATTATTATTTGAATTACAGTATGAGATGAACAAAGTGAAGTTCTACGTAACTCAGTTCACTGATGTTTATATGCATTTATCTGTATGTAATATGAAACTTTTGAAAAAAAATCTGATGGACTGCACAATATCAGAGATGCTTTAAGGGGTTAATAAGAACAAATGCTGAATTTGGTAAAAACTGAGAACTGGAAAAATAAAAGTCATTGCCAGTTCGTACAGGCAATGGAAGGTCTCTTGGGGGCTTTGCTGCTCAGCATACATAGATCAACTCATGCTTTGCCACTTGCTTAGGCCACAATATACACCAGCTTCATTAACTGTTTTCTGCAGATCTGCTTGTCCAAGTCCACTTCCTATGCTTTCCAAAATCTGGTCAGGACCAGTTCCTAATCAAACCACTGTTTAGAGCCTGAAAGATCTCAGTAATACATACAAGAGTATCTGCTGAGTATAACAGAATCACCTGTGAAAACTGTTATCAGACTTCAGAATCCTGTAATGTTAATCATCAGTGTACAGGATCTAAGTGATTGTGGTAAAATTTTATAATCTAAAAGAAGGCTGAATGGTACCTTGTGTTTAAAAGGTTTTTGGGGTGGGTTGTGTGGTTGTTGGTGTGTGTCCCCCCGCCCCCCGGGTCTATCTAAAGACTAAACAACTGATTGGTGATGAATATAAATGCTTTCTCTCACATTCCTTTTTCTGACTTTACCTGTGTCATTATCTTTTTGAAATTCACATGTTGACGGCTGGGAGTGTGGTTCCGGCAATATCTTTTTCACTGGCAAAGCCTATTTAAGAGACTTTGTTCTTTGTTGTTGTACTTAGGGGGCTGCATTGTGGTGACTGAAATGATGCCAGTGATTTGATTTATGATGAAAACTTGCGAACAATTGTTGCGTCAGTACAACCGAGAAGGCAGCAATTGGAGATGGGAGCTTTCAAAGCCAGTTGTCATGAAAGTTTGCAGAGTTATGCCTGAATTATTTCAAATTATTCTAACATTTAAGAGAGAAAAGGCTGGTGGCAAAAAAAGCACATCTTTTATTAGACATGCTGATATAGCTAGAAGAAAGAGATGAGTTGTCAGCCAGATAAGCTTCTGTATGCTCTTCAGTAGGGTTTCACCATTGTTCCCGTGAGTAGATGTCAGTAAATAGCTTCTGAGTTTTAATATTTGGCAGTTGTTCAAGATTTAAATTATCCTGTTTAGCAACTGTTACAGTCCTGCCCATTTTAGTACATAAGGCTGAAGTTGAACCTGCTTGGCAAAGTCAGGGACTTAGGAGATACCACAGTGAATTTCAAAGCTGTTTTGTCTAATTTGGCTATTTTTTCAGTAAATGGGAAATTTTAAAAACAATTGTATTGATTTTCAATTATAGTTTCTTTTTAGTTGAAATACATTATTGAAATTATACTAATGCATTTGATAACTAAGCTCAGTTTAAAATAGACTGATAGTCTGGCTTTTCTGCACTGAGCAAACTGTACTTCAGGAATCTTCATACAGTTTTAAAACACTGTGAGCTAATTTATCACATAAGTAGCGTTGGCCATGAAAGATCTGAAAAGGAACGTTGGGGATGTGGGCATCTGTTACTACATGACTAAGAGAAGTTAGTGGATACTGCTTTCTACAGACAGCTAGCAAAAATGTCCCACTCATGGTCCCTCACACTCATGGGGTGTTTCAACTGTCCAGACATCTGCTAGGAGGGCAGTCTGGCATTGTGCATATGCTTGTGATAATTTCTAGACTGTGCTGGTAAAAATTTTGTAGCACAGATGCCAGAGGGCCTGGTCAGGACTAACTCTTCACTTCATCTGCTGCTGACAAGTAGGGCAGAACTAGGGCCAGTTTCATCATAGATGGCAGCCAGGATTGCAGTGACTGTAACATGATTGAGTCATGGATCTGGTGGAAGGCTGGGAAGATGAGCAGCAGAATTAGGATCCTGGACTTAAGGACTGCAGGCTTTCATTTAATTCAGGAGATTGGTGAGTACAATCCCTTGGATAACACCCATGAAGAAGAATAATGCCCAGAAGAGCTTGAAGATTTTTAAATAAAACTTAATGACAGCTCAGGAATGAACCATTCCACAGTGCAGGAAGATTTGGTATTTCATCAGGCCTGCTTGGCCAAGCAGGGAACTACGTAATGAACTAAAACACAAAAAGGGGACATAAAAAAGTGGAGATAAAGACAGACAACAGAAGATGAGTGTAAAAGTGCTATTTGGTATGTAGGGACAAAATCCCTACCATCTGACAAACTGCAGATCTTTAGTCCAGAAGGACCTCAATAAATCTGGGGCCTGACTGAAGCGCTGAGACCGATTGTATGAGGTTCCACACGGACAAGTGCCAGGTCCTGCACTTGGGTCACAACAACCCTACACAGCGCTACAGGCTTGGGGTAGAGTGGCTGGGAAGCTGCCTGGTGGAAAAGGACCAGTGGGTCCTGGTTGACAGCTGGATGAACATGAGCCAGCAGTGTTCCCAGGTGGCCAAGAAGGCCAACAGCATCCTGGCTTGTATCTGAAACAGTGTGGCCAGCAGGACTAGGGCAATGATCATCCCCCTGGACTCGGCACTGGTGAGGCCGCACCTCGAATCCTGTGTCCAGTTTTGGGCCCCTCACTGCAAGAAAGACACTGAGGTGCTGGAGCGTGTCCAGAGATGGGCAACGGAGCTGGTGAAGGGTCTGGAGCACAAATCTGATGAGAAGCAGCTGAGAGAACTGGGGTATTTTAGTCTGAAGAAGAGGAGAGTCAAGGGAGGACTTTATTGCTCTCTACCTGAAAGGAGGTTGTAGGCAGGTGGGCGTAGGTCTCTTCTCCCAGATGACAAGTAGCAAGACAAGAGGAAATGGCCTCAAGTTATGCCAGGGGAGGTTTAGATTGGGTATTAGGAAAAATTTCTTCATGGAAAGGGCGGTCAAGCATTGGAACAGGCTGCCCACAGAGATGGTGGAATCACCGTCCCTGGAGGTGTTTAAAAAACCCCCGTAGATGTGGTGCTTAAGGACATG
The DNA here is from genome assembly GCF_963210335.1 of Falco punctatus. Taxonomy (NCBI): domain Eukaryota; kingdom Metazoa; phylum Chordata; class Aves; order Falconiformes; family Falconidae; genus Falco; species Falco punctatus. The sequence goes on from NC_137581.1 coordinate 33,944,207, forward strand.
GTTTAGTGATGGACTTGGTAGTCCTGGGTTAACAGTTGGACTTGATGATCTCAAAGGTCTTTTCCAACCTGAATGATTCTGTGATTCTATGATTGTAATCTTCCTACATGACTGGATGTCGGGTAAGAGTCCACATTCATGTTGTTGATCTTCTACTAATGCAGAAAAATGGAGGAAAAGGTTCACTTCCTGGAGTAAATACCAAGATTTTGTTTTAATGATGCTTTGGATTTTAATCAGTAAAGAAAATCATTAGCCTAAAGTAGAGAACTGAAAATTAAAACATTAGCTTCAAAACTGAATATTAAAAAAAAAAGTAAGCGGTCTAACAATAACATTGAGTAGAAATTGAAATTTTATGTTTGAAGTAATTATTTTGGGTTTTTAGAGGGAAAAATGTCTTTTGTTCATAAGAAAAGGGAAATTTTGGTGAAGTGGATTTCTTACTCTAGATTGGAGATGGGTTTTTTTGTGTAAACATCCAACTATTTCAGTGAGCAGTTGCTGAACTCCACCTCATCTGTATGTGAAGGCAGTGGTGGTCAAGGAGCAAACCCAGTGATTGTGGGGAATGGGTTTCTGTCCTTTGTGCTCGTGTTTGAGAGGCTGCCAGTACCAATATAAGATGCAGAAGAAGTTAACGGCGTTACCCAGTGACTGTGTGTAATGCTTGCAGCCGTGAAGGTGGCCAGTAAGAGCTGGTATAAAATGAGAGTAGGAAGTTGTGTAGATAGGGTTGGTTGTGGTTTTTCGGGTTTTTTTTGTTTGGTTGGTTGTTTTTTTTTTCCCTCTGAATAATGTATTCAGAAAAGTTGAGGAAAAAGAAAAAACAAATCCTAGACAGTGCCATTTCTATTTCTTCAAAACAAGTTGACTCTTCGAGAATGAGAGCTGACAGTCTCTTCTGTGCCCTTATGGAAATGTGCTGGATAAATATTAGTTAAAAGCATCTTCCCTGCCTGCCCACCTCTCCCCCTTCCTTCACATTAGAATAAAACTAAGACCTGAAAATATACATTTTATTGTAATAGAGATTTTGAACTTTTCTCTAACAGATTTGATCTTATCAACAGAAATTAATGTTAGCAGAGCTTAGCACCTTCACAGTTTTAATATGCTCTTGCTGTTGATGGCTTTTGAGACCAGATGGATGGTCTATGTACAAGGGACTAAGATGACTGCTGGAGTGTGTTAATCTTGCATAAATTCAGGACTGAAGAGGCCAAAAGGCAGTAATTTAAACCACCTAAAAACTCAACATTCCTGAAGCTTCATTGTAGTGTCCTATGAAAATGCTGACAATCTAAGGTTTACACATGAGATTGGAAGTGTTTCTGTTGTGCACTCAAAATACTAAACACATGTATAGATCTGTGCAGTGTGTTTTCTTTCGCTGTAGGATTTCTTTATTTAAAAGCATAATTTCAAATTTTTTCATTTCCTTCTTTCTTAATGTGTTATGTAACGAGTAAAAAAAAACCAAAACTTTTTTCTGCTTCTTAATTTCTTAAATTGTAGTTGAGATGCAATCTGTTTATTTTACATATAACCGATGTTGCTGTAAATAATTTAAACAGCAGTGGCTTTTTCTTCTCAACATATTGGTGGGGGGTGGGGAGAAGAGGGATAGAGGAATAGCTGGTGTGATACTAGCTTTTAAACAGAGGACCAGTCAAAGGTGCCAAGTGCACAGGAAAGTTGCATCTTCAAGAAGCCGCCTTACTGAGATTGGAACATAAAAGCATCCACAGTGGGTCAGAACAAAGGTCCATCAAGTCCTGCTATTCTGTATTGGAGAAGAGTGAGTAGGCAATGCTGGGGGAGAATAAAAGCACAGGGTGTTCGTGCAGTGATGCCCTGTCAAAGTGCACGCTCAGCCTCTGGCTGCCTCCTCTGCAGCTCAGGGCTTGGAGCTGAAGGTGGTGCCTTTCAGCTCAGTAGCCCTGAGTGGAATGAGTGGAAAAAGTGGGCCTGCTCACCTGATGAGCCCTTGCCAGTTATTGTAAAAAGCAAAAATTAATGTTGTTCTCTGTCTAAAATGTGGCTCTGAAGAAGAGAGCATATCAGGTTCAGTGCATTGCAGTTCCTGGCTAGCTGTATGTTCATGTGCAAGTTGTTGTTTTGCCAAAAGTGCAATTCATACTTGTCCAGATGCAGCAGAGAGAGCTTATTGCATGTATTGAGCTGTTTTCATACCTACTTGTTTGAGAGCCTCTTCAGGGTCCTGTTATTAGGTCATGATGTTCATGTGCTGCCAATTTGTCACCTATGTTGCATGAGGTCTTGAAAGACCTGCTTTGTCTGTGTGTTGTCTGCCCTCTGCATGGGATGTCCCCCTTACCTTTTGGGTTCTGGCTTATTAGGGACTTCTTTTGTTTCAGCAGCCATCTCTTTTGTGTACATGGGGCACTGCTTGTATTCCAGTGTTTTCCCCAAAGACTGTGATACCTAAGATTACTGTTTTCTGTGTGGGAGATAAGAAACTAGGGGCGCATCTTCACTGCTTGCCTAAGCAAGCCTGATACAGGCTACAAAGTCTCCATTGCAAAACCCCGTGTGTGTAGCTTTTGTCCACAGTAGTGTGGTAATAGCTTGTGAGGTGGATTGGAGTATTCATGGGCTAATCTATAACTTGTTGTGGTGTATCCCAAGTTATTTGACATGTTTTCAAATTATAAGTCTTGCTGATTTAACACCACCATTTTACCAAGCAGGCTGTTGTCAATTTCTTGCCAGTTGGTGAAACACTGGAAAGAGCCTGCCTGGGATGCATCTCTATTCAAAGAGTTTGGAAATGCCGTGGAAACGGAGTAACCAAACATGAGATTTTAAACAAGTGCAGAGGAAGCAAACAGACAAGAAAATACAGCCCAGGTGGAAGTGTGTGATAAGATTAGTGGGCTAATTCCCTCTGTGCTTATTTAGCTAGCAAAATAGACTCTGCTGTCTTGGTTTATCATTGCTTAAAGTTCTATTAACTACAGCTAATATTTTTGCTTTTTGGACAGATGCAAGCTGGAGGCAACATTTGCCTCCAGGCAGCAACAAACCTGTTAAAAGCTGCCCCGATGGTCTGCTAGGGATTTTGAGTGCTCAGCTTGCTCCACATCTTGCATATAGTTCCCTCCCGGCCCATTTTTCGTAGAAGTTTGTAGAGTCTGTTGGTGGTTGGAATATTTGTGGAATTTTTGGACATGTTTAGATGTGATCAAGGGTCAACATGTTATGGACTGACATAAATACCACCAGAAGAGATATATTTTCCATTTTTCACCTAGATCGAACTCAGTTATGGGGTGGTTTTGTTTGGTTTCTTTTTCATAAGGGAGTACATGAAATCAACTAAGTGTTTTCAGTACTGTGCCAATAAAGTAGGTAATTAAAATTCTCTCAGGTACATGATATCATCATTCCTTTGTATTGAAAAGTCTGATACCTTGTTGTTTTCAGCATCTTGTCCCTACTGTGTTTTAGAAGACACTATGCATGAAAGAGTATTTACAACTTCAGTTGAGGTGATTTAAGATAGGAGCTAATTAGTCATATACTCTTGTCTCGTTGCATATCGGCTAGGGAATGGTGAGAAAATAAACTGGCGCTAATTTCCTAAGGGTGTATCGGGCAACCTGCTCTTTTTATAGCATTAAAATTCTTCCTAGCTGAGCTAATGAGAGAGGTATCAACTTTTTCAGGAAGCAGTGGACTCTTAGGATGTTTTCATCAACTTGGAGTAATTTTGGTCAATCCTTTAGCTGTTCCCCAGTAAGAAAGAGTGATTGGAGCTGCAGCAGAAGAAAAGGAAATGGAGATGATGCTTAGGCAGTAAGCCTTTAAAACTTATAGAAGTGGGCAAAACGGTGGGAGATAGAAAAAACATCATTTTACTAGAGTCATCTTGGTTTCATGGCCTTAATACTTGTGAACTTATTTGCATGGCCCAGATGATCTCTTGAAAAAAATAAAGTTTGAGTTTGTTAACAGTCTGCAGCTCATTTTCTTGGCTTCACGGGTTTTGGGTGGTGTGCATTTTTTCTTTGTGACCACCACCGCTGTGGTGCTCACCCATTTCCTGGCTGCAAACTAGATTTCACTTCTGATTTCCACAAGAAAGAGCACAGGGCATGCCCTGCAATTTAATTCAAGCTTTCGGTAGCAGAAAGACAGGTAAGACAAGCATATCCTAGTAAGAGACCAGTAAATAAAGTAGCCAGGTGCTTTAGTTTTGGTGAAATCCAGAGCAAGAAATGCTTGAGACCTCTCAAATCTTGGGAGGCTGCCAGGTTCTGCAGCCATAGTGTCAGAGAGTGCAGGAAGGGCCCACTGACATGAATATGTCATTTTTTTACCGCCAAAAGATACTGTTTCAGGCTTCTTGAAAACTCAGGAAAATCATCACCCTTACAAGTGGTTGTTATGGCTAGCTGTAGACAAATAGGCTAAAGATTTAATTTTTCAATAAATCGGTGATGGTAGCTGGGATGGGGTTCTGTAGTGAGCTTGAATTCCATAGCTCCAACAAAGTAAGTTATGATTATAACAACAGCAACAAAAGAAAAAAGTCAAGGAATATTAATTAAATAAAAATTGTCCTGGTACCTGATCTACTTAAAAGTAGCAGAGCCTAATTAGTAAACTCATAGTTCTCAAACACACTAGAGGCTGCTTTGTGAGCACACAGTCAGCCTTACTGCAGCAGGCCTGTGATTTAAACTTCAACATAAAGACTTTATATACTTAAAAAGTGTCTGGGAACTAAAAGACTTCTTTTCTGTTTTAGGTGATACTATCACTATTGGAGATGTGTCTTTTAAACTCAAAACACCGAAGAACCCAGAACTTGTTCCACAGAACTACAGTAAGAATTTGCTTTCCTTTTGAATGAGTTTCAAGGTTTCATTCAAAAAACTCTTTATTCACTCAAGTCACCCTGCTGAATTACTGAAATTATCTAAGAAATATGTTTTGACAAAGTGTGCAATTTGGGGAAGGCTATCTTCGCAGAGTTCTTTACTGTATCTCTGGTTATATAGGAATCTCTTAACTTTGAATGTGATTTGCTCCACTGGTCAATGGGACCGTAAAAGGATAATTTGTGTATGTTTAAATATTTTGTTTAAAGGGGTCTCATCCAGCAAATACTTCTAAAAATAATACAGTAATCTCAAGTTGTCTGGTCAAGAAAATGTGGCAGTTTAAAATTCTTATTCAATTGCAATATGATCATACATCCTAGGAGTTATTTGCTGTATGGCATTCTACTGTGATATTTAGTATTCCCAGACTGTCACGTTATTGTGTCAGGAAACGTACAGATCTTTGCAATCCATCAAGTTAATGAGAAGTCAATTGCATAGTAATAAAAAATGCGATCAAATACTTTCAAAATACACAGCCAATTACGCACATTAACGATGCACATACATGTACTTGCTATTGATTCACATTATGTTTTGATACCTTATTAAAGATGCCACAGATTTGCAACCATCCATATTTCTTGGTTTTTTTTGTTGAGAAAACATGCTTCTTGAGCTTTTCCTTTTCACAGTGGTTCAGCAAGTGAATCCTGTTTTCATTGTGACATTTCCTAGGGCAGTACAGGCCAACTATTTCCTGAGGATTCGAAGTGATCAGTTGCCATTTGTTCAGCACTTTCACATGTAGATTGCTGGATGTCTGAAATGTAAATAATCCCATCCCACACACAGGCACCCAACTGATTTTTTTCCACCCAGATAAATTTTGAAACCAAACCCAAGCACACATGGCATTCTAAAGGGTTGTGTAAGTCTTACAGTACTTCTAGTTTAGACAGGACCAAGCATTGAGAACTCTCAGTGGCTGTCGTTGCTGGGCTTGCAGCATTCTACATCTGGAAACTGGGTGTAGTCTTTCACTTCAAGTGAATTTTCTTTCCAACATGTCTAAATTCATTCCATGACTTTTTGAAGCAGACACCAAGAAAACTGCTGGGGCACTAGGGTTTTTTGGTTTTATTTATTCTTTTAGAAGGACAGCATTTAACAATGCCTCCCTGACTTCCACTCTTCTACACTACGCCAGTCACTAGTACATGTTTTGGTCAGTCTTTACTTTTCAGGGAGACAAATATTAGCTCGAAGTTTCTATAACGACATATCTTTAGTCCTTTGAACTGGGAAGGTAAGAGAATTATGAAAACATTTGGTAGAATCAAAGAATCAGAGATTTTTCTAGTTCTAGAAGGAAAAAGTGGTTGAAAACTAATCTGACAGTAAAAAAAATAAATTATTAAACATGGACCTTTACAGAATGATGGATCTTAGCTAAAATCTGAAACTGCAACTAAAAGTAACGTCTGTTAGCACATACTAGGTGTATTATTAGTTATTTACTTCTTTTTTTTCAATAATCATAACTGAAAGGAGCCTATTTCATGCTTCGGATAGTGTTGTTCATCAGTATTGATGTACCTACAATAGGATTACTGAAGGTACAAAATTTTGCTTATAAACCTAAATATTAATTCAGTTAAAATTAAGTAAGGTGGAATAGTCATGTATTTAGTAGCAGAAAATCAATTTCAAATGCTTGAGTACAGTTTCTTTGTATATTTAAATTTAGGAAGTTTTTTTATCTCTTAGTGCTTAAAAGTTCTATGATTATGTTACTATGGAGAACAAAGTTACATTCCTTTAGTGAAATTAAGTAGGTTGTATTGGCTTTATGTCAATTATCTCCTCTTTTTGAGTCATGTAGAGTGTATGTGCTTTAACACTTTTTTACTTGTTTTAAGAGTACTTTTTGTTTTGCTCTGTGAATGACTGCTGTAGATACAAGATGTTTCTGTGTGAAAGATGAACATAATTGCATATTTATATTATTCTATAAACTGAAATGTGACATATTTTGAATTTTTATTATAGTAACTAATATTACATTTAAATGACTGCTTACCTGATTTCTTTTAAACTCAGACTAGAAGTAATTTGATTCTCCAATTAAGTGGGAAATACCCCTGAAAATGTCTCAGACATTGTAATGTTTGCAGTGGAGTTAGAGCTAAGAGGAGGGAATTGAAGCATTTACAGTTAATTTCCTAGTACTGCATATGATACCGTTTTCTAGCTTATCATTTGTGTAGAATGGTATGTTTCTGCTTTTATTATTCTGCCATGTTAAAATACAGTGATGTTGAAAATGTGTATCTATAATTTACAGCAGATTTATAGGGAAGTTGTAACTTATTCTAAACTCAGCATTATTATTCTAGGCTTTAAAATAGTCTTAAAAATCTGAAAAAAATTGTTACACAATAAGGAATGTAAATGTATTAAGAACCTATGAAACTTTTTGCCATTTTGTCACAAAATTAATACCAAAATATTTCATTCTTTGTGTTATCAAATTAAACTGATTTTTAACTCCTTTATTGAACCTTGTTACATTTTGCAGAAATGGATTGGATAGGTACTGCTGGTTACCTTATGTTTTCATGTCTTTGCTTTTCTGGTTTTATGCTAAGTATCTAGCAAGTTCTGTATGAAGTACTACATTTTTTGTGTTAGTGTAAAATATTAATTCATTTTGCTGTTGTTGGCAAATGGCTTTCTCTTGGAAGATGATAGTTAAAGGTACATAAAATCTGAATTGTTCTTATTTTTTGTATTATTAAGTGACAAGTATATATGAATTATACACAGAGGAATTTTCGTATGGGATTTCTTTCACGACATGGGATTTTTGTGTCTGACACATTATCTAGAAAGAGGGCACTTGGTTTTTGCACTGCATGTTCTTTTATCAGTAAAAATAAGACCTACATTTTAAAAGTCTCACTGTGCCTGAAAAGCATAATTATTTCTTTAATTATACTTTGGAGAAACTTTGTATGGCTTTACATGATAGTTTAGATCTAAAATTAAAATGCAATAATCCACATTAATTTTATTTATTATTTTCTTTACATTGAGTTCATGTGAGTGCACTGCTTTCGTTAATAGTTTCTGGAAATTTTCTCAAAATGATGATGTACCTGATATTTCATGTGTTTGTTAATCTTGACAAAACAATTCCTAACATAGCTCTTAGAGGACACTGTTCAATGACAGCAAATCCTCATTAAGGCGGGAAAATGGATCCTCTCTTGCCACACCATGTCAACTCTGCTGCTCAAAAAGTGCAGGTGCATTTGGGAGTTTGGCTGTAGGCATGTTACATGCAACTGCATTGAATTGTGGAAGATAATTTCAAACAGTGTGTGATTTTGTGCAAGGTATCCTGAGTCTGAGCACACCCCCGCAGTGTATGATCAGAGGTGACGTGTGTATACAAGGGGTTAAGTGATAAATCCTGTTAGTTTTGTCAGTTAAGATATATGGAAGACTAATTACTATGAAGAATATTAAACAGTGTGTAATAATGACATTTTTTTTAAAAGGCACTAAATGAACTTCTGTGCCTGAAAGGTGTATGTTTTGATGTTGAGGAAACTGGTTATTTCTTCATAGTACGCTCAGTGGTGACAGCAGTTCCTGTTGTTTATCCTTTACCTGAAAGATCAGTATTGCCTTTGTTGTAGCACACCTCTGTGACCTCCTGGAGTGGTAGGCATCATGTGCTGAAGCAGGGGACAAGCATGTGTGTTCAGTTGTTGCTGAAAGTACTTTCAGATTTGCAATGTGGGTTCGTTCTTTCTGTTAACTTTAAATCTGAATGTCAGAGTGCAGCAAATTACAGAGACAGTTTGTATTGCAGGATGACTATAATTTTGTGGTAACAAAACCTTTGGTATTACATTTCTTATTTCCTAGCCTAAGGAAAGCTGTTTGTTGCCAGAGATGGTGATTATTCCAGCAGTTTAGTTTTCATGTAGGCTTGCAACTGATCTGCTTGGTTGTCATCACCTAGTCCAGAATCTGAAACAGTGCAGTTTTTGTCAGTAGAGCTCTGAAACTTTTACACCATTATCTCGGTTTTGTCTATACTGGGAGTGAGGCACCAGAAGACACGCAAACATGGAAACCTACAGCAAAGGTCTGGGTGGAGCTCAGGGAGTCATCTGCAGTGTTCCTTGTGCCTCAAAGCAGGGTCAGCTGGATCCAAACTGCTCCTGAGAGGTATCTGTCCTTCTTGTTCTTTTGATGTGCTGGTGACATAGATTCCAGAACCTCTCTGCACACTTTGCTCCAGTAATTAATGATTCTTGTTTTGAAAAAATACTTTTTTTTATGCCTCCTTTAATATTTTGGGGACATACTTTTAGTTCCATGGGGCTTGTTCTATTTAGCATAACCATGACATATAGAAAACTATTTTCTTCACTGTGATTTTTGTCTGGCATATTGGAAAATGGTAATTCTTCTTGCTCTTTTCTAGAATTTGTCAGACTTTTCAGTATTGGACTTAGCTGTTGCACTGAAACCCAGACACAATATGCCCCTCCAGTTGGAGCGTGAGCTACAGATAACCGCTGTGGCTGTGTATTTCCACATGAGTTGTTCACCCAGCTAAGAATTGTTTCATTTATTTCATGTTTATATGTCACTAAGAGAAACTTAGTCTTATGAATCCCATTCAGGGTTTCTTCCAGAAAGTATTTGATTTTACGTGATTCTTTTATATTCTCTTTTCATTTATACTCACATGGAGAAATAAGATTTAACTCTGTAGATCTTACACTTTCCTGTGAAGCAGTCAGCTCAGAGGAATTAATGATAAATGAGTCTACGGTCTCCAAGAAGTAACTTTCCCCTTTCTAAGCCCCTGCAAAGACTCACAACTTGTTTCCTTACCACAGCAAGCACAAAAATTTTTGGAATGAAGACTCTTTTCCATGAAAAATTTATGAGGAAAAATAGTATTCTGGTGAAAACTGTCTGTGATGTAACTACGTTACAAGACTCTGAAAACTCTTCGGGCTTTGTACATTGGCATAAAATAGGAAGAGCAGCGGTGTTTTACTTGTGAAGTGCTAAACGAAAGCAGCTGAAAGCAGGCCACATAGGAGCACCTCCCTCCTCACCTTGGCCGTGCTGCCTCCTTCACTGTGTCCTGGACAACTAACTCTTCCTTCATTGTCCCCCAGCCTGAACAAGCTGTGAAATAAATTTCAGTGAGCTCAGTTGTCTGGGTTTTTTGAAGATTTTTCCTTTTTGAAATGTGTTTATGTTTTCAGACAAAGACTTCCCTCCTTGTTCCCTTCTTCCTCAACTGTATTTTAAGGCAGCTGCCCCCTGTGCTGGATGTGCTGCAGAGCGCTGTGGAAAGCTGAAGGACCCCCTCGGTATAGGGGCGAGAGGGAGATCTTTCTCCTCTCATGGATTTTTGCCTCCTCTGATAAAAAGGAGCGATTCTCAGACTCTGAACATGCATTGTAGCAAAGGTTCAGGGTGTGCAGAGGTCTTTTTTTATTCTGTTCAAAATTATATGTATTGATGTCTTCGAAGTGCCTGTTGGTTATTATGTGATTGACCAAACTAGAGTCATACAAGGACATGAGCTCTAATGTATTTTGTACTACATCTGGAATAAATATTCTTGGGAATCATTGCATTTAACCATCTGTCTCTGAACAGTGGAAAGAGGTAGGTGTCTCCTTCATTTATGGGATTTCTTCTGTAGGTGGGACACAAGGACTTGCCAACAGATACTGTCTGCTATCTCCAGTGTGAGATAGCTTCCATGAGTGTAGCATGTGCCAAGAATTCAAGTACGAGTGAACTGGAAGATTTCTGAGGCTAGCATAGCCATTCCAGTCTTGGTTTTAACAAAAGCTGATTTGTGGATCAAACAAGAGCAGCTGTTGCATTTGCTTCAAAATCTATCTATAACATTTTCTTCTTTCCTTGTTTGGGGATTTCTCCATTCAGCTTCAACTGCTCACTTTACAGAATGTTTGCACAGATTCTGCTAGGTGTTGTCCTACTTATCACACATATTACAAAGCAATAGAATGCATTTTCTTTCGATGGCCATCCTTGATTACGCAGGAATAGCAAATTGTAGCACCGACTACTCTCCTGCATGTGCCAGATGGTGTCTTTGAGAATACACTGTAGAAGCTTCCTACGCACCATCCTGCAGATTAAGAATACAGGGCTGGCTACTCAACTACTGCAGATCAGCAGAGTGCCACTAAACAGATTGTGCAAACCCAGTTTGCGTTAGATGCTATCTGACTCATAGGATAATTAATAAAAATTGCTGTAATATACATGCTGATGCTTTTTTCAGCTAATTTGCCCTGTCTTCTAAATGTCATAGAAAATTATTATATGGTGCTTCTATTAAAGTTAACATACAGTACTCGAACAGAGAGGAATCTTTTCAAGTCATGTTAGAGAAAATCTAAAAGCTTTGCAATGCAGATACCACAGTACAACTAGTCTAAACATATAGAAGTAATATACAATATACTGTCTATGTGCATCTGAAGTTGCTTTTAAAAAGCATACTGTCCTTTGGAAACGGTTTATGCAGCAGAGACTGCATGTACAAAGAAAAATTTATATTATTCTGATTTTAGGAGGACATAACTGGGAAACTGAAGTAGGCTGAACATCTGGAGCAATGTACAGCTATTACATGTTAGAATAGAAGGACCTGACAAGTGGAAGCTGCTGTCATGACAGTTCACCTTAGAGAATGCTTGCGTTGAATTGTTGGCGTTATTTGTAACAGGCTTCAAGTGAGTTTGCAGATGGTCTTTGTGCTGACTTTGTGGTTGAAAACATGTATTATAATTGATCCAGCCGTGATCCGTATGTGAGGAGAATGATGTGAATGGTGAAGCAATGAAACCATTTCCTAGGAAACTTATCGACAAAGAACTGTCTTTCGTGTCCTTTTCTCCAAAAAAGCAAAGTTAGGAAAATACAGGAGACTTTTAAAAGTTGCATTTTTTGTGTTATATTTCAGAGCAAATTTGGATTGTTTAAACAAAATGATGAGAATATAAGTGCTTTGAAATTCCTTAAGGTTTGCAGGGAGATCGTGCTCCTAAGAGTTTAGATTTTTTTGAGTCCTGTACACTCATGTTTTCTTTTATGTGACAGTTTGTCTTGCAGATGCTGCTGAATGTTCTTAAATCCTGTTTCTATTTATGGTACTGCTTTAACTCTGACCCAAGTTTTTTCTTGAGACCATCCTAAAAATAAAAGAGATAGCTACACATATTAATGTGGATTACACCAGAGGCAATTGTAGTCGAGCTGCGTCAAAGTAATTTTTGCCATGCTTCTAATGCATGACTTTTGACATGAAAGAATTCAGTGTCTCAGCAAGATTTCCAAGCTTATTTGTCCACTTTAAGTAACTTTCTATTTTTTAGAACAGCTATCATAAAATTACACTAGAGGCACATTGGCAAGTTCGTAAAACAGGTAGAAATTATAATGAATGTGCCTCTTTGTTGGATCTGTCTTGCCATTTTAATGTTAACTTGAATGTAATACTTTTTATTTCTGTGGTGCTTTTCAAATTGCCATACCTGTCCAGTAGCAAAGTTTGGACAGAGCAGGTCTGCTGGTGTGAGGTGTATGACATTTTATTTCCTGAACAATATATGTAGTAGGAACTCTCTTAATTTTCTTGAAAATCTCACAGAAAGGAACACGTTATTCTCTGTAGGAATTTATTTGCATTTGGCCTGTTATGCGTGGTACGTGTGATGTGCATTGCTTTTGGAAAACGGTATTGCAGCAACAAATTAAAAAATACTTACATTTTTATGATCTTACCATACCATATATGAAAGCTAATGCTGGGCATGTTAACGACAGTTGTTTAGAAAACAAAACAAAAAAACCACCCTGAAATGTTTAATTAAAATTACAATTAATCTGATAATCCTAATGCATAGGTTGCTTATCTGCATGTTTATGCTATTCCTGTTCATATCTGTGTTAATGATAGACTAGGTTTCTCTCAGAGCAGATGATTTCAAAGGTTTTCCTGAGTGCATGACCAAAACGTTCAGCTGAAATTTTTGATAATGTGTTCCTTAGCCACCTTTATGCTTGAAAAAATCTTTCTTGTGTCTCATTCAGTCATTTAATACTGTTTCTATGATCTTACAAAAATGAGTTAATTCTGGTTTCAGAATTCAACAGTGAACTGAAACCCCTCAGAACTGAGGGGCCCTATTGCTTGCTGTCCCTAACTCTGCCCCGCACATACCCACCTCCCCTGTCTCAGGAAAACTCATATAGAACTGAGGCTTGTTTTTAAAAATTTTGGTTTCTAATTTTAACCAGTAATCACACTGAAAAAAAGGTAAATAACCAAGTATTAATTTGAAGATTTCATCACCTCTTGCTCCTCTCTTACTGTGCTTCAGTGTCCCGGCTACCACCCTTTGAGGCTCCAGCTTCAAACCCGATCACTGGTCTTGTCAGATTGTTCTGAAAGCAACCATATACATACATGCATACATAAATCTCTCTCCAGGCTTGCTTGTGTTCTCCTTCACCTCCTGCACTAGTGCTTTTTGCTTGTGTCTGAGAAAACCCCCAGCAAAGTCTGGCTGCATGTGAAGGAGTATTCTGGACACAGAGCAACGTACAGCAGTGGGAATGGTGCCCCTCCCTTTCTGCATGGTGCTTTCCAGTGTTGCCAACATTTGCATACACGTGGTAAAGGTTTTAGCTTGATTACAATCAGGTTATTGCTTTTTAAAATAATAAAGGTGTGGCATTCTTAATAGAAATAAGTAGATCTGCTTTGAGTTTTTTGTTACTATTTTGGAAGCTGCGTGGTATTGATGTAGTGATACTGCAAGGTTCGCATTTCCTCGATAACTTTATTCTGTGTTTTATTATGTCAAAATGTAAACAGGAATGCAATTGTCTTTTAAGAAAATAACAAATTAAATGTGTCCCTGAACATTAATCTTAGCCTGATGCAAGCACAGGGTTTTTTTTTAAGTTCATGATTCACAGAATCATTGGGATATAGGGTGCATAAATCTTTTACAAATTACTAATAACATAGTTATATTAACTGATGCTGAAACGTCCACTCAATATTGGGTAATAAAAACTATCAGTTTAATGTGAAATGAGAATCAACATCATTTTTTTCTGGTTTTTGTCAGATTTATTTTTTTTTTAAGGATGAAGTTGGGCAGAGAAAAAGGCAACGGGTAAGACAGGTATATAAACTTCTATGTGAATTACATAGTCTAATATAAACTCTCTGTATAATTCCCAGCTTTTCAGCTATCCACCTTTAGAGCAGCACATATTTTTGTCTTTGTCTTGTTTTTGGAGGTAAGAACAAAAATTTGTGTGAATGGCTATGTATCTAACACTTCTCAAAATTAAATAATGTGTTCTTATCTTTGTGTTTCAAAGTGACAGATTCTTTGGCCCAGTCTGTAGTCCACCATTTAAGATGGATAATGCAGAAAGATCTTCTTGGTCAAGATGTCTTTCTTATTGGTCCTCCTGGGCCTCTCCGGCGATCTATTGCCATGCAATATCTGGTAAGTATGTTGGTTTGAGTTCTTTGAGACATAGGCATTAATATCAGTCATTCCTCCGCTATCCAGATGGTAAAAGGTAGTCCTAGAAGATCTTGCAGCAAGCTACTTAGGAGGTAAATAAGTTTTTCCATAAATGTGCTTTCCAGAGTTCAGTTTTTGTTGGTACAGACATCTTAATGCATGTTTTTCTGCTTAAACTGGGGGTGGGGGGATGGGGAAGACTTGGAAAACTCTGTTACCATATGCTGTCACAAATGGAGAAACAGTTTGTTCTAGGCATTATGTATGTTAGAAGATTAAGATATCTGCCTACTGTTAAAGACAACAACTCGTTTTTGCTTCATTATATTAAAAAAAAAGAAGAAATTAAGGAAAGGATTTGGGAGAGGAGTGTTCTGAGTAACACTTGGGAACAGTTACAGTGAGTGATTAGAAAGAATAGAGGTATGTCGGCAAGTCCTTCACACATTCCAAGAGAGGATCATACACACATCTGCATAAACCGTTGCAGCACCATGTGCAAAAGTTCATGTTTAAATTGTCCGTGCCCTTAAGCGATCACGAAGAGGAGGTTGTCTGCCCAAAAGGTGATGTGGGTGGGACTTTGCCATGAACTTTGTCTAGTATCTGGTTGGGCAGAAGGATCACAAATGGAGGTGTATAATCAATTGTCATAAAGATCAGCCATTCCTTTAAAAATCAACAAGATACTGATTCAAAGACTAGCTCTCAGAGGTAAAGCATACAGAAGAAAGCTGCAAGATTGTGAGCTTTGGAAAGCTCAGGAAAGACTTCTTAATTCAGCAAACCAGATATACTACTTGATAGCTCAATGCATTCCTTAAATAAGAAGAGTAAATAACCTAAAAAAAAAGGTTTAGGAAACACCTGATATCCAGACATGGGACACAGAACGTGTGGGGTTTTTTATGCCACCATTTGTATGCACCTGAGCTGTGGTAGAAAGGCTGCAGCTTACCATTTCGATGCCATGCCAGTCATGTGAAAGCTGGTCTTTGCTCAGCTGATACATGCTGTGGTCCCTTTTGATGAAGCTGTATAAGCCTGGAAAACATTTATCTGCTGTTGCTGAAAGCTACTACTATGTGGTCATACACAGGGCCAACTGTTGAAGAAAACTCTCCTATATTCCACCTCCTGGGTTTTTTTCCCTTTAATTATAGGAAAGTACAATTGTATCTACCTGCAGCATAATGGAATTGGTGGCTTTGTAAAACCAATAGGCACTTAAAAAGTGGAAAGGAAGTAATTCTCACGGGTTTTTATATCTGCTTGATTTTTTCATCAACTAGAATTAGAAGCTGCTTCTTAGGATATATTTAACAGCTCTGTCTTACCTTCATTTGAGGGGTAAGGGCTTAGAGCGTTTCAGCATGAATCAGTTTGCTAGCAGAACACATGATAACCCAGATATGGAAGTAGCATGAACATCAGATATAAATACATGGGGGATTTTTTTTTCCTTTAAGATAGAAAATTCTAAATATATCTTACATTGAATCAAAATAAACAAAACAATAACCTAAGGGTTCTCATTTTTTAAATAGTCTGTATGTAGTTTTACAGATACAGACTGCATCTCATGACATTAAAGAGAGAGTGGATAAGAACAATATAGTTCAGTGTAGTGGCAAAGCATGTACAGCTAACAATCACAACTGCATCACAGTATAAATGTTACTGAACAGTGAGAGTTGAAGCTTTTCAATCTTCTACAGAAACCTTCTGATTTTTATTCATGATTTGCAGATGCTAGTTGTTTTTCAGAGTCCAGAACCAGAAGATTAATTTACAGGATGTCACAGATGTTCAATGGAAAGAATATATAGCTGGTTATTATGTTTTTAGAACAGGTTTGGGGAAAATAAAAGTTTATTGAGCAGAAATTCAAACCATTTTGTTTGAGGCAGAACACACTGTAAACATTTTAAAAATAAGAGATATTAGATTTTGTTCAGAGTTATTCCTGATCATTGTGCTGCTGCCTAAAGCTCTTTTGTACAATTATACCACTAGGCCTATTGTTAAAGTTCACTTACTGGGGTTATAGTGTTATTTTTGTAATAACTTTAGACTGTTGTCCACAGGAGCTAACAAAGCGGGAGGTTGAATATATCGCACTGTCGAGGGACACCACAGAAACTGACCTCAAACAGCGACGTGAGATCCGAGATGGCAGTGCTTTTTATCTTGATCAGGCAAGTTGCAGTCACACACCACCTAATTATTGTTTACAAGTAGTTTGAAGGAAGTAATGGTTTATATGGTGAAAAATTAGTATGTGTCAGTACAGTACTGACTGACACGTTAATGATGCAGTTAGAAAGTCTCATATAAAACACTGTTGATCTTATTATTACAAAAAATGTTATCTTTATCCTAATCCAAGATCTTTTAAGAGTACTACAGGGTTTATTGAGGTAGACCATTTTTTATATGCTTCTGTAACAAGTGAGATCCATTCTGCACAAGTTAGACATGCAGTTCTCTTGGTGTGTCTCTTCCCTAACACTTGTAGCACATTAGATTTATTTCTGAAATGAATCTTCTGATCTAGTTTCATTGAAAAAGAGTCTAGTTCATGTATTTTAAGACTGTTTTTTGTTGTGAAACCCAAGCATGGTAAATGGAGGCAATTGGGAGATTTGATTTGAAAGTTGACTGCTGGTCTGGAGTGAAATAATGATTTGAACACAGCTGCCATCAGTGTTGCCCATGCCCATTAGCTGATTTAGTACAACCATAGTGTGACTTAGATTAGGTAAGTTTTCTCTAAGTTATCAATGGCACATCTCCCTTTTGATTATGCAGGTAAAATACACCACGTCATTTAGAATGTCTGTTTTCCTAGATGCCTAAAACTTGTATATGACTTAGGCTTGTAATTAATCAGGGTGAGGTCAGTTCCTCTGATACAGTGTAAATTTAAATAGGGTTTCTTGAACAGTTTTCAGGTGGCGATGCTATGCAGATTAATCATACCACCATCATACAAGTGATTTGTAGGTGGAAAGGGAGATGGGAACAGAAGAGGAAGAAAAGACTGAAAGCTTTATTCCCTGTTTTAATGAAACCTTTTCCTTTTTTTTTTTCTTTCCTTTTTTTTTCTCTTTAATTTCCAATTCTCTTTTTTATCAGACTCCAAAATTTAAAGAAACCTGAACATAGATTTTTCTTGAAACCCCGATAAATTACTTTGAGCAATGGAAGATCATCAGAATGAAGGATAAAAGCTAATCTAAGTAAATTTTTTTTTGTTACTTCTAGGTCTTCAAATAATGACATGAGGGTTGCACAACATGAGATGATTTAAAGTGCTGTACTGTGTAATAGGGCTGTAAACAGTGTTTCATTTACCAGAGGATAAGAGCATTTGTGTAGGCTGTGGGGTTAACTCATTAACTTGTGTTAGCGCCATGGCTGCCTGCTGTTATGGACAGTCTTATCCTCACACTTGCTACAGGATAGTCAAGATAATTTACCCTTGGTGTAAAAACATCAGATAACTAGCATTTGAAAGAGCTGCTGTATCAGGGACTGCAAGAAGCTCACCAAGATGTGGGATAGGCTGTTAACGCTGTATTTGTCTGAAAGTTTTGATCCCAGTGTAAGTATGAGGCAGCTTGCTTCACTTTGTAGAAGCTACAGTAAGAACACTCTAGGAAGATTAGCTTTCTAATGTAAAGGTCTAAGATTACCTTTCTTCCTCAATCTGTTGGAAATGTTCAGTTAAAAGATTTTTATCAGAATCCACCACAGTGGTACTTTGGACCAAGTCTTTCCTTTAACAAGATACCAAAGCACTAAAATCAGTTGAAATCACGATGTCTTCCCTCAGCTCATGTGTTAGTCATCATATATGTAACCAATGTAACCAACGTATGATTAAGCTCTGAATAGAAAATTAGAAAATAAATCATAAATATTTAGATGAGCACTTTTAAAATACTGGAAACGTGAAAGATGAATCTCCTAGATAGTGATGTTCCAGCTGAAGTTTTCTAACCCTACATTTTAGTTAAAGAGACATAAAGTATGGTACATACTTACGTTTAGAAACATTACAGAACTAATTATAGCTCAATAATAAAAGGGAATAAAATTTTACAGGTTACGCTTGGGTGTAAATTTTAATTAGTCCATTTAATGATTTCGAGGTTTGCTGATGGCTCTGCCAGTTCAAAACTTTACGGAAGCCAGACACTACTCTTCTTTAAACCCCAGACCATGAACTGTTTCAAGGCAGAGAAGGCTATCAGTAGGTAGCCTTAAACTACTCCCAAAAGAGCTTGGATTGCTCTCATTGCCATAGGTGAGCTAAAGACAAAGTGAACTCATATGAGGGACTAAAGAATACAGGCTATGCATTTGAGATTTACGTACCATTTCCCTTCCTGTAGAATCTCATGCTTGCTCTTCATTGCACCCAAGAGAAGACAGCAAAGCTTGGAAGTCTGGTGTCCAGAACATCCACTGTATTCTGTGGGTCAAATAAAACTTAACTGTTGTTTAAGACAGATGAGGCTCTTTGCATGCAAGTCATAATCTAGTAATGCAGTTATCCTACACTTTGAATAGTAATACACTGTAATGAAAGCTGGCATCTTGTTATCAGAAATAACGGTAATATAGTGAATCATCAGGTTTGCAGACCCACAAAGGTTTGCAAAGTAGTCTGTGAGGGATTGTTAAGATGATATGGTTGTTTATAGCTCTACATTTAATAGTGACAGATTAAATACTGTAAATTGATTTCTCAGGGCTTTCAATATGTCTGATATATTTTAACATGAAGTTACTGAATATGATTGCATTTCGTCATTTAAGATAGATTTGGAAGATGGTGATTTGGAAGCAGTGATGAAATTCTGTATTGAAATGTATATTGAGGGGCCAGTGTATCAAATATTCTCGCATATTAGCATTTCTTAGTACTAGAGTGAATCAAATGGGAGAAAATTTGGAATTAGAAAGTTAGATATCTTCATGAAGGGTGGGGAAAAAAAAAGTTGTTTATTTACTTCAGAAATAAGTGCCATCAAAATAAAGCTAAACATTGAATTATCAAATTCATTCCCAATTAAAATTGTGTAAAATAAAGGACTTATTATGGGGTAATGGTGAATGAATTTGTTTTCATTCAAGTACTGACAGCAGAAAATTCTGTTTTCTTGTCTTTACCATGGGCCATTAATTTTGGGTTTCAGCTGTTAATTCACTTAATTCACTGTTAAAAGCCTTAGAAATGTCATTCTTGCTGTTAGTGAAATAATTAAGTAACCTCTTGGTTTTAGTTTTGTAATTTCTTGCAGGGGTTAATTATGTTGTGTATCAAATAATTAGTTAAAATTGTATTACTTAAATATTTAAGTGGCAGCTTCCGATTTTGCTTTTATTGATAGAAGAGCTTGTCTTGCAGAGTGGTTTACTGTTTCTGTAACTGTGTGGTTGAGACACCAACTTGATTGAACCAGTATGGAGATTCTAATAGCAGCCTATTGTATTTTCAAAACATTAAGGAATTTGATTTGATATTTGTATGTCCTTTCCCCCCCGCCCCCTGCCCCCCCCCCCCCCCCATTTTTGATGCAGATTTGTTATTTATTATGTCTGTACAGCTCTAAAAGGCACACCTCTGGCTTAAACTCTTATTACTACAACCTCCTACGTTACGAATTACTCCATCTAAGGAAATCCTATGTTATTTTAAAGTAGTGGATGCAACTGGGAGAGCAGCTAAGCCGTTTTGTTAGTGCTTGAGTGGTGTATTTCTCCCAGACTGTGCCACAAACCATGTTGCCTGGAATGCCTGGTTTTGTTTACCCTGCATCTTCCAGCTTTTGCATTAAATAAAAGAAGCTTCCCAAACGCAGAGCACTTTATTAAGTGTACAGGCTTTTCTGTACACTTAATATCAAACTAACTGAGGTTGGAATAAGTATAAAAATGTTGTATGGTTTATGTGCTGAAAAATTACAAACACAATTTGAAAATTTGCTGATTAAGCTGTATCCACTGAGTGGATAAGTATTTGTATCACTGTCATTCTGTGTATACAGAATTAAGCTCAGTTTTGGTGTGTTTTGAACTAATATGAACATACTCATTTTAATAGAATACTTTTGCCTCCTTAACTGCATCAGCACCGTAAGTCATAAAATGATAAAATGTAAAATGGATTGTCAAGATATCAGAAAAATTGTCTTCTACCATGGCTTGAAAGACTTCATGTAGTAATCAATTAAACACTCACAGTGACAGATATGACAGCTTAAACTATCCTGTCTGTAAAATGAACATGACATGAAATCCCCTGGAGTAGCACTACACTGACTTGAGTTTGGTTTCTTTTAATCAAAAAAAGAGAATTATAAAACAAGACATGAGATTAATTGAATTAATTATAGAGTGTGTGTGTGTATACACATGTTTATATGTTTGTGTATACTTATAAAAAGAATTCTTCCTATACCCTAGCAAAGAGATGGGTAAGAATAATTCAGCTTTTAAAAAGATGAATCAGTGAGTGCAAATTGTGTAATTCTTTGACTTATTAACATACTGTCTTGAAGGTGACAGTGGATTTTTGATGAGTTGGTAAGTTAGCCACAGCAAAGGCATTGTCAGAACTTGTAACGTAGTTGACTGTCACTGTAATATCTGTCTATCTAGTACAGGGAGCTAGATAGTAAAGTCTGTAAAAAGAAGAGGCAAGCAATGCAGTGCTGCAGAAGTCAGATTGTTACTATCATTTTCTTGTTGTGTCCAACATTGCACAGAAAGAGGAAAATATTAGGTAGAAACTAATAGTATTTGGATCAAGTTAATCTTTATTGACGTTGACATATTATGTCTCGTATCTGAAAAGAAAATGCATGATATGGACCCCTATATAGTAGACTTTTAACTAGTAAAAGTGATTTTGTTTTAATCATTTGCAATACTTCTTGTATGTTTCTAAAAGTGTCAGCGTATAGCTGGATTTTTTAGGTCAGCAGTTCAGACTCTGGTATCTTGTTTTGATGTAGAGGGCAAATAGGTGAATGTCTGTGATGTGATGTGAGGAATAGTTGGACTGTGTATTTATAAATCCTTACAGATTAAAATCAAAGGTGTGGGGTTCTTTTTTCTTAAGTTTGTGTCTGTTATATATATATATATATATTCCATTTTCTTTTCAGCTGGTATTTCCTACAATGCAGGAAGGGGCAATACTTTGTCGTATGTGGGGTCACAACATTCATTGGCAGTGTAGACTTGATGGATGGTGCTCTGAATAGTAGTGTTTTACAGATGATAAGTACCTTCATAATTTTTAGATATCTGTCAGGTGGTTAATTTCCTTTTTATTCTGCTACTCATCAGGAAGAAAAAATTAAATAACCCATCTCACTAATTCTTGTCCAGAAGACAAGAGTTGTATAGAATGAAGAGAAAAACCCTTAGGCTTCTTTGTTGGCAGATATTTGCAGTGGTAAATATGTTCAGAAGCTCAGACTGTGTGCTCCTGGGCCTGCTATCTGCCCAAGATGCAAACTTCTGTGGATCTGATGTAAATGTACTCTTGTACTAATATACTTGGTGTGAAGCAGCTAAAATGGCCGGGCCCTGCCTAAGTGGGGGACATAATTCTCTTGTAAATACAGTTTGCACACACTGTTTCAAAAACACCTGACTGTCTTGTTGGGGAAAGAAATAAAACAGCTCATTTGACAATGGTAGTTTAAAAAAGGGGGAAAAAATTGTTTGGAGGAACCTGAAATCAATGACTGAGGAAGCTAAAATCAATGACTGTGACATGAAAGACTGTTCTTGTTCTTGTCATATTAACATATTTATGATCTTATCGTATGCCTATTCACTTCCTGGGGTAAACTTTTCTAGCCCAGTTTTCTGATTCGAATCTCCAATAAATTCAGGTTGTTTCTTTTTTAGTTGCTTTTCATTCTGTGCCATGGTGTTGCATCATGAATTAGGTGATCATCATTTCAGGCTATTCTTCCTCACTGGAATGTGGACAGCTTGAATCTCTCGTTGTATACTAACTAGCCTGGCTGACAGTGCTGTCGTATACTGGAATTTCTCTGTCTTTTTTTTTTTTTTTTTTTTTTTTTTTTTTCCCAAAATAAAAAAGTAGTAAGTAACGGCAGTAAATGCAACCTGCCCTGTAATTTTCCTAACCTGATGGGGGAAAATTAGCTGTAAAATTCACCCAGAAAACACTTGATTAACTCAGCAGGGAGATAAGCTGAATAGTGAAGATGTAGCCCCCACCCCTCCCGTTACTGAGGGAGAGAAAGGTTGAACTATTTAGTTTTTAAGATACTTTTTCAATTTGACTAACCACAGTAGTTACAATTACATTGCTTTTAATAAAACCTGAGCATCATATTTAAAATATATGCAACTCAGTATATATGTGGCCCAAATTGTAAAATGCAAAACTACACTTTATCATCATCTACAAAGTGAAAAATTTTGTAACCAAAAATAGAGTACACAGATGAATAGTAAATCTGTTTGTAATCTCTTCTTTGAATGATGTTATAAGTTCGGAACTTTTTTATTAATACATGTTATTTTAAACAACACAAGACTTTACAAATATTTAAGGAATAAATTAATAGTAAGTTTTCATAAAAAGTTGACGTTGCTTTGAAACCGGTTGAACATGGCTTTTAATAGCCCTTTATTTTACTACTTAAATCTTGACTTTATTTATTTTAGAGGAAGTGTGTTATCATGTCAGTCCATTAAATAGCCATCCATTTCAGCATTGCTCAACAGCTTTCTTGTTTGCTCAACTCACGAGGGAAAACAAAATAATAAGGAATTAAGAAGCCTTAAAACTGAACAAATGTATTGAAAGATATTCTTTGGTAGTGGTATACCATTAGACGTGCTGCTTACAGATATTTTTAAAATCTGGCAAAGTAGATTCCCCAATAGGAGACAGCCTTATATGCTTTACTGCCCTGAACATCTGTTTGTACATCAATCTTTGGACTGTCTCTAAATTTCTAGATGATTCACTTTTTCATTAAAACTATTATTTAAAAAGTGATGATCTTATTAGTTCTATTGCATCTTCTTAAAGGAATGACCTGAGACACTTACAGTAAATTACAAGTCTTGGTCAATGCCCTCTTCCTTCCCTCGTAAAATGAGGAGTGAAAGCTCACAGCATATTCCCTTCTGTATCTCTGTGATTTCTTTTACTGGTATCTTTTACTTCTTAGTTAGTTTTAATGATTTAAATTTAAAATATTTGATTAATTGTAATTGACCCATGGAAAGAAATTTAGAAGATATCAATTTCCTCTGAGTTTTGTAATATTTGGTAGCTTGGTAGGTTACAGGGACTCAAATTAATGTCCACCTCCCATCCCTGGAAGACAGGCTGCACGATGGATTTAATAGTTCCAAGTTAGCCTGCTGCAGCCAGTCAGCATTGTGTTAGCTCAAAACCAGCCAAAGTTTTGTGTTGTCTTTACCAGATGGTTGTTAAGGATCTCTTTTCACTGTAAGAGACATCTGGCCATTACATTGTGGGAATGTTTATGAGATACAGGAGTGAATGGAAAGACTTGGGTGGGTGAATTTGTGTGGGATATTGTGCAGGTGGAGGGAACAAGATACTGCGTTGAAAGGGACATCTGAAACGTAGGCTGCAGATGTAGGGAAACCTTACCTCATTAGTTCTCGTGTTCACTGAGCTACTTGTACTGTTGTTTTTCCACATTGTAGTTATGGTTGCTGGGCTTAAGATGCCATTAAAGGGATCCAGTTTTCAGAGCAGGGGCAAGTCATCTTCTGAAAAAACCCCAAACTTATCTTGAGGTAGCTTCTGAAAAAGAGACAATTACAGGTTACTGTTGAGCAATTCCTAGCAGCATATTTGTAATGCAGTTCTGAAGCATAGCCTGTACATTGTATTCAGAATGATGCTCAAGTTTGAAAACAAAAGCTCTTGAGAGTTCCTCAGAACCTTCCTCATGGATTTCAGGGCAACCAGAGTTTTCTGGTTTATGATAAACATTTTTCTGAAGGAACTACCATTTCAGTTCTGGTATTTTAAACTCCACTGTTCAAATTTCTTGTGCCCTTACAAACTATTTTGGTTAGCTTTATAAAAACCTCCTTTCTCTGGTGTTCGTGCATTTCAGTATGTACATTGCGGTCAGCTTTTTTCCTGTCTTCTCTTTCTGACACTGTGTAGCTTCATCCATATGCTTATATACTGTGATTTGTGTCAAAAATGGGGTTTACAGCTTCTTGCATTTGTCATATTTTGCACTGCGTAAGTGGAGGACCTCACCGTGGTTTAGCTGCAGGAAAGACAATGAAAGTCTGCTTAGGGTTGTATTGTTCCTAAGGTGTTTTTTGCCTTTAAAGATAAAAATACATTTTTGTAGGTGCAATCTGAAACCAGGGTAAGCACTCTGTGTTATGTATTTATTGCATAAATCCATTACTATGAGGGCAGCACTGTTTGAAGGGCTTCTGCTTCTGCCCTGTGGTAGCTGCAGGTATTCCCTGGAGCAGGTATGCAGGTTATCATCCTGCATGGGATGGCAACAGTGTCTGTCCTCCTCTGATGAGCAAAGTAGTCTCTCGCTGTAGTTTCAGATTTACTGTAAGTAAACGTTTAACAAATCCCTCTGTGCTTTTTAACAGAAATTAATACTTCTAATCTCAGGTTTATCATCAAGTTTGCACAATATAAGTGCTCTCTGTCAAATTGTGTTTTATGTTAAACGTTTAGAACAAACGAGGCTAGTGAGAGAGGGAGTCATTGCAGCTATTTCTGGGTTTTCATTATGGAATTATGAAGATTTGTTTCTTGGAAACATTTTGAAAAAAATATTTTCAGTGACAGATTGCAAACTTACTTTCTTTCCTCTGATTTTTTTAATGCATTTTAGTTTCCATACCAGTCCATCAATACACAGATAAAACTGAAATTATGATTCAGAGGATGCCTAGCTTATTGCAAAAACTTATTACTAACCAGGATGCAGAAATATCATAGTTCAGCCAGAGATAGGTGGCTGTTTCAGTCTTAAGAACAGACCGTATGCTACTTAACGCAAGAACTTTCGAGGTAGATTAATTGTGCATTTATTTAATTGTAATTTGAAGAAAAATTTCCAGTATTTCAGATATGCTTTGAAGATATAGGAGAAGCACAGTTTGGAAGAAAGCCATCAGAGTAAATTAGCACCCAGGTGGTGGTGGTATTGTTGTTATGGGGTGTCTTTGATTAAGAAGTTAAAACCCTTGGCTGTGCACTAAGCCATTCCTGAAGTTGATTATAAAAGATACATATAGGTAGGCAAAGATCATCTGTAGTGTACCTTTTGAAATATTATTATACTGAGCAATAGAACTTTGAATAAAAACTTCATATAGTTTCCAAGCTTCGGAAACTATGTAATTTTAAAATGTTGATCCTGTAATCTGATGATACAGTAGGCTGCTTATCAAGATTGCACTGCTAATAGAGAGCATCTTCTTTCTTGAAGTGAATGGTTGTTACATAGTTACTGATATTTGCTGTCTACCCCTACAGCAATTGCCTTCATGTACAAGGTCAGGAGAGAGATTTATGTTGATACTGGAAGCCTGTTACTTCAGCAAGCCTTCATCTATAGTGTGCGTGTCTCAACATGAGTCAACAAGATACTATGGATACTCAAAATATTTTGAAACCATATGAACAGAATGTGTATTTTCCTCTGGCTAGTAAAACTCAGTCATAAAGTCTTCATAGACTTATAATATGCAGAATCCAACCAACTTGGCAAATAAATTGTTTGTTAAAGCATATTCTGGCTGTATCTCCAAACTACATGTAGACAAAATAGCATTTTGTTCATGCCAGGTATTGGACTGGCTGCTGGAGACTCCAGTTTTCTATTCAAGCAGGTTGGAGCAGATTTTGGACTTGTCCAGTGACCTTCCTGGAGAAGAATGTTAGTACAAAATTTGTCCTTTGTACAAATTTTATTGGATGAGGAGAGAGGAATTTTATGTTGCCTGTTAGTAGAGTATGATGTCCTGAATTAACAACAAAAAGGATAAAATTCACATACTGATTGCTTTTCGAAAGAATTGGTGATTCAGTGGGAGAGAAATAATCTGACGACTATTGCTTATTTATGGTATTATTCCAGGTTCCTCAGATACTGATTATGAGGCTAGATATTAAATGTCTTTCAGAGAAGGAAACTTGATGTGGAGATCTGTACCAGGATTAGTGTGTACCTTTTTTTTCAGTAATATTTGCTTGAATCCAGATTAAATACAGGAATTATTTCTATCTTAATGATGATGTGAAAAGCTTAAGTTATGGGTAATTTGTCATTAGTTATTTATGCTTCTATACTGTACATAAAGATCTAAATTACTTAGTCTTATCATTTAGTGTTGGCTTTATCTTCTCAGATGGATCTCTGATTCTGTTGTACACTTTGTACCATGTAGCAGTTAATTTGTTGTGTTGAACTGTTCTTTGTTTCTAGTTTAGGCTTATGCTTTTGTCCTTTAAACATCTGCTTTCGTATGTCATTCTTCTTTCTTTCTTTTTCTTGTTATTTTTGTGTCCTGGTATTTCTTCATTATTCTTTCTCATTTTCCTTCCTTCTCTGTGTTCCAAGTTTTGGTATCCATTGTATTTATTCATCAGAGATTTCCATCTAGCATTATATGACAGGCTCTTATGTAAGAGTTTATGGGAGATATGCTGGGAAGAGATTTCATTTGTTCTCCCTTTGCAACTGTGCTTGTGTCTAAAATTCTTTTAAAATGTAATAGGAATGCAAAGGAAGACTCGTTGGTGCCTCTAAATGTTGCCTGTGCCTAAACCTGCCCCATTGTTATCCAATTAGATTTCTGCAAATCGGAAGTAGACAAGAATGCACTGAATTTCAGTCTTTTACTGGACAGTAATTGTGCATATTAGATACCAAGTGTAGTTATTTATATGAGTGAATATCATTGACTGCAAGAAAGTTGCAGAAAATTACCAGCACCAGAGTTTAGTTTTACATTTGGCTCCACATTATGCATTTAAATAAACAGCCACATATAAACAACTAATAAAGTGAAATACAGAAAAGAAACAACTTTCTGTCCCAAAGGCTTCTAAAGATTATTAAGTTAATGGCTATGTTTTTATTCTGGTTTTGTAGAATGCCATGTTCAGTCAGGGAATATAATTCTGAGTCTTTTACATTTTATCACATTTTTTTAATGTCTGATTATTTATAGCAGTATTTTGTTTTTCTCATTCATGTTTGGTGTCAATAGACTTAGGTTCTAGTGGGACTAAAGCAATATACTGAGAGTGAATTACACTGGTGCATAACAAGAGCAATCTGAAGAAATACCTGACTTTTTCCTAAATATTTTAATGTAAACAAGTAAAACCACCTTGATTGTATGTTTTCAGTATAAATAGCTGTCCCAGATTTGTTACATGGTGTTAAAATACCTGACAATGCAAAATATTATGCAAGGTCAAAAAGAAAGGATGCCACATATATTAATATATACTGGTTATACACTAAAATGTCTGCCAAGGTTTTAAGTTTTATTCTGTTGGTATGAAATACTGGAACTTATACCTGTCAGTCCCTATAATAGTTAGGTGATAGAAGTCCAGCTTATGAATGTGCAGCACTGTTACGGCAGTCAGCTGTCACTCTTCCTGATCTCTACTGATGTGAATCTTATTGATTCCTACAGAAATAAATACTGGTTTGGGATGCACCTGGAAATTATTTTTCAGCAGGATTTAATGCGATGTGTAATGGGGTTTTTTTGTTTTGTTTTTTTGGAAGTGTGCAGTTCGTGCAGCTACTGAAGGCAGAATCCTTGTGCTGGAGGGTTTGGAGAAAGCTGAGCGGAATGTCCTGCCAGTGTTAAACAATTTACTGGAGAATAGGGAAATGCAGCTTGAAGACGGTCGTTTCCTCATGTCTGCAGAGCGTTATGACAAACTTCTGCAGGTATGGAAATGCTGTTTGGATTTTCCTCATCTTTTTTTCCTGTTCTTGGTGGTGCTGGATACTGTTATGAAGAGGAGAGTAGTTACAAGTCAAATGGGGGAAATCTCACTAAGGTTTCCTTGGTTGTTTTTTTCTGGGGTGTTACATAGAATGAAGTAGGCAGGGTGAAAGCTAAGTGAGAAGTCAAACTACTGCTTGCAACAACAACTTCTCATCTGTATCTTGTCTGTCCACATGAAAAACAGTAGTCCATGTTAACCTTGTACAGAGCCTGTATGTTTCTAAAATGTGAAAGCCACAATGTGACAATAACTAAATATACCTGTGAAAAGAGGTTTAAATTGAAATTGTTCCCATGAAGTTCAGATAATGCTTCAGCATTGCAAGAGCCCTGTTGCTTAGCTTTTAAGATGTTAGAATACTAAAAAAATGAGGTCAAGATGAGCGACACTGTACTCATTAGTGCTGTCTTGCCTTTAATTTACAGAGCAGCCAATCTAAATTATAGGAAATGGTTAAAGACTTTTCTTTTGCTACGAAATGGGATTTTAGTGTCATCTGCCATTGCTGCTTTAGCTATTTTCCTTTGTTTTCAGGCTTTGAGTCCTACTGCTTAAATTTGAATGGATACTTCTCAGGCATTTCGGGACCTCAATAAATTTCATCAGACAGTTTCCAGTAGTACTCTGCATCTTACTTTCATGTACTGTAGTTTCCTATCACACACCTGTCAGTCTCTCCTAACAGTCTGACACCTTCTTGCTCGTGTTTCTGTCTTGTCATACCTAACTGTGGTAAGGTATATAACCAGACCCATGTGGCACAGGACGGACGTGTGCAGTAAGCCTTCTGTCATTGATCCTGATTGTATGAAGTTTCAGCTGTGCTGAAGTACTGTAGTGGACTTATAAATCATTATTTCTTATGCCTCTCATCTGTGGTTAAAATCTTTTTGATCTATGCCTTTTCCAAAACCAGTTTTATGGTATTTAATTAGTAGATGCTGTTATTGGAAGCATTATTATTATATTTTAAAAGTAAGCTTTAAAAATGTAATTGTATTTAAAGACTGAAATTGAGAATTCAAATGTAGACAGGATTTGGTTGCAATTATGCAAAGCATCTTCCTAATTTCTTTTTTCCTTTTTAACACTTATCTAATGATAAAATGTTTCAAAATGAGTGCCTCAGGCACACTGCTAATAGTATATGAATTAAATAAATCTCTTGATACAATACTAAATATAATATTGTTGTTTTGTTGTTTGAGGAATATTTTATTATATAAGTAAATATTAATTTTCTTGTCTATGTGAATAATTACTGTACATCTAGGTTTGCAGGAAATGTACTCATGTATAGTTTCAAGGAAGACTTAACTGATGTGGGAATACTCAAGTGCATTTTTTATATGCAAGGAATCTTCTACATGACAAGTGAAATACAGTATCTAGTGTCCTCATGAAAGAGTCTAATTCTGTATTATTGCTTATAATAAAGCATAATTTGTAAATGAAACTTTTTAATGCAGATTTTAGTCTCCTTTACAGTTATAAGTGGGGGGAAAAAAGAAGGAAAAAAAGAGAAGAAGAAAAACTTGCTCATGTTAACCCACTTCTAATGTTTTAGAATAAAATAAATTTTGTGGTCTGTTTATTTTCTGTTCTTTCTGAAAACAATGTTGTAATGATACCTTTTCAGCTTTGACCATCTGTGGGGGCTTCAGTAAAATTGCTACAGGCTAGAGAGCTGCACGTGATCAATCATTCTATCTATGTACACTTTGGAAAAAACTTGCTTTTACCTTCCAAAGATTAGACTAGTTCAATGCTTCTAGCCCCTCTGGATGAAAGATAAGAACATTACCACATTGAAGTTAAAGGACCAGGGCTGTTAGTCAATCTGCAGCCACGTCATCGTGAGTTTGTAATGATGTAATGTTTTGTGGTTGTTTTTTTCTTTCCTTCTTGTTGCTTTATTTTAATGAATTTAGGATCATACAAAATCAGACTTAGATGCATGGAAGATTGTTCGGGTTAGTGAAGATTTTCGAGTGATAGCGTTGGGCCTGCCAGTACCTAAATACTCTGGTAACCCTCTGGATCCGCCACTTCGCTCTCGGTTTCAGGCTAGAGATGTGTATCATCTGCCCTTCAAGGTAAATGTCCTAGTAGAAGAGCTGGATTACCTGTACTGAGTAGAGCTAATATTTTGGGTTTATGTTTTACTTGCCTCACCTCTGAAAAGAATCCTTGAGTAATAAGTTTGTCTAAATGGATATTTTTCATAGTGGGGCCTAATAAATTCCTGAAAAACGGGCTTAGAGTTGTCAAGAAATACTGCAGCAGAAGAATAACTTCCATAAAACATATAACCCTAAAAGAAAGATTTTATAATCTTTCTTCTTTTTTATTTTATTTTTTAAAAAATAAGATTAGTTCTGTGTCAAGATGAAAGTAAAATCCTCATGTCTAAATTAGAGGGGAAAATATAAAATGCTTCATACGTCATGAGCTGTGACCCACAGTATGATCCCAAAATTAATTTACTCTGTGATTTTATGTTCTATTTTCAGGACCATCTTCAGCTCTTATATTCAATTGGATCAAACATTTCCACGGAGAGGTAATTTTTCATAATTAAAAAAATAAAAATGGAATGAATGAAGAAAAACAACGTCCTATCAGGTTTCCTTGCTATTTTTGTGTCTTCTATCACCGCATAGAGACCAGAACTGAAGAAGTTTTTTTTAATGTGCGTGGGTGTATGCTCACACAGCTTTTCATATGCAGCCTTCATATAATGAATCCTTAATGCTTTAGAAATTCAATCACACCTTACTTATTTGCACTCAGAAATAGTTTCAGCATCTTATACTGCATTTAACTTTTTAGGCTTTAGTATTTTAAATATAGATAGCATATATAAAACTCTGTAATTACTTTTTCCTATGCAGAATTTCTCAGCTCCTGTCTTTTGCTACAACTCTCTGCTCTCAAGAATCTTCTACATTGGGACTTCCAGATTTTCCTTTAGACAGCTTATCGGCTGCAGTTCAGATTTTGGTATGTGCATACACATATGCTGTGAAACTGTATGGGCTTAAAATTTTTCAAAATTTGATCCGGATTATTCGTGTTGTTATAAGAAGAATAACATGAACATTTGAAAAAAAAAACTGAAAAAAACCTAAGGATGATTTGAGGGAGAAATGCCTTGGGCAGATATCTCTGGGTAGTACTTTAAGGACAAAGTATGTCATGACACAAGATTTGTGATGTGATTAAAGGTATCTTAGTACTCAAAGTAATGGTTTTTATTCTGCAAAATCATCTTACCGTACTTCAGGGGCATCTATAGTTTACCTGTTGACACTGAGGTAGTCAGTTGAGAGAAATGAAACTCACAACCTGAAAGTGCTTCTGATTTAATGCTGTGCATTATGTAAATCTGATTGATTACATTGTAATGCAGTCACCTATTACTCTCTGTTGACACCTAAAAGAACCAAACCCAAGTATTAAACGTGGGTATAGGAGACAGTTAAGTTGTATGAGATGAAGCCTACAATAGGTCTTTGGGTTGATTGGTGGATTTAGAATAAACATAGACTTAACATAGGTTACCTGAGGATGCAGGTTGTGCACACTTGAAGATGCAATACTTTGACAGCAGCAGTCCTCAGGGAAATATAACAAGTGTACACTTGCTGAGTTCACAGTGGCAGATCAGGCAGGCCAGGACTAAGGCTGTGGCAGTCTTTCTGCTTTCTGTGACAGGCTTTTGTCCCTTGGACTTTATAATTACATGGCAAAAAGTCAAAGTGAAAACAGAAGGAGCTTCCTGAAGGCAGTCAGGAAGATGAGATCTGTATAAAAAGAGAGAGGCATTGGTACCCTTTTGCACGCAGGAAGATACGGTCATCGCAGGAGGATAAAATACCAGGACAGCTTTTGAAACCCTCTCTGCAAGGTGCAGGTGTCTGTAGAAAGGACTACAGACTTCTCTGTTGTGTCTCCTGTGTAATCATTTTACCTGTGGTACTGCTCAGTGGCATATTACTTCTACATATTTTATTGGATTATATACATTAAAACATACTAATTGTATTACTGTGGTGCTCAGTCCCCTCAGTTGTGCTGGGTACTTACAATTTTTTTTCTTCTGAATTAGTGGTACTACATCAGATGTTAAGAAGTGATTAAAATTCAAGTTCAGGGACATGAAACAGTATTTGGAGGGCTTTAGGAAAGAAATACATATTGGATTTTAAAATAAATCCTAACTTTTTATTCTTTGAGCCCTGTAGTGAAAAATTATTTTTAAATGAATGCCAGATGGCTTTCAGAGTAATGGAAAGAAAATGAGTCCTAAGCTATTAGCTATTATCTAAACTATGGAATGAAGGAAGCATTTTATTTTACATTAGAGAATGTGAAGTGTTACCATTGTATGACAGTCTTTTTTTAAGTAGACAAGAGCTGTTTCTTTTAGAATTAGTTTTAATCACTTGATTTTCTAAGGTGACTGTTCTCAGTGATTCTACAACATTTTTCCTTCATATGCTGGGCCACTGCCATCCTCTACTTCTAGCTTGGTTGATTTAACCATTTTAAAGTGTGGAGGGAATGCATTGCAATGACTAGCTTTGCTGCTTGTATCATGGATTCACACAGTCCCAAAATGTATTTATTAGGTTGAAAACTCCTGCCTGCTGAAAGGGAGAATTTTTTTTATAGGATGCTGTTCTGAAGAGGTTAATTTCATACATGCCATTATAATTTATATCAATTTGAGATAATATTATAGGTTATGTCTTTATATATACACAGAGGGCTTTTAAAATGGAATAAAGGCCTCTCTGATCCTTTAAGCAGTACATTTACTACAGTGCCTTAAATGGTTTATTTTTACTGAGCTTTTTTTAATATGGAACATTATAAATAGCATTACTGATTATAAAGTATGAATTGAATTATGCATTTCATAAAGTATGCATCTCGGTTTCATTTCTAAGCAACTCTTCAGTTGGATGCCTATGTAAATCCAAGTGTATAATTGAAAATCAGTTGATTGTATTTAAATTATATTGTTTATTTTTCACTTACTTTGAAGGCTTAAAAAAGTAGTACCAGTCCACTGACTGTTTTTTCTGGTGTTACACAGAAGTAGTCCTTAAAAATTTGCAAGTCTTTTTTGAAATAAAGAATCAAGTGTTACTTTAGGGGTTTCAAAACACTTTTCCATCACAAAAGGCTTTATGCATATGTTTCTTGAGGAGTCATAAATGTGCTTCTATTTCTTTCTCTTACTCTAGCAAAATAATTGAATCTTTGTCTAGTTCAGGCAGCAAGTGATAAAAGAGTACTTAAAAACTAACAAGGTGATAGTGAAAAAAATTGGTTTAATTATGTGTAGAAAGTGCAGGCATACTTAGTAACTCATTTCAAAACAAAACAGTTTTGATCAAACTGTTCAGAAATTTCTAGCAATTGATTTGTGAAGTACAATATGTTGTGAAGTACAATATGATGTAATAGAATCAGAATTAAATACTAGCAATTGTTGTGAATGAGTAGATCATTATTCTAGTATAGATTTCTTGTCCTATTGATTCTTTTCTTGTAGTACTATGAAACTTGGTTACCTGCGATACGATTTTTCTCTCCTAATTTTAAATGTCTTTAGGTATCTGAGCCAGTTACTGCAGCTTCCATTTATGCACAGGAAAGAAAGTAATTTTTAGGTCATAATTCTTCTAATCTACTTCAGACATTTATATTACAGCACCTGAGAAATGCCTGTTTTGACATTTGACCAAATACTGCATATAGTGGTCCTTTGTATATCGCCCTTACAGTTTTCTTTTAAGTTCAGCGCTATATAGTATTTTCAAGTTAATGGGTGAGGATAGAATGAACCAATCATTTTTTTTTTCATTTGTATTTTTTCATTCTAATTAGGATTCCTTTCCTATGATGTCAGTCCAGCATGTTATTGACCGGCTTTACCCCTATAATGTTTTCCTTGGAAAGGAAGGCAGGACTGCAGTCAAAGATGCATTAAAAGTAAGTATTGCACATATAATTCCAGGGAGTGATGGATTATGACAGTAGTTCTCACTAATGTTACTTCAGTACTTCTATTAAAAAAAAAAGTAAACTAAATGGCTACGTTATTACTGATGTTAAACCATTTTCTAAAAACGAAACCAACCTTCATAAGCTAGTACATTTAGTTATACTGAAAGGTGAAACCTCTATGTCCTCTAGAATATTTAGACCTCAATTCAAGACTACAGAAAAACATTCATTTTAAGTGGTTAATTAAATTGAAAGTAGCTACTTACATGGTTAAGGTAGTCAAATGCTTAAGAAATGCCTCTGGCATCTGACTTTAAGAGGGGATACTAAAATAACAATAGAATCATCATGCACAAAACACATTCAATATAGCATGGTTATAGATTATATTAATCTCTGGTTTTGGTCTGTGTTAGCCTTCTGTTGCTTATTGGTCAGATCTGTTTTGTTTTGTGCATGTTTAATAATAGCTTACAAAACCTATAATTATGCTGCTTATTCCATTTATTTGTGTAAAACTTTAGCACAGTGTTGGCTTGCTTTCATTTTTGAGTGTGTCATAGGAATTACGTATATTTTTGAAAATCAGCATTCACAGCTTAGAGCATCTTACCCAGCTCTTTCAGACCTGAACATTAGAAGTTATTTGTACATGCATACTTAGAAGTAACTATATTTGTAGCTAGTGATTTTTAGTTTTTCCTGAAACCTAGCATACATGTCAGGGCAGTGTTTGTAGACCACCATTGCTGACACCTTCCATATACTGCCCTTTTTCATGGGAACTCAGTCCTGATTTCCCTGTTTGAAAAGGCTGGTCTCCTACTTGTCTTGCTGAGTTTTGAGCTGGACAGTCTTTGCATTTAAAGGAGGTTGTCCTGAATGACCTGCTAGCTTTCATGAACCTTCAAATCTGCCTCCTGTGGGGTCCTATCTGCCACTTCTTTAAATAAGCCAATCTGACCTAAGACCCAGGATCTGTAGTCTGTTATTTGCCTTCATCACTCCCCCTCAGGATTTTGAACTCCATTATTTCATGGTTGCTACAGCCAAGGCTGCTATTGATTGCCACATCCACAACCAATTGCTTCTTGTTTGTGAATAGCAGGAACCGTCTATGCATCACCCCTGCCTAGCCAATACAGTGCCTGTGTTGAGACATTATTCCAGGCAGCCTCAGAAATCTAGATTGATTGGATCATGCTGTGTTGCCCTTCCACCACATGTCAGGGTGATTGAAGTTGCCCGTAAGAACCATGGTCTGGGTGAAAATAGACTTCTGTCTGTTGAGAGAGTAGTAACAGTGAATTCTGTTCTTAATATGCCTTTATCTTAAATCCTTCAGGTCACTTTGTTTGCCCTATTGGATGGTGAATGTCTTTGTTCAGTACCATCAGCTTACTCCATTTTCCATTTCTTTTATTTAATTTTACGTGTTGTGTATGCTTTTGCTTCCTGCGTAGGCCAGGTTAATAGAAAGAAGAAAAAAATCTTCTTTCTCAATGATCCTCTACTTACAAAGAGCTCCTTATCACTTTATCATTTACATTTTTCTGTGTTTATTTTCTTTCTTTTTCTTTCTTGTACTCTTCCTCATCACTACTTAAATGAACTTGTCCTATTATGTCAACAAGTACATATAATCTTATCTGGAATTTTATTCTGTTTGCACACAAAAAATCCTGTTAAGCAATGAACCTTAAGAAATACAGAAAATTACTAGTTGTACTGAGGAACTTTTGTTTATAATGATATTTCAGTAATAGCAGTGCCAGAACTGTATTAGATATGGATAAGAATTTTTTTTTTCCATTCCATAAGAAATGTGAGGAATAGGAATCTGGCAGAAGCTAGGCGATTTCTTACTCTGTCTTACTGCAGATTTCTAAAGAGTGTCCAGCTAATATTTGCCACTGAATACTTGCCTCTGTAACAGAATGTAGTTAGGAAATGCTAGTCTTCACTGGGAGGTATCCAGACTTGAAAAGAGAAGTACTTGGAAGTATATTGCAATTGATGGGTTAACTTGCATGAATTGAATCACTTCTTAACAGGAGCTAACATTTAAAGAAAATAAAAACAAATTTCATATAATAAAATGCAAGGTTTAGGCATTAGACTTGGAGACAGATTTGGGGGAAGTAGTAATCTAGCTGATATCTAGATGATAGTATCTTAATTTCAGGATGTCTTCCAGTCCAGTCAGCTGTCAGAGCTGAGAAGTGAGGTAGCCAGCGGTTAGGCTAAACAGCCAGTTTTGGCTGCTCTCAGGTCCTGTGCGTATTTCTTGAAGAGATGATATTCTTAAAGCACTGTCTTCCCAAACGTTATCTTCAAGTTGTATAAATCTTTTCCTTGCTCATTGAAACTCTGCCAAGACCTAGGTGTATTCCTTGTAATACTTGTCGTCAGTAATGAATTCATGTGAAATATTGACTTATACCTTCCCTGTGAGAGAAAGTAGTTTGTTATGGTGTTAGTCTTGGATGTGTAAAGATGGTTTGAAATGTGGGGCCTTGTTTGAAACCAGTTAGCATCAAAAAAAGTGTTTATGGATTGCACACTAATCCAGCATTAGCAGTGATCTTGAAAGGTGTTTATGATACAGAACATTTGTACAAGTGGTAAAATTTCCAGCATTCATTAGTTCATTAGCTTGCAACAGGCAGGACAGAAGTACTAAAATAAACTTGAGAATTATGTGCCTTTGTGTACAAAGATCTTAATTTAGAAGATCTTGCAAAGAAAAATATGACTTGGTTTGAATTCTGGCCTTTAAAATTATTCTGTGCTTGCATGAAATTTTGGCATGACAAATTATTTTGACAGTTAAACATTTGAAATGTGATTACAAAATTAAATAAAAAAATTATTTAAGCTTTTTCTTTACAAGATTAAGATATAGAGAAATCACTGCTTTCAAGGAAAACAGCCTCCAGTTAAACATTTCAAAACAAGCTTAAGCACCTATGTTTCCTAGAGTATTGAAGTTTTTCCTGTATGCTACTATATATAGGCATTTATAAACATCATCATCTTCATTTAGGCTGTGTTTCGTGGCTCACAAGAGACCCCAACTGTTCTATACTTATTTCTTCATTGTTCTGTAAGCTTTTAATATATTACTTAAGATTCATCAGAGATGTTGGGTTTGCTTTTTCAATTCTCATGAGCGTTTTGTGTGCCTTTTTTCCCCAGTGTCAGAAGCACGCACAGTTTTGGTTCTTTTTAATCTTCTAATCAAGAGAATCTTCCTATCAGGTTTTAAAAGCAACATGTAGATCAGATTCATCTTAATAAATGAGCAAGTCCCTTTTAGCCTACTATCGAAGTGTTTAACTAATACTGTTCTAGAACTTCTTAATTTTTTTTCATGTCTTGGTTAATTCTTTGTTTACTGTCTTGATCTTATATCAGATAAAAACTTGTTTGTTCCCTTTGCCTCACTTTTGCACACCCACTTTAATCTTACCTGACGTCCTCCTTGAAAACTTACCCTGCCTTGCAGTAGGGAATCTTCAGACTACATAGGCACTCCCTCATAGAAAGTGGACAAATAGTTCAGAAAACTGGAATCTTTTTTTCTTGTCTAGGCAATTCTGTTCACTTCTAAGATATTTCTGTTGCAGATTTTGGAAGGAAGGATTTGTTTCTCTCTTACTCCCCCCAAAGTAATTTATAATCTTTGGGGTTTTGCATAAAGGAATGCTCTTTAGTGCCAATACATACGGTTGTAGTGGAATCTGTCTTGACTTCATCTGTCTATCCACTGCATCTTGCAGTAGCAGTTCATATTTTGCTTCTTGTGAAACAGTTCAGTCCTCTTGTTCCTTGAAAAACTCTCTTTCCTTCCCATGCAGAGAATCTTCAGGAAAGATCAGTTGCCTATGGATGCTTCTTTTGGATAGCTTTGCTGTCTTGTGGCTCAGCATAGCAGTTACCTGCAAATCCATCTCATTTAAGCGCTCTATTCTTTTGTCCAGCTGGATCACCAGCATATTCTTTGCAGTTTCCATGCTGAGACATTACTGATCATTAGATACTTCTAAGTGCTCAGAATTCCTCTTCGTCTTTTTTTCTAGTTCTTACAGTTTGCCTTTTCTCACATGTTTGTAGGCATGCAGAATATGGCCTGATGATTATGGACTGCCAAACCACTTCCCTTGTTTTTGGCAGCTGGTCTTTTTCTTTCCTTTTGAGTCTGAGACAATGAGGCTGCCCACTTCTGGCTCTCCAAGTATCTCCCAGACTTTCTGATACTGAATGTGCTCAAGAGTTGTCCTTCCAAGCCACAAATATTTTTTCCTTTGCAGCTATCAACTTGGACTTTGTATAGGGGAAGTTGCTTCTGGCTCAGGCAGCAGTATGTTTAATGTATTGTACATCCATTACATGCCACTGATTCCATATCTAGCTATCCTAATTCTAAATGAAGAACTGCATCAAAAGAGATCTGTCTTACTCTGAAAGCCGCAGAAAGTTTTGTTTGCTGCTCCTGTCCAGGTATAGCGTGGTAACTTGTTTAACTACTACATTATCTAGTTCAGCAGCTGCTCCATGCTTACATGTGGTGAATTCAAATTGTACAAATTCAGTTAGGTGAAAGCTGTATAAATTCAGTAACAACCTCTACAGAGATAGACAGTGCTCTTCCACTGTCCTAATTTACAGTCTGAAAGGCTAGCTGTAAAACTCTAAACAATATTTTAAGAAAACAAAACCAAAACAAAGCCTAACCTAACCAAAAAAACCAACCCCCAAAAACACACTAGAATTTTTAGATTCCTGAGACCTTTGGATGTATAAGGTCTGCTGCTGCTGTCTCCATATCTTCCTTGTTTGATACAGAGGCTGCTGGTGCAGATAATCTTGCTTGCTCACTCTTTTGTTGGTATCTGATTAAGGCATTTTAGTGTACAGGCAGTTTGCAATTTTGTGCATGAGCAGCTTTGGCCCTATCCAAAATGCCATTAACTTAGTAAGAATATTATAATTTACTAATGGCCGTAACAGTGAGAACATCTGTAGTTCATTTCACAGAATCATAGCTGGAGAATTTCTTAGAATCATAGTTTGAGATACTACTCAGTAGGCATTCCTGTCCTCTGTTGTTGTTCAGAGGTTTAATGGTATCTGAAGTAGACTCAGCTGTTACAATAAAAACACAATTTGGTGCAGCCCTTTACTAAAGCCCATTTATCTTAAATTCATGTTTGAACGTGACATTTTTGTAGGCTCTTTTTCCAGAATGGGAATTTGCAAAACAGAGCTAAAGTGTTTGTACGAATGCATGTCAGTTTTCTTTCGACTTAACAGGCAGTGCTGTGAATCCTAATAGTAATAAAATGATGTGCTTTTTAAGAATAATTTTACATTAATGACTTCTGTTTAAAAATTATTTTTTTCTAAGAATTCTAAGGAGTTGGATAATACTCCTTTTTCTCTTGTTTACTCAGGTTTCACTCTGTTGAATAAAATCGCTCCATGAGTTCAGTAGTTTCAGTTAGTGGATTTTTTGTGCACAAACCCCCTTGATATGACTTCCTCTTCTCCAGCAAAATAGACTTTTAACAGGATTTTTAAAATGGTTTTCATGCTTTCTATATACAGCATAAAATGTAGAGTATAATGCTCAAAAGATTGGGAAGACAAATCTCACGGGTTTTGTCCTTCATATACCCAGAACATGCTGAAGGCTTAATTTGTACAAGTTGTCCTCAATTTTCATTGTATGATAAGGCTGTGGAGCTAAGTAAACATAATATTTGGTGGTTATTTTTATTGGTAGCCAGATGTTCAAATCTGCAATTGGTTGTAATGACCTGCAGAGATAGGTGATCTATTATTACACACGCTAAAGGCTATCATCTGTTTCTCTTATTATTTTGGTCTGTCAGGCTAAGACTTGGCAAAGTCACCATATGACATTTTCACTTTACATCTGTCACTAGAGTCAATAAGTAGATGGTATACAATCTTTTTGCTTTGGTTTTATATGTAAAATTTATGGGCCATCAAGAATGTGAACACCAGTATGTGAAGTAAAAGTTGAAGTAAATGGATTTAGGACTTCACAAGCAATTAATCTTGAATATACTTCTGGCCTTGTTTTCAGAAGGAACAGTTTTAAAAACCAGAAAGCTCTATTTAATAATTAATTTTCCCCACCCCCTTATTCTACAGCGTTTTGAGCTTCAAGATTCAGAAAGTCACTTGCTTCCCAGAAGGATTACAAAAGTAGAAAATGTACATGGAAACAAACCCTTCAAGGCTGATGTAACTGTCCAGATTGGTGAAAAAGAAGTGACGTTCCAGGTATGAATTTATATATCCATCAAACTGTGTATGTTTTTAGATATCATTAACTTGTTTTCATCTTATCAAGAATTTGACATTTGATGCTAAAACTCTTTTGCACTGAATATTTTTGGTAGAGTAACACATGATATTTATGAGAAAAGCATTTAGATACTGGAATATTGGATTATGGATACGCAAGATTTTATTTCTAGATAAACTCATACTTTCCTACATGTGATTCATTTTAAGTTTCTTCTATTAAAAGAGGTGCTGGTTTAGAATAACAGAGTACTTGGGATGCTCGTGCTGCTGCTTTCCCTTTTTCTTGTAATAAAAACAATAGTCTGTCTACACTCCAAATAAAATCTAATGAGTGCTTGGTAATGTTCTGATACAGGATGTTGTGAAAATGGAGCAAAAGTAATCACATCAACTATGATTAGTTTGAGTTTCTTCCAATGAAGTTTGACCTGCTAGTGAAATAAGGTCTTATTCAGGAAACAGATGCTGATCTGAGAATGTGAAGTTGATGTTGAAATTTGGAGAGGTCTAGAGAGTCTGTGAAGAAGGTGAATTAGTGGGAGTCATAAAGAGATCATATTCACATTGGTGAGGAATATCCTCAGAGTTTGTATCATGATGAAGTGAAAAGGGGAACAGCAGCAAATGGGAATTTGTCAGGAAAAGGTGAGTTTGTAGGGCCCGATGCAACAATTTTCTGAGGGAAAGATTTTTGCTTTTGTTTGACATGTGGGTGATAACTTCTGGAAATAGGTCTGCAGAATGTCTCTTTGGGAACAGGAGGGCATAAGGAGTTTGCAGGTGAAACAGTTTCCAGACTAGAACGGGAAGTGGAAATAGAGCAGTTGCCTTAAAATGGAGAACAGCTGAAATTCTCCAAAGTTCTGGTCAAAGTAGTTCCTTCAGATTTTCACAATACAAATTGCTCTTTCTCTTCTGTGTTTCTCTGATGAGCAAGAAGTATTGTGGGTTTTATATTTTGTCTCTAGCATGAACAGCCTCAAGTTCCTTAAAGACCCCAGTGCTGTAATTGAATTGGTTCACATTTTGGTGGTTTTTGTGGGTTTTCTTTTCATGAAGAGTGGGTGAAGGAGGTGTAAAGGAGGTTGTCTATTTGAAATCATATGATTGAATATTTTTTAAGTGAAAGATTTAGATTTGATGGATGACAGTCAGCAAAATATTACAGTAGTTTGGAGAAGCATAACCTGGTCCATACAAAGCCTAAGTTATTACAGTGTAGCTTTTTTTTTTTTTTTTTTCTTTTTTTCTTGTCTTTTTTTGTTTACAGGTTCCAGCTGGGACTGGGCTGTTAGAAAAGCATCCTCGATCAGATACTTTCGTAAGGACTTCCAGCCATAATAGACTGTTGGCAGAAATGATGCAATCCCATATGGTTAAAGATATGTGTTTAATTGGAGGAAAAGTAAGAATTCAAATTTCTTTTCTCCCTCCTTCCCCAAGTTCCTTAGAATGTAATCTAGTTCTCATTTTTTTTAACTTTTTAGGGCTGTGGCAAAACAGTTATTGCTAAGGAGTTTGCTGATATGCTGGGATACAGCATAGAACCTATCATGCTTTACCAGGTAAGGAAACTGTCTGCTTATGATCATGCTTGAAATATGATCTAAAATATAATACACAGACGTTGATCCTTTGCGTATATTCTCTTTCTCTCTCAGTGATTTTAAAACCTGC
This sequence comes from Falco punctatus, assembly GCF_963210335.1. Taxonomy (NCBI): domain Eukaryota; kingdom Metazoa; phylum Chordata; class Aves; order Falconiformes; family Falconidae; genus Falco; species Falco punctatus. The sequence continues at coordinate 33,986,806 of NC_137581.1, forward strand.
AGCTGTGTTCATACATAGCTGCAGCTTTTAAAATCACTGATAATCACCAGTATGGGTTAAAAAAATGAAGGATAGCAAAGATTTCAAAGTTATTGAAGTTTTCTGATCATTAGCATTTTTTAATCTCTGTGTTAGAATGCTCATCTAAAATCTCTTCTTACTGCAGGTCTAAATAGAGGGGGTACTCTGAAGCAATACAGATAGTACAGTGTTATTACATATAAACTAGCCCTGATACTGCTTTCCTTCAATTTTGTTGACTTCATTGTGAATGTGAAGGAGCAACAAAATGGTCTCTCTCCTAGCCACAGAGAATTGTCAACTCATTCTGTGATTTGGGATGATTGAGTGTCATCAAGAAAACTTCGTCTTCTGTGTCTTCTCCTATTTGGTGGTGGGGTTTTTTTTCCATTTTGAAGTATGTTTTCTGTGTTTAGCTCAGAGTGGTGATCCCTTGTAATTCATGCATGTTGAATGCTTCCAGAAGACCTTTTGTAGTTCCTTTTTTTTTTTTTTTTTAATTATTCAATATACTATTTAATCTTTAATGGAAGTCTCTATTGTCAACACTTTTTTTATCATGGAAGAGTTTCTTTATTGTATTGAGAATACATAATGGGTTTTATGTTTCTGGGGATTTTTTTTTTTTTTTAGTTCAACAGCATGTGGGGGGAGATCCTGACAGAAATGGGTGGTGAGTTTGAAGTGTTGAAACAGACAGAAAAGAGAGGGAAAAGAGAAATATTCCTGATGATGAAAAAGGACAGACAGTCTATTTTATGTCTTCCTGCAATGTTGAAGACCTCCTTACACAGGATCCCACTGCTTTTCCTTCCCCCTATATGGCTTCAATTGATAAAGGCGCAGACTCTGAAACTGCTTCCGTTGATGGAGTTAGACAGACGACTTGTACCCTTTTCTTACGCTTCAACTTGGCCAGGTTTGGGTTCCAAACCTACAGAGCCTCATCAATGCACTGTCATATTCATAATAATATACTTGGATTCACAGCAGTACCTATTACCTTCTATACAGTGGTGTATTAAGAAAGGTGTGTAGATTCTGAGCCAGAACTGAGTGTGTCCAGCTAGACTGCGTACTTCTTTCTGGACTTGACACTGTAAACACATTTTTAAAACATCCCAGGAAAATTACTTTTTTGTAACCTGATGGGTTGCAAAACACAGGTACACCCTAAGTTGTTTTGTTGCATGCAATATGATATTGGGTACTCACCGGCAATATTAAACAATTATTTGGTTAAAAACATGGCCCTTCTTTTTCAACATTCTACCTTTAATTAGTGTGGCTTCACTGAATAGGAGCAGTAGACTTCCTTTTTGGAGACACATGAGAAGAACTGACAATTAAATTAGTTACTCAGTAAACATCTTTCTTTCAGAGGGATTTGTAATTCCTACAGAAATAAAACCTAGGCCAAGAGTTTGAAGTATTTCCCACTGAAGTGAACCTTTCCTTTGGTTTCACCAGGATTTGATCAAGTTCAGAGAGCTGAGCGTTTTTATGGAGAGGCTTTTTGGTGATAGTGTTTCCAAACACTATCACTAAGGCAAATAAAAGACTGTGAGCTCGTTTACTATAAATTCCTGTGTAGACAAGTCTGCCTAAGATCCATGTGTGTATCTATACATACAGATATTTCCTATCTACAATGTCTTCAGTAATCTCAAAAAATTTTACAGGAAGCAGTGTATTAAAAAATGATTGAGTGTAGCTGAGCTCTACATCTTCTGATGAATTTTAAGAATGCATTCGTTTTTCTTAAAGTATGTGATAACATATCAGGGGTTTTGCATAGCAAAGTAATAGGATAATTTAATGACAGAATAAATGTTAAATGTATTAATAAAGTAATTCAGCAATGAAGGCTATGAAAAGTTTGATAATGCTGTCAATTTAGCAGATTTTTTTGCTTTAGTTCAGAAAAGTGTCTTGATTTTTTTGAGGCACGCACCATATTGTTCTAAATCCATTTCTAAAATTAAGGAGGTTTTTATTTGTCCTATTCATTTTTTTCCCCAGTAACTTCAGCAGGCATATAGATAAGTAGTGGGGCATCTTGGTCTGAAGCAGTATCACCGTTTTTCTTCAGGCTCTGTGAGGAAATGAATTCTTAGATTTTGTTACATAATGTTTACTTTTAGTTTTAATATTTGCATCATTGTTCTTTCCCTCTGAAGTTTATTCAAGGACTTGAGTAGTATGAAAAGGCATGGCTCTTTATATTGATTTCACAGAAAAAAACCTCTAAAACTTTTCATGTTGTGAAAATCAAATTTAGCTAAACCAAGAGTTCCCAAACCTTTTGAGCACATAGATCATCTCTTATACTAACAGTTGGCTCAAAGAACAATTCCTGTCTCATTTGTGGTATCTACATCATCATACAGACTTATTATATGCAATTCCATGCAGGCAAATTGCTGACAAAGGAAACATCTGATTAGAACAGGTTTGGGTTTAGGTTGTCTCAATGCAGTTAAGCAACAGTAAATGAGAAGCAGCAGCCAGCTAGTTCTTTGTGGACTGTAGCTAGGGAACTTTTCACTTAAATTGATTAAAAGAAAACATTTTCTCCCCCCAGAGTTCCGGGGGGAAGAGGTGGTGGTGGTGATGGAATAAAGCAGCATTCAAAGTGATGTTGTAAGAGTTTTCCGTCCTCTTCTTCCCCAGTATAAACAGTCTTTTAAGCACATCTCTAGTGTTTGTGTATTGTCATGTTTTTGTTTCTAGGATTTCTTTTTTTAATTTTTTTTATGACCTCATAGTTTTTCCTTAAAAATACCTTCCAATTTTTTATTTGAGAAATACTAACAAAATATGAGTCCAAATTGGCATGAAGAGCAGGAAACATAGATTTTTCACCTTATAATTGCCAAGAACATGATTAGCACTTTGAGCCATGAGAAAATGCTAGTTTGGGGGCTTATATTGCTGTGGCTGCTGAAGGGAGTGGAACAAAAGTTATCCTACTTGTTTTCTCTCCTAAGCTTTTTTCCTGTATACAAGATTTTTTAGAAAATAAACCCCACAGTGTACAACACATAAGTTACAATGACTGCTACAAATTGAAATAAGCATTTTGTTTCACAAGGCAATATAATGTCGCCATTGCTTTGCTCAAAGTAAGGGGAAAAAAATAATTCATGTACTTCTCTTACCTCCACTCCAAAGGGAGGGATTTTTAGTGTTAGTGTATTATAACATTCTCTCTCATAATGTTGTATTTTTAGTATCATATATTAAAATTGGTTTAGAGTAAGTAAATAGAAACAGTAAATCACTGGGCAGGTACTTTGCCGTGAAACAAGTCCCTTACAGAAACTGTGCAGGTGTTAGCAATTTATACTTCTTTTTAATGAATTACTAAATTGAATCTCACTCAACCATTTAATTCATTTAATATTTCAGAAAATATTTTGCAGCAAAATATACTTCTGAGTTTATCTCCAGAAAATTAATGCATGGTTCTCAAGTGGCTGTTGGCATTACAGATGAACATTCTGTATAGCGTAATAGGCTCCCAATTGGTTCATACTGTATGTTGTTTCATTTCTCTAGAGATGAATTATCAGAGGTGTGCTAGTTAAATATTCAGTTATACAGCATTTTCTAGCCACTGAATGCACACTTTGATGCAAGTCCTAAAACCACATTTTTCTCTGGCTTTGATAAAAATGTTCATATCCCAGCTTCAGTCTAATTCATTAATAATATAGAAAAGAGCAAACACAGCAGTAAAAAAACAGAAATACAACAATAAAAATACAGTCTATTTGGTGGATTTGAATGTGTGACTTTAAATTTTAGAAATGTAAAGGGACTAGACTTTGTCCTGTTATTTTAAGGCTTTTAAGGAAATGTGGGAAGAGGAAATGATTCAGGCCATATGACGTAATGTGTTCTATTTTTATTCTTTAAAGTTCAAAGGTTTTATAGTTGTGAAAAGGACATATGCAAAAACTACAGCTACAATAGAAAATATTTTTCTCATCTGATTTTAGGTTAAGTTGTGTTCACAGCACAGCTTGAGGAAGGAATTCATCCTCCGGGTCACAAAATGGCTATTACATCTTTGTTCCTCTAGTGCTTACCTGTTGTAATGGAACATCTAAAATATGTTTGCTGGAGGATATGCTAGGTTTTGCCTTTGGTTTTGATTTGTCCCTGAGCATTATTCTGTGATATACTGGGTACTTAGGATGTTAGGATAATTTACACATTACTGGCTTCTTTCTTCCTCTGTCCTTTATTCTTTGATGCTTCCACTGCATTTTCCTGCTGAGAGGTGGAATGTCATGCTGGTTTGTGTTCCAGATTACTGATGAAATCTTTTTTCTTCCAGGTGACTTCTGTATGAAATGACTTGTTTGTTCCAGGTGTAGACTGCTGCCCCCTTCTGTACACAAAGCTGTGTACAAATTGTCATATGTTTGCATTTGGGGGGTGGGGGTGGGGGACGGAAGGAAGGCTTTTGTTCTGGTTTCAAAGAGGTGATATTGGCAAGTCTAGAACTTCCAAAGACTATTTAATATAGTGGGTGTGTATTTCTAATTCTCTTTGGAAAAGTAATTGAAGATTTCCTACTGATCTTCTTTGGATATATTCTCAGGAAAAACAGAATGCAGTTTTTTAAGGAGAAGGCATGTACTTGCAGATGAGGAGCATAAATGTGTTTTTCTGATGAATTGATACTTACAGGATATGACGGCTAGAGATTTGCTACAGCAAAGGTATACTCTTCCTAATGGAGACACTGCTTGGAGACCATCGCCACTTGTTACTGCTGCTCTGGAAGGAAAGCTTGTTATTCTTGATGGCATTCATCGAATTAACCCAGGCACTCTAGCTGTACTTCAAAGGTCAGGATATGAGCATGGATAAGTTGGCTGTGTGTGATCTGTTTATTGAGCACAGGCATACTGAGAAATTAACTTCCTTCTGATGAATATGACTATTAAATTTCAAGAATACTTTAAAGATTAAGCTGAGCATTGAAGTTTCATAAAATATGTAACATTCAGTCTTAAATACGATACTTAGAAGCAGTTATTTCATGTTCTCTGTAAGTCTATAATAATATAGGAGTTTTCAGCTTACAATTTTTGTAAAATCAGAATATAAGTCTGAATTGAAGAATGAGGTAGATTGTACTCTAAATTTATGAAATCTAAAGTCAGTACTATCTGCACAATGATTTGAAAATGCTATATGTCAGAAAATGTTTAAAATACTTTGCATGCATTCCACTTCTAATTAGAATATGATCATTGTGGTTATATGTGAAAGCATACTTTATATTTATATTCAAGAGACAAAACTAATATATTACTTGGTACAAGTATAACAAAATGGCTGTTTCATGCCATTTATGTACGCTCCACTGGTAAGACAGAATTTTTTTATTTTTCATATTTCTTACCATATCTATTTAAACTAATTGGACTAACTGACCATGCGCTGACACTGTTTGCTTACGCATGTTATTTTACCTGCACACCTGGATGCTTCTTAAATTGGTATAACTTTTTACTATGACCCACGTTGACTGGAATCACTTTAAAAGTAAGCTCTAGTTGGTATGTATTTTAAAAAGTAATCAAAGGATATATAAAGCTTATTCTTTATTTTCAAATAGACTAATACATGACAGAGAACTGACTCTTTATGATGGCACCAGATTGTTAAGGGAAGATAGATACCAAAACTTGAAAGAAGAGTTACAACTCTCTGATGAGAAACTACAGGAAAGGTAAAGTATCAGTTATAACTATAAAATGCAAACAGCATTTCATCCCGTGAAAAGCTTAATCTTTTTTTTTCCTTTTCTTTAAAAAAACATAAAAAATGCTTCCTTATTAAACTGATACATTATAATCGTTAAGAGAAGCATGTTTTAAACATCAGTTTCCTCATAACCTTTTTTTCTTTTTGTGGCATGGGAAAATTATATCCTGTTTAGAGTGCTTGAACTGAAAGGAAAACATTGAATGTCCTTGAACAGAAGGAGTTAGAAATTGAAGAGAAATAAGTACATAAAAACATAGCAATAATGGTATATAATATTTAATTTTGGAATGTTTTGTTAAGAATGTTGGAAAATAAAACTGAACTGAAGTTAAATACAGTTTGTTACTTACTTTTGCCTCATTAGCTAGAAAGCTGGTATTTAATTTACAGCTAATATGGGGCAGGAAATCCTAAGGATGGGTAGGGACCCATTATGCTTATTCTTTTTTTTCTTCACTTCCACTTGTCTGCTAGAAACATTCCACAGACAGAAACATTTTTTAGTCCTCTGAGGCCATATTTGATACATAGTCAAACACTGCTGACCAAGTTTAGTTAATGGGAGGGATACTGTTGAGTGTACATCAAAAGAAATGTGATCTAATACTCAGTAATATATAAGGAGCTAAACATACTGTGATTCTTAAATGACCCTAACGTGCAAAAAACAGTTGAAGTCTTATATCAGATGTCCATGCTCATATTTACACTGCAGGGTGTGCACGTGCCCAAACTTTGAGGAAGCCTCATCAGTCATAGTAGGGATGCATTTGTGATGTGCCCACCCCATTTCTCTCAATTGTCTTACTGAATAAGATTTTTTCTTTGACCTCCTTTGTAGTCAGCTCTTTAGGAAAGTTGTTTTACTGCCTGGTTGTTTTGTTATTTCTGTTTCCCTTTTGATCCAAAATACAGTGGTGGGGGTTTTGTTTGTTTTAGTTTCTTGTGGGTTTTTGTTTGGTTGGTTTGGGTTTTGTTGTTTGTTTTTTTCCCCTCAAAAAACACCCAAAACCAAAACAAATTTCATTTTAAGTCTTCCATAGAATTTATTTTGATTTTTTTGTAGGTGTGGTGTAATCTAAGCCTACTTGTTGCAAATTGTATCCACTCTGCTGAGGCCACACATCCAGCTAGATGGGCATTTCCTGCATTTATTTTATTTGGGTGAAGAAGTATGTATCAGGGAAGTGTTCTGTTTATCAGGATTTTAAGCCCAGACTTTGAAAAGAGAAGCAAAAAAGCTCCGAGGATCCATCTTGGATGGTATCCCAACTTTATGTTGGACTTTGTACTTCAAAGTACATCTAGTCATTGTGTGAGTCTTCTCCCTGCTCTGTGCTCATGGTCTTGTCCAGGGTGCTTTCAGGCAGAATGGGTAGCATCTGTGCTGTTTTGCTTACTGTACGGTAACCTTTAGTTCTTGCCAATACAGTCCAAAAACCCAGGCAATTCATCACACATTCATCTTCAGTACTACCCCTCTTCCTGGATCAAATCTCTCTCATAAGAATAGAGCTTTACATCTGGATTCTACATCTCCCTGTTTATTGTAATTATGGCTGTTTTGGCAGTGGACTCCCTTATGACCTTCATTATTTCTTAGACTGTGAAAACTATCCAAGCTGTCATCTTTAATGACCATTCGGTAGATCCATCTTCTTGCTGTGCCCACCTCTGTAGACATTTCCCTTTAGTGTCATTGAGTAACCTTTTGGTTCCACTGTTCAGTGCTTGGCTTTCCTTGGAATGCTGTCCCCCTTTCCTTGAGTTAACAATGTACTGCTTTTACCTAGCCACCTTAATGTTTTGCAACTTAGTGTATTGTGGATTGCTAAGCTCTTAATTATCTATTTGACTGACAATGAGCTTTCACCCTCTGAGACATAAATGAGATGTAGCTGTTGTCAGGAATACATTTCTGATTAGTACTTGATCTTAAAAACAAACAAACAAACAGAAACCCCACTGTGTAGGCATTCTTGCCTCTGGAAGCTCAGTGTGACTATTTAGCACTATCTGGGATACAGATGAAAGTTCTTGGTACTGAATTAGCTGAAGTCCATTGTGCTGAGAATCCCATCTTCTCCGAGGTGAAACATTCGATCTGGCTGGCCCTTGTTCAGCTTTCTTCTGTACAGACTTAAAAGAAGCCCGGGTAAGGTAATGCAAGCATGTATTTGCTGCTTTGGTTTTGGCTATGGGCTGCTTTGGCATACTGAACTACTCCCTCTGTAGAGAGTGCACTGTTCTCATCAACCTGTGAGGAGCTGAAAGTGTTTCAGGACCTCATCCTGGTTTTAGTCCCTTACACACTCTGAAAACATCACTACCTTTCACTGGCTCCAGGATACAATGTCAGTAATTGCTCTTCGATTCCAGGACAGCATTTTTCCCTGCTACTCATCCTTTTCAGCAGCAGTCACCTGTCACTGCAAGCTTCAGTACCTTCCAGTGTTGCAGAATGGCTGTGCAGATTACACTTCTCTACAGACATCTTCTCATCAAATGATATTTAGTGTACTGACAGCTGATATAATCACAGACTAAGAAAACGATGGTGCTAACCACCCCTCATTTGTCTGCAAGGATGGCCTTTTGGAGATGTTATATAGAATATGTTGTACCTTGAATTTATTAGCAGATTGGGTGGACAGATTCTTGCTTCTGAGTCATGATTGGGAGATGCTTTCCATATTGATGAGAAATGTTGTCTCTTTTGCTGTAAGTCAATGGCTGTGGCTTGTGGCTTTAGCTGCATTTCTGATGTTAGACAAAAAGAGAGCTTTACTTATCCTGATTTACTGGATTTGACTAAAGTAATTTTGGTACAGTTGCTCTCTGCCAGGCCTGCAGAATATATGCTGTCATTCCTAGTTCTGCTGGGACTGAGTCTGAAGTGTCCAAGTGACACATTAAGACTACTGTTAATTTTCCAGTAAGGGAGTTCCCTATAGAAAGTGGTTTCAAGGCTTGATTCTTTTAATCAGGAGATTTATTCTGAGTTTTTTCCCCTGAGTCTCACTCGTTCAACCTCAATTTTCATTTGGGAACCAATATAGTACATAGAATACACGTTAAGTTACATAAGTAACTTTCTATTTTGTTATTAACATTTCTATTAGCTACCTGATGTCATGTATTAACATAGTTCTTACGAAAAACAGAGGAAGAAAAAAATACGTACTGAGAGGCACATCAATGATTCAGTGAAAGTGCATGACAGAGTTTTGAAAGATTAAGCAGTCAGGCAGAACCTGAATGAAGTAGCTGAAAATAGTCATGAACAGAAGAGGTATGAGATCAAGAGAAAGAGGAGTTTCTGAAGGACTAGAATTTGAAAGAAGCCAAAAGCTTCGTTAGGAAATCAGTAGATTATGAGAGGGCAAGGCCATCTTCAGGATTTCAGGAAAAGCAATAACTGGAGACTGGAAGGCAGCTGTGATATGGAAGAACTGATACCTTACTGCCATGTGTCAGAGAAACTGAGCATGTGGAGTATGTAATTCTTTCCCGCCCCCCGTTTGGGTCAGCTTTGCTGTGTGTGAGTGTTCTTGATTGTAGTGACTATTTGTAGTATAGTTTGCAGTTTCTGTCTTCTGTGCTGCTTCTAATTATGCATAAATACAAAATAACTCACTGTTACTCTCTGTTCCCTTCATTTAAGACTCATTAATGAGGTGGCCAGATGCTGTTGTAAGTTATGTAAAAACAGATACGTCTTTCATAATGGAAAAGAACAACTGATAATGCTTTTCAGTAGACTACTTGGACTCAGTACTTTGTGAATGGAATTTTAAAACAGAATTTCCATTTCAATCTATTACAGAGAAAAGGAGTACTATTCCTAATGGATGAGCCAAAACTCCTGTATACATATATGTATTTTTTTTTTGTCTGTGTTTGTAATAGGATTTGACACACCTAAATATTTTTTTCCCCCCATTTCTAAGAAGAGTAAAAATTAAGATACTTATGGAGAAGTTTTAGGGTCTCCCTTCTTGAGACAAGCAAGACACATTTTGTACTAAGCTTTCATGTTCCTATATGAAAATGCTTGATAGTAAAAAAAAAAACAAACCACCCAACAACAAAAAACCCAACACAGTTTTAGTGCCTTGAATTTTTAGTGCTTCAATAGTAATAATACTTACATGTGTAGTAGAATAGAAAGGAGAATACTGCATAACCCGTCACTTCATTTCCAACCCTGATAAGAGGTATTTTTTTGAGTAAAGGGATGGTATTTCAGATCACATTATGGTCTAAAGAAATCACATCCCTTTGTGTACAAATGTAAACAGTATTACAGCAGAGAATGTGAACATGCTTAAACCGTGGCGGTATTATTAGCAGTGCTGGACAAAGAGGAAAGTATTGTTCAGTTTTCAGATTGTTTTGAAGTTTTTCAGGTTAGGACACTATTATTCATAAATTATATTTTCGGACAACTTCATTTAAAAGTTTTTTTACCTTTGTAAAAGCTAATGAAATATATTCTTACTCGAAGTTATCATAATTATTATCATTGAGTTCTATGTTCACTATTATTGCATTACATTTCTTAATCTGTAATGTATACTAGCATTTTTGTGAGAAGAGCTTCAGACTGGTGGGTGTGATAGCTCTGTCCGGACTAAACAAGTGCATGCAGTACATTTGCCCTTGCGAGATTTTGAGGTGCTCCTTGGTGTGCTGGAGGTCTATAAGCTACAAGATAACTAGCAGTGGACACAGAGTACTTTGTCCTCTCTCCTTTCCTGTGCTGGTTTGGCTGTGGAGTTAAGTTAGCAAACAGTCATAGTAAGATGACATTCACCCATTTGAGGAAATGAAATATTTTTGTTTATGGGTTTGAGGAGAGAGTGACAGATGGTCCTTAAAGATCTCTTACATAGAAGGAAATTATAGTTGCTGATTCTTATTCATGTAATGATTGTTTCCCTGAACAGGTTCAGAGATTTAAGAGAAAGTGTGTTAAAGTACTATGCGTAACCAAGATTTCTACTTAGAATTTCTTCTGTAATGATTCAGTACTTCACTGAGATGGCTACTGTAAAGGTAGCACACAACCTTTACAAGACAAGCAGTGAAGAGTTGTTTTGTTTTATGATGCAGTAGTTTAACCTGTTTGGGTGGATATATCACCCCCTTAACCCCCACCCCCCAACACACATCTGCACAGAGATGATAAGACGTTGGTGTGTTGAGGAGAAAGATGGCTATTATAGGAAAATCTAGAAGTAAGTATATAATAGGATCGTTCAAAAGCTAAAAGAAGTCACTCATAATGCATGCGTGGTTTTAATGCCCTGCAGACTGGATTATTTTCCATGCGATTAGGTTGAAAGGGAACACACAGTAGATGAGACAAATATAAAATGTGTCAGGGAGTGAATTTAGCAAGCAATAGAAGTTTTTAATTGCTTACATTTTCTAGCTTTTGCTTCATTTTTTCATTGTGGGATATTTTTTTTTCCAGTTTGGTGGATTTTCAGATAATCTGTTAATTTCAGACTGTGGTGAAATTTAAGAAAAAAAACCAACAACACAATAATAGGTCATTGTTGTTCTAGCATTATAACAATTCCCAATGCATAAAATTTGATAGAAAATGAAATTTATTAAATCATATTACAGGAAGAAATTACCAAAAATAGTTTGGTTTTGCAAGGTGGCATCAGGGATACTGTTTTGCCTTTGTTGCTGTGGGGTTTTTTGTTAGAACAAGCTTCAGTTGCTCAGAACCATGTGTTGCTAACAAGAAAATCTTTCCCTAAAATCATCCTGAACAGACTGTGTTCTGATCTTCCTCTCAAGAGCAGTGGTGGTAATCCTTGGTTGGAATAAACACTGATGTCAAAAGAAGGACACGCATATTATTAGGAGAGTGCTCTGCTACTTGTGTTGTCAGTAAACATTTAATAGAAGGATAGAGACTCTGTATTAATCAACTAACACCAAATCTTCCCTCTGCATTTGAGGCTCATTAATTTAAAAGGTGTCAAGTTTTTAACAAAATATGGTTACTTGGCCATCATCTGCAAAGAACACAAGATCTCAAGGATTTGTTGTTTAATAAAACACAGCTCCATGTGGGAGCTCTGTATTACATTCCTTTAGAGACTTGATCTGTAATATGATGGAACAACTTTGAAGTTCTTCAGTTGTGCTGATGGAAGCTGGGAGCTTTCAGAGCATTGCAGGATTGAATCATTTGAGGCATTTGTTTTAATAATACACTTAGCTTGACATTTTCAACATTGCAAACATCAGTCCAAACAATAGGCTTTTGAAGTAGCCAAATAGTTTTATTCATGTTTACAAACTGGAAACCTACAGCGGTGATGTTATGATAAATCTAGAGAGTACGTCAGCGACTTCAACTGATACCACCAAGTTAGTTTGCCCTGACTTCGTACCTCCTCTCCTCCCACTTTTCCCCATGCCTTCCCTGGCTGCCCCCACCATGCCCTTTGAGTTAGGCAGTGACATGGAAGTGGTACAAGAGAAATGTGTTACTAGGGAAAGCTGACTGCTGCTTGTGTTCTCTTATGATGATGAAGAAGGACCAGAATTGGTCCTTTGAATATGGTGGATTTCTGGAGGATTGTTCTTCTTCTTAGTAATGGCGGGGAGGTGAGTCTGGAAGTATATGTATTTATCCTTCTAGGAAACATTTTCTTCTGTAATAAGGTTGGCTAATGTTCCCTGACCTTCTTTTATACTTAGTGACAGTGACATTCTCATTGGTTCCTCTTTCATGTGATGTTTTCAGACATCTATTTCTATTTTTATCAATCAGAGTGTAGCTTCTAGGCTTACGACTTTCAGCTGAGAATAACTCATGCCACCCCTTGTGTTTGCTTAGATACAAGAGACTGCTGTAATCGCTCTGTTGTATCACAGCTTTATTGTGACAAACAGACGAGCCAACTAGGCAGTAGATTTGTTAGTTTATGTTTAATGGTCATAGTCTGTCTTCAAATTTTCTTGTTTATGCCATCATTTCCCCCATTAGTTTAACCAGCAAAAATATTTGCCTCCATGTGTTCTGATTTCAAATATAGTAATTTATATGGAAAATGATGTAATAGCAGGTATATCTAGCAATGTAAGCTGTCTAGTTAAATTTCACTTGCTTTTTCCAAATTAACGTCTCCTATTTTATTAAGAGTACTGTGAAATTAATTGTTGAAAACAGGCCCTCCTTGCACAATTTGGCTTTAGTATCTGACTTGTTACTGTATTATTTCTGCTGCTTTTAGAGATCGTGCGGTTGTGCTGATTGATGAATACCAATGAATTCCCAGTCCAAAAAGGTGATAATATTACTTAGATAAGGGAGACAAGTGATGTGAAAAAGGCAAAGATACAAAAAAAGAACAAAGCAGAAGTTTTCTACTGCACTAACACACACATCTGAAACTGTGTGTTTAAGTTTGGCTTGTTCATAGTAAGCTCCCATTATCTTCAGTGGAATCAAATAGGCAGGTGTCTAAGAGACTGATAGTCACCAAATCCTGCAGTATGAACTAGGGAACGCTGACTGAAGCTAGCAGTTCAGTTCCATACATATTTTTTTTTATTAAAAAAAAAAAAAAAGTACCCTTACAGCCACGAACAGGCATGTGTTGCCACAGGAAGTTGTGGAGGTAGATAAGATGAAGAAGTTCGTAAAGGGATTAGAGAAATTTGTGGGTAAACAGACATTACAGCAGATAGAGATCCACCTTCCGATGTCTTTGAATATATGATTGTGTGTGCTTGGAAACTATGAGGGAGACAGACTACTGGTAGTGGCTAGTCTTACGTGCTTTCCCCAAGGAATATCTCCACCTGTTGTAGTCAGAGACAGAGCATGTAGCTAGCTGGGTAGACTGAAAGACCCGGTAGGGCATTTCTGAAGTTCTTCCAAGTCTTAATCAGCTTTAGAGGGACCTGTCTCCCCGTGCTGACTCTAAAATGAACTGAGGGTGAGGTGAGTGGTTTGGTCTTTGAAGTGTAACTTTCAGGAATATTATGAAGCCAGTAATCCCACCCCAAGAGTCTAGGTGATTTTCCAAGGGCCGCAAAGAGCACCAGTAAGGGGAATGTTCCTAAACAGTTAGTAAATCCAGCTCTTCGTGGTATCTAGGCCAATCTCTACATTGTCATCCTTTCTGTCAGTCTAATTGAGTAAAAGAAGTTACTCATTACTGCAGCTCTGGTAGATCTTGTTCTCTCCTCGATTTGCCTGTGAGACATCCTGCTTTAGGTAAAGCACTTACAAAAGTCCATCCAGATCAGTGAGATGTGTCCATTTCAGACACGGAGTGCAACAGACCCTTGTGGCTGGTATTCATTCATCTTGAGGCATGTCGGTCTTGTTGCAGATGGGAAGAGGAGACTTGGGCACCCTTCTGAGCATTAAAGAATTGTAAATTTATAAAGTTGCAAGTCACATTAAGTGGTCTTTGCCTTTTTTTTTTTAAATAAAGTTGCATTGCAAATTATTTGAATAGACTTGATACGATTCAGTACAATAACTCTTTAAAATCTATTTAATAAATATATAATAAAAAACTATAGTTTGATACTATTTGAATGCAAAATTATCATAATAAATTTAATATGATACTCATTGCTTAAGCCAAGCAATACATTTTTAAATTTCTTTTTTCTTTTGCAGATCTATTTTTCCTATCCATCCTTCTTTCAGAATAGTGGTCTTAGCAGAACCTCCTGTCATTGGAAGTAGTACCCAACAATGGCTGGGTCCAGAGTTTCTGACGCTGTTTCTTTTTCATAATGTTCGATCTTTAAGCAAGAGTGAAGAAATTAAAGTTATTAAAGAAATGGTAAGTACATTCAGTATTTTAGGCACTTACTGACTATTACTTACTAAACATGATTACTACATAAAAAAATACTTTGCTATTTCACTGTAGCATACATGAGTCTTCAAAGCTTATCAAAGCAGCATATCTGCTTATCTTTTAATGGTACTGATATAAATTAGCATTCTTCTTGTGATGTTAAATGATGCTATAATAGAAAAGTGCTGTTCGTCAAAACTGTATTCCTTTTTGGTTGATATAAAGCAACTGTATGCTCATTGCATCTGGGTGTAGCTGTGCATGGAAATTGCATATCTTACAGTGGGTTTAATACTGTTTTTCTTTCAACAGGTTCCAAATGTACCCAGTGTTGCTGTGGAGCAGTTGTTGTTATTAACACATACGCTTCGGGAGACAAATGATGCCACGGTGAGCCCCCCTTCTTTTTTTCTTTTTAAGTTTACTTTCTGCTACTGTGACTGTTTATTTTAACAAAGGCTGGGTGAAGCATGCTAAGTTACAGCGTTATTTCAAAGGCTGCCTGATTGGAAAACCAGCCGCAGAAAATTATTGCTGGCAATTACTGTATTACATACTGTAAACATGTTTTGGATTATGATGTACATTTTTAGAATCTACATAAATAAAGCTTTTAGGAAGTTGCCCTAATCCCAGAGATATCAGGCAGAGCAGTATGCATGTTGTTGTAAGGTTCAGATATATGTCTGTGAAGTGAAACATGCTTGACATGCCTTTTGAATAAGTACGGATATAATCATGTGTGTCCAAATTTTTTTGATTACTTCACATTAGTCATTGGAACTGTGATAGCTGAAATTATGGGGCTTTTTGGGCAATGGGAGCTACCTAGCCATATAAAATGCCAATGGGCAACAGCAAAGACTCAGAAAACGGAAAGCTCCAGAACTCCTGGCTGCATTACTGCTACAGGCTATTCTATTAAAGCAGTCTTGTCAAGAAAAATAAGTTCTGCTGACAGAGTAACCACAGAATTCTTTAAAAAGATACAATCAAGTCATGGTGAAAAGAAAAAGAAATCATTGCTATGGCAACTAAAACACTGGATTTTTTAAATGTAAATAAAATGTAAAATATTTTTAGTGGAATCCAGCAGTTTAACTGGTATGCAAATGTAATCCATTCTCCTTAGTTTTCATTATTTTAACATGGGCAATAGTTTTTAAAGTATTACTATTTAAGAAGCTGAGAGAGCTGTTATGTTCTTCTGAGCTTAAGAAAAGTAAGTAAAAAGGGTGACTTTTAGGTACATCTTTGGGAAAGTGTTACTCTCTATTTAACTTCCTACACTTATGTATAATGTATTGATTTTGACATACTTGGAGACATACCATGCCTGAACAGAGCATTACAAAAATCCTTTCCAAATGTGTGGATCTCTATAGCATTGTGAAATATCTAAATGAAGTATGTGGTGCTGGATGAGAAGTGAATCACTGTATGGATTGAGGGAGGATTCTTGTAGATCAGCAGTGACAGGAGACCACAGTCAAGATCCTGTTGTATTAGATGCCTTACAAATACATATTACAAAGACTGTCACTAATCCAATTTTGAGTTTACAGTTGTTAAATATAAAATATATTTTTTAAAAAATTAAGCAGATAAGAGAAAAGAGGAAATTTTGTTCCCAAAACTTTTAACTGCTGGTTGGAAATATTCAGAAGATGTGATACAGCGTCTGCTCTGTGGTCCTGTCCGCTATGCTTACTTAATTCAGTGCGGGATCTGATGCTGTATATTATTTAGACTTTAAAACGTCCATGTCCTTAGAGACTGGACTTCCCAAGGTGGTACAATATATGAAATATGATACCTCAGTTACTGTGCCCAGCTGCTCTTCTCCATCAGTGCAGTCCCATAGGCTTAGGAGGGTTGCTTACCTACCAGAATTTACTCTACCTGGGAACCTTGCAGCTGTATTTTGGAAAGAGAATATAATTTCCAAAGGCATTGAGGGTTCTGGCTAGTGAGCAGGCCTAACAAGGGTAATAGCACTCACCCCACTCCCTTGCCCATGCTTCACATGTTGCTGAGTAGGTCTTGAAATAACACCTGAAGTGCCATCAGTTACATCACAGTATACATAATGCTGGGTGGTAAACTACCATGGTTTAGAAGATGCTTTACAGTCTTCCATCAATGAAAGCAGGAGGAGCAGGAGTAACCTTTGCGGTTAGCCTAGTCTAAATCATTCTTGCACATTGCTCAGACCTGTGCTAAAAAGTATTATCCTTTGCTTTCTCAGCATTTGAGAAATTTTTTGTACAATTTCATGGATTTTTTTTTTTCTTAATATTAAGAACTATCTGTCAAAACTACAGTTTTCCAGGGGAAAGAATTGGTGTTGACATGTATTGTGCTTAAAAAATATTAAGGGGGGAAGAAAGGCTCTGATATTCATGAAGTGTTGCTTTTCTCTATTTTTTTTCCCCTGGATAGCAAATTTTGGGATTTGTTTCCAATTGAAACAGCATAATATATTAAGATAACTATAATGCAGTTAGAAATCATTTATACGAACCAAACCGGAATGTTTTGGAACTACCTAATTAAAATATTTCACTCGATCCAAGCAAAGCATGGCGTGACTTATCAGATCACGCTTATTGTTGTGTGTTTCCTGCTAAAATAAGGAACCTATTTGTATTAGATACCTTCATCCGGTAGATATAATTATAGAATGATTTCTTTCTCAGTCTTTATATCTCTCTTTAAATACATGGCCATTTGTTTTGGGGTTTTGTTTGTTGTTTTTCTTTTTTTTTTTTTTTTTTTTTAATTTGTTGTATTTGTTTGAGGTCTGCCTTCCCAGGCATTGAATCATTTTTGTAACTCTTTGCTGAATCATGTCCAGTTTTTGGCATTTATTTTAACATGTGGACAACAGAAAGGGACACAGTGTTCCAGTAACAGTCCGCCCAGGAGGCGTGTGCAGAGGTGATACAATCTCCTTACTGCTGCCCAGTGTTGTCTTGTTTATACATCCAAGAATCCTGCCAGACGCTTTTGCCAGAGCATTACATGTGAAGCTCATAGTCACTTTGTGAAGAGCAGACAAGTTTTTAGCACATTGGTCCTTTTACAGTAGCAAACCTCCTTGTTTTTATTAATAATGTTTAGTGTTAGGTTTTATTTAGTGAGTAAAATCCAGTTATCAGCACGTTTTTCTTCCTGTTGCTTATGAAGTGAAATCGTAAGGCTAATCCTTTGATGACATCATGATTTCCATGGCAGTGAATTACTGCAACAAACACAGAATTACAAGCTTGCCAATTAAAAAGCACAAGGTGCTGTAGGAGGCAGAAAGCATCTATGAATTAGGAGTAAAGTTGAAATAATTCCTTTTGAATTACTTTCTTCTCCTGACTTGTTTGGTTTAAATCCCTGAGATCCACTCCCAGAAATCAAATAATTGAACTACCTTGTATTTTTTGACAGGCGCAGTCACTGGCTTCATCTTTATCTACTCGACAACTATTGCGAATTTGTCGTCGACTGTCTCAACATCCAGATGAAAGCCTTTACTATGCTGTTAATAAAGCCTGCCTTTCCAGGTAGAAGTGCTAGGTTTGGTGGAAGTTGAAGAGCGTCTGGGTCAGTTGCTAACATGCAGGATGGCTTTTAATGATTTTTATCAGATAACACAATTGCTGTCTTGCTCCTTAAAAGTCCGTCATTTCTTTAGAAGCATTTCTGTGGTATTCTCAGACCTAGGAGATAAGTAGAAATGACTTTGTAGCCTTTGCTCATCTTTACTGAAAATATTTAATTACATCATAAATTAGGTCACCATTATCAGCATTACTTCACTGTTTCAAAACATTCAAAGTGGGGTTATAGTCTAGTAATCTAGTATGACTGATGTTTGGTGGAGACTTAGTTTCAGTTCTAAAAGCTGTTTGTAGAAACGTTATGAACATCTAGGGGGAATTTTTGTTTGTTTTCTCCACAAAAAAAGAAAGCAAAATTGTAAGTATCAAAAGGTTTGGAAAACTGAAAGGGTCCCATTCTGGACACTTCGAAGTCAGAGCTCAGTCTTTCTCTTTGGAACCTGGGGTCCAAGTGAACTGAGTCAAGAGAAAAGGTATTTCCGAAAAAAACATTGTTTCTATTGTCACTCTTACTGGCAGTGGAATGAGGACATTACACACTTCCAGTCCTAATCCATCCTACATTATAACCCTGTTGCAGTATTTGATAACACTGAAGCCTTTTAAAATGAGCACACAACCACAAATGTAGTTCATTGCCTGTGGAAGATCAGTTTCTTTCCTTAGGAATAGGTGAAATGTTGAAGACTATTTGAGTGTGAAAGGAATGGAAATTCAGTGTTTGGAGGTCCAAGTAAAGCTTCATATTGATTTTAGAATACTGAAAATACTGAAAACTTCTAAAAAAAATGCAGAAAAGACATCCTGCCTGTTATTTTTCTTCATTTAGGTTTTTACCAAACCTTGCCAGGTCAGCATTACATAAAAATCTGCAGGATTCTGGTATTGAGACGAGTCCAGATGACATGAAGAAACTAGAAGAAAAGGATTACACGTGTAAGCTTGTGCTATCTCTTGTCCTGCTCTTCATGAATGTTACTGAGATGGTTGAGCATACAAAGGTGTATTAATTGTCCTCAAAATTACATTTAGTTTGTTCCAGTTATATCCTTTTAAATATGTTCTATCAGAATGCAGTACTGCTCTCAGTGTGTTGCTACTTCTGTATTGTCTGCTGTATTCCCAGCTCATGGAATGTTGTTCTTCATGACGTTTAAGTGCTTCTATAAGATCCATGGCCTCAGGCCTTCTTGGACCTTGCCATCACCCCATCACCCCCCTTTTTTTTCTCCCTCTGCCCCCCATCACTGGTAACTCCTCTCCTGTATAGTTACAGCTTCAGTTTGATCTTAATGTTTCTCTGTTCTGTTTTTTACCATTGCTTGTTTTTCTCCACTGTTAAATTCAAGCTTTTTCTCATTGCGACTCCTGTGGAAGTCTTGTGTTATGTTTTGCTTTCATTCTGGAACACATTTCTTTGTTAGTTTCCTTTTTATTCTCTTTAAATTGCTGTGGTTGTTACGTGTCACCTTTATTGAGCAGGTCTTTGTTTCTTAACCTCATCCAACTTGTACTTGTTTGCAGTAGCTTTCAGTGCTACACACATATTGCTGCTGCTGCCACTTTTCTCACTTCTCATTCCTGCATGACCCCTGCTCTTCATGCTAGCTCTTTATCTTTTTATATCTTCTGTCAGGCAGCACAGTTTGAACAATTTGTGATTTTCCATTCACTAAACTTTTCCTTTACTCTGCTTCACCAGTGTTCACTCTGCTGTCATTCTTCTGTATGTTTATGCTCAGTTTTGTAAGGTATTTGACTTCTGTGTTTTTACTGTTAGGTCTTTGCAGTAGTGAAAGCATCTTTGGTTTTAATTTATATGGATTCTGTTTCTATAGATTCTATTATGCGTACATACAAAAATATATATGTAAATACAGATATATTCATGTATCTGTTATATAAAGTATAATATGTATTTGCATATACACATGCAGCCATCCATGTATTATTATCTGTATTTGCATTTTTGTATGTATAACAACTATATATATAAAATAATTTGAACTCATGCTAGTTGTGTGATGTGATCTGCTTACTGTTCTGGTTTTTTTTATCTGGACACATCCCTTGAATTTTCTTCATGTTTCTTTGTTTCATTCCTCAAAGATAGAACAATATATAATAATAGGTGAACAACTGAAAGCATCTGTCTAGAAATCCAGCTATTTTCACTTTTTTACAGCATACCAGTTTAAGAAATCAGCGGCAAAAAATTACTACTATTTTTATTTTTTACACTTAGTTGTTACTTTCCTAAAGACAGAATTTATGGTTCTTTTGATGAAAAACGTTTTTCTAATGCACTTTCTCTCTCAGAGCTGTAGCCAAAGGTTATTTCAACAAGTGCAAATTTGGCCAGTTTTCACCAAAATATTAAACGTGTCCATGTTCTGGCATTAACCCATTTGAGCAAAAATGCAATGCTGAAAGGGAGTATCAACAGTGACTCTGTACTCAGTTGAGCACCCACACAGGCACTCGCTCACTCCTCTCCACACCTACTCCCTAGTGGGACAGGGAGAGAGAACACGGAGAATGAGAGTGAGAAAACTTGTGGGTTGAGGAAATGTAGCTTAATGATATTAGTGATATTTCAGTAATAAAATGAAAGTATGAAATTAAGCCAAGGCAGTGATCACAACTTCTAGTGTTTCTTATGGTACTTTTCCCAGATCACATATTCATCTTTTATTTTAATAGACTTCTTGACAATTTTAAAGAGAATTCAAATTCCTGATAATGCAACGTCTTGTTAATGGATACTCTTCCAAGCAGTCTCTTTCTTTAGGTAGAAAGCATTTACTGCAACCCACAGCCTTGTTAAAATTTGTAAATAATAACTTGCAAGTGTTGGGGGCTGATTGCATGTCTGCTAGGAGGATGCTGTAGGTAATGCATTTGTTTGTTTCCTGAAAAATGTTTAGGTGAAATCAACGATGGAATTCTGAAGATAGGGTCTGTGACTATCCCAATTTATAACTCAGCTGAGAAAATGAAAGTGCCTGATGTTTTGTTTTATGAAAATGCACAAGTAAGTATGGACCTCTGGCTTCTGAGATACAGAAAGATTGTTAAATGTGTACTAATGTGCATGCTCATATATAGTAAATAGTGTACTAACTGAACTTTAAGGGTATATTTCTGAAGTAGTTTCTTTAGGCTAAAATTTTTCTCACAGGATTTGGTGCTCTTTTCAGCTGTGTCTTCACCATCCCTTTGTGAAGAGATTGTAACAATATTGGTGAACAGTCATAAAATATGAAGTAACAGTGACTGAAACTGAAATGTATTTAGAATGATTTATCAGATGTTGCGTTGAGTGATTTTTTTGTTTTGTTTATTTCTATTTTTTTGCTGCTGCTGGACTGGTCCACTCTTAGGGCTGGATTATCAATTCTATCCTGTGTTTTACACACTTGTCACATGAAGTTGTACCTGCCTTTTATTAGAGTTAACACTGCATGTTTGAAAAGCAAGGTGAAGAATAATTAGTTCATTAGTTAATAGTTAATGGGATATTAAATATTTATTTTATCACTAATTGATTAGTCATTAGTGTCCTTAGTGTTAATTAGTGAAGAGTAAGAGTAATTATTGAACACAGGAAAAGGAATAGGCTTGGTGACTGTGGGTTTTTTGGGTTTTGTTTTCCCCCACCCCTTTTGTAGAGATAGGTGTTCTGCAGTTCCTTCTCCATCTGGTGTGGAAGTCGCAAAACTGTCACACAAGGGTATCCTTACCAAAAGAATTACCTTCTGAGTTACCTTTAGAATATTTTGCTCCTGAAAGGCAACACTGAAGTGTGGTCTTGTGAAATGTTTTTCTTTTAGGGACCTGGTGTGGGTTTGCTTACTTTTCCTTTCCTATTCCTTTTTCCTCGTTTGCTTGCAATTTCTCCACGGAAAGACTGTGCTACATGGTATCACCTGCTGAAGGTGATGACAGGCCATGCAAGGGCAACAGATGACAGACTCCTTCATCTTTCCCACTAACATTTCATGTGAGATTTTGTTTTGTGTGGTCGTTTCAGTAAAGTACTTAGTTTGTGTCTGTTGGAAATGAAATCCTGAGTCTTGCTAGGACTTAGATCTGTGTTGCTTTTTCTGCCTTCTTACTTACCACTTCAGAGAACTGCACACAACTTGTGTTCAGATATTATGCATCTGTTTTATTTAGGCAACATCTGTTAAAAATGCTGCAGAGAATGGCCTGCTCTGTTATCTGTCCCTGGTAGCTATGCACTCTGAATACTGAAGGAAACAACAACCAAATACCAGTCAGGATAGCTGTTCCCATTTCTAAATGAATTCTACATTCTACTTTTATTTTCTGTATTGCTATTTTGTAGTTTGGTCGTTCAAGTGCTGCAATGGTCATTTAGCAAAACCTGCTGGACAACAAATTTGATTTATGTGTCTAGTGCAATACTTTCAGTTATCTAAAAATGGCAGAAATAAACTGAACTGAAACAGAGAAAAAGATATACCCTTAGCCCTTTGCAGTGCTGTGCAATGTAATGAAATACATAGCTTTTGCTTCTCTGTTTGGTTTTGAAGCACTTCATGTTCCAGTGGAATTTGGCATTGATGTGGAACATTGCTGTTGGTCCGCAACAAGTGGCACAGGGATGGAAATAATTTTTAGGTAGTGTGCCAAATGCCACTTTCAGGCCAGGCTTTGGGAAACATAGGTTCATAAAGTTGACAAATATTGATGTGTCTACTTACAAATCCTTTGTGTAAATAAATAATCTGAAATGTCTGTGCATCCTAGTATGGCGCTAATTTAGGTCCTGGTGGGGAAAAAAAAAGTATCAGTACATAGTATCTCTTGTGGGTAAGCTGTTCTGCAGGGTAACTGTAATGTACACATATTTGTGCAATTCAGGATAAAAAACCAAAGTAATCAGAGGGATGTATTCATGGCCTAACAATAAAATAAAAAATGTAATCGGTGTGTGTGGTAAAACTGACTTCCTGGAATTTATGCTATATCTGGTCAAAGTTACTCGCATCAGTTATAAATTTCCAGTGTGTACACATGCCAGAAAATATAGTAATTTGCCTTGCAGTCCTCTCCTTAAGTTGTGTATTGAATATTCAGTAGTCTTTTGACATGCTTGGTTAGGATTTTGTGGTATTAAGCTGTGTTTACAAGAGTTTCTTCCCCACCCCCAGCCTCTGTTCTGGAGAGATTTGGAAACTTAAAATATCTTTCACACAGTTAGAAACTGAGCATTTCTATGCTCTAGAAATTATAGGCAAGCTACTGATTTTATTTTTTTTATTTACTCAAGTGCTAGACATAAGATGATAAAAATATTTGTTTATCTAAAGGCAAGCATTCATCTCAAGTAGATTGTCTGACCTACTTACAGATGACCTATTTTTACTAGATACAGTGGAGAAATATACATGACTATTGCAAGTAGTCGTCTGCATTGCCACATTATCCTTAAATCCCTTTGATCCTTTTAAACAAATTATTTGTGAGGAGCAAGTTAAGGTGAAATTCTGTACAGTGTGTGTTACCTTTTATGATACTGGATATATGTAAAATACACCTCAAATACTTTGGCTTCAATTAGGCAGTCTAATGTAGAAGTTGTGGGACAAGTAATAAACCCTTTTAGACTTGAGCTTACATGTCCTTGTCTTTGTTTTCCTTGAAAATAAAGTTTGATTAGAATAGAAAATTTTATTTGTCATTAAGCTAGACCTGGTGTTTAACCTTCAATAAAAGTGTATAATTTACATATTCATGTCAGATGCCTTTTATACCCTCTATTTTGTTTCTGTAAAGTTCTACCAGGATACATTTTGCTTCCTGTCAGTACAATTGCTGGAAAATTGTCAGACACATATTAAGGAAAGTTTTTACACTCTGGGTGACAAGCATTCAACTAGGCTAAAAGGAAATGCATGAAGAGTGATTATGGAGAATTGAATATATTCAGGGAAATCGGATGCCTACAATCAGTTGGAGCAGAGGAAGTACACAAGGAGAGTTAGTATTTTTGTTTCATTGTTTTAGTCACAGTATAGATTACCTCTGCTACTACTGGCTGAGGCACCCTTGCTATGAAATAAATAGCTGTAAGTGTAAAGTTCAAAATGTTTTGGCCCCAAATCCTGAAAGTAAAGTTCCTGTTGTACTACTGTCATTAGTGAATGCGTACACTTGAGAGTATAAAAACAAGGCTGAAAATTGTGATTTTGTTTCTCTAGCACATGATGGTAATGGAAGATATGCTCAAGGACTTTCTGCTGGGAGAACATCTTCTTTTAGTTGGCAATCAGGTGAGTTAAACATCTCTTACAATGCATGGAACAAACTCATTATTTAATAATGAAATTACATCTCTGGTTTGCTTCATGAAATTGTGTTCATTTGTAATACTGAGGTATTTGACCTATTTTTTGATCCTTTATCTACTAGTGTCCATGGGTTTTTGGGCACGTATCTGTGGAAAATGTAAATGTGTTTTTTACATTGGTATCAAGGGTAAAAGTTGAAACATCAGTAGTTACATGTAACACCATTACCATTAAAATCTTCAGTTAATAGCTTTGGTTTTCCATGACTATCAAGCCTCTCCTTTAAAATCTCCAGTAGTTGATAAGAGATGTACACATAGGCATTAGCTGAATCTTATTTATTGATAGCAAAATAAGAATTTTCTCTAAAAGAGATACAGATTCACTTTGTTCTTTGGCTAGTATCTTTGTTGATGGAGACTGTATTGGTGACATCTTGGGGACTGTTGTGTTCTTTTAGTTGGTCATTGCTGTTTTGGGACACCTTCTAACAGTTTATAGGCTCCTCAGGATGAGTTAATGGGCAGATGTTCTCCAATTGCGTATGTTTGTAGTCATTGTTTTTCAGAACCATCTTAAACTCTTACTGGAACTGTTAGGTGATTTGAACAGAATTACACACTTGGCCAGTTAGCTCTGAAAAAAACCTTTTGTTATTATTTCTGTGTTTGAAGTGTTCAGGAATGTTATACTTCTCAAGCTGCTGGGTTGGTTTTTCCTTCTTAAAGTAATCTCCCTTTTAGTTTAGGTTTCCCTTAGCATGGATACAACAATTTTCTAGCAGATGTTTCTCTTTATGTTTTGCAATAGCCTTTGGAAAAAACCTCAACACAAAACAGTAATGGTCTAACCTACGTGGCAGGGAATATAAAATACCAATTCTTATATAATGTGCTTGTATTAAAATTGCAGTGTACAGTTATATACAGTCTCATCTATTTAGAGTCCTTGTTAAGAGCTTGAGTTCACGAAGATGATGTATTTGAAGCCTCTGCAGACTTTTGCTGGATGTTGCCAGCTTCTCCCAAAAGGTTTCATCTGTTCATAAATAGAAGTTGATCCATTTCATAAATGAAATAAGATCTATTTATTCTATTTCATGAACAGTGCTCTCTCTGCCAGCTTCTAAGTTGGTATTGAAAATGTTATATGTAGTACAGATTGCCTGCAGAACCTGCTGTCAGGGAATGGCAACAGTGGGCTGCTCCACAGGGGAGTGGAGTCGGAGACAGTGTCCTTAATGTCAAGGTTCACAGTTTCGCAGTGTCCAAGCAGGAAGAGCAGGTCTGGGGACAGCAGCCATGGTCAGCCAAGTGCCCAGTGGCTGCTGGAACAGGTGCATGCTGATGAAGCAGGTCTGAGATCAAGCTGGGAAGTCAAGTCAGCAGATCCAGGCTGGGATCAGCAAGGTACAGGGCCAGGCACAGCATTGTTGCAGTGTGGGTTGGGAAGAAACTGGGGGAAGGGCCCGAGTATAAATGCAGCTCCCAAGCCATGGTGGGCAGAGGGGACCCCAGTGAGGTAGCAACACCATGTCAAAGCTGACCTTCAACACAGGCAAGTAAAACCGTAGGTGGGGGCAAAAGCCTCCAGAGCCCGGTGGTACACTTGGGGACCAAACACATGCTTCATATGTTCTACCAATTTGGCAAAAAATTTTGAAGACTATGTGAGTATGATTTTTAGGGTAATAAAGTATTTTCCAAGCAATAGTATGCTCATGTTTAATAATTTAATGTGTGCCACATTTTCTCCAAGCTTATGAAACTCTTAAGTTGAAGACAGTGTTAAAAGATTTAACTGGGTGGAAGTATTGGAACATACTGCTTTGATTCTAGATGTCAGCTGAGCTGTACTGTTAAGTTGGAAAATCAGTTGATTTGCTATGTTTTCTCTTTGGCATATCAGTAGTACTTACTATTGCTGACATACTTCTGAGTACTTCCAGGTTTACTCTTTGCTAATTTGTTCCACTGTTTTTTATGTGTGACTAAGAAAAGGCTAAGTGGCCTCTTCTTTGTGAAATGCTGTTTTCAAATTTGAGCACTGTATTTGCCATTCTGCAGTCTTTTAGGACCACACCAATCATCCTTGATTTCTCAGGGATCATCACTAACCACTTAGTTGGCTAGTTCCTTAAATATATTAGTGTAAATTTCTGCAGCGTGTGATGAATCCTGTTCGAGTACTTAAAAATCAACCATAATACAGCAAAATGCTTTCATGCTATATTTGCAGATACCTTTCTATTAAAGATATTAAGAGTTTTCATTTCATCCTCTTTTTTTTTTTTTTGTAAAGCAAATTATTAAAAAGTAGGATTTTTACTGTTCAGTTACTTTACAGTTCAGTCTGTAATAGTCAGAGGTAGGGCTTTATTATTGCTTGATACATGTATTGGTGTGTGCCTCATTTCACATTTGGAAGATACAGATAATGTTTTTGTGTGGAGACACAAAGTGCTGTTTTGAGTCCCTTTCTGTTGTACTTGTTGGTGAATGAGTAAATTGTGAAAACTCATCTTTTGCTTTTTAATCTCTTTCCAGAATTTCCAGTTTCTCTTTTGTCTTCTTCACTGTAGTGTTTTTCACTGGCAACTTTATGGCTGTTTCTAAGTATTTGGTACTGGCTGGCCTACCCTTTAAAATGAGATACTTGTGTTACTGGTATCCACCCTGCTTTTATGGTAAATTACTTAATAAGGAAGAGCTACTTTTTTTTTTTTTTTTTTTTTTTAAAGACAAAGAAAAGACAAAAAAATGCAATATTTCTTCTCTTCAACAATTATTATTAAGGCTTAATGGATCCTGGCATTCCACATATTGTTCTGGCTTTCCTATTGCTTATGTTCTCTTTTCAACAAAATCTACAAAGTTGATAATCAATAAGAATAATCAGAAATGCCATTCAATTACTGGTTAAATAACTGCTGAATACAGAAGACATTTAAATTTTGTCCTGCTTCATTTGATGATGTGGATATTTGGATTATACTTCTTGTTCAGAATTGCTCCCCCTCTCCTTCCCCATGAACAAGGAAAGCACTTTGCAGTGATAAAACAAGCCTGTTCCCGAATAGCTTGTAGTCTAACTAGATGATGTATAGAGAAGGAAAAATCGGAAAGAAACATGAAGTAGAATAAGAACAAACAATTCCATAAACGTGCTAAATATTGTTTTAAATAATTTGAAAGAAGACCATGATAAAATCTCTGGTAGCACTTAGTAAAAATGTTGATGTGAGCCCACAGTAAATAGACTATCACAAATACATTGAAAGAACTTAGAAATGTAATGGCCTTTTGACACGTTTGATAATTTATTTCTCTGATAAAAGAATGTAATTTCATCCTTTCTGCTGCCTTTCTTTGTGAGATCAACTTAAACAAACTCTTGGGCTCCCGCTAGGAGTTTATCTTTTTCTTCAAGAATTTAGTAGGACAGATGATTGAGTCTTTCTTAAAAATATCTAAATGGACATGCTTGAATAGATTTTTTTCTTCTAAGATAATATTCTTCTTACCTCATTGTGAAATTGAATTAAGTAGATACAGAGAGTGTAATTATATCAGTCACCAGAAAACTTGAAATAGCAAACGCTTGGTGTTTTAACTTTTCTAGAAATAAAGGACTTTGTTTTCCTGCCTAAACTTGTATAAAAATGGACAGCTTCCTCTGCAAGGAAAGAATGTACTATCCTAAACCAGGGGTCCTCAAACTTCTTAACCAGGGCGCCGGCGCGGATGCAGTGGCGGGCAGCCATCTGCGGCTGCTTGGTTTCCCCCCTCAACCCCCGGCGGGGGGGGGAGGGCGGGGGCGGTCTGTAAATACCGGGGGCCGGATTGAGGACCCTGGGGGGCTGTATCCGGCTTGCGGGGGCCATAGTTTGAGGACCCTTGTCCTAAACCAATTTTTTATTATGATTATGAACTGGAAAAAACTGAGCTCCAAATGAGCTAAATTGGGCAAATACTATAATATATTTTTCCTAAGGAATTCTGTGTGACAGTTGTGGAAAACTTGGAATATATTTCTCTTTTACTTGCTACAGTCGTAACAGTATGTACACGAATGAGAATAGGCATGCTCTTCAAATGTCTCTCTGCTTACAGTATTGCTTTCTGCCTTTACAAATGATACTGGAGAACCAGAATGAAAAAAAGAATCAATGAATTGATTTTTCTTTCGGATGTTTCTTCCCACAGATTCTTTCTATTATAAATTTTTATATGCTTCTCTCCATTGAACCACAACGGTCTTACCTCGCTGGAAATGTGAAGATTGTATTTAGCCTGACAGGGCTCTGGGTTGAAGGTTGTACTTAAAATCAGAGAAAGGAATAAACTCTACAAGCTGATCTAGATGTGTAGTCAGAGATGTATCCAAAGCATTCTATTAATGACTTCTAAGAACAAATAAACTTAATTCCCTGATAGGTTGAAGTTTCGTTATTTTACCATCACCATAAGTTTTGCATGCCCTGGGTGATAAACTCATAATAAAATAATGAGGTATTAGACCACAGAACGCTTACCATTGTGATCAGTAAACATATAGATCGCAGCTGGGTCAAGACTTAAATCACCACTGCTTTTGTGCAACTCTTTTTCTCTGTTACTAACAACCAAGTGAGGTAACAGTGATGGGGTCTATTGCAGCAGTCCTCTCGGTAGCAACGTCTAGTGTCTGCTGGTGACACATCTTCTGCAGTTATTACACTGTATCATTCACATTTGTTCTAAGCAAGGCATGATGGTCTTAATAACATCTAGAGTGTTTGAGAGAGTTCTGTATTGGTGCTATTTTTTGCTCTGGTGATAACAGCACATTTTTGTTAAAATGTACTGGTTTTATTATTAAAATGTACTAGTTTTATTATTGTACTCTCGTATAAAAATAGCAGCCTCAATCAAAACACATGCATTCTTGCAAATGTTTTTATTGGCAGAAACAGGCAAGCAGTGGGCATGGAAGGTGTTTCAGTGGCAGACCCAGTGTTAGAAACCATACATTAGCGAAAGTGGTTTCATTTTCTTATTTTTCGTTGTTCAGCCATAAGTTTCTGTGATAGTGACATTATCAATATAACTTTCTACGAAGTCAGAAACTGAGAACGCTGACATGAGGGTTCTGTATGCTGAAATTTAATGAAAAGACAAGAATGTCTTTCATTCCTTAATAATAAAGTTTTAAAATTAATTACAAAACAATATTTCCTAAGGTGAAAAGTGATAAACTGCTTTTTCCACCAGGTTCAAAATTTGTTTCCTTCTTCTGTAATGAAACAGGTGCTCTGCTATGCAGGATGGCTATGTGCTGAAATTGGAAAGGTGTAATTGCAGTGTCCCAGCTGACGGGCAGTGCTGAAGAGCACAACATGGCAATATCTTTAACTGCCTAAGTATGACCTGCAAATCATTTAAAAGAAAATAGAAATGAGGCAGCATGGTATAGGATTGGTTGTTTTTTTCCCAATAGTGTTTTTTTTCTAAGAGGCAAATTAATTATTTCAAAAATGTAGGACCAGTTCTTTTGGAATAAAAATTTATTGACTGTAGTTGGGCTGTGCAGGGGAGAAATTTGTCCCACTACTGTAAGAGCTGCATCCTGAATTGCAAAATGCCTCCTGGGACCTGTAACAACCTTGTTTATATTTGAAACTGTAGTTACTGCTAGAAGATTAAGTCATTTTATCCTTGGTAACAAGTGTTTACAATGTCAGTAAGGAGAATTTTTAACTAAGGGACTATCTTGCCTCCTAACTGCGTAATTTCCTTTTTCTTATTTATTAGTGGAGATATTTACTTCCTGGTTTTCTACTTCAGTTGTCCCATATGTTTGATGGAATAAAAATTGTCTAATATTTGATTTCTGAAATATTTTTATTAGTTCAGCTGAAACACCAACACAGATGTTCTTTTCTCTCTAATTAGCATATGTTTATATTTCTATTAAATTAAGTAACTGAAATAGTGTGTATATAAATAACATACAGCTAGTGTTAATGGCAAACTGGTTTGTCCTCTGAATATTACCTTTGACTGCAATAATTGCAAATGACATGAGATTATGTTCTGAATCCAGTCCAAATTCACTTATTCAGCACATTCATATGAAAGATAGTTCTGACTCTTTCTGCTTGAATAGTTGACTGCTAGCTGTGTGGGTGGCCAGAAGATCCAGCTTGATCCTTGGCACTGGTATAGGTTCAGGGGAAAGAAGGGTGACTTCATTGCCATTTTGGTGATTTCTTGTTTCTGAGGTGCCAGTAACACATTTCAGAGGGGGTTTTTTGGTTTGTTGTTTTGGTTTTTTTTTTCCAAAATGCAATACCATTTTCCATGTTTCTTGTTCACCTGAAGAAGACTGTATTCTTTGTCCCATGAAGGTGGGGTGAATTTGGAATAAACCTACTTTTCTTGGCCTTATGTTAATGAGCATTATTTAAAGAATGAACTCATCCAAGCTCTTTTTTGCAATTTTTTAATGGTGCTAAAGAGCCTTCTGAATAGCTTTGGTCTCTTCCTTCCATTCTATTATATCGTGCCTTCTCAATGGAGTAACTGAGACAAAGAGAAGTGGTAACTTGTCATGAAGTAGGAATGTGGAGGGATGGAATCAAAAAGCTTTGACTCAAACTTTGCTCCAGCTACTGTTGGCAGCCAAGGATTTTATGTGGTACACCACAGTCTCTATGAAGGCACATAATGTACTCTCTGAAGGAGTTCAGTCTAGAAATTGGGCAATGTTAACGTGTTTATAATAACTAAAATCTGGTGGGAATGCCTTTTGGCTTTTGAATGCTCCATGCACTTTCTAAAACATGTATCATGTTCTGAAATCAAGTTATACTTAAAATGAAATAAAAGGGGTGTGTGGAGTCTGGTGAGATGCATGAACACAAGAAAGGGTGAGATGTCGTCATGGCACAGCTCCCATTGACTTCACTGTGTTACTTTGGTAACTGCACTCTTTCCCTTCTTCCACAGTGGTCTTCCACCGTGCTTCTGTCCTCTGAGCATTCTCTCAGAAGTAATGCACACTCGTCTTAATACCCTCGGTGATAACAGCATGGATAGAAATACACAAAAGCAGCTATTTGGTCCTCTTTCTATTGGAATGGGAGAGGGAGTAAAAAAATCTAGCAGTCTTACTTTATAGTTGGGAAAACATGCTTTTCAGGCATAATTTTAATAATCTATTATAAACATAAAAACCACATGCGCTTTCCATTAATGCACATGAAAACCAGTTTTTTTATTACAGTAAGCTTTTTGTTTGATAGTATGTTTTACATTGATTCAATATGATGATCTCTTTCTTCATCTTTGTACTTGCTGCAGCTGGCTGGAGTCACACTCTGCAGCAAAAAGGATATGCAGGCTTCTTGGGATTCATACAGAAACTGTTAGCAGACATCTCCCCAGTCATCTTTAGCTCTCTTAGGAAAAGTAAAGGAAGCTGCTCTCAGCACGGGTGTTTTGTGCTTGACATTAGGAGTATTCCAGTTTATCCACCCATTTATGATTTTAAGTATTTGACTGGAGTAGTAGGAACATATGGGAAGGGAATAAAACTGTGTGCGCTACTAGAGGATTCTTACCCTGTTGCTGGTTACTTTTGATGCTTCTGATGCAGTTCCTGAAGTTGCATGTTGCCCCCCAAATGGGTATGTTCTTTGAGTTCCTGGAAAGATCTGTTAGCACAATTTCATCCCCTGTTTCAAAGCAGTAGAGAACTGTGTTTCCAGTGACAATTTTCAGAAATGACTGGTAATAGATATTGTGTATTGCAGCTTCTTACTACACGTATGTTTAAAGCCGTAAATTCTTCTGAGGATTGAGATGGAAGAAGGTTCATGAGGAAGGCGTGTGGCAGAGCAGTAGCTTCAGTTGGCTTTCGTGTGCTGGAGTCGAGTCTGCAGTAGTCTAGGTAGTTCTATTTTTGCCAGCTCTGCAGTATTTTTTCCTCTGCTTCCATGGTGAGAAATCTCCTTTCATGATTTCAACTACTATACATGTGTGCACGATTCACCATTCTCATAAATGTAGTCAGATGAGAGACTGTGGTCCCATTTTTAGAAGCTTAAACAGTTTGTAATTCTGCAGCTGGCAGTTACCATCCTTCAGCTAGAACTTGTAGTCATAAATGTCATAACTCACAGATCTGAATGCTCCTATTCTGTTTCAATGCCAAGTGAAACAGATTAGTGAGTCTCAAGCTGGTTTAATCTAATATCTTTAGTTTTCTGTGGGCTATATTTATCTGCTTTGCTTCACACTGGTATGGACTACTAGATGTATTCATGGAGGCAGAGCGAGAATCTCAGTAGAGGGACAGTGTCTTGTCAGACAGCTTTTGGCTGGATTACAACTGAACTTCTCTTTCTACTAATTCTTTTTCTTTTGCAACCCTTGGCAATCTCCCTGTCATTCTGAGCTCCCAAGTCTGCAGCCACATCCTTGCAGGAGGGATAAGGATTTCTGCATCTGAACTGTCATCTTGGTCTGCATCTACATTAGCATTTTAGACCAGATCAGGAATGTACTTTTGAAGGGAACCTCCCTTCTGCAGTTTGATGCTGTCAAGGGACATATTGACCAGGATTCTTGGAGGATGTTCTCCAGCAGGACACCTAATTTGTGCTCTTTGCTAATTCCTTCCATGGAACCAGACTAGACCTGGGCTGAAGTACCAGTTCCTGAACCACTTGTACAGGACACACCAGGGTGTTAGCAACACCTGATTCACTTCATAAATCTGCTGTTACCATTCTGCGCAGCTTGCTAAGGCAGACATCCTGCAATAGGAAAGTTATAGATCAGTTTGATCTCCGACCCAATTCTGATTCCATCTGGGCCTTTTTGGTAACTCTACTGGAATGGGATTGACAAGGCAATGCTCTAATTCCATGTGACAGTTACAGGATGTTTCCTATGACCACCAAGAATTAATTTTTTCTATTAAGCGCATAGCAACTTCCTAGCATTCACAGCCTTGCAATGCCTTTGTGAAATAAAAGGGCTGAAAAAAACTGGTAATTAGAAGGATGCATTGGCACATGTGACATAATTCTAGGGTTGCGATCCTATTCCTGGTTATTCCTGGTAAGACCAGATAAATGTTTTGCAAATATATATACATATTTTAAATGTAAGTTAAGATATATATAATTAAATAGTGTTCAGATTTCTTTGTTGTGGATTGAAATAGTATTTGCCTATAAAGGAACATGGAGAGTATTATATTGAGAAGTCATCTTTTCTTTGTTTATAACTCTTAAATGTGTAAGTCTATATTATGTCTTAATATTATATTTATTTACTGCAGGGTGTTGGGAAAAACAAGGTTGTTGACAGATTCCTTCACCTTTTAAACAGGCCCAGAGAGTATTTACAGCTGCACAGGTAAGAATGTGTTACTGTCACATACTTTGTGTTTATAATCTGATTTCCTGTGTTTTAAAACTCATGTTTCTGAAGTTTAATGTGTTCTTAGTGTTTGAACAAAGACCCTGTTATGATAGGTGGCATACAGACTGCAGGAATGTATCTGTTTTATATGCATAGTCAGTAAGCTGTCAGGTTGAGGAGGGGTACAAGAATCTCATGCAATCATGTTGCTTAACGTAAGAGGAAGTAGAAGTCAGAGTGTACTGAAGTTAAACCATGCTCCAGAAGAGAGTAATATTTTGCTGTCATTTCTGAGACATTTCCCTAAGCATGAGGTACTCTGTGACGGAAAAAATTCAAAGGTGCTTGTTTGAATATGTCATTCATTAGGCAAGAAACAGTTTAAATAGTAAAGGCTTTTTCTGTTTTTTTCCTTTGGCACTCCTACTAAACACACTTCTTTCTCACCCATAAACATTTGGATTGGAAATTATTTCTTTTTCATATGTAAGCTTAAAAATGGGCTTCAAGACAACAAACCAATTGAAAGCAATTCAAAAGCTGAAATATATCAAATTATCTGCCTGCTTTTTATGACATGAACTTGAAATCAATGAATTGAAATAAAGACTGAATACTAGAAGACTCAGTTTCAATTGAACTGCATCCTTTTTCAGCATCATTCCTAATCTTTGTCTCTCCATCTTTGACTTCCTAGTTTCATCACCCTGTCTCTTTACATAATTAATGTTTCTTAAATAGGGCTAATAAAATGTACATCTTTGATTTTTTGCCCTTTAACAAGTCTCTGTAACACTTAATTTCTCACTTTCATCCCCAGCTTTTTCTCTTCAAATGTCTTGTACTTGTATTCCTCATATTTGCATAGCTCTAGCTCATGAGTTTTCTGTTGCTGTTTTCTTTTATACTACCTCTCCTAGATATCCATCACTTTTTTGCTAAATACTGCTTTTGTGACCCGCTACTTTCAGCTTTGTGTTAACTTCCCTGCCATCTTCTCAACTTGGAGCAGCCACTTGCTCCTTCTGGATAAAACACACTATCATTTTTGCAAATCCCAATTCTTTCACAAAATACTACAGTACTTCTGTCTTTCCATGTGTGTGTGTCTGAGAAAATGTTCTCCAGTGAGGTGTAGTCAAGCAGAATGGTGCTTTAACATAAATTCAGATAGCTAAGGAGAATATTGTATAAGCGTGATGTTTGGGGTGATGATGGAGCTGTAGAATATATTAGTTACAGGATGCTAGTTGATGCATCACTAGGAAAAAAAAATATCCCTTTTTTGTCTAGTCAAAACATACTTCTATGGGCTCTGTAAAGTAGTATTTATGCTTGCAGGGTTTTAGAGTTAGATTGAAGTAGAAAATTATGAGCAGTCCTATGCAGTTCTACAAAAATTAATTCCTAAATATAGAAAAATCAGAAATTCCTATTTCCTGGCTAGCATTTTGAAATGCTTTGTGAAGAACTCAGTCAATATAATACCTTGGTAAACCTTACAGGGTGTTTAAAAAAGGATTACAGTATTGTTAGTGTACACTTATGGATTGCAAACCAAAATGAGAGCAAGTTTGCGAAAATAACCAAAACAGTTCACTGCTAAGCTTTTAGATATTTTGAGGGGAGAAATACAGTCAGTAGCTTATGGCACAGGTGTATTTTATTAGAAAATATGTTAGAATGTTGACATAGTTTAACCCCAGCCAGCAACTAAGTACCATGCATCTGCTCACTCCCCCCACCCAGCCCCAGTGGGATAAGGAGGAGAACTGGAAAAAGGTAAACCCATGGGTTGAGGTGAGAACAGTTTAATGATTACAATGAAGCAAATAATAACAACAACAATGATTGTAACGAAGAGGAGAGGGAGAGAGAGGAGTAGAACCCGTGATGGTGGGGGTGGGGTGGGGGAGGAAATCAAGTGATGTGCAGTACAGTTGCTCACAACCTACTGACCAATGCCCAGCCAGTCCCCGAGCAGCTATCGGCATGCCCTCGCCAGGTCCTTCCTGTTTATATACTGAGCATGGTGTGCTGCAGTATGGGATACCCCTTCGGCTGGTTCGGGTCACCTGTCCTGGCCCTGCTCCCTCCCGGCTCCTTGTGCCCCTGCCCACCGGCAGAGCACGGGAACTGAAGAGCCCTTGCCTTAGGGTAAGCACTGCTCAGCAACAGCTGAAACATCCCTGTGTTATCAACGTTATTCTCATACTAAATGCAAAACACAGCACTGTACCAGCTACTAGGAAGAAAATTAACTCTGTCCCAGCCAAAATCAGGACAAATGTGCATTTCATCTTTCATAGGGATAGGCTGTTTCTGCAGATTTCCTAGCTAGCTACCATCGGTACTGTTAAGCATGCAAACAGGAAAGTATTTCTAAATACCATACTTTTAATGTTGTTCATATACCTGAATTACAGGTCTTGAGAAAGTGAACATTCAAAGCATGCATTTTCATTGATTACCTTGTACAGGAAAGGAATACTGTTAATGATTTATGAAAAATGTAGAGGTGATTCAGTGTCAGATGAAGGTGGACATTCTCTGCCCTTTCAGAAATGTGTCTGACAGATGGTATCTCATTAGTCCTTGGAATCTGGGTTGCGGACTCTAGCTCCACTTCAACTAGTCCCTCTGGCAATGAGTGTGCACTTGTCAGCTGCATATCCTGAGACTCCTGAGTTTCTAGTGAGGTAGTGACTGATCTTTAGAGAGAGATGATGTTTTAGATAGAGATGATCTTTAAGGTGCCTTCCAACCCAAACCATTTCATGAATCGGTCAGAAAATGGCAGACAATGGCATTGTGAATTTTTTAATTTGCCCATATTGACTGTCACTTCATACAATTAGCTATTTAAAAAAAAAAAAGTATGTATGTATAATAATGCTAATACAGAATGGGTGTTGCAAGTGAATAACATCTGTTTTGGAGTAGAGAGAGATATTCTTAGCTATAAAATATCCTTGTTGGTGGCTATAATTAAGATGTAGCAAGAGAAGAAACTGCTGGAGTGGAAAAAACTGTAAGAAGAGCTTTAAAATGAATATAATGAAGATCTTTACTAAAATGTAGTGTTATATAACAAATAAAAGTAGTGAATAAATAATAGACAAAAATAATTGGACTGAATTTCAGAAGTATTCTGAGTTGTTACTTTAATTGTCGTTTCTCAAAACCTGCTTTTTTAATGGTAGTTAAGTGCCAAAATCATGAAAATATTCCAGAAGTGTCTACTTTCAGTAGCTTGTGAGGTAAATAAGGGGGAAACACACTGTGATGCAGTGTAGTACTGTACTATGCAATTTAATTGATGTAGATGTCTTTAACAGAAGAATACCTCACTTCTTTTGCCATCAACCAGGAACATAAAGAAAACTAAAAATGCCATTAAATCTCGTTTAGTTTTGGTTGTTGATTTTGTAGTTACAGTGGGAATTCTTATCTGGTGGGGTTTGGTTTGTTTTGAGGGGAAGGGGTTTTGGTGGTTGTTCTTTTGTTGGTGGTTTTTACTGTCTTGATGCAACAGGAGTTTACGAAGAAGGAGTTCTGCTGATCTAACGCTACATATGTTCAATGACATTCAAGCAGGGGATATCTGCCTTAGAGGCAGCAAACTATTACCAGCAGTACTTTTAAAATCTCACATTTTATGTCTTATACTTCAAGGTGGTGAGAGGGGATAGAAGGTAGAAAAAAGAGAGCGCTCTTCCTATAACATTTTTCCTGACACCTGTATTTACTTGGTCTACCAATGATTCACATGGGAAGGGTCAGGCTGACCTTAAGGTTTCAATTGCTTATAAAGATTATAAATCATTTTTCTTAACCTTTCTTATAGCACCTCATTGAGAAGTTCTTTTTTAAAAAAAAAATAAAAATTCTAAGTCTTATAAATCATTTTGTGACCATAAAACTAAAAATCTTCACTGGAAGGAAGCTGTGATTAGATTTAATAAGGAAAGAATTTGATAAAAGTATTTGCTTATAAATTATTTTAAAAAGTTGGCTGCTTCCTCTTACATACTTCCTAATATTAGGAGTTGATCAAAATTTGACCAACTCTCTCATCATACTAATTGTGGGGTTACAGGACTCCTTCTGAAATAGGTAATTTGGCATAGGCTGTGCACTGCCCCTCTCTGACTGCAGTTAGGAAGCATCTTGGTGCTTTTCTGTGTTAAAGAAGAACTTTCATCTGCCAGGATTTCCCAGTCACTCCTTTCCTACAAGAGTAAGTTTAAGCAGAGAAATCCTGAATTTTGTTTACCTTATTGGGATGTACCCAGGACATTTTGTGTACCCAGGACACCAGCTACACGTTATAGAACAAAGAGCAGCATTATCTTGCTTAGTATTAAACTTAAAGGTTTTACTGCTTTCAGTTTGAGCATGAATTCGTCATGCTACCAGAAAGGTCAAAAGCAATGCGGCCTGTGCAGTCATAGGTCAATGACAGATCTGTATAGATATTAAACACATACAAGCTGACTTTCTAAGAAACTTCAATGTCCTCCAAATAGATGTAACACAGAGTCAAGTATTTGTGTCACTCCTAAATGCATGAACCCTGGAGAGCCTCATCATTTTATGAACCTTGCTGTTACTACTACTTTTGTCATCTCCCATGAGTGATGTGGAAACCAATTACCAGTGGTCCTACACAAAAATCTGAAATTAAATTTGGTAGACTAAATTTTAGATCTGTAAAACAAATTGTGTTGAGTCAGGAAAATTGCTTTCAATGAAACTCATAATATATTGCTTTAAATTATGAAGTCTCTTGGACAAAGAAGATTCCACAGAAGGAAGAAAAAAAATTTAAAGCTTTAGAGAAGACTCAGACAAGAACATATGCCCTGTTAAGACTATAAAATTATTTCTTAGTGCTGATGGGAGTAATGGATAAATATGAAAATGTAAGCTCCCAGCTCTCCTGCATAAAAACATCAGAAGAAAGTATCATGGACTTTAGACTGTTGGCTCCTTTGGTGTGATTGAAGAAAAAAAGATCAATTTTACTTATCATCAAGTTAGTAAATAATTGCACATAAAGAACAGGTTTTGCTGGAGTAAAATGCCCTTTACTTGACATTTATTGTCAAGTAAACACTTAGGTTTGCATCTATTTGAAATTAAGTTATACTGTCAAGCTGCTTTTTAAATTTTAATTACAAGTATTTCTCCTCCTTGGATTTACTATTTTTCTGTAGACTGTATTACAGAACTACAGTATTTATCCTTTTGTTTCTGATGCAAGCTTGATTTATGGCGGCTTTTTTTTTTTTTTAAGATGTAAAATTCAGTCACTTTTTATAGTAGTTTCTGTTAGTATAAACGAGGTGCTAGATTTTACATGCTGAAGACATTTGGAGTCATACGGTGTTAACTTCCATTAGAATGTACTTCTAGTCTTTAACGCATGAGCTTAAAAAAAATTAGATGTAATTTATTCTTTTCTGAAATCTTAATTTAGGCAGCGAAAGAGAACTAGAATACTGTGCAGAACACAGTGTCAACTCAAGACCTGTGAAAGCTGCCATCTCTGTTCTGCTGGGGTTGGACTGGCTTTAACTCAGGTAGCCCAGAAGAGCAACTGGCAACAGGAACCCTTTGAAATTGTTGTTTGCCATCATGAGTTTTGCTCCTGATTGCTCTGATAGCAAACAAAAGCCTCTCTGCCTTGGTAGTCCCTTTAAGAAAAATTAACTGTGGAAAGAACATCTGTGTTCCAAGTAGCACATTTGCTTGGTTCAGGAGGGCATAATTTTCACTTTTCTGTATCAGTACCTTTTCTTTAAAGTTTGGTATACGTTATACACCTTGATTTTTGAGATATCCAAAAGCTATATGGACACAGTCCTAAGTACCTTGGCTCTAGGCAGCCCTGCTTGAGCAGGGGGATGGGACCATATGACCTCCAGAGGCCCCTTCCAACCTCAACCACTCTGATTCTATGATTTACCAACAATATCTGCAAGGTAGCAGCTGGATGACAACACTTAGCTCTAATTCTAAGTATGCTGTAATAATGTCTTGCTAAATCAAAATTGGTCAGTAGGAAAGAAAAAATTAAAGTTAAAAATTAGTTTTTCTTTCCTTCATAAAATTAGATAATCCAGCAGTAGTTGTTCCGTGGGGGGAGTCCATTTGCACTGTACTTAGCTGACGCCCAAATGTGTCAGTATGGAACAATAGTTAAAGTTAAGGGAATTAAGAAACAGCTTCAGATTCATCATTGTTTTCAGAACAAGAAAAATAAGACCATATTCTATAATGAGATCAAGTTTGATAACTACTGGAACATTTATTTATTGTTGTGATATGAGTGTAAATAATGAGCAATTTTTAAGCAGAAACGTCTCCGTGATGTATTCTGGCTTCATGCTGTCTCAGTTATAAATTAGCCATATGAAGTCGTAGTTATCCGTGTGATATCTTGTCTGAGATATCAGGCTGAGGTAACATGTTTCCTACTTTTCTGGGCATTGACATATATGCTAAAGCAATTCAGCTTTCTTATGAATTTGGTATTTCACCACTGTCAACAAAATACTAACTGCTATACAAATTATATTTATTTTCTGATAATCTTACTATTATTTTAGAAGATATTACGCTACCTTATTCTGTTTTTCCTAATTACATTTCCTTTCAAAGAATTTACCTATGGTATTGCATCTTCCTGTCAAAGTTACTGTGCTTGTTCTGGTTGATGACAGTAAAAGTCTGATACAGGATTAATTTTAAAAATCTACTACATTTTGTGTTGTGCCTTTTCTAGTTCCCTAATAAATTACAGTAATCCGCTGATCTTTTATTCCAAAAATTAACTGAGTTTACATATGTTATCCTTTTTAAAATAAATGTGATTTTGCTGTGATCTTTAACAATCAAATTAATAGAGAGGTTTGGGGCAGGAAAATGAGCTTATGGTATCCCTACAAGCGATACTTACTACAAACTGTCAGTTAATCTTTAGATGTTAATTTTCTTTCCCTCTTTTTCAGCACATGTAATCAGTATAAAATCTAATTATCTGTTTCCCCTATTGAGATCATTTAAAAATACCCTTTCAGCCTTATTGACTTGAGATTTTTTCAATCCTAATTAAAAAAAGTTGTTTCAGAAGGAATAATTTCCTTGGCCCGAGACACAGATGAACACCTGATACTGTGGAATTACAGTGTACTACTTCTCAGAATTGCATTTGATTGTCTTCTCTTGAAAGAATATAGGACCATGTAAAACAATTTAAATGCCAATACAGCTCTGCAGGTCTGTTTTTAAAAATGAACAAGCACAGAGAAGTGGACTGTTGTTGAGACAAGTGCTCTTAAGCTGCCCTGATTTATTAAGAGGAATCCATTGAACACAGTGAAGATGTGTGTGTGTGTGTGTGTGTGTTTGTAATTATTTGTTGGCAGCCATGATGAAAAAAGGCTAGGTAGCTTTTCCTGATGATTTTGAGTCATGAATATATGCGCCTATAATATTTTCTTTTAATGTTATACAGTAACCTTATAGTATGTGCTTTATTCTTTACACAGCTCAGGACTGGAAATAAACAGTAAGATGACATTTTTTTGTTGTGAAACACCGAATGTATTGGCTAGCATAAATAGGTGTCTTTATGGTTTTTTACTCTTATTGTTGTTTTTTCCCCTTTTCTTAAATATATTTTTGATCAATACAGAGTTGCAATGTAAACCTTTCAAGAGTTCATGCAAGCTAATGGTCTCTGTTTCCAACATTAGCTTTTCGTAAGCTGGCTGACTAGCTCTGCTATTGTCAGATTCCAGGTGTTAGAGAGCTACTTCATTTGTCTTTTTGTAGGAATTGAATTCAGCTTGAATGTCCTGCTGTGTGGCTGTTATGGAGAAATAGCTCAGGTTAGAAGACCCTGTTGTTTCATTCTCCTCTAAAGCTGAACTAACAGTTTCTCGCTGTTTACTCAGTGAAATGTATTCTTACACACAATAAGGGGAGCTGTAGGGTGTCATGTTTCTTAATTTATGGATTTTACATTTGGGGTGAGTGAATGTCTTACATTGTTATAACAAATCATGTGAAAATGTTGCATTTCATTTTGAGAGATGGAGCACGTAAAAGTAATTCTGTGACTTGATTTAAGCATATATCCTGAATTAAACATATAAATCCTTTGGGCCTTTGTTCTGCCACCTGCAGTCATACTGAGTAATGAGTACCTTTATACTCCAAATAATTCCTTGGATTTAAAACAAATACATGTAATTTTAACAGAGAAATTAGACAGCTGGTTGGCTTTTCAGATATTTCACAGTTTCCTAAACACAGTGGTCAGATCATGCAGTGCAATGGCTGTGTGATAGGTTATCTAAAGAAATTCATTTGTAACTGTCAAAATCATGCAGATTCTTTCTTTGTGTTAAGATTGCCTACTCTTCACCAGGGTAATCCATGAGTGAATTAGCTAACCAATTAACAACTTCAGATGGCTGTTGGCCTAATTATTTTTCAAATACTGTTAAAACTAGGTCACAACAGATGGGTATTTTCATGTCTGATTGAAACGTAATTGAGAAGATATATATATCTCTATGTACATAGGTATTTAGATAGGTATCTTGCAGAAAT
This sequence comes from Falco punctatus, assembly GCF_963210335.1. NCBI lineage: Eukaryota > Metazoa > Chordata > Aves > Falconiformes > Falconidae > Falco > Falco punctatus. Next base: position 34,029,444 of record NC_137581.1, read on the forward strand.
GAAGATCAATAATTATTAGAGCATATGTTCTGTCTCTAATATTTTTTCAACTACCCTGAAGTTCTATTTGGAGAACTAAGAGGAAGGCCAAATCTGAATCTAGTTTATCTAAGCTTGTTGCCATGAGCACCAACTCTTAAAACACAAGATTGCCTTCCATAGATACTCCCTCACCCTTTCAGCCTCAGTGTAACTACATACAAAAGCCAGGAAGGTATTCTTCAGTCTTGTCGAGATGGAGTAATTCCAGTGAATATGGATGTCTCTGATGTTAACTGAGGTCCAGACACTGGGTCCTGTATTTGGGCATAAGTCTCCTTGGGGACTCAAGTCTTAAAAATAAAGCATTGTAATATCTTTTCTTTTTTTTTTTTTTTTTAAGTTAGATGATAGTGAGTAAATTGTATAATGGATCAAATTCTGGTTTGGTGTTTACATTTCAGTGTTCTGGGGAGGACAAATGTCAAAACATACAAGGAGTATTTGCAGTTATGTCACATATACTGCATTTTTAATGAAGAATTTCACGCATTGATTTAATTTCTCTAAAGAAGCATCTTTCAGCCAGGGAGTCCTCCAGATGAGCTAATACAAATTTCAGAAGAGGAACATAATTCTCCTTTGTTCCTTAATTTTTCCTCCTGGCTAGTTTCAGCTCCTGTCTCTCAAAACAGGATATCCAGAATGCTTGTCAATTTAGTTTCTTTCCATCTTTGCCTCCCATCCTGCCCTGTTTCAAGGTCTATTGATAGAGATATTCAGCTCTTCCAAATATCTCCAAATATTCATTTGGAAAGAGCCTGGGAAAAAATTTCTGTCTCACGTGATTGGAATAAGACATGCTGAAACACATTGATTGGATTTATGTAGAGGCGAATTCTATTCTAAACAACAAAATAACTATCAGGTACAGTTCCTTCCTCTCCTCTTTTTTAGAGTAATTTTTTTTCAATTCTGTTATTTAATGGAATTTTGGTAAGTCTTGTAAATTGACAGGGACAGAATGGACTGAACAGTCTCTGGTTGATGGAAATTTCTCCTGCTACATCTCGTAGTTCTTCCCCAGAAAGAAGGTCATTGCTGTCAAAGAAATAGTAACTGTCACAGACTAGTATGTTTGAGTTTGTAGACCTCAGAAAAGGCTGCCTTTAGGGTAAATAATGCACCAGTAGCAAAAAAATAAATAAAAGGCAGTAATGTGAGCTAATAAACAACAAAACATCAAAAGAATTCTCAGAAGTCCTGCTATGAGTTGAGTGGTACTGTCAGAAGAGTTGCAGAGTAGCAGATCTTTATTTTATTCTGATTTTTAATTTATTTTTTTTTATGGAGAGCTTATGAGGATGGCTTGCTTGATAAAAATAAAAATACGTTCTTAGGAAAGATGTTAGTGAGCTTTTCATATTTTTCTTTTACAATCAGAAGACAAGTCAGTTCAGTTGAGTAGGATGACAGTATGTCAGACAGCTTTTCTCACTCGTTTCTACATTCCCACAGTCTTGCTTCTTTCTCAGAACTATTTTCATCTTGGGTGCCAAATGTGATGAAATTAGGAGGGTTTGATATTCATGTCTTTGTTAGAGCCTAGTTAATATTAAGATGCTAATACTAGTAAGTGAATGTCAATTACAATTTTTAGTTCCTTTCCTGTGGGAGTGAAATTCTACAGTCTAGCGTTTTGAGTGCCAGACATATTTTACATTTAGGAAAATCTGCATACCATATTGTTCAGAAATATTTCAGACTTAGCATATTTTCATTACTCTATGTTTCAGTGTCCTTAAATTTACATAAATAATTACAAAGTGGAAATTTAAGAAGAAAAAAACCCAAAGGCTGCAAATTATTTTTAGCCATTCTTTACTGTGTTTAGGTCATGTTACATTTCTGAAGAACAGAAATTAATGAGATCTAATTACATGGCTTATGATTCTGAAAGGAAAATAACATTAATCTGTACTCACCTTGGCAAAATCATTCTTGTATACATGGCCGAGTGTAATAGCCTAAGCAAGTACAGGAGCTTTGCATTCACTTATGTCATCAAGCCAATGGAATTAATATTTGGCTGTATACTTAGCTTCTATAATACATTGCAAATTCCCTGAAATATTTCCTTAAAATATTAGGGCTGAATAACAGTAAAGTAGAAGAAAGGAAGGAACCACAGATAAAATAAGAAGTTAGAAGCTAAATTTAGGACGTCAGTTGTTCTTTCATTTTGATACCTTCTGCATTTTTTTCTGATTTATACAACTTTTATAATAGCGCTTAAGTAAACTGTAATTCTAGTGTTTATTTCCCCCTAATTACAGTCAATTCTGTCTTCCCTGAAGGATGAGATCATCATAAGGATTTGTGTGGGCTGCTGGTGATACTAAGTCTAAGTTAGGGAGTTCTAAGTAGTCTCTGCAGAGCCACAGGATTAACTAGCTTACCAAAAGTAAAATACACATTTTGTGTTAAATTAAAACACCATTTGACATTTACATCTTTTCTTCTGTCATTACCTATGCCCTTCCACACCACCACTAGAGATCTCCCTTTCCTGCCGTGTTCTGGTCACTTTACTTTTTTCATGCATTGACTGCTAAGTACAAATTTACGATATGTAAAACATCCTGTAATGCTTCATCTTCCTTTACTTTGTTCTTGGCCTATGCTTTCCTTAGATCCTCCCATTTTCTCACCTTTCTATTACTTTAAAGGGATCACAATTCAGGTTTGACAAATCCTTTCTTTTTTCTCCTTGAATTTATTCCTTAGAGCATTTTTCCATTAATTATTCCTGACTAATTAGTAACCTGGGGCCGTGCCTTCATATACTCTAGGATTTGGTTTACACATTTTAAAATTCTGCTACATCGGTGACTGTATAAATTTGAGCGAGAAATGGTAACTGGTAATGGAGGTAGGCTGCTACATACGGTCTGAGAATTCAATCCCTAAATAATCTGTGCTCAAGAAGAAAAAATCATAGGTTTATTGTTACTTTTTGATTCATTATTGATTTCTTTGCTTAGCGTAGAAATGGGTAGACAAGCAGGATGATATCAGAGGCTTTGTTTTTATGCCCATGGTAGGATTTCTAAGAGAATAGATAAGTGCTTACTTTAGTGATTTAAGGAATGATATGTTGCAAGTGAATACAATATGAATATAACTGTTTTGGGGAGTGTTGCTGCTTGTGACAGGCCACATTTGGTGGGGTTGAAGGAAGTGAAGGTGCTCCCAGCTTTGTAACTGTTCCCATCCTGGATTAAAGTTCAGATGTGAAGTAGCTTAAACATCAAAAATCTCTCTTGCCACCATATGCTTTATTACTGTGTATGGGAGATGCTGGGATAAATCAATCATGAGTTTAAAGCTAAACAAGAAAATTATTAGTTATTAGGGACAGAAATCTTGCTGACAGCAGTTTCAAATAAAGGAAATGTGCATGTTATGCTCTCAGTTTAAAAATGTAATTAGAAGCTGGCCATTTAATAGTTTACTGCAAACAGTACTGTGTTTGATTTCCTGTACTCATGGAGCTTATCAGAGTATTATTGGTTTTTTACAAGGTCTTAGAAAATTAGAGTAAGGTGGATATATGGAACAGTGAGTCAGCTTAGCTTAAGCAAACAGTTTTGTTACACAACATGGCTGTGAAAAGGTAAGAGATTTTTGTTACATCAAACCTCACATGCCATGCAAAGGTTACCAACCTTACCTATCCATCAGCGTGTGGATCCCAAACAGCATAAGTGAGGCTCTCCTGATGGGTTTCATCGCATGGGTAGTCCATTGTTCTGTTGACACAGACTAATCCAAATTTTGAAATTCAGCGGGAAAGGGATGGCATAGCCTACTTGCCCTAAGCTTGAGTTGTATATCCCATTGCCCATGAAACCGTGGGCATCATGGGGACCTTCTGTCATCACCCACCCCTGGATTATTCTGTAACTCATTGATCCCTGTAAACCCCAAGGTAAATGGGGTTGGTTTTGCGGATCTTGGCCAAGGTTTTGACAAGTATTTTGTACAGTCAGGAGGGGTTTTCTCTAGGTTATGGGCATAATTTGTCTAGATAAATCCAGTGTGGTGATGTCTGTTGCTGGGCCTTTCTGAATTGAAACTAGTTTTTATTTATCTTTACATTCAGTGATGGTTGAAGTAGATGAAAATAACGAAGATTAAGGAATGTTCTCATGACATTTTAATTAATGCTATTTAAAATTTGAAGGAAAAAATAATAATTTGAGCCATTCAAACACAAATAGAATTTCAAAAATAAATACTCTGCTATTAAAGCCTCTGTCCCATCCAACAGCTTGCACTGTCCATGATATAAAATGTAGCAAGTGCTAGTACAAAGTATTCCATCTGGTATGGTTTAGATAGAAATAAAAATAATCTATTTTTAGAATTCCACATGAGTATTTTTAGTCTTTTTTTTTTCTTAGTGATACATGGAGAAGAGTAATTAAAGTGTTACTGATTTGTCTATGATACTGCAAATTCCTCTTTGGCTCTTCTGGGGAGATTTGCCTGTCATGTAAATGACAGTTTAAGCATGCTTAACTAGAAGTGGTAGTAGCAGTAGTAATGTGCCTACATGCACAAGATACAAATTCACTTTTCAGTGTTTGCATTTCTAGGGTTTGTGAGAAATTGTGAACTACTGTGAAAGCCCTGGCAGAGACAGGGATACTCACCTTTGACCACTAAGCTGGCACAGTGTTGTTTTCAGTTCCAGTTTTTCAAAAGTCCTAATAAAATATGAGGATTTTTGTCCTCTTAGAAAAGAAGAGACCCTTCAGTTTTTCATTCATTCATTTTGCATTTTATTGTAACTTAAATTCCTGTGTATTTTTAGTTAATACTGTCTGGTTTTCTACATTTCAGGGATACCACCGTTCAAAGCCTTACCCTACAACCTTCTGTTAAAGACGGTCTTATTATATATGAAGATTCATCACTGGTTAGTAGTAACATTTTGATTGTATATTTGGAAATGTTTTTCAGTTAAAACAAGTAGTTAAACATGGTGGCTTTTCAAATAAGAAAATTCTTTGTGATTGGATTCCTTTCATGGCATGGTCATGTGGTAACATTTCATTAACTTTTACTTTGGTTACATTTGCCACGTTTGCTGTGCTGAATGTGATTTAAGATGATAGTCTTGGGAATCTGCACGCACAGAATGAGTATGGAAGATAATTTAGTATTAACCTGACACATTCTAACTGGTAGAGTGGTATTTTCTTCCTTCTCCTTTATATCATCTCACACCTACCTGCAAAGTTGGACTCCAGGCAGCTGTTGCAGCCATTCTTCAGTTCTTTCAGCTACATGTTGACAGTTGAGATGCAAACTGCATTTGCACTTCTCTGTTAGCACTCCAGTTCATTCTCAGTCAGGCTTCTCACTTCCCTCCCTAGTACAGACCTTTTTGTCCCTATCCTAAGAAACAAAACCACCTACCTTTCTTGTGTCACCTGCCTCCTCTTCTCTCTGCCTCAGTTCAGTCTGTTCTGAGTCCCTTTCTTGTCTCAGTGCCCCTGAGATGTCACTGCTGCTGACTGAGAAATCAGTAATGCAGTTTGCAGGTTCTGATGTTTTGATTCTTTTCTCTTGTAGGTGAAAGCAGTGAAGTTTGGACGTATTTTGGTAATTGATGAAGCAGACAAAGCACCAACAAATGTTACCTGTATCTTAAAAACTTTAGTAGAAAGTGGGGAAATGGTTTTGTCAGATGGAAGGCGAATTGTTGCCAGTAAGTAGGTAGAAAGCGTTTTGATTATTTACAGTAAAATGCAGCATGTTTCTGGTTTTCAGCAATAACATTACTAGGTAGAGACCCAAAAGAGTTCAAATGGAAAAAGTACTTGATGGTAAAAGGTTAACAATTAAAGAATTTACAGTCATTTTCTTTACTACTTTTGCAATAGTCACAAAGGTTTTCTTAAATAAGTGTTTTTGTGAATTTCACTAAAAAATTTAAAAAGAAAAACGCAGACCAATGAACTGTAAGTTGACCTCTCTGCTTCTCATTCACCATAAGAAATAAAGACATAGTTGACCAAATTATGATCTTGGTTATGCCCATCTGGACAGTTATAATTTGATCAGATCTGAAATTGAAGATATGAGTATATCTAAGGTTGAATTGTTAAGGGTTTAATCTAATCAAATATTGCATATCCTTATATTACTTAAATATATCCTGCAGGAAGAGAGTATTTTATAATTTAATGGAATTTAATTCATGTGAATTGTAGGAGCTAAATATTTTTCATTATATTTCAAAGAAAGACCATGTGTGAAATGCCCTCTTGATGTTAGTAGACGCTATACGTAATTAGTTTCTTTTTAACAGTATTGGGAACAAGTTGAAGTATGAGTGGAGCAATCGTTCAGCACTCACATGGCACAACACTTGAGTTTTGCTTGTCATTATAAACTGTAGGTGGGCATTTTTTAAAATGTCTTGCTATCCAGCCACAATTATTACTCTAATTTTTTAGAGGAGGTAAAATGATTCCCCCAAACACCATGTGCCACTGGAAACATACTGCAAGGGAACAACTGGGGCCAGTCTGAGTCGTTGTGGAGAAACAGTGTCTTCACATGTGTGAAATCATGTATGTCTGGTTTCTCACAGTTTTTTGTAATAACCAGGAGGATTTTCAGTCCTGTGTTCCTAGATCTATATAAAAACACAAAACGTTTTATCCACCATTGGCTTCAACATTTTGGTGAAATTAAATATAAACAGGATAGGTAGTCCCCACTCCAAGAACAGTGGGTGCATTTTTATGTTTTTTAAAATGAAACACTTTGGTTAAATTTTCATAAAACAGATTATGAAACTTTAAAATGAAACCTAGAACACCCATAGTTGAATGACAAGCTAAGAAGCTATTGAGCCTTTTTTGTAACTGTTCTTTTAATTCTAAGAAGAAAATAATTAGATTGGAAGAATTCTTCTAATCTAATTATGTTCATTTAATTAATTCATAATTATAAAGCTTAAATATGCAATTAATAAACTTCACTTCTTTTCCAGATCAGGCTCATGTAGAGGGGAGAGAAAACGTAATAGTTATTCATCCTGATTTTAGAATGATTGTTCTAGCAAATAGACCTGGATTTCCTTTCTTGGGTAATGACTTTTTTGGCACATTAGGTAAGTGATTCATATTAAATGGTCATCTTTAATAGAATTGATTAACGGAATAACTGTTTTCATTAGATTTCATGAGGAGAAGGAGTCCTTTTGCATATTGATACTTTGTTTTACATAAGACATTAGAGGTGAGATTCAGCTTGAAGACTAACATCTAACTTTACATATCTTAGTAAAAATGCCCAAACTTGTCCTGAAGTGAGCAGCTATATGTGGTTATCTGTGTTACAACTATTTTGTTTTATGGGGTCTAGACAAACACAGCAGACAGGCAAGGTTACAAGAAATCTTCATTAATGAGTGTATAACAGCAAAAACATGAGCTATAAGCAGCTTGATACCTGACATCAGTGGTTAACACAACAGCTCACCATTTTTTTCCCCCTATATCAAGCCAGGTGCTGTTCTCTTCAGTACAGGAGATGGGAGCTTGATGGATGGTTCTTTTCTCTCCTCTCAGCAGTGGAGGCTGCTGTCCATTTTTTTGATGTTAGCACTGTGCTACCAGCTTATTAATCCTCGTTAGCCTCTCCATGCCCATGGCCATGTGTGATAGGCCTTATTATAATATATATATATTTGACAAGATACTGAATTCATCCTAGTTTCAGATAAGGCTGTCCAAATTTCACATCAAAGTTTTTCATATCCACAACAACCTCGTTTCAGAAAGTTCTTGGTAGGTCCTGAAAATCCGGTGTATCAACAAAGATTCCCCACAGCTTCATCCTACAGCAAAAGCAAGAATTTATGTTGTGTACAAGCAAGGGACAAAGAATTTACTGGCCTGTGTAGTCCAGTGTTAGACTAAGCGGGACTTAGACAAAGGCTTGGCAGTGTTACACCAGGGCTACAAACTGAATAGCCCTCCAGACTCTACTGACTGCGTTATCTATGTTAGCATAGCCATCTATGTGCAGGCACCTTAATTTATGTGGTTTTATCTGTTAGATTTGGCCATAATGCTTATTCTGCAAGAAATAATAATGTACTCATAAAAGCAGGTGCAAACCCAATTCCATATTGCATGATAGCTTTTGTTTTACAAATGTAGTTCCCCGTGAATGGGTGTTCCTTGTCAGAGGCTCATTGGCTCTGAATTTCACCCAGCTATATTGCCCCAAGATGTTTTAGTATACCTTATTTCTTTTGCATGACCCGATTTCCTTCCTTGCATGGACCCTTTAAGTAAAATTGATCATCCTAGCATTATTGCTTTTAGCCCATGTGGCGAGGCTTGGTTGGGGTTTTGGGGTTCTTTATTGATTTTATTTTTCAAGCATAGGGACTCTTCTGCTTTTAATCCAAGTCCTTTTTCAGCAAGATACAATCATGCTTCTGCAAAGTTATGTACAACTGTTAAAGGACCCTTTACAAATAAACTCAGTTTTATACATTAAATTATTAGCACCAATAAAATGCAAATATATGGAAAGAATATCTTGCTAAATTTCAGAGAGGAAATTAGAAATCTAGTAAGTATTTCCTCTAGACCTCTCACCTGGGTTTGCATTAGGGCATTCCTGCATATCAAGATTTCCCTGCCTCCTGTGGTGTTTTCAAGGTGTTCACAAATTGGTCCTATTCAGCCTGTTACTCTTTCTTTAAACCTTTTTTTTCCTTTTTTTCTGCATTCATTTGACTTGTATTTATTCTTGAAGTAGATTTCTCCCATGTGATCACTTTCATTAAAATGGCAAGAGACAACTCCATGTTTCTGGGAACCTCAATGTTCTTCATAGCAAGTTTGTCCTTTACATTTTTCAAAGTAGTTTTTGTCTTGTTTTGTGTTAACAATCAGGTACTTTGTATCCTCTTGAGCCATTGCTTTTCCATTTAAGGTGCTGTATGAAACTTAAAGGGGCTGTTGTGATGCCATCTCTTTATAAGTTACTTAACTGTATGCTTTTTTCTTTTTAGGGGACATTTTTAGTTGCCATGCTGTTGATAATCCCAAACCACAGTCTGAACTGGCTATGCTTAGACAGTATGGTCCTGATGTTCCAGAGCCAATTCTTCAGAAACTGGTGGCTGCTTTTGGAGAACTCAGGAGCCTAGCTGACCAAGGAATTATTAACTATCCCTATTCAACTAGAGAAGTTGTGAATATTGTAAAACATTTACAGGTATAGTATGTCAGATTTCATTAAAAACTTGAGTTCATCACTACTAATTTTTTAATGCTTGAAAGTTTTAGAAAAAGATGCCATTATTTGTTCATGCATTTTTATGTCATTGTTTTGAAAAGTTTTGTATTTTGAAGGAATCACCATATTCAGATGTTCAGATAGTCTGAGGGTAATAATCACAGATGTACACAGGCAGGTATTTTTTCTGTATGTTTATTTATAGATATAAAAAAAACCCTGAGTGTCTGTTTTTCTATTATGTAAGAAAATCTCAGATTGATACTGTGAATACAGTATGCAATGTTCATAGTAGCCTTCATTATAAAATTCCATATTCAGCATACAATACTTTCAGGAGAGTGCAACTGTTCACTTTATGCTGCTGTAAAATTCTTCTTTTTAATAATTTCCTGGGAGAAAATAAGTTCCTGTTGCGTAACAGTAATACATCACTGGTGGAATTTTTCTAAGGAAAATGTCAGATGGATAACAACTTAGCAAACAGGTGCTTAGGATCCATGACTGCTTCCTACATTTTAACTGTAAAATCGTGAATTCTGATTTAATATTGGTCTTTTTTCAAAAAAAAAAAAAAAAAGATTACACTAGAGCCTGACTTCTGTCTTTATAAATTGAAGGATACCCTTTGTCTGAAGTATTTGCAATATAAACTATCTTAATATTCTTTTTAAATAGCAGTGCTTTTATTTTGTTCTGTTTATAATCACAAAATTGATGATTTGTTAATTTATAGACTACTTCTTGAATTACTGAATCATAGATTGAAAAATTAATTAGTGGAAATATTAATGTAATTATTACAATCAGAATATAATTTCTCACAAATTATTTGATCTACTGTTCCCATGTTTAACACTACATAGTGTAACAGTGTTGCATGATGGTTTTGTGTTTCTGCTCATGAACATACATTCATCCATATACACAGACATCTAGATACTTAGCTTAGAATTACTACTTTTAAAAATTTTCAGTTCATCTGGATCTCTGGGGAGGGTAGATTTTTGTGCTAAATGGTCTCTAGGCTGCAGTAAGGTCTTGAGACAAAGTAAATCAGTGCTACTGTGGCAGCGATAATACAATAAAAAAATTATGCTATATTTGTAACTTTTTACTAAGGGTTAACAAAATTCAGATCTAAAAGCTGAGGAATCCATCCAAATAAAAGACATAAGCAAAATAGTTTATTAGGATCAATTACCAGTTAATAGGTATTTGTTTACCAAAGTGCTAGAGCATGTACATGCTGATGTCTAAACAGAGTTACATTTGAAATGAAAGTGGAAAAATTACAGATTTGAGGAACAGTTGCTGTGCTGGTGAAAAGCTGATGTTTTAGGGTTTTTGTTAAATGAACTCCTCCTGGAATGTCTTCATAGTCTTTGGCTGTTCCCTACCTTCCTTCCTAGCTTCTTTCCTTCATCATCTGTTTCTGAGTAATCTGTAATCTGAAGTTGCAGTGTCTTCTGTCACTAACCCATGTGGAAACATAGGGCTTAATTCTTTTTTTCTTTGACTGTGAACAGTATCTAATTGAAGACTGGAATTGCTGCATTCCTAATTTTCTTAAGGGCATTTACTCTCTGCTTCTGTGTCCTTCACTTGATTAGATTAATATGGTCACTTCAACGTGGACATTGGGCACAGATCAGCAGGGAAGTTTCTCATCTGCTAAGTTTTCACCTCTTGCAAAGTCAAGTGTAAATATCCAAACAAATTTGTAACATGCAGCTTTAGTTTCTTCTGCAACATTTGTTTTCAAGATCCCAGTCTCTTTGAAAGGATGCAACATTTTGTTTACTGCAACTTGTTCAGTCTGAATAATAAAAAAGGCTGGGAGTAGCCAAATGTAAACAATGAATATAAACATAGTGACTATTCCAAAGTAAGAAGCTTTTAGGTCTTCAGGTAGAGAAGAAAGAGGAAGGAGGGAAATGAGTCAATAAAATGGCTGGTCCTTAGGAAGGAAGGAGGGGAGTTAGTCATGATGTTAAACAATTTCCCTTACAGCAGTTCCACAGCCCCACTCTCTTTGTACTATTGCGTTGATTTCTTTCACATAACTTTGGAATTTTTTGCTTCTGAAAAAAAGGGTTAGATGTTTTAGAGAAAAAATTGCTGTTGAATACTGTTATCTGAGAGTGCATCTGAGCATCAGGGCTAGTCAGTTAAATATTCTCATTACTGTGGCATCAATATATTATTAGGCTAGTCTCTGCACTCTGATTAATTGTGATCTTCAACATATAGGATTGCGTCCACAGTGTAGTTACAAGAGCATCTTCCCATAAAGATTATGCAAGTAGGGAACTTTGTTTACAATTTAGTTGTAGCTTAGACAGTGCATTCAAGAGTTAGGTTGCCTCTATACTAACTTTTTCTTAAGTAAAGTTTTTTTTGATAAAGCTCCAGATACCAAAGTAGTTTGAAGACCTGAAACTGCAGGCATAGGGAAAGTTGTCTAATGCAGGTGCTGAACTTCGCTGCTGCAACTATTTCTCCCTACAGATTGCATGAGGAATTTTTGCAAAAATTGCAAGAGCAATCTTGCAGCTCTAGGTTGCCGGTGACCTTTTGGCCTCGCACTCCTGCAGTTTTCAGACTGTGTCAAATGTCAAAAGTACTGATACTAGCAGCGGCTTATGGGCAAGCTGAGAAGCTCTGCTCTTGCTTCATTGGGTTACCATATGCTGCCCATAGCTACCAGTGAATGCTGTAACTGCTTCTCTGCAATCTAGTATGCTGGTTTTCATGAGACCTCTTGTACGTTGTTTTGCAGAGTCAAGATTCACCCGATGTCTCTGGCAGATGTTAGTCAGGCAAGCCACGTTAGTCTAGATAAAATGGAAATGGCTTTTTTATTAACTCTATCGAGATTGAGAAAGCTGAGAATTTTTTTCTCATAGGCCTTCTTGTTTGTGTCTGAGATTGCTTTCTAATAGTAGGCAGTAGTATAACAGTTTTCAAGCAGTAAATGTCTAAGGTGCCTTCTGCACCTGAAGTCTACTAATAATCAGGCTTTTAGACCTGTTCAATAAGCTTTTGTGCTAAGACAGTACTTCTTTCTGTTCAGCTTAATCTCAAAAGGAAACTAGGTTTATCAAATCACGGGGTTTATCCCTTTTTCCTCTTGCTGCCAAACACACATCAATAATAACCTTTTACCCTTTTGGCCAACCACAGTGAATCTCAGTTACCAGTTTTCAAAGATAATTAGGTTTCCACTGGTTTAGTCAAAATCAGCAGCTATGTGACGGAGAGAAACAAGTTGAAATGAGTGTCCCTGCAAATGAAAAGGTAGGGGGAGAATTCAGCTGCTTTGCTTGGCTGTAGATGATGCCCACTAAAGACACAAGCACTGGTTAATCAATTAGTGTGCCTGTCGCTCAGGATGAGCCATAGATGTAGTGCTTTTTGCCCTGTTGACAGGACAACTGAGGAGGCGCAGAGAGAACTGGCAGCGTTCAGTGAGAAGGCATCAGGGTACAGGGGGAAGTCAGGGGCACAGAGAAATGTGCAGGTAGGGAGAGATCTGTTAGTGTCGTTGGGGCAGAGTGGGCCGTTTGGGATGGTGCTGGAAGGATGGGAAATGTGCAGGCATCTGAAAGCACTAGAGTATGTAGGGAAGTGAGTGGTAGTGAGAACACAAGGTAGAAGTCTAAAACAAAAATCTGGACTCATTACAAGACTGGATAACAGATAATTTGTCACTTTGTTTTCAGAGTAGTGGTAAAAGTACAATATACCTCAATGTGTCTAGCATATCTTAATGTACATTTTGTACTTGTACCAGGAAACTATTTTGCTGATAGCTTGTAAGCAGACTACAGCAATACATGTACTCATGGAAAGTTAGATGCGTAATCAAGCCAAATTCTGTTACAACTCTGTATCAAATAATGCATAAAATATATATTTATAAAAATATAAAATTGTTAAAAGCAAAACCTATGTTACTTACTATTTTAAGGAATAGTCAAGAATCTAAGCTGTGAAAATACTCTAAGGTACACACAGAGTTGTTACTTGTAAGGGGGAGGATCAATGAATGAGAACCAGACAGACTGATGAGAGATCAATATTTTCTCCAGTAATCTGGTTTTAAAAATCAATAGAAACCAAATGATTCTTTAAAAATGTTCAACTCAAACATTCAAACTTCTTTTTCCCCCTTTTCTTTTCAAGTGAACTGTCATTGCTTTTCTTTAGTAAGCAGTTGTCCAGGCAGTCATAAAAAAATGGTTGGATTTGTTCTGATTGAAACAAGAGAGTTGTGATGTTTTTAATAACTGAAGTAGAGGGCGTTTTGAAAAGTAGCTTGTGTTCAGATCAGGTTTTATTGACAGCAGTGATCAGTTGTAGCTGTGGAAATAATTTTTTTATGATGTCCTACTGATACAAAAGGCATGGAGCTATTGAGGCAATTCACTGGTGAGAAGGATATTGATGCCAGAAGTTATGCAATGATTCAGAAAACCATGGACTGCTTGGGGAATACTAGTGAATATCAGATAATATTTGAAGCATTTGACCAAGTTTTCTGTAGTATCTAGTGCAGGGCAGTTTATTCCTATTACATCAGTTTAATTGACTGTGCAGTCAAGGCTTTTAAGTCTCACTGGCTTCTAAGTCATAATGGCAAGCAAATGAGAGGCAGGAAAATGTGTTTTGTTCTTGCAGAACAGTAATTAAAAACTGTGGCAATATGTGAGTGGTTGTTCTGAAACCTGGAAGAGCACACTGGCCTTAAATCATCAGTCCAGTTCAGTAGCAAAACTTCCATTGTTGGAAATACTAGTGAAACTCTGATAAACTTTTTATTTTTTTAATGTACACAGCACATTTCAAGTAGTATTCTTCACTAAGAAAACAATGTTTGCAAATCTTAAATAAATTTGTGTTTCTACTAAACCCCATCATTGCCTCAAGTCATTTTTAGTAAGCAAGCAGATTATCTTCTGCTTTTCTGTATGCAATGTTAAGAATCAGAAATCTTAAATGAATTGTGTAGTTGAATTATAAGAATGTATATCTTTTTGTCAGATCTTTGCTACTAGTAGAAAGCAGTTCTAAATTGAAAAAATACAGGTTATATTTAATTAGATGTTCCAATGATTACACATTTTGTTATGTGTATAACACAAACAGTTCTTGAAAACATGAATGATGTTGAGTATTTAAATAACTGTCTCCTGCTTGTTTGTTTAGTTCAGGTTAAGTTTCAGTAGCTTCATTTTGACGTAAAGCAACGTACCTTCTGGAAAATAATAAAAAAATGATTACTTGAGCACTTGTCTAAGTTGAGCAAAGTTACTGTTATAACTGTTCATTTTAGAAGTATTTAATAATATGCTGTAACTTAACAGGTACCCAGTAAAAGCAATTTGGGGTTTTTTTGTTTCTTCACAGAAATTTCCAACTGAAGGACTTGCAAATGTTGTTCGAAATGTATTTGACTTTGACTCCTACAACAATGAAATGCGTGAAATTTTGATGAGCACTTTGCACAAACATGGGATACCTATTGGAGCAAAACCGACCAATGTACAGCTGGCCAAGGAGTAAGAATAACATAAGATACATATATTAAGAAGACAGATCTCTCGCGGTCACTTTTTTATAGTGTGTTATCTTGCTGCTAACTGATTTTAAAACAACCTGGAATACTTGAAATCAGTCCTCCTCTGGTTCAAGTTTATATTCCTTTAAATAAGTTACAACAATATAAACTACTTTAAGATAGAGTATTTGCTATTACTAGTATTTAATCTTTAATGTCCATGTACATATGGATAGCTTGTATGGTAAATGGATATATATTAATAAAGGGAAATACTTGTTTCTTCTCCTGTGTTTTTAATTGAATTGCAACACATTTCTGTCCAGTTGTTTATCACTTAAATTAGTAGCAAGAAAAAAAATAAGTTGTCTTCAGCGGTAGTGGGATTTTGTCTTTGATACTCACAAAAGGCTCTAAAAAATACTGCTGCAGAATAGGATCATGCATGTAAACATTTCTGTATGTGTCTGTATATCTATTATTCTTCAATTATGTTACCAGTTGACATGTTACACCATATACTTTTTTCAGAGTTAGACTCAAAATAGCTTTTTTTTAAAAGACTAAACTAGATTATGAAACAGATTTAACTCATTCACAGGTAACAGGCTTAAGTAGATCAGAATGAAAAGCAATAAAAGCAATCAGAAAACTTACTGTGGCTTGAGCTCAAATACATAATTGATTTATGGAGAAACAAATATTTCCCTTTCGTCAAGAAAGCTTTATGGATATATGGAAAATTGAGTTTCCTGTGGGACATAAAAAAAAGTATGTTTGCTAAGGAAGGACTGATTCTTATGACATGATGCCTTGATATTAGGTGTCCATGTGTAGGTTTCTCCTGTTGGAGCACCACTGTTATCATATCTAACATCCTACGTATAACTATTAAAAGAAGATTGGCAGTTTAATGACTAAGGTGTACCTTCCAATTTTGATGACAGAAGAATTTCATGCCTAGGGAACCAGTACTTGAACAACTACAGTGTCTATCAAATTGACAGTACACACTTGAAACTTTTGCCATAGTTTCTTTGCTAAAAGTCACTTGGTAATTTCTATTTTAAAGAATTATGATGTTTGTCATAGTTTTTGAGAAATTTGCACTTCATTAACTTTTTAGAAGTAGGACGTGGGTTTACATGGTTGGGTTGGAGAGGAGTCTTTAGTAATAAGATCACGGGTTTAGGAAACATAAGAGAGAGGCTGCTGGAATTGGGGACGGACTGTTCAATCTAGAACTGAGAAAATAGAAGGAAGATCTGATCATATTGAATTAGGGATAATCACCTGATCATTTTGAATCCATCACTGAGATTTTATAGGACAGATTACACCAAGGATGACAGACTTAGAAGGCTCCCACAAGATGCTGATCAAAGATTTCACTTGACTGGCCGCTATCAGCACATACTGTCTACTCTGAAGGCCCAGAGGAGGAGAAACTACAGGAGCAGTTTACACACAGTTGATAAAAGCAACTTTTTCTTAGCTCTCACCATGCAAGATTGGGAGTAGGCTGACCACCTGGTTTTGATGATCCAGGAATCTTGGTCTCATTATCTCACTTGGATCCAGCACAGCTAGCATGTCAGGTTTTCCTACTTCTCCATTCTAAGATAGCCTTCCTCATGAGATTTAACGCTGTGGAGCTTGTAAGCCACAGGTGGATCACCTTGAGTTAGACACATCTTTCAGGAATGGTTTAGGCACAGTTGATCCTGCCCTGGGGTAAAAGAACGTCTAGATTTTCTCTTCACATCTGTTCCAGCCCATATTGCAAGTTCCCGTGATGACACATTGAGGTAATTGGGTATGGGTTTTGGACCACTGCAGAAAAGGTGCTTCCCAAAGCTGCAACATGATTAGAACTAGAGCACTGATCTCCTCTATATTGTTTTCCAGGAATATGAATGTAGGATAATGGTACTAATCTAGTCCATCCCACTTCCTTCAGGAAAGATGCAAGTTAATCTAAAAAACTCCTTATCTGATTTTTTTGTCATGATTCATGTCTAAAAACCTTCAGAGATGGAATACTATAACCTCCTAAAGCAAGTCAGTCTTGTTTCTAAATATCCTTGCAATTAGGAAGTCACCTCTAGATTAAACACATCCATTTCTCTCAATCTTTCCCCTTTTTTAAGCCCTCTGGTTGTTTTTATTTTTCATTTATGCTCCCCCTCTCCATTTGATTCATGCCTGTCATTAGGCATTGTGGGTGAAACTGGGCAGGTTAGTTTCTGCTGGGGCTGAGTATACTAATACAAGAGTATAGTAACTGAGATGTATTTCATTCATCAGTCCCTTTTCAAAACCCCAGTATGTCTGTGTTTCTTGCAATGTTTAATTCATGTCTAATTTTCTAAATATGAACTTCCAGATCCTTTCTGCAGAACCCTGTATAGTGCTTACCCTATCTTCACCAACTTCCTTCATAATTACATTTTTCTTACCGTCTTGTATTTTTTACCATATTTGTCCTCTGATTTGTCAAGATCACTTTCAATTTTAAGCTTGTTTTCCTACCTGCTTATAGTCTCTTACAAGTTAGCAATCTGAAGGCTTTTTAAGTGTGATTTCTACAGTGTCCTGGTGAAAGCAGCATACCCCCACAGAGGTTTACTTCTCTGCCCCAGTCTTAATTTGCAAGACTATTAAGACCTATTAACTTGCATAATACATTGCTTAGTGATTATATTAATTAATGTGAAAACTAGGCAAATACTGCAAACCTATCCTGCCTGAGGATGTTAGTCATATCTGCAGCAAAATCATTGCTATTGATAATAATACAAATCCTGTACAATTAAGAAGTTTTGCAATACAGAAGCATTTCCAGGAGATTCCAGGACAGGAAAATCATTATACCGAGTTGCTGACTCCTTTATACAGGTGCTCTCTGGTATGTCTTGGATCAAATGATTTGTGAATCCTTATTTTCTTTCAATAAGTTTTGGAGAAGTCTGTCACCTATTACTTCATCTAAAAGAAAATAATAAATCAGAACTATTTAAATTGCTGCTGAAATAAAAGTGCTGAAAATGCAGGAACAAAAACATGAGACATATGAGCAACACACTGCAATACAGGGTCTCAACTGAAAGAACTTTAAGGGTTGTATCCAGCTGAAATTACAGGGGAAATTTAGAAGACTCTTATCAGTGACCCTTATGGGAATTTTAGCTTAGATTCTAGAATTAATATATCTAAACTTGGAAGGAAAGATTAGGTGGTGTCTAATGACCGTTTAGAAAAGAATTCTTGCAGTAATTATTTTTTCAAGAGATAATTTTTAGTTGCTAATTGGTTAATTTCCAAAATTAGTATCATATAATAGACCTGTAAAGTAATGCTTTACTTTTATTTCCTTCACCTTCAGGTGTCTTTTTTTTTTCCCCAAATAGAATGACCATTCTGCAAGCGACTGACATGTCCAGTATTGTCAGGTTATAACATCATGATATTGTCTGTCTCTCCTACTATTGCCTTTCCACTAGTTTATATTTTTTATCAATATTGTGTGTAAAGTAGTTGGCTTGTCGATGGTGCTTTGGCAAGACATTATGGGTAAAATGAATTACTGTACTAACTCATTATCTTTCTTCATGTACAATTATACTTTGTGCAGACTGTCAGGGAATGCAAGGCCTAACATAAGACTGTTCTGTATGTCTACTCCTATTTTTAATCAAAAGATGTTTAGATAAAGTATGGAGGTCTGGTTTGTAAGGAATTTTCCTGGTTTATACTGTATCATACTCAAGTCCAAAAAAATTAGGTTGGATGGAGGTCTTTTCAGCTAGATAGAGCACAGGCTGTTACTGAAGTCGTTGAACAATACATTCTGTGCCAGCACTGAGCTGGTTTACAGGATCACATATTAAGCAGCTTTAATGTCTGTCATAGTTCACATCCACAGCTGTATTAGTACGATAGCTGCTGTAGAGAATTTGCATTCAGTGGAACTTCAGTCTTACAAGATTTGTAGCCATTTTCCAATATGTTCTCAGAAAGCTAAATAAATAACTTTATAAGGCAGGTTCTATTGACTTCTTGAACACAGTTGTTTGGTGGATTTTTTATTAGCCTAAGATGAATTTATTTTCTAAGATCAAAAGGGTAAAAATGAAAATATATCGGTTTTTGTAGGTGTCACTTTGAAAAGTTTTCCAGCAGCAGAAGCCACTAGAGTATTATCTTTTGACAGATTGTCTCCCCTTAGACTGCTGTGCATGAAGATCAGGCTAAATAATTTTTTGTAGAATTGCTCCATCAGCTGTAGGTCCTGTGCAATCACCTTTACTAAGTAAAGTACCTGCTTACATAACCATTTGATGGACAGAAGTGATCTTGTAGAAAGCCAGGATATAAAATTAAGAGTAAATAAACAGAATATTTTTTTTCTAAATTTATCTTAAGCAGCAGGCTTTCACAGATCCATAATCAAAGAACTGATTAAGAATAATTCTTTAGAATTTGCTTTTAAGTCTTGGCCTTTGTCCTGGTTTCAGCTGGGACAGAGTTAATTTTCTTCCTAGTAGCTGGTACAGTGCTGTGTTCTGGACTTAGAATGGGAATAATGTTGATAACACAGGGATGTTTCAGCTGTTGCTGAGCAGTGCTTACCCTAAGGCAAGGGCTCTTCAGTTCCCGTGCTCTGCCGGTGGGCAGGGGCACAAGGAGCCGGGAGGGAGCAGGGCCAGGACAGGTGACCCGAACCAGCCAAAGGGATATTCCATACCATAGAACGTCAGGCTCAGTATGTTTTGAGTGGAGTTGGCTGGGGGCTGTCGATTGCTGCTCAGGGACTGGCTGGGCATCGGTTAGTGTGTGGTGATCAGTTGTATTGTGCACCTCTTGTTTCTCTTGCATTTTATTCCTCTCTCTCTTTTCACTTTTCAAGAATAATAATAATGATGATGATAACAATAACATTTTATTTTACTTTATTTCAATTATTAAACTGTTCTCATCTCAACCCATGGGTTCTACTTTTTCCTGATACTCCTGCCCATCTCACTGAGGAAGAGGGGAGTGAGCAATTGTCTTTTTGGTACTTAGTTGCTGGTTGGGTTTAAGCATGACAGCTTTCTTACAAGATCACTGCTGTCTGTTGTGTAGTTCTTCTGTTCTAGAAACCCTTTCCAGCTTTTGAGAAAAGCCAAAATGACAGATCACTCTGTACACCCAGCTGGAGAGAGCAGTGGAGTTTCAATACCATTCTTACACAGCCACTGCACTTTTTACACCCATTAGATCTCTTTGCTTTGCAGATTTTTGCCAGTGGTAGCATTTCCATGGTATTCTGTCTGCCTTTTATGTAAACGCTGTTCGGTTAATTAGTTGGAGATACAGCAGTGTGCCAGGAGTGCCTAGTGAAGCTTTTTATTACTACTGTCACTTCATGTTATTTTCAAAACTTTTCAGTCCTGGGAATAAAAGGTGATTTCCCTCCTTCATGGCGTATCATATATTTTCTGTAGAGGAAAACTGTTAAGAGCTATATGTTTTCAGTGTGGGCATATTGTTCCAGTCCCTCTGCACCCTCATGATCTCCTGAAAAATCATTCAGGAGGCAGACTGGTTATAAGGCCTGTAATGCTACTGGCTTCTTCAGTTCTTGTTTTTTCTTAGACCAGATTTATGTGAGAGAGCAGTGAGGTGGAGTAAAAAAAAAAGAGTTGTCCGGCCCTGGAAGAATAAGATCCCAATAACTTTTGACAAAGAACCCTGTATTATGAATTCTGCTGTTTATTCTTAAATTCTGATCTATCTTTCCATCCTCTTTGCTGTTTGTGATGACTTGGTCTGCTGCCTCAGGGAAGCTAAATCATTCAGAAATAGGGAAGCGAACAAAACCTCAAGAATCTAGGAGAAAGGAGAAATCAGTTTTCCTGAGGGAAGAGAGGAACTATTAGCAAAGCAAATCTCCAGAAAGCTGAAACAGAATGGAAATATTTTCTTTCTTTGGGAATGCAATCTTAATTCTGTTGCTATATAAAGCAGGGTATTTGGTTAGAGCTAGTTATTAACATATGTTTTGGTTTAGGATTTAGTAAGTTTTCATGATTATTAGTGAACCTGTTGATTTCTAGGATGTTGTCCATGGCAGTAATATGTAAGGAATCAAAACTCAAGTCCAAATCCTTGTGGAAGTTGATGTTCCATTTGTTCCATGAAGCTAATGGGAACCAATTATTACTGATTATAGGCATATCAGAGATTATGCTACTTGGGGTCACATAGCAAAAAAAAAAAAAAGTCTCTAGTTTCTTTTTGCACATAAGACAGTTTTGGCTCAAGACATAACCAACATTTTGCCAACAAATAATTTTGAAATACAAATGGAAGCCTGAAATAAAATTCCTGTTTATGGAGAAACTGACATTTAGTCTAGTGACTTGACTGTTTGACTGTTTTCTGACTGTATGAATAAATGTATATAAGAATTGTGTATATGTTGAAGTAGAGCATCCCGCATGTGTTTTCCTAATGGTGTTGAATGTTGTAATCTACAGTACTTGCGCATTTTTTTTGAGTCTAGCTTAATTTTTCTTCTTAATTTGGGAAGAATCTGGTTAGACTAGCTAGTCATAAAGAATGGGAAAATGCAAACTGAAGTGAGGTAGAATGCAAAATCACTTTTCAAATGTTGGTATCTATTGATATTCTTAGGCAACAAACAGGCAGTGAAGACTTGACTAGCTCTTTAACTAAGAGAGGGAATTGCCCCAGTGGCATATTGCTGGCAGCTGAATATTTATCTGTGAGCAACAATGATCTATAGCGTTAGCAAAAAGTGTATTTGGCTATCTGACTGCCTTGGCAGATGGTCCAAACACAGGATGCCAATGGAGGCTGCGTGACTATCTGCCTGTGAGTACTGGCTTCCCCTAGTTGCTTGAGGTTTGGTGTCAACATACCAGTAACAAATTTTAATGCAGCTTTCCTGCATGACTTGCAAAGATTAGAGTGTGCTAGTGTTCATTCCTTGACTTTTCCTTTAAGTTCTCAGTGGAAAAAATAAAATAAAATAAATATTCCCTGAATTTCATGTATAGTCCAACTGTGTTTTTTTGATTTAGGATCCCTTCTTATTCTGAAAAGAATATCAAGAAGAAATTAAACCTCTAGTATCTAGAGGAGCCAGGTTGGTTGGTGGGGAGAGGGGAAATAATTGTGACTGTAGGAATGAGCATTATCAGACAGAACAGAAGAGACCAAGCACAGACTTTTAACATACAGTCTAAGAGAACTTCCTTAAAATAGATTTAGGAGATACTTATAGAAACTGGGAGAAGGAATGTCTTCTGTTCTCTTGCCAAGTCCTGTAGCTATACAGTAATATGCAATGGCATGTAACACAGAATGTAGTTTTGATAGGATGTCTCTTAGGAGCAACTGATCCCAAATAAAAGAAACCAGAAGTGATGAGTTCATTAGCTTGAAGGTATTTATGCCAATTAATGAAGTCAAACTGCTTTTAGTGGTTGCAAATTACATGAGAGGAAAGAAAAATTGTGCTGTCCCTGTTTTACTGTCATTTGCCAGCGTTTTCTTTTCCTATATAAATCAGTTATGCTGTGGCCCATGTATTTCTGCCCTAAACAAAAGATACAGAAATAAAGAAATTAGATCAAGGCACGCAACTGAGGCTTTCAAAGATGTCCCTTACCTTTCTGTGGACTGGGCTGGCCAGAAGGCAATGGGATACTCTCATGTCTGTATTCCTTTGCCTTTGTTCATGTGAGCAGTGGCAAAATATATTGAAATATATTGTACTATCGTTTCACTTTTGTTGCATGGTTAACTTGTCACAGTGTTTACTGTGCTTATTCTGCGGGTTTTTAACGTGAGTATGCCACTGACAGGAGTTCATTTAAGTGGTACTATCACACCCTGCCTGATCTGAATAAAGCAAAGCAAGAGACATTTGTATATATTTTATTATGTATCTCAAATAATCCAGACTAGAAAATTTTTCCTTTTGAGGCCATATCATGTGAATTGTTGCTGCTTTTATGGTGCTGTTCAGGTTGTGACTGTATTAGTATTACAGAAAGCTAAAATTTTGGTGATTTAAAACAAAAAAAATACTTTACCATGGAAGCATTTTCTACAAGAGAATCTTCACATATGTCTCATTGGAAAAATGCAGTTGTTTAAATGATTTATTCCATATCAGTTGCTGGCTAATGAATGTAAAAATTGGTTTGTTCCTACATTGTTTGACAGACTGCCATTACCAGATCATAAATTTATGGGCTACTGGAAAGTCAATCAGCCGGGGAATGCAGAACAGAAACTGCTGTGTCCAACAGAAACTCAGAAAATAGACATAAAGGTTTGTCTTTTAAGTTGGTGGTTTTTTTCATATAATACTGTTTTTATATATCAGGATGGAAAGAATCTAAAGCATGATTAATTTCTTCAGGAAAAAGAGTATATACAAAGTGTAGTCCTTGTTACCCATTCTTGGGGTTTTTTATACTGACTAGAAAAATGAACATTTTTGTATGTGTAGCCCTCACACTAGTTATACAATCATTAAGTTTGGTTAGAAGTTCTTGAAAAGAGGTTTTTATAAAGATATTGAAAATACTGTATTTGAAGGTGGCCAGTTTAAGGCCCCAGATCTCAATTCTTGAATAAGATCAGAGACTGAAAAGAAAGCTGTTTTCTTTTTCTATTTTGCATGCAGCTGAATTCTTATGGGTCTTTGGCACTGTCAAGTTTGAATTTGAACCTTTGGTACAGTTTGACCTGCAGCCAAAGCTTCTAAGTCCTTTTCAGCTTTAAGTTCTTGGCTTAACTTCAGTCATTTTTACTTCAGTGAATAAGGAAAAATCTGAACTGCTAATGTGATGTAGGGGTGAGATTTAAACTTTATATAATAAGAAATCTCTATTGAACGTCTTTGAAACAGAAATATTTTGATTTTTTTTTTCCTTGTATGGACTGCGTTTTATCAGTACATGATACCTCTTGTGCCACTGAGCAGTAATGGTTCCAAACCAATAAAAGACTAAAGAGAAAAGGCGTGTTGGTTTCTATACTGTAAAGAAAATTACAGTAGGAACATTCTGAGAGCTTGCAGAAAAGCATTTCCTTTTCACTTTTATTTATTTGGTAGTTGCTCTGTTTCTGTTGTTAGTTAATACTAAATCTTGAAGAAGACTTCTAGATTTTTTTTAAAGAATGGTGAGTGGAATATTTTAGCAAGCACTCATTGTTATCATTTGTTTTAGGGCCCTGTGTACTTAAATATTCAAGGATTTCCACTGGAACGACATGAAGCCAGGTCCCTCAGTTTCACAGAAGAACTTGCTTTTTGGACACTGCCTTTGGGTGAAATTAACTTAGTTTGCGATGTCACAGTAACAAAAGGTACAGTAAAAAAAAATCTGCTAGCTTTTGTAATGATCCACAATATTGTAAATATGTGAAATACCCTGGAGATGAGAAGGGACAGGGCTGCTGACTTCATAATAGCTTGCTGGTAGCCAGTGGCAGAATATAAAAGGGCAATATGAGGGATTCTAAGTGTAATAACAACACTTCAATGCGTTTACAGTTGTGTGTATTTCTAGGTATGTTTACAATGGAGTACAGGAATAGTACTAGGAATTGGAATATGGGACCAGAGGATATGGAGCATGGAAATGGAGTACAGGAATAATAATTTATCTTTTTCCACTTTTTTGTTTAACAGTAGGTGAAATACAAAAATAATCAGCCACTTAAATTGGAGCATAATTTCACTGAATTGTTGTGGTCTTTGTAAAGATATGCATCTTTCTCAAACCAAGAGAAAGATATGTAATTAAAGTAGAACAACCACAAAATTGCAAGTTTCTTTAGTTTGTATGTTCAACACCGTATTACTTCACAAAAACAATTCTTTTGACTTTTCCTCTCTCAATTCAGTTTAAATACAAATCTTCCCCTGTGCTTGTACTGATTAAAATTCTTTATTACTTTTTCATTTTCTCACTCTCTGCCTCCCTGCCTTAGTTACCTGTACCACTTATGTCCCAAAGTGAATTGGGTCATTGGGAATATTCATGAACATTTTTAGGGTCCATCATTAAACATGTCTAAACTTTATTGTGTATTGTAAACAGATTGCTAATGATCAATACTGGAATGCTGCTTTTTCTGCTTGTAACCTTAGTTTCAAATATATTAACAGACTTTTATGACAGCAAAACAGAAATCAGGTGGCTTTGTATTGATGTCAAGCATTGTCTGAAATCAGTCAGGAAGGTGCTGTATGTGAAAAGTTCCATACAAAGTTTGCATTCATCCCATGTTTAATTATTAAATACATTAATTGAAAGGGAGAATGGGATAGAGAAGGAGGGAGAACCAAGATTATAAACAAATAAAAACATCTAGACAGATTTTGTATATACTAGCAGCTGGCAGGTGCTGCAGTCTTGTCTACACAAATGTGCTTTGGACTGCTTGTTTGACGAGTTAACAGTATTATGGCAAGATTCTGCCTGCTAACATTTAGTTAGTAGCAAGAGACCATTTCTTTTTATCTCCTGTGTCAGCGGTGGTAATTTTTCTGTACATTTTGCTATATCATCTGCCAAGGTTATGACATATGTATTTCCAGAAGAGCAATATATGATACCAGTAGCCTTTCATTAATTTTACATTCTTATTTCAGAAGATGAAGCTGAAAATGTTCTTTACGTCACTACATGCAATCCTGTTTCCTTGTACTTCATGAATGTTTCCAGTAAGAGTGGATACTTTGTGGATCTTTATGACCTCTTTCCAAGAACAGTTGGAAGTGTCTGGCAACCTTTTGTGACTGTGGCACTGCTGGGAAATCCACTCAAAGGTCAAGTGGTTCTACATGAAGAGGAGGTAAAAAAAATTAAATACAGCTAAATATTTAGTGATGAGTAAAGTAGTATCATAAGGGTAGGATTGCTGAGGAGTCTGCCTCTGTAGATTGAAATAGCCTGGACAAGCCTACCCCATTCAGACTGTTCTCTTTTTCATTATACGTGAAGCTTAGGAGTTGCCTTCAGCTTTAGTTTTTATGTGGAGATTTTCCTCTTGCACTGTTTGGCTGGACAACGTCCTTTTGTGTTCTTGAAGCTGAGTTCTACCTGCATATCTTATTTCTGTTACTGATAGAGGGAGATTGACCTTCATGGGAGAAAAGGAGATAGTTCAGAAGTCTCAGTCAAGTAGCATATATTTGCAAAGTACAAAGTAAGCTGGTTTATGGTGTAAACTTAAGTTCTGCTCCGATCTTGTCCTCTTTTTACTTTTCAAATAGGACATGAAAGAGACATTTTCTGAGTCAGAACATAAAATGTTGCTTTTATTTGCTTTGTGATGCTATTTTTTGTATTGTGAATACTGAAATTTCTCATTCTGTAACATCTGAAGTACCAAGACTAGAAAGAAGACTGTATAAACCTTGACATCTAGTGTATCAGTAACACAAATTTAGAACCACTGACAACTTCAGTGTTGGTTTGACCCAAATCCTTTTTTTAAAGTCAAGTATTGCATACTTTCCACATACTTTCCACTTTCCATTACTATCAGTGAACTGATTGGAACGTTTCCAATTGAAAACATCTTTGCCCAGGAGTGGGAAGAGACAAGAGTTGGTAAAGTGCTGCTGCTCTTCATTTTGTAATATTAATAATAGTTTATTATGTTACCTACCAGTCATAGTGGTTTGACATGGGCATTTAATGTGGTCATTATTGTTGGTTGGCTTTGCCTTTTCCTTTTTTTGTTTTGAATTTCTTCTGCCCATTTTTCAGTAGGTGAGAGACTCTGACCTAGAAGAACCTTTCCTACACTGAGTTGGGTTATTACATAGTTTTCTGTCCTTTCATAACTAGTGTCTCTGTGATATTGTTATTCCAGGAACATCGGTCAAGTGTTGACACCACTTTCTGGTCTCAAATGCTACAGTTAAGCTTGATTGCCTTATGAAAAACACCATTGTTCTGCATTTAGTAGAACTGCCTATGCTTTCTTCTGCTTTGCTTTGGAACTTTCCAGTGCCAAATGGAAAAAATACCATTCTGAAGTTACCTGCTTGTAGCGATTGCCTGTGTTGTTGTATTGAACAGCTTAGAAGTACCATTTGGGTTATTTTGAGATGCACATAACACATTTGTTTGGTTCTAAACAAAGTTCGGCCTTTTTGGCAAAGTCAGCACAGGAAACTGTAAAACAGATGGCAGTCTATCTCATGTCTAAGAATGTTTAGAATGTCTCACACTTTTTAATATAAAGCCCAGCAATATTCTTTGCTTTCTAAGTCTCTAAAATTCCTACTGGGAAAATAATTGTCCCGCTAGTTTTGCTTTTAACCAAATCACAGTAACATTTGGTGTCAGCAATGAAGTTTTTATCAAAGGTTCATCCATGAAGCTTTAGGTAGTTAACTCAATGACTGGTTTTGCCTGTCCTCATGGAATATATTTTTCAGTGACAGTATGAATTAAAACTCTGAAGTAAAGTCTGTTCTGTGGAGAGACTGTGGTAGCTCAGATGACTTCAGTTGAGCTGTAACCTCAGTTTTTTCTCTGGCAAAGCTAAAATATTGCCAGTTTCAGTCTTGCCTTTCTTAGCTGGTGCTACAGGTGAACAAATCCTGTCTGAAAATAAACCTGGTTTACACTGCTGGAAAATAATACAGAATTACAGTATTCTGAATGCTTTGCATTACCGTAGGACTTTTTACACAGTATTAACATTAAGATAGACCTCACTTGCTGAGTGTGAAAATATGTTTCATTGAACTACAAACTTGGTTGCAAAGTCATTGTATACTTAGAACACTATTCAAAAATAATTTTAGACTCCTTGAGTAACTTAAGTAAGCATCTTGCACAGAAAAAAATGATAGAAAAGGTTTCTCCTATGTACTGCATGTTCATATCCATGGACTACATTAGTAATTTATTTGGGACTAGTTTTCAAATGAGGCACAGTTCAGATGAATACCGCTGTTATAGTCTGCAGAGCCACTGCTATCCTTCCTTATGCTAGGGTTCATGTGTTAGGATCTCAGCATTTCTACTTCCCACTGAATCAAAAGAGGGATTCTCAAGTAGTTTAGTTTGTCCACATAGAGCTTAGGTTTTATTCCAAACATTTCCTGCCGTGGAACCATGGAAAAAACATGTGCTTCATGCACCTGTGAAATGAAGTGGATATTGCTGTATATGAAATTATATCCATTATTATTGATGTTAGCAGGTAAACATATAATATAAGCTAATCATTCAAGTACCTGCTGTATCTGTTGGGAGGATAAAGGTGATCTACAAGAGCAGTTCATCTCAGCTAAGGTAAAGCGCGGTGAATGCCCTCTGGAGGTACCTCTCTGTTTCCACTGGCTACAGAAGGAACCTTGACATATAGTCAGAATTCCTGCCTTCAGGTGATCTAAGGTTAATGGCAGTTGTAAGCTCAGAATTTGCAGCATTTACATGTTAAGACAAGTAGATTAGTGGCACTTCTGTATTTTGGACAAGGCTCCAAGCGTTGGCTATTTGTGCTAAGAGTGCATCAAACAGATCTTCCAAGAAAAAAAAGTAATGCAAATGATGTATGTGATGCTTTAGAGGTTCATCTACGTCTATTTACAAAAAGACCAAGAAATTTTAACAATATTTTTAGATATTTATTAGTCTGGAATTCCAGACTAATTCACATTTATTAGATTCACATTAATAAATGATTCACATTTATTAAATAAAGTCCTTTTAACAGCTGATATTTCATAAATAATATAAACCATTAATTAGACAATACCAAAAGCTAAAGATTTTTCCCAATGTTTTGTTTTAATAAAGGTCTTTGGACATTAATGTTTCTGACTAAGTTATAAAAAAGAACTATTTTAAACAGATTATAACCTTATTGGAAAGTATGAGGTGATGATGTTGTGGCTCTTCAAATAAGCTTGTGTGATTTATTTCCCAGATGACATCCATCTGGATTCAGTAGAGCCCTCCAGTGAAATAAAATGAAAAATCACCATTCCTTCCTGTCCTTTTAAATAAAATTTTACTAAAACTAAACTCCTCATGGACTTAACTTAATAGCACAAATCAGACATTTGTCTGCTTTTAAGCCACCTTCTGTCATGGTTTAACCCCAGCCAGCAACTAAGCACCATACAGCTGCTCACTCGCTCCCCTCCCAGGGGTATGGGGGAGAGAATCGCAGGACTCAATCTCATGGATTGCAATAAAGACAGTTTAATGGGACAGAAAAGGAAGAAAAATAGTAATAATTACAATAATAATTATTAAAGAATTAGAATATACAAAACAAGTGATGCACAATGCAATTGCTCACCACTTGCCAACCGATGCCTAGCCAGTTCTGAGCAGCAGCCCCCAGCCAGTTTTCCCCCAGCTTTATATGCTCAGCATTACATCATATGGTACAGAATATCCCTTTGGCCAGTTGGGGCCAGCTGTCCTGGCTGTATCCCCTCCCAACTTCTTGTGCCCCTCCAGCCCTCTTGCTGGCAGGGCATGAGAAGCTGAAAAGTCCTTGACTTAGTATATACACTACTTAATGACAACTAAAAACATCAGTGTGTTATCAACATTATTCTTATACTAAATCCAAAACACAGCACTCTACCAGCTACTAGGAAGAAAATCCCAGCCAAAACCAGGACATCTTTACACCTTTTTGGAAGAAAAAGTAGGTGATTCTTTTTCTCACAGCACTGTTGCTCTCAGTGAGTGCAGCCTGTTTTGGTTCTATCTTCTTGTTCAGCCTAAGCTGATAGACTTTGAAAAGACTCTTCAGAAATCTCAAGTCATTCCTCATAAGGTGGGGATTGCATTCATCTTTTCAAAGCAGCAATACCTCTGCCTTGTCCTCCCCACTAACTTCAGGGTAGACTTGTATTTCCTATAAAGCTTCATGCCCACCTATTTCACTTTTCTTTTTCTTTCTGCATCTATTGCTTTTACTGCTCTGAAGGAGAGCAAATACAGACTGAAAAGAATTCTGATAAATTTATGCGTGATTTTGTGTGGGATTATAGGAGGAAAATGCACATGGAGACTTGATTTGCGTATAAATTAACTGCACACTTACATTTTTTCTTACACTTTGTTCTGTTGAAAGGCTACAACTGGGTGGACAGAGTAACCTACAGTCTAACTCAGAGAGCATAACAAGCTTTGCCCAGGCAGTGTCCTGCCAGCATCCTTTAACTCTGCTTTTATCTTTCTTGGTCAGGAAGTGGTGCGGGGAGGGAGGGAAGTGCTTTTCCCTGTACCACATATTGTTGGAGCTCTTTGTCAAAGCTCTCCAATAGCAGAGTGAGCGAGTCTGTGGCACAGAAGCTGACACAGAGATCCACTTCTCTCACTACATGTAGGAGGTGGTAAAATCCTTCAAAAGAAGACTTTTTTAACAGTTTTTGGTCTAGCCTGAAACACAAGTGGGGACCTGCGTATGGAAGTACCTGCAACATACTAGTAGTAACATCTGAAACCTTTAGTCCCCATAATATTTTGATATATGGTTTCAGGAGGAAGGGTTTGTTTTCTTCAAAACTAGTTGAAGTTCTTAAATTATCTTCTTTTTTCTATTATTAATATTATATTATACTTTCCTTTTCTATAAGTCCACCTTGTAAGAAAAGGAAAGGTGCGCTCTGTCTGCAAAACCATAGGAACAACTTCCCATACTAGCAAAGTGAAATCACAACCCTGTTTGCTTTAAGGACTGTTAAGAGGAAAATGCTGGTGAAAATAAAAACAGCAGTAAGGAAAGGGAAACTTTGCAGTAACTAAAAATAAAGGCACACCACAAGATTGGTTATTGCATCTGTCCAGAGTTTGGAATTCCAGACATTGGGGTCAAGAGGTCACCAAAAGGTTACTTTTCTCCCAGTCAAGAACAAACACAGCAGAATTGCACACCAACATCTTCTCCCAGCCCACTTGAAGAGTTGCCAAAGCTGCTCTTGGATGTGTTTGGGAGTGACGCAAAAATCTATTTTTAAACACAGACAGAATATACCTCAGTCACTTAGCACAGAAGGAAACCATTAACATCAAAAGGGGTGGAGTAGAGAGGCTTTTTATATTACCAACTGCTCTCATAAATTTAACGCTAAGTAGAAGAATGTAATTGATTTGTATGTGTTCTTTATCTCACGTGGAAGGCTATTCCATTGCTTTGGAACAGCAGTGCTGTTGCAGAATTGTATAACTATCATATGGCAGAAAACCAAAATCCCAAGCAAATGCCCTGTATTTTTTTCCTGAACCACATTTCTGTAATTTTGGTTTGTAATACATAAGCAAACTTCTTTTTTTAGAAGTACTGAACTCTAGCTGAAATTCCCAAATGCTCCAAATAACATGGTAATATTTTAAATGCTTTACCATATTTAGCTTCAAATTACTATCATTATTAAATAAAGTTAATTCTCCCAAATAATTCTAGTGAAAATATGAAGCATACCCAAAAAGAACAAAACTGCTCTGACTCAAATTGTTTGTATTTGTTTTATTCAGGAGACTTTGTGGGAATTTATGTTTTACTCCCTTAACGTCTGTCATGCGTTATTGCAGATGTTGTACGTAGACAGTTTACTTTTAGTAAGTCCTTGCAGAACCTAACATTTCCTTGAATGGCAAACAAAAAATTCAGCCCAAGTCTTAATTAATTTGTTCTTCTGTATGTTTTAAATTTCATTTGATGGCGGTTAAGGTTGGCCCTGGATGATTGTTCTCTTGAATTCTTAAACACATTAGGAGCAGCTATAGTAGCTTGTAAAAAAAAAAAAAAATTATTAAAATGCCCCCATCATTTGATAGCGTGCGTGAACCCTCGGGCATTGAGTTAACATGACTGAGAAATCTAAGAAGTTCAAAATTTAGCATGGCATATTTTCACATGTTTTGTGTGGAGGATGGTTGCACCACTCTCTTCACTATCCTGTCTGCTACTGATCTCCATCCTCTTCAGTCATCCTGCTGTCCTCCAGCAGTTGCCCTGCCTCTTACACTGTAAGCTGTCTGAGCATGCAGGTCACAGAAGGATTGTCACGCACTGTGATACTTAATAGGCTCCACCGTGTCAGAAGTATGAAAAACAGTACTAAGCCATTTCTTCTCTCACCAATTTTTCACCGTTGGTGTAACTTAATGGTGGATTCTTTAGAGGAATGCTAAGAAAACATAAAAACTGAAATGAAATATTTTAGTGACTTGACAGAATAAAACTGGTATGTCTCTCACCTGAAGCTGACTAGAACTTGTCATACTAGCCTAATTCCTAAAGTTTCTGCAGAAGTGAAAAACTGGAATATCATTCCAGCCCTTTTTGCATGTACTTAACCTCTGCAATTAAATTTCTCCATGAACTTTGAAATGAACCAAGAAGGTTCAGCCTATGTTCTCCAACAAAATCTGGATCATCTTTCAAAATATCCAAAGTTGCTAGAGTTGCAAAAGTGCTTCAGATAGATTTGTTGTATTCTCTTAAATGGGCTTGAGATATACATGGGTCTGCTTTTCATTTACAGAGCAATGTTGTGCTGTTGCTGGATACAAACAATGGTGCCCTTCGCCGACTTTTGCTCTTACCAAATGCTCAGGAGTCTCCTAAGAGAACATCTTGGTGGAGCAGCAAAGAAGAGATGGTGAGGAATAATACCTGCCTCTATTATAATACATAGTTTTTTTAAATCAAAGCTCAATATTGGAAGAACTGTCCCAGGATTGTTTATCTTTCTGTTTTTACAGCCTAAGCACTTGCTTACTCTTGTATATGTTTAAATGCTGTACACATAAAATAGCATTGTTATGGAATAGTGATACAAAAAATATAAATAAGTTGTATTGTCTGAGGTTACATATCCTTAAATATCCCTTTATTGAGCTAGAACTGGAAATAACTGAACATTTTGTTACAAGGGATTATGTCCAAAATAATGAACTCAATTGTGATGCGATTATATGACTTTGGGACAAGGCAGGCTAGATAACATTTTGAGAGGTAATTAATATGATGGATTATTCTAAATAAAGGGAAAATGTAGTACATTTTCAGGGGAGACAGGAAACTCACTGGGACGAGTCTAACAAACACTAATTGCTGTTATGACATATTTTTATACAGAGCGACTACAAAATGTGCAGAGAGTTTTCACACAAAAACTGGCTGGTGTTCTACAAAGAAGCAGGGTGAGAGTAAAATATATCTTTGTATTATATTGATTTATAACAGAACTCCTGGTATACATCCCTATCTGATTATTCTTTTCTTGGCTTCCAATTTTACAGAAACAGCCTTATTGTACTGGATGTATTAGAGGGTCAAACTCATACCATCTTGCTTCCGATCAATCTGAAATCTGTTTTCCTGGTGGCTGAAGACCGGTGGCTCTTGGTGGAAAATGAAACAAATCAGTTAGTTAAGCTTAGTTTTTTTGATGGGATTATTTCTTTTTCATGTCGTCTTTATGTTCAAGAGTTTCGCTCCTGGTCTCAGAGTAGGGGTTTTTTTCGGTTTGTGAGACTGGCTAAACTTAAACAGTTGGTGTTTAAGGTGCAGATTTGTGCTGGTGGAAGTACAGGTGGGCTTTCAGAGTAGGAAATGAGAAGGGTATACCAGCCTAAGTTAATGCCTCTGAAAATCTAGACTAGCTTTGACTAGCATGTTAATACTGTTTTTACTGAGGTGGTATTGATCTTTAGAAATTAGAATGTTGGTGGACCTAGCTTTGGCAATACAGCCATATCATCCAGAGTTAATTCCTCCTTGCTTTACTTTCATTGGCGTGTGAAAGACATATTACTTTGCTGTCATATTTTTATGAATGCACAGCAAGTAGAAGTGTGTAAATAGTTACCAGAAGACATATCTGCCACTTTCTGGCTTACCCTTTCCTATCTCACAGATGTCTGGTAAATCGTATCTAGTTTTAGCAAAAGGTGTTGATAACCTTGTTTATATAAATGTAGAATGTTTTCACTATTTCAGAAGATAAAAATCTTTGTTTAGAGTTACAAGCTTAATTAGGAATTACTATAAATGTTTATCCTTTACAGGAAATTTCTTTTAACCAAGTGTGCCCATATGGAAGCTGAAGACAGTGAGGTTTGCCAGCTGTATGCATTGAGTGAAGAGCCAGCTGATACGGGGTTTGGCTTAACAACGGGTATTGAATGCAAGCTTGGCTTGTGTTTTTTTGTTTTTTGTTTTAATCATTTCTGTGCTTGCAGATGCACAAACAAGGCTCTTTTACTTTAAAGGTCTGGGTAACCTTCTCTCTGATTCTCTTTTTGTCCTCCCCTTATCATGTCTGGTTAATAATAACTTTTCACAAAGCAAGCCAAATTCCATGCTCAAATTTCAGGTTGTTTGAATAAAGCATCTTTGTTTCATTGTGGCATTTAAGACCCTCAGTCCTGAACTTTCAGGAAACATACAAGCATACAGAATGGAAAAGGAAACAAGACAACTAGGCAGGGATTAGAGCATAGCAATAGAAGGGACCAAACACATTGATGAGTTCAATCTGTATCCTTTTTCAGGTCTGTTGTTCACACTCAGATAAGCTAGAAGACATTTCCCACTAGTTATAAAAATACAAAGACATGTTCTGTTAAAATAGAACAGAAGTCACAGTTTCTGAAGTTCTGCAGATAGTGTGCAGGATGCCATTGAGGCCATCACACCTGTGTTAAAAGATAGGGAGATTTTTTTCAGTACAATTCCCAGATGGTGCTGGGCATTGAGGCATGTCTTAGCTACAGAAGGCGGCAGACCTCTCCAATGGACATCATTCTGTCTGGTAAGATCTGCCTATCTTCAGATTTTCAACCCTGAGCATTTGATCACGGTGCACAAAATCTTTAGCCTTTCTGGTTTAATAACACTGGAAATACACGTGCATCCCACATAACAGTTTATAGGCTTTGGCCTATCTCCAGTGTGTCTCGGAGAGAGAGGGAAAAAACAGAGAAGCTAATTTATATGTGTTAAAGGGGGAAAAAGTTTCATCCTGGTCCTTGTGTCTAGCATAAATATGAAGAATGAGATTAACATAGTGTAAACATGATACAAGCAAATGTTATTGGCAGATAACAAATATGGCTTACTTTATACAAACAGCCACAAACTGGATACCAAAAACTCTAACCACTGATATAAATATCTAGGATCCTTTTCATCTCTTGTACAGTTTACTCTATCAACTTATCAAGCTCCATCAGAGCACAGTAGTTTCCTTCCTCTTACTACCTTATTTAGAAACCATTATAGAGTATCATTCCTCAGATGGGTACTAACATTATTATAATTTCCAATCTCAAAGTATTTGTGGACAGTTTATTGCTGCATGCTTTTTGTGCTATTTTTATCCTTTGTTATCTTATTTTTTCTCTCCCAATCTAAAAATCTATCATATCCCCTCTCCACTTTTTTTCCAAATCATCCAGCAAACCCCAAATGTAACTTCTTCAGCCTTTTCTCATTCTTTGAGGCAGAACCCGTGGCAGAACTAAGAAAAGGTAGACCACTGTGGGTTTGCTGCTGACCCAAACCAGTAGCCCATTTATCCTTTGAGGGAGGAAATGTTTTCTCCTGCTGCCAGTGTACGCCACAAAACTAGAGACAACAGGTTCTGACTGTGTTGATAATTTGAGGCAAGGTAAAGGGCTATTGCAGTTGCACAGAATAACATTTAGTTTTCCTTAGCTTAACGAAAAAGAAAATTAGATCATTGCTTACCAAAAATGTACAAACAACATTATTTAAATTGCAAAGACAGCGAGACAGCTACCAAGAAATGTCACATTGACACTTACCTGTGCAAACCCACATTTTGCCTTTTTGTGCATTTGCGTTATAACAATCTTCAATGAGATCACATGCTGTTCTATTCCATAGGTTTCCTGCTTCATTTGCACAGTGGAGGGCAAAATTAAGTGGTATAAGCAACTGCAGAGCTAACATTTCCTGATTTTTAGTACTTAATTTCACAAAAATAACATTATTTCCTGGCTTCTTTTCTGGTTATAGTGCACTATAAGCAGATCTTAGTAATTTTATGCTCAAAGTAATAGCAGTGATCAGTGCTCAGTACTTTCACAGTTAATATTGTTTCCTATTGCACATCTGGATTTAATGACTTTCATTTTGTTTAATTTCCCTGTTTAGCATCAGAACTGTGTGTGCCGCATGCAGTTTCAAGTGACCAGCTATCTTCAGAAAGCCTCAGTGCAGCTGTGGGACAAAAGATCAGCTCCCCCAACAGGATTTTCTCAGATGAACATAATTATGCTACTGTTGTTATTGGTTTCCCAGACCTCTTGGTAAATACTCAGCATTATTACACAATGAAGTAATATGATCTCATTTATTCTGTAACCAGTTAAGTACCTGTTAACTAAATGATATGGGAAAAGAAGGGAGTGACAGTAAATGACAAATTCATGTAGTGTACACTGTTTGGTAAGGCAGTCTAATCTAGGGGGATTTCAGTGGAGTTTGAAGTAATAAGAAACTGGACAATATAATGTCTAGCACAGGCAAAATTCTTTGTAGATAAGTTCTGAATAGTGCTGGTTGGAGGAATATTTTCTAAATCATGTGGGTTTATAAGTATCTACTTAAATATAACTGACAAAAAGGGCATCAGTATCATTTTGGACCATTCAGTGTGAACATCTAGCAGCAGCTAGCAGATACAGAACATGGCAACAAAACTATGCAGCCCCTTCACTATTTAATAATGTAGTTAAGTGTAAATACTGCATGTAATCGTGCTCACTGCTGTGACACAATTAGAAAAGGACCAGAAAGAAAGTGAAACTTAACAGTGTAATGATTAAGGCAGTTGCAAGGAATGGAGGTAAACACAGGGAAAATAAAAGCAGTGTTTAATTCTTTGTATTTATTTAGATTTACTACCTAGTGATACATTAAAAGGGTGGTGTTTATGGAATAAATTCTGTATCATGTTCCCATAATAAATTGGGGCAAATTAGAAGATTTAACTGTTAACAGGCATTAATTTTGGGAAAATCAAATGATTGAAGAAAACACTCCAAAATCCAAAATTATTCAAAACCACGTTTTTGTCAGTAAGACATTCCCTGTCTTTGGAATTAGCTTTTGAGTTTATTTTGATTGGGATTTATACTACCAGATTGATTATACTAGCTTTTCATATTATTTATAATAGATGTGAGTTTATTGCTGGAAAAGCGAGGTAGCCTAGGGGAGTGAGTACTGAAGATGCTACACACTTCAATACCAACACTGGTAATGCTGGTGAGGAAGCATTTTGCTCTCACTGATTGAGACTGGGCCCTGTCTTTCCTTATATATGGTTTTAAATGTCCACCTGAATGTCAAAGAGGGAGTGCTAAAGGTGAACGGGGAGGTGGTGGGACAAAACTTCAGATTCAACGTTTAGTGTTAAATGGTCTAGGTGTTCAGTATGAACAAGGTATCTAAGCTCTTAGAATAGCAATGCTCAGCTGACCAAACCTAAAGGCCTTCTTCAAGATCAGGTGACTTATTCTCTAGGCTCAACTGGCTATAGCGGGAGATGGAGCACCTGGCTCACATGTGGACACCTACATTTATGTTTCTGAACCTGGAGCCAAATCCCAACCTTAATGCCTAGCTTTGAATTTGTTACTGAAATACCTGTTTGCATTTATCTTCAGTAGTGGAAACTTAGACTATGGTAATAGTTTCTTACATAGCTTGATTCCAGATTAGGTTATTTCAATGCTTTCTATTCCTGGTTCAACGTGAAAAAAAAAATTTCATTCAACTTCATATCTTCAGAGAGTCTCATTTCCTAAAACTTGTTTAAGTAGTCTGTGTTTTTTTCACTATTCTAGGAGGTTTTAATCATAAAATAATCCACGTCTTTTCCTTGTTATGTGGTCACATGTGAAGTAACCACAGTAGCTACATTTGATTTGAAATTAGAAAAGAAGTGGAACTTATCAAGAAACGTTTGTTTTTTGGCTCAATAATAGTAACATTTTGTTCAGTAGACTCCTTCTCTCTTGTAGTCTCCTAGTGAAGTGTATAGCTGGAAAAGAAACGCCTCTCTGAGTCACAAATGTGCTTCTCCTTCTGATCCATTTTATTATGGAGGCCGGAGGAAAACAGGAGCTGCAAAACAAACCAATTGTATAACTTTATTGGCTTCTAATCAAATAGTCAGAATTTTAGCACCTGGAGATGTGCCTTTGAAAGACATTTACCCAAAAGGTAAGAGGTTCATATGCTTGTGCTGCAACAACTTTACACACTTGTTTTTGTTTTGTAAACAGCAATCACTTATGATTTTTTTCAAAATGTTTTTAAAGAATCACAAAGCAAGCATTTGAGGAGGAATGAGAATATTTGCACTCATTTCTAAAATTAATTTGGATCTTATTAACACGCTGAATTATACTTCTGACGAATTAGTAGGCTGCTTACCCTGAATATCCCTGTAGATGGGATCTCTCTCAGTCTGCACTGGGAACCAGCTACAGGAATATGATCATTCCAGTTCTGCGTTTGGCTTTCACCAGTGTTTCCAACCTCTGCTCAGTGCCACAGAGACACACAGTGATAAGAAGACCCTGTTGTCTGTCTAGCTCAGTATTCTGTCTCTAGCAGAACCAACAGGAGAGTTTATTTCGGGAATGAATGTCAGCCTGGCCACTTCTGTCTTTTTCCCTGTCATACTTCCTCAATATTTGCAGGTTTTTTGCTAGGGATGTTGCAAGGGACATACCTGCCTCGGGGGTCAACCTGCCTTAGGCTGTCCAACCCCTTTTACGGACCTTTTGTCCACAAGTTTTTCTGGTCCCTCTTTGAACTTATGTGTCTCCACAGCAAGTTCACAAGTTCACTACTCTGTGATCAGCTGATCTTCTACCAGATTTATCAAGTGCCCTTCATTCTGGCATTGCAGGGTTGAGTGAATAACAGTTCTGCATTCACCTTAACCATCATGTTCATGACTTTGTAAACTTCAGTCACATCTGCCCTCTCTCCGAACTGAAGGGACCCAGGCTTTTTAGTTCTTCCCTTGTCCAAGAGAATGTTGCCTGAGCAACGTTCACATACAGCAAAACCGTCCTCCACTTGTACACTACTAAAGCAGGTATAGACTACAGACCTTCAGAATTTTTTGTGCCACCGTGCCAAACTTTCTGTTATCTTTGTATCTTTAGCTTCTTCAGCCAATAACTAAAAATATACCAATTAGTGCTAAATACAACATTTGTGAGTTTTGCATTTAATTACCTCTAGAAATCTCCAAGGAAAGTTCACTATCAAAAAGAGAAAACACCCAAAATACTTGTATATGAGAAAATAGCTGGGTTTTTTAATTCATCAGCACAAGAAGCTATTCCTGATTTGTTCTGTATGTGAACTCTCCATCCCAAAATAAATGCTGTATTCCAAATTAGTTGACTTTTACAAAATAAATGATCTAATCTGTCTGCCCTCATTTAATGCAGATTAACTTCTTTGTGTAGAGAAACCCTTTTATTTATTACTAAAAGGATAAAACATTTACTTAACTAAAAAAGCAAATCAAAGATATAAACAGGGTAGAAAACTGAAGTTACCTACATTTATAAAGAAAAGGTTAGTTTTTAAAAAGGTTAAACTTAATAAAACAGAGTTAGCATGATGATCTTCAGAACTAATTATACCACTTCAGGCTGTAATCTTCTCATACTTTATAAACTGCTGAAGGGTCAGATTCGGTCATCTTTTAGGCCTTCACAGTAAAAAAAAACAAAAACGACTCTGAAGTGGATGGTAAAAAATTCAGAAGATAGATCTTCTGAGCTTTCATTAAAATTAGTTTACAAATTTAGGAGTGAAGGAAGGATACAGTGCTTCCAAATGATACCTAAAATTAAGATCTTGACAGTTGTTTCTAAAAGTCTTTTGGGTTGCTGTGGTATAGAACACTTTATAATGCTAGATTAATAAAATTAAAAACCAGGGAACATTCCTCATGAATCCTGGATACCAGTGACCTAAGCGAGTTATCTCTCTGAGAATTGGCTTCTGTCTGACCGAGCAATTTAATTTGTATCTGTTGTTATATCTGAACAAGATACTAACTTTTTTTTCCCTCGACTATGGTGAAATATATTCATGAGTAGTGATTGATAGCATTAAATTTGTAGCAAATTTTATGAGGTATACTTTCTTCAGTGCTTTATAGCCATTTAAGTTAAAAGATTTAAGGCCTTGAAGAACATTTTCATTTTTCTTTTCTAAGTGACATTTTAATTTATGAATTACCAGATTTGTCCTTAGCTGAATCATATTTAATATGACCTTACTGATACAATTAAATTGGACCTGAGCAAGACTCTAGGTTTTCTATTCTGTAGCCTTTTTTTCAAGACTGCAGACATTTCCATCTCTCAGTTAATGGCCAGTTTTTCTAGTGGAGGAGGAGCTAGGAGTGGATTTCTACAGAGACCTGTGCTACTCAGCATGGTCATGAAAAAAAATGGAAAAATGAATGAACAGTGAGGTGACAGTGTTTGCTGATAATACTGGTTATTATTCACAGTAGAAAGGTTTCACCGTGAAGCATTACAGGACTATAGTGCTGACTGCAATAGAAACGGCAGATGAAAATCAGTATGGATGAATATAATGTACATGAAGGAAGAAAGAAAGAGTCCTAATTCTACATCTAAAATGATAAGGCTGATCAGTACATCTCAGCAGCATGACTTTGCTGTTAAGATAGATAGTTTCTTTAAAATATCAGTTCAAAGCTCAGTAGCAGTCAAAAAAAGAGGGAAGACCAGGGAACATCTTTGTGCTGTTATGTAAATCCGTGTGTCTTTAACACTGTAATTTTGGTCTTCTGTCTCAAGCGGGGAGAAGGCTGAACTGGGAGAAGTTCAGAAAAGGGCAACAAGGATGAGCAAGATTACATCAGCTAGTCTCCTGCGTGTGGAGACAAGATGAGGACAGGGGCATATGGTGGAATTCTACAAGAACATGTATGGCGTGGAAAACCCAGCAATTTTATACTTGGTACCAGAGTTTGGGGGCAGCTAATAAAGCTATTAGGAGCTTCATCAAAACAAACAAGAGGTGGTTCTTCACAGAGAAGGGAACTGACCTGTGAAACTGCTTCCCAAAGGATGTTGTGAATGCTGAACATGGATCCAAAGGAAAACTGGAGTTACTAAATACTTCCCTATTACAGCCCTCTCTGCTGGGCTATTGTTTCTTCAGGACTTTGCCTCTCAATCTCACTAATTGACAGAAAATTTAATGCACATTTAACTGCTACTATGTAGCTGTTTATCCCTTGGAGATTCACTGTTGCTTATTCGTGATTGTGCTGCGTAATTCATGGGGGCATTTGGATGTTTGGTGATTTGTCTGTGCTGTTGTTTCTGCACTGGAAACCTGTAGTTACCTAAAAGAGTTGTATAAGGCTTCATTCATAAGTCTTTGTATCCTTTCCTGGGAGATGGTGCAGTGAAGCAAAGGCATCGTTTTACATAAAATCGAGTATGTGGCAGTCCCTTGAAGTTGTTGCACTAACGTCTTATAGTGCCTTCCAGACATTGCTTTATATTTTTGCTTTGGTTTGCCTATCTGTCAGGCTTTCTTTGTTGTCTTCATGGACAACTGGTCAGTTCTGGCACACAGCCTTCCATTTCTATTAATAATTCATCATACTCAGCCAAACTCTAGCATACTTCAATATGTATTACCAAAACTGTTCCAGGAGCAACAAGCAAAGAAATAATTTCCTTTATGTTTTATTGGAACTGTAAATTAGGATAATAGTTGTGTTTGAAAAGAAACTATAACAAGTAATAATTTCCCTAAAGACTGCCAGATAGATGTATGGCCACAAAATATAAGCTTAGACAAGAGATAACAGCAGAATCAAAAAAAAATCAAAGCCATAGAAATGAGGGCTACTTGAGAGCAAATATTTACTTGGATTCTCAGTGCTTTCTATATAGGAATATGAAATAACAGTCTGTTACTGAGTGTGTATCTCTGTTAGTGTGACAGTAACTGGAACAACATGTAGTGTAACACAGTTACAGGAATAACCTCAACACATCATCTGGTCCAGCTATTTATATAGGGACAGGATGACACATGTTTAGACTCTTCTCAACTGATGTTTGTCAAACAATTGGCCTGTTGCAATGCTTCAGTCTCCTTGTATAAGAAAAGCTTTTCCTAGTATCCAGTTTTTTTGCTGTAAATAAAACTAAATACTTTTTCACCTTCACTCAGTCAGGATAATACTGTTCTCTTTATAAAGATTTTTTTTTATTATGGGATGTGTTTTTTTCCAAAAAAAAGTATATTTTTAGACAAATAAGTTAATTCCATACATTTGTCCTTGTAGCCCATCTGTTCTAACCTGTTTGTCAGCCTCAGGACTGTCTCATGTGTCTGTATTTTCCTTAAAGTTTCATGTCTAGAGCTGCACATAGCTATTCTTCTTCGTCAGGCTTTGGCAAAAGAGGAACAAACTGCACTTGTTTAGGTCTGACAATCATGTTTCATCATTAAGATTCTTGGCTGCAGTTCAGGGGCCTGGCCGGTTGTTCCTGTGTTGCATTTGTAAACATTTGGTTACCTTTTCTTCAGCTTCCTACTCTGCAATCCTTTGTCTTTTTAGAATTTAGTATGGTTGATTTGTGCTCTCTCTCTAATTTGTTAATTTTTAATTCTTATCTCACAGTTCACTCCTTCCAGTTCAGTATCAGCTCTGTGTTCTAGATCTTCGTGAGAATTTTTAATGTGTGTCTTGTTCTCCATTACTACCATGAGAGAGAGAGCACATCTGAAAACAGTAACAAAATCTAGGCAAAACAAAAATTGCTCTGTGGCCCACAAACCTGCATTTTTCCAGACTTTTTTTCTGATTTCTAATGGGTTTGATATTTCCATTTTTATGAAGATGAGTAAAGTCAACAGATGATGTAGATGTACAGACTATAGATACATAAATACAGTAGATATGCATAAAGTGCTGTTGTGGGTTATTCTTTATACTCATTTGAATATTAGATCCTTTTATACTGCTGACCTTAGTGGTGTTTTCTGTGTGTGCTGTATGGAAGCATCAACATTTCTGCAGGTAACATCAGGTTCTCCTTCATTTCAAGGAGGTGAAAGATACATTGTTTCAGAAGGAAATCTAGACTTGCTTTCATCTTCTGACAATAATATTTTGTACCCATACTGTGCAGTGTAATTTGGTCTTCTGGTTTCTTTTCTGAAAACTTAAATTCCTCAATTGATTTCAGGCAGATGAAAGCCAGCTCCTTCCTGGAAGCCACTTCTGAGCCCAGGCAGACTGTACTCATGTTGGCAAAAGCCAATGGGGGCACACACACAGAGATTTATTTCTGTGGGAGGGACCATAGTATTAGCTGTATTCATTAAACTGTCTGTAAACAGACTATTAAATGTCTGATAGTCTAGGGCTATTTAAAATTCAGTTCTAAAGTCTTTGCATGCTGAGATCTACCTGCAAAAAGTGGTTCAATTTAAGGCAACAACATTTAGGTTAATATTACTGAGAAATTTTCAAGTGGGAATCATCAGCACAATGTTTTGAAATGTTCCTCAGTATGCTTTTAAAGCCAGATATACAGCTGATATTATCTTCAG
Organism: Falco punctatus; assembly: GCF_963210335.1. Taxonomy (NCBI): domain Eukaryota; kingdom Metazoa; phylum Chordata; class Aves; order Falconiformes; family Falconidae; genus Falco; species Falco punctatus. Next base: position 34,073,035 of record NC_137581.1, read on the forward strand.
TAACAGATAAAAGCAGTGAGTTAGGGATTGCAGTAATGCCTGGTTAGTGCTTTTGTGAGTAGGGCTATGTTTGTGTGTAATTTTGACATTTGCTTTACAAATACATTGTTCTTTTATAATTTTGCCTGTCTGATTGCTCCCTGTCACAATAGTAAAACAATTCCGTATTTGCAAGTTATACTCCTGTGTTGAATGTGAAAGCTTATCATTTTCTGACAGGTACTGTATAATGAAATATTTAAATTTAATCTGCTAAATGCAAATGCAATAACCAGTTAATCATGCAGCGGGAAAATAACATGTTTGTTTATTTTCAGATGTCACTCCTCCACAAGCTGCTGGATACTTGGAAGTAACAGATCTTAACTCGAAGAAAATCAAATACATTGCTATTCCTAGGTAACTGATTTTATTGGTTAGAGCAGCTAGCCTCTGTCTTACAGGAAGAGCAAAGAGAATTTAGTGTGTATTATTACTTCAGGATAAGCAAATATTTCTTCAATGTGGAAAGTAAGAATATTTCATACCTAGTGTGTAAAATTCTGTAACACCTGCAGCATATTTTTGTCAGCATTTTTTATGTGTTTACTAGGCAATAGCAATGAAATTGTAGCAATTAATTGGTAAATATGAATGGTAGCTTTATCTGCTGATTTTCATTCCCTTTGCTGTTTCCCCCTCTTCACCCACTTTATCCTCTGCCCTGTTTCATTTTGTTTTGTTGTCTTTATTTTCCTTTTTCTCTATCATTGGGGTCTAACAAAGACAGGCAGAATGATCCAGTGCTAGGTGTTATTAAAAAAAAAACAGGAATCAAGTTCTGGTCCAGTATAAAGTTCATCTTGAAAGTAACTTAAGCTTCTCTATGTTCTGGTTCTCCCTTTAGAAAATATGCATTCCCTTACAGGTATCTTTCATGATACGCAAGTATCTTGTATGATACATTAAAATAGCCACACTGTGTGGCTTCTGTTTTACATCTTAACATCTGTCTATCACCGTTGCAGAGCATATTTGTAAGTGGTTTATGATACAAATATCTTTTGGTTACAAATTGTCATTTTCCACTGCAATAATAATAAAGGGGTTTGTTTTAAATTGCAGTCTCTCAACTTTGCATGTTTAAGTAGCACATGTATGAAACCCACACATCAGGAATTTTATACGTTTTTTCAAAAATTCTGTTCATTTGATGTTGGGTTTGATAATATTAATTGATCCTCAAATTAATTCATTAATAATCTGAAATTTTTAAATTGATAATTAGTTTTGGACTGTTCACCATTTTATAATTGATCCATTGGCCTACATCTTACACAACTGTTCAAAAATGTGCAGCATTAACACAGAAATAGTAGGGAATCACACTTTATTTTAGACTAGGATTTTTACAAAAATTACAAAGCCAAACATCAACATCATGACCCTTAACCTAGTATGAGCATTTAAGCTATTTATGGCAGATCTGAGCAGAAGCCCAGATTTTAAAACATACTTCACTAAGAAATGATAAATAAAGTGACTTTTCACACATCTGAATAGTTCTATGCTAAAAGCTAACAAACTTTCCTCCTTCTGGCATATTTAGCCTGGTCAAATGCTAAGATAACTCTTCTTCAGTTGAATTAGTATGTGGCAATTTCAGTCATAGGTAAAGGCATAGAAGTTTATTAATAGTAGCGTTAGTGCAAGTAGCAAGTCATTATGCATGTAATTAACAATACTAAAAAAATGCAAAGAATCTTTCCTACTTTATCTACATTTTCTTTCCTGTTATGTAGTTATTAGGCCCTCTGTTTCAGCAGCAAATTTTTGTCTGCAAGTTGACTGTTTAAAACAGTGCTAAGATTCCCTGTGCATAAAGCTGTGCCATCTTTAAATATGTGTTTAAATCTTCATTTTTTAAATTAAAGTACTAGAGAAAAGTGTTACTTCAAGTTGATGGAAGGTATTTTCCTCAGTGCCCAGGTCATGTTCTCTCCTACTTCTTTTGTAGTTTTATATCTTTCTGTAATGCATTTGTAAATTTTTTATATTCTTCATAGTTTTTTGTAAAGACTGACTACTTTCAGATAGATGAGATATAGCGGTGGTTAGGCAACACATTCCCTTTCAGCCTGGTGTTTTACACTGCTTTTTATACTGACAAGTATCTTTTGGTCATACCCAGTTTCAGTAGGTGGAACGTTTCAGATTAAATAGTGGGTCTGCAGGGCTTAGTTATAGTCTCTCATGGAATGAGGATGTTATTTCATTTGTTGCCTTAACTACATGATTACTCAGCCTCTTTTTGATTGCAGCTTCAATACAAATCACATTAATTTTTGTTTTTCAGATCACAATCTCTCTCTCCATATACATCTTGGCTTTCCAAGATCTCGGATGCTGATGCCCTGTTGGCACCACTGGGCAAAGTAGGTTTGGTTACTGTGGACATGGGAGGTGGTGTGAGGCTGTGGGAGACAGGGCTGGACAGTCTTCAGCGGTCACTGCAGGACTGGAGGAACATGATTGGCCGAGAAGATGGTCGTCCAGTGCAGGTAGGAGTTCACAGAGCTGAAGTGGAGAACATTTAATAAAATGAGTTGCAAATGAGTTTTCAGCTGGGAGAGGGGTCAAGGGAGAGCTGTGTTGGAAAACACTGTGAGGTAGAAATATGCCTGCAAGAATTGAATAGATGTCTTCACTGGGAAAAAAAAGGCACAATAGCTTAATTAAAAAGCTTATTTGTGACCACTGTAATTATGGTTACTGACAGTCTCTTTGTCTTTGCATTTTTGCCAAATTCCAGTACATTTTAATGCAAATCAATTCTTTATCTCCTACTGTTTTTTAACTGCAACTTTCAAAATGTAGAATAATGAAACGAATTTTTAAGGAAAGCATGGACTTTTCCAAGTTTAAATACTTGGAAAAAATTATTGTACTTGTACTTCAGAAAAGAAACTTGAAATCTAGGTGGAAGATGCCTTGAATTCCCAGCAGTGCCTTTAGGTAATTTTGAAAATTCTCCCAGCTGAGCAGAGCGAAGAGGTTCTCCATACAGCCATGTTCGTTTGGGATGTTTAGGAAGATACTGAAAATATACAGCATATACATCTATGCTGTGTGTGCATGTATGTATGCGTATACAAGTGTAATGTACTGGCTAGTATGTGTGATCACCATTGCAACACAGAGGGAAAATTCAGGACTGTGCAATTGCATCTTTTCATTTCTGTTAGTGATTGGGAGAAGGTATCACTTTACTTGGAAGAACTGGAGTGTGCTTTAGGAGGACTTCTTCACTTTGACTAGGAGGATCCTGTCTCTGTCCATCATTGAAATTATTTCTGTTTCATGAATTTCTGTAACCACTTTCACAGTACATTAGAATGGGAAAACAGAACGAGTCTTTGTTAAATTAGATCTCTCTGTGGTTTTGTTTGCAAGGTGTTCAGCTGTCTCAAGCGTGAATGAGATTTATTAGGCCAAAGACATAGCTACTCTTTCAATTTCTTTTCCCATTCAGAGCTCCCTTTCTACAAGATGTTCTGCAGTTACAGAAACTTGTACAAGAACTTATGTGTTCTTTTTACTGGACCTCAGCAAATGCCTTTCATAGAAGTCATGAGAAAATTAAGCTGTTACCCAGTAGCACATTTGTGGGGATGCTTGTAGCTTTACCAGTGCCATTTTTATTACGACTGCAGTACCACTAGCACCATCTTATGGTCAGCTATAGTCAGTTTACACCAGCTTAGTTTCATTTACTGAGCAAGTTGACTACTATAAATGAAAAGAGCCAGGGGGAAAGTTAGAGCTTTACTTGTTTTAATAGTCGGGTTTCCTTCTTTTTTTCTTTTTTTTTTTTAATTGATAACTTGTACTTTTATTCAACAGAATTACTGCACTGTCAGTCATAATCAACTAAATATTAGAGAATACTGGCTTGGAAAGTAAACATCATTAGAAAATTTTAAAGTCATTTAAGCAGCAATGTCAAGTAACCATTTTAAAAAAAGGGTAAGAAGTTTTCCCACAGTCACAAAGCGGTTTTCAAGATCTGTTGTAGAATTTCTCTCTCCTAACAGCCTGCCTTTCTGATTAGTAAGCACATTCCAGGATAAAGTCTTCTTAGAATATCTGTCTTTTTTCCTCTTTCAACACAGGGTATTTAGCTCAAGTCAGTGGTTTGTCAGAACTCAAAATGCCGTACTGTTTGATTTGAGCTAAAGGCCTCAAACAAAGCTTCCTATGTGATCTTCTGATGCGTGATTGTTGCTAACTTCTGTTTCTCTAAACTACATGCTTTGCTTTAAATGGAAGGATAATGAGACCTAAGAAACTTTGTTTACAAAGGCATTACAGAGCAATAAATTAAGTATTTTATTTTATTTTATATAAATCTCCAATAAGATAATAGATGCGTAGTTGCTGTGTAGACTACACTTTGCTATTTGGAGATGAAGGCCTTCATCTTTCCTACTTAACTCAATTTTTCAGTGGACCTAAACATAAAAGCAGTACTTTATTGGCATTCATTTCTGGAGATGAAAGGAACCTGTTAGCTTGAAAAAATACTCATGTAGATTCCCTGTGTAAGGTAAGCATAGCAAGAACTCCAGAGTTTTCTGTTCTAGAGACTATTTTGCTAAGAAAGCTCTACAGCTAAATGTTTCCTAATACCTGTTTTTACAGAATTGGAGATATTTTGCAGCCACATGTTGATCTGTTTATTCAAGTGTATGAAAATCACCTCCTTTTATATGTTTCATGCTCATGTTAAGCATCTTGGAGTCTAATGAGGCATCTCTAATTCCTTGACTAAACCCATCATTCCAAGTCATCTTGTAGCAGAAGCTCACTTAAGAAAACTGTCAGTGTTCCACATACCACTAGAATTCATTCCTCACCCACCCCCCATTTCCCCTTCCCTAAAACCTGCCATTGGTGCATCCCACTAAGCTACTACAGGCTTAGCAAAGCTTATTAGCCCTTCATCGTGATGTTCTTAGACTAACACAAGACCTATCTAGGTGGTTGGGAACGACTGTTCTGCAAAAGCACACAGAATCTCTCTGCAGCTTCATGATTTTTGAGAGAAAGAAGAATTAAAGGGTTTTCAATATAAATATAGATTCAAAGAACTGGAAATAAATCTTCAACAAGGCTTCTGTTGGAAATGTTGGTACTACCTTCTTTCTAGGGCTGCAATTTGGCTTTCACACACACTTTATATCTCAGAAACCAGCTGGGTGTACATAAGCAATGACACAGAAGAAAACAAACAGCTGTTCCACTTATAATCAATAATTAGCCTTCCTTGATAGAATGTTTTCAAAACAGTCAACACTTGTTTTGAGTTGTTGATATACTCAGCAGAGTTCGAACTACTGAAGTCTTGAGGCTACAAAAGTAGTTTCTGGAAATATAATTTATGTTTATGTAAGTTTCCATTTATACAGGCAGGTCAGAAATTTTCTTCACTTATTGAAGTCTTAAACTCAAAATATGCCTACAGTATTCTGAAACTATTAAATTGGAGTGCCTAAAGTACAAAATCTAAACAAAATACTGGATTTTTTAAAGCTATGAACTCTAGTTCCAATCCAGAAATTGTAGAGATTTTTCACTGTTTCATGTTCCTGAGAACAAGGTCACTTCATTATCAAATACCTGAAAAGAATTTGAAAGACAATTTATTTTTAAAATCTTGCCCTAAAAGTTTCATGGCAATAGGCAGACATTAGTAAGATTGTGTTGCTTTTCCCATCAAAGGGTTATTGATAGAAATAGAAAAAACACTGATTACATTATGTTATGGTTGGGTGGTTGTTTTTCAGTAAATGTTGCTTACTGGTATGTCTCACTTAGATAATGTGCAGTGCTTACATAAAAGTAATTAACAGGTACATCATTTAGAGGTATTTCAATAGATGGTAAAACATTTATCTGTGATTATCAGCAAAACCATTTATTTCTGTGTTCATTCCACTTAATGTTCTCTTGCTACAGACTGTTGCCCAAAATGTTTTATACTATGTAAAGATTATACTCAGAATGTCATTGTTTTCAGAAGTCCCAGGACATACCCAAACCTGCTGAGTGCATGAAAACGTACTTGATCAAAGATTACAAAAGCATTGGCTTGTAATTAATGTTAATATATGTATATAAACCTTGAAAATTAATCACAAAATTTTTGGTAAGCTTTGCGTACTCTCGATCTAGACAGTATCACCATGCAAATTGACATCCTAAAGCTGAGGGTAGTCTCTTATTACTTCAGTGCTTAGAATGTCCAAAGAAGTGATCTGACTGATAAAAAAAACCCAAACATTTTTGGAATGAGACATGTATAAGGGTTTGTTTTGGCAGGTATTTTTTCTGTCTATGTTGTTTGATGTATGTGTGGAACCTGCAGTAGACGGATGTCCTCTTACATGCATGAGATGAGTTTTTGTTGCAGTGCTCTGTGTTTGTGGCTATGTGTAAAGGCCTAACGGCATAAAGTGAAGCAGTTGCAACTCTTGATTTCCTATGGACTGTTCTCTCTCATTTTCAGTATAGCAAGCCTTCCTCATAAACATGCAGGTACATAGCTGGAAATGAAATCACAGTTTCATCTAAGTGAAAAGTTAAGCAGGGGAAAAAAAGAAAAAAATGTCTTTCCATTTTTCCATCTTTCTGCTGTAATCCTAAAGCAGGATCACAATCTCTACTGTGTTCTGCAGTACACTGCTTCTTCAGGGTTGGTTATTGCTTACATCTCTTTGGCTGACAACGGAGGCCCACTCAACATAGGTGTTCATAGGTGTGTTTTCTGCAGAAATATAAAAATCTGAAAATTTTGGCTCAGGTTATATCTGCTGTTAGAGTTCAGGTGGGTTTCTTAAATGATCCAGATTCAGCCAGTATAATATCAAGATCATATACTGTAGGACTAAACAGAGGAAAGATAGAGCAAATGCAAATTGAGTGGGCACCAGCCTTGCTAATACCAGCTGTTTAAAAATAGGTAAAGTAATTGGCATTGATAGGTCAACTACCAGAATTTTCTTCTGCTTCAGGTGGTAAAATTACACCTATGAGTGTGTGCACCTATGAGTGTGTGTGCTGTATAGAACCTGAATGATAAAACACCTCCATCATCCTACCTCTTTAGTCCCAAGATGGATGGGCAACACTCAGCTTGAAAAATCATGTACTACTTTGAAGGTGGGTCACTCCAAAGAAGTGTGTGAGAGAGACACTGACACCTGCTCAGGGCAGGTTTCTACCCACTGGGTCAACAGCTCAAAACATTTCAGTATCCCATATCACTGAAGACCATTTATATAGTTTATCAGTAATAGTCCACCTCTTGGGGGCAGACTGTTATTTGGACAATTCCTTAATATGAAAGCAAGCCCTTACAGACAAGAAGCAGCCTGGAATTGTTCTCTCCCCTTTTTTCCCCCACTTTGCTTTTTTGGCTTATCCTGATCTGTCTATTTTCCAGCAGAAAGACAACTGAGCAGTTAAGTCACATTAGAGTTCACAGCATCACAAAACTGAGATGGTGGAGTGAATCTAGAAAAACACGTGAATGAGGAAAAAAAAAATATGCTTGCTTTGCACCAGTGATTTGAACAACAAATGCAGTAGAGACAGTTTGCAGTAGTGTGTACAAATTCATGCAGTACTGGGCCAAATTCATTCTGTTAGAAGATGTCCTAGAGGTGGACAACTCAGCATGACTTGGATATATTTTGGATATGTTTTGGGCCTTGGCACTGAAATGAGACATGGATGAAACATATGTAAGAATAGGGAAGGCTTTAGATTAAGGGTTTGGGAGATTTCATTCAAGATCTTCTGCCCTGGAAAACTGGCAGAGACAATAGTTTTCTGCCAAAAATGAATGCTTTTATCTTACATGGTGATTCGTTTCTCAGTAGCGCTAGAAGCATGTTATTTTGGTGTCTGCTGTGACTAGTTAACATTTTATTGATACAGTGTTTCCACCAGGCATGAATCATGGTCACTAGCTAAATGGAGCAGTGAAAAAAAATTACTCCATCCATCCATAACTGTTTCCATTTACACACCCTTAAACATTTAAGTATGTAATTATTGCAACATCGGGAGCCAGTAAGCTTTATCATTGCTTTCCAAAGGAGGGAACTGAGACATAAGGAAGGCAGGTCACTTGTTTAAGTTCACACTGCACGTCTACACTGCAGTGTCAGAGGTGGGATAAACACAATATATACCCATAAGGATATATAAACATGCTTTGTACCTGTGTTGCCAAGCTGAGTAGCTTGTATGTCCTTGGCTGCTGTGATCAGTATGAGCATACCTTTGATTGAGCAAAAAATTGCATATAAATGCAGTGCAGCCACCTAAGAAAAATAATGTCCATTCTAGATAGCTTAAAGTTGAAACAGGCTTAGCTAAGTATAGATACATTCAGCAAAACTCAAGAAATACAATAAATACATGTTTTTCTCAGATTTAAATGACTGTCTTTGTGGTCTTATAGCAGCACTCAGAAATGCTAACAGAACACATGAATTATTCTATGTCCTCAGAACAGCTAGAAGACATGAACGTATGGTTCATGTCAGTAATGTAAAAAAGCAAATCATATGTGTCATCACCAATAGCTAAAACAATTAAGGGTGTGAGGGTTTGTGTGTCTTAACTGCTCAAATCATCCATGATGCAAGGGCTTTTTGCTAAAAATAGCATTTTGATGAGTTCAGGAGCACTCTGTAGTAGTTCTGTACATTCAGACTTTCTCGTGCGATCTATCAGTTAACCTTTAGATCTGATGAAGACAAAGGCAAACGCTAAGTAGCTATTATGGGATGCTAGGTCCATCATTAGACATCTATTTAAAATCCTACCTAGACTGCAAGTAAACACCAAAAATGTCAGATTTATTGTTGAAGCTAGAAGAAGCACAGTCATGTTAGATTAGTTGGGGGGGAGGTGGTGTACATACGAGGTTGTGTGTGTATGTATATATATTTATTCACACACATATATATTTATGTATGTGCACACATGCATGCACATGTTGATACACACACACAAGTGTTCAGTGTTTTGCCCAGATGGACGTTGACTCTCTTGAATTAGAATTATGTCAGGAGATGGTCATAACTTTGCAGATGCGCAGTCCCTTAGTCACTGTATTTCATAATGAACAGGAATTGGGGGTGGATTTAGAGGAAGAGATTTTAGAGCAATTTAGGAAAAAATCTCAGGATCCCTGTGTTACACATACACTTACCCATGAGAAATGCAACAGTACTTTTCCCTCCTTTTGTCAGGTCCTTGTCTGTAGTCAGGCAGTTAACAGACCTGTTGGCACAAGTCCTGCCCCGTGTCTGGCTTTGGCACCCGTGGTGGTGTATGTTGACACTGTATGGCACACTGCCCGTAGTGACACCTCAGGCACCTGACTTACCTGGGAGATCCCTACCTTTAGCTCTCTGCAGTCCAGATCTGAATTCCATCTCAATGTGCCAGGCAGCATTTACAGATTTAAGGAAATGGATACTTGGAAGTAGAAGAGGGTTTACTTTATGCCTCTTTCTGTTATTTGGGCTGAGACCAGAAAATCTGTAGTTGTTTGATTCTCTGCCGTCTTTGGGTGATGATCATCTTACTCCCTTCCTTGAATAGTCTCATTTATTCCATTTGTATTCCACTCAACTAATCATGCAGAACTCTACATGAATTATTCACCCTTGAAGTTCATTAATATTTTGGGGTTTATTGAGTACATTCTTTTTTTATTTTGATTTTCTGAATCTGCATTTTGGACTTGAAAGTTTAGGGTAATGCAAGTCATCTGACAAAATTAATGGATTAGGCTGGATGCTTATCTGAAGAATAACTGATTCAGAAGTTTCAGTGATCCCAGCTTGTTTATTTGCTGTCTGGGATCTACTTTATACTGACAACATTGAATATCTTTTTCCTAACATTCTAACCAAAGTTCAGCCTTTTCCTGATGTTAAGGCTGAGCTGGGCAAAGATGCAGTTCTTGATTCGAGATGAAAGCATGATCTTTAGAAAGAGCGGCTTCCCACCACCTCCCCATGGTCTGTATTTTCTCCTTTAGCCCAGGTGGTTTTTCTGACCACATGAGGGCATCAGTGAGCCAATAACAGTGATTTTGCTCCTCTTAAATACTGTCAGTGATAAATATATGTGCAAAATATATATGAAAATATATATGAAAAATATATACCCCGTGAAAAATATATATGCAGTGGAGACGTTTTGTAAGTTTGGAATAACCATGTGATAGCATTCTGCAGTCCTGCACGAGATCCTGAAAAACTCAAAATACTGCAGGTTATGGAGTTATCTAGTCAATAAGTGGATTACAAGGTATAGTTTTATAGCACTTGCAGTTCTGAGATCCGTGAGCCCCAAATACACAGTTCAGGTCTGTTACTTTTTCCTGGACTGTGTGATTCATTTTAGCAAAGTGAGGAGTAGCAGATGTGTACTGCCCCTTGAAGCAAGGCATCTCAATATGGGGAGGCATAAGACTAGAAAGACATGAACTCACAGAGCTGGAAAAGTTCGTATCTCAAAGTCTCTGCTGGGTAAAGCAACTCAGATAAACATCAGCAGTTCTCTGTCAGATATTTTTCTTCATATAAATGTCCTCAGCTGAAATGAGGCCTTTGCTGGAAGCACTAGACAAACATCTCTAAAATACATTCTCTTTGCTAAAGATCTTCCAGTCTAATTAGAGCAGACAGACAAAGAGCGGGAGTGGAAATAACTTTAATTTTCTATTAGAGCAAGCTGATCCAGCACAAAGTTCCTTTTTCTTTCTCTGTCCTTCTGTGAAAGCCCACAGTTCTCATGGGAGCAAATACAATAGCCTCAACACGCCATCTTTCAGATCTCAACAAGTCTTCAGCAGTGCACATTGCTAATGTAAAGGCTGGATCTCCTAAACACGGTGAAATCCTCCTGTCCTGGCAAAACAAATGCATACTAATAATTCTGCCCTTATGAAAGTTCTTCCCTGATTAGTGAAAGGATGAATGTAGTGAAAATGTAAATAATCTGATCTGTTACAGTAATGCTAAATAAGAGGCTTTCTGTTAGAAGACAAAACAAAAACTAGTTGATTTTTAATAACTTGTGTCTCTGCTTCTTAAAGACAGGTTTGACAAGGTCCTAGGTCTGCAGATAAAAAGGCTTTTCTGCTTCCATGTGTAATATTTTTTTCAGCTTTCTTTTGACCGTGCGATGTCCCTGTGGTTTTTGGTCCAGACTATTCCAAATTGTTATAAGTGTGTTCACTTATCCTGCCTTTCTAGCTGTTCATTATTCAGGGTACTCCAGAAGAAACTGAATTCAATGTTTTCTGAGTTCATTGACGTTAGGAGGTGTGTAGTAGTCATGATCTATAACCAAGCTAGACATTAGCTGTCTGCTCTGATAATATTTTGTAGTGGATTGGCATGCTAAAAAGATGATGACCTCATATCTTTCAGTTGAAAAGAATTGAATAGGCAATTTTTTAGTAATGACAGAGGAAAATAGAATTTACACAGATATTAACGCATCAGAGGATCTGTTAGATGGAAGCAAATGTATGATATTCTGTCATTATTTCATTTAGTTTATCCAGCTTTTAAACATAGAGTGCATATTCATGGACAAAAGACTCTAATGCATCTACTGCTGCAGTTTCTGAGTTGGTTCTCAGAGTGACAGCATTTAGTTCAAAGAAGACCCACAGCAGCAGCAACTGTGTTTTATATAGTGGTTTGGTTTTTTAGCTGGTGTATGAAAACTTCATTTGCAAGCCAGATACTCCTTTTTATGTGTTTCATTCAAAATCTACACTTCTTTTCCTACCCAAATTCACTTTTCTCAAACTCCATTAAAGCTATGATGCTTTGAACAGTTTGGCTGTTTGAGACAGAAGTTTAATGCCTGTATGAATTTTAAAAGCTACTTTCAGAGAGAAACTTTCACAGGAGTCTGATAATGCATGAGGCTTCATTAATTCATGTTGGATTCTTGCAAAGTTTTACAGGCAAGATAGAAAATCAAAATGAAGCCAAACAAATGAGGAAAACCTATTAAAAGTTTTATACTGCAGTGCAACTAATGCTTTTTCATTTCAGGATACAATTGAAGACACATATTGTATTTCAGACATTATTATTGTCTTCTCTAATACTGAATATTCCTTTCTGAGGAAAAATGACTTGTGGGCTCAGTTTTGTGCTGTTGATGTGAATAGAAATTGTGCTATTAATTTTTGGTACATAGAAAAAACTGTGCATGATGTGGTACAAGTAAAAGTAATAGAAGCCATTAGATTTTTTTTTTTTTTGCCTATTTTTGCCTTTCTCCAGCTAGTTTGTGTAATTCGAATATAAAATATTTTCTTTTTGTCTTTGGTAGAATCAGTTTTACAATAAAATGTAAAGGCATCATGGAACAGGCAGATTATCCTTTGATTTGCCTGATTTGTAACTTTTATGTACTCTGAGAATATAATATGTATATTCGTGCTGCTGATAAAGAATGTGTTAGAGGGAAGGATGTTCTTGTGACCTGTTGAGCACAGCCTAGGGTAATACTGAGGTTTTAAGATTGGTGGGGGCAAGGCACGGAATAAAAGGAAAAAATTTTGTTTCAGGGAAAAATCACATCTTTTACACATCTGCTGAAATACATTCTGCATTCCATGGAATACATTTCCTGATGCCTTGTGCCACTGTGGGATGGATTATTTAATTCCTTTTTCACCTGGAGGTTGGTCATGTTTTGTACAGTCAAAGTCAATCTTCTTTCATAATAACATATGGTTCTGATAAAAGATTTTTCACTGATCTTGATTAAGAAGTTGACATCTCCTAAATCACCTGTAAGACAAAAGTCTAAGATGTTTTCATCTCTTTTCCTGCAATGCTCTTCTGATATATGTCCACAGTGCTAATGAAGAAAGCAAGCTATTTAAGAAAACATTGACATTTTAACTTTATAGCAGTTGTATTTTTGTATTCATTGTTGGGTTTTGTATTCATGTAATTCATATTTTTCAACATTAATTTAATGTGTTGTATGGAAAGTAACACATATTATTCTTTGACTATAAACTGCCCTGTTCAATATATTGTATATTGATGAAAAGGCAAAACAGCAGATTAATTCTATCCCTCCATGTCCCAGGTATGTTAGGATAAGAGTGGATATCTTCTAATTTGTGTCTTAGCAGGGTTCTTTTCTTTCCTTGATGATAAAAAGAGTAAACGAAGAATGGGATCTTGCCAGACTAGATCCTGCCTACGTCTGCCTACTTTCCAGGACTGTCTAATCATAGAACCAATTAATCTGTTGCACACCTCCTTAATTTACATTAAACACATCAATCATGTGAATTGTATTCTACCTCAAATCTTAGTGCAGACATTCTTTTTCCTATTTTCTCCTGATCAACAGTAAGAAACACCCAATAATGCAGTATTATTAGTAGTACTAGAGTAAGTGCTTGTGAAAATGGTTATTTTTTGGGCACCTCAGCTTTTACTTTTTAAAAATCTTCCTACATAAATATTCTCTACAGCTGTAAATACTGTTTGCTTGTATTTTCTAAGATTATATTTTGCCCATTTATATGTATTTATGAAGCTGACGTGAAATCATGCTGGGTTCAGTTTTAGTAAATGTGTTGTATGTGGAATAATCTACTGAATGCTTAAAAGGACTTAGTAGAAGGGTTGCTTACTTGTTTGTCACCGCATACAACAAGGAGAAATTGCATTGTTTTCTGTTAAGATGTAAAATCCTATAAGGAAAGGCCAGCTCTGTTTAAACATAGCTGAAAGGTTTAGAAAAATTTTATTTGGGGAGGTTTGAGGAATGGAAATGTAGTCCTTTTTTAAAAATTACAAACTGCATCCCTTTACACCTGCAGGATGTTAGCCTGGAATTAGAGTATTTTTTCTGTTTCTTCCCCCCTTTTTAAGTTGTATCTGGAGTATTAAAATAAGCATTGTGTTTTGCGAAGAGGACTAGGTATGAGTTAGTCCTGGCAAGGCCAGATATATTAAAACTCAGAGGTGAAAGGTCTGTTTCCCTGCACATGAGGCAGCTTGCCCCCTTTGGAAACCAGAATTTCTTTGCCAGTCATCAGGCAGAAACTTGCTTTTATTGATCTGAGCACCACAAAGGAGCTTTTCTAGCAAGCGCTGAATGGGGGGCACTGACTCATCCTGCGCCCTTCAGGAATTTTAATGAAGTTAACCTCATCAGGATACAAAAGTAAGCTGCTGTATTAAAAGACCATCTAGTCTGTAGCCAGCCTGCTGTGTTGAACAGAAGCCTGTCATGTACAGAGTAGGATGACAGGAATATCTATGACCAAAAAAAACAATCTTCATCAGAGACGCATCCCAGACTGCATTAAGGAAAAAGTCCTTTGCATTTTACTGGCAGTCATCACTCTTTTATTACTTTTCTGTTGAAAGCTAGAAATATTTTCAACCTTGTCTGACATCTGCTTACAAAGTCTAAAAAATATTTCCTAACCTGTAACCATGAGTTCTTTTGCTGCCAGCTGTTAAGTCTGAGTACATGTTAAGCCCCTCTTTTTACAGAGCTTTTTTAAGACAGTAATGCAGGTATGGGCGTCTAAGACAGTGGGAGATATTGGTTAGATCTCGTAATGAAACTCCAAGGAATAAAGGGTATTTCAAGTGGGAAAATATAGGAGGAGATGAGATTCCCTCTCTTTGCCTGTCTCTGCAGTAAAGAACTCTTGGGATTTTAGTCCAACCATTAACACAAGACTGCTACGTCCATCACTAAACCATGTCCCTAAGCACCGCATCTATGCATTTTGTAAACACCTCTAAGGATGGTGATTCCACCACCTCCCTGGGCAGCCTGTTCCAATGCTTGACCATCCTTTCAGTGAGTAAGTTTTTCCTAATACCCAATTTAAACCTCCCCTGGTACAACTTCAGGCCATTTCCTCTTGTCCTGTCACTTGTAACATGGGAGAAGAGACCGACTCCCCCCTGCCTACAACATCCTTTCAGGTAGATGCAGAAAGTGACAAAGTCTCCCTTGAGCCTCCTTTTCTGCAGGTTGAACACCCCCAGTTCCCTCAGCCGCTCCTCACCAGACTTGTGCTCCAGACCCCTCACCAGCTCCGTTGCCCGTCTCTGGACACGCTCCAGCACCTCAGTGTCTGTCTTGTAGTGAGGGGCCCAAAACTGGACACAGGGTTCGAGGTGCAGCCTCACCAGTGCCAAGTCCAGGGGGATGATCATTTCCCTGGTCCTGCTGGCTACACTATTTCTGATGCAAGTCAGGATGCTGTTGGCCTTCTTGGCCACCTGGGCACACTGCTGGCTCATATTCGTCCAGCTGTCAACCAGCACCCCAGGGCCTTTCCCACCAGGGAGCTTCCCAGCCGCTCTGCCCCCAGCCTGTAGCGCTGCCTGGGGTTGCTGTGACCCAAGTGCAGGACCTGGCACTTCTCCTTGTGGAACCTCATACAACTGGCATCAGCCCATCGGTCCAACCTGTCCAGATGCCTCTGCAGAGCCTTCCTGCCCTCAAGCAGATCAAAACTCCCTCCTAGCTTGGTGTCATCTGCAAATTTGCTGAGCATGCACTCAATCCCCTCATTCAGATCATTGATAAAGACATTAAACAGAACTGGCCCCAGTTCTGAGCCCTGGGGAACACCATTTGTGACCAGCCACCAGCAGGGTGCAACTCCATTCACCACCACTCTTCGGGCTCGGCCAGCCAGCCAGTTTTTAGCCCAGCAAAGAGCACACCTGCCCAAGCCATGAGCAGCCAGGTTCTCCAGGGGAATGCTGTGGGAAATGGTGTCAAAGGCTTTACTAAGGTCCAGGTCGACAACATCCACGGCCTTTCCCTCATCCATTAGGCAGGTCTTCTTGTCATAGAAGATCAGGTTCGTCAAGCAGGACCTGCCTTTCATAATCCCATACTGGCTGGGCCTGACCCCCAGTTGTCATGCACATGCCATGTGATGGTACTCAGGATGATCTGCTCCATAGCCTTCCCCGGCACCGATGTTGGGCTGACAGGCCTGTAGTTCCACCGATCCTCCTTCCAGCCTTTCTTGTATATAGAAACGTATAGTTGTGCTACTTGGGACTGCCTTTGAGGTAGTGAAGCTTCTTTCTAAAGAGTTCTCTTTTTTTCTCAGTTTCATTGCAATGTATGATTAAGATTACTGTGTGCTAAAATATTGTTAAACTCACTTGTACGAAATTGGCTGAAGCTAAATTTGATAATGCTTTTGGTTAGTTTTACTCATAATGCCAGAGAGATTTGTTTGCAATATATTAGAAGAAAATTAATTCTGAGCTGAAAAGGGGAGTACTGTAATTGTGGAAACAGCTGATATATTAGAAGGAAATACCGATATGTGTGGGACATAAATCATTTTAATAATAGAGTATAGCAGCCCTCTCCATAATTCACACACTTTTGTTAATGGGTTATTGCAGGCTCCTTTCTGCCCATAGTTGTGACAATGTCTTGTAGAGGCGATGCACGGTGTATCTGGGTCAGCTGTGCGATCCTCAACAAATTCAGCTCCTGTCTTTTACTGAGAGATGATATCAAAATGTGATGTAGTGCTTCCCTACTCTTCAGGGGTTAGTTTTATTGAATTAGATAATTTCACATCAGAATTCCATAGAATTCAATCCCACATTCACCTAAGTGGCAAGAATGTGGTTCGAGATCCACTTCCAAACATGGTTAAGATGTGGGTAGTAAAATACGAAGTTCCCTTACCATCGTCTGCCTGACCAGCTGAAGTCTAGACAAAACTACCAGCCTTTGACTCCTCTTCAGAGCGGCCCCTGTTACAGATTGGTTTGCCTTTAATAGCTGTTTGGCATAAATAAGACACAGATGTGAAACACCTGGTTTCATTGTGTTGTTGAGCGCATTAAATCATGCAACTGGCTTCTCTGAGCCTCTTTACCTTCTTTATGTTACTATATGAAGGATGATAAGATCACTTTCCAAACTGAATGTGTTTGTATCGATTTCACTTATTCAGTTTGCTTTTAGAATCCCAGTTTTGTCAGGAGAAATAATGAAGTGTAGCCATGTAAAACTGTTTTGGCATCCATTCGTATATCTCAGAAGGAACTGATACAGAGCAAGTTGTTCAGATGCCATGTATCCCTCACTGAATGTGAAATGAATGTTTATTTCTATTCCTGCCAGGCTGCCCCTGCTGTCGAGGGTGAATGGATGTGTAAGAGGAAGGACCAGAAAATTAAGTCAAAGCATTAACAACTCTTGGTGTTTGCTATTGTTTCTTCATTTCCTGTTTTCTCAAACACTTCTTTCATACCATTGCCCTTTCAGAGAAGCACACTCCTGCAGTCTTCATATTGTTCTCACATTAAATTTTTGTTTGTTGCTTCATTGTCTTTGGAAGACCTACAGAGCCTCCATCCACAAAGTTCTTTTGAATGCACCCATCACCCATTGGTGTAAGTGCCTGAGAATATAATACAGTCCAAGAAAAGAACAAAAATAATTTAACCAGGGACTAAGACCATTGATGGTCACTGAGAATTTGGACTCTATAGAGAATAAAATAAAAATCACATGTGTCCCAAGAGAGGATGGCAGTTGTGCTTATTGTGAGGTGAAGACTTAGAAGACGAACCTGCCCAAACAGCCAGTGGAAAAGTGTTTTGATGCTCTAATCATTAAACACCAATATGTATAAACAAATTTAGATAGTGCACAATTGAAATGTGTTTTGTGAGTGTTTTGGAAATAGTGGTTATTCTGGAAATCAAAAGGAAGTCTTAGAAGGCAAATTTCACAGTTTTTCCAGCTATTCTACTCTGAGCTGCACCTCATAGCTGAAACCCAAGGCTACTAGACTGAATTAGTCTGTTGTTTTACAAAACTATGATATGCACACCAGGCAGTATGGAATCTTCACAGTAATGCAGTAATGAATAGCGCCTTTCAGTGCATGTATAGCTAGAAAGAGCACGGATTTCTCTCAAATAGAGACATTTAGTCAAAACTCTCTCTGAAAGAAACAAAGTTGATAGAAGTGTTGCAATAGATTCAAGTGGAAGGTATTCAAGAGGGGACAGATCAACTTTTGAGCGAGGAAATTATTTATATATTTGGAAAATATCCATCACAACAGTAAGAGAAATCTCAGTAGGTTTAGAAGTTCCAGTCAGACAAGATTGGAAAAGTTACTGTGGATTTCTTAGATTTGTTTGAGCTTTTTCTCTACTTCCAGTACTTTTCTTGTCTTGCTTTTCACTCTGGACAAACTAGATTTTTCCCACTGGATGTCTTTCACTTTTTCAGTGATTTTCATAATACATCCAGGTTTGGATCATCCCCCTTAAATCTACCTTTTAAATAATTTCGAATGTCAAAAATTCCTCCAGCCCTCAGAGGAGTGACTGATCTATGGCTCTTCCATCTCTTTTTATCTGTCATGCTGAAGAATGCATCGTTGTCCAAAAGTTTTTCTCTTCAGTTTATTCCTCATCCTTCCTCTGATTTTATGTCCAGATTCAGTGATTTACTGTTTACTTCTTTCTAAAATATATCTTCAGTTGTAATCTAGATATTTGCTAGTCTAACTTCTACTTCATAGGGGTGCCTTCTGAGCAGAGAGAAGTTTTTATTTGTCAAATTGCCTTGAAGCCCTTCCATGGAGACAGGGATGGGAAGAAGAGAAGCCTAGTAAAACACTAATGGAATTACCTAAGAGCTCAAAGGAAAACCAGGAAAGTACACCCAGAAAGTTTTCTTCAAAGGGCTCTACAGTCTGTTAATTTAATGTGGTTTCTAAGTGTATGATAAATGCAAAAAACAATTACCCCAGCCAACTAGCACTAATAAAAATTGGTTGTTAAAATATTCAAATGTAGCAAAATTCTACTACCTTTTTTGTGTGTACGTGTTACTTAAAAAACAAGTAAATTAATGAAGCTGCTGCAATTAACTGACATGATACTTACACATCTGCTGGTGGTGTTCCATTCCAATATCCTTAAATTTTCACTTATTTTTCCCAGTAGCCTATTAACTATATAAAAAAATCAGTAAGGAGGTCACATTCTTAAGCTATGATAAATTGTACCACTTGTCTCTTTCTCTTTCAAGCAATTTTAATAGAAATTGAATTTTGGATGTTCTGCTGTCCTTTTAAGGACAAAAAGTCACAAATCGTTATAAAATAAAAGATTTTCTATTAATCACATGCTGTTTCAAAGTTAGGAATACCTTCTTTAATCAGATCAGCACCATTGTAAAAGAGATTCATATTAGAAATTGTCTAGTGTATATGTACTAGAAATACTATTTGTGAACAACTCATTATACATGAGAAAAGTATATGAGCAACAAAGCTCTTTTGTCTACAGAATTTTTCACTGTAAAAATACTTTTATTTCAAGATATTTAGTGAAATTTTTCAATGGAAAAACTTGACAAAAATAGAATATAGCATTTGTGCCACTGACTATGGTTATTTTTGTCTCATAGAGCTTCCTTTTGCAGAATTTTGAGTATTTTTCTCTGAAGGACCCAGAAGGATGAACATGTAATAAATTTTCCGTCGTTTTATTGTTCGTCTTTACAGATTAATACTTAGTTTTGGTTCATGAGGCTGACACTACTGTTTTAGTTTTGCGGTTTTATTTTAAAATAAGTTCAGTGGGTTTTGTTGACCTGTGTTTCTGATAGTTTTGGAATCTGCTAGTTATGCAAAAAAGAACACTTTATTTTGGAGGAAATCTCTTAAACCAAAAAAGCATATAACCCTAAGGGTAACATGCTGTTGTAGTTAAGTATCTTTCTTCCCATACAAATGTTAAATTAATGTAATTTATCAGATTTTATACTAATGACATGCTTCATAGAGTATGTATTGTACCTCTTTGCATTAATATAAATTCTACAAAGAGAAAAAAAATGGTGTTTTCAATAGCTGCCAAGACACTGTTGTTAGAGCACATGTTTTCAGATCAAAAACATGCATGAAATTCATGGCAGCGTGAAGCTCGGTCTACAAGACAGTGAATTCAAGGGTTAAATTTCTCTACAGTCCTGTTGAAAACCCTGTTAATGCCAATGAACTTCTGAGAAGGCAATAAACTGTAGTTATTGGGGCACATAAATTGATCATAGAATTAAATGTATTGTGGTAGATGAGAAGGAAGTTAATTTGTAGAGGTTAAAGACATCAATTTTACATCTCCGCTATTGAGTTCCGTTACAAAAATAAAGCAGCATTAAGTTACAGAAAGATTAGTAACTGAAGGGCAGTTTACACATGAATCATTGATTCACTACATGACTCAGAGTTCATAACGGGAAGGAGTACTGTTACCTTCAGTCCCCTATTTAAATCCAGCCCCAGCCTAAAGTGACTCAGCCTGGACCATCTGACAGCTGTTGCGTGTTCAGCTGTGCGGTGACTCAGTGGGGCGAGTAAGCAGACAGGTGTAGGAAACCCACCGCTGTGGACTTCTGCGGTCATGGCAGGGAAGTTAAGGATTACGTGAGCATGTCATTTGAACTAGCCATTTACTGACCACTCTCAGAGAAGTGTGTGTCATTTCTTTAGTCCCCCTTCATGAAGGGAAGATCGATCTGCCCATCAATAAAGAATGTAGTTGGGTGTGCCTGAGATTTGTAAATGGATGTACAATACTATGAGAAGTCTTCAAACTGCAGATGATTCTGTCTACAGGGGGATTTTGAATTATGTTGGCAATTATCATAAGCACTTTTCCAGTATGGGTGAGATCTGAATGCACTGAGTGCTTCGATGTAGCGGTAGTCTTAGATCTGGTGTGGGTCTTAACATGCCACTTCGGAGTGCTGTTTTACTCTTTTATCTGTTGTTTTACTGCTTTATCCTGTTGTCCTCATCAGGTGGGATGTTGCATTTATTGAATTAATGGCGGTCCTACAGCTCTTCAGCAGACCTAGTATGTTGTTATTAGGTTGTTACAGCAGTTTTCCTTGCTGTAAGAGAGATTTACAGTTCTGGTTTTTATTTTACAGATAACTATTCAGAGGGACAGTGGTTTGGATGTCAGTTCCCCCAAACATGGAAAAGTGGATCCAGACAACATGCCACATGTTGGTGGAAATACTTGGGCTGGTGGAACAGGTTTTTCATTCTTTTCTTTAATGCATCATTGACAGATGTCTGAAGGAGATGCTGTGTCAAAAATGGGTTTATACAAGGCCATTCTCTGCTTGGAGCTTTTTTACCCAGTGCAGGATTGCTTTGCTGCCAGTGAAAAGTAGTATTTGCAGTGTCTAACTTAACCTGTATATAGATCTCTACTTGAATTACATTCTGTTCATGTTTCTTTTCATTGGCTATATAGAAAGCCAGAAGCTTGCAGCCATAGAAATTAGCCTGAGTCGTTTGCCATTTTCTTAGATGTCTTCCATCTGCAGCTGCAGCAATGTAGGTGGCATAGGGAGGAGGTGCAAAGTGCCTCCTGATTCTGAAAGGGTGTGATAGTGATCACTAGCTGAAATGGTTTGGGAGCAGTGTAAACCAGCACATTCTAGGGAGAATACAGTCTGAATGAATGGTTTTAAGGACCAGGAGCTCTGAGGAGATGTACAAGACTTACATGATCTATAGTCCCCTTCTACAGGGTGGAAACTTTTACGGCTCCGGTCTCAAGGGACTATAAACATTAAGTATTCCATTGCAGTTTTTCTTTATCATGGTAGCTGTTTGATTTTGAAAACCTTTGGCAATAAATATTTCTGTTGGGGATTGTTGGCAACATTTTTTGAACATCTGTAGATATGGCAATGGAAGCTTTAAAGAAAATGTGTTCTCATTTATTATCAAATATATATTCTTAATTGTTTATTATCTCAACTGTGTTAGGTGGGAGAGACACTGCTGGATTAGGTGGGAAAGGTGGGCCATATCGACTGGATGCTGGCCACAGGGTTTACCAAATATCTCAAGCTGAAAAGGATGCTGTTCCTGAGGAGGTTAAGAGGGCTGCTCGAGAGATGGGTGAGAAGGCCTTTAAGCAGAGGTAATCTGAAAGTCTTGATTTTCCCTTCCATTTCCCAGAAGAATTTGAAAAAGATGGCTAAAAATACTTTTCTTTCTTAACTGCATTTATAATTTAACTACCTTCCCTGTTCTTCATCATTTAACCAAGCTTACCAGCACATGATGAACTGTTCTGGACAACAGATATAGAAAGCTTTATTGTATTAAGCAACACTGTTAAAATTACTGGGTGATTTGGTAGAGTAAAACGTAGCTAGGTGGATAAGGAGACTGGTGTGAATGTTTATCTTTTTTTAAAAGGGATCTACCATATGAAAATTTCTTTGAATTATGATGAATCCAGATTGAGTGTTGTTAGGGGTTCATTGCCTAGCAAATCTTTCAGAATAGATCATTACAAGCAGATTGCTTCTGTTTGAAAGATCTATAGCCAAATGGTGAGATGATTTGAACCATTAAACCTCAGCAGACACTTTTACATGAACCACAGATCTCTCCCAGTGTTAGTGTAATGTATGGTTACTAATCAACTGTTTCCCAGACTATGCACAGAGATTCAGGTTTCTTCCACCAACTGAACTCTCAGTACAACTTCTGGCACTTTGTATTAAAAAAAGAAAAGTGTACTGACAGTCATTCCAAATGAGTCTTGCATTTCAGCCCAGAACATATTGCAGTGTGAGTATCTGTCGGAAATCAGAGTGTACTAGACACAGATTAAAACATAATAAAAAATAAAAAGCAAATAAATTTAGAAGCAGCTTAGTCAGCTCACATTTTGTTGTTATTAACAAAGTGATTCCCAATGGGCAACAAAACTGGGTGCTGAGGAGCAAGCGAGATTGCCATTTCCTTCAGCTGATATGTAAATAATTAGGCTGTTAAGCATAAAGCACACACTGTACATGAATCACTATATTTAAAAACAGCAATTTATCTATTGCATTCAGATTGTTTATTTTTTAATCATGATTTTATTACTGAATTACACAGACCATTTAATATTGCCATTAGAGTATTAGTGATCAATAAAAACAAGGAAGATGTATAGATTATGTCAGTCCTTCACAGGAAAAGATCCTGAAAAGAAAAATAACTTTTAATAGTCATGTAATTTACACAAGCAACATAGAGAAATTTAAATGAAAAATAGTCACTTAAGGTTTTGTTTGCAGGAAGAACGCAGAGCTTGTTGTGTCTTTTTTCCTGGTGCTTTATGGGGGAGCAGGTGGGGGGGACTACTTTTAACTGTTTCTACATCCCCATTCTTCAAAATTACTTATCAGTTGCTTCATAACAGAAGCAATCAATATATATGGTCTTGGATGCTGTTCATCTCTTTGTGCCTATGCACATAGACACACTTGGTGTACTTGTGATACATTTCTACCTGTCTGTACGGTGATTTACAAAATTAATGCTAGGGGAAATTCATGGGCACTCCTACGTGGTGTGGAAACAGTGCAGCTGTGTCCTGTAAAATCTGAGTATCTGTACATGAGATAACAATTCATGTCCTGCTAAAACCGGTGGGCTGGCACATACCAGCTGTAAATGTAGCCTATTCTGAAGCCACATTTGCCTTGAATAATTATTCTGTACTTCTTGGATAGTTGTGGAACTGAGTTAAGAATAGTGAGGTTGGAGTCTTCAGGCTGACGAAAAACAGTAAGAGGGACTGCACATTTCACTGTTTTGTTTATACACGATTATTTGGAAAGGAGAATTTTAGTATGACAGCTATTGGTTGCTTTCCTGGCTAGATAGTATTGCTAGTGGAAAACATTTTAAATTGCCTTATTTCACTAGAATGAAGTTAGCAGCTGCTCTTGAATGGATGCAGTATTTTTCATGGTATTTTTCTGGACTAGCTTTCGCTGTGGCTTGATGTGGAGTCAAGCACAGTAAAACTGCACAAGGGCTTTTTTTTGTTTGAAACAAAATGTTTTTCTTCATTGATGTGAAGATACTGAACTCTGTTGGCAGGATCCGTGAAATGAAGTATACAGCACTGAAAGTTACATTTTCCTGTCTGTAATGAATAAGAGTTGGCTATAATGACTATGTCTATGCAAAATTCAAAATAGAAAAAGACATAGTCATACTAAAGGCAAAAAGATTTGATGTTTTATTTTAATATTATCATGAAAAGGCTAGTCTAAACAGCAGTTCTCATGTATACTGTATATTCCAGGTGAGTAACTTGTGATGGTATTATGGAGATATAACTAGCCTATACATACTTTACTATTTATAGCTCATTTAAAGATCAGTATTTTAAAAACAGTGTGAATGAGCTTATTCTGTTACGAAATACTTGTTGAAAACAGCTCTGCACGGGATAGGCCAGTGAGTTTGACCTCAGGACTGAACCCAGCCACATACTGGATGCCAGTATGGGCAGATACACAACCTCTGCCTCGCTACGTGGTGCTGGGTCATGGAAAATAACAAACACTGCACACTCCCAGCATATTCACCTGTCCCCTACCTAGCTCATTCTTCACTGTTAGACCTCTTTAATTACATTCCAGTTGTGAGTTTCACCAATTTAAGAGTATCTGCTTAGCTACGACATTGAGAAGAATGATACAGGCCTTTAAGTGGGCACATCTTAACTTATAGGAAAAGCATGTGTTTGTTTTTATGGTGCAGATATTGCACTGTCTTTTAGGCCTCTGGACAGGATAGTGTCCAGTGACATGACTCATTTTTTTGTGAGGGAGCACATTTTTGTTAATGTTCATTTTAAACTTCTTTATTTCAAGGTTTCATCATTTTACGAAGCACAGATAGCTATTTGAGGCAGAGTTTCTAGTTGTAGGTCTTCAAGGACAGATTTTATACTGTGTCTTTACTTAACCTTTGTGTTAAGGCGTGGATCATGACATGTTTAAAATACTCCGACAGTGAAGTAATGAATAGAGACTCATGATCCTTTTATGTACAGATAGCAACACCTGAACCAATAAAACCTTTAGAATTTGATCACGGTTTTCAGAACATCTGATTTACTTCCCAAACATCAAAGTGATTAGGAGAGAGACAAAGGATTAGGAACTTTAATAATAAGTTTTATGTGATGCAATCCTTATAGGCATTGGTGATCACCTGCCTTGTCAAAAATTCACAAAAGCAGCTGCCACTTCTTTGATTTGTCTCCTGTGTGTGGTTATTACATTTCCCTGTTATCAAGTAAATGAATTTGTAATTTACATAAGTAAATGGATTATATGCTTTTTTCCTAAACTGTTCTTAGCTTCCTGTTCTTTGCTTTAGGTTGAAAGAGATTCAGATGAGTGAATATGATGCATCAACTTATGAAAGGTTCTCTGGAGCAGTCCGACGCCAAGTTCAGTCACTTCGCATCATCTTAGACAATCTGCAGGTAATCTTAGATTCACTGATAAAGGAACATGGTGAACTCATCACATTGGGCCCCAAATACTATCTTGCTAATATCCTGTTACCATCTGTGATCATACCTTTCAGGGCTAAAAGCAGATTCAGGTTATAATCATGGCTAGGAAAAAGAGTCTCATATTAAGGCAGCTCTTCAAAAGCAGCTTTGAAGTGGATCCCAGTGCTCATCTCTACAAGTTGTGGTATTCCCATACTGCAGGTTACAGAGATTGTTCAGGAGCCACAATTTTGTGAAAGAAAATGCATTATTAAAAGAACGTGATAGTATGTAGAGCATAGCCTCTGTATTTACCTCCTGTCCAAAAAACGTTTTTTAGCTGAGAAGTGCAAATGCTATAGATGTTAGAAAAATGCCCACTCCAGGTAGGAGCTCTACCACATATGCAGCTGAGAACATCATTTTTTTTCAGGTTTGTTTTTAATTCTGGCTCATAGAAACATGTAGCCCAAATCTCTTAAGTGGAAGCTGACCAAAACCACCAGTTTGCCTTTCTTCTAGTAATTGGTCTTGTGGTTGTTCCAGGTTTCATTAATACTAGTGTTCATATACAGGGTAAATAGAATCAAAAGTGCATTGTTTCTAGGAGAAATCTGCTACTCTTCAGTGGAAATTCAAGGAAAATTAATTTTACTCCTTATAGGCATCTCTGATTAAAAATATTTCTGTTGAAGGCTACCAACCACAGGTATACATGTACCTTAGTTTATTAGTTAGTCAGTGTGCTGTGTCTAATCTGTATCCTTACTTCAGCAATAAAATTGAAATACAGAAAAAAATTACTTTTTATGATTGACAGACTCCTCTTGGGTCAAAAAATTCAATCCCCTGGTATTGCAAATAAGAATTTGCCTTACTTATATGTTTAAGCCTTTGTAACTGCAACACTTCTATAATCACATATATACACAGAGAACCATTAACCACTTTTATTATGAATGTATCAATTCAGAGAGCTCCTGATGTAATGAATGTTTAAGATGGCCATGATTAGGTGATTCATGCATCTAATATATGTTTCAGTTCAGGACATAGGCTTTTGGCTTGTAAAGACAGTTTCAATTGAAAAAAACTTAGATATAAATCTCAGGTTTTCCTACACCATTTATATCTAAGTGCTTTTTTTACTGTGTTTCTAGTAGACATGCCATTGGAAGCACACTCTAGGAGTGAAATGAGTAAGCAAATTTTCAGGTTTAAGTCTTTTTTTCACTCTGCCTTATCTTCTACTTGGAGCCAAAATTCTTACATTCAGGGATCATGTTAATCATAATCAAAATATAGCATATTTTAATTTAAAGAGATATATCCTGTTGCTTTCTTAAAAAGGTCATTTTAGTATCAAGGCAACGTCTTATAAGCCTTAGTACTTTGAGACTTTGCCAGCTTCCTTTGACAGCTAACCACAGAGCTAGTAAGTGTACTTTATGATGAAAAAAACAAAAACTGTATTTGGAAAAGCTAGATTGTAGAATAAGAGCAATACTGAAAGCAAATTTTTAGCTTTATAAATTTTCATGTAGATTTTGGTAAGGTTTTTTTATTAGAAGATGCACTGGGAAAATGAAGGTAAATGATAACAGGAGTTACTTAGTTGCAGAATGCTTTCTGTTAGTTGGGAAGCTGAGTCCAAACACATTTCATGTTATCTTTTTGAGAAGAAAAAAAAATTATTTGAATTCTTCAGCACGGTAAGTCATTCAGCCCTGATGAAGGACTATGCCTTGGTCTCCCCTTTTTTCTGGATAGTCTTACGTACACCATAGGTTCTCAGCTAAACCTGTTTTCTTTCTGTTATCAGTCAGGCATTCCTCATTTCACAAATAAGAAGTCAATGCCACAGTAGGTTGCAGTAGACTTTGCAGCTCAGTCTGTGTCTTTTTAACTTCGTGAAAATCCCAAATGACCTTCACAGTAGAGAACACTTTTAGCTTTTTAAAAATGTTTGGGTTCATTTTCTTTCAAACTCATTGTATTCATGTAATGGGAATATATTGTCCATGTATATTTAATCTGGATTTTCTTTTCGACATATGCCTTTTTATTGTTAGGTTTGTGAGATTTTAAAAAATATGTTCCTTTGATTAGATTTTATATCCCAAGAATCAAGAGGCTGGGATTCAGGCCCAGTTATTGATGGCTCACAAAAATTAGTAGCAGCAGAAAGAGGTGCTTGGAATAGGCTGATCCTTGAAACCAATACATAAATACAGTCTGAGAATGTAATTTCATTGTTCATTTCACTTCACATAGCTCACTGATCTCTGTCAGCTCTTTGAACAACATTAACAAAACATTACAAGTTGTCATTTATCTTCTGTAGAAGTAGCAAAGCCGGAAGTCCAGGAAATCCAATGACGAGCTTTCTTCTTTCTTCTAATGCTGGCCAAACCCTGAACAAAGCTGTCTGTCTGAACTCCAGATTCAAAAGCTTATGGTCAGTCAGTCACTCAGAAAGGCCTTCTTAGATTTTAGATGACTTGCCTTCCAGAAGGTACTTCTCTTTTTATTGATTATTACAGAGGGAATCTGAGACAACTGTTCCTATAGCTTCTGAGCATCGTTTAGGCACCTACATTTAAACTGGGCAAACCTGAGTCTGAGTCACTGAGCCTACTGGGGCTCTGTCTGATTTATGTCATGTAGGAACGGTCTGATCATAGCAGCAAGAATAAAATAGTGTCTGTCCCGTAATAAACATGGTTCAGAGACCTGACAATTCAAAAAAACCCTGTGCCCTGTCAGTAGTAGTTTTCTGACTTCAGCAGCTAAGGGAACATAAGTGTACTATTTTCCCAGAAACAAATGCAGTCCACAACTGGCAGTATTTCGGACCTACTGCTAGGACTGACATATTTAGATATGATCACTCCACATACACAACTTTTTCTGTGATATTTACAGGTATCACAGGGGAGGGGGTTGGGTTGGTTTTTTGGTTGTTTTTTTTGGGGGGGGGGTTGTGGTGTTGTAAATATGCCTTTGATATCTTTTCAGTGAAAAGAATTACTGCAGTGGTGTACTGTGATCAGGCATTGCCATGCTGATAAGATACAGTATCTAGCACATTTTTCTAATTTCCAGAGCAGCACAGTGAATAACTATACAATATCTTTTCATCAGTGTGGTTGCAGTATGTTGCAATAGTAACAGGTTCTATGCCCTTTCTGGTAAAATATCAAAGCAAGGTATATATGTAATAGCTATGTTTTTCTCTGAAAATTGTACATGCTTTTAAACCTATGTTGCTTTTAAGCTTATGATAATTACATATTGAAAATGGTATGAAGCTTCTCTGTAATATATACGTGCATTGTGTAACACATGTGCTTAAGGCGATTAAATTTTTTTCAGCTTTTATAAAAGAAAATAAATTCTTGGGAATTCTGCACAGAAGAGGCAGATGCTAAGTAGTCTAAATAATTTTAGCATCATTTTGCAAAGAGTTTAGGTCAGATTTTGTCGGCATTCTTTCCTGTTTTAGGAGAGAATGTCAACTCTGTGTTCCTCCAATATAATTTCAGCTCAAATACTGGCTTTTGTCGCATAAGCTTCAAAAAGTATTACATGGTTTTTAACTATATCCATTGTTAAAAGCAATATTTTTCTCACACTGCTGTTCCTTCAACAACAAATAGTCACAAAGGTAAAGCATTGTCGATGAAAACAGTAGTAAAACTAATTGAGAATTTTCTCATTGAAGCCAAAACTTTAGAATCTTCTGGGGTTTTGTCCCTGCTGCCTACTGAAAGGAAGAAATGACAAAAATCTGACAACACAGCAGCCCTAAGGAAGTGTTAAAGATCTGCCTCTGTTCCAGTACTTACAGTGGCTAAGATGGCTAGGAACAAATTCATCTCATCTGCATCATCCCAGAAGGTGCATGATTCATTTTAGACAGCTGCTCACTCAGCAGCGTGTTGTTTCCAGGAGCGTTTTTGTAATGGTTAGTTGGAGTGTTGTTGAAATTTGCCGTGAGTTGTCCTACTGTGTTCTTCACAGCAGGAAAACTGCAGTGTGACGTTTTGGTGGAGCATGTAGAGGTCATCTGGAATTTTCAGGTGTCTTTTTGTGATGTTACACAACTCTTTGGGCAACAAAGGAATCAATGATCCTATGGAAGAAGGGACTTCAAATTTAATCCCAAGAGTATTTAATGATGGTGGAAATTACTAGTTGGTAGGAAAAACAAACTCATGGATGCCCCACTGCCAAAGTGGGTTAAAGTGAGGTTGACTGTAGCACCATGAAAATGTGTCAGCGGGCACGACTGACAGAATTCACACCTAAGAAATCTTTTCCACTTTCCCTTTCTGCGATACACTCAAAGGCTGAGCTTTCCATGTATCGCCAGTGGTTTTGCCTCCCATCACGAAGCATCTGTAAAGGTTTTGACACTACTAACTAAAAAACTCCGTTTCTCACAGCTATGTAAATTCTATACTGTAAAATTAATTAATCAAAACTTTTTCCTTGTGGCTGTGTATTCTTTCTGCCCACTTATTTTCGTAGCCAAGTAGTCCGTTAGTCTTGAGTAAATATAGGCAACAGACAGTAGTCCAGAACTCTTTCTTCATACATACCCAAAAGAAAAACTCATAAATTTTGACCAAAGTGAAATTAAAAATTGTCTGAGCCTTAAGAAGCCATCATCTGACTGCTCAGACTGTAAAAAATTGTAAAGATTTGTCCTTGCAAATCCCAGGCCTGCAGTTTACTAGGGATTTGTAATGTAATACTTCCTGCTCATCAGAGAGCAACTGATTTTCATTCCTGAGAACCAAAGTTTAAGGCAGTTTGTGTCCTGCTGGATATTTGATTTTCCTCCAGCTGCTGACCAATTTGCTGAGAGTGCAAAAGCATTATACATATGCAAATTTAAAATCTTTCCTTGCTAGGCTTGCTACTAGGATGAGCAACTTCAACCTGGAGATTTAAGCAGAAATGAAATAAACCATGAAACTCATATATGCAGACTTTATTGTCATTAGGTGGATCTTATGTATTATGAACCATGCTGAAAGTATCCTTTGAAAACCTTCTTAAATGTGTTGCTTGTAATATGAACAGGAGTTCCATGAATATTTGAATTCCTGGATTGTAGTGCAAGTTCATCAAGTCAGGCTGTAGATAACTAGTGTCCTTTTAAATAAAACAAAAGAAGCATTTAATGGACTCTCTCTTGAGTATCACAATTTTCAAGGGTTTTATTTTAAAATAGAAAAATAGTTTATCGTTAATATTGTTTTAAAAGAAACCACTTATCATTACCTAAGGTGAATACTAATTAGTTTTACCTTTAAGTCACCCAGTGTTTTTTTCTGACACTGCTTGGATTAAGAACACATAACAAATGGTCAGTTATGCGTGTCCCTCTGGTTGTATGTATTTCTGCAGAGGCTTGTTACAGCTTTCCAGCATATTTGAAAGAAAAATGTTAACTTTTCTGCAGTCCACAGTTAAACTCTCATGTATGAAACATCTTTAAAAAAGCAAAATTATAAAGGGAACATGTTCTTTGTAGTGTTATTTTGTCTTTCAGAGAAAAAGAACAGTACAGCTATGAAAATGTGTTTGGAATTCTTTGACTTATGCCAAAACTTTCACATCATTATAAAGAAAATGCATGTGTATGTCATGTTCAGTAGGTCTTAAATGGTCCAACATACACTCATGTTACTGAGTGAATTAAGGTTTCTTTCTGTTGTAGGCCAAAGGTAAAGAAAGACAATGGCTGAGACACCAAGCTGTTGGAGAGCTAGATGATGCCAAAATCATTGATGGGCTGACAGGAGAAAAAGCCATATATAAACGACGGGGAGAACTTGAGCCACAAGTAAGTATCCAACAAGTAGCAGGGAAAAGTGGGAAGAGCTTAACCATTTGCTGATTACATAGTGGTTGTACAATATCTGTGTTTGTAGTTTGAGTAAGTTATAGGGATAAGAAACTCAGAATAATCATTGCTGGCTTGGGAGGTCCATGATACAGAGGCAACCACAGGGTGGAAAATTTGCTTTACCTCTTCTTATAGTCTTCCATATGTATTTCCTGTTGGCCACTGTCAGAGAGGGGATGCTGATCTAGGCAGTGCTTTCTTTTGATCCAATGCAACAGTTTTTATGTTCTTATTTATATTTTAATGAGTTGAAGGCAATTAGCAGATAACATTTTGTTTGTTTGTTTTTCTATGAAAAAGAAAAATATTTTCTCACAGATTTAATTTAAATTTTCTTGATAAACACACAAGTACCCTAGGATTTTTTTTTAAAGTGTTTTACAAATGTCTTCTCCTTATTCTGTGATATGCAAAGAATTTCAGCTTCCAGAGACACTTGGATTTACGTGAATAAAAATTATAATGGGAAAAAAGTGTGAGGAAAAGCCATTAAGAGACGGTGAAGTTCTCTGTCTTATGGCTCAATTCAGCTGTTCCTTAGAAGACATTATGGTTAGGCCAATGTGAGTCAGCAACACAGAAACCACTTGAGTTAGACCAACAAAAGCTGGCCAGAACTGGTCGGGCTAGTCCATAGTATTTAACAGTAGTACTTAATGACAGATTACAATTTTTAACTACGCTAAGAATGTTATTTTAAATAGCAGAGTACAGCATCTTTTTGCATGTCAACTACCCACATCTGATGAATCCCTGGTACTGTTTTTTATGCTACTTGGTCCTGATGACTGTTGCTTTGATCAGTTTATGGAACTTGGCACTGCCTGTGTGAAAGATCAATAAAGGAAAAGTGATTAGATCTTCATTTCTCTCTCTCTCTCTTTTTTTTTTTTTCCAAAATGTGTTTACTTAATGTATCAGTTTTAAGGCTTTGTAAAAATAGTTCAGTTAGGGGAAAAAAAAAGGACACCTTCAAGTTTTGAATAAAAAACAAAATAAATGTAGAATTTAATGGGCCCTCTCTCTCCCTTTGTCTTTGGGAGGACAGGGTTGCCACAGTCTGTTAAGAGAATAATTAAAAGAATGAAGTACACAAAAGCTTGCAACCCTTTACAGGTAAAACAAACACTTTAGTTATTTGTTTTTAATGTGAATGTTCTTTTTGCCAGATCATCTTTAATAGCCTTATACTTGAATCCAGACTCACCTCACTGCACACTAAATAAAACACCTCCCTTGAATGTACTGTGCCAAAAATTGTTAAAACAGGTGGGGATTGTTTTCAGGAAAAAATAATGGTTTTAGCAACAGAATGAAGAAGAAACAAGTAGTTAATCAGAACAAGATTTCAAACATTTTTTGAATGTTACTAACCTCAGCAGACAAGGTTTTACACTCATATGCGGGTCCCTGTTAGTACTGTAAGCCAAGAAAAAGCATTTCCATTATAAGCTTTGGCAGAAAGAGAAAATTTGAGAGGTTTTTTACTGAAATAAAATGTTAAGAATCAAAACTGAGACACAAAAACTATTTTCATGACAAACGTGTGGAATTTTTCGAGGTATTTTGTTTCCAGGCATTGAAGGTGAGGGGGAAGAATGAGTTATCTGTCAAGTAACTGGTTTGAAACAGTTAGAAAAAAAGGTTAAAATGGTTTTGCTTTTTTTTTTTTCAATAATTGATGTTTTCTGGATAAAAGTTTCTTGCTTTGCAAAGTTCATTGGGTTCTTTTTCTGAAATGCGTGATCATTACTGATGTTTAGCTTTCCCATTTATGTTGGGATTTATTCTGCTGTTTCCCTGTCAGCCTGGGAGCCCCCAGCAGAAACCTAAACGTTTGCGCCTGGTGGTGGATGTTTCCGGTAGCATGTACCGCTTTAACGGGGTGGATGGACGACTGGAACGCTCCATGGAGGCTGTCTGCATGGTCATGGAAGCTTTTGAGAATTATGAGCATAAATTCAAGGTAATTACAGCTGGGCTAGGAGCTCTGTGGTTATTGCACAGGCTCTGTGGAGCAGTGGAAAAAAGTGTTTCAGCAGTCAGTCTAGCCAAACAGCATTATTCATTCCCACAAGAAAATAAAGACATTAATCTATTTCTAGCAACCTGAAAAATAATACTAGTGAATGGATAAGAAACATTACACACTTCGGCAGAGGAGCATTCAATCTAAGATTTTTAAGACTTTGATATAGTGAGATTTGCGGTGGTTTTCTGTATTTGTTTATTTGTTTCTCTGGGCAGAAACACTTAAGCCTACAGAACACAAGTATAAGTGAATTTCAGGGCATGCAAAGATGCTCTGCCTTTCTGTCTGCCCGAAGTACAGACAGTAGTACTTTGTCACAGGAAGACCAAACTTCCTTGTCCCTTATTTGTGTTCTCTTCCAGTTACCTGAAAGCAAGAAAATATTTTCTACTGCTGAAAGATACTAGGTTCCAAATGTCATTTAATAGTAGCCTGGAAAGGAATTGTAAAAAATTTTTATACCCTTTTTGGTCTCAGTAAGCCTAAACAAGGTCTAGAATATGTTTCTTTAACCTTAAAAAAAAGACAGGTATAGCCAATCTCAAGTTCATTCTTGACAGACTCCGTGTTCGATGGAAGAATAAAGATGTCCAATGCCTTTACCCAAGAGCATCTCAAACACAAGACTTCAAATACATCTGAATAAATGTAGAATCTCCTAAACAAAATTAGTAGAAAATTTAGTCCAGATCAATTCAGCCAGGTCTGCTTCATGTTGCTCCTCTGACAGCATAATCCTACAGGTTCCTGTTCTTCTGTAGAATCTCCTGTACAAAAACAGGCCATATGGAGGTATGTACTTCTAGAATGTCTTCTACAGTCCAGTCATGCAGACTTCCATTTGTCAGGGAAAAGGCTGTAAAAAAGGGCACAAGCCTTATGTTTTTAGCCTACTTTCCTAAGGAAAGGAGGCATGTGCTACTGTACTCCCTGGCAGTAATGCTTTCTCCCCCTTAAACATGCTTAAACAGAGCACGTTGCACAATTTCAAACAAGTTTGAAACTGTGGGTTTGTTCACAAAGACACTAGATTCCTGCAAATGTTATGAAAATAGGCCAGGTAGAGGGTGACGCTCTGCATTCCTGTTGGAGAAAAAAGCTGTAAGCTTAGACCTTAGCCCAGAGAAGCCATGTGGGAACTCAACTGTAATTAAGAACATCATGGGAAACAAGGGGTTTATTGGTTCAGCTGCTCGTGAATCTCCTGCTCACTGATAATAGAAAAGGTAATGTTAATATTAACAGGGGTAGTGTAATTATACAACACAATTTGTGTAGCTTGGTAAATCAGGCGTATCTGAGCAACACAAATATTAGTATGGCCAAATGCAGGATTGCCCACAAAGGCAGGCAAAATAGAAATAGTGGACACGAGTATAAAATGATATGTTGGGATATATCAACATGGCTTTTGTAAAGGGAAGTAGTGCATTCTGAAGAGTGTCTATATATGTGGCAAGCAAGGTTGGTTGACAGAATCTCCTTAGCCAAAAGCATTTGACAAAGTCCCTCACCAGAGACTTGTGAAGAAATTATACTACTTTGGGGATAAAAGGGAAAGCCTTCAGATAAAAGAATTACTGCTAAAAATATGGAAAATGGACTAAGTGGTCATTTTTTACAGTGAAGTAATACAGGAAGGTCACTGGTGGAACTCTGGGATTTGTGCCAAAGCCCATGTTGTTATGTTCTGTATATTTGTAAGTGATCCATAAAAGGGCATGGATAGTGAGGTGAAAAAAGTTGCTAGTTTTGTGAAGTTATTTGGGAGAATAAAAAGGGAAATCCAGCTGGAAGAAGTTGGAGAAGGACCTGGCCATAAATGGTGCCTGGGAAATAAAATGGCAGCTGGTGTTCAGTGCTATTAAATATAAAGTGCTACAGGTGGGAGAAAACGATTTTGATTTTAAATACACAATGAAGAAGTCTTAGCTATCCATTAGTGCTCACTCTCGGCTATATATTAGTGCTCAACAAAGAAATCTTGCAATTATGTTATATGGTTCTTTGAACACTCAGTGCCCACTAGCTGTCAAAAAAAGCTAATTGAACATTAGAAACTATTAGCAAAAGGACAGAGAATAAAGCAGAAAACATCAGAATGTCACTGTAAACTTCCATAATGCATTCACATCAGGAGTAACATCTGCAACTTTGGTCCCCCATCGCACAAAAGTTGTTGTAGAGCTGAAAAAGAAGAGAGGGTGACAAAGATTGCAAAGAGTATGGAGGGGTCCCCATACAACAAATGACTAAGGAGGCAAGAACAGCGCAGTTTGGAGGAGACAGAAATCAAGTAGCTGATAGAATCTTGAGTAAAATGGAAACAGTGACCAGAAGGCGGTTGTTTTGTTCTGTTCTACGACAGCCATTCTGTTCTTGTTATGAAGAATGAATTATTTTGCATTTACAGAACAGAGGACAGTGGCTTCGAAGTGATGACACTGAAAAAAGATGTTGTGTAGTGGCAGATAATCAGCTGTTCTTATTTCCAGTGCAGCTCAATAGCTGAGAACCCAGACATGACCCTCAGGTGCATGGTAAAGGAATAACACATAGAAGCAGATGGACAGACAGACCGCTGTGCAGAATTAGTAAGATCATTAAGAACTGTCTTCAGTTCTGGGATTTTAAAATCTGTTTCATTACCTTTCAAATCCCTATGTATCTATTACAGATTATTATATTTTGCTTGGAAATAGTTGCTATTGGCCAGTGTTTTGCCCTGCGTATCGATGAAAGCCTGTATTTGGCTGAGCCAATAACGCAACATGCTTTTAGTTGCAATAGTAAATATGCCTCTCTAACAACCACTTACCATTTATAAAAATACTTACATGTGCAGATATGAACATTGCCACTCTTGGATGATACTTGACAGGAGTAATGATGTTATCCTTACAATCTCTGTGAGTCAGAAGAGCTATAAGGCCAATTTTATACTTAAAATAACAGTGGTAAGGAAGATGCTGGAAATTTTGGTGACATACCAAGGGAAAAAATTGTCATCAGCTTTCTGTATCTGTTCAACTGCTTCTGAGGTAACTCTCCTCCATTCAAGGGCTTCTCTCACTGGATAGAGAACTTTGGGGGGACAGCAACAGCCCTTTGAGCCAAGGCTAGCCAGATCCAGTGTGAACTCTGTCAACTGCAGACCTGCTGTTGCCCAAGGGAACAAAAGTATTTTTCTTCCTCCACATCTTTCTGTGCTACGTCATTGGGATTTGATTCACTCAAAGCACGTCTACAAGAGTAGACCAGAGATGACTAGGACAGCAAACAGGATATGGCCTTATGCTTCACTGGCCACTGAAGTCATCCCCCAAAATGAGCACAGAGGCATTTACTAACTAGGCCTGTTTGAACTATATTCTTAACATGATCCAATGATTAGGCTAAAGTATCTCTTTTTAACCTACATTACACAGTCCTGCGATACGAGAAGTCTCCTGTGCATGTGCCAGTGGACTCTTCAAATCGTTCCTTTGATAAAAATGAACAGCATTTCTGAAATCTCTAGCCTGAATATACAGGTTTTGGGGGGTATAATCTGGTATGGTAGTTGCCACACCTGCATGAATGCAGTCAATAGCCAGAGCTCGTGCCAGTTCCTCAGTTTCTAATGAGTGTAATTAGGTGTTCAGAGATTAAAAGCCAGTGATTGTTTTAAAATATCACTGAGAACACTGATGCTTTTCAAGATGCTCAGGACAAAGCTGAAATGTCTGCAAAAATAACATACATTTCTCATTTCTGAAAGAGAAACCATTTGAAAAAAAAGAAACCCACACAACTGTGTAGTGAGCAGTGAGAAATCTGTAGTTACCACTTTTTTCTTTCTCCTTTTCCTTATCCTCTTCTTGCCTGGTTTTTAAAAAAATAGACTTTTGGGGCCTTCAGATATGCCTGCTGTTACTTGTTCCTGTTGTAGCCCCATCTGCAAGGTCACAATGACATGTGCTGCAGATATGAGGGGCTTCTTGTACAACATGTGTTGGACCTGGGGGACCATCAGGATTGTTGAGCAAGGCATTCAAAGGGGATTTATATAGTAAAGTTCCCTTCTGCTATCTAACTGCAATGCAGGCTTTGGAAACCAATTCTTGGCCTTTGCTCAAGATCACGGTTTTGCTGGTTTATTGGTTTAGTTCTCTGCTAAATGAATTAATCAGATGGGCTTTTCCTTGGTTGTTTCATCACACGAGCTGAGCTTTCCCCATGTGTGGTACCCCTTGGTATTACTGATGATGTTGATTGTCCAATTGGCCTTTACAACACCGAATGAAAGTAGAGAATACTTTCTCCCTGCCTTCTCCTACAGAAGAGCTAGGTATTG
Organism: Falco punctatus; assembly: GCF_963210335.1. Taxonomy (NCBI): domain Eukaryota; kingdom Metazoa; phylum Chordata; class Aves; order Falconiformes; family Falconidae; genus Falco; species Falco punctatus. The sequence goes on from NC_137581.1 coordinate 34,110,801, forward strand.
GCTATGTGACTGTACCGAACAGGTTATCCCTCATAAAAAGTGAGGCAATTGCCAGCAGGTATTTGTCAGCTTTTTACGCTTGCGTAGGGCAACCTGCCTGCTTCCATTTACTATAAGCGCAGGAAGCGAATCATTCCTTGTCAAGGGGATGAGCCTCCCACAGTCGGGAAATCCATTTAAATTAACAGCCATGTTTCAAAGCCCTCTTGCAATGTCATCTCATCCACGCTTCCTCTGAAGTGCTTTATTAAAGAGTGGGAGTGACAGAGGTAATAGAAGCCACATTCTCAGTCTTGTCCTAATAATGGAGGTTAAATATATTCCTACAAATGCCCCTTGGCTTCTTTTAATGTGTGGATGCATCACTTACACAAATACATTATAATAAGCAAATTATTTTACAGGATTCAGTTCTTAACATCTTTTGTACATTTCGTTTTAGCTGCCAATTATTTGAAAATGTGCAGAAGGGCAGTTTGTTCTTTGTTTTATCTGAGGTAGTATTACATCTGTCATACAAACCATATGGTTTTATATCATCCCTAATTACCATCATTTGCACACATGATGGCAGATTTAGGAGTCATGTCCAGTCAATTATCCAACAGCAATTTTATGAAGCCTTTAAAATAACTGTAAGTGGCTCAATAAATGGTATGTTATGTAACTGGTAGGAAAAGTCTGAATTGTTATTTATAGCTCTATTAAAGGGATATTGCAGGGTTTATATACCCGTTTCAGCATTCTGCTTTTGTAAAGTTTACTATGGAGGCAGAACTGTTAACTCAGGAAAAGAAGTGCTCCACATGCTTGCCAGAATAGTTTCTTTTAAATAATAAACAAAAAGTTTGAAATAAATTTAGTGAAGAAGAATGTTCACTGTTGTCCAAAGAAGAGATAAATTTATAAATATCTAGCCCTCCGGCAGAGGCCTGTCTAATTTACACTGCCTTTTACATTCAGCATGCATCTTCTTTCGGCTTTTTAACGCCTTCAGAAATTAAACCTTTTGGCATGGCAGCTGCAGAAGACAAAGTCTTCCATTTTACTCATTTTAGGCAGCAGCAACCATCCATTCAGTGCAAAATGTGACAGTGGAATAGGGATGGTTTTAGCCTGTAAGGAAAGAAACCAACAAAATGATGCTATTTCAAGAGACGTGTTTACATGTTGTGTACTCACAGCTCTGAATAGAGCAGTTCTTGTACCTGAGGCTATTGGAAAATGAGCCACAGTGTACCGCAATAATATATTAATTCAATTAAGCCTGCACTGTAGCAAACATGTATCTTGCTGCTGGATTTATCCTGAGAGCTATGCTTGCAATCTGTTTTGTAAAACAAAACAAAACTCAGTTCCAAGAAAGGTCATATCACAGCTCTTTTCTTACTTGTAACTCCATCCATATATATTCTATGTAATTTATGAGAAAAAAAGCGTCGGATCCTTGCTTCTCAGAAGCCCTTTTTCTGTGCTCACCTTTAACTACTGCGAAGGAAGCAAGCTGGTTTTGGCAAAGCGTGTGTGTGCCTGCATGTGTTCCCAGCTGGCCAGGGCTGCACAGCTGTCTGGACCTTTTCTTTAAAATGAGCACGCCAGAACAGCATTGAATCGCTAAGGGTACGTTTTACTAGAACACAAATCAGGAGGTTGCCATTTACTGAAAGAAGACCTGGGTGAGAGATTTAAATCCTCCTTTGCCCTTGTGGATTGGGCTTCTTCGCTCCAGTTTTATGCCTGTCCTAAATTGCAGTAAACTCCATACATTCCCCTGGGCAAACATCTTTCTGTCATGTCTGAAGCTTGGCTGTGAGCGTGCTCACATCCCTCTCTCCCAGGGAGCGTCTCCCAGGCTGCAGTCCTATGTTAACTTAAGTCAATCCAAGCCAGTGCTGCTCTGTTCCTGTCCCCTCCTTTGCTGGGGCGCAAATCCTCATCCAGCCTCACAGTTTGGGGAGCTAAGCTGCCCAAAAGCAACCTCACACTCATTAGGTTTTGGCCCCTCCTGGTCCTTGACTTGACTTCCAGGGGGATCAAAGGACCAAGAGGAGCCGCACTTGAGGGCTGGTAACCGTAGCACTTCTTTTCCACAGCATGGCAGGATCTCACCTTGCTTTTTGGGAGGCCCTGCTTGACACAGAATGCATCAGCCAGAACGAGGTAAACAGCCACTTCTTGCCTGCTGCCTCACCACATGTTTTTTTAATCACAAATAGCATAGTAAACTGTCAGCAAAGGAACCAGGAAACAGATAACGTCTGTTAAACACAAGTATACATACTTGGGCGCATGCATGGGTGCATGCATGGGCACACACGGAGAATAATAAGCAGCTAGCTGAGGAGGGAGCAGGCAGGACACGACGTTCCCAGGTGAACACCTCTACGTGCCTGCAATAGTTTGCTCAGATCATTTCAGCCTCACCTTGCCCATAGCCAGTTTGTACGTTCCTGCCTTGGGCAAGAATGTGGGGGGGGGAGGGGCAACTGTTGGGTCAACCTCTGGTGTTTCATCTAGGAGCTACAGCACTTCCCGTTACTCAGACTGTCAAACTGAGTTTAAACCCAGCCTTTTTGAGAGAAAAGGTTGGTCTGTTATTTGCCAAGAGCCAAAATTATATACCCAAATAGCAAAGTGTGGTCTGTTCTCATGAACTCAGTATGGCAGAGCTGATACCAGGACACCCGGTGGGAGAGGTCCATGAAGTGCTGGGAAGGAGCTCATTACGAAGGAATCGACCTTCTTTTTACACAGGAGAATGACAGCATTTTGCTTTACATAATTAGGTTGTTGATTTAAAAGTGATACCAAATACAAAACTGCTCAGCAAAGGACGTGCAGGGTTTCATAATTAAGAGCCTACCCTGAAGATCTGTGGACATTTCTAACATTACATAAGAATCACATTTGCTGCGCTGTATATTTTCTGCTTCATTAAACCATTGCTTTATTTAGTTCCTCTGATTTGAATAATCTTTAGTATTTAAAAAAAATATGCCAGGACGCACGCACCCTCTCTTTGTATGTGGTTCACATTCTGGATTTATTCCTGTATTCATTAGGAAATATGCTGAACATTAGTCTCAAAAATTGTGGGTTTTTTCCAGGAAGGAGAATGGTTTGAGGAAGACAGAAACACCAACTAAATATTTACCAGGAAAGAGAGATTCTGAAGCATTATTGGTGATAAGAAATAGGTTTCTAAGAGAAAGCATGTATCAGACTGGAAGCTTTATATGAGGCTGAGTAGCAAATACTAGAAATGGAAGAGCTGAGGACAACAGGAATGGGGAAAGCCAACAGAGCAGAAAGAAATGGGATTGCATGGGGACTAGATTATATAAAGATTTCCTAAGGGAAGGAAGTCTGGGTTATGTGAGGCTGTCATAAAATGGTCTTACCTTGGGTGAAATAATTTATAGTATGTGGCATGTTTGCTGTTTTGCAGAGGGAGATGTCACCTTTAAAAGTGTTGTTGCAGCTGCTGTGGCTTTCTTTTACCCTTGATATATTTTTAAGCAAATTAGTGATAAGGAAACAAATAAAAAGAGCTTTGTTGATAAAGAATGCCATTTCTGCAGTCTCCAGGACCTCACGTACACCAAATAAAGTGGTCTTCAAAAGGAAATAAAAGACAGAAAAAAATTAAGGAATAGGGCTCCCTTTTACCAAGTGATTATGTGGGATTTAGGGATGGTGAACCCGGCAGGGACCTAGAGGCAGTACTTGAATAAAAGAAAACAGAAAGGCAAAATACTGCACAAGGGCTCCCTGTCAGCTAAAGAGAGGTCTGTGCCAGCCAGTGAGGGGAAATACAGACATGTTCATATTGAGGAATTGCCAGCTCAGGTCTCTCCGGGCTCAGGATCTGTGAACTGTGCTCTGTTACTTGGTGTAGACAGTTTAAATCCACTTTTGTCCTGCTCATGAATTCTCCCTGGGGTGACTGCCACATCCACAACACAAAGGGCAGGGCAGGACCTTGCCATAACTCAGCTTGTCTTCGTTTTCATAGAACAGCAGTAAAACTTGCACATAAAACAAAGGCCTTCCCAATATTACATTATTTGTTCAACAAGATATTTGAACTATTACAACTCTACATGTCATTTTTGCAGCATCTTTCACGGAAGAATGATGTGCACATGATCTCCTTTGAAAACGTACAGAGACTCTTGGAATTCACTTCCCTACATACTTTCAGCAATGACTTTGATCTGTTATGCACAAAAATAAGGAGTGCTGATTTTAAAAAAAGAAGGGTTGTAATACTTTTTTTTTTTTTTCAGAGCAGTATGAGGTCACTAAAAAGATCCATCAAACATAGGAGCTACTCTCAAACAATGCACTTCTTGTTTGTCAGACTCAAGAGGATGAAAATTGCTGCTTTAAAAAAACACGTACACAATGTGAGAGGGCAAGGTCTTGATCTTAGCCATCACCACTCTGCAATTGGTGGGGTGATGTGAAAAACAGACTATGGAAATAAGTAACTGCTCTTTAATTTCAATATTTAACAATTCTTTCCCATGTTTTCATGTCGGTGAGAGATTGCAAGTTATTCCCTTAAGCAGCTCATAAACAGAAGCAGGGAACAGTGTTTGGGTTTTCTTGTTGAAAGGAAATTGCCTTTGATCTGTCTCATGTCATTGTGACCCAAGGGGCATTTGTGACTAACAGATGACTGATGAAGTTTCTTTCTTGCAGTACGATATTGTTGGACATTCAGGAGATGGCTTTGACATCGCCTTGGTTGAGAGTGACAGAGTTCCTAAGAACAATAAGCAAAGACTAGAGGTTCTAAAGGTAAATCCTACTGATAAATGATGCTGGATAATTAAGGATTTTGTGACTGCAAAGATGAAATTGTAGGTGGGTCACAGAATGCAAAACATAAGGAGAGTAAAATAGATGAAAGACAAGAAAGCAAAACCTGTGTATTTGCATAAAACTGAAACAGGACCTTTCAGAGACATGGGAGAAAACAAATTATGCCAAAATTGTAAAAGCTAGATATGCTTTTTTCTGGACAGCTGTGTCATAAATTTTGACTACCTGGCAAAGGATATAGGAAGTTTCAAGCATTATACAGTGATTTAGGTAGCTCTACCTAAATCATATGGTGATACTATTAGTGCGTAAGTGACTAATTTAAACTGTAGAGGGATCCCAGGTCAGTGATTTAGCCTGGTACCTTCAAGAAGTAATGTGTCACAGTAGCAGTGGGAAAATGTGTCAATGCTAGACTAAAAATGTGTTAAATCACAATTGCAAAGTGAGTGTATTCACCAAGTTTTTATTGTAATAGGATGAAGAAAAATTGAATATATTTTAGGATTTACCTGGTTGGCAGCTTGATAGGTTAGAGCTGTGTATTTGAGCTTCTTCCAAAAATTATTTTTAAAAGATGGGAAGCTATTTGTGTTAGAAGGACTGGATTTTCTCATGTCTAAAACTCCTTGCCTTCTGCATAGGGAACAGCTTCTTCAATGAAAACAGTGTATTTATTTCGTAACAGCTCAGACAAAATGTTTCTACATTTTTAAAACTTGCTGTCACTCTCAGGAGTTGGATATTTGGTAATAGTTGTGACACTACTAGGGTTTGGAAGTCTAATGCAAATTATAAACAGGCAGGAGCTGGTCACAGTATTTAGGAAACTAAGCCCTTTTTCTTCCTTAAATACATAGAAGTGTAGCTAGTCAAACTGGAGCTGATCAAAGTATTTTACCTTCCCTGTAGCCCAGTCTAATTACATCCATGCATGTGTTTTGATTGTTTGACCCACTGTGTTTTTAAGTGATGCCTATCTTAAAATATGACATATTATATACAGAAATCTGCCTCTTCTGAAGTATCTAGAGCACTGTCCACATTTCAGAAGCATCCCCTAATACAGCATAACTGAATATTTACTCCCTCCTGCGCCAGCTGAAATGAATGTTTACTCCTGAAGTTATCTTACATATTTCCATTTGTTTATGCTGTGTACACAGATCATGCATGCCCATGCTCAGTTCTGCATGAGTGGAGACCATACCTTGGAAGGGACAGAGCATGCCATTCGTCACATTGCCAAGGAAGAGGCTGACGAGTATTTTGTTATTGTCTTGAGTGATGCAAATCTTGAGCGATATGGTATTCAGCCATCAAGGTTTGCCCAGGTCTTGACCACCAATGCTCAAGTTAATGCTTTTGCCATATTTATAGGATCCTTAGGAGACCAGGCAGATAGGTAAGTATATTTGGTTTATGCCTAATGTAGCTTTCTTCGTTTCCATTCATCATAAATATAAACTAAGCTTTTATTGCAGTGAAGTTAGGTATAGTTGCCCGTGCTGGTGTTCTGCATAAGGTTTTGATCATAGTGTCATAAAATCACAGAATGGTTTGGGTTGGAAGGGACCTTTAAAGATCATCTAGTCCAACTGCCCTCCCATGGGCAGGGACATCTTTTCAATAGATCAGGTTTCTCAAAGCCCTGTCTAACCTGACCTTGAACACTTCCAGTGATGGGGCAACCTGTTCCCATTGTATCTCACCACCCTCATTGTAAAAGATTGCTTCCTTATGTTCAATCTAAATCTACCCTCTTTCAGTTTAAAACTGATGCCCCAGGTTCTGTCACTACATGCCCTTGGTAACAAGTCTCCCTCCATCCTTCTTATGAGCCCCCTTTATGTACTGAAAGGCCTCAGTAAGGTCTCCTTGGACCTTTCTTTTCTCCAGACTGAACAACCCCAACTCTCTCAGCCTTTCTTCATAGGAGAGGTGTTCCAGCCCTCTGAGCATTTTCAGGGCCCTTCTCTGGACTCAGTCTGACAGGTCAATGTCTTTCTTGTGCTGGGCACCCCGGAGCTGGACACAGTTCTCCGGGTGGGGTCTCACCAGAGTGGAGCAGACGGGGAGAATCACCTCCCTCGACCTGCTGGCTGCGCTTCTTTTTATGCAGCCCAGGACACAGTTGGCTTTCTGGGCTGCAGGTGCAGATTGCTGGCTCATGTCCAGCTTTTCATCCTTTTTTTATTCTTCTTTTCAATTATCTACTAGTAAGGAGCAGTAGCTTCTGCCTTGTGTCAGGGAGGAAACTGGTTTCTGGGTCCGTGCAGACAACCCTTATGGCCAGCTAGTGCAGAGCATTCTGTGCATCCAAAAGGAGAACCTGAAGCCATCGTCCCACTGGAGGATGTGTGCTGTCCCTGTAAGCAACACCACTCCGCAGTCATGACGGAGTCATGGTGCCTTTGCCGTTGTCCAGTATGCGGTTTGAATGTGTGGACCTAAGAAAAGAGATTAAAGTAAGAGAAGCTGAAGTTTAATGGTCTTCAAAACTGCCAAAAATTTGACTCGGGTACTCCCCTTGTGTTAGAGACATAAATTCTTTGGAGTCTGAGCCAATATGCCTATGTTTAGTGCTGCTACATAATTTCACTTCAAATTGTTTGGGCACAGGGGAAAAGAAGGAAATTGTGTCCCAGGTGTCCTTCAGTTCCACATCCAGTACATGCGGCAAAAAGCTGGTATAGCCACAAAAAAGCCTTTTCTGCTTCTGTTCAAGTCTTCAACTAGAGCAGAATGAGAGAAGGCCCAAAGGAAATTGACCCTCGGTACATAGTTTTAGTCAGTAAAGAGTTGAAAGATACATCTGCACAGCCACCATTAGTCACGTCTGCAGGTCTGTACATCAGAGCTGCGTTATGCATGAGAAGAGAATCCATTCTGAAAGATAATAATTAGAAAAGTCCTTTTACTTCTGCTAGGAATAAAAAAATGAAAAGGCATTGGCCATATCCTGCTATGTAAGAGGAGATCTTGTAATTGCCTAGTTCACTGGGTATGGAAAATGCACACAATGCTGTCACTGAAATGCATTTCTGTGTACGTGGAAGCACAGAATTAGACAAAGCCTTCCTGTAACTGCTGTGGGGGAAGAAGAAGGGAATTCTCTGTTGCAGCTTTTTTGAAAACTCACTTTAAAAGTGAGACTTAACAGCATTGGAGAAATGGTGTGGCATATAATTTCCTTTAAAAAGGAGTGAAAAAATGAATTCTAAGCCTGCTGACTGGACATGAGGGAGATGGGGTTTGTAACATGCACCTTGTTTAGCTTTTTTAAGGGGCTGGGGGTGGGGAGTGGGGTTTAGCAGTGAATAAAAATGTGTCAGGCTAGTATTGGCAGAAAAATATCTTTCCATCTAATCTGCTGTGATCTCAAAAAGGAAGTACAAAGAGCACATTTATAATCACTGGAGGTGTTGAACTGAAAGAGCGGTGGGTTTGTGTTAATCTGTTTAGAGTAAGTAAATATCTTCATTTCCAGAGTAAATCTCTAGCTGCCCTCAGAAAACCAGTTGTGGTAATACCTCATGGGGTCACTGGTACCTTGAACAAAATGGAATTTTTTACATGTCTGAAAGAGGGCGTGAATAGAAATCTCTAGAAACACTTTAATTGTCCTGCTGGAAGGACCTCTGTGACTTAGCTGCCCTCAGTGTTTCCTCCCGCTGCTGCTTTCCCAAGCCTTTAATTGCATGGTGAAGCAACGTGAACAGCATGGATTGGGAAGGTATTCAAAAGGAAAAACATCCGTTCTTAAGGAACCCTGGCTTGTGGTAGGGAAGATAATTTGAAATGGTAATTGTGTCTTGTCCCTCATTCTGCTCCGTAGGCTGCAGAGGACACTACCAGCAGGTCGGTCTTTTATTGCCATGGATACCAAAGAGATCCCCCAGATTTTGCAGCAGATCTTCACATCTACCATGTTGTCAAGTGCCTAAGCATCACTGATGCCACGGTGTGTGAATTCAAAGAAGAAACCCACTGCAGCTGGAGATGCAAACCCTAAAACAGAGGATAAACACAGTTATTAATAAAATGCATACTGTTCTCTAATCAGCAAAGCTATCCAAAACTGCACAACAGTTTGGCCTGTAAAATTTCACCCAAAAATCTCTCAACCAACTTAGCGCGTTCAAAGAATTGCAGCAGGGCAGAGGTAAACGGCAGGATGGCAGCAGAGTGAATGTTTTTCCGGAGGGACAAATAAATAAAGGACAGCTTGTGATCATTCCTCTGCCTGCCATGTTGCCAGTACTACAAGTGTCATCTCTCCCTGTTTTATTAAACACAGTTCACTGGGATTTGATAATGTTATGCACGGCAGAGCCAGGCAATCTGTTTCAGTGTCTTGCGTGTGTATATTTGAGTGGGTAGTAGCGTCCATCTCATTTAAACAGGACTGCTCTCGTCAGGCAGGAAACCCTTCCTTCCTCTGCTGTTGCTTTCTTGTCCTGATGGGCATTGGGGCTTCACTGCTGGATGCTGGAAACAATGGAGCAGTTCGGAAACACTGACCGTCACGTGTAAACATTCGTTATCTGATCAGGCACAGCGCTCAGAGTTGTCAGATCTAGAGAAAGTGGCTGTTACGAAGGAAAACAAAACAAAAATAGATTTATTCAGTTCCGCCTGTGAAAAGTAAGGGGAAAGGGTCAAAATGGTCTTAAGAACCCAACAGCCACCGTTTCCAAGGAGGGAATTACTGCCACGTTTCCTTTGCATGACTGATGAAGCTGTGCCGCTGCACTGTTGCCCAGAATCCCTGGGATGGCCTCGGTACATGCAGGTGCCTTTTTGATTGGAAAACAAAAAAGTTGCTAATGCTTTGCTAGAGCTCCTTCCTGATCTGTTTTGCTTGGGTCTTCTGAGGATGAAACTGGAAGAGAGATCTAGGCATGAGAAAATAAGTTCTTTTTTATAAAGGAAGAGGAAAAAAATCTATTTTTATTTTAGCAAGATATCTGTGTTGGGGTATATTTAATATCTAGGATAGTTATAAAGACTTATTTTATAATTCAGTTGGCTGGTGTTTGGCTTGTCCCATAAGGCAGTAACTCCTCTTTATTTACTAAAGAATAGATACCTTGTGCTGCACCAGGAACATTGGAATACTTGATGAATTGAATGTATGATTTAATTAAGCTGGCGTGAGGGGCGTGCATCATCATTGATTCTCTGCTGATATTAATTTGAGAGTAACTGAACAGAAAAAAGTCAGGGGAGGGTACTTATAGAAATCTGAAGGAGGAATTGCAATATTCCACATCTGATATTTCTCTTAATCCCACAGTTGCTCAAACTGCACTGTGAGCAGTATCCTTGGAGGGGATAAAGATCAATTTGATCCCGTTAAATACAACCATCGGTGTTTGAAAGGGTCCAGTTTCTAGTGGTCGTTCTCTACTCCATCGGTCCTGCAGCAAAAATTGTTACCAGACCATTAAAAATGTCACATATTTAGGATGTGTTTCAAAGCCTGGCCAGCTTTGAAGCTCTTTAGGGCAAGAGAGGACGGAAGATATTTTTCAAAGGCTTGTTGGTATTGTTATGATAACTATATATGTGAAAACAAAGAGGTTGAAGATGCAATTCCTGTTTGGAGAGAAGGGAATTGGGAGGAGAAGGTTGAGAAGGTTATCCCTGGCTGGGACAAATGCATGTACATGCACATACACACAGATGCGGCTACTGAGGGGAAGTACTCTTCAAAATATAAATATCTTGGTCCTGTAAACATACGATGAGATACTAAATGCAATAAAGAACTGGCATATTCATAAATCTGAAATGAAATGGTTTTTTTACATGGAAATTGCTTCAGCATCTCTGCTTTTATTGCCAGCAGTCCTTCAAAAAAGAATAATTTTATTACAGTTAATTAGCAAATGTGCCATACACTTTCTAGATTGAGTGGATAAACTTTCTCACCTCAGATTCACATGCAGTATAATACTGTTATCTGTATTGTATAAAAATAGGGTTATTTAAGAGAAGCTAAGGTAAATCCAACTTTAAACCTTTTGTTTTATTATCCCTGCACATTATATTTCATGTCATGCTATTTAAAGTTACCTTCCTGTAGTGTTTGGCTTTATTCTTTGTTTCAGGAGATGTCTGTTGTGTTTCAGTTCACATTCCATGGGCCCACAGGACACGTTGATGTCTGGGGCCCGGCTCGGCCGGGAGGGCGGCTGGCAGGGGGTAGAAGCAGTTCCCAGTGGACTTTGAGAGAAGGGGAGAATAAATGAATGAAACATTCTTGGGGTTTTTTTTCAGTTCAGAAGGAGGGGGTTTGGGTTTTGCTTTTAACAATGCTTCATTGCAGAGCATATTTGACCTGACAGCGTCTCTCTAAATTTTAACAATTTAGGGCAAAATTTTCCTGGGGCCGTGCATCGCTCACCTGCTTTTAATGCCTGCCGCTACCCCAGGGAAATCAAAGCCACAGCTGTGCTTTTCCCTGTCTCACAAGGACTGGCGGTGTTATCTCACAGCTCAGAAATTCAGCAAACATTCTTCTTTCATGTTGCTGGGACTTGCAGAGCTTCTTAATATGCATTTATTTTTAATTAGTAAAATACTTAAGAGTAACGTGGCTTTGTTTAACTAACAGCAGCACCAGCGACTGCTCTCATTGCAATGCATGTGCCAGTGCTGTTTGTCACTCATTCCCTCGGAAAGCCTTTAAGGTATTTTTCATCTCTTCTCACAGTTTGTTAAGGCAATTTCACACTCATCATTTTTTATGAAAAGGCATGTTTGGGTGAGTGAATAGAGCTGCCGGTTGGAGCGGGTCCTGACCTATCACTAATGCTTTAATAGCATTAGTCACATCAGCAGTAGTGATTTTAACTACCTCTTATAATGCAGATTTTGGTCTAGTTCTGTTTACATATGGAATGTGTTCGTACTCACTAGCCAGTTAGTAACAGTGTGCAGTCATTCTGGATTATTATTTAACTGAGGTGCAAGAATAATACAGAAAGCCCAGGCAGATGTCATTTCAGTCAGAGCAATGCACGTTCAACATTTAGAGGCATAAGCAGCTTCACACAACTATGGGTAAAAGTGATGGGCTAGCACAAAGTGCAAGGAGAGTAGGAAGGACTTTTGAATCTTTGAATCCAGCAGTCTTCCCCCCCCCCCCCCCCCGCCCTGCTACTTTCCTTTACCAACACTAGGTGTCAAACATTAAGTGCAAATCTCATGCTACAGCTTTTCTATTAGCCTGATAAAATTAAGACTAAAGATCCTAGTCACTGATCAGATATACTGATGTAATATTTGAGCAGACAAGCATTCAACAGGAGATCTAGATTCTGTATTATATGTGCAAAATCAAGCCAAAAAAAAGAACCCTGATGCCTGGTTGAGAGTACAGGTAAGAGATGCAAGAATACCAGAGGTTTTCTTTAGCTATACAGTTACGATTATATTTTTGTTAATTATTAGAAAACAAGTATTAAAATAATTTGGACAATTAATTAAAAAAAACAAGAAGTTGTGCTGTGTTGGCTATTGCACATAATTGTGTTCATTAATAAGCAATATTCCTATAAAAATGAGAATGTACAAGGTATTTATTGAGAAATAAAAATACAATTCCCAACCATGTATCGAATCCAGAAATCTGATTTGAAAACATAATTGTTGTACAGAACCTCTAGATTAGAACAGGTGCTGGGTTAGTTAGTGCTTTAATTGCTACTGTCTTAGTGAAAATAGGTAAAGCTCTTCAGTGTCTGCCGTAAATGTAAGGGAAGTTGTTGTTCAGCTCCTAGGTAGTTCTGCTTTGGGGGAAAACATCGATTTTGGCCCCATCTTTAACAAAACACAAAGAACAATTTGCATTTTGTCATTTACTGTTCTTTCTGCCAGCATCTGGGGAGAGCAAACCAGACTCTGTTCTGACAATGAACCTTTTAGCGAAGCAAGGTCAGCATTTCTCGCTCTCAGCCCCTCTGTCTGCTGTGTACTAACAGCATTCAACACGTGGAAGCATCTTACATGGTCCATTACATGTGGAAGACATTTTACCTGATATAATAGTTGTCCAGCAGTCCCTGAATATCACACAAGGTAAGCTGCTTGCTTTAACCCTGGCCTGGTGCCCTGGGTGTTACAGTTGGTGAATGATAGATACTGATGCCCAAAGCATTTGAGTGTTTTGGAACAGCCCAGTGAAGTCAAGAGCCTCCCATATCGGTTGAATTAAAATGCCTCCCACACCATATGGGACTGTGCCACTAGGGATATTTTATCCAAAATGGTCTTGGTGTAGCTGTTTGATGTGCCCATGCTTTTTGATGGGAATGCTGGTGATCTCTAACTCGGGAACGTGTGATTGTTCAACAACCGTTTGTAGCGAACACATTCTCCCAGAAAAGAAGTATGCTTGCAAAGCAAATGGTTCAGCTGAAGGATTTAATCTTCTAGGAGACAGGCTTTACACCAGACATTTTAATCCTTAGAACCAGAAAAGTTCTGTCTTCAGCTGTTTTAGAAAGTCCTTTTGCAAAATTGCTGCACAAATACAACTGTTATCAGTGGTTTATTTCTCAGTATGCACATTGCTGCAGGGCAATGCACAGTATCTATTCTGGACCAGCAATCCTGAGAAAGAGGAAAACTAAGTTGTTCTCTGATACTGCAAGCATTGAAAGATTTTTTGTATTGTTCAGCCTTCAAACAGGTTAAAAAACCCAAGAGTTCACGATGTCATCAAAATAAACAGGTAACAAATTGTCTAACTCAGACATGCTTTTGCTTTTGAGATTGTTGTGACAATGTGAACAGCATTGTCACTGAATAAAATGTTTGAAAGTCAACTACATTTTCTGGGGAACGAGTGTATCTTGGAAGGTTTGAGGAAGAGATTCAACATTCTTCAGGATGAAGGTGATTGTGGGGTTTTTTTCAAAGATGAGGACAGCATTATAAAATCTGAATAACTTCCATAATTATCTGTTCTCCAACTTCTGACAGGATAAATAAGCATATGAAAATCTACTTTAAAAGCCCAAACAGATATCCTTAACATTACTCACAGCATCATTAGTCTGAACATCTGGCATGACTGCATGCAGAAAAATTGTGTCCTCTGTGCTACACCTGTAGTGTGATTCTATTCAAGAAAGAACTGAAGTTCAGCAATAGTTGGAAATGTAAAAAAACAATCTCAGATTTTGACCCTGGATGCCCCAGCCATCCCGTACAGTTTTGCTTTGGACAGGCTGAGCTGTGCAAAGCCAGGTAGGGCTGGAAACTGGACCCTGACCCTGGTTGCCCAAGGCTGCAGATCCTTACCAGCTGGGTGTAATCTGGCACCAGAGCTCCCCTATTTCCATAAGGAAAGGGAGCAGGAAGGGGAAAAAAGGACAAATTCCTCCTTTTCAACCTGTCCAGCTTCCTGAACTGCCTTGTCTTGAGCACGGGTGCAAGCATGGTCAGGAGAGAGGTGGAAACATGCAGATGAAGGAGCAGGGCTGGGAAAATCCACCAGACAGGGCCACAGCAATAAAATTATCCACAACAAAAAACACATCCTAAAGCCAGGAGAGGCTCAGCAGAGGAGGCACGTTGGCTTACGCTGCTGGGACCATATGCAACAGAAAACCATCCTCACACAAGGTGGGTAGGCTCAGAGACAGCTCTCTGTTTCTAAAGTCAGCATCAGGTCAGAGCCATTGTGGTCCCATTGGCTTCAGCCCTTCACCTCTGTGCTTAAGCATCCTCATCAGTAACAGGCAGAAAATAAATTCCTTCCCTACCCCAGGCACATGTTCAGGATGAATTGAGGCTTGTTAACATCATCAAACAGTGCCATGCGGGCTGCACTAAAACATGTATGTTCCCTGAATACTAATTCTGTGAGCTTTTTCCTTTTTAAATGCATATAAGTTAGTTTCTTCTAGCACAAGCCAAAATTTTACAGTCCCTGGAACCTCTTACTGAGGGTGGAAACATACACTGAGCACCTATAAACTAAATACATTTCACAAATATGAAAGAAAAAAAAAAGAAAAAAAAGAAGTCCTTTTTCAATACCAGGGCTTGGTACAAAACCATTCTTAGCAACAGCCTTTTCAGTTCAAATCATTAAACAAGTATGTTATGTTAACTTCTCAGGCCAGGCTCTCTGAGTAACATGACAATACTACATGCAGACGGTGGTTTGGAAAAAGTCCAAAAATAGCATTGCTTGGTTAGGAAAACATGTTGTATGGGAGATTGATACGAGGAATGGTGACCCAGATATTTTTGCTGTTGTCATGACTAAATCATGCTCCATGCCATCTGCACTAACATCTGCATTTCAGCTTGGATTGGTTCAACATCCATAAGGTCACCTACTCTTGTTTCCAAATTGACAGTTATGAATAAATGTGGGGGTTTTTGAAAAAAATGCATTTGAGTAGGGACAGGGATGCTTCCCTGCCATGATTTACAGGGAAATGTTGAACCAAGGAACATGCTCCCTGTTGTCATAGCATTGCACATGCTGTCCCCATCCCAAAAACATTTGGTGGTAGCAAAGGAGCAACCTTAGCATTGCCTCATCCCCTCCTCCAGCTCGGGCAGTGCAGGGAAGGGTAGTGCAGGGGCAAGGACATCCAGCCATCTCCCCTGGCCCGTGAAGCTCACGCTCCTCCATCCGAGCCGGTGACCCCGCCAGCTGTGCCTCTTCTGCCCCTTCCTTCCCCCCAGCTGGGGGTTGTGTCCACCTGGGACTCTGCCAGCTGCATTCACTGCTTCTGGCTCATGGGAAAGCCCAAAGTCCATTTTAATGAAAAACCCGCGAGCTCTGCATTCAGCAGCAGAAAGTGTGGCGGAAATGTGATGCGCCAAAATGACACTAATTTTTCCCATCCGAATTATCTGAAACTGCTGTGCAGGTCCCTCCCACTCTCTGCTGTGGTGGTCCTCAGTGAACAGCGGGTGAACAGGGAACACTGAAACTTCGTGTCCTCTTTCTCTGCTGTCACACTGAGGGGAAGGGACCGAGCACCTCACTGCATCCCTTTAGTACGAACTCACCTAATGTGCCCAAAATGAGGCAGATCATACTGGAGATACAGCTGCCATTGCCCTCCTCACTCCCTCAGTTTTTTGACATGACCCGCTTTCAATGTGGCAGGGTTCCAGGAGAGCAAGCCAGATGCAAGAGGAAAAACGAGACCTTACCTTCATCAATATCTTCGCTGTAAGACCCTGGCTTAAGGACTGTACTTATGTTTAAGCACAAACTTAACGGTGCAAGGGCTGAGCATGCAGGCAGCCAAAGACTGGCAAACATGCTCGTAGTGGGCAGGCACGCTAAACTAGCTGTAAGCTGACATCTGAGGGCGGCAATCATGTTAAGAAGAGCCAACAATGAAAGAGGTCCCTGCCTCACGGTTCAAGCTCGCTCAGGACCATGCTGACCTGGTGCACGTGGGGCTGCAGCATCACAGCTGCTCCCTGTGGCATCACCAACACCTCTGGTGTTACCTTCTCATTTGAAGAAGACAGGGATCATTTGCTGCTTCTGCTAACACAGCTTGTGACGGGGAGGAATGCCAAATTGCTGTGATTTCACAGATTCGGTGCAAAGGTCATAGTAGAGCACAGACCAGGCACAGACAGATGGGACAGTGAAGTGGGGGCAGTCACTGCAAATAGTCCCAGCAGACCAAGGAGCCAGTCCTTGCTCCTTGGTTTTTTGTAGGCAGGACAGGTTGGAAGCAGGTGATCTTAAAATACAAAAGATTTGGGTTAACACAGCACAAAACCCACACCACAACCCTAAGGAGCCAAGCCCTGACCTGCAGCATGCATACCCAAATGTGGGCCGGCATCAACGCTGCTTGTGCATTAGATGCGGAGAGGTACAAATTCTTTTATTTACATTTTTTTAGCATTTGGTATTATAGCTCTAAACTTATTAATAAGTTTTATAATGCAATGAAAACATAAAGCATCCTTCCTCCTCTGCTTTTTACTGTGATGCATCTCATATCTTTACTACGATACACCTCATATCACTCCTCTACTTTTTACTCCTCTGCATCAACTGTGACTTTTTATCCCCATGCAAATGAATAGGTAAATTATTCAGTTAGAGAAGAGCTAGATACTGCCAAAGGCCAAGATACCATTTAAAACTAGTATCTCATGTTGTTCACCCGACAGTTGGAACCACAGAATATAAGCAAAACATCTGTATAAATGCAGCTCAATGATTTACAAAGCAGTTGGAAGATTCTGGTGCTTTAACTTGTCAAAAGCAGGTCAAAGTCTGTTAGCCTTTTTTTTTGTTAATCGTCCTTTGTCTTTAGTACACCATCTAAGGTGGCTCAGGATTGATAGGCAGAAGGACAGTTACTTTATACACAATGTAAATCTCAGTCCACCAGTATGTGCAAGTTCCCTAAAACACACACACACACACACGCACACACCATTCCTTTCTCAGCATCATGCAGATGGTCTGGCTAAAAGATTTTGCAAACCATTTCAAAAGTAAGCCAATAATTTACACTAAGCACCTGCAGCAACTCATTGCATTGACCCATGACCCCTATAACGAACTGTCCCGTCAGCCTGTTGAGATGCTATTTGCACGATCCCCACAGCACACCTGGGAGAAAGTCCGTTACAGACACTGTCGTCAGCATGTGGTTTTTTTGAAGCTTCCTACTTCTCTAGCACTGGTGTGCACCCCCATTAATGTGCCTTAGTAATGTGATTTGCAGGATGAAAAAAAAAGGAAGCAGTTATTCTCAAAAAAACCCCATACAAAAAGTCAAAAGATACTTCCCTCCACCCCCGCCCCCACCAAAAACAATGAAGAGGGAAGAAGGAAAGCAGGAGAGGAGAACTCACTTTGCTAAAATAAATGAGAGCAGAAATGGATGCGAGCAGGCTGGCTAGAAAGAGGTGAGGAATGATGCAAAGCCAAGCTGAGGCAAGCAAAAGCAAATGGCCAAAAATAAGTGTGCCCAGGCACAGACTGAGACAGAAGAGACCCTAAAAGAGCTCTTTTCCATCTCTAGCTAATCCTCTCAAGTGCTATGGAGTGCGGCTCTGAAGAGGTGTCAGGCACCAGACTAGCCGTCTCCACATCCCACCTGGCAGGGCAGCACCTCCCTCTGCTTTTGGCTGGGACCTGCTCAGTGGTACTCCAGAAACCACACGCACCTCTTCAGGGGTATGGGCATCCTGGCTGTCACCTCCCAGCCGGCAGAGCCCAGCCTGGCTTGACATGATGGCAGACAGCAAACCAAAAGGTCACGAGGCTTTTTCCATTGTCACGGAGGAATCTGAAAGCAGCATTGACTTAACCGGCTGCTTTTAACAAAAGGCACATTGTTTCTCTGGATGACTTCTTCTAGGAAAAGCATGTGTGTGAATATGGGAGACTCGGTCTGCAAGGCAGTGAATGTCAAAGTTTAGTCATTTTTCCTCAAGAGAGGAATCCAACACTTTATGGGTTTAAAAAGAAAAAGAAATCAACCTCTTCTGAAACACTCGAGTTTCACACTCCACCCTAAACTAGGTAAGTGGCATTTGCTTGGCCCTGAAATTTTCCTTAACCTCCAAGGGTTTGGATGGACCTGGACCCACACTGTAAGGAACCGGTCTCCAGGCCCGAATCCCCGCTTCCCTCCGGGCAGCGGTACTTGTTGCCACCAGCTTTCCACCCAGCGTGCTGAGCCCCCACGGACCTAACTGCTGATGTAACCACTAAGGTCCTCCACGGCTTTAGGGTATAGCTCTCATCATAGACATTTCTTCCCGTTTCTTATCTCCTGCTTGAATGGGATCCCTGAAAGTGGGGAGAATTCGTTGGGTTTAACCTTGTTATTTGGGATATTTTCTTGTGGAAGCTATTCAGCCAGCCTTGTCCATACCAGGGATGTTACGCCAGTACGTTCCCAAGCCCCCCTAAAGCAGGCATCCCTCATACGGAAAAGGGTGGGGGGAAATGAAACAAGCAAGGGCGTTCTCAGAGGGCATCAAAGTGTTACGGCACAGGGTTGCATTAGGTCAAGATAGGAATTAAGATTCTTGCAACAAACCCATGTTTAAGGCAGTTTTAATTTAACAAGGCAAGGGCTAATGCATACAAATATTTGAGTATTTGAATACCCCTTTCTAATAACTAAAAATCCCAGTATCCTTGCATCAGTCATGGAGCCTTGGTTCACACTGAAAGGCACCAAGATGAAGCAAATTCTTCAGGGAGACAAAGAAGGACAGAGAAAATTTACCCACAGGCATAAAATTAACTAGTTCCATTACACATAGTTGGGGTTTGAAAATTATTTGTCTTCAGTTCAGATGACGTGGTGTTTGTGAAGACACAGCTTGTAGGGCAGTTTAACCTTGTTTTTCTGGAAAGCTAGTTCTTTTATTACTATTTATTCAATCTCTTGATTACCATAAAGAATTCCAAGAGATCTGCAATGATCATTTACTTACGGAGAAAACTTAAAGCATAGAAGCATCCTACGATCACATTAATGCTTGCACAGCCAGATGCAATGCTACCCACATGCCAGTTTTGGCACAAGCTCATTGTAACAAAGTGCTTTCGGAAAAGTCCAACTCCACCTTGCTTGCCCATCTGAAGAGGAATCTCTTCATTTAGGCTGACAGGTTCTGTTCATTTATGCTATGTGTTCCTTACGTATATTTAAAAAAAAAAAAAAAAAAAAAAAAAAAAAAAACAAAAACAAGGAGACAGCAGAGGATTTTGAGGGGATTTCTTTCCTCTCCTGGTGAGCATGGAAAACACGTTGGCTCTCATCACTCAGGAGCCACCAAGCACAAAAGGGCTGCCATCCTGCATCTGAGAGGGACAGCTTCAGCCCCCAGCATACAGAAAAGTAGAAGGAACCTAAGGGCACAGGCAAATGCAAAGTTTGGTAGGCTGTCTAATCCATCATCCAAGGTCCTGCTGACTATTCAGCAGGGTGCTAGCACACACTAACCTGTCCCTGGGTCTGCCCAGACTTAGACCCCACAGTCAATGACCAATTCATTTTTATGCATTCCTCCATCTTTTTAGCACAACCCTGCTGGAAAATCCTTAAAATCAAAAATTTCCCACCAGCTCCTCCAAATGAAGGACAGAGTTTGGCATTAAAATCCCAGAAGTTTTGCAAGTGACACCCCGCTGTGCCCTCGTGGTGACTGACTGGGTTTTGTGCATTTTGTCCCTGAAAAGAAGCAGCTCCCTTCACCAAATAACTGGAAGAATAGGGGATTTAACAAAAACACCCAAAAGACCCCCTGCCTTGGAGGGAACCCCATCCTCTTCCGGGTGCAGACCACCAGGTGCTGCGCCATGGCTGCCAAGCAGGTGGGTGGGCCAGGCTGCATGGGGGACCTCACCCTTCCCACGGCTGGTGGTGGGCACGGAGCAGCCCCTGCACCCTCTTCCCCCAGGCAAGCCATCCATGTCCGGGTTTCTAGATTTTCCTAAGTCCTGTGAGTCCAGGAAATCCCAATCACTAACCAATCTCTCATTATCTTAAAACCAAAAATCCTGTTAATGGCTTTACCTCATACCCTGCAGCTCTGGAAACCTGCCTGGCTCCTTCTTGAGTTACTTACTTCAGCTGATGATTTTGGCAGGTTTTCCCCCAAGATCTTGGCTACTGTTCCTTGGAAAAACTGTGCCTAACCCTCTTGTGTTGTGGTTATCCGTCCTCAGGCTTGGTTCCAAGGGACGTTTATTCCGGCACTGTTCATAGGCTAAAAACGGAGCGAGCAATTAGTGCAATGCCCAGACACTCGCAGGCACCTAAAACCAATTAACAACTTCACCAAGTGTTCATGAGTTAAGAAAATGTTTCCGTGCTTACCCATTTAATAAAAACACTGACAGTGTTTAAACCCGCTTGCCATAGCCTAATTTAAAACCCAAGTTTTATCGCAGTGGTTCTCCCGCGATGAAGCTGAAAGGTGCAGCCCTCGGTCCTGCAACCCCTTTAATAACGTTTAATAACGTTCCTGTTTACAAGCGTCTTTTGTGCTTTTATCCACCATGTGGTACACAAGACGAAAGTCTTCAGAGCCAGCACCTTATCCTTTATTAAAAACATTTTTAGAGTTAAGCTGGGGGGTCTTTTGAATGTCAGTGGGTTTTAATGACCACCCTGGTTTCCAACTCTGAAAGCCAAGCAGAGGCTGTCGAAGCCAGGGCACAGCCATGGGCAGCTCTGGGTTTCAAGCCGAGATATCATCCTTCCAGGAAGCAGACAGGGATGTAGGATGGGGGCTCAATTCCCCAAAGACATGCAGTCGCACCAGATAAAACATAACAGGCTTCTACAGTCATCTCACATGTCTGGGCTCAGATCAACCATCTTTTATGAGGTGACACCTTTGGGGAGCTGTGTCCAGTGGAAGTTGCCTGTGATTTGCCCTTCCTGACGGTGGGGTACAACCGCAGAGGGATTTAACCTGGGTTCAGCACTAACCTCAACAGCGCCTGTCACTTCTTCAGCTGCATTTTGAGCCAAACAGCTCAAACAGGGCACTAAAATGGTCTTTTCAGGAGAGCTGGACAACCTACAGGTGAATGCCCTGTTGTGTCAGCTGCCACCAACCCCAATGCAAAACCCACTGACAACGGTGACAAGGACACTGGAGATGAAGCCATACCTCCTAAGAGGAAGAACTGAGTTTTCTTTATCCCCCCTGAGACAACACAGAAACATAATACCCTTGAGGGGGCTCAAATAATTTGCCCCTTCCAAATTTTACTTGCAGACCTGTTCTTTACCCTGCAATGTCTCTCCTTAGAAGACCATTGCCCCATTGAGCCAGGTGGGTTGAAGGACTGGGATCTCTCTTGGCCTCTGCTCCCAGCCTGTCACTATTTCCTCTTTGTCCTGAGTTAGCAGCACAAGCAAATCTGGGAGTCGTGCTTAAAGTATGCCAGCTGCTGCATAAGGGCATACGAACAAAGAAAACCCGTGTTCCCAGGCCTGGCATTTCCCAGCAGAACAACCTCCTCTTTGTGGCTTCAAAGAGCCCAGTGCTATTTATGGCACTTCAGTTTCTATTCTTCAGCAATTTCATGTTCATTGAAAAACAACTTTCTAATTTTGTAACGGCACAGAAAAAGCACAGACGGGATGGATTTGTCAGCTGCTCCCGCCTGTAAAAAACAGGGGAAAAAAATAATTTTACTACCAAGTCATGTAACATCAGTAACCAAGTCAAATGTAACACCAGCAGACCATTCCTCCCCCTTCCCCAACACAGATCTCTCTCCCACTAGAGAGCTTTTTCAGGGTCTACCTTTGCCCCGGGGACAAGTACCTCATTCCTGGCAAAGCACTTCTTCAAGGGTGACGGTCACATTGGGAAGCAGTGCACAGGACAGGACTCACAGGAGGTCACTTTAATTTCCAGGCTTGGAAAGAGCTGCAAAGCCTTGTTGACGGCTGGGGTTAAGGTTTTTCAAGACAAGATCAGCAGAGCTGTTGCACTCTTGGGTTGTCCCAGCTCACCACAGCTCTGCTTACCCATGCCTCTGGCCGTACTTGTTTTGCTGTGCACAGAGAGAGTGTTTGCTTATGCCTATATGATACACAGGCTGTATGACACCGCCTCTGAAACCGCTAGTCCCCGCATACACAGCGGTACAATGCAAAAGATGGAAAATAGCATGTTGGTGTCCCTTTGCATTGGACAAAATCATTACAAAACAAAGGTGTAGCTTGCCCTTATTTGCCAAATGTATCTGGGGGCTTGGTTGAGATGACAGTGCGGCTCCTAGCCTTCTGGGAAGCTTGCAAGGGACATTGGTCTGTGTTTATGGTGAATGCAAGAAGAGGATGCATGTGATTTGCAGTGCAGAATCAGAGAATCATAGAATGGTTTGGGTTGGAAGGGACCTGTCCTGGTTTCAGCTGGGATGGATAGAGTTAATTTTCTTCCTAGTAGCTGGTACAGTGCTGTGTTCTGGACTTAGAATGGGAATAATGTTGATAACACAGGGATGTTTCAGCTGTTGCTGAGCAGTGCTTACCCTAAGGCAAGGGCTCTTCAGTTCCCGTGCTCTGCCGGTGGGCAGGGGCACAAGGAGCCGGGAGGGAGCAGGGCCAGGACAGGTGACCCGAACCAGCCAAAGGGATATTCCATACCATAGTACGTAATGTTCAGTGTATAAGATGGGGGGAGTTGGTCAGGGACCACCAATTGCTGCTCAGGGACTGGCTTGGCATTGGTCAGCATATGGTGAGCAATTGCATGATGCACCACTTGGGTTTTATTCCTCTTTCTCCCTCTCCTCTTCATTACAATTATTATTGTTGTTATTATTATTTATTTTATCTTCTCCAAGGGTGACAGTCTTAATCTCAACCCATGGGTCTTACCTTTTTCCAATTCTCCCCATCACCCCAGGAGGGAGGGGAGTGAGCAAGCAGCTGCATGGTACTTAGTTGCCACTGGGGAGGTTGCCAGAAGAGGACCTTAAAGAAAGACCATCTAGTTCCAATCCCCTGCCACGGGCAGGGACACCTTCCACTACACCAGGTTGCTCAAAGCCCCGTCCAGCCTGGCCTTGAACACTGCCAGGGATGGGGCATCCACAGCTTCCCTGGGCAACCTGCCAGTGTCTCACCACCCTCACAGCAAAAAATTTCTTCCTAATAGCTGATCTAAAGCATATGAGCCCAAAACTAGTGTCTCATCATTGGGAAATACTTGAGGGGAAGAAAGGTGAGTGTTGGCTTGTAATGCTGTGAAGGAGCTACAAAAGTAGCTGGAAATACCGGTATGACTGTCATTGCTTACCATCAATCTGCGTAGCTGTCACATCGGCTCAGGAGGCCTAAGAGTTCAATCAAAGAAATCAAAGAGCTTATTTGAAGTCCAGAGTGACTTACTGACCTGTTTCTTCAATCTCAGGCTAGAAGAGAACAAATGGAGAAATCTCTACCTCGTTTAGCAGCACTGTCTGGATGGTGAATATCTACGTGCCAACGAAGACAGTGGCACACAAAGCACCTGGCAAAGCCATTGCCACCATGCTTAGCCCCAATAATAACAAAAACCACTTATTTTCTTCCCCTTCTAAGATCCAGCTTATTGGTTTTGGACCTTTCAGGTTTTATTCAGAGATCATGAAAGTCTGTTTGGAGGCCACATTAGGCAAAATTTTCCACTTCTAAGTGACATTTCCAGCCCTTCTGGTTGCAGTGAAAGTTTTAAAAATATGATACAAGTCAAGCAAAGCATTAAAATGCTATAAGGCAAAGAAAAGAATAATAATTTCTGATGTCTTCTCTGAAATCAAGTTTGAGACAGTTTGGAGTCTCATTGATGTGTTTTGAATACTTGTCATAGCTTTAGCTTTCTAAAATGTTCACATCTAAGGCAGGCAGACAAAAACATAGATGACTGACCTGAGCAAATCAGAGATACCGTCTTGAAAGATAACATGATTTTTGGTTGGGTATGTGTGTCCTCAGCAGTTTGCTATTTGACCTTTCTTACCAAACAGCACTTCAGTGATAGAATTGGGAGCTATTCCCCTGGCAATTTCTTGAGCCACTTTGTCATGATTAAATGTTTTAATATCCTTTTGAAATTCTCTCCAGATTTCATATTATCCACCACGATGTGTTTGCTCCTGCTTAGCTAGGCATGTCCTTAAAGACTCCTACTTGCTACTCTACCATTGAGGGGCAAACCTTGAACCACCAGTTTCTAAAACTGTTTCAAAAGTCTCGCAAAATCAGTGCAAACTGGTTCCAGCTGGGGCATTTCACAGATGGGATGCTGGGAAGGTCTGGAGAGCTTTTTTCCCCCCCTTCATGATGTCTCAGAGTCCAAGGCAGCTGATGGGGAGGTGGATATGCTTCTTTGCTGCAGAAGGTGCTGGCCTTCTGTTCATCAATGGGGAGGAGGAGAAGCTTGAGGCTGAATCTGCCGGCAGCCTTGTGTTTCCAAGGACAAGGCATCATTTATATTGGACTCGGCGGACTTAAGACAATATCAGCTTTTGCCAGAGATAATTTGGGATCTTGGGGTAAAGCAACAAGCATTTAGTGGCCAAGATTAGCATGTTATTCAGACAGGAGCAGGGCTCCTTGCAGACTGAGCATCAGAAGATAAAAATGAGGGGGGACACTCAGCAAAGGCAGCAAGGTATGCCATAAATTAATGTATCCAATGATCTGTCCAGAAAGACACAATTAGATGAGGTGTAATTACTTAGTGACATGAGTGCACAGGAACAGGGGCAGGAAAATAAGCTGCTGGTGTAGGTCACCACTGTGCAGTACAACGGAGATGACCAGATTCTCCCTTAGCTGGAGTCCCCTTCATGTACTCTTAGCACTGTAATTAATGATGTTTTCCTCCTTCTGCAGGAGTTTCCATGTTGTCAGAAATCCTTCCAGAGCATGTATATAATTTGGTGCTGTACCACCAGCACTGCCCCATCGCATCAAGCGCAACAGGCACGAGTGCCTGTCTGGGGCTCTCTGCAGCCTGACTCTGATCAGGGGCAGCTCTGGACCACAGACTCACAGAAAACAGGGTACGGTGGGCCACACCATCCCTTGCCAGACGCCAGCCCCTCAGCCAGGAACAAGGAGCAGTACCGCAGCCCCACGGTGTGGCTGCTTGGCCAGCGAGCAGGGACTGATAACCTGCCTCAACCCGGGGCCAAGGACCAGCAGGGATCCCTCTTCCCACCAGCCCAGGCATTTCCCAACGCCCATGTCAGAACACGTTTTTTAAGCGTCGGCTAAGTACAAGAATACAACTAGCTGCAGTAACTATGCCACAGCTTTTTCTTCTGCCTGACAGTTTCAAAATTTGTGTATTCCAATCTAAGCCATGTATGTCAATGATGGAGCAATGAGCAGATCGCCTGCCATTTGCTTAGCTTTTAGTCCTTCAGCAGTGACACAGCTCAGCCACACATGTCCCCCCCTCCCTCCATGGAGAGAGAGAAAGAAATTGAGTTTTTAGTCATCTTCCATGCCTCAGTTCACTCCCCAGCTGAGGATAAATCTTCACACAGTCACAGCACTACCTGAAAGGAAGGGGACATTTCTGATCCCCTGTGAAAACGCTCTGCTGTGCCCAAGCTCACCTGGTTTTCAGGTTGTAAAGTCACAGCCACTGACTCCTCCTTCTCCTGGGGTTTTGCTTCATTTACAATCAACTTCCAGTGTTTAAATATGTCATTTAAATGGTTTGCAGTAGGATTAGCTCTTACCTGACTAGTTTCAGATGGGATTATTTAGAAAAGGAAAAAAAAAAAAAAAAAAAAAAAGGAGAAAAATACTCCTACTATGGCTCCACGCTCACCTGACACTGACCTAGTGCACCTACAGGTCCCTGGCAAGTGGAAAGAGGTGACGGATGGTCTCACTCCTCCCCAGACAAAGCCCCTGCTCCAGCCCCATGTCACAACTACTTCCTTTGCAAAACCAACACAGCAGCCCCGCGGAGGCACTAGGCACGTGGGTGAGTCAACTAACCAAGCAGAAAACTAACCCCCCCTAAGCAAAGCACAGTCTGGGCATACCTTCTGCATGGGTTGTCACCGGCTCCCAGCCAAGGGCCAGGAGGGGACATGTGGGGCTGGAGAGAGGGGAGCCCCCCTCCAGGCTTCTCCACTGCAACCTCGAGGAGCCACCGTTCCTTTGGGAAGTCAAGAGGATGCTGCATTTCAGAAGCGAGCTAACTCATTCTTGCAGTTTTCCAGAGCATCTCTGAGCTGCCTAAGGAAGCTTTCTTGTTGCAGCACAAACAAACTAGCCAGCTGCAACAAGGTCTTTTACCATCTCATACCAACATACTCTTTATGCCAGTCCCTCTGCTGCCTGCTCCTCATCCAGGGCATGCATTCTCTGCTTCTTCCTCCTCTCTCTTCATTGGCTGCCCAACCCCTTAACAGAACCAGCCACAGCTGCACCTTACCTACATTGGATACCCCGCCACCCCTGAAGCCAGCCCACAGCTGTATGTTATCAATGATAATTAACCCAGCTTCGTTCTCCTACACTTTCTCAGTGGACCACCTGAAGCAACAGGTAGACTTTCCAGCTTCCTTTATTCACACGGTTGTGTGCTGCAGCTACCTCCTTGATGGATGCAGCAGTTCAGAGTGAGGCAAATAGAGACTAAGACATGCTATACATTACTGTTTTTTCCAAACCCAAGCCCTATGTTTGTGAACCTCTAAGACAAAACACCATTATTCTACAGCTGCTACTCCCCCACACAGACAATCTGAAGCTAAATCTTGTGTTTCTATCACAGAGGTTTATCTCCATAGGCACCATTAATGGTGGTAAAGGTGGACTGGAAAGACACCCAGCCAAGCCACGGTGCACATGTCCAGGGTGAGAAGATACCAATTCCGTGGCTGTAATTTACTGCTAAGTCTCCACTTTTTTGCAAGGAAAAGGAATGACTATGAGTACTGATTTTTCTGTATCCACTAGTGACACTTTATGGGAGTGATAGAGTACCTTTTAAGCACTGATTTCCAATTTTTTCATAAAAACTTCTGCATTGCAATACTTAACTTTTAAAAGCCATGGGGCATCTTTGAGCACCAAGGAGACCCTTGCCTTTATGTGACAGCAGACACCTTGGCAGGGACCCTTGGAGCGGTGAGAGAAGGGCTTCGTTGGGGAGCAGAGAGGTGTTTGGGAATGGGGTTTGGTTTAGGTGCTGACCCTGGGCCAGCACCGCCCTCCAGCAAGGTCCTGGGTCTCAGAGCCTAAAAGCAGCTCATTGTTCCACTTGTAGGCAGGTCCTTGTCTCAAGTGCCTTCTCCCCCTTCCCAGTTTCAGCATCCACATCTTGCAGAAATAGAAGTTTTAGTCAGGAAGAGCGGCAACACAGTTAGTAATTTAAAAGCCTTGGAAGCCTTCCCACCCGCTGGAGAGCTTTTATGATCAGCTGCTGCCAATATTCAGCCTCAGAGACAGGCCCTCACCTCAGATCTTGCTGCAGACCTGTGTCCTCGACCGGCCACGGACTGCGGACTTGGAGCAGAAATACTGGAGGAAATCCCAGGCTGTATGTTAAGCACAGAATATCAGAGTAAATGCCCACCAGAGTGCCTTTTAACCATCATCTGGCATGTGTACTCAATCCAAGACGGAGAACTTGGATGTGGCCTGCAGACGACCGAGGAGCAACTTGGCCCACACTCGGTGCATGGGAGCAGAATTTGGCCCAGAATGTTGAAATCTGCTTCTCAAAGTCAGCATGTGTTTTGGGGTGAAAGGAACCCAAAAAGGTCTTCAAAGGGAATCACAGCTGGAGGCTGCACGCAAAAAGGGAGGAGGCACATCTCCAGTGAGTCACCTCCTTCTGGAAGAGGGATGCTTGCTTGCAAGGCGTCTTTATTTCAAGCAAAGTCAGTCACTCCTGAGTCATGCCAAACCAACGTTACACGGCCAACCAGGCAGAGAAAAATGTTCACGCCGCCTTTCCCCAGCAGGGTGGGTGGCAAGCACCGTGTCGGGGCATGATGGCATCCATCTGCAGCCCCGGTCCCTTCTGGAGAGCGCTTCCTCCTTTCTGAATCCTAAAACCTGAAAGTGGATGGGAAAGAGGTGGGAAGGGGCCTGGAGTTCACACTGGAGTGGCTCAGCTCCCCAGGAGGGATGCGGTCGCTCCCCACATCCCCCTGCAGTGAGTCAGGGGCCTGGAGGACACCCAAACTGCACCGCCCTGGCTCTGCACGGCCGCCGAGGCCAAACCCCCGGCTGCGGGGAGCCTGCCAGCCCCAGCTCCTGTCAGCGGCAGTGACTTTTTTTGGGGGGAGGGGGGGGCTGCAAAGGGGGAGCATGGGAGGCAGGAGAGGAGGAGATGCATAGGGGGAGAGAGTAGAAAAGATGTCTCCCAAGAAAGCCAGAAAAGCACCTGCACGTGCTACAGAAATAAACACTACTTTTTTTGTCCCTAATTTTGACACACATGAAAATAGACCCTTTTGCTGTGTCTGCAGATGGGTCTGGGGGGATCTCAGCACCTGCAAGGGGTGTGCCCAGGGCGGGCAGTCACCCCGCAGAGACTCCTTTCACATCAGGATGGAGGCAAGAGGAGAGCTGCAGACATCCAGCCACTGCCCTTCCCACAGCCCCTGCAGACCCAACAGCCCAAAAGCCCCAGATACGGGGCAACTTGAGCACCCCTAAGGGAAAGGCAGGATTCCTGCCCATGCCCACCTTGAAAAAATCTATTTCCTTTCACTGAAGCACCTTGTAGCCCACGAGGTTGCAGGCTTACCAGAATAACATAAATGGGAGGGACTGTTTCTGCATGGATTATAAAGAGAGAATACCTGTGTGCATGTTGGAGGAGAAAACATCCACTCAAGCTTACTTGCCCAGGAAAAGGACCCGTGTGAAACCTATTATTTCAACCCACCATAACTTCCCTAAACTTGCTAGAGCCTTGCAGATGGGGAGAGACTCTCACATGGGGTCAGGCATAGGAGCCTGGGGTCTTTTGAACATCACAACACAACAGCTGGTAACTTCAAGCATGAAGCTGGCACTTAAGTCCCATCAGTTTTTTGTCCAGGTCGCTGAGGTTTCACAGTATGGAGTCAGCAGCTTTCTCAGCTCTGGTTAAAGCAAGTAGTGAGCTAAAAAGGAAAAAAAATAGCCTGAAGCCAAGTCTTTAAAAGCTGAAATGACTGTGGCTTATACATAATCCACTGCTAAAGTAGGTCTTGACTTTATTGAGCTGGCTCTCTAGTGCATGATCCTGTGTCAGCTGCCTCAAATTGCATCAGGTGGGAGCATCACACTGCGACTTGTTCACAATTTGGACTGTCGTTTAGTTTCTAAAGGAGCGAGCCGACGAGCCAGGTAGATTCAATCTCACTGTGTAGCAACAGCCTTGCGTCAATATTTGGATAGGTTTTGGGCAAGCTTCTGTTAAAAGCAGTTTATTTTTCCCAAAACCTTGTCCAGGTACTAAATATGCTAAAAGGGGCAAGACAGACAAGGCCTATCCATCGGCTTCTTTCCTCTGGATGAGTTACAGTGTTATTAACACTATAATCCATCTGTCCGGCATATCTAAACATGACACAGGACCCAATTGCCAGTCTACCTTTGACCAGATCTACCATTTTCTGAACCTCCGTTCACCTACTGCTAGACGGAGGAGGAACAGTTTACTTCAGCTGGTAGAGTTTGGGGTCAAACTTCCTTTACACCAAGGAGTTAACCCCCAGAAGGGCTGGACACTGTACCCAACAACTTCAGCAAAACTTGGAAGCCATTAGCGATGCTTACCTGAATCTGCAGGGATTACAGTGGATAGCTGCAGGATGCCAAAACAAAGGTATCTTTGCTCCCTTTGGGGATAATCAATGATCCTGGGGTCTTTTGTGGGTCTTCACACGGCCCAAAAGAAGATGGGGTCGCCCAGGTGAAAGAGGCAAGGTCCCATGGAGACTGCAGACAGAAGCAGCAGAGAAACACTGACTGGATGAACATGTGTACACACACATACCATATAAAGATATACTTTTTTCTCTACTACTCCTCTGGTTTCATGAAATTAGATCAAGGCATCAAACTGGGCTCTGCACATAGGCTAGCAAATCACTTAGCACATGAATTGCGGCCATCTGGAGATTTTACATCTTTTTTCCATTAGGAACAAGAGACTGTTGTAATTTGGAACTGAGATGAGCTGAGGGCATCAGTTTCCATGCAAATCCCTATGATATCAGCCTAATTGTAGGGAAAATAAAAGTTCAACAGCACAGCAGTTGGAGAAAAGCCAAAGAACAGGCAAAATGCAAGACTGAGCCCTTGTCTGAGCAAAGCTAAGAGACACCAGTTTTCCTGCCTTCTCCCCTTAGCATGGTCAGTTTGCAACCACACATCACTACCATATATAGTGTTCCTTCTTGATAAAAAGTCTATGTTTGTAAGGCTGGTGGATCCATCACCTTACCATCTGGCTTTCACAAAAGCCAGGAAAATTTGATATTTATCTTGAAAGTATTTATTACAAGAGGCAAAAAGATACAATGGAACTGGGTTGGCTTTGGGAAATGGTCTGTAAACTGTAGAGGAAATCATCTGAAATGTTATCAGTGATTTCATACATATCGCAAATTCTTTTTTACATACAGATATAAAGCAGGAATCATGCTTTTGGGACCCCAGTTAGCATGGTACTGCACACAAAGACACACCAGCTTGTGTAGCTCTGGCTCTGGAAGCTTTTCACCGAACTCCGCTGCATGGCAGAAGCTGAGAAAGCAAACCATCACAGCCCAGAACCCTCAAAATCCCACCTGCCCTTTTGCTGAATCTAAGCTTCACTTCTGCTAACAAGTTTTCATTTTAAGGGCCATCACTGTCATATTTCATGCCAAGCTTTTATATGTATGTATATATACACATATATCTGCATGCCAACCCCCCCAAAAAAAGGCTTTCCTTGAGGAACTGGATGAATTCAGAGGTTCCTCATTTTGGATATCATCATTGCCACACCAGCTGCTCACTCCTGGGTGGAAGAAGAGAAGCAGCCTGAGAAACAAGAGCTGCCTGAAAATTTTCCATCAAAAACTAGATGCATTTTTAGGGTGAAATGGAGGCACTCTGAAAGTGAAAATTCCTGCATAAAAAAATAGCTCAGAAACGTTTGAGTGTTTTTATTCTCCCTCCCCTCCATTTCATGAGGTGCTAATGATGGCATGTCACAAGATAGCATAGAAGCTCAACTGTCCTATTGTACTCCATCAGCCAATACTCCAATTTAAAACACCTTTTTTTAATGTCAGGCTTTCATTACAGGGGAGCCAAGAGACATTTCAAAACAAAGATGCTATTCAAAATGCATAGGGAAGTTTGCCTCTTCGGCTTGGTAATGTAAAATTTATTTTTAGTCAAAAAGAAGTCAGTTTTTTGAAAAGGCAGTGAGAAAGCACAATTGGCAGATGCTGAGGTCAGCTTCTTATTTAGCCAGCTGCGAGGACTTGGACAGAGTGGCAGATGGCCCAGCCATCACTGGGAGAAAAGCTTGTTTTAGTCTTAAACACAAGCCTATAGACTCTGGAAATTAAAATGTAAGCCATTGTGGATGCATCATATTAAAGAAATACTAATATAGGTCTGACATTTTAAATATTTAAATAGGCAAGATTGGCCACAGTTTTGGTACATGTTCCTTTCCCCTCCTTCCCCATCCTTAATAGGGATAAACAAAGCAGCCCATACACCCAGGGCCCATCCTCTGCCGCTTAGCTACTTAATCATGAAGAAAAGAGAAAAAAACCCCACTCAACAACAGACAGTTAATTCCAATAACTTGGTGTCAGTGCTCTTAATTGTAGAAGTCTGTGTGGGAGAAAATCCTTCCAAGGATGCAGACTGAGCTGTTGTTACTGCTGGATTTTTTTTTCTTAAGGGGTAAGGAAAATATGGAGCCCAATGAGGGTAAAATCTGGCTGTCTTTAGGTGCACATTTAAGGTGACTATGTCTCACAATAGGAGAATTGAATGATCTAAGGAGAAAAATTGGTTTTTTTCCTGCCACGCAGTTCTTTTGGATATTTTCTTTTGCTAATTTCTTTGTGTACCATGTGAGTTTACAAAATCAGTTCCTACAGCCCCACACGCTCACACTCTGCTCAGGATCATGAGAGTCCTATTCCCTCTCCAGACCATGGGCAATGCTTTGACATTCATCCTCAGGCTGGAGGGATGGCTACATTTTAGCATAAGCATTTCACAAAGATAGCCACTCTGAGATCTTTGGGGAAACATGATTTTATGGTGCTCCAGCAAGGCATTTCACCCGAGAGCAAAGCAGAACTAAAATGTGCTGCTAAACACAGATGCTGAACAGAGATGATTTCACACTTCACCCCAGAAAACAAAGAAGGTAGTGTTATTGCTGCCAACAATTAGTTTTTCCAGAACTGAGTCTTCTTTTAAGAAGTTACCTATTCTAGTAAGGTGAGGCCACATGCATGTCTGTGAAATGAAATATCTGAGGGCACTGGGATATTGAAACAGAATTTTCTGGTCTCATCCTCTTCTAGCAACGCTGGTGACCAGCTGAAGCTGAAGATGGTCTTTGCTGGATCCGAAGGAATGCCCCCTCAGCAGCCAGCTTGCAGGTCAGTTTTGGGACAAAACTGAAAAAGAACAACATGGGCCAGCATTTCTCAAAGACCCACAATTAACATTTATCAAGAGCTGGAAAGACTCCTCAGGTCAAAGAAGCCATCCAGGCATCTGCCCATATGGACTGTAAGAATTCTGGCCTTGTGGACACAACAACAGTAAAAAACCTCCAGGGAAGAACAGCTCAGAGAGCTCAGAGCTCCCCGGGGCAGCACAACACGTGTCTGTAACCCACACCGAGCACCGCAGAGCAAGGAAGGATGCAAAAGCATCCTTGAGAGAGTTTGCCAGCACCAGCAGAGCCCTCAGACAGCAGCTACCAGGAGGACCAGGAGGTACAGAAAACCTACATCAAGCAGAAAAGCTACAACAAAAGGTGGGTTTAGAAGCACCTGCGATTTATGTTTAAACTGACACGCAGCAGGCCAAAATGGTACTGAAAATGATACCAGCACTGAAGGCAGTAAAATGTAAACAGAATTCAGGGTACATATGGATCAGCTTACACCCATCAGTGTACATTCGAAATAAGCACATAGGAGAATATTCAGCTGACACATGAGAGAATTTGGTGCGTATTAAAGTGGAGACGGTACTCTGACCTGTGAAAATGAACAGAAGTGTGAGCAATGGCTCCAACCAGCTCTGTGAAAAGCCAGAAACACTTAGAGTAACGCATGCCAAAAACATTACTTCCCTGAAATGCAACAAACATGTTTTACGTGTGAGGTTAAACTCAGCAAGCAGAGCAAGAAGGT
This sequence comes from Falco punctatus, assembly GCF_963210335.1. Classification (NCBI taxonomy): domain Eukaryota; kingdom Metazoa; phylum Chordata; class Aves; order Falconiformes; family Falconidae; genus Falco; species Falco punctatus. The sequence goes on from NC_137581.1 coordinate 34,144,543, forward strand.
GGCTGAGAGGTTGGGACCGTGCCACCACAGCCCTCACTGAAGAGAGCTCATCACAAGGACTCTTTGCAACCAGTTTTGCTCTGATAAATCCTGACAGAGGTGCTTGGGAAATTAGAAAAGCTTTGTGTGCTTCCCACATGGACATGTTTCTTTAGAAAGCAGGTGAAAAAGAGAAAGCATCTCTCTTCCAGGAGAGATGCTGGGAACGAGACAACTTGTCAGCTCAGCTGCTGGGCAATGCCAGGCAACCATGCCATGGACCAGCCTTTGGATGAAGCGATCACAGTCACTTCATAGAGGAGTCATAGAGTCATGGAAGAATCACAGTGTCGTGAGTCACAGAAGAGTCAGCAGAAATGTTAGAAAGCCAGGGTTATGCCTCACCAAAATAACATTTTTCAGGCCAGCTATCAAATTCTGCTACCCACAAACCTCAGAGCTGGGTTTGGTGAAGCTGATGGGATCCTTAACATCAATCATGGGTAAATCACCAGCAAATACAGTTTAATTTACACATAGACTTAAAAGTATTGACAAATTGGAGTGGCCACTGGAAGTATATTCTGTAGCACAAGTTCTGTGATGGCAAAACCTTACATTTTTGTCAAGTACCTGAAACAAAGCACACATAACCAGACATGCCAAGATTTCCTCCCTCTAACTCAAGAGCCAAGCGCAAAACTAAAGCTTTTCTCATCAGCATGAAAGAACATTAATTAAAAATCCTACAGTTAAAACACACCACAGAGTTACAGTTAAAACAGAGGAAACAGAAAACTACATAACCCCGGAGAGAAAGTGTGAAATGTGATCTCAGAAAACCCTTACACATAAAGCCCCTTTCTTATTTTACTGCTTATTTCAGTGCTCGCCGCCGCTTTAGCACAGCCAAGGTGCGCGCGGGGTGGCAGCTCAGCCAGACATGCTGGTAAGGGGCAGCAGCAGGGCCACCCCACGGCCCCACTCAGCCGTGAAGGAGGGATGTGAGGACGGAGCTGCTGACCCTCATTACACAGCAAGGCACCAATGCTGCTGGGGAAGGCCAGAGTCCAGGAAACAAGAGTCTAAAGGCTTGTTACGTGTGCATAATATTTACTCCTACACTTTCCCTATGGCTCTACAGCGTACGAGGACGGGGCCAGCTAGGATACAGGAGATTTAAAATCCTGGAGAGACAAGCAGGGTCTCATTAGCTTGGCTCTTGCTCTGCCTCCTTTCTGCTTCTGAGGCTACGGCAAAGAGGCTTATGTCTCTCGCAGCACTTTCCCACACAAGACCACGTGAACATTAAGGTGCAAAAGGGGGTGAAGGAGGAAAAGAAGTCTGTAACCTCTGGCTGTGCCTCTCTCCTTTCCTCCTGCCTTTCTGGAGATGGACTGGCTGCCAGGCAAGTTGCAATGCTCGTCTTTTGGCCCAATTTGAGAAGGGGGCACTGGAAGGAGGGGTTTTGCCAAGTACAAAAGAAAGTAGAGGGAAGAGAAGAGCTTGTGGAAAGCATTTTGTGTTAAGAGGTACCTTGCATGGTTGGTGAAGATGTGAAGAACCACATGGTCCCTGATGAAATGCATTACTGGAAACACCAAGCAAGGGTATTAATGTTTTTTGGACAAGTTTCTGGGAACTCCGTAACCCCCCCCACCCCTGCAATCAACAGGGCTGAAGTTACCTAGTAGCAAGCCCAGAAAAAAAACATCAACTTTCTTCACTTAATTTTGTTCACAGAGGGCTCAGGAATGCCAGAGACACTGGCTAGGGGCCGGGCATTTCCTACAAGATTATTTAAAGCTGCAGAAGCACCACGAGCAAGAGGCCCTAATCCTAAACTGCAGGCTTCAGACCACCGACACTACCAGCTTCCCTGGGCCAAGCCACCGAGCAAGGGCCACACTTTTCTTGTCTCCCACAAAGTTAGGGTTGCTGCATGCTGCAGAAAGCTGCCTTGTGCTTTAAAACAGTGTTTATTAGAGCATGCAAAGAGCTTTGAGACAGCCGATGTGTAGCTGCTAATGTGTAATAACTACTGTTGTATTAGCATCGTGTTGTACCAGCTGTCAACAAAATAAATGATCTGGGCTATTTGGAGACAGAGCGCTGAGCTGTTCTGTTTGGCCTCTAAGAAAAACACATTTTGTTTCGCATCATAAATTCTATGCATAAACAAACATAAAGCTACTGCTCATAAATCAGTTTTCCAAGAGCATAAAGCTAGTAAACTATAGACAGCCTTAAGAACCAGCCTATGAAGACAGATTGCCAGGATTAGGGCTTAACACTGCGCTAGACCCCACTGAAATCACAGCTTGAAAGTGAGAAATATTTGCGGGTATAAGCTCGTAGCACAACCCTGCTGCCAAGACACAGGAGTTCCCCGCAGCATCTCATGTGGGCTCAGCGCCCAGGCTGTGGTGCCAGCGCTTACCCGCACAGCCCAGCGGTGCCACACCAGCAGCGTTACCCTGCCCAGCACCCAGTGAGCATGACAGATGTCCCCAGTCACAGGGCTGAAGCGAGCTGCCGTGCTTGCACCATGTGATGCAAAGCCCCCAAAACAGATAACCCTGGCCAGCTGGGTAGCTTTACCTCTGCTTCTTCAGCCCCACAAACTGTTACACTCTAAGCCCAGTCATAGGCCGTTGTTTTTTTTAACACACACACTTTTTTTTAATGCAAGTCAGTCATTAAGAAGCTCAAGTGAAAAGTCTGTTTATCCATAGTCTTTAACAATATTTGCTGTAGCAAAGGAACATCATTCGGGGGTACTTCAGCCTCCCTCTCCTTGTAATGGCTATTGAAGGAGCTAAGGGCACATCCTAACTAACTACAGTGGTTTATGTAAGTGCACAAGTCAGGTGGGATTGGTCCTGGCCTGATTTGATACACTAACAGGATTTGGTTTTCTTTTTGGAAATGTGAAGACTGCATAATATACCAAAATACCGTGATTTGGGTATTTTTGAGACAAAGGAAATGTTCTTAATTAGAAATACCGGTCTGAAATATATTATAAACAGAACAGAAGGATGGCAGTCAGGATTACAGCCGTGCGCTATGGAGAAGGCAACACTCACTTACAGCTTGAAGCCCATTTAAGCATCCCCAAGCCTCCTGGAGAAGCCAGGGAGCTCTCATGCCTTGGGAAAATGGAGGCACAGACCTCTAGTCTAGTTTTTAAAAGCTGAACCAATGAATATTTCGGTTTCCAAAGCATAGACATAAAAGAGCAAAAGCAACCAAAGAATTAGCGTCCCTTTGTATTGACTGGCCTGTTTTAATCCCACAGGCCAATCTACAGCATTTAACTGATAGTTTCAAATCTGTAAGAAAGAAAAGGACCTTGAAAAGATCTGGTTTACAACTCTAAGCCAATGAAATATAGCAGCCAGGATCATCTTACATTATTGTAAAGTTATTTAGACAGCTAGAGCTGTTAGCCAGGCTGCAATGAAGTCAGTAACATGGAAAGTAACACAGAAAACAGGAGTTCTCCCCACTGAGAATATGGAGTTCACGCTCTTAGTATTTAGAGCTGGATTTAGTTCAAGAGCTGCTGCGGTCATATTGGCTTTACGATACTCGCTTTGCGTCCAAACATTGCAGCGTTAGAAGTTTCTCTCCAACAGTCTAGCAGGTGTCATGTCTAGCACATTCAGGCACCTTCACATAAATGAAATCTCATGTATGATGGGCTTTAGTGTGGTGCAAATACCTCTTGGACAGTCAACCAGGTCCATCTGAGCTGCATACCATTTGGAGATGAACTCCATCAGAGCTCCTCTACAGAGACCCACACTGGGTGGACCTTTCCCACTGGTGAATTCTTTTCACTCCATGCAGGGTATGAAGCAACTGGACAATGATCTAAAAGCAACAATTAATGATACAAAGTGAAAAAAATCCATGTGTACAGCCATGAATGTTTCCCAGCAGGCAGAAGGGCTCAGCGTGGGCTTCCTCTTTGCAAGCACCCACCACCGAAACCAAGGCTTAAATGAATATGTGAAGCTCTGAACATGGTTTCTCCTCCCCTCTCTGACCCTTCACATTAGGCAACTCTTCTGAAAATCAGTTCCACACCCAGTGTATATTGCAAAGCAAATACCAGTAACAAAGGAGGGCAGAAGGCACTGGGACAACAGGCTGTAGGACACAGAATGGGCTGAGTCATCCCTATAAGCAAGCTCCGTCACGGCCAACACAACTGTTTTTTTCCTCTCTCCCAAAACCTCACCTGCCACTCAGTGTATCAACAGTGGCTGCAGATACACATGCAGACAGGAAAAAAAGAAGAAAAAAAAAGTTCCCTCCTTTGGCTCTTCTCTTTCTTTTACTAAGGACTCAGAAAAATGAGCACGTTACCAAGCTTAATGAGTTACCACGTATCAGCTAGGCCTGGATGATGGCACTGAGGACAGACACAGTCAATAGCAAACCCAAGATAAGACACATTAGCTCAAGCCTCAGCGTTGGAGGTTTAAACTAATCCATTTAGCCTTGCATATGCAGTAGGTAAAGAGCATACGTGCAAATAATTGTTGCGCCTCACCTCACACAGGTTAAGCTGTGGCAATACATCTGCTTAGACTAAGCTCCTCATTTCCATTTCTGGATACGTGGCATTGGCAGAACAGGGTTGAGACTCTCTTCTGAGTCCAAATTCAGCATCACAGCACAAGAGGGAGGTCAAAACAGGGATTAAAAATTCAGGCTCGTCCATAAGGACAGCGCAGTTTCCAGCAACGCTCACTGGGGATAAAGTATCACAGGAACTTTTCTCAGCAATGCATTTTTCAATGCCATATGTAATTATATTATGAGCTTAAGTCATAGGCGTACTCCAGCAAAATGACATCTACATTAGTGCCTTCCTTCTGACACAGCAAGATGTTCAAAATTGAGCATAACAAACTGGAGGGAATTCAGATCAACAGCTCCCCATAAGACACTCCCAGATTTTTCAGCCGATGATATCCAGAATTGCTATATAAGCAAGCAGAAGTCTCCACCTGTTCACGCATAAGTAAGATTAAAAAACCCAAACAGATGGTGGCTTAATCCCCAGCTCCATCCCCAACTGATGTTACACAAAATAAGGAACACGCCTTGCTCTGAACCTTTGCAGAAAAAAAAATCTTCAAAACCAGGAGTCTGCAGGGACAAAGTATTGCCATTCCAAAGTACTGTACTAATTTGGTGATTTCACTCTATAAAGGGAAGCATTCCACTTTAAATACTGATCATAGATCCCGAGTGTTCAACGGGATTGAGCAACAACTGAATATGCAGAGGGGAAGTGGAAAACTCATGCCCAATGCTTCAAACAATCTGACCTAAGGAACGGAAGAGCTAAGTATTGTCCATCTCCCCCCATCACACAATTGCTTGAGGTGGCCTCCTCTGAAACTCACGGCTTAACACACACTTACTTGGGGTATTCTGTCTTCAGGATGTCTTCATCCACTCTTTGCCACCACTCCATCATTCATGCTACCAAAGAGCATTAAAATGTAGAAAACCAGCAAAACCTGCTGCTGCTACTCGAGCAGCTTTAAAACCATGCTTTATGCTAATGATGCTTCTTTAAAAAAAAAGAGCACATGCTTGTCTCTGCTGTCCTGGTTCCTGTTCCCATCCCCTCGGCTCCTGATGAAAAGGACAGTGCCTCCTCTTCCCCATGTAACAGCAAGTCCTACAACAGCCAAGGGAATCCCCCTCACCGGCTTTGCACAGCAACACATCCTTCTCCATCTGGGATTGGAAGAAGGGCCAGGCTCCCTTCTGTTCCACAGAGGCAGTTAAAAGGAGGATTTTGTCCTGCGTGTTTATGGTGCAGTAGCAGTGAACTTCCACAGAGCCAAAACAAGCCTACCTTGCTGCTCAAAATGGGTTTCCTGCTGTTCAGGTCCCTCCGAGGAGGTCACAGAGCATACAGAAGCACATCACTGTCTCAAACGAAGCATCTCACATTCCTTCACAGATTTTATATTCAACTTACAGCAACATGAAACTTCATTCTTTCCTGTGAGGGTGGTGAGGCACTGGTACAGGTTGCCCAGAGAAGCTGTGGATGCCCCATCCCTGGCAGTGCTCAAGGCCAGGCTGGACGGGGCTTTGAGCAGCCTGGTCTAGTGGAAGGTGTCCCTTCCAACACAAACCATTCTGTGATTCACCCTCCCAAATCAGTTCATATTTATTCTAAAGGACAATTTAGCAACTGAATCTGCAGTAGGAAACCTTGAAGGGAATTCTTCCTCTTCAGAAGAGTATTCTATCATCTTACACTGCCTTCTGCCTGAAAGAAAAAAAAAAAACAACCACACAACCACCTCAGGGTTGTTTCAAACTGGTTAAAATGTACCCAGTTCAGAACTTAATTTCCTTACCATGAAATAAAAGTAGAAAAATCACATTGTGTTTAATACAACCCAAGTGTTTTCGTCAATCTTTGGGAAATCTAAAGCAGGAAGATGGATTTGCATCATCTTCATGGTGTTCCCATTAACAAATGCACAGTAGACTTCCCCCTAGCTGCAGAAGGCAGGTTCAAATTCATCCTTTAGGTCCCTAAGCAACCAGCTGGTAGCTGTGCCCCAAGCACAGACACACTCACATAACAACAGAGCAAGGGGGCCACAATATCCGAGCCACTCATGCAACTGTTCACTAGCCTGCTTTGGTCAAAGTAAGACCTGGAGTCTGAACAAGCCCAGCTCACTTGGTCTGAACAGGTTAGAAAGCAACTGTGTGAGCAAATCTGACAGCAGAGCCAAAAGTGTAATGCTTGCAGCAGCTGGAGGAGAGCTCACATAACAACATCTCCAGTGCCTAATGCATATAGAAAGAATCAGGTTCCTTGTAAAAATACAGGTTCACCTTCCACTCTTTCAGCACAACACTGATAGCCAGGAAGTCTTTTTCAGAGTGGTAGACTGTGTTGGACCCAAGGGTCTGCTATCAACAACATCCAGACACTTAAATATTTTCTTGGTGCTACAGGAACTCCATACCTTTAAATCCATGGGCCTAACTGTCTGACCTCCCAGCTTGTACTTCAGGTAGAATGGTATGTACTTCATGCTAGCTTTTACATAGTGTTTGAAATAGATGTTATTGTTCCAAGTCTGTGCTAAACCAGCGTTCTTTCATTTGTATTCAAGCAAATCTGAAGTAACAGTTTGACCAACTTTATTATTTTCCTGGTTGTATTAATTTTATGTAGTACAAAATTCCCTTATTTAAGCAATTTGAAAAGAAAAATATGAAGTTCCACACAAAGCCAGCATAACACATTTTACCTAACAGGAAATACACCCTTGTCAGATATTTTAAAGCTTGATGTTTTCTGTAAGAGCTTAATTTGTACTTATGTTTGAGTTCACAGCTTCAGACATCTGGATTCCAGTTCAGGGTTTATTTGCATACAAAAATATATTATAATGGAAAAAAGCATTAAAAGTTCTCAACTATATAAAATTACAAATATATTTTCATAAAAGCAACTTTAAATTAAAATTCAAGCTATATTTTAAAGCAAAATACAGCTGTAACACTTAAGTTATTTATTCCATCTGCTGCAAAGTGACAAAACTGATGTTGCCAGTTAAATACTTGTAGGAGTTTGCAAAGGTTATGTTCCGAAGGTGAATATCTTGGGTAGCAAAGTTAGCAGACAAGGGCAGCAGTTCTCAGTGATTGATTTTACTTATCCTTCAGAAGAATTTCACAGGCAAGCACAATGCCAAAGATTCATTTCACATACCTGGAAATAACACAACAAGAAAGATCATTAAGTTCCATATTAAACAAGATTGCATGTTGTTGATATACCAGACACCTTATCTATGCCCAGCTTGCTAGACTGCCTGACAAGCCAAAATTATGCCTTTTTAATTAAAATGAGAGCCAGAAGGTTAGTGTGTAAAATATTAAGGCAATTACTGTTCTAATGAGTGTTTAGGCTTGAAAAGGCATCTGTACAAAGTTCTGTGTCACCTCAAGCATGTAAATACAACTCCTCAAACATGTGGTAAGTATCAGATGGAAGCTGGACTTTTTCCTCAGAATTTCTGTGTACAATAAAGATAGTGTCACTTCTTACAGTGATACACTATAAATGAGACTCTGCTGAAATCACTAGAGATTTGCTTAGGATTAAAAAAAAAAAACAAAACAAAAAACCCCAAACCCACTACAGCAGGTGGCAGTCCCTACCCTCACCTTCAACATGTTTTGCAAGGGGACAATGAAACCCATACACTACAGGCAATTCTTTCAGAGTTAGCTGCAACACAGCTGTGCAAGATACAGTAATGTAAATACTTGCTGGTTTGGGGTTTCATTGTTCTACAAACCTTCCGAAACTCTGAAGTTTTTCATAAAAGCCGTCCATTAGGTTTCACTGGTAAAGATAAAGTTAGCTTAAGCATACATCCATGACAGAAGTCAGGAAACTACAAATATATTTTAAGTCAGAGAAGTGAAACCAGGATTAAGATACACGAAAAACAATAGGGAAGCAGGAAGCTCGTAAAGGCAGCTGTCTTGGGTTAAGTCTAAGGCAGATGGCCAAGGGTTCAAGAATTACAGGGAAGGGAAAATACCTAATGAATACAAGAAACTCAGTTCACAATTTACTGGAAGAGGGGAGTAGGGGGGAGTATCATGCTGCTGTTTAGATCTAGTCCTACAGTTTGTTGGTTTGGGATCTATAGTCTGGTTCCATACAGAAAAAAAAACAACAACCACAACACACATCACCAGTACCATGTCTGTAACAGCACAGGAAGAAGGAGAAAGAATAGGCAGAGTACGTGGCTGGGAACAGAAGGGCTTTTTTTTGGTTTTGTTCATTATGATTTAAAAAAAAAAACCAAAACCAACCACCAACAATTTAGTACTGTGACTGGAAAACACAATCTGTAGATAGTGACAGAAAAAGTGATCTAAATTCCATTCCTGGTAGACAAGCACAAACAGAACATAGCAGCTCTGTAATTCTTTCATAAAGCAAAGTCTAGAATAGAAAGGTTCCCTTCACCTACAGCTACTCCTGCAGTCACTTAGCTTTATAACAAAGAAACAAAACACCACTTTTTAGCTGAGTTTTGAGTATTTACAAAAGTGATGTTTACTTGATCTGCACATTGTAAAGGAGAGGTGAATTGCAGCTGCCCCAGAGGTGGGGACATGGGTCCATTGGAGTAATATGTATGTCTATCCACATAATGATCCATAGGATTAAAAAACTAAAATGAAGCCACCTATGTAAAAGTATTGCTAGCCTTCCCTTTCCTCTCCTCCCATGCACTGGCTTTCATCGCCCTTTGACAGTACCAAGTGAGATGCAGCCTACTAATAAAAATCTACTTACTTGCTAGTGTCCTGTCAAGATCAGCAATGAAGTCTTCCAGTTCTTTTGTGTCTCCAAGCTTTGCTGCAATGTAAGAGTAAATACTGCTTAGACATGACATATTTCTTTGGCCAAAAGAAACACTGGAACCACAAGATCCTCCAAATCATTTTCAGTGGTATCAAACATGCTGTGGATTATTTTCAGGAAAGGTCATTAGAGTTGCTGCGATGTCCAAATGCATTCTTAGAAAACAGGGGAGACAATGCAAATTCTGGTTTTTATGGTTTTCCATTTGACAGAAGCGAAGCAATTCTGTTTAATTTCAACCTGTGCTTTTTAAGGAAGTGGAGAAAAAAAAAACAACCTCTATGCCAACTAATCCATGTCCTTGCTATGTGGGAGTCTGCCTTTTTACATCTATTCAGATACTGCATTCATGACCCTAATCAAACCCCACCCAGTTAGCTCCCAGTCCTACTCAAATCTAAGCCTCTTAAATCATATCAGTAACACTGGTTTGTTGTGATGGACCAAGACCAAAGGATCTGACATATAGTATAAATTAGGATACAAACATCCACCTAAGTTTCCACTCTTGAGAACACCACTGGTTCACTCAATCTAGTTTTACTGCAAGGGGCTTTCTTATTTCTGTGGTCCATTCCAAGCTGGTTCCAACTCTATTTCTGTCTTTCTGTCTTCTCATCAGGAAGAGCATCTTGACTTTTAGTGCAATTCCTTGCCAAGTATTTCCTGACAGTTTAACTGAACTCTTTCTTGCTACTTCTTAGTAACTATTACTCATTATTTCTCCCTAGTATCAGCTAATTAGAAAGAAAGCATTTAACTGTTTTTTTTGTAACTGGTCACTGTGGAAAAGCCATGAAAGCATGAAAAGCTCTCCAGCATGCATCTGAGAAGACTAGTTGCAACAAAAGCACCATGTAGTACATTACGTATGACTGATCATTTAACTCTGGAGTAGACATATCAATAATCTAAGTTAACCTGAATTAAAAAAAAAAAAAAAAGCTCCTTGATCATCTGCAAGACAGAAGCTGCTTTGAAACAACATTGCTAGGGTTATATAGCATAGCATGGGTTGTATCAACTGGGCAAGGTCTGTATGGATCCAAGTAATTGTGTTAACTTGAATGACAGATAGGGCTTTGGAGGAGTTGCCAACTGTACCTCTGCATTCAGGCTAAGTATTTCTGCGAGCAGATGGGACACTTATGGTACTTAGTTGCTTCAGTAAGAATTAACTTGTGTTATTTCTTAAGTGAAATATTCTGTAAGTAGTACTATGATTCTTCATCAACCAAAAACCTGGACTTTTTAGTTTGGTGTTTCAAAACCAGAAGAGTTGCCAGGTCGCCTGCAAAGAAGTGTAGATGCAGTGTGCTATTGCTGTTGATAATCAAGACAATAATACTTGAATCTGTAGTGTGCTCAACAGTAATCCTTAGTTTTGTTGTAATTAAAAAAAAAAAAAAAAAAAAACACACACAAAAGAGCGAATGCATGCATGTGAATCCTGGCTCACAGAAAGAAGCCTATATAATGAAGATTTAGGAAGAAATGCCAGTGCCAGCAGTTAAAATTAAACTTACCTCTACACGGAGTTACGGATGGAGATGGCAAGCTTGGAGTAGATGCAGTTGGAGAATTAAGCTTTTCATCACTGAGGCTGAAACTATTTCTGTACAGTGAATCTGCACCTGTAAAAAGTTTATTATAAAGTGAAATTAACACCTTCTGCAATTTTGCAATAGAAAACAAAAATAAGGCCTTTCCTCATATGGCTTTCAAAGTCTGCAGAAAAATTTATAGACTTCAAAGTCAGAGGGATAAATAAATCATCCATTGTGTGAAAGCTACTGTTAAAAAGCAAGCAGTCCTAGGCCCAGTCCTCACTCCCAGTGAGGAAAGTGTCAGCTTTACCTGCAGTCAGTATCATTTGGAAAATATTACAAGAATGGCAATTATCCCACATGACTAAATTCAGCCTGGTATGACCCGACTGACTAATTCACAATATTCTGGGAAAATCTGGTTACCTGATTTTTTCAAAAGCCATTAAAGAAAAAGCTGAATAAAGAGCTCCAGGACAAGGACAGTCCCTGGAATGGAGAATATATTCAGCATTGTCCTCATCCCTGAAGCAAACTCACCAAACTCATACATTACTCTGCTGCTTTAGGTCTTGCATTCTAGATAAATGGTATGGCATCAGAACGTCTGTACACAAGATGTTCTGCAATCTTATTTTAGGCGGTCTTTCAAAGAAAGCTTTATATGCCCTGGAAAGTTCCAATATCATTCTGATGTTCTTTGATTTTTAGACAATGCCTTACATTTCAGAAATATCAAAAACTGATCTTTATATTGTCTCTTTTTAAGAAAAAGTTTCAAAATGCACAGTGCACACAAAGTATTAGTCAGGACTCCACTGGAAGGAGGAATTGTCACTGTGTTAGACACACTAAAACTGCTAGTTCCTGCAGCTTTGAGCCAGTGACCTGAAAACTGCAGTTCTACAAAAAGAAACCACTGTAATATGAACATGCCAATGGTCTCCATTTATTTGGCACACTTCCTAGGAAATAAGCGTATGTCTCATTATATGGGGTGGTAACTACCACCACTTGCCATTGAGGCCAGCAATTTTGTCTCCCTGCAGCACATGTATCATTTGTCCTTGCAGCCCCAGCCTAAGAAGTGGTTGCACTGAAGCATTAAGTCATCCGAGTCAGAACTGTCACACTTCCTTGGATGCCTGTCCCATTTGCTAATCCAGGAGATGACTGCCTTAGTTAAATTAAGGGTGTCTTGCTGAATTAGCAAAAGGGGGCAAGAACACAGCTTGCCAAGATGCACCCATCTCCACCCCCACTGAAAACTGCCATGACATTTGCAGATAGCAAATGTAGAGACCATCCTCCAGCAGACTACTCCTCTACCGCAGTTTTCCCATCTTTGGGAAGAGCATGTGTCCACACCCATCTCCTCCAGCCTGCTGTCCTTACCAGCACAAAATCACCTTCCACAGGAATACGCAGACACAGTGACAAATCAGACCAGACCAGTTGACAGCATCTACTTAGCCTGTCAGATGTCTCCTCAGCCATAGGCCGACTGTCTGTTTCTTCTGTGCTAGCTTCCAGGCCTACCTCTGTTGCAATACACTCCAAAGCAGCCTGTGCGAGAAGCTTCAACCTGGAATATTTTCCTCGTTCACAGGCATGTTGGCCCATAAGAGTACTGTACCTTTCACAGTTCGCATTGCAATCAGTTCTGATCTTGTTCTAGCAAACACGTGCTACCCACAGCACTACGCAGACATGAGCAATGCTGTGACTGACATCTGTTACCTGGGACTATTGCCTGCCCAAATCAGCCACCAGTTGGTATTTCTTGTTTAAAAAGAGGGGTATACTTCTTCATGCCAGCTTTTTATTGCTATTTCTTTATCTTCACTCCTAAGTCCCTATTCTCTCTAAACCTGAGCAGACCAAAACCTATCTACTTGGAAGTTCAGATATAAGAAAGATTTGATTAATACAATCCAGGATTGAGATAACTGTAGATAGAAAAACGGAAGAGTAAGCAATTTTGAAAGTAGCTCCTAAAACCATAAAAACCTATGGGGAGGGGGTAATCTGGCAATGCTCTGCAATGATGTGTGTCACCAGTATTGTACTATACAACTATACAATATGAACCCTGTTACTGAACGTAACAGGTAAAGGTAACACAAATTTCCTCCTGAAATCAGCTTATGGACCAACTTTCTACTACAATCACATTTTTTTTCAGCCAAGATGCAAACACTAGTGACCAAGAAACTTAAAACGGAAAACTAGCTGTTCAGGACAAACCCCTCCCATCACAAAAAAGCCAAACAACTTGTAACACCTCACACAAACAGTCCTGTAGCCAAGAGTACAACTTGCTGAAACACTGACAGAACAGACCAAAGATAAAACACTTTCCAGGCAATGTATTTGAAAAGAGCAGAATAAAGAACTTCCAAATTATTTCATACTTTAAAGGTTTTAGAGCTCACTGAATTAACAAAAAATAATCCAGAGAACAAATGGCTACAAAACTGAGTGTACTTTTAATGTGGAGTCTACGCTACTAGTATCCAGACACCAAATGGAGCGATGCTGTGAATTTATATTACAAAACAATTCTTTGCATACACCAAATCCAAAGCTCCAGTTGCTCTTCTACATAGCTGGAATAAAATGTTCTTTTTGTGAATGCCTGTGGGGGCAACTCACATTATGAAAGCTTTAATAAGCCATTTAAATTGGCCACAAACTATTCACCCAATTTTTTTTATTTATATCCATGTACACATCCAAGCTAGCAGTCAAGTCAACTTTGATTCTTTTTGTGGTTTTCTCACCATATTCCTTCCAAAAGAAGTTTAAAGTACTGACTTCTCACCTCACAATCTATTGAAACTAGAAAATGTTATTTCATACTGTCTTCCACAAACCTTATGCTGGGAGATATTTACAACTGGGCAAAAAGAAAGTAAGACAGAACAGTTGCTTTAAGTATCTGAATGTTTTTCTTCCACTATCAAAAGGTGAAGTGTTCTCACAAAACAGCTTTATCTTCTGATGGGTTGTAATATTAATAGTTTCATGAAAAATCAACATTTATCTTTCTCAAAAAAGCAAAAACATACTTTAGCTACTGGCTGTGGATTACACGTGCCACCGAGCAGCAGAGAAACTCTGGTGATGGAAGGAGGAAGGCATTGGCTCTACTATCACAGTCCTAACTGCTGTAAACAATGTACTATTAAAAAAATACTGCGATACCCATCACACAGTAATATCCTATTTGGTGAAGTGTGGCTGTAGGGCAGAAAGCTCTGGGAAAAGGACACATCAATCCTTGCTCTCTACTGGCTGCCTCAGCCAAGATTTGCTCATTCACCTCCAATAATGGCCCTTGGAAGGCTTCCACTGCCACACAAATACAGCATCCCCTGCAACCCAATAACCAGAAGCTGATGCCAAGGATCTCTCATCACTGCTGTCCTTTCACATGGAGCCCCTTTTCTCCAACTGCAACGCAAGTTTATCTATCATTCCTAACATTTTTCACTTTGGATTTTGATTCTACTGCCTGTGTGTACATATAAACTATGTCCCTTTGGCTGTTTAAAAAATAAAAACACACTCAAACTGTCTCTTAAAGAAAAAAAAGCCTTAAAACCTGAGAGAGTAAGCTATTGAGCTGATTTACGTAAGTCAAACTAAACCAACAGCTGCAAAATTAGGGGGTTGGAATAAATATGGGTGTATGTTACTTTGGCAAAATAATCTATAGTTAGTATTGACATTTGCTGTTCCAATATATGGTTAAACCACAAAGAACAACCACGGCAATACCATGTAAATATAGAATGTCCCCATGAAATGAGTAATTGAAAGGTTCTGGGCAGTAATTAACCAAAGGAGGAAAACCTCAAACTTTTCATTTTAAAGCAGATAATGGAAAAGTTCAGCCGTCTGACTTCTTCAGTATTATGCTCTTTCTAGTACCATAGTTCAAGATACAATTTTAAAGAGCCCTGGAGTCAGTAAAATTTTTTACGGCAGTTTTCAGTGGGGAGAATTTAGGGGGAAAAAAATAAATCACATCCCTAAAGTTTTCAGGAAGGAGCTTTAAAATTCCTCTTAAGTCTCTACAAGCCATGAATTTATTATAAAACAATAGTTCTGCATTTAATGAGCAGACTGTACAACTCACTCCTAGTTAGAACATAGCCTACTTACTAAAAAGATAAAATTGGGAATTTAATGCCATTGGAAGTGAGAAATATTCATGATGTAAAGAGCTTGTTTCACAACATGTGTTGCAGCCCTCAAGGATAGTGTTTATTTCGATCATAATCACACCTATGCTTGGCTCCACTGGGCATTTTTTGTGGGTTTTTCGCCTAGCTAACAAACATCACTTCAAACACTGACACAAAAATCACACCTTTTCATTTTTGACATGCCTAGGCCTCACTACTTAAAAGATTTCAAATCACATAGATACAAGGAAGTGATCTAGGAAGGCTGAAATTCAGATGCACACAAGCGTGCCTTCTCATTATATACAAAGCTTACCTTTCCACTCCCCCACCACACTCGGTACCTTTGAGGCTGTGTTTCCAACTCCAACCTTCCCATTTACTAATGCTCCCTTTCTAAAGTGTAATAGAAACAGGAATGCTGGAAAGATAAGAACAGGAAACCTTACAAAACCCCCACATTTCTCATTAAATTGAAATACTTGGAGAGAAGCCTATGCACCTGAAACTTCTGGCTTTTCTTCCCCCTGAATATATCAGTAATTTAATAAAACATTATTTCTCAGATCATTTAGTAACAGGTTATTTCTCCATGAGTCTTGCTTCATGTTTTCCTTATAAATATCATACTGCCTTCTTGTTAGGGACAGGTGTTAGAAGTCTGCAGAAGCAATCTAACTCCTCAAAATGTTCTCTTTATCATACAAGACTGATGTGCTGCTCACCTACTCCACATTCTGTCTCTCCTAACAGATGCCTATTTAAGAGTGGCGCAGCCACAGACTGATGGCTTCAAGATAAACTCTATCAAGCTCTTGCAAGGCACAGACCAGTATCTTTTCTAAGACAGCAGCAGCCTACAGCAGTCCCCAGTGGCCCCATCCCTCCTGCCATAATTTTATCTGATTATTTTTTTGAGCATGTAAACTTTTAGCACCCATGATACCTTAAGGCAATATATCTTACCATTTAAATATACACTGTGAGAAGAAATAGCTTCTCTTATTCTTTGAAATGTGTTGATTTAATTTAATTTCCTCATACTTGGTAACAGTAAGGCACTTTCCTAATGTCACTTAGGATTTTCTGGAAGACTAGCTTGTCCCCACCCAAGACATCTCTTCTCTAGCCTGACAGTCCCAGCCTATTTAATCACTTGGAAACAATTTTATGTCTCCAGTCATTTCTGTTGCCTTTTTCTGTACATTATTTAGTCACACACTGCAAGATTGCCAATGTAAACAGGCTTTTCAAGATGAGTGCTGCAGTATTAACAGTGTCTGATGCTTCATCTGTAGGCATTATTGCAAGCACATAGAGACATTCCTGGCATGTAACCACGAATGCTTGCAGTACACCAGGCACTGGGTGTTAACAGATACTGTTCAACCTCTTAGTAAACCTGCACCTACTTGGTTTTGAGATTATAAAATTGAGAGTTCTAGATGCACTCAGGGTTGGTTTTTTTTGTTGTTGTTGTGTTTAAAAGCTGGAGGTATTTGTCAGAAAGAATTTACATACTCCTAAAAAACCTGAAGATACACTGTAGGCTGTATGAGTGCAAGAATTGAATCTATGCATTTAATTTGCAATGTTTTTAACAAAGAGGTTGGAAGCCGAACCCGTCTCAAGAAAATGCATCCAGAGCTAGAAGTGTGAAACATTTCTGAAAGCCCAACAACAGATTACAGTTTAGCTTTCTGGTGTTACTGTAACTTCAGCAAAAGAAACACTGAAGTGCTTCCTTTCTCAGCCTCTCAAAGTCCCAACTTTCTATTCATTATCTTAAGCCTAAACTTGGAAGACTGTCCAGACATTGCCATATACTGTACTAGCACAATGCACCAAGAAGGCATGCAATTTATGCAGGCAAGCCTGCACTTTTCTTTGCAAGCTTATTCCAACACACAAGAAGCAAATTATATCTCTAGGAGTTCATCAACATAGCTGCATCTACACTAGTAGCTTTTGCCAGTACAGCACTCCTGTTTTATCCTATTTTATCACAACCAACACACACTGTAAATAGCAAAGAGTTATAAGGTATCCCTCAACCTACAAGTTTCAGCATGATTAATAACCTTAAGTACAAAGCTGTTATACTCCTATTCAATTGAATACATCAAACACACACAGTTGGTACTCACTCACAGTCCAGCAACTCAAGAATGTTGGAGTAACTCATCAGTTGCATCATGATTTCCAGCACTGACCCCATCAGCTGTTGTGGTTAATGTAATACTTGTGGGCCAAGTACTAAGATCATCATGAACATCTGCACTTGCGAGCCTTTCTATTACTGTAAGGTCTAGAGTCCACAGTGTTACGTACACTACTTAATGTGGCCAAGACTGACCTCGTCCAAAGATTATTTAGTCAAATAGCAGGACAAGATAGGGGAGAATCAAGTGCTATCGTTCCCATTTTCCACAGTAGTCTCTTGAAATGTCTAATTTTTCTTAGGAGCCTGAAATATGTAATGTAAGAATTTAAATCAGTACTTCTGGAGCTAGCTCCCTCAAGAGGGGATTTTAAGGTTAAAAGCAGTATTTGCAGGATTAACTACATTGATAAAGATCTTTTGTAAATATTTCTGTTAAATTAAACAGGCTCATCCTCATGGCAGAAACCCCAGGAGAGGAAAGGCTTTCCTTACCCTACTAAACAGTGCTATTCGAGTAGGACCACTTGGTATCTGTTATTAGCTTCTCAAAGTTGAAGACTGATACAGGGGTCCTGAAACAAACAGCTGCAACAGTTTAAAATGTTACCTTACCTTACAGTCCCATCCTAGACTCAAAAGGTATCACTGCAGAAGTGACCGAGCGATACATATGCCTAACCTTCAGTCACACTACATCTGTTAGGAGAATTACATTAACAAACAAACAAGAGATAGTACTAACACAGGACAGTCCGAACTGTTCTACACGTACACGACAAAGTATACTTCCAATAGTCTTGGCATTGGATAACAAAATTCTTGCAAAGATGTGAAGACTCTTCACATGAACAAGAGAGTCATTCAAACTATCTGCAGATAATATTGTTGGAATTCTTTTTGCATTGCTACAGATTCAAGTTGTCAGAACTTGGTCTTTCAGCCCAGTTTCTCCTTGACCCTGCAGTGGCGTTTAACCTAAGCACTACCATGGGAATTGCAAGGTCATGAACTCAGCACTACACAATAGAGACCAAAGGAAAGGGGAACCTAGGGGAAAAGTTCGAGTTTGAACAGAAAAAGCCTGGATAAGTAGGAAAATCCCTGCATCTATTCTTAAAATAGAGGCAGGGAGTGTAGCTGGATTACATCAGACACTGGAGCCTGTTTTGTAAAAGGAGCTCTTCATAAATCTGTGATTCCTTTCCAATCCTACCATAACTTCAAAACAAGAAGTTGTCTGCACCAAATGATGCCTTTAGGAAGAAGAGTTTTACTGGGCCTTTTCTGAGAAACAAGGCGAACTAGCTGTTTTTCTGTATCACTTTCCTTAGTCATAACCTCATACACTTGACACCACTGGATGCCAATAGGTGACTCAGTGCACCGTCCTGGTCCAGTATATGCCAGTGTCCAGAAGACAGCGATTTTGATTTCTCCAGAGCCACCTTTCACATGATGCATCACCAAGGGAGGAACCCCAGCAGAGGGTGGGGATTGAAAGCTCAACAAGTTCCTCGTACAAGAGCCTCAAGGACTTCGTATAGAACCATCAAACTCTGTCTACCCTGCCATCCCATTAATGTCTTCAGCCTAAATAAATCAGCACAAATTTGTGACACAGATTTTTGTTTTCCAGATCTTCCTGAAGAACCAGTCTTCCAGTATACATGAGTATGCCATTTCTCACCAGGCCTCCTGGCCTGCCAGAGAACACCATCACCTTCCTTCAAAGGTCCTTCCTGTCAATTCTAACAGAGGAGTTTTAAGCAGCATTCAAGATTTAAGTTTTCCAAACCACAGCAGATATGCTAAGTAACTACAGATAACTTTATCCATGCAAGAATTAAGTTCTGGGGTTTTTTATGGTTTTCTCAACAGCAGATTATTTCACTCTATCATTTTAAGTGTCTCATTTGTGGCAAGAGTATGTGAGAGGTTAATATATTACAAAATTGAAGACTGCACAAGAAATAGTAACACTACGGCCATATTGCTGTAGTTAATAATAGACTTAAGATTTGTAACGCAGCTCACATACTACATCAGCTTTGACTCAGTAAAGGCAGACCTCACCTTACACACCCTCAGCCACCCAAGAGGGTCCAGCCTAGATTAGGCACATATTTACAATCTTCCTCAGAGGGAGACAGACTTACAAGGAGTGATTCACCCACTAATTTATGAAACAGCAGAACAGCATCTGGATCCATGTATCTCCACTGACTACAGGAAAAAAGACCCAAAGGCACTGCTAGACAAGGTATCCTAGTTCAGAGCAGGTAAAACATTACCTGTCAACAAAATTAACAGAATCTTAGCCGCAATACTGAAATAAAGGGTTCTAATAACATGGAGAAGTAATGGTCTTGCAGCTTAAGTACTAGGACGATTATATTATATTTTAGTGCTAAGTCAACAGAACTGCACAGTAACTCCCTGAACTGATAAAAACGCACAACAGAAATTAAAGACACAACTTTATTATAAATAGTTGAAACCCAGGTAAGTTTCATGAAGCCCCCTGTACAGTTAGGACCTAGAACAGTGGCTATAGTTTGCTTTTAGCAGAACTTACTTCTGACAAAGTACCCCTTGCATCTACTGCTCCCAAGGAGAACAGCAGTTTCCAATCTAACTGTCTGGAAGAGAAAAGATTTCTTCTTTTCCTGACTAGCAAATTAAGTAAGAGAGATAACGCTTTTTCCCAAGGTATCTGTAAGAAGAAGTTTTTCCCATTTCTATGCTTTCTTGCTCACAGCAGGGCCTAAGCCAGTATCCGCTTCCCACCCTTCTCAGGGGATGTTCTGCACGCACCATTGCTATAGATCTAGCATACTTAGGTGCAAGTTCGCTTAAGCTGATCACTTCTGAAACAGCAGTAACACCAAACCAGGCACCTGGATGAGCTTCCAAGTGTTCCACAAAGCACACTTTAGTTCCCTCACTGTCAGCTGGTATTTCGGCTACTGAGATACAACGGACAGCCCCTGTCAGCCCAGGGTTTTGAAGACGCCGCGATGCCCCAGCATTCCGGCAGCCCGACCTTCTCCCGCAGCAGTTTTCGGCCGTGCCCGCTCTCAGAGGGGCCAGCTGTGATGCGGCTGCCCTCGGCACATCTCACCCTCCCTCTTCTGCTGCTCAGCACCGGGAGGATGAAGCCAGCGGGGCCAGACTTCGCATCCTTCTAACGCAAAAGGTAAAGGGAAACGTGTTGTTCTCTTTAAAAAGCAGGCGGGTTCCCCACCCTGCCCCTGTCGGGAGGGGATCGCGCTGGTTTTCGCCGCGCTGACCCCCCACCCCCGGGCCCGCCCGGACACTCACTCTCCGAGTCGCTGAGGCCGCTGCCGTCGCTGACGCTGGCGCTGCTCCGCCGCTTCATGCGCTCCAGGTGCTCGCCGTAGTGGAAGCGGCGCCGGCCGGCGGGGCAGGAGAACTCCGCCAGCACCGCGTCGAACTCCCCCAGCGCCTCCGCCAGGCCCCCGCCGCCGTCGTCCCCCAGCGCTGCCGGGCAGCGGCGTGAGGGCCCGTCGGGCGCTGTCCGCCCCGGGCCCCCGCGCTGTGAGGGCAGACCCGCCGCCCGCACCCCCCCCGCCCCCCACCCCGCGGCGGGAAGAAGCGAAAGGGCCCCGCCGCGCCCCCTCGGCCCGCCGCTCCCACCTTGACCCGCCGGCCGCTGCGCCTGAGGCGACTTCATGGCGGCGGGCCGAGGTGCCCCGCCGCCGGCCCGGCCTGCCGCCGCCAGCATGGGCGGCCTGGCGCCGCCGCCGCCGCCTCTTATAGCCCGCCGGGCGGGGGACTGAGGCGGAGGGGGCGGGAGGGGGCGGCGGCACCGCGGCCCGGCGCGGGGGCCGGGCGGTGCAGGTGCGCGTTCCCGGCCCGGGGCGGGCGCGGGGCCGGGTCCCCGCAGCAGCTCACCGGTACCACGGGTGGGGGCTGCCCTCTGACCGTCCCTCCCGACGGCGCAGTCGGGCCGTCCTCTGGCTGGCCTCGGCCTCCCCGTCCCGGCTGTCTGCGGGTCGGGACGGGCCCTGCCCCGGGCGTGTGCCGGGCGCTGGCGGAGGAGAGGAGCAGCAGAGCCGGCTCACGGAGGGAAGCTCGCACGAACACACGGCTGGATCATCCCCCCCTGCCCCGTGGGTGCTAGTCGCTAGGTGCAGAGCGGGACGACGAGGCGGCAGTCCCTTTCAGTGAGCCTGTGGCTTCACTTCAGCCACCGCCGGGAGCCCCTGCCACGGCCACGGCCACCCGCTGCCCACGGCGGGCTGGTGTGTGCCGGTGGCCACGGCTCAGCTCCATCCCTTAGCGAGCGGCCATGTGCACGCAGCCACCGGGGCAGCTGGGCCGGCTCGTCACAGAGGGCGACCAGGTGGCAGGGGTGACACGGGGAACTGCTCCGACACCCAGAGCCGCGGCCCCGGCTGCATCGGCCAGCGCGTTCTCCAGTGGAGAGCCTTCCTTATTCATAGAAGAAAGGTATTAAGCACTTGTCCTGAAGTCAGGTTAACCTGATGTTTACAGACGCCATACCTACCAAATACTGCTCTTGTGCTGCCTCTTGCTCGTTGTGAATATAAGCTGAGCCACTAAAATACCAGTTCTGCTAAATACTTACTGGGGGAGACTCTTGTCATGTTTAGTTACAGCCAGTAATACTGAAAACCAGACATCAGGTGCTATTCCATGCACATGTGTCAGGAGTTATGATTGTATTTGTGTGTTGATGAGAATACCTAGAATTAAAATAGAAGAGTCGAGGACGGGGAGATGGAAGAAAAATGTCCCTCCAAAACTTCTTGACACTTTCAGACATGTTGTCATTGCTCCTGCAAGACACAAAATGAGAAAAATAATATTCTAGACAATAAGCCATCTGTATCTAACAGATGTGCTCACCTCTCCTTACCGGCTGATACAGAGGCGTTTATTTATTTTCACAGTGGATGAAAAGAAGTTCTTACGGTGAAGTTCAATCATTATTTATTCTGCAGCTTCCTCCTTTCTTGTTGTCTTCCTCTGTTTTTCTTTCTGCTAATAAAAGTGGCTACAAACAATTGTTTCTGAGGACTGTAGTGACACAGATGGAAATCAAGGTTAAAAAGTAGGGAACAAGGAGATACGAGGGCACAACAACAGCACAAGAAGGATGAAAGACAGTAGACACAAGGCAGAAAGGAGAACTGTTGAGTACATGACTAGGTAGAACCCACAGCCCAAGAAGATAAGGACCTGGCCTGCAGCTGGCATCAATTCTCTTTTGCCCAGGCACCTACACATATGATGAGCCCTACTGTCCACACACATCCCCACCAAGCGCTGGTCATTTGGTCCTGTGCTTGGGTTGTATAGCAAGACATGACTTTGCAGCAAAAAGATGTTTTAGATTAGGCTTTAGATTATGAATCTATCCATTGTGTGAGGAATACGGGCAAAATAACCAAAGGCTAAAAGTCCTCCCGGGCCCTTCCTATTATTGCTTCTAATGATGGTCAAGGAATCTCACAGCTGGGACAGGGTCTTATGCCACGTCACAAAGAGCACACGTAGGGGGGTGAAGCTGTACAATAAGGCTTGAGTTGTTCAGGGGCCTCGCTGCCACAAAAAGGGGAATGACCTGCGCTACTTCTTCCTTCTTGTACTCCTGGCCTAGACCTTCTGCGTGTCTTTTGTAGTGGGTTTGTCTCGTCTTCTGCTGAGCCAATTCAACACATTAGAACAGCAGAAAACTAATCCAGTGTAATTTTCTGGTGGGCTGAGTTGAATGGGCTCAGCTCAGGTAGGTGAGCTCCAAGAGCTGATAAAAGTAGAGAGCGGATGGGGATGTGGGTAGGGAAAGAGAACAACTGCTTCCCTGTAGTGATACAAGAGTTTATCCCTGGCCTTCTCTTCAAATTATCATTTACACTCAAATTTACAGTTTTCAGAATAATTTATAGGCATGCTGAAGAAATTATTCTGTAAACCTCCCTTCTTTACAGCCATGTGTTTGAGAATCTTCTTTCCTTAAGAAAAACTGGGCTTAAAACTCCTTGGTCGTGTTTACTGCTCCATAGGCGAGTCTTTTAACATTTCTTCCAGTAAATACTCATGCTTTCTCCTAAGCAGCCTGAGATTCCACTGAGTGCAACTGACATTCAGCTGGTGAATTTCAATCTTCTGCATAAACAATTAGCTTATACATGAGGAAATGAAGACTGACTTTTACACCTATCAGTTCTATGTTATCGACCACATAGCCGTGCACCTCCATAAATATTACTGAAGGGCCCCGACATGCTCCTGCTGAACCAGATGCATTTTTACCACTGATGACAACGGGAGCAGCCCACACCTGGCAAAAAGAAAAGGCCACTTTTAAGCGCAGTGCCCTGAAACACCACAGACCGATGCGCCTGGCTGCTCGTGTTTACAGGTAGAAACATCTAATGCAGTTTGTAATGTAAACTTCAGCTACTGAATCCATCCCATCTTCTAGGCAGCCATCTAAGGTGTATTTAAAGTGAATTTCTTCTTGACCATTCGACACAGTGTCTCCGGATCCCTCTCAGCTGGTGATGCAATGTTTACAGTGGTTTCCTACTGCATTTTTAACCTCACAAACTTGTGAGCCACATAGTTATTTAAATCAACAAATTCTGCCTGTAAATATGCTTCAGGGTAAGACTTTCAAAACACTAGCAGGTATACTCTGATGTAGCCAAGTTGCAAGGCTCACAAGATACTAGTTTTCTAAGTGAAACATGGAGTAATTTGGGATAAAAAACCTTGTGCTGATACACCGAAGAGAATGCTAGAACTGGTTTACACAGACATTGGTGCTGCAGGTTGACTAATCTAGTGGTTTTCAAACCATGACCCAGAGATGCCTACAGAATCATGAACAACTTCTGAGGCATTCATGTAAGACAAGCAAAAAAAGACAAATTTATTAGAAGTAGGTTAAAATTCATAATAGATATGCAGCCCCATGTGCAGAAAGTGGAGCTGCAGAAGGGGCAATTTGCAAGTCAGAAATGGCTGAAAAGTTCTGGTCTAATCAATCCTTTCTTTTCACTGCTTCAAAGATCCAAAGTACCGCACAATATCAATCCTGCTGAGAGAACACCATGTTCCCACAGTTAAGGGCAGACATGTTCTGAAATCTAAGCCCATCTTCCCACTAGTACTGGCGCTAGACAACAACCAGAGTGACAGATCCCTGCCCATGGAAGCAGCCTGGAGATTTGAACATATAATTCCCATGAGTCTTTTAATATTTTTCAGTTTATCAAAATAGTAATTCTCTACAAAAGTAAGAGTACCAAGTGGGTAAAGTAGATACTTCATTTAAAACCTGTGAATGACAAACAGGCAGCCATCATTGCCAAACTTCCAGCTGAAGGAAAGCAAGGCAACCCAAAATTTAGATAGCTGTGAAGGAGAAAAATGAAAACTGCCAGAGGATGAAAAAGCACAGGTGCCAGCCAGACTGACACACAGGGAAACCCAACTCCTTGAGCCACAGAGCAGGAATAGACCAAACATCATCAGCATAACTTGTCTCCCTGTTCAGTGCATTGCAGCCCTGCCCTCAGGATGCTCTTTTGAAGGGTGGAGGCAGTGCTTAACAGTCTGTTTTATCTTTAACACTGCAAATGGAATTGCCTGTGTGAGTGAATTGCTAAACTTGTTGTGTAATAAGGACAGCTGCCTAATTAAAACTTGGCTGAGATGAGCTATGCATTTTACACTACCTAACTACCATCAGAGGCGAAACAACCTGCAATTGCTGCCAGCCGGGCTAAATACAAGCCTGTGACCTGTAGCTCAATCCACGGTGCCAGTGGGAAAAGTGAATGACTTACAGCAGTAAAATTAATCTTAAAAAACTGCTAAAAGTTAATCTTTTGCCAGAGATCTTTCACAGGACTTCCCTTCCTCTTCTCCCAACTTTTCTGTACACCTTAAACCTGAACCTAGACTTACTACAAACTGATGCAATACCTTCTGTTTTTCCCCTCTTCCTCTGATCGACACACAGTGCATGCAGACTCACGGACCAGCTCACTGCTACCCGTGACTGCGGCCTTGCAAGCAAAAAAAAAAAAAATAATAATCTTCCTGCTGACTTCTGCCAAAACTTAAACTCACCTTCTCTGACCCATTACACTTTCAAATTTTATGGTTGTCAAATTCACCTCCTAAATGCAAACACCATATAGCCTGTGCAGTTTTTTCTTCCTCTGTCTTTCAGAACCAAGAGGGAGAAGCTCTTGGAGTTTTGAATGGATATATTTAAATAAGTTTACTCTGAAACATGTTTATGGCAGTTTAAATGTAATCACTGCTGTTCCAGCTGGATTAAAAGTCAGAACTGATAGGTGTAATTGTAACCTGTATTGACATTGCTGGCAGGGGCAGTTTAGTGTGCGCTTCTGTCCACAGCAAAGAGATATGCAAAACCGCTCAAGAATCTGAGAGTTCTGGGATGACAGGCTTTGGCTGAGCATTGCATGGGAAAGGGAGAGGAGTTCACATAAGGAGCCGGATGGTAGTGAGTAAGTAAGAGATAAGCAAGTTTCAAAATAACTCATATTCTGTTTGGTGCCTTTTTGACAGAAGATGAAAGGAAAGTGTCACTTAATTAAAGGTATGCTCATATTATTAATCTGACTTGGGACAGTAGTAATTTTGATGCAGATCTGCTGTTGTCTCCAGCTGCCTTCTGGTGGTTTCAGTTTCTAAGCATTTTTCTTGTGCATGAGCTAACCTCTTTCAGAGGAAACTTAACTGGGAGACCAGCCCTACTGTACCCCAACTCTACAGGAGACATGACTGAAAACATGAAGATGGTCTTTGCTTCTTTGATTCTTCCATGCTCAGAAAAGTACTCTCTGCATGTCCTTGGTACTACTTCCATTTCTGCTTTACATTGGTGTAACTTAAGCTAAATTTTAGCTGAGACAACTACTGGCAACCTAATTCCTGGTCACATTTGCAAAAACACTTCTAATATCAAGCTGCATGACAAGTCCTTTTCTTCTTTTCTTCATTGAACACCAGGTTTTTCCAATGATGCCTATGCGTTTTGCTAGTACAAAGCATTGGCGATATCCCGAAAACAGAATGTCCAGGAGCAAAGCAAACTGAATGGAGTGCATTATAAAACCAACACAAGAGGTACTGGGCTGTAATATATATATAACAGACAGGTTTTCGGGAACCTTCAATCTTGAGTTCAATAAAAGTCACAGCAGAAGTTCATGTCCATCAGAAAATCCTCAAAATCCAACCGCACAAAGCATGCACTGACCATAAAGTACATAGGCAATAGATAATGCTATGGTGGCAGTGGAGACAAGCAAGAAGCTCCTTTTTAGAGATCACTTCAGACGTAGGAGAAACTAACCAAAACACTGCTTGAGAGCTGTACTAGTGTTTCTGGGTCTTAGTGCAAGGAGATAAACGTCTGGTAGATTTTTCCCCTGCAGTGCAAAGGAGAAACCAGAGAACAAGCAGAAAGAAGTGGTCAAAAAGCCAAGATGACAGCAAGGGAAATGTAAGCAAAGAAACCGTGGCAGTAAGCCAGGAGGGGGAGAGAGCCTGGTGGCTGGAGTGCTGTGTGGCAACTGGAAGTGAAGAAATTGCCTCCTTTTGACTCTACCACCAGGAAAGCAAGGCTGTGCATGTATCCTCTGCACGGGCAGATTGCGCATGAGACTGTGCAAGACTGGGTGAAGGGAACAGTTTGTTCTTCTTCCATGAAGTTGTTCCCCAGTGGAAATCATCCAAAAGAGTCCAGCAGCAGTAAATACCAATTTAAAAGGGTAGTGTGAAAAAAAAGGAAAAAGTATACACACGAATTCAATTTAACAACTTTTGGTTTGTGTGTTAGGTTGTGGGCTCTAGCTCAGGGCAAACCACTGTTTTGACCTCTACCTGATGCTACTGCCACTACAGCGGGATTGGTGTAAATCAATGTGCTGGATCATGAACTGGAGAAGCCGAGTTCTTTACTTTTCTGCCAGTTTTGCTTCAGAACCTTTCATGACTACCACTCCATCAGGAAACTTGTACCATTTCAAATGAAAATGTGAAACAGTTGTTGTTTTCCACCTGCTTTTGCTCTGAATTGTTGATAAATTGAGGAATTAAGATGGCTGGATACTGTGCTACTTCAAAAAAATGGTAAGTTTGTCAAGAGGAGAAGGAACGTTGACTCAACAGTGGGCAATTACAAGAAACAAATGGGAATTTAAGGTTTAAGAGGCTTGTATTTAATGAAAAATACCTGACACACAAACCACATCGCAAACAGATTTTAAGTCTTGTAAAGTGAAACACGTAAGGGAGCTCTAATGTATTCAAATAATGAAACATCTCTCCTAATTCATCTTCTCCGTAAGTAAAATAAAAGGCAGTGAAATTTTCAGGCAGATGTAATTTACATCAATGCTATTTGCTTTGACTAAAACCTAAGCATTTTGTACTGTTTCTGTTATGATATTTCAGACAGTCACATACACGTAGCCTGTTTGGCTCAGTCATCTTGTACTTCATATCCAACATTGTTTGGGGACTGTGCATTTCCAGAGCCTTAAACCCGGCCAAAAAATACAGATTCTAAATTGTTGTAATTAATAATTACAATGATAATAAAATATACTTGTGGCCAAAATACCTGCTAGAAAGATACTAACCACATCCAAAGAAAGAAAATTGTTCCTTGCCCAAGAAGAATTCTTATTAGATTTTCCTGGGAACACTGAATATCCTCTGGGTTTTGTGGTGTTTTTTCTTTCTTTTTAAAAATGTTTCAATTTTGTCTGTTTTACTTGCCCTTGTACGACTAAAGCAACGCTTTGTTTTTTCCATGGTCCAGAAGCATCTCTCTCCTGTATTGCACCAATCTCAAGGTAACTCATGACCAGTACAGCCACAAGAGTAAGGGAAGTCAGGAACGGCAGGGGGTGCAGGATGTCATTCCCATCCACCCTACCAAAGCAAACTGCCAAAGCAGGCTGAAAAAATCAAGTCTTGCTCTCCTTCCCATGCTCTGTTGATTTTAAGGCAGTAGGAGGCAAAAGGAGAAGCCAAGACTACTTGTTTGCTGAAGGCATGCAGTTGCCTATGTTAGAACAGAAGTGGAGCTCTTCCTTTATTTGTGTTGCAGTAGTGCCAATCATGGACCAGGACCCCATTGAGTCAGTCACCATACAAACGTGGAACAAAAGCAGTAATCCTCGAGCTTTGGTGAGCCACTAAATCACCCTCCTTTAAGGGATGGGGATTTGCATATTTATGGTTGGGAAATAACCATGCTTTGGTCCATTGGAGCCTCTCTCGTTATGAGTGCACTCACAGGGGGTTGTGTAGATGGGAAGAAAAGAATCAGTGTTACCAGTCAGTAACTACATACTGCATTCAGCTCTTTCCTCTGACTGAGACAACTGCATTTCAATTTAAGAATAATTATTAAAAGCCCTGGGTTTCTTCCATTTTTCTCAGCCTCAAATAATTTTTGTGACAAGCCATAGCAGCATCCCGTTTTCTTCCCAAATGAAAGTTAAGTAAACCATGCTCTAATTCTCCCAGCCAGAGGGAGGATCCGTGACAACTTCTTCCATATGCTCACTTTCTATTTCCAGCTTTTATTTCATAAATAATAGGCTTTCAAATTGTCCACGCCACGCCATGCTGCCCAGCACTAATTTACTAGTTGTATTTCTAAGAGAACTACAGTGGGGAGAAGACAAAGAAGTTTTTAGCAACAAATTGTCAAATAAGCTCAAGGAATCCTGTGGATAAACATCTTTCAGCACAACGTGTTACAGGTGGCACATCAGAAGCAAAAAGGGTATCAGCCTTGCAGAGCTCAGTATTACTGAGTAACTATTTTTAAATGTTTGGCATCCTGAGGTGCCCATAGCTTTGAATTGGATATAGGGGTTGCCTGACAGCAGAGTTGTCCAACTTTTTGATTTTTAAGAATTCCCTGCTTACTAAAAAAGAAAGTCTCTAGTGAAGCTGTAGGATCCCCAAGATTTACACCTATTGAAGTCACTGCAAATACTGTGTGGTTTCTGTTGCCTCTGTGTCCTGGAGAAGCACCTCGTGGATGCTTCAGTGTTCACAAATCACACAGCTGCGTGCTGTAGCCCTGAACATGCAATAGCGGGAACGTACCTGCTGAGATTTCTATACCGGTCCACATCCGGATGTTTTGCAGTGCCCAAGCTAACCATCAGTACATGTCCCCACCACCTGGAATAGAACTCTAACCCCAAAGCAAATGAATCACGGTCTGTCCTATGGATCCCAAAGTGATAAATTTATCCGTGGCATTCTGTCCACTGGTTTAAATTTCCCTAGAAAGATATTTAGACATGCAGGGAATGTTATTAATAGAAATAAAAGTTCCTCCAACTTCAGGTACTCTCTGAGCTCACTTCAATACAATCAAGTGAGCGGATTAGCTGAAATTTGATTATACATCTCCAGTGACAGTTAACAGGCTCGTCTGGTGCCTGACACCTTTGATATCTTTTGCACTGCTGTTTACAGACCCAAGCCTCAAGCACATATAATTTGCTTACATTTATAGATGGGTTTCATGACAGTTTATTATTTGTGGTATCAATCCTTGTCCTGAACTAGAAGTGCTCTGCGCAAGGCACCGTGCGTGGGGAACAGGGAGACAGCTCCTGCTCTGCTCCTCCCTTCCTTGTTTGCTTTAAGTTCAACCATTTATCATACGAAATCAGTCCTGGAAATACCACGTCTTTCCTTCTCCCGCCTTACTGCATACCTAAAATACCGCTAGGAACCTCTCATAAACCTGAACCTCTTCTTAATTGTTAACAGCATGTTCTCAAATACTTTTTCTAGACTTGAAATATGTTTAAGCAGCGAAGTCTGAGTGGTCAACGGACAGCATACTTAGTCTGTGATAAATTTAACTGAAGCGAAGGCTAATCTTCAAGGCCAATTCATGCTGCCCCTCTTCAACAGCCTGAGATTAAGGCAGGAACTGGGTTGACTGATGCTTTCTGCATACTAACACAGTATCTCCCCAAAGGCCAATCTCATCATCTGTGGGCTCAAATATGCTTTCACAGTGTCTCTGTTCTCAGCTGGTATGAAATAAGACCAAACAACTGTGCTCTCAACTTCAGAACCCCAAATCAATGTCTACAGACAGCTGGTTATACAAATACAAGTCTAATTCCACCACTTAAGCACAACACAAAAAACCAATGGCCTCTCTCCACTGCCCAAAAGAAAGAAAAGAGAGGCATTTTCCAGTGCTCTTACTACAAAACCAGGAAACACCTGAAAATAAGCAAGACTGGAGCCTTCTGTTCCCATGAAAATATTCTGGATGCAAGGCTTCCCTCTAGTGGAAAATCCATTACCTGGCCACTTTTCATTAACGCCTGTGGTTCAGATGTGAAAAAACAAATGCCGAAAGTACACAAAATGTTGCTGTGGAAACAGTAAATGCCAAGTGCATTCCCATATGAAAACATGCTTACGCTTAGAGTTTGTGTTACGGTTAAAGCCTGGCCTCTTCCTAGCTCAGGCATTCATTATTTGGGAAGTCTGGAGATGGTCGAGCTGAAGAGATGCAAGAAACCGCCGCTTCCACCGGAACTGTTAACTCTGGACTAAACTTTTGTTATCTGTGTGAACCTCAGGTACAGGATGTTCCATTAGGCCTGCCTGGGCTTTTGGAACAGGCTTATTCCCTATGATGTCTGTCAGCCTCAGAGTTTGCCTGCCTGCCTGCCCGCTGGTGGGAAGGAGAGAGGGAAAGGTGGGTACTCGGTGAGATGGCCAGCACTACTGCAGGGACCTGCGTGAGGCTGGGTGCTGGGTCAGGGAGTTCTTGTGGTGTTTACCTTGTTAACACAATTATTTGGTTTGTGCAGAGATAAGCAAAAGGGATTTATAAAAGAAATCCACAATAAAACAGATCAAAACAAAAAGCTTTCAAAGATCCACAAAACAAGACAGGTAGTTAAACTTACAGTAACTTACAGCAACTGCAATCAATGCATCAACAATTTCACATCTTGACTATGTAAGGCATTTTTAAGGTTTTGCTAAGACTGGTGATAAGCAAATGAAGCCTAGCTAATCTATATATACACACAACACAGCAGAATACTTAACGTAAGCATATAGGTGCTACATGAGTGCAAAGGCCGCAGAACATCTGTTGTCGACAGCAGCAAATGCACCTAACCCAAGTTCAAGTCAGAATTGTGCCCATACCTTTGCTGTCTCTCTCTCTAGGGGAGTTAGTTACACACTTACAAAGCACTGCTGCTACTGCCCTCACTTCCAGCTCCTGAAAGAGTGTCACAGGCTTCAAGGAAGGGCACAGCCCCAACAGATCTGGACAGAAATGCCCAGCCATATAGGCAGCTTCCCGCACCAAAGGAGATGCAGCATTTTTGATACCCAGCTAGTCAGCATGGCCAAACTGAGAGCCACAATGGCTCGTGGTTCAGTCTGCCGGCACTGAAGCCCAAGAGGACGCACGTATGCCACCCAGCTACAGGCTTGCGTTGCCATTGAAGATGAGCTGGCCCGTGTCAGATTGCTCCTTCTGCCACTGATTCTGGTGATCATCTGATGAATTAATTTCATTAACCACCAGATATTAGACAAGTCAAAAATACATTGAAACCTTTCAGTCAGTTCAGCGAGCTGAATTAGCTCTTCACTAAACCATGCCCTCAACTATCTAATACTGCCAGGTATGCAGTGATAAGCAAGGTCCTGCATCCTGCAGGCAGCATTTTGCTAGGCTGTTGCTGCATTCGCACGTTTTCCTTCTGCCTGGACAACAAATCCCATGTTAAGGTAACTGCAGTTGGTTGGGGCACACATCACACCACGCCCACCTGCAAAGATTAAATTGGAAGGAGATTGTGACAATGCATCACAAAATTGGGAAGCATTTGAATACAGTATTGATAAAAACAACTGATAAAAAATTGTAATGATATATTGTTGAATGTGTTTGTTATTAATTTATTAAATCTTGCATATATACAGAAATGTTAATCTGCCAGAGGAAAACAATATGATTTCCTTTATTAGTCAAAGGCTTCTTTTTGCTACCCACCCCACCCCCCACGATAAAAATACTCAAGCATGTTACAAGACCTGGAAATTTTTTTTGATCTTTAGCAGTTCTAGATTTTTTCAGGTTTGAATCAGGAATGAGTTTCAAAGATTTAGCTACAGCTCTAGTTGTAGGGTATCACGGCTTCACTTCCTACACTACTCAATTTTTCTAAGCAGAACCACTGCTACCATCAGACAAAGCTTAACAGTCCTTACCACAAAGATTTGTCTCCAGCTGAAATACGCTATGTATCAATAGCTTCATTGACACAGGTCTGCATGTGGGTGGCCACAGAGAATCTTAAAGCAACTTCCTTGCTGCCTTGCTCTTTATGCATTGAGGCCAGGCCAGAGTTCCAGAAGGAAGGAGATCTGCAGCATAAACGGGTCACTCCTACCTCCCTGTGGGTCAATGGAACAGGTGATGCTGAAAACAGGAAGTATCCTAGTCTCAGCCTAGCATATTTTCCGCTAGCCTCATTTGAGAGAGGGTAGCCAGTCTCAGATTTCAGACCTAAGATGAGGTGTAGGGTGTGATTGTGTTGGGGCAAAGATGTGAGGTTCTTCAACTTCACAGTCACCCCCACCAGGTGACTCGATCCACAAATTCTTGAAGCAGCCAAGCAGTTAAGCCTGATGTCAATGGACTGGTAAGAAAAAGAGAAGTCACCTCCTGGGACGTCACATTTACTAGAGAAAGAAAAAGGATAAGGGAGAGTGGAGCAAGAATGACTATAACTGACTGCCAAAGTGGACTCAATTATTTTTGAGATGACAAGTTGCAGAGGGGAAAAAAAAGCAAAACAGTGATGAAGAAAACAGGAATGAAAAAGACAGTATGAAAGGAAGAGTAGAGCTAGGTCAGCTGATAAAATTTAAACATTGAAATATGACACATTGATTCTATGACACTTAACATTTATGTATTACAGCACATTTCCTTTGGGACAATTTAACAAATCCGTTAAGTTTGATGCCTTTTCTAATTCAAGTTATTGAAAAGACACTGAGTCTTTTCAGAACAGTTTAAAGAAAAACACCTTTCCTTGACACCTGTTCTTCTCTATTACTTCTGTTATCCTTCCCATACTACCCTACCTGCTCTTTGCAATGGTCTAGTCTACAGGATTGCCAAGAACATACTATCGCAAGCAGTTCACACCTGCGATGACAGCCCTGAAGAAAAAACTCAGCAGCAGTAAGAGAAAGCCTCCAGCAGTTCTAAGAGAAAACCACACCACACACTGGGTGACTGAAGACTCACTTTTTGTGTTTTTAGTGTTTGCAAAAGAATTCCTAATTCATTAGTCTAGAAATCAAAACTATTCATCTGCTTTCTTAAGGAATAAACTGCTGCTGACACCCCAGGTATTTTTGCTCAATTCCAATCTAAAGCGTCAAGCTAAAAAGATACAGAGGACTGGATTAGCACTTAACTATAGTACTGCAGCCTTCTTTTGAAGGCCTGAATTAAATCCCTAGCAAACTATCGTCACTATAAAAGACAGAAGACCACTGTAACCACTTCACGTCTTCACCTCATGTGCAGGTTGAAGTGGATGTAGGGTATTGCTGAGGCACAACAATCCCATTATGTCAACTCCCTCCCTGCTTCAGACATCTTTGAGCAAGTTGTTCCACAGCAAATGCCACGCAGTCAATACGTAAGACAAAAACATCTTGTCATATTTCTCAGGGTAGCATGTTACTATAGAGAGAGACGTGACTCAATGTGCTAAATGGTGTTTTGGGGTGGGTTTTTTCCTTAACTACTTACAGAGTTCACGTTAAACCAGTGGATGTTGCAACTGAATGGAATAAACCTAATGGATGTGATGGGCTGAAGTTTAATGTCCATAAATATGCAAAAACTCCAAACAAAAGGCAAGTGTGTACAAAATAATTTATTACAGCATAACATATGTTGGCAGTATTTTACAGTGAGTTTTCCATTCAACAATTTTGAATCTAAACAGATGACACACAAAGGAGAATTTTCATTAGAACAGTTTATTTGTCTTAATAAAATCCCCTCTTCTTGAATGTATATTTGCCTTTGAGGGGCTAGTTAATATTACTGAAATTATTTACATTGCAGTGAAATAAAAACAAACCAGGATTGAATGATTCCATTGCAGTTTCCAGGAAACAGATTTTCTGTACAAGCCACAGTATAGTTATGTTTTGATAGCAGTTCTTACAGAATGTAAAGCTGTCATATGTAGCCATTTTGTCCAGCAATACTATGCTTTAAATAGTTATATTAGATTCAGACTTCATTTTGATGTGTTGTGTATTAAATAGTTAATGCACCAGAATACAAAGTAAGAAAAAGGTTTGTAGTCAGCCTCTTTGTGCTCCCTTAAACAGTTTTTAATTGTAAAACACACTCCTCACTATTTGCTTTGCAGCACCTCAAGCAACAGTATTTAGGCATGAGAAGTACTGGAGTATCGGCCGTAAGTGGACAACTAAGACTTTTAACGGAGGTAATACATTAAACTTACCGGTGAATTTTTATGCTGTAGAGAAGAACTGTATTCCCCATTACTGTACCTTCTGCATTTGCCCAAAGTTGGAGCAGCTTTTTCAACTTAAGTGTCAGTAAGTGAACAGATGGGGAGGAACCAGAAGGAAGAGAAGGAAGGGGAAGATGGACACAGGACAAACAACAGTATCAAATTCATTATGTTTTCTTAGGGAATTGCTTCTGGATATTCAGAAAAGTTAAACTGACCATAAACTTAAGGAAACAATAGCTATGGAACACAAGGTAGATAGAATAGTTTTCAAAAAGCCTTAGGGTGTTTTTTTTGTTTGTGGGTTTTTTATTATTTTTTTTAACACACAGACCTAATCTTCATATCCATCAACACTGGTTCCATATAAGACACACACCTGACAAAAACATGCAAACCCCCAATGCTTTCAATGTCACTGTGCTTCAAAAGAAACCAAACTGAAGGAACAGAAAGATAAAATAAAATTTAAAAAAAACCAAAAAAGCCTAAAGGACAGTAAAAGACGAAGAGGGCAATTCAAGCAGCACTTCAGTCTTAATCTGCTAAAAACGCTCAAATGATAATTTATTAACAAGATATGATCACATTTAGCTGTATATGTAATGACACTTATGTGAAAGCAGTCTTTAACATCCATATTTTTTGTGAGGGAGGGCTGATGGATTATTAAAAGACTTAAAACTGTACAAGTATAAACATGAAAAATGCTGATTAGGATAATGTTTACATAAATATTGGCAGTTTTTGTTGGGAGGAAAAAAAAAACCAACTAATAGCATACTCCATTTCATTTAACTATCCAAATATTTTGTTTTATACCTGTTAAAGATATTAAAATACAACCTGGAAAAGTAACCCTGATCTGTATCCAGCCAGCATGTAACGAGTCAGAGTTTTGTATACATGTGTGCATGTAGGTATACACACACACGGGCTTGCACACACTACTTCAAATTTCATTAGACAGCAAATCATGGTTAATGGCTGTATGATTCACAGATGCAATGCTGCTATCATCCTCGTTTGTGGCAGGCATAAAGGCAGACGTAAAAGGAAACAGTTTATGACATGCTGCTTGATATTCTTCACATTGAGCGTGGCAGCTTCCAAAACTGCCATCAAGCAGTGCCTCAAAAACCTTTGTTAATGTCTAGAGAAACAAAAGTAACAGTTAATATATGTGATTTACAATTATTTTATTACTAAAAAGATGTACTGTTAAACAATACTAATCTGAGCAAACACAGGTTCTCTGTTGGTATTCAGATATCTTAGTTACTTCAGGGAAAAATCTGAAACCTTGTTCTTCCAAATAACATTAATTTATCATGATATATGAAGCACACACATTACCCTGCAATTAAGTATACATTCTTTAAAAGCCCACATTTTTTAGCTTTAAATACTCTATCTTTTACCTTCACATTTTTGTCTCTCATGTTTTTATCCAATCTAGTAGCAACAGCAATTGCTTTTTCTTGTCTTGATTTGTCCAGGAAATACATCATCTTTGCACCTTATCACAAGAAAGAACACAACATTTAGATAACAGAGCTCCTAAATGCAATAATACCACATACACAGACACACAGAATCCAAAAACTTACACATCAATGTGAATTAGGATTTCTTACAAGGTTTAATAAACCCTATTTTACTCCCTTATTTAGAACTTAGAACTAACAAAACTAAAGCTATTTTGAAATGTATTAGAAGCATAAGGACTGAGTAACACCAATCTGCTTCTGCAAAAGTGAAACGCCTCACTCTACTGAAGACCTGTCAGCCAAGAAATACACATTAAAAGTATGTTGATGACGAAGTCCTTCAAATTGGCAGGCTAAGCGAAATCCATCCTACAAATGTAGAAGTGAGTAAAAGACATTTCCTCAGAGATACTCTGAATTCCTTTGAAAAGTATTGGATGTAAGTGAACAGTACAGGTACTAAACAACTGTGGAACACAGTCTAGAAGTAATTCAGACCAGTATACCTCTGTATGGCAGAAAGTAAGGTCAGGCTGGGCTACTAACCTGGAGCTGAATGAAATAGCTTAGGTACAAGGAAAGTGTAATGCAAGTTCGGTGCTTTGCCTGGACTAGACTGCATTGGTGACAAGCAAAACATTGCATTAATGTAACTATGCAACTTACTGGGCCACAAGCAGTTTATCAAAACCAGTCTGGGCATCTCTGCAAAATACTGTGTTGCTCCTCATATCACAGCTGCCTTAATTTAAAATCTCACCTTAAAGAATATGTAGGCATTTTGTATACTTTCCTTTTCCTAAACACAAAGTCCAGACACATGACACCTCACCACATAATCTACTACAAAGCACAAGAAGATTAAGAAATCATTTTACTGACAAAGTTAAACACCCACATTCTGAGTGTATTGTCTCTTCCTGCTCAACATATTTCCCCAATTATTAAATTTGTTTTCCTAATTAAAGAAAGTTTCCTAGTTCTTACTGCTTTTTTTTTAATCCAGAAAGTTTCAGAGAATAAACTGCTAGACTGAATATATTTGGGTTTGAGTCTTAAATGTCAAAAAAATTAAACTTAAGCTAGTTACATTTGTTTAAAGTCAGGGAGACAACAGTACAGAAACTGAAAAGGTATTAAAATTCTGCTTGCTTACTAGCAATCATTTTAAGTTAAGAAAAAACTCATTTGTACTCTCAGATTTCCGGTTTAGGTCTTTCAGATCTTTACCTTTTCAAACCTGAATTCAAGATGAGTTTCAGAAGTTACAAACTGTACAGTAGATAAGTCAATTGCTTCAAACGAGTTTCCGCATAAAAAGACGACAACACATAGGTGAAGACCTAAAGCTACCAAGGACATGTCTATTGTTAGTTCACTCCTGATTTCACTTTAAAATCCTGATCTCTACGTTTGTTCCCACTGCCTGCAAATTGATACGCTGTTGCATGACAGTCATCAATGGACCCTAAGGTCTGTTGATTGACCCTAAGGAGCTTTTACATTTTTAAGCCTCTCACCTCCACTGAATGCGGACCTGCCTGCTTCAAAAGGGTCCCTGACATCTCGCTAACATGGGTGCTGCCACTGTCAATGATCTAGCTTGGGTTCTTCTCAAAGGCACTAAAGATGTAGGCAGTGTGAAGCCAAATTTGGAAGTATGAGTCTTAGCCTGTAAAATTACTATGTCAAAGTGACTATATATACACTGTTTTCCATAATAATGGAGGACTAGAAAGTAGAACCTGGAAAACATCCAGTTAGATGCCCAACAATGACAAGAGTGAAAGGAGCAACTGCCTGCTGAGATATCTGTACTTGACTTCTTGAGCCTGCTCACAGGAAAGCTGTGCCAAGTATTTTTCTCAAGATGCTGTCCTGAAACAGGGATGTTTTAATGGCCTCTTAAGTTTGGGGTAAGTTACCTAACCTTCCTTTAAGAGAGATGAACAATCCTCTGAAGCTAACTTTCTCCAGTAATTCTGGACAGACCACAGGCAACTTTTACCAACTAGGTGAGATTAGTACTGTTCTAAGTACTTTGCCTGATAAATCTACACCTATTTTTGCTTCTTAACTGCTGAAGTAGTGTTTTGGTTTCTCCTCTACTAGCTTCTCTGGTGACATCAATTTTTATCCCAAAATTTTCTTTACTCAGTAGACATGATTATTTATTTTTATTCCAACTTTATTCCAACTTTAAATTCCAACTTTCCTTGACTTAATTCCAGCAGCTACTTCTACACAAATAGTGTAAGTGTCACATTTCAACATATTCACAGTTGACCATGAAGCAGAAAAGCAAAAGTAGCATAACAAGCTTGTCATGGTCATGGTATTTTTTATTGATGTGACAAAGCTATGAATAGGAACAGAGACATTGCAGCTGACAGGAAAACAGGAAAAAGCACTGCTTCTAATATATAGGATGTTTTGGTTTCTAAGTATTTCAGAACTAGAAGCTCCAACAGGAGGAATAACAATGCTTCCATACTTAAATAACTGTGGTGGTTTGATCACACTTTTTGGAGAAAAGCAGCAAGTTCCTTATGCATCTAATAAAACAAGTAAATGAGCTTTTTTAACTTGGTAAAAGCAGTCAGAAAAAAACCCCACAATGTAAACATGAATTTCTGCCTCATTTACATCTGATTTATGGACTCCAGATAAAGATTCTGGATTTAAATCACTCAATCTCCTTTTCAAGAGCACTAAGGAAGTTACACAAACCTGACAGCTGGTGCTGAATGGAGGTAGCATTGTGTTTGAGAAATTCTTCATTAAAACTTTCCAAGTTTTTATTAACAAAGATTTTCTGCATTTCTTGAGTTAGGACCTTGCTCACAATTTCTGGGAGGTTACTATGGTCAGATACTAGAAGGAGGAAGGTAAGAAGGAGAGAAGCAAAAAAGCCATTTAAAGACCTGTAGAAGACAGTGTGAAACCACATAAACATCACTGCTAGAATTCCCATTTTTAAAATTTGGGCACAGAAAGAAACAACAAATCTCAGTTCAAAACAGGTAAACACAAGCATTACCGATGCATTTATAGATGAGACATTCATAAAGGGCGCTATGTAATGTAAACTTTCTGCTGCAAGTTCACAACACATACTTTGCTTCAGTCAGAATCTTGCTCCCATATCTGCCACGTATTTTCTTAAAACTTGAGAATTTCAAGAATCTTTGGAATACCTACTCCTCTGTGAGATCTAGCCAAAATGAGCTATTGGGTCCACCTGGTGGATTAACAGAGGAAGGAGTATAATATAGTACATGTACAGTACCCTGCATAGCACAATCTGTGTTTTCTTGCATATTACCATAGAAAACAAACCATTTATTTTTTTTATATCAGTTTGCATTTCAGAAGTATTTATGCATTACAAAAATACGTAGTTATGTCCTTGTACAATATAACTTCCTATATCTATACATACATACATACCAGCTTTAGAGAATTTAATCAAGCACTCATGTAGCCATGGGTTATTACTGTTGATAGCAAAAGCTCTTTTGACAGACTGTAACATTAAAAGAAACTTTCCTGTGGGAAGGAGAAAAAACAAAAACATGCCAAGATTAAGAATACAGAACTTTTCCTCTTTATATCAACTACTGTTTTCTTTAGTGAATCTAATACAAACATTAGAAACATCAATGCCTACACAGAATTAGAAGAGAGATTTATTTTTCCCCATCCAGATTGCTTAATAAGATAGAAATGCCTGCTGCTCAGACAATGGCAGCACTGCTTAGATGATATTACTACCCATTTGGCTTTGTTTCCCCCTACATAATTGAAGATCACACTGCAAATATCTTTTTACAGCATTTATTAGTATATACTACAATCTATATTGCTCTTAGGTTGTTTGTTTTAAGGGTGGCTAAACATAAATGCTATTTCCCCTATTATTCCTGGATATGATGCAAACCCCAGCTTCAGTAAAGTAAATATCTATTCCAGACCATTTTCAGCTACACTCAGATATCAGGCTGCAGTGAAGAGTTAACATTTTGTAGAGCAAAAATAAAATTAAGCAGTACTTTACCTTTTCTAAAGTATATTTCAAATGCTAATAAATGTGTTTCTATGTCATCTCCAATAAGATTCTTAAGTGGTATAAGGAACTTAATGGCTTCTTCTAATGGATTTTCTACCTGTTTTAATAAAAACACAGTTAAACTTAAAGCTTAAAATAAATGTTAAAACCCCCACCAAGGGTAGTTTCTGCTACTCAGAGCATTTGAATAATCAGAGGCCAAAGGTGGACTGTAGATAGCTTTCTGAACTAAACTGAGCCACAACATTTGTATTTAAACACCAGATTTTAAAATGTTTACTCATGATTTCATGCTGACAAAGACAACTTAATTCTAACTCTGGCACTGCTTATGTAATGTACATGGTGATGTAATGTAGCATTTAGGAAACAGTTAAATATGACCACCTTAGACATCAAGCTTAAATTTCTGAAGTTACTGTGATAAAGGAGATAGCCTACATTTCTCTAAGCACAAAGAACTCAAGTCTTCAAATTTTTTGAACAGCCATTAAATTTCTGTTAGTTTTTCCTCTACTCACTGTAGGAAAACCAGATTTCTTCAGGCAAGAACCATCTTTTTGTTCAATATCTATTTTAATGAAGGATGGCCTACTGTTTGAAAGGACAAAATTTAAAGAAAGTAACAATACCAATAATATAGAACTTTGATTTATCAGAGTAAAAATACTGCTTTTCTTTAGTGTAAATAGAGTTGAACAACAAAAAGATATCTTCATGCTAAAACAACCTTATAAAAACCCCTGCATTCTTTTAAGAACCTGATAGTAATGCCATATTATAGGCCTTTTATGATAATCACATGAATTTAACAGGAAAGACCACGCTCACCCTTTCCAGTTTTTCAGGAACTAGCTCTTCCCTGGGTCCACTTGTTTCCTCCTCCTCTTCATCTCGTTTTTTCTTTTGATTTTTTTGCTGTCGCTCTCTTTCTGCATGTTTTCTTTCCTCTTCAAGTTTTGCTTTCTTCTGTGCTCTTCTTTGCTTACTAAGCATTTTCTTCAGTTCTTTGGCTGAGAGATTTTCTACAGATTAAAGATAGCAAACAGATAATTCATATTAACAGAGTATTTAATTAAAAAACTCATCTCTCTCAAACAACACTCAGACATGCCACTACCTTCCTGCCCCACATCAAAATGGTGTATTTTACAGCTATTTCCGTAAGGATC
Source organism: Falco punctatus (assembly GCF_963210335.1). Taxonomy (NCBI): domain Eukaryota; kingdom Metazoa; phylum Chordata; class Aves; order Falconiformes; family Falconidae; genus Falco; species Falco punctatus. Next base: position 34,186,247 of record NC_137581.1, read on the forward strand.
AGCCTTGACAAACTATCATTACTAAATAGTCCAACATTACTACTGGATTACTATTTACAGCATAGCACAACACTTGATCTTGCCTATTTTCTCTTACATAGTTGTCAGAGAAACCTCAGCTATCTTAAAAGTTAACTACATAAAGTTGCTGCATCTATGACATGTTTTACCTTAAAAAATGGACAATGGTTTTCAAGGGCAATACTAAGCTCCTGTATTGACTGTAGCTCAGCTTCCTTCTAATGCTAACTAGTAACATCCAGATGGATTTACACTCCATCTTAAAACAAGCTTGTTATATTTCATTAAAGTGTCCGAGTAATATACAGCCATGATCACTGCACTGACCTTCTGCAAGAGCCATGGAATATCTATATGGATGCAAGCAAAAACTGATACTGTTTGGGGTGAGGAGAGGTAAAATATTCTGGAATGTATTAGCAGGATCATTATATGAATCTTAAGGCTGCTTGCTGTGTTTGTATTTTTAGACTGGACTGGCATTTAAAAAAAGCACAAAGGTTAAACAGTCGCATGAAAAGCAGAACACAAAAAACACTGTTTCCTACAGGATTACACAGAAGTAAGGAGCCTTCAGCCTTTCCATTCACACCTTCTTTTCCTTCCCTGGTGTCCCACTGACCTGACAAGTTTAGCCAGAGTAATACTGTAATTTCCACTGTTTACTGTGGTGTTTCACTGAAACCAGGATTTGTGCTGATAACATGGCAAGGAAAAGAAGTGTGGGCTACTGAGGGACTAACACATCTTTTTTGTGGCTATGGCACCATGACCTCTGTGCTGGGGCCACCCACCATTCTGAGACAGGGAAGCAAGTAGAAGCAAGCATTCTTTTTACCACATTCGTACGGTGCTGCCTTCCCCTGTGGATGACCCTACTGAATCCCTATGTACAGCAGGCAAATAAACGAACATCAATTCTTACGTTCTTCTCTTCACCACCTCAGTTTCTATGACATATTGCTACCAAGACCCTCTGTCACACACAGATCTTACATTATATACAGAAACAAATCAAAATTCAAGACAAAAAAAGATACAAGTTGAACTGTGCTGTGAAATGGGCCTCTGTTTATATGTACTTCATTATACACAGGCAGATAGGGAAAAACGTATTATTTACCTGTCCTGGTTTCAGCTGAGATGGAGTTAATTTTCTTCTTGGTGGCTAGTGCAGTGCTGTGGCTTGAATTTGGTGTGGGAACAATGTGGTCAGGGGGTTTTTAGTTTCTCAGGCAGGAGGGCTGGAGGGGCACAAGAAACTGGGAAGGGACACAGCCAGGTCAGCTGACCCAAAGTAGCCGGAGGTATTCCATACCATGGGACTTCATGCTTGGTATATAAACTGGGGCGGTGGGGAGGTTGGCCAGGGCTGCCACTCAGTGCTCAGGGACTGGCTGGGCATCGGTCAGTGGGCAGTGAGCAGCTGTATTGTGTGTCACTAGTTTTCTTTTTTCCCCTCCCTTTGGATTTCATTCCTTTCCCCTTCTCCCTCCTTTTTGTTATAACTGTTACTGTTATTATTATTGTTCTTTCATTTTTATTTCAATTACTAAATTCTTCTTATCTCAACCCTCGAGTTTTACATTCCTTTCCAATGCTCCTCCCCACCCCCTGGGTGAGGGGGGAGGCGAGGGAGCAGCTGCATGGCACTTAATTACCAGCTGGGGTTAAACCACAACATCACCTTTGAATGAAAGGTAAGATTGTATTGACAACATTAAGTAGCATTTTCAGTTTAATTTAACTTTTACTCCCATTGTCAAAAATTCTTCCCTTTGCAAAGAGCTAGTCATTAACTTAGCCCCTGCCCCGTTAGTCAAGAGCCTCTGCAATGCTGCGATTCCACTAAAGGAGAAACAACTATTTATCTTACAGAAAAAAAACTCAGAACTCGTTTGTCATTGTAGCCTCAGTTTTCCAAACCACACCCCACTGGTTTCCTAAGAAAATCCACTTCCCATTTAACATTAGTTTAAAATAATTTCCTAAATGTATCAATTTTGCTAATACACTTATCCATGTATTCTTTGGTCCTGAAGTTACATGAAAAATGATAAAATGTAATGCAGTGTGAACTAGTATTACTAGGCAATAAGTTAAATACACTAGATCAAGATTAAATTCTTACAATTCAGACTGATTTCCCCCAAAATCTATCCATTGTTTCATAATTAATCTGTTAATTACATTTATCTTTTGTTTAAATGAATACATGGCTGAACTGAATTTGATTTTTCCTCTTAATATTCTGAAATGCCACTCCTCCCCAGGTACTCCAACTATAGCTAGGTTCATCTGTGTACTACTTTAACAATATGATGAGAGGAGAACAGAGAGGAAGAAAGCTGTAGGATGTTATCTATGATCTCTTTTCTGCAATCAAATCATGACAGAAAAGAGGAAAAACTTGTGTATGTTACAACTCATTTATTCTATAGCACGTAGATTAGCTTAATAAGCTTTTTACATGTGTCATACACATGTGAGCCTCCATTATGGTCTAGATACCTGAATTCACTTCTTGTTCTTTGCTTTCATTGGTAAGAGGATTATCATGGAGCTTCAAGTAGATTTCAATTGCTGATCGAGCAGCCTTGAAGTAGAAGGCATGTTTCCTGAGCACATCTTCTAATCTCAAAAGGTCTACATAGGCACGAAGAGTCATCTTTCTCATGCAGTATGTGTGGAAGTCAAATTGGTCATCCGTTATCTCAAAAAAATGCTTCAAAAGAAAAAACATACAACTCTTATGCACTTCCCTTGCTTAATTTTTTTGATTAGGTGGAGATTAATAAAGTTACAAGTGATGTATCTACAGGCAATTTTAACAGGCATAGAAATATCCCTGTAATACTGACTGTCCAAGAGAACCTGTCAGTAGGGGGATGAAAAAGACCCAGAAAAATGGAATTTTGTAAACAAAAACTACAATGTGATTGTTCAAAGGCTTAGGCACTCTTAAAAAGCCAACTGAAATGTAATTGTTCCGATTAAAAAAAAACCCCAAACAATTGGCAAAAGACCACAAAAAGTTAATGTACAAATAGTGTATAGTTCGGAGACATGGCATTGTACATTGAATCCTCTCCACTTCAAATAACCAGTTTTCACGTAATAGCCAGGCAGAACATCTTACTTATTACAATACATCAAATATTAACCTGTTTTTAAAAGTCATTGTACTATAAACTTTATACCCAAAGAAAATAATGCTGATTACATCAGCAAGTGTCTTCATTACCATATGAGAAATGCGGGGAAACAAACTGACAGCGTTTGCACCTACTTACCCTTTCTACTTCATGGCATTTTTTCAAGGCATCACCATACTTCCCTAGCCTTTGATAAGCTGCAGCACATTCGGTCTGGAACCACATACACTGCATCTCATTTAGGTTTTCCATAGCAGAAGTTCCTTCCTGAAACAAATATTACTATCGCTTTTTGACATTATACTTTACCAGCTGCTTCTTTCAACTATGGCTAGTTTCAGGCCGTTAGTAGGAAACAATCAATGCCTCAACTACTTGGAACACAATAGAAAACGACTATAACCACCCAGCAACTAGGAGTAATACTTGTGATACCCTATGCTCCCCAAGATAGAAAAGAATAGATTTAAATTGTTTAAAAAAAAGAATTATCTGAACAAGATTAGTGTCTCAACAGATTTTTAAGATTAACTCATGCTCATATAAACAATCTTACTTTCACAAATTGGGGGCAGAAAACAACGCTATTTTTACAAACCTTGACATTCAGCAAATAATTTCCATTGTTTTTCCCGTCAGTTAAGTGGCATCTACTAGTCTAAAAATTCACCAATTTACTGCTTTATCATGTAGTATGGATAAGTTTCTTAGAATTTGTTAGTCTAAATAAATGTAGTTATAACTTCATAGTTTTGCAAGAAAAAATCCTAGGATTTATTCTTTGAATTTTCAGTGCTCCAGATTAAGAATAAACACATTCCACATATCATGAATGCTAGCCACCATCTTTTCAGAACAGTCTTTATAACTAGAAAGAAAACCCAGTTCAACTCACAACATTTAGTTATTTAGGACCAGATTTATCCTATCTTACCACAGATATCTATGGTAGAGTTCTGTATTTCTTGCTCTAACACTTCCGGCAAGCATACACGACAAGCTTTAGTTATCAAATTTTCAATCATTCCTAGAAATATCTAGGAAGGTCAGATTCACTTTCAGTTCTTTTCACACCTAAAATTAGAAAATATTAAGGAGCTCAATTTATTTATGTGCTCCATGAAATCCCACCAAGTAGCTGTCTTCATATTTAATTACATAAATCAATATGGAAATCTGGTCTTTATGAATCTAAATTTTGTTTAATGTCAAAAATATACAGTTTTAAGTGCTTATCCCATCTTTTGAGGATAGGATTTGCTTTAACAATTTTTTTGTCTGTAGTACTAGCTTAAAGGAATGAAATATTCAAGTCCAAATTAGTTTTTGCTAATGCTAAATCACAACGAATACAGTGAACATTCCTGCGCAGTTAGCTCAGATGGTATTACTGGGAAGCAGCAAGTTTTGCAAACAAGGTGTTCATTGGATGCATTTCCAGAGATATTTAGAAACATGGCAATAAAAAAATACTTCTGGACAGCTACCTTTGAACAACCAATTTTTCCAGTATTTACTGGGTCTATACAGCTGGAGTACTGCATCCAGCTCTGGAGCCTCCAGCACAAAAGTGACATGGACTCATTACAGAAGGTCCAGAGGAGGGCCATGAAAAAGCAGAGCACTGGAGCACCTCTCCTGTGAAGACAGGCTGAGAGAGTTGGGGTTATTCAGCCTGGATAAGAGAGGGGTCCAGGAAACCTTAACGAAACCTTTCAATCTATAAAAGGGGCTTGCAAGAAAGATGGAGAGAGACTTTTCACCAGGGCCTGTAGGGACAGAACAAGGTGTAAGAGTTTTAGACAAGTAGGTTTAGATTGGATACAAGGAAGAAATTCTTCACTGTGACGATGGTCAGATGCTGGCACAGGTTGCACAGAGAATGTGTGGATGCCCCATTATTGCAAGTGTTCAAAATCAGGTTGAATGGGGCTGAGAGCAACCTAATTTATTGAAAAGACATCCCTACCCAAGGCAGGGCGTTGGACTAGATCATCTTTAAAAGGTCACTTCCAATCCAAACTGTTCTGTGATTCTATATAGTTATTTACCATTAAGTGTAAGAGCACTATCTTAAAAATGGACATTAATAAAAGATAATTCTTGTTTTGCTCAGAAGTTACGAGTGAAAAAAAGTGCCAGAGGCAAACAAAACCTCTCTTCGTTAAAGCAGTATACTTACCCTCGTGAATTTAGAGCACATCTCCTCTGCATCCTTCACCATATTTGCTCGCAGCATGTACTTAGCACACTTAGAATTGATAAATCTATCTGCAGTATCCAAAGACTGTGCTTCATCCATCCATTTGGCAGCTTCCTTGAGGTTACCTACATGCTGTTAGGAAGAAATTAAATAGCTTTCAGTATAAAATCTGAAAAATCTATAGTTACTGGTATTTCTCCCTCAGAAGTAACAAAAGGCAGTATTATTGTTCCTTCTCCCCTGCCCACAGATTTTTTCAGAATGACAATTTGCTGTAAGTTGTGACTTGCTTTGCAAAACCTAAACAAAAGGGTTTTCATTTTCTTCCTGACAGAATAGCACCCCAAAAGAAATCCGCATGAAAACCATGCCCATAACCATTGCTAACTGAAATACTATCCATAAATTTATGCCAGTTTGACAAGTTGGGTTTTTTTATAAACTAAGTATGCCACACGTCCAAACTAACTTTTTACCTTGTAAATTTTTGCTTTTAAATAGAATAGTTCTATTAATGTTGGAGTGCTTGCAATTGCAGCATTAATGTAATCCAAGGCCAAAGAACACTGGCCAAGTTTGTCAAAGTGCTGTGCCAGGAAATAACGAACCCAAAGCAGTGTTGTTGGGGGCTCTTTCTCTCCGTTTTCTGCAACAAAATGGAAAAAGTTAAAATAACCACTGAAGTTGAAGACTGCATTTGAAAAACAAACAGAAAAAACAAAGCTTGGAAAATTCAGGAAATATTTTCTGTAATGCATTCATTCATTCATTTTCTTATTACAATTATTATATACTACAAGGTATTACAACTATTTTCTTGCAACAAGTATCAGTACTTCAACAGTTCTTGGTAACTGCCATGAACTGTATTAGTAATTACAATGTAATTAATATAAGACCTTAGACACTTACCACATGTACTAAAAAGGTCACAAGTTTTCAAAGAGGCTTCATAACCAGTAACAAGTTCTTGGATTGTAGAAACCTGCATATGAAAAAATATCAATGTAAATTATGCTCTACCGTCATGTTTACATAAATTAGCACACTGAAAAAAAATACTTGAGCAAAATTAGAACTATAATAAAATTAATTTGGAAAAAATTGGATGCATCCTTATATAAGTTTATCCTTATATCCTTATATATATATCCTTATATAAGTTTACTTCAGCTTTCACCTTTGATCATGCATTTTAACTTGTGATACGGCAGGGAAACAAATGTAATCTTTGGCAGCTTATGGCAGAAAGTAATCAAGTACATTTAATTAGTATCCTTTTTAAGCTGTATTTGGGAATTTTTTTTTTATCTTTACTATTAGTTTTCAAATGTCCAAACTGAACCAACTGAAGAAAGATGCTTTGGAAAAGACTGCATGAACTTCCCAGAACAACGAAGATGCAGAAGAGACTTCTGTGGTTTTCTGGCAGGCTGATATGTACTATTAAAGATTTAATTTTTGTGTTAAGAAGGTATTGTTTGATTAGAATATGGGCTGCAACTTTTTACATAAAAATCTATATATTGATTGAAGGCTAATACTTTCTGAAAACAGAACTTGTCAATAATATTGTTATTCATTCCAAGGCTCGAAACTCAAAATTCACCCAGACAATTTTAAACTCACACTACACAAGTTTGATATTTACGATACGTACAAATGTTAGCATCTGTGCATTTCACGACAGTGAACTATTCCAGCACCAGGTCCATGGCTTACAAATGCCACGTATTTCTAAGCATTTTATGAAACGCCTAACCTGTTTTGTAGCTACATTCTAAACGTGCCTGCCATATCCAGCAAGTAACCAGCCTCTTACAGAAAAAAGAGCAATACTAAAGAAATAAGATCTATGTATATATACCCAAAACACAGAAGGGACTTAAAAAATAACATCTGACTGTAAGCATAGCAGGATAATAGCTACACTGACTGATCAGGTAAAACCTACAGATGGTTAAAAAAAACAAACCACCTAAACCTCAAATGGTTAAAAGTAAGATTATCCTACATTTTAAAAAAAGCTGTTTGCAAGAGTAAGATGAAAGAAATACTGCGGAGAGACAGCAAAATTTAAAAAAGCAGGATTTGACAAAGCATGCATTCATTTCAAGATATACTTTGGGAGAGGAAGAGAACAGAACAAACCTTGTTCTAGGAGATCAAAGTATACAATTTGAAAGATACTACTTTATTTAACCTAAATCAGCACAACAGGGAAGAAATGCCAAACATTTTGTTTCAAAAACAGCAAAGAAGGTGACACGCCCAAGTCATACACAGCCAGTGTAAATGTCTCAAAAGTATGTAAAACAAAACCACACATATTCTGTTTGGAAAGCTCTGGGCAAATCTCATAAAAAATGGTTTCTGGTAAAAAAATCTCATCAAATACAATATAAAGTTTCTAGACTTCAAATAACTACAAAGTGATAAAGGAATGTAAAGAAGTCACAAGTAAATGGACCAAGGCAAACAAATGCATTAAGCTGTTCTCTGGCCTCAAACACTTATTTACTAAAAGAAACCAACAACCTCAGAAAAATCTTTGAAGATTCTCTTCTCTAAAATGAGTTTAAATTCAGAAATAAGCATCTGCTTCAGGCAGCAGGCTTGCTGTATATATGAGCAACAGCATGTTATTTCCTTGCTGCTTTTCACTGCAACGTCAAGGTTGATGTCCCCCAAAGTTAATCTTACCTGGCTGTTAGTTAACTCAAATTCCTTTGAGACTAGCCATCTTTGCTAGACTGCAAGTGAACTGTGTGTAAAGGGAGAAAAACCCCCTTCACTTCTCCGATAAACACACCCCATCATAACCAAACTCCCACTACTGCACACTCTGAGTACGGCTTCATAGTTAGACAAAGACTGTGCTTCCACCAAAAAGAATGGCGCCACCATCTCCGAGTCACATGTGCCTGGTCCCTCCTTTGGGTCAGGACTAGTAGCTGTATCCAGGGTTACAAGTAATTTACTCCCTGCTCCGCCTCAGTGTACAGATGCCAAATTAATAGTTCTGTCATCAGGTGGAGGTGGCAGTGAATAGACCTGGGGCAGCGTAGTAGTAAGAGAGCCTCTCTTCCTAGCCGGAGGGTCTTCAACCAGCTTACAGCAACAGCAAAATCAAATCCTCTGATCTTGAGGTGATGGAGAATACCAAACCATACCATGTTTAAAAAGATGCTAAGTTCTCCCAAATTCAGAACTCTGCAGTGGTTTTGGCTTCTACAGTCCAAGAAAACACAGTGGAATTGTCATTCTGAAAACTACTTTGAACATATATAATAAAGGTGAGGTGAAAAACATAATGGAAGATGAAGTCAGCAGCCCACTAGCAGGAAAGCAGGGATGCAAACCCTTCAAATAAGAGGTTCAAACTCTCGGGTTCATTTCTGTGGAAGTTAAATTACTACACTGATTGTATAACCTATTATTAAAGCAGTTGGGCAAAGTATTTTATAATAGACTTGTGTTTCAAGTACAACCTTCAAAACACTAATACTGTATCTCCTTCTTCAATGAAACAACTGCAAGAAAAGGAACTAAACTATCAATACCAATCATAGAGAAATATTGTAATGTATTATAAAGTTGTCAGACTCAAGCTGCATCAATAACCTTTTCTTGTTAAAGGATTCAGCTTGTTAATTTATCAGTCACAGTCACTATGTTGAAGTATTTTTTTTCAGTTTCTGCCATTATAAATCAGTAAGAAGTTACTAGCACTGCCACTGCACAGATTAAAAGCTACTGTAGGCGTTTTCAGAAGCAATCCATATGTTTAACACTTGGCACAGGTTTGAGCCCCTATCTTTTGAATTCCTGAGAACCTGTTTAGTATTACCTGCACTGTTCTCAAAGGCAAACAAACAACAGGGAAAGTTTTAATACTGCTACTGTGATATAAAGTTTCAGGGGACATCCATAAAGCTGCCCAGTCAAAACATGCTACTGACCTGTACAGAGGCAACAGTCTTAAATCAAGAAAATTTAGTTAAGCATTAGTGCAGAAGAATCTTCAGGCAAACCCCAGAAATACGTTAGAATGATGTGCTCTAGTATGTGCTTTTATAAAAAGATATAACTGTTAGAAAATTCATACATATTTAATGCTACTGAGACACAGGCAAGGAGTATGTTTTCTTGCCTTGAACACCACCAGAAATGAAAAGGAAACAAAACAGCGAGAAGAGTGGAAAGATAGAAGAACACATTACTTGGCACAAGTATGTTCAGAGTGACGTTTAAATCACTAAAATGGCCTATCATTGTGCATCAAATGGATCACTTCTGGGAATTAACCACACAGTGGGAGACTGACACTTTAGAAAACCACTTTAACTGTTTCCTTATGGAATGCCTAATAATCATACATACCAGAAGCTAAGTAGTTGTACGTTGCTTGGTTTTTTTGTTGTTTTTTAAAGACTAAAAGGTAGCTATTCACAGTTCTGCACTGCATCCAGAATAATTTTAATTATTCAGTTACTTTAATGAGACTTTTTCTTCTCCTTCAAGCAACTGCAACAGTCCACTGCAACCTAGTCTAAACCAGTAACTGCTATCTTTAAGAGATGATGATGCTGCCGCCTCAGAAAATAGTCCAACCTCACCTCAGTGTCAAATCTGCCAGCTTCTGAAATTTCAGTGTCTGAAACTGCACCTTGTTCTTCAAACAGAATTCAATGGATGCTACAAATCTGAGACCCACATGACAGAGCTGGAGACTTTTCCATGAGAGAACACTAGCTAATTTCTTTCATAACCTTCCTTCCACAAAGGGCTAGAGGAGAAAAATTAGTTAACAGTTCTTCAGCTTCCAGTAGATGACCCAACTAGGCTTCTCTTAAGAAAATTCTGAGTATTTACTTCTCAGTAATTACAGCAGATAAGTATAAAAAAAAAAAAAAAGAAATTTCACAAGAATCTCACCTACTCAGATTCATCTGTCTCAGAAAGCTCTTGAATTAAACTGTAAGAGAAGGATGACATAGAAGGATCATTCTATATTCAAAAGCCATCTAGTATCAGTACTTGTACTAGAAAAAACAAAGAGCTGAAAGCGTGGGTGCTTCTTATTCCCCACGTACACATACATAGGCTTGCACAAACACACACCTCCTTTGAGACACCCAATTCTGAAGCAGCACATAAAACCTTAGGTTGCAGGAAAAAGATTTGTAATATTCAGGAATCAGAACTGCCTTGGTATTACTGAGCAGGTATCTTCCAAACAGTTAGCAGTCTGAAAGTTCAAACACTAGTATGTGCTTTTATAAAAAGTATTTTAGCACAAGTACCCAGTATATCCCATACATGCATTCATTTTGGACGCAGTTGTTATATGGAGCATTACCTATCTGAACTTCAGTTTGCAGACTATTTTAAAGACAGCTGTAGCCCTTCCTGAGAAGGGGCTGGGTTGCTGCCAAACTTTTCTCCCTCCTTCAAAATAAGGGAGTAATTTCACAGAAACATCTTATCTTATATTAGTAAAGCACTTCTGCTCTAGCAAAGAAAAGATGTCTACTGCAGAAGGGCCTGAAAAAGAGGGAAAACAGCAGGCAGAAGGGGACACCCTTCATGAACTTGATCATATTCTACAGGATGAAGGTATTCTGTGCTGGAAATGAAACAGGATGCTTCTTAAGACAGATGTTCTCAATTCTGGAATCTGACAATTTGGCTCAAATGTCAGACAGCTGCATTTTCTTATGATTCAAAGCATCAGCATGGGTGGTCTTCACCACTAGGAAGTTTGATTTCTCAGCTGGTTCTTAAGATCTAGAGTGGTAAAAGGCTGCAAAAACAACCAGCAAAGGTAATACTTCTGCACATTTCATTTTCACTTAATGGGAAAGGATGCACACACACACAAAAAAAAAAAGAAAAGTGCCAACAGACAAAAAAAAGAAGGAAAAGAGGAAAGGGAGGGACAAGGAAAAAAAAAAAGAAGATAAAAGAGCATGCATTCTTGCCCTTCAAAGAAAGGTTATGCTGTTTGTCCTTGAAACTGAACAAACTTTCTTCTTAAATAGAGATTTTTCCACAGTAGTTTATTTCCTGAAGAAAACTTGTTTCTTGCAGGTATTGCGCATGGTGCTGACAACAGTGGCCTGCAGGTCACAGAAACTGATTCCAAAGCACCCCATGGCTTGCCATCAACAAATCAAACATCTCTGAATGAGATGAGAATGTATTTGAAAAACCAACTCCTAAAGATAAAAAAAAAATCTCCTTTAATAGCAGAAAAGTATGTTTCAAGGCTGAATAAATCAATCCCTTTGTTTTCATCTCAAAGTACAATTAAATTTTGACATTATTTCCCATAACCAATATTCTAAGTAGTGGTATTTGAACAAAACCTCTGGTTCCCTGAGTAAGAACAGTATTCTTTATTCAGGAGAATGGGATGTAGTTGAGTTTGACACCACCTTTCTAGCACAGCAGAAGAGGCATCCACTAGACTTGGTAAGAATCCTTATGTCTGTGCGAGAAACTAAAAAACAGTCGTACTTTTCAAAATATCTAGAAACCACTTGTGAATTGCTTTGCTACAGAGTACCCAAATGAAACTGCTGTCGTGCAACTTCAAAACCAGTCCTCATCATCTAGAAAAATGGGATACCTCAAGACTGATTGACAAATTAAGCCTTTCAACAGCAGCCCAGGCAAAGTGTTTTCCTTGGGCCAGAAGAAAAAACCTTGTTGACAGTAACAGATAAAAGTCCTTGTTATTAGTTATTAGGAGTATCTATTACAAGACAGAAAGAATATCTAGTACACACCCTGATGCAATACTCTAAATGCCCCATGGGAAATGGAGAAGCAATGATAAAAACAGTCCATAAGAGTACTACATCAATACTTGAGGCCTTTTCTATGAGATTGTATCTAAGAGAGAGAGAAGCAGCTGCTGACAACGTGCAGAAGAGGTATCAATGGACCCTGAAAAGTATTTATGAACTCAGTACCAAGTAAATTAAGATAGAAAAAAACAGAAAGCAGTTGCTGGTTCAGTTCTGGAGAAGGCCTTTGATGACAGCATTTTGAACAGGGTTTGCAGCTTTTCTGCAGTGCACTAATAGTACTAAACCACCCCTTTCTTGAGTTGTCTCCAGTATGAGTCCATTTCTGAGACAGTGGTAATCATTCAGACAGGCACACAGAGCTGAACCCACAAAATAAAGAGGAATACTATAAAGAATTGGTTCCTTGCTTTTCTTTTGATGCTATGCTCTCCACACCATTCTAAACAGAACCTTTCCCAGCAACAGCTTAGGACTGAAAAAAGCTCTGATACAATGATGGCACAAACAAGAGCATCTTCTAAAGTAATATTTCTTGAATAATTCAGTTTCAAAACTCCCTTTGCTCACAGAGGCACCTTCACAGCCTCCCTGAAAAGGTTTACTTGATTACTTGTGATGGATGAGACATACAGCTTGGCAAGGAACTTGTACCCCCTTCTCTAGGCCCCTAGAGACACTGTACAGGAAGATCCTGGGTTCAGAGCCAATTAAGCTCTGCCCATGTGGTGAATCTGCAAACTAAAGTCCCATCTCTACAAACACAGATGCTTATATGTGAACTTTCAGGCCTGAGAAGTATTTATGAATGGTAGCAGAGGCAGCACATTTCTGACGATTTATTGTATCTAGCACAGCCCCATCACGTGATTAACAGTATTTCAATCCAGGGCACTCTGACCATACCTTTCTGGATGGAAACACTGATGGGAAGGAAGTTTCAAAAAAAAAGCAGCTGCCAATAGACTCAGAAAGACAAAAAACTCAGAAATTCAATTAACCACATCATGGAAAAAAGGGCAGGTGGGAGGGAAAGGCAGCTACACATTTTAAAAGAAGTTTTTACTATGGCCCAATGAAGACAAGAAGCATCTTCATCTATAGCCAAGAGGTGATTCGCATGAATTGAGATTTGGTTTTTAGAGGCAGCAAAGAACAGAGCATGCCAAACACATGAGCCAGCTGGCACACTTATACTGCACAAAAGGTCTGAGTTCAGGCTCTTCCAGTGTATCCACACAGGAAGGTGTATATGGGCAGCCACCTAAAGAAGTTCCATTTCCAATGGCTTACTATAAATCTATCTAAAAGGATATCTAAAGTCCCATTTGTAAGCTTATACAGTTCGCAGAAGTGTTCATCAAGGTGTACAGGGATTTTTTAAGGCACTGTTCCTCTGTTATTTAAAAAATGTCCCATCTAGCTACTTTGAAACCTAAGATACTGACACTCAGATTTATGATGTATAAAGCAGGTGGTGTAGGGTATGCAAATGACTCAGTATTTCCAATTTTACTCAAGGCAGCTACACACTAACTTACTTGCAACAACTTTCTTAGTCTCACTTGAAAAGTTTCTGTTCCACAGCTTGTTATAAAGCTGATAAGAGATTTACGCCATCCAATAAGTTATGAACCACAGAACAAGTCCATAGAGACTACTCACATAAAATGCTCCAATTGTGACAAGATATTCAGCCTCATACAGAGAATTTCTATTGCTTACATTTTAGTATATGGCTAACATCTAAATTAACCAATTAAAAGTTATTTTACCACCTCATGAAGCAGCCTTCAACTTAACACAAGTCTCCTTAAATTTCTTATCTATCTTTAAGATACACAGATGCCAAGGATTTTTTTCTGTAAGAAGCCTTACTATTTTGTATAACACTTAATAAAAGTGTTGATTTGAAACTAACAGCTGTTCAGATGTAGGTGCATTTCTGTTTTTAAGTTTATTGAGCTGAGCCATCAATACTCACTCCTGCTTCCCTAAGAAAAGCACTGGTAAACGTATGCATATGCTATGTATGCATACACAGGGGAAGATAAAAATCTGTCACTTGCACTAACACACACATCTTAAGGGAAGTTCCAGTCATTTTAAATTGACCTGAATTAGAGTCAATGACCAAAAAAAATAATCAGTGGGTTTTCATTCAGATTTGTTCCTTGAATTCAGTCTGCTAAGCAGCTGCACAGTCTTGCACCCCTTTTGGTGGAAACCTAGATATTCTACAGTCAACTTCAAGTAGGCATTAAAACACCTTTCCAGTCAGCTTGCATCCAACCATCTTGACGCAGCTAGTAGAAAATGTCTATTAGTTACTTTTTTGTAAAGCTAATTCTATGGTATCATGGTTAGTCACTAACTTCAGCGTTTCTCAGTCTGATAGCTAAGCAGACACGATTCTTGGGAATTTCACCAAAGAGGTACCAGCTTCTAAGATCTGGCTAGCCACAAAGTATTAACTCTGCAGTACCTTTTTAAAACAAAACAGAATAAAAAGAAAAAAAAAAACCTAACCCATTCCACAACCCTGGAAAGTTACACATTTCTTTTGTTCCCTGACCATCTAAGAAATCAGTTACATTTTGAAAGCAACAGAGAAAGTAGCCTTCTATTAGATATGTTTCTTTACAGCTGATTTACACTCTAAGGAAGTTCATGTTTTGGTTTATTGTGTATTTTCACAGAAAGAATGAGATACAAAAGCTTTATTATCTTTTCAAATTTTTCTTTACACTTACCTCCTTACAACTAAACACCTCCATTAATGACTTATAATCACTTTCAAATGTGAAATACGTTCACTGCAGTGTCAGATATACTCAGAATTTAAAATGCACTGAAAATCAAGCACAGCTAGAGCTCCTTACTGCCTTGGATAAGGTTTGGAGGTGCGCCTCATGACACACATCAACTCTAGTAAACAGCAAGTCTTCATGAATGGTACAGCTGCATTGCAGTAAGTTTGTGCGTAATCTGTACACACTTGACTATATATATACACCATCAAATCCTACTCTGATTTAGCATCGGAAGATAATGCTAACTTGCTGTGCAAGTGAAGATTACTGCTGCTAGCACTGGTAACAGCTACTCCTGAAATAAAACAAGTGATACTTTTTTCTAGTGTCAATACCAATCTGAAATACTAAACTCCAGAAGAAAAAGCTTGATCCATTTATCTAAATCATTTTAGCTTGTATTTGTCATTCAAAAAATACCACGGTATTTAGACACTTGCTCAGCTGAAACAGCATGATTTCTTTTTTAGGGCATGCTATGTACTAGCATAATGAATTTGAAAGTTTATAGTACAAGTAGCATTTGAGAAGCACTACAAATGTTTTGTAATTTTCACTGAACCATGCAACATTTCTAGTCATATGTGACTGTGTTAACCAGTTTTTGTCTCAAAAAGCTGCACTGGGAACATATTGTTGTCCCATATGTAACGGGCCTTGCACTTGCAAGCTCTTTCTTAGAGAACTCTCAGCTAGGGAAGCCTGCTCGGTACACCAGCTTTGTAGAAAGTACAATACTCAGGCAGAATGGCAAACAAGTCCCAGGAAGAACATTCTTCATAGAAGACTTTACTGCTGCTTTGGAAAGGTCTAGTACACGTATGCTTACATATTGAAAGTACAACTGCACAAGCTCCTTTAGAGCTGTGCAACAGTATTAGAAGTACAAGATCAGTCTCATGTTAAAACAAACCAAACTTTAAGTAGGATAACTATAAATACAAGTCAGCCATGAATTTTAAGTGCTTCAAATATGACAAGTTGAATATTAAAACAACTCCTTTAAAATTATTTTAAAATACTCCTTGAATATCTTTATGAACAAACTGTTAGGGCGTCTATTTGGGATGGAAAAATATAGGATTCATCCAGACTTGGAAAGGTGGTCTTCAGGGATATTACTAGGAAGAGTCATAAATGCTCAAATCTTTTCCATAAAATATAGTATCTTTCCATTCAGAAAGTAATAAAAGTAGGACTAGAGTAATTAAGTATTTTTTCAAATTCAACTACACATCTAGCTACATTATCAACCCAGTAAAGTTTAACTTCCCTCAAAAACTGAAGGAAAGTTCAGTGAAAATGTATATTGGCTATAGGTGCAACAAATACACTGCCCATAGTAAAGATACAACACCTAAAAGTACAAACATTAGCATTCAGCTGTGTCATAAATATTAACTAACTTGACAGCTATGTTCATATCAGATTTCTACATAATCTATCTTTTTCACAAGTGAAAGCTAACACAGATTAGCTGTTTACAAAACTGTCAATGAGACACAACCGGAAAACTTTTGCGCAGAACCTAGAGTTCAGTAGGACTGCAACACTGAAGTCAGAGTAGATTTACTGTTCCAGGAAAAACTCTCCCACAGTGGTCAAGCTGCAAAATGTACAACACAAAACTTTTAAGTTTCTTTTCTTATGTTACACTTCCAAACACTGATCTTTCACTGCATTTTCAAAATAAGCTATAGAAACTCAACACAGCAGTCTACTACTGAAGCCTGCACATATTTAGAGCTTACAAATTTATCTGTTATTTCCAATTACACACAAAGAGACTTGTAGAAAAAGTGCATTGCTTAAATGTGTTAGACATTTTTCATCTAGGGATTAGCCCAAAAGGATAAACAGACTATAAATGGGATATTATTCTTACCCAGACATAGTTACAGACATGACGGAGCCTTATGAAACACTTTTACAGGCAGATAGTCATGAATTGGAAAGTTGTGCTAGAAGAGCACTTCATACTCAGGACTGAGGATCTGAAGTCTACCCTTTTTTTTTTTTTTTTTAAGACTCCACCCCACCTCAAATTAATTTACACTTAATAGTGAACTGCAAGTATCTGTTAAAACAGTTGACACTTTCTTGATATGACTGTAGTATAGAAGAAAACCAATACTAAAATTCAGAGGTGACTGGCTAGCTCAGACTTCTTGTTCTCATAGCAGTCCTTTGAGTTACACTAAAACCAATGCGTTATAAGGCACAGATCAAGGAGATGCTCTAAAGGGACAGAAATACAGATAGCAAGCAACACCATATAAAGTATTTTGTTATACACTTTTTCCTGAAGAGTTCTTCCCTCATTTAACATACACCAGAATGAATGAAATAGGAAAGAAATGGGGTAATATTCTACAAAAGTATCGACACCCACAGACTATTTGCTTTCATGTTCATATTGCCTTAAAATCTGGTTCTGGATGTTTTCTAACATGCTGAGCATTCCACAAAAACTGAGCTCAAAAAAAGCTTCTGAAGATAAACCTCCCTGAAACCTGACTCCTGGGCTATATGATCAATGCCTAGAGAATTTGGCCTTGACATCCTACTGCCTGTTTTAATATGTGAAGTATGGATTATACTTCCTCTATTGTACTGTGTCAAGACTAATAACATGTGAGATGTGACTTAAGCCACAGCATAGAAGAAAACTGCCAAACAAAAAATTTGTCGTACCACAGTATATAAACACACTTTGAAAAACAGTATTCTTACTATTAGAGCATTTGACTTTCCAGTTTTACTATTACTTCTAATGATCCAGCCATAAAACTGTTGACACAACGGAATAAGTTAACAACAGCAGTACAAGTCTTCACTGAAAGTTTTAAGACACTCATAAGAACACAAGTTCAGAGCAAACCGATGCTCTAGCACATCACTGTGCTGATCACACAAGTGATTTCACTAGCAACTGTTTTTTTGAAAGCTTTTGGACAAGCCTGGGGACTGCGCAAAAGAAAGAATATCATATGAGCAGAGCATCAGTAGGAGCAACTATGAGCAGAGATGAGAGCATTTCTTGTGGGTCTTCAGATGGGTATTTGGATCAGTTATTCCCAATGTAGACCACTCAGACTAAAAAGCTCTCATGATAAAGCAGTTCGTAAGTCAGCTGCTCCACTTGTCGGCTCTTGGCTTATGTGTTACCTCAGGGACCCAAACTGTCAGCCATCAACGTGTTTTACATTACCCATTCTCATTGCAGAGCAGAAGCATCCTACCCCAGCAGTATCTAGAATGAAGTTATTCATCCTTCTCCTTCCTCCACTTATTTTAAAATTTCTTTACTTGTCCTTAAGATACAGTTATATAGCAAAAACGCTATCTTCTCTTATGAATGCACCAGTTGTTAACCAGATCTTGAGCAAGTCCACTTACCAGATTTCCCCTCGCAGAGTTTTAACTCAGAGACACTACTTTCTAAAACTGGAACTGACAGAATCAGTATGAACTAAAGGCTATCCTTGGTCAATCTTAAAGAGTTATTTCATCTCAAAGTGTAGAGAGATTCCTAGTAGAACTAATGTTTTTCTCTTCCTTATGTAATCCACCAATAGTTCACAGAGGGCATCTAACTACAAAAAGTTGCAACTTGCTTTAATTCCTTTAGCTTTCCACATCAAGAAGGGAAAATGCCTTCTTTCCTGAAAGGGTTAAAGAAAGATCTTCACTGGAGACAGCCTACCTTCCTGCGTAGACAGTCTTACACCTTTTTTTGAGACTGTTGTTTCTGATGTTTCTTCCAGCCAGACATTTTCTCTCATCCAGTATTTCCTCACAGTCTCCATGTTTTTAGTTACTCAGATAAAGGGCACATGTGCACTAATGGCGAGCTTCAATGGAATCAACCAACGTACCTGCAACACAATCGACGCAAACCTTGATGTTGACTAGTTGAAGATCTTCACTCTTTGGACTTTTGTCTCATGGATAGAGAGACCACCATGTAGGGGGAACCAAAGAGTATTTCCAAATACCGCTCAAGTACAAAGAAAATTTCTGGGTAGGAGGTGGGGGTGGCGTTTCAAGATCTCTCTTTTGTGAGGAACAAAAATAAGGCTGTTTGCAGTTAGTTCTAATACATCTGGACAGCAGCTTACAGAATGTGAAAGTTACTGTATCCCATGCAACTGCTTATAGTTCAGGTTATTAGCTTCCAGCAGAAACATTCTGCCAAGAGCCATGGCTATATTCACCTTGAACAGTAACTTTGCATGAACAACAAAATCCATAATAATGCAGTGGCACTCCTAAACACAAGTTTTTGCTTCTTGATTATGCCAAAAAGACTACAGCTTCTTTCTGAGAGAATATGTATTGTGCCAACTGTGTGAATTTTACTCAAGTGCAATGATATCAACATGACAAATGCAGTTTAAATAGCCAAGTATACTTGCTACTTAGAAACTAAAAGCCCCATTAAAAATAATAATAATAATAAGCCTCCATGCTATGTAGCAGGCTTTTTAAATTAAAGGTTTAGCATTACAGAAAACTCAAGAATGGCTACTTTGCCAATACTAATTTTTTAGTATCAGCGAACTTCAGAAACTAAAGCACTAGGCAAAGAATAAAAACTGTAAAACCACTTGTAGCATAAAAGATGAAAAGTCCAGTAGCTAGATAGTAAGTCTATACTAGAGAAAAGGATTAAGACTTTCATATAAAGTGGGTGGAAATGTACACACAGACTGTACTGTAAGACATTTTCCTTGTAAATGTTCCTTGTTTCTTAGCATGTAAATAAAACATACATACAGACACATTTCGAAACCTTTCATTTGCACAGCAGTATATTAAGTGGTTATTCCAAAGGGTACCACAAATCATGAAAATGAAACCTTTCATACTGTTTTCGAAGTATCAACTCTAAGTAATAAAATCCACTATATTCACATTTTTTAAACCCATGTTTTATTTAGATAACATTTCGAAGTTCTAGAGGAAAGCAGGGTATCTTGTTAGTCAAGAAACCCCAAACTACAAGCTCACAAGTTTCCTTACGCAGGATGAAGCTTCCTTTTTTATTACAGCATCTCCTGCTATCCTCCCATATATCTCACTTGCTTAGAATTAACGCATTTTAGTTAATCACCTACAATTTTTACTACTTAGTTTTACTACTTAGTCCATGGTTAAAAGTGACAAAGCAACAAATTCACCAGTATGGCAAGATCAAGAAAATCAAGAAAGTAAATCTTCAAAGGCAGTAGAAAATGAATTTTGAACATTTACATGTTTAATGTTCTTAAGTAAAAGAAACTACTTTTCCCAGAAAAAAGCTACAGTTCTTCAAGACACACTACCAACATCGGCCCCACTACACATATGTATCTCTCTCATTGCATGTCAACTTTTTCTACATCATGTGGGTAGATTTTTCAGGCAAGAACAACAACAAAATTTTTTCACACGTTGAATCCAACCATCTTTTAAAGACTGCAGAGATTATTTGTTGAGCAGCTGCACTTTTAGCTAAATACAACATATTCAAAAAAACAAAAATGAGTATAAATTTAAAGCTGTACAGATTCAGAAACTGGTACTCAAACATCTGCACTGTTCCTTCAGCAAAAGTGGCAACCAAAGGACAAGGGTGGCATGAACAACTGGGAACATCAACCACTGTCCATGAATCAGGGCCCTTAGATAACCCATTTTGACTTGCATGACACGCACATACTCGTGAATCAGTTCCTTAAGTAGCATCATCTGCTGGAGTCCTACAAATTCCATCCCTATTACTCTCACCTTCAACACACAGAGTATACAAAGATCAGTGAAAGATACCAAGAAGATCGGAATAGAAGTATCACCATACCCAGTGTTTGTCTTGGTGCTAGTAGATGAGGGAGGATACAGGTTGAGAAGGAAAAACAACCTAGTAAGTACCTGCTTGGGACAGTCTTCCTCCCAGAAAGAACAGGTATCTGCTGTATCTGCAGATTCAGTGGATGAAAGGCACAGTTTAAACTGGGGATTTAGTGTAAACATCACCATGATGTTTAGCAGAGTGTCTTCCTTTTCTAGGTAACTTTTCTATTGCAAAATGGAAGAATTCTGGGGGAAATTACCTAAATAAAGTTAACACGGGGGAAAAAAAATCCCAAGAAACCAACATGGAATGAACTTAAAAGAGTTTTGCAGAGCAGCAGGACATTCAGAGGGATCCCTCTTGGTGTCTTGAACAATAGCCACACCCAAAGAGGAATTGTACAAAACAGACACAAGCTGGTATTTGAGAAGGTGACTGAACTCATAGCCAAGGCACATGTGTTTACTGTCAAATCTCTGTAATAGTTCCATACTGTAAAAGCTGCTTTAAAATCAGATATTCTTCAAGAGAACCAGGAGTTGCTAGCATTTCTTTTAATATACAGAACGATTTAGGTTGGAAAAGACCTTTCAAGCCAAACTGTTAACCCAGGACTGCGAAGTCCATCACTAAACCATGTCGATACGCACTGCATCTACATTCAGCAAATTATAGAAACACTTCAAGTCTATAGTCATGTTTTCCCCATCTTAGTTTCTTCCTTCAATTTAGCAGCCATACATTAATGTAGATGACTACTTAAAATTTGATTAACGTAGATTAAAATAAGTTCTTCTGAAGACTAAATTTTCTATTTTTGACAGGAAACAGCAAATTGTTTCCAAAAGACAGATAGCAACTACCTAAAACCCACTGCAAAAATATCAGTATTATTCCTCTCTTTTATAAATACTTTGGTAAAATCATGTTTCATAATACATGCTAATGAAATTACTATAAACTCAATCCAACATGTACAGTTTTAGTAATAACTTATGCAGGAAAGTGGGTGAACTTAATTTTCTGAACAGAGACCTGTTTTTCACATTTTGCTTGTGACTGTTTTGCTACATGTAAGAGCCATCTCCCTGCACTTGCTCCACATGAGAAGCATTTAAGAGTCTGATAGCTGTTTCAGCAACCCAGAAGTTAGCTAACTGACACACCAAGTCAAACACACTTTCCTTACAAGACACTACAAGGACAAATAAATATTGAGCTCAAAATGCAGTAGGTCTGTTCCTTAGCACTAGTAACCTGTATAGGAAGGCCTCAGGTCTTGTTCAGACCAGTCATTTCCTTTCCCTTCTCCAGTCCTAACAAGTAAGTAGAACCCAGTACAGTACTTTTTACTTTGTGAGCTTTGACTTTTATGTAACAACACTTACCTTGCACTCTTCATCGTGACCAAGAGTTTTCATATTTAAAAAGCCCCTGACTGTATTTACAGCATTCTCTAGAGGCTACCATATAATAAACAGAAGGAAGACGGCCAATTTCTTCACAACATACAGTGGTATTGTGGTTTAACCCCAGCTGGTAATTAAGTACCACGAAGCTGCTTGCTCACTCCACCCTCACCCAGAGGGATGGGGAGGAGAATCGGAAAGGAATGTAAAACTCGAGGGTTGAGATAAGAACAATTTAATAATTCAAATAAAATAAAAATGAAAGAACAATAATAATAAGGACGACAATTGCAGTTGTAATGAAAAGGGGAAGGGAAAGAATAAAATCCAGAGGGCAAGAAAGAAAGGAACATGTGGTGCATGATGCAACTGCTCACCACCTGCTGACTGATGTTCGGCCAGACCCCGAGCAACGATATGCCCGTCCCAGCCAACCCCCCAGGTATAATGTATACCAGGCATGATGTCCCATGGTATGGAATATCCCTTTGGGCAGTTTGGGTCAGCTGACCTGGCTGTGTCCCCTCCAGCCTTTTTGCTGGTAAGGCCTGAGGAACTGAAAAGTCTCTCATCAAAGCCAAAATACAGCACCGCACTAACTCCTAAGAAGATAATTAAGTCCATCCCAGCTGCAACCAGAACATATGGCTACTTCAAGTCATGTGAAACAAACGATTTCCATCGTTTTCATCACAAAAGTGGTGAACATTATTCTTCCTCTTTAAAAAAAAAAATAAGAACAAAACCATCAAGATAGTGTTTCATCAAATGATTTCTCTAATATGTTTTAGGTAAAAAGTGATCTATGACTGAGTATCAGCAATGATGTATCACTGAACATAGTCTATAATAGCATTACAAACTTGTTTTGAATGAGACACTCTGGAAAATACAGTAAGACTCAGTCTGACAGTCTCTACTACCTTCTAATAGATCTTTTCTTCAGTTGGAAAGACACAGAATCTGGCTGTGTACCAATGAACTCTACATAAATATCCCTATTCACTCACACTACCTGTAGAAAAATCACTTGCCAATACTATAGCAAATAAAACAAACATCGTTTCAGTTGGCCTTTGTCCAACACTTCTTTTTGTGCTCCCCTTTTTTTTTTTTTTCATTTCAATATTAATTTTGTGTTATAGCATGGTATAGGAGTGTGCTCAGGATACCGAACCGCTGACATTATTCTTTTAATTATACAGTATTTTAATAATCAAAAGGTCTATCCATGGCACATTTGATCAAGTTTAAATGGCAGTACAGTTTCTAGGCAAAAGACAATTGTTAGCTCTATTTCTTCAAGCATCTCACCTTTCAATCTCTATTACTTCTATCTCCTCCAGTCTAGGTGGTTTGACAAAGAGGAAGAGTCAAAAAACAGTTCACATGCTACTTAACAGACTAGCATAACAGCAGAAAACCTTAAGAATCACAAGCTCATTTCAGGAACTTTGAAGGATTAAACAATTTAGTGGAGAACTCCCAAAACTAGGGAGAAAACCCACTAGATCGCTGCTTTGCAAGCAGTGAAGTACCATAGAATCCACATTTGGATCTTGCTGCAGAAGCACATACAATAATTTATAGCAAAGCAAGCTTAACACTTTCTCCCTCTCGCTATCAGCTTCCAGAGTTATTCCGAAGTCTGTCTTAATTAACACAAATATAATTACCAAATCTCAGTGAGTTAGCAGCTCACTCCAAGAAGGTGACACACAATATTGCTGAGACTGTGATGAAACATCCAGCTAACCTGTTTATCCCAGGTTTCACCACACCGTATCTGTTACCTTCTCAAGTATCCAAGTTTCAAGCAGTCAGCAACTCATGAACAGTTTCCTTTTCAACCCAGTTCTGCAGGCAAAACCTCTGCACATATCACAAACTGAACAGAAGGCCAACGTGTATGATTTTTTTTTCTGCTCCAGAATTTTAGGGGAGACAGATTGCATAACATAATATAAAATATACTTTAACTCATTACAGACTTAATTATTAGGGAAGATTTTACCTCAAAGTAAGTTTCTGAGAATGCCAAAAAGCAAAGCTGTACATAATCTTTCTTTACTGAACAGGTATCAGATCCTCATGCCTTTGGTTACTCAAAGAAAGTCTTCCAGAAATAACCTCATTTTTTTTCATGAAACAAACAGCTTTACATTATCGTACTATGATGTCTTTCACTTATGGCACTTTTCTATGACTTAACCCAAACAATTTTAAACAACAGTTCTACTTTAGGTGTGAAGGAAGACTACAGGCATCTTTCCTCCTTAACCAAGGTAAAGCTTATTTATTTTAGTGAAGTGATAAAGAACCAGTTGTACTCCACACCTTTCTCCACTTAATAACGGCACAACTATGTAAAAAAATTCCAACTAGATCAATGAAATAGTCACATCCCCTCCATCCAGTCAGCACTTACTTCAGTTTTGGGTTTTGCTGGGACATTTATTTAATTATTTCCAGAAGCAACTGCTATAGGTTCCTCAATGTTAGTTTCATAGATAGGAAGTACTCACATAATAGATACTTTGGGAACAAATATGAACAGTTCCCAACACACCCCAGTGAAACAGACTGGAAACATGGTAGGCACCTTCAGGTTCAGGCTAGATCACCTATACTTATATCACCATAATATAGGTGCCTGTGCTCCCTCTAGAATCCAAACAGATCTATCAGATCTGCCTAGCACAGTCAAAAGGAGCCTTGATAGCTGTTCAACTGATCCTGTGTAGGAAACTACTTAAGGCAGTGAGCTGAACAGTTCCCCATGTCCACTAACCTAAATTCACATGCCTGAACCTGGAATTTAATGGCATTCCTTGACTGTGAAAAACAGATTCCAGAGAATCTGGGAGAAAAAAACAGATTTCAAAAACTTTCCGTTTGAAAACGTATCTGCCTAAAACAATTCACCTACCAAAGAAACAGAACCAAGAAAACAGAACTACAGATAACTACTTCACTGGTCTTTCTACTGGATGATAGTCATGCCAAATTTAATTTGTCAGAAGTAATGCTTAGCATACAAGAAGTATACTCTTTTGATTTAATCAAATACACTGAAAATTATTATCTGAATGTACAGAAGTACAATATACTCTTTATAAGCTACACAAAGATAATTCTAAGGGTTTTTTCCTACTCCTATAAAAACAACAAAAATACTGCCTTCTCTGTCTTCAGGACCCTGTATTTAGACACAGCTTATTGATCTCCAATTAAGTCTTCGATAAGAATTCAAACAACACAACAGGAAATTTCAGTCAAATATCAGACACGCTTCTAGTTTCCCTAAAACAACTCAGTGTAACAAACATGTAAAAATAGTACCAGAGAAAAATTTGGTCAAACAATTCCCAAAACAAAATGAGTGTAGTTGAAAGAAAGAGTTAAATGTAACATTTAGCCAATTTGTAAATTAAAAATTACTCCGGTGTATCCTTGGTGGATTTGATTACTTGTTTGTTGAGCTATTTACCTTTCCAACTCCTTAATTGCTTAAAGTCAAATGATCAAGTCAATGCTAACACAACTAAAACACTGATAGCTGATCATCAGCTGACCATCATAAAACACAGCCAAACTTTAAATCCTTAAATAGACAAAAAAATCAGAATTTTTCCCACCTTATTTTCTGATGCTACTTCTACAACTTACACAAGTACAGCAAATCTGGTTTAGATCTTTATCCCACAGTGTCTGCATTAGAATACAAAGCATAACTTCCAACCTATAACCTTGGAATTTAGAGTCTAAGCAGTGTTAAGTACTGAAGAGTTTCTAAAACCTCCCTACATAGTCTTCATTATGATGTGGGCAAGTCCTAAAGCTGTGCAACTCTTATCTGAAGACAGATTTCACTCAAAACTGTTAACTAATGTTAGTAGACTAGAATCTGGTTTTAAATCAAAATATGCCAGCAATTTTTATTTAAAAGTTAGTATCAAGTACCAACTTATAGCAATTAGTTAAACAACATTTTCCTGAATACATTTGACAAACATTTGCCTTCTATAGAAACATCTTTTTTTTCCCTTGCCCTCTCGAAACAGAGGAGAGAGCATTATTTTTCTTCTAGAATCAGCTACTCTTTTGGTCTTCCAACTCTGGTGTAAAAGGTGCTCCTTTACACCAAAATCTTAAGTGATACCTACTGAGAAATAAAATCCTCATCTTCGCTGCGCAAGTAAAGCTATAGGTGTTCCCCCATTATTCTTCTGTATTCTTAACAGGTATCGAATTAAGTAATTTCCCTTTTCCATTCCTATGTATAAAACATTACAGCATTTTTTTTTTATCTAAGTACACACAAATAAAAACTTATTTTAATATAAATATTGCTTATATCACCTTTTTCCGCAAAACCATGGTTTATGAAAGATCCAGGACTCACCTGGAGTTCTAGAAAGAAGGAACTTTCTTGGCTTAAATACTCACACTTTCATAAAATCCCCATATCTATGCCACTTAAAAATGCAACTGCAGTGGACGACAACAAATTACACCTGTTTCCAAAGAAATAAACAGGGAACTGTTCATTCCCAACCTGTAGAAAAGTCAGTAATTTGCTTGGTATCTTCTAGTAGGCATAACATGATCCCGCCTGCACTTCTCTATTTTCAGTCCAAATAGACCAGTAATTTATGTGAGAAGCTAGTTAAGCACAAACTTAGCCAAGCTAGATACCAAAATACAAGATTTTCCTGAAAAGTGTAGCACAGATTAGTTTGCCATGGTTCTTCTGATTTTAGTCAGAGACTAGAAGTTTCTCTTAGTTTCAGAGATCCTTCTGTTACACTGCAGTTAAATGAAAACCCAACCAAGTGAAATGCGGAAGAGACCCTGTCTTGGTAAGAGGACAAGAAAGAAGAGGAAAAAACTTCTGCAGAAGTTAGCAGCACAAACAAATCCAAGCATATCTGGAAACCGTCAGGCTCTTGATTTTAATTTTAATTACTTTTTAGGATTAAGTTGGCAGTTCTGAGTGGCACTGATTTGATACAATGAAGATAACTAGCAGCAAGACACCCTTCCGGATAAGTTTGCCCCAAAACACTGTAGTCCTGATTTTTTTCACCCATCACATCAAAACCAATTAAGTGCTAAAAATCTTTGCATACACCAAATGACTTCATATGTATCTTTCAACTTTTAAATTTTCATCCTTCAAATAGCAGAGATACAACTTCCACAGCACTGACTGTACCTCTGTCTATAGTCTGTTCTGTTCTATGATCTGTGTATCATCATTTTAAAAATTTTCATCTAGTTTCAAAAATTTACATTGAAAAGTATGCATTAGCAATAGGCACTGTAGAAAAGCTTGTCCTATACGATACTAGAATTTACTGAAATTATGTCAACCATGGAGATAACAGTAAAGACTACATTCTCCAAACAGAAGTGTATTGAAAATTTCATGTTAGGACAACTAGGAAAGAGACTCTTAGAAAGAATAATTTTAGTCCAAAGGAATATCCACTGCTGGCTGAAAAACTGCATCATGTTTAGCATTTTTCCAACTAAAATCGCCTCTTCTTACCTAGCCAAGAATGGATCTGAATAGCCAGAGTTTTCTTGCTTGTAGCAAAGACAGCAGTGTCTGAATAGACTGATGTTTATCTCTACACATTTTAGTAACATGCTTTAGTCTTAACATTTATTTTTACAATACCTTACTGACAAGCTTGGAATGAAGAATTGCATTTGAAACAATAGTAGTACTAATGTTACACAATTTTGCCAAAACTGTGTAGAAGTGCGAAAGTTAAAACACTAAACTTTTAGCTGAAGACTGAAGTGGGAAACAAGCCTTTGTGGTAAATACCAATGTATGCATGCAATTTGGAAATGTATGTAAAACAACCAGCATTTGTGTGATATTTTAAAATTACTTCTGGTGACATCATAAACCATAAGTTGAAAAAACCCTGACATACCTGCATTCAGAGTACACAAAAATAAAGTTATTGGTTATCTTTGATTTCTCAAGAAATTTAGTGCATTCTACACCAACTTCAAGCATTTTGACATCAACTGTCTTCAGAAGGGAAGCTTCATACATATTAAACATCATCAAGTGATCATTCACATGTGACAAAATAGCACATTCAGGAGAAAAATGTGGAGCAAGTTATTGGGAAGTTACAGGAAAATCTATATAAAAACAATTAGATAATCTATCAGAAATTCAATATAGATAACTTAACCAAAACCAAATAAATACTAAATTTTACCTTTTCTGGATTGTAATATAAAGATTTCAAAGTGGTAAACAAGGGTGGGCAGCCTTTACTGAAGTTAACCCTCAGGAACTTATCCATTAGTTCTCTAAATTTTTCACCTAGAAACAAAAGTGTATTTGGTTATATGTCAGTGATTGCAAGTGTTATATAAATATAAGCACTGATTGCTGTGCAACTCTGAATAATAGAGTAACTGAGAAACTGCAACTGAAAACCCTTAGGTTTTCATCTTTCCTGTTATTTAAGAGTAAGGTACAAATATGCTTTGGATAAAAAAAGATCAGAGTAAAATGCTTAAATTGCTGGTGTTTAGAAGACTGCTGACGAAGACATGGTAACAGTCCTCAAACCTGTAAAATCTATTAAAAAGGGAAAGTATTAAATGCTGACTACAGAAGATGTAGCAAGGGCTATTTAAACAAACATCGGAAAAAATTATAATGGTTAGCATAACCAAGCACTGGAATGGATTACCTTGGAGGTCTTGTAAAAGCTCCATCATTGGAAGTTTTTATGATTTAAGTTAGACAAATGTGTGTTAGGAATAGTGCAGATAAAAATTATCCTGCTTTGAGGAAGAAGAATGGATGAAATGAACGCTCTAACTCTCTTCTAGTCCTACTTTTTATGAGTAGGACATGACCTCTGATGATAACATGATTGTTTCTGGAATCAGAAACAGAATAGAAGACTGGGTTTCAGAAGGATAAGCACCATACAGAATCACCTTTATCAAAATACACTGGCAGAAAGCTAAAAATCTTATTTTATTTTCAAGTAAAAAATTACAGTACTCGCAGCTTATGCCACCTTTTTGAGAAATGCTGTTTCCAAAAAAAAAAAAGTTTGTTTCAATTTTGTGCTTGGTTTTGACTTTTTTTTTTAATTGGTTTTGTTTGCTTCACATAGGGGTGAAGTTGCTACTTCACTGCCTACTCTGCTGTGGATTTTCTAAGTCTTTAAGCAAGTTGTACACTTCATATAATACTAACAGACACATAAAACTACTGAAATAACCTTCGACTGATTAAGAACACACTACAAATTTGATTAACAGATTTGTTTATAGAAATTCAGAAAATGAAGATACTACTGCTTTGTATGTAACATTCTTATGTAGTTCCACCAGTTCTTAACTGTCCTACATTTACTGTTATCGGCACCGTTACTAATAAAAGTAACTCATATTCTTGCCTTGCTGTACTAAAACAAACGGCTGTATACAGAAACTCTTACTACCTGTGGCTGGGGATCCATAACTGGCCTATAAGCCCATGCTTTATTACACATGGATTAATTAAAACTTGTTTTCTCAAGAAATACAAGAAACCCCTCTATGACAAAAAAATCCATCTCAGTTTCTCAATTTCTTCTGTTGAATTATTCTAATTTATATTCTTGATGGAAGAACTGTAATTCAGAATTAATGAAAGCAAGAGGTGTGTTTCCAATTACGTACATATTTATTTATATAAAGCAGAATAACTTTAAAACAAA
This sequence comes from Falco punctatus, assembly GCF_963210335.1. Classification (NCBI taxonomy): domain Eukaryota; kingdom Metazoa; phylum Chordata; class Aves; order Falconiformes; family Falconidae; genus Falco; species Falco punctatus. The sequence continues at coordinate 34,216,253 of NC_137581.1, forward strand.
GTCTGAAAGATGCAAAACACACAGCTAGACACCCACCTATGACATGAAGCCAAGCTCAAAATTTAGTCTGAGGCACAGGAAAGACCTGTCCACAGCATCAGTGAATCCACAGCAGCATAAACAAATCTAAAAATGAATGGCCAGACTCCAACGCTCCACCCTCAATCAGTCTGAAAATTAACTGTAACAACTTTCCCCCATAAAGGTGGTTTCCAGCTGGATCAGGGAACTGATTTGTATCAAATACAAGGTTATTAAGAGACAATGCATGGCAACGTCTGGGAAGGACTACTCTTTCAATACAAGCCTGCACTTCAGAGTATTTTAAGCCAATTCTGAATCAACGAGTGTCGGTTGCAAGCAACTGCGCACACTGGAACAGCAACCTCATTTAATGAAAAATTCTATGCTCTTGAAGTTTGCAAATACAATTCTGCAAACAAGTTTGTTTCTACACCTTCACATTCTTACTATTACGTTTTGCCAACAGAAATTACCTGCTGTACTTATAAACACCAGAAAGCACTTAGTAAACAGATTAATTTTTAGAGGATCAAAACCAGTCTTATACATCTATGACTGATAGAAGCTTAACAGACTAACAGAAACACAACTTTTAATTTAGTAAAATTCTTATTTGTTATGAAACGTTGCAGAAAGATATCTAATCATTAATTTTGCTTTCATTTAGACTACTGCTATAGCAGGAACAACTAATCCTTATAATTACCAAGCATATTTCTATTTCAACAAATATTAGCTGTGAAACTACACTGCCAGGTATGATAAGGTAACCTAGTGCAAAACACACAGTGAAATAAAGTCAATGGCAAGACACACTATTATTAAAGATATGGAAAAGCATTCTGCAAGTTATTTCCTGGTTTACTATGTATTAGCACAACAATTTTATTACAGGAGAAAAACAACTGCTTGTCACCTAGCTTTTCAAATATAGCTGAACTGCCTTAAAATTTGCCCTTGTATCTTCAAAAAGACTGAAATATCTGGGATTAAGTAAAGCACAAGTGCTAACTTCAGGACTAAATCTCTTACAAAGCAATTAACATCTTGTAATTTTACATAGGAAAGGTGTATGCACAGACTCCTGAGCAAGAACAGAGAAGCAGACTATGCACTGTAGCATTTAAAGGTACAACAAATGCAGTTCTCAGTAAATGAACTAAACTAAAGAGTAACCTCATGAAACTAAAAGCATGAGCAGTTAATGCTGGGAATTTGCAGCTGAACTTAAGAATTTCATAACACTAAGATATCTAACCTATGTACTTCATATTTCTTTCCAAAAGTTTTCTACTGGAGTTACAGCAGTTTGACAGCTACATACCAAGCGGTAAATCCCATTAAAATATCCATTTCATTTAGCCTCCCTCCTTCTATTTTTGAAGATCATAGCTCTCTGTTTTAAAAAGTGTATACATATTCCCTCCAGAACTCAGGATATTTGTGCACTGTATTTCAAAACAACTTCTGAAAGGACAGAGTTACTGAAAGAACTTAGCTATAAAATTAAAAATAAAATAATTTGTGCAACGTAACACTGCAGACCTTCTTTTTGTTCCTATTCTTATTATCAGCACAAAGTTTATGCTGTAGATTTAAGTTCTAATAGTTCTGCAACAAAGTGGTGTACACCCAGTAAGGTATTCAGATTCATAAAAACAGATTTGGTGTTTTCTGTACAGTACAGAAAGTATTAGGAAATTCATCAGTCCTATGCTATTGTGATTGTTATAGACATCATTTACACCCAGTCTCAGGGTCTATAAATTATGTTACCTTACATATATGTATATTACAGATACAGAAGCAGCCTTTTACCTTTTGTTCAACAAAACACCCTCTACCTTTTAATTTACAGTTCTTAACTTGCATGATGCAGAAAAATTATGTACAAGAATTCCTGCAACCTATATACATTCTGTACTATAGTTTCATCAATACAAACATCCCTTAGTTTGTATCACCATATAAAAGCACATGAACTTACTCTGTCAACTCTTAAAACATAAATAATTTTGTGTATTCCAAGAGAAATGTGAACATCTGATTTGTGTACAGGTACAAATAGGTATTAAATGCACATTCAACAGCCTGATAAAAAACTTAAGAAAAAACCCAAATAAAAAAACTATTACAGAACAGATATGCAACTTGTTACCTGAAACAAAGTTTAAAGGTAATCTTCTAGGTGAAACTGCTCTGGGATGTCTCTTACTAACTTCTTCATAAATCTGAAGCCTCTCTTCTAAAGTGCCTATTATCAGTAAATATAATAAATATAAGTAAAAGAGATCAAAATCTATTCTTGTAAGTGTTTTCAAATGTTGAGAATTAATTTAGCTAGGCTACTTATACAGTTTGGATTTGGAACAATTTCAACACTTCAAGCCATTTTTTCCAGTTAACCATAGACATTACTGTGTAAAATTGTGTACTGAAAATGCACTGTATGTACAATACGCAACTACCAGAATTAATCACTGTAAGGATAAACTGCAAACAGGACAATTACCTTGCACATTCAACCATACAGTGCTACAGTTTGGTTCCTTTCAGTTACACGCTGGGCAGACCCATTCACACAATAATTTGACATTCATAGCTTCAATTAACTGGGTTTTTTTACAATGCATCCATTACTGACATACTTAAAGCATTCAAAGAAATATATTGCATTTCTAAATCATAGGTATACAAATAACATACTAAACAAGCATGCCTTAATAGGTCCTCTGGTGGCAGCAAAACCAGGACACAATACTGCCAGTGTAAGCACTGAGCACCAGAATGCTTTACAGCTTAGGGTTTAACAAAAATAAAGCTATTTAAAGATTTTCTTCCCACTCCTCCCCTTTCCCCCATAATATGCTTTGGAGCTCCAATGTGGTTAGAACTTAAATAAAACTAATCTGTTGCTTTGAAAGATGATTTTCACATATTTAGGATCAATTTTGCTTAAATATTATTAAATTCATCAAGCAATTTAAATAAAACTGAATGTACAGATCAAGACTATGACAACATATATTCAATAAATACATTTGTTTTCCTTTCATAAGAAAAACAATTTATCTTGTCACTGAGCTCAGATGTTGGGGAAGGGGGGGGAAATATGTTACCCAGTGGCTCCAAGAGATGTAGAGTTCTAAAAGTTATACTAAAATAATGTTTGGATTGGAACTAAAGCATATAAAAGCCCTAATTGAAGTCACAAGTTGGAGCTCCAGAACTTACCATGGGGGAGGAAATAGTCCTAAGACCACCTAAAAAATAAAGTAGCATTATTAGTTTTATAAATTAGTACAGTTTTAATCTATATAGGATTTTAATATGTCAAATAAACTGCTGGGTTGGTTCTTTATTAAGAACTACACATTTTCATTAACATATTTATTATATCAAACAGAATAATCAAGTTCTTGGGTACTTTATTTTGAGAGACAATAATCATGTTGTTCAGCTCTATGGATACACTAGGAAAACCATTCAAAGAGCAACATAGCAACAGGCCATATTCCCAGATCTTACAAAGCCCAACTGTAAAAACTTTCTAGAAGAAAGCTGGTTGAGAAATATAATGCAGCTAGTATAGCTACAAATAATATATACCCTTGTGGGCTTATGATTTATGATGTCATCAGAATAACTCCAATAAAACTTCCACTAATTAGTGAACAGTGAAATACAAGGTAAACATTCCTGTGTAAAGGTAAACACTTGGGACACTTGCCACTGCAAACCCCTTATTATGGTATAAATTGTTGCAATATTGTAGTTTAAACAAAAAACAAAACCCCCAAAACAATTAGCTATTTTCCTGGCAAGACAGAACAGTAACATTGTGAACTAGCACTGGAATAACAAAGATCTTGTATTTATCACCCTTTCCTCCAAAGAACAGTCAGATTAAAAAAAAAAAAATAATCTTTTTTTCAGATGGCCTATCTTTAAAAGGCCATCTGAAACAGGTATTTGAGTATTTCTCCACATGCCCATACAAAGAGTTACCACCTAAACAAGTTTCACAATGACAATTTTATGTTGTGGTGTATGATAGTAGTCTGATAATCAACTACTAGACAGGAACAAATTGCAATTTTGTTTCCAAGTTCATGTGTGGCAAGGAAATGTTCTTTGTTTAAGCAAATGCTACCTTTAGCTTCAAGAGAAAGACTTGCTGTTGGTATTTTCATGCATACAAGTTTTTCAGTGAACATTTTTAAACTAGATAAAGACAACTGTATCACATTCAAGATTAGAAGGTACATAATTTTCTGCCAAGTAAAGCTTTTAAATCTAAAACAGAACACATAAAACAGGAGTTTTCAGTATATCCTATATTGTATGTTATTTTCAATGTATTTGTGTATCTTAACTTACTAGGTTGTAGGGCTTTTTCCAAGCCTTCATAATAATACCAGTTTTCTGCATTGCGCTCAATTAACTCTTTGTATACTTCACCAGCTTCTTTCAGTCTTCCCAACTTCAGTAACATCTCTCCTAAACACAATGCAATAAAGAACTGTGAATTACATAAGAAAACATTGATGGCTTGGGAGTAAAGGTTACAAAACCAGATACATAAAAATTGGCTTAATTGTATGCAGATACTTAAAAAGCGGCTTTGTTTTTCCAAATGTATTTACTGCATATTACAAGTGCTACTTGAAGCTACTACACATAGTAACAGTTTGGAGCATTCAGCACCTGTGAAAACAATGACTATTTGTATGTCTCTATCCAAGTATTTAAAATAGCTATTGGGATTATCAAAGAAACAAGCAACTCGTCCTTCCAGGACTCCAACACACGAGTATGTTGCTTCTTACCAAGCTGTTTTCTTAACTACACCTACATTTTTCACAGCAAACTAACCAGTTTTTAAACAGTTAAATCACACTGGTTTGCTACAAAGTAAATTGTTCTATCAGGTCTGGCTTGCATTGAATGAATTGTCTTCACAGCAGCCCATACAGTGCTGCGTTTTGGGATTTGCGACTAAACACTGACAACACACCAATATTTTCACTACTGCTAAGCATTACTTGTAAAGCATCAAGGCTTTCTCTTTTTACCCCTACTCTGCCACCAGCAAGAAGGCCAGGGTGGACAATAAGTTGAGAGCAGACACAACCTGGACAGCTGACCCAAACTGGCCAATGGGCTACCTCATGCCATTTGTGTCACGCTTAGTAATAAATTTGAGAGGAAGCGTGCTTGGGCAGGGGGCCATTGCTTGGAGACTAACTGAGCACCATTCTGCTTGTGGGAAGTGGCAAGTGATTGCCTTTGCATCACTGGGGGATCTGGAGTGTTAACTCAGTAGTAGTACTTTATATCCACAAAACTACTATGAGTTATTTTTAATCAAAATAGTTAACTTCAGTATTCACTGAAGTACAGCAATACATTAATGCTTTCTTAAGCATTAGAAAGCTTAGGAAGGGAACAAGCATTTGATACTTCAGAAAAAAAAAGAAAAAAGAAAAAACTAGTATTCTTCAGGAGATTGAATCTGGGTTATACTAGCTCCGGTTTATGGAAAGCTACTCTAGTATGCACCAATATAATAATCTCTGAGATCTCCTCTGTTCCTGTGTCAACCCAGGTTAAACTACCTGCATCCACTATCCACTTTGGTAAGGCAAGTTACTTGAGCACAAAATTGTAAATCTTGTATTGTCAGTTTCTCTATAGTAATTTCTTTCATATCAGTTAAAGATTTCATGTTTTTTCTTTTACTGCTTTATTAAATCTGAAACCAAGTAGCAAAAATTTAGAACAAAATTGGCTGAGGGAAGATGAATGACTTACCTTTGATTTCTTCTACTATTAATTTATCACATATTTGCTTTTCATATGTCTCTATATGTTCTAAAGACTCCTGAAATAGATCTGCCTCTCTCATCACTTGATTTTGATATAAAATCAGTTCACTATATTCATAATCTATTTTATTAGGAGGAATCTGAGGGGGGAAAAAAGCAATAGGTTAGTTAACATTAACCTGTACCTCAACTGTATGCAATATTACAGCATACAAGAATCAGGCTACAGAATATATCAGGTCTACTTATATACCCATCCAAACATTCAAAATATAAAATTCCCATTATTTACAATCAAAATAGATTAATTCAGGATATCCTTTGTTAGAGAAAAGTTTAAAGGAACTCCTGTATTTCTCTTTTCTCTATCACTGTGGCGAGCTAATTAAAAACAGAATCCTTGCCTTCTCTCATACAATTCAATAAAATTTGCAAAGATCTTTGTAATCTTTTCCTTCTGAAGGACTCATGTACTCCACAACAATTCTGACTTCAGTTCCATAGCAGATTGCTGGGATATCAAAATACTAATTTTCAGCAGACTAAAAATTCTGGATCAAACTATTTCCAAGAGCAATGAACAACTCAAATATTGGCCATAGCTTGACAACTAGAATTTTTCAGACAGGAAACTTACACTATTTCTCTCTAACAAAGTATTCTCTGTATTACAATCCCCTAGAAAGTACAGTGCACAAGCATGCCAAGAGTGTTTTCAAGCAGCATATTTTGAGGTCTGCTGCCTGTTGCACACTTAGGACTCTGTCTACATGCCATAGTAAAACTAGCAGACTATCCACCTTCCAGTGATATCAGTCACTGAAACAGAATGACATTCAAAAGTATTCCTTACTAGGGATAATTCCCTAAAGCGTATTTAGGCAATGAAAAGTCTTGCCAGAGTTATTATTTCAGACTAAATGGTCTTCACTAATATACACAGAAGCTACTTCAATTGCAAGTAAATTACAAGAATTTCAGAGACCAAATGCAGAAGTCTGCAGACAGTGCCCTGCAGATGTCAAGTTTTACTATGTGAAATATACTGCCTCAACAGAAATTGTAGGAGACAATTATAGTCCAACATGATTTTTTTAAAATAATAAAAATAGATAAATAGCAGCTGACCTTAATAAACATTAATGATTTTCTTTCCCATGACACTACACACTTTGTTTCTCCCTGAACAAGCAACACTTTGAAGTCACATTGGGCGCCAAACAGCTTACTATTACTTTTCTGCTCCCTGAGTAAAGCTTTTCCTCTTTCTTTAAAGAACCAAGTAATTTCATAAACAGCAAAAATAAACCCAAAAAGCTAACCCCCAAAAGATTAAACTGGTTGAAATTAACATTCACATTAAAGGAATCTTGTCCTAAACTACTACTTCCAGCCCTTCCCTAAGCTCGGATCAGTTTTATAAGAGTTAACATTTGTTTACATGCTCTTTGAATTTTTTAGCGGCAGCTTTTATAATACTGTGCATTTTTTCAAGGAAGATTTCCCTTTTTAAAAAACATCCAGAAAGACAGCATAACTAAATAAAATACTGTAAAAAAGTTTATATCTGAGAATTAACACCAGTTTGGGGGCTGAAAATAACAGTATTCAATTATTTTTTAGTAACTGCTAACATATTGTAGCAAATTATGGCTAATGGAACAAGACTAGACCTTGCACATACTAGAGTCAGCAGGCAGCATGAACTCCTATCCATTTCTTTAAGTGTATTTCCTCTAGTTACAGCTCCATTTCTGTTTCCACCTTTGTTCAAATTTTATCCATATTAAACATTGGAAGTCATTAATAAAAACATTATCTGAAAAGTTTTTTAGCTGCTTCGCAGAATCAACACATGCAACAGGGGTTAAGTGTTTAAGCATGTCTTCCTGCTTACCCTTACTACAGAAGTGAAACTGCAGAGCACCAATTTAGTCCTTTCTCCTTCACCTCCCCCCTAAAAAATATCCTCCCCTCCAATACAATACACATCTAAATTCCACAAGCAGCACAGCTTTTTGGCACATCATGAATTTGTTTTAGGCCTTCAAAAGATGGATTACCCCCAAACCCCATAAGAAAGTATATATAAAAGGCAAGAAATAGATACCAATTAACCTTCTTGCAGCTCTTCTGACTTGGCAGGACTAACATAAATTATGAGATGTCAAAAAAAATCAAACTAACTCCCTCTTATACATAGGGAAAATCAACCTGAAAGTTACAGCGCTTACTGTCACTCCATTTAAAAAGCTATTTTTAAAAGTAGTTTTAAGAAAAGTTCAATTTCAGATTTTGAAGTATCAGGTTCATGTTTTAAATGTGCAATTCATCAGAAGGCAAGCAGTTTATAACCCCAGTACTTCATCTGAATAATCAGATTGTCTTATAAAGCATAAAATACTCCATAAATACTTTTTTCCATGCCACTGTTATTGCTGCATAATACATCTTTATTCCTCCCTCCCCCCAGAAGAGTTATGATTCTCGCTCATGAGACGTCCAGCTTTCTCTTGAACTCAATTCTGCTGTTTCAGAATAAATTTCTTCCTCTCCTGGACCAAAAAGAGTCAACTTTACAATCGTAGATGCCCTAACATAACTGTCACTGAAAGAATGTGACAAGATGCAGCCAAAACATACCTAAGAGCAGACCCCCAAAACTCCAGAGGTTTTCTGTCCATATCTGTAATTGTGGGCCTGATGCAGAAATTAGGAATAAAATAAAAATTAAGAATAAAAATTTTGTTCTGGAAAAGAAGAAAGGAAAAGTGGGACATACAACAGTAAAGCAAATTGCATTGTTGTTTTACACCTTGGTTCCCAAAATTTAAAATTCTGAAGTGTCTCTTAATCATTTGATTTAACTTGGACAGCACAGGCTGTTATATTTCCTGCAGCTATGTCTGCATTCAACCTCATAACCTGTTTTTGACTGAAATATTGTGCATCTGGCTAGTTTACAGCTTTCAGATGACAGGCAATGTTGATCTGGATACACTAAGAGACAGCAAATTCACCATTTCCAATGATAACTTAGCCATTCAAATAAAACTGTCACTGATAAAAAGTGATTTATCATTTGAATGTTGTTACTCAGCTTCCTGCCACTACTTGTTCCTTTATTTTTCCCCACTAGGGATTCTTCCTAGCTATCATTCTTCCCCAAACCAGCATCTAAACTGTACTAGAATCACCTAGGGGTTTTACAGTAAACAAAGAAAATTTCTGACCTTCACTGGACAGCATTTTCTCTAGTCCTCTTACATTTCTGTATTCTTTTAATTTTCTAACTTTTTATAAACAGGGTCATCAGTAAGTCTTGATCTCTCAGTAATCAGTGCTCTACAGAGAAAATCCCTGCTTCTCAGAAATAAGGGTATTTTTTTGTTTTTTACCCGCAAGTTTGCCCTGAAGGACAATTTTACAGTAGAGCTAAGCCAACCTAACTGCAGCCTAGATCAACAAAGGCAGTTCACTTCCCTCTATTATTCCCCTTCCTTTTTCCCCTCTCACCTCACAGTTGTTCAGTTCAGCCAATCAATCCTTCAAAAGAGTGATTATTTTTCTGTCACTTTGGCTTCCTGAACCAGCCCTCCACGAGTCAACCAGTGCTGCACAAGGAAGCAGTGGGAGCACACAGGAAAAAGTCAGACTGCTGGTTTTGGCAACAGCTTGTAGCTAATTAGCTCCATTATTTTGTAATATTGCGTCTTCGGATACTCACCTACAAACACTAAAATCACAGTTCCTTGATCTTTTTCTTAGTTTTACTACTTGGTTTTGGCTGTGTTAATTCACATCTGAATGGACAGAGCTGCCTGAGTAATTCAAGTAAATGAATATGATCACCCTACACCACCATTATTTACCAACTATTATGACAGCAGCATTTTACATAACATGTTACATTTACTTCTTTATTCATTAACAATAATGGTAAACCATATCAGGCCTAATACAGATTGCCATAAAACTCATTGAAAACATCAGTTCGTTGAAGATTCCCATTCACTAGTGATTTGGAAACCCTTCAGTCTTTTAACACTCCTTTTAAACCTTGACAAGTATCAGTCACATGCAATATTCTATCAAGTCAGTCACAGAATCTCATCTATTGAGTTGGAGTGCATACAAAGTACAGGGCAAAGGGGAGATTTGGAAAGTGAAGTAAGCAAGAAATGTACCTCCTGGAAGATCAATGGAATACCCTGAACTCAACTATTTGAAGTGCAGGACTCAAATATCCAGAGACCACACAAACAGTAAATTGGAGGACTACCATGGAAGAGTCAATTTGTGGCAAAATTGAGCTAAGAGTTAGCTTGGGCTCTCCTGACTGTTCTGGACCCAACGCATTGACTCTCTCTTCCAGTGGCTGGGGCTCTGCATGGGCCTGCCCTCCTCAGCAAGCTAGCACAGCAAAGCCAACTCCCTATTTGCAAGAAAAATTAAACTAACATGATCATCCTTATTTTCAGTGTTTTGGGGGAGAGCACACAATATGCCACTTAACTGCCTCTACTTATCTCAAAAAAGAGGAAAGGCTTGACAATTAGTTTTCTGTAAACTCATGTTGTCCAATATTTGTAGCATATTTCTGTCTGCTTTTCCACTATTTCCCTGTGACTGCTATTAATAGATATTTCCCAAGTATTTCCAATTTTACCAAAAAACGTCATCAAAGCTTGAGATCTTCTCAGGATTTCTTTGGTTTTGGGCAAGGTTTACATTGTGGTACCTTGCACAGCAGACTCAACTGATTTAATGTGTTCATCTACAGCAAATGGTACTTGAATCCAGCTTGGCTGCTACACTGACAGGTTTATCAGCATGACTGCCCTCAAGCAAGCATATTTACACACAACCTTTCAGAAAAGACAACATTAACAGCATCACTTTCATTCTCTCCGAGGGGCCAATACCACTGTTAAGCCTGTAGTCCCTAAAAGAATCTCAACCTTTTACACTTCATTTACAGTTTGTCCATGTATTATATACTCCAATTTGACTAGTCATTTTGACACTGAATTCAGTCAGATTGGGCTCTGCTGACTCAGTCAAGAACCGTGACTTTCTAGCTGTCAAACACTCATAAAAGATGACCCAATTTTCATTGAAACTATTGTTATCAGTTTTTATTCAACACTGAAGCTACAATCTTTTGAAATATCAAGCTATATATACCCAGTTTACAAAATCCTTTTTTTGACCACGATACATGATCAAGACGCAAACACTGGTCCCTCCTAGCGATTATTAATTTCTTTTCTTATAGTGCCATTCTGGTTGTGTAAGATCTCAAATGCAGTTATCTCAAAAAGGATGAAAGATTTTGGTTTTTAAAAACAAAACCAAAAAAAAATCACTATCTATAGGTCAGATAATATCTTACTATTTGCACATGGCACTGCCAACACACCACCCAAGCTGAATGCATTTATAAACATGTTTTTTCCTTCCAAGTTATAGAATAATCAACACATCCACTCTGTTCTGTTAATTCAGACTTCATAGTTCTGCGTTACCACTAACAGAACAAGGGAATGTCTCTCTCAAAAAAGGTTATACTCTTTGATTTTAGCATTATACGATTTGATTCACTCCAACAAAGTTTCAGTTAACACCAGCTCTCCTCAAAGAATTTTCAGCTATGCTTTCCTACTACCAAGTACTGATTTAATTACACCAAGTACTAATTTTAAGTGCATAATATACAGATGCATACAAAGCAATGAAAGTGTCTTTTAACACACTTTGTAGAGACCAAATGGCACCCAGGCTATGGCAGGAGAAAGCAAATCAGCACATCTAATACTAAATAGTATTTTCTGAAGTTTTACCTCCTGTGAAGGGACAAGACCATCATGAATTTTCTTTAGCTACAAGCCTCACAAATCACAATTTACCTCACAAATTACTGCCCATCAGTCTACCCTCATATCCTCAACCCAAACAGCCTACTGCAAAGCATATGTGTTCCTTTTTAATTTGCATCAGCTGCTAAGCTCCTGGAAATCTTTCTGCTCAAAGCAGAAAGCTCCACAAATTTCCTACTAATTCTTCATTGGTTCCTAATTATGAAGAACTAATTCCTCAGATTCTGTCTCCTATACAGAAAGTGTTCTTTTTCCAGAATAGAAGTCTTACCTGTTGCGTTTTCCTAAACTCTTCAAGTAGTTTTAAGGCCATATCATAGTCTTTTAGTAAGTGGTAAGCAATAGCATATCCAATCCAGGAAGCTCTTTGTGTGGGGCGCAGCTGAAGTAGCTGGTATCTTGTCTCCTTCAGTAAAAGAAAAGCAATTTAAAAAGAACAGAGACGTTAAAAACAGTTACTCCACCTTTATCATTATTTACTACCAGTAAGGCTAATATTCTAAAATATCTTTCTTAAGCCCTAGGCATTTTTTAAAAATTCTAACAGCAAAGGGAAAACCAGCATGTTTCTGTCTCATAAATCTGGGGGCTACCTTCCAAGTATAGGAGTAATTGCAAAAAGCATAAAATCTGTTTGTTGGGACAGAGGTGGTGTAATTTTCAAAAGTACTTCTTAAGGGCCTAAATTACTTCCAAAGGCTGAGCTTTGAAATCTCAGAGAAGGATTTCTGTTAAAAAGCATGAGCTCACTGCCACTGGAAGAGCAGTTCCACTCTCCTCAAGTCCAGGCACATGGTCCTCATACTGCTGCAGCACTTCTCAGACTCCCTTCCCCAAGTCAAATTACATCCAAAAATCAGTTATTCCCTTTTCCCACATTAGCAAATTCAACATCCACAGTGAAAGAGACCAACTAATACCAAAGCCCACAATCCAGTCCTCTACTTCACATGAACTGGAGAATGGAAGACAAGAAGCACTCATCCCTTTCACAGCCAAGTTAAATTCAGCCATTCTGAAACCACTAACTCTGGTTTTAGATAAATTTTAAGGTTTTATTCATGATAAAATCAGTATTGGGATTCAAGAAGTCAGCCATCATGTGGCAAGTTTCACACATACTTGAAAGAAACCAGATAGTGTGTTTCTCACAAAAACCACCTTCAGTATATGCACCGGAAACACCATTTGCAGTACTTCACAATAGCACAGTAAGCACTCCCACTTGCTAAGCTTTAAATTCTTATCCTTCTTATTTTCATTATTTTAGTGAAAAAATAATTGAGAATGATATATAAGGTGATCCACAACTCAAATTGTACAGAATAACTGCACTTCTAGTTCTGTTCTCAACATTATATGGAGCTCTGCTGCAATATGCTTTCCTAAACAAGAGCTTAAAACACTTCTGAAACATCAAAACCAAGTAGCAACAGAATTACTACCAATAAAAGACTTAATAATGCAATACAGTAACAAGAGAATTCTAACAATAATAAATAGGAATTCAAAGAGAATACTTACTCTATACCCTTCTAAATCCCTCATCTGAATCTGCAACAGAGATAGATCCCTCAAGATCTGTAGATTATCTTTATCTAGTTTGAGTGCATTCCGGTAACACTTGATGGCTTCATCGTATTTCTTATCAGAACGTTGCAAAAGACCATAAACATGCCAACCTAATGCACATTAAGGAAGATACATTCACAACCTTCACAAAGTAACTGCAGCGCATTTGTGTTACAGACCAAAGAACTTGACATCTTCCTTGAAGATTAGCACCCTGAAGCTTGATTACTGCCACCAGACTTTACTGACACCTTTTAAATATTAAATGTTTCCAAACAAGCAATGAAGTCTCATTTAAATATCTTCTGCTAAGTCATATTCATAACCCCACAAAACAGTTATGCAAACTAAACGATTCAAGCTCCATATGACCCAGAAGAATTATTCCTAGAGTTGTATTGTTTAAAACATTACTGTAAATACAGTAGGATTTCTTATTCCTAGAAGTACGCTGATTGTATTGTTAGAATGAGGTGCAAGTTTTACCTTTCCTCCCTTGCCTATCTGTAACCTCAATTAGTTTCCAATTTTACAGTAAGGGATAAACACAAAGCTACGCTTTATTCATTAACATAAGGAAATCTTAGTATTTCTGTGCATCAAGTCTTTGTCACATTCTCAACATCTCAGATTTCCATCAGCATTGTGTCGTTTCAGTACTTTCCTCTCACAAGCATCCTTTTTATCCTGGAAAGATTCTGAATTCAAAGCACGAAACAAACATACATCATAGCAATGCATTACAATGCGTGTGTTTACATCAGTCTCCAAAAGTCACATTAAAAGAAAGATTACTTGACATTATCTACCTTTTGTTACTCCAGGTTACTAGTTGCTCACTAAGGCAACATCTTCCACAGTAGTAAATCTGGACTTACTTTGATTTTCAAATTTTCTCTCAAGAAACTCTCCCATGTGCCCCTGAAGGTGCAAAACACAGCAAATCTTAGGAGAGGTATATGCATCCTTCACCTGCTTTCAATAAAGATGGCACAAATAACTTGGTGTGCTGATAACCAAAATATTTAAAAGTTCTTATGCTATTGAATTGAAACAGAAACAACCATTCCTTCCAAAGAAACAATCATTTCTAAACTTTGCATCTCAAAAAGTCAAGGAAGCACAAAGAAATTCAATGGGTTAAGCTCGTCAAATTAATCAAAGAAACAGAACCATTAAGTTCCCTTTTTCTAGGAAAGACTCATACACTGAAGTAAGTTCTATGTATGAAGATATAAAGCAGGTTTGAAGTTATTAAGAGGAAAAGATACACAAGACTCCAGTCAAAAGACTTGTGAGAATTAAGTCTGAAGGAAACTTCCAGTATACAAACAAGAGACCCTGTTTCATATTTCTATGGGAACACAAAATTAATTTCAGGCAGCTGAAGCACACAAGAACTCCACATGCATCTTTGAGACTACTAGGAGAGCTCCTATTGCTGCTGTGAAGATTGAAGACTAAACATGAAAGGGGAACAAAATGAGTTTGGATACAGTTACAGCAGTTGGACTAACATCGCTACTTGTTTCTATAAATCCTACCTTGCCTAATTGAGCTCAAGTATTCAGGACATGGATCAAAGCTAAATGTAGCATCTTCATACGCCTCAAAACTACTGATATTTTAGATTTTCACCTAGAGCAAGACAATTCAGTTCCTACGAATTTATGTGCACTTTAACAGCGTACTTAAACTAAGATGATGCTTTGAATAATTTATCAGGCATCATTACCATTCCTGGATTTAATAGGTAATCTGAGTTAATCTTTCATAAATCACATTCTTCACTAAGCAATCAGGTAAAGAAAAACATAAACCCATTCAGAAGTACAATAATCAAGACTAAGCCTAAGAAATTTTAACAGCTGATAAAACCAGCAAAGCACAGCACCACCAATTTATTACAGTAGACAGACATCTCTGGGCAGTTTGGCCTGTGTTCCTACAGTGCCTTGTCTGTAACATGTCACTGAAACATTTATTCTTGAAATTAATGTAGATCTCTGACCTGATCATTACTCAGGTTGTATCCAAGACCACATCAGAAATAATTTGCAGTTTGACGAGAAAATTTCTGTATTTTTAAACAATTTTACAGCCAGCATTTTCCCCAAAATCTCAATATGGGCAACTATAGAAGAATTAAAACCTACTCCTCCTCTAATAAGTCACAACACTGAAGTGACCAGCTGTATTTTACACATCATCTACCAGGTGCTCTCTAAAAAGTACACATGATAAAATACACCAAAAGCACCTTCAAATGTTAAATACACGCACATATATATATATATGAACCCATAGATGTACTGCGCTTGCTCAAAACCAGCTACTGGAACAAGATTACTTTAGTGGCTACCCCCTGCCTTCCCCTTTAAAACCATAGTCAACTGACTCACGGATATGTGATTAACAGAAGGCCAGTCTATTATTTAACCTGAGATTTAGACAAAATATGTGAATATCTATAGTGAAGAACAGGAGAGAGTTTGAAAAATATTACAGATATTTTTATAACTGAACTATATTATATATAAAATATATAATTATATATATAATTTATAACTGATTATAACTGAATGTTACAGATTGGTGGCGGAACACAGCCTTGGGAGAAGGGACAGACATCCTAAATAAGTCAAGCTGAGGCATAACAAGATAAGCTTAAGGGCAGCCAAACAGCTAAGGAGACCAAACTGAAATTTATTTGAACCATGCGTGAACTACCCTGATTAGCATAGTAAAAGATCCACCCTTGAACCAAGAAAGCCCCCTACTAACGGAGCTCCTCCCCACAGAACATGCCCGGTGAAAAAAAAGAATGCTGTACCTTTAAATGGACATAAAGCTTGTAAGAACCAATAAGAATGGTTGGTGTGACTATACATAATTGTAAACCATTGTTCAAAGTGCATAAAATGTTTTACTATGTATTAAAAGGTGTGCTGGCTTTGTGGATTTACCACCCAGCACCTATCTCTGCACAGACATGCAATAAATAAATGCCTGGTCTGGCTGTGTGACCCAGGGCTGTGCTCCTTTGTGAGCCAGCAGCTTCTGACAACCCATGGGGCTGCCACAGTACCCTGCCAGGATCGACCAACGGCTCCAGGCAAAGCGGCTCTGCCAGACAAATTCCAGCGGTCTCTCCCAAATAAATTCCAGCGTGCACTGACCTTTTTGATCAGGGACTTCGTACAACCAGCCCCAGAGCCAGGACAACCAGTGACTCAATGGTGCATCATATAGAGGTATTTCTTGGGTGAGAGGGGGGCAATTGGGAATTGAAAAAGTAGCAGCAGGGTTTTTTCAGTCTGGGCCCTATGTAAGACAGACCAAGATGATATGCAGCAGGAGCTGTTTGTACACAGGTTTACACACTTGGTTTTTTGTATATGTGTGTGAAAATAGGGACTGGAAGGCTATGCATTTATAATTATATTATTTTATATATATAATTAAATTATTTTCAGTACCAAAATATGTTCATCTGCTTCTGCAAAAATGCCCCTTCGCTCTCCTCTCAGATGCATCCTGAAGAATTTTAGTAAGTTTGGAAGTGATCCCTTGACTACAGATAAAATGATATTGCAACCACTAGCGGCCAAATTATCAACTGGGGAACGGTGAATGGTGGACAACTGATGTTTTGTTGCCAGCTGGGGCAGTGGAATGAAATGCCTCCTACTGATGCTTTTATGACTTTGCCTAGAGAACCATACATTCAGAAGCGGGCGGGGGCGGCGGCAACATGTTGCTGCCAGGTGCTAGAGAGAAAGAATGGGACTGCGGGGAGGGGTGGGTGGGTGTGTGTGTGGGTGTGTGCAGATTTGCAATTGTTGGTATCTACAGCCCCACCCCTATATGGTACAAATGCAGGATACTTAAAAGAGATGAAAACTTTAATCCTGTTTCTAGCAGGCTTGCTCTGAGACAAGCCGTCGAGGTGGAAGGCTTACCAGTTTTTGTACATGTCCCATTTGTCTCCAGTTCAATAAATCAGAGGTAACAATCTGTCAGCTATTATCAGGAAAACCCTGATAGAAAGTACCAGCTTTTGGAAAACATGGCCCTAAAGAAAGTCCATCAGCTTTTTATGAGTGGTTATGAGGTAGCCAAGAATGGATGGATTTAAACCCAGATGAGAAAGCTACTCACAAAGCATTTAACACGTTGTTCACTGGAAAATAGTCACAAAATGTAAGAAAAGTTACAGGAAGTCGATGGGGTAGGAGAAGAGTCTGTTCTGCAGTTGATAGAGCTAGCATATCAAGTGTGTAAGTGTATAACAACTCAGAGGAGAAATAAAGCAACACAAAGAACAGAGTAAGATGAAATTGCAAACATCTCTATTGACAGCACCTATAACTGAGACTGCTATAGGTAACAGAGGAATAGGTAGAAGAAAGCGGTTGGGAAGAAACCAGCAAGGTCACACACCCTTAGGACCAAAACAGTGTGCTATACGCAGAGGGGAAAAAGAAAAGAAAAAAAGGGTAGTGGAAGAATAAGGGCCCTACCTGGCAGGGAAGATTGAGTCACAGGACAATATTAAAATTTTCCCAGCTGATCCCCTGGTTCCAGTTCAGCTGGGGAACAAAACTATGTCCTAGTGGATACAGAAACAACATACTCAGTTATAACTAGCTGTCGGGGTTCTTTAAGTAATAGCTATACGCCAATTGTGGAGTAATGGGAAAGCGAGATTTGAAAACATTTCAAAAACTGATGGAATATAAAATTGAAAGTGAAACCAACCCATGAATTCCTCTATATGCCAGAATACCCCTTACCCCCTTCTTAGGGTGAGATCCATTGTGTAAATTAAGAGCACAGAAACCTTTTTCTGATAAGACAACATAGCTACACCTGCTGAAGGGAAACATGTGAAAGGCTCAAATCTGTTTATTAACAGAGAAACAGAGAGATCCAAATAACCCAGAGGAAATTTTGGATGCTGTAACATCCACCTTATGGGCAACCAACAGACTTGGAAGAACAAAGAACGCAGTACCAGTAAAAATTGAATTAAAACCCAGAACACAACTTGTCAGAAAAAACCCAAAACAATAGCCTATTAAGTTAGAAGCTTGAATAGGCTTAGAACCACTAATAAATAATTTTATTAAATATGGATGATTGAAGCTGTGTCAATCTGAATATAATACCCTGACCTTAACAGTTAGAAACCCTAAAATCAGTAATACCAATTGGTGCAAGATCTGAGGGAAATTAATTAAATCACAGTCAACATACATCCTGTTGTTTTGGACCTTTATATCTTGGTATCATCCTGTCCTAATAACAATGTCTGTTTTACAGTATTGCATTTGAAAGATGCCTTCTTTTGCATATCCTTGGAGGAGAGGAGACAATCTTGCATTTGAATGGGAAAACCCAACAACAGGACAGAAAGTTCAACTCTGCTTGGCTATGTTATTTCAGGGATTCAAGAATAACCCTACTTTGTTTGGTACTGTATTGGCCAAAGAATTGGCAGCACTGGCAAGGTAAGAATTCTTTCATTACCTGGCTTCAATATGTAGATGACAATTCTACTGGGAGCCACAATGTAACAGGAGTATCATACAGCCACCATTAGCTTACTGAATTTCTTGGGACTTGCTGGGTACTGAGCACCACAGAAAAAAGCACACATTGCTCAGCCAACTGTAAAATATCCGGGGTCTGAGACTTCACAGTATGAGAGAGGACTGGGAACAGAACAAAAGGAGGCGATATGCCACACAGCCCTTCCAAAATTAAAGAATTAAGAGGATTTTTAGGAATGGCCAGGTGGTGTCACCTGTGGATATGAAATTTCAGTTTAATTGCTAAACCATATATGCTGCAAAGGGTCTGAAGAAATTCCTTAATGGACTCCTGAATGTTGTAAAAGCTGTGACACTACAGAATTACAACTTGAGGGCCCTCACACTAGGATTGCCAGACTTGAGTAAACCTTTCACTTTGTATGTGTATGAAAAACATGTGGCCTTAGGAGTTCAAACTCAAACCCCTTGAAGGCTGGAAAAGGCCAGTGGCATACCTCTTTAAGCAATTAGATGAGGTGAGCAATGGATGGCTCAACATGCCTCAGAGCAGTGGCAGCAAGTGTCTTAATTACAGAAGCTCAAAAATTGACTTTGGGACAACCCGTTATTGGTTTTATGCATTGTGCTGTTTTGGCAGTATTGAAGCAGAAAGGCCATCACTGGTTTTCCCCAAACAGACTGATTCAGTATCAGGCATCTTTGATCAAACCAGATGATGTCACTTTGAAGGTGACTTTTGTCCTGAAGCCTGCAACCCTACTCCCTGTTCATGAAAATAATAAATTGGAATAAAACCTGGTTACATGTCACAGAACAGGTGTACCCCAGCCAACTAGATCTGAAATATACACCCTTAGAGAATCCAGACTGGGAGTTATTCACTGATGGAAGCAGTTTTATGGACGACAGAGAGCCAAAAGCAGGGTAGGCTGTGGTAACTTTGAAAGGTGAAATGGAGATGAAGCTGTTATCTGTCAAAGTATCAGCTCAGAAAGCTGAAATTGCTGCATTGACTCTAGCCCTGGAACGGTCTGAAGATAAACGAATCAAAATATGCATCTGAGGTAGTACATGCTCATGAGGCCATCTGGAAAGATGACAGCTTTTATCTTCACAAGGAACTCCAATCAAACATGGGAAAAAAATTTTAAGATTCTTATGTGCAGTTCAAAAATCAAAAGGAGTATCTGTGACTGACTGCAGGGCTCACCAGAAGGGAAAATCAGATGTAATTAAGGGTAATCAAAGAGCAGATGAAGCCGCAAAACAAATAGCTCTATGGAATTCTATAACGGAAGCCTTGATTCCTATTGAGAAAGTATTAAGAGAGCCTCCAAATTACTCTGAAAGGGATGATCAACTGGCAAAACTTCTGAATTGTACCAAAACTCAAAATGGACGGAAAACAGACGCTAGACAGATTATAGTTATTGCTCCCATTAATGAGGGAATCAACAAATAAAACTCACCAGGAAACCCATATGGGAGCTAGAACAAGTGGCAAGCATAAGACCTTATGCTGTAGAGCCAAGAATGCAACAGCTTGCTAATATTATTGTGAAACAATGCCTGATTTGTCACAGAAATAATCCAAAGATACAGAAAATGCCCCCTCCAGGATAAGTTAAGATCAGACATACTCCAGGGGAGTACTGGAAAATAGATTTCTCTGAGTTACTAAGATGTAATTGGTATAAATATCTGCTGGTTCTTGTAGATACCTTTTCTGGATGGGTAGAAGCTTTCCTGTGTTGAATGAACAAGGAAAGAGAAGTAATCAGTGTTATTGAAAGAAATTCTTCCTAGGTTTGCAATATCCAAGAGGATACCATCAGATAATGGGTCTCATTTTATTGCTAAGGTAGTGCAGGAAATTGCCAAATTTTCAGTTTGATTGGGACTTACAGGGCATTGGAGGCCACAATCTAGTGGGAAACTAGAGAGAACGAGTCAAACTCTGAAAAGACAAATCTTAAAATTACACCAGGAAACCCAAATGAATTGACAGATGTCTTCACCATAGCTTTATCAAGAATCCAAATTGCCCCCAAGGTTTGAGAAGGAATTAGTCCTTTTGAAATTTTATATGGTAAACCATAACCAGTAAGCAGCTTAACAGGGAAAGGTGATCAGATGCATATAAGCAATAATCAGATACTTTGAATACATGCTACTGTTGGGGCACACTATCTTCGCTTCATAGGTACCTGAACAGAAGAGCACCTGTACCTCTGGACACCCCAGTACATACCTTCCAACCAGGAGATCTAGTTTATATCAGAACCTGGAAAGATGAACCCGTAAGAGAACAGTGGAAAGGACCACATTTGGTATTATTAGTCACATCCACAGCGATTCAAGGTAAACAAAATAGATTCTTGGATTCACTATACTCAAGTGAAGAGTGCCTCTCTGGAAAAGTGGAAGTCAAAAGAGACCAGACTTTTGAAACAGAAGTTAACGTGAAATCAATGAACCCCACCTTGACAAACTGAGAATCAGTAGTTCATTTAGACTGTATACAAGGAGAAATGTTTTTATACTTTGTATTATAGGGAATAACATTATTACTGTATCTTTAAAAGTATACTGGCTTTCAGAAATAGAAATGAATGAACTAAACAGGTTAATAGTCTTCTTTTACTTGGTATTACCATTACTCAAAAGTAAACGAGGACAGTCTTCCAGGTCCATGGGACCTTAATATTCACCTCAAACTGAAGAAGCAATGAGAACTGAGAAGATGACAAATTGTTGGGTCTGTACATGCTTTCCTGAACGTGCAAAGAAAGGAATGTCAGTTACAGGAATCCCTGTTCCAGCAGAAACAACTTGGCAAAATTTATGAAGAAATACTTCTTTCAATGTAAACTCAGACAGCCAACAAGAACGGGATATAGAAATTCCTGATCACCAGAGTGGTTACCATAAATGAGTCCAACAGTGTAATACTCCAAAAGGGACTGGCAGATTTGACTAACAACAACATGGTTACGGTAGAAAACTATTCTAAGTACAGTGAAATTATTAATTGGGAAGGAATTTTCAGGAATCCTGGCCTGCTCCAGAAAGGAAAGGTTGGTATTGGCTTTGCATAAAAAATGCTAGAAAAAATTTAGTGAAGAATTATGCAGGAATATATACCTTAGGAGCACTAGTTCCAAGCATTACATAACAGAAAAACTAGACTCTAAAGCCTGGTCAAGAACTTATTTACGGAAGCATAAAAGAGGCTGTAATCCACTGATACAGAGACCTATATATAGCTTTTCACTCTTCTGCTCTGTGGTTCATTCCACGGCCAGAAGGATGCAAATTTAAAAAGATATTGTAAATATCTCTGCAATTATAGACATATTAGAAATGAAATCGCAGATACTGCTGCAGCTTTACAACAGGAAGTTAAGACAATCAGCTAACATTGCAATTCAAGATAGAATGGTTTAGATATGCTTTTAGCTTCAAAAGGGGGACTGTATACTATATTAAACACTAGCTGCTGTAGACTCATTTCTACTGATTTGAATTTGGAAACAAACTAAAATTTTGCATGAAATACAAAAGAATGTCTTTATGATCTGAAGAAACATGGAAGTGGTTAACATCTTGGTTGCCTAAATTAACCACATGGATAAAAAAGCTGCTACATTAATAACTGGATTGTTAACGTCTGTATGTATTTATGTATTGATTCAATGTGCCTGTAAATGTTGCTCAATGCCAATAATGCAATCAGGAGATAAGGTGAGACTTATCTGAAAAAAGTATTCTTAAACAGCCTCAAAGAGGGAAACTGCAGTTTACCAGCTCATAGATACATGGTTAACAGAAGGCCAGTCTATTATTTAACCTGAGATTTAGACAAAATATGTAAATACCTATAGTCAAGAACAGGAGAGTTTACAAAATAGAAAATGTTACAGATAGTTGGCAGAACATGGCCTTGGGAGAAGGGATAGACATCCTAAATAAGTCAAGCTGAGGCATAACAAGATATGCTCAAGTTGAACTAAACTGAAAATTACTTGAACTATGTGTGAACTACCCTAATTAGCATAGTAAAAGATCCACCCTTGAGCAGAAGAAAGCCCCCTCCCACAGAATACAGGCAGTAAAAAAAAGAATGCTGTACCTTTAAATGGACACGAGGCTTGTAAGAACCAATGAGAATTAAGTGTGACTAAACGTACTTGTAAACAATTGTTTAAAGTGTATAAAATGTTTACTATGTATTAAAAGGTGTGCTGGCTTTGTGGATCCATCTCTGCACAGACATGCAATAAACACATACCTAGACAGGGTGAGTGAACTGGGGCTGTGCACTGGGTAACAAACTGTTAGGCATTAAATTCACATAAAACAGGGAATGTTTACATTATTTCAGAGAACCTCCCAAGTTCTGTTTAGGTAGCACTTAGGATCAACAGGCCTTCAAGCTTCCATGTGAACTTCATAGCTAGTCACAAGCCTTTGTGAAGGATGTAGAAGGAACCTTTATTAAAAAGCTCAGCTTCTCATAACCTGCCTATATATTCTCCTAGTCTTTACTCTCCCCAAGTACTGAGCCCCACCATCAGGAAGCATTCAGACATTTGGGCTCTTAAATATGTGGTAATTGTAAAAGAGATTTGCTATTCCTTTCGAATTTAGCAAAAGATGACAACTGAAAGTACTGTGACAAACCTGATGCCTAGTCTGGAATTAATCTAGTTATCAGCTAGCTTGTGCACACTAGAGACATAATTCTGCACAGACAAGACTACTCTAGAGGATTCTCTGTAGAGCTGCAACAATACACTTGAATGCAAAAAGCTGGCATTTCTTGCTTTGCCAGAGCTAGTTCTGTGGATACAGCTAAAAAAAATAAACACCCACAACTTTGTGCCTAATAGGATTCCGATGAGTTTACACTTCCTCTGAGTTAAGAAAACAAAAATCTTTGTAGTTTTCTTAAGCTAAGGCAATTTAACAAGTCAGTAAAACAATGATGTAAATCCACTAGAACTCCTAATCAAAAAAACCCGGGTTTTTCTAAAACTTGTCCAGGAAGAAGGTCCCTTTGACTACCCTAATCCCCAAGTCAGATCTGAAAAAGCACAGATCCTTCCAGCATTGGCAGAAAAGTCTTCTTTACAATTGTAAGAGACAGCATAAATTGCAAGCAAGAACTCCTGATGCTGATAAATCCCACTCTGGAATTTTGTTTAGGAATCAGAATCCCCCTATACTCTCCAATAACTCACCCAGATTCTATTGTTCCCTGATTTAAGGGGTGAGACTTCTTATGCACAGATTAAAGTTGCTTTGGCATTCCTTAGGTGTTCAACTTCTAAGATCAACAAGGTACAAATCACCTTTGATTGTTCTGCAGCACACCTCTAGTAACTCTGATATCCTTCACATACTTAAAGAGGTTTTTCCCAGCCTCAAGCTCCCTGCACATTTAATACAGGAATGGTTAAGACAAAGGGATGGCTGTTTACACTAGATGGCCATCAAGAAGTGTTGCCTGTGATACTAAAGGAGGATTTTTTGGTAATGTTAAAAGCTTAAATATTTAATAGGAAAACTGCCCCTTAACATGCAACTCAAACACACACAGAACAAGTGACACATTCTGTGCAAATGTGAAACAGCCTCCTGCCTGTGGCTTAAATAGAAGACAGCTACTCCCAAAGCCCTTGGGTAGCTGTGAAGTATTTCACAGGTATAAACTTTTCGAGAACAAACTTAGAACAGAGTAGTAGCCATCAAGTCAGTAGAACTAAACTGTTACTTAAACATCTAGTGGCAAAATAGGTATTTTCAAAGCACCTCTAGACTGGATTTATACCTTTAGGAGAGAAAAGAACTTTAGAAAAGGCCAGATTCTATAAGTCATATCTATTCTCTGTAGAAAGTTATCATCTTTTCCTAGAAGTGTAAAAAGGCATTTTTCTTAAAAATTCTGCAAAATTGTAAAAAGGAGAATAAAACCTACTTCAAGTATTTGATTACCAATCAAAATTCACTGTACACATTTTAGATTTTATACAGACCACATTATGTACTTCAAAAGCACGTACTGACACAGCAACAAAATCATACATGCAGAAGTGAGAACTCATAGTAAAAAGATCAGGTTTTGCATTACAAAGGATACAGACATGACTCTTTACATCATTACGAAGTCCTTTACGAACAAATTCATATGCTTCTTCCTTCTTCCCTAAGCAGTTCAAGGTCAGTCCTTTCATCGCGAGCGTCTCTGTAAGAAATATCATATTATGTTTCTGACTTCCCATATGCCAGTTTCACAGTGCAGATAGCCTTTGAAGTTGTTATACAGTGAAGTTCCCCATTAAAAGATAATTTTACATCAGGACAGCAGCATGGCACAGCTGACTTATATGAAAGCATTTCCTTTCTTGAAATTGGTAAAAAGACCACTGCAGAGCATCGTACAGATGTGATGAACACAGACAACACAGACCTTTTTAATTAAAAAACACATTTAACCAGCTTTAAGGGAGTCAGGAATAACCTAAAACAATTTTGGAGAGCTTCTCAATGTGTGTTCAAGTTCCAGGTAGGCAGAAAAAGAAAAAAAATCATCAAGTTGTATCATACCATAAGAAACAGATGTCAGTCAGCTCCACTACAGTTTGCTTACAAAGCATTAGTTTTAAGAGGCATATTTCCTGCTACAGTATTTTGGAGGTAAAAGACCTTCTCTAAAGTAGTAGCATTTTAATCAACATTGCAAGACACAAGATATAAATACATCAGTTTGGCTATTGCTCCCCCTCTGTCCCCATTCTTCAAGTAACAGTGTGGGAAACAAGTTGCATGTAATGCATGCACTATGCCTGAAAGCTGTTCCAGATTCATATTTCAGCATTTTTTTGCTAAGTAAGAGATCACTTAGTTTTGCCCCTGCCAGAAGATTAGTCACATTTTCACCACAGTACTGTTTTTTTTCTAATAGCAACGCTTCCCCAGTATTAATGGCAGCAGCTCATCATCTCCAGCTCAGTCATAACAGCAGTTTGAAGCTTCATCAATAGACCTGTTAAACACCATTTTCTGTAAAAGTACACCTAAAGAAAATGATAACCCGGAATGGACCAAGGTTTTAAAACAAAGAAATTGTTTTTAAGTTATCCTACATCCAAGCTGTGAAACAGAGAAAGCTAGAATGATACCTTCCCAATAATATCAGGAAGCTTCAAAAACAATATCCCCACTGTGGGAAGGAGGACAAGCTACTCCTACCTTCCCACACCAGGGAGGTAACTGTCCAGCCACAGCAATCCATCTGTTTGTCACCTTCTCACTAAATTTTTGAAATTCCTTGACTCTGAAGCTAAGTGTAACAACAGTGCAGCTTCCCATCAGCTCATTTCATTGGCTTAGTTCTGCTTCAGCTGTTCGTTCCACGCTTTGCTCCCAAGCTTCAAAGCCATTAGTGGCTCAGAGCCCAAGTTGTATGTGGACTGCCAAGGCAGCTAGTTGTCCTGGAAAAGTTTAAGAGGCAGCAAAAGCAGAAAAGACAGAGATGGATACTGGCATGTTACAAGACGACAAATGTTAGCAGAGACAAATGCATTAGGTCAGAGCTAGGTATGCCACTCTAGCTTTGAAGCAAGAAGGAAGCTGTACTTTTATCTGTGGGTAGTAATGAAGACAGTGAAGAAACAGCAGACACTGATGGAAGCATGAAAAGGATTAGTCAAACATTTTGCCAAGATTTGACAATGTCAAATAAAATAATTTTACTGATGCAGTACATGCACATTCCACATTAGGTTACTTCTACAGTAGACAAACAAAAAATTTACTGTATCAGAAAGGAAGACTGGCTGAACCATGCAACAGAAACCCTGTAATACTTTGACTAGAGTACCTTATTGAGGATTAAGTTCTGACACATGTAAATAGAAGCAACATTTTGCTGTCCTGTTTCCTGCAGTATTTATCAGAACAGGATTTCCAGATTCTGTCTTTACCTTCAAGTCTTATCAACAAGAGTATTACACCTAAGTTTGCTCCTTGTAAGTGGCAATTTGGTATGCAGTACAGAGTATTTAAGAGCATGAACTTGATGAAAAAGCAAGATTTTTAATTCATTGGCAGAATGCTTTCATGCAATATTCAAAAAAAAAGACTGGGCTTGCTATTAAATAGGAATGGAATTAAAAACCACACTAGCTTTCTGTCCCAGAAACCTAGAAAGACTACCTACTTGGAAGCTTCACTGAAGTGTGCTTCCACAATACATTTTGATCTTCATCATCCCAACACACAGGACTGTGGCTTAGCTAGGGTGAAAACTTGGGTCTGAATGCCCAAAGACTGGAAATCCAGAGTAATTATTCAGTCCTAAGGACAATACCATACCCAGCAACAGGCTCCTTTCCCAATAGTACAGAATTGGCTGATTATACATTTTAGCTCATGACAGGGGGCGGGGGAGGGGGGAATCAATCTTTTGAGTCTGCAGTTACCTCCATGTTCAGCGAATTTCGGATTAGAGAGGATCATCTTGCAGAACTTGAGTCCATTTTTGTACTGTTTTTGTTCATAACATTTCTGGAAAAGAGGTGGAATACAATCACTGAAATGTATTTAAAAAACAGAGTACCTTAACATACTATTAAAAATGCAGTAGCTCTTTTCAGTAAGGCATGGTAATCAGATCAAATAACTCTATTTGAATATGACAATTTATACTACATTGCCTTTTTCCAGCATTCAGAACAGTATCTGCCTTCATTTACATAAAGCCAATGCTCTACTTCATGGTCTCCTTTTTATAAATTGGTAATACCTTTTCAAGCAGAATAGGAAAGTCAAGTAGGAATATCTACTTCGATTCTGAAATTCTAAGGATAGAGTAACAAGTTAGAAATCTTGACTCAATAGAATTTTTGAGAAGAGTAGTTACTCTTAAGAAGTCTAGACACTCCTTTCAACATCCCATTTCCCTGGCCTAGTGACCTTCCAGAGTAGGAAAGTCTTTTCTATCTGAGATTTCTTTGTTGCCAGTGTAGACATTTGGGAGGAAGAGAGATAAAGTAGGATAAATCTATCGTAACCTCAAAAATCTATATACAGATATCCAGTGAGGGAGAATTTACCTGGGCATTAAAAAAAATGATTTAATTTCTAGCTGGAACAGTACAGCTAAGGGCTACTTTTAGATTTATTTAGAGAATCATTTACCTAATCACTTAGTAAACTGGCAAACAATGCAGTTCAACTGTGGAAACACAAGGAAAAAAACAACATGTGAACCCGAGTCCCTCTTCTTCCTTTTAAAGATACTACCTGATGTTTATAAGTCAGTAAGGTCTTAGTAATTTACATTAATTACTGATCACTACAGTTAATCACTTTAAAACATATTTAAAATATACTTAAGCCAGTTAAAGGCACGCTTGTATCAATTGCAGTAAGCATGAAAGTTATTTAAGCTCTTTAGCTTGAGGAGAAATTCCCAAAAGCAAACCAGGCTTAACCTGGCACTATTTTCAGTTAAAAGGTGTACTGTCCTCCTGTAATTTAGACAGTTTCTCCTGAGAATAGCTGTCATTTCAGTTATGTGCTTGAGTACTTTTAATGGTCTCTCATAGATCACTCCCACTCCATCAATCTTGCAAGACAGAGGTAAAGTTTCTGTTAAATTAATGCAGAGCGTAGTAACTCCTTTGCAGTCATAACGTATCGCAGAATCACTCCCCAGGGTACAAGCAATACAGAAACATGCCTATGTTCACTTTTGGGGGAATTGGTTAAGGTGTCAAAACAAGGGTCCTCCTCCAGTCTGTGGGAAAGGACTTAACTGCTGACAATTTAAGTCTTGGTTGCCTGAAACTCAAAATACTTGCAGTTAACCGTGAAAGTGGGGACTAAATCACAGAATAATTTAGGTCAGCAGGAACTTTTAGAGGTCACCTAAATCACCCCTCAAAACAAAGGAGAGCTAACCTTGATGTATCAGGTTGCTCTGCCTGGCTGACTTCTGCCAAGATGGTCAGGGAGTTCCCAGAGGCAAACAGTTAATTACCACAGTATAAACAACAGCAACAAAAAGATTTGAAAATTTTTAACTGAGAACTAGTATCCACATGCTTATCTAAAATAACCCAGGTTGCAGAAAAACTTGGGAGCCCCCTCTACAAGAAGGTCAAATTCTCACATTCATCTATTTTTTCCTTCTTAACATAAGATGCTTAGTATCATTTTTAAAGAATCATAAGATACCACCAATGCTCTAAAAAGCTTTCTAAATTTATTCAGGTATGCCTAAAAAAAAAGCAACAGAACAGTGAATGTTCATCTACAATTCTACAACTCTTGCAATGTTGAGTGAAACTCCAAATATACAGCAATGCCTAATCATAGAACAGAAGCTATTTGAGTCAAGTGTGCACTTAAAATAGATTAACTACTTGAGGAAATCATATCTGTTATCCTTGTTCTGACATTTTTATTTTACAGAGTTCAGTCTCAGACCTAGAATAAGAACTGAGCTTATACAGTTATAGAGAAATCCAAGATTTTTATAAGACAAAAAAAATCATATTTTCCAATGGCCAACAGATGTACGGAAGAGAGAAGTTAATGCTCTCCACCAGAAAAGAGGCACAAGTTCAACATTCACAGTTGGCTGGCTTGCTGATAGAAAATCAGCATGCTTGCACTTGTCAGTAAACAAGTTAGCTTAAACCCAGACAAATCACAGCATTTCTTGCCCAGCTGCTAGTTACTAGACAAAAGAGAGGCTCACTACAGAAAGGTAATGAATCAGCAGGAAATACAACTTCATGTAATTCCTTTGCTTATGGATCAAGCCTTGCTCTTTAGTCAAAAGGAGACTTCCCAGCCCCGCTCCCTCTGAACACATACATACACAAATGCATTTGTAAATAAGTTATATATTTAGTCCAATACATTGGCTTAAATGTATACCAATATAAAAGGACTTTGCTTAGCAATATAAGTTGATTCTCATCATCAACATACACAGATACACCAAAAGACTTAGATTCAGTTACATGAACAAGCCTGGGGCACTAGAGTATCCAAACTTCATGAACGGACCACTCTTAAACTTGTCTGTCCAAAAACTGTGAATAAGCACACTGTGCTCCACCTGTATCTTGCTTACAGGAGACCAGAGTTTGATGCCATGTGATACCATCTCATTTTGTAGTACAGATGGGAAGTTGAAAAACCTGATGTCACCATGTGCATTCTAAAGTCTTGTACTACTCAGGAGAAATACAGCTGAAGTGTATTCATTAGTACCTGTTCCACTGCCATTAAGCCTTTGGTATATTAAAAGCCTGAGCTAATATGCTGTGTTGGGGATTATTTTGGTTTTGTTTTGGGGTTTGGTTTTTTCTTAAACAGCTTTATCTGTTGTGTTTAATGTGAGGCTCCCCACCACCCTTGCACAGCAATAATTCCCTGCTAAAACTGAAGCCAAATTACAAGTGTTTACACACTCAAAATCTCAAATGGGAGATTCTGGCAAGGCCAAAACGTTACCCAGAACTTCTGCTACCAGGTATTTCTGCAAGGATGTTACCTCCTCTAGCACACACCTTCTCCTGACTTACTCCAACATTAACTCAAAGATACAATTACCTATGTTCTTCACCACAGAACTTTGCACTTTCAGTTAAGTATCAAGTGCCTTTACATAGAGGTTGAATAGGCACAGCATCTAGGAAGTAAATGTAACTAAAGGTAAAAAGTACTAGTAACAAGGATGTAACAATGAAGAGTAAGAGTGGATTTCAATCCTACATTACAGTGCTCTGCTGCTTCTATTTAAGGATGCACCATTCACAAATTGTGATTTATTTTTTGTGTGATTCCATCTTTCACAGACTGTACCTCCCTAGATAAAGCATTTATCACATAAAAAAAGTCTTGTATCGAGAGAACAGCCATGAGCTGTAACAGAGCTGCAGCTAAGAAGTTCAGTCCAACTGAGACACACTATCCAGTCTCATGATGAGCATGTGTAATAGGGGCTTACAAGAAAGATGGGGGCTAAAATTTTTAGTGGGGCCTGTTGCAACAAGAGAAGGGCTAATGGTTTCAAACTAAGAGAGAATACATTCAGACTAGATATAAGGAAGATATTTTTACAGTGCTGGTAGGGGAACAGGTTGCCTAAAGAGGTGGTACATGTCCCATCCCTGGAAACATTTCAGGTCATGCTGGACAGAACTCTTAAAGCACCCTGATCTAGTTGAAGATGTCCGTGCTTCTTGTGGGTGTGGAGGGTGGACTAGGTAACCTTTAAAGGCCTTTCTAACCGAAATCGTTAATTTTTGTGTAATTATCTTTAGTAAGAATAATGCAATTTGGAAGTTGGGATTTCATTGTCTCTTGACAAGAACTTGTCCAACAGTAAGTGTAAGTGGCAGCCAATTTAACACTATTCTCAGATCCCACCTGTGCAGACCACATTCTGTTAATGCAGGTCTGCACATCTATAGCCTCAACAGAATCACGCTGGACCATCAGAACCACCAATAATTAAAAAAAAATTCTACCGATTTAACTACTTCTAGGTAGTGAATAAAACCAGCTTCAAGCTTTATTAGAACATCATTTATGTTTTTATCTTCTCTGCTACTGTACTTCCATATAAGCCTGCCTGTAGACCTCTCAGCGCTCAACAGTTTCAACACTCTTCTTGCCAGGCAGTGTCTTCTCTCTTGTTGCCATGACTCTGGTGCAAAACTTTTCTTTTTTGGCAACACTTAGGAGTCGTTTAAACAAAATTGTAATCCTATGTTCTCAGTACTTATATCTTCAATTTTTTTAAAATGTTTTTTCTGCTGTTTAACACCGATGGGAGGTGCTGGGTAAGGAAGGAACCCAAGGGCTAAATGTAGAACATCAGAGCCTAGAGAAAAGGACAAAGCTTATACATCAAGCCTTAGGGAAAGAAGGCTAGAAATGCCACAGTGGTGACCAAGTTCAGCAATAAAGAACCATTAGAAATTATCACTGACTGCAGTTCTTACCAGCAACTTTTCCTGGGAGCTATCAGACAAGTATTTAGGGGCTGTTATTAATACACATTTCTGACCAAAACCAGGCACAATCAATACAGGAACACCAGCATACTGTCAGTATTACTCTTAATTGGCATTTAACATCTGGACCTTTTAAAAAGCCTTCCTTGTTTTATTGCACATCTATAAAATAATGTCATCTGCATCTACAGACAACTTATTTCATCAACTGCTGTGAGAAACATAAGATTGTCCAAGTACTTTAATCAGATGTTGGGCAGAACTCAGTATGTACAGTTCCCATGCTAACAAATAATTACCAAGTTATTCACCAGTTTGATAGCAAGGTGTGACACCATCTTGTTTGAATGACATATGATTAAGACCCAAAAGAGTTTAGCATTTGTGTTGGAAATGCTCCTTGTACTATTAAATACTTTTATAATTTGCAATGCTGATACTGGAAAAGTGTCTGATATTATTAAGTTTCAGAGACAAGACTAGGGACTTCTGCATGAGATCCCCCAAACAGCAACCCTCTCTCCACACCAATTTTAGTTCACTGATGTTTGAGAAAATTGATAGAAGTACGAGCTGGAAGGAGCTTAAACTCATGGAAAAAGTTCATTATCACTTCCCCATTCTCACAGCATCTTAGATTTCTAGTATCAGAACAAACCTTCCAAAGTATCAACAAGTTCAATCCTTTTTACCCCAAGGCGCTACTGGTATTTAACATATGCATGACCAGCCCTGCTCTCTGCTGGTAAGAGTGGTTAACCTCACCACCTGAAATAAAAAAAAAAAAGACAATGAAGACAACCTAGCTCCAGCCTTGCTGGCTTCAACTGCCAAAATGGACAGGTCACACAGTTCTACCACAGACCTAGGGACTTGGCAATGCAGAACAGTGCTTAGTCAGACCACAGATTGATTGTGCACAAAAGAACAAGTGGCCAGTAAAATCTAAGCTTTCATTATCACAATTCTCTGTACACAACATTTTTTCCTTTAACCAGCTTTTTCCAATTATTTAAGTTCAAATCTACAGAGTACGCAAAAACATTTCTACCTGCATACAGTAAATCGTAAACACTGCTGTTTGTATTCTTTACTGTTGGCAGAATAAAACTGGTAATGCATTTGTTATTGGAAAGAACATGTACAATAAGAACGTTGTTTCAACATTTGTCAGAGACATATTTAACAACCCTATAAACTATGACTCTTTTAAAAGGGGAAGCTTGCCTTAGATTAAGACCTAGTCTAATTCTGAACTGTGCACACACACTCAATACTGAATCCCTAGAATATTCTTTGCTTTGAAGGGGCAGAAACAAGAGAATATGCAGTAGCAAGAGCTCTTTGCTTACAAGTACTTCACATCTGTAGCTTCCTCATTATTTGATTTAGTAGAGTTCCGTACCATTTATGAACACATGTATACCTTGACAAAGCAGAAACCATAACAGCAACACTAGAAATCAGACTAGTCATAGGCCCGTCATAGATTTTCAACCAGTTTTTAATCTGCACTTTGTGTAGAAGTACTGAAGAGACCAATCTGCCACATCTCCTGGGATGAAACTGCAGCTTGCCTAGCAAGAACTCAGACTGAACAGGCACTCCACAAACTAGTGGAACTGCATCTGTAAGCAGTTAAGCAAATGAAACTATCAACATCAGCACTGTTTTGTGAAACCCAATACATACACACGTAAGTCTCAGGCTTCAAAAAAGTTTATGCTTATTTAGACACCTTAAAGCAAGTTAAAGGCAATTACCAATGTAAGTCTTAACTGCTAACTTCACCTCAATCAACATTCTGTAAGATTTCAGTGATTCAGATGAAAGTGCTGCATAAATCATAATAGATCAGGACAGAGATCAGACCCACCTGGTACAGGCTACTAGAGGTGAGATATAAGTGTTAAGATGCATAGGGAGAGGCTTATGGGTAAGACAAGCATTATTAACAGTTCCCACCAGAATGTTCTCAGCCTCCCATTACCTGTGGGTTCAGCAATCCTCTGAGCCAAAGGCTGTATCTTCACACACACACTCTGTAGAGCCTAAAAACTTTTCATGGTTACTACATCTTGCAACAAAGGGTTCCACTGTAACTTCTTTTTTAAGAACTTCTTATTTGAAGCCTGCTACTTTGCAGCCACCACTCTTACCAAAATGAAAACTAGGCATGATAGTTCAAAAACAGGCAAGTCCCTACTTAACTTCTCCAGATAGAAGATTCTGAAATTACAAGCTATTAAGTTCTTTCCCCTTTAAGAAAGTGATTTCATATTTGCATCCTTCTTCTGAGGAGGCTCAGGGGCAGGGGAAACAGCAACACACACAGCATTGCAAACATAGACTTGCAGCGTACTTGAGCAGTGCCATACCAGCATTTTTCTTTTCCCAGTATTCACCAGTTTTCAACTACCGTACAAAGAAACTGTTTTAACAGAACTTAAAAAATCCCTAAAAATGTCAAATCTAAGGGGCAATCTAGCTCACAGTCCATGCTAGATGTACATTAAATTAGGATTTCCAAGTCTAACATTCACCTACAATTTTACTTGCCATGACTCAACTTACTCCAGAAACATGAAGTATTTTCAGGTGGCCTTCACTCTTGTGCCATGAGCAGTTTAGCACAACTGAACTCACCTTGCTATTCATCACTTGTTCTGTTCAATATAGCCACAGGCAATTAAAAAGTTCCAGCACAAAACACAATGGGACTTAACTCTGAAAGTTATCATATACAGGAACTTGGCCTTTAAAAAAAAAAAGTCCAGAGTGAATAAAACAACAAGTACCATTCCATGGAAGCCTGCTTTATGAGCCTTTCACCATGACATTTATGAATTTTCAAAAATTAAAAGAGGAATATTTGGGATGAAGTGTTACCCAAATCAGACTCCCTCAAATCGCTGACATATGTGAAACATTTTCCCTTATGAGTTTTACTGCCTCTTACCCTTAGTCTATTATCTATTTGCCACAATTCTGTTATTTTAGTAGTTTGCAGCTGGCCAGGCACCCTCACCACCTCTTTTGAGAGTTAGTACCAAGGAAACAGCCTACAGTCTTCCTATGCTGCCCCTCCTTTAGCAGCACCACACCACAAATCAGTCTTATTAGTTACACCAGAAGATTTTTACTGACAGCTCCATATACCTATCTTTAAAGGAAGGGATCTTTACCACAGACTTCAGATTTCCACTACTCCATTAGTGGATTACAATGGCTACCTCTGCTATGTTATCAATCTGATTTGGGAGGCATTAATTAGCCCAGATTCATGTGTTCCCAATTATTGAATTTAATACCTTAGTAACTCCCCCACATCATTACTAGGAGACTATTTGCATGCTTATAATTCATTATTATTTCATTAAATAAAATTAAAAAAACTTTAAAATTTTATGAATAAGAATTAGTTTAACTCCTACAAACACTAGCATATTTATCTTTTATCAAAGGAAGAATCTTTTAAGATTATTGTAGAAGTCGGGGAACAAAAAGGACGCTACAGAGAAGCTGAACTCCTCAGAGACAGGGCACTTCAGAATTTCTAAGATTTCCTCACCCAAAAAGTGGAAGATACACACCTGAATAAACTAAGCAGCAAGACACTGCTATGAAGGGATACACTTTGCAGACTTCCTGTGTTTAATTACTTGAAGTCAAACAAGAGTAAATGACTAAACTGGTCTCAGCAAGTGTAATGCCTTGTACCTGAACAGATACAAGGGCTTATCTCCCACATACCAGGATGAAATACTCACAGGCTAGCCGTTCCTCAAGGGAAATAAATACATTTGCAATTAAAGCAGCAAACCTTATTTTATGCAACAACAATATGTTGATTTCACTAAGAAATCAAAGGATTAATTATTTACAGGCATGATACCATTTGAAGTTATATTAGGTATCAAACAAACAGCAGATAATACCTTACACTGTAATGCCAGGCAGACACCAGCAGTTATTACAAGACCCCAAGCATTTCTTAAACAAAACTGATTTGACAAGTAAGCTATGAAAGTATGACAACCCCATGGCCTTCCTCTAAAGCACTCATAAGGATTACAGAGCTGATCTGATTCTATAATGTCAAAGATTAAAACTAATTGTAAGATTAGACATACTTCATAATCTGGGTTCTCAGGTGGAGAAAAAATTAAAGCTGCTTAAAACTGAAACATACTCCGAAGGCAAGCTTACAACTCAGTTTTAAATACACAAAATAGAAGATCTGCCTAAGCATACTGTAAGTAAACTTAAAAATGCATCTTGTTAACACTGAAGTTATCACATGTACATGTTTATTTTAGATTGCATCTGCCCCATTCGCTTAAAGCCACATGAGCTGAAGACCGATTTTAAGTGACAAGAAACACAAAAGCATTCCTGTATTCATCTTTATCGATGCCATTCTCTTTCCATGAAGGGGGAGCCAGGAAGCTTTCAAACACTTCCTCCATGCTGAGTGACTCAAGAAGTGAAAGAGAAGAGCTTGACCCCACCCTTCCCAAGCAACATCACACCTGTAAGCACCATCAGAGCTTCCAAGGGAAGAGCACCAGTCTGAGAAAAAGCCACTGTGGAAGAGTGAAAGTAAGGCTTAAGAAACAGACCTGGAAGTCAAGACAGCAAGAAATATGAGCACTAGCACTACCTTACAGCAGTACTGAGAAACTAAGACACTATTAGCTATGCTGCAATTGCTCTTAGTTCCCTAATAACATCACAGCTAGTTTTAGGTCAGCTTGTTCAACAACTGCTAAGCATGCAGGCACATAAATTCATATGGCTTAAAGATGATTTACTCAGCTTCTTGAGCAGACTTCACAGCTTACATGAACTCCATGAGACCACACTAGTTTGGGCAGCTCCCTAAGCTTGGTCTGCTGTTAACATGGTCACCTTGTTCAGACTTTGATAACCTGTCTCACATGTTACATACACACATCAAGGCACCAACTCCTAAGTAGTTTTCGTGATCTCCAAATGAGTTTCCCATTTTGTAATTGCTAATTCTCTGCAGTGTGCTTGTAAGAATACTTTTAATATATGAGCACAGTTTCCTCACATCTGTTCCAAGTGATTAAAACTTGGAAGGTCTTATTATACAGCCTCCCACATACACACCTCACCTCCAATTTTTAAAATGCCCATAGCATCCCTAGTAATTTCAAGTATTCTGGCAGTGCTAAAGTAGGCAAGAGGCACTTCCATTAAAGAGCTTTTAGCACGACGAGCTATACTACTACACTAAAATACTCTGAAACATGTCATGCAACTGAAGGGTTCTGTCTGTACTACGTAGACATTAGTATTGCAGAAGGAGTGCACCACTAAGCCAAAGCTAGCTAGAAAAAACAGTACAAAAATCAAGCTTCAAGACTTACTAATCTACGAAGTAGCAAGCCAAGAAGTAAACGTTTGTGATTAACACCAGGAACTGTGACTAGTTAAACTTCCTGAAGGCTGAGAAATTCAGATTTCCTAAGAATTTTACTCCTGAAGTAAATTTCTGTATCAGCTTCATTGAAGTTTTATGCATCTTTTCCTCCCCTGCTTCATACAAAAAAAAATGTCTACAAAAGCTCTTCTCTATTTCAGTTGAAAAAGCTACAAAGTGACTGCTACTGTGAACTTGTTTGCTACTAGTAAGAATAATCACTTAACTGTTCTAATATTAGTCATTTATTTTTAGCAGAGAGAAAGAGGAGTGCTAGAATGACTTACTAAGATGCATACCATAGGCATGCAGTAAGCAACACATCACCATTAAGAACCATGAAGTCTTTCTAAAAACTGCATACTACCCAAAGCAGGTAAAAGGGAATGGCTCTGAAGCACCTGCTGAAATGAACCACCTACATAAGGGTACACAGGCGTTACGCATCATTTATCTTGAGCTCAGCTTCCTGAAGCCAAAATGCCCACCTCTCAACCACAGAATTACTGAAAATCACTTAACAAAATCTGATATAACCAAAGAAATTTGTGCCAGCCAACAGATTATGATCGTTCTGCATAGACCTGCTC
This sequence comes from Falco punctatus, assembly GCF_963210335.1. Classification (NCBI taxonomy): domain Eukaryota; kingdom Metazoa; phylum Chordata; class Aves; order Falconiformes; family Falconidae; genus Falco; species Falco punctatus. Next base: position 34,254,196 of record NC_137581.1, read on the forward strand.
TGCCTGCAGATTAGCAAACTGGCACAAAATACCTCGACTTTGCTGAGGCTCAAACTCACACAGATTACTATCACATGGAAAAAGTTCACAAAAGGGGGAGCCTGGTGTTTTGGTGTGGGTTGTGCTTTTATCGGGGGGGGGAGCTTCTTTCCTTTCAGTAAAGCGTTATAAAACATACAGCAATTGAGTAGAAACTTAAAAGTAAGCTCTCTCTTAAAAGTTACCTCACAAACACCAAATGTCCTTTTCACCAGTAAGACTCAAAGAGCTGAATCAGCCCGAGACGGTAACTGAGTCGAAGTAGCCAAGCACCTAAAAGAGACGAATCTCCCAAAGGGCATACAGAGTCGGGATACTTTAACCCACCAGACATCTTCACTTCAGACTGCTCAGTGAACTAGTCTCTATACTAAAAGTGCCGTTCTTACTGACCGCCAAGTACGTGCGGAGGTCGACTTAGCAACATCAAATCCCTGCTGCACTCGCATCGCGCTTCGAGGGCTCCTTCCCGCCTCCGGGACGCGGCGATACGGTCGGCAGGCGGCTGAGGTGAGCGGCAACCGACCCTCGAGCCAGACCCCCGGCGTGCGGCCGGCAGGGGTGGTGTGACAGCCCCCCCCGGCCGCCGCTCCCAGCCGCCCGCACGGCCGCCCCGGGCGCGGGTAACGGCCCGCCCACGCCGGCAGGGCCGCCGCCCGCTGACGGCGGGAGGGACGGGGAGGACGGAGCGGTGGCGGCGGGCTGCCGAGCCCCGCAGCCGGGGCCAGCTCTGGAGTTACCGTGGCGGGCGGGTAGGAAGGAGAACGGCGGGCAGTAGCTGGCTCCCTCCCTCCTTCCCGCCCTCGCCCGGCCGGGGGCGACACCAACCCTTCCCGGCGCCCCACACGAGCGAGAGGGGCTCGCCCGGCCTGCTCGGCGGGCCCCAGACAAAGGACGGAAACGGGGACGAACCGGGACGAGGAGGCGGCGGCGACGCCGGTTCCCCTCAGGCGAGCGCGACCGCCGCATCCTTTTTCGCTCAACCGGAGCCAACTCCAGCAGCAGGCGAAGTAACCCGCGCCGCGGGTCGGAGGGCGCCGAGCAAGGCCGGCGTGCGAGAGGGAAGAGGAGGGAGAAGCGGCGGCGGAAAGGAGGGAGCGAGGCGCAGGGCTGGTGGCTCACCAGGATCCGCTTGAAGAGGTTGCTCTCCTTGGGCGGCAGCGGCACGGACGGCATGGTGCGGGCGGCCCCAGGGCAGGCACGGCGGGAGGGAGGAAAGGGAAGGGAGGGAGAGAGGGAAGAAGGCTGCCGCGGGTGGGGGCGGCCCGGGAGAGACGGCCGCTGGTGCGAGGGAGGGGAGGCGGGAGGAGGGAAGGAAAGCCCCGAACTCCGCGGGGCGGCGGCGGCGCGATTCCTGCCCGAGCGGCGGCGGCGACTCTTTAACTCATTGGCCTGCACCGCCCTCCCCGCCGGCTCCCCTCAGACGCTGCGCGCGAGCGCGGCCCCTCTGCGCAGCTGCCGGGGAGGCCTCGCCGCTCGGCTGACGCTGCAAAATGGCAGCCGGGGTCCCCTCCGCGCAGGCGCACCGCCGCCGGGCGGCCCCCCGCTGCTTCCCCCACGTACCCCCCCGCCTCCCGTCGGCCATGAGGGGATCCTCAGCGGCGCGCTTCCGCGTACCCGCTTAGCCCGCCCGGCCTCGGGGGAAGCCTCATTGCGCGCCGGCCGTAGCTCTCCGCCCTCGGCGGCCCAGCAGGGGTTACCTGCCGTGAGCCGGCTCCGCGGGGGGAGCCCTCGGCAACGTCCCGGGGCGAAGGGGCTCCCCCCGCCGGGGGTGACAAATAACGGCTCCGGCTCCCGCGCGGGCGGGGCGGGGGCCGCGGGGCCGGGGCGCGGAGGGCTCTGCGGCGCTTGGCTGCCGCCGGCCGCGGGTGAGAGGGCAGAAGGGCTTTGTGTGCTCGCTGTCCTGCTTCCCTGCCCCTGGTAACCCGGTTTTAGCGGCCGCCATCCCAGCGGCTCGCTTAAACTGGGATTGTGGAGAGCTCGGCTGCCGGAAAGCCTGGGAGGTATTGGAGGAGACAAACTGCAGAGCGTCGAGAGGCTGCGTGCGCGCTGTGCCCTGGCTGGTATTTAAGGAAACAACAGCAAACTTCGCAGTCAGACTTTCGGCAGGCGGGGATGTCATCTATTGCATTAATGCATTTTTCAGCAGTGGGTTATGTAAAACTTGCCAGCGCTATCGTGCATGCTTAGAACAGTAAGCATTTATTCATGGCTTGGCTCCTTTGCCAAAGGACATTTAAGGTCTTTTGAAAACAATTTTTTCTTCTTGTTATTCCCAGAAATCGCTCTTAAATGAATCTTTGCAAAAATTTAAAAAACAAACCAAAACAAAAAAGCCAGAAACAGAAAGACCAAATCGCCTGGGCCGTTTACTTAGGAGGAAAACTGGTTAAACCGTCAAGGTTACAACCAGTTAAGACCATCTTACAGGGAATGAAAATAGGTAGTTTCAATTAGAATATCTGTTTATGTAATTACCCTTTTAAAACCTTACTTATATTTTGGTATATTTTAAAAGGATACTAATTTTGTAATAAAATGGTTATTCACCTACTGTCCCAGATGATGAACGTGATAGATAGCCACAGTAAATAGCCACAGTAAAGCAAGCATGTATAACGAGACCCAATTAGAAGAGCTGTGTACTTAACACATTTTTTTTGGTTACTCATAATGTAGGTGACTATGTGATTGACTGGTGATCCCAAGCAGTGAGTCTGACTTGTCAGAAGTCTTGCTGAAGCTGATGGATGTGATAGCTGCATTTCTTTCAGGCTAAAGCAAGGAACAAGAGCGTAGACAGTTTTTGGAAGAGAGTAACCTCGATGATGGCCTACCTTGGGGACTATTAATTAAAAAAAAAAAAAAAAAAAGTGGTAGGCTTAAGAAGCCTTCTGAGATGAAAATATCAAAGGCCAGGCAAATATTAGAGAAGTGCAGCATATGCTTTCCTAGTTCTTCTTATCTGAACATCAGTTTATGGACACTGTTTTTGTGGATGGTGGTAGTTTTCAGTGGTGTTTTGTTCATTTGTTTAGATGTGTGGCCTTGCAATACATTTCTTTGTAGAAGGACTATCTTTATTGTGTGTATCTGTTAGGTCGTACTTCTAATGATGTCAGTCACTTGGATCACTGATAGCAGTATGTGTATTTTCCACAAGCTGTACCCAATTCACTGTTTTCTGCTATATGGTATAGTACTGCTGTGTTTAGTATCTGATTTTTTTCAGAGCAGTACTTTCAACAAGGATGGCCAGCTTGACTTTGCCCTGCTGCATCATTTTCAGAGCGTGTATTCAGCACTTTTTATAACTAACTGAAGCCTTGACTTTATGAATTCTAGTTTTCTGTCTTAGCAAAAGGCGTATTATGCCTCCAGTTGGGTTGAGTGATAAACAGATGCATCTCCAAGATGATCAGGCAAATATTGTACTAGGTGGACCTTCGGTCTGAAGCAGTAAGTCTGTTCTTGGCAGCTAAAGGTTTCTGTTTCCTGCTAGTCCAAATACTGGAAAAAACGCTGTCTGGAAATAGGCAAATTGCAAATAAGAGGCAGGGGTTCGATTTGCATTTAGACATGTGTCAGTGTCAAAAATCTGTGTTAAAAGCAGCAAGAAAAGGAAAGCAAGGAGGCAATAAAAGAAACGTTTGTAGACTAGCTGGGAGAGAATAAACAAACGAGCTTTTGGGGGAGGCAGAGCTCTAGTTGAAAGTGAGGTTTGGGAGCGCAGTCAAGGAAACTTCTTGTCATTTAATCCCACTGTGCTGGGCAAAACAAAGCTCTTTCTAAAGGCTTTGTTAATAAACAGGACTGTATTCAAGACGTGTATGATTCTGTCACCAGTTTTTCCTTCAAACAGAAAGAATTCAGAAGTCCGTGGACAAACCATTGGGGTCGAAAGGGGGGAGCAATACTGAAGTAATACATACTTTATAACATGCTTGTGATTTTGCCCTGTCTCTCACTTTACTCCATGACCTGTCAACGTCATTGGTATCTGCAGAAGTTGTGGCACAATGTTTGCAGACCGCTAAACCCAGTTTGGGCCCCCTGAGTAAAAAAGGGCCTCTGTGTGGCATGGCCCTGCCTTCAAGCCAAGCACATTGTGAGGCCTGGAGCCCGTTTTGTCTGATGAGCCATTTCTTTGCCTCCAGTTTCTAAAGCAATTGGCAGGTTAGGATTATCAGATTTTAAAGTACAGGGCTGCCATGTCTGTTGTGAAGCCCAGCTATATTTCTGCTGTCATTCTTCCCTTCTGCACTGACGTTCCTGTGGGCTGCCGTGGCTGCTGAGGAAGGCAGTGGCACCCTGGCCCAAGCAGCCTCTGCCCCACAACCCCTGGTCCCCACTGGCTCCATAGGCAGCTGCTTTGGACACACAGGTTTTAAGGCATCAAAGTAAACCATAAACCATAAAGGGGGTGGAAGCACAGACAGCAATGGAATTTCCCATTCTTCGTACTCAATTCCCATATTGCATTCTAAAAGCATACAGTAAATATTGGGAAAGAGTGTATCTTGTATGTTTTGAAAATGAGATGCATGGACTAGGTCCTGTGGTTGGCGGTGTATCTGGCAGCCCTATTGACAGTAGTGAGTCCAGCTTTTGTTTTGGCCATGTGGTCCCTGCATGGTCTGCTGCCTGGTAGGGAGAGTAGGGAGAGCAGAGAGTTTGTTGCAGTCTCAATTTTCACACTTAAGATGAAGAATTCGCCTGAAAGGCGTAATAAAAACTGAATCGTGATCGCATTTAATCAGGGGATTTAGTGAAGAACCATCACTGGCTGGAGTAGAAGCTGATTTAATTTTCCTTGGCCTACCCTCTTCTTATAAAACACATTTTTGAGTGCGTGGTCTACTTACAGTTTTCATGTACTTATTAGCTTCTTGGTTGTCCTCCCATGGATTACCTTCCCAAGATTTTAGTATCAGATTGCATATTTAGATTCAGATATCAGTTTGCATCCAAATGCAAGGATAATTTTATTATTTCATTTCACAGAGGTCTCAGTCATAATGGAAAAAGAATGATGCATGTTGGAGATTACATCTGGACAATGACATCTCTCACAGTGTGGCACTGCAGGCTCAGGCCTGGGAAGCACCTCTGAGGTTTCAGGGTGCTGTTTGCTGTGGCCCTTGGATCATCTCTGGGTTGGGACCTATTCTCTGGAAGAGCCTTTTAACCTGTCTTCTTGCCTTCTGTCCCAGGGGATGGAGCAGAGCCAGAATCTGTCCTCAGACCTAAACAAGTTGTTAGTAGTCATTCATGTGCTGATGAGGTCTGAAGTCTTCTTTTCAGTCTTTTGTAATATTTACCTCACCAAACCCCAACGACATTACAAGTGTCAAATGCCAAATTTTTACCTTTTTTTTTAAATCCTGTTGAACAACAGGGGCTGGGAAGGAATCTTTTGGGGTGATTATAGGTATAAAAAAACCAATGTTACTTAAGTCTCTTTAAATGCAAATATAATTAGGGAGGTAGTTGTATAATCTGTTGAATATTATCTTTTAAAATGGTGTATAGGTAGTATGTTTTAAAACACACCTTATTAGGAGGCTGCAGCCTATTAGCATAATGATAATCTTAGTGGTTATGTTTATTAATATTTTGTAAGTGATATTTGTCTTCAGTAGCGTAGTAATAATCCATTTAAAATATAATCGAATAGTGAGCTTTGACATAAAGTAGAACTTAACATTGTTTTATGCATACTTCTCTGAAATTAATCTTTGAATAACCAGATTTGAAACGACATTTATTTTCAGCTCATGTTTTGGGAAAATAGATGGAAAAGTGTATGTAATATAACAGCTTAGAAGCTGGTAACAGGAGTGTGTATTCCCATTTGTTGTTACTCTTGCCATTTCTCCCAAAGTGTTGCTGAAGTCAGAGTGTTACTGGGCAGCTGTGAGGAAGATACCGAAAACAAAGATCTATTTTTAAGGTCACGTTCCCCATTTTTTATTTCAGGGCTTGCATTTCACAAAGTAAAGCGAAGTCTGCCTTTACCGATAGCATTGCTCAAGTGATACCCACAGACTTTCGGTGCCGGTACGGTGCCTCCATGGGCTGGCCACATGGGCCAGAGCCAACGCATGCTTCGAGTCATGGTTTTTAGCAGGCATGCTGGGGCTTGGAGCTCTTCTGCTCTGCTTACCATCTGCCATGACCTCGTGTTTGGAGGCAGGATCTGTCAGGCACCGATGTGTGCGGACAGTGAGTGCCAAAGCTTTTTGACAGGTGGTGGGGAGCAGAGCCCCCCATGTCCCTCACAGCCCTGCGGCCTCCAGCTGCTCCTGCCTGCTCTGCAGCCCTGCCTTCCCTGTCCACCCTCAGCCCCTGCAGTGGGGGAGGGCTGCCAGGGGACTTCATGCACAGCTTCTGGGGGGTTTGCTCGGGGTCGCTGTGGTGGGAGGCAGAGGTGTGTGAGAGGTGGCTTGGAGGCCCAGCCTTGAGCTATTCCTGTTACAGTGTGCATTGAAATACGTGCTTGTTCCATGTACCTACATATTCTTATGTGTCTGAATTCAGTTGCATGGAGTTGATACCATCTTTGATTGTTAGAAATTATTTTAAAAATCTTTTAAAGTGTTCACAATATTGATAACTCTTTCCCATCTGGAAATTATAAATTTGCTTGCTTGTTTGTTACTTTAATAAGACAATTACAGCTGTCACTTTTGCTTAACTGGTTTTGATTTGCGATGTGTACGAGGTAATTTTGTCACATTAAAAAGTTATTAAAATCTGGTTGGGAAAGCAGTTAATAGGTCATCTGCTCATATCACTGTAAAAGTTTTATATGTGCTTATTTCTTTTCTCTGAAAAGGGGATACCTTTTTTATTTAACATAGCAAAGTTATTTTGAAATTCCTGGCTTCCTTTAAGGTCTGTGTCATGCCATTACTTAGGGTTTTTTAGGCAAAGTTATTTTGAAATTCCTGGCTTCCTTTAAGGTCTGTGTCATGCCATTACTTAGGGTTTTTTAGGCATTGAAACCCAAGAATTTTATTTCTGAGAGCTCAGGCAAAGCGATAGTACAAATCTATTATTATTTGAGTACATCGCTTCTTAACTACACCAGTAAAAACTGAGTTAGATGCTTGTAATTAATATAATTAATTAAAATAGTTACATTTTGAAAATGAGTTAATGATGGTTAGCACTTGACAAATGACAATGGGCCATGTTGATCTGGAGCAATTCCAGTATCATCATTGGAATTAAGTCTTTTGTAATTGAGTCTACATGTGCCCCTGAGCAACTAAGTCCGGGATTGTGGATGATTAGCCAGATATGTGCCTTTTGCTGTGTGCGTGGTGGAGGGAACATGATCCTTCTTCTACAGCTGGTTTTAGTCACTAGAGCAATCCATGAGTGGTATCGGTGGCTTTCTGTAAATTAAAGCAGTGCTGAAGTTGCCCTGTGGGTTCCACAGCACCTACTGGCTGGGAAATCTAGGGAAGGTAGTAAAACAGACATCCAGGCAAGGAAGACACAATACTTCTGGCTTTACTGTGTATTGCTCTTTCTTTGTTGTGGACAAATGGATGAAAGTAAATAGAGAGGATGATGGCTGAGTTGAGTAGTTAGAATGTCATAGTAATTTGTTAATAAAATGCCTGAAGATGCATAGACTGTCTTGTTACTGATGAGTAAAAACTAATTGTGTTAGAAAACTGAAGTATATGTTTCATGGAGATCCTGTAACAAAAGTTTCATGCTCTCATTTTCTCTGAAGCCACTTTTTTGTAAAAATCCCTAGACAGATGCGATTGTGGCACTGGCAGAGGTATTAAGGAGTGCTTCTTTATTTGTTAAACCTTTTCTGTGTGAGTAGTCCTAGAATACAAATTATTTCAATTTAGTCCTCTTGGTAGACCCTTGCACTCAAATATAAAGTTTTTGAGCACCATAAAATTTCATAACATAGTTTGCAATGTTGATAATACAAAATGAAGAGGTCTTTCCTAGAGCAACAGGGATGCTAAGGGGAGCCTGTGTTCTGCAAAACTGTAGGCCAAGTCTCAGAGAAATGCAGAGGTTGCATTTCAGAGTACCAGCTTCTTATTCACTTTTTGGATGGAAAATATTTGTCACTTATATGTAAATATATCATGGGAAGTAGTACGCAGGGCACAAAAGCACTGTTCCCATGTTTTACATAGTATGTATATGGGTACGTAATTTCTTGCAAGTGTATTGTAGTCCTGTTGACTAATCTGTTGCAGGGTCACCTCAATGTTCCTAATGTTCTCCTGCCAAAATGTTATCCTGTTATGGTAGTGGGTATAGTTTTGCACATAACACTGGACATATCTTACATTGCCTCTATAGAATTGTGTACCTCTAGTATGGATTTGTCTTCTCTCAGCAATATTTTTCTTTCACCAGTAAGGTATGAAATGGTCGTAGTTTTCCAATGAGACATATGGCAAAATGAAGCTGTTGTCTGTAAAGCCGCATCTACAATAGCATTTCCATTTTTCAGCGTAAATGAATTGAGGAGGTAAGGGAAGAGACATTTTCCAGCGTAAAATTTTCAGCGTAAATAAATTGAGGAGGAAAGGGAAGAGACCTTTTCTAACCCTCAGTCAGTACAATCGTGCTGATAAGAGTTTCTGGTTTAAATCAGGACTAAAACAGGAATAGTTTTGTCCATGACAGTTGCATTTGTGTTGGTGTAATCAAGAACAAGATTTGGGCTTGATACAGTTTTTGTTTACTTGTTCTTTGTTTGTTTTGGTTTGTTTGTTTGGGTTTTTTTTTTGTGGTTGTTTTTGTGTTTTTTTTTTAAATGGAATGCTCTCTTTTTTTAGATAATAACACTGGTCCATGTACTATCTACTTTTAATTTCAGGTGGTGGAAAAGTAAGAAAATGAAACCTTTCCAAAGGGCCTGTCTTTTCAAGAGCCTCCTTGCCAATTGCTGCTGTCATGGTCAACTTCACAGCTGTCTTCTCCCTCCTGTTGCAAAGAAGATAGGTTATGTGGTGGGACTGCAGAACTGTGGGTTTTGGAGGCCAGAATCCTTATTGGACACAGCTAGATTTGCTCTGTCTTTTAGCAATCAGCACAGGAAAAAACATCAGGATTCTCGAGCATTGTGGAAGCATGAGGCTGTGCAGAAGCATCTGGAGACTCTAAGCAAGGAATACGAGCAAGTTAGTAATCTGTTAAATACTGACTCAATAAATGACATTGAGCAAAGAACCCTGAGGAGAAGATGTGCCAATCTGTCCCCCATTGCAGCTGCATTTCAAGAAATCAAATGGGCTGAAAGAGAAGTTCAAGAGTTAGAAGCTATGTGCAGAGGTATAGAGAACACATCTACTTACTTGTTTCAAAATGGTAGCTGTGCTTGTGATCAAATTCATTGCCCAGACTTTGAGGAAAGCTTTTAAGTTAAGTCAGCCCAGCCCTGGAACGCTCTGGTCCTGCCTGCTCCTGGGAGCTTGTGTGCTGCTAGGGCTTTCTGCATCCAGCCACATCCTTCCATTTTTCATCTCACCTCACTTCAGTTTGAGGTCTTAATACTGCCGGTTTGGGAGAGTAGGGATCATCTGGAATCTCAGGGCTATCCATCTAGCAGGAATAGTTTGGAAATGTTTGTTAAAGGTTGCATTTTGATAGAACCAAGAGCGGTGTGAACTTAAGGAAAAAAAATCAGTGAGCCTAATACATTTGATAGGTGCAGACTTCACCCGTCATTGTTTAAAATGGGATTCCAACTAGATACTGAGTAAATAAAATTAAAAAAATAAGTTTTAGAAAATTATGCTTGCTGAGCAAATTACATGAACTTTCATTAGGCCCTGAATTTCCAGCTTCCAATTTAAATGGCAAAAGCTGATATTTCTTTGAAAATATTTGAGGACTCCTTCAGGGAATAAAAATATTTGGTCACCACCAGACCATTCTTTCATCTCTGCTGACAGTAGTTAATTTGATACTGTTTATTTAACTAATTAATAATGATGCTTTTTGGACCAGCTAGAAGATTTTGATTCAGTAGTAGCTTTGGGTTGGAGTTGTGACATAGTGTTAGGGAAATGTATGTGGTTTTCCCTTATGTACAGGAGATGCCATGTTTAAGTGTTGATCTGACATTTTGTATTTAAGGAAGAAAACCCCAGAGCATAACTGAAAGGCTCAGATACAGAGGAGCTGCTGCTGTACTTGCTCAGTGCACAAAGCTGACTCAACATCCCAGCCCATTCAGTTCTTAACACTTGCTGCTGAGGTCACCAGTAAACGTGCATGTGTGTTAGCTGCTGAGAACAGGAACCACGCTCCAGATCCTGGAGATGTGGAGCTCACAGTCCTTGCACGGGCCTGCTGCAGAATCCAGAGCTCAGGTGACTGGTGATGCAAGGCCAGAAGATGCATTCAGCTGTTGAGCGTCCACTTTTACGCTGCATCTCAGACAAAGCCACTCCTCAGCTGGTAGAACAGTGGGAAGAAAGATGAGAAGTAGAATGTGCTCCCTGTTTTGGCAGTGGCAGGTTTTCCACTTGACTCCCAACTGTCTTCCAAGTTTCTGCTTAGTGTATAATCTAATGCTAACTGAACAGCATCTTTAATTACTGTAAACCGGAGCCTCCATAGCAGAAGAGGTTTAGTTTCTGCTGGCTTTCCTTGAGAATGTTTCCTACTTTGGTAGTTAGCTCTAAAATGTGGGAAGAGGCAATCTAATCACAGAATCATCAAATAATTTAGTTTGAAGAGGACCTCTGAAGGTCATTTTGTCTGATGTCCTGCTCAAAGCAGAACCAGTTAGAGCAGATTGCCCAGGGCATTGTCCAGTTGACTCTGGACTATATCCAAGGATAGAGATTCTACAACCTCTCTGAGGCCCTGTTCCAGTGTCTGACCACCCTTAGCATTAAAATAGGTTTCCTAATGTCTCATCAGTATTTTCTGTATTCCCACTTATGTCTCCTTTTATCACAATATACGGAGTCTGTTTCCATCTTTTCAATGTCTTTCTGTTAGGTAGTTGTACAATAAAACTTCCCCTCCACCTGCTTTCCTTGAGGCTGAACAAACACAGTTTTCTTGGCCTCTTCTCATACATCCTTTGCTTCAGCCTGTGACCATCTTGGTGGTTCTTAGCTAGGCTCACGGAAGTATTTCCATGCCTTTCTTGTACTGGGGAGCTCAGAACTGGACATGGTGCTCCAGATTGTGGTCTCATGTGCTGAAGGGAGGGGAAGGGAATCTCCTTAAGCAAAGCAGAGTCCAAGTGAGGACTCCTATATCCTGATGACTTGCATCCATAACTCCTACGTCTCAGTGGCCTCTGGAATAGCAGGAGACAGAAGGTTAGAAACCTCATTGTTATCATCATACCGTTATTTGTAGTGCTCACCTTAATGAGTTGCCTACAAATTGTTGAATAGAGGGGTGTTTCTGAGCTAGTCTAGAAGCAAAAGATTTTGTTGCATGAAAAATTGTAATAAGGGAAACTGAGGTGGTACTTGTCTGCAAGCGTGTTTTTGATGTATTTTGTCAAATCCATTTGCGGACTTACACTGGACTATCAATCTGTGTGACATAACCATCAGTGTAAGTGAGAATAAATAATTGTCGGGTGGGACTGGCATCTCTGTGATGCAGCCTTTGAGCCATAAAGTAGAGGTTGAGAGGTAAGAGATCCACTACTCCTTCCAGCACACCTGAAAAATATGATCATTTAGTTAGTTAGCAATATGCATCCGGGCTTGGGCTGCTCTTACTTGGTATTTCGTGCTGGCAAAATGCAACTCCAAGCTTTTACGTGCTGCAATGCCCGTCTTCGGGCAGCTGTGTTACAATTTGTTCTAAGCTAGGTGAGATTGGCTAACATCTGTTCCTGTTGCTGGAATTTAGAGCTAGATGGAAGAGACGAGAAACAACTTCTAGAGCTTGCCTTAGAAGAGAAGGAAGCCCTGGATAAAAAAATCAACGTGTTGTGCAGAAAGGTGAGCCTGAGGTAAAATTACACAGCTTTCTAAATAAAGATGTCAGATAAACATTCCTTTGTGATCTTACCAATAGACTCTGACACTTGCATTTAATGAAACAGAAGTCCAGCTTCTGGATTCTCCCTAAAAAGAAGTGGCAACATTAATTATTAATAAGCTTCTAACTGACAATTGTGTCTTAGAAAATTACTATTTTAGTCATTTTTGCTTGCTTGCTTGTCTGTCTGCAGATGCTGAAAGGGATTAAAAAAATGGTGAGTCTGTGCTATTGAGACTTGACATGACATCCTAGCAACTGTTCGTGGCAGCGGAACATGCATTCTTGAAAGATTTCTGATTGGAACTTGCAGTCTTTCATTTTCTCTTCGGCTAACGGCACCCCATGAGTGTGGAAATTAATTATAAGCAGAGTAGCCGAAACGATTCAGTGGAGAAGCTCGTATGCTTGGGCTCACTTCTACATTCAGATTAAAATAATATGAAACGAGACTTTCTGAAAAATAAGATTAATGTAAAGTTTGTTTGGGTTATGGCTAATAACTTTGTGTTCTTAGGTAGTTGAGGCTGGAGTAGATGACCTGGCACCTGACTTTGCAGAACTGAATTTTCAACTAGCTTTCCTATGTTTGCACCAGCATAACCCATTTCCACACTGCACTGCGTTGCAATAGCCCCTGGACAGTTTTTTAGACCTACTTACTAGTTTGCTGAAAGAAATCGGTGGTTGTGTACGCTCAAGCTGTGGCAATTGTGAAGGTTGGCTGTAAATTTGATTCAGAGGAGATACAGAGTCATGAAGGAGATAATGACCATTTTTATTTTTTTTTCCTTTTCCAGCTTTTCCAGCTTCTAGTGCCAAAGGAAAAATATGATAGAAGTCACGTCATATTAGAAGTGACAGCTGGCAGAACAACTGGAGGTCAGCAAAGTCCCCACAGTAAAGATTACTTCAAACCTCCATCCACCTTCATTAAACCTCATACGGGTTGTTCTTAATGCCTTTTGTATACTTTAATGTTATAAAGTAACACTTTCTAAAGAAGAATATTAATCTGTCTGATGACTGTGGTTAGAGTTGCAACTAAATCTAAAAAGTGGTGGCTGCCATTTTGTGAACTGCTATTTATGTTGTAGCGCCTTTTTTATTTTTAGGAGACATCTGCCAACAGTTCACTAAAGAAATGTTTGAGATGTACCAGAACTATGCAGACTATAAACGGTGGACCTTTGACATTGTGAACTATACGCCAGCAGAGATAGGTACAACGGTTCTTCAGACATTCTACCAAAACGATGAAATTAAAAGCAGTGTTTCTGTGCTGTATTTGTCACACATTATTTGTCTCTCTAGGTGGGTTGCATCATGCTGCTGCTCATATTTCGGGAGATGATGTCTACAGGCATCTGAAATATGAAGGAGGAACTCATCGAGTCCAGCGAATCCCTGAGACGGGCCTATCATCAAGAATGCAGCGTATTCACACTGGGACAATGTCAGTTATTGTCCTCCCTCAGCCAGAGGAGGTAAAGTAACTGTTAAGTAAGGGTGGTAAGGTGCTGTATCCCCGTTCTCCTATTTTAGCATTGGAGTGGGTGTTATTTAAACCCATGTTACTGTTTTGGGATTTTACTGATACACAAGTGCTTTGTGCAAGTCCCAGCAAGTGAACCACAAGTTCTCTGACTCTGGAAAGCAATAGTCCTTGCCTCTGTACCTAACGTGTTTAAATGTCATCAGAAGCAACTCCGCAGACATTTGACATTGCCTGAAGTGGCATGTAAACCAACGATCGTTTCAATGAGTATTCCAGTCCCAACGCCTACAAAGCTGCCTGCTATGAGTAAGCCAGTTCTAAATTACCTCATGTATTAAGACAGGAAACATATCCAAGAAATATTCAGTGTTGCACAGTAGTGTGATTCTGCCGGTCCTTTTGATTTTTTTGATGTCATTTAAATTATTGGTGTCCTCTGTTAAATCGAGGACAACCTGCTTTGAATTTGAATGAGTGAGTGTGTGTTGTCTGGTCTTTCTGAGATCTCACTGATAACAAAAGTTCTCACTTAAACCAGCAATTTACACACAAAATAAATGAAAACAGATCCTGTAGACTTTCTCTGCAGGTTCTTTGCTTCCTTGTAATGCTTTCCTTGCAACATTGATCAGATCTGAATGTTCCTTTCCCATCCACTGAGCTCAAACTATGGCCCAGGTCATTGCGTACTCTTATTTCCAATGCTGCAGTCTGGATACACCCATTTTTTCCTCAGTTAGATATTTTTAAGCCCTATTGCAAGAATCATTCAGGCTTGACTTGTGAACAAGATTCTTGCAACGCTGTTTGAAAGTATTTTTTTATTATTTGCTTGTTTCTTACTCTTCCTGCCAAATCTAGTGGTTTTTAAAAAAGTTGTTGGTTTTGTTTTGTTTCACACAGAATCACAGAATCACACAGAATGGTTGGAGTTGGAAGGGACCTCTGGAGATCATCTAGTCCAAGCCCCCCTCCTAGAGCAGGTTCACCTAGAGCAGGTTGCACAGGATCATGTCCAGGAGGGTTTTGAATGTCTTGTTTTATGAAGGACCTGGAGTGAGAGTTTGTAAAAATAAGTGAAATATTTAGAGCATCACTTGCTTCGTAGAGATATTTGACATGCATTTTTAAAAAGTATAGTAATTATAGCTGTTAGTCAGGAACAACTGTAAAGGAGTAATTTTTTGAGAAGTTGCGGGGTTTTTTTACAGTGAGTATCATTGACATTCAAATATTTTTAGAATGAGCAGAAAGTAGTAATTTTCTTTGATTCTAGGTTGATGTTAAAATGGATCCCAAAGATTTGCGTATAGATACATTCAGGGCCAAAGGAGCAGGAGGGCAACACGTTAACAAAACTGATAGTGCTGTGAGAATTGTACACCTTCCCACAGGTAAGTCTGGCTGTATTTGGTACTTCACCCTAAATGTGTCTTGAAGAGAAAGCTTGTGATTCTGCAAGCTGTCTCTTAGAGTGTCTTTGCAGGGTTGGGCCTTATACCAAAAAAAGGAAGTAGCCCCTTCTGGTTCAGCCCCTTTTCTAGCCAGGCAATGTGTGAGAAAAGGGGTATATACCAGTGGCACAGTGGTCAGCAAGTTGCTGTTACGCCAGTTTTGTCTTCAGAGGGAGCGTTTAATGAATACACTGTCTTTGAAGGATGAAGGGATAAATGGAGGGTGACAGGGATGGGATGGAAGGTGGAAATATTTAGTGCTGTGTGCTCTGTACCTTCGGCAATAATGGCCATTGACAGCCAAGGGTGTGCTTTGCCAAGCTGGAGCTTGTGTAGTTACATGACTAAGAAAAAAAGGAGGCTTGAAGATTTTCATTCAGTGCTAGGTCATGCTATCATATATTGAATAGGAAGGAAAATATATGCTGATGGGAAGGTACTTTATAGACTGGATCACTCTGTCTTTCTCTGGATTTGTGTTTATTGAAATTCAGTGGGCTCCTATCTGTCCAGATGCAGAATCTTTTTAGCACAGGAAATTCTAGTAGTGAGCTGAAACCAGCTGTTTCCTATATGCCTTTTTATTTCAGAAATCAAATGAGAAGTAAAAATAAATACTAAATTGCTTTTAAAGACCTTTATTTTACTTTATTTCATGATTCATAATTAAGTTCAAGATTCGCCAGTATTGTTTGTTTAGATACCTTTCTCTGCTAGAATAATGAATTTTTCAGCCTCCAAGAGCTTATCTAAACTAAGACTTTAAACACTTGTGTTATACGCTGTTTTAAACATGCTTCTGTAGACTGTGCAAATTACATTTTTAACATGTGATAACTAATTGGAGCGAACCTGTTTTTTGGAGGCAATGTCAGAAACTTGTTTGCTTCATGAAATTTTAAAATACCCCTGACTTTTCTGTAGCACTGAACAGAGCCCCTGGTGCAGCTGTGAAGAGTTTAAAAACACACTAATGGTTCTGGCCAGTGTGTTAAAATGACTTTTTATCATACAGCTGAAAGGCCTTACAAACCAGCACTCTAGAAGGTTTCATTTGCCCAGTGTGTTAGAATTAATTTAGCTTGTTTGTTCTTTGTTATAATGGGCTTTTGATCTGAGCTTCTTGAATCCCTCCGTAAAGGACTAGCAGTTGAGTGCCAGCAGGAGCGATCGCAGCAGTTGAACAAGGAAAGAGCTCTGCGGACACTGAGAGCTAAGCTGTACCAGCAGATCATTGAAAAACAAATAAGTCAAGAGCAAAGTACCAGAAAACTGCAGGTGAGAACATGTGATTGCTGAAATTTGGAGAGGGTGCTATGTTGTAGATTTGTTTCTGGTGTTTTTGAGTGACAGTGACAGTGCAAATAAATGTGTGTAAAGGTGTGCAAAGGAGACTCTTGTATTTTAAGATGGGAATCCTGGTTTTCACTTATCCCCCTTCAGTGCTGTTATAGACTTCTCTGGCAGGCAATGAAAATAGACATCAACTGTAGCTGGAAAGAAGAGTCAGACTAGCTGGAATTATCCAAAAGGCAACACTCAACATCATGTACTGAATCCCTCTATTATGGCCAG
Source organism: Falco punctatus (assembly GCF_963210335.1). Taxonomy (NCBI): domain Eukaryota; kingdom Metazoa; phylum Chordata; class Aves; order Falconiformes; family Falconidae; genus Falco; species Falco punctatus. The sequence goes on from NC_137581.1 coordinate 34,270,774, forward strand.
AGTTACACAAGCAGAGCATCAGTAAAATGTTGTTTTCCATAAAAACTAAGATCAGAAGTTCTCAAAGTTGTATTTTAACCTGTTTCTAAACCAGAGTATTTCATAAGACCATATAGAGCTTCTGAAAGAAACAAGTATATCAACAATTGTGCCACTCTGTGGTTAGGTAGCAGTTTGCTTGATGCGGTTTAGGTAACCTTTTAAGGACAAAACAGCTTCTGTAAAAAGAGTTACCTCGAGTTGTGCTGCTAAGTGTGCTTTTCTCTTGAAATGTGCTATCATTCTATTCTCTTTCTCTGAGTATTTTCCCATTTGTAGTGCAAATTTCAGCTGTGATCAACAGGAATAAAAATGCTTCAGAATTACAGAGTTACTCAGTGCTCCAAAATTTCCAGCTTCGCTATTTAATCACTAATTGCAGGTTGCATTTAAGTGTATTGGTCTTGCATATTATTAACCCAGTCACTGTAAGTGGCAAGCCATTTATCTTTTGTTATTAATTTTAGCTTGAGAGCCTTCAAAGATGCATAAAGGACATAGATGTATATTTGTATGAGTACTACAGAAAATCAGGCAAAAGTAAATTACCTTTCTTAATGTTTCAGAATTTATTCAATAAATTCCTTATTTTGAAAAATATACGTGTTGAGTGCAGGTGAAATTTTCAAAAAAGCCCATTGAAGCAGACACCCGTTTCCCTAAGCAGTTTTTGCATTTAATTCTCCATTTTAATAAAGCATTTAACCACGCAACAATGCTACATCTGGATTTGTTTTAAAATTGTTTGCATTCTTGCATTTTACCGCTAGAGGACTACTCTTTGTGTACTTCATTTACTTCTCTTCCAGTGCTAATTTCCGACAGCAGTTAGTGGAACTGCTTTGCTACACGTTGACTGTGCTGCTTCTGTTAATAACGGTGCCTACTTTCATTATTTTTTGTGGGAGCTACAACCCGCCCAAAAATAAGACCACATTTTTTGAACTAATGTCTCCTATAAACATACCTCTTGCCTTATGTGACTTTTGAGAGTTACTCAATTCTTCCAATGACAAAGCTGGAACAGAATGTACTAGAGGATGTAAAAACTTGATCTGTGATACAGAATCACAAACAATACAGTTTAGTAATGCCACAATATTTTAAAAAACCCATATGCTAAACCAGTGACCACTAGATTTGTAGTTGTAACAGGCTGATCCATGAAAGTTTATTCTAGGTACGCTGTTTTAGAGTAGTATTTGATATTTCTTTTTAAAACGCAATACAATAGAATTTTTTTTTGCTACTTTGCTGCAGTTGGGAACAAGAGCCCAATCAGAGAGAATTCGTACTTATAACTTCACCCAGGACAGAGTCACTGACCACAGGATCTCATATGATGCACGCAATATCAAGGTAATGGTTGCTTATGAGAGTATTTAAAGTTAGATACTTATGTGTGCCATAAGGAGAAAAAATTAACTTAGTGAAAACTTAGAAAAATTAAAAAATTCATATATATGAGGAAATCAGATAGCCAGTTGTGCTCTGACAAAACATCGTAGACTTAGAAACGCTAAACTTTTTTCCTGCCTTGTTGTAGAATACTGTGAAAGATCACTGGCACAGGATATAACTCACTGGCCTACTTGTCTGTGTATTTTTCTCCTACTATATGAATGAAAAATGATCAAGCATGTAGTCCTTAGTGAACTCTGAGTCCCTCAGACAAACTGGGCAAGGGACATTTGAGATCCTTGAAGCTTAGTACATGCAAAAGGAAAACATGACATGAAGGACTTTTTTTGTTTTGGTTTGGGGTTTTTTTGTTTTTTAAGTCATTCTTTCTTCCTCCTAATGCTGGAGTGGCCAAAAATGAAAACTTTTATGTTTCCCGTGCAGGCCACAGTTAAAAGAAACTGAAACTGAATGCTTTCATTTTAAGATTATCTGAGGTCTTATTTCTGAGTAAATCTCTACACATGGCATGAATCTTATTTATTTATTGGGGTTTTTTACAGGGAAACAAATACCTAATAATGCATTTTTGTGTATTAGATTTATGAAAATGTTTTGGATTATAGGACAAAGTTTAGGGAGACCCTTCAATATTTTGGCTTAGGTATCCAGTTTACTGTAAGTGCTGTGGCATAAGGAGCAACACTTTTTCAGCTGTACCCACAGGTGTCCTGGGTAGCTTTAGGAACCACAGGGCATGCTGAATATGGAATGGTTGATATTTAATGTAGTGGGCAACAGGCACACAAGTACCGTGGTGGAGGAGAATGGGAAGAAGTTCCATGACTGCATAAAAATTACTTTTGTTAGTTGAGCTTTGCAGTTACTTAACGTTGGAAACTTGTTACTTTCTTGAGTGAAACTGGAACCATGAACTGCCTAACAAAAGCTAGTTGGGCTTTGCTTGCAAGGTGAACTGGTTCTGGGCATGAGCAACAGTATTTAAATTAGGTTCTTCAAGCCTCGATTGTTTTTGCTAGGGGATTTTCATGTAAATGCATGGGTTACATGAAAGCATGGCGGGAAGGCACCAGTAGCTCCTTTTGTTGCTGCCAGAATCATTGTGCTTTTCACAGGCAGCTAGCTGAGGTCCTGCTGCGGTGCACCATGCCATGTTGCTTTCACATGGGGAAGCCGCAAAGATGAGCAAGTGGATGCACCAAGATAAGACTCCAGGCAAAGTGCATTCCAGGAGCATCTTGTCTGAGTAGCCAGCATTTCGGAATGATGCTGACGTACAGTCAGTAATGCTTTTGTCTGTTTTTATTTTTTCCATAGGAAGTTCTGAGTGGGAAAGAAGCACTGGATAAGCTAATAAACAGACTACTGGAGTTTGCAGAGATAGAAGCTGTCACCGAGTATCTAGAAAATTTGCAGGCGTTAGAAGGGGGAGGCAGCTGAAGACCTTGTGTAGAGTTAAAAGCAGAAATGCTGTGTTCAGTAGCAAAATAAAACAGATGCATTTGTTAGATGATAGATTGATTAAAATCTATGCCTCTGTTTACAGTGTATGATACTACTCTTTTTTATATATATATTTTGGTGCAGATGGGTTGAATTCATTACAGCAACCCTAGCAGAAAAGAACAACCTTGCAGTACTGTGTGTGCACACCTTCTGTCTTGGCAGCATGGCTTTGGTAAGCTGGTCCTTCTCCTGACCATGTTGCAGCTGGAAAGATACAGAGTCGTGGTGATGGAGCAGAAGAAATACCACGCAGTGCATGTTTTGTTTTGGGGCTGGGAGATGTTCCTCTCCAGGTGAAAAAACACGTGCGCCCCAAACATAGTTTAGAATCGGGCTTCATGAATGCTTATTTTTATCCATCGATTGGGTGAGCTTCCTAAATGTAGTCCCTTAAAAATTACTCTGTATTATGATGCTTTATTTTTTAGAGTGACTGTAGAAAAGCAAAGGAAGCGATCTTGGCAAGGGGCCAGAATCTTAGGAGAGAAGCCTGCCAGTTTTCTTCCAGCCATTCTTGGGTCAGTTTAGGGTGGGTCTGGACCACATGCTGCAGTGGTATGTAAAAGTATATGTTCTAGTTTCAAATTAAGTTGATGAGATTCTGGAAGGAGTTCAGCAGTGATAACGGGCAGCTCCCTGCTTCTTGGCAGAGAAAATGAGTTCATAGCGTTGATATGAGTTCATAGCGTTGATATGAGTTCATAGCGTTTTAGCAAATCAGGTAGCTCTGGAATTCAGTTTCTGCCTTGATATCTTTGGGAATGTGCGCCTGTCCCTGTGGGCGATCCAAGTATTTGTAGAGCTCACTGGGCTTTAATAGGACTTGTGTGCGTGTTTTCACCTCCGCGCATGTTGTACGGTGTGCTGACAGGCAGATGTGTGTCGGCAGGCAGCGGTCGTACGCAGCGATTCAGGAATACTCCCATATTTAACGTTACACAAGAATATGCAAGTGCTCTGCTGAACTGGGTCGATGTGCTAGAGCACGGTGTTCGCTTGTTATCCTGCTCTTCCCAGGTTACGCTGTAAAGCTGCTCTGCCCAATCTTGAAGAATCAATTCATTGTGACAATGTAAATTACACCATGTGGTTGATTTACATTTGCACATTTATTTGTAATTATGAGTGATACAGGACTGAGAAAACATCAGTTATTTTAAGAAAAATAATTATTTCAATACTGAGTTCTAAATGGTGCAGGTTTTACTACTGTATGTCAAACAAACAACAGTTTTAACTTTATCCAGCTATACTAAGAAAGAGGATTTGTACCAGGAAAAAAGCAGGTAAAATTATACTCGGTTTCTCAGTCCTGGAATTATTTTTCAGTTCTTTTGTGTTTTCACGCGTTCTTGTCAGCAAGCTTTGCCTAACAATTTTTTTTATGTTTCCAACACTTCATTACAAAAGCTTTTGAGTTCTGGTTGGTGGTCGGGGTTTGTTTTTGTTTTTTGTTTGTTTGGGTTTTTTTTATTTATAGCTCTGTAAGTCAGTCAGGAAACATATTACCATGCAATTTAAGAGTCATTCGTACACTTGAACTTCGGCCTATGAAGTTTTCTTTACCATGAACAACTGTTGAAACACTTTTGGAAAATGAGCCTCATTTTTTTTTCTGGAAAGAAGATGGGCATGTTTTGACTGCAGCACTTTAAGGATATTTGCAATTAAGTTAATCAATTTTCTGGAGCCCTTTGTTGTTGGCTTTGTGCAGCATGATGAGAAAGGGGAAAGCAGAAAGCAGCTCCCCTCTGCTATTAAATCCTGGATGTTCCCAATGTAGGCATTGAAATGTGGTGGCTAAATCCCTTTTCCCATCCTGGTCCAGTGCATTCTGAAGGATCTTTGCCTTATTAAGCTTACCCTGCAATCGCTCATACCTGTATATGACAGCAAAATACAGCTTTGCTAAGTCGTGACACAGAATTTGATACAGAGCAGACCCACTTCTACAGGTCACTGCCTGCTTTGCTTTAATAAAAGCAGATATATTTGCTTCTCCTCACTGAGAAAGCATTATTTGAAGCTATGTTTCCTCCTAACTTACAAAATACTGTTTGAAGCCATGTTTTATTCTAAGTTCTTCCACCCCAGTCTTTCTGTGGGATGCAAGAGCTGACAGATTGTGGTGGGGGTTGGCTGTGGGCTGGCACTTGTCCCTGAGGGAGGGATGTGGGGTGTAGCAATGGCACCTCTGAGGCGTTTTCAGGATGGAATACTCCACACTTGGGCTTCTCCATTTCTGCAAGCAACCATGACTTTCAGCAGTGAAATTGCTAGCAGGAAAAATTAGGGAGGAAAAGGAAAGGGAAGGCGGCTCCTTGGAAGGCAGTGAGCAGTCCCAGGGCACAGCACAACTTCTTGTGGGAGGGCAGAGCAAGAGCAGGTTCAGGTGGTAGAAACAGCCTTCTGCAGCTTCCTATTTCGTTATCAAATAGTGTTACAACAAACAGAACAAAATACCGCCCGTCTGCCGGGCTCCCCCCCCATCGCCGTGCGTCACCCAGGCCTTATGCACGGATGTGACGTTGCAGCTGGTGCAAAAGACACCAACCTCATCTCTCTTCAACTCCTGTCGACTGACGTGAAACTTAGTTCCTGGATCTCTTTCATTTCCCTGCTGACGTCCTGAGCAGGGAAGGAAGCCAGCCAAAAGCTGCGCCTGTAAGTAGCCCTTTTTATGACAGGAGGATGGGCGCTTACCCTCCGCACAAGCACAGCCCGGACACCTCACCTTGATTACTTTCATTTCATCATCAACAGAATGTACAAGGGAATGCCTCAGAAATCCTGCAACTACAAATTCATTTATTCACTCAAAGCAGCACGCTGCTTGTTCTCGTTTAGTTAAAAGAAAGGACTAACTAAACGCTGTTAACAACAAAATATATTTCATAATCTAGCAGAACTCTTTGCCTGCATCATACCTTTTTTTTTTTAGCTGCTTAGTACAGCTGAACAGCTTCTTCACTTTCTGTAAAAAACAGCTGCCAAAAGACCACACTGACAGAAAGGGTTTTTTTGGTAAAAGAAATGTTATGAAATAATTTACATGCACTCCCCACCGTTTAAAAGTGTGTATCTTTAACTCTCAGGGCATTACTCGTCATTCTTAAGACCAGCAAATATGAAGACTAATGAATCACAACCCGTTATCATCAGGAAGTCTATCTATTCAGCTATATTTTGAATATAACTAAATAGTAACTACAACAAAACTTACCTGAACTCTGTTAAAAATTTTAAAATTAACAGCAGTATTAAATTTAATAAAATTAAAAATTTAAAATTAAAAAAAATATTAAAAAACTTTAAAATTAACTCAGGTCATGTGTTACTCATAATTGATGCAGAATAAAACAATTTCCAGTATCTGTTTCATGTACTGCTGGAAGGCACCTAGATACTACACTGGTGACCACAAAACAAAAAGTATTCATTCTAAAAAGTGTCCCCATATTTATGTACCTATTTTGTTTTTTATTTAACCCAGGCCCCATTTTTAGCAGAATATGCATCCATAAATCCCTCAGGTTGTCACAGAACCCACAAAAAGATGAACAACGGTAACACAGATTGTTGAAAGGAAAGCTTTATTCAGTATTTTCATATAAACTCCACTTCAAGAGCTTGCAATATTCTGTAATCGCAACCAAGAAGCTGTTAAAGAGAAACCAGCTGTTCAACTTTGCAGACAATACTTATAAACTGAAACAAGTGCTTTTCCATCACCCACTGTTTTTTACTGTATCTTCAGTTAAGCAAGCCATTAAAATCCACTGCCTTCAGCTTGTGGTCTGTATTACGCCATCTGCTGTTTTTTTCAGAGACCATTTCTTTTACAGTTAAAATCAAACCTGCGTTTGCTGACACTCTCTGGAAATCCTCGGGCAAATTTAGCCTTTTTCAGATTATTATTTGCAACACTTTTTGCTTTGTACGGAAACTTTAATTCAAGCTATATCCCAAAACATTTCACAAAGCTAAATTTGTTAATCACACAAATGGTTAACACGATTTCTACGTTAAATAATTTAGTAGGTAGAAGGTAAAGAGGACTTAAGAGGTAGATACAAGAGAGACTGAAGAGAGAGGCTGACAAAACAGAACCAAAGGGTTGCCGCAGCAGACAGTGGAAGGTATGCAGACAGCTTTCGTACCGACAAGCAAAAGGATTTAAGGGCTGCAAACCCTGTAGGAGGAATGGAATGAAATCTGTCTCAAGAAAATGAATTATCAAGGAAATCAAAAGAGCACATGTAGTCAGTCTTGAAATAGCTTGCGTGTTTGAAAATAGGCAAAGTTGTACTTCTTCAGGGCATGACGCAAACAGGCAGCAGAAGTGCTCAGCATAAGCTGGGATCTGGAGACACGGTGGCCTACATAAGACAACGTGAAGCCTTCTGAAGGTCTCAGTAGAGCAGGGGATAATTATGGTGGATGTGGGTGCTAGAAACGCGGCACAACGGTGATACCGAGATTTGCATATATAGGGGTACTGGAGGAAGACAGTTTGAGGAAGACCGCAATAATAAGAAAAGTACTAAAAAGGGGAGGCACAACGCAAAAAGCAAATAAAGGAAACCAAACAGCATGAAACAGTTTTTTACTCCCTTTCTGAGATGCCACAATTTACACTGAAATAACATCTTTTTTCAGGGCAGGGGATGATGCTTTTATACACGCACAGGTTAGTGAATTTAACTTAGATCGATGTCGTGACCAGCCCTACCACTCCTACACCCGAATACTGGGACTGGATGATGCTGCATCACAGATTCTGTCTATGAGGTTCAAACAAAAAGCAAATTTTACCCTATTGTGGAATTCTGTTTTTCAGTCTACAGATTCCCAGGTGAAGGGTTGCAATTCACCTTAGCCTAAATAGGAACAAGGACTGTTCTATAACCTGGGTCCAGTTGAGCAGGTCTCTGCCCAGCTGCTGGAATAACAAATGCCCAACAAAATATGTTTTTTCTTAGTATATGCAATACATTTGCTGCTAAAAGCATCACCAACTTTAAGCATGCCCTGCTGTAAAAACACGCACACCGAAGACAAGCATCCCGCACTGGGAAGCTGTCTTTACAAACAAACAAAGATGAGTCAAGGAAAGAAAAATAGAGAGCAAAGAAAGACTTGCTCAAAACCACACAAATCATCATCAGAAATTGCAATGACTCCCCCTTTTCTCTCGACTCTCCTTCTCATACTGCTAATAATGTCTACGACAGCCTATAAAACCAAGGATGTCTTGGTTTAATATGTCTCACTCAAGGAGCTTGCCATAAAAGCAGGCAAGCAGACAAAAACACGCTGCATCATAGAAAGTGAATTAATCAGAAAACAAAAAACTCTTCTGAAAACACTGTTCTGGAACAGTAAAAGGAACATTCCTTTGTCAGAAGCCACGGCAGCCCAAGGAAGGATTAGCAGATGAGGAGTGTAACTGTGGTAATACCTGGGGGATTCCTATGGCAAATTCCAAAGGCAGATTTTGCAGGGAGATAGCACAGAAGGGTGAGAGACCTGTGCAGCACAGATGTCCTGGAACAGCAGCGTCTGCCTTAAATCTCACACAAGACTATTTTTGTATAGAAAATACTTGGTTTAAATACACATTAAGGAAATGGAATGACAACATGGTGCAAAATTAAACAGTGGCTTTGGATAGATCAAATTTGATTCAGTTGGCCCTTATAATTTACCCTTAAGGACAAAGAATTAACTGGTCTCTCCTCAAACTGACTTTCAGAGGTAGTGGGGAGCGAAGCGCTGGATTTGTTTGTGAAATGCAGCCTTTAGATGTCACATCAGCAAAAGCAAGCATGTGGTATTTAAACCAACTGTACTAGCAGTGAGAAAAGAAAACATTTAATCTTTTTTCCTAATATTTTGGTTTGTCTGTCTGACACAGCACTTGACAAAGGCCTTTGGTTCATATTACGACTGATTAGCAATTGTAATTGTTCTTCAAGGAAACAAGTTTTGAACACTTTTATTTTCAGATGTTTTTAAAACATCTGCTCAAGCAATTTAGTTACAGCTACCTTAAATCAATGCCTATGACCAATTCAATGTGACTAAACATTTCAAAGGAAAGATGCTAGTGCATTTTGGGAACCTTAGTAAAAGAGGAAAGATGTCTTCCTCAGAGGCTATTAAAAGTGGAGCCTACAAAAAGACTAAAGTACTGTATAAAACTACTAAGAAACAATACAATCAATTTACAGAGATCATACAGAAATGTATATACTTCAGGCTTGGAGTAACACAAGCAGGATAAGTACAGCAGTACAAACCGAATTTGTAAGGAAAAAAACCTGCTTGAAAAGAAAGCATGATCAGCTGTTAACTCAGCAGCTGGCGATGGCAAAGGAGTAGAAAGAGCTGGTTGTACTGGTGGATCACAGGGCACCTACGGCAGACAGCATGATGCAGTCATGTGAAAGGCAAATGTGATTTAGGAACATTAGCAAAGGAACATTATCAAAAGTTACTTGTGGCCTTCATCTTCCTTGAACATAGAATCTAGGGAAACTCGGGCTGGAATAGATGAAGAGAAGTGCTGGTGGGGCACTGAAGGTCCTGTCACACAAGGACGCTTTATGTGATTCCAAAAAGATGTGATGGATTCAAGAGGAAAAAAAAGCTACTTAGCTGAAATAAGTACAATTACTTGTGTAAATTGGGAGGAAATTAGTTTAAACTGGTCACAAACACACAGAAGCTTCAAATTAGAGCAGGCTCCTAGCTGCAAGAATAAGAACAAAACCTGAAAATCTGTTTTTTAGGAAACCTGACAACCTCTCTTTGGCATAAAGGACATTTCTGTTGTAGCCTTGCATGTGAGGTCTTTCACGCGGAGTACATGTTGTATTTTCCTGCATCTATGACTGTGGTAACATCCAGCACACATCCTGCGTCTCTAAATGGCAATCCAGGGCTAGATATTACAGGAATTCTCAAAACATTCTCAAAACAAACATCAGAAGAAATACAACTACCCTGATGAAGCCAAAGAAAAACACAGGATTAAATTCAACACTTAATTCTCTTCTACACATAATGAAAATATAACAGAGTAGAAAAAAGGTCTTCAGCCTCTTTTTCTATACACGATAAACCAGATTCTCTGTCTTGCGCTCCTTTCTCTGCTGATCTGACAGATTAACAGTCATTCGCAGTTACCAACTCTTACTTTGCTGGAGCTGGACTCTGACAACTAGTTGTCTTAAGTGCATCCCCTGTTTTTCATCAAGATTCTTCTGAACAAAACACTGTGAGCTTTAGGAACAGAGGCATATTTTTTTGTGGATTAATGATTTGAACCTTTATGGTCCACTGTTTGATACCTAGAGAAGCAATTAATGTAGCTGTATTCTTATGCAGCCAGTGCATCCTGATGATGCTAAATGAAGACCAATCCAAGCAAGTGAAGAAATCAAATCCACATTCCTCAAGAAAATGCCCAAGCCATCTTGGACAGTACAGCCACAAGCTCTGCTTATCCATCTTTTGTCTTCCTCTCCTATGCTACTGAGAATGATGAAGCTTCAATACAGTTAGCTCCTCTCAGCTTAGCGAACACTACTGACTATCCAATACACTCCTCTTACCAACAGACAAACCCCATCAACCTCAAAAAGGGTGCTGTATGCTGTAGCAGGGCCAGGTCTTTGGAATGTACTTTCATGAAAATGTCAGGCAATTGGTTTTTTTACAAGGAAAGAGACAAAAAAAAAAAAAAAAAGCCCCCAAAAAAGAAAATCTGGTATGTGAAAAGAAGTAACAATTCAAATAGAGACAACAGTAAAGCAAAATACAACAGGAAAGACACCACAGAAATATCTACTCCAACAGGGGTGGCTCTGGTGCTGTTATTGAAAGTTAAGATTCATCAGGTTTAAATCTTCTGCAGAGGTTTAATACATTTATCCTGCATGTACACAAATAATTCTGTAGAACATCTTTTGAAATGAGTGGCACTGATGTGACTCACTCTGCTAAAAACAGCTTTTAAATGATCAGTTTGAAATGTTGGCAGTCTCACCACCTACTCTTTTGCAAGCAAAAGGTTAGTAAGCACAATATTTTTACTCATTAGTAGGGAAACTACTACACACAAACTATCTTGGGGGATGATTTTACTGTCTGGTACATGCCATTGATCCAGTTCCTCTGTAAAAATAAGGATCTCCATCATTTTTGCCAGATTAAGGATTATTATATTCTCCCATAGTTAGAAAAGGAGTAAAAAACCTTACATAATGTATTTAGAACAGCATTCACAGAGCAAATTGAACTTAGATGGCATGGTAAAAATAAAAAATATATTTACAATATTGCATAAGTAATATAACACAAACTTCCATTCCAATATCACTCACATCAAAATAAAAAAATATGACAACTCACATATGTTTTAATACCTATAAATCCTTAATTTCTACCCAACATTTTCTTTATAAAAGCCTGTTTAAAATATTAAACTTTTGATTCACTCTAGCTTAAACAGAATCTAAAATGATTTGCTTAGTACTACTGATCACTTAGTCTTTGTCTTAAGTTTCTAGATTTTCCATTTTCAAATTTCCTCTTTTTAAATGTTGGCACCCCTTCTGTAAGGTCTCCCAGGGAGGTGACTGTCTTCTCTTTAAATATCACTGTTGCATCTTCTGGAACCTCTAGCACTGGAGGTGGTGGTACATTGTCACTCTCTGTACTAGGAAGCTCCAGGTCCACTTTTTCACTGTGAGAAGACAGGAAAACATGAAAGGGTTAATCTACATGGAGAAAGCAACACGCTGTACTGCAGACAATATTATCCATATTTAATTGTCACAGCAGCTTTGGGCTAGATGCAGTCTTCTAGCCAAGATCATCATCATGATGGGACCAAGAAAAGAACAGAACACACGTTCTTTGTTTCTTCTGCATGGGCTGCCATAAAGAGTAAAAAACTAGGACCTCATTCTGTACAGAGCTTACAGCGTGGCCCAAGCACTCATCATCTAAGCCATCCTGCAAAAGACAACAGAGCTGCGTGTATGAATTTAAGAAAGACAGCAGCCAGTGAGTAATTAACAATGGTTCACGGACAAAATACTATTGAGTATTCTGCCGCAAGTGTCCATCCTTGAGGGCCTGCATGACGGAACAGAGAACAGGTTACCAAATCAGCCAGAGACCCCAAGCTGGGGGAAGCAGTTTTGCAGAACAAGAGCAGAGCTAACACTGATCTGAACAAATCAAAGACATGGGCTTATAATGACCAGTCAGTTTTAAGGGTTTTAAAGGTTTACGCAGTTGTAAAGGTTAAGCAAACCACTGTCTTCTACAAGGATAACCTGCGGCACAAACATACGATGGGGAACAACCGAACGGTTCACAGAAAATGATCTACATCACAAGCCCATTAGGAATCACACCAGCATAATGCTGCTGCAAAAAGATACACATCATATTCCTGGCCAATCCATCCAAGAAATCTTTCAGTACTACTGAGCGTTACTCTGATGCCAGCTCGTGTACCATACCTAGTTTCACGTCCTATGCTTCAGGGAAGACACAGATCAGCTCAAGCACGCAACCAAGAGCCATGAGAATGACTGCAAGCCAAGCAAGTCAAGAAAATGCAACTGTTACAGTATTGCTAAAATGTAAACCTCCTGAAAGTGGTTGGCACTGTGCCTAGTTTCAATTAAAAGTAAATAACAAACAGCTGCATTTTTGTTATTTACACGTGGGTGTATCTCAAGCCTGTGTGTTAATGTACAGAATGATCTATAAGGTTCAGTAGCTGAAAGCACTTCTTATGGGACACTGCTTTCCAAAAACCTGAAAGAATTTATCAGCTCTGAAGTGAAGGCAAAGTTAGCTGGTCCAATACAGCAGGTGTTATGAGAACATTATAATCTCCAAGGAAGCGTATCAGTTCTCAGTTTAGTTCAACCAATGTATCCACTGAATAATTTAAAACTAAAATGCTGGAGAATGGGGTGAGTATGAGGGACAAAGACTCCCTGGTGTCATCCTCTGAAACCTAATTTATTCAGACTCCTAGAGGGCCCCACAAGAAAAAGCTGGACACGAAAGCATGCTTCACAAAAAACCAGAAAGAGCCATCTCAGGCATTATGCAGTAAAACAAAACAAAACAAACCTCCTGATCAGATGCATGTGATGAAAACACCTGTAGTACATTGGTTGGACATGGGAGAGAGAGACAGCTTCCAGATTTAAAATTGGCATAGCTACATTACACATTTTATCTTTCATCTCCTTAGTTAAATCATTACAGAAAGCATCTCTCACATTATAGGAGCCTCCAGGACTTACCCACAGTGACAACAGAAAAGGTTGTAGTGGATTTTGGTTCGGTTTTACTTAACTTTGTTTTGAAATGACAGAAATTAGGGAAGAAGAAAAACAGTTGAACCAGGAGGTTTTTTACGGCAATACTGGGTGGAAGTAAGACAAAAAAAATTGAAGTCTTTTAGGCTGTGTCCTTCAAGTGAACAGTTAGAATTAGTACATCACAAAGTGCGAAATAATGCACTGCTTGTGGAAGTAACTCAGTCAAACCTATCAGGCTTAGGTAGAAATTGCTTGGAGTCTAAAAAAGCATACTCATTATGTCAGCAACTATTGATCCCACAGGGAAGGAACTGAAAGCAATGCTAACCTAGTACAGTCAACATATGATTGCTGGTGGTCCTAGAAGACCAAGATAGATCTTAGCTCAACTAATTACTCATCAGAAAGAAACAGAACTTAGCCGGGAAGCTGGAGGCCCTGAGAAAGCTGCCTACGCTGTTCCAAGGCTGAAAGCAGTTGAAAAAAGAGCCACAAGAGCTCCTGAGGCAGCTGAACTAGACTGTTGAAGGAGACAATGTTAGGGAACAAAACTACATTTAAACAGTAGTTTAAACATTTAAACTACATTAAAACTACATTTCCTCAGCCTCTGGGAAAAATGATGGATGACAACGATCCTTTAAATCACTTCACTTTGTACTCATGGTGAGCTTCTACACTAAGACCAAAACAGCACCACTATGCACCATGGAGAGCTATTACTTAAAATAATCACTGTGGAATTAACTGTATTTGGGCTATGTTTCCCATCACTGCTGTGCTAATTCTGCCAGAATTCAAAAGAAAAAGCTTCAGCTCTCGAAAACAAGTTTTCTGGAAACAAGTATTACCACAGTAACTATGGTATAAAGATCCTCACCATGGTTCTTTTTCTTCTTCTTCTTCTTCTTCCACTGCTTTAATTGCTTTCCATTTTCCATAAGGGTTAGGTGCATCACTAGAGGTTTCTTGGGAAGCTGAAGTACTCTCCTCTTTATTTACAGTTTCTTCTGGCTTCACTTCTCGCCATTTCCCATAAGGACTTAACTTTTTAGCTCTGGGAGATCTTTTCTTTTCCTCTGATCCTTCACCATTATCTCCTTTCCTCTAAAGAGGAAAAAACCCACCTTAAGCAAAAATGCCTAAATAAAAACACAATGTAGCTTTATTTTACATCTTTTATTTGCTATTATCTACTATTCATACTTTTCAACCAAGAGTAACTTGAAACAATAAACTCCTAAAGTAATAAAATATTTAATTTTTTTCCTTGAGATTTCATCACATACAGAGTTGGAAAAAAACCCTTAAAATGTTACGAAAAGTTAAAGATGGAAAATCCTATCTATCAAGGCTGAAGTTAGCAAGGAGAAGCCAATACAAACTTATGTAAAAGCAAAGCTTAGCACGTGTTTAGAAAGAAAAAAAAAAGGAAAAAAGAGGCAAAAATTCACATACAGCTTTCTGTGCAAGCAGATACACACACTTTACAGCTAACACCTGGTAATAGTTTATAATGATGCCCAGTGATACAAAAATATGTATTTTAGAATTAACACTTGTCTATTAATACATTTTTATTTAAACTGTCTCTGCCTGTTCTGAACTACCAGTTTCAGAAAAACCATTTGACCCTAACAGAGCCATAATCATACCCTTTATCTTGTTTTAAATCTGAAGACAAAAATATATAGTTGACAAAGATTTTGTACTATGAGCTGCCAATGTTTTTCTCAGTTAATAAGGAAACTACAACCATTTCAGACATTTTCAGTCAAAAGCATTCTCTGAAGGTCTCTTGGCAGTCACATTTACCAATAAAGGTTTGAAGACACCCTCACACTGAAATCCAAACCATTTTGTGGATTATTTCAGAGAGATAACAGTGACCTTTCTCAGAAAACATCGCATTTCTGGCAGAATTAAAGCTGCTTCTGGTGGGCTGAAGGAAAGATCATGCTTTCTATTCTGGAACAGTGCCACTAATGGGCCAAATAATTAAATATAGATTCATTTTACTATTAAAACAAGTATAAACATCTCCTTTCAGTCATACAGTTTAACCTCATTACAATGAGTACAGCCTGTCACAAGAGGTAAAAGATAAATCATCTTACACTAGAAAATTAATACTGTACGTAAAATAAATCTGAAGAGAAAACCTACCTTGAAATTTGTTTCTGAACTCTGTGCTTCATTTTCACTGTCTTCTGAGTCTGATTCAGATGCTTTGGAATCCGTTTCTGCAAGCTCTTCAGAATGCTTGTCACGTTGACTCTTCTCATTTGAAGATGAAACAAAACCAGCCGGCTTATCCCATGTGGATACTGTCCAAGATATTTGAACAACCACATTATTTATGTTTCTAATTCTGATCTGTTATTGCTTTGACAACATTACCTTACAGAATCAGTACTGCCTTATGCAAAAATACAGCAAATAATTCAGCGCAAGGCTTTTGCCTTTGTTCAGTATGTTTGTTTTAATAAACATAATCAGAAAGATAACATTTCACTTCCTAGCAGAGAGACAGTCATGACAGCCGAGTTCACTGTTGATAAAGCTTGTTTTAATTAGTGTTTAAGAAAAATATCATCCACGGCAAACTATGGTTCACAAGACTGTGGCTCCTCTCATCCTTACACAGGACAGACAAATTGCCCTCTAGAGGTGCCTATTTGATTTGAGTTGTCCATTAATTACAAAGACAGGATAAGGTGAAGAATGCTAACTGCAAGCCTCAGGTCTCCGGGCAGACAACCCCCTTCCCTGTGATACTTGGCTCAGTAACATTAGATCTCTAATTAAAGAGCTCTGAAGCAAACAAAGAAATAAAAACATGAATCTGAAAAGTTACAAAAGCATGTACAGTATATGACCTTATTTTCAATTAAAAGGTCGTATTTCTGAGATTTCAATAAAAGTTGACTCAATGGTCTTAAAACTGGTTTTAAAAACAGTAAGGTAAGAGTACACTGATTTTCAATCTATTATTTTATATAAGCTTACATGTATAATAAAACTACTATTTTTCCAATTATTTTTATCTGTTTCCAAAGAAATCTCTAACTGAAAACAACTCTGTGAGTATGTACCTAGATGTATCTTGAAGAAAAAAAGGTGCAATAAACTGGCAAGAAGTGACTTTGCATGAAGAGAAAAGTCTCTTAAGGGTACGGCTGTCATCTGCCTTTAGACTAGTAACTGACAAAGTTCATGTTCCCAGGTGCCACGTATAGCCAGTGGAGTAAGGTGCAGCCTTCCAAAGCATGGCTTGTAGTGCTAAGCCTAGAGATATTGGTCTCTTAAGTTACATGCCTGAGACGAGACACTACAACTATCTCCCTTAGTTAAAAATTTGTCTTGTCTTCATTGGCGTTAACAAAACTGACAAATAATTCTCAAGTATTTCCAAGACACTTACAGTTATACAAAAGTAATGGATCACTTTAAAATCTCACAAACCAAAATTTTACCAAATACGATGATTACAAAGACATTCTTCACAAGTGTCATATGTCCATGAAGCACTTTAAAAAATAACACAACCAAAGGCAAATAATGTATCTGAACTTAGAAGGCAATGTTTAAAAATAACCAGCATCTCCTTTCCCTTTCAAAAGAAGAAATCAAATAATCTGGGCAGGGGAGTGGCATGTTAAAAAAACTAAAAGGTTTGTGTTTTTTTTTTTTTAATTCTTGGTATCGTTAGGAGCACCACTTCATACCCATCAGCAGAAGGAAATCTCATAGCTAGCATGAAATCACTTGCTCTACGGAGAGGCATCACTGACCTTAAAATGTATTCAGATTTAGAAAACAGATGCTTATTCTGAGGGAGTTACCATGAAGTTCCCCATGTAGGGAAAAAAAACAGGTAAAACAATGAGGAGGCAAGATTCTGGACTCTCTTACTAATGCTATGTCAGCAAGAGGAAAAGTTTAGTAGATTCTTATTCAGTCCTACAGGCTTGTCAAAATAAAACCCTGCCTCTTTCTGGTTTCCAAATTACAACTTCAATATATATGTAGAAAAGGAGAATCCGTCGTTTATAGTTGCAAGTTGAACATCTAAAACAACCTGTGAAGTGCAAATGCATACACACTGACAATACAGCTACAATGGCAGCACTGACTTAAGCAACACATGTATTTCAAATAAAGTAGCAGCTTAAAAAATACAAAACTTAGTAACAGCCTTAAAATGCAGTTATTTGCAAAACCAAATGCTTCTCTGAAAATCCTCTCCTCTGAAACAGAGCTTAGGTGGAAAATAAGCTCTCCTTACCTCCTGTCTGTGTGTTATAGTAATAGGTATGACCATCTTCAGTGACACCTTCTACCCACTCCACTGCCTAAGAGAAAGATACAGGAGCTACTTAAAAAACTTTTAAGGACCAGCCAAAGCATCACTTATAAGACCATTCAACCCTTGAGTATTTTTTGTTCTTGATAATTTTACTTTTTTAAAGCCTGAACCCCTACAGTTGTTAGAAAGTATTCCCTTTGACTCAAATGAGACTGAATTGCTTAACTTACAATACTGCAAATGCACATACACAGTTTTTTTCAGTGGCTAATTAGTAAGAAGCAGTACTGTAAGTGTTGTCATACAATTAAAATTATTATACAGGCCATTATTTTACATGTTCTTGATTTTCCAAGGTATTCACCCTGAGACTGTAATTTCCTGTTTGTGTCATTGTTCTTAGTAGAGATTGATAAAAATTTTTTGGAAGACTCAGAGTTTTGTGAGGGCTACAGAAAACCAATACCAATAAATATGATCACAAATTAAAGATAAACAAACAAACAAAAACTCTAAAATTTATCCCAAAATAGATCTTCAGCAAAAATAACTGAAGAATCAAACTTTGCAGGAATGTGTGCCAATGAATTTACTTCTTTAATAAAGCACTAATTTCAGCAAACCACTGTTTTTCCCTACTGATTAATAAATTTGGCAGAAGTTGCTGGTACATCTTTGAGGACGTGTAATTAAAGATGTTTCGCAGAATCAGCCCCAACTAGACGATCAGTCATTACCCATGACTTAACATCTTAAGAACCCAATTTCCATCAACACTTAAATGTACAACTACTTCACTGCTCTGCAACTACTAATACTGCCCACTCCTCTGTATTAGGCAGAACATCTATGGAGCTTCACCATACATTATTTTTGCATTAATATCTATGTGTGTGTATACAGACACACATCTAGACAGGCTTTTGTACACACATATCTATACATCTGCTTAATACTCTATCAAAACTTTGGTGTTTTTTCAAAAAGCACAACAAAATCAGAAGTTATGTTTCTTGCACCCTTTCTGTAAACAGAAAAAATTGTACCAGCAGGTTTAGAGCAGAGAAAAGCAAGAAAGCCTTCAGTGAGCAAGATTCCTCAAGGTTTTGCTCTCAAGTTTCGGTGTGCTAGTTTCAATAAAAGAAGCAGAAGGAAAATTTACGTTATGTAAGTAGAAAGAGGACAAAACCATAAAGTTTTAAGTATAACTTATCCTTTTTGCTGAGTTAGACCTCATTCTTCAAGGTTTTCAGTTGATAATCTGACACTAGGCAGAGTATCCTACTACCTGCATGCTAACAAGCAAGATGTCAATCCAGCTGAAGTTACAGGTAGTCTTTCACATGCCTTTTCATTACCATTTTCTCCACCTCTTACGAAGTTTAAGCAGCAAGCTAATGTGCTGTAAAACAAGGAGGCCCTGTGAATCTTGCTTGCACTACGTATTGCAAGCATGCCCTTTTATTTCTGGGCAGTGAGTCCTTCTTAGAGATCTGGAATGTTCCCCATATCTTTAGCTCAGACTAAATAAGGGAGCAATCAAATGCTTGTTTTTAGCAATAGCAAAAATAACTCAAGACACCACAAAGTCACCGGGCAGGGTGAGGGAGGAATGGCAAAATACAGCCATGTGGCATTAGAGAGATATCTGAGGCCAAAGGTGTGTGTTTATGATATAGCTGAGATGAGCTAACTTCAAATTGCTGCCAAGAATGAAGCTCCTCTCCTCCATCTGCTCTCCCCACACTGGCATTTTTCTGATTACCCAGGAAGCTCATGACAAGGGAATAAGCCTACAAAGCACTAACCTAAACTCTTTGCTCCCTGAACTAGTTCACTGTCAGGGCAAATATGCACCAAGGACCATACAAGCTTAGTCACAGGACCACTTTTTTCAGTGGAAGGCTACAGTAAGACTGGCTTATAAATATTGCAAAGCGACATGCTGATTGAAAAGATTAAGTTGAAGTGCTGGTTAACAAGTTGTGCAAACCCTCAGGATAAAGGAATCAGAAAGCCAGAGTTGCACATGATGGGCAGCTCTCACACAAAGTGTGCAGTGTCTTAGGAACAAACACTGGATGGCAAAAGCCTGCATTTTTCACATAAAACACTGCCCTAACAAGAGATGGAGTACAGACATGACGTCATGTACTTTGTGAATTGATTCAATTGCCTAAAAATATACACAATTATAACCATGTTCTCCTCTGACTGCAACTAAACCAGTATCAAGCTATAGGCTACCTTCTGAGAGGGGCCAAGATAGTTTCAGAATGTCAGGCACTCTGAAAAAGCCAGGCTTTTTTGGTCTCTAACATAAAATTCAACATGAGCAAACAAAATTGACTTTAATTTATACTGTACTTATGACATCTATCTTGAAAATGGGGAAACAGATCACTTCACAGGAGTGTCGTAGAAATCTTGTTTTTAATGTTGTGAAGCACAAAAATCCTGGAGTGGTAAGCATCTGGGGAAAGTCCATTAATCATTAGAAGAAATATATCTGTCTTTGGACTATTCTGCAAGTTTTCCTGTGCTTTAAATAAGGCCAATAAAGTAATATGCTAAAAGGTTGCTTGCACGTTGTTTCCGTGACCATAAGAATCCCTTGAAAAAGACAAATTATCACATAACTGTATCCTAAAGCAAACACAAAAGCAGGCATTCTTTTTTTGTAATTACCTTGACAATGCAATCTCCATGTTTCTTAAGATAAAGGAGTCTTAACCATTTCAAATGTCTAAGACCTATTTTTTAATTACATTTAATCACAAAAGGATGAACAGAATTTATTCAGAATTTCTGAAAAGCTTCCAGTTTTATGGGAATCAAAAAAGTATATTCTGTAAAAATACAAATGACACTATCACTTCTGTTCCCATGATAAACAAGTCAGCCAAAAAAGATTTGTATAGTAAAATTTCAGTTTTCATCAAGTATATCATAAAACATTCTATATAGCCAAATTATGTTTTCCTAAGCTTACTAAGAGCAAACAATGAATCTTCTGCAATTAGAAGACGTGCAAATTGCTTACCTTTTTTTCTGGTAACTGTTTACAAGGACACAGAAAAGCAAGAGTATTTGATTACCGTTTTTGAGTTTTGAGAGCTGCCTTGGAATCCTTTAGGTTTCTCCCACTGCGATTCTTGAAAAAACAAAACCACATTTTACCTATCATTCAATCCTGTGTGTGTTTCATAATCTTTACAAAAAACAGATCTAAAGGATATGACACTGATGTATGCACACAAACAAATGAGTAATACAGATACATCTTATTGGAATATACATCATCCTTGATCAAACTATGGTATGAACAATAAACTGAAGTACCATAATTACAGTTGGCTTTTACTGGGACTAACCACCTTCCAGACTCTATTAAACTATGGCTGATACAGAGATACTGGAATTTTGGTACAAAAAAGATGCTTGTTTTTTGAAATGGTAGCACAGGCCAGAAGAACCGAAACACACAAGATTTTTACCTTTTGGAAGTTATCTTGTATGAGGAAAGACTACAGTAAATACTAATGTCAATCCTTAAATTTGTAAGAAACTGTAATATTCTCAATAATCATAAAAGAGGGTTGCTTTTACGCTCTAAAGCAGATCAAACACATAGCTCCTCAACCAAAATCAGTTAAGATAAATCCTGTGAATGTGGAAAGAAACAACCAGACAGCAATCCATAACTGCTCTCATTTACTTGGGCACAATCAATTTATTCACATTCTAGATCAGAAAGCTTCTTTAGGAAGAACACAGCTATCTTTTGTATACCTAACCTGTGAAAGGCTAAACATTTCAAGAAACTGTGGAATTACTGCATTCTTCCATTATTAGCAAACAGCAAAAGCAGTCTGAAGTTCTGGATGCCTAAGTCTTGAACATTAAATATCTAAACTCCATCTAACTGTTCACGTTTGAATTACTAGCTTACTACTGAAAGAGCTAAAGAGTAAAGAAGTGCAGGCAGTCTTTTCTTACTTATCTCCAATAACTATATCTGCATTCGCTCCTCACTACTTTTTACCTCCTGTTCTTGTGTTGTAGTAGTATGTGTAACCTTCAGGAGAAAGTCCTTGTACCCACTCCTTTGTTTCAATTTTTGGTGGCATTGAGGCATCCTGAGGTGTCTTTTTTTTCTTTTCTTTCTTTTCCTTCTTTTCCTTCTTCTCCTTCTTTTCTTTCTTTCCTTTAGTTTCCACTGTGTTACTCTGTGTTTTACTCTGTGTCGAACTGGGACCTACATCATCTTAAAGAAAACAATACTCCCTTTTAAAAAGAGCAATAATCTGAGCTTAAATATTAGTCACTCTTGAGCAACAGCAAACAGGAAATTTTGTTCTTATGAGTATTTTCACTCATTAGTATTACACTCAAAGCAGGCAAACTTAAAAAGATTATGTTAAAAGAGTCTTGCACTGTAGCAGTACTATAGAGTCCTAAGAAAGTTTAAGTATCAAAAGATGAATAACAAGAGAAAAACTCTAAGGACCAATGACCTCTAACTAAACAACAGCAAAAAAGAAACTAGAAGAGTTATGAAAAAGATGGCTTCTACAGAAGCTTGAATCTACAAACTGTTTTTAAAGGCTAATATGTCTTCGCACAGACAGAGCAAAGATACTTGCTGAACTGCAAGATGAGTAGGAGATTCTTATCTCCCCTGTTTGACACTGGTGGAAACACAACCTCACGTACTCAATAGGAATTTTTGTCTCCAACTGGCAAAGTGAAACTTAAAATCAATGAAGGGAAGCTACACAGCTGATTCAAAGGACCAACTACAGCCTATTTTTTGTTATCACTGTTTAATTTTTCTACTCTAAATCGGATTGTTCCATGCACCAGAGGATACTGTAGCTTCTATTTAAGAAAAAACTTTCCTATTCAATATTCTTTCAATTCTGTCTTTAATCTTCTGGCGGTTATATGAACTACCTGGCTTAATTCCAAGCCTTTTCAAATCCTCTTGATATGCTTTCATTGCAGCCTCCTCCATTGCTGCAAATTCTTTTGACATGTTTTCTTCTTCTTTTGCTTTTTCCAAGCTTTTCTTTTTAATCTAAAACAAAACAAGAACCCAAAGAGAATAAATTAAACAAATCTGATAATGAAAGACATTAAAAATAAGCATCTGTGCAAATAAGATATTTGAGTTACCTCACTAATTCTATTTGCCACATTTTCTTTATGATTCTTTCCTCTTTCATGAAACTCAATGCTCTTCAAAGTGAGAAAAAAACAAGAAAAATAATACATATTATACAATTTCAATTTATTTATTTTTAATTAAGTTAAAATTCAGTTACACTAAACTTAGTTAAACAAGCCTGAATATATCCTGTTCTGAAAACACAACCAACACTACAGCTATAAAATGACTACAGGAATTCAGGGACACTGAGAAACTATCAACATAGAAATCACGAAAAAATC
The DNA here is from genome assembly GCF_963210335.1 of Falco punctatus. Lineage (NCBI taxonomy): Eukaryota > Metazoa > Chordata > Aves > Falconiformes > Falconidae > Falco > Falco punctatus. The sequence continues at coordinate 34,293,862 of NC_137581.1, forward strand.
AGTAACACTCCAAAATGGTATCACAAAATTTCATAGTCTGTATTTATAAGATCTAATATTTTTCAAATAATACTGTTCAGCACACATATTAGCTATTAGCGACAAGTAACAGGGAGACTGGGCTCTCTCTCTATGCTATCCTTCCAAATATCATAATTTGATTCTTGTTTTACCCTCTCTGTTTTCATGCAAACTTTTAAAAAACATATGGTTTATTTAGTGTTCCAAATACTAGCTACAGTCCTTAGATTATGCTACGATTATGCTACACCCCACAGATATCTTACGAACTTAAATTAGTCTGCAGGTCCAGAAATCGGGGGGGGTGGGGTGGGAGGGAGGAGCAAGGTGGGAGAGTTGGGTAACTAAGAACAACAGAACAATCTCCAAGCCAAAAAGCTGCCAAAGACTGAAGCCAGTAGGAACTGCAAGGAATTCAGCTCTACAGATACAACAGTGGAAGTCCTCATGCCTCATATGGTACTCGCTAAAAACATCTGACCTCACTTAGGTGTTCAGAAGTTAGATGCCTAAGGCTAGCCCAGTAACCTTAGAATTTATTTGCATGAGCTGATGAGCAGAGGATGCACACCCAGCGGACAAGTCATCTCATTTAAAGACAGATTTTGTAAGTTACCCAAATCCCCCTCTTTAATGTGTATTTCTCTTCACTGACTACAAGAAACCTAAACCAATTAGCTCCCACTCCAGATCAAGTCCAGCTCTAGGACTACCCCTGGCATTAAGTCAGGAATGAAAAACTTATTTCTAAGTAAGAAACTAATGGGTCTAAAGTCTGCAAGTCAGGAACACCTTTCTGTAACCCTGTAACATTTCTGTATGAAATGAAAGAAACGCGCTTTAAAGCTCAGAGCAATGGCTATACCAGGCCTACCATATAAAACAGTACGTATGCCAGGTTTTGCTTTCTATTTGCATATGAAGGCTAGGAACTGCCGCAGACAAAGTTTCAAGACAGATCAACTGTTAAGTTACAGGACTTGCAAAAAAAAGCAGGGTCAGGTATTTCAGTTCTTATCTGTACTGCCAAGTAGAACAGCACACAGCATCTTGTATGCAGGTATACGGTGCTCACAAAATACATTCTAAATATTACAGGTATAACAAAGGCATCTTTAAAAAAACAAATTTCATGCATCAATAGATTAGTATGAAAAATGATGTTAAAAGCCTGTAATTCAGATTTCTAGTGTTTCAAAATCATTGACATAGTATGGTAGACCATCGTACAGGTCTGTTGTCTGCTATCCAGCACTTGCAGTAATCACAGAACTTTTTTGGTTGCGATTTCCAGTAATCGGCCCTGAGGAGAGAAAAAAAAAAGTATAATCTGAAACAATAATCAAAGCGACAGGTTAGTATACATACATATACATAGCTTCAGAAACCAAATTCAGTCTTCTTCACATGACAAAGGGCTAAGAGTTCATTTTTCTTTTTTTTTTAAAAAAAAAAGTATGGAAAACAAGCAAGAGCAGCTATATTGACTACTATGTCCCATAAAGCACAGTTCAGTATTAGGGCTGTGCCCATCTGACCCCCAGACTGCAAAATTTTTACAGTGGAGGTGATGGTGTAAGAACCAAACTACAAGACAAAGCAAGCCAGAGTGAAACCTACCACTCTAGATACCCCAATTAAACACAGAACTGTCAGAAAAGTGCAACTTGCACCATTTTTCATAAAAATGCATACTATAAATGTTTCCAAGTGTAAAACTTCAGATTTAATGTCAGAGTCTACTCTAGATACTGTACACAGCTTAGCAACACAAAAGTGCGGTTCTGGACATGAGCTACTGTGGAGAATCGTAGAACAGATTCTGACCTGTGGGGTCACAGGCACAGTAAATTGGATGTTTCAGTGTAAAAGTTAATTTCTGATGTAAATTTTCAGTGTAAAAATGTATTTCTGAACCATGCAATTTAGGTAAGTTGCACATGTGCAACCAAATTTGGTGAAAATTCTTCAGAGCTCAAAAGTTAGTACATAAAAGTATTTAATGATAAAACAAACAACCCTTCCAATGGTTGTTTCTTCATGAAAACCCTCCTTCCAATGCCAGATGAGGCTTGTGCAGAAATAATTCCATTTCTCATTGGCTTGCAGCAACAGATGCAATGCTTTGGTTCAACAGAACACATTCCAGCAATGGAATTCTATGTTCTTAAGTTAAAATGAAAAAGAATGAGGGGTGAAAACAAAAACAATTCAAGATTACACTGAGAACATTAAAAAAGGTCAGTCCAAAAAACAAATCTTTGCCTTCTGTCTGCAGATCAGTGTATGGAGTTCAAGGAAAATAATTCCTGACACTTTTATTCAAGAAAAACAAAACTTTTGCCATGCACAACAATAGCCCCTTCAATCCTTATGATACATGTGAGCAGATCCTTAGTAACAGAAAGACTTGATCAATTCAACTCCTAAAATTTAAGCAGGAATCAAAATACACTCTTCCTACCAGTGCTTAATGTAAAAATATAGCTTCCAAGAGGCATGACTATTTAGAAGTGTCAGTACAAAGGATATGCTCTGCAAAAATACATCAACTTATAAGCAATACTGTGTTAACAATGCACTGCTTTTCAAGACATTTTCTGGAAAGCTAGAAAGAAGCAACTGGGCGTTCCCTGATTTAAACAGAAATCCGCTCATCCCTAAATAGTATACTTTAAAACTGGGTGATTACTTAGTCACACATTTAACTAAAAGACTTTTGAGATTTATATATCAAAACATACTAGGGCCAAAGCCTGGGAAATTGAATACTCTGGCTGTAAAACCACTGAGTGGAAGGAAGAAATCCAGAGCTCAGAAATACCTTGAGGCCCTTCTTCCTATTTGAGCTATAGCTCCTAAATAGTCTCCAAATCCTACAATATCATTGAAGATAAAGTTCCAGCTAAAACTTGGGTTAACCTTCCAAAGGAATGGACCAGTTCTGATAGAAAACATAACTTGTGAAAGCCTCACTGTATGTTTCAGATGTGTAAGAACATCCGCATATTTCCAACTTTAACCTAACAGAGCTGGCTCTCTCTCTTCAGCAGAATCAAGTGTAAGTGCTAAAATTAAGACTGTACAGCTGCACCCACCAAAAGCCAAGATCTGAGAGTGCAATGAGCTGTATTTTCACAGCTAAATTTTCCACTTATTTCTTTCCTAAACATGAACACTACTGGACATCACATCTGCTGCAAACCACTGTAGCTACACATCGAGTAATAGTCCGGAGACCCAGAGGGCACACCTGGGGCTTAAGTACAAATCCAAGCCTTGGTAACAGAAGCCTTTTGCCTTCATCTCCTATTGGTTTTGCTAAAGATTGGAGCTGGCACTCTGTTATTACATATAAAATAAATGTAAATGATACTCTGTGCAGAAAACCTGATATCCTGGAAACCTTAAACACTGCATTTCATGATTAATGAAGTTAACTGTGTGAATTACGGTCCCAATTCTGTGACTTATGAGCATGAGGAGTGTTATATGCTAAGTAATTATCTTAAAAGATTTTCCACTTGAGTTCATAACACTCAAAAAAACAGCAAGCTCTACTGAAATATCCACTGAGTAACACCTGCCATTGCAACAATGGTGGAGCCTGCAAAGCACCAACAGTGCTGCAAACCAAAGAGTAGCGTTTGGGAAGAAGGAGCAACTGAAGCAAGACCCCACTTCATCAAGATGCTAAAGGTGCTTCACAGGCTTTGATCAGAAAGCTGAAAGTTAATCCAGATCGATGTCAATGTTTAAGTACATGATTATTTTATTAATCTGCCAAATACAGGCTTGAGAGTAGATGCTGTTGAAGTGGTACAGAGGTCTTTTATACTTGAACAATTGTGTACATATCAAGGGAAACATAGTTATTTTAAAAAGCCACTGCAGCCAAAACGGTACAGCTTTTAAGACTCCTTATCTTCTGCCTGTGCTTGCATCAGTAAAATTAAGGCTGATTCTTGTTTGCAGCTTTACAGCTTGGCCAACCTGCTCAGGACCAGAAAGTTTACCAGCCAGCCAACACCACCACAACCATCTTTCTTCCTTTCACTAAAGCAAGAGAGACAGTCATAGACTCAGGTTGGAAGGGACCTTAAAGATCATCTAGTTTTAACCCCCACTGCCAGTCCAGAGTGCATCAAGTCTGGCTTGTCCAGCTTTGCAGGGCTGAGCAAGTCAGCTTGGCAACTGGCTATTGTGCACACAGGGAACAGAGCAGCACCAGTACAGATGGGTACCAGGCAACTTCTGGACAAACTGTTGTAAACTTTCAGCCAGTGTTGGAAATCCTGTACCAACTTGCAAGAAATTTGTGTCTCCTGAAGAACAGTGATTTTCTTTCATCTTTTACTGGTCAAACCACTCAGGGGCAGAACGTGCAACAGTTCAGAGGGCTAAAGGGGAACGAGGGAAAAAGAGGCAGTGAACATCAAACTGTTTTCTTGAAACTTTAATGAAATTACAAACTTTTTGCTGTGAACAGCTGTACAGTGCAAACAGTGTCAATGTTTAAACCATCTTCAGATTTCTGAGATTAATATAAAACTTCAGGGGGAGTGAGAAGATGGCAAAGAACAAGTAGCAACTCTGCATTAACAATGCCTGCCACATTTGCCATTTCAAAAGACAGGAAAACACTGAAACTCAGAAGACAACTCTGAAACTCAGGCATTTTTACCTGGCATAATTCATTTCTTGAGCCAAAAGAGTAACTCAGCCTGTGCTGCAGTGACCAGGTGACACATTCCAGCACATGAACTGCAAGTTTGGGAGCACACAGTGGACAGGTTCTGTCAACAATGTTCAGAAAGTAACCTACAGAGGAACTCCAGCAGTGGGTCCAGGGACCTGAACCGTCAACCTACAAGCTGCTTTTCCTCACAGGTTACGGTATTCTTGTTTTAACAGGTGGTGCCGTCAGCTTTTCTTACACAGGGAAGCTTAAGAAACCCTCACAGAGAAGCTATATTCAGCTGAGACCACTTTGTCAAACTTTAAACCTTGAGACTGGGCTGGCAGCTTTTGTTCCTACCACACACTGGCTGAAATTAAAAGAGACAAGGAGAGAAGAAATAACTGTTTCAGGTGGCTCTGAACACAAGAGAAAAGAAGAATTTGGCCGTGCAAACAAAATCTTTCTGGAAAGAAACAAAATCTGGAAGCATTTGCTTTGACTAGCTCTGTTATAAAACATCAGTCTTGAAATTTGGCAGATGTGGGGGGGTTGTATCTGTCCAAATTATAAGCCTTTAGGGGGTAAAAACCACCATATGCATGCTCAGCAGGTTTTGAGATTTTTTTTTTTTTAGTATCTACAACCTCTGAAGACTTTACAGAAAGTTAGCATCTTACAGCTTTCTGCAGGCTGGAGCACTGAACAGCTTGTGCATGCATCCTCATATTGAATACAGGTGTGCAAAGTAAACTATATACAGATTCAAGTTCTTGACTACAGAATGAAATCAATTCAGAGCAGCTATTGTGGCTGCTCTGTAACAGCCACACAACAGGACACAGTATTCAGAAACAGTAATAAATTCTATTTGGGAATACTGTGTATTTCTAAAAAGTAAAATAATAATTCTGTAATGGAAAGACGTAGAAAGACAAAAGAAAAAATCCCCACATATATTTCACAACAGACCCTCCTCTACACGGAAAACCATTCCAGAACAGCTAATTCTAATTCAAATATCCCAGTATTGGTAAGACCTAAGAATGCAACACTAAAATTAGGAGGGAAGGAGGCCAAAAAGGAAAAGGTTTTCCAGTACTGTGAAAGTAGGTCCCAGTGCTATGGCCCTAACGACACATGCTCCCAAAGAATTCACAGCAACTCCATTCATTCATACCACACGAATCTTAGCCTAAAAACTCTTATGAGAGGCATAGCCTTAATTTCTATTTTTTTTAAAATGGTATTTAAAAATAAGGACTCAAGAAAACAGCATCCCTAACACACCAAGTACATGGGTCTGTCCTACCTACTCTCAGCTTGTTGGCCTTCTAATATACCACAGAATATATGCCTGTATGTGGGCTCGTACAGAGTAGTACTGGATGGGAGTTTCATCCACATGAAACAGGGCTGTTCTCTGAAGAGTTTTGTTCTTCTGGCCTTCAAGCTGATAATATTTTTGACAATCCTTCCATAAACTCGAATTTACAACCCAAGTGGCTGCTTCTTTTTATTACTATATTAGCCCCCTCTGAACAACATACAAATCATACTATCCTGCAAGACAATCTGAGCGGAGAGCACAGTCTGCAGAAGCTGCCCAGTCTGACCTGTATTGGTGCTGAAGCTCATTTGCATGGATCTGCTTTGCCAGATCTCCTTTCTAAATAGTAAATTACGTAACTTCAGAAGTAATCCTACAAATATTTTTAACAATGCACAAAAGCACACAAGAATATCAGGGCAGTGTTCCACATGTATGGAGCAGCAATGGCCTTCATTTCCCCTAACTTCAATTGTCTAAAAAGTGAGATGCTGAGTTGTCCAAGTTCTCCATGTCAATAGACAAAGATTATAATTTCCAAAATAGGTATCTGAGAAGCAAATGTAACTCTATAGGTGTGTGTTTCTTCCTTATACAGGGAACCTAAAGCAAACTGCCTGAGTCAGCCTTCCAAAGTTAAGTATCTGGAGTCAGGGATATCTACTGAGAGCAGAGGTCTGCTGCTGTAGATGCAGAAGGAGGATATGGGCTATTTCAGGAAGAATGTGATAAGAATTAGAAGAGAGGAAAAAAACAGAAACGTAAATTGGGTCAGGAGGCTGTTCAGGTATAATTTTAGCAATAACTAAAATTAAGAACACTGCTGTAATGTAGTATCAGTCAGCAAGACAGGCTCACACAACCTAACCATCAAAAACTTCCCCAGAGAAAGATCTCTGACAAAATTTTTGATCAGGTTAAGAATTTATTTTCTTTCTTCAGCAGAGAAGTCAGGATATCTTGAAAACTAACAGACATGAGCAAATGCCATTCGTGTGACATTCTCAATAGAGACCAATGCTTAGGTATTTTTTTATCCCCCCAAACGTGGTCACGTATTAACACAGTTTTCCAATTAACTTGCAAATTAAATACTTAAAAAAGACGGAGATGGCCAGCAAAACCGAGGCACTGAGGCCTTCCCCCGCGCGGTTCACCCAGAACCAGAGGCGCCGAAGGAGGCGCCGGGGCGCGGGGCAGGGGGACAGGCACCCCCCGCAGCGCTCCCCGCTCCCCGCCGCAGGGCGCCCGGGAGGCGGGAGGCGAGGCCGCCCGGCGTGTCTGCGAGAGATAAGGGGCCGAAAGCGCAGCACAAACAAACAACCGGGGGGGGTGGGTAAGCCGGACTGGAGCAGAGGGGCCGGAGCGAGAGGGTAGTAACTGGGTCAACGAGGCAGGGGCCGCGGCCGCAGGTGGGCACAGCCGCAGCCCGGCCGCCCGGAGGCCTCCGCACGGCCTGCGGGCACCCGGGGCCCGACCCCGGCCGCCGGAGCTCCCGCCCCGCGCCGCCGGCCCTGTCCGACCCCGACCGCCGGGGCGGAGGGGCCGCCCGCGGAGCACGGCCGCCCCCGCCCGCTCCCTCCCGGCCCCCGGCACTCACATCGTCGCGTCCCCGGGAGCGCCGCCGCACCGCGCCGGTCCCCTCCGCTCGCCGCCAGCCGCGCCGCGCCGCTGGGGCGGGCCGGGGCGGGGGCAGGGAGCGCGGCGACGGTAGCCGGGAGGGCTCAATCCGCGCTCTCCTCCCCCGCCCTTCCCCACCTCCTGCCTTCGCCCGCTCCTCCTCCCCCGCCCCCGGGAGAGGCGAGCGCTCTGCGGGGAGCCGCTCGGATAGGGAGCCACCGCCGCCGCTCGGTGAGTGCCGCCCGGCCGTCCTCCGCGGGCTGCGGCCGGCTTCGCGCTCGGGGGGACGGGGAGCCTCCCTCCCTTCTCTCGCGGCAGGCGAGCCGCCGGGACCCGCAGGTTCGAGCCCCGCCGCCGGCAGCACCCTGTGCCGGGCTGCTCTCGCCCCGCCGCGGCTGCGGGAAGCGGGAGGTGCGCGGGGGGGTGCGAAGGGGTTGGGGGGGCGGCGGCCCCCTGCGTGCGTGTGGCGGTGCGCGCCTTCGCGCCGCGGCCGGCGGCGCCCCGCCGCGCTGGATGCCCATGCCAACTTTCTGAGGAGTTTGGGCAGCGCGTAAGATCGGGATATCGGGAGCGGTGTCTGGTGCAGACTTCGCCGCCTCCGTCCTCCTCCTCCCCGTCCCCCTGCCCTGAGCCGCCGCCTGCCTCTCCCCGCCGTCCTGGGGCAGCGGCGGCCCCGCGCTGCACGGGGCGGGCGCGCGCGCGGGACGGTTGGCGGCGCGCACGCGCCTGAGGCGGCGGCGGGGGCCAAGGGGGGCGCCGCCCCGGGGCGGGGGAGGGGACGCGGCACGGTCGCACTTGGCCACCTCCCCACCCCCCCTTCCCCCCGGCTGCGACACGTTGGTCCCGGCCGGGCAGCGTTGGCTCCCAGGGGTGTCGGCCCCGCCGGGTGGTCGGGGCGGGTGAAGCCCCTCTCCAGCGCCTTCCCCCCACGGGTAAAGCCCGTACCGGCTCTGTGCGCCCCCCGCCCCAGCGCTGCGCGACTTGTTTGCCGACGGTGCCGCGAAAAAAATAATGTTAATTCACCAACTGCAGCTGGCAACCTTTTTGCTGTAGTCACGCACAAGGGTGGAGGAAAAGCCTGTGGAGTGAGTCATGGATTTAAGAGGCCCTCTGGTTGTTTATGGCGAAAACAGGGGGTGGCTCCTTCGGCGTGCGGGAAATAAGCGGAGTAAGGTTTGCTGAAGTTTGGAATAACAGGGTGAGCCAGGGATGCCCCTGCATACCACCCCCCCTGCCCCAGCTGGCTATCGAGCAGCCTTGGAAAGGAGGGCGGCAGGAAGCGCTGCTTTTTACTGAAGGCAGAAGGGCCTGCGGTCGGGCTGTCATAGCGAGATGTGGTAGTTATGCATTTGTCAGCATTTCCATTATAAGTGGAGTTCTTACATAGTTTACAACTTGGTTATAAAAATATGCACTGGGTTGAAATTTGGTCAATGGCCTCTTCTCCGGAAACATCCTCTAAGCAAGTTTTGAAATGGTTCTGCTTAGATGCTAAGGGGAAATCCATGGAAAGTATTGGCTTTTAATGTGTCTCTGAACTTTAAAACTTATCTGCTTAGGCACATGGATGCATTTACAGCTGTTAGTAAAAAAAAAAAAAAAAATCCCATGCCCCACCACCATCACCCTCACTACCCCCCAAGTTTGTTAAACTGGGGAAGAGTTTAAAGGCTTAGCCTCTGCAGGCCTTGCTTTTTACATGTTAATTACTACAGCAGAAACTCTGGAGACTCTTGCAAGGTCCCTGCACCCTCCCGTTGGGGCACCCACCTACAGAAGTGATGTAGGGCACCACGAGTCTGCACAGCTCTGACCTTCGAGTGCCAGGGCAGTTCCAACACCTCAGTGCTGCAGACAAGAAGCTGGTGTTTAAATGAAGGCGGAATATGTTAACTTTGCTCTGTGGGATTTTTATTTTTTTTTTTTTTACCGTGTCTGTTCAGATGTTGCTTCTGAGACAGGGAACAGGGAACAAGCACAGTATTCAAGAGCTTTCGTTTGTATACCACTATATATACATGTATCTGGATCCCGTGAAACATGCCTGCCACCCAGTGGATATGTGGCTGATCTATATATATTCTATACATTGACTACCTCTGCCCCATCCAGCCCTTCCCTGTTGGTAAGTTTGCAAAGTCAAATGCTTAGGAGCTGTAAAAATGCCAGGCTTATCTGGCCGCCCTGAGTCTTTGCATGATGATGGTGTCTGTTGTGATGTTATCTGCCACCATCCTTCCCAGCCAGCTCAGATGATGAACCAGCTCAGGTGATGAACCAGTGGTACATTTGCCAAAGCGTACCAGCTCCCTGGCTGGGTAGCAGCAAGAAGAGGTAATGTGAACAAGGCCGATGATTGTATGCAGAGGGAGAGGCAGTTTCACACCTGGGACGGCTGGAGAATTGGGTTTTGCAGCTCCTGCCATTGCCACAGGATTTCCATGTAAACGTAAAGGTTTTGTCACATGGTCTGTTGGTTTTTCTGGGTGCCTGGCCTGAGTCCCTGGGATCTCCTTTGCAGTTATGCTGAGCTTGTCCATCTGGAACAAAAGTCAACAGCTGTTTGCTCTTGACATATAGAAAATGTTTTGTAGGTCTGAGCGTGTTAGAAATGCAAGTCTTGAGTGTCAGAGTTGCTGGACAGTGTCTGTAGCTTTTTCCTTTAGTCTTTCCATATCTTAGTTTCCGATCTTTTAAAAAAATGTCGATAACAATACCTTTTATTTGATGGATTGCTGTCGTGATAAGAATCATAAAAGAACCTGGGAGAAAAGAAATTATTCCCTCTGTGGTTTGAAATTGTGTAGTGATGGTCTAGAAAACAAGGGCAAAAAGAAGAATTTGTGTGTTAACTACAGGAAAGCTTATATGGGGAAAAAAAATGTGACCAGGTCAGTTGCAATTACAGATTGACCTCCATGCATATAAGCACTAGGAGACGGGTTTAATTACTGTAAGCCACTTAGTTCTAAGAATTCCTAAATTCTGCCATGTTAATCACACTTTTATTACTGCTTTTTGTGTGTGATTTCCTAGGTTTTCTTTCCCTTAGGAAAAGAGCTAGGGTAGCATACTTGTGCCATCATCCTTCATTGACTGGATTCCTGATGTAACATCTGGGATTCTGCTGTTTGAGCACTCTGTTGAGATTAACCAGTGGTCATAGGTTGTGGCTGTGGTCTGTGTTGCTGTGAACATCCATAAGACAGGGCAGGGAAGGGCAAGGAGAAGCAGGACTTCTGCTCGTGTCCCAAGTACCTTGTGCTGTCATGGCCTCCACCAGCCCTTACATGGAAAGCCTGGAGCATCCTGCTGTTCCCTGGCTTGGAGCGTGGTTGTTTGAGCTGCAGAGCTGCCCTTCACAGGAGCTGGGCAAGAAATTGTTGCTGTGGGGATGGCCTATCGTCTGATCAGCATGAGGCGTTGAGAAGAGTGTGGACATGGCCTAGCAAATACCTGCTGAAAAAGCACAAAGTGCAGTTTGTCTTTGAACATTTGATCAGATGCACTTGGATTTTTCATGGGGGCAGCAAAATGGACACCTGCAATATAGTGGCTCCAGCCCTTATGTCAGACTTCGAATCTGTCACCAAGAGCTGGAAGGGTGCTGTAGCCTTCCAAGTTTCCCAGAGACTTCTGTTAACATTGAAAGACAGCATTTTCCTTGGTCTTGTTCTGAAAACAGCTAAAGTATTTTGGCTAAGTTCTTCTAATCGCAGTCTGCCTCTTGCCGCACCTCTCGCTCAGAGGTAACCTCTACAACACATGAACAAAATTTAGCCTGAGGCAGACATTCAGCTGGGAAAATTTCAACCCAAACAGTCAAAGTCTGGCCAAGTTACAAGCAGCTGGAAGCAGCATCTTGCATTGGAAGTGTTTAGCAACTGCCTAATAGGCAGTGCTAAAAGTTTCATCAATACTGTTTACATGTTTATGTACATGGAAATACACTGCTGAATTATAATATTTTACTTGGTTGACTAACTGGCAGCCAGTTGATTCTGATTTTTTTTTTTTTAATAGAGAATCAAACCTAAAATTCTTTGATTAATTGTACAAATGCTTTTCCTCACTCACATTATTCATTGTTTTCCTGGCTGAAAAATTGAAAACTTTAAAACGGAGCCTATGAAATAAATGACAAACCAGGGCTTACTTGTTCTGAATCTTTCAGAATAGCTTAACAATTGTTAAAGACCAATTTATAGAACTAGAGCAAATTGCTTCCCAGCATTTTGAATTGTAAAAAACCACATCTCCCAAATTCCTAAGCTATTCATCAATTGTTCTGTTGTAGCAGACTCACCCTATATTGTGTCCCTGATATATCTATTAACTCTGCAGTGAAGTGTGAGTATAAAACAATTGTGCCATGGAGTCACTGTGGAATAAATACCACAAACATTGGCAAAGTTGCTTCATAAATCTTAGTTCAGAAATGAACTTAGGCGTGCCTTTCTTCTATGGGAGTGCAGCTGTTTCTTGTGGCATCCCCTGAGGGCTGAATCTTGGCGTAGGGCTGTTTAGTATCATTATATTCTCAGTTTCTGTGATGGTATCTCGTTGTTACCAATAGATTACATGCAGGTTTGTGTGTGTGTTGAACAAATTACTAGTACGGTGTGCTGCATTTTTTTTAAAATGGTCAGAACCCAGCAGAAGGCATTTTTCATGCAGCCACATATAAAGGAACCAGGAATGCAGTTACACCAGCAGGATAAGAGACTGTCTTCAAACTAGTAATTTGCAAGAAGGCTTAAGAATGTGTGCAGAGAATCGTCTTAACAGGATTTTTCATTGTAATGCTGTGACTGAAGTGTGATCTTTGGCTGTATAGCAATATAAATATTGCACAGAAATAGGAAAGAAAGTACGTGGCCTTAGTAAGATTGCGGGAATTCTGTCTTCTGGTGTTGCTGCTCACATGTGAGGGAGGATGTGAAATATTAGTAAGAGCACGGTGACAAAAGTGACCCAGGGTTTGGAAACCCAGCTTCACAATGCAGGGTGTACAGTTTATTCAGCTTGGAAGAGACTAAGTGGGGAAATGACGCCTGTCTATATTGTACATATGTGTAAGGAAAATACATGATATTTATTTGACCCTACTGAGACATCCAGTGTCTGGGAGATTAAATTAAGATACATTGTACCTTGAAATAATAAGTAGCAATGAGGGCAATAAAGCATTGTCATGGATTTGCTGTTGCTGGGAGTGTTTAAAGTGAGATGGGGTTTTCTTCTCAGAGATGTGCTTTGGCTTGATTCTGTGGAGGACACTTGCAGTGCATGTAGAAGAGGGAAGGACTGTGCTCAGTTGAACTGTATTGTTGCTAGATTGCGAAAATAAGATTATTTGCAGTCCTGTCCATGTATTGTAGCACAAGTTGCTACCTTGGACAAGATTATAGTAAAATGTCATGCTTCAGAACCTGGCTGGTCTTCTCTTGGGTCAGGAGGACCATTTCTTCTTGCTGCTTAATTTGACTTCTGGGATTATGAGTAATTATTGTATACTTTCCTCCAGAGCATCAACATCTGGTGGCAGCTGGAGACAGGATATCGGATACTCACCTTCCTTGCTTACTGCTCTCTGTCAGTACAGTTCGCTCATATTCCTAGGTTAGTGTGCTGTCTTTGCTCAGGATGCTGACAGCTGTATTCAGGGATGAAGAAATTTCCCCTGCCATTAGATAGACAAGGATGTTGCTCACTGTTCAGAAGTCAGCTGCTGAGGGCTCAGTGTACCTCCAAGCCTGCTCTCACCTTAACCACCTTTCTGTCCTTTGGGTTTGCCTCTCCTGCTGCCAGATCTCCTGCTGCAAGCGGACACCAGAGATGGGGACATGGGAAAGTGTGCATATGGTTTGACAGCACCCCTGGTAGTTACTAGAACAACAGAAGTTATGGTGGTGAAATCACTTTGTTGAAGCATTACCTGCAGAGCTCTTTTTCAGGCAGCTTCACAAGAAAGCTGAAGGTTTAGTTTGCCTGGGAATTGCACTTGGGCCTAGATAGTTTTGAGATGATGTTTTATTAATTCCATCATTCATTCTTTTTAATACAACATTCACATTTTTTCCTCTGGCATCTGAATTTGAAATATACTTTAAGTGTTAGAAGTATTGCTTTTTGTGGAAAATTTACTTTATAGCACTTACTCTAGAGTGCCTGGTACGCAAAAGAATGCCAGGGTTTGATGTTCAATATTTCACACAGTGGCTTTGATTTGGGCTTTTTCATTCACACCTTAAAATATCCTATGAAAGTTTTAAGGTTAAAAAATTGCGTTTTCTGTAGAGGATGACATTACTGGAAGTTTTCCGGTGGAGAAGAACTGAAACTTGAGGAGCATAAGTTCTTGTAAATCAGTATCTCTAGACTTCCCAAAACCATGCATATATTTCTGCTTACTTGGAAATAACTTAAGCACTAAAGTACTCCTCTCAAGCATGATTTCTAAAAACACTTTCCTCAGCTACCCTGTTGAGATATGTGTGTTTGAGAAAATGACAGTACAGCCTTCTAGGGTTTGGCCTGTATATCCATTGCTACATTCATTGGAGTTAATGATAATGCACTATTGATTTCTAGGGGATACAGGATCCAATTTACTAATAAAGTACAAATCAGATTGCATGTTTTCAGTTTTTAAGAGCTCTGGTTGGGTTATTTAATAAATTTCTTCCCAGAAAATGGCAAAATCAAAGAATCAACAGTAAATTTTGAATCTTATTTTAACGTTCCAGTAGTTGGATAAAACTTGGGTTGATACAGGGATGATAATGAGTATCGCCACATGATGCCTGTTTTGAAAATGTGGTCATAGTTTGTATTTTGCCAGCTTGTGACATCTTACTGTGTTGGTAATATTAAGTGATTTTTATTCCCTCACTGGCTGTCAAGTGAAACAATGTTTTAGGCTGAGATTAAAATTTACAGAATTGTCAAGTGACCTAAATCCACCTCAGGGGCATATCAAAGTTGAAAATAATACTACTAAATAGCTGAGCTGTATAACTGATTGTACGCCTAACAGCACTAGATGTGCGTGTAGGATAATTATGCACCCAGACAACCAAATTAACAAAGGCTACAAATAGTATTAGGACTGTGTTCTCTGCCAGGTTTGGTTTCCCCCTTTGCCAGTGCTAAATGTAACTATAATCAGGATAATCGAGAATTAGGTGTTTTTATTGAATGCATTACGCTATACCTGCTGTGTGTGTGTGCGCAAACTCCCCATGTAGTCCCTAATTTAGCACATCTGTGGCCAGTGAAGACATAATTTTGCCTTCTTCCCAGAATTAGTTTGATTTTCTTCTTTTATTTATGTGTGTATACAGAAGTATCTTTTTTTATGTTAAAACCTACTATTTCAGCTTCACCTGCATACTCTAAGCCGTGTGATATTCCAGTCTTTTTTCCTTCATTAATACAGTGGTGACATTAAGCAGTTACAGAGTCTGAGGTACCTGGTCATACAGGCATCAACGAAATTTAATGAGGTGTTTCAGCATGCTTGACCTTGTTCTGTGACTCGTTTATGTGTCATATTTTCATGTAGGAAACCGAGCATGCTCCAAGTCCTGGCAGAAGGTCACTCACAGGGTATCTGCTGCTGCAGCTTCTGTTTCCACATCTGCTGCTGCTTGGAGAGGCACTGCTGCTGTGTCGTTTCCAGCAGCTTCCACATTAAGTGTGTTATCGGAAGCTTTTGGGCTGGGCTTGGACTCTTCAGGAGGGGACATGAACTGGTGATTGAGAAGTGGAACATTGCAGGATTCTGCAACTTGCTGCAGACCTTCAGAGAGCCTTTTTGGGCAAGGGGGGTTTGAACAGCATCCTGGCATCTGTTCCCTGCTCTTTAATTTTGTTGAGAGGAGAAATTCAATGAGAAATTTCAAGGTCTCTGGTTGATCAAGGTCTGACTTTGAACAAGAGAATTGCAACAGATATGTTTGTTTTGAGGGGAAACTGGAAAAGCATACTTTGTCACCAGTATAAACTATTGAAGAGGTGAGGAGGTTATTCTACCCTGTGGCATAGAATTTGCTATTTTTTTAATATAAATGACAGGGGAAGTGGTATTGTGGGTAAAAGGACAGCCAGACTAGTCACAAAAAGGATGGTGACAGTACTTAGTGTTCACATACTGCTGTAGGAATGCTGACTGATCCAACGTGTTGTGATAATAATGTGTTACCTAAGGGACAATAAGACTCTAGGAAAAGAGCATAGTCCAAGGCAGCTTCAGAAACTGCAGTATTTTGGGGAGATAAATTGATTTAAACATCAGAAATGTGCAAACTGGGTAACTAAGTCCAGTTGTTTGAATTCATACCTTAAAATACGCTTCGTGTGCTGAGGGCGATGGCAGCGGGTGACAGAGAGCTCCCACATCGCCTCGGCCTGAACCCTGGGCCTCCTCCCTCCTTCTCTGCTTCCCAGGTTGCAGGGGAACGCAACAGAAATGAAGCCACCACCAAGCTCCAGAATAAAGTCCAGCACTTGAATATTTCTAGCAGTAATTTCCCCAAACAGACAGGCCTTCAGGCAGCTCTTGCACAGTGTTTTTTCTTGCTCTCCCTGCGCATCCTGCCTCACACGTGACAGACAGCAGCATCTAATGAAATAGCTGGCATTTAATGGTTATGGATCCCAGCTGCAGTCATCTTCTCAGTAAAACATTAGGCCTGAGGGTCAGCTGTGCAGAAAAAGACATCAGCTTCTTCACACTGTCACTGGAAGTGTCAGCGTGTATGGGTGTCCCAAGGAGGGACAGGGTCGCAGTGTGTGTAGGAAGTACAGGCAGCTTGGTCTCCGTGCCCATGGATGCTGTGGCTGTGATGGCCACCTCTCTGCTCCGTCAGCTACTCCCCCCAGCACCTTGTCACTCATCTTCTGCCATCATTTACTGCCCTCCCCACCTCCCCCCCCAGCCTGCCAGCTGAACACGGGAACCCTTCTGTTTCTGCCAAAATTATTTTACTTAACTTATGCAGTTTAAACAGTAGATTTATTTTAGTCAAAATGGATTAAGGTGCTGAGGTGGCAAAGCTGAGGCAGGTTCTGGTAGCTGTACTGAGAAGCTGCTGTGGGGTGGGTTGAGGAAATTAGTGGTGTGTTAGTGGAGATAATGGAAATGAGATGTGTCCGCAGCCTATTGAACTGTAAGCCTTTCCCCAGCCTTGTGCCAACAGACTTGTGCCAGTGTTTTACTTTTGTATTTCCTTCTGGGAGAAAGGAATTACACCCATATGTCACTGTGTGCAGAGAGTAGGTCTCCCAGCACCCGCTTACTTCCACTGAAGTGGTTCTGAGCTTTCTTCTTTTGTATTTGGGTATCTATGTGCTCTGTGCAGCTGTCTTTCGCTGAATGCATTTTCGAGCGAAACCTTAGTCTTGAGCCATCCAAAACAAACCTCTAGGGGCTTTTTTTAGTTTTTCCTAGTTGAACAAATCTTACGGGTTAACAGATTTTTAGTCTTTATGGTTTGTAAAAATTTTACTAAGGCTTTTGCAAACTCAGTTTTCAAATGTTAATATTACAGGGTAGTAAACCTTTTCAACTGTTACAGGTATAATATTTTAATGAATGAATGAACTGGCTTCTGACCATAAATATACTGCAGCCAAGATGGTGAAAGCCAGAAATATACTTTTATGTTCTTGGCAAATGGCCATTTGTGAACATTTTCCAGGGCATATCTATTGATGTCAAAGAGTTTTACTGTCCTTGTGATCAAATTTGCTGGTGTACTTCTATCATTATTGTACTCTTTCGGGAAAGGAGGGGGTGATTGCATCATTATGTACCTCATCTGAGGTGAATTATTGCAAATACATTACCTAAAGTCTGACCTAGCTACTTGCTTTGACTCTGGACATAGTTTTTGGCACAGTCTAAAACAGAGGTCAGACAGCTGGATGGTCACAACACATTTTCAGGAGGTTGTTTGCTTAAGAGGTCTCTGTATATTTTCTGTGAGAAAATCAATACATTAGCTTTTGTTTTGTCCTTCTGAAATAAAAGCTGCACAAGAAATGGGGGTTTGTAGTCTCTTGTTTTATCATTGCTGTGTGACTAGAAACTGGAAGGTCAAGTCATACACAAGGCTGTTACTGTATGAGCCCCCTCAATGTCTTTACTAGTTAGATGGGGTTTTTTTTTCCTCATTTCCCAAATCTATGTGTGTTAGTGGAAGCAAACAACTCATTTCATGTTTTTCTGAAGAAAAAAGGTAGTTATAGAAGTAATTGTTTTTATTGTGGAGAATTAGTGTTGAATACTGTGTATCTTATGTCTCTGCCTCAATATCTGTCGAGAATATTACTTATTTTTCTGAATTCTCTAATCCTCTAGGGCTCATACATTCTCCCTTGTCTTGTTTCAGATTGATGTCAAGACATGTAACGACACTGAATATAGTTAGAGACTATGTTGTTCATTGGAGCTTCTGCTTCATGGTATGATGGACAAACATATCGGTCCCTCTTTATTTTTGTTTCCAGAGGTGGAGCAGGATGTGTTACACACATATTTAGATTTAAGTTTCCATTCTGTATACTTCATTGTCAGACCGAGCAGTAGTCTTATTATAGGTGTTTCGATAGGCACAGGTATTTGTGCAGGTGTGGTTTAAGGGAGAAAATGCATATTTATGGTTCTTTTGTATAGCACTATGTTCATGTTTGTGGAATAACTGCCTTTTAGCAGAAGAAGCTATTCTAAATGGGTAGTATTAGGGAAAATACTGAATTTAGGTACTGTGTTAAAGAAACTGGAGGAGTGATGTGAAAAGGTGGTTTTATTAACACTGTCACTGGTACTTTTTGTATGTGTGCTCCCCCTTTCTTATCCAGTCAGGTTTCTAAATCATGTCCTTAGGTTTCTTATTGGACTTAAGACAAGTAGAAATAAAAATCCTGAAGGTTTTTTTCACCATTCTGTGATAAAACCTTTTTGGGGATTACTTGTTTTATCTGCCAGAAGAATAAATTACCGGTTCCAGATAAGCAGGGGAGAAGATGGCAATTGTCTGTGGATTCTGACTGGAACATAGTCACAGCTTGGGTGGCTTAAAACCAGGTGCTTCCATGCTTTTGCTCTGTGGAGCCACTGCAATCTAATTTTTTCTATTTATTCCAAAATGTATTTTGAGTGTTCATACACCTGAAGAGTAGGGAATAGAGCTGGGAATGAAAGAAAACAAGGTAAAACAAATCAGAAAGGGAAAGAAATAGAAGGTAGATCCAAATTAGTTTCCTCCTTCTGACTGTAAAGATATCAGCCATGAAAACGAGATGCAGAAGAAACTGTGAATAGTCCCGCTGATAAAACTGCGATAATTTAAACTACAGAATAACTGAGAGCTAGATCAGTGCTTACAGCAGAATGTTGAGTTGTAAGCCATTACCAATAGTAAGGAATTTAAATTCCTCTCACCCAGCTTAGTGCATGGACATCTGTTTACTGAAGGATTTTTTTGTGTCCTTTTTAAGGACAAGGTGTTAGCTTTTACTAATGGGAGGAAAATGGACTCAGATCTGAATGCTCATACCAAATAAGGCTGAAGCCTAGTCATCTGTAATTACAGCTTAGATTTCTTTCCCTTCCTCTCCCAAACATTGTGTTAGTGTGATGTAGTTTTAAGAACAGCAAGAGCATGAAGTATGGACAGGCAGTTTTTTCACCTAATTAATGACCAGATTTTCTAAGTGAGCGGTACCCATCAATGAAGCACCAGAGCTTTCCCAGTTGAGTATGACCAAGAGCTAGAGCTCATGATCTCCCAATTCACTTTAGGCAGTCTGGGCTTACTTTGCTGCCCTTTACAAATAGGGAGGAGGGTACAGAAAGTCCTGAGCAGCTATATGGGGAGTCAGGTGCTGTTGTTAGCTTGGGATTGGTGCCAGTGATCAGACCCAAGGGGAAAAGTGATGGGGAAACTGGGGTAAGAAGGCCTTATCGGGGATGTGGAGGAAAAGAATGTATGAATGAGTAGCCTGCCACCAGCTCCACTTTACCTCACTAGTGATGTTTGTGTTTTTTTCCAGAGGATTTCAAGTCTTTATACCTTTGGCATTTAGTAAAAATGAAAATAAATGGATGATGAGGAGACATCTTTGGGGGCTTGTACAAGCACAGCTAGCAGATGCGTATTTCTGCTCTGGTCAGAGTCAGAGTGATGGTGTGAATGAACAAGTACTCAAACGAAATACGGGGTGCTTGTTTAGGGTAGGGGAGTTTGTTTTCTCATAGAACAGAGAGTAGTAGGGAATAAGCTGCTCCTAGTTTCTGCAAAGCAGCAAGGGCTCATATCCCAAAACCAACAGGTCTGAGGTTGTGGGCATTTAAGGCTAAAAAAAAAGGTAATTTTCTTCACTCTTTCTCCTTCCTGAGTGAGATTATTGACCACTGCCTTAAGAAAAGATGTTTTAATTATTCTTATTTGGAATATTAAAATTAATTTAGTTTGCTATTACTTTTCAGTAGTGGTTGAAATAAAGGAAGATTTCTGTGACCGCAGTCACAAATAGTATATTTTTGTCTGATAGGCGAAGCTGGAAAACATTTCTAATGTGTCTTGCTAAAAGTGGGAAGCATGAAATTAAAAGTTCATGAAATAAAGTTGATTAGAGAGAAACAGTGGATGAAACACTCTGAATTTAGACTACTGTCCTAGAATGTGAGCACTCTACTCAAATTTAGGTCTGTGTCCCTTGATGGCAGAGGGAGCTGAAATCATTCCTCTCTGGCTAGTGATATGTTTTCCAGAGCACAGATCTTCAAAGCTGATGGACTCTCAGTAAATGCAGGGCTAAATGGGTTGTAATGTTAAACATATATACTGAAATGCTAAATTGACAATATTAGACTAAAATAATAAACATAGTACTTTGAACTGAGCATTGAGGATACTAAGTCTATGACAGGTTACTTAGGGAGAATATTGAACTCCCTCCGTTAAATGAATGACCTCTATTAGTGGAAAGCAGGAGAAAAAAGCACATCTGAGAAAATGTGCCTGCCATAATGTGCTCTTGTTCTCTTAGCCTCTGTTCCCAGTGTTGTTTTCAGAGCTCCCTAAACCACAGAGTCAGGAAAAATGGTTCCTGAGAGGCTTTTGGAAAACACATCATAGTAGCAGAATTCTCTTTGGAACTGAGCTTCTGTGCGTGTGTGCAGTGGTATCTTCTAGGCTATGTCTGACAGCTGTACCTAGTTTTTATGGGCAAGTGACAATAGTAGAGGTGACGGTTTGGTTTCTTGAGGTGATCCACAGGATTATAATCTTACAGGATTTGCTGGTAAGACTGCCCACCTGGCTGAAGATCAGCATAGAGATACAGGACTTCTGTTCGTGCAACTTGAAATGTAGCTGAGAGTTGGCCTTCCAGCAGCCAGTTCACCTTTCCTGCAGTGCCAAGCTTCCCCACAGCTCTCCTTTTTGTGTCCTGCAGTCTTTATTTTTTTTCTCTCTTCTCCATGATTTATGTATTCACCAAGTGGTTAATGTAGCATGTATTTGGGTAGGGAAGCCCACTGCTTAAAGTATTGATTGTTTCCTGAACAAGCAAGTATTTGGATTGTGTTTCTAGCTAACGTTTCTTTAATAGCCAGTTATCTGTGTGAATGAGTTGCGATGGAAAATTAATTCATTCACATGAGCTTACTTTTTTGCAAAACTTTTTTTCTCTTGCCTCTCCAAGTTAGCACTTATATATTTTTCCATAAACACACGGTCTTTTTTTTGTGTTCACATCCTGAGCAGTGCAGAAATACCCTGTTGCATTCTCATAAGCATCTAAAATATTTGTGGAACTCTGGCTCAACATTTTTCTAAAAATGATGTTTATCTGGTTTTCCTTTAATTCCATAAATTTGGCCTGCATCTGTACAGGGAGTCGGCACAAGTGTGCAAGGTAGCTGATAAGGCCAGTCTAAGATGTCGGGATTCAAAGGATAACAAAAACTGGAATAGAAGCAAACACATTTTCATCTGACTTGAGCAGTAGAAAGCCTTTGCAGCAACGACCCCGACATGTGCATGTACTAGATGCTTTTTGTTACTGTCTAAAACTGAAATGTGAATAAATAATTCCCTGGTACTTCTTCAAGATATCAACAATTTCCTGTAGCACAGCTGACTTTCTGGGACTGCGCAGTCTCTGCAAACTAACTTTAGCCTTTAAAAGAAAATTAATTAAAAAAAAAAAAAAAAAAAAGCAGCTGCAGAAGTACAGCTTTGGGTCCAGAACTGTCTAGTTAAGGGCGGTGCCTGGGTGTTTTCCCTCAGGAGAGGGTTTGATGGGGAACATTATGATCCCTCCCCTTGTCCTCTTGCTCTGTATAAAGGCCAAACAATAATAGTAATACCAACATTGTCGTGCTGTAACTTCTGTGCGTATCTGTGCGCTTGTCTCTGGCTGTACCAAATACTTTCTCTGTGATTAATAGCATTCCTTGCATAGAAACTTCTACAAATCTCAGCTTCATTCTTGATTTGATTTTTATACTGATAGACATAAAAAAATCCAGTGTGAACACTGGGTATTTTTTTTCTTCTTCCCAGTATGTGTTTATTATTCATGAATGTGTTGCAACATCCAAAAACGTAATGAGTGACTCACAGAATGAGAAGAGGAAAAATACAGTTATAGCTTTTTAATGAGGATTTCTCAGTCAACTACAGTGTCCCAGTTAAGAAACCACTATTGGACTATATAAAACCCACCCAGTCTTTGCTTTTATGTTCCTTAGCCGTATTTGCAACATAGTTTCACTTGGTATACATTTCTGTTCTTTCGCTTGTTTGTTTTTTTTTCAGTCTTGTATCAGGGATTGCAACATTCTGACAGCAGAAACAAAACAAAAACCACAGAACATGTTTACAAATAGCTCTGGATTTATTTCTGTGTGTGTATAAGAGAGGAAAAGAGCAAAGGCTAAGTTTACTGCTACTGGTGTAGTAACATCCTTTCAGAGTTTAGATTGAGCTTGGATTCTTCAAAAATTATCCTTGCAAGGACTGCAGAGCAAATATAACCACCCTGTTAAAGCAACACAGCTCTGAAGGAATATAATAGTGGGAGATCTGAAGCTTACCTTGTGGGATGACATCCGGTGCTGGTCTGCTTTAAGAATCAACACTGACTTTCTTTCTGGAAAGATTGTTTCTTACCCTTGGAAAGTCTAACCTTTTCTGTCATATATATGTTTTTGAATTTTAGCAGTATTTATCAATTTCATTTCATACCTAGTATTCCCTCACCTTTGTGTCTTTCCTGCACAATAGCAGGAAATCCATATTTGCTTAAAGGCTTTGTTTTGCGTGCAAATCCATAAAAATAGATGGGCGACCTAATACTTGTCTTTCAAACCAGCTGTATACCCAGGTGATAGTTTCCTTTGGAAAGCTAAGCATCTAGCTGAATCTTACTGCAGTCAGGGTTGTATAGCCTTGTACAATATTGAAGTATATTATTTAAAAAAAAAAATTCAGGGCTGGTACATACAGTGTGTGAGAATCTGGGATTAGAACATCATAGTGTTATGTCCTTGCTGGTTCTCTTGGGATATCCAGTAATTGTTACCATACAAAAATGAGGTCATTTTGGCTTTGATTGTTGCAAATATGTTGTGGTCAGGTGTTCTGTACATAAAATAGCATTACCTTCACAGTGCATAGCTGTGAATTCTAATTAATGGGCATTAATTAGAACTGCACTATCTTCTGCCTTGTTTCAGAAACTGTTTCTGTCTTTTCAATCAGTAAGCTCTTCTAGATGAAAAAAAAATAATCCAGATACAGTTACCCATTTGTTGGTATAAAATACATTTCTCTGCCCATTTACTTCCCATTAGTTGCCTTTGTTGTAGGGCCTGTGCTGGAACAGGGTCTAGAGATGTATTTAAAAGTATAAGGGATATTGGCCGCCTTGGATCAGTTTAGTGACTCTGAATGAAGAATTGGAAAGTAGCAACTTATAAGTGAGTTGGATTTCAGGATGCAGGAGCCTTTACTGTCTGAATGTGGTTATTGATAACATTGGGTGAGGCATGATGATGAGGCATCTGAGAAAAAGAGGTAATACATACATTATACAAATATTTGCAGATTGTGGTTTAATTCTTTCTGTTTCATGATTTTTTGGAGGGTCTAAAGCTCACTGAGAGAACTATGGGGGATGAATTTGTCCTATCTTTGATTTGTCTTGAGTGCCTCAGGGCTATGGGTTTACAAGTGTGACTTCTGTCACACCTACTGGCAGGTGTATTTATAGGATGTTAAACGACTTTCAGTGCATTTTCCAAAACAAACAGGCAAGTAGAGTGCAGAGGGAGGGTGGAACAGAGCTAGCTTAGATCTGAGAGCTGTGGGTTAAGCACCATCTCTGTCCCTTCTTTCTGTCTGTAGCATCCCCCAAGTAACATGTGTCGAGCTTTTTTTTTTTTTTTACAGCTGTTGTGCAATCATGTGAGTCTTAGAGTGAAAACTGACTTTAGTGCTGGCCCGGTCTTGTAGTCCATTACTACCCACAGAGGGAGATCCTATGCCCTTCACTAGCAGTGCTCATCAGTCTTTTTGAGCTGATTCAACAGCAGCTAGTGCTCCCCACCCATCCCAGTCAGCTTTCTGCCACAGTCGTCATAGAATCATGGAATGGTTTGAGTTGGAAGGAACCTTAAAGACCATCTACTTCCAACCCCCTGCCATAGGCAGGGATACCTTCCACTAGACCAGGCTGCTCAAAGCCCCGTCCAACCTGGCCTTGAACACCTGAGGGTGGGGGCATCCACAACTTCTCTGGGCAAACTGTTCCAGTGTCTCTTAATGTCTTTAATGGGATCAGTGGAAAGTTTAACAGGTACCACATGGACAAAAACTGGTGCAAGGAGAGGATGGGGAGAGAAAATGCGGTTAAGGTTGGTAGAGAAGTGTCAGAGAGAAGCTGGAGCCTGCAGCTTCTGGCTGAGAGTGGATCAGAGATTATTCTGTGTCAGAGCTGTATTTACTACCTGGATTTTTGCAATTCTTTCCCTCTGAATCTTGCTTGTCAGTAGAAAGGAGGATATAACCACATTTTAAACCACTCTCAGAAATACTGAGAAGCATTACTTCTCAGCAGAATAAACTCATAACAAAAGGAGGAAGGAAGGAACTTAAAAGAGCGAGGAAAAGAGACTATATAAGTAGATTTTCCTAGACACTTGTCACCTCTGGGATGTGACCTAAGAATACCTTAGAGGTGATCCAAGAAGAGTTTGTGCAAGGCTGTACAAGGTCAGGGGTTTGTAGCTGTGTGGGATGTTCCTGTGCTGCTTGGCAAAGGCAGCTACCTTGCCAAATATGCCTTCGCTAGGAAACACAAGGCAAGCTTAGAAGCATAAAATGGATGAGGTTAAAGCTGCCTGGTGCTCAGTTGTGAATCCATTTCATTTCAAACACCTCTCTTGCCCCTTCTGCTACAAAGGCATAATTTCTGGAAGCTTGGAAGACTGAAGACTTGTGAAGGACTCTTGTGTATTCTGAAGGAAGATGACATTTACGATCTGAAGGATTTAAACTTAACAAAGGAGACCTGGGTTACCTTCCCTCCCAGGTTTTGAAAAGAATAGTGGCCTGTTCATATGTACTTGGTTTACTACCACCTTTCCTTTCCTATGATTCAACTACAGTTCAGAAGACCAGCACAGTGAAAACATAGACTGTTTTCTCTCAAATTCATGGTGCTCTACTTTCAGCCTATACTCAGTGCACACTAAAACATCACTGAACCATACCTTTAAATTGCAAATTAAGAATGGATAGCTGCATGGGCTGCAATGCAGGTATCTAAACCCCTGGGTTCTACATTTCTCCTTTAAGATGTTTTTTTACTAAAATCTCTGAAAATACAAGAGGTTTGTAGATGGCAAACAATTGTCTTAAAAATATGATAAGTATGTGGTCTGAATTGTGGTTAAATAACACAGTGAAGAGAACTTTTCTATGCCTATGTCCCATAGCAGAGACTTCTTCTGGGAATAGGAGCAAGTTACCTTACAATCTCCTGATGCAGTTTTCTCCATGCATAAATATTTAGGTCATTATGCATCTGGCAGTGTTAGAAACCCACAACAGTTTCAGTCTGTTTTATGTGGCACAGTGGTATGTGCCAGTCCACAAATCCTAAGTACCAGGACAGTAACAGCATGATAGATAAGATATTATATTAAAATATTGTAGCAGTGCTACTATATGTTTCTCAGTGTTGTATCCAAGGAGAAAGGAAAGTGCAGGAGTTTGGGTGCTAACTGAACACTTGGGGAAAGGCTGGTTCAAATGTTGTCCTTACACAGACACTGTGTGATCTCAGGCATGTCCATTGCTCAGGTGTTCTTCCCTGCCATGCTTGTAAATGGGATTATTAGGATTTCTTTCTTACAGGGATGCCTGAGATTAAATATGTTGTGAAGGTTGAGATACTGGGATCCTACAAAAACAATATGAAATGGAAGTTCCTTAAATCAGATTTTTACCTGGTCTTGAGCCAGTTTGATGAGGCCCTCAGCCTGTGCGAGTTAATGGTATGAGCCTGAGCTGACAGCAGGGTGGTGGGATCTCCTCTGGCAATAGTGGAGAGGAGTTACAGCATCTTGAGCTGCTTTAGGAATGGCACCACAGGGTACCATGTAAATGAGGGCTTGCTAGGCTTCTAATGTGGTGACCTTGTGTATAATACAGTGTGAAGATAAAAACCAGTGAGCTTTTAAATCTAAAGTTTCTGCACCCTTCTTCAAAATAATGTGTTCTCCTCCACAAACCTCCCTTTTGGCCCATTTTCATGAGACTAAAGTGTATCTGTTTTCTGGGTAGGGCAGCACACCTCCAGAGCACATCTCTCTGGTCGGTTCTCATGTGCCTTCAGAGCCTCATGCTGTCCCTTCTGCAGGCCATCTGCTGTGGTCCCATTCTGCATCTCCTGGGGAAGCATCCCATCCCATCCCATTCCATCCTTGTAACAAGAGTTGTTGCTTTCAAAGCCAGTTGAGAAGGATGGACTCAAAGCAGGGCATAAAAAGAGAAGTGGCTTCCTTGGGGTCACACATGAGGCCAGCAGAAGTGGGAGCCGTATCCATGTTCTCTGCCACCCCAGCCGGTGTGCTGCACTGCTCCCCTCAGGGTGTAATTTGGCATGTGTTTCTCTGCAGGCCAGGGCCAATGGCAACGTGAAAATTGTATTGTGTTCTTTATTTATTTATTTATTTATTTATTTATTTATTTCTGCAGCCTTAACTTTTCCACTGGTGGGTTCCACCCTCTGCCATACTGTGCGACTGCACAAATATTTGTGCTGGGAAACAGGTTGGGGGGATATTTTGGTGCAAGGAATATGCAGCTGTGATGGAGCAGAGGGCTAAAGCTGTTTAAATTGGCTTAAGCCATGTTTTTGGTCAGTGTCTGGCTATGTCTTCTGTGCAAACAATGATCTAAGTTTCATAGAGATACTTATCCCAGCAATGGGCAAGGTCACTTCTTTAAGCCAAAATTAAAATTAGCAAGAAACCTGATACATTTCCAGAGATAAACATTCACCTGCATTCTCATTTGTTAAATACGTTTACTTTTTACATATGCTTTTTTTAGAAAATAATGCTTCCAGATTTAGCTTAGAAATGGCTAAATGTTTGCATAGCTTGTGCTTGTACATCATTACGAAATGATTTTTGCATTTAGTTGACTGACTGGATAAGGCTGTGTTGGCTTTTTCCCCTGTAAAATATAAGTATTAGACTCTAGTAATTAAAATGGCACTCTCCCTGTGCCAATGTTACAGTTTCCTTGTAACTACTTGTGCACCTGGGTCAGATTTCTCCCTGCGGTGCCTCATGATTTCCAAAGGGTTTTGCAGCAAAAGAAACAAATACTTTTAGATGTAAGATTGGATTATAATTAAGTTGCTGGAGAGAGGGAAAGTACATCTGTTGCGAGAGGTGGAAAATATATGTGACTAAAATAACATCATGGTGTTTCCTCCACATGGTCTCTTTTCAGCTGAGAAATACAAATGAAGACATATTTTGATAAAAAGCTGTAGTGAAGCTACTTTAGTAGCGACTTAATTGAGACCTTTACTCAGCTAGTCATAAAAATGTGCTACTGCTGTTTTTTTCAGATCTCCCACTAAAGCAGGCTGCAAAATAACATGATAAAACCTATGTAATAAAATTGTACCTGGATAACTGCTCTTTAAACAGTAAACTGGGAGCCAGTTTTGCCTTTGAGTGCCATGTAGGTATCACAGGGGCTGAATTACTTGCAAGTAAAACCAACATTTTCTTCTTGGTTATTAAACATAACCAGTAGCTGGAGATACTAACATCCAAAAAGCAATGAGTTTTGCTCAGCATGCCACTTGTGGCATTACAGTTTATTACCGGGAGGGTTAATGACAGCCACACTTAAATCATATCTGGAATTATTTCGATGTGTTTGCTAGAAGTAGTGTCAGGTTTTTACTCGCAGCTTCCCTGCTCCTTGCAAGGTTGCCTCTGCTCCTGCTGCCCTCTCTGGCCTCCCAGCTCCTTGCCCTGCAGTTACAGCCTCTCGTCGCCTGCATGGCTTGGGTCTTTGTGCGGTGTCTTCCCCTACAGCCGCCGTGCCGCTTTGGACTCTGTCCTTCTGCCAGTCAGTGGGAAATGAATGCATGTGCCAGCCTGCAAACAGAGCCCGCGTTTACCCTTCCCACTAAAATAAGGTGGAAGTCATTCTGTCCTCACCCTCCACGTCATGTTGTTAAGATTAAATATGTGTCAGGCATGCCCGATGAGTTGCTAGAGCCTGGCTGAAGCGCTGACGTTGCCTTCATCTGTGGGCTGAATGGCTCGGGGCACGATGCTTGTTAGACATGGCAGTTCCCTGAAAGAACATGAGGAGTGTATCAGAAACTTACTGGGGATCCTCGGCAGCCCTGGCTCTGCAGTTAGGTGCGTGTCAGCGCTTCACCGAGCGCTGCACATTAATGGGATTTCACTGAGCGATTTGGGCCCAGAAAGTTTTGGGTTTTTTTTCCGGGGTTAGCCATTGTAGGGCGAGCAAGACAGCATTGGTGAAACATACCATACGTTCCCCAGAAAAGTGTTTATTTATTTATTACTCGTGAAGGGGAGCGGGGTGGGACTGTACATAGGGGCTCCTTAGGTGCCTCTGCGGCCGGGGTGGCGGAGCAGGGAGGTGGGCGGGAGCCGCCATGGGCCCGCCGCTGGTGTGAGCCGGCCGAGCGGCCGCGCTCCCTCACGCTCCGCACACGAGGCGAGGCGAGGCGAGGCGGGCCGCCCTCTCCCCGGCTGCCCGCACCCCGCCAGCACAGCCCGGGGAGCGCATCGCGGCCGCCGCCACCTGCGGGGCCGGGCCCGACCGAGCGCTGGCCGCCGCCCGGGGCGTGTCGTGTCGAGCCGAGCCGCCCGGCCCCGCGGTGACTCACCGGCCGGGCCCGGGCACCACTTCCCCCCCTCGACAGGAGCCATTTTAGTTGCACGAAGCTGCCGGGCGGCCGGGGCGGCGCCGCAGGCCCCGCGGCGAGGCGGTACGTGCTCCCCGGGCAGGGCAGGGAGGGGAAGGGAAGGAAGGGCGGCCGGGAGGGGGGACGCGGCGTCCCTGGGCTGCCGGCCTCTGCCGCCTCGACGTGCCGCCCGCGCCGGGAGCCGCGCTCCTCGGCCGTCTGGGGAGGGCGGGGGTCGCGGGGGAAGGGAACTTCTGGTAAAGTGCAGCACCTGGGCGCGCTTGGGAAAAAAACACAAAAAATCCAGGCAGCCGAGAGTGAAGGCGCTGTCCCGGGGCAGCAGCGCTGCGAGCTGCCTGTAGCCGAGCGCGTCGCTCCGGGCGAAAGGCAGCGCGGCCGCCGCTGTGCTTCTGTGACCGGCGCGCTCCGTGAGTGTCGCGGCTGGCGGGTGATCTTGATGCGTTTCATAATTGTGTTGCCTTTGAAGCGTTTGGAGGTGTCAGGCAGCCTGCTGGTCTGACCCCTTCGGCCACTGCTCAGCTGACTGTAGGATAAATTAATTTTATTTACTCCGAAGCCGCGTTTACCTGGACCCGTCCAGCACGTAGCAGAGCACGGCCCAGGTGATTGGGACAGAGTTTGCACTGGGCGCTGTGGCTCTGAGCACCTTGGCTCTGCTGCTGCCGCTCGCCCAGTGTGGCCCTGAGCGACGCTAAAATGGCAGGTTTGTCGTTTCAGAGGCAGATCTCTCTGTGCCCATGGCCTTAAATTGTGGTTCTGTTTTTGCCGAAACAAACTTGCTTGCTGGCAACTGCCGTGGTGTAGTTTTTATATAGTGAGGGAGAAATGGGCAGGTACTCGCCTTTTCCTGAAAATGACGAAGAAGTGATAGTAATAGGGATGGTGTTTGTGGCAGAGGGACAGACCAATTATAAAATGGGCTTAGTGGTAGTTGTAATGGGAGAAGAAAGTGCTGGAGGTAATTGCGGTGTGTCAAATTGCTTTTTAAACTTTCAGTGGATCAAAACTACCTTGATTCTCCTAATTATGTACTTCTGAACTCTAGCACGGTATTATGAAAACAGAGAGTGCTTCCACCTTGTTTATAGTCGAACAGAAATGCAGGCTAGTATATTTAGAAGTTTTGTCTGAGTATGTAACTTCGGACTCTATATTTCAGTCTTCCAGTTGAGAAATAAAGTTGAGTATCATCTTACTGAAAATGAAATGGCAGGGAGCTCGAACTATTGCACACAGGGGAACATTTCCAGTTTCATTTACTGTATGGAGCCTATATCTGATAAGTATAATGGAGTTTTGCTTAATACTGCAATTGGTTGCAGGGGAGAGAGGGAGGCAACCATTAAGTAAATGGTCGTGCTTTGGGTGAGACTGTCTCTTGTCTTCAGCCTTTCCAGTGTTCACCCATATCTTCCTTCTGCATGTTACCGTACGGTGTGTTTTTACCATCTTTTGGTTTTGTCTGTTTTGTTTTGAAAAGCAACAGGTTTTGCAAGGGTTTGGGATATTTATTTGGTGCATTGTTTCATGTTGAAAAATCCACAGAGGAGATGATAAAACTACAGAGGAACTGCTTGGAAAAAAATGTTTTGAGTTGTCGATAGAAGTTTTTTACTGAAAAAAATCTTTAAAGTATTTGCATCTTCCTTTTTTTCATCATTAATTTTCAGATCTTAGAGCTGAGACAACTGTCTGCTGTGCTTGCAACTGGCAGAGCATGAGCCTCCCTTTCCTTACCTCTTTCCTCCCCTTCTTTCTGCTGTACTGGACCTTGTTGAGACATCCAGCCTTAAAAACTGGAGTTATCCTAAGACGGTTCCCAAGCTGCAGCTGTTTATCTTGGGCAGAATGCTTTTTTGTGTGCTAAAGGGTAAGTAGCTGCTGGTGCGTTCTCTTGAGCAGGGCTTCACGCAGGAGCAGTTCCTCTTTGAAGGCAGTGCTGCCATGTTGAGCATGTCTTGCTGCTGCACAAGGACTACACCAGGGCTACAGGAGCATCTGTGGTGCAGTGGTGGAGCTAGGAAAAAGTGTTTTGAAAGTCCTCCAAGCCTTACAGATGACAGCTTGGACAGATCTAGAAGGCAGAGAAGAAGTGGATTAGCAGGGACAGAGAAATGACATTAGTTTTTGTTGATTATTATAGCTGAAGCCTGTGTTTGTTTCCAAAAAAAAAAAACAAACCTCAAACCAAAAAAACAAACCACTTTTCTTTTTTCCTCCCACCCTAAGGCAGGGATCTTTCAGTTTGGATTGAGTTTGTGGTTGTTGTGAGATGAGCCATGGGAGTGGTATGATTAGATGCCAGTTAGCTTGAACTTTATTTCCAGACCCATGCTTTTACAGAAGTGCCTGTTTTCTAATGTGCTCTTTTTTTCATCCATTGAATATTAGAATTGCCAAGTCAGTGATCTTGGCACTCAAATGAGGAAAAAAAGAAAGAAAAAACCCCAGTAGTAAACGTCCAGATTTGAAGAATGTTGTTGGCCTGGTATAGCCTGATGTTTCAGTATTGCTGCAAACTCGTACTTCAGTGGTGTGCATTACTCTGGACACTTCTGTGTATAAAAGAAATAAAAATACACGAGGTGTGGAAGTGTAGCCTTTTCTCCCTTTTCAGCATAGCTGTATTCAAGGGAGGGGTCTTTGGTAAAACTGTTCAGTGAGCTGATGGAAAAGACTTTGTAAGAAAATGCAGAATTTCCCTCTCAGAAGAGAAGCGTTGATCTCCAAAATAGCTTTCACTTCTTGCATTAGCAAAAGTTTCTCAGCTTTTGCCGCAGATTCTGTTGTTCTCACTGACATTGTTGGTAACTCGGTGAAGTTTTGTTGGGTATGTGAGGAGCAGTGAGGACTTTTCCCCACCGGAGTGATTCAGCACAGGAGTGGCAGGAGGTGGAGTTCACTTTTCCAGCCTTGGTTACAATCCGCTCCATAAGCGCTGAAACTTTGCTACCATATGCCAGTGACTTACTGTGCTTATCGTTTTAATGCCACTGATGTGCTTTAGAGACGATTTGCTTCCTTAAATCTTACTTAAATGTTCCTTCACAGATAAAGGAGTTGACAGAGACTATACATACTGAAATTTGAAGTCTTTTGCTTATCGAAAGTCCGCAGAAGCCATGTGAAAGGCTGTGGACATTATCACTCTCCTGACCTGACCGGGCTAATCTGTGTGGAGGTAAAAACAATTTATTCTTCAATATGGGCTTGTCCTGTGGCAGAGCTTCCTGCAGTGTCAGCCTTTGTGCTGAAAGGATCCCATTAGATAGACTAAAGTTTATGCATTCTTACCTTGATGTGCTTTAGACCTTCACTACCTACCAGTTATCTTTAGCGAGGCATCGAATGGCTAGAGCTCAGGTCATTTATTTGTCCTGAAAGAGATCAGTCATCTTGGGTCATGTGACACTTCGTGCTAGGTTCAGGTTTGAATGTGACAATGATAGCCATTTTGTTAGCCTGGAAAGCACCTCCAATTTTTAAACTTGCATGTAAAAATTATTTCTGTCTGTGTTGGGGGGGGAAATATTGTGGTTAAGGTAAGTTGCTGGGAATAAGAATACTAAATACATAGGTTGGAAACTGTGGGAAAAGGTTGTTTTTAGATGGATTGAATGTCACTGCCTGCTGCTATAATTAGATGTTTTAGTCTATTTCTAGAACACCCTATATTTAACTCATCATCACATCAACATTTCTGTGTGAATATACCAAATACATTTTTTATTTTGAGGGGAGTGTTTTGTGCTTCTTGAATGGTTACCGTTAGCATACTAACGGTTTCATCGCTTCATTTGTAAGCTCCTTCCGCATTTGCCTCACCTTCTTGCATGGCAAGGGTTTGACTTATGAAGTGGGTTCAGTATAAATGTCATCCCACATGAGAGTGGGTTTCAGAATTGGAAGAAAGGGGTGAGCTTGGTTGATTCGAATTGCTGCCTGCTGTTGAGAGAAAAAAATATGTTAATACATATTGTGGCTGCATATGCTGTTCTGTCATGCTGTATGTTTGTTCCTCTAGGGTTACTTGTGTTTTTCATGGGAATTTTTGAGAGAGTTAACAAAGCTGACAGGTTAGGAGAAAACTACCTTGCTTTTACAAGCTTTGTATCATTCACTTACGCTCTTCTCCAGTTCTTGCCTGTCTTGGTGTTTATTCAATTTTATATTGTAGCTAGGGAAAGAAGCAGCAAAATGTGATCGTGAAATTACAGGCTGACTGCTGTCAGAAAATTAATGTTTAACTTGCTCTTCCAACCAGACTCAATTTCAAGTTAAAAGCAAGTTGACAAGGGTACTGTTAGTTTTCTCCTAAGTGCTACCTGTTCTGCACTAGACAATTTTGGAGCTAACAAGAATAGTTGCCCAAGGATGTGATGGCATGGTTTGTTTTTAGTGGAGACCATCTTTCTGACCAGAAGATGACCTCTTAGGGAGAGCTTTCATGAAAACTGTGTCTTGAAAGTGCCAGGGCTTCCACGTTGTCTGCTGAAAGCAGTTTTGACTGACATTGTCCTCGGAGGTTCTGGTTATGTTATCCACCCCTGTTCTCTTGGGATGTTTGCTGTTTTGTGGTGCTGTCTTCCCTGCCTCTCCAAAGCACCTGTAAACCCTTTACATCTGTAGCCATTCAAGCTTTGTCATGCTGCCTTTAAATCAAGCATGCAAACAAGGGTATTAGCCATCAAGAAAATAAATATGAAGCTTAGGTGCTGTGGAGTGCCGAGAATGCTGCACAAATCACAAGAATTTACTTCCCTGTCTTCTGGTACCTCTGAACCAGCTTGGCAAGAGCTCTGTGAGCCTGGCAAAGGGCTCCAGGTGCCCTTGGTGTTGTGCTACTGAGAGGCAGCCATCCTGTGGGTTTTGGTTTTTTTTTTTTCGAAAAAACAACCAACTTTTTTCTTTTTGAAATAAACAAAAGAAGGAACTGCAGAGAGGAAGTGTCTGTTTGGGGACTTTTTTTCTTTACAAAGGTGGTTTTAGACCTATGAATGAAAATGAAACTTTCTGTGTTGAGAAATAGTCTCAAGTTTGACTGCTAGGGATGGCTTGTGGCATTTTTGAAAATATTGGCTCTTTTCTTCTTAAAAGAAACATATTTCTTTTAGTGTCAGCTAAAAGCAACAATGAAATAAGTTGCTATTGAAACAACTGAGTGAAATACAGTTTTAATTTGTCTGATAGGGCCGTAGTATAGAAATGTGTTAATTTAGACTATTTAAAAATGGGTTGTGGAGGGGTTTCCTGAGAAGAAAACCAAGAAGTTACTATTGGTAGAATATTTTCCTAAATGTGCACTTCTGAAAGACATATGTCTAATTATGAATGCTTGATGTAACACAACATTCTACCATTTCTTTTTATAAAAAGCTAATCATTTTATGATACGGTCCTTCAAATGAGCTGTATTACGCGTTGTTTCAGTGGTAATGGCCTAGAAATAATTCTCAACAGTAAGAAACATCAGAAAACTTTTCCTAAACTACAAGCTAAGATCTTGGTCTTGCAAATGTTTTATTTAAAAATAATAGGGATATTTGAAGAAAACGTTTAATACTTTTAAAGCCACATAGTTCGAAAGGGTACATTTTGTGTCTGGATTCTGATGTTTGTAATATTGAAAGCATCTCTTAAGGGTGCCCTGCATTCAAGTGAACTTAGGAAGCATTTTGTTGGTTTGTACTGCCAGGCTTTGTAAACAAAAGAGCTGTGACGATATTTTATTGATATACTGTGATTTAAAATGTGTGCGTTTGAGGGGAGACCATAGCAGTTATTAGTCGAAAATAGCTGCTGCCACGAGAGAAGCGGCACAGAAGCACTTATCCGTACATGCTATACACATGCAGCATGTCTAGTGGAGAAAAAAAAAAAAAATCCGTGGGAAGTTTTATGGGTTAATTTTTGCTGCCTTACATGAGCATCTCTAGATGGGGTGAAATCAGGAAAAAAGATGCCTGTGTGGAGAAACAGCTTTCTTTCTGACAGAGGCTGCCTTGGGGAGAACCTGTTACATTGTCTGTTGTGTGTAAATACTAAGCTTGGTATTTACTAACTAGATGGCAGAATTATGCTAGTGCCTCGAGGCTGCCTCTGGTATCTCCACACACCCTGTGTTTACTGAGTTTACGTGCACACTGAAGGTGCTTCAGCCTCAACCCAGCTGCTCGTTTTCACTCATAAGTGAAGGTTGCGTGTGCAGCCACCCCAGTCGTTTGGCTGCACATCCCGTTAAACCCATGTGGCAGTGGTTTACATGGATATGCCCTGAAGCACAGAAAGGAGGTTTGAACCAAGCAAGTTTTACTTGGATAATGAACTGTCTTAGAGATCATGAGTTGTAAATCCTTAAACGGCTCATTTAGCATCTGCCCAGGCCCTTAGCTTGCCTGCCCTTAGGTTCTTGACTCAACAGTAAGCTGCACTAGTTGAGCTAAAGTTGCAATTTAAATTCTAGACGTACGTTTTTGTGAGCACACAAACTTGCACCAGTCTGATTTAATTTAAAATGTGCTTTTAGTGAAACAGTTAAAGGTGGGCATGATCGTTCCTAGATGTTTCCATGGCAGGAGCACTCATCCAGCTACCTTAGTGCTGCTTGAGGGGTGCCACCTTTGGTTTTCCTCACTGACCGCATAGTGTCAGTTTGTTTCCTAGTGTTTTATTGCCCTTCCCTCCCATCCGCAGTCTGAACTGTTTGTGTGAGCAACCCCTTATCTGGTTCAGCCACAGTGAGCCAAGCTGGCAAGTCAGGTGTCCATGCCATGGCAAGTTGTTGGGCTGGTTGGCTGAACCAGGTCCGGGATTGATTTTGAAGTGGTGGAGTTTGTAAGAGCTGGGGTTGAGAAATAAGGGGAGGACCAAGTAGCACAGTTGTCCTTGGAAGAAGATAGTTTTCCATGGCCAAAGCTTCAACAAAGTGATAATTAGAACAGTTAACTCTCTTTTTACACATCACATCTAAGCTCTCTTAAAAGCTTGCATTCCAATGAGTTGTCTGAACACCACAGCTAGATGCTTCTGATTGAGAGGAAGGGTGTGTTAACTAGTTAGGTTTTCCCCAAAATTATGTAGAGGTGTAAGTCTTGGTAATATAAAATGAGAGAAAAGGTGTTTGCTTTTTAGTTGGGGAACATGTACAAATAAAAGCTTTTGGTAGAGGGGGAAGCTTGGGCTTTTTCATTCTTTTTCCCTCTGGGAGAAGAAGGGGAAGGAAATACAGGAATGAGAACCACACTGCTGTGTCTTTTTGAAAGAATGTTAGCTTCTTGACTTGTTTAAAAATATTCTAGTTATTCCTGTCTGCTAAATCAGATTATTGAAATGAAATGATGACCTTTGTTCTGAGCCTGGAAGTATACAGGAAGAAGGCAGGTGTTTGAGCAGATTAAACCTCCTAGCTAGAAAATGTTCAGATAGAGCTGAAGCTCTAAGAATGCTGTATTCTTGCTGAGGCTAAAAATGTAAGAATGAGGAAGAATTTTAAAAGTTGATTATGGTCAGTTGCCAAGAGCAATGCCATGATAAATTATTAACTCATTGCTCTGTACTGCCTCGTAGTGCAAACAGAAAAGCTGGTTGTTGTGCTCTGCTTGGTAAGTCAACACTGTAAAAAATACCTTGGTTATCTGGAAAATGTCTTTTTTGGAGTGTTTATTAAAGGGACATTGTAGGATTAAAAATCATGTTTCCCCTCTGTTGAAGCTGGTTAAAACAAATACAAATCCAGGAAGGCAATTTCTTTCTTGCTGTCCAGGGAGCCTGGTCAGTGGCTGTTGATCAGCTTGGTTTCACTTTTGCTCCTCTCTGTATGGTGCTTCAGTGAGGTGTGATCCCACTTACCTCCCCAAAAAAACATGAGTAGCAAGGCAATTAGGCTGCTAGTCACAGAGACATGAGGCAAGCTGACTCATAGCTGTTCTGCAGGAAAAACAGTTCTGTGGAGACCACTCCTCCCTTGTTATCTGTAACAGAGTTGGAGGAAGACATGCAAGGGGCAGGCTGTTTGGAGCATGGGGGTGCCTTGCTGTTGACATGCAGCAGCAGCTTCAAGGATTAAATTTTCAATTTTGTAACAACGGAGATATCCTGATTTTTGTTTTGCTTTTATAAATACAAATTCCACAACATTCACCTTTCCATTTTTACTTAAAATATACAGTTTGAAAACTTAGATGATCTTAAGGTGCCTCAAAATCATTTATAAAAGAACCCCCCCCACCCTTAATCTAGCCCTGTGATTGTGTTACGTGACATTTTTGGCTAATTTAATTGTGTATAATCAATATAATAGAGATGATTATGCTTGTACATCTAACTTTTTATGTGTTATGCTTAGAGCTAATACAATAGTAATACACCATTAAAATAAATATGGATGAACATTTTGAAATGTTTGCTGTAATGAAGTCTGTAGCTCATTAGCAGGACATAGATGAACTTTCAGGGTTAAAAAGAATATCCAGCTTGAGAGTAAACTATTTCTGGATCAGTGTCAGTATCTGCCACCCCAGTTTTCTTAGGAAAACATTGAATCCTGCCAGTACATGTTGCAAGATATGACCAACGTGACTTAAAAACTAAGAAACAAATCTACAAAGTGCTGTTGGCTACATAGTATTGTTGGAATCTGAGATGGAAAATAATGTATTTTTTTTTTCAGTTCTTTTCTAAGCTGTTTTGCTAATCCAGCAAAATTTAGTAAGGTTCAGCTCACGCTGCAAGGCTTTTTTGTTCAGAAAGGGTTTTGAGCAACCATTACTTAGTATCTTTTTAAAATGTGTTGGCTGCTTGGGATTACTTGAGTATTTGTCCAGGGTGGGACCTGTGTTTTAAGCCGGCATCAAACTACAATTATTCCACCAGCTTTCTGTTGTGTCTGTCCTGGTTTAGAACTTTAGTTCCGACTTTCAAGGCATGAAGGGGTCAAGTGCCCAGTGACGTGGAGAGACTAGTCTTGTCTTTTGAAGCACTGAACAGCTGTGGTTCTTTGGGATAACCCAGATGGTCACAGAGCTCAGATGGGAGCTTGTGAAAGCTGGGGACAAAGCATGCTCTGTTGAAGGAACCTAGTTACAGAATGGGTTTCTAGTTAGAAATGAGGAGAATTTGGAGCCTGGTCATTTTCAGGAAATTGCAGACCACTGACTTTGAAATGGCTGTTTTACTAACAGTGCCCGTCACCATGTGAAGGCATTTCTATTCTGCGCTGTTCTGGGATGGGATGGAGAGCATGTTAGGATGGAGAACCTGGGTTCCATAAAGGGTAAAGTGTGCTAGAAACCCCAGGAAATCTGATAAAAGCTTTTTTTTTACTGCTTTAAGTTTATGCAGAAAATGCTCCTTGGCTATAGCCGTAGATGATGGTGTTAAATCTAGTAGATATCTACTGGTTGATGTATTTCCCAATTTTATTTAGCACTAGTGGCATGTCTTCTGTTGCTTTAGTTGGCAACCCTGCAGATACAGCTCAAAATTTCTTTTCTTCAGTTTTATACCAGCAGTTGGCAATTGGTGGAGGAAGGATATGAGGCCATCTTAATAATTTCTCATCCCACCTGAAAGTATAATTTTTAGGCTGGCTAAGGAGAAGATGTTTTCTGACAGGCGACATAATGGAGTAATCCAAGACTGAACAGAAGACTGCTTAGAGAGGGGCTGAGTATAACATAGTGCTTCACATATAGATAACACAGAAATTACAGCTATGCTGCCATTACTGCTTTTCACTGAAAATTTGCTTTGTCTAGCAGTTGGTTCTTTACTTGCTTAAGCTATATTATTTCTTGTGCTTATGCCGTTGGTACTAAGTGCTTCTTCAGTGTTTCAATTTTGTGGTAGGCTAACAGGTGTTACTCTAGGTATTAGTGTTAGAAAAGCCCCGCAGGTCATCTAACCTGTCACCTTTTCTAGGACAGTGCGGTCCCATTAAGTAGACATGCACATTTGGCAATGTGATTTCTGCTGCTGGTTGTGGTTCATTTGTGAAGATTTCGGATTGTTTGCCTCTTCATCTATTAAGTCAAGTAACTTGGTTTCTTGGTGGTGTACAAGCCCGTTTGAGGAAGGCCAGGCTCTAAAACCTCTGGAGCTGGCTTGAGTGCTGTCCTGGGCCATGCCCGGCAAGAACAGGCCACTGGTGTTTTACCCCTGCTTTGGTGGCCTTCTGGGGCCACATTTCAGTACGGTTGACCTGATTACTTTTTATCCATCTGGCTGACTGGCTGTGCGTGGGCTTTTTTTCTTCTGGTTTGGTTTTTTTTTTTTTTTTTTGGTTTATTTTGTTTTTTTTATAGAAGGTGTCGCAGAGTTTCTCTCTCCCGTGGGAGGCCGTGGCTTGTGCAGGAGGGCAGGCATGCTCCGTGACAAGCGCGCGGGAGGGACGCGGCTGTGCGGGCAGGAAACACTCGTGGCTGGGCCCTGGTATCTTCGGCTGTGCTTCCTGTCAGTTAAACCACGAGCAGGGGAGCAGATGCACCCAGAGATGACAACTTTGCTGTCTGCCCCCGGCAGCCATTGTGTAACAAACTGTCTTTTCAAGAGTGTACTCATGCCTGTATGCTTTTGACTTTGTTATCCCTCCGAGACCCTTGTTTAGATACCTGAGAGTAAAGATCAGAATTTAATTAGTGCAACAGAAAGCAGTACTTGAACTCTTGAAGCATGAACTGTAAAAGACTGTAAAAAAAAACTGTAAAAGACATGGGACTTATCCTAACACAGTGAGAGCTGAGGTTCAGTGTTTCTTTTTCCACTGCTGCCAGCGTAGGAGTTTTTAAACGTGTATGAGAAGCGGACAGATTGTGTTTGGAGTTATGCAATTTCATTAATATCTTTCTGGGCAGATAATTGCCATGTTACTTGACCCACTGAGTGTGTATTGTAAGATCCTGTGATCTTTGGAGTGATTCTTTTTTATAATTACTAATTTTTTAATTTGAATCTGCTTGTTGATCTGTGTTTCTGAGGCAACTCTGGCTTTCAGTTAAACAGCTTGCTACAAGTGCGCAGAAAAGGCACACAAAACTGTCTAAAAGATAAGTAGGTCTCATGATTTCTGAAGATAGGCATGTTATTACAACATAGTTAATTTATTGATGCTAGAACTCTAATAATATCTTTCCCCGCATCAGATTTTAGAGAACTAAGTACTCTGCACATCAGGATTATGTTAGAACTGAAACTGTGTGGATTCATTGCAACCTTTTTGCTTGACTTGATGCTTTCTTCCTCATGTGACAGCA
The DNA here is from genome assembly GCF_963210335.1 of Falco punctatus. NCBI lineage: Eukaryota > Metazoa > Chordata > Aves > Falconiformes > Falconidae > Falco > Falco punctatus. The sequence goes on from NC_137581.1 coordinate 34,334,273, forward strand.
TAACTCCCACAGTATTGGGTTTTTTTCCTTAAACTGTGTATTTGTTAACTAGCCAGCATGGAGTAGAGATGTCTTTGCTGTGTGATGAAATATTTCTGTCTACGTGCTGTTTAAAACAGAGGCGCTCAGCCTGAGGGGCACATTCTCAGGGTGAGGAAGAGTGGAAGGGTTGTAGGGGCAGTAAGATTAGATGGGTAAGGGGTTTTGGGGTGTGTGTGTGTTGGGTTTTTTTCTCCTGACTTTTCTCAGGTGATGAAGCACCTTGTGTGAGAGGTGGGGAGGTAGTTCTGTGCTTGGCAGAAAAGCTGCTTTCATAGAAGCAGGCACCACTGGTAGCTCTCAGCAGTGCCTTGACCCTGAAGGAGCAGCTCCTGGTTCCACCAGGTGTCTGCAGGGCCATGAGCCAGCACCACAAGGGCAAAACTGCATTTTGCCTCTGTGAAAGGCACCAGCTCTCGCATTTTTAACATAGCTGCACTAGAAGCTTTTCACAGCGACAGCATGTTTCTGCTGATGTGTTTCCTTTCAGTTTTGAGAACCATTTTTCTCAGTACTGTCTTGTTTGAGAGAGGAAAGGTACAAATGGGGCACAACCCTCTGGGGGGAACACATAGTAAAATTTCCATGAAACTGTTTGAAGTCCATGGCACCTTGAAAAAGGCATAGTGTTGGGGTTTTTTCCTCACCTACTCATAATACTAATATTAAAGTGTTGTATCTGTGATCACAGCAAGCCACTGAGACTGCACAAAAGTAGATGAAATGTTAGGCAGCAGAAAAAAAGAAAAAGGAGACAGAGGAATAATAAAGGGATTGATTAGAAGCTATGTGAAACAACCTATCCCTGCATTACTTTGTGTTTAACTAGTTAGTTTTCTACTTTAAACTCAGATTTCCCTCGGGTTTTGGGTTTTAGGATTTTTTTCTTTTTTTCCCTGTGACAGGTTGAATGTCATGATGGGAGAGGAAAGGGTAGGGTAGAAGTGATGGAATGTTTTCTGTCTCTGGTTTCTATGATAATTTGCAAGTTTTCATAACAGAGCTGATACCTGCTGAGGAGCTTCTTGCGTGATGAAGCTGTTGTGCTGCAAGAAAGGCTGAGGGCTTGCTTCATCCACACTGTACACTTGTTTTCCCAGAGGCCTAAATAAAAATGGTCAGAGGGGTGTAATACCTGTCCTGTGAGTAAAGGCTTCAGAGAGTTTGGATTGTTCAGCCTGGAGAAGAGGAGGCTCCAGGGAGACCTTATTGCGACCTTTCAATGTTTGAAGGGGGCTTATAAGAATGATGGAGAGAGGCAGTTCACCAGGGCCTGTAGTGACAGGACAAGGCATAACAGTTTTAAAATGAAAGAGGGTGTGTTTGGATACAACGTAGACCTTTTTTACCATGAGAGTGGTGAGACCCTGGCACAGGTTGCCCAGAGAAGCTGTGGATGCCCCATCCCTGGCAGCGTTCAAGGCCAGGCTGGACGGGGCTTTCAGCAACCTGGTGTAGTGGAAGGTGTCCCTGCCCGTGGCAGGGGGTTGGACTGGTAAAGGTCCCTTTCAGTCCACACCTTCCTGAGATTCTATGAGTTGAGGCCTGGATCAGCTCTTCATAATTTAGGCAAGTCAAGTGACTCAAAGAAAGGCCTTTCATCTCCAGGAGATGGAGCACACTTTTCCTCCTATTGATTACAGGGAGAACTTTGAGCAACCAAAGTCCTTTTTTATGGAGGTGTTTGAGGTTCTTAGAATCAATCTGAATTTAGAGGACTTGATTGTCAGGAAAAATCCTACTTTTTGTGGGTCAGAGGGGAAAAGTTGTCATAGGATAAAGTTGTTTCCTGACAGTAGAAGCTGTGTTGGTGCATATCTGCTTGACCCTTCTCCTGGGTATGACACTAATCAGGGTTTCTATTTTGGGAGGGATGGGTGGGCTTGTGCAATGGCCCTGTTCAGACAGTACCTGAGAGGCAGGGCAAGTGCATGTGTGTGTGGGCGCATGTTTGCATGTGCATGTTTGCCTGTGTGAATAAGAATGTGCGATATGGTGTTGCCTTTTCCTCTGAAGCCTGTGTAGCAAGAGTGGTCATCTCCTGACCTGACAAGCTGCATATCAAAATCTTTATGAGCCTAGGTGCAGTAATATCTGTATGATTCATTCTGCAGGGCTGAGAGGAGGTAGAAAGAGGTCTCCAGGTTTGTGAGCCAGTGGCTGTGGCGAGGTTGTGCTGCTTTCTGTTGCAGGATGAGACCAATTTGGGCACACAACTCAGCCCAAGGTGACTGGGCAATTTTGTGTTTTCCCCATGCAATTTGGTTCCCCCCAGCCTTGCTGCCTTGCTTCCCCCCCTGCACCTGGGGAGCCAGGCTGGCTCGTGGACCCCTGCAATAGGGGCTATGGCTGGATGACAGCGTGACGTGTGCAGCAGGCAGCTCTGGTGCCTGATTTAGTTCTGCAAAAGACACAGGAACTTGAACGATGAAATGAGGAAGAGGTGAGGCTTTAATATCTCTACACCTGCTTTGTGGAGGCTCTGAAACTTTCCAGAATACCCTGATTCTGTAGGTCTTCTCATGTAACACTCGTAAATTCTGTGTCTAGTTCATTAGCAGTGAATTCCCGTGTCTCCCAGGAGCAGGTGTGTGCTCATGTGAGAGTGACTTAGGCTTCAGTGTGAACGTTTCCCCAGACATTACGAAATGAGAAAGACTGGCCTGTCCAGACACTGCTTTCCCTGGAGGGACCTTTGCAGACCCCATTCCTTTTCCACATCACTCTTAAGAGAAATCTTTTTGCTTTTTTATATTAATCTTGTTGGTCTTTAACTTGTGTTTCATCACTGTTTGAAACCCCTCGGTGGGAATTGTTAGTCTAGCAGCAAGTCAGGAGATAATTTATATTCTCTTAATAGCAGAGTTTGCTAGTTTGAAATTCCCCAGACAAGTAGTCTCCCTTCTTAATCCCACTCCATGCAAATAATTTATAACATAAAATTTAAGCTACGTTGATCTGTAAGAAGAAAAATGTACAAATGGCATGGGAATATTAGTTTGTTTTATCCTACATAGCTGCAAGTTAGTGTATTTGTTATTGTAATTACGCTAAGCATCATGAAGCACACACATTTCCAGAATAAGCTGAGTGAATACATTGCATTTTCGAGTGCATTAAAATTGGCAGCTTAAAAAGTATTACCTAAAATTTCATTATGGCTTGAGTGAATGTTGTTCTCCACTATAACTGTGTAAATGGTCTCTTGCCTTGCTGAAGTTTTAAAGGCATGATTTTAGATGCAGTATTCTGTTTGGTTCTTTACCTAAGATTTTCTTTTCTGCAGACATTTAAGTGAATCAGATATGTCACATGTTATGTTCTGGATAGATGTTCAGTACAGCAGAAACGCCTGTACTCTTCATAATGTTAATGCTCCTCCAATTTCGGCGGCCTTCAGCATGTCATTGATTTAAACCAGCAGCAGCTTTTGGGGAGGGGTAATGCTGAACAAGTAGGTGAAGGGCTGCCTTTAAAAAAAGGCACCGTGTTGGCTCAGGAGATGACCACCCTTGCTATGCAGGCTTAAAAGGCAAAGGCACCACCATATTCCATATCTGTGGACTTGGATGTGCTGGTGGATGGAAAGCTGGACATGAGCCGGCAATGTGTGCTTGCAGCCCAGAAGGCCAACCATATCCTGGACTGCATCAAAAGAAGCGTGGCCAGCAGGATGAGGGAGTTGATTCTCCCCTTCTGCTCTACTCTCATGAGACCCCACCTGGAGTACTTTGTTCAGCTCTGGGGACCCCAACATAAGAAGGACATGGGCCTGTTGGAGTAAGTCCAGAGGAGGGCCTTGAAGATGATTAGAGGGCTGGAGCATCTCCTATGAAGAAAGGCTGAGAGAGTTTGAGTTGTTCAGCCTGGAGAAGGGAAGGCTCCAGGGAGACCTTATCACAGCTTTCTGGATCTTAAAGGAGGCTTATGAGAAAGATGGGGGCAAACTTTTTAGCAGGGTCTGTTGCAATAGGATGAGGGATAATGGTTTTAAACTAAAAGAGGGTAGATTTACACTAGGTATAAGGAAGAAATTTTTTACAGCGAAGGTGGTGAAACTGGCACAGGTTGCCCGGAGAGGTGGTAGATGCCCCATCCCTGGAAACATTCAAGGTCAGTCTGGATGGGGCTCTGAGCACCCTGATCTAGTTGAAGATGTCCCTGCTCATTGCAGAGGGTTGGACTGGTTGACCTTTAAAGTTTCTTTCCAACCCAACCTATACTGTGATTCTATAGTTGTCTTAGAAAACTCACGAAGACTTTTTCCCAGGGCCCGTAGTGACAGGACAAGGGGCATTGGTTTTAGCCTGAAAGAAGGTAGGGTTAGATTGGGCATAGGGAAGAAGTTTTTTATGTTGAAGGTGGTGAGACATTGGCACAGGTTGCCCAGAGAAGTTGTGGGTGCTTTATCCCTGGAAGTGGTCAAGGTCAGGTTGTGGTGGGACTGTGAACAACCTGATCTAGTGAAAGATGCCCCTGCCTGTGGCAGGGTGGTTGGAACTACATGATCTTTAAGGTTCCCTTCTGACCCCAACCATTCTGTGATGCTGTGAAAACAGCACAACTGTTCAGTGAATGACTGACTTGGCAAACACCTGGAATCTGGACATAGGGTGTTACCTTTTGAAAAGCTGGCTGAAATGAGAAGAACATGTCCAGTAGGGAAATAAGAGAAATGAGGAAGCCTTTGCACCTCAAACAATAGTCCTAATGTTTGTCAAGTGAGTTAATGCTGAAGATGCTAACAGGGGAAAGAAAGATGATGCCAAAGATTGAGAATGAAAAAAACCCAAACCTATGGTCTCTAGGCAGGTATGAAAAAGTTGTCTCAGGAAGGTTTAGAGACAAGAAAACTCTGTTCCTTTTTCTGCGTACGATGGAGGTATATTCAGTGCGTCCACATTAGGTGAGTTTATTGGGATAACCTGCACATAGAGCTCTTTGTGCTGTGCATTCCACGCCCATAAGAAGCTGGCTGTCTAGTAACAAGGTGGTTTGTGTACCAAACAAGTTACAGCTAGAGCCTAAGGTTCAGTGGGTTGGGTTTTTTTTTTGCTTTGTTTTGTTTTCTGGAGTATGTAATACTCACCTTTTGCAACCAAGGCCATGTTGCTTCTTCCTTGTCTCTGCGTGCGTGTGTTGGTGCTTCATTAAAGTTGTTTCCAATCTCAAGTTCAATTTTAAACTAATGTTTTGAGAGTATTCCTTGAGTTCAGAGCAAACTGGTTGGTGGGTGACTTTGCTCCCTTTCCGGCATGCTGCAGGATAGCTTACTAGTCATGTTTACTTGAGCATATCTGGAGTATTTTGTTGATTCTTGCCTTTCTCTGTGGTAAGCTGTGACCGGAACGCTAGTATGAATTACCCTTGTAGAAAGTACATACCAGATCAGAGCTGTGACTTGTTGTGCTGAAGGGAAACATACAGGCCCAAATGAGCCTTAGCCCTTCTGCCTGTGAGCTTAGATCCCTCGTTTTATGGTTTTAAATAAATTTAAGTGGGGGTTTTTTTGTTGGGCCTGTAGATGAGAAATGAGTTGCAGCTACAGTGAACTGTAAAATATGATACACTGGAAGTCAGGCAGAAGAGTTCACCTTGAACAGGAGTAACAAACCCCATGTCTTGATAGAGGGGACTCTCTTGAAGGCATGGAATTCGTTTTGATACCCCATTTAAGAGAATGAGTCTGTTGTGGCCTACATGAATTCTTCTTACATGAATGCTGTCTGAGCTACAGTAAAAAAACTGATTAAGGCAAAAATAAAATTGAATGCACTCATGCTAAAAAAACCCAGACAATTACATTAGAAAAGACAAACAGTGAAGAAAAAAAAACCAACAGACTGGTCGGTCAGTCCTGGAGGTTAGTGGGAGGGTGTTCATGAAGTCTGACTGACATCTCTGACTTCCCTGTCTGCAGCTGTTCCTTACCAATCTGCCTGACTGTAGGTATGGTTTGGTACTTTGCAGCTCTCCTTATATTACCTTTCATTCCTGTTTCTACAGGCTTTTTTGAATCAAGTATTTCTGCCTGTGAAATGTTAAAAGGTGTTGTCGTTCATTCTTGGGTTGGGCTTTTTTGTTGCTTTTTGTGTTCTTTTTTTTTTTTTAAATATGTATGAAGGCTTAGCACAAACATTAGCATTGTGATTGTGATAAAGTAAGAGATTTCTCTTAATTTTTCTGAGAGGTTTGCTAACAGATGTGTCCCTCCTGTCCCAACCTCAAAAATAGCTCCTTGGCTATGTTAGTAATAGTATTGGACTATCTAAGCCTTGAAAAACAACAAAAAATCACAGTACTACTTTTCTTAGTTCACTCATCAAACTATTTCAGAAAGAACACATAAAAGAGGTAATCTCGATGGTCGTGGCTGAACCGGTGACAAAATGGACCCCTGGGGATGTGTAAGGAAGGTGTGTGTTGGGGCATTGTACTGTGTCTGATTACAGACTGGAGAAAACAGGTCACCTCTTGCCTGGCGTGAAAAACCTCACTGATTAATTCCTGTGGTATAACCATTGGAAATGTGTGACTGAGTACTTAACTTTACCCACAAATACAAGAAATTAAGTGAGGATCTTTGCAACAAATAGATTAAAAAGCTTCAGGCACAGTTTGCAAAACTGTATTTTAACTGATAAGCTTTATAAATAAGTAGGACTGAAAATCAGATGTTTCTATCTATATTTTACCCACATGTCATTGTTAACCACAACGCTAACTTAAATATAAATGGAAGTGCTCTTCTAAATCCAGAGCTAGAATTTCTCAAAGACCAAAATGCTTGCTTAATGCCGTGTTAAGAAAGCAGCTTATAGAGAAGTGTTAGTTGCAGTGCTTTGTGATACGGGCTGTACTGTTTCTCTACACAAGCCCTCTTAGCCATTTATTCTTTGCTTTGCTTTGACTGGGTCTGTGATTCTTATCTGAAGGATTAAAATGTTACTTAAGAGAAGATTTAGGTTGAAGCAGCAGCAAATAAAATTCTTCTTGTGTGTTTCATCCGTGCTCTCTTGAGTTCGCTCGCTTGTATGAGTGTAATGGTGTATTACCTTGTATTCTCAGCTTTAGCAAGATGGACCACTTGTCCCCAGAAGGAACCTGCCAGAACAACCCAGCATGAGTTGTTAGAACATACATATTTATTTGTTAAAACTGTTTAATTTCAAGGTGTATGATGTGCATGTAGGAAAGCTAAGGTACCCATCATACCTTGTGTAGTCCTCTGAAGTGTCACCATTACAGCTGATGTTCACAGGAATGGCCATGCATCTTGCATAAAAAGAGAAATCGCAGCTACTTTTTTTTCAGCATTGTGCAGTTTAACTTGCCACTGTTTAGACTGTGCACCTTAGACTGTGGAAATAGGATTAGCAGCACACCCTCCAGAAAGGGAATGTGGGCTAAAAGCTATCAGGGAGAAGGTGGAAGAGCCAAGCCCAGGGCAGCACCGCGTCCTGGCCAGGCAGAGGGAAGCTGGTGGCGTGGGAGAGCTGTGGGCTGGAAAGGCCATCCACTGGTGCCGCACCAGTCACGTGCTGAAAGCGCGCTTGCCTGCCTCCCGCTCCAGCAGCTGGGTCTGGAGGGTGGTGAGGAGGTAGGTAGTGTAGTTATGTAGTCTTGAACCCAGAACGAACCGTTTGGGGTTTCGGAGACCTGCTGAAGTCAGCAGCAAGTGTTTGCAGGCCATGGTTCTCGTTGGAGGTACAAGTTTCTCTGCTGCTGGGTCCAGGTTTGTTCCTGCGGGCATTGCAGAGCCGCTGCCCTTGGCATAGCCTGTCTGTCTCCTCCAGTTTGTAAAACGAAATCTCACGCTGTCCCATAGCTGTCAGGTAAGAAGGAAAACTGACTGCTGGAAACGTTTTTGAGGTGATACATTCTAGAATAGACGTTTTCCCTTTTGATAGCAAGGGTTAAACATTGAGGGCAACAGGTATAGGCAGACCTAGGTATGTGATATGTTCGACTGTTTTGCAAGGTGCTATAAATGTTGGCTCCGTGTAATCTGATACCAGGGTAGGACCGGCTAACTTAATGAAGGAAAATAGACAGCAATGTAAAAGAACTGGAAATTCAAGTCTAGCTGACTAATACCAGCCTGCTCCAGAGGCTCTTGACTGCTCGTATTGCTGACAGCTGACAGCAAATGAGAGGCAAACAACAGAAACATTGCCTAATCTGCTCTATATTAATACAGATTCTTTAAAGGTACTGCAAAGGTAAGACCCTTTATGTTTCTCAACCTGGGAGAGTTGCTGAATGCAGCCTTCAACATACACATTGTTGACAGGAGTAAAGGCTTGGAAGTCTGTGTGTGTTTGGGAAAGGGGAGGCTTCAGCAAGTTCCGTGTGGATTAGCTTGTGCCCCTTTATATTTGGTGCACATCAGTTAAATTCAGGTTTCTGAAAGTGCTCAAATGCTCAAACATAGAAATGCAAATCACACAGTATTTATATGGCTACAATACACAGTAATGTTTTGTTTGTTGTGCTTGACAGTCCAGTTGGAAAAGTTTAAAAATAAATTAATTGCAAAAGGAAATCCACAGAATGCTAAAAATCTGTGTTGCAGAAGTTGTAACAGGGATTTTTACTGAGCTTGATCCTGTAGCATCTTCTGCAGAATGCTGAAAAAGTCCTGTGGGAGTTTTAACTCCCTGGTCTAGAATTACCGACGCTTGGCTGGAAAAGGTTGCCTGGAATAAGAAACTTTTGACTTGAACCTGATCTCTGCTGGCCTTTTTTTTTTTTTTTTTTTTTTTTCCAGTTTCCCCCTTTAATATATATTGTTTTGTGTGCATTTATAGTCCAGTTGGGAGAGGGGAAGAAAAAAAAAAAAAAAGAGGAGGTCTGTCTTTGGCCAGCAGATTTTTCTTTGGTAAACTTAACTTTTACCTGCAGGTGATTTAAAAATAATGACTGTGTTACTAATTTGTGGGCGAAGTGTTTTTTTAGAGAAGAGTTGACAGTTTTAAATCAGTATTGGGTACAAGCTGGCAACTGGTAATTTGTGAAGTTTGGCACCTAGCCAAAGCAATTATACTTGGTTTCCCCTAATGTTTCTTTCTCCCACTGCCACCACTTAGTTCTCTGGTGTGTACTCGTTAATCAAAAAAGCAAAACCTCCCAGCATCAGGCAGTTCTTCCCCTCTCCACCGTCTTTCACAAGGTTCCTCATATCCTGTTTTAGCTGTCTCGGAGCTCAGCCCTTCAGCTGTCTCTGTACTGAGACCCTTTCCCTTTGAAATCAGTGAGATTTGACTTATCTGCTGCTCTCTTGTTATAGTTGCTTATAGGATTCTGATCTTTAACGCTCTTTAAAAGGTGCTGTTAAATGCCAGAAGCCACTTGAGGGGGCCTTTTGAAACATTTGTTCTGTGTCACAAGAATAATCCATTTGGTTTACAGAAATCTCTGAACTGGATTTGGAATTTTATCAATTTACAGTTTTCTTGGTGTGTTTTTTAACCAGATTTTTGAGATTTTTGTGCAATATAGAAAATTGTACGGTATCTTTGATACTAATGTTAGTTATTAATGCTGGTAATTTGGTTATCTTATGACAACATGTGAAACTAATCCTGTCTCTGCAAATTTACTGTTGGATAAAATAGCTTGTACTGAGTGTTGTAGGAGAGGAAGCAATGAGAGATCTTTTGTTTTCCTTTCTCTCCATAATTAGTACTACTTACCTCTTGATGAGCTAGACTATGCAGACATTTGCAGTGTAATTTCAAACTTGTAGTCCTTCTATTCTGGTTTTGGAGTGTTTAATATATTGTTCTTTTTCTGATGGAGAATATGAATCCAGAAGTGAGCAGTTGCAAAGAAAAAAATTACAGCAAAATCCTGCCTGTAGAGACGTGTGGTTGTAGTCTGCATTACTGGAGGTTTGTCTTGTGTTACAACCGGTCTTTTCGATTCTGTTTAAAAAGAAATCCTTATGTAATGAGGCTGATTTGGTCTAATTACAAAAACATTTAATAATTTTCCTAAGCTTTTGACTTCTGTCATGTCTGTAGCAAGGGGTTTGAGCAAGTACATCTAGGCTGATGTGCTTTTAATTGCTTTCCTTTTATCTTTTCAAAACTGGTTGCTTCTCAACTTAATTGAATGTCTCCTTGTTCCCATTTTATCAACTGGGAAATAAGACCACCTGATTTTTTCCTTGTATTTACCAATAGTGATGAATTAACTACAAAGGCAGAATCAAAGAATGGACTTTAGTGATTTCCAAGAGTTTTAGACCAGCAAACCTGACTCCCCAGCCTCTGCATTTACTGGAGGTTAGCATGCATCTTGTACCGTTATGTAGTAGCAAGGAGAGAAGCAGGTCTTTGCTATGAATGTTACTGTTCAAAGCTGGCCCTTGGATCCATATTAGATTGCTAAACAAGGCCATGCTTTTGGAAATGTTCTTCATAACAAAACCTGATGGTTGTTAGGATAAGAGACCTTTAGACAACCCATCACGAAGTTCTTAGAAAGACTGGCAGTCACGCTGTTGGTCACCAGGAAGCTGAGTGTGACCGTGTGCTTGTGGACAGTGTTTTTCAGGTGGTGAAGGCCTGACCTGCACGTGAACTTCTCCCCTTTTTGACAGTAACTATGCACAGATGTTATCTTTACAAGACAGAGACTTTAGTGCTGCTCTGTTCCCCAGGCTGGTAGACGGACTGGTAAATTCTTGCAGACTTGGCAGACTGTGTAGGCTCGCTCTGCAGTACCTGGGGGACACTGTCCTTTTTAGGGGTCGTCCAGTTAATCTTGTTTGTTTGGCCTTCAGTGGATGAGGAGAAGATCAAGCTAAATATTCTCCCAGCAGTAGAGAGGTGGTGATGAGCAGCAAGTGGGTGACGGTGACTGAACTGGAACCAAAAGAGGAGCGCTTCTGCATATCCCCTTTTTGTATAGGGATGTGGGAGGTTATGGGGTTTTGCTTCTTTGGTAGCCAAAACAGCTACACCAAAAGTAAAAAGTCAAGTCAGTAGAACTGCACACATTTTGTGTATTTATTTTGGTGTATACATATGTGTGTGTATGTGCACATACACAAAAATGGGGATAAAGTATGTTTATGTAACTGCAACTGATATGTGTATGCATATATCTGTGCAGGCATGTAGAGTAGGTGCTATGTAACATTACATGGCTTTTATCTAACTGTAGTTCAAGTAATGTAGTTTGTCTGTGAGCTGAGCCTTTAGTAACCCAAATACGATCTGAAAAGTTTCAAAGCCCTACAGATAGCCAAGGCTGCTAGGTCACATAACCATGTCTGAAAATTTACCCTTATCTTCTCTTTTATGCGTCTGTATGCCAAAAAGTGTGATTTTGGCAGCTGCAAAATGGTGTTTGAATCCGGTAAGCAGTTTTCATCGGGTGGGGGTGGGCAGGCAGGGAGGGAACATCTGACATGATTTGGGGAGGGAGGGTGGGATGGTGTTGTGATGTCCCATCTCTGTAACCTCTTCTTATACCATGCACCGAGCCTATGGAAATGCAAGATTCAGTTATTTTCTTCTCGGGAGAATGAGGAAGTAGGGGAGAGGATTTGGTGGATCCTTCCCCCTGGAGTGCCCTTGCGCCCCTGCTTTAGGGCAAGTTATAGCTAACTTTTCCTTTTGTGTTGTCTCTACTTTGCAAGAGCAAACACTGCTTGGAGGAGTGACTAAAACCCAGCATGGCCTTTCTCTTGCATGATCAGATTAGAGAGGCTTGCTCTTTATCTTAGCAGATGTTCAGATACTTTATTCAGAGCTCAAGAGCCTCAGTAGTAAAGTTGGGGAGAGCCTTCCTCACTGCAATATTAGCTTTTAGCTCACTACTTTATTGAGCTCTTTTAGCTCGCCGTTTAGGACTGGCCTTTCGGTGGTAGTCTGATCTTTTGTTGCTGCACCATCTATCAATTATTTACATTGCTCTATGTCTACACACACTTACATTGATTTGGGGCTACCTTTTATGCATTGAACATGTTGACAGGAGAGGGTACAGAGGAAAAAATGCCTCAACTACACCGTAATTTTCTTCAGATTTCCCAGCAGCGCTCTGCTGGATTTGTGTACAGCAGCTATGTTATATGAACGTGCTAAATAAAAGGGACTAAAAAAGAGGAACGTTTTCAGGGGTTGGGGAGTCTGTAAACAGAGCTGGAGCCATTACTGTTAATGGTCTGGAAATGAATTTTGCCTCGTATTAAATATTCAGGCTAAAAGAGGTAGTTGCCAAAAAAAAAAAGATAAGATGAAAATATGTTGGGGATTTTCTTCTGGTGATGGCAAAGAAGACCTTGTTGCTTGCATTTGTGATTTCTTCTGTCTTTGGAGTAAGCATGTGCTTTTACATGAGGTTTAGGGAAGAGAGGGGTTTCGTTTAACATATTTTGTATTGACTGAATTATGTGCCAATTCATTTAAAAAAAAAAAACCCAATGCTTATTTATATTTAACAGATGAACCTTCTTGCTCTCTGTCCTCCTTGCTGTATATGTACTGAGAGCCCATGGTGACATAGGCTGGTTTCCAGCCTCGCTGCAAAACAGGGTTTTATTGATACCGAAGATTTCTTTGTCCTTAATGAAAGCTCAGCAAAGGTCACTCAGTTGACTTTCATTATGTCAGCTACTTTTTGTAGAGTTTCCCTTAGGCAGTGTGGATGCTTTCAGATTTCAGGCTGTTCCTTAAGTTGTTTCTTTCCTTCCTCGGTGATGCCCCCTTACCATGTTGTTTTCCTATCTCCTTTAATTTTGTGTGAGCAGTTGAAATACTGAACCTCCAGAAAATTCTTGTGCCAAGTAATACATATTAACTTATTTGTGCTTGTCATTTTGGTGACTGCAGATGTCTTGGGTCTAAGGACATGGTTGAAAGCCCCTGTTCTGTGCAGTTTCATAATATTGCTGAATAGGAATAATCTGTCAGTGAGGAATGCAGTAGACTATATTGTTAGCATTTATGCTTAGTGTGGACCATACACGAAGATCATCATGGGTTTGGGATTTCTGCATTACAAGAACTGTGTTATCATTCAGCTTTTCCCCCTCTTTAAGCAAACCAGACTCTATGATATATTACTTGTACGGTATCTTAAAAAGGTGTGATTCTGCAGAGGGTGGAATGGCTCTGGCTTGATCCATCCTTAACCTCCACTGGTAGAAAGGAGTTAGAACCTTGAGTGAAATGGTGCGGTTACCATCCATGTGCTTGTCTGACCTCACCCAGGATCATTTTCAGTCCTTCAGTCCAAAACTTCCAGCTGATGTCTTTATTCTTCCCTTTCCTCTCATTCACTCCCCTCTTCCTCCCACATCGAAGATGGTGTTGAGAAGGGTGTTCAGCTTTCCATTTCTGTTAAGTCACAACTTAAACACTTCTAGGCTAGAGTTAATTCTGCAGACTGTCTTGGAAAATCGCTGGGAGATTTCAATCAGAAGTCACTTGTCCCCGTGCTTATTGAGCTGAGCTGTTTCAGCAGTAACTCAGGACTCAGATCTGCATTTGAATCTTAAAGCAGCTAAGCTGGTTCTTGATTTTAAATGTACAAATGATCTTACTAATTTCACAGAAAAGGCAATGCAAGATGGTTACAGTCATCTTTAGTAACCCTAAATGGGACTGGATCCAGTGGCTTGCTGGAGGCATCATTCAGCTCAGCTAGGGTGCTCTCAGTCCCAAGACTTAAGCTTTCCAAGTTTATAGCTGAGCTTCTTGCACCAATTTTTGGGTTTGTACCTGGCACTCTGATGCCTTCTACACCTGCTCTAGTGTGGTGCTGCTATGTTCTTTCAGTGTTCTGTGTTACAGCACCTGAATGCTTAGGCAGTATGGGATATAATGGCTCATAGTGTCAGGAGCGGAGGGAGACATTGTGGATTTGTTACTTCTGGGTTGGAGCCTAGTTGCAGCATTGCAACTTCACTGTTGGGACCAAAAATGTTCGTTCTGGAGGTATTTCTTATGAGCTTTGTTGAATGGGCTAAATAAGGCTAGGATTAGGTGCAGGGTATATGTGATGAAGAGTGGTGGGGGTAAAAGTTGTGATGTCCACCTGGAAGGAGTCCTACAATATCTTCTGAGATATCAGAGTAGCAGTGTGCTAAGGGTTACATTAGCTGAATGTGCTTTTTGACAGACTGATGTAGGAGGTTGTTTCTAAATGCTGAAATTGGTAGAGGAGGGGAGTTTCCTGAGGAATTGAAATCATGTATTTTTATGTTCAGTTTCAAGGATTAAGCAAAATTAAGACCTCTATTCATATTGCTGTGTCTTAATATTGCTTTTTATAATATGTTTCTACAACAATTAGTAAAAAATTAAAGCAAACCCTTACTTATTCTGTCATTCTGAAAATCTGATGTAAATTTTATGGTAATATATGCTGGGTTCCCTTTCTCCTAGGATTATTTGTATGTAGTCAAGCTTATTGTGCATGTGAATACAATTTACGCATTTTATGCTCTTTGCAAATAACTTACTTTCTACTCACAGATGTATGTAAAATCAGGCAGGGAGATAAGTGGCATTATATAGCAAAAACAATAGTCATGTTTGTGTTAGTCTATAGACCACAGGATCCTGTGATACTTGGAATAATGAAAGCACAGTTTATAAAAATAGATGTGGAGGAAAATATAGCTGGTTTAGAATTGTGTTTGCTTCTGTGAAAAGCTCCTCTTGTTTTCTGTATGCCAGAGAAAGTGATATGGGTTAAAGGAAAGTACTTTTGCATTATTTTGTCATGCTGTTATTGCCCAATAGATCATTTGCTATTACTGTGTATCACTAAAGAAGTAATGAAAAATTTCCTGTAGATAATAGTAGTTTGAGTGCCTAACCTTTATAAGGTTAGATATAAAAGCTCACTAAAGCCTGTTCACTCACTTGTCTTTGGCCATAATGTGGTTAGATATTTCTTTTCTTGTAAGAAGAGGGTATCATTTGACTTAATTTATAGAAACTTTGGTGGTTTTGGGGAGAGGTTGTAGGGGGGGAGTAGGGTAGTCTGCTCTGTAGTCTTACATCACTGTGGTGCAAAATTAGTAAAACAGCTTTTAAATGTCTGTCCTGCAACAGTATCAGATGATTAGGAACTTCATGTTAGCATGAAGTGTAATTGTTTCAAGTTGTGTTTGTGGGGGTCCATTTGTGATCAAATACATTATTCTGCAGCAGTCCTTAAAACAGTATTAAATCATGATGATTTGTTTCTTATTGTGGGTTTTTTTTAAATAAAAGAAAAAATTTTTTTATGGCTTTTAGTAAGTTTGTGGCCACAGTTTTTTGATATGATGTATTTAGTGTGCATCTTGGTATTGTATCTACTGTCAAATATTTTTTACAGAATAATGAACGACCTGACACTAGTGGAAGAATTAGCCAGTTCCCAATGCATGCAGGGAACTTATAAAGTCGGTTTTACGGTGGTGGTACCTCCAGTTTTCCTTATACCTCATGAACTTACTAGGTAGCCTGTGTTTCCAGCACTTCATTTATCCTGATTTTACATTGATGCTGCTAATTCTTACAGACCTTTGAAAGTTACTGGACCTTAAGAACTTGTAGACTTTGTTCATATATGTGGCTTTAATTAGTGCAATGGAGATGATTATAAGCTCTTGCTGTATTCCCACTCTGGTTCTCCCTGGATGATAGCTTAACCCACTATTTTAAATTTTAAACTAAGTCTCCATTTGGAAGCTGAGGAGGTTCTTGTATTTTCCCAGTGATCCTTTGGAGTGAAGTTACTCTTCACTGATTAGAAAGAGTGACAATATATTATTTCATCTTATTGAAGAGTTACAATTTATTTCTAGGCAGTAACCAAAATGGAAGTTGTACTTAAATAAATTTCCATACCTGCCCTCTCTTCTGAAAGAGCTGGTATGTCCCTGTTGGCATAGATTGACCCACTTCAATCACTGTCTGTAGGAAATACTAAACTATATATTATTTGATTATGTACTTTATTTTCAGGTTGGCATACAGGATGGTAGGAGTCTGGGATGGGACAAGCTGGTCTTAGTTCCACTGTGCTGGCACTTGTGTGTAATTTCTTAATGGCATTCTTATCTTCTAAAAGGCGAGGCCAAATAACGACATTTAGGGAAGTTAGCCAGGATTGTATGATTGCATGTAACACTTTTGGTGCCATAGTCCTGCTAAAGTATGGAGAAAGCCGTGGTAACTATTCAAGTCATCCTGCAAAATGGCAAGGGCTGAGGTTGAACAGTCACGATTCCCAAAGCACCACCTCCTCTGTTCATGCATGTAGCTCTCATTAATGCAAATATTCTCTAGTTAGGGTTGTGGCTACTCTTAGGAACCCTTTAACAGCTAATTAAAGTACACTTTGGAAGTTGGGGAGGTTCTTGTGTTTGCATAATCTTGGGTTTCCTGATTTCTTAGAAGGGAAGGATCTAGTGACTTAAATGCTTGAATGCTCTGCCATCACTACTTAGGAATTTGGGAATACCACAATCTATATGGGAAAAACAGCTGTTAAATTTCTTAGAGTGAGGGAGTATGAGGCTGTGATGTGATCCTCCCTAATTAAATTGCTTGACATCAGGGAGAGGAAGATGCCCTTCATGTTTTTGAGTTTCAGCCTACTGCAAAACCAAGGCAAAGTTAAACTTCCTGTACAAAGGCAGATGTTAATCCTCACCAATGGCACTGAAGTTGCCCAGAGGCTTTCCTGGAGGTCTTGGTCCAGATAAGTGTGTGTTAGACCTCTGCCCCTTACTCTTCTGTCACAGCAGCCCTTTAATCAAAGGCAGTTTAAAAAATTTTTGTCAAAATGCTAGGCACCACACGTTTCACTTCCTTAAAAACATATGGATTTAAATTCCTAGCCATCGTCATACCCCCTTAGGTTTCTGATTTTAGACACCTGTTTCTGTTAACTCTTTTGAAACAGCAGACTTTTTTATCAATATATTGGTCACTTTAGTTATGTAAAAAGATTACATTTTATGCTTGTCTTTTTCCTCAGAAGTGATACAGCATACCTCTTTGTAAACTCATGTTAACCTCTTTTACCTGTTGTGCTGATAAGTAAATGAAAATGTGGGAGCTGTAGGCACTCATCCCTCCAGTGAAGCTCTTTACATTCCATAGCTTGGGATATTATTTTTTTCTTTGTTATTGTACTGTGCAGTTTTTTTTTCCTGTTCTAATTTGCCATGATGTGGTCAGTGCTGTTTCCTTCCGGCTGCTTGTGAGCCTGTGATAGAGATAAGGATACGTTTACAGTGCATTTTTAACAAGAAGCTGAAAGTTTGCTTCATGTAGAAACTCAGGGACTCTCTGCATTGTACAAAGAATTTATTTACTGGATTCATCTGTTTGATGCTGTGGGAATCAAGATCTAGAGCATTTTACTTGCAAAATAACAACTTTGGTAAATGCGAACGATGTGTAAAGAAGAAAGGTGATATACTTGAGATATTCTACAGCTCGCTAGGTCAGTCTGGGTTTTGTATTTTTACTTTTGAGTATACTTTAAAGAATCAAATGAAAAGATGGATTTTCTTTTTTAACTTTTGTAACTTTTGCTTAGTTTCATGTTTTTAATGTGAAACACCTTGAAACTGATGTATTATTTTCTGAAACAGTTTTATGTTTAAGGGAATGAAAAATTTGCATGTGTGTATCAGCAAAAGTAATACCTTTGAAGATACAAAGGTGTCTCAACTTCCTTGGAAGTCCGAGTTACAGTTTGGAGCAAGCTTTTTTGTGACTGCTACTATTTCATATAGCTAAAGCAATCATTTCTTAATTAGAACTTTTCTATTTTTTCCCTCCACAGTCATAAAGGCTATCGAGGTGGGAAGAACAACTCAGGAAAGGATTTCGCTTGGTTTGTTTCCCTTTGAGAAGAGAAGAACCTGGGAACACCGATGTTCTAAGAATTACGAACACTGCTACTTGATTCATTTTATGATCCTGCCTTTCTGCCCAGCTGGGCTTCAGTAACTCTCTCCGTTCTTTCACATTTGAGAACATTTTTCTTCGTATGTGGAGCTGAGACCTGGGAATGCGTTATTATGGCAGCAGTTGTACAGCAGAATGAACTTGTGTTTGAATTTGCCAGCAACGTCATGGAGGATGAGCAGCAGGTATGATGGGACAGTGTATGAAACCATATTCATACAAGTTGGTGCTAGGAGTATTATGAAAACATAAGAAAAATATATGGTGTAAAACACAAAACAGCAAACACTGAGGTCATTATTGTTGCAGCAGATCTTTGTGCTGTTTCAAAAGCTTCCTGTTGCTTCCTGTAACTTGCATGGGCAGAACAGAAATTGGTTGAAATGTTACAGCTTCTGCAGTATTGCAGAGACATCCTCCTCTGAAAATGTTTTTCCTGTGTTGCTGATTTGTACCAGTAGAATACATCTATTTATGATGCAGAATTCCCCACATTCTGGTATTTGACAGTAGTTTTAACTTCCCTGAGTGCTAGGATAAAATTCTGAATTAAAGTAACGGTCATACTACAGATGACTAGCGGGAGCAGTAGGTACCCGCTGGCTGCTTTTTGCAGATTGGTTTCTAAATTGTATTACTGTATGCTGGCTATTCAGAAATAAGCTTCAAAGTAATTTAAATTGGTTTCTTTCACACTGCAGGGAAAATACGTCTGTTTCTATCTGAGCAGGCTCTCAGTTAGGTGTTGATTATCTAAACCACATCCTGTGAGTCCTGAGGCTTCAGTAAAGGATTCCTGCTGTAAAAATTAGGCAGCTCCTATATAGGTGGCGGTTAATAGTAGGGTTTTGAATTTAACAAGAAATCAGGTGTCTGGGTACTGTGGAGAGGCAGTTCTTAAAAGACTGAGAAGTACCATGACAAACTGTTCTTCTTTCTGTGAATGTGAAAAGCATTTGTGCTCCTCTTTCAAAAATACTTTTGGCTTTATAATCTTGTGTCTGTTTGTTTGTGTGGCCTAGTATCTGGCTGGGTTAGTGGCCTGCTTCTGGTGTCAGAGTCATGTGATCATTTCAATGAACTGAGTGTTGTCTGTCTAAAGTGCTAACTCAGTTTTGGGTGGAACTAGTAATGTAACTTCCTTCCCTGTATTTTTCCAGAGCTTGTGGTAGCCTGGGGATTTAGATATGGGAATTGCACAAACATAGCTGAAAATGAGCCTTGTTTATTACCTCTGTTTGTTCTTCATCGCTGGCTTTACTTTACAAGCCTATGGGAGAGGGGAGAATTGAGATGGGAGGGCTACTTCAGTGTGGTTTCTGGAAGGGGTAGTGCAAGCAAACGTGCTTTTGTTCAGTTTAGCTGTGTGTTCTGCTTCTTGAAATTTCTTCAGATGCTCACCTGAAAAACTTCAAAAATACTAGAGGGCACTGAACAGGGCAGTAAACCCTCCCTAAATAGAGCTTTCTGCAGCTCCAGAGCAAACTCAGCCTTATCATTTATCTCATAACTCCAATGAATCCTACACCAGGTGAAGCCTAAGGAAAGGTGGTGTCCTGTAGCATACAGGAAATCAAAGATATGAAAGACCAGAGAGAGGGTGCATAGCAGAAGGTCCATCACTGCAAACAGTTGGATACAAGCTTCTCTCAAATTGCTGAGTTGACTTAGTTCAGATACCAAAGGTGCAGGTAGCTAGCTGGCTGGCTGCATGAAGGTAGATCTTAAATACTCACTTGTAGAAAAGGAGTCCTGTGTAGGGGAAGATGTGGGAAGGTAGAGCAAGATTTAGTTGAACAAGGATTTCCAGTATAGCATTAACCCAAAAAGATTGCTTATTGCTTATACCTGGTTGATCTGCTTGTTACAATATAAAATCTATTGCTGCTCCTGAAGTTTTGAAATTCTGGATAGATGAGCTGTATTTAGGGGTGAATTACATGATTTGTGTACGTTGCAAGAATTTTAGCTCTGGAAGTGCTCTGTGTTGGTCAAACATATATTTTGAGCTTTATCAGTATAGAAAAGGTGACATTTATACACAGGTGTCATTCAACTGATCTTTGGATAAATATTTTTATGATGCCCCCAAAAGCTGGCATTGCAAGAACTTTGGTACTTCTCTTCTTGTCAAAGCTTTGCCTGGAGCCCTGTTGTGCCAAGAGCTGTCAGGACATGGAACAGCTGCAGGGAGGAGAGGTTCAGGGTCTAGATGGCAGCTACACTCAGTATTTCAGGGAAGTCATAATTCATGGCTTTTTTTTTTTTTAAAGGCTTAGTTAAACAACCGTAAATTATGAACAGTCTATTTGCAAATGTAAGCATTCAGCCAGTGGCAGATGCTAATGGGAGGGACTCTGTCATGTAGCTCTGTGTGAATGGGAAAGTGTCTCTTTTATCAGCCGTATCCTTTTGAGGTCAGAAAATAAGGTGGCATTTTTTATTTTTTTTTATTTTTCTTGGAGGGTTCATTTATCACATTGTGCATGTATGATGAGGAAGAAATGGGGTGAAAATATCCTTGTAATTTTGAGAAAGGAATAAGTGGCTTACATTAATGCTGCTGGTAACCTGCTACATGCTGCTACATGTCAGAGATCCTGGTTAAATGAGGGTTTGCTTTCTCTCCCTCTCTGCCATCTCTGCCCTTCCCCCGCCCAGGTCAGAGTGAGAGTGAGAGAGACTGCACACATAGTCGGTCCTGCTGCCTGAAACTGCTTTTCTTCAAGTCTGCAGCTTCTTCTCTCAATGTCTTTTGATTTAGTCCTTCGTGAACTTACAGTTAATGTGGTATTTGATCAGGACATTCTTAATTTAAAAAGCTGAATAAAAGCAGCCACAGAGGCTGGATCTGTACTAGGAAGTTTTAAATGGTGCCGGGCACATGCAGAATCATTGCAAACATTACATCGCTGGCGTGGTCCCCGGCATGACTGCTCTGTGCCAACAGGTCAAGTCACTCAGCCAAGGCCAAGATCCATGTTTTTTGGCTATTTCCAACTCCTGCTGAAGTGCCCCCCTTGTCGACTTGCAGTTTTATGAAGACTTTGAGGAAATCATTGTAAGGTCCATAATGAGATTGTCTCCCCTGAAAAGCAAGCAGTATTTAATTGCTTCCAGCACCCCTCTCTGAAACTTCGTAACTTCCCAGATGCTGGCCACAGGAACACCTTTAAAGTCAAGAAAGAGGCTGCCTCTGCTGTTGGCACAGGAACCTTCAACAAGAAAAAAATTAATTCCATTTTCTAGTCACTAAGTTCACTTTGCCTAGGTTTTTTTAGGTTTTGTTTTAAAAATAAATGGCAAACTGAATTGGACTTGCAAGTCTGAATTCTATTGCTCTGTTAAAAAGACAGGGTTTTTTCACTGAGGTTTCTTTCTCTTCCCTGTGCCCTCCCTGCCCCCCCTGTAGCTTTTCCCTGCTCCTACCTATTGCATGCCTTTCTTCCTACCCATCACTCTCACAAAATTTATTCCACACCAGTTAGAACATAGTCGCCATATTCCTGGGACAAGTTTTCTTCATTAGAGGACTTATAGGATGAGAAGGCACTACTTCCAGAGCAGAAGTCCCCTTCCTTATTTTCCATTTCAACAACTAGGATGGTATTTTGATCTTCTGTCAGTTGATGACAGCTGGTAAGAAAATTCTCAGAAGAGAAAGAAGCATCTTGTCAGCATGTGAAACACCCAAGAAGAATTTGAGAGCAGGAGGGAAGTTTGCGGCCTTTGGCCCCCAGAGGAGGGCAGAGTTCAGTTTTCAGGGGTTCATGGAGCATCACCGATACTTTCAGGGACCTGCTCATGGGATCTTCCATGGAAAGCAGCATCTGTCTGAAGCTTTGCACTCCTCCGAATGATTAAAGGTTGGCCTACAGGACTGGTTTGTAGGTAAACTACAGTGAGGAATTTGTTGTCTGAGTCTTGGGAAGATTTCAGTAGTAGCTCAACTCCTTTATGTGTCCAGCAGACGTGGGAGATGTGTTGAAGTCAAACCAAAGCTTTGGCAGAGCTAGGGTGTCATATTTTAACTATATTTTGCGTGAGAAAGATGAAGTAGCAGAAATAGGCAATAGGAAAAAATACACAAATTGTTCTTCTATGGATTTTTGTATTGATTTCTTGAAAATTATCGCTGACACTTAAATTTGGGAGTTTTTTTTTAATTTTGGGATGCTTTACACACTTCCTGTTTGTTAGTGCATGTAGAACCACCTTTGTATTAGAAATAAATTATTTTGTGATCTTGCTATTTGAGAGGCAATTTAATTTGTCTTAATGGAAGCACCACTCTCTACTCTTTAATTTAATGTTTTCCCTGTGTGTAATTCTCATTACACACTAGCATCAAAGGGAGCAATAGTAAACATGGGCTCTTCTGCAGTTCTAAATGCATACAAAGTTATTCCTGTGTCTTACAACAGCAGAACTACAGGAAGCTTTACCTTGGCTCTCCACTGGGATTCAGGTGCTTTCAATGGAATCAGGGACATTGTAGAAGTACTGAGGTGAGATTTTACCTCTCAAAACAGTCATATGTACATCAGCATATATTAACAGTAGCTTTTAAAACTGAATTAAGTGCTTGTTAATGAAATCATAACCAGTTGCAAATACTGTACAAAAAAGTGATGACTGTTTCCACAAGAATAATTTCAGATTAAATTTGTTTGAACTAGTGTGAATGCTTTTCTCTCTGACAGTGTATTATTTATTTGGTCCAGCCTTTCCTTTTCACAGCTGTGACAGGAAAGAAAATCCGTATCTTACATCTCCGTAAAGTATAAGTTGGAAGCAGGTGTAACAATGGTTTTAAAATAAAAGGCTACAATAATTGTGAATATATTCTGACTCTTCCAGTTCAAAACTGTTATTAATTTAAAGAAAACCACATTTAAAGTGTTTTACCACAAGTGAATGCTTTTGTGTTTGTCTCTTGTCTTTCGGAAGCACAATGTGTCAGCAAGCGCCTTGGACAGTCTGGCACGGAGTTCAAGTGCCCAGGTATTCCCATGCCATGGGAGTTTCTCTGCCTGTAGACAGGCATGGTTACTGTGCCAGAGTATGTGTGTATAGGATGGTTGCTTCTAGACATGGTCAAAATACAGTTTAACCTTGCAGAGCAGATCGTATCTGATCGTATGGATCAAACCAAGTGCTGCTGAAATGTATGACAGCAGCACTGTTTATTACCACGGGAAACATTTCAGTCAGCGGTGAAGCCTGTTTTGTAATTAAGTTTCATAGCAGAGTGACAAGAAGGGTGTAATATAAACAGGGCTTTGAGAAACCGAGCTGAAAACGTGTAGCAATCAGTTGGGGTTATCTGTGTTTCATTTATTATTCTGAAACAGTTTTTTATGACTTGCCCCCACTAAAAAGTAACAGCAGTGTTTTTGCCTCTCAGAGGCCAAGTCAATTATGTGATTGTCAGTCATTACAGAAGGATGATGCTGAGCCAGAGTGATTTTTTTTTTTTATTCAGAAGAAGCTAAGGTGAGGCTTGTCCTTAGCACAGGCAACTTGATACACTGCTGCAGATACTGCAGCTATCGAGCTGGTGCAATGGCAGAAGCAGGGAGGAAGGAGCGCCTCGCTTTGAAGACATGTCAGGGAGTAAGCTGGCCATTTGCAGATGAGCATGTAGGAGATAGATGCCTACGTCAGCAATAGACACTCCAATGCCTCCACCATTTATAGTCAACAGAGAGGAATAGGCATTTTTAGGGTATGATTCATCCTATCGTAGCACAGGAGCCTAAAACTGGGCAGGGAAATTGTGCCCTAGAAATACCCCTCTCTCTCTTTTGGTTCTGAAGGAAACCTGTGGTTCCTAGCTCAAGTCCAAGTGTCTGTATCACAGCTGTCTGAAGTTAGGTGAGATGAACTTCACCCGTAGTCTCTATGAACTGGAGCAGGATGACAAGACTGATTACTTGCATCTTACATCCTAAAAGTTATATGCTGTGGCATATTACTGAAATGGAGGTATTTAAACTATTTTTAGAGCATGAATTTTATCTCAGTAATGAGGCTGTAATCTTCCTTCTAATTTGTGGAACATATTGTTGAAAATAAAACTTGTTTTAAATGCATACAGTATTTTATTGTATTTCCCTCTTTACAGTGCTTTATCTTTTTTATTGATACGGCTTTTGTTTAATCAAATCTATTTGTTTGTTCTTGCCTGGAGGCAAATAAGATCAGGGATGTTGGTGTTAGTAAACAAACAGGATGCACAATGTGAACACGATTCTTTCTGAGGAACAGCAGGGACCTCTTGACCACCAATGGTGCCTGATTTCTCAGCCTTGGCACAATGCAAACTTGGACAGATGTGGCCACAAATGTGTGGGGTAGAAGCTGTCCCATTGCCTGACTCTGTGTATGTCCATCATCTGGCAATGTGATTGCACAAGAGGGCTTTAACTGATCTGCCCTTTGCTCATTGTTACGGATCTCCTACCATGTTACTCTATTTTGCATCTTCTGTTTGGTAGAGTAGGTAGGTTATTTGTTGGGGTTGTTTGCTTTTCATTTTGTTGGCGTTTTTTGTTTAGCAGACTGTCCATGATAGAAGCCCATGAAAATACTAGTTTTGTTTCTTAATTCTTCCTTTTTTCCTGATTGCCCTTTACCACAGTTGTTGCTGAGACATGCTTCAGAAAACACAGAGCAATTTGAAGTGATGTTTGCAGCCTTTTAAAACTTCTAATTACAGTTTCTGTTTTCTGTACTTAGGTTCCAGACTCTTCCCTAGGAGAGGCTTACTCCCATAGCTGTTTGTGTTGGGCCAGTAGCTCCGGTACCATTTTCCATTGGTGACAGTGTGCGTAGTGGCAAGGCTGTGAGACATGAGTAATCCCTAAGCAAGTTCATAATCATGTGGTTGGGGCTTTTTTCTTCTGTGGTTAAAAAAAAAAAAAAAGTGCTTGATCTCGCATGTCTGTGCTCTTCTATGGAGGGTGGGACCAGATGTACGTATATTGGTTTTCTCAGAAACATGTTTTAGCAACTTTGTCCTGTGTTTTCTTGTTTTTAAGCTTGCCACATTCATAACTTTATTTATTTTTATAGTGAGAAAAACGTAGTTACACTAGGCTTTCTCTGAGCCTGCTCTGTTATCATCAGCTATGACTTTCTTCCTGCAAATGACATTTTAAAAGACTCACTTTGTAAAATATCGTGTCTGTAGTAAACAGTATTTTCTGAAAACTTCTTACTATTGAATGGATGCCTTTTCAGAGAGTGTGCTCTTGTTATATTACTGATCAGCTAGATTTCTCTTTTCCCAGCTGCCTCTTTTCTTCTGTATCTAATGCAAAATAGCTATTGAGACAGAAGGATGATGTCAGAAAGCTGACTTAGGAAGGAAAGCAGGGTGGAAGTAGTGTCAAGTGACTAAAGCCATAGGAATTATAATATCAAGCTCACTCCCTATTACACCCCTTGCTCTTGTATCAAGTGTCCCCTAAAACAGTGATCTTAACTAGCAACCCCCCATGGGGGACTTGGTACCTGTGAGTTCTTCATGCAGTCCTGATATCCAGGGGACTCTTCCACCCCCAGATTGATGGGAAGAGCAAAAGATGTAAGATGCTTGCAGCAAGTGGCTTGCCCACTATTATTGCCAGCAGAGTTTAGCATGTGCTGTGCCACTCCTCCGTATTGTCAGCTTTTATGCTGCAAAATAATGTCATGGGAGTCTGGTATTACCTAATGGAGTAAATACATTAGATACTACAGTGATATTCAGTCTCTGGCTCATAGTGGGACACTGCTGCTGTATGGTTTTATGTGCTAGAAGTCATCCCATTTTTTGGTACTCCATCCTGATGGCCTAATATTCAAATGATGTAATATAGGTCTGTTGACATATTAATCAGTAAGTGTTTAGGTTGGATGTAGTCTAACTACCATTATTTTAATTTTCTTTTTTCTATGCCCCAGCTTGGTGATCCGTCTATATTCCCTGCTGTCATTGTGGAGCATGTTCCTAGTGCAGACATCCTACATAACTACTCTGGCTTAACCTGCGTGGATGAACCTAGTGACATGATCACTGAGAGCTCTCTGGACGTCGCAGAAGAGCAAATCATAGAAGATGATGATATCACCCTCACAGGTTGGCAATAAAAATATTTCTGTGCCATGGTTTTGCACCAAGATGGCTGTGGCTAATGGTAGAGAAAGGCTTAATGACAAAAAACCAACAGGAAACAAAATTATAGTAGTATTGAATGCTGTTAATTCTGTACAAGACACAGAAAATGTCATTAATGCTGCAGGTGGCTTGCAATCCCGGATGCACAGCTGATAATGGTAAAGAGCTTCATCCATCAACAGAGATTAAGATAGAGTCCTGCTCAGAGTACCAACAAGATTTTTCTTTGCTAGTATTTGCATAGGATTTGTTTGTTCTTCTTTAATGGTTGGTGTGTACCTAAGTAAACATACATAAACCAAATAAATAAACATACATAAACCAAACAGCAGGAATGGGCAACTTGAGTAGATGTGCTGCTTTTAGCTTCCTGAGAGTATACAGTTAGCCATAAAATGTGCACATTAGCATGACTTCCTGGTGTAAGTATGCTCAGCATAGAATTAATCTTGGATTTCTAATAATGATTAAAGCCTAAAATAGATACGTTCTGTGTAAATTCTCTTAGAAAATGTAACCCCAAAGAGAAGACAGCTCTCAAGAGGAAAGCTCAAACATTAAGTCACATTTTAAAAAAAAAAAACCCTCACTGAATGCACATATTAGAAATATTTTTGCAGAACAAGTCTGAAAGGTGGGATAGATACTTCCCAGAGAGAGGATCTGTTTCTGCATCTTCCCTCAGCCATTAGGCTTCACACCTGGACTGTCTCCAGGGCTGGAGATAGCTTGCTGGTTTCAGTAAAGCTTTTGACATTATTTCCAAAGGCGTACTCTGATACAATCTTTTACCACCAAAAGCAAAACAAAAACTCAACAAACTTGACATGAGGTTCACAGAGTAAATTGACATGAGCAGTTCTCAGTAAGTGGTTTTATCTGATAAAAATGGCACCTTTTTTTTTTCTTAGTAGTGAATTATCTGTGAACAGACTGTGACCATACAAGTAAGTTAGCTGATTATTCAAGAAGATTTTACATACTTTATTTCAGGTTGAGACCTCTTGCCAACTGTTCATTTGCTATTCATGTTAATTATTCACACTGCAACTGGCATTTCCTCAGTGTGTTACTTAAGCACCACTTAACGCGGCTGTGTGAATTTTTTGTAGCAGATCATTTTTGTAAGTCCATGTTAACTGTAATATATTGTGTGTGAATTTTTACTTGCATGAGTAATTGTGAAACTCCACTTTTGTGAATGCTCTTGTTAACACTTCTTTTGTTGCTGGTCACATGGGAAGGGTTTGCAAATTGCTGCCAGAGACTGAAAATATGTAATCCTTGTAACCAATGGTGTCCAAGGGTTTCTGGGATACTTTGGAGGCAGACAAGTACAGTATTGTTCCCATCATCCATTGTGGTTCAAGCAATCTGGTTTTCTTTAAAGGCAAAGTCCTTAGAAAACCAGAGCTGCCACTTTGCAGGGATTATTGTTGTGAACGAGGTGTTAACTAATTATCTGTTTCACAGTCTCCATCCTAGCAGTTACTGTGCATACTGTGGGTTTCCTTGGAAGGGAAAGCATATGAACCCAGGCCAGGCAGGGACCAGTACTGCTGGTGAAAGCTCCTGCTCAGGATGCAAGGCAGGTGGCACTGGCTCAGTCCATGGTTTCTGTCAGTCTGACACAAGTGGGCAGAATCTGGGGGCCCAGGGGTGTGAAGGCACCCCACAGGAGGTGAGGAGAGGATGCTGGGGAAGGAGCCCCCTGTCACCTCCCTGCCTGCTGCAGGCAGGCATCGACTGTGGCTGCAGCTGCCCACTTGAACTGCCAGGCTGCCGTGGAAGAGACCCAGTTCAAGCATGACTTGCCGTAGGCTGCCTTTGAAATGGGACTAATCATAACTGAAATTTCCCACCTACTCTATTTTTCAACTGCCTTTTTTTTCCCCTCCCTCCTTTGAAGTACCCTTCTTGATATTTTTTTCATGGGGTGTTTGGTCTCAGCAGTGAAATGTGTTGTTTTGCTTCTTTGAAATTTGTACCAGTCTTTTCAGTCACTTCTATGCTATGCGTTTGAGAGAGGATCAGACATTATACAGACTGTACTAATTCCATATGAAAATATTTATAAGACTGAAGTTCACAGCAAAACGAAACTGAAACGGCCATAATTTGTGACAAAACATTGCTGAGACATGTCTGCTTAATATGCAGGATTTGGGTTTTTTTAAGTTACCAGTTCTTCAGTACTGTTTTATCTCTCTGTCATACATTAAGCTTCTCTTTTCTCCTAAACTAACAGAAATTAGCAGATCTCCTGAAACTGAAGCAATCACATTTTAGGGATCTGTCTGCAGAATGATTGATGCTAGTAGGTTTTTCCATCTATAGGATGTAGCTTCAGCCCTTCAAAGGCACAGCTATTGCACATCAGTGATTACTTACCTCTAGTATAAATTATAACCTGCAGAAAACTGTAAGAACATCTGTTTCACATGAAGCCCTGCTTGAAACATGGCTAACAACCAGCTTTTTAGTTACAATAATGCTCATGCTGTAGTTTTTTTGTAACGAATAGGCAGACCTGCCTTATCACCACCCTCCACTTTAAAAGCACTTATCCCTAGAAAAGCTGGGATGGCAATTTATATAGTCAGTTTCTTGCCAATATTATGGGATTTTAAATGGTTAACCATCATGTAGTAAAAGGCGATTAACAAAATAAATTGGAGCATTTGGCTTTGAAGTTTTATCTCTAAAGGGAATGTTGAATTGTGGGGGTTTTTTTCTGAAAAATACAGAGGATAATGTTTTGTGCAGAATAAATTCTAGACCAACTCGTCAGATGGTGCAGTTTGCTATGCTTTATATAACTTATTAATGTGACTGATTATGGTTATAAGGTGCATAAGGAGGAGGAACTAATTGGATTATATAACTTCCTGGAAAAAAATGTTGTTATTAATTATTTTTTATTTTAAGTTTGCCATGTCTGGCCAGTTTAATTTAGAAAAATAACAGTTAATCAAACTCAGCCATTTTGTGCTTCACCTGTTCTGGTGTTGTTTTCATGGGATCAGGGAAGCAGCAGCACTGAGAGAGGAGAGAGAAAATTCGTGCTTAGATGCCCTGTGCCCTAGTCTGAATAGGGAGCATGGAAGTGTGCATATTTATAGATCGATAATGGTGCTAAACAACCAGTTCAGAAGTTATTTTACAACATTTCGAAGCACAGTAGCATTTGGCTTGTATGTTTGGTGAAACTCTAGTGTTTGTGGTACAAGCCAAGTGGGTCAGGTAGAAGAACGCAGGCAAAGACACGTGAGGTGCTGCAGCTGCACAAACCCAGCATCTTCGGTGATAATTTGTGATGTTACAAAGAAATCCAAAAGAGTAGTTAGGTGGAAACTGAACTTCGTAGTGTTAACCCATGAGGATTTTGATTTGACAAGATGCCAGTTGTAAAAAAACCCTAACAAGTACTGTTTCAGTTACTTTATAAAGAAATTATTCACTGCTGCAGGTAGCATCTGGTTAAAAAGAGTGAGGGTTTTTTCATGTAGCTCCCCAATGGGATAGTTTTCTTTACAAATTTTAAAGCCTTACTTAAGAAAATGAAGGGTGTTGTGTAGATCTCTTGAAATAGCTGTTCTTAAACTCAGTGTTCCAGTGGTAGTTAACAATCAGCATAGAGCTGACACTAAAAAGCAATCACCTAAATTTAACAGCCAGCTATTCTGCAAAAGGGGGCTCTGCCCAAGTTTAGCGGATCTCTTTCTACTTTTAGCAACATTAGATTTCTTCCGTTGTTATTTTGAGGCTCTGCAGTCCCTGGTTTTGTCTATAGTAAAACCAGCAGTGAATTTAAACACAGCTGTGACTAGCACAGCCCTTATCTTGGCCTGGGCAATGACTCCTGTGGTCTACTCTTGGGGGGCAGCTGACCACCGGGGAAGCAATGGGAGCAGGATGGGATCACCAAAAGCAGTGTAAAGCTTTCAGAAAAGGTGCTAGGCAGGAGTAGGGAAAGCAGGACTTTGGACTGAGGTAGGGAGCTTCCACCGTGAGGCATAGTTTCTTTCTCCACCAGCTGAGAAGAACAGAAAGCTGTGTTTGGGCAAGCCTCGTCCTAACAGTGAGTGCTGATTCATAGCAAACCTGCATTCGCAGTATCTGGGCTGGTATTGACGTGCAGGTACAGAGGCTTACGTTTGTGGCTTGCTCAGATAAACAAGAACTTGTAGAGTACCCTGGGAAAGAAATGAAGTTACTTTTGAGTGCGGTTTTCCCTTTCCCTCCCCTTCTTTTTTTCTTTCTCCTCCCTGCCTTTTGCCTCCCTTTTTTCCTTTCCCGCTCTTTTTTTGCTCGCTCCTTTCCCGCTCTTTTTTTGCTCGCTCCCTTCCCGCTCTTTTTTTGCTCGCTCCTTTCCCGCCCTTTTTTTGCTCGCTCCTTTCCCGCCCTTTTCTTTGCTCGCTCCTTTCCCGCCCTTTTCTTTGCTCGCTCCTTTCCCGCCCTTTTCTTTGCTCGCTCCTTTCCCGCCCTTTTCTTTGCTCGCTCCTTTCCCGCCCTTTTCTTTGCTCGCTCCTTTCCCGCCCTTTTCTTTGCTCGCTCCTTTCCCGCCCTTTTCTTTGCTCGCTCCTTTCCCGCCCTTTTCTTTGCTCGCTCCTTTCCCGCCCTTTTCTTTGCTCGCTCCTTTCCCGCCCTTTTCTTTGCTCGCTCCTTTCCCGCCCTTTTTTTTGCTCGCTCCTTTCCCGCCCTTTTCTTTGCTCGCTCCTTTCCCGCCCTTTTCTTTGCTCGCTCCTTTCCCGCCCTTTTTTTTTGCTCGCTCCTTTCCCGCCCTTTTTTTTTGCTCGCTCCTTTCCCGCCCTTTTTTTTGCTCGCTCCTTTCCCGCCCTTTTCTTTGCTCGCTCCTTTCCCGCCCTTTTCTTTGCTCGCTCCTTTCCCGCCCTTTTCTTTGCTCGCTCCTTTCCCGCCCTTTTCTTTGCTCGCTCCTTTCCCGCCCTTTTCTTTGCTCGCTCCTTTCCCGCCCTTTTCTTTGCTCGCTCCTTTCCCGCCCTTTTCTTTGCTCGCTCCTTTCCCGCCCTTTTCTTTGCTCGCTCCTTTCCCGCCCTTTTCTTTGCTCGCTCCTTTCCCGCCCTTTTCTTTGCTCGCTCCTTTCCCGCCCTTTTCTTTGCTCGCTCCTTTCCCGCCCTTTTCTTTGCTCGCTCCTTTCCCGCCCTTTTCTTTGCTCGCTCCTTTCCCGCCCTTTTCTTTGCTCGCTCCTTTCCCGCCCTTTTCTTTGCTCGCTCCTTTCCCGCCCTTTTCTTTGCTCGCTCCTTTCCCGCCCTTTTCTTTGCTCGCTCCTTTCCCGCCCTTTTTTTTGCTCGCTCCTTTCCCGCCCTTTTCTTTGCTCGCTCCTTTCCCGCCCTTTTCTTTGCTCGCTCCTTTCCCGCCCTTTTCTTTGCTCGCTCCTTTCCCGCCCTTTTCTTTGCTCGCTCCTTTCCCGCCCTTTTCTTTGCTCGCTCCTTTCCCGCCCTTTTCTTTGCTCGCTCCTTTCCCGCCCTTTTCTTTGCTCGCTCCTTTCCCGCCCTTTTCTTTGCTCGCTCCTTTCCCGCCCTTTTCTTTGCTCGCTCCTTTCCCGCCCTTTTCTTTGCTCGCTCCTTTCCCGCCCTTTTCTTTGCTCGCTCCTTTCCCGCCCTTTTCTTTGCTCGCTCCTTTCCCGCCCTTTTCTTTGCTCGCTCCTTTCCCGCCCTTTTCTTTGCTCGCTCCTTTCCCGCCCTTTTCTTTGCTCGCTCCTTTCCCGCCCTTTTCTTTGCTCGCTCCTTTCCCGCCCTTTTCTTTGCTCGCTCCTTTCCCGCCCTTTTCTTTGCTCGCTCCTTTCCCGCCCTTTTTTTTGCTCGCTCCTTTCCCGCCCTTTTTTTTGCTCGCTCCTTTCCCGCCCTTTTTTTTGCTCGCTCCTTTCCCGCCCTTTTTTTTGCTCGCTCCTTTCCCGCCCTTTTTTTTGCTCGCTCCTTTCCCGCCCTTTTTTTTGCTCGCTCCTTTCCCGCCCTTTTTTTTGCTCGCTCCTTTCCCGCCCTTTTTTTTGCTCGCTCCTTTCCCGCCCTTTTTTTTGCTCGCTCCTTTCCCGCCCTTTTTTTTGCTCGCTCCTTTCCCGCCCTTTTTTTTGCTCGCTCCTTTCCCGCCCTTTTTTTTGCTCGCTCCTTTCCCGCCCTTTTTTTTGCTCGCTCCTTTCCCGCCCTTTTTTTTGCTCGCTCCTTTCCCGCCCTTTTTTTTGCTCGCTCCTTTCCCGCCCTTTTTTTTGCTCGCTCCTTTCCCGCCCTTTTTTTTGCTCGCTCCTTTCCCGCCCTTTTTTTTGCTCGCTCCTTTCCCGCCCTTTTTTTTGCTCGCTCCTTTCCCGCCCTTTTTTTTGCTCGCTCCTTTCCCGCCCTTTTTTTTGCTCGCTCCTTTCCCGCCCTTTTTTTTGCTCGCTCCTTTCCCGCCCTTTTTTTTGCTCGCTCCTTTCCCGCCCTTTTTTTTGCTCGCTCCTTTCCCGCCCTTTTTTTTGCTCGCTCCTTTCCCGCCCTTTTCTTTGCTCGCTCCTTTCCCGCCCTTTTCTTTGCTCGCTCCTTTCCCGCCCTTTTCTTTGCTCGCTCCTTTCCCGCCCTTTTCTTTGCTCGCTCCTTTCCCGCCCTTTTCTTTGCTCGCTCCTTTCCCGCCCTTTTCTTTGCTCGCTCCTTTCCCGCCCTTTTCTTTGCTCGCTCCTTTCCCGCCCTTTTCTTTGCTCGCTCCTTTCCCGCCCTTTTCTTTGCTCGCTCCTTTCCCGCCCTTTTCTTTGCTCGCTCCTTTCCCGCCCTTTTCTTTGCTCGCTCCTTTCCCGCCCTTTTCTTTGCTCGCTCCTTTCCCGCCCTTTTCTTTGCTCGCTCCTTTCCCGCCCTTTTCTTTGCTCGCTCCTTTCCCGCCCTTTTCTTTGCTCGCTCCTTTCCCGCCCTTTTCTTTGCTCGCTCCTTTCCCGCCCTTTTCTTTGCTCGCTCCTTTCCCGCCCTTTTCTTTGCTCGCTCCTTTCCCGCCCTTTTCTTTGCTCGCTCCTTTCCCGCCCTTTTCTTTGCTCGCTCCTTTCCCGCCCTTTTCTTTGCTCGCTCCTTTCCCGCCCTTTTCTTTGCTCGCTCCTTTCCCGCCCTTTTCTTTGCTCGCTCCTTTCCCGCCCTTTTCTTTGCTCGCTCCTTTCCCGCCCTTTTCTTTGCTCGCTCCTTTCCCGCCCTTTTTTTTGCTCGCTCCTTTCCCGCCCTTTTTTTTGCTCGCTCCTTTCCCGCCCTTTTTTTTGCTCGCTCCTTTCCCGCCCTTTTTTTTGCTCGCTCCTTTCCCGCCCTTTTCTTTGCTCGCTCCTTTCCCGCCCTTTTCTTTGCTCGCTCCTTTCCCGCCCTTTTCTTTGCTCGCTCCTTTCCCGCCCTTTTCTTTGCTCGCTCCTTTCCCGCCCTTTTCTTTGCTCGCTCCTTTCCCGCCCTTTTTTTTGCTCGCTCCTTTCCCGCCCTTTTTTTTGCTCGCTCCTTTCCCGCCCTTTTTTTTGCTCGCTCCTTTCCCGCCCTTTTTTTTGCTCGCTCCTTTCCCGCCCTTTTCTTTGCTCGCTCCTTTCCCGCCCTTTTCTTTGCTCGCTCCTTTCCCGCCCTTTTTTTTGCTCGCTCCTTTCCCGCCCTTTTTTTTGCTCGCTCCTTTCCCGCCCTTTTCTTTGCTCGCTCCTTTCCCGCTCCTTTTTTTGCTCGCTCCTTTCCCGCCCTTTTTTTTGCTCGCTCCTTTCCCGCCCTTTTTTTTTGCTCGCTCCTCTCCTCACGCTCTTTTTTTTCGCTCGCTCCTCTCCTCACGCTCTTTTTTTTCGCTCGCTCCTCTCGTCACGCTCTTTTTTTTTCCTCGCTCTTCTCCTCACGCTCTTTTTTTTTCCCCCGCTCCTCTCCTCACGCTCTTTTTTTTCCCCCCGCTCCTCTCCTCACGCTCTTTGCTTTCCCCCCCGCTCCTCTCCTCACGCTCTTTGCTTTCCCCCCCGCTCCTCTCCTCACGCTCTTTGCTTTCCCCCCCGCTCCTCTCCTCACGCTCTTTTTTAACTCTTATTTACCTCTTTTTTTTTTTTTTTAAAAATAAGTGTCTACCTATTTAAGTTAACATTTGAAAACTGATGCTTCTCAGAAATTGCCTCCATCACCACCATTCTTTTGGCTCTAACTTTTCCAAAGTGTAACAAATAAAGCGTTTCATCCCAGTTCTTAAATTTGCGACTGCATCATAAATGCCAGTGGTTAGAATACTTTTCTGCAATGTTAAGAGAGAAACTAAAATAACAGGCACCAGCTTGCCTTTGGTGGTTTAATTGGTTATCTCAGAGCACTTTCTCAAGCTGGGTGATGTGAATTAGCATCTTGCTGCTAGTGGGACAGAGAGGTGCTGCTCCATCTCCTCTGTGGTGCCCCACACCTTGTTTGTGTTAGCTCTTATGTTCTTGTAATTCAACTTGCTAATCCAGGAATACACTAAAAAGTTCTTTTCAGCCATTTTATAAAGCTGAATTGTCTTGCTGCATGATCAAATAATATGAAGCCTGGCTTGTGTTAGGTGACAGGAGTTTGGATCATGAACCAGGGGCAGAGATGGGAGGAAGAACCACAGCCCTTGTTTTTTCAGCAACAGGCAAATACTAATTTGGCTCAAACCACCTTGTGAAGTCATCTTCTAAGAGGCTTGAAGGGTGTTAGTAAAAGCATTAATGTGGTTAAGAAACTTAGTATTGTCGTTCTGTGTCTGTGGATAGATAGATAGTTGGCACTCCTAATGTTTTTTGTAAGCAGGAGATTATATTAATTTCTATGTTTATGTTAATTTATATGAATATTCTAAGTTCCTTTCATTAGTCCTGGATATGAATGGTCGACTTCTAGCCACAGTGATGTAAGGCTGGTGACCTCTGCCTCGCCTGCCATTATTCAGAGTGAAGAATTGACTCTGCTCCGTCACCTCAGTGCATGAAAGCAAGCGGGCAGGTTTGCTCCTCGTACAGCTCTTACCAGGTGAAAAGCAAACAGAAGCTGCACCCTCCTCCTTGCCCGCAGCACCAAGAGCCAGGGGGTAGCACTGCTGGCTTTTAAATTGTATGTGGCAGCGTAAACCAGCCCCGCTCAATAGCTTTGGCTGAGCTGGATCATGGCAGGTTACCTTCCTGTCCATTTCAACAACGTCAGAACTGATGACAGATGGCTTTGGCGGTGCTATGTGTCTGTAATTAGTGACGTCCTTATTGTGGTCTTCATTATGCTGGTAGATGATAGGGAAAGTTCCCATCCAGATAAAGCTTAGAATCAGAAGCAATCAAGTCAGCAGTGCCAGGCCAAGCGCGAGCATGCCTGCAGACTGCGTGAGCTGCACTTGGTTCCGTCTCCTGAGCTGGGCAGGCATTCCTTAGGGATACTGTTTGACTTCTGGGGCTGATGCTGAGCTCCAGAGCCTGAAGCTGCACAACAAAAGCATCAGCGGTTTGCTGTCTCATCTTGCTTTATGGCCTCCCAAGCTAGGACCTTAGTCCATACTTGCTACCTCCCCTTTTCTTCTCATGCTGTCCACCTCTCCAGCTCTGTGCTTCTAATTTCTTAAACTTTTTTGAAGATGTCAGCCAGAAGGCATGGAGCCTTAACTGTCTGAATGTCTGTGCAAGACATGGGGTGGGGCCCTGTAGACAACAGGGTGAGTTGCTGTGTTGGTCAGGTGTTCCCAACACCCATCTACTTTATTATGTCTTAGCCTGGGCCTCTGATGCTTGGGACATGGTAGGACTAAGGTCAAGAAAAAATCTAGAAGGTAAGGAGGCTTTCTCCTGAGCTCCATGTGCTGCCTGTAAATCACAGCTGGATGGAGGAGGTGATGCTGATGCAAGAATATCTGCATTCATCTTTGCCATCTCCTAATGATACGATTGCTGAAACTGTAACCATTTGGGGTGAAACTGTTTTGGGGTTTTTTGGTTGGTTGTTTTTTTTAGTTGTATGATTGTTTAGTGCTAGTGAGCTTGAGCGCTTTGTTTTTACCGTGATAGTTAGATTATTTTTTTTTTTAGGTATAGAAATTCTGGCATAAATCTTTTGGTTTTAAGCGAAGAAGTGTTCTAATAGTGTTGTGCTTTATGGTGCATTTTTGCTAGCTGTGTCAGTGTGTCTTGTTTCTTTCTTTTTCTTTGGTGACTGCCCCACCCAAAATTCCTCAAAGCTAAACAGGGAGGCGGGGTGTGAAAGCTGACTCATTACCAGACCGAGAAAGTAACTGAGGTTCATTAGTGTCCTAGGGAGGGGAATACTGATGCAGCCCTTTGTACTGCTTAGATAGGTGCAAGTGAGTTCCACAATGTATCTTCAAATTCCTGTCAAAGGATAAGGAAGCCTGGCCCCGTGCATTTCCATCTAAGAAAGAGGAATTTCTAAAAGAATGTGTTAAATAGTTCTAAAGGTTTATGGTACCAGGTGCTGGAACTATCATCTAAGTACTTGTCATTACAATTACTTTCAAAAAATTTCTCTTGTAAGCTACTCCTCCAGTCAAAGCAATATTATCTTCTTGGACAGACATTATTATGCAAAATGATACTTTTGGGGATTTTTTTTAATGTGTAGCTTCAGATGACCTTCATTATATATTAACGTTCAAGAGCTTTGGATTTGTCTAATGACCACCCTCACCCTCGTGAAATTGATGAGAAATTGTCTAGTAGTCAAACTTCTTTCAAATTTTGCCAGCCACCCTGTATTGCTTTTTGTGTTTTACGTTTGCTTTCCAGTGTTTTCCTGGAGCCTGCACTGTTAGCCCTACCTGTAATTCCCATGTATTTAAATAGTTTAGGATTCATAGTTTAGGTCATAGAAGTCATGGAATGTTTTCTTATCCGTACTCCAGGCTAAATGACAGGATATTTTTGGTGAGCATCTCTTAATTATGGGATTCACTTCCTTTGGACCACCATAAGAAGAAATTTGCAATATTGGGTTTTTTTTAAAGGATACTGTTTGGAATATTGTTTGTGGTAGTGATATTTCTTAGGGTTCATGGGTGTTGTGTTTTATTGCATGTGCTTGATAAGCAGAGAGAATGGTTAGAAAGATGAGGCAGAAATGAAGTGTTTGTGTTGGTTTTGGGTTTCTTTTTTTTAATACAGACAGTCTGAAAAAAGTAGTGTATTAAATAAATTTTTGCGGTGTTCATTTTCTCCGCAGCTAACCTGTTACTACTCATCTAGTGGAAGACCGTGTTTTCCACTTCTTTTTTTCTAGAAATTAAATAAGAATAAATATTGTGTTAAGTTTTAAGTCCAGTTTGTAGCTTGTTAAGAATTAATTTTTCTCTTTTGCTTTTAGTTGAAGCATCTTGTCATAATGGAGACGAAACAATGGAAACAATTGAGGCTGCTGAAGCACTTCTCAATATGGACTCCCCTGGTCCTATGTTGGATGAAAAAAGAATAAGTAAGTTTTTTATGAAAGCAAATCCAATCTATATTTGCCTTGTTTATTTGTGAAAGAAGGAGGGGTTCAGTGCAGCATGGTTGCATGGAGTAGGTAAGATTATTTTGCTTCCAGGTAGCCTTTACTTACATGGTTTGGATATCAGAAATCCAGTGTTTTATTGCAATGAAGGATTTCATTGCCATGTCAAGTTGAACAGGTAAGGTAAGAATCAAAATTTACAGAGGCAGGGTATGAATGAAGTCGGGGTGTTTAGATTGCAGTGTTTTGTTTGGCTGATTAGTCTGTTTATATTGCCAAGTTAAAAGAATACATACATCTGTAGATTGCCTTAAATATGAATTAAAATGTGTGATCACCGAATAATTGTGCTTTTTAGAAGAGTGGGTTGTATTATTAAATTATTTTATTTTAATAGTGCTTCTGCGTGTGTAAAATGTTGTTGGTGCATATATTCTGTTATGAACTAGCCTTCTCTCCCATGAAGGCCTTAAGCGCCATAGTTTTACTTTATTCTGTGTTTAAAGTTTTGCTGTTAAAAAAAAAAAAAAAACAAAACAAAAAACCCAAAAAAAAACCCAAAAAGCTAAACACAAAAAAAACCCAACAAAGTTTTAAATGTCCTTGTGGCTGTGTAAAAATATTCCTATTGTCTGTTTCCCTTAAGCAACGATGTTTGGTGCAACTGATGATGATGATATGGTGGCTCCTATTACACATGTGTCAGTCACGCTTGATGGGATCCCCGAGGTGGTGGAAGTTCACCAAGCCCCAGACCCCTATGCTGAATCACCAGAGACTCCAGAATTTGAACAACCAAAGAAGAAAAAAGGTAAGATGCTACTGGAGAACAGTGGCGTGGAGTAGGAGAGCCGTGGGGTGGCATGCTCGCTTCCCCTGCGGGTGACTGGAACCATTTTGAACTCAGCTAGAAATACAGAGAAAGCATTTTCTTACTGGGTAGTGGGAGCACAGATGCTGGTGCTTAGATACTAGTTTTGGGCAGGTAGCAATGATGGCTTATCCCATAGGAAACAGGAATCTCTGCTTGTGCCTATTTATAGTTTCTTCTTACAAGCAAAATTGCAATACAAGCTATAGAGCTTTTGTTTCTGTGAATCCTGAAGTACTTTAGTTAGCTCTTGTTTAGATTCGGTTAAAGATACTTGGTCTGTTCAGAATATGGGATGAGAATGAGGAGGGTTTTTTAGCTTTTGTTAAATACGAGCAGTTTAATTTTATGGTTTTTTAAATAGTTGCGTGCTTATAGTAAGCGTTAGTCCCACATGCGGTAGATAGCATTTACAGTGATGTTCCGTTGGAGTCAGTGCTGTGCTAAAGAGTAAAGAACCGGTTTTAATCAGACTTTCTGCTCCTGTTTTCCCATCACGCTTCAGCATGAATCCCATCAGAGGTCCTGAAGCTGATGTCTACAGAGAAGGGAGTCGTGCGGTGCAGGCAGCTGTAAAATGTTGTTGCAACAAATCTA
The DNA here is from genome assembly GCF_963210335.1 of Falco punctatus. Taxonomy (NCBI): domain Eukaryota; kingdom Metazoa; phylum Chordata; class Aves; order Falconiformes; family Falconidae; genus Falco; species Falco punctatus. Next base: position 34,373,291 of record NC_137581.1, read on the forward strand.
AAAGAAAAAAAAAAAAAACACACACACCCGCCCCCAAAAAAGATAAACCAAGAGAGTGAATTTTCTGGAACTAATCCTAGGGCTGAATCAGAGGATGAGGACTTTGACAGGTTCCCTTGCGAAACAAAAGCCTTTCAGAGCACGGCTCCTGCTGCCCAGCCATATTCCTGCTGAGTGAGAGTGCATTTTTCTGCTACTTTTGTTGCTACTTCATAATGGTGAGAGTCATTATCTGTGAGAGACGGCATATGGGCCTGTGGAGATCTTAGGGAAGTCTTCTGAGCCCCATGTGCGTCACAGGGTCTGGTAGGGATGGGTGTGGGTTGGGAAGTCTCAGATTCCTATAAGAAAGCTGAACTGAAACCACTGTGGAGGAGAGCTTTACCAGCAGCTGCCCTGAGAGTGCTGCTGGGGAAACTACCGTGCTGTGTGCACTACTGTGAGATAACCAACCGTAAGAGGATTTTAAACTGTTTTTTTGGTTTTGTTCTTTTCTTTTCTTCTTCTTTTTAATGTTGGCTGCTATGTAGGTCAAAACAAGGAGCCACCGTTTGCCAGACATTTAACCTCTTTGGCTTGATGCTTTCATATACCCTCTTCTGTGTTGTGCTTCTGCTTACTCCCACTCCTTCCTCCTCCCTAGCTGTAGGTTAGAAAACCAGTTGCTTTACAGCAAACGTGTGCTTGTTTTTGGCAGTTACACCACACAAAAAATACTAGAAAAGATGCATCAGCTTACTGTTTCATTAACTACTGGTTTTCAATGAAGTTGAGACTTCACAAGGTAGATGGTATGGTCTGAGTGATGTTGAAGTGTTACTTCAAAGTCAGGGATTTATTAGGCTTTGCTGTACAACAACTGCTGCAAAATGTTACTAATTTTGTAGGGAACTTGAGGATGAGGTGCAGTGTGGTGTGGTGTTCTTTTATTATTTTTTTTAAGTGCAGTGTGTTTCCCTTCCTTTGGTCAGTTTTGCTCTATCCATACCACTCATGAATTATATAGACTTCTAGCGTATATAACCCATCAACTAAACTTTCATTGTTTCATTGTGTTAAGTCATAAGGGCGTTTCTTTAATTGTGCAGAGCATTGCCAGCTGAGCCAGAACAGCACTGCCAAGTAGAAGTCCTCCAAGAATGCGGTCTGCAGAAGTGATGAGGTGGTTTCACTTCTTTTTCCTTGCAAGCCTTACTGCTGCAGCAGGAGAGTCGTATCCACCCATCTGCTCAAACCCATGTTCAGCTTCGTGTTTGTATTCATGAATGTCAGAAAGACAGGAAAAGCAAAGGGATCTCAGAGAAAGAAACTTGGAATTTTGCTATACTAATATCTTTGGTCTCATATTTGCTTTGGGAAGTGTATGGCAGTACGTGGTCACATAAGTTATATACACGTTATATTTTAGATATATACTGTTTATTGTAGTTTTACATTTTACATTTTTCTGGTATGGTGTAAAATATTGAGCATCTCGCTGCCTAAATATCACATTAATTTGTAGCATGAATTTCTGACCTGAAGTGGTTTTGCAGCCATGGAAAGTGGAAATATCAATTATAAATCCGATTAGCTATACAAAATTATTTTAGCCCCACATAAGGCTTAGCTTTTGCACATTCTTCATACTTCCTCTTTGTCAAATTCTCTCCTAAAAAGGAGTTCAGCAATGTACTCTGAAAATCAACAAATTCATGCTCTATTGAACCAAAGTAGGAAGTGTGCTAACACTTAATGTGCTATCAGAAAATACCTTCCTCTCAACAAAGGAAATATATATGTCACTGTTAAGTGGGGGTTTTTTTGATGGTATCAGTAAGTGCTTGGAGATTATAGCTCACAGTGTAGTCTAAAACTATCATCTAAAGTATCTCTAGCCCAGATACAGAGCTTCAATACCTTTCTTCAATACCTTTCTGTAAACGAGTTTCATGTTCTTCACTGATTTACAATTTTGGATGGGTGTCTGGTAGAGGATTGTCCAAATAGGATGTCCTGAATTAGTGTAGTCTGAATCTGAAGTAAGAGAGCCTAGAATTGCTGTAGCATTAGTATTCATATTTAATAAATTTGAAGTGCATAAATTACATGAGATCAGTATATATGTTTCCTGAAGCTGACCAGCAGTAGTTCAGTCATGACCTAATTTTGCTCTCATCTGCTTCATTTTCTTTTAAGACCTGATCTCATTTGAACAGAAGGTGATTAATGACATCAAAATGACACTCCTCACTCCTTAATGGTGTACATTTACACCTGTACAAGAGAGGAAACAAGATGAGCACCCAGCAGGGTCTTCCCATGACACAACTCTAAGGGGAGGAAAGCACTTAGCCAGTTACCCTGAGGAACTTCCTGTGCAGTAGAAGCTGATCTATACAAGAGTTGACTTCATCTAGACATTTTAGGGAAGACAGAAGTTTCTGCAAACTGTAATGGTGAGCAGAACAAAGCTGCTAAAAACGTACTCCAGTAGTTCTTTATCCTTTCATATGATTATAAGTGGAAAAAACCCAGTATTGTAGGATTTCCTCCCTCCCATCTTCACTCAAATCAAGGAAGACATTGCTGGCCAAAAAGATGGCTGAACTTTGTGTCCCATCTTCAGTCACTAATCCTGTCTGAATGGAAGCAAGAAAATTGAAGGACTCCAGGCTTTACTAGAGTTTCCTCACTGTAGCTCTCTCAACTAGCTATCCCTCCTCCCCCATGCCCTGTCAAAAAAAATTAGAAAGAAAAAGGTGCAAAGGTGGACTTAGCAAGGCTGCTTATGTCAAAAGGTGAGTGCTCAAGCCAGTGTTTCTTATGCTTCTTTATAGATACTTGGAAATCTAGAACAAAGCAGACAGCACAGGCTGGCACTGAGCATTTTTTTTCAGAGCCAGTGAAAAACCCTCGCTCTTAACTGCAGCAGAGCTGTTTCCGTAGTAAAACAGCCCCTGACAACAAAACCAAAAACGGAACATCATAGTTTATGAGATTGCACAGGTCTATTGGTCTTGTCTGCTTAGAACATAGACTCTTTGGAAATTCAATAAATAGAGAAAAAGAAAAATATTTTTCTTTAGATCTTTAATTATAACAATATCCTACTGGATTAGAAATATGTTTCTCCAAGTCCAGTGTTTGCTTGGTCTATTCTGCCTCTCAAAAGAGCAAAGATAGTATGTGAATAATGTAGGTATTGCCAATGTATTAAGGGATCACTGCAAAACCTGATAAGAGAAATTTTTATTTTACAAAAAAGGTCTGAAGGTTTCTGATGAATTGCATTACCTGTAAAAGCTGCCGTTGTAGGGAATGAGAATTAATAAAGGGAATAGGTTCAAGGTTTTATATTGAAGAATACTTCAACATGACTTGTATTTTTCACTCCACTTATGTTTAGGTAGTTGATTTCTCCACATTTTCAGAGGAATGCTCTTCATTCTTCTCATTGGTTGTAACTATTTTCTTTCAGCCTTCCTCACCAGATGGAGCCACCATGCTTATGACTTAAAAACTAGTGGTTTTTTGGAGCCTGTTACTGGTTCTGCTGGTCTTAACATACGAACAAGTGATTTTCCTTTACCTGTAGCCACTGTTGAGAAAGATGTAAAAAACAGTAGGACTGAGAAATATTTTCTTCACATGTTAGTTTGCTGCTGTAAGTGGAGACTTCCAATCTATTAACAAGCAGACAACCTTGTTTTACCCATAAATTCCATTTTGCTGATGAGTGAACAAGATAGTGCTCTGTATTTTATCTAGCTTTTCCTGTTTAAACTCTTGGCCACAAGAATTAATAGGTTATTCTTCTCATCTGTTTTAAATGCTCTTAAGAGTACCTAAAAAGCCACAGAAATTTCCAAGGTACATGGACTTTGGGAACACAAGCATAACCTCTACTAGTAGTACACTAAGAGCATAGGCACTCCAATCCTGCTGAGAAATTGAAAAAGTTCAGTGTAGAACTGGACTCCTAAATAGAAATGGAATCCTCTCTGAACTGGGGAAACAAATCTCTTTCCTTTTTAGGTCCTTGTTCTTTCTTATTTCCTTTTTTTTTAAGCTGCAGTTACTGGTGTTTTATTTCAGGGAAGAAGCCAAAACCATCTCGTCCTGAGTCCCCTACTACAACTCCAAACATATCTGTGAAAAAGAAAAACAAAGATGGAAAGGGTAAGTCCAAGAGTTGTCACTGAAGTTTTTAAAAGAACATTGTTTCTGAGAGACCTGTGAAAAGAAAAAGTTCGCAAGACATCTTGTGATGTAAAACCAGGCCTTATGCTCAGGGGTGGTTAACATCACATCTTAAGGCAAGTAAAAAATTCAGCACATGAGATTTCTTGGTGAAATACTCGGTTTCTTAGGAGAATAACATATTTGTCACTTCAATTGCAAGAGCTCTTGGAAACTCTTCAAGCTCCCACAGAGGCTGCTGTGTTTTGAGTGAAGTCTTGGGGAGCGCTTTTGCATTGTATTAGTGTTTCTTGGGCTGTGGTTGTTTTGACAGATGATCTTTGAAAACGTTTTCCATCTGTGTGTGTCTAATTCTGCATGAGGAGCTAATCAAGGCTGCCAGTTGGCAGCAGGAAGTACCAAGCCCTGAATTTTGAGGAAACTTATAACCCAGCTTGAAGACTTGGGCAGAAAACTTGGGGTTTTGATACTTCTTTCATTCCAGTGTGTTTAAAAGAAAGAAAGAAAATAAATGCCAAATAACTGATACAATAAATAATTTCTATCAGATGGAACTGTTCAGTAGTGCTTGTCAGCTTTCTCAACAATTTCATTGCTTTGCTCTTGGGTCCAGCACCCACACCTGTCCCTGGGCTGGGTTTGAATGGCAGCCTGATGCCCTAGGTCTCACTAGGTTCTGCTGCGCTCAATGGGACCTGGAAATGAGCCTCCTTTGTGTCACCACATGTGCCTGCCCACACACCTAGGGACTGATGTGCTTGCATGTGTGCAATACTTGCCAGGACAGAAGTCCAGCCAAACCTGGAAGGTGGTGGCATAAGACTCTAGAAATCGAAAAAAATCCCTACACTGTTTTTTTTTTTTTATTTACTATTTTGAAGAGGTATTTTCGGCAATAACAGGAGAAAAAATTACTGCTGGCAAGTAATAAATATTTAACAGGTTGATGCTAGCAATTTTGAGTATGCATTTTTGCTTTCTTTTTATAAATTAAAATCTAATTTTTAAGTAAAAATGAAGGAAAAGTATCAGAGGAATCTCCAAGTAACGCTCAAATTAAATAATAGAAAATATTAAAGCAGCTAGCCAATAAATTAAAAGGCAGAAGAGTAATGTTTCTGTTGATGATAGCAAGGATGTACCATATTTCACATTTGTCCATTGTTACAAAATTGCTAATTCAGAAAGAATTAAAAAGGAGTGTGTTGCCTGAAACCACTGCCTGTTATGAAAAAAGATACAACAAAAGCATTTGTTTTGCATTTTGAGGAACACAGAGTTGAAGTAAAAGGGATATTAATATAACTGGCCATGGTAGGGAAGCAGCTACAAAATCATGAGTTGCCTGTCCCAGTAGCCACAATGTTCCCCTAAGCTAAAATGCCAAGGCTACTTGTGGGAGGTGATACTTTCATACAAGAAGTTTTTTCTTCCTTTCTCAGACTAAAACCATATCACTAAGAAGCTTATGTACAGCTTCAGGTGTCCCAAAGAACATCAGACACTAAAAGCTTTAAAAGAAACAAGAAAAAGGTGTCATTATTTACACGAGTTTAGATTGCTTAAATGTGCTTTTGAAAAAAAAGGATATGCAAATTTTTTAGTAGTTTTAAGTATTCACAATCTGTAACTTTAATACTATTTCTTTATAAGTGGTAAACACCGAACAGATGTGGTGGATTTCCATAGATAAGTGTTTGTGTCTGCTTGTTTGTAAAGTGAAATTTGGATATTGTCTACCAACAAGTGCAAATGCTTACTGGATTAAAAAAAATCCACCTTTTCCTGAACATTTTTCTTGAAGATTTGCCTGCCTCAGCATATGCCACTGATTGCCCCATATAAATCTAATTGTTAAAAGTAAGGATTTTGTTTAGCCTTTTAAAGGATCATAACACTCACTCCATTCAGCAAAGTATTTAAGCAAGGGCTTAATTTCCAGCATTTTCAGAGGGTGGACCTGAGCATGTTCCTGTTGGAGGTAAGGCAATAGTGACTGCCTCTGTAACTGGATTAGGCAGGAGGGAAGCATTCACATAGGTGACTAAGGCTGTCTGACATTGGTGCTTGGAACAGGGTGACTGTAGGTTGACTGCTACCTGACTGTAGGTTACAGACAGTGGCTAGGGTGTTTGGGCACCCAGATTATACTAACAAACAAGAATCCCTCCCCATGCCCTTCCATCACTTTTTCCTAGTCTTGATGGTTTATTACAGTGCATTTGTAAAGATACCAGCTTCTTAAATTTTAGATTATTTACATCATTAATTAAATATGATCAACTAATATTTTCTTTTCTTTCTGTGTCCTGAAATACTTTTATTTTAGGAAATACAATTTATCTCTGGGAGTTCTTACTAGCACTGCTCCAGGACAAAGCTACATGTCCTAAATATATCAAATGGACTCAAAGAGAGAAGGGCATTTTCAAACTGGTAGATTCCAAGGCTGTGTCCAGGTTGTGGGGAAAACACAAAAACAAACCTGACATGAATTATGAAACAATGGGTAGAGCTCTCAGGTATGTGCATTTTTAATAATAACTGGTTTTGTTGCCTCAGTGTTTGTGTGCGTTAAATGCCTCATCTAACTTGTATAACAACAGAAGAGAGTTAGTATTCTTGAAGTATGAATTTGGGAAATGAAGTTATTTCGGCAAAATAAGTAAGCTAACGAAAACTAACCCTTACAAACCTCAAACCCCAATCAGTCACCTTCAGTCTCAGCTCAGGTATTTTCAATGCTGCTGCAAAAACTTCATCTTCACAGTCAGCCACGAAGTAAGAGACTGAAGATTCCAAGTGTGGCAAGCCTTTTACAGAAAATTTGAATCTCTTTTCCCCCAAAAATCCAAAATTCAGGTGTATTAATGACATTATTTCTCCTTGTTGCAAATGATTCTGTTTCCAATGGAAGATGGAGTTTTAGAGTCCAGGTCTGCTTGTGCTTCTCTAAACTTGCATGTACAGACAGTTTTAAAATATCACATGCCTCTGCCTATTGGGCTGGAATTTTTCTCACACATAAGAGACTGCAAAGCAGGCAGACATCCATGAAACTTCAGTCTTACCTGCTGATTGATAATCGTCCAACTGAGCAGCTATGCATTTATTTTCATTTCCATTCGCCCCTCACCTCAGTGTGCATAATTTCAAGTTGTCATATTAATTTTTAAATATAACATAAGTAGTGCTCTCCTATTCCCTTTGCTCTGTTGTTGCTCACTGGTGAGTAAGCATGAATTCAGGTAATGAAAGAACTGTATGAGTCAAGAACTGCGAGTTTCATGCAACCTTTAAAGAGTATGAATTGATGGCAGAGCTGCAAAGTCAGAGTTTTTATCTTTCTCCTCAGTTACCTGAGTTTGAAGTTAAAAGATTACAAGAAATACCAGTAAAAGAAAGTTGTTTGAGAAAGAAATAACGCTATTTAATTGGCCACTCCTTTAAAATGAAGAAACTAGGCACTTAAAATATTGTTTACTTGTTACTGCTGGTCTTATTTTCTGGGGGTTTTGTTACCTTTTTTGGGGGTCGGGGTTAGTTGGATTGTTTGGGTTTTTTGCAAAAAACACTGTGAAATGTGTGTACACTTTACACAGATACTATTACCAAAGAGGAATACTGGCTAAAGTAGAAGGTCAGCGCCTAGTGTATCAGTTTAAAGAAATGCCAAAAGATCTCGTCTATATAGATGATGAAGATGCAAGCCCTAGCACTGAATCATCAGATTCGACTCTGCTCTCAACTGCTGCCGCCAATAGAAGCCAGTCGAGCAGATCTAGAGCATCTGCAAACGCGGGGACAAAGGGAGGATCAACCACAGTGCTAAAAACAGGAAACTCGAAGCCTGCTAAACTGAAGGAGCATGTAGAAGTTGCACAGCAGCAGACACCTGGCTTGACTTCAGAAGTTTTGAGGACAATGCAGTCTCCGCAGCCAGTACATCCCACTCAGCTTTTTCGGACAGTTCATGTAATGCAGCCATTGCAGTCCCTCCCGGAAGGACATGCAGCCGTAACTAGTAGTGTTCCAGATGAAACATTAAATCCCTCAGTTCAGAATATAAGGTAAGAAAATGTATAGAAAATAAATGTATGAATAATAATAAATTCACTGGATGATGGCTAGATAGACTAGATTGTTTGTTGTGCTTCAGAAAAATGCTCATCTCCCAGTTTTGTAGAAGTGAAATGATACCTTTGTGGCTGATCCTAGGAACTGGGAGTTACAGCATACTGTGACGTGTACACTCATAAATGCTCGCCTTTAGTGGAGGGAAGGGCATCTCTCCTGCAGTATTAGGCCTGATGCAAATCCTTTAGAGAGGAAAAATACACAACTTCTCTTTTAAATAGGTGTTGTCAGTTCTGTCACGCAGCAGAGGCAGTGTTTTCATAGCTCCACTTTTTCACTGACTGATGTCTTTGCTTTTGAATTACACAGTGTGTCTGCATGATCCCTTCAAAAAGATTTTCCTTCTTCTTAATTTTTCTTCAGAATTTTTTGTCATCTCTTTCATCTTTTTTTACTGTTCCCAGTTAAAACAATGGAGAACTCCATGTTACCTACTCTAGCATTTTGCTGCTGTTACAAGAACATGTTCTTTTGATTTTAGAAAACAATTAACAGAATAATCTCGTGGGAGCTGTGTATCTGCAGACTATTTTGGGAGACAGTCATGCTTCAACGCTTAATTTGTCAATCAACTGGCTAACGCTACACAGTGTTTAAGCATCAGGACTCCTTTGCACCTACTCCTTAGTAGCAAGCCCTTATTGAAGAGGCTTTAAAAACAATCATTTAAGCCTAGTTTTACCCTAGCCTGAGTCATCCCCTGATGGAGCTTGTTCATCTCCACTGACTACAAAAGACCTAAACCAAATAAATGTTCTTGCAATGTAGGCCCCTCACAGGAATGTCAGAGTTGTCTCTGATGATTCTGGACCTTAAAGCTGTTTCAGGAAAGCTTCAGGATATAATTCAGGAGGGGCACGTTCTTAATGAGTTATGAACGTGGGGTTTTTTTGAGGTTTACTGTGTTAACATCACCATTATAATGGTTTTGATTTTGTGCTGCAAAATGGCAGTAATGCTATTTCCTGCTCCCTTCCTCTGTTCTTTCCTTTGAAAATTACATCCAGACTCACCAATGGATTTGGAGTGGTACTAGCTGTCTGAAGTTAACTAGGCAAGTTTGTCAGAGCAAAGACACTGAGACCAAATAATTTCTTCATTTCCAAAGAAAAAGTTTTGCTTCCTTCATCTCTGCTACTAAAGGGATGCTGTAAAATCTACCCAGTTATTACAACTCCACTTACATAAAAGGAAAATCCAAATAGCAGTAACAACTAGGCTTTTCAGAGGAACTGAAATTGTTTAGATTTGTTAAGATTGTTAGCCTCCAGTGAGTGATATAATAAAATCAATAAGAAATGCTTTTGGAGATAACCAAGTTGTTGAGGAAGCTGAACATTTGTATACGGGAAATTACAGACCAAGACTGCAGGTTCAGTCCAGAAAAAAAGTTATATTATCTCTTCTTTCCTTGGGGTGAAAAACCCCAAACTTTAAAATTATCCCTGGACTTCCTAGTTTGAATCCTGTTTCTTTTATTTACTTAAAAATTATGAAATGTTTTCATTCATGCTGCAATATCAAAAATTCGCACTGAAAAGAGAAATTTTACTGGTTAGTAAAGGCTGCAAGGGAATAAATATGTTGGGCCATGAAAGCAAAAATATTTTTCAATGTTACTGGTAAGCACTAAAACAAACTGGAAGGAGTTATTGTTTTTAAGCAGGCAATACAGGGTTCCCTGGTCAGCAGGAGAGCACCTGAAGAGCAGCACAAAGGAATTCCAGCCAGTAGGTCAGCTTCATTGGGGCCCAACTTTAAATGCCTCTGTGCAAACAGAGGTAGTATGGGGAATAAACAAGAGGAGTCAGAGACATGTGCCCGCCTGCAGGGCTATGATCTTGTTGTCATCGAGGAGATCTGGTGGGATGGCTCATATGGCTGCAGTGCTGAGATGGAAGGATACAGGCTCTTTAAGAAAGACAGGCAGGGGAGACAAGGAGGGGGTGTCACCCACTGTGTCAATGACCAGCTGGAGTGCACAGAACTTTGCCTGGGGATGGTTGAGGATCCATGAGTTTATGGATCAGGATTAAAGGGAGGCCAGGGACAGGTGACATTAATGGGGGTCTGCTATAGGCTGCCCAACCAGGAAGACTGAGTGGATGAGGCCCTCTATAGACAGATGGGAGCTGCCTCATGTTCACAAGCCCTGGTCCTCACAGGGGACTTCAACCACCTCGGTATCTGTTGGAGGGACAACACAGCAGAGCATAAGCAATCCAGGAGGTTCCTGGAATGCGTTTATGATAACTTCCTTCTCCAAGTGGTAGAGGAAACAATGAGGGGAGGTGCTATGCTGGATCTTGTTCTCACCAACAAAGATGTGCTCATGGGGGATGTGAAGCTCAAGGGCAGCTTTGGCTGCAGTGACAATGGGTTGAGTTCAAGATCCGTAGTGCAGGGAGGAGGGCACACAGCAAGCTTGCTGCCCTGAACTACAGGAGAGCAGACCTTGGCTTCTTCAGGGATCTGCTTGCTAGAGTACCAGTGGGTAGAGCCCTGGAGGGAGGAGGCACCCAAGAAAGCTGGTTAATATCCATGGATCACCTCCTCCAAGCTCAGGAGGGATGCATCCCAACAAAGAAGTCCGGCAAAAATGCCAGGAGGCCTGCATGAACAAACAAGGGGCTCCTGGACAGCTCAAACACAAAAAGGAATCCTACAGAGGCTGGAAACAAGGACAGGTGGCCTGGGAGGAATACAGAGAAACTGTCTGAGCAGCCAGGGAGCAGGCTAGGAAAGTTAAAGTTCGATAGAGTTAAATCTGGCCAGAGACATGAAGGGCAACAAGAGCTAGGTACCTCAGTGATAAAAGGAAGACTAGGGAAAAAGTGAGCCCTTTCTGGAAGGAAACAGGAGACCTGGTTACCCAGGACATGGAAAAGGCTGAGGTACTCAGTGACTTTTTTGCCATGGTCTTCACTGGCAAGTGCTCCAGCCACAGCGTCCAAGTCATGGAAGGCAAAGGCAGGGACTGGGAGAATGAAGACACACACAGACATGCAGACACACAGACACACAGACACCCTCCTCCTCAAGATCAGGTTTGAGAACATCTAAGGAACCTGAAGGTGTGCCAAGTCCATGGGACCTGATGAGATGCATCCGTGGGTCCCAAGGGAACTGGCAGATGAAGTTGCTAAGCTACTATCCATTGTATTTGAGAAGTCATGGCAGTCCAGTGAAGTTCCCTTGAACTGGAAAAGGGGAAACAACCCCCATTTTTAAAAAGGGAAAAAAGGAAGACCCGGGGGAACTACAGGCTGGTCAGTCTTATCTCTGTGCCTGGTAAGATCATGGAGCAGATCATCCTGGAAGCTATGCTAAGGTACATGGAAAATAAGGAGGTGGTTGGTGACAACCAACACGGCTTCACTAAGGGCAAACCGTGCTTGACAAATCTGATGGCCTTCTACAAGGGGGTTACAGCTTTGGTAGATGAGGGAAGAGCAGCTGACATCATCTCTCTCTGGACTTGTGTAAAGCATTTGACATCCTTGTGTCTAAACTGGAGAGACGTGGATTTGATGTGTGGACCATAGTGGGTAAGGAATTGGCTGGGTGGTCGTGCTCAAAGAGTTGCAGTCAGTGGTTTGATGTCCAAGTGGAGACCAGGGAAAGGTAGGATACCTCAGGGGTTGGTACTGGGAACAGTGCCGTTCCAACATCTTTGTCAGTGATATGGACACTGGGATTTAGTGCACCCTCCGCAAGTCTGCTGATGACCCAAGCTGTGTGGTGCAGTTGACGTGCTGGAGGGAAGGGATGCCATCCAGAGGGACCTTGACAGCCTTGAGAGATGGGCCTGTGCAAACCTCATGAAGTTCAACAAAGCCAAGTGCAAGGTCCTGCATGCGGGCTGGAGCAATCCCAAGCACAAATACAGGCTGGGCAGAGAATGGACTGAGAGCAGCCCTGAGGAGAAAGCCTTGGGGGTGTTGGTGGATGAGAAGCTTGATATGGCCCAGTGATGTGTGCTTGCAGCCCAGAAAACCAACCAAATCCTGGACCACATTGAAAGAAGCGTGGCCAGCAGGCCAAGGGAGGTGATTCTCCCCCTCTGCTCTGCTCTCATGAGACCCCACCTGAAGTACTGTGTTCAGCTCTGGGGACCCCAACAGAAGTAGGACCTTGGACCTGTTGGAGCAATCCAGAGGAGGGCCACCAAGATGATCAGAGGGCTGGAGCATCTGCTGTGAAGAAAGGCTGAGAGAGTTGGAGTTGTTCAGCCTGGAGAAGAGAAGGCTCTGGGGATACCTTATAGCAGCCTGTCAGTACCTAAAGGGAGCCTCCAAGAAAGCTGGAGAGGGACTTTTTACAAGGGCACGTAGTGATGGGACAAGGGATAATGGCTTTAAGCTGAAGGAGGGTAGACTGAGATTAGATATTCAGAAGAAATTCTTCAGTGTGAGGGTGATAAAAACACTGCTACAAGTTGCCCAGAGCAATTGTGGATGCTCTATCCCTGGCAGGCTGGATGGGGCTTTCAGCAACCTGGTGTAGTAGAAGGTGTCCCTGCCCGTGGCAGGGGGTTGGACTGGATGATCTTTAAGGTCCCTTTGAACTCAAACCACTCTGTGATTCTTACCTGTTTTCATTCGACTTTTAATTCTAAAATGCATTATTTGAAATCAAAATGTTTTGCTTATTGTTCTAACCAACTAGAATTAGTTCAAGATGCACATAGGGGAAGGAAGGGTTACATTTGATCAGAAGTTTATATGAAAGATAATTATAAAGAATTGGGGGGAGGGGCAAGGCGGGGGGAAGAACCACTTTTGGAATTCATTTAGAAAATAAATACAAATCTACATCAAGGTTATGTCTTCCAAATTTTTAAAGCTTAGGAATGAAGCTGCTCTGTACAGAGCAATCCTATGATTTCAGGGTTGATGAAGGATTTAATTACTTGTAAAGATGAACTAGGGCAATATAGTGAAAGGGAACAAGTACAGACGTAATCGAAGCTATACAGTACCATTTAAGTCAGTAGAATAATGGTGTGAAACATTCATGGGAAAAGTTCAGCAATTTGCAGAGTTAAATAGCTGTAGGCTAGACCTACACTAGGTTATGTATCAAAGACAGTATCAACAGTATCATTTTATGATATAAAAAATGGTAACAACAAACAGAAGTATCAGTAGGACCTATTAAAGCAGGCAAGAAGTTCAGCCTAACATTTGGAAAGCTGCTCAGTGACATTATGACATCCAATTATTGCATTACGGTATTTCACAATTGGACCTTGGGCAATAAGCTAAGGGGAAAAAGGTAGTAGAGGTGATACGTATGTGAGTTTGGATGAAGTACAAGCCTTAGAGTTCTGTATTGCATTGGTTCTAATCCGTTGTTCCTAACTTGAAACATTATTACACGAAGTCTTTAATTGTACTTTCCTTAAGCAAGATGACAGAGTGTCTCAGATGAAGGAAAAAAGATAGACCCATCAGATCTTTTCAGTACAGTATGTAATTACTGATTGGTATGGAAGTATTGCTAATTAAGAAAGAATGTACTGTGTCTGAGCAGTTAAAGTGAAAATAAAAACCACAACTCAGGTTTTTTTGGTGTGCTTTTAACCAGGGTGGGCCAAGCTGCAAACCAAGGTGTCGGTGAGTCCTGTGCATTAGTCACTACCCATTCCAGGCTCTAAAAATAAAATCTACAACAGATACATTTCTGTCCAGTTTCAAAATGCAAACCAAAAATAGTTTGGTGAGGTAGAATGGCACACTGAACTTTTTTTGGAGCGTATTTTTAGGTCTTGTTTTATAATAAGGCTAAAACAAAGGAACTAGATTTTTGGCTTTGTTCAAACTGCTGTAAACCTCTAGAAGTTGAATGTGTTTGTGTATTTGTTCTGAATTGCTGCAGTGGGGCTTCCACAGGGGTTGAAATGAATGGTCTACATGATTTGAAAATGTACAGTAGGTATGATTGCCATTACAGAATAAGAGCTGACAAACCTTCTGATGTGTGCATACTTTGTAGGGTTGTGGTTGGAGTCACTTTATAGTAGTTTAATAGGGAAGCGTGAGGACAGTAACATCGCTTGCCATTTGGTGTTCAGAGCTTGGGGCAAGTAGATAGTCAAGGTCATTTGGGTGAAATGGCAGCCAGCATTTTGAATGATCCTCAGAAGGTTTGCTGATGCATACTGGTTAGTGTTTGGGCTCTACCTTGAAGCATGAACATCTTGGACCCATATAATTTGTCTTAATGCAATATAGCTACTACAGTTTTATTCGTATAAATGGTCTTCCCTCTTCTTCATGGAAATAAATGGTCTTCCCTCTGCAGCAGTTTGCTTCTGTTGTGTTGTGAGAAGAAAAAAAAAATAGAGAAAATATTGAGGATTTTTCACCTCAAAATAATTGGCTTCTTAACAATTAACCATGTCCTTCAAAAATGAAGTCTGAACATGCATCTCCTCTGCTGAGGGACTTGGTAAAGGAATCATATTTGAAAAATGTTGTGAAGGGCTCATGTCACCATCCCTCCCCTGCACTAGGCAGTACTGCCTGGTAAAGTTTACTCCCAGAGCATTGTTGGAAGAGTGTGGTAGCTGTCCCCCAGGGCCTTTTTGCATTTCTCAAAGAAATGGGCATGGCAGTGAAAATCAGGTGTTGGTCCTTCACAGGAGACAGGTGGTGGCTTCATTTATAGCTGTACAAACCTTGTGCAGAGTTTTGTGTACTTTGAGGGGAGGGTAGTGTCTTACTCTGAAGTAGAAGTCTTGGCTTTTGGATGGCTTTTGATGGGCTTTTTGTACAAGTCTTGGTGTTGCTGTACGCGGGGGAGACAAGAAGAGTTGCTGTCCAGGGATAGATGCCTCTTCTTCAGCCCCAGTGCTTAAGCAGAAAGGCTGTGATGTGGTGCTAACCAAAGCTTGGGAAATGGGGCAGGAGCAGGGTCAGGTCATGCGAACTGGGTTTTGCTGACCAGGGAAGATGTCTAGTATCCCTAGTGAGAATATTAAGAACTGCAAACTCACTGCAGTTCTGCAGGTCTAACTGCTCTGGCTTGGTGATGTAAGCAGTTATTGCAGTCTCCAGTTGTGTAACTGGGAGCAGAATTTGGCACCACATGTTTCCAGTAATAAGACAAAACCAAAAAACACCTCTCTGGATGAGCATTTTATTTCTAACTCTTTCCAATGAGCCAGCTTTTTTAAGGATGGGGGGAAAAAAGTCTCTTTGAATTTAGCACTTGTAAAATTGTTCTGTTTAAACCAGAATGACTGATGCAGGTTGACAAGAATATCTGGTTTATTGGAATAATTGTGCTTTAGCTTGAAATTCAGAGGCACTGAAGTAGGCCTGGGATTCAGCTCCATGTTCATTGGGTTGTTTTGAGTCTAAGTGGCATCCTTTCTATTGCTCCAGAAAGTGTACCTCTCCTGTAAGGCTAGGGACTTACCTTGTCTAGGACACTGTACAAGGCTCTGAGGCACCTGTGTTTGGGCAATTAAATTGCTCTCTTAAATGACTAGGGCTGCAGATAGAGAGATGCCATTTTCATTTACCTTTAATCTAGATTAGTAGTGATTTAAGTTGGAGTGTCTTCTGGATGGAGTAGAAAGAGGTTCTCATGTTACTAACGGTTCAGAGAAGATCATACTGTGAATAGTTTAAAAATATGTCTCTGTTATTGACTGTATGGGACACAGCTGAATCTTCTAGTTGGCAGATCTGTATACCAAGAAATTTGCAATTAGCCAGCTGCTGACAGATCTTGTGCAATGCTTTTGCAAACTTCAGGTTTTAAACACAATGTTTCTATCAAAATTCAGCTTATTGTTTCTTTTCTGTATTTTCAAGTTGTTATTGTGATAGCTTGGCCAGAGCATGTTAGCAGACCAGTGTCCTGACTGTTCTGTAGCTGGGGGGAAAGCTAATATAGACCACAGAGGACCAGTGGGACATGCTTTGTGTGTTCACTTCTGACTGGAGAACAGCTACATGATGAATCAGCCACAGCTTTCATCTTGAACTTTTTTGCAACCTTTGGCGTAGAAAACGTTGCAGTAATTCATCCTGAAGGTGATGCAAGTGTGGACCACAGTGGCAAGATCCTCATTCAAGAGGAGAAGGAGGTAGCTGAAGGTGAATCATGTATTTTCTGGGCATGAGCATTCTGTGTAAGAAGAGCAATGAAGCCAACAATATGCCAACAAAGTGGATTGGTCCCGATAAGCAGAGGGAATTAGCTTTGAAAGAGTGATGTCTACCCCAAGCAAACCCATATGCTTTCTGCTGTTGTTCCATAATCTGTTTCTGTGCCCAGGCTATGATGTGTTGGTAGTCTGACTGCAGCTATGCTGATGCTGAAAAATAGACAGATTTGTCTAGCATGGGTTTGTCGACTCTGAAAATGTGATTATGGCTGCTGTTCCAAATGAAGTGTCTTCATCGTGCCATATAAAGACGTTAGCTTGTGTAAGATGTGCAGTGAATGTCACTGTTAAGTTCTGTAATCACACTTTACAGCCTAGCTATATTGGTTTTGCTGGAGCTTGCATAACCACACAGACACAGGGAGGCAGTCTGGCACTGTCCTACTGAGATTTTGCATTGACTATCTGCTTTCAGTCCTTTTTCCCTGAATAAGAGGAGTCAAATCTGCACAATGTCAGTTAATGTTGTAGCCCATCACTCCTCTGCCATTCATATAGGTATGCTGAATACAAAACTTCACAGGTGTCAGTCTCAGCAAAGAGCTCACTAGGCTCTCTGGGACTTCATGGAGAACATGAGTGAAGGAATACCATGCCAAGTAAGGACTTCTAGATAACTGGAAACAACTCCTGGCTAGTATTTGGAAGGCCTTACTTTGATCAGCCACCATTGGTGCACATGCTTTGTTTCTGTTTACAGTTAGACAGTAGTCTTCCGCCCGTGCAACAAGTTGGGTCTTCATGCTCCAAAGAAAGCCTGTAGTAGAAGCTCTTCAGTGTACCAACTAGCGGGCACTGTTGGAGCTGGCTTGCCACTGCTGTAGCCTTTCCCAAAGGAAGGGAAGCAGGTGATTGTTGCAAAGAGCTGATTTTTCTTGTCTCTTTAAGTGAAGCTTGACTTAATTTCAGGTTTCAGGATGGTGAAGAAAATTCCCTTCCTAAGGGAGGTGTTGGTCAGAAATAAGCTAAGGTGATCTCAGAGGGCTTCTACATGAAACTCTTGTTTAGCTTACAGCAGGGTTTGTTTCTCAGAACAGTTTTACAACAGGGACAACTTCTATCACAGCAAAGATTTTTGTTATAACCAAACCTTTTAATTTGATTTTCCTGCAGCTGAGAATACCTTTTCTTAAGCCCATTTCTGATTTAATTTCTGTGGTAGGTAGGAATAAGGCTGCTCACAACAGAAGGGACTTCAGGATCATCTAGACAGATTAAATTTGTTTCTGTACAATGAGAAGCTATCTACAGGAGCTCTCTTTACATATCTTTGGCACTGTCAGAAGAGGTAGGGTTTCTGCAGGTCTCAGTAGCAAAGCTTAGGAGTGTGAGTGTGCAGTTCTGAAAAATTCTGGAAAAAAGACTGTAAGACTGCGTGCGTCAGTAAAAAAGGACACCAGATTTGAGAGCCGGGTCCTCTGTCTCTGTCCTCATGATGTTAAGAGATTATCTTGTTCAGGCAAAGAGCTAGACAAGCACAGGCAAGTTCTGCCCTCCCTTTGGAGGAGGTGATGTTCAGACTGGGCATGGAGGCATCAGATGCCTCTGCCTCATGGACATCTCCCCCTAGACTGCTTAGCAGCTCCTGTCTGTATGGCTTGTGCTGTAGAAAGGCAAGTGGCTGTGGGGCAATATGTTGGGGCAAAGTGTTGATGAGTTGTTGACTCTGAAGATCATGTTCGTGAGTGCAGCTGTGGAGCAGTTTGCAGTGAGAGTAGAGCTCCTGAGTTGCATTTGGCTGATGCTTCCTATAGTCACTCAAGATTGCCTCTGGACTTGGGCATCTGAAGTACTTCTAACAAGCACATCCCACCTCTCACTGCCCTCACTCTTCCTAGTTTCATTGAGTAAGTCGTTTGCAACCAGGTAGTTGAATAAATGGAGAAAGTCCCTGGAAATTCCACCATTTATCTCAAGGCCATTGTTGCCCCTATAGCTGTAGGTTGAACAGTGGGTATGTTGGAGAAGGAATTCTCATCTGTTACCTCTCTCTATGTATTTCTTCATATTGCCTTGTTTCATTTTCTTATTGTGCTATGAAATACTGTTTACCTTGACTTGCAGCTTCAGTATTTTTTTTTTGTCTTCTCCCTTTCTCCACTTCATAAACTTCACATAAGCTGCCATGAATAAACTTGTTTTTCCTGCCTGTCACGTATTGTTAGCTTTATTGCTAGCTACCTCTTGATGAGCTAATATGATACTGCACAATATTAGGCTGTTAACAGTACTGAACAAATAGATGATGATTTTCTGTCAAGCTAAAATGACTTCAGAATTTTTGTCATTCTTTTCCTAGTTGTAACCAGATTGTTTTATGGCAGCGTTTCCTTTTCATTACTGTTGCTCTATGTTCTTGTTGTTTTTGTAACATCAGCAGTAACTTTTAAAGTAATCACCCAGTATATTTGTACCTAGGAAGGGCGTTAGCAAATTTACAGTGAAATTCAGAAGCATAGCAAAATACAGAGTTCAGTACACCCAAAATAACACAGCCCAGTGTTAACAGATCACCTTAAGTAACGTGTTGGTTTTTTTAAACAAGCAAAAGAACTAAGAAAACCTGTATTTTTTTGAATGATATTCAAGGCAAATAGTTTGAGCAGATAGATTTTTAGTTAGTAAACAGACACAGTTGTCTGTAGTTTTACCAATTAAGGCTTGGCCACCATTAGCATAAATAACAACATGTATTTATTGTGCTGTGTGCTACTTAATCCTGTGCTTGTACAGACATCTGCTGCACGCTTTTCCTGTAGCAAATTCACATGCTCTCTGTGTGTGTATACATATATGTGTACACACGTGTTTATATGTGTGGGTATCATATATATGTATCTTGACTGATGGAGAAGATAAAGCATCTGGCGT
This sequence comes from Falco punctatus, assembly GCF_963210335.1. Lineage (NCBI taxonomy): Eukaryota > Metazoa > Chordata > Aves > Falconiformes > Falconidae > Falco > Falco punctatus. The sequence continues at coordinate 34,392,663 of NC_137581.1, forward strand.
AAACTATTAGTTATGGTATGATGTACAGGTATGGAACTTGCTTTTTCGAGAAATAAAATAGCTTAACATCAATATGCAAATACTAATTACAGTGTGCTGAGACAAACAGTCTGGTTTGGTCTTCTCAGCTGTTGCTCCTAGTGTTTTGCAGAATACCTTCTGCATTGATTAGATCTAGTTCATGCTTTTTGAGGTTGTTGTCTACAGCCATTTAGCAGCTAGAAGCTTTTATTTTTACTGTTTTGTTTAAAACAAAGCAACTGAAGAACAAGAAAGTAGCTTCAAAGTGATACTTGGATGGCATACCAGCACAGGCTAACAGCTTCAGCTGCTGTTTTCAAAACTGCAGCTATTTGAGTTGAACTTAATCCTTGAGGCTCAAGTAAGTATCTTCATGGATTAAAGAGCTGGCTTGGTATCTACTGTGATGCTTTTAATGCTTTTCTAGTAAGGGTCAGTTGTCTTTCCTTCTTAGCTGTTCTACTTGTACTGTGAGTCTCTGTAGACTTGCTGTATCTATCTGACATTTTGGTTTTACTGTGAGACTGTTTAACTGTAGGTAGTTTACTATGGGTTTTTATTTTTCTAAAAAAGCTAGTGGATGCCCTCGTCCTGTTACTACTACTTTTGACAGACATTTGTGGGGTTTCTGTCCAGGTCCCAGGGGAACTGCTGGGGGTGGGAAGAGTTAGCACTGGTAACCCTTAGTAGCCTTGGTGTGAGCCTTCGTGCTGTCATTCTGAGCCTTGCACTTCAAGCTTGGCTGTTGGTATTTGCTGTGCAGCACCAAGTTCTTCAGAAGTTGGAAAGAAAGAAGCAATCACTCTAGCTGGTGCTTCACCTCCAGCCAGCCTCCATTTCCATGAGCTTCTAATAGGAGCTCAAGTTTGACGCTAGTGTCAGTCACATCAAATTTTGTGCCCTGGTTATTATGGCCTCTGTGATAAGACCTGCGTGGGAGCCTCATGGGCAAGGATTTGGATTTGTTTTGCTAGAGCAGCATTCCTGGGTACTGCAGCCTTCTTTCTTATGAGGAAGAGACAGCTACAGATGCAGATGTTTTTCCTTGTATTACAAGTCACATAGAAGGTGGGGGAAAGATTGCCTGCAGCAAGGACTGGCCACTGGAGGATGCTCAGCAAGTACTGATGTGCTCTGAGCCTGATACCAGCTGGGTTACTGAAGCTACTCTTGCTAGAGCAAATTTGGAGCTCAGCTAGAGGCCTTTCCCAGAGGACTGAGCTGAGGACCTGGGAAAGCCTTTACGAGTATTCCTTCATTTGTCTCTGCTACTGCACTAAGAAAGAGGGAATGCAGCTCCCTGGGCAGTTAGACCACTGCCATTGGCAACATCGGCATCCATATTGCCCCATAGCTTCAGCGTCATATAAGTTCTGCTTCAGTAAGCTTTTTGTTGTAACTATGATAGCCAGAGCATAGTTTTGAATATGCTGAGTCTGCTATGACTAGTCAGTGTCTAAATGCTGGCAACTAGGATTTCATAGAGCTGTAAATAATAGGTACTACGTGGATAGAAGGACTGTAGAAAGGAGGACGTTCCACAGAAGTATAGTAGGCAACCCTTACAGCATATCTGAGGACCAATTTTCAGAAGGAAGAACATGCAGTATTGTGGATGGACTTGAAAGTACAAATGTTGGCAGTAAATCTGTTTCCATATAAAATGATTTCAGCAGAGGTAGAAGTAAGTCAGGAGGAGGAGACAGTTATTTTTGTTTTGGTTGGTGTCACATATGTTCAAGAGAACGCAAGTGAGAGCTTAAAACTAAAAAAGGGGAGGAAGGCAGACAGGAGAAAACACTAAAAAGCAGCAGGAAGGTTGGAGAGAACTCTGCAGGACAAGCAGAAGGAAAGAAGAAGGTTGTTGGAGAGTATGGCATGGTGGACTGGAGCAAGCTGTGGGAGGATGTCAAAGCAGGTACCCTTCCCTTCCTCTTTCCCTGCCCTGGAAATAATTTGCTTCACCAGGAGTATGTTGCGGTTGGGGGGGTTTGTTTGTTTTGCTTTTATTTGCATGACTGGAGCATATGCATTTCAGCCACATCTCTAAGTCCCCATTGTCCATTGTAGTAGTAGTGTACTTCGCTAATATGGCTGTTAATCCTCTAACTCTGCCCTCTCAGCTGTACATGTGTAGAAAGTAATGTGGTATCCAAGTCTGTGAGCCTGCAACTGATAAAATCATTCCTAATTTAAACTGATGTTTTGGGAACAAATTCTGTTCGGTTGCTTTACCAGAAGGAGTGTACAGGCCTGGCAAAGAACTGTGTGTCCTGGGAGTCTGAAAAGATCCCAACCGGACTCACAGTGCAGATACTTTTGCATATAGGTAAATATATATACAGGTGTCAGGAGAACTGAGGCCTGACTTAGGAATTATTTAGGCATGTGACTTAGGAATCACTTAGGGTACCTCATGAGACTGATGGCAGATGTGTAGTGTGGGTCATGCTCGTGATGTCAGTTGATGCTTAAGAAGGAGATCTTAGATGCAATTCCCAGGTTTTCTGATGAGCTACTGAACATCTTAAAAGCAGGCTGTTCAGTATGATGATGGTAGTGTTGTTTATGCAGGGTACCTTTACTTTGGGAACTGTGTTGCTGAATTCAGGGGTCAGGTCCAGCTCTCATTTTATTAGGAGAGTGACTGCTACCTCTTCTGGAACAGCTGGGTAGATTAAATGTTTCTGATGCCAAGTGCTTTTTTCAATAGTAAATCTAATTATTTTTCAAAACTCAGCGCGGCAGTGTTCTGACCCTATAATCTTTTCTAATCTTAATAGGACTTTACAGACTCCAACTCAAGTTCCAGTGGTTGTTTCTCCTGGCAATCAACAGCTGCATACTGTAACACTCCAGACAGTGCCTCTTACTACAGTGATAGCCAGCACAGATCCAGCCTCAGCAACAACGCCCCAAAAATTCATTTTACAAGCCATTCCTACTTCACAACCCATGACGGTTCTAAAAGAAAATGTCGTGCTGCAGTCTCAGAAGCCAGTCTCGCCTCCTTCCTCAATTGTGCTGAGCCCAGCGCAAGTTCAGCAGGTGCTCACCAGCAGCGTGCAGACAATTTGCAATGGAACAGCCAACATGGCTTCATCTCCATCCTTCAGTGCCACTAGCCCCGTGGTAACGTTTTCACCAAGCAGCTCGCAGGTGGTAGCTCATCCATCAGGCACAGTGATCACTTCAGTTATTAAAGCACCAGAAACAAAACAGATTGGCGTACAAGGAGTGGTAAAAGAAGATGACAGTGACAAATTAGATGATACTGAGCAGTCAGAGCAGAGATTCCAGCAGCAACCGTTTGTGATGGTAGTGTCTAGTTCGAATGGTTTCCCATCTAACGTGCAAGTGAAGCAAGAAAATGAGCCATTGGAAGCCAATTCATATTAATAAATTTTTTTAAAAAAGACCCTGTGGATGATTATTTTCATAAATGTGATGGGACCTTTTTAGTTATGTATATATGATTTGATTCTGAAGCAAGATGTTGCAAAGCTACTTAATTTTTGCAGTTAATTGTTAGAATTCATGCTTTAGAATGGATTTTGATTTTCTGTTAATTGCTGAATGTTACCATATAAATAAAATTATATATTACTCATGTTTCAAAATAAGGCATGAAGGAACATGCTTTTTACGCTATGAAGACTTTCCTATGAGGTTGCTGGCCAAAGTTTCAAACTTATTTCTTACTGTACGTTTTCAGTTTGTTGCCGATTTACATTGCAGTAACATTATTATAACCTTTTCTGTTTAATCCGTGCGTGTATCACTTAACTTTTGAAGCAACAGTTATTTTTAGTGGGACATTTTCATTCCATGTGTATGAATTTTTATGATCAAGTATGTTTCATACTGGTGAATTACACCAGTTTTAGACTTTGATAACCAGGTATCCTCTTGCAATTTTTGCAGCACAAGCTCTTGTGTGTGCGAAATTGAATATACACTCCTGTTGAGAGTACATGCAACATTTATTCCAGTAATGGACAATGCCATGTCTGTATTTTATATGAAAACATCAGATATATTTAATTACAAAAGTTAATGGCATCACTACAGGTGCAAATGTTTCATGCCATTTTGCAACTATGAAGCTTAACAATCTTGCTTTCTACTTCAGATTATTTTTAAGGGGGGAGAGAAATAAAATACATACAATTTATGCAGGTATTTGGAGATCAATACTGCTAAGAGTTCTTTTTTTGATTGTAAATAATGTACATTCAATGTCACAGGGAAGTTTTTTCAGCTAATTTGTTTCCATACAAATTTTTGATAGATGCAAATAAGATCATTATGTTTAGAGGTCTAATGTTATATGTATTCATATTAGAGAGTGAATTTGTATTTAAAGACAAATTTTTAAATGATGGAGCCCTCTGAACCTTGGGTCCTTGCCTTTTGTATTTTTAATTGGTTTCTTATGAAAATAAATCAAGTGGAAAAAGATCTTCCTGTATTTACTCTGAAGTGTTTTTATATTACTATAATGTTTTGATGATAGACATAAGTAACCAAAATACAGTGAGAAACAGGACAATATGAATAATCAGTGTGAGTCTGTGGTGGGACATGAGCAATTCACATATTGCTTCTGAACAGACTTGTTGAACGCAACCAACATGCTGTGGGTATCCTTTGAAACAGCAGTACTGTATGTTTTTGTAGCTCAAATGAAAGCTGAGCTAAAACCAAGAACTGGACTTAGACTTCTTTTCTGTCACTTCCCAGTATGTTACAAACAACCCAAAACTTTGAACATAATTCATCGCAAAGGGAGCTTGTATAACACAATGCTTCAAAACCCTCACATATTGCAGTGTTTCAGCAGAAGGTAGATTATAAATACGATGCCAGGTAAGATCAGCAGAATGTAAAATTAAAGGAAATAGGACTTTCTTTGATCGAATTCATGTAGAAGTTTTATTGATTGGTTTATAAGATTAAGTTTCACTCCAAAGATAAGCATATGAGTACTAGAAAAACTAATGGGAGCAGAACTGTGTCGGAGGCAGCTTGGTACAGTTGAATAAAGTAACTCTGCAAACTGTATCGGACTCTGCCACAACTGCCCTGGTAAATTCAGTGTTTCTTCCCTCTGACTCCCCTAAGGTCAGGCTTCCACCTGCAAATCCAACACACCTCACCCCGCTGCCAGGAAGGCTGGCCATACTCAAACCGGAGCGACCGCTGCCAGCCGACTGCTGGTTTTATCTGGCCGCGCTCTCCACAGCTGGGGAGTGCTGCCGGGATCGCTGGGAATGCGGGTAAGCGTTACAGAAGCACAAGTGATACAGTTACCATCCTGAGGGCTATTTCAGACTGACAAAAGCACTGGAGAGGGAGGCTAGGTTTTTTTAATCAGACTATAAAATAGGGGCTTTTTCCTGTAGTACAAGCACTTCATAATACTAGGAAACCTGAAGGGAGAATGCTTGACTGATGAAGTTTTTAAACGCGGGGAAGTTGTTTTGCAAATTTACTGGCAACATGAAAAAAAAAATAATCGCACCATATGGTTACAACTTCACCAACAAAACTTCTTGCCCTAGGTGCGGCTGTTACAAAGGGACAATGATCTGTCAGCTGGAGAACTGGAGAAATGGTCCAGCAGACACTGACGCGTCCCCAGCAGCGGACTGTCGTGTAATGAACAGGAAATGAAAACCGCTCTCGTCCCGTGTCCCGTGGGCTCCAGCCTACCAGCCGGGTGTATCCAAGGGCCAGCTTAGCTTAGTACGACAAAGCGGGAATCTGGAGTAAATCATGAAGCGAGACCCCGCATGCGGTGCTGGAGCACGGTCCCTGCCCCTCCCCGTGCCCGCGCGGGAAGCCCCCGCACCGGCACAGCGCCACTTCCCCCTCGGCGGCGGCGCGGCCGGAAGAGGCGGTCGGCAAGGGCCTACGGGCCGCTCTGCGGCCGCCGGTCCTCCAGCTCTATGGTAGAGGAGGTGGCGCGCCCGCCGCGGTAGCCAGGGCCGCCCCGCCTCGCCCGGAGAGGCGCGGGAGGAGCTTGCGGGGCCGGTCGGCTCCTCCGCATCCCGTCGGCCCTTGCGCGGCTGCGGCCTTGGGGTTCGTTGCGCGGGTGCCTCAGCGGCTCCAGAAGTTTCCTGGGGACGGCGGGAGGCATGGCGGCGGCGGGAGCGGCCCCTCCACGGTGAGCCCCCCCTCCCCGCCCTGCGCCCCTTCCGCCCGCCCCCGCCTCGCCCTCTTACGCCGTTGTGTTTCCTTGACAGGCTCTCCGACGGGGACATCGACCGGGACCCGGAGGCAGCAGCGCAGGTGAGGGCCGGGCGCGGGGCGGCGGCGGGCCTCGCCCCTCGGGCGGTTGAAGCTCGCCGGCCTGCCGAGTCCGGGGCGCTGGGGGGAGCGGGGCGCGCAGCGTGCAGTGCCCAGCCGAGCCGTGCCGCTCTCGGGGGCGAGGGCAGCAGCTGCCCTCGCTGCGAGCGAGGCCTTGCGGAGTTTTCCCTCTGTCATGTGAGGTCCGGCTGCAGAGGAGTTCAGCGCGGTTCTGTCGGCGTACTTGTGCTACCTGTGCTGCTAAGAAGGAAAACAAAACAAAACAAACCACCAAACACCAAACCAAAACCCCATCGGCTTTGTCTTTTATGTAGGTAGATGATGGTTCAAATAACTAAGTTGTGCTTAAAAAAACCCCAAGCTTGTTGAAGAAATGTACTCAAATCTTTATTAGTTTTTATTCTGCCCTGATCTATTTTTTTATTCTTTTGATATTTTGTGGGGCCCAGAACTGATTTGCATTTCATATAAATGCAAAAAATAAATATTTTATAGTGAGAGTGATCATCCACTGGGTCAACCTCCCCATGGACGTTGGAGGATCCTCATCAATGGAGGTTTTCAGGACATGACTGGACAGGGTGTTAGATAATTTCATCTGGGCTCCCTTTGCCACAAAAAGTTGGATGTGATGATCTTTTGGTGTCCCTTCCAACCTGGCCTGTTCTATGAGTCTATGGTTTTACCCATTAACACGTGTTTATCTGCTTTCAAAGGTTATTTTTACTTAAAACAGATGGTTAATGAGAAGATAGAACTGGAGGGAGGACAAGTATTTCTATTTAACATACTTGCATAGGAAGAAGATGTAAATGGTTGGTTCTGCTTCAATAGGGTAGGTGGCAAAAGCATGAAATGGAACTGAATTATCCTTCCATAAAGAAAATGGTGAAGCTAAATCTTACAGTTCTTTGGGGTTTAGGCTGTAGCTTGTAAAACTTTTTCAGAAGCTAAATGACATCTAAAAAGCTGTTTGGAATAACCAAATACTTTTGGCATAGTACAACTAATGTAAGATATTAAAAAAAAAAAAAAGTAGTTTCACCTTGAGGGGGGAACCACCAACAAACAAACCAGAAAAACCCAATGCCAAAAGGTCTTTGGAAGTATTAAAGAACGCTGCCAGTATATGCATATTTTTTTTCTGGAATAAAATAGTTGCTTTGCTTTTCTGTTCTATATTTCAGTTCTTTGTACATTCAGGGCTTCAAAACGGTGTGTAACACATTCTATAGGTGTTAGTATCTGATACAGTGATCGTGGTGTCATTGTTGCAGCCTTTTTTAAAGTACTTGATTGAATAGGCAGATTGTACTTGATAATCTCTGAACTTGTAAGTCCATAGTTCAGTGTAGCATTTAGCTGCCTTAGAGACTTGGAACTGCAGGTAGTATACTATGTTTGCATGTTCTTACGTGTTGCCTTTATAACTCACATGCTCAATATTTCTAATCTGGGACATGATAGTACATAAATTGTGCTGTGTAATGCTTCCACACCTGACTAGACTTCTGCCCAGTTGGCTTGGCACTTACATGCTGTGTCCTCAGGACTTTCGATTTCTTTAACTCCTGGAGGGCATGCTTCAGCTTTCTGCACCTGGATCTGATACAACTGAAAGATCATCATCTATCTTTAAATACTGTCTGCACGATTAAGTTGTGAACTCTTTTAATTACTTTTACGTTATTTTAAGTTGGAAAAGTAGGTTACTGTGTGGAGACCAAAAGCACCTTTATTACATACAAACTCTTATTAGCACAGAGGGTCCTGAAACTTCCCAATGGATTTAGAAATAGATTTGCAAGTTGATGGCATGGTAAGGGCCTGCAGGGTTAAAATATGTAGAACACATACCTGAGTGTTTGTGAGGACAAAGTCTAAGCTTGTTGCAAGTAAACTGTTGCTGATGTCCATAATCTGGAGTTCTTGGTGTTAGTTGAGTATTACTTGGCTATCTTCTCAAATATCTGTGTTAAAGGAGTAGCTTTATTCATGTGTATGTGGCTGAATGAGATGTGATGACTTACTGATCAAAAAACCAACAGAGATGAGTTTCACACTATTGAAAATGTTTGGGTTTGGTTTTCCTTGCTTTCCTGGGGTGAGGACTAGTTCTGTAGGAGAATCCATTCACATGTTGTGTGCTTGTTCTAACTGGTGCTTCTGTCATCAGCGTAAATCAGAGGAAAGAATGTTTGGAGTGAGAGGTGATCTGTTAGAGAAGTGACTCTGGTTGTGAAGTGCCTGCAAGTTCAGCGTCAGAGTCAGACCCCACTTGGTTTTGAGGGTCAAAAACTGAACTTCACCTGTCAGCATAATATGAACCAATTTTAATATGTGCGTTGCTTCAGTGTCCCTCACATGTGGAATACCTATAGCCATGAGTATTTCCCTAATGACAACTGCTTTTGAATGACCTTAAATCTTAGGAGGGCATTGGTACAATTAGATCAAGTTACAGTTGTCTTGCCTGCTGCTTTCTTCAGAGACCCCCAAGGTTTTAGATTTATATGCTGTACCTATATATGGATTTGCATATCTTAGCAGTAGCGTCAGTTCTTAACCAGTGTAAGAGAAACGGTTGTGGACACTTAACTCCTATTTAGCATAAACATTTTGTGTGACATCTGCGAAACAGAACAAGACAGTGATCTAAATTAAAACTAAGGCAAGTCCTTCAGCTCTTCTTTTTTCTATGGCTTGGTGGGACAGAGTTTTGGCAGCTGTGCTCTGCTACTATTTATGCAGGTTTAAAGCCTGTATCTTAGCTACATTCACGCTTGTTAGATTCTGAGTAGAAGTCAACTTGGCAAATGGAGTTACTGTACTGTAACAATGCACTGTAGTGGCTTTGGAAGACTTACTGTCTTCTAGCAAAGGGAAGAATTTCTCTTATTAGTAAGAGAATTGGAGATGCTCTTTCCAGGTATATGCATCAAGTCATTGTGATTTTATTCTGTTGTGTGAAAGTCGTAAACTTTTCTTGTAGAGAGCATAATATAATTATTTCAATCTGTATACCAAATGATTCCCCTAATAAGGGACTACTTTATGCTTATGCCCATTGTACAACAATTATTTTATGGAGCACAGGGCTCACAGGAGTCTTTTTATTCTGCTTTTGTGCTCAGCATAAATTGGAACGTCTTACGCTCAATAATGTCATGTAACGTGGTATTTCATCATGTGTTACAATGCTTTGAGCACGTTATCCCCACGCAAGTGTTTTGACATACTACATGTTGACTTCCAAATTCCTAATGCTGCAGTGCTTCCTCAAATCCAGCAGACCTGTGTACAAATAACACTGAAAATTGTAGGAAGGTCTTTGGAATTTAGAAGATCATCTATGCAGTGGAGTTCATGTTTAAAGTATTTGAAAGTCATGTTTCTTCTCAGTAAGAAACAAACTCCTTGAATCTGATGTAATTGGCAAGTTCCTTGCACTTCAAGCTCTGATGTTTAAGCTTTGTGGATGAGAACTGAGCAACAGGTAAACAGTCATGCCAGTTAGTATATTTTCTTCTGAAATGGCTCTTAATCGACAATTTGGTATTGTGTTTTTATGGGGACTTCCAAGGTGCCATTTCATGGGGTTTTCTTGTGTGTCTTTACAGGAACTGACGACGGCTTTGGAAAAGAATCCAGATGATGCTGAATGTTATTGTCAACGAGCTTATGCTCATATTCTTCTACAGAAATATGCTGGTAACGTCTTCAGACAACACTGAGAATCCTCTTAACAAGGATGTTAATGCATATGTGTTATAACATGTTCTTTGCAGAAGATGTCTTCAATCTGAAGCCAAATATAGTAATAAGAGAAAGTGTTATCTGTAACTTAATATGCTTCTTTTGCAGTTAGTGCATAATTTTATGGTTTTCTTTGTCTTTGATTTTTTTTGGTTTTGTTGTTTCTGCAAAACTTCCAATTCTGTATTCTGCAGTCCCAGCTTTCCATTTGATTTTAGCCTAGGATTATCTTGGCAGCTTTTTTTAAGTAGAATTCTTAGGCAGATTTGAAGCCTTGTGTTGTAAGCATCTTCCATCCTTAAGTTTTTGGTTGAGAAAATCCTGACGTGATAGGAGTGTGATAACTGAATAATGCCTGGGAAAAAGATTAACTGAATAACTTAAGATTTGGTCTATTTTTTTCCTTCCAGTAAAAACCAAACAGACTCATGCTTCAGATCTAGGTGGAGGATCTGACTAAATGAAAGTCATGCTACATCTTAACATAGAGCTCTGCAGCTGAATGAAGGATTCATCCATAGCAGTTGTGGCTAGATTTAATTCAAATGATGTGATCTGTGTGCAAGCTAAGAAGGCTAACATAACCTTAAAAAACTTTGAGTACTGAAAGGCTCACAGTTCACTGCTTTTTATAACATTATGTTCCTCACGTTTATACTGACTTCCTCAGATGCTGTTGCAGATGCAAAGAAGTCCCTAGAACTGAACCCAAATTATGCTGTAGCGCTCCTTAGAAAAGGGTATGTATCATATATTGTACTTTGAGAATATTGTGATAATCTGTAGGGCAATACTAGTATTTGGATTATGGCTCTGTACAAGCTTTCTGCAACACCATGAATGAATAAATTTAGTGCAATGCTGCTCGTAACCCATCCATAATAAAGCTGTGGTTATAAGAAGCAATTTGGTTTAGAGTCATTATCTTAAACATCCTAGCCATTTCAAAGACACACCTCATAAGTGATTTAAATTCTTCCATATGTAATTTTAACCAATACAGTATGTTGTGATATAAGAATGTTGTGATCTTCAGAATGTGGATTAGACTGGGAAGTAACTACTGTTTCCTTTTGTTTTTCTTTGTTCATGTCAGGTTAGGTGAATATCATATCAAAAACTATGCATCTGCCATAGAGTCTTTCAGAGAGGGACAGAGGCTGGACAGTAAGTATTACAATTTCTTGTGAGCATGGTGCTCCTTTGCTAATGAGAAAAACCTTCTTTTTAATGTGTTAGCTGAAAGTGAAGACCAGGGATTTTTATTTATTTTTTTAAAGGCTAATTAACTAGGTACCTGACTTCATATGCCTGGATTTTGGAAGGTTTGTGCAGTCGTTGCATAGAAGTGTAAAACTGCTTAAAAATGTGTATCAAACTTCTTAGCAAAGTAGGATATGAATCTTTTTTTTTATTTTCTTTGTAAAATTGGGAGTGTTTTCCTACTTCCTGGAGGTCCTAGAAATAAATGGTGGCAATGGTGTGGCATATGAAGTGTCGTAGAAAAGTTTCTGAACAGGACAGGCTCCTTATACGTAGCTGGAATTTCTTGAATGGTTTGATAGGTCAGCCTTTAGAAAGGACACGCAACTTACTGGGTATTCAAACTATCAAAATGAATGATTGCCTCACATTACATACCACTTAATTACAGAAGCATATTTATATCTCTTTTTTTAACCTTAAAGCATTGGCTTCCTGGCTGGACTTGAGCACTTCTTAGTTTGAGGAGAATTGGAGCTTTTTCAAAACCTGACTTTATTCTAGAAGCAGGAAAGGATAGTTTAATACAGAAAGCTTTGGTAGAAGACGTGGGGAAGCATAAAACAAAGCAATTGCGAGATGGTTGTGACTCCTTTCTCTTCCCTCCTATCCCCCATTTTAAATAAAACCCTCTCCTTATTACGTTCCCTTCCTTCCCAGCAGCAGAAGAAAATGGTAGGAAAAGCACCTTGAAAAGGTTACACAGAGCAAAGCATACTAATATGATAAGCATTGTCATGGTCTCAGATCTTTCTACTATGTTGTCTTATCTGTAACAGTGGCTGGGATCTGAAGGTTTAACAAAACTTGGATTACTTCGCCTTTCCCAAATAAGTGATCTGATCCTCTGATCTAAAACTGGAGTTTCATGGGAGTGTAAGCTAGCTTGTTCTTGCTGCCAAGCGATCATACTTCCTCCTACTCTTGTGCTTGCTTAGCCTCTTCTTTCAATGCAGTAAATCTGCAGAAAGTTATGATTTTTTTTAAAGTGTTTTTCCCCTGGATTAGTGCTCAGTGAAGGGTCTGAGTGCTGGAGCCAGCAGTGCTAGCAGTGGTGGAAGGGGGATGCGGTGGAAATGCAGCAACTGTTGCCAGTTTTGGCTGTTCTGGAATAGGAGTTAGAATAGAAGAAATTCCCTAAAGTTCTTTCAGTTGTGGTGGTTTGGATAATTAGGTAGTCTCCAGTGGTTTGTGCACTATAAAGACAAGTGTATCTTTGCAGTCTAACCAAGTTCTCTATTTAGTATCTTACCTTGAAAGGAAGTGATTCCTTCTGGTGGCTTCTGTAGCTTTCCTTACAGCTCTTCATACATCTTCAAACTCATCGCTCCTGAATTTAATTGAATGATTAATCTATATTTATTCATGTTCTTGCCCCACACCAAGCAACCACTATCAATTTAAGGCTTTTCACATGCATGGATTTTGTCACCTTTATAGTTTGTCAGTTGCAGCTGTTCAAAATACGGATGATAGACAAAATCTCCTCAGGCCAGAACATCACTTCTGGGTAGGTGGGTTTTTTTTCATTCTGTTTAATCTCACATTCTACTTATGTTGTAGGGTGCAACAGCACAACAAGCTGCAGATATCTTTTTGGATAAGTCAGTGAATACCAGGATCCCCTTAGCTAATTCAGTATTCCTGAAATACAACACAATGTTTTCCTGTGTTGATTGCTTGACTTCTACCTGTTGGAATTTAATTTGCCATTTTTTTGCTGCTTACCCAAGTTGAAGAGTTTCTGAAGTGTCCTGGTCCTTCCTGATTACTCTCTCACCTGAAGATAGCTTCTGCTCTGCTTCCTGTATCTCGTTACAAAATTCTGTGACCCGCTGTGAGATGAGTCCCCTGAAGGCCTTTATTAAAATACAGATTTTTAGTTGATGCTTTTCCATATATTACCTAATTTGCTGGCAAGTTTATATCAGTAACAGAATTTTCTGATCTGTGGAGTGTTTGATGGATCCCAGGTGAAAACAACTGTGAGCATAAGCATTTTGGCAAAACAGTTAACTTCCAGTTAAACGCAGCTAGTGCAGAATGAACAAAGCTTAGAGAGAATAATTGCCACATACTGCTAAGCAAGTGGTAAAGAGACAAGACACTAGCTGTTGTTGCTTCAGAGAGAATTGCTGTGGTGGGGAATTCTTTGCTGGCAAGGCTGGTTTCTTTGCCACACGAGGGGCAGAAGTACACCAGTACACATTTCTGTTCCTTGCTGATGTAAGGGCTCTTTTAAATCTTAACCTGGAATGCTAACAACGATGAGCTTGCTACTTGTGCTCGTTACTGGTAGGACTGACAGGCCCAGGATACCACAGCAAGCTTCCCATTACCCACCTACAGGGATATCTAAATAGGACTTGACATGATGAATTGTTGAATGAGCAATGTTTCTTTATTTTCTAAAATAACGTTAGGAGTAAGATTCCTTTCACTCAACTGTGAGACTAGACGTGTGGATTTTCTGAGTTTATTAATTTGCCTTAGATTGAAGCAGCATTGTGATCTGTTGCTCTTCACTGTCTTATGTGGGTTTAGGACAGTTACACTCAAATTTTCTTGTTTTTTTCTGTGACCACCTAATGAATTTATGAAAGGTGGAATGTGTCAACTTTTTAAACATCTTAGTAGGTACTTTGCTTGTATTCTAAGAATTAGTTTTTCAGCAAGTGGCAACCCAGTTAAGTTTTCTGAATGAGAAAGTTATTAATAGCAGTTGTTAGCAAGTTCCTTGGGAGGATAATGCAATTATAGAGCACACACATGAAAAAAAGTCCTTTGTCTCAAGTTATCAAAAGTGCAGGGATACAGGGAAAGAGGCAGTGGTTGGTTAGGGGGACCTTCTAGAAAAATAGGGAAGATAGCACCTGACCTGTCTTTTAAAGTTTGTGTTGCATAGTGGTCCTGTCATAGGCTGTAGTTGAAAAGAGAATTGCTTGTCTGCTGCTGAAAGTCAGAGGCTAGATAAGTAAAGAGGTGATTCAGTTTCTCTTTTCTTAAACCCCTGAACCTACTTCATTTAATTTCACTTTTGATAAATAAATTTTGTTCCTAGCTGCAAAACTTGAAAGTCTTTTTAGGGTACGGGTGCTAAGTTTTAAAGTTATAGGTTAATTTAGGTTGCAGTGAAGCTCTGGAGCTCGTTTAATTCCATGCCCTGGCCAAAAGCAGTATTAACTTTGAACTTTCATGTGTTTGCTCGGGTTCTTCTACTGTTGACTTCCAAGTATCTCTAAGACTTTAAGATTCTACAGCCTCTTTGGGCAACCTGCTCCAGTGTTTGACCACCCTTTTAGTAAAGGACTTTCTTGCCTGATCAGAACTTTACTGCATCTTGGATCCTTTGCCTTGCTTCCTTTCCTCATGTACTTCTGAGGACAATTTGCGGTCAGTCATTTTAATCCCTTAAGTATGCATTAGGTAATCGAAGACAGCCCCTTAGATCGTCTAGCAGAATCCTCTGAAAATGTGTATCTTCTTTCTAGGGTTTGATGGGAATACAGAAAAGATGGCAGCAGTCAGTGACTGATTGTATTGTAATATCAAGACAGCCATATTATTATTTGCATTTTTATCTCTTCCTAACAACAACTGAGATATTACTAAATGTTGTGTAGTTTAAAATTTATATAACTTTTAAGATGACTGGTGGGGCTAGCAGAAGAACAGGTAAGAGGAAGTGGATTGAGCAGTGGGGAAGCAATTTCAAGACTGAAGGTGCACCTTAATATTTATGTACATTTTATATTTGAAGTGGTTGAGATATGTACTTTGCATAACCGCAGTGGAGTCACATTTGGTGTTACATGTGTGTCTGCTGGGAACTCTTCTGTCAGGCCTCTTCAAGCCTTCTGCTGGGTAGCTGGCTGCATGAACTCCCTCAGTGTGAATACTCTCTATTGCAAAAAGATAAAAAGTTAAGGGGTTTTAGTAGTTGATCGGTAACGTTGCCACTTCATTGCTTTCCTGACTGTGAAAGATATTTCTGGGAATTTTATTGAAATAAGGTGATTCCTCTGGTTTTACACTGCTACCTTTTGAGCTATTTTCCAGTGAATTAATTTCTGGGAAGCAAGCTCCCCAGATAGAATATCAGGGTCTTTACTAAACTTTTCTGTGATTTGGATTCATAGGATGGAATTGGCACCTGTGTGTTTCTGACATCCCTGAAACTTCAGGTGTGTTTGTAAAGTTTGTGTGAAACCACCAGGAGAAAATGCTTGATATTTGTGAAAACTAAGTGCAGCTTTGGGTTGTCCTTGGAACAGACAGTCTCTTCTGATATTTCTCTGGAGAGGAAGTCTGTGACTGTTTGAAAGAATAATTTTAAGAATAATGGGAAAATGTGTAAAACTATACTTGCTTTTTGAACAGTTATATAGGGGTTGACCAGACTGGAAAGCAATAGCATATTTGGGTCAGTTCAGGTTAAATCTGGTGTCCTACAAATTAATTTGAAGTTAATTAAATATAATAGAGTTAAATAGTAGCATTGTATAAAAATACTTAAAGCTTAACTGGAATGACAGAGGTTACAAGAAGATAATAGGAAATAATACCTTTTTTAGTAAATTGATGCAAGTTTGGGATAGATTAGTTCTTCACAATATGTGTAGTGCTTGAAGAGTTTTAATGTTACTGTGTTTGATCTCTTCTAGATGTAGATGATACCTTTACTATTTGGATTAAAAGATGTGAAGAAACACTAAACGGTAAGAAAAAAACACATTTACTTGATAAGGAATTTGATATACCCAGTGCTTTGAAGCTGTGTCATGTTTTTCAAAGATTTACAGCTTGCCTCTTACTTAGGAAAAACTGATTAAAAAAAAAATAATTCTTTTGTTCTATCTCTTGTTTCTCTCACAGTACACATCCTGAACACTTCTATACTTCAGATTGAGGAACATTAATATTAGGGTTTTAATGTAATAATTGGCTGTGACAGAGGAGTGTCTATTTAAAGTTCAGACAATTCATAATTAATTTTAAGTTGTTTTCATACACAACTTCTAATGAATTTCAGCTATGGAAACTTGTCAATTTTAAGCTTTTTTTCTATGTCTACTTCTGCTTGCTTTATAAAAACAACACCAAAAGAAGTTTTTAAGTCTTACAGAATATAATGTTGGGAAGAGGTGGAAACGGGGAGTTTACTCTTGAGTCCCTGTGGAGAGTACTTTAGGTGCTAATTGCTGCTTTGGTGTCTTACCCACGGTAGTCAGTGAGTGGGACTTTAATTCCCTTCTGTACCTTCCTACAGACCTGACAACTACCTCGTCCACAGTGCTTAATCTGGATGTGGTTTTTGATGAGATAGAATAACTGATGTAGTTTTTTCCTCAACAATGACTGTTCCTCCTCTTTGTGGTGCACACTGGAAAATGGGGCAGTAAGACAAGTTTGGATCAACATGCTGAATAAAAACCAGATAGAGGAGAACACTTTTGTGTTGTGTAGGAATGAACAAATTTCTGCTTTGTGATACGTATTTGCCAGGTTTATTTTTATTTGTAGAAATTGGATAAGTGATTGGCATGCGTGATCTTATTTGCATAGAGTGATCTTGGGTGACAACTTTCTCTGCCCTCTCAAGGAAAGAGGTTGTAATACACGTTTTTCTCTGATGTAATAATTACTTTTTGTGGTGTTTTGTCTGGTTCAACTCACTTGTCCTGTTTTATCTTGAATATTCATCCCTGTCTTTTCTTTTTTGAGCCATTTTCTTGATGCTTATGATACACTAGCAAAAAAACCCCAATAAAACTACTCTGATTTCTTCATTACAACTTAATATTCTTGTTTGTTAATCTTTCTCTCTTTTTAGCAGTATGTGTTATAAAGAAACAGGCAAAGTTTAATTCTTTTCAAACATCTTTAATCTGAAATAATTTAGGGAAAATATTTAAAGAGATACTGAGCTATAGTTTAGTACATTTAGTAGTTTAGTACATTTACAAATATTACAGTACATTTAAGATCATATGAATGAATTTCTCTGCCAGCTTTCCATCTCATGCCCCAACTGGGTATGCCTAGTCTGAGATACAGATTTGATGAGAACTTTGTGCTATTCCTATGGATGGATGATAAACCTAGTACAGACTTTTGAGAATTAATTTTTTTAAAACTTTTGTTTACCATGATGTTGCTTTAAATTAAAAAAGTCTATGTAGTTTTCTGATAAGCAAGTGAAAGTAATGGAAAGTTTGTTCCTTCTGTTAATCAGAACTTGCTTTACATTACAGTTCTTTTGCACAAGTTGCTGATTGAAGTCTAATGAAAGTGTGTCATAAAAGCAAAATACTAGGGATAGAACTGGCATGTTATTAACAATTCTCCTGTTGAGACTGGAATAAATGCAGAATGTTTGCAGTAAAGAAGGGTCAAGTGGGTATGTGCCTTTTAAGTTCAATATGTCTTTTTCTGAAACAGCAACTTTTTTCTTTCTGCAGCATCACAGACAGAAATGGTAAGATGTTTTCCTTAGTATGTTTACTGTCTTGATTTCTTTGTTATGCTGGGCTTCAGTGGCTTCTTAGGACTTTCAGGCTTTAAAAATAAACTTTTCTATTGCATGCAATTCTGAAGGATTTAACTTTTCTTCTAAACGTGTTCTTTTATTTGAGACCAAGGCTGAAAAATTTAAACCCTGAAAACTCTTGGGAATGTCATAAAAATCTGGCAATTCTTGTGCACTCACTGAAGTAAATTTTAACTTTCCAACTTGCAATTTGTTGCCTGATTTACAAATTAACCAGCTTATGTTGTCAATGCTAACTTGCTTGTGACTGTTTGAAAGTAACTTTCTTTTTCCCCCAGTAGCTTGCAAGTGATTTGTGCAAACTTTTTCTGCTGTAACTTGTTCAGCTTTCAGTTTGCTTTATTTATTGGAAGCCTTCAGAAGAAGTGTTGAAATTTACACTCACACCCCTTTTTCTATGTTGAGACAAAAAAATGGGAATTTGCATTGGATGTTCTGCTCCTTTCACAGGACTTCTGTTTTTTGCATTTTAGGAATAGGGTGGAGGAGGAAGGTGCACAGCAGACATGGTGGATGTATATAAAGACAAATCTTATGCTTAAGGTGTAACTTTTTAAGCATAAAAACTTTTTGAGTTCTTAGATATATTTCAAGTTTCCTTCCTGACTTTTTAGATCAGCAACATAGCCACTGTGTTTTTCAGGTATATTTCTTATCCAGGAAGAAAATTAATTAAAGCTGAACTTAATGCTATTTATAAAATGTCTGGCCAATAAATTCCAAGTTACAGACTGGCATATTTAATGTAAATTTAAACTTTTTTAATCGGGCATAAATGGCTAAGATGATGATGAAAAGCTTCACCTGTAAGCTAATGCTCATACATAAAATCAAGAAAAGGGGAACAATCAGTATGAAAATGATATGTCTTTGAAAAGTATTTCATGGTACGTTTTCACTTACACTGATGTAACTTTTTTTCCAATGGAATGTGCTTCAACTAGAATACACAGCAGCAACCTCTGCCACCAAAGATCAAGTAAGTTTGCTTTAGCTTTACTGTGAGAATTAAAACCATTGACATAACTTTTCTTTGACTTGGGGATTGGAGAAGCAATATAACGACTGTAGGAATTCTTTCTGGGTGCCTTCAAAAACATGGCAGTTTAAGCAAAGTGTTTCTTAGTGTCACTGCTTTTGTTCAGGCTGAATTGTACTTCTAGGAGATTGTGTTTCACTGGGAGAATGGGGAAATGGTGTAAGCCTTCTGACTTCAGCTTAATTCAAAGACTGCCCCATTGTGCCTAGTGTAGGTAACGTTTCTGAGGTATTTTTAAGATGCTGAACTAAAAAGCTAAAAAGAAGGCAAACAGTATTATGAATTGGTTAAGTGACCTAAATTTTGTATGCTTCTTGATTAATAAAAGGTTCTTTTTTTCTTTAACTATGTATCTTGTCAATTATGCAACTGTTCTTCTAGAGGAAGGGGAGGAAATCTAATTTTGTATATCTTTTCTCCCCATTAAACTACACAACGTACTGTTCCAGCTTTTAGTATTCTTCTGTATATATCTTTGCAGTTAGTTTTTCCTCTCTTGACCCTCTTTTTTTTTTTTTCTTTTTTCTTTTTTTTTTTAAAAGATATGACTGGTACCAAACAGAATCTCAAGTAATTGTGACTATAATGATCAAGAATGCGCAGAAGGATAATGTCAGTGTGCAGTTCTTGGAGAAAGAGGTGATTTGTGTTGCTTATTGATATGCATCCCTAGATTCCCTAAGATGTAGTAATTAAAACAGTAAATGTTATCTGCTGCAGTAGCATGAAAAGAATGGTACAGGTGGTCTTCTTTCTGAGCTTTTTTTTTTAATGTACAGTTATGCTGTACATGTGTGTATGCCCAAGCAAGTGAATTGGGATTTGTGGCCACAGCAGTGTCCATAGGATTTATACACAGCGGTATGCTGTGCATGCGGCAATGCAAACATCTGGTTTTCAGCTGCCTGTGTGTTTGGAGGGCTGGGGGAAGAAATGATCTGGATTTCAAATACTTCAGTATGCGTGCATCTGGAGTAGGAATGGACAGAGACAATGGAATGGACAGACCTATTTCTAAAAATAGGTGTGAATGAGTAATATCTTGCTTTAGTACAATTATAGAAAAAGAATGAATGTGGGTAAGTGGGTTTCTCTGGCTTTTGGCATCACTGAAATTGCTCATGGTGGCAAAGTGTGTATTTCAAGGAAGTGTAGTAATCTCTTTATTGTAATACCTTATGTGGTACCTGATGTTCATGTTTAATACAGCTGAGAATATTGTAGAGTTAGGTTCTTATTCTCAACTAAGCTGATACTTCACAAACTACCAGAACTACTTGGTTGTTACTATCTCCTTTCAATTGTTAAAACTGTGTGAGTGCTTCCCACATAGTTTGCATGTATTAGAAGGGAAGTTGCATATTGTTTTCATGTTCCATTATTAACGTGTTGATGCTTTATTTGCCATATAATTCTTTCCCCAAAGAACGCAGATAAAGCTGACAAGATAATAGGCTTTTTGAGTAGTTGCTGGCTAAGAATTGAAATCTCCTGTTCATTTTCTAGTATATTTTAGAGACACCTTGTTCAGTAATGTAACAGTATAATCTGAAATTCTGATGCCTGATGCTTTAAGTGCCCCAGTGAAGGATCATTAAATTAATCACTTAATCTTGGTGCCAAATGACAGTCCTTTACTTGGAAATGCAAAACTGCTCTCAAAGATGACCAGTGGTGTGTTTTCAACTGTTAACAGATGAATGCATCGGTGAGACTTCCATCAGGTGAAGACTACAACTTAAAGCTTGTTCTTCTTCATTCTATAGTGCCAGAGCAAAGTACATTTAAAGTGCTTTCAACAAAGGTAAGCGTCTTAAAAGTATAAATTATTTCTTTTGACTACTGCTGATGTTGAAAACATTTCTGCTTTATTGTCTTGTCTCTCTGCAACTGTCATAGTATCTTGCTTTTCCTATAAAAATGCTTTTTCTTCAAGGTGCCTTTCAGCCAGTGGGGAGGCTTTCTAAACTTGTGCAAGTATCAGAAATATTAATATGATAGTGCTTATTGAAGTGCAAATGATAGTTATGTTGAGGGTGCTTTCAGTTGTTGCTGTGGAAAGAAGACACTGGTCTTCACTCTTAAAATTCAGGTATTAAGAAAGTATGAACACCTTTCTAATAAGCTTTTAGGAGCCAATATTGCCTTATGAGGTGTTTTTATCTGTTTGTGCCCAAGAAATGTAAGTCAAGACTTTGAAGATTTCAGTGTTGAAATAATACTTTACCCTTTCATGACCTCTTGCTGGTAAAGGTTAGCCATATGGTTAACTGCTCTTGGCTTTTCAAGAGAGTGTATTCTATGCTGTTCCTGGAAATTGTACTTGCTTGAAGATACTTGAGAATCACGTAGCGTAAGAGAGAATGCTTTTGTTTCAGCATTTTGTTTCTCCTTTATTACAGGTATAGAAAAATGAGAAACTGTCTGTGGTCTGACATAGCATATATTGTTGATAGAACACACAGACAGACATATACTGTGTCCATAGAGCCTGGCCTGAATCTCTGAAACAGGAATGTGTTGTTGATTCTTTCCTTGTATTTCAGCAGTGGTTCTGCAGAGCTTTTGGAAATTCCTTTGCGTTCTTATGTTCCGTTTTACCTGTTCCCTTCTCAGAAAGGTACCTGTAATAGTTCTTGCAACATTTCAGGGAAGAGGGACTTTGAGATGACATGAGAGGATTGCCATAGAAAGTTGGTCTTGTTTTTCCACTCCTTGCACTAAGGAAGCTGAGCAGGTTATGTGGTTGAATCATGTGAGCTCTTATGCTGTGGGAGATAAGCAGAGTGCTCAAAGTATGTAGAAAATCTGTTAGTCCATTAGCTTTTGTATAAATTTGAGTGGAACGGGCATGGATCTTGTCAAGAGGAGTAACAGTGAGGTCCTGTTTGCTTTATGTTCCTATCTAGCTTGTGTTATACTTCTCATTTGTTGAAGTTCACCATTACTTCTATGAAGCATCTGCATGCTACTGAGCACTGTTGAAATGAACTTGACTTTGTCTTTCTATGCTACTATCTCTATCCTTCATTAATCTCTGAAATAATCTCTAGTAGTCTAGAACCTGGTTTGGATTGAGGTCCCCAAAGTGGTGTGAAAGCTTTAGTTATGTTCAGGTAGTGTCCAGATCGTATATATTTTGTATTTATTTTCACGTTACTCTTCCTATATAATTGCAAGAGAATATTTTTGAGATGAAATGGTATAATAGAGAACGTAAGTGTTCTAACAGCAGAAGTCAGTGCTTCAACATGTTCTTTTTGCAGAAAAGAATAGTGTAAGGACATTTGTGAAGGTGTAGTGAAGAAATATAATTTAAGTGATGCCCAAGCTAATTCTGGTTCTGACCAGTAGATGGAGTCTGGCTGAAGAAGAAAATTTAAAAGCAGGTGTATGTTAAGCATGCGAAGACTTCTTCAAAGGCTTAGAATATTTTACTTTGAAAAACAGTAAGCACTTTAAGGTCATGATGCAGCCTTAGTGTTTGGATACTAGAAATGCTGATTTCATAAGTTTCATGTATGTACTTTGTTCTTAGGAGCGGTGTGGAAAATGCGCATTTACTACTTCGAATAAACTATCCTGGAACTTCTCAAACCCTCTACAAATTATTTTCTACCACTTACATGAAGTCCTTTTGTAAGGACTCAGAAGGAAAGACATAATCTCATTATCTTCCCAATTGCATGAAATCTTCACTACACACTCCTAGAGAAATTGTGTTTTCATGGGTTAGGAACAGATCTGTTCTTGTGGATGAATAATTTCAGCTAAGAGTAGCTTCAGGTGTTCACATTGCTATGTTTGTATTGCTGCTTTGAATGCATGAGCTGCGTTGCCATTAGCATCATGTAGACTCTTTGCTGTCTGTCTAGTGAAGACTGGTCTTTCTTTTCCAATTATGTGAGGAAATAGATGAGGAGACACAGTAGAGTGTATGGGCAGGTCATGTGGTGGATAGTTCGGGTTTCCCATGAACTTCATAAAACTAACAAATGTAAAGGATAAGGGATGAAACAACAGAACTGGCAGACAGTAGAAGAATCCCACGTGGTTTTGTAACTAAGAGAAGCTGGAGAGGGATTTCTCAATACTGCTTGAAATTCAAATTCACTTGACAAGTGCAAAGGAATAAAGGTACAGATATGAACTCAGGAGGAGAAAATGGCCTTAACTGAATTTGCAGAATTACAGATTCTAAAATAACTGCAAAAAGCAGACAGACTCTGGGATTGGTTCTTTCAGGGATGTTAACAGTGGTGAAAAATGCAATTGATACCTCAAGAATTGTTTCTTTCCTAGCGGTGAAACAGAAATTACAACTTTCAATAAATCCATGATACAGAGTCTCTGTTTAGAAAAGAACAGAAGTGGCAGTGGTATAGAGGTAGCATAGGTAAATGTTTGGAGGTATTTGAATGGTTTCTGTATGGGCAGAAGCAAATCAGTGTTCATGATCTGCAGACTTTTGACTTCAAGCTGTGAGCTAGAAGAAGTCCAGTTTTGGGATAAAATTGTCATTTCTTTATGGATCCTAGTATTGTATGTTCTCTAACTGTCAACAGTTTTACAGACGATACTGACTGCCTTTAGTAGTGGCTGTATGTACTATTGCCATGCTTGGAGCCGTTTTTTTACCTAATTCAAAAGTTTATTTGCTGTTTAATAGATATCATTACTTGCAGATTCAGCTTTCAGTTGATTATGGTTCCTGTTCACAATTTAGTTGTGAGTTACTTAGAATTACCTGATGTTGTTCGCCATATAATTCTGAGATCGAGGGCCTCAACCAGCGTTCATGTGAGAGGATACTGAATACAACTGTATTGAGTCCTTGTCTTGAGGGAATTGGTATATATGCATAGCACTCTCTTGTACGTGAACAGCATGGTTGA
The DNA here is from genome assembly GCF_963210335.1 of Falco punctatus. Taxonomy (NCBI): domain Eukaryota; kingdom Metazoa; phylum Chordata; class Aves; order Falconiformes; family Falconidae; genus Falco; species Falco punctatus. The sequence goes on from NC_137581.1 coordinate 34,416,499, forward strand.
TCATAACTAGATAACTAGATCACCTGATGTTATTGATTATACTCCTCGTCTGTCAAAGGTATCTGACAGTAGTAATCTAACCGAGAAAAAATAGCGGCAGCTCCAGAAAGCACTGTATAAATTTGAGAGTTGTGTCTTACAAATGGAAGGCGATCTGATCTTTGTGTGTAGCATCACTTTGTACGCAACAGGTAGGATTTTGTGTGTTTTGTTGGTCATCCTCAGGTGTCCGGTGAGGTGGAAGAAAAACTGTGCCAAGCTGAAAACTGCATGTTGCATTCAGCATTGAAGAGGAGGAAGGTACCCTTTAGTGGTGCGACTTGGTTTTTTCCTTCTTTCCAGGAGAGGGAGCCAAAATGTAAAGGCTGGACCGAGTTTGCTCTTTAGAAGTCGCCAGCATGCAGTTACCCAGTAGCACAGTGTGCATAATATCATTGTACTCCCTTCGTAAAAGGAAAAAGGTATAAAAACTTCAAATGAGTGACTCAATATGTTTAAGATAAAACTAGCTGATCTGTTTCTGTCCAGAAAATATGGCAGGAAAGTAGAATACACAAACAGTGTAAGCATTTCTAATGTTCTGAAGCAGTTCTTCAGGCACAGTTAGCCTCACTTTCCTCTCCCTTTTCTGTTCAGTCTACCAGTTAGTGTATTGGGGATTCCAGGGGAATGTTCTGCCACGCTACTGCCACAAGTTGGAAACTTGTGCAACATGAGCAATTTCTCTGGGTCTTCTGTTGTGGTTTAGGTGATGCTCAGGGTTTTCTTCTTGTTAGACCACAAGAGGAGAGTGAGGATGAGTATGTGCATTTAGCATGTGTGCTTATGAACTTGAAAGAAACTTGAACTAGTGCTTTCTCTTTTTATTCCCCTCTTCTTTTGCATCTACAAATAGTCTGGAGACAATTACTGTAAGTTTTTAGTTTTTAGTGGTTTAGGCTTTTTGCAGGCAATGATTTGCAGCAATTTAGAGCCATTTGAAAAAGTGGTTTCTTTACCACAGAACTGTCCTTTAATTAGAGATCAAAGTTTTGCTGCAAACAGGGGAGGTGTTAGGAATCCTCAGCCTCTTGTACAGTTGACATTTGTTACTTAATAGAGATGTCTGAGGTAGAAGCATGCTCTCAGCAGCTTCTGGCCAAGAATACGGTAGTGTGCATCAGTGGAATGTTTGTTTTTTCTCTCAAACCAACATTTAGCCTTGCAAACTCTGAAATACTCTGTACCAGAAAAGCACATCAGTGCCTGTTGCTAAATGTAAAAGAAAAGGCAAAGAGTGAAACTGTTTCACACGCACTTGGACTGTCCTCAGTGTCTCTTTTCAGAGGCAAATATACACAAATAGTTAAACAGAGGAACAGATTTAACTGAAGTCAGTTCTTACTGTATCCTTAAAAGATACTTTCTCACTTTGGATATTTTCATTATGTTGCTTGCAGGTACTTGAATGCAGACTTCCCTGCTGTCATGTTTTCTTATTTTCTTTGTGAGACTTTCATGCAGATTCATATCTCCCATATATATTCTTGAGCATTTTCTGTAAATTATAAAAAGATATTTAAGATAAGAGTTGGATACTTTCTGAAAAGGGCTAGTCGGAGCAATTTCCTGACTAGACCATAAAGAAACCTTCCCAGTGATTGGCATGATATTTACTTAGCTCAAAATAAGTTTGGGGTTTTTTTTTCTTTATGAATGCAGATGGGTGTGGGACAGATTTAAACTTGGTAATACTCTGAGAACAGTATTTTAAACAAGCATGTAAGTCAGTACCCGTGCTTTATATAAATATGTAAAGGAAAACTATGCATAAGGGGTTTTGTTTTGTCTGTCTTGAGACAAGATGGACTTAAGAACTGTTGGAATAGTGATGGTTTACTATAGGATAGGAGGATGCAGTGACAGAGAGCTTTAGGATACCTAAATGATCTGTATTGCTAGCTCCTTCTTTAAAATTCAGAATTTTAACAAGTGGTTGCTATGTAATGTCCGTGAGGTGGAAACCTGGACATTATTGGACTCAGTTCTCCATAGTATGTATTTGGCAAAGAAACTGAAAGTTGCACACTAGATCCTTCTGTTGCAACATATTTGCTACAGAATAAATCTCTTAATTATCGTTTGTGATAACTTTAAACAAAATATACTGAGATGAAAATAACTCTACAGACTTATGGGCCAAAGATCTTGGGATTCAGAATATAAGCAATGTATAAAAGGTCTTTGAATAACTGTGATACCAAAACTGTGTGTGATATGATCTTAGAGGTAAGTTTGAGTAGGTTATACATTTTTAGAAGATAGTGCTATTTTGTGCTAAGGTTAAATTTGGGTAACAAAATGCACAAGATGAATACAAAATGACAACTCTATAATAAACAAAATTTACAACATAGACAAGGCAGTCAGTAGTTCAGGAAATAAGTAGTTGATTGGAAACCCTGAATTCTTGGGTTTGTGTGTTTGATACATCAGAATATCAGAATTTAAAAGGGTATTTTTTGATGTATCTTAAAATTAACAGCTGAACTACTGCTTAAGCTCTGCCAGTTCTGATTTCCTTCATCCATCTGATCAGAGCTTGACACAGATTTGCCTGTGGTAAGTGAACTTTCCTAAGCATGGACTGTAAAATATAAAATGCAGTAGAAATTAGAGAAAAATTCTTGTAACTTGTCAGCGTACACCAGAATCTTCTTTTAGGGAGGTAGTTCTTTCCCTTTTAATGTTTCTCAGTTAAGCTGGCAATGTTTGTCCCAGAACGTAAGTTAAAGTGACATCTAGTTCATTAGAGGTTTGGGCTTTTTAACAGTAAGCTTCAGCCTAGAAAATTGATGTTAGCTAACTAGTGTTGTGTTTATCTGTAGATAAGGGGAGAAATTCTTTCTTAAAACTAGATTAAAAGCTCTCTTATGCCAGTCATCTTAAAGTAAGGGGTTTTTGTGTTCTTATGCTACCAATGAAATAGTTTAGAATAGGTTCTGAGAGTAATTCTGGCATCTTTTGTGATTGCTAGCTTTTGGATTAAGCTGCAAACAAACTTGTCTCAATCTCTCGTAGGTTTTAAAAAGTCGATTACTTCTAAAACTAGAAAATTTGGTGATTAGAAACTTGCCTGTATCCTTCCATTGCAGCTAGGGTTTCTTCTAGACGTTGAATCCTCCCTTTGACCCTCTTCTCAGAAGGGTGGATTTCCCTTGAGAGTATTTCACAAAAGCAGTGGATGATTTGCTCTGTCAAAATTCCATGTTTCTTTCCCTTTTTGCTTTGCTCACTTGGAGCCCAAAGTATCAGGAACTTAAAAATTTCAAGAGAAAGTGGACTATTTCTGTGTAAGAACTTTTCATGGATTTGAAGTATTGTGTCTAGATTTGGGCTCCCCAATGGAAGAAAGGCGCTGATGTAGTAGAGCAAGTTGTAGTGGAGGGCTACCAAGATTGTCTGGTGGCTGCACGACATGAGCTTCAAGGACAGGCCGAGGAATTAGGCTTGTCCTTGAGTGGCATGTGAAACATTTAATTTGCAATTAAATTTCCCAGTCTTTTATTCTTAGGTTGTCACAAGGCACACAAGCATATGTTTTATGAAATATAAATGTTAAATCAAAGTAGTTGGCAAAGTGTTGATGTATTTCTCTTGCCTGAGTACTGGAATTTTTTTTCGAAGGAGAGGAAGAATCTAACAGTACTTGTGTGTTAAATGACACGAATATCCGTACTGCTATGTTACTTTTCTGTGTGACAGATACTAGTATCTGCTTTAAAATGTTCATTAAAATGCATTTATTGCCGTTTGTGCGTGTAATTGGAACTCACCAAGTTGTTTCCCTGTAGATCAAATAAAGCTCTCAAGTTGGAGAAATATGCGCCTTCACAAGCAGAATTTTATAGCTTTATATTTTTAGAAAGTGTGGTTATATAATGGTGTGAAGCTAATGATTTTTCTAGTTTTGCTCACGCCTGCCACTTTGCCTAATGAGTAACTTCAGTGGAAGTGGATGGAGTAGATGGGGTAGAGGTTTAATCATGTCATAAATCCGTTCTGGCTCATTCTTCAGCTGTGTGTACTTCTGGCTTGGCAGGGTTTAGATTTAAGAAATCTGCATGTTACACTGGGAATTGAGTTTGTAGTATTTCCTTTTCCTTAGGGTTGTTTATTATGTAGTACTGGCTTAGGGACAGTTTCATAGAGGAAAGTATAAGAACTAGCAGATGAAGAAAAGGAGAGGAAGATTACTGGAGCAGTAAAAGCAAAGATCTGCCTTTTTTTCCCCTTCTTTTTATGCATGGGCAGAGTACTCTGATGAATAACTGAAGGTCTTTATAAGGGCTCTTTGAGGAGGATTGTATTCTGAGAAGAAAAAAGTTAATGTTTAGTAGCTCACACCAAGCATTATATTGCATTAGAGGTCATTCTTGGTGTAGATGAAATAGTCTGTATTTGAGATACTGAAAGATATTGGTGGAAAGCCTGAAGTATAAGGGTAAGAGGAGACAGTGAAGGAATAAATGGAAGAGAAAATGAAGAAGCGTAGGCTTGAGCAGTCTTAGTATCAGGCATTTATTGTTGGTTGTGTTGGTTTGGTTTTGGTTTTTTTATAGAACATATAGGGGATACGCTAATAAGCAGAGTATAAAATCTTAAAATTAAGGCCTCTTCAACTTAAATGTGCAACCAAATTGATAATACAGTTTCCTCCGGTTGTGAAGTTAGATAGGAAGCAGAGGAGAGACAAGTTGTTTTAAATTAATACTCACGTTTCACTTGTAATTAATTAATGCCTTTGTAAGTGGCTAATTAACTTAAACGTTTGACTCATGAGATCCAAATCCATTGGGGGAAAAAAACCCCTCACACTGCTAGTTCTGGCACTTGTGGAACTACTTGTCTGTCTTACGTAGATGTACAAACATTTTTTGCTTTCTCAAGCTAGTTGCAATGCATTAGATTTATGAGCGTGGGTGTTAAAAAACAAACTTTAAGATTGTAGTTTCCAAAGTGTTTTTATAAGAGTCCAGTGGAGGAAGCTTTGCTGACTTCTTTCATTTTACTGAAGACTAATTATTGGTACAGTCTGAATGCTGCTTCTGCATAGTTTTAACAGAAATCTCTGTGTCCTTACAGATTGTAGTATTAAACTCTGGAATACAGGCTGCCTTTAGGGACAGTAGGTTGAGCAACTGGAGTAATACAGTATTTTAATGTTATATGATTAGTTTTGGTTCTGTGACTGATACTGACACTATTTTAAAACCTGATACTCTTGATTTGTGACTTGTCAAGTTGCTAAAAACATTGGAAATCAATCAGACATGGGGAGTGAGAAGTTAAGGACATGCGGGTATTGGACTTACAAACTTACTGAAACTCCCCTGCCTTGAAGGGCATTCCGCACCTCATGTCTTAAACTTTCTTGTTCTCCGTACAAGTTAGTGGTGGAAAATAAGTATTTAAACTTGACTAGGGAAATGGTAGCTTCCTGGGCGGAGGGGGGGGGGGGGGGGGCGGGGCAGAGGGGTTGGGGGGGAAGCAGCAGTCAGCATTGAATACGGTGAGTCTTAAAATGAAGCATGATTGCAAACATGGAAGCTTTAAACTTAAATAAGATAATTCCTTCGTTTTTATAAGGTGTCTCAGTCTTGTTGCTTACCAGTGACTCATTTGAAGAATGGATTAAATAAAGCTCAGATCTCCGATCAACATGATGCTAGGCAAGGAGCTTGCTGTTAGGATCTCTAGGGTTAGCTTTCACAGTGGTGCCTTTGTTTTTGGGTCTGCAGGGATCCCCAGGTTATAGTGGCTTTCAGTGGAACTAAGAACTCTTCTGCTGAGCTGTTCACAAATAAGAAACTGCTGAAGTTTAACAAGTACTGATTTCAGTTAATTAATACATCATATAAATTTTGTGATGTTTTCTTAAGTGAGTTTGTCATTTGGAGTGACCTTAGACAGTCCTTGTTTTGCAACTTTGTAACCCTGTAACCAAAGGATAAGGTTAATTATGAAAAAACATTTCAATATGGTTGTCTAAAGATATATGTGTAGTTGCGAATAGGGCATGACATACTTCACTTAATTTTGTTTTTCCTGTGATAATTGCAACCATATCCATTTTTAATTGCCAGTTTTGTCTATGAATACTAGACAGTTTTCTCCATAGCAGTGTTCATTGAACCAAATGAATACAGCTTCTGAAATTCTCAAATGGGAAGATCTGCATAATCCCTGCGTGTTACCCTGGTTTGTGTACTACAGATCAAATATGATTTTTTTTGTTGGATGAAGTGTAAATTTAAAGTTGGATTTTTTTTAGTCCTTCAAAAGTGCTATTTAATTATTTGAGCTGACTGGCAAGTAAGGGATGCTTGGAAGGTAATACCTCGGTGCCTGGCAATGTAGAAATATTGGGACTAATTGTTTCTTTTGGGATGCCATAATTTACAAAAAGAATCAAGTAACAATAAGCAAAAGAATGTTAAGTGGTAGTAAACAAAAGGGGAGAAGTCTGATACAGGAGCTATGCAGCCACAGAAGAGCTTAATTGACATATGACTCGAAGTCACGTAACTTCATCTCGTAAGGTAGGTCAATTTTGCTGAAATATAGGATTCATATTAAAGACCGTGTTTCTTAAAACAAATGTGTGTATTTTATTGCTACAGGATCCAACTACTTTGAAACTATTTGGCAGAACTGTTTGCCATCTGGATTAATTTGTTCTTTGTCCTATGTTTTGTAGGTTGAGATAAAAATGAAGAAGCCAGAGGCTGTAAGATGGGAGAAGCTGGAGGGCCAGGGAGATTCTCCTAAGTTAAAGCAATTTACACCAGGTTTGTTTTCTAAACTATTGAGTATTAAATGGTTTATTTGTATTAAGTCACTTGCCCTTATTAATAATAATTTTTGTGTTAAATTGTTAATAAAATCACAGCTTTATATTTACAATGAAAAGCCTAATAGTCTTGTTTTTACTGCTGAGAATTGACAGAAAAAGTCTGCAGGGCATTACTAAAACTTAGATATTAAATTTAGTCATAACTTCCATAAATCTGATGGATTGTTAAAGATACATGCTTTTCATTCATTCCTCTGGGCTTATCTGTTTGGCTGTGTGTATTGGTCGCAGTTCTATAGTTCTGTGCATTTACACCTCTGTTGTTGCTTAAGTAATGAGCTATTATTTGCGTAAGTATTCCATCTCTCTTGGAAAACAATACTGTCAAAGTTTTTCAAGACAGTTTACCAGTCTGTTTTTGAGAGAGTTTGAATTTCCTGATTAATTGATTTCAGGTATTTTTTTGAAATTTAGCTCATATTTTCTTATGGCTCTAGGCTACTGGGTATTTTTTTCTTACCATCAGCCAATATCTCCCGCCTCATTTTGACTTTAATTATCTGTGTTGCTGTTGCCCAACTTTCTTTTTCTGTTGGATAGCTAAATTATGTAACTCTGTTTACTTAAAAGTAAACTTTTGCAACCACTGAATGTAGTCTCTAGCATTTCTTAGTTTCCTTTATTTTTGTTACTGCAGTGCTTATGTCAGGAGGAATCCATTTGCATTTTCGGATTTGTGTTCCATTCTAAACTCTGATTCATTGGGTACATATGTGTCTGTGTGTTCTCTGCTGCTCTAAAATCATGAGAAAATGCTTAGTTAACACTTTCTGTTTTCAGATACCCAGCACTTATATCCATCATCCTCTCACTATACAAGGAACTGGGACAAACTGGTAGTTGAAATCAAAGAAGAGGAGAAGAATGAGAAGTTAGAAGGAGATGCTGCTTTAAATAAACTCTTCCAGCAGATTTATTCAGATGGTACAGATGAAGTGAAACGTGCTATGAACAAATCATTTGTAAGTTTTTGTTCTTTTTTTCTGAAGAAGTGTGTAAATTTTGCACGCTGACACAATTTACTAAACTGTGCATCACTCGGGAAGCCTCTAGCTACCAAAAGTTTAGGCCTGTAACAAATGGCAGTGGTTCTGTTGGAAATACTGGTGTAACAAGTCTCACTGAAAGCTACAGTGCTGTACACTAATGAATGTCCAGGGTTGTGCTTTGTCACTGGTCTCTGTCTCAATCAGTGTTATCAAAGGAATACAGGTTTTGGCTCATATAGAGCTTGAAGACTTGGGTCTTTCACACGGGTGAAAGGATCAAATTCCTCTTAATTGTTTGTATCTAGTTCCTTTTATTTGTAGTCCTCATAGGCAAGAATATGACTGACCCTTCAAACGCTTCTTCTTAATGAAGTAACATCTCATTGTGTCCAGTACTGATAAAAATACTGTTGGGCTGAAAATTCCAGAATGAGGGCTTTGTCAGATTTTAGTCTATATGTACACAGAATTCCTGTCTGCAATTGCTACTACATGGAGCTTAAATCCTTAGTGTTTATTCAGAATTTGTTAATCTGCTGTAAGAAATGTGGCTTTTATATTACTAGAATTCCACTAGCACACTAAACAAGCTTTCTCTCATATTGCAGATGGAGTCTGGAGGCACAGTTCTGAGCACCAACTGGTCTGATGTTGGTAAAAGGAAGGTAGAGGTCAATCCTCCTGATGACGTGGAATGGAAAAAATTCTAATCCTGTTTTTAATCTTTTACCAACTATACGTTGCTATTATCATGTACTGACCACAGTGTACGGACATAGCATTCTTGGATTCAAAGCACTGAATGTTCCCTTGGAAACAGGAATTGTCTTTACATTTTGTGTGCTTTAGAAATTCCTCCATCTGCAGATGTTAAAGGTATACTCAAGAGCAGAACCCTATTTTCATTATCTCTGTCTAATTTTTGGAAACTGAGTCAATCATTCTAAATTTTCTGCCACCTTTATCAGTTCTGCCCTTTGGGGTAGGGTGATCTCTAATGGCTGGTCAGGATTATTGCCTTACGCCCGATATTTCTGTTCAATAACTTATTAGATCTTGGCAACTTTGGATAAAAACACTTTTCAACAACAATGTTAAAATTGTTTGCTCTTTAACTCTGCTAAATAAAACTGTAAATATAACTTTTCCTATACAGAAGCTGTTTCATTTCTTTTTTAGTAATTTTGGTTTTTGATGGGGGAATCACTTAAAGCATGTAAGTAAGGATGTGAATACACTGCTTAAAAACACCCAAAAGCTGGCAAGTATAGGACCAAAATGTGCGTTCACTTAAGAGGATGAGATTGCTTTTCTTGATGCAGACACAAAATTTCCACTTTTGGAGTCCTTTCACCTGGGTGATAGGTTGAACTGCAGTCAGTGATGGGAGGGAGAGAGTCAGTTGTGGCTGGAAATTCGGAGAGAAAAGTGGGTCCTCTGTCTGCCTTCTGTATTCATAAAGAAAGATCTATTGCAATTACCTGAAATCAAAGTTAGCAAGCAGTTGCTTTAAGCTCTGTTATTTCAGAATATTGGAAACCTGTTTATATTTTAGAGAAGAGTTCATGTGTCCTTAATTGTTTCCATCAGTGCAGCTTTTCCATCATGATCGAATTGTAAATAATTGTATTTACAGAAAAAGAACTGAGACATGTAAGAAATGCTGCCTGTGCTTCTACTACTTGGGTACAAGCCTGTCGGGGCCTACAGATGCTCAAAAGCCATCGGGACGTGGTCCTGGGCATCTGCTCTAGGTCACCCTGCTAGAACAGGGGGGGTTGGACAAAGTGACCTCCAGAGGTCCTTTTCCAACCTCAACTATTCTGTGAAAGATAGGAACTCACAGAGTTACGATAAGCGTGCCTAGTCCACATGCTGCTGTCTCATGGGAATTCAGAGATTCATAAATATTCTAAGATTCTAGAAAACAGCATGAATTGCAAATATTGGCAGCACCCTGAAAGCCACTTCCTTCCTTGCTAACCACTGGATGCTGCTTTAAATTTGCTACTTTGCCTTACATTCCTAATTATGTAGGTTTCCCCACATTGTTTGTTGTTCTACCTGTTTTCTTTGTATTTGATATGTTATTTTACTACAGTGAGAATTGGAGGAGTTTTGTAAAATATGAAGGCTATTAGAACAGGTGTTTTAATAGGACAAGTCCGCAGCTGTTACAGTAATAAATGTATATATATAAAAGATGATTGAGAACTAAGGAGGAGGAAGAAAGGATGTATTCTGTTCCTCCTGCGGACTAGGAATCTAGGTTTTGCAGAAAAAATGCAGTAGTGTTTTTCCTGCTATTGTTACTATGCCTGTGCAGTAGATAGATACCAAGATTTTAAATTCTTACCAATTTTAAAAAGAGAGCTTGGCTTTGTACGTATGCTGTGGCTGTGAACTTCAGATTGTCACATCGGGCAGCTGTAGACTACGACTACAGTCTTGCAATCACTGTAGTTTCTTGCTGTGCTCAGATCGTGATTATCCTATGGTGCGAGCTGGGCAGTGGATTTCTCTTTCAGTCACTTTTAGCTTCAGAATTGATTCATGTTTTCCAAAGCTCAAATGTTACGACCTTCAGGACTGAATGTTATCCTGGTCTTTGAATACAGTGAACGGAGGTGGGTTGAATTTACAAGGAGTTTTTTGTTGTGCCATACCTCTTGACTCTTACTGAGCAATGTCTGCTTCTTGAAATATGTTTCTCAAAGGATATACTTGTGGCATATTTCAGTGAAGATTTGTTAGCTTCAGTGAGGAGTTTCTTGCCCTTTGGAGAATCCTGAGTAGCTAGTTGCTCAATATGTAGAGCATTTCCCATCCATATGGGATGCTAACGTTGAAGTTGACTTGATTTGGAACGGGGACTTGAACTTGATTCTCCTGGGTAAGTGCTTTGCTGCTTTTTATTTATGCTCTGAAAGGCATTTCTTGCTTTCTAATGAGGAAGGAAGACAAATGCCTGAGCGCTTCACTTTGTCACAAAATTGGGTTCTTGTCTCCTGGCCAGCCTTACTTTATAAATGTCATTCAGAGCACTTAACAGCGCTTAGTAAAGACTTGCTGTGGGAAAAGCCTAGATAAAAATCTCTTAAATAAAAATGAAAAAGTAATTTGAGGATGTCTTCTGCCAATCAAGTTCTCTTACTTACTGAAGAGAACACAGCAGGGGTTCCTCTGTCTGCTTTCACTTACAGAATGTCCATGGGACTATTTCGTCACATGAGCACAATATATTCTTGTATTAAATGCGTACTATTCAACTGCTTTGGGATTCAATTCACTTCGCTTAAGGCAAAAAGTTAAATAAAAGGCATTGCTACTTAATGTACTCGAGGCATATGTAATGCAAATATAATGCTTTAGCTTCGGGCTAAAACTTGTAACAATCAAGTGACAGACCTCCTTGTCCATCTCAATCCTGTAAGTCAGGTTTTGCAGGTCTAAACGTAATTCCAGCGTGTCTCTGAGCACAGGCAGGTCATCTCTGTGTGTTCTGCCTTAGAATTTAGGTAAACCAATAGTGATGGCTGTTGTTGCTCTGTGGGGTGGTGATTTGTGGGGGGAGGGCTTGGATCAAAGCAGTAGGCAAAACTTCCTTATAAAGTTGGGAAGAAGGTGCTTCATGAACTTTGTGAACAGTATGTGTTTTGTTCTTGACAGAACACGTGCACAGAATGGTTCCAGAAGCCCTAGGTCAAGAGAAAGATAGGGAGAGAAGAGAAGGGAGGAGGTTGAGTAGAGGCTGTGAAGTGTACCAGTGACAGGGAATGTTCTTCGGGGCTGGAGGCAGTGAGTGGAATTTGTTGCAGCACTGGCAGTGAGTTGGCTGGAGGCAGAGAACTACCTGCAGGGACAAAGTGGATGATGTTTTAATGGTATTCAAACTTCTCTTGAGGCTTGCTTTTTTTCCTCAAGCCTTTTGATCATCTGTAGATAGTGCTGTCTGCAAGACCCAGGCAGTTTCACCTTAGTGTCTGATCTATAGTCCTGTTGCAAAAACAGGAGCAGGACAGCAAGAGGTAACAGTAGCTTTCCTATTTAATACCACAGGTGGGATTACTCTCTGCTGCTGTTCTGGGGTCACAGAAAATGCCTGTCTGTTGTGGCTTAAGGCTGCCTCTCATCTTTGGTATACACACCGTGTTTGTAAAAGATCTGTTGAGCCTCTCGGAAGCAGAACATGGTGGTGCTCCTGGTTCAGTCTAACTCTTGCCCTTTCTGAGCAGAGATTCTGTCCACCCTGACTGATGTGCCAATCAACAATATGTTCTTTGCCAACTGTAGTTTTATGCTTCTCTATCTTTTTTTTTTTTTTCCCCCACTGCTCAGAATAAGTGGTTAATCTGTTCTTCACTGAAACTTTCTTGAATTTATTTGTGCTGCAGTAGGGATGAAGTGTTACATGGGAGGCAGAAGACAGATCCTCCCAGCTTCTTATTTTCTCAGTGTAGATACAAGTGGAGGATGGTTCCCATATCAAAAAGGACAAAGGGAGACACTCGGGTTCATTCTTTGTAAGTAGGGAGAAAGGGGGCTGTAGATACAGAAGAAATTCCTCGTGACTTGCCGTCACTGGCTTTCAGTCTTTTTAACCCTATGGCTTTGTTGCCGGTTTTCTTTCTCTTTTCCACCAGCCTGAGTTTATCCCCATTTTCTACTCTAATCTGCTCTGCCATCCTAATTCTGCTACTGCGCAATCACATGGGTATTTAAGTTTTAAGGGTAGTAGAATTATGGTCCTCTGACCAACATCCAGCCACCTGTGGTGGGAAACACCACTGATAACAAACTCATCTCTCTTTCTTTCCTCCCCTAAACTTTGGCCAAAGGAGAGGTTTGAACTAGTTTCTGCTAGTGCAGGGTCTGGTTCAGGGAGCAGCCCTCCTCCCCACCCCCTCAAACGCAGACATGTTGTAACCTCTTCAGTGTGCAAGGTGCTATGTTTGTGGTGGCAGTGGAAAAATGGTCTTCAACACTGGCAATAAATGCTGTACCGTACTGAACAGGATCACTGCGTGTAGTTAAAACTGTTGTCTGAGCCTCCACTGCGGGGAATATTGCTACGTCTTTTCATACTGTTGGCTCATTGGTTTTATTGTCATTCCTGTGTTGCTTCAGAACATTCACTTTAAAATTAGATGTTGCGCTTTAAGACTTTTCAACCTTGCCACAGCAAGAGCACTTTTTTTTTTTTAAATCTGATATATAGGTAAATACAATCTTTCTTACTTGAAGCTTGAGTTGAGGACAGCATTTTGTGCGTGTCTTTTGGAAATGGATAACTTGTGCCCTCTGTGTTGTACTTGGGCGGTATTGTAGTTCTGGCAATTTTACTAGTCACAGACCGCTTAAGTAGCATACCTGTTTCTCTTATGATCACTTGGGCTTTCTTGGCATGGTGCGTACAGAAGAGTTCTCAAGATGTACATGCTGTATGTGAAAGTCTGTAAGTAGGATGCTTTTTTTGCTGCTTACGTCCTTTGTGACTGCCTATAGAAAGGAGCTGATACAAGCTTTTGTTTAGGAAGAGTTAATCTTGTTAAGAACATGTAGACATGGAAATTACCTACAAGATAGGGGTGTTTTTTCTGTCTTCAGCAGGAGACTGGGTTGGTTGTGGTTGTTTTTTTTTTTTACTGGAGGGGGCAGGGAGAAGCAGGTCATGGGTTGCCTCAAGGTGGCCTTAGGTACAAAAGACAGCAACAGTCTAGTTCATATACAGTCAAATTCCCTTCACTTTGCCTTCAGTGTTTCACTTGCTGATCCCCTTGTTTTCCTTTTCTGACAGTTCTTGAACAGGTAAGTAATGGTACTGTTAGACTTCATACATTGAAAAAAGCACAGAAAGCAATTGCTGTTTTTTAATATATTTGTTTAATCTGCAGTAAAAAAAAAAGGAAAATATACTTTTCTAAGCATATGAATGACGTACTTCTAAAACAACATAATGATCAAGGTCATTTTCATTGTAAAAAGCAGAAACAAATTTAACAGGCCTTGAAATCCCACTTTAAAAAGTTTTTAATTTAAATATTTCAAAGTGAGTCTGCTCTTCAGATTGAGGTGAAGCTTACATTAAAAAAAGCTACAATAGAACAAAATACTGAATTCTATTCTCATCTTATTCTCATTTAACACTTTGCTTTTTAGATATGCAGTTTAGCATTCCACATGAGGCTGTCTTTATTTTCTTTAAGCCATGATTATGTCAAATTAATTCCTCTTTTCTGTGTGTCATGCAGTGCTAATAACATTACTAGGCTTGCAACATCTCAAGAGCTATTTAGTCACAAAAATGAATGCTCCAGAAAGTGAACTCTAAGAAAAATTGGACCATTCTGTTCATAAAGCCCATGTAGATGGCTCTGTAAACTCGGCGGTAGGGTTCAAGCTGCATAGCATGGATGAAGGCAGTGCAATACCTGCATCTTTGTTTTCCAAGGCTAGAAGCCCTGAGTCATTCCATCTTTGTGTGTCAGCTTAGTACCTTCCTTAGAAATTTAGTATGTAATAGGATCAATCCCAATAATTGCAGAGTTTGCTTAAGCACAGAGGGTTGAGGTTAGAACAATTACACACCGCCCCACCCCTTGTGGGCTTTTCTTTTTCACCCTTTCTTTCTTTTTTCCTCCTTACTGGTAAGCAGTTTCTTTTTTGGGGAGCGGAGGTTAGCTTCAGTGAAGCTAAAGGAGCTAGTGTGAATGGCTGCTATCCACGTGGAATAAAGAGGGGTTGTAATCTTGTGTCAAAAATGTCTAGTTCAAGGATTTATAAATACAGTGGCTGTTGTAGATTCAGAAGGGTCTTGAGACTCTTTGGTCTGCAACTGTATGTAAATACTTTTGCTGTAGTAGCTGGATAGCAGATAATTGTTAGACACTACAGTGGTATCATGGATACAAGATTTTTGATGCTGGGGCTTCTTTGATGTTGGGATGTGCGAAGGGTTTTGATTCTGTGGTGGCACAGATTCCCTTCTGCAGCCCCCTTTCCTGCCGTTTGTTTCTGATTTAGCACAATGTGTGCTTTCCCGTGTCCCCTGGAGCAGCTTTGTGGGAAAGGTATGCTGTAATTGGTTTATAACCATTCATAATGACCTGGCAACCTGGTATGAATAGCAACGGGGAGCAACTTAACTTGTGATTTATTTAAGTAAGCTACATGGATGAAAGGTACTCCCAAGTGTACAAGTTGAGCTAGTTGCCTAATTGGATGTAAATTTTCACATGTAGTTTGGAAGGAGAGGGTTTTGTTCTGAAAGGCTGAATTTGGATTTATGAGCGAGCCTCTGGACTGCTAAACCGGTTTGTGAGCAAAGTTTAATGGTGTCTTTTTTGGGGTTGTTTCAGTTTTTGAATTCAGTAAGTGCCGTGTATACCCTTGTCATTTGTAAAGCTAATGGAATATTAACTTAAGATTTTTATTTACAGTTAGAATATCTGACCTTGCTTTTGGTGCAGTAACGCTAACTTTGACTTTTTAAAAGGCAGGCTTGGTACTGCTGCTTTGGTTGTAGTCTTTCGCCGGTGAGCTGTCATTGCATTCCTGCTTGTTTTGTCAAGGCTCCAATGACTTTTTCTCACACAACACCCATGATACGAGCCACCCACCAGCTGCAGGGCATGATGATTCGGCAGGCAGTACGACAGCCTTGGTAGTTGTAAGGCCATGGGTAGTAGCCCATGAGAGGCTCGCAAATTCTCTGGCACTGTGTGTAGCTTCGTCTGCATTCAATGCAGCACACGCCTAGGTGATCCAGCATGGGGTCAAAAGCCATCCCCTCACCTTCCAGTTGCTGAAATGTAAAATATTAAGTGTCATCCCGGTGCTCTAGTTCTCAGGGAATGTAGAATGTACTGATGCTCCTGTTAACCCTACAAAGGGTGAAAACTGAAATCTTGGTCCTGTTGAAGTGAACAGAACTACCACTAACTGACCCGTGCCTCTTGCTTTTTTTTTTTTTTTTCCTTTTATCTTGCTCTGGGTAATTGCACAAATTCTACACTTCTACCGTGTGAAACAGAAAGAACAGGGAGCTCTAACTTCATTATTTTTCTTCTACAGTCCTTGCAAAAGCTCTAGCAGCAGTAACCTCCCAAGTTTTAAATATTAGCGATGAAAAAGATGTCAAGACAGTTATCTGGGTCTTCTGTGTAGATGACAATGTCTGGAGTGTACACTGTGTTTTTAATGTTTTAAATTTTGTATTTTAGTGCTTTTTACAGCATTCCCAGGAAACTATGCAGTAAGCTGTATTACCCTGTAAGTTTCTGACTGTTCCTCCCTTGTTTTTCAGTCTGCTTTTTTTTCCCCTGCCTCTGCCACACTTAGGTGCATTATGGACAGTGAGAATTCTGTGTGTTCTGTATCCGACAGTATGGAGTTACATGGAGCAAGGCATGCATAAAATATGTAAAAGCAGGTTCTTACACTGCCTTCAGGCTTCAAAATTCCTTTACTCCTTTCTGGGGGGAAAAAAGTAACGTGGATATTCTGCTTTTTGAAACTCATTTGTTCTTCTCTCCATTGGTTATATTTCAAGAAAAGCAGCAACAAAGAGCAAATGCCAGAATAATGCTTAGCTTTTTACCTGAGCATTTTTCATTCAGAAAGCTAGCAGCACACTGAAAAGGTGAGGCATGGAAAGGTGCCATCTCTTGTCTGGGCTTGTTCAGGATGCTAGTGACAGATTGGTGTCGTTTGGGCCCCCAGCAACCCGTTCCCAGTCCTGAGAGCAGGGAGGGTGGCACTTCCTTGGGCAGGATTTATCATCCTTGAATTCAGATACTTGCAGTATGAACTTTACACCTGAGCTTGTCATTCACACCCCACTCATAGTGGGTGAAGAGAAATAACCTCTAGGAAGGATTTAATTTGTCCTGCAGGAAAGACCTACAGTATAATTAATGGTCCTTTTGAATCGAATGAATCTGTCTAAAGAAAGCTGGGATATAGGGCATCTACACGATAGCTGTTGGTGAAGGTGAATCCCACCCTGCAGGCTGGGGGAAGTCTGCGGAGTGCCCGACTGGATGTTCCCCATTTGGCCCGGGGGGGCTCTGGCTGGAAGAAGAGACCCGTGGCAGTTGTTCTGCCCTCCAAAGACAGGGCAGCTCAGACCCCATGGACGTGGTCACGTTAGTAGCTGCGAGGAGAAGTTAGATTCCAGCGCTACCGCTGTTTTACTGACCTCGTGAGACAGTAGATTTAGATCCACTTTATTTGGAGTGATTAATTTAAGTTTAATTAAGGAATGTCAACTTGGCAGAATGCTGTCACAGTATAATGATCTCCTGCTGTTGCATAAATGTCAAGTCAAAGCTGGGACTTATTTCCAAAGCAGGAGGCATTTATCTTGTGACAGTGTCGTATTAAAATGACTTGCTCCTGCTGCACCAAATGGTGGGTGTAAATTGTCTGGCGCTGGTGCAGTAGACTGGAAG